>NC_141691.1:237329642-239884034 GCF_964263255.1 Lissotriton vulgaris
TTGTAAACATTCCTTTTTCACTCACAGTACATTTCTTTACTCACCTCCGGTCACTTATGATCGAACTGGTGTGGGCGGGTGGCCAGCCGAGGATATCCTGGGCAGTATTGATACTTCCACAGGCGCAGGGTGGAATGGCGGCCCCGGACTTTGTCCTCTACACATATAGTGCACAGTCACATTTCTTACACTACTGGGTGCATCCCACACCTTTCCAGCCCCACATTGCAATTGAAATAGATAGGGCAGCACCTCTCCCATTGTCCACAGCATGATTCTACTAATATAAACGCCCCCCTCACCAAAATTGAAACGGTGAAAGTTATGAGGTGGGCATGGGAGGGTATTCACAAACGGGCACACTTAGACATAATGTTCGCTCCGTCCATGTCACTCCTGAACAATCCGCCGATTCCTCCGCTCCTGGAATTAAGAGCACAGAACTGCGCGTCCATGCATAACATAAAGAAAGGCGGCGATCTCTACCCCAAAGACACTTTTTTCACACTACAGTAAATGTGCAACCCCACACCCCCTCAGCACTAGATATGTTAACATACTATCAGATCCCTTCATCCTGCAAGAGTAAATTCCCCACATTTCTAGAGCCGCCGCCAATGTTGCCGGCATTAGAAAATGTATTGATGGTGGAATCGGGACGGAAACTCATATGTCGTATTTATAAAATTACTCAGAAATCGTTTCCGATCATTGTCCCAACCTCTCATAGGGCCTGGGAGGAGGATCTGGGGGAAAGCCTCACAGATAAGCAGTGGGATCCCAGATGTAGACAGATATAGTGATTGTCAGCCAATTACCGCCTCCAGCTCATCCACTTTAGGTATCTCCACTGCCTCTATCGCACACCCATAAAATTACATAAGATGGGGCTATGAGAGGAAGACGGCTGTTTGAGGTGTGATGCCTCCCTGGGAATCTATTTACATAGAGCATGGCAGTGTAGACCAATAGCAAACTATTGGATAAACATACTACGCCATATAAAAGCTATCACTGGGCTGGATCTACCCTGCACGCCACTGGTATCCTTATTGGGAGTTATAGAGACAGTGCCACCTACATTATGCAAACTACAGGAAATGCTACTTTTAATGGCCAAACGACAGGTTGCTATACACTGGGGGCCGGCCCTGCCTCCCACAATGAGGGAGTGGGCTGCAGGTGTGACATACTGCAGGGCACAGCTGATAACCTATTGGGAACTTTTGCCAACAAGATCTCGCCCTCGAGATATATGTGAACCCTTTGGGAATTGGCTAGATTCTGCTGTTGCAGAGGACATGTAACATAACAGCGATTGTGATATATGTACATGGTGATGTTGATCTCAAGATTGTGATGCGTAATGATGCTCTGTAATGTACATTGCAGTTTAACGCTCCCCGATCTAGGTAAAGACAAGTACTCCCTTTTGCTCCAGGTAATGTCGTGGCGGGCTTTTTTTTTATTTCAGTAAATTTTTATTGAAAATTATATTTACATGGTGCATGTCATATACATGAACGCGATAAGCCAAGTGACATACAGGAGAAAGACAAATGCCCCGGGAGGGGGGGAGGGAGTCAGAAGGGTTTCCAGAGGTAGGCACAAAAGGGTAATCATAAGCAACATAACATTGGCCATTAGCATTTCAGTCCAGACATTGAGTCCTGTAGTACGTTTGCTCTTGTGGTTATTTCTTGGTTGGGTGCCCTCCATCCTCCCCTCCCTCCATGTGATTGCGGTTTATGTACAGTGATTGTTGGAAATGTAATGGGATTTCGAATCGAACAGTAGACTTGATGATAGGTATTGCACTGCACTTTATGTTAATGCTGTACACTTTACAAGAAATGCAAATAAAAAGAGTTTTAAAAAGAGGAATGCACTACGGAAAATGTCTCCTGTCACTTTATTTGAAATTAAGGATCCTATCACTTTACTCTTTTACAGCTAAATGGAAGCATGTTCCCATAGAGTCTGATTGGTTTTGTCCTTTCTGTATCGAGGGCACTGAAACGATGGAACATATTTTAGTTTTTTGTCCAGCATATCTTGGTTATAGAAGGAATTGGATTATTCCGCAATGTTGTAATTTGGGAATAAGGGACAACAGAGTAGTATTTAGGAATCTGAGAAGTGATGTTAGGCAACTCATCATCTTTGCAGTTTTATGCTTTGTGTTATGCATGTTGAAGCTCAGGAAAAAAGAATACACGCGTAATGGGAAGCTTGACAGCTTTGATAGCTATGAGGACCTCAATACTGGCTCCTAGTGGTGCATTAAAATACTATCAGTGTATAAATATTATTGCTTTGGAATTGTACATTGAACTGAAATACAATGGAATTAACAGTTTTGAACTCTCGTCTTATTGTATTATTATCAAATTGATTGTATATATTTTATTCTGTGATGGTTGTATGTGCTTTTATGGCTATATAGCTGAATAAACATTTATAAAGTAAAAGCATATAATTTAAATAAAACAACACAGGTGCTTTTTGACAGGCAGGTGTACTGAAAACAGATTTGAAAACTCTTTTCAGTTCTAATGCCCATCACAGGAAAATATGATTCTAACTGGTGAAAATAAAATTGACCATTGCCTTTAAATTACTGTCAGGTGAAGACATATTTTAAAAACACAAGGATGACTGAAAAAAATGAGAAAGATAAAGAATGGAAATTAAAAAAATATTGCAAAAGTAAAGTATTGGCCCTCTAGGCCTGGCACTGAAGTGCACATATTTCTATCTTTCTATGCGGATGCGCACTGGTAATTAAGTTTTTGCAATCACAGTACATGAGAGCCACTGGCTGAAGTAGGCTTACCTGTTTGCTCATGCTGGTTGGGGAAACAAAATGTGAATGACAATTTGCGGGCTGTCTCCATCCCAGACCTGAAAATTAAATGGTTTTGAGGCAAGGAAATATTTATAGGATAAAAGTCAAATAAAGGAATGAAAAGATAAATAACTTTTTTCTATTTTTCTTTTATTTCCTAGTTTTTTTTTTATTGTCTTGTAAAAGTTTACCAGGGAACAGTGGTGGCTAAAAAGCAAGAGAGTGATTATTCAGATCTCAGCCTACATTAGGTCTCTTTGCCGTTTTCATTCAATCTCCAGTTCCGATTTCACTGTATGGTTTATAAAATGAGACATGATCTGCGGTTAAAGTTCTTAAACAACAACGTCTATTAAGCTAGATTCATATACGAGATCGTGATTTAGCCAGTAGCTAGAGACTGCAACTGATCGCTGGGGAAGCTGGAACGATGTCAGGAGAGGAGCCGATCATAGGAAACAGTCATGGCATCTGGGAATGTATTGATTTACGATGAAGAAATGACAAGCCATAAACTATTATGGGATGAGTCGTACATGAGGACTCGTGAGTCAGAAAGTCGCTCGAAGTAATAGTGGTGAATTGGACCTTGCTTGATATCTAATATTTATTCTAGATATTTGGAACTATCCATTTCTTTGGTGTTAGATTCTCATCATACATGTGTTGTCCTTTTTGAGGCTGACTGGGCCCACTGAGGTCCACACCTACTTTTCCTTTTAATCATATCTACTATTCATCTGGATATTGAAGAGTCCTGATGAAGTCCCTCTGGCAAATTGGGAACGAAACGCGCTGGCAGTGTGCCAGTTTTAAAGATTGATTAAATAAAAGAAGTAACTTTGGAACTAATTTGGCTTGCTTGATTGACTCCGCAACAAGTGCACCTTCCATTTTTCTTGAACATTTGGCTACTATTGGCAACTCCGGATGGCGGGTGCAGGAAGTGATTGCACTTCTTTCTATGCAGATGCGCACTGGTAATTAAGTTTTTGCCATCACAGTACAAGAGAGCCACTGACTGAAGTAGGCTTACCTGTTTGCTCATGCTGGTTGGGGAAACAAAATGTGAATGACAATTTGCGAGCTGTCTCCATCCCAGGCCTGAAAATTAAATAGTTTTGAGGCAAGGAAATATTTATAGGAAAAAAGTCAAATAAAGGAATGAAAAGATAAATCACAATTCTTTTCTATTTTTCTTTTTATTTTCTCGTTGTTTTTTATTGTCTTGTAAATGTTTACCAGGGCACAGTGGTGGCTAAAAAGCAAAACAGTGATTTTTCAGATCCCAGCATGCATTTGGTCTCTTTGCCGTTTTCGTTCCATCTCTAGATCTGATTTCGTGGTATGGTTTGTAAAATGAGACATGATCTCTCTCATTCCAGTTCACTGCTTAAACTTAACTCCATGTCCTCATGTGCGCCTGTACCTCCCACACTGATCCCCGTTTCCTTTGCAAGTCCTTTGCAATAATATTGTGCTGTGAAGCGGGCCTTCACATGGGCACTCTCGGACTTGTACGATCACCCAGGTTGCTGCCAAAGTTGAAATCGATCTCTGATCTCTGATCTCTGATCCAGAATTGAGCTGGACACTTTTGTGGACGTGCTTGTATTACCCTGAATGGGAGAATAATTCACTGTCAATAGTTTAAACAATTCAGTTTTGTGAAAACCTGCAGTGGCAGATGTTTCTACCAAGAGGGGAGAGCCAACCATGCTTTTCTTGCTGTAGTTTATAGTTCAAATAATTTGAAGATGTGGCCTTGAGTGCAAGGAAAATTATGCTTTTATACATTTAAACTTAAAAAAAATCAAATCTTACAACATTTTCATATGTAATGTTCCCAGTAGACTTCAATGAATCACTAATTTGATGATGTCTGCTTCCCATTCTCTTAGAAACTACTTTCGCCACAGCATACACTATCCCAGAGGGTTCACTATCATGACTGTTCAAGCGATGCAGCCTTAAACACCCCACCCAGTCTCTGAACAATACAGACCATGCTCACAAATCTCTATACGAATCTATTAATCATGGTTTTCAGGCGTTTGTTAATGTATGAACATTCTGTCATTATTTTAGCAAAAAATGACTCTTAACTTTGGTGTCAAGTACCTTATGGTCATCACTTATGAGAATTCAAATTAAATCCAGCTTAATGTACATTGCTGAGAATGACACCTCAGTGTCACAGGGTGATTCACAACCTGAGATGTGTGGAATGGGAAATAGCAAATACCACGACCGCCGAACAACGGTTAGCCTTTGCAACTTAGGCGTAACAAATCCGCCTGAACCATGCATTCCATTTACAACACAAGTCGCTACAACGATGTGTGTTAGGTAAAGGGGCGCTGGACTTTAAAGTCAAACACCTTCCTTACTGCTGCAGGGACTAAAGTTGGAATAGTAAATTATACTATTCCAAAGTTCAGCGCACCCCTAAGGCAAGTTATTGTAACAACTTGCATTGTAAATGGAATTCGTGGTTCCGACACATTCGTTGTTCCGCCTGTGTTGTTAAGGAACATATAGGAAAGGAAAGCGTGGTTGTGTCATACAACCATGTGGAATGGTTAATGTTGTCAGGAGACATATTATCTGTATATCACATCTAATGCACCCCATCTCATTTTTCACTTCAGCACGAGGACAGAAAAAAGAAAAGTGAATGTCAGCAGACCAACCTGAGCTGGGCAGCAATTGGGCAGCATGCACTGCCACACCTCCGCCTGGGCTCCGGCAGCAGCTCCAGTCCATGCACACCAGCTTTACAGAGGGCAGTGATAATCCAGGTACCGTGCTCCGGGAACACCAATGGCGTCAGCCAGAAAAATGCATCAGTGCAATGCACCTTGAAAAGTCTGTGAATTACAAAAAATACAACACCTGTGCCATGAAATATTTGTAGTAATTTTAGTGCAGTTTTCCATGTTTAGTTATTGAGTACTAGTAGGTTGGAACAAGTGCACATCATGACCAATAATTTCCATATGTTTTGTAATCAGCGAATCTATGTGAGGCATTTATCAACACGTGGACACTCCCTTCAAGATTCTATAATATATAGGCAAATAAGGGTAAGCCCTTCCCACTCTCTCACAGTAGGACCGTGTGTTTACAGAAATTAAAAATCAAACAACTAATACTCATTAGAATAATTCAAACTGCCCACAAAGCAAGTTGCATACATCAGGGCATATCTCATATTTATACCAGTGCTTTATGAAATTAGTAAAACCAGGTAGAGAAATAAATACAAGAAAACAAGGGGAAGCACACAAGGGAGGCACCTAGAAAATTAAAATAACAGTGCTGCTACTATCCAGATTATCCATGTTCAGGGGCAGCTTCTAGCATACATATCTCAAAATTGTTTCCATAATTTCTGAAATTAACTTCTTCACAAAATCAGAGAAAGCTTTGCTGTAGAGTGAGCGCATGACTGTTTATAGAGTTACAGTTTCATTCATTTTTTGAAGAAATGCGACTGTAGCTATCACAAGGACACTTCAAAGATAACGTTTGGAAAATGTATCTGAGACAAACCAACTGCAATGCTTAATTTGTGGAGGAGGTTGTAAGTGATGGGCATCAGTGATGGGCACCAGAGCACACCACAGGTTATCAATAGGGGTTATCAATAGTACAGGCGAAGTATATCCACTTGTGCACATTCAGCCAACAATCTGGAATGCATTTCAAAATGGCATCACAGCTAAATGCTAGCAGGCCAAGCAACCAGAGGGGAAGTGAGAGGGAGACTGAATTTGAAAGGCATAATCTGTCTGCAGAGATTGATTTTAAGGTTCTGAGGAAATCCCCATAGTGGTGGCATTGATCAATGGAAATTCGGGGGAGCAAGCAGGGACTACGATGGAGGCTGCAATAAGTCTAATAAGTGGAGCAATAAATGAAGCAAGGCCCAAGCAATTCCTACTGCTTGTAAGGCAAGCAAAACTTGTTTGGACACTGTGATGGCAAAGTTAGTGCAGGCAATGGTAGAAATAGGTGCCTATGATGAAGCATGTCACTATTTAGTTGGTGAGGCGTCTACTCTAATATCTTTGAATTTCCCAGAAGGACCTCTAATTGGTTTCCCTCTTTTCTTCTTTGCGTGCCTGATTGCCCTTTTGTGCATGGCCATTGTTTTGGTAGAACACAGCTAGGTGACCCCCCCCCCCTTGCTCACTCTGTGTGAAGAAAATGACAAAGGTTGTACAACTATTAAAGTTAGGAGCACACAAACAGACTACCACAGTGAGTGAGATCCCTACCTATTTTTAGTAGGCTATTACACTGTTAGATACTGGATCAGTTTCCAGATTAGGTACGGGTCAGTCGCATTGTCTTGCAATGTTTTGCCCAATTTTGCTCAATCTAGCGATGAACAAGGGGTGACTGCCAACAGAGAGACAGTTGCTCAGATTCATTGAAAAGAATACTTGATACTATAGTGCTTGAATTCAGAGAGTTTAGGCTTTCACAGGCACAAGAGGTTGCATCTCTTCATTAGCGATTAACAAAAATATAGGAACATATGTCACAAGTGCCTATTAGAATAAAAGAGCCTGATTCTAGGATATCGGATGCTGAAGACAAGATTGAATCAGTGCAGCAAGGAATGCTTAACTAGGAAAAGAAAAAGGGATAGCTGAACAATAAGGTTGAAGAGCTGGAGTACTATACAAGACGCTCCAATCTCCACCTGGTGGGCATTCCAGAGGGGGGTGAAAGCAAGAATGTGCCTCAATGGGTGGGCTCTTTGATCGAAGCCCATGTATTGCCTGATTTTGCACGGGATTTGTTTATCATGAGGGCCCATTGTGTACCAGCTCAGTGTTTACCCAATTCAAAGTATCCACGAACCATCCTAGTGAATTTTGCTGATTATTGTATCAAAGATCAGATTCTGACCAAAGAAATTGAGAAGAAAGGCTTTTCCACCTTGGAAAATATCCAGTATAGCATCTTCTCAGACATGTCGGCTTCTTCTGCATGTCGCTGAAAGGTTTATTGTATCAAAGATCAGATTCTGACAAAAGAAATTGAGAAGAAAGGCTTTTCCACCTTAAAAAATATCCAGTATAGCATCTTCTCAGTCATGTCGGCTTCTTCTGCATGTCGCTGAAAGGAGTTCATAAGACTTGAGGGCATGTATAGAACTCAGGGCCTTATTTATGAGGTTATGGCACATGGCACTGCTGCAAGGGACCTTGCTGCATTGCCCTATGTCAAGAAAGTGTCAGGAATGAGCTGTATCTATGAGATACAGTATATTCTTGTCCTTGACCCCTGCACTGGTGTACAATGGACTGCCATGCGCTGGTGCAGGTACCCTTGCTCCATGGTGCAAGGGTGCCTACGTTGCAGGGGTGGAAGAGTTACTGAAAAAAGAGGAGAAATGAAGATATTTCTCCTAGTTGCTTCTCCCCTACTCCTCCCTTGGGGAGGCATAGGAATCTGACTCATTCCCAGGCTTACCAAACCTTGTAAATCTGGGAATACGTCAGACAATGAGTGTTGCATGGGAACACCCAGAGCAACACCCAAGAAACGCCCCTTCATGAAGAGTAATGTGTGAAAGGCGACCATATTTTCAAGGCCAGGAAAAGCCATGCAGAGTGGCTTTGCATGGCCTTGTAAATATAGGCCAGCACAATGTGCCACTGGAGGGTCAAAAAAAGTTATACTCGTAAAGGAGGCCCTCAGTGTGTACAGGAATCTGTGGTACAGCAGTCGAAGTTGAAGGTGCTTGTAAAAGGGCAGTTCCATCTCTTTATAAATTCAGAAGAGGCTCTGGAATTTTTTTCTAAAATGTCAGATTAATGGTCAATAATTTGTCTTGAATTTCCTTTTTCTTCTTTCTCTCTCTTTCACTTCCCCCTTTCTTCCTTTTTTATTTCTTTGTAGGTAAAGAAATCAAATAGATTAAGGGGTACAAGTCGGGGTGGGGGCCCTATTGAGGGGCCACAAGTGTAGCTATGTGTGGTAATGTGGCACCACAGGCGCTGATGCAAGGGCGAGGGGTAATGCGGACAAATTAATCTTTTGCACTTATCCTGCTAATGACACTACCCTTGACACTTCTGTATCTCGATCATGCATTAATGATACAATACGATGATGATGTTTAAGCTCCGTCTAGGGTTACAGGAATTAATTAGTCTCTACAGTATTCATACTTTGCATTTTGGCCGCTATCAGAAATAGTCTTGTGCAATGCACTCCATTACTGAAATATTGCCAGTTGGGTTGTGAGAGGTCAGGCATTTATCATGTATTTTTGCACACTTTACTTAGTTGGACAAAGTTCTGCATGATGCACTCTGTGACTTTAAGACTGCTATCTCCTGATCAGTACTGAGAGCTTCTATGTTTCTATGTTTTGTACTTATGCATTTTTGCACTTTTGCATCATGCTGTTATCAGATAGATTGAAGCATTTGCATTCTTGGTATTGGACATGGGTATAATTTATCTATGCAATAAGCCAACCAAGACATATTCTGACATCTTCTAATATATTTTATCTGCATGTTTTTTTCATGTGGTATTCATATTATGTTACACACAGCTGGTCAATAAAAAGAAAAAAAAGGAAAAACAAAATTATTATTTCTCAATGGGAAATCCACTGGTAAGGACCCAACCTTTTTTAAAACACACATTTAAGCTCATGTGTCAGTGACACATTAGCAAAGTCTCAAATTGGAGCCCTACACCAGGTATGTTATTACTAATACTAATAGAAGGTGATAGTTCACCTAAACAATGGAACAATCTAAATATCTGACAAGAAACATGAGTGCAGTAGAGCTGGATGCACCTAAATGGATCTAAAACTGAAGCTTCGCGGTTGATGGATAACATCCCTGCCTTCTTTGGCCTAAAGATCAATCTCGCAAATAAAATATAAAACCAAGTGTCAGGCATGACCAATAGCATACTATGAGTTGTTAAATTGGTATGGTAACTAAAAATCTTATTTTCCACTAATGCAAATTGTTAGAACTGGGGGTCTCTAGTTAGCCGAGGTATGTACCTTTGTCTAAGTAGGGACCCTTGCTTCTAGTCAGGGTAAGGAAGATACACACTTTAGATAACCCCTGCTCACCGCCTTGGTAGCTTGGCACGAGTAGACAGGCTTCTCCCAAAGGCAATATGTAAAGAGTTTGTACACAAAACGCACAGTAACACAGTGATACCACCACAAATGCACACCGTACCAGTTTGAAAAGATAAAGTATCTTTATCTAAACTCAACAATACCAAAACAATAACAATCTAAAATACATGTAGTCAAATAGCACTTGAAAACAGATATTTCCAAAATAAAGACTCTAGAAAACAAATAGCTTCACCTGGGGCTATTACGACGTCTTTACAGCAATAAATCCAAAGTACGTCGCCGCTCGCGAGGTGCGTGGCGTTGGGCACAGAGTCACACAGACCCCAACAAACAGTATCTTGGAAAACAAAATCTATGATGATGCACAGCATCGTGGGGGTGAGGCATTGGTGCTGAGGTCGAGGCTGGCTCCCTGGATGTCATGGGGGAGGCGAGGTGTCGTGTCCGCGAAGAGGCGATGTGTCGAATCCAGGACAGGGGAAGTCAGTTGCCTCGGCGGTGAGGCGTCAGTTCAGGTGAGGTGATGAGAAGTCACCGAGTTCGTGGAGTCACTCTCTGAGGTTTTTTTGTGCCGCGATATCAGGATGCTGGCGGTGGCAGGTGACGGAGTTGGTGCAAGTATTGGCGTTGGGAATGCCGATAACTGCAGGCATCGGCAGGCATTGAAGGACGTTGGAGCTGTGAGGCAGGCCGGGCGTTGCATCATGCACTTCACGAGCGGTGCCACTGGTCTCAGTGCAGGTCGAGGCATCAAGGTGGCGTCGCTGACAGCGTCGGAAATTGTTTTGCTTGCTTCTTATAGGTCTCTTCCAGCTCCCAACAGCAGGAACAACCTCCAGAGGCCCAAAACTTGAGGAGCAGGCACCGCGTGGGAGATTAGAACTCTCAGCAGTAGAGTTCAGTGGAGCTGGGGGTGAAGTCTTTGTGTCCCTGAGACTTCAGAAGAGGAGACCAGCACACACAAGCCCTTGGAGGTTCTTCTTCAAGCAGGTGTCTTAGCAAAGTTCCAGTCGTTATCCTTTCCTTGGCAGAAGCAGCAACTGCAGGCCAGCCCCACAATGCACACAGCAAAGGGCCAGTACTTCTCCTCACAGCTCTACAGCTTATTTCCTTGGCAAAGTTTCCTCTTGGGTCCAGAAGTGATCTAAAGTTCAGGGGTTTATGGTCCACTACCTATACCCCATTGTGTCTTTGTTCTTCTTTGTGCCAGGGTCTCTGTGCCAAGTCCAAACCAGTTCTGCCCACACTGGTGCAGTATGACCACAGGTGGTGAAGACTGCATTGTGCAAGGGAGATAAGCCCTATTCAGGTGCAAGGAAAACTCTTGCCACTACTCTAAAAACAACCAAGAACCATTCAGCTCAGCTCTGAGTCATCCAGGAATGGCCAGGCACACCTCAACCTCCTTCCCCACTATGACTGTCTACTATGAATACACATCCCCGGCCCACAGAATAGTTAAACAAGAAAATGGCTACTTTCTAAAAGTAGCATTTTCAAACACACCATCTTTACTAAAAGCTGTGTTGTTAAATTCTGAGTTCTGAGAACCTAAACTTTATTCCTCCATCTTGTCCCAATGGGAAGTTATACTTGTAAGATATTACAAAGTATCGTCCACGCTATCCTATGAAACAGGTAGCCTTTCTATAGTGAAAAACGAAATTGGCAGTATTTCTCCATTAGGACATGTCACACGCACCAGTACATGTCCTACCTTTCATATACACTGCTCCTTGCCCATGAAAGGTACCTTGGGCCTACCTGAGGGTTGTCATGCATGTAAGAAAATGGAAGGTTAGGGCCTGGCAAGTGGGTGCAGTTGCCGGGTTGACATGGCAGTTTAAAACTGTGCACAGACACTGCACTGGCAGGTCTGAGATACCTTTTCAGGGCTACTCATGTGGGTGGCACAATCAGTGCTGCAGGTCCACTAGTACCATTTGATTTATAGGCCCTGACACACTTGGTGCACTTTACTAGGGGTTTATCAGTAATTCAAATATGCCAATCAGTGATAACCGATAATAATAACAATGTACACAGGGAGCACTTGCACTTTGACACCGATCAGCAATGGCAAAGTGACCAACGCATCTAGCCAGCAAAACGAATTCCAATACATCATCAAAAATACAGGAATTAAAGGCAAAAAGTCAAGGGAAACCACGCCAAAGATGCCAAGTCTAACACAAAATATTCCTAAAAAATGACTATTATCAACAACATACAACCTGGAATTACAAAAGAAATTACTGAAGAGACTCTAAGTTACACAAAAAAGTGGGGATAAGGCTGGTTCTGAACACAAAAAGATGGGGTCATGTTTCCGAAGTAGGTACTAGACTTTGCTGACTAAAACTGAAAGACAGAATCTGATTCAAATACCTGTTAATGGCGCACAAGATCCTCTCTGTCACTGCCCAAAATACCCATGCAATGTTTCTAACAGTTAAGAACCCCAGACGCGTATTTGCTACAGCCTTTCACTGCTAAGAGTGCCTGAATACAATGGTTGTAGCATCTTTGTAAGATCTCCATCTTGGCTACGATAGCAAAGAATTCTCTCCTTCGCTGAGAACTGAATCTACCTATCAGAGGTTCCAAGGTCTGTTTCAGGCATTTTTTTCTTAAGTTAGCGTTTACACTGCTAGCATCTCAGTGCCTACAGATGCTTTGATGTAGACTGTGCTATATAAATGGCCCACTTACCTATGTATAGGTGGTTTATGTGGCAGAATAGATTGGTGTCCCAAATATAACATGTCACAGTAAATTATAAAATGTCACAATACATTTCACAATACTACATATTTCTGTAGAATTTACTTAAAAAAATAGACATGCACATAGCTGAATTATACAATAGTTAGTTTTTATGTATTTCCAATTTTTAGATTTTAAGCAATGCTATTTGAAGATTCCTTAGATTTACATAGAACCAAAACTGCCATGGCTCAATAAAGAACTGTGCTTGGCGGGTTTGTGCATTTGCACTACAATATTTATCTCTTTTTTTTCTCCAAAGGAAACATCTTTTTCTCTGTGGAGAAACCCCTTTCCCTACCAAACCCATGGTCCATGCAATGTTGAGGTGTTCCATTGCACTGAAATGTGGTTAGTCTTGCTCGTTTCTAGGGCCAAAAACACCAGGCAAAATGTATATGAATTCCCTGATCCGCGAACTTTATGTCCCACATGCTAAAATGTCTACAGATCCTGAATCTGTGACTCAGGATCAGATTAATATTTGAGCACGTGGTTGAATCCCTAATTTGAACAGACTAAAATATAAAATATATTACAAGGAAACTATAGACACTTTATGATAATTTTATCCCCACGGTGTCAGAAAGTCGCATATTGTGTGAGGAATTAGCAGCACACTACTAGTCAACAACTATTTATGGAGATAGTTATGACAGAGCTACAACTCAAGAACAACACCAGGTCAAACAAGTCTTGTACATACTGAATTATATTCAGTATTCAGAATTCAGTTTGGCACACAGGACTTAAAGAGTGTTGAAAAAATGAGTCCACTTAGTGCCTTCAAGGTATAATTTGCTAGGTTATTTTTAATGCATTTCTGCTAAAGAGAAGGCAATTATTTTATTTTGGCTTAATTTATATATATAATTTCATGAAAGCTGACTGGGTGACTGACAGCATTGATCCTTGGAAGTGTGACTCGGCTTCCTGTGATCAAGGCATGTTACTCATTTCCCTATTCATGCCAAACTCTTTGCAGAACACACTGGAGATGAAAGGAATCACACACAAAAACGCAACTGAAAACTTGGCATGAACACGCAGATCATTAAAATGTGTTTACAGGAAATGGTACCACTTTAGGCTCACACAGGGTTTTGCTCGGATTTTATTGTCTAGTACTACATGAGAGGTTTCAGTCTTTTCAGCTAATCTAGCTGGGCAGCCATTCACATTGGCTGCATGAACATGGACACCATTAGATGGTTTTTGGCTCTCAGTCCTACCAAATAATACGTCCTCAACCCCAGCTTCAAGTGCTTAGAATACTGTTTCCTTCTTCCTTGTCAAATTATTCTGCTTCCACCTACTACATATTATATATCAATGGGGATACCCAATAGGCTAAAAGACCTGGGTTAAATATACAGTACAACACAAAGGGTGGTTGAGTAGCACACTATGCATAAAATATAACCAATTTTACTAGTAATCATCATTAGGAATTCTAGAAGTCACTCTTTGCAATTTCATGCATTTTATTTGCATTTATCAGTTGGCAACACAGTTGGTCTTTCATTTCAAAGTCATAATCAACCCTTGCAAAAATATGAAAGGTGCTCAGGATGAGGGGATGGATGGAAGGATGGCAGTAGTGGTTGAGTGGTGGGGGTTGAGGACAAGGACAGGGTAGTGTGACATATATACATCAAAATCATATATTGGTGCTGGTCCGGCTTTAGTGTAAGGTCAAATGTTACAGAAATTACACATAACAATATGGACACTAACACGTTAGTTTGGAGTTGTCCTAGCTTGTGAGTTGGATGAAAAGGTGACGTTTCGACCCCAAATATATACACTAGTTGAGTTCAACCTCAGGGTGGGGTCTTCCTCAGGACTGACAGTGTGAAGAGCACCGAGAAATGAATCAACCAGCGTTTCCTGTACACTGGATGTGTTTAAGCAGGACTGGGCTCAGCCAAGCTCTCAGTCGACGAGTGGACATGTGGCCTTAAGTGCACATACGAAAAACCAATGCAGGTCAGTAAGTCCCTGTCATAGTCCAGAGAAATCTAACGCCAAACCATTCGGCTCCGTCAGTGCAATGACAATCTCCTACATGTCAGATCCTCCCCATACTTTCACCCACTGGTGTGTGCAGCCATCTCGCCTCATTGGCTAATCCTTCTTCCCCTCTAATTTTTATCACCTTTAGCTAGCAAAATCGAGATTGCGGTCATCAGTGTTGACACATTAGAATCGCCCGAGGCGCTCATCATGTATATTAGTACACCAGGCTTGTTTTGTGACTGCATATAGATGTCTCCTGATTAAGAGCAGATGTAGGCACAGTCATTATAAGGTGCAACATTGTGCACAATACTATCAAATGATGCATTGCTGATGTATGAACCTGTTGTGCTATTTGTGAGTTGTCCCCTGGAATGTGTCACTGACGTTGGACCTCTTTTTGCAGTAGGCTTCCAATTTTACCCAAAAAATATTTATTTGAGAAGAGTTTATATATATTTGGAAAGTACCACTTCGAAAATTAGCAACCATGTTTCATCATCTATCTATCTGCCTGATGTTTTCAGTTAATCTGTTTTGCCTTTATGACCTGCCACTGTGCTTCTCTTCCTCAGTTTACCTCCCTTACAGTGGTTCTTCCAACACCACTCTGCCTTTTTTTATAGTCTATGCTTGCATTCAATTTCCAACTGGTATCGTTGTCCCTTCATTGCCACAGCTGTTTTTTATGTTTGCATCTTTCAGTATTGCTTTCTTTGTTTTATCTTACTATGCATTTTTAGTCACAATAACGTATGGGCATGTCCCCTGCATGACTTGTGGGCATGAGCCTCTGCGATTATTAAAACAGCTTGCAGGATTCTATCCAGTTTTGCAGTTTTGTTTTGGTCTTAGCACACAAGATAATCATGCATGTGTACTGAGAGCCACTCCAGCTAGGTACTGTAAACTGTAGTGCCCAAGACGGGGTAGGTGTAGTCTAGAGGGATGCACCAAACAGGCTTTCCATAGAGTCTGGCCCTACTGACTCTCTCCTCACCAGATTACAAGGTATAGCATGAATTGTTAGTAAGGTAAGAACTTTTCCTGATACTTTCAGAGACAACCGGGCCCAATACTACATCCCTGTTTGCGTTAGTGTTATGTGCGCCTTTGCTTGCGTACAAACCTTCTGTTCATGGCAGAAGTATGCAAGACCTTGTGTGCCACGTTGGCCTATGTACAGGGAGGAGTCCATTTTGACTTCACTTTGTGGATACTGTATACAAAATGGAAGATGAAGGTCAACCTAAACTTTAGGTTGATAATAAAATCACTAGGGGGCATATTATCAAGGACTGGTGTTAAAATTATCGCCGTTTTATCGGCAGGAAACTGCTGATAAAACGGCGATAATGGGCTTG
Source organism: Lissotriton vulgaris (assembly GCF_964263255.1). NCBI lineage: Eukaryota > Metazoa > Chordata > Amphibia > Caudata > Salamandridae > Lissotriton > Lissotriton vulgaris. The sequence goes on from NC_141691.1 coordinate 237,345,778, forward strand.
ATAATACGCCCTTGTTAATTCCCTTAGAAGCCCATGTTAACATCAGAACATGGGCTTCTATGGGAATTAACAAGGGCGTATTATCAAGCCCATTATCCCAGTTTTATCAGCAGTTTCCTGCCGATAAAACGGCGATAATTTTAACACCGGTCCTTGATAATATGCCCCTAGGTATGGGAGGACGGAAGTGCAAGGATGTTGGAGTGGCATGTCCTACCTTTTGTAGCACAAGAGGTGGTACAGACCAAAGGTAACTGATTGGCAAGTGTGAAGGCTGCCCAGTCCTTTATGTGACAATGTTGTGGGTGGCCTTGAGATAGAACTTCCCAAAACATGCTTCTTCATGTTATAAACTTGAGCCAATGCTCATATGCTGGAACTTTCTAGAAAACATGTATGGGAAGAGACCCAGAAACAAAAACAGATGTCTGGAAAGAGGGGCTCAGTAATTCAGTATTTGTCATTACCAAAGCAGGTCACTCCACTAGGGTGTAGAAGGACGTATATGATACAAACTGGAGTCTCTGACTAACAGGCTTGCAATGGGGTGTGGGACCAAACTCCGTAGAAGACTGCAACCCACTGCTGAGTATCTGCCTTGGAAAGAGGACTACTGAGCTAAGAAAGGGGAAATGAAAAAGCCTCTACAGGAGAAACTCGGAGAGAGCTCCCTGTTGTAGGACCTCCTTGTGAACTGTGTGCTGGAATGCTGGAAGGGCTATCGGAGAAGGGGAGTGCCTGGAGAAGCTGAGGTGTGCAGTAGTTGCACAAGTATAGTGGTTGGCCGTGGGAGAACTGTGGCAGGGAGTTTGTGTCCTTTGCAGTAAAATACTGTGGAGGAAGAGAAGCGTGGAGCAGTGGGACCATTCACAGCCTGTGCTGCCAACATTGTTTAGTGCCAGCATGGCTGTTTTGCTTCATCATGCACCTACCTCTGCTGACTATACCACTGACCCCCAGTGTGGCCATCCCTCTTGATGCTGTACCTGCCTGTCCTGTTGACATTGTGTCTCCTTGCCGTTGTGTCGCTTCATTGTGTACATCTCAGTACTGCTGACACTGTGGTGCCCCAGCACAGTTGCCCTGCTTCATTGTACCATTGCTCGTGATGCTGACCATTTTAGACCTCATACGGTGGACCCACATCTCCATGGGAGTGCCCTTGGTGGGAGCCCGCATCTAAAATAACCTACTCAGAGGGGCACATCCGTTATCACAATCCTGAATGTATGTACACTTGTGCATGCCAATCTGACCTTTATGGCCTCACTGCTTGCCTGGACTCCCATGAAGGCGCCCAAGAAGAGTGGCAGAGCCAGAAGTGAAGCCTGCAAAGACCAATTAGGTGCCTATAGAAACTTAACTGCAACAGCAGCCCATACATTTAAAGCTTTGGCTGCTCTGCTGGTGAAGCCGACTGAACAAGGGAAGGGGAGGACAGAACTTTCTGAACAATGATACCAAAGAATGACCAAATCATCCCCAGTTTGTGGGGCGAGTGATAGACTGAACCATATTCGTGTGAAGCTTAAACCCATATACCCCATTCATGCACTTTGACTCCTGAAAGAGTATAGCTCTTTATGGTAGTGATACCACTATAGAATAGCCTTTCGTACTTGTGCCTGTAATCCATGAACATCCTGCGTAGCACCAAGGTCGTGTAAGAATATCATAATTATCTTTAATAAGATCAAGTTTTGACTGGACGTTGTAAATATTGGTTGGTTATTGTGTGCATTATTGAGTCTCTAACCCTGCAAAACCTCCAGGAGTAAGCCTTGGACTGCATATCCGAATTTATCATTAAGAGTCAAGTGTTAAATGGGGTGGGGGTGCTAGTGGATAAGGTTTGCAGGGCTATAGCAGGTAGGTTACAGGGATAACAGTGGTAAACACCCATCACCCCATAGTTGTAGCCTAGTAGCTCCTGTGCACATGTTATGTTGTGTTGTTTATGATATGTTATGCTATGCTATGCTATGCTATGCTATGTTATGTTATGTTATGTGTATTTGTATTGTGTACATGTATATTTGCCATCCCTGAATTGAGTCAGTCAGTGCCTCTTCCAGTTTCTCTGTCAACCCTATCAATGAATTGAATTTTGATTTTTTTAATGGAAAGTTTGATACCTCCATACATCATAAAACTATAGTCATATTCTTGTCATTTCTGATGTCACGAACTGTATATTAATAAATCAGATGACATCAATCTATGTGGTATGTCCAACTATAAATTATGCTCATTAGCCTATGGGAAGGTTATGCATTTTCATTTTCTAGAGCACAAGTTCAGTCAGATTTCCTACAATTAAAACCATTAATTAAATATACTTCAAGAACTCTATCTTTACGCGTTTGTTGACAATAATTATATATTAATCTTTTTTACAGAACGAAAATCTGAGGTCCAGCAGGGATATACACCATAGCAGTTCTCTCTCTGACATGGTTATTAGTCCTGTGAGCTCTGGACAGGATGACGTGTTCTGGAATTACCTACACAATGAGGAGCAACCTCCCAAGGTATTATTAAAGTTGACTAAATCATAAAGTTGAAGAGTTATAGCTTAAAGGGACCATCCAGTGAAAACAAATTAATCATGCATCATCAACAACCACAAACTGTATGAGTTCCAGAATGTCCCTTTGTTTGATGATGTCTGTTTGGGTTGTAAAACCAAAAGTGATATCAGTCACTAGATGGTCCCTTTAAACATCTGTAAAAGCAGATTACAATTGGACCCAGAACTATCATGGCTGCCCAGAGAGTTTTGATTTTACAAGCCAGAGAAATTGAAATGAGCGGAGACTATGGAACCGACCTACTATCCTGAACTAGGCCTTATATCTTTTGTGTGTAAAAATATGTGCATGCTGGGATCACATTTGGGATAGGTGAAAGGACATATGTTCTACTAAGTACTTGGATGCAGATGAAAACGGGGCTTCTTCCAAATGACATTTATTAATACCATAAGTAATATATTGGTATTACTACTTCATGTATTCTTAAATACCTTTGAGAATTGACCCAAAAATGTCTAAAATGGGAATACAATTCCAATATTCAGGAAATTGTCATATGTAATTAGCCCAGATGGAAAGGACTCTGTTCTCTTTGTCATTTTACGAATAGGAAGTGGGACATTTCTGGGGCAGTTCACAAAGGGATTTATTAGTACCTTAAGTAGTACTAAGGTAGTAGTATTTAGCACATTTATAAATGCCATTGCGAATCAACCCCTTAGTAATAAATCCTAGGGCTTTATTGATTTTTCCTTTGTTTATATTCATGTACATATGTTCGCATTATTTGCAAGAAGAGGTATGACAGTGATCCCTGTGTAAACCTTGCATGACTCTTTAAACTAGGTCTGGCTAATGGTTCACACGTTTGATATCATTATGAGTTACTGCTATGTATTTAATATGTAAACTAAGGCTCTAGCTGAGCACAAAAGTCTCTTGATGAGGTCAAACAGAGATTCTCAGAAAAAGTGTGATCTGCTGGACTCTTCTTAAGTGTGCTTTACAACCCAAAAAGTGATATTTATGAACTCAATTCCCAGATCCTGAGTCACAGAAACAGGATTTTCTTATTACAAACTTACCTTAAGGTTATGGAAAATCTTCAGCTAGAAAATGCATAGCAAAGCTCCATTCACAGAAGAATAGACAGTGTAACTATTGGGAAATCTCATAATGGTAACGTTTTGGGCATTCACAAACACTTCCACTGACTGTTTACATTCTATTTGCATATTTAGTCCTTCAAAAGGCCTGAGTACGTGTATACAAGTATAGTATGAACGTACCACAAACACCTCCGACTTTCAAGGGGTAGTGTTTGCAACATATTGAAAAGTAATTTCCATGTAAGGTGAGGAAAAGTAGAAAAGAAAAATGTGCAAATACCTTTGTCCTGCACTTTTTTACTTCTCTGCACTGTGAAAATTCTGCAAAAATGAATGTAGGGAAGGAAGAGTAGGCCTGAAAATATACAGTTCTAAGGCTCACGTTTTAGGAATAAGGAAACCTATTAACATTTTAGCCATACAAGTTGAATACATTCCACTCCTTTCATGGTTCACTTTGTAAACATAAGAAATATAATTAAAACCATACTATCTGATGTTGATATGATCAGCTTCAACCCTTGCCCTATAACAGCACTTAACCCCTTCACTGCGGCGGCTATTCCACCGCAGTGCTAAGGGGGCGGGGCGGAAGAGCGGCGGGCGCATGCTGGTGACGGAACCGCTCCGTCACCAGCGTCGGTTGCGCTGTGCTTATGACGGAGCGGTTCCGTCATGGCCCCGCCCGCTTAATAGAACGCTCAGCGCAGGTGCGGAATTCACGCCACGCATAAGCGGCGGGCAGGCCATGACGGAACCGCTCCGTGATCAGCACAGCGCCACCGCAGTTGATGACGGAGCGGTTCCGTCATCAGCATACAAGGGGTTAAAGAGAGCCACACTACTGTTGCTACTCATATATCCATTGACATATGCAGCACTTGGTTGCTCTCTAGATAGGTCCATGCTATCTAAGTAACAACACATAGCACATTAGTATAATGAATATTGAAAATAATCTCTTTTTACAGATAAAACAAGGTATAAAGTACCCCCTGCTGTTCAGTACGATGATGTTGCAAGTCACAGAAGAGTTCTGTGATCATTTATAGAAATGAGGCAGAGCTCCTTTTTAAATTTATGGAAACTGATGGTGACTTCCAATATCCTTTTAACGTACAGCAGAGGGTATCTTAGTTTTTAATTTATGGTAAGATTGATATCTCCAAATATAATAAAATTAATGTTATATGCCTTTCATTTCTGTTGTCACTGACTGTATATTCATATTTATAAATCAAATTACAGCAATGTCTGGAAGATATCTTCCTACAAACTGCTTAAATCCTTAATATCTTGCTTTTTCATTTGAAAGAGATTGTATTGGTGCAGACAAAAATGAATAAAAACAGACTATGTAGTGCAAAATGAAAAACACCTAAAGCATTTAGTAATTATGTTGTAAAAAATGTAATATCAGGTCCATGTAAATCAGATTAAAAAAGGCTTTAACTCAGAATGTGTAGTATCATAAAGAGAGATTCTTTCTTTCCAGTGATGAACTGTAGCTCACAAAGACGTAAACCTGTTGCCATAAATATGTCATCATCACCAATATCTTTATTCAATCTGATTAGGAATAGACCATAAAAGTACATACAAATATTGCTCATAGCCATGATCACACGTAAAATTTAAAAAGGATCTTACATTAAGAACAGTTGAAAAAGGATATGTATTTATAAACAGCTTTAAAATTCCACAATACATCAAATGACTATGCTTAAATTGAGCAAAAAGTGCAGTCGTAATTACATTACACTCACATAGAACGCGGCCGAGGTATGAAGAGAATGAGGGGAAACGAGAAAGAACAAAAACTTCACATCGGGTCCGTTATGCTATCCCACTATCCCCAAAAATACACCAAAACTTCTCTACCCAACTCCATATACTAAACCACATTACACATATGATTGTAACAAATTATCCTATCACAGTGAGAAAACTAGCCTTCTTAGCAGAGGTGTCAGAAAGTGCTTTCATACTGAACTGTGCAATTTGTAAAAGAACATAAAGTGCAATAGTGATTGTGTAGAGTGGTTGTCACAACGACAGGTACATACTATGTTTCCCTCTGGATCTAAAATGTTTTTTAAAAGTAAGGACCAATGAATTGACCCTGCTCTGAAACGAAAGACACGTGACCTCTCCCAGCTACAGTAATGCAAAACTCAGGGTTTAGATAACTCATTTTTCAATCTTGTGTTTGCACAACAGTACTTAAATAATGTGCTCACCTACTCCTCAACATTTTTGGTAATACGACTGGGTTCACTGAACCAGGAGGATAAACCCAGCAATCCAAATGTGTCCCATATATAGCTCAACCAAGGTATGGAATAGGCCTTTTCCAACGTTAGGCAGTCAAGTATATTGTCCTTACAAAGCTTAGCTGCTGAGTTCAACCAAATACGAACCCATAGTAAAAGTGGCACCACCTGTATCTTATCCACTATAAATCCCTGGTTTAACTCGAAGTGGGTAATAAGACTCGAGGTGGACGGTGGTAAACTCAGCAACAGTTGCATAAAGCAGTTTTACTCAACCTGTAAAGAACAACAGTTATTAAAACCCCAGACCACCATAGGCACCATAGGTAACTGCACTAATTCACTGTGAGTTATATGCCTTCAGTAGCGGTAGCACAGTACAGCTAAATTCTGGTCTAATAAGGTTACAGACTGTATTGGCGGTTTTGCTTTGTTTAAGGCTAGCCTGGGCAAAATGGGAATTCCTCTATCCTTTTAAACTAAAGGTTAACATAGATAACAAAAGTTATCAAAACTCGTCAATTCATGCCGGTTGATACCAATTTTGTTTAACCTTAGTTTGCACAGACCACAACATATGATCTGTGACTTAGTGTAGTTAGTTTTTATGTTCAGGTTTTGAATGAAAGAAGCAAAGCAGTCCACCTGATATCTCTGCACATTTGAAGTGAGTAAGTGAGCTCACCATAAGAATTTAAGCGAACTCTGGCTGAGAGATCTGAATGTAGGGCGTGCAGAAAGTTTACCAAAGGACGGTCCACCCCTTGATCCATCAACATTAGCCAAAGTTTGGTACTGTTCACTGAATCAAAGGCGGTGGATAAATCCATAAAAGCTAAGTAAATAGGGGAGTGCAAGGCCTTGGTATATTTAGAAGTTGTCAGACCCCAGGTTCTAGCATTATTATTATTATTATTATTATGTTTGAGCGTGTAAAGCGCACTGTTACCCGGAGGTTTGTTCATTAGTTCCTAATTTCGGACAGAAACCAAAGTGAAAGGGAGAGAGTAAATCCTTGTCAGCTGCCCATTTGACCAAACGGTCATAAATTACTCTTCGGATGATTTTGATAGTGCTATTGATAAGTTAATTAGGCTGATAGCACTTTAGCGACATACAATCCCCCTTTTTAAATATAGGTAAAATTATTGCAGTAGTCCGTGAAGGAGAAATATTATTTGATAAGCAGATATTAATTGTATTAGTGATAAGGGGACCGCTTACATCAGTCATGGAATTCAACAGGCTCATAGGTACTTTGTCTGGTGCTTACTATGATAGATGGCCAACTCCACTTCCTGCAATGTTAATAAAAGTGGGGGAGGAATTTCTGCAGTCTATTGCACAGAACAGCTGACATAATTGAGATTTTCTCAATATAATAGATAGAAGCAAAGTGGGTAAACCAGTCTGTGCCCAAGATACTGTTTTGTAGGAGAGGGTTGGTAGGGGACCCCTAGATCTAATTTGTTTTTTTAAGTTTCAAAATGATTTGCTATCCTTTCCCCTGGAAGCAAGTTCCAAAAGCTCCCAGTCTTGTCTGTGTACTTCCCTCTTCCTATTTGTGAGTACGATTTTATACTCACCAGGGAGATTTCACTTTTTATCTTGGGGTATGCTTTTAGTCCTTTCCTCAGCTTTCGGTTTGCCTGGAAACAGGCCCAATCGAACCATCTCGGGTCTGCGTTTGATTTACGGATTGATTTGAACATGGACTACCAGATTGTGCATATAAGACGATTGTAATGTGAAGCCATCAAGTCTTATTCGTTCTCCGCTAGACAATAGAGGAATATATCTAAATATGTCTCAAGTAAGACTGCTAATTAGTCTTTGGGATTTTTCAGGTGCCAAATTAATCTTAGACCATCCGAGGAATGTTGCGTAACAGAGACTAGATTACTATTACAGGCTAATCCCTTGATCTGTAAAAGCATAGAATCGCACAGGGCATTTTGATAACCCCACTCTGTGGTAAGGATCGCTCCTTTGGAAAACCAAGGTAAAAAATCTGGGCTTAGGAACATATATTCTATAAGAGAACCCCCCCCCCACCTCTAAAGGACATTAACGTGTTACTCGCTCCCCCTAAGGTATGGAGTAGATCAACCAAGCCATGAGCAGTAAGATACTTAAGAAGCTCTGCCCCCCTTAGATCCTGAGTGTTGCAGTGTCCTACCATATGAGTGTCTTGTGTGCTGAGACCCCCACTAAGCTTTGCATTAAAATCACAGCAAAGGAAAAAGTGAACTTGAAAAGTACGGTTTTCAGCCTTAGTTTGTAAGTGAGATATAAAATTAAACAGGCTGTTATAATGTAAGCAAATAACGTTAATAAAATCATTATTGTAAAACGTTATCAAATAAAAAAGCATATTAGTCTTTGAGACGCAAATTATTAACACTAAAAAAGAAGAAGAGCCAGATTAAACTTGCGATACCTTTACCTGGAGACTTAGCCTGACCCAAATGGCTAAATCCACTGAGTAGTAGGAATAGCAGAACTTGAGTAACAAGCGTAACCCTCACAATGTGATGCAACAGTGAGCCAGGACTCCTGCAGGAGGATTATATTGAACTTGGAAATACATGCCTTCCAGACCTCGTTATTAATCTTCCCTTTAAGGCCAGCCATGTTCCAACTAAGAGCAGATAGAGTTCTATAGAGCGTGGGCAAAGTACAGAGTGTGTTAATAGGGGTTTATCAATGGTAAATGTAATATATGCAGTAGCAGACGTTAAGATTGATTTTGGACAGGTAAGTCAATCCAAGTTGGAGAGTGCGTCAAATCTGAAGGATGTAGGTACAGAGCACAAAACAGTAAATGCATGCAGTGAAACCTGAACTAAAGCTGGTGCATTAGAAGATGGTGAACGTACTATGTTTGGCAGTTTGAAATTGCACATTATCGGCCCCATGGCAGGTGTTTGGACTTATGTCATGTGCGCTATTATGTGGGGACTGTGTAAAGTGGAAAGGAGGTCCATGGAAAAAAGAGAGCGGGCCAGGGTGACGGAGGACTTGGCAGAATACTGGGTCCAACATTATATAGCAGATGAAATACCAAGTTTGAAGAACTAAAATTTACCACAATACAATTTTCATTGGATTCTGGAGGGGTTTGGCCCAACCCATTCACATCTTTTTTGTGCAACATGTCTTTCGGATCAAGAAACGGCATACATCTATTATGTCTATTATGTCATGCCAGCCAATCTAAGGTTGTATTGAAGAGTTGCTCATAAGTTTCGCGCTGATCAAAACTCAATGAGGGTTCCCCTATCAGGACAGCCACGTATGGGCATGCAGCTGGGGGAAGATTAATAACTGGCAATTGTGTCTGTGTCTGTGGCTATGATGGAATATGCTTTACCCACTGTGAAAAAGTAGGCAATTGGACTACTTTCTGCCTGGTTAAAATATTTTTGTTACGCAAGTGGTCTGTGTAAATTGATGGACTACCGAAAGCAAGCAAAGACTGTGTTGATGAAATATGCTCTGCCAAAGATTCATCAAGTATATTGTTCACAGTACGATGCCTATTTGGAGAGCTAATTATAGTTCCTTTAGCAAGTCCTAAATGTTCGGTATCAATCAAGGGCAGCCAAATTGGACTCAATAGTGTCCAGCCGTGAGACCGGGGGAGAAAATACAGTAATAATCGTTAAACACAGTTTCTCTGAGAAAGTCTTTAGGTGACTAGCCAAAAGATCATTGATGGAATTATTAATGAAGGACTTGTATTCTTGTGGGAAAAGGGATAAAACTGGGTCTCCTGGACTTAAAAATGAAACAGTCATGGGCACAGTCTCAGACACTTGTAAAGTCACAGGAGGAGATAGAAGAGAGCTAACCATCTGCTTGCATGTCTTGCTGCATTTACATCTTTGTTAATGTGGTATGCACGGACTTATTGTTTACAACATTAAAGATAGAGGAGAAAATGGCAATTCATTGTAGGTCCTTGGATAGTAGGAGAAGCAGCACCATTTAGGGGTAAAATTGTGGGTGTATTCGGAGGAGCACGAGGGGACAGACCAGGTAAACCCCGGTTATTGCCGTCCAAATTTATGGAAATCCGTTCTGGTCGGGCGACTTCGTTGCTGATGGCACTCACGGCCCACTCAATTATCTGATCAATTAAGGTAGGTTTTACTAGCGGAGAGGAAACTGCACCACAGGCACCCACTTTTTCCTACCCATGATCAAGGCAGAGGACTTGTATACTAAGTGTCCAAGAAAACAGCAACAAGCCTACACAGACAAAAGTCCTGAAGCAAAGGGGAGGCCACTATTAAGAATTACAAGTCATGAACAGAACCTCTCAGTTGTTGATTCAATTTCCAGGAGTAGCTTAATAACTTTGGCGGTTTCAGTACAAGTTGGAGAGGTAACAACAAAGGCCTCAGAGAGAGGGCCCAGCCCAGCCTCAAACGAGGGCAGACCGGTGCATGCGGGAGTGTCCTTGGTCCAGGCTTTACCCGGGTGCGCCCGGGCCCGTCCCGCACTGAAGGTGTCAGCTGGCGCCTTTAAGCATCTTGTTGGCTTGGAGGCCTCCCTCCAATCAGCAGTGGTGTAGGCTGGGGGACCTAGTCCCACCCCAGTGTGACAGAGAGCAGCAGAGTCGGACCTCAATCCGGCCCCAGAGGTGAGCAGCGCATCTCACGCTGCGGGAGTCATCTGGCACCTTTGAGCGTCTTGTCAGCTTGGATGCTCCTCCTCCTTCCGATCAGTGGAGGTGTAGGCAGGGGGACCTAGTTTCACCCAGAGTGGCAGGTGGGCCTCAATCCGGTTCGACACGTGAGCAGCTTTTTACTCATCACAGTTCATTAAAAAAAATATATAGATGAGATGAACAAAAAGCGAATTCTCTTTTTCCTTGTTTAAACTGCAGTTGTAATTGTAATTGTGAAAGCAGACTCCAGGTCTGCTTTCCTGTGCTGCTGCACCGCTCTTCTTCCTCCCCGTTTTTCTGAATGCTTTCTCCTGCTTTTCCCGAAATTTTTACTGCTTTTCCCAACCTTTCCACACGTTTTTTTGATAGCTTTCTCCTGCTCCTACATCATTTTTTTTACTGCTTTCTCCTTTCTTTCCCCCTGTTTTTGAGTGCTTTCTCCTGCCCTTGCCTCGGCTTTTACAGTTTTCTTGGACCTTTGCTCCTGTTTTTCTTAGTGCTTTCTCTTGCTTTTGCCTCTTTTTTCACTGCTTTCTCCTTCCTCTTCCCCGTTTTTTTGAGTGCTTTCTCCTGCTTTTGCCTCTTTTTTCCCTGCTTTCTCCATGAAACAGCTAACAACTCTAGCGCCTGATTGATTGACTGATTGATAATTATGGTTTGTGACCTGCCTTTCACCTTGGCTCCTGGCAACAGGCATTTTGACATCACAATTCATTATTATAACTGAGCATGTACATAATTTTCCTATTAAAGACTAGAGACGTCACAACTAGTTATAATCAGGAAATTAGAGACTGTTATTTACAGGGAATACAGGCTACCATGTATTATACAGACATTCATACTTTTTACAGCTGCATAACACTGTTTACACAATAGTGCAGAGAAGATAAACTTTAGATGATGTACCACTACTGATAAAATTAAATTATGTTGTTCTGCAGAATTGCTACTAAAGCCACGTAGTCCTGATTACTCTGATCCTGAACTCTTGCATGGTAATATCACATCTGGGAGTACTGATACTAGGGTCTGTGTTATAAATGGGGTGAACTGTCCTCGTTTGCACCATGGTGCACTTTCAACTAGGTGTAGCCGGGAAAATTTGTTGTGTTTCTTGGTCTGAAAGCGTCTTGAGACCGGTGGGTGAGTTGGCGCTATACAAACTAAAGTAACAATAACAAGCAGGTACAGTGCACCCTATTACAGCTAAGGCAGCTGTGAACTCGGGGCTGCTTAAGAGGGTGGCGCCTTAGCGAAAGGGAAGTGGCCGATTAAAACAGCCACTCTGTTTTTCACTATGCAAGGGGCAACCTAGCCTGCTTTATAAAGAAGGGCAGAGAATCCCCTGCAGGTGGATTTTTACCTCTTTGTCTTTTTACCTCTCTGCCCATGTCCATAATGCAGCATGGGTGAAGAGGCAAAGTGTTTCCCTAGTTTATATGGGGCCCCATCTCCATTGAAATGAGGGAACTCCCCGTTACAGTTGCATCAGAACCATATCTGTGCAGGCACAATCTGTATTACAGAAGGGGCCCCACCAGCACTTACATCCCCTTCTGCAGCCGTGACTGGTAGTGGGAGTACCGGCCGGGCGGTGACGTGGGGAGCAGGAGGGGCAGGGTGGGCGGTAGTAATGTATGGATTACAGACTTTAACAGGTAAGTAAACATATAAATAAATAAAACGAATTTCGTTGTGTGCATTGCATCACCAAAGTCCGTAATCCATATATTACTACCCTCCACCCTGCCCCTCCCCCTCCCCACTTCACCGCCCGGCCGGTACTCCCACTACCAGCCGCGGCTGCGCTTCTGTAGTAACCAAGGTGGAACAGAAAGCAGCCACACCCACCTGTGGGCTTAAATGGACCATCATATGTAAGCCCCTGAGAAATGGAGAACATCATGTGCCTTGTAATCCTTTGTGACTTGTTACCAGCAAATTTAGGATATTGAAATCAGGCCCTTAACGTTAAATAACAACCCCATAACACTGCATTCTCCATGAGAGCCACCGTTTTTGCCCAGTAACAAGCTATGGACTGGATTAAAAAAGACTGTTCTATGAGTAGGTGTGACTCATCCTTGTAGCACTTTTGGTGATGTGGCACACCTGGCTTACTGTTGAATCTCCGTCACGAGTACTCCTGGAGATCAGGAGTATGCCAGTAGCACTACAAAGTAAGAAACAGCAAAATCTCTTCGACTCAGACCCAATGAGTTCAATTTACTTTTATGCCACCGACAATTGACAAATGGTAAATTTGATTGTGCCTGAGTATTACTAAAAGTTGTTTAATAATTGGAAATGTTGCTCTTAATATAGTGCCACTGCCTATTTAACTCCATGAAAAAGAAGGGATTACTGTGACGCGATATAAATATACCTACACGTGACACGGTGGTAGGTCGTTCTCAACCTGATCTGCATCGAGATTACTGGGAATTTCAAAGCCTCCTGCAAAGAATGATTGTATTCCTCCAGTTTTAAATAGCATGCATTTGTAGCACTTGTAGTCCATTTGCTGATTTTACCTAGAAAGAAGCGGAGTGGCAGAGGCCTTTTACATCACTCTACACAGTGATTACTGGACCTATTATAATAACAATAATTCACATTGTAAAAGCGTTTATAATATACTGTGAAATGACTAAAGGGCACAGAAGAGGGAGTCTGCGGTGGGTGATAGGCAGGCTGGTATTAGAACCCACTTGCTGTCCAGAAAGCCGCACCTCGTGGAAATAAAGTGATTTTCCTGTCGAAGGAGCAGAGATTGTTAGTGTCAGCTGAGCACTTTAACCCGAGGGCTTTCTCAGAACTTTCTGCTAACCACATGATTAGGCCCTGTCTTCAGCAATCTTCGGAGGGAGAATAGGGTAGGGTAGGCCACTGCTTATTTTCACATCCGTAAAAAATAACATTGGGATTAAAGCCTGAAAGAGCTAAAAACTGTTGTCTGTCCTGGGGGAAATAATTGATACCTAGCTACAAATGATTTCTACGGGATCCATTTGTAAATTGAGCTATATATGTCTCAGTGAAAATGGGAATCTCATTAGTTAAATTAAAATAATTACCGAAAACCTGTTGACATTAATAGGCAGCTCCAATGTTCAAAATGAGCAATTCACATACACACAGATTTTGGACTTGTAGAGTATTTACAAAGATACCAGGAGTTGGCATAAAATTGCTGTAACTCGTTGACAGTGACGTAGCAAGGGGGGGTGGTCCCCCCCCGCTCTTACCTGCGGCCGCTCTTTTGGGTGGTACACAGTTGATTTCATGCATACTCCCACAGCCCTAAACTTACCTGTGAAGATTGCTAGTAGCACACACTCCATAGGACCTAAAAGTGGTGGAAATCTTCATGTGTGCTTCTCTTAGTTTCTCCACTTCAAAAATGTTTTCCAACAATGAGAAATGCTGTACTTAAATTTGGGACCAGCCTGGCCATTCTCCCTTGCTGGCAGTTTTCTGGCCCGCTGCAGGCTAGGGGCTGCAGTCAGAGCAGGGCTGCCATGGCTCATACCTCCCTGCATGAGTACATTCTAGTTGCGGTCTCCTGCTCTGGGAGACTGATATAAATATTTTTGCCAGGCTCATTTGGTTTAGTGAGTTTAGGTTTTTTTCACACTTATTTTGCACACTTGCTCCAATTATTTTTCTCCACATATAGGTGAAAAAGTTTGGATCGTTTGCATCTACCCAAAAACTGTGTAAGTGTTCACAACCTTCCCAGTGGTCACCGACTGCACCCCATAACAGGAACACGCATTTCACCAGCCCGATCCCTTTAATAACGACTGCAAAAAATCAATTTTCCACAGCGATAAATTCCATTTGTTCCTGCATACGTTGAAGTGTCCCGATTCTGTGAATTAGGACCTGCTGTTGTCCACAGATTGCACTTTTTCATACCTAAGCTGAGCTCACAGCGTTTTGTGATTTGGAACTTATTTGTTGAAAATCAAATACTGGATCCATTAGAAAACAAATCAACAGGTCAATTTAAATTTGGGATATGCAATCTAATATCACATAGTAAAATATATAAAGTTAATGTATAGGTATAGGTATAATGACTTGGGATCCCTTTGCTTTTTGTCTAGCCTTTGCGTATTTCAGTAGTAATGATTTCCAGATTTGAACAATTACGCTGTTTAGTAGCATGATGTGACAGATCCTAGATCTCTCTACTTGTGTGCTGCATGAACCCGTGTTCTTGAAGTCGCTGATCGAACTCTCTGCTTCAATCCTCAAGGTTCCCCAAAGAACAACCTCCAAGTTCTATAGCAAGGATCACCCAGGCCATCGCCGAAGCCCGTCAAGGTGAGTTCTGTCGTGGTTTGCGCTAACCTGATCTTGATTTATTTACAGTGGGAAAGCAGAGGCCAGCTCATTAAATTGAAAACTCCAACTTCAGTAGCTCAGTGATGACACATCATCAAACTTCATTTCGTGGCATTTACTGTGCTTTCCTTTCAGCAGCAAGCTTCACAGCTCCTCAGCGCGGCCTGCTGAGCTTTCAGCCTTTGGTGTGAGGGCGGACGTCCAGCCTTGAGCCTTTGGGTTCTCCTGAAATCTGTGCAGTCATAAAACTATTGACTGACCATGTCTATGTCAACAACACCCGAGGCACCCAACAGCCTCACAATGATTACAGAAAGCGTGATGAAGGCGTTCAGCCCTGCGACCAAAATCGCTTCTGCCTGCCTGGCCAAAACAGGCTTCCAGGATGCAGGAAAAGATCCTTTCACAAATAGGGAATGCTCACAATGGAGAGGAAACATAGCTCCAAAGTTGTTTTTTAGTAGATATGTTTATCAGAGACCCCAGCACATTCTTAGTGCCAACAGCACTCATGCTTATGAGTTTCTGGCATAGACATGCATAGACTTGCATGATGCTTGCATAGCTGTGTGAAAAAAGACCCTGGTACGCTTCGCAAAACCTTGTTACCTTAGGCTCTGCTTAGATGAGTAAAAGGCTTCATTAAGAGTGCAAGTTGGCATTTTCAGTTCACAAAACATGAATTGTCACGCAGAAATGAATGAAGCATCATTTTCTGTGAATAAATCTGCTCCCAAGAAAGTGGAGTGTGGTGCTACGGCGGGATTCCCTGGAAAACATGTGCACTCCAGCAAATTTGTGTGTTTTGTGGTTATTCCCAAACATTTGTCTGTTCATTTGTACTCTTCACATAGAGATTCAGGGTCGAATATACCTAGAGACTGGTCGCAAAATGTAGGTGAGAAAATGCGCACTGACTTATTGCGACCTGCCTCTCCTTTTGTCCCCTGGGACACTGCCTGCTCCCCCAAGTATCACCAGACGCGATCCACAGAGAGGAAGGAGCTCTCTTTCTGAAACAGTTACAACTTTCTGGTGAAGTGAGAGAAAGGTTGTCTCCATTGAGAAAATATTTCCCTGTGGATAAAAATAACAAACTGACAAGTATATAAATACATTTGGTAATAATTTTGGTATGTATAATTGTTGACTATATTTAATTTTGAATATATAACTGGTTACAGTTGTGCGTGTTATGGAAAGATGTGATTGGCACAGCTTTCCAGGAGTAGTTACACATCATTTTTTGAGAATTCCATAATTTGTTAAATCTATGACCAAGGGTTCGTAGCTTTTGGTGCACATCTGCAATTTAATTCATGATTCGTGCGACTAACTACAACCTCTTCAAAGATTTTTTAAACAGATATATAGGTACATTTCCAAATCTCTGTGTGGTAGACTCATTTAGGATCAGAATTGTTTCTCTGCAATGGATTTCTACTTCCGCCATAGAGCAAATGAACCTCCAAGGTATGTGCTTAGTACTCCGCTCATCATTATTTGCATATCGCAATGCGAACTCTTATACTTAAAGTTAGATATCTCCTAAATATGGATTGCTTGTTTTTTTGAAATGACCATCTTTTGTGTGCTATTCCCCCACACATTTGCCTTCACTACCCTATCTTTGGTGAATCTGTTTTTGTTGGCTTTAGGACTCTGCACACTTTACCCATGCAAATCAGGAGCAAAGTGCTTGCCATCTCACATTTAAAAACATAAACATGGTAAAATTAGCATATCCTTGATTGGTACAATTAATTTACTATACATCCCTAGTAAATGGTACTACATGTACATAGGGCCTGTAAATTGAAAGCTATTAGTGAGCATCACCACTCATTATGCCACCAACTGGTGCCAGTACAAAAATGTCTGAAGCTTGCCACTTCACCCTGTAGTACAGTTTTTAACTGCTATTTTAACTTGGTACAATAAACCTTTTGTCAGGCCTAAACCTTCCTTTTTAACACTTACAAGTCACATCAAGGGGTGCCCTAACCACTCATTGTGCAGGATACATGGTATTTAAATTGTAGGACATGCGTACTTAAGTTTTACATGCCCTGGAAGGGAAAAACTCCTTAAGTCGGTTTTCACTTCTGTAAAGCAATCTCTCCCATTGGGTAACAGTGGACTACCTAATTACACTTAAGAAGTGATAACATCAGTTTTGGAAACAGATAGAGAAATTACTATTCCACTCAAATGAATTAATATTAAAAATTGTGTGTACTGAAAAAGGTCACCTTTAGAAAGCTGATAATTTTCGAAACCAAAGGAGCCTTTTTGCCTGTTGCCCCGGGTTACATGACTGTGAATGGCTCTGCTGTGGTATTTTCTCTATTCCTTCCATATACTGCGTCAAAAGGGCATTGGCTGTGAGGTAAAGTGTTTCTCTCCTGATCAGGATGCTCTGGGAGGTTGTACTCAGCCTTCCTGAGCTGCAAAGGGTAGCCTTGGGGCTTGCTCCACCCTTCCTGACTTTCAAGGCCTACCTGCCCTGCCACTAACAAATGCAGCTCACACCTAGGCCTGTCTGCCCTTGGTCCAGTTTGGATCCAAACCCAGGAAAGGGGACGGTTAGGCAAAAGGGGCGTCACTCACGAACAGGCTGGCACTGGGGATAAACGTGGCACATTCAGAACCTCTTACCTGAACACTCCTTACTCTGTAGATGATTCAGAGGGACTGCTCTGCTGTCTGAAGAACACACCTAGCAATGTGGAAGATTCAGAAAGACTGCGCTGCTGTCTGAAGAAGGAAGTCTGGGCAAATTTGCCTTGTTCTCAGGCACACCAAAGTGTTTCCAACGGTCGGTTGAACCTCCTGTTTGAGCTACAAACACACAACAAGTTTCCAAAGGTCTCCCTGTAACTGCCCAGCTGACCAGCACAAACTGAACCTGCCTCAGCCCTGCTGGTGAACTCTGCCAGATTGAGTTCTAATAACCAAGAAGTGGCCCTTCAGTTCCTGGACACTTTGCTGGCATCAGAGATAAATCCTCCTGCCTCAAAATGACAAGGCCTGAGAGTCAGGTGAAGATTCAAACATGTTTGTGCTCTTCACGACCACAAACAGACTGCTCAACTGCCCTAGGACCGTTCACCATGCCGGCTGGTGCAAATCTCCAGTGATGACCTGCTCTTCATGTCAGCTCTGAGATTCAGCATCAACAGCAGCCATTTGCATCGACCGCCAACAAGAAGCTACAGCGACAACCGACTCTGTCACTTCGTGCCAAGCGTCATTCATCCATGATGCCGAACTTGCTCCTTAAACTGGCAATGGTTTCCTCATTTCGACTGCCAACATGAAGCTCCGCTGCATCACACTGCATGGACCTGGACTTTGGGAAGGTAAAATCTTCAGTGGGGTGGACCTGGTCCCATTCTAAGAGATTTATGCAGACTCTCGGGTGAACTGCAGCAACTAGGCATGAAAAAGCGGCCCTGAAAATTGCTCTATATCGAACAACACTACTACAAAAGGAGCAATAAAGCAGAAGAGGCCATAACAAGCTACAAAATTTCAGAGATCAATTGCATGTAGTTGAGACAGTGGTGACTCTGCTCTGTGAGCGCATCGTAGTTTGCAGGAACGCTTTTGAGTTTTGGATCAATTTTTTTATTGCACCCTTAACCTTGCCATGCAATGTTCATAAACATTTGAGGTTTTAGTAATGTAAGAGCTATGAAGTATTTATTTTATTTAAATGGGAAGACTTAAGCAAGGTTTTATGGTACTTCTCGATGGCTGCTCATTGCCTAGCGGCATAGATGTATGGTTCTGGTGCAGGTGGGAAAGCCTCTTGCTGCACCCTTTCTGTTGCACCCCCGAGTGTATGTTGGTGTCACTGTACGGGATGGTTCATTTAGTAGGCTTGGTCCTGGGGCTCAAGTAGATACAGTGAGTGGGGCGAGTTGGAACTTTGCGTATGTGGCCCAATAAGTTATGAGGCCAGGCACAGGCTGCCTCACACATTGATGATCATGTGTCAGCTGGAGACCACAAGTGTAAGGTCCTGAGGTTGAGAAGGATCCCTGCGGGCGTGAGCTAGTCTCATTCTTTACCCCATCTGTCTTTCCAAAGCCTGATTGCTTGTTGGGGCTGCTCACAAGCTAGAATGGAATTAATGTTGACCAGGAACTACATTATTTCCTCTAACTGACTGATATTGGAATTATGCCCAAAGACCTTTTGAATCTTATTCCATTATGACTAGATTGTCTTGTATAATCAAAGTCTTATGAAATGTAGGATTTGATAAATAGCTGTATGTATGTCCTATAAGCAGGGTTCTATGACTGGTCATACCTGGTAAATAGCTGAGTACTATGACTATTAATGTACCTGCTTGTATGATTAAGTACAATTAATGATGTATATTGTGAGTTTTGATTGTATTTTAAATTATGAATTTGATTATGTTTGAAATCAATGTACAAATTGAGGCTTCATTTTGACATTGTTTCTCTTATAAGTGACACACATTTCTTTTCTTCCAGATGCACTTTCTCCTTTTCTGCTTTTCCTTACTAATCCTCTTATGATATTTTATTCTGAATCTATGTAGTATAGATACCCATTAGTGTTTTTTTCGATATGGTTCTGTCTAAAAAGTCCGACAGATGATGTACATTGGGTACTTGTTCTATATATAAAAATTAAGTTGGGCACTCCTTTTCGAATCAGGCTACTTAATTTGGAATTACCGAATTAGAATTTAGATTAATCTTTATGCTAATGGTTTTATCTGTATAGTATATTGAACTATAGTTATAGCAGTTACTAATTTTAGTATTTGCGTTTTCGATACGGCTTGACTAGCCTAAGATGGCCGCCGTTTGTGAATAGACGTTGTCCTATGTCGATTTTAACTATAGCACTATGGCGCGAACGGGCACTTAAACGCCGTGTGATACCTAGAGGACGACTAACGAATATGGACCGCGTTTGATGTGGCAGGGAGTACTCTCCGAGGTGAGCTAGTGATGTTAATATTCGGGCTGGCGTATGATATCCAAGCTGACGTGGAGTTTTTGTTTGAAGAATTACGTGCAGCATTTAACCGATTGATGTTGTCCCGGTGCTGCTTTGTATCTACACGTTTGTGTGCTTAGTAGTACTCGTTATACTTGGCACACTTAAATAATGTTTTCAACGCAGGACTGCCTAGGGCTAACCACGGTATTAAGTTTATATATGTGGCTTGCAGTGTCGGCGTGTACAGAGCCTCTGATATATTATGTCGGACGTTTTTTGTGTTTTTGTGTTTTTACGCTTTTAACATAAATCTCATACGTACTATTTCTCAGACTCTTTTCGATTGTAGATACACGTCGCTAATAACGTGTCAATTGGTGTTTAGATCTGTTTAAATCTACAAAATTATGTGGTATAACTTGATGTGGTATGATGCAAAACTCTTATTGCATGGAATTTTTTTACGCATTAAACTGATCTGGTTCATTTCGGCTTACATGCTATAATTACAGTAATATTTGCGGTATTTATAAATTATGCAATTTCAGTTGATAAATTAGAGGTACTATGAGTGTGAATTTTTAATAACAAAAGATTTTAGGCTTACCCTATTTCGGTTGCCTTTAGAATGTACAAGCCGATCCAATTTTGATGTCAAACCCAAATCAGTAAATATATTCCTTGGGTTTCGAACCATGGTGATTATTTGTAGGATATGACATGTGTCGCTACATGCTAGAGTGAACTTAAACTAACACACTGGTTCACACCTTTATTGCAGAATATCAGTTATACAATTACTTATATGAAGAACTCCAAAATAGGAATGGATGCAGGTAACTGTCCTTAATTCATTTTTTCACCGATATTCCTTGTCGACCTAATTTATATATACTATAATATTAATTTTATACGTTATCCCTATGATTAATTGGGATACTATGCTTCTGTGTATGTAGCTTTAGACATGTTGGTTTTATCTACTTGTTCTGAATACTTGGGCCCTAATTTATCCCTCTTCCCTTATTTTAGTTCTTATCTTCTACTTGGAAAATTATTGACCTCTGTAATTGGCATATATATACTGTTGATACATTTTGATTTGTATGGTGAGCTTATTTTTTGACCCTAACACGCTTATAAGTTTTGAATCTTTTCACTGGTTTATTAGGCTTTTTTATTTACTTGGGTGACATAAATTGTGACCTCTGTATTACTGTTGTTCGATACTTGTATGCACTCCAACACAGATATTGGTCTGTTCTCCTTTTCTCCTATGTGTTTCTTTCATGTGTATTTTACTTTTTAATGGAACCTTAATAATGGTACTATACTTGGTAACCTTCTAGTCTTTTTCTTCTAGTGCTAATAACACTGGCAGTGCTATGCGACTTTCTCACTATTCACAACTTTTGGGTTTTTTCTACACCTTGATCTTAGTGTGGCATGATCACTGATTGGTGATGGTTGGTTGAGAACTAAGATCAGTGCTTATACCCTGTATTATTTCACATTCATTTGTAGCCCTGAAGAAGTCATTTGGGTGATTGTGCCCCATGACGAAACACGTGTTGGCATTGGTTTTTCCATTGGCTACGGTGATGTGAATTTGATGAATATTGACGAAGAATTCTCTGATGTGTGACGAGAAAAGATAAAGGAAAATAAAAAAGGAATTAACCTATTGGACTCTTGAAAGTACATTTCTTTTCTCTAAAGACTTTATGAAGACCTTTTGTGCTCGGGAACTATCTACTTTTTGCTTTTGAATCCTCTGATTCCACAGAAGATTCCCCTTGGGGACGCAGGTGGCCGCTTTCCCCTGTTCCCTTGAGCCATCTCACTTGGAAAACACTACATTGGTTGCAATTGCGCAAACACTACCCAGCCACCCTTTGTTCTGTATTGCTCACAAGCTAGGTCGTGGCTTTGGACTCAATGGAGATACAAGTGGTGGCAATTTATTGTCTGGTACACAATCAGCTATGAAACCAGGCATAGGACATCCAACCCATTAATGGCTGGGGTTTAATGATGTAGGATATTTGTGTAACTGAGGAAGCTGAATGCACTAGGTCCACTGTGCCTATAGCCTGATTTCTTTTTTGTGGTGCTCTTAAGTGCACTCATTTTTGTATGTTGTGGGTTAGGAGTTCACATGAAATGCAGCAGACAGGAACTTCCTCTGCAGGGCCCACTCAGCTGGGAGGCCAGACACAGGTCACCTCACCCACTGATGACTGCCTTTGGGGCCATGAGTATAGGGTTTTTGCGGGGCTCAGTGAGGCCTCTTTTCCCACAAAGCCTGAAATAGGAATTAGGTACACATACTCTCTAGGGGTGGGCATTATATTTCGCTCTGGTGGTGGAGTTGGCAGAGTTTTGGCCACTCCCTGTTATGCTTATTCAGTTCAGGCCAAATTCAACCAACCTT
Source organism: Lissotriton vulgaris (assembly GCF_964263255.1). NCBI lineage: Eukaryota > Metazoa > Chordata > Amphibia > Caudata > Salamandridae > Lissotriton > Lissotriton vulgaris. Next base: position 237,368,148 of record NC_141691.1, read on the forward strand.
CACATGTTGGAGTTTTGTCATGCACGCAGCTCGCCAACAGTAAGTTTTCAAGCAGGAGTAAGAATTGGCATCTCCTAGTGCAATTTTTCTAGTAGGGCACCCGGCGAGATTTCTCCAATGCAGGTGATCGCGGGAGGTCAGAACCGTTCACTGATAGAAAGCTGCGCTCAAGTAGAAAATCTACTTGAGCATCAGAAAATCAACTTGAGAAGTTTCGCCCACTGACATGCCACGTATTGCCGTTTGTGCTGATTTTTCAGTGCTGAATGAGCCCCAGGCGCTAAATCACAGAGTGAGCAGCGCAACATGCCTAATTCTGCTTTTTTTGTAACTCTGTGTAATTCCATATAGTCAAACACCACAAGTTCCACTCAGGCCTATTTACTCTCTCCTTATGTTCCGCAAATGTATGGATATTCCCCCTTCTAGCTGAAAGTACTGACTATTTTATGAAATCCATGTATTAGAAATCTATTCATATGCCTTGAAGGGCATCTTGCATCTTACTTACAAACATGCAGATAACTCAACTCAGTTACTCTTGGTTCTAACAAATGCTTTGGTAAACTGAATTTGAAAGGGCTTGTCTCATCTCAGAGAGCCACAAAGAGCCATTCAGCACAGCACTCCTAAAGTTCATGGTAATTCTGACCCCAATTATCAGCCTGTTTGAAAAGAAAATATACACTGATTGGGATGAAAATGGAATATAAACAGTATCTGCATGAAACATTAATTCCACAGTGCCAAACAAGTTTCCGATGGAAAGAGATGTTCTTTTTGATACAGTATCTGAAACACGGTCACACATCTTTGATGTCGGATTATTATTATTAGTAGTTGTCTTTATATACATGTGGCACAGTTTGGTATTAGCCTTTAAATAATTTCTTTTTTAGATACCTAGGTAAAGAAGATGACAATAAGACTCAATGCTGGTCTGTTCTGATAAATCATAAAATAGAAGGGCATATTTACTATATTTTGGCTCAGAGCAGCAACCCAAGCCTTCTAGCTGTGCTGCCCTTTGTCAAATGAAAATCTATAAGATACGGCACATTCCTGTCCTTTCTGCCAACGCTGGTGCAAAAACTACAGCCGAGCCGCAACGCAGGCACCCTTGCACCAGGGTGGCTGTGTTGTTAGCATGATTGTTTTGCGAGGGAGGGACAACTTTCTGTACAAAAACAATCAACTGAGTAGTTTTTCTAGTTTTATGTGTGTTGCAGAATGCAGTACACATGGAAAAAGGAAAAAACAAAGAGAAGTGTAAACATTTCTCCTCATTACACCTGCTTAGGGAAAGCGTTAGTTTTGGTGCTGCCACAGATTTAAACTAAGTTGTAAATTTAGCAACACAAGATGATGGACGAAGTGCTGACACTTTTCAAACACTCACCCCCTAGTCACAGATCTGGGTTTAATCCATCTTTCTCTTGCTCACCATGCCACCCCATTTATGACCCAGCCATATGCAAATCAGTCTTGACCCAGCGCCCCATGGGAACAGTCCGGCCCGAACTGGCAAGCCATGTCCTCTCTGGACCGGGAACAATCATCTTAGGACCGGTTTTGGGGTATCATCCCTCATCAGCTAGGATATCTTTGAAAATTAAGGCCAGATGCAGTAATATTTACTCTCTTTTACCCCTTACAGTCAAGTTTCTGTCATTGACATGGGAACAAAACTGCAGCTGAATTTGGAATGACACCCTGTGGTGGATCACTGACAATATCGTAGTAAACAATATTGTTCACAAAAATATTGTGTCAAAAGTATCATTTACACAATATTGTGATCCTATACTTATAATGGAAAGTGCACAAATATTGGTAAAAAAACACTAAGGGGCATATTTACAAGCCCCTATCGCCACCACAATGTCACTTTTTCAAACCTGGTGGTGGTGATAGGGGCATCGCCTTATTTACAAGGCAGTGTCTTGTAAATAAAGCACTCTTTCATGCTACTCTTAGCGTGAAAGGGGAGGGCAATAGGTGTTGCGGTGGCGTTCCACAGCAACACCCATAAGATTTTGATGCTGTCCCCTATTTACAAGGGTGGCGTAAATAGGAGGCTGGGCCAAATTGAAAACCTGGTCTTAAGCAGGGAAAACGAGAAAAGCTTTATTTCTCGTTGTTTTTGCTGTTTCCATGTGTGCTGCGTTGTGCAGCACACATAGAACAGCAAAACTCCATTGATTATTTATGTGAAGGAAAGTATCCCTTCCTGCACTTAACAATCATTGAAAAAAGTACGTTTTGCAGCTTTTGTGTGTGTTGCATTAGGCACTTACTGATTGTTTATGTGAAGAAAGGGACACCTTCCTGTACATAAACAATAATTCCCCTGCAACACAGACACCTTTGAACTATGGTGTAAGGGTGTCTGCGTTGGCACTAGGCAGCTAAATAAGCGCTAGCGTAGAGTGAAACGCAGGGCTGCACTGTTTTCTTGTAAATAGGTGCAGCCCTGAGTTTCAGAAGGGGCGGGGCATGGCATTAAGCCAAGGAGGCTAACGCCTCGCTCCGCCACTTCTCTCTCATGAATATGCCCCTAATATCATTAATAACTGTACACAAATGTTGATTTTCTTAATATAGAGTTTAAAATAGCAGATGTTGAAATATTTTAACGTATAATTTTAATACCATCTTAAATACATTTATTCCACTACTTAATACTATATATAAATATATACTTATATAAACACCCAGACATATACACAATATACACACACACACGTATATATATATATGTATATATATATATATATATATATATATATATATATATATATATATATATATATTCACGAAGGTTTCCCAGTTAGATGTTTTCAGGACAACAGATGACTCGCACTCCAGGGTCCGTGTATAACAATGTATGTTTATTGGCGACGCGTTTCGACCGGACGGTCTTTTTCACAAGCCAAAGACTTACAGTACAATCCACCATTTCAAAGTGCACAGTGATAGAAAGAAAGTGAAGAAGGACCAAAATCCGAGAATGCCCCGAAGGAGCTGGAAAACAGACTATCGTTCTCACCATAGTATTTAGAACTCTAGCACTGAGTTAGAGCATAAAAATACATCTTGTTATTGCAAACGAAATCATATGAATTTTTAAAATGAAAATTAAACATTATAAAAGAGTAATTTCATTATTGTAGAGAGTGACAGTTGTTACCTAGTTTAGGAAGGCAACAAATTTGAAAATACACAGTACTACGATTACATGTCAAAGTGCTAGAGACACTACAGCCAAGTGGCTTGGTGCATATTTTCTCGTGGAGCATTCGCCAGCAGAGGACAATCCAGGCCAAGTGGCCGAAGTCACATTTGTAAACAAAGGTACAGATGGGAATTTACAACTATAGATCATTCTATTCTATTCTGGCCGACCAGCGAGATGCAGATAAAATAGATTATGTACATGAGACTGACTAAGGAATTCCTATATTCTTGATGTCCCCTTGTTTTGCGATATTGGTCCCTATCTGAATGAGGGTGACACTGGTGTTCCTAAGGTCCAAAGGGGCATTGGAGCAACCCAAGCTCCTAATGCAATATTCTGTGCGAAAATTGCCCCCAATAGTGACTATTTACAACCCTGTCGATGGAGTGGTCTAGCTGAGGGTGATATATTGGTGAGTGGTGGTGTGATGTGCAAGAATTAAATTTATAGGTACGCAGAAAAAAGTACCCAGGGTAAATGCGAGGAAGAGGGGGGTGGGTGGGATGGGGGGTTTGTGAGGAGGGGCAGGGCGTGTGGGGTGGGAGGGAGGGTAAAAAAGGGGGGAGACCCCTGGGCCTGATTTGGTAGTGTCTAATATGATTGTTTTGAGAGTGGGATATCTCAGTAGTGATATATACGGAACTGTGTCTGTGACCCAGGGATGGAACTACGGAAGGGTAAACAATGCTAACTTGTGAAATTTCAGTGTCCTGTCTCTGGCATCAGGGTAGAGAGCCCTCTCTCTTGAGACAGAATGGCCATAGAAATCTGCGATCACAGCAGCAGGAGAGTCCAGAAACGGAAAGGGAAGTGGAAATTACTGAAAGGGACGCCCAGTCCTCATCCAATGTGGACGTATAACTCCTCATGTTCATTCAGATCAAAAAGATTCTTGGAGTCGAGGCGGATGATGTACTGTGATTCCAGAATGCATAGCTGTTTGACTCTATCGCCCCCTCTGGGGCTAGCTGGTACTCTGTCAATGCCAAAAAATGAAAAGCAGTTAGCATCTTTGTTGTGGTAACGTAGCCAATGTCGCGCTGTCGCCTAGTTAACATCAACATTCTTGATTGCCCTCAAGTGTTCCAAGATGCATTTTTTGATAGGAAAAATGGTGCTGCTTATGTAGAACTTACCACATGGGCACACAATCACATTGACTCAGAAATTGGTGTTACAATTCATAAATTTGCTAATGGCTTCAGTTTTCCCCGTGGGTAATGGGTATGACTTCACATTTTTGCTAGTCCCACATGCCTTGCATTTCCCACATTTAAAAAAGCCCTTCCGTTCATGTAACCATGTATGTTTCTTGGGAGCCCCCAAGTAACTCCTGACTAGCATATCTTTCAAGGAGCGCGCCTTTCTGTAGGTAATCTGTGGCTGTTTGCTAATTGTGCTTCCTATGATGGGGTCATTTTTCACAATGTGCCAATGTCGTTTAAGTGTTTTTCGAATTTGATCTGCTTCCACATTGAGAGCCTTTTCCAGCGACCCTCAGTTATTCAGTTGTGGGTCTCACTGTGAAGGATCACTTCAAGAAAGTTCCACATGGCATATATAACATGTAAGTTCCCTTACCTAATATCAGTGACTGTGTTACTACGAGAGCACATGTTAACTTGAGAAACAAGTAGTGCAGATTTCTATTAACACACCTTAACTCCAAGAAAAAGTTCATTGTGTCTTGTCATGTATGCAAACATGGTTTGTATCTTTTGCATACATCCCTCACTATGCTTTATTGATCAGGAAGCGACTGTTGATTCTGAATCAAGGGTTCTATCTATGTTGAAGCATTTCACATCTTCAATCTACTTCATTTACAAATGCTACTGATTGCAAAAATAAATGTTATCTCTTTATGCAGTGGAAACCAGCTACAGTTCCTAAGGGAACAAAGTGAAAAACCAAAAAGTAGCATTGCTTCCACCAGCAGTAGCCAGCGAGAAATGGAGTCCAATCCTAGCAGCAGAGCAGCATCAGGTAAATCAACCAAAGTTGACCCTAAGCATCTGTAAATGTGAATAATTCATCCCAATGATATGATTTGTGGAAAAGATATAGAGCTTTTTGCGCAACTGGAGATCGTAAAATTGATTAGTGAGAGCAGAGACCTTGGACTCAATTGAGTTCAATGTTAGGTAAAATACATTTTTTAATCTCAGTCAACCATGTAGCATGACTGAGAACAGATAATCTCCATAAGAGAGATATATTACTGGTGTCATTTTGTTCTACGTACTAGTATGTTGAAATTATGTACCTCAGTGGTGCAAATTGATCTATTAGGAGACATGTTGCTTTACAATGTTCTCTTTTTTGGCACTGAAGCTATTTTGTTTACATAGGTTATATAAGATATGTCTGGTGTAGGCTAGGTTCCTCTTTGTGTCCATTGTATCTCCATATTTAATGGAGACAGACCACTATCAGTGCTGCTTGTGAGAGAACTGCTCCGTTTTTGCTAATGTATTAATACACCACCACTCACGTACTGATTCTGTCTATTACTTATTTATGTATTTATTTATTTAGTCATGCATTCATTTAAGTTGTATATATGTGGGGAAGCAATTGTAGATGTCTGAGCACTTTTATTTGGAGCTGACATGTATAAAGATTGCAAAGTTTCATATACACCGAGCATAAAATGTCAAACCAAATTGTGTACAGAAAATAAGCAAAAATGATGAAAAGATCTTTAAAGAGCAAGCCTGTAGAGACTGACTTCCTCTGGATCTGTGTCCTGTTTGACGAGAATTCTGTCATCCTTTTCTTAAAAACAATGTGAAAGGTTGTTGCTCTGAGTGCTGAGGGAATGCTGCTCCAGATTATTGTAGGGGCATCAGAAGTGGCTTGATGGAGAGTTTCGGGATGTGTGCTGTCCACTTCTCAAGCCTGCTTTTACGCCTTGCAAAACATTTTGGAGCTGCTTTGATCAAGGAGTGCAGATGCAACTAGTTATCCAATTACTTCTTCCTTCTGAAATGGAAATTAAGGTGCCACAGATTTCAGAAGCCAAAAATGACATTCAGGATTATGAGAGAGTTCTGGATCGTGGGGATTCGCCAGGCCAAGGGTGGAAACCAGTGACAATTTTTTAGGGGGCATTATGTCTAGAGGCACATTTCATACGCGAGGATGGGTGGGGTGATAAAATGATTACGGTCCATCTGTACAAAAAGCCATGCAGTTATACAGAAAACTGTGAACTGTGGTGAATTGCCCACAAAAGAGCAACCTGTTATTGACTACAATCATTTTGGGAAAAAAATGGCTTGCATTCCTCTCAAAATAAAGCAAATGTTTGAGCAGTTATGAAACTGCTGATCATTAATAACTTTCTCATTGACAGAAAATGTGGATAAATCAGAGCACATTGTACTATACATGCACATTGGACAATCTTGTATCCAAACCCCACCTAAGTGGCATTCCTGCTTTCAAGGCAAATTACTCTATAAAACTAAAGGCAGGTAGGGCTGAGCAAGTTCGACTTCCCAACCTCAATTTTACTGAGGCTGGAAAGTCCAGAGTACTTCTAGGAAATATATCTCATGATCTGTTCTGCAGTTCTGCTATAGAAGACTCAATCCTGAGGTGCAACTAAAAACTGACACGTGATGGCTGAGCAATTTAGAGATCTAAGTCTCATAAAAAAAACAAAGAGTATAGCCCAGTGTTTCTCAAACTGTGGTTCGCAACTCACTGGTGGGTCCTGAGCTGATCTATGGTGGGATGCAAAAGTCCAAAGAATAAAGAAAGACCCCTTTAAACTCTCTATTCATCTTGTCACATTTGCTGCGCTTCAAAGACGGAGTTTTGTTACATAAATTGAATCTCTGCCTGAGCTCTACAAGGATTCTTCTCACACTCACGGGTGATACAAGTGAACTTATTCAAAGCATCAATGCTTGAATTTGAAATGCAGGTTTTTGTAACCCTGCAGAACCTCACCCAATAGATAAGTGAAGTCGCATCAATGCTTTTGGGTTACTATCAGTACCAAAACATGGATCAAGGACACCATGGTGATCAGAAACACATCTTTTTCATTATGTTCAATCACACAAATACAAGATGTGCTAAGAAAAAGACACTTTAACTAAAAAGAGCTTTTATTTCAACATGTGCCCCCATTTCTCAACACAAATAACCAAGCAGAATATGATTAAAAAAAGCATAAATAAACATTGCTAGAATCAAATGAACATTTCTAACTTGGTTAAATGTCATCTAAAACTCTAACTCTCCAAAACACGTGCTACAATATGAGACTTAGGGAGTATAATTAACTTGAAACTAGACTTTCTTAAGGGGGATGAGTGCACTGCTTACTTGTTTACAGAAGAACACTGTAATTGTCAGGAGCAAAGGAGACTGTGCTTCCAGCGAAAGGCAAAAACATGTCTAGCATCAACATCAACTCCTCCTGGGCTCTGGCTTGATATCAGCTTTCAGTAGAAAGTGCGATACGGTTGGATCTATAGTAAACAGATTCTCTTTGGCAGAATCTTGCTCGATAATCTGGGGTGAAGGACCTCTCCTAACAAGCAGTCAAGTGGCAGGCCTTTAATACTGTATCTTATCCAAGATGGAATTTCCAACATCACTTCAGGAATGTTTGATATACCAATGTGTGTCAAGATGCAAGTCAAAAATGCATTGGTTTAAACATTGAAGTTAAAAGTATGACAATTTAGACTACATTGTTTTGGCTATTGTTCTTTCTTTGACCTTGAAATTGGGATAGCATGGCAGTTGTTCCAGACTGATGTCACATCAGGTGTTTTGTTGATGTCTATATAAATTACTTGACACTTGTACAGTTTTTGAAAAGACAAGGACAGATAACATCTGAGTGAAAAGCAGATATGTTGATGATTTTGCAAAATTACAGAAAATGGAACCGCAGCCTAACTAAATTGGAGCTGGGCCTTATGTCTTTACGTCAGGTCAAATGTCAGGCTGTGTCTTCCAGCAAATTGCTGCTTATGCTTTTTAACATGGGGAATGGTGTTTACAACCTCCTCTCACTTTACAGTTAGAAAAAGACAAGCAAAGTGAATTATGTGACAAACTTGCTGGGGTACAGTGACTGTTGAAGAGACGTTTGTAGGTTGTCATTATTTTGTAACGCAGAGAAAAATGTAAATACCTGTAAATGAACTGCACACATTGAACAGTTAGGAAAACAACAATTAAGCATTTTTTTAAATTATAAAGTGAAATGGAAACAAATATTTGAATATCACAAACATTGAGTTATGTCATGCTTCCCATACCTTTTAGAACCATGACCCAATTTTTTATATGAAAACTTTCGATGCCCATCTAGCTTTACTGGACATGAAGCGGGCGATATTTTTAATGTAACCCAAGCATCATGCGGTAGGACACTGTCATTTACAGATAGCACGTTTTGCATTGAAATGGTCACTACATTTGCATACATGTTTACTAATAGAACTATATTGCACACAAATGATGATGTGTAGAAAGCTTGTTTCACTTATTATTCATCATTTGTGCATCACCAAATAAGGTGTCTTTATTTGTTTTAATCCTATTCAATATTTGTTTCCATTTCACTTTATAATTTAAAAAAATGCTTAATTGTTGTTTTCCTAACTGTTCAATGTGTGCAGTTCATTTACAGGTATTTACATTTTTCTCTGTCGCCAGCAACGCTCAGCCTGTCTGAGTTTAAGTTTCTTTACTTTAAGTTCCTCTGAGAACCATCTTTGCGCATCTTGAGGGCGCTTTAACCTGACCTTTTTAAAAGGGGCTACAGTATCGCTAGCGGACTCGAGCCAGCGCCGCAGGCGTAGCGCTTGAGTGTCCAACGCACTTGCATTACTCTTTTGCGTGGATCCGATTTACAAGGGTCGAATGGAATCATTGAAAATGTGCTTGAGTACGTGATATACATGCCTTCCAGTAAATGTGCACCTTTTTAGAATTTATAGAAAACCCCGGGTGTACTCAAATAAATCTTAGCTACGTGTAGATTTCCTGGGGTATTATTTACACCAGTTGTAAACGCTGTTAACATCAATGGGGTGCCAATGAACTATGCACATTTAAATGTATTCCCCACAGTTAAACTATTGTCCACCTTTGAGAAATCCGTCCTCCTGTGCCACCAAGGGAGGTAGGAGTGTTGATCACCCAGCTCCTCTATCTAAATGCGGTGACACCAGACTTTTGAACAATTCACATCTTATTCCAGTGAGTTGCCCAAATATTGTGGGCGTTTACTTACTTTTACCATTAGCCCCACTCAGGAATGACCATATTCCACTCATGAGTTGCAAATGAAGCCATTCGGTTAGACTGTCGTTTGATTGCATGTTAGCAGTGCACCTTAGTACTGTAAACAACCAACACTGTTGATTCTGTGAATCAGGATTGAGATTTTATGTCCTCTAAGCACTTATTTTGGGCTCCTAATCTGAAGTTAGGTGATACACATGCATGGTGTGTCGTAGCTAGGGTGAGAAACAAACTCTGGCCAACTTTTTGTCACATTTGGCAAATTAACTGGCAGCAAAATTCCAACATTGTGGCCTTGTTCTTAAAGCTATGCATTTCATTCTGTTTACATTTTCCATATGATGGTCAAAATAGAAAACAGATATATCAATATGTTCAATACTACCTTAGGGGGTTGTGTGTATGCTCTGTGTCTGTTGATGGGGAACTTGGATACATCTATTTGAGACAAAGACTCTTCTCTTGTCAATCAATTAGACGTTCACCAAAAATATAGCTTTTCAAAAAAGTCCTTTCAAGTCATTTCAAGATTTTACATGCTTTTTGCCAAATGAATCACACGCTTCCTTCACATTGCCTTTCTTGGATACTTTCCAAGAGCTTTGTAGAATAGTCTCTTTGAAAAGATATTGATTGCCTCCAAGCAACGAGGTTTTAATCCTGTAATCATTAACTCACTCATTTCTTACTCAATCAGTTAACTTATTCTGGTGGAAAGAGCTATGCCAGGTAGACACCTCAGTGGGCACATCACCCACCTTAGCAATCAGGTTTCAAACCTAACAGAGCCACCTCGGTCTCTGATCCTTTCAACGTGGATAATTTTAGTACTTTTGAGCTGTGTAATAATGTATTTATTTGACACAGGAGGCTGACATATTAATTAGTGTATTGTACTGATCCAACTCTGTTTCTATTGTGCGGTTAATTTGAGTTCCAAATATGTGTTCAGGAGAAAATGTATGCAGTGATTCCGGAAACCACAGTGAATGGGAATAGAGCTACAACTGAGAAAGGGTTTTTAGTAAATCTCGAGAATAAAGCAATTGTAGCCAGTTAATAATTTCAACCAGAGTGAAGTCTAAAATAGTTTACTTTTAACATACAAAACTAAATGGTATAATAGTTACCATGTGTATTGTAGTCCTGTCCACATGTGCCAGCAGGGGGTTTAATAAAGCCAATAGAAACTTGAGTCCGCACAATATTTTATGAGAAAATGAAAGATATAGTATGAGGCTTCTAATGCGTGACATAGCATGACGGCAGTGGGGTCACTAGGGTGGGTGTCACCCAGTGCGGGTAACTCATGGTGTCACCCCCTCACGACTTAACGTATGGACCTCCTCCCATGGGCCCTCTCCTAAGGGGTATCCAAAGTAGGCCCACAAGGATCTGATCGAGGCCCTTCTGGGCTAGAGTGACCGCCTTTGAAGCTGAAGAATCAGGTTCGAGTCTGGTGGGCGGTTCAAACATCCTGTGATTCCGGGCAAATCACTTAATCGCCCTGTGCCCTAAAAAAAGGAATGTGTCTGTCTGTAAATGCAACTGATGCTGATGTAAAGCGCTCTGATATTTTCGGGTCGAGTTCGAGCTATATAAAACTGCACAAAATAAAACTGAGGCCAGAATTTCCATATAATCACTATGTAAATATTCCCCACTTAATTTACAGGGTCTAGTTCACAACACAAACCCATTTGGTGAACCCTATCAAATGTATAAGGAGCAGCTATCTCGGGAGGGGGGGTCCTGGAAACTTTGGGAACACGCACAACTTTAGAGTTTATGGGTATACGGGTTCACACACAAACCTGAGTGCTTGTAGATTTCAAGAACACTCACAAACCTGAGTGAGGGTTTGTAGGTGTTCGCAAACCTCTCCGTGATTAATTCATCACACCTTGGGAGTGCGGGCGTGAGATTTTGATCGATTATCTTATCACCCTGATCCTTATCTCACTTGAGTCCCTATCTGAATCGATTATTGACTGTCATTGAGTAAAAGGCAACCCACATAGATCAAATCAACCCCATAGCCTGACGCAACTCTAAAGAACCACCTACCACTGGAAAGTGTTAAAGATTTATTATAAAGCCAAAATCAGTTGCAAGTACAAACACCTCATTAGGAGGTTCAAAAGGTATACAGGTAATAAAATGAACATGAACTCTCTAAGAGATCTCAATCGACAGAAGAAAACTACTAAAACCAATTCAAAAATCAATAAGTTGAATATCGTTGACACAAGATGAATCTGAAGCGTCATTTACAGAAAGAAATGAAACAGGTTAAACTGTCCCTACGCTAAGCTAGATGACATCCCTACTTAACAAGCTCTTTACCTAAAAAGGTGTCAGCCGTTGAACTTCCGAAGAAGCTCAATCTCTCTTAGTCTCAGATGGAAACCTATGTCGTGTAGCAGTGCCCTTTCTGCCTACCCATCCGCTCTCTAAGAGTCCTCAGGCCATCTGCTCTACCTCCTCCCCGGGGTACTGTCCCTAATACAAAATCACAGTATGGGTGGAACGCCCCTTTGAGACGCCCACCACGTATACATTTCACGTGGTCTTGCTTCTGGTTTTTTCCATAGTTTCGTTTCTTTGGATCGTCTGTTAAGTTGACCTTGCTTCCCAGGCGCCGTCTCCATCGTGCCGGTACCCCCATGACATTCCGGTTGACTCCTCCGGACCCAAGCCTATCTCCTCAAACAGAGCTCTATTCATAAAGCTTTTGATTGGTACCCCCCTTGCACCTGGAAACAGACACTTCGAAACAGGGCCCCAAATTCCAGGCTTCTCTTATCTTACTAGGCCGTAAAACTTCGACCAGCATTGGCAATTTATTTTAACGAGACTTTTGACTTGTAGCTCACACGTGCAGATCAAAGACAAGCCACTATCTCTCTGGGCTCACTAAATTACATGCAGTATTCTACACTCTGTGAACTCTTATTCACTCTGCTTAAAATAACACGCTAACCTACCACACTAAAGTTATACAAAACACTTCTATAAAATATTGCCTTTAACATATATATGTAAGCAAAATCATTGATTATAATGAATCCATGTCGCATAAAAGATGCAATTGAATATTTCTTCTCACACAGTGCCATGTGGTCTGCACGGTTCTTCATTTTACATTTTACATCTTTCTTCATTTAGCAGCTACATACATGGAACTTGATTAACACGTCTAATATTTCTAAACAGTCCCACACATTTCTACTTTAGCTCACACTCTATATGGATTTTCTACTTCTAATAAACACTCTAGAGTAAATACGAATACATTTTCTCACTTCTGCGGTTACATTGGCTAACATTACGCCACAAGCTTGTAAATATGATGTATACATAATTTTCATTCAAATTTCGCTCTCTCAGTTGGAATCAGGGAATCACTCCTGTTATAGACAGTAATAAATCTGTTTTCATGGTGAAAATAGGAAGGAAAACCCTCAAAAGTGGTGTGGCTATAGGAGAAGGAATATCGCCACTGATAGAAAAGGAGAAGAAATAGATAATAGAAATGGTTTCCTCATGGCGAACAAAATAAAATAAAAATGCAACTTTACTAATGCAAATGCATTTACACATGAGCAGGTGTACAAGGTGTAACATACATAACGAGCACAAACCAAGAACTGGTGCTAAAGTCGCCCAAAGAGCGCTCTGCTGCCATACTAACACTAAACATATTTTAAATAATAAGGCTAAACCTTTTCCAGAAGAACTCTTTGAAGAATTGTGCATTTGTAGAATTTGTAAATCTGCTCAAAAGCCGAGTAGTAAACCTACAGGTGCAGATTTACAGAGCTGTTTGAGAACCAGGCTCATTGAATTTACATTTCATGGATGTCCTGAGAGTCCGGCTGGAGTGCGGTCCACGTGGACCAACGCTGGACACCCAGAAAGATAAATCCAAGTCAATAGTCAAAGTTTTGGGGGCGAGTATGGATTTCGAGTATTTTGACTGCATTTATTGGCAATCACCATTACAACATAGGCCTTTCTTTTTGCTTGGGTGACGCATACTTCATTGTGAGACTCTGGAAGACTTTGCGAAACGATTGCAAAATCCACCAAGATTTCTCTACCTTTCATCCATCAGCTATGGCAGCCATCCACAAGTGATGAAAGGTGGCGCAGGTACATTTTGACGTGCTTGAAAAGTGGTCCCGCATGAGGTGGTACACATGAACTCACTTGCTAGTCAGAAAGGTGGTCAGTAGCTTTCCAAACACGGGGCAGAGTCAACATTATTTAGTGGCTACAAGTGAGCTTGACATGTTGTCTCACAGAGCCACAAGTAAAGTGTAAAGGCCATATGGTGGAAAATTGTCACTGGTGAAAAAAGTACCAGGTGCAATTCTGTGTGAAACACCTTGCTGTTTGTGTAATGGAGTAAATATAATCTGTTACTTCAGTGCAAAATGTGTCTCAAACTGAGTAAGAAGGGATAACAAACATTTCTTCCAGTTTACAAATGTGAAATGCTGGTCTGTTTTAAGGTAAAATCTGTTTTTTCTTTTTTGTATTGAACAAATAGTAAAATAAGAGCACAACAAATCCACTTGAGGGTTTTTAAAAGTGCAATTTAAGGATTACGATTCCATTTTTAAAAATGATATGACTCAGTTAAGATCATGCCGCCATAAGCCACTCCCCACCCCTCCTCGAGGAATTATTGTGCTAGTGAGTGCCGCACAAAACCATAAACCACATTTACGGAAGCTGCATCCATGGGAAGAACAGCTTTGCTAAAAAAGAAAGTCTAGCAAAAACACTTACGCGCACACCAGGCTCTCCTTTTCTTTAGATTGGTGTCACACCATGTGATGGTGTCACCTGGTGCGGTCCGCACCCCCCGCATCCCCCTAGTGACGCCGCTGCATGACGGTACCAAAGCAGGGCCTCAACAGACATTCATACATTATAAAAAAATGTGGGGCATATTCTCAAGCCCCTATCGCCAAGGGAGCGTCACTTTTTTTGTCATTCCCATGGTGATAGGACCCGAGCACTATGCTCAAGACAGCGTTAACGTACCTACCATGGCTTAAAGCCACGTTAAGTGCCTTAACGCTGCCTTGAGAATAGGTCTCCTTTAATTCTAAACTTAGCGTAAAAGGGGGCGTGCAGTGGGTGTTGCGGTGGGCGTACCACCCAAATACCCATTGAATTTGACGCTACAGTCTATTATTAAGGGCGGCGATAATAGGTGGCAGCGCCAAACTGAAGACCTAGAAAAATCAGGTCTTAATGTGGCTAAATGAGTAGAAAACCTTTATTTCTCCTCGTTTTTGCTTTTTCCATGGGTGCTGCATGTAGCAGCACACATGGAAAAAGTAAAATGGCATTTTCGGTTTGTTAATGTACAGGAAGGGACACCTTCCTGTGCATTAACAAACCTCCCTGCTCGCAGACACCCTTGCGCTCTGGTGCAAGGGCGCCTGTTCTGCCGTTAAGTTGTAAGATTTCGCGCCGTTGAGGGGGAAACGCCAGGCTGCACCACATTCTTGTGAATAGGCGGTGAGAGGCGTTAAGCCAAGATGGCTAACGCCTCTCACTGCCACCTCTTTGTGAATATCCCCGTTTTTTTTCGGGGTGGGTGGAAAGGAGGGTAGTAAAAGAAAGCGAGCAGGTGAATTTCTTTTCACATATTTAAAAGTGCTTTTTTCACTTCACTTCTCCAAAATGCAAGATAATTAAAAAATCAATAAAGGTACAAGGTAAAACACTAGAATTATTTGGTGACAATAGAGTTGTGCAACTTCTTTTAGCTTTATATTAAGTTAGTTCTTTCCACTTGAGTTTGCCAGTCAATCAGCAGCCTACATTTACAGCAGGATCTCCACACCAGCCAATTACTGGGTACGAGATTATGTATTATTACCGAGGGCACTGGAGAAGCGCTCACAAAATGAAGTAGCCCAGTTTCTAAGAAGTAAACTCAGTCTTCAATGGTGAATTATATGCCTCATAGTTTATGCCTGAAGCACCTGCCCAGCCTCCGAAAAAGTGTTTATTTTTGCAGCACCAATAAAGCATGAACATAAAGCAAATCAAATGGTAAAATTCTCAAACTAGCTAAGTAAAACGAATTGATCAAAATTGCAAATTTGGGCAAAGCACAACTGGGGTTATACATATTTAAAGACGTTGAAAGATGAACGCATAGAAGCCAATGGGGAAGCAAACGTGCATGTGAGTATACATGCATTAAATCAGGTTCACTCTCTCTTCTTGTAGGACCTAGTTTACCTTTGATGCAAATAAATTACATAAAACATTGTTAAGGGAGTTTAGAAAGAAGGCAGAATGACAACTCAATTACATTAATTCTTAAAGCCATTCCATTAAATTGTCACTACCCCAAAATATACTCACACTGCTTTTGGGATTGTGGCACATCTAGTGTTACAGGCTTATCTATCAAAAGGCCAGAACCAAACCCACACCCACATCAGTGTCCTGTTTGGTATAAACCCGCTAATATCATAGAGCATGGTGTACAAATGGATGTATGACGTTAAAACGCATGCTTTTACCACGCATGCCTTTACAACGCGGTTTTTACAACGCATGCCTTTACAACGCATAGTGCTTTGGGGCGCTGGATAGTGAATAGTTTAATTTACTATTCCAACTCCAGTCCCCGTGGACAGTAGGGAAGGTGTTGGATAGTACATTAAACCTATTCCCTATCCTAGAGCGCCCTCCCGGCGCAATGCGTTGTAATGGTTTGCGTTGTAAAAGTTGCGTCGTAAAGGCACTGCGTGGTAAAAGTTGCGTTGTAAAGGATATTCCCCTGTACAAATATCTGGTCGCAAAATACTGGCCGCAAACTGTGACCAGAATGTTTGTGACCAGTAAAGATTATTAAGAACCAGCCTATGCACTAACTGGTCGGTTCCTAAACATCTGAATTGTAGTGGGTCAGAATTCGACCTACCTCATGAATATTAGTGAGGAAGGTACCAAATTGGTCTCCAATCAGAATCCCATTTTAGAATTAGGGAACATTTTCTGACTCCTAAAATGGGATTACTATATGAGAAAAAGCATTCAATGGTTGCCAAGGCTGAATTGGAGCATTTGCAACCATTACCTGTCCTTAATGTCTTAATCTTCACATCCCTAAAATAAGAGTAGGTTTAATTAATCTTCCCTTGCCTTCCTGCCAGAGGTGGCTCCTCCGCTAAGCTAGAGGAGCATCGTCCCACTGCTCTCAGAGCAGTGGAAAAGGGAAAAAAATGCTAAAATAATAATAACAAGGTTATTTTTCGTTGCTGAGGGGGCTGGCTTAGGACAGGGCGGGGCTGGTGCCTCAGGGAGGAAAAGTGGAATGTGCACACTAAGTGCGTATGACTGCTTGGTCGGCCATCTTGACCCGGCCAAACCGCCATGCGTACTTTGCATGTTCCCCACCACGCCGCATTACACAACCTGGTGGAGAACATGCCCAGGCCCCCAGTCACCACTTGAGTGCAGATCTACAGTGCTCAGGCCAATCACAATGCTGCATTGCAGCGTTCTGATTTCCTTAGGGGAACCTGTGTGCTTCTGTACTCTTCTGCAACAACAGAGGAGAAAAGGAGGCGACAGAGGCGCGAAGAGGTAAGTGTTTTAAAAAAAAATGTTGTCCCCCCCACACTCCTGCCCCCTGCACTTGTTTCCTGCCAGCCGCCACTGCTTCTTACAGGGATTTCCCAGTGAGGAAGAGGCACCTAAAGGTCCTTTGCCTTCTAGAAAGTCTTTTAACCCCATCCATCCTCATGACGAGCACAGCTCGTCATGAGGCACTGTGCATCGGTGCTCATGACGAGCCGAGCTCGTCATGAGCCGTGGAACGCTCACACGCGGGGATAATTCCCCTGCTGTGCTGAGCCTTCCATGGGAATGGGTGTGGTCAGCTCATCATGAGCACACGAGCACTGTGCCAAATGCAATGCAACGCGCACAACAAAATTCATTTTATTTATTTATATGTTTACTTACCTCTAATCGACCGTAATCCGTAGTTTACTACCCCCTACCCTACCCCACGTCAGCGGCCAGCAGCACTCCCACCACAGGCCGCTACTGGGCTGCGGCCGACTGGCAAAAGCAGAATGAGCAGGGCACTTTCAGTTTAAAGTGCGCATGTCTTTTTGTCCGTCTATCTTGCGACGGCCACCCACACATGCGCACTTTATATCTCTCTAACACCACTCAGAGAAAGCAAAAGCCTACAGTGCTCTTCTGAGCACTGATAGAGGCCACTCTCATTAATCCTGGTGCTGCTCTCATGCTGGTGAGAGCAGCGCCAGGATTGGCTTGGGAGTTTGGAGCCTGCCAGCCTCAAGGAGAGAAGACCATCGAGGAAGACATTGCGCTCGCAAGTAAGTGCTTTTAATTTTATTTTAATTTTTTAATGCCTCACCACCCTTAGGACATGCTAGCCGACACTGCCAAGATAGCTACCTAATAGTTTCCCTCATGAATTCTGTTTAATAACCATCTACTGTCACTGCTTTACTTCCCTATCTGCAAAGTAATTACATTAGCCCCCTCCTCCCAGCTTAAATGAAGATGGGAGAAGGGTCGTGGCGGCACATTACCAGCTTCCACCTCCAGCAGCATGCACGTCATGTTGGGAAGCGACGAATCAGGATGGTGAAAAAGAGAGAGTGCACATTTTGAACTGTATTCTGAGCTCTGTTTGGAAACAGGCATTCTGTTCCCCAGCTCATGCTTGCTGTGTCTTGCTGATGTGCTGACCAGGCAACAGGATATTGTGACAGGCACATCTTGTTCCTGTTACAAAAATACTGCAAATTTTGCTGCTTTCAGCCGCAATTTTCTTATTTTGTGGCCGCAAAAAATGTCCTGGGAGTTTATCCCTAGAGAGCCATAACATGACCTCAGACAGGTGGCTGCTAGCCACAGGTGATGATGAACTGTTACTGCCATTGTAGGTTATTTTTCAATTTGGTTGGGTGCTGTTATTTTGTTAGATTAATCACATGAATCACTAGAGGCCCCGACATTTGAAATCTTCTTAACTTGTACGGATTGCTCCTACAGGGGGACAGGGTCCTGAATTAGCAGGGGTTCTTGATGGGTACTTGAGGGATTGAGGGAGGCTGGCTCTGCATGTGTCTACTTGAATTCAATAAGGTTATGTTTGGCTGCATAAGGTACATTTGGATATCATTCTGAGGTTTGAAAATTAGATGTTTTACTTATTTTTTTTCATTGATCAATATTATTCCTACCTAGAAGTTGAATGGCGTTGTGGGTTTCTTTAAGTTTCTTGCATGAGATTCGGGATCCCTTTAGGAAGAAGTGCTTTTTTAACAAGTTTAGGCATGTTTTATGTGGGAAAGTGCATGCTGTCTGACAGGAGTTTCCAAGGTCCTTAAGTATGTCTGAGTGTCCACTGATAGATATGCAGATCGCTATCTCTTGATTTTGTAGACGAGTTTAGAGCAGATATATATGTCTATGTTAAATACTAACTGGGCCAAATTATAAAGATTTTGCTAACAGGGTAAATTACTCTGATGACCATTTTCCGTGAAAGATTAACACAGTTTGGACCTTTTTATATTAACAAATTTCAGCCAATCCTGAGGTGACATAATTTGCATATCGCTGTGGCATCCTGCAGTTCCTGTCGCCTGTGCGGATGCTGGTATTATCAATGAGGCATACTAAGAAGTGCTGGGTGAACTTTTTGAATTCATCTGAGACTCTAGTAACTACTTGAGGCCATATCCCAGTCCATCTTTTTCTGCAGACTACCACCTCCGTTTGGACCCAGTCATTTGTAAATAAAGCTTGACCCTGCTCCAATAGAACAGTCCAGCCTGCAAGGCAAGGACAGGTTCTCCCTGAACCGGAACAGAAGCAACCCAAGAATGTTTTCTTCCTTATTGGAGCTCTTCTGTCAGGTGTAGATTCTGGTTTCAGTGGCACAGTGAGCACGGGACTCATGGCAAAGGTGCCCGACCCTCATCAAACACGGGACGTTTCCATCCCAGTGTTCTTGTTCAGTCCAATATGGGGCATTGTCCATGTACCAAACCTGACGTTAGCTTCTAGCCCAGTAGTAAAACGGAGGCAGTAACAATTCAATGACGCCTTGGTCACAGCAGAATGGTCTACTCTAGGCCTTTTTTAACTTACCGTCAGTAGACAGAGTTTGTGGTCTTCCCCACATTTTACCCAAGTCTTTTTGTGTGAATTGCAGAGTAAGGCATCTCCTCCTGGCAGTAACATTGCATGGAATCTGAATACTGCTCTCAGTCTGTTCAGTAAATGAGGCAAGAATGTACCACTGGGGCAAAGTCATATGCTTGCTTTTGCATCCAGCGGTCATCAAAGCAAATGTACAGCCCCTAAGCAAAGTATTCTTTTATAAAAGTTATTAAAGCGCCATTTGTTAGAGTAAGGTTTTCTGATCTCCTTTTAAGAAACCGCTGAAACAATTATGTGACTGTAAGTGCTTAAAATAATTACTTAGTAGCCTTTGGTGTTGCCAACGGCAGTAGAAAGAGATGTGCATACCATCACGAGAACATAACAGCACTCTTGCAAATGCTTTCTCACACAAAGCAGCTGCATTGTCTAGTATTAGACCCGGTTGCCTTTTGGTGTGATTACATACCGTTGTTCAAGTTTGTTTTATTGTTGACAAACTAATTATCCAAGTTGCTTATCTCAAGTGATGCGGGCAAAGCACACCGTCAATTCAATTTCAATTCAATTCAAATTATCTTTATTCGGTACTTACAAAGATACCATTAAAGAGCATAAAAAATACATACATACAGTTTTTACAGAAAAACAGTTAAAAAACAGTTAAAAAAAAATTGTAGGAAAATTTTCAGTTAAAAAAGTTCATATATAAAAAGAGTACATCATTCATTCAGTCAGTGGGGGTCTCAGACTGGGTTTGGATCATACAGTTATTTCCCTGGTGTTCCTCAATCTTATAGCAACTTTGATGAAGCTTATGACACATAACAAAGTGTGTGGGTCTGATGCTTTTTGCAAAAAAAGAAGGGCTGCTTTGGCATGCTTCAAGTTTTGGTTTTTCAGGAGTACAGTAGATGTGAAACCTGCAGGAACTGCCAATAAATGGTGAAGTAAATTCAAACGGAACCTAGTCATATAAAATCTTTCCTGCGCATTATGCATTACCGCTAGGTATGGTTCCATTTTGAAATTTGTAGATACCACTGACCCATGTGCCACCACCGAGGGTTTTTTGTTTTCAATGAGGGCCCTCCTTGTTGATGACCATGCACTGAATGAGTTTTTAACCAGTGCTTTATTCTGTACGGTTATCAGCTCTGGGTCGGTGAACAGATCTTTGCAGTCAATACAGTCCAAGGTGTCCTTTACATATTTGAGCCATGTGATTTGCTCCAATTTATCCCAGCTCAAACAATCCATAATAATCTGTCTGCTAAAGCAAGCCTCTGGGTTTGTCCATATCCTGATCCAGGCCATAATAGGTCGAATCTTAATTTTGTCCTCCATATAGGGCTCGCCCAGTTCCAAGTGAGTTATGTGTGCGGGGGTGCTCTGAGGAACCTTAAGTAGTTTTTTGAAGAATTTGTTTTCCTCAGCTTGTATCTGCTGAACATGGTTGGTTTTGCAGCCCCACACTTCCGCTCCGTATGCCACCTTAGCACAGGATACCGCTTTGTATAAGTTTAATATCTGTTCCGGGGACCACCTGCCTAGCCTCCTTCCGAATGCCATTATAGCACCCGTTGAGGCCACCAATTTGGAGGCGTGTTTTTCCGCCAGATTCTTGAATTCTAATTTCTCGTCAAAGAGAACGCCAAGGTAGGAAAATGACTTAACTATTCCCAGCTTATGTCTACCTATGCTGTACGAGAAAGTGTTTTTCGGGCTCCGGCCTGTGGTCATAACAAAAGACTTTTCCAGGTTTGCTGAAAGGTCCAAAGAGTTCATGAAATTTACAAACCCGTCAATTAGCTTTTGTAGTCCCAGTGGGGTACGGGCTAGCAGTACCGCGTCGTCCGCATAAAGGAGGACGGGTACCGTACGCTGGCCGATCTTAGGGCAATCCACACCCAATTTCATAAGTTCTTTGTCCAGGTTATTTATATACAAAGAGAATAGAAAAGGCGCTAAAATGCAGCCCTGCCGCACTCCACTTGTACAGGGAAATGGTTCAGTCTTCATCCCTTCGTTATTGTAACGAACTGTAGCCGTGGTCTCCCAGTGTAGTGCCTTCAGAGTATCTACTAGTTCGTGATCCACCCCCATAGAGATCATCAGGGCCCATAATTTCTGTCTGTTAACGCGATCAAAGGCCGCTGAGAGATCCATAAAACCCATATGGATACTCCCCTTAGCTGCGATGGTGTATTTGGCTGTGAGGAGGTATAGGTTTAAGCATTGATCTGTTGTGGATCTCCCTTCTCTGAATCCGTACTGTACATCAGTTAAAATATGGTGGTCCTCTGCCCAGGCTTGTAGGCGATTTAAAATTACACGTCCTAGAACTTTGGCCGTAACGTCTATCAGAGAAATTGGACGATAACATTGGGGATCGTCCCGGCTGCCCTTCTTATAGATTGTAACAATGGTTGCAGAGGACCAAGAGCGAGGCAGTCCTGCCACTACTGCCTCGTTCAAGACCCTGGTGAGAACGGGTGCCCATAAATCAATGTTACTCAGGTAGAGGTCGGGAGGAATGCCGTCGGACCGGGCGCTTTATTTTTTGACAGCCCTTGAATAGCTGATTTTGTTTCTTTTAACGAGAACTTTAAACCTACAGGTGTTGATGGTTTTGTCCCTTTTTCTTGTGGTATGGCCCCCGTGTGATTATAGAGACCACAATAGTGATTTTGCCATTGCTCAGGGAGAATGGTGTTTACTATGTCCGGCCCTCTTGGGTCTTTAAAACATGGGTCCTTTATGATTTTCCAGAAAGCCGACATATCACCCCGCTCTGCTGCTTCCCTTAAGTCCTCCCATGCTCGATTTTGCAGGGATTTTTTGCGTGTTTTCAGGGCTTTTTTATAAATGGCTCTCTTTCCTGCAATCTTGGCTTTATCTTTTGGTTGGTCAGTGAGGCTTTTTTTTAGATCTTTCAATGCCTTGGTGCAATCGTGGTCAAACCAACGTGGGGTCAGGGACTGTTTGGGTCCTGTTCGGGGTGAAGATTTCAGCAGACTGTCTACAAGTTTGGCAATTTCTTCAAATGCCCTGACCACAATTGGACCGCCCATGTTTTCATCCAGGCGTATTTGCAATTGTTTTTGACCCTTCGTCACTAGGTCAAGATAGAATTTATCTCCATTTATCTTGGCCCATTTCAGCCTTCTCCCTTGTGATGTTGCCTGTTCTATGGCCTCAGGTATTTATTTTATTTATTTATTTATTTATGGGCTTGTAGCGCGCCGGCATCACACCCGAAGGTGTATCTCCGCGCGGTGCTGTGAAGAACAGGACAGACAGCGCTCCCACTAGAATAGAGTTGTCTTTAGGAGTTTCCTAAAGGCTAGATGGCTCGGGCACTCTCTAAGGGAAAGGGGGAGATTATTCCATAGGCGCGGGCCCATAATGGAAAGGCCACGACCTCCCTGTCTGGTCTTGTAGTGTCTAGGAACCTGGAGTAATAGTTGATTGCTGGACCTGAGATTGCGGCAGGGGCGGTGGTATACAAATTTCTCGGCCAAATAGTGCGGACCGAGGTTGTAGAGACTCTTATGTACCACACAACAAATCTTGAATTCCACCCGTTTCCGGATGGGAAGCCAGTGGAGGGCCTTGAGAAGGGGCAGAGATGGAGTTCTGGGGGGGGCATTGGTCACCAGGCGGGCCGCGGTGTTCTGAACCACCTGAAGTTTATTAAGCACTCCTTCGTTAGCTCCCAAGAGAAGGCCATTACAGTAGTCCAGGCGGCTCAGAACGAGGGCCTGGACCAAGGTCTTTCTTGTGTAGTCTGGAAGAAGGGGGAACACCTTCCGCAGGAGGCTTATAATGTGGAAGCAAGATCCCGCCGTGGTGCTGGCATGATGGGCAAGGGTGAGGTCGTGATCTAGACGAACCCCCAGGTTTTTCACCACCTGTTTAGGGGAGGGGGCCTGCCCCAGACTGGAGGGCCACCAGTCAGGGGTCCACAGGATTTTTGCCTCTCCGAATAACATGACCTGCGACTTTCCCACATTGCACTGGAGAAAGTTCGTGGCCATCCAGCTGGCGGTCGCAGTCATGCCGTTGGAGAAAGATTGTTTTATCTCCGGAGTAAATTTTTTAAAAGTGAACAGCAGCTGCGTGTCGTCAGCGTAAGAGATGGGCATAAACCCGAAGGACCTCATAATATTAGCCAACGGGGAGACATATACGTTAAACAACGTAGGGCTAAGACAGGAGCCCTGCGGGACTCCTCTGGTGATGCTGGCCGAGGGGGAGCTGAAAGCGCCCATATTCACCTTCTGGGTACGCTCGGAGAGAAAGCTGGTAAACCACGCCAAGGCAGATCTATCAATACCAATCTCCTTTAATCTGGTAAGGAGGATGGCGTGGGATATGGTGTCGAATGCTGCGGACAAGTCCAACAGCACCAACACCACTGACAATCCTCTGTCCAGGGACAAGCGTATAGCATCTGTAACGGAAAGAAGAGCCGTTTCGGTGCTATACCTAGGCCTGAACCCTGACTGAGAGTGGTCCAGACTGCCGGTTTGCTCAATGAAGCTGGAAAGGTGGTGATTCACATGCTTCTCCATCAATTTGCTGATGAACGGCAAGAGGGATATTGGCCTCAGATTTGTCATGTCTGACCAGGGGGTGGAGGTATTTTTCCTGATGGGCTTGACCATGGCCTCTTTCAACTCCCGGGGGACCCGTCCCTCAGAGAGGGAGCGATTGATCACCATCTGAATGGAGGGACTAAGGACACTCCCAATGAGGTGCATGATACGGGCGGGTACAGGGTCCGCTGGGCTGCCTGATTTAATGGTCCCAATCAGGGAGTTGACTTGTTCTAAGCTAATCTCGGGAATGGAGGACAGCGTAACAGAGACAGCGCTGATTGTTCCGGGCTGGAGGCTAGAGGAAGGGGCCAATTCCTCAATAGGTGGGCTAGCTAGGGAGATGTTTCGATAAATAGAATCGATTTTATCGGCAAAGAACCCAGCAGTATCTTCACACAGTTTTTGGGTCAGCATTTCCGGACTGTCACAGGCGACGGGCTTGGTAAATGTGCTGAGAACCTGGTACAGTAGTTTTGAATCATTGCCAGCCTCGGACAATTGTGAGACAATGTGGGATTTACGGGCAGCTTTGATGTTTTTATGATAGAGTCTCATGGCAGAGCTATAGCGATCTTTATCGGCCGTACTGCGTGAGCTTCTCCAGGATTTCTCCAACTTCCTGCAGACCTTTTTCTCCGCACGCAGTAGGTCCGTGTACCATGGTTCCTGCCTGCGGTCAGAGCGCCGGTTACAGCGTCTTAAAGGGGCAATTAGGTTGACCGCCGTGATCAAGGCATCATTGTATTTAGACAGGGCCAAACTGGTGGAGTCAGAGGGGAGAAAGTCAGGGGGTACAAAAGTAGTTTTGAAAGTGTCAGCGGACACCTTGTACCACTGCCTGCGCCATAACGGGAGGGGAGCAGGTTGGGAGCGTTCTTTGATAAGGGTGGGGAGGGAGAAGTTGATGACAAAGTGGTCGGTCCATTCCACCTGCATAGGAGGGTAACAAGTCAAGGAGTGCGAGTTGGACAGGATTAGGTCGAGGGTATGACCAGCCCGATAGGTCGGACCTCTGTTGCACTGTTTAAAACCCAGGGCAGATAGATCAGCCAGCAGATTACGCGCTTCTGCATTGTCGGACAGTTCACTGTGGACATTGAAGTCTCCAAGGAGTACAAAATTGGTCCCTATGCTGATATGAGGGGCTAGTGTCTCCAGGAGGAGGGTGGAAGCCTCGGCACAGGGGCCTGGGGGACGGTACACCAGAGCTCCCTTCCAGCAAGCTTGTGAGGAGGAACCAACCTTGAAAACCAGGACCTCAATGTCCTTAGTACAGCATTGGTCGAGAAAGGTGACAGTGAGGGTGTCTTTGTAAATTACAGCAACCCCGCCGCCGGTTTTGACTGGGCGGTCGAGCCTAAGAATCTTATACCCCGAAGGGATCCCCAAGGTGATAGCGGGGACCAGATGGGGCTTAAGCCAGGTCTCCGTACAGAAACAATAGTCAGGGCGGGTCGAGTGGATTAGGTCCCAAACCTCCGAGTGATGCTTAGGGAGGGATCTTATATTACAGAGTATGCTGTTGCCCCTGGGAAGGCTAGAGCTGGAGTCCTCCGGGGTCAGTGTGCCTGTGGGGGGAGGGCAGGGGTATGACTGGTAGCGGCAATGTTTGCATGAAAATGGACCCCCGGGACAGAAGCCGGGGTCCTGTACACAGCCTTTCTGCGGAGGTAACCACAAATTTAGTAGATCATTGGAGGAGTACCTAAGTAAGTCAGAGCCGCTAGCAGGGGGTGCCGCTAGAACAGGGGTCATTGCCCCTGGCCCCGTTCGGTCACGGACGGGCACAGACGGGCTCCTCTCTGGCTCGTCTCAGGCGCGACTAAGGCGCCCCCGGCGCGCAACCGCTGCGCGCTTGGGCGACGAGAGGGCTTAAATGCCCTGCCTGATGCTATCAACTAGAGCGCTAACAGCGCGATGGTCTGGGTGGGGTCACTGGCTCTTCCTGTCCCGCCCTCCGCTCAATCGGCACTGGTTGCCGTGTCGGACCGGGGCGGGGCAGGGGAAGAATCGAGCGCAGGCCCTCTAGGAGTCAGGAAGTAAGCATGGTCATCACAGTGGGTAAGAAAAGACTTTTTAAAATAAGGTACACACTAATTAAAATAGAGCTGTGCAGGAGCACATAAACAGGTACCGTCTAGTATGGAGCGCGGAGCGCTGTAACAAACACAGCAGGTGAAAAAAGCGGGTCGGGGAGACTCCGCCACAGTCCTCCCTTCCGCAGGCTCCCGCTGCTCCTCGCCGCCTTAAATGCCCTGCCTGATGCTATCAACTAGAGCGCTAACAGCGCGATGGTCTGGGTGGGGTCACTGGCTCTTCCTGTCCCGCCCTCCGCTCAATCGGCACTGGTTGCCGTGTCGGACCGGGGCGGGGCAGGGGAAGAATCGAGCGCAGGCCCTCTAGGAGTCAGGAAGTAAGCATGGTCATCACAGTGGGTAAGAAAAGACTTTTTAAAATAAGGTACACACCAATTAAAATAGAGCTGTGCAGGAGCACATAAACAGGTACCGTCTAGTATGGAGCGCGGAGCGCTGTAACAAACACAGCAGGTGAAAAAAGCGGGTCGGGGAGACTCTGCCACAGTCCTCCCTTCCGCAGGCTCCCGCTGCTCCTCGCCGCCTTAAATGCCCTGCCTGATGCTATCAACTAGAGCGCTAACAGCGCGATGGTCTGGGTGGGGTCACTGGCTCTTCCTGTCCCGCCCTCCGCTCAATCGGCACTGGTTGCCGTGTCGGACCGGGGCGGGGCAGGGGAAGAATCGAGCGCAGGCCCTCTAGGAGTCAGGAAGTAAGCATGGTCATCACAGTGGGTAAGAAAAGACTTTTTAAAATAAGGTACACACCAATTAAAATAGAGCTGTGCAGGAGCACATAAACAGGTACCGTCTAGTATGGAGCGCGGAGCGCTGTAACAAACACAGCAGGTTAAAAAAGCGGGTCGGGGAGACTCTGCCACAGTCCTCCCTTCCGCCTTCTTACACCCACTCCCACTCTGTGATTCATGCATATAAAGTCCAACTTCAGTGGGTTATGATCACTGAAGGGGCTGAAAATGATATCAAAGTTTGTGATCCATTTTTTGAGTGTTGGGGACACCATAATAAAGTCTATATAAGAGTGACAACCTCTTGCTTTGTACGTTGGGTTAGGTTCCTTCTTATTGTCTATCTTTATAAGGTCCATTACGGGCAATAAATTATGCCTCTTAGTGAAATTCTCCATCTCCTTTCCTTCGATGGTGTGGGCAAAGTGGGGCCCCTTTCCCTCCGTACACCGTGACCAATCTTTATTTATAGGTCTTAGTTTTTCACAAAGGTGGCAGTTGAAATCCCCTGCTAGAATGGTGTATGGTAAACCCTTGGCATGGTTAGCTGAGGATAGGTTTTTGAAATAATCATCCAGTTCTTTCAAGGTTTTATTTCTAACCCGTGTGCCCACCGAGGTATACCAGTTTATCAGGATGATTTTTAGACCTTTGTGCGAGAAGCCAATTGCTTGCATATTTATAGAGTCACAGTTTAGGTTTGACCAGTGCCCCTGGATGCGAAGGTCCACATATGTAATTAGTCCGCCCATATCTCTTCCAGATGGTGCTTTTGCTGCAGGGACCCCAAAGCTTTTAAACCCCTCCAGTGGAAATTGACTGGGGTCGACAGTCCAGGTCTCCTGGAGGCAGATGATGTTGAAATTGGTTACAAACTCTCTCCACTCCTTCACGTTATGTTTGGCTGCTATCCCTGCAATGTTCCATGATAAAATTCTTATGCCTTGCTCAACCTCCGTTTTTTGTTTACCAGCAGCCATGAGGTAGTTGACTGGTGCCTCTCCCAATGTCACTGAGGTGCCCATATTGGTTAGTACAGAACCTCCACAGGACACAGTTTTCTTCCCAGACTTTGGATTGTCATTGGTGTTCACTACTGGAGATTCATCGGTAGATACAATAGGAGCACTTCTTTGCTCTGCCAGGGTGGTAAGAGGCGAGTGGCCTGATTTTCGCCTTCTTTTCATAGCGCTGTCCTCCGTCAGACTTGGGTTGCATTCCCTATTCTGTTGGAGTCAATCAACATTGTCCAAGGTGCAGAACCTATTCCAGTGTGCGTGCATTGCGACTATTGGGTCATAGAAGGGTGGTGCCTGCCAGGGGGTCTGCCAATTTTCTACTCTATGGAACTGCATGGGTTGTGGGGCCATATTTACTCGTGCCCTATTTGTATATGGCAGTCCATGTTTTGGAAGCAAGGGATAGAAGTATGATAAAGGTAGAGGGTGTATGTTTGTTTGTGGTCCCATCGAGGGGGAATTGCATATATGGGTACCTACCGAGGTGTCCCTGAAGTTAATTGCGATTACGTCCCCTGCCACCATTTTTGCACCATTTCCTATCCATTGCCCCCTTCTTACAGATAATATTTCCCCAGACATGTGTAAGGGCAATGGTTTATTGGACCTTAGCCATTGAACGCATTTGTTCCTTAGCTCCCCTTCATGTTCTCTTTTCCCTTCTTTTAGGGGAGGTACTCCTGTTAGCACCACTACATATGGTAGTGCTTCTAGTGGCAGGTTAATGGAGTGGAACCGCACTCCAGGTTTTTCTCTAGGGGTGCCTATAGGGGTGTTAGTTTTAGGTTGGGTGGAGTTTCCTATTTTAGCATTGCTTTGACTGGCCTTAGCTAATGACGTGGGGCTTTTCCCTTGGTTTTTATTTTCCTGTAGTACTACACTCTTTGTGTTAGTCGTTGGGTGCGAGTTGGTTTTCGCCGGCATGTTGTTTTGTGGAGCTGTATTATTTATTGATTTGCCGGTATTTGAGTAAGAAGTTGTCTTTCCCTTGTTTGTATGCTCTTCAACCCCGGATCCAGAGTTATTAGGATTATCTAAGGCTGTAGTTGATGCTTGGGGCACCTGTCTAGTTGGTCCTATCACTCTGTTGTTTATGACAGATGTTAATCTATCCAATTTGGCCATTAAGGGCTTAAGCTGTACCCCGATGGTTTCTTCTAATTCTGCCTTTAGGTCTGACACCATATTGGCTACCCAATAGGGTATGCCAGATACGGTGTTAGCCATCGGGGTTATCAGATTGTGGTTGGCCTTTGAGTTCTCTTTGCCCCCTTTTTATTATTCGACTTTCAAGCACTCTTTTTCCTAGACTTTTGGGCAGGCTTGCCTGGATTGCTAATTTGTGTGGTTGCCCGAGGTGACTGCTCTAAATTTATGAGATCTGTAACTCCAGCCGTGTTATTTGAAGTATTTGGAATAGGCTGTGCACAGGGAAGCTCTACATACGAGGAGGTTAAAGAAAAACTAGCGTCTGGGTTATCTATTAAAGATATCACCTGGCCCTCCTCTGTATCATGGATAGGTACTGTGGGGGCTAGCGAGAGTCGCCTTTCTGTGTTCTCAATAGCTGTTGCCACTACCCCAATTGTCTGTTGCAGCATTTTATCTATCGCTGTTAGAGTTGGGAGAGGCTGCGACTGTGGGTTGTCGCCTTTCTGTCTGGTATTTGATCTTAAAGTGGCAATTTTACTTATTTTTTTAGCGTGGCGTCCTCTTTATGGCATGAGTCTGGTGGTGGCTTGTAAAGTTAGGACAAGAAAGGCCTTGTCTGGCCTTGGAAGGCCGTAGAGGGCCCGCCCTTTGCCCGGGCTTCGCCCGGCGCTCCCGCGACGCGGGTGGGGTTCGTCTGTTTTATGCGCCAGCAGCGCGCTCTCAGGTCCCGCCTTCTCTTCCTGGTCACGGGGCAGCTGGAAAGGGTAGTTCGTCAACCCTCTCGGTCCCCCCCTCTCGGCGGCTGTTACACGAACAGCGGCGGAGGGAGACCGGCGCGGTACACCCGCAGGGGCTCCGCCTCCAGCAGCAACACTCCTGGCAACCTAGTCGGTGATTTAGAATGCCTTTGGTAAGACCCCCGCTCTGCCGGTGGGGCTGTCTGTTTTATGCGCCAGCAGCAAGCTCTCAGGTCCCGCCTTCTCTTCCTGGTCACGGGGCAGCTGGGAAGGGTAGTCCGTCAACCCTCTCAGTCCCCCCCTCTCGGCGGCTGTTACACGAACAGCGGCGGAGGGAGACCGGCGCGGTACACCCGCAGGGGCTCCGCCTCCAGCAGCAACACTCCTGGCAACCTGGTTGGTGATTTAGAATGCCTTTGGTAAGACCCCCGCTCTGCCGGTGGGGCTCGTCTGTTTTATGCGCCAGCAGCGCGCTCTCAGGTCCCGCCATCTCTTCCTGGTCACGGGGCAGCTGGGAAGGGTAGTTCGTCAACCCTCTCGGTCCCCCCCTCTCGGCGGCTGTTACACGAACAGCGGCGGAGGGAGACCAGCGCGGTACACCCGCAGGGGCTCCGCTTCCAGCAGCAACACTCCTGGCAACCTGGTCGGTGATTTAGAATGCCTTTGGTAAGACCCCCCACAGTCAGAATTACCTATATTGCTCGGTTCACGCATTACCAGCTACAGCATTGAAGCACTATCACACTTTACCCTCTGTGGAATGAGGACTAGCCATAGGAGATGGTGCTTGTGCACTGATTCTCGCATGTTATTGCAACATTCCACTGCATTGTGCATGTGCCTATTTTTCCAATATTTCTCTGATGAATTGTGCAGTTTTGCTGCACACTTTATAATCCTGTTCCAGCCAGTAATGCCTTTCATGTCCGGAAACTGCAGTTCTAAGGCCCTCGGAATGATAGTCTTATGGGTCAATTGCGAGTCAGGTGCAGCGGCGTCCCCAATGGGATACCACCCTGCATGATCACGACTACGACCAGGGTTCTCATACCTGAATTTCCTGGTTGTGGGAACACCGGACCTGATTTTACCAGCCGAATATCCATTTCGAAAAATTGCCTTGAGATTTGCCTTCAATTGCAACTTGGCCCGGTTCTTGGCCCCTACTTGACCTCTTTCTAAGGCACGGTGAAGAATGTAATGCTCCCCCAACGAGCTTACTTCCTCCCCTTTCGTCTGCCTCCCTGTTAGCACCAACCCATCCCCGCTCCCACCCCTCAACAGCACCCTCACAGCATTGGGTCCAGGTCAGGGCCGGACTGGCTCCAGTGGGCACCGGGCATTTCCCCGGTAGGCCGCCAGGGTGGGGGCCGTTTTCGTTTCTGGGGGCTGGAATATCGGCCTCCGGTAACAAAATTGGCAAAAACCGGCACTCGAAAACAGCTCGGCTGCACTCCCTCCCCCCAGGAGAGGGAGCAGGCCGAATAGTTTGCCAGGGCCGGTTTCGGTTCCCAGTCCGGCCCTGGTCCAGGTGCAAGACATCCTCTGAGTACCTTGCAGTCCTCCAGTTCTGAAGAAATTGCCATAAACATCTAGGCAACAAAACATGTTGATATCTCTTTAACTCTCTCCACATGGCCATGAGTTTTTAACATGTACAGGGGCGGACACAACTATTAAAATTTAATTGGGATGCATTTTTAACAGCACATGACTAGGTAGCACTCTAATAGATTGAGGACACACCTCATTTGATCCTTTCTTCCCTCACCTTGAATCTTAGTATCAGGCCCAGTTGTAGAAAGACATACTTTACTTATGCCCGAGTTTGCTAGTGGAGTATTGAAAGAATATAGCATTCTTTTGTTTCATTCGGCCCCCCTCAGTCCTAGGAGTGAGCACCATTGATGTGAAGCCCAAGACACAGTTACTTTATGTACCTGTGGTCCTTAACATCACTACCGTGAGGTGTCTCCTCCAATCATTTTGGGCTCAACAGGGTCCTCTATTGGCTCAAGAATATTGCAGGAGTTTATACATTTAGGTTCCCTGGGTTGAAGTTTAACTTTCACAATGATATAAGAGCAGACTTTGTTGTTAATGAGTAATTGGACTCATTTTACAAAATCTTTGAAAATCATCTCTGGCCATCTCACTGTTCTAATATCGCGGCACCAGGGAGCACTCAATGAGGGATGCTGTATTTTACTCACTTCCCCATTTTCTGAGCAACGGACAATGACTGCAATGAATGTATGTGAAGACCAGCTGACATTGGAAGACAGTAATTTTTAGAGGCGGCTGGCAAATTCTGCAAGTGGTGAGGCGTGAAAAACATTCAAATTCTTTATAAAAAGAATGTGCCCGATCACCTTTTCCGTACAAATTTAGTTTTGCAACAATATGTGCAGAATGAAATTTGTACTGTAGAGGTGATCGGGCACATTCTATTTATACAGCATTTACCATCTGTTATAAGCATGGGGACTGCCAAAAATAAACATAATTCTTACCATGGCATCTGGAATGTCCCGCATTGCGCTGCTTGGCTGTCAATGTGTGCATGTTGTCCCACACAAAAAAAGCCCTAAGCATCCCAGCCAATCCAAGCACTGCTCTCATGCTGTTTATAATACTACACAGCATGAGAGCAGTGCCAGGATTGGGTGGGTCAGGCAAAGACAACGTTCCGTTGGTGACTGACAGGGCTGCGTCACCTCCCTGGTAACATTACATCTGGATGCCTAAACTGCGCATGTGAGGCTGGCCGCGGTGAAAACATTGGCCAATCTCACATGTGCAGTTCAGTTTACACTGCCTAGTGGTCATCCCAGGATATCCGTGCTAGGAAAGAGCACTGCTCCGCCCCTAATAGGAAAAAGATGATTACTGGTTCAGGGGAAGAATACATGGGTTTAAAAGGAGTCTGTCTCTGGTGCAGTGGCTCATTCTAAGGGGTCAATGCCCCAACGCTCCCAAAGAGACACCGCCCCTGGTCATTTTAGTCCTTTGGATGGCTTCATAGCACATGTGCCTTGATCCATTGCGCAATAACTCAATAAATTGTATCCAACTAATAGAAGTAATAGCATAACGCCAACATTATACCACAAAGTACAATATAACTGTGGTATTTACCAAATGCTCAAAGAAAGTACAGGCCTATTTATAAGAGTCTTGCAGCAGGAAGTGATATTTCTTTGTGCACAGATGAAATTACAAAGTTCACAAATAGCTTTGGGAAAATAGGTTGAGGGTGATGGAAACACAGTTTGTGATTTTTTATAGCTGAAACTGTAGTCATGTATTTTATTATCCCCATTACGTTGTATCTGCTTGTTTATACTATTCCCTTTGTAGGTATTGGATGCATCTCCATAATATTAAGTCATGGAAGTCACATTTTATATGTTGCTATTTACCATAAATGTTATGTCTTTTGTGAAGTCTATTCACAAAATGTTTTTGGAATATGAAAGTCTATGGTTGAGATCTCTGTGCATGATTGTAGTGGAGGGACAGGGAAGAGTGGTTGGAAAATGGGACCAATCAGTGAATCGCTAATCCTAAATGGGTGGAGTGAAGGGAAAGTCAAAGAAAGATGTTGAGAAGGGACATTGTAATACAATGCACTCACAATTCATAAAATACACGTTTAAGTTTATTGCAGTAGTAATATTGACAAAGCAGGCTCACATGTACTCCAGCCTAGCCTTGGGTTAAGTCAAGCCCCACACAGGGCCACCCACTGCAACTGCAGAGGCAGGTAATAACACTAACATAAAGGGAAACATATGCAACACATTGAAATAAAAAACATTTAAAATTAAACTTTATTAAATTGTTTTAAGGTTATCTTCAAATATTTATTAAAACAAAAAATAGAAAATCACCTATAAAGTAATACATAACTTATTATGTGCCACATTAAGTGCAACAGATATTGTAATGGAAAG
This sequence comes from Lissotriton vulgaris, assembly GCF_964263255.1. Classification (NCBI taxonomy): domain Eukaryota; kingdom Metazoa; phylum Chordata; class Amphibia; order Caudata; family Salamandridae; genus Lissotriton; species Lissotriton vulgaris. The sequence goes on from NC_141691.1 coordinate 237,402,147, forward strand.
GGGAGGGTAAATCAACATTACTTTAATTTAAAAATTATTTAAATCAAAATCAAAAAAGACTTACGTTAAAATGAAAATGTACGTAACATTTTACGTAGGTTTGTTATCTCTTGAGGTTAAGGAATTCCCAGGTGAATGGGAATTAGGGAATTACCAACATAAGAAATATTTTATTTTTAATTTTAAATTACTTTTCTTAAAATCCCCTAGATAGCTTCCTATATAACTTCCTATAGTTAGATCTTCTTTCCGGTGGCGGAGATCGCGACAAACAGGTGGAAAGTTACTGATAGTGACATTTAAGTTAATAAATTCAGTTGTCTGATTGGGTAGAAACTCGTAGTTCTACACTAAGGTGTAAATCTGCACATTAAATTGTAAATTATATCAATGGCTTGTAGCTGTAGGTTTAGGTGATAGGTGATATGCACATGCAAACTTGCCTCTGTGAATAGGGTTACTGTTTGATATGTTGGATGCTTCTGTTGGGTGTATGAAAAAAGCCTGACCTGTCACCTGTTTTTTGGGTCTAGCAATTTATATTTCTGAAAACGAAAGATTTCAATGTAAAAAAAATAGTGGATTGGTAAAATTGCCATCATTTGTAAAGGTAAGGTTCCATTTGCTTTATAGTTATTTTTGTAACTTTATATTATTATGAATATATATATATTTTTTTGCATATTTTATATAGCGCAAACTCGACTCGAAGGTATTGGAGCGCTTTACATGAGCACCGTATTTACATTACACATTCAGGCAAGGCGAGATTAAGTGATTTGCCCAGAATCACAGGATGTGGACGCAACCTCGAGGCTCGAACCCTGGTTTTCAGCACCAAAGTCAGCAGTTTAGCCAACGGACCACATCCTCTCCCTTCCCTCCCTTAAGCTTCATCATACCACTGACAAGCTGCCGCGGAACCGCACCCACTGAGGCCTGGTTCACACTGCCAGGCAATTTCGCCACATAATACCTCAAATGCAATTCTGCCCTTTACCTCAGAACTGCCAGCCGATATCACCTAGGATCCAAGTGAAAAACATACACACTCGAGCCACTGAAACTTCCACTTTAAAAAGTGTCAATCTTTCTGCTAAACTACTCTTTTAAATTATTACCCCTTTCAAACCTTCCCCTTCACTTTTTTGCCTGGCGAAGCTGCAGCCGATTTGAACCGCTAAAATACTTGGCAGTGCCTTTAACATGTTGGAAACATACTTTCCAAGACAGCTCCAACATAGACTGGACAGTCAGCCAGCAAACGTTCAAATCACAGCCACGCTCTCTCGCCCGCCAAATAGGTCTGAAAACTTGTGTGCTCGCTCCCGTATGGGCATCCAGATCCAATACCCCTTCACTTCGTTTGCACCGCAAAGCGAAACCTCTGAACGTAGGGGGCATTGCGACGCTCGCCACTATGCAGATGGCCACCAAGGCACACGCCTGAAGTCCCACTGGATCAGGCGGAAAGTATTGCCCACATGCATCATTGAGAATTACATTTGCAAACGGTGCGAATCGCAATTTTCGGCCGTTTGCGAATGCAATTCGCAAATTTGGGATGCATCATGCTTTTCGCAATTTTAGGAATCGCAACCATGTTGCGATTTCTAAAATTGCGATTGCATTTAAGAAATCGCAATTTGAGATTTCTTAAATGCAATGCATGAACATTTTTAATTTGCGAATTCGCAAATAAGACGGGGAAAATTAGCATGAAGTTGACCTTCAGTTCATGCTAATTTGCGAAAACTTTCAAATATGCACAAAAATGCATTTTTGAAAGTTTCATGTTCCACACACACATGTCCCTGGGACATGTGTGTGTGAAACTTGCACTTAAAGTTACATTTCAGGGGTGCAGGGGGGGGGTCCTTTGGACCCCCCTCTGCACCCTTGAAAATGCATTCACAAATTGCGATTCGCAAAATGCTAATCGCAATTTGTGAATGCCTTCCCATTCATTCCTATGGGCCTCTTGGCCCATAGGAATCAATGGGAAGGGATTACTTAATTGCGATTCGCAAATTGTGAATCGCAATTAAGGAATTTTTAGAAATCGCAAATAAAAATGCGATTTCTTGATGCATAGCAATTTGTGAATTCTTAATTGCGATTCCCTAATTTTCGCAAATTAAGAAATCGCAAATGCTAACTTTGATGCCGTAAGAGTCTCGTAAAGACCACGAGGCACTCCAGCTGGGACACGAACCCAGATTCCCTGACTTATCATGCCAATGCTTTAACCATTAGGACTGGATAGGAATAGGGCACTGCAGGGCTGCATTGCTCAATTTCCAACCCGAACCTTACTTGGTGTCCCTTTTGCTCGCATGGCATGACACAATTCGAATTGATGTGCACAAGCTCCGTACCTTGGAATAGCAACAAAACACACAGGAGGGGCAGATAAACAGATGAACAAAGCTGCCTGCAATGCAACAAAGAAGAATTTCACAGCCATGTCTATACAAAAGACCAAACAACCAAACTGCACACCGGTAAACAGAATAGTCCTAAGCGGACTGCCTAAACCACGGGCACCATCTTGCTGGAATTTAACATCAACCACTTCGGTGCTTACTATCCATAAATGTGCCTATGGATTTACAAACTAAAACTGAGATGCAAGTGCAGGTCAGTCCTGACCTTCTGCAGCTCAACATTTGCAGTACTGAGAGCAAAGGAAAACTCTGTGCATCTCAAATGTCACTTGGAGCACATCTTCCGAATGAAGTGCTGAGAGTAATGCACAACTTTGGCAAAGAATATATCTCAAATCCGGCCAACAGCAACCTCAGGCTCCCATTCATGAGACAGAGTTGAGACCACCACACATCTCCTGCATTAGAGCGCCACCTAACCTGAAGCATTCACCCCCTGCTTTGCCTGTACTTGAACCTACACATACAGCTCTTAAGACACACTGCAGTCCAATGATGTAGCTGCAATTCTATTTCAGTACTTAGACCCACATGTAGTTATACCAATGTTTGCAATTCCTAACTTCTGTGCCCGAGTCCTTCCTGCTATTTTAAAGTGGCGGCCGGCACATGTAAGAGCAGTGAGGCAGGGAGAAGTCGATAGACAACCGAAGCAAGGTAAGTGGTTTTATTTTTTTTAATTTAATTTTACCTATCTCATCTAATGTCGACATCCCCATCCACTCTGCCCCTCCCCCACCCCACCGTGCCACCGCTCTTACCTGTGCTGGCTGCCACTGCTATTTTAATTCTGGTCTCCACGGTGCAGCAACATCAATATTCCAGTGCTAGGGCACTTTCAAAGTACTGTCAACACACCCCTCTTCTCACTTGCTGCATACTGTTACAGTGGTAGTGGGGTAAAAACCGCTGAGAATTCCCTATGGGTGCACAAAATTGCATAATGGAAATTTCACTAAATTAGGTTTTCGTTGCAAAATGTGGTCTGCTGGTATCGTGCATCATATTTTTATGCGGGCACACACCTTGCATAAGAACGTCTTGCCACATACTGCCAGGAGAGTGGTGCGAGCAGAAAATGTCTCGTGCAGGTATCTTGTATGACATGTTTTAAATGAGCCGCGCACATGAGTAAAAAAAGTTATGCGAAATCGCAGAATGTCGAATTGTGAGAAATTTCACTATTTTCACATAAGTAAAAATTAATAAAATTTCACTAATTTTATCGCATAATTAACATGTTGTCCAAGTCTATAATGCACCTCATTCTGACTTACTGCACTCCCCATCCACAGGAAAAAGCCCAGACACAACTCTGCAATGTTTCCCTCAATTTGCCTCGAGCCAAAAGCAGGCATAGGTGCTTACCTTGTGGTGGAATCACGTTATAAATTCTCCCATTCCAGTTGTCATTTAGGAGGCAGTTTGTCACTCACTCATTCATCCATCCATTAGCCCGGTACATTCAACGCTTAATCCTTCTAAAATCACCCCTTCAACTACTCACACTACCACCACACTCAGTGACTTGCACATCCAACCCCCTCCAACACAAAAACATCCTAAATGACCACGGATGTTTACTAATAAAAAGGCAGACATATCAACGCTACCATTTATTTAACACGTTTCTATCGTGAGGTTATTGAACTATGACTTGCAAATGCTGACGTGAAAACTTATCTGCAAACCAAAAAAACCATATTTGTGATGAAACTTTCTATGCACTTTTGATTTTAGAATCATCAAGGCCAGATAACCTAGTGCACCATTTCAAACAATCAGAAGCATATGCTGCCAACATGCAGAGCTCTGTAAGTATTTTGTACATTACACAAACATGTCAATGTACATTTATTGTACGTTTGTGGATGCTGTCAGTGAACAAACTTTAGGCTCATTGTAAAACACACTGTGTCATTTAGACTCAGGTCTGCTGCCCGTCAGTCCTCCAGCTCTGCAGAGGCCCTGGGCTACAGTGACAAGCAGTGGACCATGTGCCACATTTAGATATCTGAGCCTGGCTGACGGGGGTCTTGGTGATGTAAGTGCATCTCTAGTGAGGCAGATACACTTCATCGCTATTGAATGACAAGATGGCGCCCAGGTTTTTTCCCCTGCTCTCCATTCTGTTTTGATTTTCAGAATCAATTCCCCAAAGCAGAGGTTTATTTCTGAAAACCAGGATATGGTGGCCTGTTGATTGTTTGGAGGGATCTACCAGGGCCCGGTGATGGTCACCCAGAAGTAAATGAGGCAGCACAACTGTGACCTGGTGGAGCAGAGGTGCACAGGTTTCTGGTCAACAGTTTTTCCAGCAGCTAAGGTTGCTAAGACTACTCAGAGAAACACAGTGGTTCCCACCCTTATCTAAAGTGGGCAGGTGACTGGAAGGCTGGCTAATGGGGCTGCACCATTATTTGGTGGGACCCCACATCTGTCAACCTGTAATGGTCCTCAGCCTTAACCAACAAAACATAAAAACATTGGAGTATGTAGGTTATCACTCAGAGCTAATAACATTTGTAGTCATCCTCCAACTTCCAGGATTCGCTCAGGTCCAGCCCAATATTAAGCGCATCCTCAAATGACATATGCAACATATTTGCGAATATCTGACTCGCATCTGTCTCCGTTCAAAGGTATAAACCACATTCATGTAACAAAGGGCCGTCGGTGTAATTACCATTTTTGCACTGATTTGTCAGTGAACATGTTTATACACTGGTCTGTAGCTGCAAATATAAGTCCAAAATTACACAGCAGTGGTGCAAAATGTATCCAATCTGACACTTAAAAATGCTTCACTGAGGATCCCGAGAACCAGTGCCCTTTCCTTGTTTGTTTTTAATAGACTTGAATTTAACGAAATTATTTTTGGAGAATGGTGGGATAAATTCCATCAATGAGTATTAATCAGCTTAAAAAATACAGATTTGTATGAATTGATCTTGCAAGTGCCACCCGAGACAGTTAAAATCATATCCCACTTTTCTCTTTGCCTCTATTTAATAGTATGTTAAGTTACATTGCTTGTGCATTTGTGGTACAGGTGAGACCTGTGGGGTGGACGGGGGCAGGACAGGGGGGAAGTCGACATATGACAGGATAGGGAAAATAAAATAAATAAAACCACTTACTTTGTGCCGATAATGCGGCGAGCGCAAGGTAAGTGGTTTTATTTATTTATTTTATTTTCCCTATCTTGTCGTATGGTGACTTCCCTCCCTCCTGACCCACTCCCGCACCGCCTCACCGCTCTTACCTGCACTGACCGCGCCTACCCTGCTCGTATTTTGACTTCTAATTGAAGCTCACATGATGCCAAACAAACTCATTGTAATGGGGATTGCTCAAAGAACTGTGACATGTGTTTCCCAGGGTCCACCAAAAATCCTTAGGATGCCACTGGGTAAAGAGAGAGAGAGAGATTCAGAGGGCGGTGTAGGGAGAGAGGTGAAAGGCTGATATATGGAAATAGACAGAGGTAACTAGACAGAGAAAACGTTTACTTGCCCTTGGGCACCTTGGGTGGTGGGAGTCCTGGGCAATGGCCAACTTTGCCCATGTCGTGATAAGGCTTTGGCGTTGTTACTTACAAAAAGCATATAACCTATTTGTTCCTCTTTTCAGAGTCCATCTTTTTTCTGCAGAAACAAAGAGATCACAAGTATGTTTTTAAAATCATCCGAATATTCTTCGTCCAGTGACGAGGTCGGCAGCAGCGACGAGGATGATCAGGGTCAGAAGAGGTTAGTTTTTGTTTCAGTTTGCCTCAGACACAACCAGTGGTTGAGGACAAAGTGCACTGCAAGGTATGGGAACTCAAACCCTGAGTGCAATGGGGGTGGGGATCAGTGAGCCTAGGGGTGGGGTCAAAGGCATGGCAAAAGCAGCAGCATATTCTGTAACTGTTGTGTTGGTCTTTCACCTTCAGGTAATTACATATATGGTAACACACACCTTATGTGAAAAATAAATGTGTTAAACTAATAAGTGGGACATTAACTATTTTACTTTATGAAACCTGGTTTGGTTATTGTGATTATTGCAGATATCTGTTTGTAATCAGAGAGCCACAAAATTGAATGCTGGGGGGTTCAGTGGGTAAGAGAAGCTAGTGTATTTTTAGGCTATGAGGTTTAACAAAGCACTAAGGATATGTAAGTCATTATTGTAAAATTACTTTGCATCCATTGTAAGGTAGGCGGTCACAAATTGTGCACAAATATTTAGGTTTAAGACAAAGGAAAGGTGCTTTCAAACTGTAGATCTTAGTAAAATGCATTCAGACTGTACCTAATGCAAAAAGTTTTTATAAGTGTGCATTAAAAGCATGCACCCCATAGCTCAGCTGCCTTTACCCTTACAATACCTTTCAAAACAAGTATTGCACACATTTGCATTTCTTCAAAACAGTAGGCACCCTGGCATGAAGAGTGTTTCTTGCTTAGCTGTCTGTCCCTCCCTTGGCTTCACAGCATAGACGGCTCCATCCCTTCCATTTTAGCTGGGGTATCCCCGTTGATGGAATTAATAGTCCCAGGACGGTTGTCTTTTAACAAAAAAGTAGGATAACTGTTGTTGTTTAATTAAAAAAGAATGGGCACATAATCCCCAAAGGTCCTGCCCACTTCGACCTTTGAGCACAACTATATGTAGTAATCATGAACATGTTACTAAGATAATTCAGGAAGGTTACAATTAGCCACACTTCTTTTGGTGTATTTTCCTGCCTACCTGAATACTTTGTGCTAAGGAACCAGGTGAGCCTGGCAGACCTTCTCAATTACTCACGTGCCTCGAGTGTTGTTATACTGATATTTCGAATTATATTTCGGTCCTGTAGGACAGGGTGTTTCCTCCCTGTATCTTAGTGGTCTGATGTCTCTAGATTTGCTGTGTCCATATTTTTGCGTATAGACAGAAAGTGGGCTTACCATACAAAATGCTTAGCACTGTAGTATGAGTAACCTCAGTGACCATCCACAGTTGCTCTCACTCCACTAATTGACCAGAAAACCTATACTGCTGGACTCCCTCCCACTCCCAAAACAGAAATAGAGCAACATAGAGGCCAGAGCTCTAATTGCTCTGAAATAAACAACAGTACTGGCTTACTCATACTTAAGAAGTAGTTGCAACAGAACATTAGAATCATGGGATCCTCCCTTGCTTACTTTACTCACATTGAAATAATTATGAAAATAGCAAAAAGCCAGTCTCAGGACCTATACATTCTTCGGATTTTGTATGAAAGTAGCTTAGGGCAGCATTTTCCCAGTATATGTGTCTGCGTGTGTGTGTGTGTGTGTGTGTGTGTGTGTTAAAATGTGTGTTATAAAGTGCTATTCTTTTTTCAAGTACTCTTGCATCTATAACTTTTAAGATACAGTGTCACTGTAGCTTAAAGAGATATGTTAAACGCTGGCTGTCTCCAGACCGCCCAGAAGAGCTCTTGAGTGGATCAATTGAAATTACTCTAATAGTTGCAGTGTGGACCCGACCATGTTTGGAAACAATTTTTCCAATTTGTGTCTTTCAGTTGAACTAAAGTGAGCAAAAAAGTCATTACTGTGCAAACATACTGAGCTTCAGTTTCAAGGAATCAGAAACCTGGGAGAATTGTGGCTGCATATTGAATTAGGCATGGTAGGATATCTAGCATTGTGGTTTTGCTGCCATACAAAGGGTATGCGTAGTTGCATGAAAGAGGTGCTATTGTGCAAGGGATTATAGGAAATGCATAGAACACATGGAACATATTGGTGGGTATAGCAAACGTGTAACACGACCTTTATCACCTTGAATGTAATGCTTCTTCTGCAAAAAGATAGGTAGGAGTGTGTTTATAGGAATGGAAGGGGATCTTACACAAATGTCATAGCGGTTTGGGGTAAAGCATTTCTCCAGAACGGAAAAATATTATCCTGTTGAGAAGAAAAAAAAAACAATTCCCACAATTTTCCCACGTAGGCAGGACGATGGTCCACCATGTGAACAGGCCATATGACTATGTATGGTGGAGTAGGCAAACTCTAAAACGTTTGTAATAGACACAGATCTCAGGGCCGACCCTAGGTAATTTTTGTGAATCCCAGAATAGTCATAATTCTACGCAATTGCTAGACAAAAACACTAATATGAGTAGATTTTTGATATTCCTACAACATGTTGCGAATTAAGCTCAGAGTCACGGAGATGACATACTATGTTTTCTATGATACAGGGTGACCACTAACCATCTAAAAGAATATTTGGAAATAAATTATAATCTGTGAAGATATTTATACATTGTCCAGCATTTCATGATCCTATTACTAAAGGTCAAAGCTGCTTTACTGCAACAACAAGACTAAGAGCCGTGTGTACCTTTTCACACCCAATTTAAATGGAACTGACACTTAACTGTGGCTGGTTTCAGCAAATATAAATATATGCTTCAATACCTTTGAAAAAATGCTGCTCCCTTGATACTCACAATATTCAGAAATATAATTACTTAGCATAAAAGAAAAGGCAGCCTCTAGTTAATTGAGTTAATTAACTTATTTCAAAAGGTTATTTTGTGTGGTTTCATTCTGTGGCGTCTTTGTGTCACCAGGCAACAACTGAGCAATGGAGTGGCAGAGCGTTCAAGGACACGAGCTACAGATGGAATAGAACTGAACCCCCAAAGCACCTCAAACGAACAGAAGGTACTCCCGGCATTGTCTCAAAGGGCTATGATTCCCTGGACTGCAAATTTACATATGTGGATGATTAACAGTGCACCTTCCAGAACATTCAGTTTTGAAAAGTGACTAACAGAGACATTGGTGCTTATTTAGGGTGTGGAGGACAGGGCGACGGAGTAAAATACTTTGTTACTCAGATGGAGTACGCGTCTTCTGAATCTAGGGATGTCCCCTGGCCTAGTGGACATCTCTTACACTGACAATACCAGTTGTCACTGAGGTTCCTGTCAGTGTATCAAAAGTTGACAGACAGCGCCGTCAAAAATGACAGTACCATCCATCAAACTTTTAACCTTTCTTTTTATCTTCTAAAACTAAGTCCCAAAGCAGCATTTTGTTTTTGAAAACAAAAATAATCTAATGATGCACACACCATAGGAATTGTCTTTCAAAGTGCAGGGATCATTTTGCAGTTTTCACTGCCCCTCACTGCCAGGTTTGACCTGGCAATGAGGGACAGTGAAGACTAACCATTGGACCTCCCACTCTAAATTGGGCAGGCGATCAAATGGCCAAACCTCCTAGGGCCCTCACTCCATCAGGCCATCGGAGGTGCATGTCAATGCCTGAGACAGTGTAGTCTCTGTTGGTGACATACTGAAGTTCTTGCCAACTCTAAATGAGGGAGGGAGAACTTCAGTTTTGCAGAGAGGGCACTCCGTCTGCCAAACTCTAAATCAGGGCCATAGCTATTTTGCAATGTAATATACATTTGCAAGCACTGCCTAATTCCTAAAGGTACATATGAATTACTTATAATAGACTTTGATGTGCATTTTTGCAAAAGTTAACTTCTTATGGCCGCAAAACCCAACCCATATTCACGTAGGAGACATTTAAAATGCGTTAAGGGTGCTCTAACTTGCATTTATATTGTCTTTATGTCTTCCTGACTCAGATTTGCACTACACCACAGCAGAGCCCAGAAAAGCAGAACAGTAGCAGCCATCAAGGTCTCCGAAATTTGAACAATCAGAACTATCTTCTCCCAGACCTCTTACAACAGAGCCATCGTTCAGTGACCTCGCATAATCAAAAGAATACGGCTCAGATTGGTCAAGGACCTTTGAACAAAGCAGTGAAAGAACAGGTAAAACATCATCACCAGCACACTTGGTCTCTTTCCTTGTTCTACTTGCAGCACTAGAGATATAAAGATGGGTAGCTTATTACCACTTGCTATTGTCTCTTCTATGCACTACTATGTGATCACATTGGCAAATCTCTCATCCTTTTCAACTTCAATGATCTCTTGCCCTGTGCATCTGTGGATCTTAGAAGAAACTGCTTCCTCGCTTCCAAAATGGATACGACTAATCATGCATGTCAGATGGATATCTTCATCACAATGAACACGTTGGGTAAACGGAAGGCTGGCATGCTGAGCATGGTACCAACTGTGAATACACCTTTTCTCTATCCTGCATACATATTTGCGAATTGATCTTTAACCCTGTCTCATCAGAAGCGTATATCAAACTGTGGGTCGTAACCCACTGATGGGTTGCAAGCCACTTTTTTTGTGGGTCACAATAGTCCTGGTATATATAAGTGATCTGATTTTTTATATTGAAATTTAGTAATAAATGTAAAGTTTGTTGTTCTAAAAACTGGGTTGTGGTCCTAAATAGTTTGAGAAGCACTGCTCATAAGGATACCAAACCCCTCCCTTCAGCCTTAACCTTTCAACCTTGTATTCTATTTACATCCAGATTATAGAATCAAAAGTGATAGACTTGTACTGCATAGTGCAGTAAACTGCACATCCTTTGGCTTTCTGATAACACATTAAGTGGTAATATAGGGTGCCACTGTTGTTTACTTGACAATATCTTCAAAGCATCTAATGCTGAGAAATGTGTCTTAGGCCCATCCTCCACTGGCAGGAAGCAGCATATTATTCACCACCAATGAAGGGCATCTCATGTCAAAACCTTTGGCATGATGTGGATTTCAAAATTAAATATATATGTTCACTGAATAAATGGTAACAACCTATATACAATGCATTAACAAAGACAATCCCGATGCATTTCGGGTTCAAATTGAACCCTTCTTCAGGGGAAAAAAGTCAATGAAATGTAACTTGATTGAGTCAGGTGAATCTTCCTCAGGAGTCTACAAGACAACAAATATGCGTATTAAAGCCAAGTTGCCTGAGTCTTACAAATATTTACATACAAGCCATGCAATGAAAAGCTAGGATTTGCACTCAAGAAAAAGATGTAGAAAAAAGAAAAGATTAGTGACCCTAAGTGAGTGTGGTAAAAATGAAACTGAAGGAGCAAAAGTATAGTGCGTTTATACAACAATCACATCTAACACCTAGTTCGTGCACTGCCATGCATAAGATGTACCACAGTGCTAAGTGTAATTAAAAATCGTAAATGCTGTGTGAGAATAAGCGAGTGAAATGGGTATCAAGTCTTACCCCACTCAATAAGAACTCGTGCTTTCTGACGCTAAAAGATAATAATAATGGAAGAAACTGAAAGGGTCTGCATGCAAAATGCAAGTTGCTTCGGTGAATAGTTCTGTGAAAGTGAGTCTTGCCAGGCAAAATATCCTATCATTAGAGACGTGACGCCTCCGTGCGTAGAAAGCTGTTATCTGAGCAATTCGAAATGGTGCTGTAAAAGCGTAATATTTAAACCTTAGTACTAAGCAGCTCAAAGAATGCGCAATGATGCATTCTATAAAAATAAATCTTAACCGACTGAGCAACAACCGGAAAGTTCAATGCGTGGTCTCTAAAAGACGCAACAGGGGTCTTTTCAGCTGCAACGGTAAACGCAAAAAGCAATGCGAATGTTAAAATTAAGAAATCGGGCATTCCGATGTGCCTTGCCCAAGTGCGTCTGGTCGTCAAAAGCTCTCACCAGATGAAAGAAATTCCGAAACGCTTCACTGAAGTCTCCTCACTCAAAACGAACGCCAGTCGCCATGGTACGAACACCGTACCCGGCATGCCTCTCGTTCTTAAAGGAACAGAGTCTTAATTAGAGCAATGGCGTTATCAACGATATCAGGGCCATGCAAATAACTTTATTGTGCTGCATGCGGACACTAAAGATCAAATTAGATAATAAAATAATAAAAAGGTTGCAAAACCCCTAAGGAACAATCTGAAAGAGGCTAAAACTGTATTTGTTCTAAGAAAAATAAAATAATACAGTTATGAGAGGTAAAAAATTGGCGGTATTTAGAATGTAAGAATAGTATGAAACATGCTGAGTTCATGTGTGTTATGTGAGGGAATGTGTCTAAATGAAATGAATATATAAGGATACTTTGGAAGAAGGTATAGAGTTGTGGGAAATGAGTGCAAATTCTTTACAAAAGTATCAATGTGCCAACAGTCTATCCTCAAAGGAAACACAATAATTCATAATGATCACTGAGCCCCCCAGTATGATTGTGCCCAATGTTTTTATCCAATGAGTCTCCCTACACGCCAAAGCGACATTTATGTCTGTGCCTGAACTCAATGCTACTTGTTCTAAGATGGTGAACCTGAGTTGTGGGATGGTGTGCGAAGCCTGCAACCAGTGAGCGACGAGTGAAGAGCTGGTGTTTTTGTTGCGGATTCTACTCTTATGCTCAATTATACGTGTTTTGACTTTGTGGCTTGTTCTCCCCACGTAGACCAATCCACATGGGCACTTGATAGCATAAATTACCCTCTCAGTATTACAATCCGAAGTGTGGCTTAGTTTAAGTGTTTTGCCTGTATGTGGGTGTGTGAAAACATCACCCAAAATGACATTGCCACACTGTCCACAGTTATAGCATTTCCTCATTCCCTTGGTGGCCTGTTTTTTAATTTTTTTATTGGATTTTAGTAGCTCTCGCAAGTTTTTAGGTCTCGAATGTGCAAATAACGGGGGACCTTGGAACAGATTGACAAAGTTGGGTTCTTGGTCTATGATCTCCCAACGTTTTCTTATAATAGGTTTAATGCGAGACGCTTGGTTTGAATTTTTAAGAACGAATACTTCTCGATTTTTTGCCTGTTTTGCGGCTGGCTTTAGTAGGTCCTCTCTAGTTCTTAAAGCAACTTGTTGATCAGCATTTTACAAAGTCTGGTCAGGGTAACCCCTAATCTTGTACCTCGACAATTGGTCCTGCATCAATTTTGCAAATGTTTCAGGATCTGATGTAATCCTCTTAATCCTCGTAAATTAAGAGACTGGCAGATGTTGCTTCAAGGAATAAGGGTGAGCACTTGAGAAAACAAGTGCATTATTAACATCTGTAGGTTTCCTATAGACAGATGTCGTGAGTCCAGTGTCTGTTTTACAGATTTCAATGTCCAAAAAATGAATCTTTGTGTTGTGAATCTCATGTGTGAATTGAATCCTGGGATTATGTGTGTTAAATTCAGTAATGCATTCTTCTAAAAGTATCCTAGATCCTTTCCACACAACAAGAATATCGTCTATATAACGCAGAAATACTACTGCGTTATCTGTCCACGTAGGGTTGCTCAGAATAAAGTTGTGTTCGAAGTAAGCCATAAAGGTATTGGCATATGAGGGGGCCCCGGGAAAGCCGATTGAAGTGCACGTTTTCTGCAAATAAAATTTGTTTTGCCAAATGAAATAACTGTGGTATAAAGCAAAATGCAATAATTGTAGTAAAAAAATACTCATGTCTGTACTGAAGGAGGAGGCCAGCAACCTCCATTCCACTGCCTCCAAGCCCTCATTGTGGGCTATCGATGTATATAAGGCAACCACGTCAATGGTGCAAAGCAGCACCTCTTCATCAAAGACTTTACGAACCTTTTCAAGTTGTAATAAACAATCAGTAGTATCCTTGACGTAGGTCCCCCAGGATTGTACCAGCGGTTGCAAGTAGTGATCGAGATAATAGCCAATAGATTCATGTATCGATTTGCATCCTGCAACTATAGGTCGAAATGGTGGCTTCAATCTGTGTTTATGCATCTTTGGGAGTATATCTGTGGGACCTTGGGTGTGGAATTCACTAAGAATTTAGCAGTGTTTTCATCAATGGTGCCTGCCGTTACAGCTGCTGTAACAATGTCAGTGAAGAGGATTAACATTTCATTCGTTGGGTATTGTTGTAAAAGAATATATTATTCCTCATCCTGTACGTGCAAGTCAACCTGTGAGTTGTAGTATTCAGTATCAAGAACAAGAAGATGTGACTGTTGAATAAACACACTATACTTTTGCACCTTCAGTATCATTTTTACCACATGCACTTCGGGTCGATAATCTTTTCTTTTTTCTACATCTTTTTCTTGAGTGCAAATCCTAGCTTTTCATTGCATGGCTTGTATGTAAATATTTGTAAGACTCAGGCAACTTGGCTTTAATAAGCATATTTGTTGTGTTGTAGACTCCTGAGGAAGATTCACCTGACTCAATCAAGTTACATTTCATTGACATTTTTCCCCTGAAGAAGGGTTCCATTTGAACCCGAAATGCATAGGGATTGTCTTTGTTAATGCATTGTATATAGGTTGTTACCATTTATGCAGTGAACATATATATTTGATTTTGAAATCCACATCATTTTTAAAATTGCTGAAATTCTGTATTATTGTACATGACTCTGTGATTTGACACATAATATTTATCACACAGTGCCATTTCTACTGTTGTAAATATTAAGATCTGATTATGATATAATATAGTGAACCTTGCAAATAAGTGTTTTGAGTAATTTGTTCTGAGACATTTTAGTCCACAGCTGTGCTCCACGTAGGAAGTGGATTGTCACTTCCTCCATTTTGTATTTTGATACCTTTTTAGAGACTAGGGGTGATCCCTTACCAAAACGTATATGCAAGCAAAAGCTGTTTATCTCATCTTTAGAATTTGATTATTTTTTATAAATAATTGTGAAAGGAAAGGTGTGCTGGGTCACTCCAGGTATAAATACCCTATATTAAGGCATGTATTAAAGCGGAGATTGTCTAAATGATGTCAAAATGTGTCTGAAACCTAAGGCAGACATCATCAAACAAATGAACATTCTAGAATACACACTGAAGTTGTTTGTTAGCCATGCATAACTGAGAAAAGGGAACTCTTTTTTCTCAACACTGGATGGCCTTGAAGGTTAAATATCACCAGCATGTGGTAAAGCAAGATCCCAAAATGTTGTTCTCAATTATTGACTTTGGTGCATAGAAACAGTCAGATATCGGTGCCCAATGACAAGTTAAGACTCAAACGCTGGCAAGGGGGCTGATTAGACCTCATATATTTATATAGATTTAATATATTGAAATAATTCCATGCATCTCTCAATACCAGCAAGAGTGGCAGTAGCAGAAAAAGCAGACATTCTCCTGCGACTGGACACATTCGTTTTTGAATCTGTGAGTTCTCACTGAGCTATTTCACTTTAGTTATAACCAGTGCCAGACTAAGGTGCCAAAACTGGCAATATCCTGTAAGGCTTGTGAAACCTCCTATGCTGACTCATGAACATATAAAAATTGTATATGCTGCAGCGGGGTTTCTAGTTTGGATGGAACTATTAAGGGCCAACAGCCCTTCAGCCATGGGATTCCAGTATTTAGGATCAACACCATAGCAACCACAAAGGATTCAAGTGCAGCTGCGGTCTGTACAAATAACTATGGTGGGGCTGCATGGGGGGGATTTTGAGGGACAATGTAGAGGGAAAATTAATTATATATTTAAGTTTACCTCTGCATCATCCCTCGAAATCCCCGCTACCTGTCCCTACCGCTGTAACCTGCCGGACCACGGCTGTTCAAGTGTGAATTCCGTCTCTTGGTGACTAGTGCTCTGTCAGCATCCTGGGAAGCCAGCCATCTGTAATGTGACACGATGGCCTGTTCAACCCAGTGACCCATTTTATTTTATTTTTAATTTAAATTAGCAAAGCGCAGGAATTAATCCCGCAGGGGTGTCTCCGCTCTGACCACAGAAGGAAAAATAGAGGGTAGCGGGACGCTCAGGTATTGCAGAGTTCAGTTTTCAATAGTTTCCTGAATTTAAGAAGATTAGGGCACTAGCCTAAGGCGATGCTGAGCGAGTTCCAAAGATGCGGGGCAAGATATGTAAAAAATGTGCCCCGGTATGAACGTTGTTAACACGAGGGACTAATAGCAGAGTCTTCCCATCAGAGCGTAGAGATCTATTGTAGAGGTAATGGACAAGTTTTTCGGTCAGCTACCTGGGCCTGCTATCATTGATTGTTTTATGGACTAGGCAGCAGATTTTAAACTTGATTCTGTCACGGATGGGGAGCCAGTAAAGACATTTCAGTAACGGTATGGAAGCTGCCCTGGGCGGCAAATTAAGCACCAACCGTGCTGCTGAGTTTTGAACTAAAGCTTGGAGCAGGGTCTTGCGGACAGATAAAGGGACAAGGTAGAACACTCTCCAAAGGAGCTTCGACATGAAAAAGCATGTGCCTGAAACGGCACCCACGAGGTCTTTCATGGATAAAGAGAGGCCCAGATATACTCCCAGATGTTTTGCCTTGATAGTGGGGATAGGAGCAGGGCCTAATTCTGACGGCCATCAATCAGGGTACCACAGAAGTTGTGCTTTGCCGAACAGGAGAACTTCCATTTTATTGGCATTCAACTCGAGAAAGTTCTTTGTCATCCAGTCAGAAATAGCATGCATGCCCTCTGCAGAAAGCTGTTTCAATGCCACCGAGTTATTATCAACCCATGACTTATAACTGCCTGCTTAAGCAGTATTCATTGGCACTAACCTTCCTGAGATAGCTTAAGGCATAATTCCTTTAACTGTGTCTGATAGGTGAAAGAGTGAGTGAATAGAAGGATGAAAGAATGGGCAGATGTGTCAAAGTAAAGACGAAGGCAGTGTGTTGAAAGGCTGGGTGTATATATGAAAGGGAAAACGGTGGCAGGCAGGATAAGAGAATACAATAAAGCATAGTTGGATGGGTCGCTGGATGGTAGGGCGGAAAGGTGAAGAGACGTACAGATGGTGATTAAATAGACACAAATAAATAAATGGAAGGGTGAACGGATAGATGGATGGAAGGAGGATGGTCAGGTGAAGCGAACTCTTCTAAGGACAGTCATAATTGCTCATTTCAAGTGGTCTGTTTGATAAGAGGTATGGTTCAAGTGGGGAACATTTAGCTTTTCTGTCTACAACAAGTACGAAAACCTTAGGGGCCTTTTCACAAATGTAACGAATATACATGTATATATTTACTCATATGGATATATACTACTACAGCTAGGTGTAACTCTACACTTTTTTTATAGTCACAATTTCAGAATCTCGATTTACACCTGAGGTTCCGTGACGATTGTAAGCGGTGTTTTCGACTCGCACGAATATGGTCGAGTCTGGTATCTATGAACCGCAAATGACGAGTTTAGTAAGTGTGCGCAGTTTCGCTGTGCTAACTTAAACCGTTCGTTTGTTATGTGGGTTTTCATCTGTACCCACGGGTTCCATCTTAGATACGGCATCCATTTTGTCTCTTGCCCTCAAGTAGCCAGCGAACGGACGCTGTCCGCTTCGCGACCCTGGGACTCCCAAGATATTTGCGGAAGACACATGTTCTTTGTAAGTGTCTTTATGACGAGGGGGTTGCTACTGTAAGGCAGGTGGCGCCGCACGAGGCTCATCTTGCCGCATGGACTTATTGTCTCAGCCGTGCATCTCATTAGGCACGTCCCTTTGATGCCTGTATCTCGTGCCTCCCGATACCTCCCCTTTTACACCCCTTCCGATCTCCCCACTGTCTCCGTCTTCCTCTGCACCTGTCTTCATTCCTATTTTCGATCTACTTTACTGCTGATTGGAATTCGCTAATGGTGGGAAGATGGGTTTTTACAGTTGGGAACCGCCAAATGTTTCCGCACTTATGTTCCGGATCTTATGTGTTTCTAAGTGACCAAAGCGACCCCACTGGGAGTTAAATGTGGGAACCGGGTTGTAAACTTTTGTGTTCAATGTTATCCTATGGGTAAAAACTGTATAAAAGGAGCGATCCACAGAACCAATTTGAAGCAGTCTCCCCGAACTACACTCGATGTACTTCCTGTGACTTCTGTGTTCCCTGCAGCTAATAAACCTTGAATCTTTGACGTCGAAGGAAGTGTCCCGTGTCTCTGTGACTTGTACGCCGGAGCAGGTTACCCACGAAGGTTTCAGGTGTTGTGCCCTGGCACCGCTGGGTCTAAAAGAACCCAGTCCTTCACACCCAGGTGTAGACTTACCTGTCTTCACCACCTCAAATGAGGGGATGGAACTTCCCACAGCAAAATTTATAAGTCTAAATGTTCTACTAGTAACTTTTCACACATAGGTAGAGATCTCCACCCCGTGATGGAGATCTCCCTATGGGAAAGTATGGGGAAATTTATTAAATTAAATAATACATTTAAAAACCTCATAAACATTTGAATTTTTATTTATTATCTAGTAAACTTTGTTTTACTCATACAAAACCTAAGAAACTCAGCCGTTATAGTTAGCTGCGCTAACTATAACTCGCTCCCCGCAATGCAATGCTGATGATGGCACATACTACATCACTCATGACATGGACAGGAGTTGCGTTTGCAGAGTGGTTGACAAAGCGGGTATGACCTCTGAAGACCTCTTGGTAATCCTGCTGTGTGGGACTAACGGTAGGTAACAGGAGGGGTAGTTGGCCTCTCCTATTACCTTCAGTAAGTCCCACACAACAGGATTGCTGAGTTCTGATAGCAGGCCATGCCCCCTTTCTCCACCAGTCTGCAAACGCACCTTCTGGCATGCTCTTGGTTGGGGGATGAAGTCCCCTTCACTGCTGGGAGTCCTTAAGGGCCAAATAGCCTCCCTGTTGCTTCCAGTAAGCCCCACACAGGGGGATTGCTGAGAGGTAGTTGAAGGCCACGCCACCTTCATCTACCACTCTGCAAACATGCCTCCTGGCACGCTCTTGGTTGTGGGATGATGTTCCCTTGCCTCTTTAGGATTCCTGGGGGGCAACTAGCCCACCTATTACCTCCAGTATTCCCACACAGCTGGATCGCTGAGAGGTGGTCAGAGGGCTGGCCCCCTTTCTCCATCACTCTGCAAACACGCCTCCTGGCGCACTGCTGCTTGGGGGATGAAGTCCACTTTAGTTCTGTGGTTCTTCAGCAGTACACCAAGAGGTGCGTTTGCAGAGTGGTGTAAAAAGAGGAGTTGCCTCTGACCACCTCTCAGCAATCCCACTGTGTGGGGATTACTGGAGGTAACAGGTAGGCTAGTTGCTCCCTAAGGACTATCCGCATCGAAAGGGACTTCATCACCCAACAAAGAGCGCACCAGGAGGCGCGTTTGCAGAGTAGTGGAGAAAAGGGGCGGTCATCTGGTGATTTGCTGGTATCCTTTTTTTCAATTTTAGGAAGGGGGGCTCTGTGGCCTCCCTTCTTTTGACCATTTTGGGCCCGAGGGCCCTATCCCCAGGTCCTGGCCTATTTTCTTTTTCTTAATAGACTAAAAAGGGAGGGGGCATGGTCCCCCCTTCCCAGACCGATTTTGGCCCTGGGGACCCCATGCCCAGGAGCCGGGCCATGTTCTTTCTTTCTTTTTTATTTTTTTTAAGGAAAGAGGCCATGTGGACCACCCTTCCCTGGGCCAGTTTTGCCCCAGGGACCCCCATCCCAAGGGGCCTGCCCTGTCTTTTTTTTTTATTTTTGGAGGGGGGACAAGAGCTACCTTTTTGCCAAATTTGGTGTAATTCTGTTGAGCAGTTCATGCTGTGTCTGAAGTTTCCTATGGAAATTAACAAGGAGAAAACACGTTTTTGGACCCCCCTTTTTCTTGGCCCCATTTGACGAATCACCTTAAAACTTTCAACACAGCCACTGAAGTGAGTTGGCCATTAGGTTTGAACATGTTGCGAAGATTCGTCAAACAGCGCCAAAGATATTGGCAAAAGAAAATACGCTTTTGAATACAACAAGGTCCTAACTATAACTGCCTACTGGCAACTGCCAGTAGGTAATTAACACACACACACACATATATATCTATATATATATATATATATATATATAGATATATATGTGTTGGTAAAACAAGGCATACACACACATCGTCCACTTAGCCCATTCAGGGCTATACACAAAGTACTAATTTAGCACCTAAACAAATACCAAAATAATTTATACTCTTCTGAAAATGATCAGAATGAACTCATGCCAAGTGAGGTGGACAGAAAGACAGAGTAAAATATCTTCTGTATGTGTATAAATGAATGTTCACTGATAATTTGCCTTAATAACCAACTCAGTGTTTTTATTATTTTTATCATTATATACACTTTTGCACGGGCACTTTTTCTAAAAAGTCATTTTATACCCCATGTTAACATGATGATACAATGCTACAAACAAATTGTAATATTGCATGTTCAAATATGGCCGCCAAAACCACCAAGGCGAGCAATAGTCCACTTTCTATGTTTGGGGAAGTGGTAGGGGATTTAATGACTGTGTACACAAAGAATGGCTGACACTGAAGAAGCCAAATCGGTGAAACGCGTATGTCAGGGGGGCAGGGGGGTCTGCCAATAAACCATTGTTGGAGAAAACAACAACTTGGAGTGCCGTCCTTTCTTGACCTTCGCAAAGACCACGGAGGTGTGTGCTAACATAGATATAGAGTGATGTCATCAGTGATGTCACTGACCATGTCATGAATGATGTAATATGTGACATCATCAGCAGTGGATTGCGGGTGCGCGATATATAGTTAGCGCATCTAACTATATATGGAATTTCAATGGTTTTATGCGAGTAAAATAAGGTTTTGTAAATGCAAATCCCTAACTATATATGGCCTAAAACCAATGGTTTTTTCATTGAATTTTCAAGGTTTTGTAAATGCAAATTCCTAACTATATATCCACTATAACCTATGTTTTTTTCTGTGAATTTCATTGGTTTTTTAATAGCAAATATGAAAAGCTTTAAAATGTCAAGTACGTGATAGATAAAAACATTTTCGTATTTATGCACGCTGATGTGCTTTGAACGCTGCACCCCCCCCCTCCCCTCTTTTGTCTTAGTAGTACTCTCTCTTTGCAGATAGTGAACGGTAGTTAACGCAGGCCTTTGCCCCCGTTGTAATCCGTCGTGCCTGCTTGTCTCTCCATTTGATTGATTGTTGTCCAAGCATTTACTGTTTTAGAATTGGTTCTCTTTGGATCATTCTCTATTTACAAACAAGCACAAAGTCGCAATACTCTGTTTAGTCTTTGCAGATAGTGAAAAATCGTGTAAAAAAATAAAAGTAATCGAGCAAAATCAGTAGGCCACTAATTGGATCTCTTTTTGACCTCGCTAAAATAGAAATATTAGGAACAACCCTTCATGAGAAATACGAAAATAGTGAGATGAACTGAGCTCCACACCATGAGGGCTGCAAGACAGCTCGGCTCCATCACCCATCCCGCACAAAATAACGACAAACCCTATGCAAATATTAAAAATATAGACAACACACCAGCAAAGAAACAGGGTAAAACATTTTATTAAAAAACTATTTACATAACGTTGGTTTATAAGATGATGTCAGTAGTGGACCGATGTGTGAATAGGTCGAAAGCAGCACAAGGCTCCAAGATCCGGATGGCAAGCTCCTGGATGTTGGGTGCCATAGTTCAGAGTTCTGAGTTTGAGCCTTTTTCAATGCCTGTGCTTTGTTGAATCAAAATGGCGGCTTGACACAAAGCTGACTCAAGCGTTGCTACTGATGCTATGCAGACCAAAACTGGTTTTCAGTTTGTACATTTTTCTAGATTTTTCAATCCAAGTTTGGTTGACTTTGTAGAACGATGGCTTCAAATTTTCAACATACGGTGTGGTGGCGCTGACTGGGAGGGGGCGCTTCGCTCCTGCCCCCTCCCCAAGTAAGATTTTCATACGTGAAAGTACGTTTATGGTTTTGGTCCCTGAGTTGCTTCGATGTCACTGCCATTCTCAAATGGCATAAGTTCTGGATGTTGGGTGCCATAGTTAAGAGTTCTGAGCAGTGCTTGTAACACTGTCTGAAGCTTATTTCCACCTACTGCAGCTTCACTATTCTCAAAGTAAGTGAGTGTCGTTTGTGGACCTGACTGCATTAGAAAACAATGTGATATGTTACCTTCCTAAACAGCTTGACGGAGGCCCCTGAGGGGCGGTGTGATGGCCATGGACTCGGAGAAGACGCTTGGCTCCGACACCCTCCCCAAGTCTTATAGCACTGGTGTAGCCTGAGATCGCCCCCGACATAGGCGGCCGGCTCCCGGGGTCCGGCGGAACTTTTTGCCTTTTGATGACTCTTCAATTCTGAACCTTGTCCCACAATCCGTTTGACCTGAAGACACGCTGTAGTGGGGCGCCCCTTTACCGTTTCAGTTGCCATTCCGCCCGCTTTTGCTACACTGTGCCTCTTCCGCCATTCAGCTGTTTACCGCCCGCTCTTGCGACTACAGCGTCTCGCTCATCATGTAGTTGAGTTGCTCCCGCTCTTGCGGTGCAGCGATAGGCGGCTGCCACAGGACTCTCAAAATGGCGGCCGGCTCTTCGGTTTTGGGCCTGGTCCACTAAAATGGCCCTGGGACACCTTTGAACTCGGACGCTTCCCTGATAGGGCTTGGGTCCCATTCTCGAAAAGCGTCCCCTCAGCCGTGAAGATTCTACAAAAGTCTTGGGGGCCTCCGACTCCCGCAGGCTTCTGGTGGGGAGCGGCTGCCATGATTGCTCGTGGAATGGCCACGACGGAGCTACGAGATGGTAGTGGTCTCATGCTGACGCCAGCTTTAGTCTGAAACATCCAGAAACACTGTAGACTACCAATTCGATCAGTTCCGGTAGCGCCCCAACATGACCCGGAAGAGAAGAACTTGCCCTCCCCTCTTTGACTGATGGTTCTTGTTGCCTGTCCCCTCTGTTGTCATTTAACAGAACTTTTTGGACTGCTGAAAGGGGTTGTGTTCCGAACGCTGGTTGGTGGAGACATTTTGACTATATTCTTGACCTACGTTGTCGCGTAATGCGTTATATGACATGCCGCGTTAGCGCACCCGGAAGTGATCCGAGGCGCGGCGCGCAGCGCGTAACGTAAGCATAACAGGTCATGTGACTTGTTAATAAAACTTTTCATTGGTTCATTTTACTTTTGTTAATTTAATGATGAAAAGCTTGGTCATATGACCTAAAAATTACGCTTTTTATTGTTTTCGAACAATATTTTTTTTTCAAACATATGTTATAATATTCCAGGCTAATGTACTTTCCCGGAAAATTTACAACTGTCTTGCAAGTAAAATATATTCCTTTTTCGAGAAAAAGGGCGTTTCTTCCTTCCATGACGGAGCCGTTGAGTAAAAGAGATTCGGCCTGCTGTCTTAGTCGCCGATACGCCTGATTATCAGATTCTTATCGATCACTTTATGTTGCAGACATGAAAAACACAACTGCCCTTGACCATTTATCTTTACTGCGTTCCTACATATTATACCTTTTATCCGTCATGTAATTGGACTGCTTTATTTCACTTGCCTTTTACTGATTCGAAAACAGTGACTAAAAGTAAAAACTTTACCAATGTAAATACTACTACCGTGTTTTGTTTTAAAAACCTTTATTGTGAAAATGTCAGTATACAAATACGGGCCTATAACCACGTGGGCCGGCCACGGAGCAAACTGAAATCATATATGATGAGGAGACATTTACACTGTAGAAGAACGTAACGAGCGGGCCATTAGGTTGCAAGAACAAAGGTGTCTAACAGTTGCGGAATCGGTGGACGTACATTTTGTAATTAAAATAAGACAGGGCCACTTACAATAACATTTTCTAGATATACATTTGCGGGCAAGGAGTTACGAGTCCCATTTATACCGGCGCCATTTTGGGCGAGGCCGGGCAGGTCCAAGATATAGTCAAAATGTCTCCACCAACCATCGGCCAGACCAGAACCCCTTTCGGCCCTTTATGCTACAAGATGGTGTCTTCCATTCAGAAAATATTGTTGGCAGCATTTTGAAAGGAAACAGAAACAGCCGTTCTCCTAGTGAGTTTCACATTGTTACATTTAGGAAGAATGTTGAAGAGTAGTATGTGGAAAATCTGAAGCCATTTTTATACAAACTCTCAATCAGACTTGGATGGAAAAAAAAATCCTGAAGAATGTACAAACTGAAAACCAATTTTTGTCTGTATAGCATCAACAGTAACGCTTGAGTCAGCTTTGTGTCAAGCCGCCATTTTCATTCAATCAATAGCGTCCCCTTGCACACATTCAGGGACCTGGTCGTGTCTTCAGATGAAACGGATTGTAGGAAAAGAAGCAGAAAGGAAAAGGAAAAAAGTTCCGCCGGACCTCGGGAGCCGGCCGCCTATGTCATGTGCGACCTTTGGCCACACCAGGGCAATAGTAAAGCTGCAGCAGGTGCAAATACGCTTCAGACAGTCTTACAAGCACTGCTTAGAACTCTCAACTGAGGCACTCAACATCCAGGACTTGCCATTCGGATCTTGGCGCCTTGTGCTGGTTCCGACCTATTCACACATCGGTCCACTACTGACATCACCTCATAAGCCAACGGGGCACCCCACGCCGACTTTGGGCGCAGCATTGTAGGATGGCCACACCAGTGCGGCAACTTGCTGGACACAACATCGGGGCCATCCAGATCTCGGCGCGTTCGACTCACTGTACCGCAAGAGTGACCGCAACTCAGCTGGACACGCCGTCTTTCGGCGCAGCATTGTAGGATGGCCACACCAGTGCGGCAATTTGCTGGACACCACCTCGGTGCCATCCGGATCTCGGCGCGTTTGAGTCACTGTACCGCAACAGTGACCGCAACTCAGCTGGACACGCCGTCTTTCGGCGCAGCATTGTAGGATGGCCACACCAGTGCGGCAATTTGCTGGACACCACCTCGGTGCCATCCGGATCTCGGCGCGTTCGAGTCACTGTACCGCAACAGTGACCGCAACTCAGCTGGACACGCCGTCTTTCGGCGCAGCATTGTAGGATGGCCACACCAGTGCGGCAATTTGCTGGACACCACCTCGGTGCCATCCGGATCTCGGCGCGTTGTGCTGCCTTCGGCCTATTCGCACATCGGTCCGCTACTGACGCCGCCTCACGTGCCAACGGATTTTCTACGCTTTTTGTAGCCCTATGCCGCATAACAGGTCATGTGACTGTTTATAAAACTTTTCATTGGTTCATTTTACTTTTGGTTTCCTAAAGATGGAAGGCTTGGTCATATGACCTAAAAATAACACTTTTCATTGGTTTAGAACATTTTTTTTCCCAAACGATGAAAGCCCCACCTTGTTTCTGGATCATTCAGACTGAAGCTGGCTTCAGCATGAGAGCACCACCATCTCGTGGCTCCGTCGTGGTCATTCCGCGAGCAATCATGGCAGCCGCTCCCCACCAGAAGCCTGCGGGAGTCGGGGGCCCCCAAGACTTTTGTAGAATCTTCACGGCTGAGGGGACGCTTTTCGAGAATGGAGCCCAAGCCCTAGCAGGCAAGCGTCCGAGTTCCAAGGTGTCCCAGGGCCATTTCAGTGGACCAGGCCCAAAACCGAGGAGCCGTCCGCCATTTTAAGAGTCATGTGGCAGCCGCCTATCGCTGCACTGCAAGAGTAGGAGCAACTCAACAACATGGTGAGCGAGACGCTGTAGCCGCAAGAGCGGGCGCAACTCAGCTGGATGGCCGCCACCTGGGGAGGCTCGTTCACGCCGCCTCCCCCACGCCCCCCCCCCCCCACCGGGCCGCCGCACGCCAATTTTCGGAGCAGCATTGTAGGATACCAAAACCAGTGCGGCAGTTTACTGGACATCACCTGGGTGCCTGTCGTACATGTTGTGTCAGCCATGGGACACTGGACACAGTGCCATCAACATCTCAACGCGTTCTGCTGCCTTGGGACTATTCGCACAACAGACCGCTACTGACGAGGCCTCCCCCCGCACCACCCGGGACGCCCCACGCTGTTTTTCTGTGCTGCATTGTAGGATCCCAAAACCAGTGCGGCACCCAGGCGACATCACCTGGGTGCCGTCCAGAACTCTGCACGTTGTGCTGCCTTGGGACTATTCGCACAAAAGACAGCTTCTAACCATTGTTGCTTTTTTGGGTGAAAAATGTTTAAATGTTTTTACAGTTTTTGTTCCGTTCATTATAGTTAAAAGTTAATAAAGTTTTATAATCTTACTTTGTTGGAGTGTTATCTATTTTTTTTAAAACGGGTGAATGGGGCCTTGAATCGGGTTATTGTCATGTGTGGGCTTTGGAAGTGTGCTGCTGCAGGATCGGACATTTCAAACTCAAATGCACGTTCTTTTTCTTACCTTTCCGAAGCATGGAGCGCAATAGCAGGCAGAGAAAGGGTGATGCACGTGTTGAACACTACCTGACCTGGCAAGTTGCTGGCAGTGCCCCCCCGCCCGCTCCTGAAAGAGGGCACACACACACCGCCGCCCCGAGTACTTCACAAATCTTTAAAAGACCATGCGCTTGTTCATGAGGCTTAAATGGTTTATCACCTCTTCTAGACCCTCTGACGTTTCCTGGAAAAATTACCATGTAACACAATACCAAGCCCTGTCAGCTGAAACCCCCAAGGAATCGTGGGGCATATTATCAAGGGGGTTTATCTCCGCTTTTTTGGCTTTAAAAGCCATGAAAGCGGAGATAAAATTATCTCCCTATTACCAAGCTGTCGCTAACACCAGTTAGTGACAGCTAAAAGGAGATAGCGACCATCTTGGGCCCCGCTTTGCATGTCAGTGATACTTATCACTAATGACATGCAAAGTGGGCGTGCCAAGATGTTAGCGACTGGAAACAGTCCCTAACATCGCTATCTCCTATTACCAACTTTTGGAGATATTCGCGCTAAGCGCGAATATCTCCAAAATCTAACACCTGCCCTGAGCAGTTCTTAGCCATGTTATCCAATGGGAGGTGGATAACATGGCTAAGAGCATTTGCTCGATAATACATGAATATCGCTGACTTTTCTGCGATAATAGCAAGGTTTATC
The DNA here is from genome assembly GCF_964263255.1 of Lissotriton vulgaris. NCBI lineage: Eukaryota > Metazoa > Chordata > Amphibia > Caudata > Salamandridae > Lissotriton > Lissotriton vulgaris. The sequence continues at coordinate 237,429,368 of NC_141691.1, forward strand.
TGCGATAAAAATCGCCGATGTGCGGCGATAATTTTTGTCTCTAAACAAGTTAGAGACAAAAATTATCGCTAGTTGTTCGTAATATGCCCCCGGGTTTTTGCTTGCAGAAATCGGGAGGCGGGAGACTAGCACTGAAATCAGTAGTCTCACGCCTGAATCGGGAGGGTTGGCATGTCTGAATTCTCTACAGCTGGGGCCATAAACTACATCCGCAGGGGTAGGTGATAGCCTGGGACCAGCCTGGCATCTAAAATGGCTGCCGTGCACGTCAAAATTGTGGCATTGGAAAAAAGGCAAGATGGCGCAGCCGCTGGAAGAGATGTATCAACATATATCAGCCTCCTCAGCCACCCTCAGGAAACATAGGGGATTAGGATACGTCTCCCGCACCCCCTTATACCTAGTAATTTAATTAACGAAGCACAAAATGGCGAATTCCCGTTTCGCTACCAGTTTGCGGCCCAGTTCGCGGCCCGTGAAGCGCTTCTTCCGTGAAAAATCTTTTTTTTTTTTATTTTCCCCACGGGACCCTTTAATAACCCCAACAACATTCCTAGGGGGTCAAGAGGGGGATACCTTGCCCCCTTTCATTAAATTCCCCCTTCGTTTTTCACCTCTTCTTCTCTCTCGATCCTACCGAGAGATAAGATGGCGGCCGCTCCGGACTGTCACGCAGCAAAAAAAAAAAAAGCTCACGCACAGCCGCTGGAAGAGATGTATCAACATATATCAGCCTCCTCAGCCACCCTCAGGAAACATAGGGGATTAGGATACGTCTCCCGCACCCCCTTATACCTAGTAATTTAATTAACGAAGCACAAAATGGCGAATTCCCGTTTCGCTACCAGTTTGCGGCCCAGTTCGCGGCCCGTGAAGCGCTTCTACCGTGAAAAATCATTTTTTTTTTTATTTTCCCCACGAGACCCTTTAATAACCCCAACAACATTCCTAGGAGGTCAAGAGGGGGATACCTTGCCCCCTTTCATTAAATTCCCCCTTCGTTTTTCACCTCTTCTTCTCTCTCGATCCTACCGAGAGATAAGATGGCGCCCGCTCCGGACTGTTTAGAATGTTGACAGACACCGGAGAGCCAATCAGCTTTCTGCGCGCAAAGTTCCGAAACGCGAAAAGTAAGCGGACCGGATCGCTGCCCGGAGCGCTGTTACAGATATATATCTTGATTTAAACGTTAATTTCTCAAAATCCACTGAAGCACATATATTGAGACCTAGCAAAGGCACATCGGGCTAACAGTCCCTACAATTTTGCCAAGTTTCGTGCAAATCCATTCAGCCGTTCGAGCTAAAAGTGAGTCCAACCGCCCTATGGAAAACTCAATGTTAAAAACGCGTTTTGGGACCCCCCTTTTTTCTCAGCCCCCCCTTGACGAAACCCCACCAAATTTTCAGGGGCTGCTCAGAAACAAAATGTGCCATTTTCCTGAAAATTTCAGCCGATTCCGTCCACAAACGCCAAAGTTATTAGACATAGAATTTTCAAAAGTTCCATAGACAAATAATCCTAACTATATATACCTACTGGCGATAGCCAGTAGGTAATATATATATGTATATATATATATATATATATATATATATATATATATATATATGTATAGATATATATATCTATATCTATATATATCTATATATATATATATATATAGATATATATATCTATACATATATATATATATATATATATATATATATATATATATATATATATATATATATATATATATATATATATATATATATATATATATATATATCCAACCAGAGCAAGTCGCTTTGGATCCCTGCCGCTTCCAGTGGCTGGCCTCGGACGGGATAGCGAGTCCCAAATATTCCAACGAAAATACTCTCCTTGTACAGAAAAGAAATCCGGGCCACTTTCAGTATGCAAAGCGTGTTTTATTTCACAACGGCTTTTCTCGACGCGTTTCGCAGGTGAAACCTGCTTTTTCACGTGAAAAAGCAGGTTTCACCTGCGAAACGCGTCGAGAAAACCCGTTGTGAAATAAAACACGCTTAATGTACACATTTTTCTACTCATATCAAATTCATTTCTCAAAGTAGGTTCGGTGACTGTGAGATGGTTGATACACATAAATGCTGTATATAGTGGGTTATTAATTTTCGAAGAGATGCTGAGAATCATGATGGAACTGGCATTCTCAGAACACTTATATATAGATTGAACATCGTGTGTGATAAGCGTTTCACATATATCTGTGGTTGATTGTTAATGTTAACTAGCCTACCCGTGAGGTATATGGTATAGGGTCAATGTTAAACATAACCCATTCCTGGTTTTCCCACCCGAGTTAAATCTGTGATGGCATTAATAATGCTTCATATTGTTCTGAGTTATTTTGTACTTATTTTCAGGACTTTAATGGCATACTACTTTAGAGCAATGTGTGCAAAAGAAGCTTAGATGATGTCATCGGTAAGTCATGAGTGATATCATCACTGAGTTTATATGAGATATCATTAGTGATGTCACAATGATGTGATAAAACATGTCATGAGTGATTTTATATATGAGGTCATAAGCAGTGCAAGGTGAGAGCGCAAGTGGTGAAGCTGTTTTTTGCGTTTATCCTATCACTGATATATTCACCTAACTATAACATTACTTGAACATTTGTTTTTTTCAGTGAATTTCTATTTTTTTTAACATAAAGTAATATTTTATTACCATTTGTGAAGCCAACATCCCGCCATGCACAGATTTTGGCTGTGCGTGGCAGGGGTTAACCAGAGGGCCTGACCTGCAGCCAAATACCTAGCGTCAGCCTGAATGCTCCCAAGGTCTCAGCCTGCTCCCTGCCTCCTGTGTTAGCCAGCATTGCTCTCACAGACAAGGAGCTGTTATACATGCAGTTCCCTGTCTGTCACAGTAATCCTTTCGTCTGTTTGCCTGCTCAATTGACAGCGGGTAGGGAAACAGATAAAAACTCCTCCTGCAGCAGGCGTGAGCATTTTGTCAGTTCTCACTTGCTGGAAGCGGAGTGCCTGCTCTGACTTTGCGGTAGCTGTCAAAGGTCCCGCCAGGTCACGGCAACCAGCTATGTCCCTGGAGTGGGCACCCTGTGTCATAGCAGGAGCTGGCCCTGGGGGATGACATTCCACAGGGCCATGTGTGGCTTCAAGAGGGGGTGCATGCACCCCACCTTTCTTCTGTGAGCACAGGCTGGACTTGGGTAGGTTATGGTCCCTGGTGCCATATAAGACCGGGAAAGGGGATCACACGGCCCCCCTCCTAGTTTTAAAGGTACATTTGGCCCCTGGGAGCTGGTGGTCCATGAGGTCCCCCAACACAAACAATTTAGCCCTGGGGAAGTGGTGGTCCCCGGGGTGTCCACAAGGCCCCCCATTGCTTTGTATTTAGCCCCAAGGAGTAGGTGTTCCCAGGGCTAGGGGGGGTCTGTGCAGCCCCACCATTTTACTTTTTAACATAGCCCTGTGGAGGTGGCGGTCCTCGGGGCCCATTGGGTCCAGATAGCCCTGCAGAGGTGGTGTTCCCGGGGGCAATCCTAAGTCATAGAAGGGGGTCCTGCGTGCCCACTCCTCTTTTTAAAAAAGCCTGCATGCACCCATGACCTGGCCAACCCAGGGGATATAATCTAAACAACGCAGGAGTGTGTTTTTTTATTGGTAATGAAGATCAGCACGCAGGATGCACTAACATCATTACTCCTGGAAGTGAAAGTAAAAAGAGCTGATAGGCTGGTTTTACTTTCACTGAATCAGGGCTCAGGGTCATATCCCAGCCCCATCGTACTGATTCTCTCAGGAGAGGTATCGCTGGAAAGAGGAGAATCGCCCCTTTCCAATGGTACCTCTTCCCAGTGAAACCTTGCTTGGGGATCACCACAGGAGAGCGATCCCCAAGCAGGAATCCAAATACTAGCCAGCAGGATAGCGGGAATGGCCCCTTAGGCAAGGGCTTGTGCTTCTCCAAACCCCCCTTGAAATTGTCAATCTTTCTGCCCCCTATGGGCGCAGAGGGAGTAATTACCCCTGATAATCTCCCCCAGTGGGGAGACAAAGAGCCCACTAAGCTCCAGCGGCTTCTTTTATTTAACAAACATATATTGGTGGAAGATGTTCACCAGGCTTGGCTATCCCCCCACCCCTAATGTATATGGCAACAGTCTTTTTGCCCCTCCTCAGGGTTGCAGTTGGGGATCATGTCCCCCAGTCTGCACCTCAGGCGGGGGCAGAAAGCCCACTAGACACCTCAGATTTTTTTCTTTTTACAGGAATATAGGAGTCGGCACTGCCCACCAGAACATGGCCATGCATTCACCCTGAATATATATTTTTAAAGACTGTCTGCCCCGGGCAGATCACGGGAAATGATCCCTGATCTGCCACGCTGAGGGGGAGGGGCAGAAAGCCCACTAGACTTCAGGGATTTTTAAAATAAAATATAGGGGTGGGGTCTGCACTGCATTGGCATAGTAAATGGTGCAACAATCTTTTGGGAGAGATATGGGGTTATTACCCCTGTTTTACCCCCTGGGAGCCAAAAAGCCCACTAGACACCAGAGAAAGTTTTATTTAAAAACATGTAGGGGTAGGGTTTGCCCACCGTGGGCATGGCTATGTCCTCACCCCAACTAAATAGGGCATTAGTCTTTCTACCACCCACCTGGGGGGAAGACAGGGTAATTACCCCGGTTCTGGCCCCGAGGGGACAGAAAGCCCACTAGATGCTAGGGAGTTTTATTTATTTTTTATACGGAGGACTCCCCAGCATGGGCATGGCCATACCCCACCCCAAATAACTGGGGAAATAGTCTTTCTGCACCTCCTGGTGGCAGATGGGAATAACAACCCCTGATGTCCCCTGAGGAGTATAGAAAGTCCACTAGATGCCAGGAATTTCTTTTTTTAAATATAGGGGTTCAGCCACCCCCCTCCCCCCGGGCATGGGCATGCGCTCCCCCTCACTCCTTGGAGGTGGATAGGGTATTCACCCCACTAAACACCAGGGATTTCAAAATGGCACCAAAATAAACAAAAGGATGAGGCAACTCGCCCTGGCATCGAGCCATACCCCTTCCCCAATGGGGTCAATAGTATCTTTCTGTACCCATGGGGGCAGAAAGGAGACGTGTTCCAATTGAGGAGGTTGCCCTAAACTTGACCACGGGGGCTAAAAATCCATCTGGCCCACAGGCAAAGGAAAGTGGTGCCAGTCTTGCACTCTGGCTTTACTCACACCCCACCCCAAAGGGACAAACCAGTCTTTTCCCCCCTTAGGGGCAGACAGGAGGTGTGGCCCCAGTTTGCCTTTGGGTGGGAAGAAATCCCACTGCGTGACAGGAATGTATATTAGTTAGAAAAATAATGGGGCGGGTCTTGCCCATCCTAACATCAGGCCCCACCCTTACCCCTAAAACCTCACAAGTCTTTCTGCTCCCCAGTCAACTAAAGCATCCCATTCCAATGGCAATCAAGATGACTTTTGGGTGCTTTTTTTAGGATCACTGAAATAATATCGAGGGACAAAATATCGACTTGCCAAAATATCGTGGACAAAATATCGACAGTCATAATATCGAGTTTGTATCTACAAACAGGTAAGTACAAAAATATCGAGTACAAAATATCGTTAACAAAAATATAGATGTAAAAAATATCGACTTTATTAAAAACAGTGTTAAATTAAATTAATATTAAATTTTAATTACTAAAATATACTTAAAACGACTTAAATTAAATTATAATAATTAAATAATAAATGAAAATAATAAAAATAATTTTTTAAAATCTTATTTGTTGACCCTGAACCCTAAAAATACCCCTTTACCCAAAAACCCAAAACTGACCCTGAACCCTAAAAATACCCCTTTACCCAAAAACCAAAAACTGACCCTGAACCCTAAAAATACCCCTTTACCCAAAAACTGAAAACTGACCTTGAACCCTAAAAATGCCCCTTTACCCAAAAACTGAAAACTGACCCTGAACCCTAAAAATACCCCTTTACCCATGAACTGAAAACTGACCCTGAACCCTAAAAATACCCCTTTACCCATGAACTGAAAACTGACCCTGAACCCTAAAAATACCCCTTTACCCATGAACTGAAAACTGACCCTGAACCCTAAAAATACCCCTTTACCCATAAACTGAAAACTGACCCTGAACCCTAAAAATACCCCTTTACCCATGAACTGAAAACTGACCCTGAATCCTAAAAATACCCCTTTACCCATGAACTGAAAACTGACCCTGAACCCTAAAAATACCCCTTTACCCATGAACTGAAAACTGACCCTGAACCCTAAGAATGCTCCTTTACCCAAAATTTATCAATATTATTTAATTAGCAATTAATTATTAATTAACAATAACAATAAAGTAAATATATTAGAACATTAGCTGTAATTATTGTAATAATTAATAATATTTTTTCAAAATTAATTACTTAAAAATTACACAAAATTATATATATTAAAAATGTACTCTAATTAATGTAATTACAATTAATTAATTAACAATTATTTACTAATACAAAATATGTTCAAAATTATATTAAATAATTAACTAATTAATATTAATTAATTACCAATTAATTATTAATTAAAAATATTAACAAACATATATTAATTAATTAATTATTATTAAATTACTTCCCACCCTATTCCCCTATAAACCCACAACCCGCTACAGAATTACATTACGCAATTATTATAAAAACAAAATTCATGTAATAAAATATTTTATAACATTAATACACACTATTCACACATATTATTACATAAAAATACACTATAAAATATTATATATTATTATAAAATCGATATTTTTGCTATCTATATTTTATACAGTCGATATTACTTCACTTACCTGAAAAACGATATTTTTGTAGTCGATATTATGTCCAGTCGATATTTTGTCCAGTCTATATTTAAAACTCGATATTATGTCCAGTCGATATTTTGGAGTCGATATTTTGTCTCTATACCCTTTTTTTACATAGGGGCCGGGAAGGAGTGGTTAACTCTCAATATCACCCCACTGGCAAAATTGAACGGCAGCACTTTTTGGGCTTGGGTAGGCTGCCACCTGGAAAAACCTACCATATGATTTTCTTACCCACAGTGCACATATGTATTACTGCCTACGTAAGGTGACGCTATCTCTGAACATGATTCCTGACCTCCTACAAGAAGCAAACCCTCCCATGCAGTATGTTGGTCTCTTTCCCATATCAACATGGAGTTGCTGTCGTCTAAGTACAGGCACAATTTACATTACCAGACACCCTTTGCACCGTGAGAGTTTATTTAGGTTTATATTTATTTACCTATCCAAGTGTATTCTCACGCTGACTTCAATAGAAATCAAAGTTTCAAACCGCATTCCAGAAATCTCAGTGACTTTACCTACAGAGTTTGTGTATTTAGTAATACTATTTTGTTGTCTGTACCGCATTGTACCCAGGTCCTTCAGCTTTTTAGGTTACCCATTATTTGTAATAGCTGTGGACATCTGGTTGCGCCAGACCAGGGGTGTTTATAATTGCATTAAGGGTGCAGTATCCTATGTGGCTAATATAGGTTCCTTTACAACTCCACAGTGACACCTAGTAACAGCCTGTAGTACTTCACCATTTCCTTTCTGTATGGATTTTCGTTTATTACTCTTGCTATTAAAGGAATCCTCTGCTGCTTCCTTTGCCGATGCCAACTGTGGCGTTTACTTGGGAGCCATTTAAAAAAAATGTTTTAGACTTAGTCCAACTTTAGTGCCCATTATCCAAATAACATTGAGATTTTTTGGGGATTTATTAAGTGTATCAACTATGTTGGGGCCAGTATGCCATAAGTCCAACTTTGCTGTTGAGGTTTGGTTCATTTTGATTTTAATATTATTAGTCTTCACATCTACACTGTTTTAAATGTGCCCCACTTTTGCATAATGATATGTCAAAATGTACCTTATGGGGCCAGTATGGCTTGGTCAATTTTGATTTCATAATTATTAGTCTTCACATCTCCACTACTTTAAAAGTGGCTCAATTTTGCAAAATGATATTTATAAATCTATATTATGGGGCCAGCATGGTTTGCAGGCTGAATTTCAGCCACTTCAACTTTATAGACTGAAAGGATAAATGGGGTGGCATTAGTGGGTAGTCTTATTAAGTTACGTATTTATATTACCGCCTTCATTTTAGCAGTTTTCTACTGCCAGTCACGATGAAGACTGGTGCTGCCATGCTCGCCTTTGGCAGATCAGCTGTGTGGGCGCATGCTGGGTCCTATTAAAGTGTTCAGGTGGCCGGCACATGACCACACCTGAAATCTTAGTTCACTGTCTTAAACTAGCCCTAATATGGCAGGAAGATATCAGAGTCACTGGGGAGAGAGCGACTCAAAGTAACACAACAGTACTGTGTTGAAAATTCAATATTAACACGTACACTAACAACATGCAGTTTAAATGTCCCCCAAAAAAATTAAATGACAGTTCTAACTCCACTTCAAAGCAGTGTTGTTATGGTGCAATACCACAGTCTGTCACTAGGTGTTCCTTGGGACCTCTTTTGGACAAATATGGTCCTGCACCCTGCAACATGGCTAGGGGAAGGATATGGTGCAGCAGCAAGAGCTGCCAACTGGTGAGATGGGGATCCCAGTTAGAGTCTGCTATCAGGCTCAACATCCTGTGATAATCCTGTGATAATGGGCTGATTGTTTAATTTCCCCAAGCCCATGGCTAGTTGCGCTATATAAATAAAAGTGAATAAAGTAAAATAATATAAATATTTAATGCCGCAATCTCAGATTGGGCAAGCAGTGTTGTGAAGGGCGTGGGAGTATAGAGGCAAAAGGATTTGAGGGCACCACACTGCAAATTATGCCTAAAGTAATGAAACAAATAAATGAGCAAATGAGCAAAACAGCAGTGGCCTCAGAGGGGTAGGGTGAGGGAGAGGCACAGGAGATTAAGGGACATGAAGGGATCGTAGCAGTGTTGTGGAAGGTGTGAGGGGCAGGCATGGGGAGATAAAGGGACAGCAAGTAAATGAAGCAACCAAAGTTTTAATGCACAATGGAGGCCCACTTAAAAATAACCTAAACAGTAAGAATACGAGTAGGAGCGGCAGTCCTCAAGGGAGGATACAACATTCGAAAAGGAGGGACTACTAAGTGTATTCACCAATGAAAACCCAGCATTTCAAAAGGGCACCAACGGGAACCAATGAAAAAAGCCCATATCCTAGATACAACATTTCTGGAAGAGACAATGCAAGTACTGCCAATGAGAGACCTAAAAATGGCTTAAACTCATAAAATAGACTATTTGCAAAGGTAAGCAAAATTTACACATGCAAATAGCTTTATGAGTTGAGACCCTTGTGTCCATTGTTACTCAGTAGGTTGTGCATACACTACAAGTAACAGGAACAGCCTGATAATGAATACATAGACTGAAAGCAGCAACTGTGACAGAAAATAGAGTACAACAGCTATAGTTGTTTTGGGGAATAGAGAGGATTGCAATGAATCTCAACTGAATGAACAGATCAAAAGGTTATGTGAGCCCATATATTAACTCCATGATAGAACGCGCATGAATGGGAGTATGGCAAATAGTATTTAGAGGTTCCATCCTGTTTTTTTCCATCCAAAACCGATCTGTAAGGTTGCAATGTATCAAGATGGTCTACAATATGTTGTAGGGGATGGGAGTGTTAGTCCCTGATGGGGTGAGTCAAGATGGAGCTGTGACTGAACCTGCAACCAATCCAAATATTCTGGCCCCCAAAGGTAAACTGGTTTCTGTGAGCAACCCCTGGACGCCCCCTCTCCTTTTGTTAGCTTAGCATACATACAAAGAACCTCCTCAGAAAAAAATGCATGTGATACATACAGAAATATAGTAGTGAAATAAAGAACTTAAAAAGTCTAAAGTAAGTTAGTTAAAATGAACAAAGTGCAGTAATAAAATTATCACTAATACAAGAAAATGAGATATAAGGATCAAACAATATTTAGCAAATGGTTTCACGAAAAAGCAACGAAAATGAATGTAATTGTCTTTGTTGACTCCTACAGATTGTTCCGAGTTCTTTACTGGGGACAAAATGATAGGTACAAGGGAATGGAAATTGGTGTCAAAACACTTTTATAAGGTGACTTTCCTTGAGGGTCAGGTCAGCAAGGAAATCACAAACCCCTATGTGATGCTAGGGACAGCCAACAAACCATATAAGCATAATGACAAACTGGGGAGAGGAACTTGACGTTGAGATCCCTGTGAATACTTGGAATGTTGTATGGGCAAGAGTTGTAAAGTCCTTCATGAATCTCGATGGAATCTGCCAAAATCTTGGGGGTCATTTTCGATTACTCTCTCACTTTTGACTCTCAGGTCAGCAGGACTGTCAGCTCCTGGTTCTTCATCATTAGTAACTTGAAAAAAATCTTTGCTCATGTCCCTTCTGAACTTGGAGTGGCAGTGGTCATTCCCTCAATCACGCTTAGACTATTGAAATGCTTTGTATCTAAACATCAAGAAGTCCTCGCTGAACAGGCTTCAGGTTGTTTAAAGAATGCGGTAACCCACCTTGTCCTGAATGTGCCTAAACATCTCTCGGTAAGGGAGGGCATTTGCGCCTTTCACTGGCTGCCAGTTAGAAACCGGGTGATTTATAAAGCTCTTTGCATGGTCAACCTGGTTATTCACCATCAAGGGCATATGCTTTTCAAACAGTGTTCCAGTAAAGGACAGCTCAGATCATCCTTTCTCAGGAAGGTGACTGTCCCCAGATTTTGCAAAGCCAGGTGGGTTGGCCGCTCCTTCTCTGTGGCAGCGGCAAAATCATGAAATACTTTTCCCGTGCATATTGCAGCTCTGGAGTCTTTTTTGGTGTTCCGCAAGCAACTTAAAACCTGCCTATCTTCTATTCCATGAGTGTAGTTCCTTGGTCTCCTTCGGTTGTTTCCTTACATTCAGTAGCTCGTTGACATCTTCGGGATTAGTGCGCTTTACAAATCTCATTCCATTCTTTATATGCACCTACTACAATGAAAATTCATGTAAAATCTTCATTTGCTTTTATTTCACCCCAATACGCATGCAAGCCTTGATTGGCTCTCCCAATGAGTGTCAAAGGGGATGTGAAGGTCGTGGAACCATGACTCACATGTGGTGCACTTGTCCCAAAATTCTATGATTTGACGCCTTATAACTGATAGCCTTTCATTTTTCTCAGATCCACAAATGCTGTTTTTTGACTACTCAGAAGAAACTCACTCACATGCTGTTTGGGTTCCTTTTGCCCACAGCTCATTTAAAAAAAAATTTGCACACATATATGTATTTGTATTGAACTTCCGGTGAGATTCAGGCTGAGTATGTTATGAAAGCCATAACTGCTATGAGAGGTGTCAGATCGAGGGAATTTAACGTCACTGTTGGTGATTGTAGCCCAGTTTACCTCCATGCAGCAAACCTGAACTTGTATAGCCCTTCCCTATCAAAAAGTAGTATTTAAGGTTACACTCTATAGAGCAGGAATATGTCCTGCAACCGAGCTGGTAAGAGGACTATTAAATCTAAAACCACATGCTATGTTTTGCTCTTACTTCCTACATCTGCAATAAATGCAGCAGTGCAGAGGTTGTGCACACATGGTGCTGCCACAAACGAATGACAACTATTGAACCTTGCAAAGCATTTTTTAGGACTTTTGGCAGTGCCTGTTTAGCAGATCAAATCATCGGATTTTCAGGTGAAAACAATACATGGGTGCCAAATAGATACAGCGAAAATATTAATATTCCTTAAACCTTTGTATTACAATTTTACAATTAATAGTAAATCCTTTCAATTTAGAATCCTCGCGTTATTTTATGTAATGTATGCAATGCTATGTAGTGATATTATATGGATGCTGTTTCAGTTGCCTGGTGTATGTAAATTGTAAATACCCAGTCACTATTGCATTAAATGTATCTTTTTGTGCGGGTTAAAGCATCTCTGACGAGCTGTGTCAGCTCATGCTGAGCAGCATTCATCTTTCTATGTAGCAAATTTGGTAGTTTTTCCCTGATACTCTTGTTAGGCCTGAAAATGTTTCTGAAGGTCCTTTAATGTTCACATGCTGGAAGTATTCATGTTTTTCTGTAGAAAGGTCGCTAGTTTGTGTCTGATCCTCTTATTAGAAGTGAAAATGCAATTGAAAGTTCTTTAATGTTCATATAATATTGATGTAGAACGCCTTCATTGATTGACAATTTCAAGATAACAGCGGGTTTCAAATGTCATTGTAGACTCCAAGCGATGATAAAGTACAATCGAAGAACAGCTCCTCATCAACTTCCTCGTTCACAGCCTTCATCGATCCGCGGCTCCTGCAGATCTCACCCCCTACCAGTCCTTCCAGCTCTTGTGAGTGATGAACAGTGCGCAGACCATAGTTGAACAAAATGCTACCTGGTAAATTGACTCATTCCATTCCTCTATTATTTCTAGCTTGTAGCTCGAAATTGGAAACACCTCGACGAGAAAATGCTCGGAAAGGTTCTGTCGTCAATGTCAACCCAACAAACATCCGCCCCCAAAGTGACAGTCCAGAAATTCGCAAATACAAGAAGAAATTCAACTCGGAAGTACTCTGTGCGGCCTTATGGGGTAAGTATGACAACTGATGCTTTCAAAAATAGATCGTGCGACGGGTTGAAACCGCTGTCGATTAGGGAGGACCGTTATTATAGAATCTCATATTGGAATTACAAATCCATTTTTGCAGATATCATCTTAGGAAATGGTCACATGGATTGTGACTTCCTAGTATATTTGGTGGTGCATTTATAAAGATATCGCTACCCCACCCAGTGTTTTTGCGGTCTCTCCACAGATAGCTTTAGCTATCTGTCACAGACACCTTTGCATACCATACTACATAAAGTGGGCTTTGGGTCAGCCCTAGCACATGATTCCATGTTTTTTTTTCTATCTCAGTTCCCTACTTTTTAGTGAATGTTTCTTTGTTGCTATTCTCATGTTTGTTCTGCCTCTGGTGCATTCATTTTATTTACTCTGACTTCTGATTGGCTAGGTTTCAGATGTCGTGAAACTATTTTTTCTTTCAATTCTCATTTAGCACTCCAAGTGAGTGTGTGTTATGCATGTTCCATCCCCTTTCTCCCTTACCACATTCTGTATCCTGCTCCTTCCTCTCAGTGCTTTAAAAACCCTGTTTATTTTATTAACCAATATGGGCCCTCTTTGCTTTGACACACCCCAGTCATGTTTTCCCCATCTCTGACACTGAACAGCGATGTGGCTCAGTATTGGCTTTGTGTCCTCCCTTTTGGTTTTCTTCCGTCCTTTGGCTCGCACCAACCTCTTTCTCTCTCTCTCGCTCTCCCTCGCTCTCCCTCTCTCTCTCTCTCTCTCTCTCTCTCTCTCTCTCTCTCTCTCTCTTTTATGGGTGAAACATTCAACAATGTAATCATCACACATGTCTCAATGTATCTGTGCTATGCATGAAGCGACTGCTCCCTGAATTCTTTACATCTGCCCGGTTTGCCTTCTGTTACAGCCCCAAAGCATGGATTTGTGTCCTAAATGCTGATTTACAATTATTAACTACCGAAAACAGCGAATGACTATTTAAAACAGTGTGTAAAAACCCACTCGACTAATATTTGAACATACTTAATAAAGAATTTATATAAGATTATACACAAATTAAAGAGTGTATCAAAGAAGTGTTATTTAGTTAGAATTGAACAAGAAGCAAATTATGAATGAGCCATGTTTCCACAAGTGTCACTCACCCTCGTCATAGCTTCACCGTCTTCTGCCTAAAGCCGTACCATGTCATTATAATGGTGCTTCCTCCGAGGATAATCAGTTTCCAAGGCAAAGGTGCTACAACAGAGGTTGAACAGCTCCTTTGCGTACCCTCAGGGAATTGCTAACTTGGGGGACAGGTACATCCTACAATTTATAGCAGAGCTTCTGGTGCGTCAAAATGTATATGAGGTCTTAAATTCCCAACTGCACATTAACGCTTTTTCAAAAAACCAAAAACTATCAACTAAGTATCATCAAATCTACCAAACCTTCCATCCCCAAGAATGACCTTCAATAGGATGATCACGCTCAAATAATTTCCCACCGAAACTATAGGATAAATATCATTATGGGGCGTCCGACTATCAGCACCGCCCCCTCGAAAGGGTGCTACATGCAGCAGCTAGGTGATCTTTGACACCAGGAAAGGTGATATTACACCAGCAGTTCTAACCCAACTCAAATGTCTCCCTTTTTCCGTGTATAGTATCTTGAAGTCTGCTGTGTTATTTTCAAGGCCTTGAAGTTGAATATGCCAATTTGCAGACAAATAAAATGCTTCACATATCAAGTGCATTAAACCTGCCCCCTATATTGGCAAACACTGCATATTGTGTGAATTACAATCAGGATTGGCACTGTTGGTCTGCAACAACATTGACAGACCTTTGAGAACATACCCTTCTCTCTCTTCCAGCATAAAGAAAGATCTCCACATAAAACATGTAAGCATTCTCAAAACATTTGAGTACAATGAGCCTGTAATTGCAAATTCCCTGACCCCCGTGCTTCCCCACACCTCCTTCCTTATTGTACATCCTTGTTTCTCCTTCGACCTGTTATTGTCAGCCTCTTCGAATGGTTTTCACCCCTCTCTCCATGCCCTCTCCATTTCCCTCTCACGTCTAATATTTCTCCAACCATCATCTCAATTGTCTCTTCCTGTTTACCTCTCTCAAACTGCTCGGAATTGATGATCCCTAACAATAACTAATCTTGTCTGAAATAAAAAACAAACTTTTGAGGCATCGCTCACTGGTTGCTCTGTCAACAGTCACCTTGACTTCCATGCACTGTATCCTCTTCTCTTCCTGCACAATGCACCTTTTCCGGTCTCGACTACATATAGTGGCATGCAGCTATGGGAATGTGGAACCACAGGGGAAACTCTTCAGGAGACAAGACAATATAGCTTAAAATTAAGAATATCTGTTTCCTTGATAGAGGCTGAAAATTATGCACAATATAACAGAAGGTGACAAAATAAAAAAACAAGTAGGAGTCCTTTGCAGAACACCTGCAGACAGCACTGCTATCCATTCATTACCTGCAACGCAGCGCTTATGCTCCTTGTAACCGCCCGCATTGAAGTAGTATAATTTGCATATCTCAGCTCGCACTGCGCTCGCTTTGTTAAGCTGGTACCGTTTTTACTGCTGCTGGTTCATCTGTGCCTTCTCCCCTTTACTTAATACTTTTGTGGCCCCAAGCTCGCCCAGATCGTATTTTCTTCCCCTGCCATTTTGTTTGTTTGTGCTTTGGAACAAGCCCCTCCTCTCCGCCCGCACCCGCCTCCCCAGCTGCTCCTCCCTTCCTCCGCCCCCCTCCACTCTCCATTTATGTCTGATGTCCCCACGCGCAGCGTCCACGCGCTACGTCCACGCCGAAGGTGCGCCAAAGGTAAGCCCGTCTACGCCCGTCCGCGCCTGGACCGCGCCCAGCGCCAGCCCCCCTGCCCCTCGCGCTCCCCAGCCCTCCCGCATTACATACGATGCCGCCACCCTCCTAGCCCTTGACCCCGGTCGCGCCCCCAACTGCGTCCAAGCCACCCCTGGACAAACCCATGGACCTTTCTCCTGCTTCTCCTGCAAATTCAGCGGCACCGACAACATCTCCGCTACAACCACACCACAGATTCCCGACCCCACCCACCTACAATGCATCCTTCTCAACACCCGATCGGTCCACAGGCACGCCATTGACCTATAGAATCTACTAGACACCATTTCTCCGGACATCGCCTTCCTTACGGAAACATGGATGAATGCTTCCTCCGCACCAGATATCACCATTGCCATCCCTGAAGACTATAAGATCACTCGCAAAGACCGTACCAGCCACACAGGAGGAGGAATCGCTATCGTCCATAAGAAATCAATCCGCATCTCAACCAGCTCTGACGCCAACCTCGCTAACTCCGAACACCTTCACTTCCAGATCCACATCGACCCCAAAACCACACTCAGAGGCACCCTCCTCTACAGACCACCAGGACCCCGCGCAAAATTCAGTGAAGACATCACGGACTTCATCACCCCACACGCGCTCCCCTCCAAAGACTACATCCTTCTGGGAGACCTCAACTTTCACCTTGAAAAGATCAACGACCGCAACACCGCCACCCTCGTGGACAACCTCGCCAACCTCGGACTTAAACAACTAGTCACTTCCCCCACCCACATCGCAGGTCACACACTCGACCCCATCTTCACATCCAGCAATCATGTCTCCTTCAGCCACACCTCGGACCTCCTCTGGACTGACCACAGCTGCGTTCACTTCACCTACAACAAACCAAAACCCAGCATCCACCTCCAACCTACCCTGCAAAGAAACTGGAACAAAATCACCACGGACCAAATCTCCGCATCGCTCCTTCGAAACACCCCAGCCATCTCTTCTAACGCTAACGAAGCCGCCGCCAACCTCACCCTATGGTTATCCAACACCGCCGACACCTTAGCACCACTGAAAAAACGTCAAACCAAACCTGGCAGCAAGAAGGCCTCATGGTTCAACGATGATCTCAAGAAGTCCAAGAAACTCTGCCGCTCCCTTGAAAAGGCCTGGAAAAAAGACCCAACCACTAGCACCAAGGACGCCTTCAAAAACGCCACCCGCACTCACCACCAACTAATCCGAAAAGCCAAGAAAACAGCATTCAAGGATCGACTTGACAACAACGCCCACAACAGCAAGGAACTTTTCAACATCGTCAAGGAATTTTCCAATCCCTCGGCCAACTCCAACGACATCACCCCCTCTCAAACCCTCTGCGACTCCCTAGCCTCATTCTTCCACAACAAGATTGCAGACATCCACAACAGCTTTGACAACCAACCCGGAAACCAACCCACCCTACCATTTGCTGAACATCTTCCCCCCGTGAACACCCTTAACGACTGGAACCCAATCTCCACTGAGGACACCATCCGCCTGATGAATTCCATCCACTCAGGATCCCCCACAGACCCATGTCCTCACCACATCTTCAACAAAGCAGACACCGTCATAGCACCGCACCTCCGAGACATCATCAACTGCTCCTTCAACTCCGCCACCTTCCCGGAAGACTGGAAACACGCTGAACTCACCGCCCTTCTGAAAAAACCCACAGCGGACCCCACCGAACTCAAAAATTACCGCCCCATCTCGCTTCTTCCATTCCCGGCCAAAGTCATCGAGAAAGCTGTCAACAACCAGCTCGCCGCCTTCCTCGAAGCCAACAAATCCCTCGACCCCTCACAATCTGGCTTCCGAGCAAAACACAGCACTGAGACCGCCCTCATCGCAGCAACAGACGACATCCGAACTCTACTGGACAATGGAGACACAGTCGCCCTCATCCTCCTTGACCTCTCTGCAGCATTCGACACAGTCTGCCACAGCACCCTTTTACAACGCCTCAATAACATCGGAATCCAAGGAAAAGCACTTGAATGGATCACCTCGTTCCTCACCGGAAGAACCCAGAGAGTCCGCCTTCCACCATTCAAGTCCGAGGCCTCTGAAGTCATATGCGGCGTACCACAAGGATTCTCACTCAGTCCCACCCTCTTCAACGTATACATGAGCCCCCTCGCGGCCATCGCACGCCAACACAACCTCAACATCATCTCTTACGCGGATGACACTCAACTGATCCTTTCTCTCACCAATGATCCCAGCACCGCCAAAACTAACCTACACGAAAGAATGAAAGAAGTTGCCGAATGGATTAAACAAAGACGTCTGAAACTGAACTCAGACAAAACAGAAGTCCTCATCTTAGGTACATCCCCCTCTGCGTGGGATGACTCCTGGTGGCCGGAAGCCCTCGGAAAAGCACCCATGCCAACAGACCACGCACGGAATCTAGGCGTCATCCTGGATTCTTCACTCTCAATGAACAGACAAGTCAGCGCCGTATCCTCTTCCTGCTTCAACATTCTTCGCATGCTCAGAAAAACATTTCGCTGGATCCCCCCCGAAACAAGGAAAACAGTCACCCACGCTCTGGTCACGAGCCGACTGGACTACGGAAACACCCTCTACGCAGGTACTACCGCAAAACTCCAGAAGAAACTCCAACGAATCCAAAACGCCTCAGCCAGGCTCATATTAGACATCCCACGCAACGAACACATCTCTGGTCACCTTAAAGACCTCCACTGGCTACCCGTCAATAAGAGGATCACTTTCCGACTGCTTACCCACGCACACAAATCACTCTACGACATCGGACCAGAATGCCTCAACTCACGACTGTCCTTTTACACCCCCTCCCGCCAACTACGTTCTTCCAGCCAAGCCCTCGCCACTGTACCTCGCATCAACAAGACCACCATGGGAGGCAGATCCTTTTCATACCTGGCTGCTAAAACATGGAACTCACTCCCCGCTTACCTTCGCCTTACCCAGAACCACCTAGCATTCAGAAAGCAACTTAAAACGTGGATATTTGACAAGTAATCCTCCTCCCCCTCCTAAGCGCCTTGAAACCCTCTGGGTATGTAGTGCGCTATATAAATTCTATGACTTGACTTGACTTGACTGGGCTGCCCCTCATGATGGCATCCACAGTTGTAATGAAGGCCACTGGGAATGCTCCCTCATTCATATAGGTTAAACTGTCTACTGCATTTAACCCAAATAGGCCATTCGCTAGATGCCAAAGCAGGGCTTTACTACAGCATCTAATCAGTTGGGCCGAACAACACAGAGGCCCAGTGGGATCTCTGGGCACGCATGCAGTTCGACTCACCGGTCACCACCCTGCCTTACACATATTTTTATGCCACAAAATAGCTACTCACATGCAAAACCGAAAGAGAGAATAATTAAATGATACTAAACCGAACCCAATTTGGAGAGAGGTGCTCATAGCTTCTAAGCAGTTCATAGACTCAATCAAACACAGCAACAGCAACCACCCACTGAGGCAAAACAAAATGAGCTTTAATGCTGCACCTAGCAAAATAAGATTATGCACCCTGATTTAGACGCATGTAAAATAGAATTTAGTTTAGAACAAAACTAATAAAGTTGGTATTTTAAAGTCTTTCATCACTAATGAATGAAGGGCCACGTGTTTTACCCTTAAATGCCTAGAATCAAAAGTCTATTACTTTGTAGGTGTTCACCATTCTTGCATTGTTTGTCCAGGACCACACCTTTGACATATAGCTTATAAACCTTCTATCTCTCAACATTAATTCACATCCTACTCTTGCATTAGTTAACTTAGAGGCTTTCGGCTTTGTGAATTCAATGAAAGTGCATACATTGATTTCAGGCACACGTTTTAAATAGGCCTAGAGAAAATGTTTAAATTCAACTGGCCTGACTGCTTCACGGCTTGTAATGCTAGAATATAAATGTAAACTTTTTGAGAACCTTTCTTTCTAAAAGGAATAACTTTATCTAATTTTGTTCCTAGGAGTCAATTTGCTGGTGGGGACGGAGAACGGCTTGTGGCTGCTGGACCGCAGTGGTCAGGGGAGGGTGTATCCACTGATTAGCAGAAGGCGCTTCCACCAAATGGATGTTCTGGAAGGACTGAATGTTCTAATCACCATCTCAGGTGAGTGTCTGACCCCCTGTGGAGGTGTGAGCAGCTAATGAGGCAGATGAATTAGGTCAGGACGTAGGTTACTTATTGCAGATGCAAAACAAGTGCTCTGACAGCCAGCCTAAGATAACTGTAGGACATAGAATTGTCATTCTCACCTTTACAACAACACTAGTCGAGCTTTCCCGAAAGCCTTCCAGAATTGATGCTCGGGATGTTGTACATTCGGACGATTTTACATCATTAGAAGTAGCTAAAAAAAGAGCTTGACAATAATGCTTCAGGCATAAGAAAGAAGAAAAGTGCATTGTAATTCATGTTGGGTGCTAGAAATGCTTCTGTAAACTCCCAGGTTGTATCTGATTCTTAAAATTATAATTCTAAAGGGTTTAATTATTGGTGCACCGGAGACATTAGACGTGCTTATAAACTAGTGCTCACAAGATCACACAGCAGTGTTCCCAAGGTCACACGGTCAGGAAGTAGGGCCACCAGGATTCCAGAGTTTGTCTCCTGGGTCCATATCAAGCATGTTTATCTAGACCAGAGCTTGTGAATTCCACGCCATGATGAGGAAACACTAGTTGCAGACTAATAAATTCTAATAAATAAAATATAGCAGAATGACAAAAATATAATCAGTAGAACCAGTGACATTCAGTTTTAAAGTTGTAAGTAAAAATAGTGCCTAAAGCACTGTAGGACACTGGCGATCATCTGGTAGTGGTAGACCGGGAGATAGCCACAAGTTCAAGCCAACCGCGAAGGAGCACTGGTTGCATAAAGGGACCAACATATTCCTACTCAAAGAGTTATCTTCTCAAGTCCAGCGCAAATAGTGTCAGTCGCATTGGCGGAGACTGCAAGGAGTAGGCTTTTGGTGTGAGAGTAGGTCGCAGATGGTCATTGCTGTAGCGTGAAGATCCGGTTGTCGGTAGAGCTTTGTGTTGGTGGTTGTCGCTGACTTTCGTTGCTGTAGTTCGAAATTCAGGTCTCTTGTTGTCTGTCGTTATATACAGTTGTTGTCGGTGCAAAGAGCAGGTTTCTCAGGAGTTTCACGTTGGCGGTCATCGTGGGTGGCAGAATCTTGGTGCGAACTGGCCTTTTCGTGGTTGGGAAAAGCCAAAACATCAGGATTGTCATCTTTTCTTGCAGGAGGAGATTTTATTGGTGCAAGCAAAAGGTCCAAGACCAGGGGAACACCTCTTGGTCCAGTAGAGGACAGCAGTAACGCTAAAGCAGGCCAGTTGCAGGGCCAGTTGCAGGTCCAGTTGTAGTAGGTCAGCTTGGCAGCTGCAAGGAGGCAGCTGAAGCTTGTTTTGTTTCAGTGGTTCATACAGGAGGTCAGTCAAATGACTCTAGGAGTCAATCTGTGTAGTCTGAGATGAAGGCAAACAGGCCCAATCTTCCTTTTAAATCTGAAAGACAGTCCTTCAATCAGCAGGGCAGTCTCTGGTAGCAGGACAGTCCTCCTTTTGAACCTTCCGCAGGTCCAGGAGAGTTTTGATGAGTGGATGTGGAGGTCCAATATTTATACCTGGTGCCAGCCTTTGGGGGGCTGGCCTACCCCTAACACTGGTTCTGCAAAGTTTCTTCCCTTTCCCTGGCCAGGGCTCCAAACTGTCTGAGATGACAAATGGCCAGGCAGGCCTGGTGCCAGCTTCCTTTTTGTGTCCATGAGGCAAAGCCCTTTGAAGTGTAAGTGAGGCTGGGTAGAGCCCCACCCAAGTCAACCTGCCACGATAGGCCACCCTGTCTACCACGAAAACCCCCTTTGTGGCACTGTCTGCAAGCTATACACAAACCCCAACAGCACAGCCATTCATGGTTATGTGACCTAGGACACTGGCAGAAGGCATAATTGGCTGGCACAAGAAAAATGCTAACTTTCTAAAAGTGCCATTTTCAGGATAGTAACTTACAATCCAACTGCACCCTTAAAGAGGATTTTAAATTATAATTCATTTAAGTGTAAACGGCATATCTCTAGCTGCACCCTATCTGAAGCTAGAACTTATTTAATGTAATACGGTAACCTAGTGTTAGTCTACGGGAGAGAGAAGCCTTATAACAGTGAAAAGTGCCTATAAGAGTTTTTCACTGCCAGGACATGTAAAACGTCAACACACATGTCCTACTTTTTAAATGCAATGCACCCTGCCCTATGAGCCTTTAGGACCTACCTCAGGGGTGACGTATAGGTATAAAAGAGGAATGTTTAGGCGTGGCAAAATATTTATTTTGCCAGGCCAAAATTGCAGTTTAAAACTGCATCACAGGCTGCAGTAGCAGGTGTGAGACATGTTTATAGTGCTACTTTAACTGGTGGCACAATGAGCGCTGCTGCACACAAGTAGCCTTTAATTTACAGGCCATAGGTACATGTAGTGCCATTTACTAGGGACATACAAGTAAATTAAAATTTACCAATCAGGTGTATGAAGATTGTACCATGTTTTAGGAAGAGAGCACAAGCACTTTACCACTGGTTAGCTGGGAAAAAGTGCACAAATTACTAATGCCAACATAAAGCTGGTTCAGCAACAGAAAAACAAAATGCTAGGGGTGACTCTGCAAAAAGAGCCAGGTTAAACAATATTTATTTTGTTTTCAGTCATTTCTAATCTTAATGATCCTTTCACATTTAAATGGGATACATGTGATTTACAGTAGTTCCAAATAACATGCAAATGTGGTTTTTCGCAAATGATTGTATTGGTTACTTTTATTTGGCAGACAGGAGATTACTTGAGAGCACTCATAAAAATGAAACTAATTCCATAAACCAGGGCACACAATTTTGTTATGCGTCTATCACATCAGCTTTATGGGCTTGACCTATAAATGCTAACAGTATGAATTTTTTTACTGCAGTCAATTATTTCCTAAACCATCAGTGCTTTGCAAATATCCAAATGTACATTATGATAAGTTATCTGAAAGGCCAAAACTAGAAAACAATCCCTTTTTGATGAAAACGGGATGTAAGTTTTGTAACATGCTGAATAAAACATTCATTTTTTAATTTTAGAAATGGCAATTTCCTGCCGTGACCCTCCCAAGCATCCTTCCTGCCCAATGCATTTGGATGACAAGTTCAAGAAGAACCAACACTTTTGCTTATGTGGAAAAGGCCCCCATCAAACCTTTAAAACTAGGCTAGGAGCTTTGTGGGAGGCCCTGATATAATGGAGAAGTGGCATAAGGTGGTAATAGGGGCTTGTTTTGTGGTCCTAATGTGGTACTTGTGAGCTGACAAACCCACAGGCATGGGGGGACTGGCGGTTTTGCCTGTTGATTTTGTGCATTTGCATGGTTCTTGCCAAATAGATTACGAGTAACGGTCGGATTTTGGCGGTGTAATAAATATTTTTAGAAACTAAATCATTGATTTCCTTGTGTGCGTGCATGTGAGGTCATGTGAGTGCCAGGGGACATAATCTTTTGCCCTGTGGCTTCGATGGAAAGTCTCTACAGGACATGTTACATTTTATAATGTTTTGCAGTTTTTACATGGTACCGAGGAAGCTATATATCCTACCAATCTTAACAAGCATTGGCTTAGCCAATAGGTCTCGCCTTTGGGACCTTATAAGTGTTTCGTTATCCAGCACAATATCCTTGGTGCAACAACATCAACTGTTGCATGGCTAAACACTTATAAGGTCCCAAAGGCGAGACCTATTGACTATGCCAGTGCTTGCTTCATCAAGTCCCTTGCACACCTATTTTGAAAAACAGTGACCTTGAGTGTGTATATTTCCGAGGCCCTCTTTTTGAAACAGAGAGAACACGATATCTGGAAAGAAAGCAGTCTTCGGTTTTGTGACAGTAAAAAGAAGAGTTACGCACGCCTTACATGAGAGGAAGTCACTAGCAGTCGACAGCCGCCGCCACACCCACGCCAATTAGCTAAGAACTCTGGCATTAGCTGCATTAACTAAGATAATAGCACACAATGAATCACAGCGCCTGCTGAAGCAGACACTAATGTGTGCGTTTAAAGCATTACTAGAAAGCAGCAAAGGAGGGAGAGTGCAAATACAGCAGGAGAGAACTAATAAAACCAGGACTATTGGCTTAGTCAATAGTTGTTAGTTGCATGTGACAAATAAGCACCAAATGCAGCTTTGTTGTATACAGCACTAACAACGCTTCAGTTCTGACATGATGAGACTGAAAGAACTATAACAAATCTTTTTGAAGGTACCTCAAAGGCAGTGAAGGTTTGCTCTGTTGCAAGAGTTACGTTTTTTTTTTCACCCTGAGGATGAGGGCAAAAATGGAGAGCTCGATAGGGACCCGTCTTAGCATCAGCTTTTTAGAACTGCAGGCCCGGGCCCACTTAAAGCTCTGGACCTAGGTCTGTGTCTTACCTTGCACTAGAATTCACATCACACTATACATGCCTCTTGAAAATGAGGTTAATACTCCTTGAGGGGATCTATGCAACAACCATTCTGTTCCATAGGAACTACCTCTGCAACTGAGAAGCCACACTGCTCGAAACAGGACCACCAGAGGTCAGGAATGGATCTCATTACTAATGCCACCATTCTTCATATCTTTTCAGAGGAAGGTGTGTTTGTGTGTAAACTGGCAAACCCAGTTTATGAAGAGAACGTAGTCAGGGCCTATTTGACGGCTTTCTGTTCGGACGCCTCAATGTTGTTGTCATTAGCAACAATGGCGGAGTTCTCAGACTGACAATCGCCCAGTGCTGAATAGCATAAAGAAAAGGAGACCAGCAGTAAATAAATATTGACTCCGAAACTAGCTGACGGTCGTGATTTTTTAACAGGCATAAACTGTCTATCAGATAGGCTGGCTAATCCATCCAGTAGTATAAACATAAAGCTTGTAACCTGGAACATTGCAGGCTTAAGAAACAAAGTACATGACCCAATCTGGAGAGAATCTATAAGGACAGCAGATATTATTGGGTTACAAGAAACCTGGGACACAGGGAACATCCTTAGCCTAGACGGTTACTCCACGCATTTTCTTCCCGCAGTGGTATCACCCATGGGGAGGGCGAAGGGGGGGCTGGCTGTATTAATTGCAGCAACTATCCCCGGGGTACATACTCAGATAGCAACAGGCTCTCCTTATTGTCTGGCAGTTCAAATTGACTGTAAAGGGGCCTGCAACATTTTAATCGTAAACTTTTATAATTCTTACGATAAAGTCACTAAGACTGACCATCTGGCTATGCTTAACCTTTTTTTGGCAGATTATAAGGAGGTCAATGGTAACCATTGCTCGATCATCCTTCTGGGAGATTTTAACATCCATGGGTGCCCAGATAAATGTTTGTCATTAGACCAGTTAGGCACCCTTGAACAGGCTGATACTCATTTTGAACACTCTGTACAAGGAGTTCTCCTCGAAAATATTCTGGCTGATAACGGCTTGATGCTCCCGCAAAGAGAAGATGAGGAGACACCTACCTTCAAAGGTAGAGGTAGTTGCTCAACTATCGATTATATCTTCATTAGCCTTACGCTGGGGAATAAAATTAATGGATATTCTGTGGCGTGGTCGCATTTCAGCGACCATAACCCAGTGACTCTCAGCGTTATAGACCTAGTTAAAATACCTGAGAAATGCAAAAATAGGGCCGATAAGTATCACATTCACCCGACAGATCAGGCTCGAAGGATCATATGGGGCAGGGTTGTTCCTGAAGATTTCTTAAACAATCTTTTAATTAACATAGGCACAGAGCTGCACACATGTATGGACCCCGAAGCAGGGGATAAGGAGGTTTTAGATGCTTATCTAACAATCTGTACCCAGGTAGCTGCGGATCTTAAATGTTCTGGCAAAGCAAAGGACCCCGGGGCGGTTGGCTGGTTTGATCACAATTGTTCACTAGCTAATCAAAAATTAAGGAATGCCCTGAAATGTAAACCAGTTGATAGGTCCCTTGTGGCCTCTTTAAGGAAAGACTATAAAAGTGTTGTGGAAGTTAGAAGACGATAAATTAGGGCAGCAGCCTGGGAAAAATTAACCTCCGTTGACGTACTAAGGAACAGTGCCAAATTCTGGTCTGTTGTTAATAAACCCTATTTTCACGATCCATGTAATAACCAATTGGATTGTGGTATACAGGAACAGGAGTGGCTCTCTCATTTTAAAACAGTCTATGAAGGGGTAAATATAGGGGAGAAGGATTTACCAACCCCTATTTTGCACTCGTATATTTTATTGGTTACTGAGGCTGAGGTAGCAGAAGCAATCGGGAAAATGACGAGCAATAAGGCTCCAGGTCCCGATGGTGTTCCTGCTGATCTCTTTAAGTCAGATGTCAAGATATGGTCTAAAGTTTTAACTAACGTTTTAAATAGAGTGTGTAAATCTGGCATCCCGGCTACCTGGTCTGAATCAGTCATTGTACCGATTTTTAAAAAAGGTAATAGAGGGGATCCTGTGAATTATCGCCCGATCTCGCTCATTGGCTCTGCAGTGAAAGTTCTAGGTCGCATGGTCCTGAGTAAACTGACAGATAAATTGGAAGAAACAAATACCCTTTCTGACCTTCAATTTGGTTTTAGAAAGGGGCGAGGCACTATAGACCAAAGCCTCAATCTCCAATTACTAATTGGGAAATATACAATTGCCAAAAGGGGTATGCTATACATAGCATTTATGGACCTGTCCTCGGCCTTTGACTGAGTGAACAGCTCCAAACTATGGGGTTTGCTCCTAAAGTTAGGCATTGATGAAAATATTGTGTATTTCCTAGCAGATCTGCATAGGGATCTCACGGCCATAGTTAGATATGACCATCAGGGTAACTGCACGGGTAAGATCGGGATCACGAATGGGGTTAGGCAGGGCTGCATTTTAGCCCCCCTACTTTTTACCCTCTACATTAATGAACTGGGTGCTGTGTTAGGGGAGTCGTGCAAGGACATACCTAGGGCAGGCAAATTTGTTGTACCGGCATTACTTTATGCGGATGATGCCGCTCTTTTAGCGCGCACAGCAGTAGGGTTACAATGCCTTTTAAACTCATTTTATGATTTTATGAAAGTATTAGACCTTAGTGTCAACTTTTTAAAATCCCATGTAATGGCGGTGGGTAAAAATGGCAAATAAATGAAGACACTGCATTGTGAGGGGAATGTGTTGTCCAAGGTCTCGAGATTTCCCTACCTAGGGGTCATTTTTGATGATAGCTCCACATGGTTGCCCCAATTGGCTGCTAAACGCAATGTTTTTGCAAGGTCTACTTTGGCTGTACTCGGTTTTTTGCGGAAACTAGGAGTAAAGCCGTTGCAGGCCGTTCTAAAAGTTTATGATGCCAAATGTGTTTCTCTAGCAATGTATGGAGCAGATTTATGGGGCTTTAAAAATGTAAAGATGTTGCAGATCGTAGAGGATAAGTTTCTGAAGACTATTTAATCGGTCCCTCAATCAACCCCTGGTTATATTGTCCATCAGGAATGTGGGGACGAATACTTGGAAGATAGAATAGCTTTAGCACCGCTTCTGAAATGGAGTGCAGCGTGGTTGAACCCTGAACTGGAATTAAATCACAAGGTTTTGAGGGACTGTTTAGCCCAGGAGCATAGCAATTCCATCCCATGGCTGAGCTATGTCAAAAAATTAGCTTATATACTAGGTCGCCCAGAGCTGTTTGATCAGCCATCTAAACTAGTTAAGGGGGATGTGAAAGGGGCAAAAAATACATATATGCTCAGTAAGGGACTGGACAGAAAAGATAAAGAGTTGACCAAACCAACTGTAAGGGCTCACCAGCTATTGATAAATTCCAGCAAAATAGAACTATATCTGAGATTGGTCAATAATGGTAATCATAGATTCTTGCTGACCAAGTTCAGGCTGAATAAATTCCACCTCCTTCTTACTGAATGTCCAGGTTGGACCAAGACGACAGACTTGGAGATCTGCCCTTGTGACTGATTCTCCATTATGGACACCATGAACTTTATGTTTTTCTGTAAATATCTTAACTCAATAAGAAAAAAGTTAATTCAACCTCTAATTGAAGATAAAGGGTTCAGACAAGCTAAACCGGCCCTCATGTACCTTCAGCTGTTGTCTAACACCTGGGAAATTTTTAATGTAGCGAATTTTTTGACAGTAGCCATGAGACTAAGGAAAAAAATTAAGTGGACTAGCTGTAAATAGTGGTTTTTAGGAATTGAACTGGAATGTCTCTAGTGGATGATTTTTAATGTTATCATATTGCATGTATAGTTGTTTTTAATGTTGTATTTTAATTTGGCCTGATTCTTGACGTTAGTATACTTTTATGGTTTTTGCTATGAACCGAATAAAGTACTTTTGACTTGACTTGACTTGAATATTGACTCAAGAGAAGCACCCGGAATGGGGCAAAAAGGGGTTAAACTCCAAGCACAGTAGATGTGGCTGGGTATGGTGGCTCGGTGAACTAATGCCTACTGCAGGGGCTTGTACTCGACCTCCTGGTCACAGTTTCAAATCCCGGCGGGTCCACTTAACCTTTCATCCCTCAGAGTTGTGTAACAGTAAACATCTGCTATAAAGCGCCAAGATGCCTCAGGCGTATGTTCGCTTAACAAATATGTGATGTGTGATGTGGCTGGAAATGTACCAGTCCCAGTAAACCTTGCCTCGGTGTAGGCGTCAATGCCCCAATAGGTAATTAAATGAAAAGGCCATGCTGTAAAACACCTAATGCAACGTTGATATTCCACTTAACATCTTGTTAAATGTTTCAGCAGTAAGAGGAACACACGTAGAAAATGGGCATCAGATTGATATGAGCGCAGGGCTAGCATGTGTTACTATCCTGCCAGCGCTTTGGGTAGGGCGTATTCATTTGCACAGCTAAATGGCGACTTGCCGAAAGGAACGCCCTAGCAGCCAGTAGAACAGTGGTTGACTAGGACTAAAATAACAGGAAGCTGCTTCTTGGGTCAGGACCAACCGGATTTAGTGCCTTCAGACAGCTTTACATTAATGCCCCTAAGAGGTAACGAGCATTCCAATAGATCTCAACCGTGTTAACCTTTTGGCATAGTAAAAGCATTTCGCCGATGCTATGCCACATCGACAAAAAATTGTTTAATTGCTTTGGTGCTGCTGTCGAATGTAATTCTGTAGCCGCACACATGTGTGATGACGTCTACACACATTTGTTACTTCACGTCTGTGCAGGCGGAATGACCAGAGCACTTTTTTTTTACCGATATGCAGTGGTGACTTTAGGATGGCCAGATTTTAAGACGCAAGAACTGTGACAGCTCAGACATAACAAGGATGCGTGCGCCTCCTGCGGCAGCAGGGGGAAGCGTGTGCGCGCCTCGCGCTGCAGCAGGCGGAGGGGGCCTGCGCTATTCCCTTGCGGGAGTGTGCGACCGTATGGCGCCACCATATGGCACCGCGTCCTCCCGTAAGGAAATCGCCAGGCGTGCACGCATTGCCATTGCAAGCAATGAAAAGCGTGCACGTTTTTGCCCGCAAAGCTGTGCCGATGGCATGAGGTCTCTCTCCTATGCAGCGCATGTGTGATGCGTAGGCGAGACCTAAAAAGGGCTCATTTTGGTCAGGTCCACTCAGGCCATATTTATTTACAAATGCTTTTGGGAGATATTGTACTTAATGTGCTTAGTTAGGCTTATAAATAGTTGTGATCTATAGCCTTGGGTACATATGTCAACCACCATTTTTGTAATGCCTTTTAAAGGAATTTTTTTCATAACAATATTGGTGTTTTTTTATTGTTTTTTATTACTTGCTTGTATCTCCTTCTTAAACAACATTTATTGTAACATTTTTAAGTTGGCTTTTTAACTGATGTATATATAATGATTTGTAGCACTTTTATGGTTTTTAATTCAGAAACTGAATAAAGTTAATATATTTGTTGATTGATTGATTGAATGCTTCAGTGTATGCGTGTATACACATGGCTGTGCAGTGTGATGGGTGATTTTAACCTAGAGGAGCAAATTCTCTAGAGCTGTGCCTACAGAAATATTTTTCGATATTAACAAATGACCTTTTATGCTTTTTCATAGCAAAAGTATAAAACCAAAATTTCCATCTTCTTATTTTTGGAAAACTAGGAAAAAAGAATAAACTGCGTGTCTATTACTTATCATGGTTGAGGAATAAAATATTGCGCAATGACCCAGAGGTTGAGAAACGCCAAGGATGGGTCTCTGTGGGAGACCTGGAAGGGTGTGTCCACTACAAAGTTGGTAAGTGTCGTCATTTTATGTGTATGCCTTTCGGAGGAGTTTTGTACCATTTCTATTGAACCTCTTTCCCCTCTGAATAGTACCAATGATAGAAACAAAGTGAATAATATACCTCTAAATTATATCACTATCCTTTTATTATTTGGAGCATCACTTGAGTGAAAAGAGTATGTCTACTCATTTTGTCAGGTTAGCCATAGCCATTCACGGAGAAGGGGGGAGAATATCATGAGGACACCCTACAGAATGTGATGAGGACCACTTAAACTCCCATATCTTATATATAATCACTGGCCTTTGGCTGAATTGGGGCCCTGAGAGGTTGCCTCTTGCCTGCAACACAGTGGCTGCAGGGCCTATGTGAGGTCCCTGATTAGGGGGACCAAAAACTTACATTGTCAGGTAGATAAAGTATTCATGAGCGACGACCAGAGCTAGTGCAGTAACAAACAAAAACAAGCAACAACAATGCTTCCTTCAAAATGCACTGTATATAATTATTGTCACA
The DNA here is from genome assembly GCF_964263255.1 of Lissotriton vulgaris. NCBI lineage: Eukaryota > Metazoa > Chordata > Amphibia > Caudata > Salamandridae > Lissotriton > Lissotriton vulgaris. The sequence continues at coordinate 237,459,767 of NC_141691.1, forward strand.
AAGAATAAATCTGCAATGAGAAATACAGCACAAGTACAAATCCCTATCCATGGAGCAATCCCTGGGGATTTCAACACACATGCATTAAGTGGAGTAGTGTGGCAAAGCATCCTTTCCCCTCACCAGAGAGGTTGGTTTGGTCTTGGTGATCAGTTGGGCAGAGTGAGTGAGACAAGAGTGATGGAGGACAAGCAGTTAGCCATGTGTGGGCCCATCAGTCAGTGCCTTCCCTTGGTAAATGGATGTAGATATGTGAAGGGAAACAAAACTGCTCCAATAGGCCAGACTATGGTATGACCCAGATGGTCCAAGCCCATCAGCTGTCCAAGAATGGGCACCATATTTGGTTGAACGTCAAATAGTTGTTGATCTAATAAAGAACTCTGTCACAAACAACGACACATATCATCTCTGGTAGCCATTCCACCAAAATGGGTTCCAGAACAGTCACCAGTGTCTCAAAATAAAGATCTTGGCTGTAGTCAGAACAGTGGCCAGCCATCTGTGCCATGTGTTGAGATGCTAGTCACATTTGTCATGTCATGTAAGATGGCCTAGTCTGACTAGGATGTGGGTGCTGCTGTCTGGTGCCCATGCCACTTTGGGCACCAGATAGCTGCACCCACATCCTAGGCCAGTTCCATAGAAGCTCAGGACAATCTCAGAGTATGCACAACAAATCACAGTATGAGGCAGTTGGAATGTAGCAGCAGCTCAGCCCTTTGCAATGTCAAAGGCAATCAGTACCAATTATGAAAAACAGTACAAAAACTTTAGCCAAGCCTCCTGAAGGAATTAATCAGGAGTACTGAACAGGATCTACCAATCATCAGCAGTGTAATTGTGGTGCAAATACTTTTGCCAGGGGAGTCAAGAGACCTGTTCCCTTGATTTGGAAAACATGTGGTCAATTAGAAGGCAAACAGACACACAATCATACCCTGAATGATTGTCATTTCACGAGTTAATGACGGATGTATGACGTTACAACGCATACTTTTACTCCGCATACCATTACAACGCGGTATTTACAACGCATACCGTTACAACGCATAGCGCTTTGGGGTGCTGGATAGTGGTAAGTATAATTTACTATTCTAACTCCAGTCCCCGTGGACCCTAGGGAAGGTGTTGGATAGTAAATTAAACTTACCTCTTATCCTAGAGCGCCCCCCAGCGCAATGCGTTGTAATGGTATGCGTTGTAATGCCTGCGTTGTAGTGGTAGTGCGTTGTAAAAATTGCGTTGTAACAGGTGCATACCGCTAATGACTGATAAGTGAAAACAGCATGGAAATGGATACAGGCCTAAAGTGTTAAAGCCTCTCATAGGGTGTAGTCAACTATCAAACTGTGATCTACAGGCTGTCTACAGCTGAGTTTACTCAGCAACACAGGCTGAGAACTATGTGAAAGCAATAAAGAATGTAGTCAAAGGAGAAAGCAACATGGTGTGAATTGGGACACTGCTAGCACGCAACCCAGAGTACATGAACAAAGGAAAATTCTGGCAACATAATGAACTTGAGAAACAAGATATACAGATATGTTGTCTCCCATGAGGCCAGCATAAACAGGCATGTAACTGAAAACTTATTGAGATATATCAATAACACAGTAAGCACAAGTCATTAGGAGGCACTACAGGAAAGACAGACAAATGCCCATGGTGTGGTAGTAGAGGCTTCAGGAAGGTGGCCAGAGGATAATGTCATACAAACTCTGAAAGGAGGGTGGATGCACCCCTATAAATGCTCACATTTTTTAGGACAAAATGAAAATGTCAATGTAAGAGTCCTGGTTATCAGAGACTTAGATACTTTTAAGCAGGGTCCTGGATTTTGCTCTATCTTTGTGATGTTATACAACACTTGTGTTCAGTCTTAGTGTCCTCTGCCCGGTAAGCAATCCAGAAGTACCAGGGCTATAATTAGGCATATGGGGCTGTATTATAGAAAGTACCCCAGGGGTGCAATGGGCATGTGCACCCGCTTTGTACATCCCCAGGGCACTCTGGTATTATTAAAGGCAGCCCTCTGGAAGAGAGTTTGTGGGTCCAATTGACCCCCTGCCCGAGACATGCCCCTGCAGGAAAGTGCAGTCACTCACTGCATCCGCTTGTAGCAGCTTTGAAGCAGCTGCTCCGTATTTCACTTGATTGCGCTGCCTCCAAGGAGGCACACATTTGCAGTTGTCCTGGGAGCAGCAAATTCACGGTAGTACAGCCACTGGTGTGGCATCACATTGTAAAGTATATCCATTAGAGTCATGACAGTACAGGAAATCCTCCAGATTGTCAGGGGTTATGAAGTCTGAAGTCTTTGCATCCAGCTTGGCCTCCATCACTGGTGGTTCCAGGATGCCACATTTTAAATACCAGGGGCCAGAAATGTCTTCCTTCAGAGAGTTTTAATAAATAAAATCCCAAGGTGTTAGTAGTCTGTCTTTCAAGAAGAAAGGGGCCTTTGATCTTCTTAGTTACCTGCGCAATCGCTCTCATGTATTAATGTTGTAGTAAAGATACTATAAAGGCATGCTACTTATTCGTCTTACTAGAACATTTGGAGTGAAGCTTGTTTGCCCAAAGGAACTTCAAGGAATTTCCAAAATAAACATTCAAGAGGTGAGGCAGTAGCTCAGTCCAAAATCTTATCTCAACCCTTTCAGCCACTCCATAGATTCTGAACATATTGTAATGAAAGAAGCCTTCCAAGTCTGTGATTTTACGTTCCATGTACAAAATATACCGGACCAAGTCTGGTTCCTTATCTAAACTTTTCTCAACAGTCATCAGTCTTTGCTCAGCAGAGTCCATACATGGATTGAAGGGAGAGAGGTCTGCTTTCATCCATTTCACCCTGGCCGGCATCTCCAAAATTGAGTGTTTCAGTTTGTGAGTTGAGGGAACAGCACTTACTGTGCAGTTTGGTATGAAGGCAGATGATGCATCCAGGGCAGGTCTCAAAGTTGTGGCCAGTACAATAATGAAAGGAATAATACCTGAATAGCCCTTGAATCCGAACAGGTATGTCCCCATTCTCAGTAGCAACGGCTGGCAACAGGTGAGTCATCCATCACAGAGGCTGGTTAGCTGGCTGGTTGGTCCCAGGTTAGTGGAGAGCTGAATTCACCATCACCATGCTTGGGAGCAGCCCATGGTGATTTAAACAGAGAAGACAATAGGTCAGTGTTGAGCACTTAGAAAGCTAAAGAAGGGCAACAATGGCTCTTAAGGACAGCCACAGACAGACAGCATTAGGTGGAATCATCCACGTGGGCAAGTCATGAGAAGCATCTTGTGGGCCAGGGCAATTGCAACACCACAAGGAGCAAAGTGGGGTAACTCCTAAAAAGATACTTGCAGTCTAGATCATGGCTGTCCTCCAAGCCTCCCATAGCCCCTCAGCCTTCTGCCTCCTATGTCCTGCAATAAAAGTTCAGTTGGTTGCACTGCCTGGCACTATGCTCGCACCCACATAGTAACCATTAATCGCCCCACTCTCCCTCCAGGGCCTGGCAAAAATGTGCCAATATCTGTGTCCCTATAGGACTCTGCAAGGTCTCCTCTACCTCTGTTAGGCACCATCTCCTGAGCTAAAGCATTGGACGAGGGATACAGTTTGTTGATTCTCTCCTGAACGCCTGCCTCTCCCAGGGCTGCGGGTCTCAAGAGTACCACAAATGGGGTCAGTGAAGCACCATCACTTCTGATCGGCACTGCTCCAATTGATTTGCAGCTTCCGAGGGCACTGGAAAGGTCTTGAACCATGGTGCACTCCAACAGGAAAGTCATCTTCTCAACCCAGGGCTGGACTGAGGAACCAATATCAGCCCTAGCACAAATACTCAAACCAGCCCACTCTCTTTTTCTCCTCGTTCTAGTTCTCTCTTTTCATCCACCCATGTGTTTTGTTGTGTTCCGTTATTTTAAGTTGTATAGCACACAATCATACCCGGAGGGTATTCTGGCATGGCACTGAGCAGATAAGCGTCTAGCCATGTCAAAAGCATGCATGATGGATTACAAGAGCCAGGTCTTTGGCTTCTTGTAAAAATCAAAAATAGAGGAGGAGGCTCTGATGCTTACTGACAGATCATTCCACCCTTTAAAAGTGATGTAGGAGAAGGCTCAACCTCTTGATTTGGGTATGTGAGGGATATATGCAAGTAGGAATTAGGCCGAGAGGAGGTGTCTTGTTGGTTTGTGAAAGTAGATGTGTTCATGGAGGCAGAAAGGGCCAGTGTTGTGTAGTACTTTGAAGGTGTGAGTGAGGAGTTTGAACTGTGCTTGCTTGTGTTTAGGGAACCAATGGAGCTCCTTGAGGTGTGGTGTGATGTGTATGGCATGGGAGGCTGAGTGTAATCCTGGATGCCGAGTGCCCCAGACCACTGTGGATAGGCCAGATATTACCAGTCAGTATGTTTTCTGTTGTGGATAATTGGCAAGTAAACATAATTGTATAGTGGGCATCCTCTAAACAATCTGCACAACTTATGAGAGATTATGTACAAGCATTGTGGAGCTATGTGACTGTTCATTCATGCTCAACCATATGAAATGCCCTCCTTCCAAACTTCCAAATTGAACCATAAGAAATGAATTTGTGAAGAACATTTAACGCCCACTGTTGGAATATGGTTTATTGGCAGGGGAAAGGAGGTACCTACCACTAGTAATAAGGCAACAATCACAATATAAGGTCCAGCCATGGTCTCAGTAAATAATTCCCTTGCTCAACCTTTGGTAGCTGGCTGTGAGCAGACAAGCATAACCTAGGAAACAGGTATGTAAAGCATTTAAAAACACCAATACATCTATAGGTAAGACACAACACACAATAAAAATCCAACACCAGTTTAAAAAAATCTGAAGTATTTTTATGATTAAAATGACAAAAATCTGATGTAGGGAACCGAAGATATGAATTTTGAAAGATTAAATGCTTTCTGGTGCCTCGAAACAAAAACTGCCAACTTGGGACATGTGGTCGTGCTTCACTGGGACAAAATCAAAGTTTGAGGCCAACCACAATGAAGTGTACAGTGGATTCACTGAGCAATAGGCCCCAGTTATGTTTTGACCTTCAGACCTAGTTGTTTTTATGGAGCTTTTTCTCTCGTAGGCGAGTGAGGCACCTCTTCAGGCCAGGTTTGAAGTCTACGACGGCAGCTTGGCTCAGCACGAGGCTTGGTGAAATTCTGGAAGTCTTGAGCTCCAGAGCTTTCAGCAGGACGAATCGGAAATCCATGCTAGGTCATGGTTCGCCATCAGCAGCTTGACTCTCGATGATGGGTCAGTCAACTTATGGAGCTTTTTGCCAAAATGTCTTCAATATTCTCCAAACTTCTTGATCTTCTTTCAGAAGGTCCTTTTTGGGTATCAGAGTGTCCACAAAAAAATCCAAGGTTCCAAAAGCTCTGAGTTGCTCCTTGAAATTTCTGGACTATGTTTCCCAGAATGCACCTGGCCAAATCCATAAACATCCACTGGACGCCGTCCAGCTGGGTTATTCTTGGTGGAGGTAATGCAGTTGGTGCGCTTGTAGTCTATTTCTTTCAGGGAGTTCACTTCTTTTCTTGTTGAAGCTAGGCAAAGTCCTTAGGATTGTAGTTCCCAAAGTGTGCAGCAGGTCCAGTCATTCATTCAAAATGTAGTCCTCCTTGTGCAGCCCGGGGATCCAGCAGGACAGTCCTTTTTCTTTTTGTAGTTTTAGGCAGGGATTTGAGTTTCAGGGCAGCTCTCCCATATTTATCTAATGTTCTTGAGTGACAAGTAGGGGGGCACCTGTTTGAAATCGGAGTCTCTTGTTGGCAGAAGTAGGTAGCTTTGTCCAAATAGGGGCCCTTGCTTCCAGTCAGGGTAAGGGGGATACACTCCTAAAATAACCCCTGCTCAACCCCTTGGTAGCTTGCACAAGCAGACAGGTTTATTTCAGAGGCAGTGTGTAAAGCATTTGTGAACACATACAGTAATACAGTGAAAACACTACAAATGGACACCACACCAGTTTAGAAAAATAAGTAATCTTTATCCAAACCAAAACAAGACCAAATGACAAAAATCCACAATACAGTTATGAAGATATCCTTAAAAATAGGTTATTCACTCAAATAAAGCTTGTAGCAACAAATAACTCCACCTGGAGTTATTACGACGTCATGACAGATGAAAATCCCAAAGTACAGTGCCGACCACGAGGTGCGCGGCGTCGGGCCCGGAGTCAAGCAGACCGACAAAGAACAGTACCTTGGAATTGATTAAAGCAAAGACGGTGCAGGGTGTCGGGGAGGTGATGCTTCGTTGGGGCCTTCGACATCGGTTCCTTACGACCACAGGGGAGGTGATGCCTCTGTTCCTTACTGCAGTGCAGGGGAGGTGAGACGTTGGTTCCTTGCTGTGTTGGGTGGTGACCTCACGAATGGCAATGAGGCGTCAGTTCCTTACGATGGTATGATGGCACGATGTCGATGGAATCGGAAGTCACCCACATAGAGGATCGGCTCTGTGTTGATGAAGCACCGGTGTCGCTGAAGTCGGGGCTGCGGTGGGATTCAGGACGGTGCTTCGTGGACATCACAAGCTGTATCCTTGGCTCCAGTGCAGGCAGAGGCCTAGATAAAGGCTTCGAAGTCGATGCAGCATGGCGTCAGCAGGCGCCGGGCCTTCGGTGCAATTTATGGCGGTGCGTCGTTCTCTTCACGAGCACTGCCCACGGCTTCAGTGCAGGTTAGGGCATTGCGCGCCTGTGTCGCAATTTCCTTCTATAGCAGCTGAAACAGAAGTTCCAGATGCAGGGAGACAGAAGGGAGGAAGTCTTTGTGTCCCTTAGAATCCAGAACAGGAGGCAAGCACAGTTTCAAGCCCTTGGAGATCTTCCTCAAGATGACAAAGCAAACAGCAAAGTCCTTTTCTCCGTTCCTTGGCAGCAAACAGCCACTGCAGGCCAACCCCAGACAGCAAACAGCACAGGGGCAGGATTCCTCCTCAGCTTCTCCGGCTCTTCTCCTTGGCAAAGGTTTCTCTTGATTCCCAGAAGGGATCTAAAAGTCTGGGGTCTGAGCTCCTCTTTTTGTACCCAAAAATCCTTTGTTCTCTGAAGTCAGAGAGTGTCTGTACTCAGCCAAAATCAGTACTGTGGGGCACTTTGCAAGTGCACTACAACCTCCATTGTCAGTGTGAGCCCTGGCTCCAGACATACCACAGGGGGCGGAACCATCATTGTGGAAGGTGGGCACAGCTCTATTCAGGTGCAGATGCTACTCCTCCCACCACTCCAAATGCAGACCAGGCCTTTTCAACGCGGCCCTAACTCATCAGACTTCTGGAGCCGCGCCCCTCTCCAGCCCCTGTCATCCAAAAGCCAGAAATGCAATACACAAACCTAACAGAGGCACACTGGATGGTTAGGCAAGAAAATACCTACTTTCTAAAAGTGGTATTTTCAAACACAGAATGTAAAAATCACTTTTCCATCTTGTTCCTAGGGTCAGTTATGTTTATAAGATGTTATAAACAAACTCCCCATTCTGTCCTGTGGGAACAGATAGCCTTGCAATAGTGAAAAACGAAATTGGCAGTATTTCAATATCAGGACATGCCTCACACATCAGGGCATGTCCTACCTTTCACATACAATGCACCCTGCCTACAGGGGTACCTTGGGCCGACCTTAGGGATGACTAATATGTAGAAAAGGGAAATTTAAGGGACTGGCAAGTGTGTGCACTTGCCAAGTCAACATGGCAGTCTCAGACTGCTTACAGGCTCTGCAATGGCAGGCCTGATTCACATTTTATAAGCTGCTTCTGTGGGTGCACAATCAGGGCTGCAAGCACACCAGCAGCATTTGATTTACAGGCCCTGGGCACACATAGTGAATATGAACGATAAATCAAATAGCCAATCCTGGAAACACTAATCCATAACACAATTTACAAAAGAGAACATATGCACTTTAGCACTGATCAGCAGTGGTAAAGTGCCCAGAGCCAGAAAACCACAACAACACGTCTAAAATATACAGGAGGAAGGCAAACGGTTCTGGGATGACCCTGCAGAAAGGGCCAAGTCCAACATCACCCCTAATCAATGGGGTACAGGGTACCACCCAGAAGTATGACAGCTTCCTCCAAAGTGTTGCATATCCTTTTCCCAGAAGACAAGGTCCTTTAAAATACAAAATGGGGAAACACTCTCCAGGAGGTTAAGATCTGGCTAAGCCAACCAACTGGTGTGGTAACTTCTCCTAACATTCCCGTTCCAGCCCTTCTATTAATTCAATTACTGGGGCTCCTCTCTAGCTGAGGGTGAGGGTGCAGGAAGTGGGCGTGAGCCTGTGTCATGTCCTAACTACCATTCCCTCTTTAAATACCAGTTTGGCTTCCCAGCCCCATTCCTACCTTTTGCTTTGCAGCTTGCAGATCTCCACCCACCAGACACACCTCTGTCTCTTTTCAGGCCACTTCACACCTCATCAGAGCAGTTTGGCTCCACCTGTCAAAGGCTGGACAATCAGGAAAGGCTGCTGGAAGGTTGGATTTTAGCACATCAGAAAAGCATGTGGTATAACTTATTTTCAGTAATAGTTATAGTAAATCTAACCTTTGCAATTTGTAGAATTTATTCTATTATTTGAAGTCTTTGAAATATTGTTTTATCTCACTCCTATCAATAGTTATACTTTATTAAAGTATTCCCATGTTAGCCTATGAAGCCAATGTGCTATGCGTAAAAATATAATTGGCAGTTTTTCACTCACTAGGGCATATACAACACATTTTATAATGTCCATGCTTATAGTTACAAGGCACCCTGCCCCTAGGGCACCTAAGGCAGACCTTAGGGGTGAAGTATATGTCAGAATAAGGTAGTTTAAGACTTTGGAAGTACCTTAAATTCCAAAGTCGAACTCTCATATAATTTAGATTTAAAAGTAGCCTGCAAAGCAGGGCTGTCTTTAAAATGACATCAGGCAGCAAAGCAGTGTACACGTAAGTGCATTAAATCTAAACCTACATGCACTATCATATACTAGGTTGTCATACCAATTGTAATTACAACTGGTTACCATATACCTTTTACACAGAGCACTTGCCGTAGGCCAGGTTAGCAGAGCCCAGGGCACAATCAGAGTCAGTTACCAACAGTATCAATAAAGAAAAAAATGGGGGTGATCAGTGCAAACAGGGTGACTTTCTCACACTACCCCCACCACCCCCAGACAAAAGGTGATGGGTAACTAACCTACACCCCGGTAGTCCTTATCAGTTAAGTGGAAAACCCTGGAAACCACATCTGCATTGGATGGGCAGTCCTAGGTCTGTGTTCCACTGTGAAGTCCATTTTCTGTAGGGAAAAGGATCACCTCAACAGTTTAGTATTCCCCCGCCCCACCTCCATCTGCATGAGCCATCTGAGCGGTCTGTGGTCAGTTTGAACATGAAAGTGAGCATCAAACAGGTATGACATTAACTTCTTCAGGGACCAGATGACATCAATGGCTTCCCCCCTCAATGGCACTCAGCTCTGGTCTCTGGGGAGACGTTGCCTGCTAATGAAGGCAATTGGATGATCTAGGCCCTCTTCACTTACTTGTGCCAACAGTGCCCTAATCCCTTGTTCTGAAGCAGCAGTCTGAACCAGAAAATATTTTGTGTAGTCAGCAGCAAATTGCACTGGTGCCAAACACATTGCCTCTTTCGGAGTTTCAAAGGCCTTCTGACAGTCTGGTGTCCAAATTACTTCCTTAGGCTGTCTTTTAAAGGTGAGATCTATCGGGAGTCACAGTGGTCCCAGAGTTCTGAACAAATCTTCTATAGTACCCAGTCAAACCAAGGAATGCCCTGACCTGTGTCTGGGTTGTAAGAGCTACCCAATCTAAAAGGGTTTGAATTTTGGTCTGGAGAGGTTGTACATGGCCTCGACCTAAAAAGTGGTCCAGGTACACCGCTCAACAATTCCCTATCTAGCACCTCCTGGCCTTGATAGTCAGGCCCACCTGCTGCAGGGTCTGAAGCACTCCCTTCAGGGGGTCCAGGTGCTTCTCCGAGGTGGAACTGTACACAGCTATATCATCTAGCTAAGCTGTTTTGTACTGCACCCCTGTTCGCCAACCTTTGGAAGGGTGCAGTTGCATTCTTTAAGCCAAAGAGTATTACTTAAAATGATTAATGTCCCTCTGGAGTGGAGAATGCTGACCACCCCTTTGCTCCTTCCAGGCATGCACCAAGAGGATTGAACTCTTAATAACGGCCCCTGCTGCATACTTTGGAGCTACAGCCCTAAAGTACCTGTCTTAAAGGATAATGAGTGGACTCCGTGATCCGCAACAGGTAGAAAAGTGCTGGAAGGGCTACCAGCAACATCACTAACAAGGACAACTCCAGCTGACAATCTTCACTTGGATTTTTTAGATTGATCAGGTGCATTGTGGGAGTTTTAGCCCCGGTCCCCAGAGGCTAACTAGAGCTTCTGAACCCTTGGCTGGTGCTGGGGGGATGTATGACGTTATAACGCATACCATTACAACTACCTACCATTACAACGCGACCATTACAACGCATACCATTACAACGCATAGCGCTTAGAGGTGCTGGATAGTGGTAAGTATAATTTACTATTCCAACTCCAGTCCCCGTGGACACTAGGGAAGGTGTTGGATAGTAAATTAAACTTACTCCCTATCCTAGAGCGCCCCCCAGCGCAATGCGTTGTAATGGTATGCGTTGTAAAAGTTGCGTTGTAATGGTAGGTAGTTGTAAAAGTTGCATTGTAACAGGTGTATACCGTGCTGGGGACCACTTTCCTACATCAAGAAACACTTCTGGAAGTAAGTGCAAAAGTGTTACATCATGAGTAGCCTGAACTCTTGACTTTGTCCTGGTCTAGCGTGACCTTATTTACCCTTTGCGCGCTATTTGCTTCTAAGCGCTAGTTTTACTTTTACTCTTTAAAAATTAATATTTCAGGTTCCCTACATTGGATTGTTGTCATTTTGGTGTCATTTTAATCATAAAACTATTTCCTATTTTAATAAATTGGTTTTGGATTTTTATTGTATGTTGTGTCTTACTTGTTTAATGTATTGATGTTTAAAATGCTTTACACACTTGTCTCCTAAGTTAAGCCTCCCTGCCTTCTCACAGTCAGCGACCAAGGGTCGAGTAGGAGAATAATTTATTGAGACTTTGTCTGGACCTTATATTGTGACTGCAGCCTTATTACTAGGATAGGTACCTACCTATACCTACTAATAAACCACATTCCAACACACATCACTACTGCTCACAATACAAACTCTAATACTGCCTTGATTTCTTTCCTGTTCAGTTCCTGACTACGCCATCTTTGCTTCTCTCCTTCCTGAAAAGCTCTCTAAAGTGGTCATTCGCTATACAAACTCCAAAAATATAATAACAGCTGGCATTCAAATAATATACACTACAATGGTAACACATACTTTTTGTACACACCTGCCAGTGATTACACTATGATTTCAGGACAGGACAACCATTTGATATTGTGCTGTTCCATAAAAAGTAAATTTATTGTGCGAATGGTCGACAGAAAATTACACAAAATGGGAGGATCATCTGGGCTTTTCCAACCCTCTAATTTTTGTTATGGGCTCAAGCAAATTCCAAGTGCTTTCGTGTATATAGATTTATTTGTAAAAAGTGAAACATATGAATCGTTTTCAAAGTAAACATTAAAACCCCACCGGTAGTTTACTTACTTAGTAGGGTAATGACCAGACTTATTTTTTCAAAATCTTCAAAATATTGCCAGGATTGAATTTAGGGAGCCAAGGAGTACAGAGTGATAAAGTTCTAAGTTCACACCCTCAAGTGAAGAGCCAAATACAGTAAACTAGATTTCCTGTGTCATTTCCTTTTTTTCAACTCCTATAAAGGTCTTTCTAAACTTTCTTGTTATGGCGAATATTCAGTGCTGAGCATGTGGTTAATACTCTTCAGTCCCTTCATTTTAACGAGAGTGGACTAACAATCCTTTATGAGATTGGCTGCTAAGAGAGCTTAAATGGCCTGAAACTGAGTGTTAAAAATCAATGGCTAGTGTAAAACTTCCTCTGTGGGTGTTTGGACAGTTATCCTAGAAATAGTGGGAGATGACAAGACCTGTTCCTTCTACTGTAAACCATATATTGCAGTTGGAATGCAGATGAACACAGCAATAACAGTCCCTACTAAATATTGATAAGGTTTGTGTATTAGTAAGATGTGCCAAGCAGCACCCATAGTATGCATTTATGTATGTCTGTATCTGAAATTGTACATTGCAAATGTAGTTACAAATGCAATGGGGTGCTTTTCGGTAAAGGGAGATACACAGTATATGAAACAGGGCCGGGGAGAATCAATGTTGGAAGATATTGCAGAGGAGTTATGGGTGCTGGGGGGATGGGTGCAATGGTATATCGAAGTAGAAGAGTAAGTATTTTTGGGTTTAAGGCAAACACCATGGGTAGTGGATGGAGGAATCTACAGAACAACCGAGAGGGAGACAGCAAGGCAGTCAACACAAAACGTGAGGGGGCACTGATTGGAAAATAAACATATGAGAAAAGATGTTAGCTTGGAATGCATTGGGGCAGTAGATGTACTTGGAAGTGTGAGAGTGAGGAAGGCTAATGGGGAGGAGGGTTAAGGAGGGGTGGGTGATGTACACGCCAATGGATGTCACAGGTTGATAGGAGTAGGGAGAAGGTAAAGTTGGGCCGGGGTTTTGGGAAAGGGTATAGAGCACCCTTCAAATAGGTTCAGTGACCAAGAAAGTACATAGTGACAAAATGTTTATTGATGAGATTCCCAGCCAAAAAAAAACATAGAGCAAGCTCATGGAGTGAGTCTGCCATTCCAACGGTAACTACAAACATACCAGTGCACAGTAAACTAAACCTGTGACTAAACACCATGAACAAAGAAACATAACAGGCAAGCAGTGGTCAACTCACAGGAAGAAAGCCTGGACAAGGCTTCCGGCATTATAATACAAGAATAGATGGAACAAAAGATAGCAATCAACTTCACAACATCTCTTACTATCAAGGTCTGAGCCTCTCAGCAACCTTTGACACAGTCGATCATCTCACTTTCACCCACACATGAAGTCTTGAATGAGATTCACTTGTAATCACCTGCACTGGTTCTCCTCGTACCTTTTTAAACAATACCAGTTAAGTTACACAGGCACCTCCAAGTCCAAAAGATCCCTGTCACCTGTAGAATACCCTGGGATTTCATCTCCTCCTCCATCGTCTGTAGACTCCACATTGAGCCCCTTCCAACTCTACTCTCTGATAACAGCATCAAATTTAAATTATACGCTGACAACACACAGCTCTATTTGAAAGTCACCTTTAAATCAATTAATCAGTCAAGGCATTTGTATAGCGCACTACTCACCCGGAGGGTCTCAAGACGCTTGGGGGAGGGGGGGTCCGCTACTGCGCGAACAGCCAGGTCTTGAGTTGCTTCCTGAAGGCGAGGTGGTCCTGGGTCAGGCGGAGGTGGATGGGGAGGGCGTTCCACGTCTTGGCAGCCAGGTAGGAGAAGGATCTTCCTCCCGTTGTGGCTCTTCGGATGCGGGGGACGGCGGCGAGGGCGTGGCTGGTTGATCGCAGCTGGCGGGTGGGAGTGTAGAAGGTCAGGCGTTCGTTGAGGTATCTTGGGCCTTGGTTGTGGAGAGCTTTGTGTGCGTGGGTTAGGAGTCGGAACGTGATTCTCTTGCTGACGGGGAGCCAGTGCAGGTTTCTCAGGTGTACGGAGATGTGGCTGTGTCGGGGAATGTCCAGGATGAGGCGTGCTGAGGCGTTCTGAATGCGCTGGAGTCTTTTTTGGAGTTTTGCTGTGGTTCCGGCGTAGAGGGAGTTGCCGTAGTCCAGTCGGCTGGTGACGAGGGCCTGGGTGACCGTCTTCCTGGTTTCGGTGGGGATCCACCGGAAGATCTTACGTAGCATGCGTAGGATGTTGAAGCATGACGAGGATACGGCGTTGACTTGTCTGGTTAAACACCTAATACCTCAAACACTGCCTGCATTTCATCCATACCTGGATGTCCAGCACCTTTCTGAACCGCAACCCCCATCCAGAGAGTATTCCTACAATCTAGCAAGCAACAACTAGCCAAGATCTAGCTCACTGATGTGAACTTTGACGAATTTGAACACCAACTTTCACCCAATGCTAAGTCTCTCGAAATAAACCTGGACACTGAACTCATCCTCAAGGAACACATTTTGAAGAAACCAAGATATTCCGGTACCAGCTATCTCAGCTGAAGAAAGAGAAAACATTCCTCTAAGAATGCAACTTCGGAAATTCCATTTGAGCCCACATACTCTCACATCTGCATGGAACAATCTCCTACTCCATAGCCTTTTAGACACTGCACCACAACTCCCACCCACCCTTAAGAAAATCCTACATACTGTAGCATGTTTCATCAAGGGCCTGAGAACCGCTGACCACATCAGTTCGACCCCAGTGGAACTCCACTGGCTCCCCTTGCCAACCCGTGCCATCGTCAAATCCAGCTGCATCTTCTACAACCGAACGTCAAACCTCCTTAGCTTAATGACAAGCACACCACTTCAGGTGGCTCTCAGCACACCAACTTCCAAACCACTGTCAAATTGGAGATGAAAAAGTGCAAAAAAGTAAAAAGAAAGAACAAGGCTCCTTTTATGCACCCAGGACCTCAGACAATATTGCTTCATGGTCCAATTTAGCGAATACTTTAAGACCTCTTTAAAGATAGTCCACTTCCACTCTCAGAACCCAGTTTCCACCTCAATTACTGAATGTATCTTTGTGTTTGATTCTGTACAGTACTCAGCTGCCTTTTGGGTAGGTTGGTGCTATACAAATACAAAATATATACATACATACATCATCACAAAGAAATGAGATGGTTGACTCTATCATACCAATACAAAGACTTACATGCTCAATGCTCCACATTCCAAGAACAATGAGTTTTACAACATCAATTAACAAGACATCAGATCAATATTGCATCATGACCAATGCACTTTGTATTCACATAGTCCCATGCACAATAGGCCCTTCCACAGTAGGTAATGAAGGCAAACATACAACGAATCCCAATAAATTGCACTAATGGTAATTTGATGAGCTAGCAAGTTCAACTGTGAAAGTGAAGCTTATCCAACCCGGGACACTTGTACTAGGGAGAATAGGCCTTTTCATTCTTTATGAGTTGAGAATATGATAGTACGGATAACAATTCTCTTTATTCCATTTTAGAAGCAACACATTTACTAGAACCTCTCATATAACACGACCGGCCACATTAAGTAGATTGACCTAAAACGGAAGATCCCATGTATACACGAGTAGATCTGACTGCACTCCTGTCTCCAGTGTGATGCACAAATGAGGCCAAGGTTGGTCATTTCAATATTTTAGCTTCATTAGGAGATATTTGTTTTGTTTTTTAACTCCCTCTATCTGTCAATCTGCACACCTACTGATCTAGCATTTTTGATTGACCATCGAATCACATAAAGAAGAGCTATATTTCTGTATTTCAAAATAAATACAAATAGGAAATGCATAGTTTGGTGTCTGTATTTATCTGTAAAAATCAATAAAAATAGAAAACATGGAGCTCTAATTAACACATCAGAGAAAGGGGTTGTAATTTACATATATGTTCATGAGGGGTGAGATAGGCTTTGAAGTACCCAGGATTTTCACCACTCTGGGGCAGATTTACAAGGACTGGCGCATCCCTGCATATCAGCAGGGATGTGCCAGGTAAGATGCGTCACGCAAGTTTACCCTTGCGCCACCACAGATACACCACATTTACAATGCAGTGCATCGTGTCGCAAGGATAAACAGATGTGTGACGCATCTGATGGCGTAAGAGCGGCGCATTGCTGGAGCTGTGTCGCAAGCGCAAGGTAACTCCAGCAATGCTCAGGGGCTGCACATACCTAACGCCTTACGCCTGCTTCAAACTGGTCCATGATTTTGACCCAGCGGCGTCAGAAAAGTGACTCCGTGAAATCTTGTAGATTTCACTGCGTCACTTTTCCGAGGCTTTTTCCGACGGAACGCCCAGCCTGCATACATTAAACCTGATGCAGGTTTAATGTGGCACAGGGCTTTACAACATGACGCATCTCCCTAGATGCGTCACGTTGTAAATAAGGCGCAACATGGCGTATGGTTTACGCCACCGCTGCGTCACAAAAGTGACGCAACGGCAGCGTAAAAGTGTCACCATGGGCTTGTAAATCTGCCCCTCTGTTTTTAAGGGGAATGTGTTGATACACGAGGGTGATGGTTC
The DNA here is from genome assembly GCF_964263255.1 of Lissotriton vulgaris. Classification (NCBI taxonomy): domain Eukaryota; kingdom Metazoa; phylum Chordata; class Amphibia; order Caudata; family Salamandridae; genus Lissotriton; species Lissotriton vulgaris. Next base: position 237,476,105 of record NC_141691.1, read on the forward strand.
CACAGACATCAAGAGAGCTCAGAATCAATTTGGGGACTATTAGGAGTTATGAAATACTTTGCAATATGGTGGCCGTCGCTGAACTCTAGAGGGTAATCATAAAAATGTAGCAATCTGTCTATGCATTTAAAGTTACCTAAAATGATGTGCGTAGTTAAGAGTGAATGAGTCAGGAAGTCGATAAAAGTGCAGTCTCATTCTAAACACAAATTGGCTCCATAACTGGTTACAGCCTATGAAAATGTCCCATGTCCTTGGCCCATAAAAGTGAGAGCAATGGAATACTGTAAATTAATACTGAAATAGCACTTCTCGCAAATCTCTCTAATAATTATGCCTCTTTTCACTACAGTTAAATATGAACGGATAAAATTTCTGGTGATTGCTTTGAAGAATTCTGTCGAAGTCTACGCATGGGCTCCAAAACCTTATCATAAATTCATGGCTTTTAAGGTAAGGCGACAATTATGGGTTTGCTATAAAATGTGTTGTATGCACATAGATTGAGAGTTACTGCACATAAGTGTACATTTTTAGTTCCTGGATAGATCATTGAGTACCAATATTATTTCACTACATCATCCATCTGGGGAATTCAGGCATCTGTGTTAGCTAATTTACATCACTTGCCTTATGAACATTGAACGTGTCACACTCGATTACGCTAAGAAATCTCTCATCTCAACGCCTAAGACCAAAGCCATCAAAGAGTAGTCCTTGCTAAATACACTCAAGGAAAGTAGAAAATTACTGGGAGGTTCATATTAATTAAAATCTTTTTTTTTTTTTTTTAGTTCAGTAAGATTTTATGACAATGGAGAAGTACATAAATACATACAAAAAAGTGAAGAAATAATTCATTAAGTTACAAAGAAGCGAAAGAAAAACTATCATAAGAATACATTCATCAATAAAATACATCGCAATATAATATAGTCAGTCAAAGGAGAACTTAAGAAGGGGAGAAGGGGAAGGAAGGGGAGGGAGAGAAGGGAAAGGGGAAATATACATTTCATAGCATAAAGACTTAGATAACTAGAGTTACCAATAAGGTATTATCAATAAGACAACAAAAATCATAACTGTACATGCGAATCTATAGGAGACCAAAAAGATTGAAAATGTGAAGAATTATGACGAACACCTTGTAACGATAACTGAGCACCTCTTCTTGTAAAGATAATCCAAGACCCCCAAGCATGGACTGAAAGAGAAGTAGCATCCTTCCAACAAAAAGTGATGGATTTTAATGCAGCCGAAACCAAAAAATTAAATAATTTTGCTTCATTATCTTCAAGGGGCACACTCAAAGCAACAGATTTACATATTACTAAATTATAAGAGGGTAAATCAGAAATAGGTAAAATTTTCAATATTACATTAATTTCATTTTTAATTGAAAAGCGAAGTAGGCTCCCTTAGCCAGGGATTATCCGGGGAAGGCGTGAACCTTAAACTTGTTGCACCCCTAAATTTAACTCAGGTGCTCAAACACAAGGAGCTTGAGTCACAGAATCAGTACGTTTGGCGAGGTGAGCCTATACATAGAGCTTAGCATCATGGAAATCGTGTCAGTATTATTGGCTTTTCACAATGCTGGGTGGTAGGGTCAGAAAAATGGCCATATCCAAAAGAAGAGTACTAGAGTGGCAGGTGGAATCCAATGCAGTTTTACTCCACTGACACATGAAAACATACTCCACAAAAAAAGTTGATGGGTGTTAAATAGGTGCTAACATTTCCTAAATATTTCTAGTTTTGCTCAAGGGTTGAAAGGTAAGACATTCTGCTTAAGTAAACAATATATTTCCTTGTGGCAATGGAAAGTAAAATCAGTGGAGTGTGCTAGTGCCCATTTCTGTAGCTTTGACTCTTACAAGTTGTACCTACTAAGAATCTGTAGGAGAGCTGAGGACAAGTCATACACATGGACATTTTGAAATGAGTAGATTTCTACGTGTAGCCTTGGGTTTGTTATGTTTGACACAGTAGAAATATTGGTTATACATCGTTTGTGTACATTATATATGGCGTTACCACAAAAATCACATTCATTGAGGTGGTTCAAGCCGCTGGGGTCACATATGGAGTCTCTGTTGGGTTTGCGGGGTCTGTTGGTGTGACATTCGCCTTTCATCATTACCTGACCATCTTTTCAGTAGTGCACATATGCAACTATTAATTAAACATTCCACCTGCACTGCCCTCGGCTTCACTACACAATTTTGAGTATTATCGGATAGTGCCCCGTGGTTGTGTGGTTCCCTATTCTTGCAATTGGGTCTACGCAGTATCAACCTCTGAGTTTGTGATAGGTATGTACAGATGGTCTATCTGACAGAATCTGCTCCGGTCGGTGAAGACTGCAAGGATTTCGTTCCAGCATTCTGCGATGGGGTGGTTCCTAAGCCCTTGTTTCTCCTACCAGACCAGTGTGAGATGTTCACTAGTGGCCCACTTGCATTCGTCACTGTTCCATTTCTCCATGACTGGGGCTTCAGTTCAGTGGCTTTCTAGTGCATGGTGATGGACTATAGTCTTGGGTTCATTGTTAATCCACAAAATGTTACAACTCCCTTCAAACCCTTAGAAGTAATGTAAGAATAGGAGATGTCTGACTTTCTGGCTTCTTTTGTGAATTAATATATTTCATATCTGCGTGCAGATGTCTACTAATAGCGCCCAGTACGGGAACACCCGAGTACGGGAACACCATAAATGTCTGTCCTAGAAGAAGTATCTTAGATGTATTAGGCATACTAATAAACTTTACAAGCAGTTTAAACTTTCTTCGTTCATCCATTAAAGTGGCCGAGTGATGCTTCTTCAGTCGAGTTACCTTTCTCTCTTGAGTCCAAAACATAAAATGCAGTTAGTGGCAAACAGAACAATATGACTGGGAGCTGGCTGGAAGAAGTGGCCATGGGTCAAAAACCAGAAAGGTTCATTAAAGTACATAGAATGCTGAGACAATATTGATTTGGGTCTATTTACAAAGGCATTTTGGGGTAGTTAAAGTTGTACTCCTGTAGTACTGTTACATGCCTTTGTGAATTGGCAGCCGAACAGCTAAATTAGGAATTTCCATATACAATCAGTACAAATGGAAAGGATTGTGCCGTCTATGAACCTTCACTAATTGGGAGGTGTAAGTTACAGAGTCCATTCACAAGGCATGTAAGAGACTGTAAAAGAGTAGACGTACTGTGGCTATCAATGCTTTTGTGGCTCGGCCCCAGTGTTTAACAATCTGCAATAATATTGCTGCTGAATGCATGACTCGTCCAGCTGTTAACTAGACTTCAGAGAAGCTAGCTTTACTTACTAATCCAGCTTCCACAATGCACTGATCATTTAGTAAGGTGGAAGATTACTTATGACCAAGGGAATTGAATTTTAGACCTCTGTGCTTTCAGAAGCATTGCATCTATGTCGAAACAGATGACTGTGCATGGGACATTTCACTGTGAGCTTTACATTTCCATCTTCATCTTACATTTGTTTCCTATGCTGAGTGCATCCAGTGTACTGGCATGGTTGGCAGCATGAACTGGAACACTTGAATGTTTGGAGCTCCATTAAAAAAAACAACACGCCAGTGTTCTGATCTCCAGCCTATGCGCTGCCTTACAGGGGAGAGAGAGGGGCATAGGCTTTAGTTATGGGAAATGAGAGCGGGCAGCTTCCTCCGGGTCCTTGCAGCTTATGCTTCCACTGTCGTGTGGTGACAGTGGGAGCTGTGAGAGTAGTACGAGGAGGCCTCTCCAACCCCGGACTCGTCGTCTGTCTTGTGTATTTGCAGGTGCAAAGCGTATGGCGAATGCATGAACAGGCATGTGGGTCATCGGGGCTTTGCCTTCTTTTCTTCTGTGGCTGACACTGTTGCAGAATAATGGGTGCTGCTTTGCCCAGGCGTGCTGGCATAGGTGGCCTGAGCAGGAACGGCCTTTTTTTAGCATAATCGTCTGCAGGAGGCAGGTTGGAGTGACGTGGATGTGTGCGGGTAGGGTGCTTCCATCTCCTGGGTCTTCCAAAAGATGTTTTACCAGGACATTCTGGCCACACACAGAGTAATAAGCATACTGCCAAACAGCCCACTGCATTGTATAACACTGGCTCTTTAACTCCCATTCCCTTGTTCCTGCCACTCCCTTGGACTCCGGCCGATAATGATGGAGGTGGACTTTAGCAGCCAATGTTGATGCACAAGAGTTGGAGCCATCTGATTTTTAGAATAACGAGTGAGATGTTTTGCTCTAGATTCATTATAGGTAAATTTACCTCACCTGGATATTATGAGAATATGGCATGGCACCAGTACGTGTCTACCTACAGTCTGCCAGAGGAGGCTATGTTGGCTGCTGACCTATGAAGACTGCACCCTCTGAAACTACAGCCCTGTGGATTACCTTGCTGCCAAAAGACTCAAGAGTGGAAACTCCCTGCAAGCTACAGGTTAGCAAAGCTCACCTGAACAGCCCCACAAAGTAGGGTTCACTCTAGGTATTGGGGCGCACTCCTGTGGGAGTTGATTCCAGTAGCTGTGAGGGATAGGCTCCTGACCCTGAAGGGAGAGGATGCAGAATCATACTAGCAGATGAAGGCATGCTTAGTCAAGAGATTTGGTCTGACTCCAGAACAGTACAGGGTGAAGTTTAGAGACACGCAGAAATTGAGTTCAAAGTCTTGGGTAGACTTTGTGGACGTTTCAGTAAAGGCACTGGAAGGCTGGATTGTTGGTAACAAAGTTGACACATATGAGGGATTGTATAATTTGTTTTTGAAAGAACACATTTTGACTCATTGTGCAGAAGAGAAGTTACGCCAGTATCTAGTTGACTCTAAGCTGACTGACCCCAGAGAGCTAGGGGAATCAGCTGATGAGTGGGTGAGAACCCGGGTTTCCATTCAGCATCAGGGGGGTGACCAGAAGAAAGGAGGACAGGTCCCTCCCCAGGGGAAAGCCCAGGGAAATGAAGGTCAAAATCCTAAGGAGTCCTCCAAAGACCCACAAAAACCTGCACAAGGAGGGGGGGGGGCGAGCCAACCCAAATTCAAAGGGAGGAGGTTTCAGGGAAAGCCTGGTAGGTTCTTTGATCCCTCAAAGGTGGGTAAGTGCTTTGACTGTAACCAGCCAGGGCATAAGCAGGGAGATGCTGTCTGCGCCAAGAAGCTCCCCCTAAGGGGCCATCCACAGGGATTGCCAGTGTCAGTGTTGGGGTGGAGGGTGGTGTACAGAACAGGCAGGTGGTGGAAGCAATCTTAGTGTCCCTGAGTGGGGTAAGTATTGCCACCCTTGCTGCCTTACCTCCAAACATGGACAAGTACAGGCAGAGGCCTAAAGTGAATGGAACTGAGATTGAGGCTTTCAGAGACACTGGGGCTAGTGTAACTATGGTCCTGGATAAGCTGGTGCCGCCAGAGAGGTTGTTACCTGGTGAGTTTCACCAGGTGACATATGCAGACAGCACTACCAAACTCCATCCCATGGCTGTGGTGGATTTGGAATGGGGAGGTGTGACAGGTCTATGAAGGTTGCTGTGTCAAAGATGCTCCCAGTCCAGTGTTTACTGGGCAATGATCTTGAAGCCTCTGCGTGGTCAGAGGTGGCAAGAGGACTCCATATGAAAATATTTGAGATCCCTGAGTGGGTATGTGCTGTGACTAGGTCACAGACGAGCCGGAAGGGAGGGACTGGATACTTGGACCCTGGTACAAAGGGCCAAGCTGTCAAAGACAAGGGCACTGGGCCTGGTGAGCCAGCCCAGGGAATTCAAGAGTTGCAGGAAGAACCTAACCCTGATAGGGAGGATCTGGCCTCTGAGGGAGGGGCTCCATCCCTGCCAGAGCTGTCAGATTTTGCAGAACTGACAGTAGCAGGTGGACCCTCCAGAGAGGAGTTCAGTCAGGGACAGTGTGACTGTCCCACCCTTGAGAGCTTAAGGCAGATTGCTTCAAAGCAAGAGGAGGGGGATGACAGTGGGTTTCACAAACTCTACTGGGAACATGGACTTTTTTATACTGAGGCCAGAAACTTCAAGGAGGGGGCCACCAGGAGATTGGTGGTGCCCCAGAAGTACAGAGAGTTAATCCTGACTTTGAGTCACGATATCCCCTTGGCAGGACATTTGGGACGGACAAAGACATGGAACCGGTTGGTGAACAATTTCTACTGGCCCAATATGTCTGAAAAGGAAAAGTAGTTTTGCAGCTCCTGTGTCCCCTGTCAGGCCAGTGGCAAGGCAGGGGGCAAGACAAAGGCTCCCCTAATACCACTGTCAGTGGTTGGGGTTCCTTTTGAAAGGGTGGGGATGGACATTGTTGGTCCCCTGGACCCACCTACTGCATCAGGGAATAGGTATATCTTAGTGGTAGTTAACCATGCTACTAGATACCCTGAAGCCATACCTCTTAGAACCCTTGATGCACCTGTGGTGGCTTGAGCACTGCTTGGTGTGTTCACCAGAGTGGGTTTTCCAAAAGAGGTGGTGTCAGACAGGGGCACGAACTTCCTGTCCAGCTATCTGACTGCTATGTGGGATGAGTGTGGTGTCAACTACAAGTTCATCACCCCCTATCACCCACAAGGAAATGGTCTTGTTGAGAGATTCAACAAAACCCTGAAGGGCATGATAAATGGGTTGTCAGAGAAACTCAGGAGGAGATGGGATGTGTTCCTCCCATGCTTACTGTTTGCCTACAGGGAGGTGCCACAGAAAGGGGTTGGTTTCAGTCCTTTGGAGCTGGTGTCTGGACACCCTGTGAGGGGGCCATTGAGCCTGCTTAGAGAGTTTTTAGAGAAGCCTCTTAAAGAAGCTAAGGACAATGTGCTTGATTATGTACTAGGCCTGAGATCTAGAATGGAGGAGTACATGTACAAGGCAAACAGGAAACTGGAAGCCAGCCAGGAGCTCATGAAGCACTGGTATGATCAAAAGGCTACTATGCCTGAGTATACTCCAGGACAGTTGGTGTGGGTGTTGGAGCCTGTTGCTCCCAGGGCCCTCCATGACAAGTGGAGTGGTCCCTATCCAATCTTAGAAAAGAAGGGTGAGGTTACCTATTTGGTTGACCTTTGCACCCCCAGGAACCCTCACAGGGTCCTGCATGTGAATAGATTGAAACCACACCATGACAGGGCAGACATGACCATGTTACTGGCCACTGATGAGGGCGTGGAGGAGGAAACTGAGCCTGTGCCCGACCTCCTCTCCACCAATGTGCAAGATGGGTCAGTGGAGGGAGTTGTGCTCTCTCCCACGTTGACAGACCAGCAGCACAGAGACTGTAAGCAGGTGCTGGAGCAGTTTGCTGGCCTGTTCTCTCTGACCCCAGGCATCACTGAGTGGTGTGTGCACCACATTGACACCGGTGACAGCCGACCTGTAAAAAATAAAATGTACAGGTCATCTGAACATGTCAGAGCCAGCATTAAAGCTGAGGTTGCTAAGATGCTGGACCTGGGGGTAATTGAACCCTCTGAGAGTCCATGGGCCAGTCCAGTTGTACTGGTACCTAAACCTAATCCTCAGGGGGGACCCAAGGAGTTAAGGTTCTGTGTGGACTACAGAGGTTTGAATGCAGTCACAAAGACGGATGCTATACCTAGAGCTGATGAGCTCATTGATAGATTAGGGGCTGCTAAGTACCTGAGTACTTTTGATTTGACTTCAGGTTACTGGGAGATTGCCCTCACTGATGGAGCAAAGGAGAGGTCAGCATTCTCCACACCAGGGGGACATTATCAGTTCAAGGTAATGCCCTTTGGACTAAAGAATGCACCTGCCACCTTCCAAAGGTTGGTGAACAGGGTCTTGTCTGGGTTGGAACAGATCAGGGCATTCCTTGGACTGACAGGGTACTATAGAAGGTTTGTTCAAAATTATGGGACCATTGTGGGGCCCCTAACAGAATTGACTTCTAAAAAGAGGCCCAAAAAGGTGATTTGGACCCCAGAGTGTCAGACGGCTTTTGACACTCTGAAAGCTGCTATGTGTTCAGCACCAGTGTTACTGGTCCCTGACTACACAAAAGAATTTGTAGTTCAGACTGATGCTTCAGAGCAAGTTATTGGTGCAGTTTTGTCACAGCTGACTGAAGGGAGCCTTGACCAGCCAGGTGCCTTTATTAGCAGGAGGCTTCTTCCCAGAGAGCAGAGGTGGAGTGCCATTGAGAGAGAGGCTTTTGCTGTGGTGTGGTCACTGAAAAAGTTGAGACCATATTTGTTTGGGACTCACTTTCGTGTTCAAACTGACTACAGGCCTCTCAGGTGGCTCATGCAGGTGAGAGGGGAGAATCCCAAGCTGTTAAGGTGGTCCATTTCCCTACAGGGAATGGACTTTACAGTGGAACATAGACCTGGGGTTGCCCATGCCAATGCAGATGGACTTTCCAGGTTTTTCCACTTAGCCGATGAGGACTACCAGGGTGTAGGTTAGTAGCCCATCACCTTTCGTTTGGGGGGGCTATGTTGCAAAGTCATCCTGTGCCCTGGGCACCCCCCAACTTTTTGCTGACTGGAACTGGTGGTAAGTGACTCTGACTGTCCCTGGACTCTGTTTAACCAGGCCCAGGGCCAGTGCCAAGCCAAAAGGAACTCAGTTAAGACACCCAACCTACACTAGGGTACAGTTTAGTATGGTGGGGTACCCCTGTAGTTGGCATGATCTACCACCTAAGCCCCTAGTATGTCATAGGGCAGGAGATTGAAACTACCTAGAAGTCTCCAGTATCCTGGGGCATGGCAGTTTAGAGGCCAGCAGATTCTCTGCACCAGCATGTGTGCAGTGCTGAAGCCTGAGGTCAGCTTAAAAGCTGCACTGGTGGTCAGGACAGTTTTTAAACCTTAAATTGTGCCCATACTCGACTTTGGGGGTAGGGGCCCTTAAAAATTAAAACCTACCATGTTTTTGCATATTACGGACCCCCAGGGTCACCCCTAGGTGTTCCAGGGGTGGAGGGTCAGTTATCTATAAGGAGCGCCCTTATAAAATGAGTTTTTAGAAGCCTGGGTAAAGTGAAATTTTACATTTCACTCCCCACATTGTCTTAAAGAGATGCTCAAATTCGACTTTGCTGCTGGAAGAATTGGGTAAGGGTGATCTGCAATATTTCTGCAGATTCAGAACCCCTGAAGTCTTCTCTAGTTGCACAGGCGGTAGGGGTCCGGTAGAAATTAGGGAAATACTTATAAAATATGGTTTTATAAGCCCTGGTGCTACAAAAGTTGCGCAAGTCATTTTCCCCATTGCAAACCCCATGGCCCATAGGTTAACATGGTAGTAAGTGATTGATTAATAAATATTGATAGGAGAGGACTAGCCGGACCATTCAAATACTTCCCAGAATGGTCGTATTAAATCCAACGATATTATATTGTTTAATTTCTCCTAAAGTGTACATACAATAAGTTATGAGACTTTCTTGTTTGTAAGTCCAAATTCAGCCTTTCAGTGGTCTGCCCTGATTGGTCAGAGTTAAGTGGATTAGCCAGGCTGCTGGGAGGGCAGTGATCTGTTCTATAAGAATGCCAGGCCAGGAGGCGGTGTTGTAAACTACGCTCTTCAAAGGCAAGAGGGGAGGCCTGGGTTTTAGTCCACTTTGACAGTAGTGACCCAGAGTCAGGACTAGGCTTAAGAAAGGAATTTGCAGATGTTACTGGGATGGTCCATGGAAATGAGATATCCCAGGGGGTGTGTTTAGCCAGCTCTTACCTCCTTGCTGGAAAATCAGCCATTAAGGATTTGGAAGGATGATGCACTCTGGGACAAACTAAATGCCACACTCCACCGGATGTGGTCATAACTAGGAGGAGTTGCCCTGCTCTTATTGGTCAGCAGTGACCTGGTGCTTGACCCAGAGAATTTTGAATAAGTATCTAAGAGGGGCAGAGCCCTCCAGATCTGCTGCTTGAAACTGAATGAAGCAAAAAGTGCCCTGCTGAAGATTTTGCTGTGTGCAAGGAACTCTAAGGCATGACCTATGAAGACTGCACCCTCTGAAACCTCAGCCCTGTGGATTACCTTGCTGCCAAAAGACTCAAGAGTGGAAACTCCCTGCAAGCTACAGGTTAACAGAGCTCACCTGAACAGCCCCACAAAGAATTCAAAGCCTGGAGTACCAGTGGATTTGTAAGGGTTTTGTTCAACTGGATTGCGGAATTGAAGTTTCACACTTTCAAGGCCCTCTTGGAGATTCCAGAACCTTGGATTGTGTGTTGGATACTTTGGTACCTGCAAGCAGAACACCAGGAAGGTGTTCTAACTGGACCCCGCTTGCTAAAGAAGGCGGCCCACTACAGTGGTGGGAATTCTTCAGAACAATTTAGAAAGGTGTGTCCCTGACAGAGAAAACGAAATGACTTAAAGGGGCACTGTTCGTTTCTAAGCACTAGAAAGGGACTAATCTCTAAAAATTCATATCTCTGGTTCCCTACAGTAGATTATTTTCGTTTTGGTGTCATTCAAAAGATAAAAATGTTACCTATTTTTATAAATTGGTGTTGGGTTTTTATTTTGTGTGGTGTCTTAATTAATTTACTGAAATGGTGGAGAAGTGTGGCTCAATGAATAGAGTGGCAGACCCTGATGCAGAGGTCTAACCCGGGACCAGGGTTCAATTCCCTGCCTTGGCGGGTCTTGGGCTCAAAAATTCCACGGACCTGATCATTCTTGCCTTGGTGCCTATTCCAATCTTGGAGTACCACTCTGCAACTCTGGGCAATAGCTTGCTTAATCTCCACAACGGCCCCCACAACGCTAAGGATGCCTGGCCTCCACCTTGGGGGCGCCCAGGAGTGGACGCCTCACAGGAAAAGCCAGGATGGGTTCCACAATGGTATTCGTACAAGCGCCTTGAGACCCTTGCGGGTGAGTAGTGCGCTATACAAGTATCAATTTACATTTTACAATTTACATTTTTTTAAATGCTTTACATACCTGTCTTTGAAGTTAAGCCTGTCTGCTCGCAGCCACGTTACCAAGGGTTGAGCAAAGGAATACTTTTCTAAGACATATGCTGAGTCCTATCATGTGTTAGTGGCCTTATTGTCAGTGGCAGACCTACAATTGCCCCTACCAATAACCCACTTTCCAACACATACTCCTAAAAAAAGGCAGACCATCTGATACCAGAGCTCCTAAAATTGCAACTACACATTCACTTTTAAAACAGATATAGTAACTAGACTTTTTTTTAACTTCTTCGCAGTCGTTTACATCCCTTCATCATAAACCACTCTCTGTTGACCTGACTATTGAAAACGGGCAACGGCTGAAGATCATCTATGGCTCTGCGGTGGGATTCCATGCTATTGACGTTGATTCTGGAACCGTCTACGACCTCTATCTCCCAACTCATGTAAGAATTTGTTTTATGCATTGATTATTGTCATGTGTCCTTTAAAAAGTTTGGGGATTTCTTAACAAGCCTTTCTCTAAAGTGTAGATGTGTTTATCTCTTTAATAATTTTTGTTTCAGTCTTTCAATGCTACCTAACTGGAAAATCGTATTGCACTATTTTGGCTCTAGTTGTAAGCATATTTAATTCATGTGTCCCAGAAAATTCACAGGTTACCTGTTCACAACAGTATTTATTTTTAAGGCAATGGCAATTTTCCACAAGAGTAATTGTCTATACACTGGAAATTTTATGGTAAAAAAAATTCATCTGGAATAGCCACACACGCATTTGCCATTAAGACCAAAAATTCCAGTTCCAGTTTCCAAGAACTCACACAACAACATTTGGGTCCATAGTCCATTGCTGTCACTAAACCCTAGAATGCTTTTCCGCTTGACCACCTAAGTCAATCATCTCTGTCCCTTTTTAGAAAGCATTCTAAAACATACATATGTTTGCTCAACCAGTAATATGCAAGCAGTACACAGATCATATTGCTGCAGTTTAGCGCAAGAAACATCTGTTGTACACTGCGTTCTGCAAATACCCTATGCTTAACCGTAATTCTTTTTTAGCCTAAAATGTATGCTGGGACTGGTTAGGAGATGGATGGTACCAGCAGGATTGATAAACCTCACCTAAAGAAGTTAACAAGATTGTAGCGACTAGCAAGTTAACCATGTTATACAGAACTCTTGGGGATCTTTCAGAAGATAACTTTAGTAGTCATAGTATACAGATTTTTTTTTTGTAATGTTACTATTTTATTAAGATTCATAAAAATCGCAACAGCTTTTTATTGAAAGGTATGATAGTTCATACATTTCTATGTGTAGATCAAAGAGTGTAGCAACGGACTTTACGCTGGTAAAAAATGAATAGTGAACAGTTGGTATTGATATGCAAATGCGCCATTACCTTTATTTTCGTTTTTGTCTCTACAAAGAATATTTTTACTTCTAGGGGAGTGGCTTCCACTTGACCACTTAAAAATATTGGGGTTTTAGGGAATTATTGAACCCATTTGCACACTTATTTTAGCGTATAGTGGGCAAATTTGGTATAAAAGACATGAAGAAATTTGGCTGAGTACTACAGAGTTACAGAATGATGAGTTTTCTCTGTCCTGCCTTCAACCTATTTCGTCTCCTAACCCATACTGCCTTCAATAACTCTAAAGCTATGACTGAGGGGGGGCGTGGTCTGCAGCCGAGAGGAATGGCCGTGTTCTGAAGTGGCTCCTCGGCCCTCACCCATATCTCCGGCATTACTCCTTAGCCAGTACCACAGATTCCCCTTGCACCTGAGTGAAGTAGTGTGGCTCACTGGTTAGAGGCGGCAGACCCGAGAGCAGAGGACGGCCTGGGACCAGGGTTCGATTCCCGGCGCGGCAGGTTTCTGGACCAGGGTCAGCGGACTCGATAATTCTCTCGCCTCGGTGCCCACTCTGATCAGCGATCACACTCGGCAACTCTGGGCATTAGCTTGCCTCATCTTCACTAACGGCCCCACCAGACCGCCGGGGATGCCTGGTCTCACCCTGGAGATACCCATTAAGGGACCATCTCTCAGGGAAGCCAGGAAGGGTTTCGCAGCGGTCGAAGCGCCTTGGGACCCTACGGGTAAGTAGTGCGCTATATAAATGCCAATACATTTACATTTACATTTACATTTACACCGAGGGGTATTGATTGCATGTTCATCTGGACGCTGCCACATGCTCCCTGACCGCCTCTGAGCTCCTGTAGACGCGATTGGTCCCTGGGGCTCTGCTGTTCTCTCGGCCTTAAAATGGCGGCCAGGGCCTCCGACTGCCGCGGGGTCTAACTCTGGGATTGATTCTGGAGCCTGGGTGCCGCAGCGACGTAGACCTGGCTGTGTCGGGACCAGCGGAACCGATTTCCTACTACCTCAAAGAGTTCCCACCCTGCTAGCGCAAGTCAGTGCTGACCTGTGCTGCTGGCAGTGGGCCCCCCCTGGTGCCCGGGGTGACTTCTACGCGAGTCCCCGGCTTCGGGCCTGCTGCCGGGGACCGCTCCATATTGCCCGCATCTGCACTGGCTGTTCCCGCTGGCTATCGCCTGCCACACTGCTTGACTGGCTCACTCTTAACCCCCGCGGGATGAGGCGGGACCCGCGCATTGCAACGTGGTGCTCCGTGGGGGCGCCCCGGCTGTGAGGAGCCGGCGTGGATTGAGACCTGGCTTTGCGACACCGGAGGGGGCTCCCACGGCCTGGCTCGCCGGGCCCACACAAACTGCCCTTGAGCGCCCTGAACGTTGGACAACGTGGTAGCTGGGGTGGAACACTCTGCAGAGGGCCTGGCCTCCTTTGCCACGATGGTACCTACGAGCAGCCATTGCCTAGTCACGAATGTTTGCTGCCTTAAACTTGCCCTGGGTCACATTTGAGGGCCACTTAGACACTCTACTAAACGGAGCTTGGACGGATGGGGATCTACCCCTAAGTGAATATATCCACAACGTGGCCGGATCTTGGGGCTCCCCCCCTCTCCCTATGAACTGCCTGGCTGGACTCTCTAATTTGTGGGGCGCTCCTATATGTGACCTGTGGCCTGCTTCATGGTGAGTGGTGCTTTTGCGCTCCCCTACACACTACTGTCGCTCTGCTCCTCCTCCCCTGCCCCCGCCTGAGCCTTAATCACTCTGGCGTTGGCGACCTAGCGGGGTGGTGACAGGCTGCCTAGACTAGGAGGGTGGGAGCCTACTCCTATTTGATTGTTTCCAGACCCGCGCCATTGGACTAAACCGGGCGTGTTGGAGCCCAAAATGGCCTCCAATAAAGGCAACAGACCGTCTAATCAGAGACAGATTAATAAACTCTCGTGGGGCTCTAAAGGAGAGAACAAGGAGGTGAACCCTGAGACTGCGCCTAAAACTGCAACCCCCCTCTGGCAACACGTACCCCCACACTGGAAGATGTGATGGAGGCGATAGCTGGAGTCCGCTCGTCGTTGGAGACCCGAATAGACTCGGTGAACATAGAGGTCACCCTACTGCGGGCAGACTTCCGCAAAGTGGACTCTAAAGTGCGAGACATAGAGGTCAAAACCGCGGCGCTTATAGATGCCACCTCCACCCTCCAGCAACAGGTGACCCAACTACAGAAACAACAGCTGCAAATGGGGGACCTCCTTGATGACTATGAAGGACGCACAACGCGCAACAACCTCCGCATCCTAGGTGTTCCGGAACAGATGGAGGGGCCGGCCACTGATCTCTTTGTCGAGAATCTAATCCAGAAACACCTCCAGCCAAAACAACTGTCTAACTACTTCTCCATTGAGCGGGCGCACAGGGTCCCAGGGGGAAGACCGAAACCGGGCGTTTCCCCGACCCATAATTGCTCGGGTGTTTAACTTCCGTGACCGGGATGTCATCCTTCAAACGGCGCAAGCGGGGCCACCCTTACACCTGGAGAACGCTCAGATCACGCTCTTCCCCGAATTCACAGTGAAAGTTCAGGCTCGTAGACGCAGTTTCCTTGAAGTCAAAAAGGCACTCTGTGCCAAGGACATAAAGTACGCTATGCTGTTTCCCGCTAAACTACGAGTGGAGTCGGAGGGAAAGACTTGGTTCTTTTTATCACCTGAAGAAGTCTGGGACTGGCTCGAGGGATGGCGTCAGTCAGGCACCACTCCGAACCATCACCGAGGATCGACCGAGCGTGCCAGCCCAGGCTTGCTCCCTGAAAGCCAGGATTTGTTCTCCGATGGCAATCGAGAAGACCTGTGAAGTTCTCAGCTGCCCGCTCCTTTTCCGTTGGTCGATTAAGATGTTGTCCCTGGACCCGCCTGGTACGGTTGAGGTCTTATATTCTTGAGCGGCTGGGTGCCTACTGGTTTGTGCTCACCCCTGATATTCCACTCATTCCTTTCTGCGGTCCGGACATCATGGATCGTCCAGGTTATTTTATTGTTTAATGTACTATGTGAATGCCACTGCTGATATAATTCGACTTAAGCTGCACTAGGCTCTGTTATCTTGTTGACTTTGGGCGAGGGCACTCATGGCTCTCCACACACCCCGTATATGTTTGGAAGGGCGACAGGCACTCTGCCTAGTTGGGGTAGTGGATAGTTTCAAGTGCGCGGGCAGGAGGGCAGGGTGGGGGGTTGGAATGGGAGGGAGGGGGTCCTAGGGTGTTCTGTTCTGTTTTTTTTTATTTTCTTTGGCGTTTACAGCAGAGTCTTTCCTTGTCACACTTCACTCTTCCTTCAGGGTTCAAACATGGCTTGTCAGCTCCCTTGGGTATCACCTGGTCCCCGAAAGGTTCGGAAGCCTCCTGACCCTGTACCCCACCTTGTCATGGTAGATCGGCGGCACACGTTGCCTCTCCTCCTGCTATATTTCCACAGATCCCACATTATCCACCACCATGTTGCGGCCCATCTCTAGGACCATCACGATAAAGTCATGAAATGTTAACGGGTTGGGGCACAAAATAAAACGCGGTATAGTCCTTCAATATCTAAGGCGCCACTCCCCCGACATAGTATTGTTGCAGGAGACACACTTGGTGGGCAGCACTTGTCAAGCTCTTCAGAGAGGTGGCTACAGACTACTAGTACAGGCGGGGTTCACCTCTGGATCCCGTGGCATGGTATTCTTGTTAAAAAGAGTCTAGCACTCACTTACACGAAGACATGGGCTGACCCTCTGGGTCGCTTTGCACTAGTTGAGGCCGCTTGGGAGGGGCGTCCGCTAAACCTTATATCTGCATACCTCCTACCGACCCTAGGTCCGGACTCCCTCAGAGAGCTGGGCACCCGACTGCCAGGCCTCCCCACTGGCACACTCCTCATCGGGGGGGACTTCAATATGACAATGTGTGACGAACTGGACCGACAACCTAGGCGCAACTCACATAGACAGGGCTCTGACCTGTCCGACTTTGTACAGGCTATGGGGCTTAAGGACCTTTGGCGCACTCACTATCCCGACACACCTTATTTCACGCACTACTCTAACGCAACAGCATGTCCCGAATTGATTATTTATTTTGCCCCACAACAGACATAGGCTTCTTCACTCGCCCGAAAGGTCTTCCCCGAGCTTCTCTGATCACTCACCTCTTAGCGTTGACCTAACATATCACCGCCAATTCACCCGTGGTCCCATTATTATTCACCCCTGGCTTATGCAGATTCCGGACATCAAAGACAGCCTGATAGAGCGAACTGATTTGTATTTCGCGGAAAACGTTGGTTCGGTGAGCTCAGCTGTCACGATCTGGGAGGCAGGCGTACCTAGCGGTTGTTAAGGGTGAGGCACTGGCACTCAAGATGGGATATCTACGGAAGCACAACGAACAGATTCATCAGGCCGAATCTGACCTTCTTAGCCTCGAAATGTCCCACAATGCTGCCCCCTCGGAAGAGACGGCTCGCCGTCTCCGAGCCCAGCAAATAGCCTATAAAGCATTAGCACAGGAAAAAGCACAGGCTCGGTTACTCCACACAAGCCACCGCGTATACAAATTCTGTGACAGTGCAGGTAAGATGCTTGCGTGGCTGGAACGGCGTGACCAAGGGACTAGATGGGTGTCATCCATAGTAAGACCGGAAGGGTCCACAATCGTGGATCCACAAGAAATAGCGGAGGCTTTCGCTGACCATTTAGAACTTATTTATACCGCTGGAGCATGTTACACTTCGGAGGAGTCTAGACAACCTCTGGACGAGATGCGCCTACCTACCATCTCAGACACTGAAAAAGAGACCTTGGACGCCGACAATACGGCAGAAGAGCTCACTACGGCGATTTTTGCCGTTCACTCTGGCAAGGCTATGGGCCCAAACGGGGTCCCCATTGAATTTCTGAAAGGAATGGCTTCGGGAATTGTCCCCCTTCTAAAAAACATGTTTGAAGACAGCTGTGATAGCGGTATCCTACTGCTCGATCAATGACTAGCCTCCATTGCGGTCATCCTCAAGCCAAATAAACCGCCCACCAATTGCGGTACTTATAGACCGATTTCTCTGATTAGTGCGGAGGCAAAGGTCCTGGCTAAGCTTCTGGCTAATCGCCACCTCCTCGTGCTTCCCTCCCTAATACACGATGACCAGTCAGGTTTCCTTCCGGGACATAACACGGCCCTAAATTTACGGAGGGTTAATAATGTCTTGAGTCGGCAGTCTATCATACAACAATATGCCGCCATTTTGTCCCTTGACGCCACAATGGCGTTCGATTCGATCGAGTGGCCCTATCTCTTTGAGGTCCTGCTTAGATTTGGCTTTGGACCCAATTTCATCAGCTGGGTACGACTCTTGTATACAGACCTATTGGGCCATGTCCGGGTCTGCAACCATACATCTCGACAGTTTAGACTCCACCGGGGAACCCGGCAGGGCTGCCCCTTGTCACCACTGTTGTTTGTCCTCACCCTGGGACCCCTGGCCCACTGGGTCCGCACAGACGTCTCCATTAGAGGCCTCCAATGGAATGACGAGATAACAGACAACATTTCCCTTTATGCCGATGACATCCTGGTATATGTGGCTTCCCCCAGGTCCTCTATTAATAGTTTATTCCATGTCCTTACTAACTTCGGGAAATACTCGGGCTATTCGATCAACTGGTCTAAATCAACATTGTACATGCTACATGGCCCCCCGCCCATTCTACCCCGGGGGTTTTCCATCGCAGTGGCCCCAGACGGATTCAAATACCTAGGTATTTATGTTACATCAGATCCCAAAGTCTTCCATGATCGAAACCCCTCTACGAAGATTACACAGTGATGTGGCCCACTGGCGGTCCCTCCCACTCTCCCTTCCTGGCAGGGCGGCCTTATTTATAATGCTGGCGCCTTTCTTGTACGCTCTGCAAAATTGTCCCTTTCCGATCCCGAACTCCTATTTTAGCGCTGTGGAGAGTGACATCCGCCTTCTGTTATGGGACGGTGGGGCAGCCCGCATCGCCCTCCATAAACTCTTCCAAGGCTGGTACGATGGAGGCATTGCCTTGCCTAACCTGCGCCTTTACTATTGGGCATCGCAATTGGTGGCCGTCAATCACTGGTTACATGGTTCACCCATGAATCCGGCCTTCCTCCTTGACACTTGTCAGACCGGATGGGAGGGCTACCTGGGGGCCCTCTACAGCAAACCGGTCAGGAATAGATATGTTGGACCCATGGCACACACGGTCGCAATATGGCATAGGGCCAACAAGTGTATGGGATGTTTGGACAAACTTAACCGAGGAAACACCCTTATGGTCATCGCAACGACTGGGTTCCCTTTGCTTCCTTCAGGGATTTGACAAATGGGACACGATAGGGATTTCGACAGTGGGAGACCTAGTACATAGGGGCAAGCTACTGACATTTGCGGATCTTCAGGCCAAATATTCCCTTGCATTGACAGAATCTTTCTGTTATCTTCAAATCAAACACGCCATCCTCACCGCCATCCCCGACCTCACATCCATACCTGAGATTTCCCCCCTGGAGGATAGACTACTATCGGAACCTCTCCTGCAAAGGCCATCTCCTACACTTACTATAAGCTTTGTAACAATCTCTCTAACTCTTTCCAGTCCTTGCGGAACAAATGGGAGGGAGACCTGGGTCTCTTAGATGATGGGGAATGGCAGGCGGCCCTAATGTCCCCTAGAGAAACAGCTATCTGCCATTGGTTCCGACTAATCCAACTGAAGGTTTTACATAGAGCCTATATGTCCGCTCCTACACTGGCCAAAATTGGTAGACGCCCTGACGCATTGTGTCTAAGGGGCTGCGGCTTACCCGGCACCTTCTATGACATCCTATTTGACTGCCCGAGTGTGCAACACTTTTGGAGAGGAACGATTCATGAGATGGGCAATTCCCTGGGTAAGCCAATCCCACAATCGCCAAAAGAGTGTGTCCTTAATATATGGGGGGCCATGGACCTGAACGAACTGGAACTGCAATGGACGGCATTGGGCTTCCTGCTTGCTAAGCGCTCCATTCCGATGAGATGGGGCTCTCCAGAGAGGCCGCTGGTGGTGGGCTGGATGGCTGAGATGGACCGCTGCATGATTGCCGAGAAAACAGTGTACAAAATCAGAGGTTGCCCCAAGAAGTGGGACAAGAAATGGGGACATTGGAACAAATATCGAGGTGAACTCTGTGAATCTCCGACAATTGAGTTAGCCATGGTCCGAGCTGGACCCATATGACGAAATGTATGCTAATTTACTTTCCTGCTTGATTTGTACCTTGATTCAACTGTGTCGTTTTAATTGTGACTGATTTATTGACTCTGCTTTTCCTTCCAATAAAATCTTATGTTAAAAAAAAAAAGCTGTGACTGTGACAAATCTGATTGTTTTGCATAGTTTTTAGTTTCACCAGCAGGTTTGGGCCTCAGGAGTTCCTATTTTTACGTGCCAGTGATAGTTTGTGTATGCCTAATGAAACTTTGGTGTGACAAGCAACAATCTCAAAAAAGGTAATATTTCTAAATGATTAGATAGGATGCAAAAACTAATTGCAACAGGACAGAACCAAGGAAACAATAACAGTTATTTTAGAAAATGAAGCGATCTATATTAGGAACTTCAGATATAAATTGTAAATGTAATATCGGCACTATTACATTACTTGCAGGTGTAATCTAAGAATTCATGTGTAGAGAAGTGCTCGTGCAGGGAGTGAACGGCGCAAGTGAACACATGACAAAGTGCAAGGAACAATGAAAGCTGCACAACAAAATTTGTTTAGAAAATGGTTACAAAACATGGACAATAAGGATACACTTAATGCACACCTTCTGGCATCGGAATATGCTCCGCTGACATTTCCTACACGGAACGGCTCGATTTTGCCCAGACACACCCTTGACCTACATGACCAAGCATTTCATTGGTGGACCACTTCTTTGGATCCTTACCCTCGGTTGGCTCCTTGCTTCTGAGCGATTTCTTGTCTAATTTGCCAGAGCTTACTCAACAGTTTGGTTTCCATTTATTGGACCTCAAATTTGGGATTTCTCTACCGAGTGTCTGTTTTTGATTGAACGCCCACAGTCCTCACCTGACTTATTAGAACTCCATGAGATGATCCTGCTGTGCACACTGATTCTTGGGTGCACTTCTTGATGCACCGTCCTGTCCTTTCAATGGGAGTTGATCTGATTCTACCACAGCATCAAGAGAGTCATATATTATCTGGTCCTGATGATGACCTGAAATGCAAACAGGCTAAAACGCCATCAACCACTCAGCGCATTTTTTGGCATTCTTGGGGCCTTATTTATGAAGGCCTTGCGCCGCCGGTGCGTCACTTTTAACATGGGAAAAAGTGACGCACCGGTGGCGCAAGGCCTTCATAAATAAGGCCCTTGGTTCTTAAAATGTCTTTCATTAACTGGATCTTCATTGGCTAAGTTTTGAAATCATTTTCTAAACAAGTTTTGTTGCTCCGTTTTCACTATTCCTTGCTCTTTGTCATGTGTTCACTTACGCCATTTACTTCCTTCACAAACATTTTTGCACACATGAATGCTTGGATCACACTTACATATAATGTAATATCACTGATATAACATTTACATTCTGGATCTGTAGTTCCTAATATAAACCACATCATTTTCTAAAATAAATGTTGCAATTGGTTTTTGCATATTATCTAATCACCTGGAAATAATACTTGGTGCTCGTTACACTAAAGTCACCAGGTCTCAACTGGGTTTATGGGGTACCTCCTGTGGTTTGTCTTTTGTAATGAAACTTTGGAGCACACATGGTTTTGTTAATCAGGCCAATAACATTAAAGGATTATCTGAGGACCAGAAGAAATGACTTATGAGAGCAGCAGCATATAAAACAGAAATATTTCTAGAAGGGAACTATGGTAAGCCACAATCAAATAGATAACGTAAGCCACTATATAGAAATTAATCACTACTTATTCTCTGTGACTAGCTTCCCCTGTTGAGACCCACATGGGCAGGTGCTATCCCTGGCGCTGTTGTATGGCAATATAGTACCTTTCACAGACATCTTTAACAATTTCAGCATGGCATATTTTATTAGGCCATCGATCTCTAGATTTACGATGAATAATCCAATAAATTGTGGCAAGACATGAACTGTTGAATTGCCATCCATAACTGTGCAAATCATAACTGGCTACACCTTAATTCCCTCAGAAGGGAATATTATTGCATTTTCTTAATAATAATACACCTCAAGCCACCTTACAGGACCTTTGTATCTTTCTTTCCTTAGTACCCCGGGCTTTTATTCCAGCAGTGGAGAAGAAAGCACAATATGACACCCATATTAATCTTGGCCTGATAGCCTCAGTAACACGGTCAATATCTAATTTGCAATGATGCCATTAAACGGGCTTCCAATCAATTGGTGAACTTGATGAACTCATATTTGAGGCCTTGCATAAGCATCCTTTTTATCTTTACAGCCTGATGACACCAAACAAAACGTCTAACCAACCACCCAAATAAGACTCTCTGTCCAATCACACATGAAAAATTAGTTTTAAAGATAGGCACAATGTGTCTCACATTCCTCACTCTGGGACTCTCTCCCTTGTCCCTTGTCCTCTTGGCCTTGAATTGACTAAGGAAAGTCTTGGAAATGTGTTTGTGTTCCAATAGCTGACCTTGAAGCAAAATCCTCAACTATAAAATCTGATATTTTAAACATGCGATGGACTCACTTGCAGGCCCTGTGGATGTCACTATTTCAATTTTGAAGCACTTTGAAATGGTCTCTTCGCAGAGACAGTGCTATATAAATACAATATGTAAAATGAAATTAAAAATAGTTAGGTGACCTTATCAACCAAGTAACGCTACTTAAAGCATCATAAAGTTAAAGGCAAAGTAGGTTTTTTTAGTTTGTGGTACCGAATTCATGTTTCAGAAGTCATTAGGAGATATCTGCAGGATTTTATCTCATCCTCCATTTTACACTTAGTCTCTGGCGATCTTTTTTCTTCCCTTTTCCTCTGTTTTGCCTATACTAGTGGATAGTAAATATGAACTTTTCTGTTGTATAGTACTCTTCTCTTTTCTAATGCCTACCATTGCTTGTCATTAAGAAAATGTAATAAAGGCATGCACCTAAAGATAGATTGGGAATTGCTTCTAGAGCCATTAGGTGAGGACTAACCTGCCTGTGAAGAAGCCTGGACTTACTCCTCCTCTCTGAATTGGCCCATGACTGGACTGCTCTCCAAGGGTCAGTAGCTAATCTGCTCTAATTCCTCAGGGAAAGTTAAGGCAGAAGAAGGTCTCCTTCCTGTTTTGAGAACCAATTGAATATTGAGAATATATTAAACTGGAACCTGTGAGACCCTATTTGTAGAGAGACCAGAGAGAGACCTTTCGAGAGTGAACCGTCACTGAGGGTCTGGGAGTTGTAGGATAGACCATGGATGACTTTTCCAGCATTAAGCTCAATTGAGATCAGAGTTTTTTTTATATTAAAGTCTAAATCCACCATTGGACCTGAACAAAGAAGTAACTGACCCCATTGAGCCTTCACTGGCCACAGCCTTCGGCCTTACTCGCTGGAGAAATATAAGACCCAGACAAAAACTCAAACTAAGCGTCTTATGTCAGGGGTGAGCCTCTAAATTCATCCGAGTGGCAAAGCACCCTTGGTGGCTATGAAATCCAGATTTCTCCCACTTGAAGTTTTGGTGCTACAACTGAGGGGCTTGAGCAGGAGTTGGATGACAGCGTATCCTACTTCAAGAAACCCTCACTAGCTTCATGATATGTTGCTCAGTTGGATGAAACTGAGCAGAAAAAAAGTAAAAAGGTTCCATGGTAAAAGTGTTGATCAGTCCAATCTGACAGGCTTTACCAACCCCTGGTTCCATCATGATTAACCTGAAATCAGAAGTAGGTCCTGGTCTACTGGGAACATCAATCTCACATAAGTTGATGGGAGGAATATTCACAATAAGTTTAACCACTGGCAATCGCTCTGGGTAGCATTCAAACCCATGATTCTTTAGCCCACCATGCCACCTCAGTTTGGACCAAGCCATATGCAAATCAGCCCCTGCTCCCGTAGGAACAGTCCAGCCTGAACTGCCAGGCCAGATCCTCCCTGAACCAGAACACAAGCAACCCAAGGTCCTCCCTGAACCAGAACACAAACAACCCAAGATTGAATTCGCCCCAATCGAGCCTCTAAAAGGAATATTCACATAAACTGGCAAATTGCAGTTTCTAAGTGCTTTTGCTTTAAAGCTTTAAAACGTTACAAATCTGCAAAGCTGTGTCCACCATTCGCTAAATGCTTTTTAACCATCATGCTTTTTTTTAAATTTGGTTAGAGATGTATCTTCTAATGTGTTCTTAACTTTAATGTTGTTTGGTACTGCTCGAACGTATCACATGTTTCTCTGTACAATAGCCTGATGCTTATGCCAAAGCTACCAGGATTTCAGTAGAGTTTTCTCAATGAACTGTGTTGCAACATGAGAAGACTGTGTTTCTATCAAATGTGTAGTGTCACCCTCTCCCATATTAATAAACATGTTATCATGTAAACTATTTACTTGCCTAACTAAAATCCCCTTTCTGTCACTAAGTGGCGGCTGGTGATGTTTGAAAGTGATAGGGCGTAAAATTCATCTTCGACTTTCACTGAATGAGATTCAGGGTGACGGATTGTCTCCACATTCACTAGGCATACAAGTGTATGCAGACAGGCTTTACATTATCGTAAACGCACAACATAATTCTGAAGTGGTGGGAACTTACTGCCTCTTTTCATTTGCCTTATTGCTACAGCACTCCCAATATTATTTTAGATTTGCGCATTTTGTCAGACATTAAATAGTTTTTTGTACATGATGTTGGAGTTCAATTGGGTAACTAGGTCATTGTGACTAGCGGCATCGACTATGTTGTGAAATGACTGTGTGTGCGCTACGATGAAGCAATCGTGTTATAAGCCTCGCGGGAGCAGCTTGCCCACAATGAAATAAACTAAATGCTGCTTTAATTACAAAAAGAAGCTGTGTCTTTCAATTCATAAGAACATATGTGAATGCCAGCTATAACTAGAAAAATATCACCATGTGGTTTTTATTTGAAATGCTAGCGACCCCAGAGTGAAATGCTGAAAGGCTGTGCTTACCTCTGAATTGAAATGAGTTCTCTAGCTCACCTCTGCTATAGTGTGCTGCTATAAACATTGTGAACATTTTCTTCAGGCCATTGACACAAAATTGCTAAAGAGCCTTTTTAAGTATGTGTTTTCCTCTTCACTGAGTAGTTCCTGTTTGTTGCCAGTTTGTTTACCACTGGGTAAACTAGCCCTTCAACAATACATGGTCTGTTTCAATGTGAAAAGCTGCAGGGACTTAACCGTATCGCTGCAGCGGCTTTTCCCGCTGTGTGCTGCTTTTTTCAAATTACAGCGTTACATGACGAGCTCAGCTCGTCATCATCATACGAGCGCCGTAGCTGATGACGAGCTCAGCTCGTCATCAGCATCAAAGGGGTTAAAGACACACAAGTGATCTTCCAATGGTTTTGAACCATTGCTATTAATGAAACACCAATATATACTAACAGATGAACCCACCACTCACCAAAATATAAGCATTATTTTATATATATTTATTTCGTCTGAGAATTCATGTTTTCATTTTTTTGAAAATGTTCATTGTATACAAATATATCTTTTTTTCGTTTTATAACATAATTAAGAACTATGTTATAAAACGAAAAAAAGATAAATTTGTATACAATGAACATTTTCAAAAAAATCAAAAAAATGAAAACATGAATTCTCAGACTAAATAAATATATATAAAATAATGCTTATATTTTGGTGAGTGGTGAGTTCATCTGTTAGTATATATTGGTGTTTACATTATTTGTGGTTTATTACTTTTGTGTTTTCACTTGACTATAGACCTTTACCAAACAGTTTAGTTTCCCTATGTATAGCAAGTGTATCATTTTTATATATAGGGGTCCCCTTCTTTCCAAACTGTTTGAACCATTGCTATACATAAAAGAAATGGTCGCACCAATGCTAGCTGTAACACGTTTGCAAACTGTGCACACTGGTGGAGTATGTGTGCTTGTAAAGAAAACATATTGAATCTATGACAGCTTTAAACGTTATTGATGTTGTACATGTGGATTCCAAAAGCATTCCTCAAGCTTCCAGTCTCACAAGCTGTTTTTTTTTTACCAAGCTTGTGATTGAATTGCAGCCTAGGGACCCATCTCAGTTATATCTAGTTAAAAAAAGAAGTACTAGGGCCACAGGCGCATTACTTGTCTGCATCATTGCCACCTCCCACAATCACTGGAAAGGAGGAAAAATTCCACCACCAGCTTGCCATCTACACTACACCTGCAGCTATTGATCACAGCAAATGGTATACACGGGGGACACTGCAGCAGCTACAAAGAATCAGCAGTATTAGTATTTGTCTCGAGGCTGCAGGGAAAGTTAACATCACTGGGGTTTCAAAGCGACCATATTCATTAGAAACATCCATTATTGATGCAGCTAATTCTCAAAGTATCCTGTGAACCGTTTTTGTTTTATGCCCTAAAATTGAAAGACCATAATATTTCTCTAGACGAAATTGAAGCATGGAGACATCACTCACATATCCCATGTCAGGGATGAACGGCAGGCAGCACAGCTGTCAGCACAGACTTCTTAAGTTTGTAATATGGTCGTGCTCACTACCAGAAAGACGGAAGCCCCGGCAGAGGATAATTTTAAAACATGGCTAATGATGTCTGCTTTAAAAAACAAAACTGCACCATAATTGGCCATATGTTATGCTGTTTTTGCCCCTGCACTATCCGACTCATTTTCATTTTATTTTTTACTCCTTGATTATTTGAAATCTTACAATACATAAAAATAACAATTCATAATATTATAAATATAATATAATAAACTCTGGCTTAAGGATAATAAAAAACATTGATTAATAAATGTATCAAAACCATCCATACCATACAGTAAGACATCTCAACACTTAATAATGCAGACCTCAAAATACAAATATAGTTAATATATACATCTTATGTTATCCTATAGTTTAATCTTGTGGGTATAATTTGTATTATTGATAAAAACTTTAAAAAGCTATAATCAGAGCTATATAATCTGATTGTAGACATCTTATGAGTGCTTGTCTACAGGTTCATATTCCACAGGAATTAAAATGTCACTTAAGTAAAGTTCTTCTTTCATCTTTACATTTTGGGCATATACAGAGTAAATTAAAAATGTTCTCCCCTCCTGTTTACATAAGTGACAAAGTACCATTTCCATTGTTCGAAAGCAAGGCATTACGTGACATAAACCCTGGAGAAGGCAAAAACAGGCTTTTGGACAAATGATTTTTTGCTTTAGGGACCACGGAGTTTCCAAATATGATTGAACTTTTATTTTTGTATACCTGTTCATTAGTGACCATGCATGCGTTTTTTTTTTTACAAATGAGGCTTTATCTTTATACAACAACAGATGCTTTGTAGTTTTATTCATAACTTTTTTTTTAATGAATCTGTAGTTATTGGCATGGCCCAGATCATGTGCGCAGAATATTCATCTAAGGCGACGTGTATGTATTTCCAAAATTAAGACTTCTGATATATTTGTATTTCCTGCCAAAACAAATTGGATATTTGATTTATAGTGTCCATTTTGATTCTTTTCCAGACTTTTGAAAATTGGTCTTTTCGTGCAATTAGCGGTTTTGTTAGTCCAAATTCTAATCTAATTTGTGCGGGCGATGCGTTGTGTTCAAGGTGAAAGAGTGATTCAAAAATGTTGTCACAGCATTATTGATGGGTATAGCATCTTTACCACACATGGCTTCGCTACCATACGTTTGCGTTGGTAAAAATTTTGCAGATATTACTTTTAGAAGAGGAAGGAAACTTGGCTCCCCTGGGGACTTCTGCAGGGTTCTAAATGCTGTCAGTAAGGTGTTAGTTCACCTTTGTAGATCAGCCTTATGTGGATGAAATGTTTCCATTATTATCGAATAGTACTCCCAGATATTTATACGACCTTACTTGTTCCAATTCCAAATTTTGGAGAAACCATTTGTTCTTATACTTTAACATTGTTTTTTTTGTAAACTCCATAATTTTTGTCTTGGATTCATTTATGACCATGCCATTTACTTGGGAATACTTTGACATCCTATTTATCAGGCGTTGTAGGCCAAACTTTGTCTGACTTAATAGGATAACATCCAGTGCCGGATTGGGAACCAAAACCGGCCCTGGCAAAGTGCTCGGTCACCCCCCGGGTGGAGGTTGGGGTGCGACCGAGCTCTTTGCCGGGTCGGTTTTCTGCCGATTTTGTTACGGGCCGATTTTGCAGCTATGCTGCAAAATCGCCCTTGTAACAAAAACGGCCCCAGGGTCCCAAAACTGGCCCCACCCTTGCGGCGCACCGGGGGATTGCCCTGTGACGCTAGTCCGGCCCGAATAACATCATCTGCATATAATAGGTTTGATATATAGGTGCGGGCTAATTTTGGTGGATAGGCATTAACCTCATCCATCACTTGTGTTAAGTTCGCTAGAAATAGATTAAAAAGCAATGGGACCTGAACGCACGCTAGCTTTAGGCCCATCAAATTTGCAATTTTCTTGGAGACACACTAACCGACTCTACTGTGCCAGAGTCTGGAGGTTGCTTTTTTCCAAAGAGCCAATGCTGATGTAGCTCTTATGATACTTATTATATTAAATAACATAAGAGCTGTGTTGGGATTGGATGGACAAGGCAACACAGTGCCCCAGTAAAGACATACAGTGATGCATTCGCTGGCCCAGCACCTTTGGACCAAAAAGCCTGAAGTGTACATGTCTGACTGATCAAGTCCAGAGACAAGTCAGTCTGTCATGCGCACTTTGATTACACAGCATAGATGCTCTCCATGGCAACTTCCATGCCCTCTCCCTTCCCATCAAGTTCAAGTTTAAAATTTGTATAGCGCACTACTCACCCAGAGGGTCTCAAGGCGCTTGAGGGAGGGGGGAGTACATTACTTATCGAATATCTAATTTTTTAGTTGTTTTCTGAAGGAGAGGTGGTTCTGTGTAAGGCGAAGGTGGGTGGGGAGAGAATTCCAGGTCTTGGCCGCTAAGTAGGAGAAGGATCTTCCCCCCATGGTGGATCTTTGGATGCGTGGAATTGCGGCGAGGGCTTGATTAGACGATCGTAGTTGGCGGGTGGGGGTGTAAAAGGACAGGCGCGTGTTGAGGTATTCGGGTCCTAGGTCGTAGAGGGCTTTGTGTGCGTGGGTGAGGAGACGGAACATTATTCTCTTGTTGACGGGGAGCCAGTGGAGGTCTTTCAGGTGACCGGAAATGTGAGCTTGGCGGGGGATGTCTAGGATGAGTCTGGCTGAGGCATTTTGTCAAGTCAAGTCAAGTCAAGTCAAAGGATTTATATAGCGCACTACATACCCAGAGGGTCTCAAGGCGCTTATGGAGGGGTGGGGAATTACTTGTCAAATATCCACGTTTTAAGTTGCTTTCTGAATGCTCGGTGGTTCTGGGTAAGGCAAAGGTAAGTGGGAAGTGAGTTCCAGGTTTTAGCTGCCAGGTAGGAGAAGGATCTACCTCCCATGGTGGTCTTGTTAATGCGAGGTACAGTGGCAAGGGCTTGGTTGGAAGAACGAAGCTGGCGGGAGGGGGTGTAGAAGGACAGTCGTGTGTTGAGGCATTCTGGTCCGATTTCGTAGAGTGCTTTGTGTGCGTGGGTTAGGAGCCGGAAAGTGATCCTTTTATTGACGGGAAGCCAGTGGAGGTTTTTCAGGTGACCAGAGATATGTTCTTTACGTGGGATGTCTAATATGAGCCTGGCTGAGGCGTTTTGGATTCGTTGGAGTTTTTTCTGGAGTTTTGCGGTAGTCCCGGCGTAGAGGGTGTTTCCATAGTCCAGTCGGCTCGTGACCAGAGCGTGGGTGACCGTTTTCCTAGTTTCGGTGGGGATCCAACGAAATGTTTTTTTGAGCATGCGAAGAATGTTGAAGCAAGATGAGGAGACGGCGTTGACTTGTCTGTTCATTGAAAGTGAGGAATCCAGGATGACGCCCAGGTTCCGTGCGTGGTCTGTCGGGATGGGTGCTTTTCCAAGGGCTTCTGGCCACCAAGAGTCGTCCCATGCGGAGGGGGAGGTACCTAAGATGAGGACTTCTGTTTTATCAGAGTTCAGTTTCAGACGGCTGTGTTTCATCCATTCGGCTACTTCTTTCATTCCTTCGTGTAGGTTAGTTTTGGCGGTGCTAGGGTCATTGGTGAGTGATAGGATCAGTTGAGTGTCGTCCGCGTAGGAGATGATGTTGAGGTTGTGTTGGCGGGCGATGGCCGCGAGGGGGCTCATGTATACGTTGAAAAGGGTGGGGCTGAGTGAAGATCCTTGTGGTACGCCGCAGATGACTTCAGTGGCCTCTGACTTGAATGGTGGGAGGCGGACTTTCTGGGTTCTTCCGGTGAGGAACGAGGTGATCCATTCCAGGGCTTTTCCTTGGATTCCGATGTTTCTGAGGCGCTGTAGAAGGGTGCTATGGCAGACTGTGTCAAAGGCTGCGGAGAGGTCGAGGAGGATGAGGGCGACTGTGTCTCCATTGTCCAGTAGAGTTCAAATGTCTTCTGTTGCTGCGATGAGGGCGGTCTCAGTGCTGTGTTTTGCTCGGAAGCCGGACTGTGAGGAGTCGAGGGATTTGTTGGCTTCGAGGAAGGCGGCGAGCTGGTTGTTGACAGCTTTCTCGATGACTTTGGCCGGGAATGGAAGGAGCGAGATGGGGCGGTAATTTTTGAGTTCGGTGGGGTCCGCTGTGGGTTTTTTCAGAAGGGCGGTGAGTTCAGCGTGTTTCCAGCTTTCCGGGAAGGTGGCGGATTTGAAGGAGCAGTTGATGACGTCTCGGAGGTGCGGTGCTATGATGGAGTCTGCTTTGTTGAAGATGTGGTGAGGGCATGGGTCTGTGGGGGATCCTGAGTGGATGGAGTTCATCAGGCGGATGGTGTCCTCAGTGGAGATTGTGTTCCAGTCATTAAGGATGTTTGAGGGGGGTGAGGGTCCAGCAGATGGTTGGGTGGGTTGGTCTTCGGGTTGGTTGTCGAAGCTGTTGTGGATGTCTGCAATTTTGTTGTGGAAGAATGAGGCTAGGGAGTCGCAGAGGGCTTGAGAGGGGGTGATGTTGTTAGAATTGGCCGAGGGGTTGGTAAATTCCTTGACGATGTTGAAAGGTTCCTTGCTGTTGTGGGCGTTGTTATCTAGTCGTTCCTTGAAGGCGGTTTTCTTGGCCTTTCGGATCAGTTGATGGTGTATGCGGGTGGCGTTTTTGAAGGCGTCCTTGGTGCTGGTGGTTGGGTCTTTTTTCCAGGCCTTCTCAAGGGAGCGGCAGAGTTTCTTGGATTTCTTAATATCATCGTTGAACCATGAGGCCTTCTTGCTGCCAAGTTTGTTTTGCCGTTTTTTCAGTGGTGCTAGGATGTCGGCGCTGTTGGATAGCCATAGGGTGAAGTTGGTGGCGGCTTGGTCGGGGTTTGAGGAGTGGGTTGGGGGGTTAAGAAGAAGCGATGAGGAGATCTGGTCGATGGTGATTTTGTTCCAGTTTCTTTGCAGAGTTGGTTGGGGGTGGTTGTTGAGTTTGGGCTTGTTGTAGGTAAAGTGAACGCAGCTGTGGTCAGTCCAAAGGAGGTTCGTGGTGTGGCTGAAGGAGACATGATTGCTGGAGGTGAAAATAGGGTCGAGAGTGTGACCTGCGATGTGGGTGGGGGAAGTGACCAGTTGTTTAAGTCCGAGGTTGGCGAGGTTGTCCAGCAGGGTGGTGGAGTTGTGGTCGTTGTTCTTTTCAAGGTGAAAGTTGAGGTCTCCAAGAAGGATGTAATCTTTGGAGGAGAGCGCGTGTGGAGTGATGAAGTCCGTGATGTCTTCGCTAAATTGAGCGCGGGGTCCTGGAGGCCTGTAAAGGAGGGTGCCTCTGAGTGTGGTCTTGGGGTTGATGTGGATCTGGAAGTGAAGGTGTTCAGAGTTGGCGAGGTTGACGTCAGAGCTGGTTGAGATTTGGATGGATTTCTTATGGACGATAGCGATTCCTCCTCCTGTGTGGCCGGTACGGTCCTTGCGTATGATCTTATAATCTTCTGGGATGGCAATGGTGATGTCTGGGGCGGAGGAGGCGTTCATCCATGTTTCAGTAAGGAAGGCGACGTCCGGAGAGATGGTGTCTAGTAGATTCCATAGGTCAATGGCGTGCCTGTGGACCGATCGGGTGTTGAGCAAGATGCATTGTAGGTGGTTGGGGTCGGGAATCTGAGGTGTGGTCGTAGCGGAGTGGTTGAGGGTGCAGAAGTATTTGCAGGAGTAGCATGAGAAAGGTCCATGGGTGTGTCCAGGGGCGGCTTGGACGCAGGTCGGGGGACGGCCGGGGTTAAGGGCTAGGAGGGTGGTGGCATCGTAGGTAATGCGGGAGGGGTGGGAAATGCAAGGGCCAGGGGGTCTGGCGCTGGGCGCGGTCCAGGCGCGGACCTTCGGCGTGTCCGTAGCGCGTGGACGCTGCGCGTGGGGGCATTGGCCATAAATGGATGGTGGAGGGGGCGGAGCGTGGGAGGGTCAGCAGCTGGGAGGCGGTAGCGGGGAGGAAGGGCTGGGAAAACAACAACAGCAAACAAAATGGAGTTCAGAGGGGAGGCGAGGCAGGGGCAGTAAATCGCCTGAGACACCGAAAAGTAGATTAACAAAATATTTTACGTTGCTGGCAGAACTGCAGAAGTGGGCAAACACAGCTAAATGCAATGCAGGGCGAGCGGCGCTACAATTACATGCGCTGTGAGCCGGTCAGTTACCATGCGGGGACAGCGTTACAGTGAGCAGTTTCAGAAAACACAGCGCAAATTGGCTAAATGCAGGCGATACCGCTATTTTACTAAATGCAGGCGATACCGCTATTTTACTAAATGCAGGCGATACCGTGATGTCAATGAGCAGTGCGAGGATCCCCAGGCAGACAGCAGCAGTACTGGGAGAGGAGCGAGGAGGGAGCAACCGGTCAGGAGCGAGTCCGGGCGGTCACAGGGGCTGAGAGGACGAGGTAAGCTCTGTGAACGTGGGTGGGAGGGTCAGCAGGTGGGAGGCGGTACCGGGGAGGAGGGGCTGGGAAAACAACAACAGCAAACAAAATGGAGTTCAGAGGGGAGGCGAGGCAGGGGCAGTAAATCGCCTGAGACACCGAAAAGTAGATTAACAAAATATTTTACGTTGCTGGCAGAACTGCAGAAGTGGGCAAACACAGCTAAATGCAATGCAGGGCGAGCGGCGCTACAATTACATGCGCTGTGAGCCGGTCAGTTACCATGCGGGGACAGCGTTACAGTGAGCAGTTTCAGAAAACACAGCGCAAATTGGCTAAATGCAGGCGATACCGCTTTGTGACCAGTGCATGGGTGACCGTCTTTCTTGTTTCGGTGGGGATCCAACTGAAGATCTTTTTGAGCATACGTAGGATGTTGAAGCATGATGATGAGACGGCGTTGACTTGCCTGGTCATCGAGAGGGAGGAGTCCAGGATGAAGCCCAGGTTACGTGCGAGGTCCGTTGGTCTGGGTGCGATTCCCAGGGCCGGTGGCCACCATGAGTCGTCCCAGGCGGAGGGGGATGATCCTAAGATGAGGACTTCCGTTTTGTCCGAGTTTAGTTTTAAACGGCTGTTCTTCATCCACTCGGCTACTTCTTTCATCCCTTCGTGTAAGTTGGTTTTGGCGGTGTTTGGGTCTTTGGTGAGGGAGAGGATCAGCTGGGTGTCGTCTGCGTAGGAGGTGATGTTGAGGTTGTGTTGGCGCGCGATGGATGCGAGGGGACTCATGTATACGTTGAAGAGGGTGGGACTGAGTGATGATCCTTGCGGTACACCGCAGATGACTTCGGTGGCCTCTGATATGAAAGGGGGGAGGAGGACTCTCTGGGTTCTTCCGGCGAGGAACGAGATGATCCAGTCTAGTGCTATTCCTTGTATTCCGACGTTGCTGAGGCATTGTATAAGGGTGCTATGACAGACTGTGTCGAAGGCTGCGGAGAGGTCAAGTAGGATGAGGGCAGCTGTTTCTCCGTTGTCCAGTAGAGTTCGAATGTCGTCTGTTGCTGCGATGAGGGCGGTCTCGGTGCGGTGTTTGGCTCGGAAGCCGGACTGTGAAGGGTCGAGGGATTTGTTGGATTCGAGGAAGGCGGCGAGCTGACTGTTGACGGCTTTCTCAATGACTTTGGCAGGGAATGGGAGGAGCGAAATGGGGCGGTAGTTCTTAAGTTCAGTGGGGTCTGCTGTGAGTTTCTTCAGGAGGTCGCTGAGTTCGGCATGTTTCCAGCTTTCCGGGAAGGTAGCGGAGCTGAGGGAGCTGTTGATGACGTCTCTGAGATGGGGTGCGATAATGGAGTCTGCTTTGTTGAAAATGTGGTGGGGACATGGGTCGGTTGGCGATCCTGAGTGGATGGAGTTCATCAGGCGCATGGTGTCTTCAGTGGTGATTGGGTTCCAGGCGCAAAGGTTGTTGGAGGGGGGTTTAAGTTCAGAGGTGGGTGAGGTGGACTGGTCTCCAAAGCTGTTATGTATGTCAGCGATTTTGTTGTGGAAGAACGAGGCTAGAGAGTCGCAGAAGTCTTGGGAGGGAGTGATGTCGTTGGTGCTGGCGGTGGGGATGGTAAACTTTTTGACGATGTTGAATAGTTCCTTGCTGTTGTGGGCGTTGTTGTCGAGTCGATCCTTGAATGCTGATTTATTGGTGGATCGGCTCAGCTGGTGGTGTTTGCGGGTGGCGTTCTTGAAGGTGGCCAGGTTGTCAGTGGTTGGGTTTTTTCGCCAGGCTTTCCCGATGGTGCGACAGATCTTCTTGGATTTCTTAAGGTCATCATTGAACCAGGGGGCTTTTGTGTTACCTTGCTTGATTTGATGGTTTTTCAGGGGTGCTAATTCGTCAGCGCTGTGGGTGATCCATTGTGTGAAGTTGGTGGCTGCTTGGTTTGGGTCTGATGATTTGGCAGGAGGGTTTTGGTGGAGCGCTGTGAAGAGCTGGTCGGTGGTAATTTTGTTCCAGTTTCTGCGGGGAATTGGTTGTGGGTGGTTGTGGGTCGTAGTCTTTTTGTAGTTGAAGTGAACGCAGCTGTGATCCTTCCAATGGAGAGCTGTGGTGTGATTGAAGGAGATGTGCTTGCTGGAGGTGAAGATTGGGTCGAGCGTGTGCCCGGCATAGTGGGTGGGGGTGTCAACAAGTTGTTTGAGTCCGAGATTGGCGAGGTTGTCCAGAAGGGTGGTGGTGTTGCTGTTGTTGTTCTTTTCCAGGTGGAAGTTGAGGTCTCCCAGTAGAATGTAGTCCTCGGAGGGGAGGGCGTGTGGGCTGATGAAGTCAGTGATGTCTTCGCTGAATTGTGTGCGGGGTCCTGGTGGCCTGTAGATGAGGGTGTCTCTGAGTGTGGTCTTGGGGTCGGTGTGGATCTGGAAGTGAAGGTGTTCGGCAGCTGCGAGGTTATCATCGGAACTGGTCGTGATGCGGATGGTGTTCTTATGGACGATGGCGATGCCACCTCCTGTTTGGTTGATGCGGTCCTTTCGGATGATCTTGTAGCCGTCCGGGATGGCTATGGTGATGTTGGGTGCTGATGAGGCGTTCATCCAGGTTTCTGTAAGAAAGGCGACGTCCGGTGATGTGGTGTCGAGTAGGTTCCAAAGTTCAATGGCGTGTCTGTGGACCGAGCGGGTGTTGAGCAGGATGCACTTCAGGTGGTTAGTGTCGGAGCTCTGTTTGGAGTTTGTGGATTTGGTGTGTGTCCTGATGCAGTCGACCTTGCAGGAGTGGCAGGTGAAGGGTCCATGGTTGTGTCCTGGGGCGGCTTGGTAGCAGTTTGGGAGTCGGCCGAGGTTAAGTGCAGAGAGGGTTTCGGTGTTGTATGTTAAGCGGGTGGAGTGGATTTTGCGGGGACCAGGGGGTCTGGCGCTGGGCGCGGTCCAGGCGCGGACGGGCGTAGACGGGCTTACATTTGGCACGCCTTCGGCGCGCATAGGGTGCGTCCGCTGCGCGTGGATGCTGCGCGTATGTTGCTCTGACATAAGTGGATAGTGGAGGGGGGCGGAGCGAGGGAGGAGCAGCTGGGAGGCGAGAGCGGGGTGGAGAGACGGGCCAGGAGGCACAGCAACAACAAAATGGCAGCAAAAAACAAAAGCGAAACAGGACGAGATTGGGGCACAGTGAGGAGTATAACTATGGGCAGTAGTGGCACCGGCACAATCAGTCACTAGTTAATTTACCGATCAGTGCGAGTAAAGCAGTGATAGTAATGGGCAATAGAGCGCTACGATGATAGTCAGGCACAGAGAAACTATTAAATGCAATGCGAGCAGTACAATGATGGGCAAGGCAGCGCTACGATAATAAACAAGCATAACAATTTCTAAATGCAATGCGAGCAGTATAATGATGGGCAAAGCAGCGCTACAATAATAACAAGCACAACAATTTCCAAATGCAATGCGAGCAGTACAATGATGGGCAAGGCAGTGCTACGATAATAAATAAGAATGGGCGAATTTTGCGAATCTGGCGTTCGCGAATTTGCGGATTGCGAGTTCGCAATCCGCAAAATCCGCGAATTCACGCGAATTTGTGGATTTTTTTGTTTTTATAGTGTTCGCAAGGGTTTCTGCCAGTTCGCAAGGATTTTGTACCAGTTTGCAATTGCGAACTTACTTGTCGGCACGCAACGGTTGCGACTATGTTGTTTCTACGTCTGGTTCATCATCACAGGTTCACAGCACCCTCTGTTTCAACACTGCCACCCTCTGTTTCACCCATGCCACCCTCTGGTACATCAATGCCACCCTCTGGTTCATCATCATCACTGTAGATTATGGGGGGAAAAAGCAAGCACACCTGCCCTGCTTCAACTGACATGAATTCATTTGGGGTTGATTTATTAATGTGTCACTGTTTTAAAATTCCAGTCCGGCACCTGCTTCCTTATCTGTAATTTGCTTTCTGTTGCAGTGCAATTTTTTTTCAAGGACCTTTGTGGCCTACTTGTAGCTATTCTATGATCCAGCTGTGAGGGTCAGACCAGGGTCATACAATTGTTGCAACTAGCAACTGAACTCTGGAGGGGCCCCAGTCAGGAAGCACTACAGGGAATGGTTACTAATGATGAATTTGAACTTTTGCACCTGCAGAGTGCTTTCAGTTTAGCAAAACTCGTTTTTCTGCAGAACAGCAAATGTAATGCCCCAAACAAACTTACTTGTGAAAGTTGATTTCTAATCCAAAAGTGATCCAAAGAAAGTCAAAAGGCCTCAAATCCCAAAAAGGGCAGGCAAATGTCAACCTGAGGAGTTATTCTGATAAAAATCATCATTTTCAGAAGGTATATATGCTGCTTGCTAGTGGATTTCTTGTGCAGAGTTGCAAATTTTGTAATTTCGCGAGTGCGAGATTGTTGCTGCCCGCCGCACCTACATGTTCGCAATTGTGAACTTACGCCGCACGCCGAAAAATTCTATCACCAAGAAAAAAAAATCCGCTGCGTGCGAATTTGCGGATTTTCGGTAAATTTGCGAGCGTTCGCAGATCGCGAATTTACCGAAAATCCGCAAAATCCGCGAGCGGAACGGATTTTCCGCCCATGCTTAATAATAAACAAGCACAACAATTTCTAAATGCAATGCGAGCAGTATAATCCAACTAACAGAAAATAAAATACAAATGCAAACTGCTTCATTTTCAAGGCGGGTGAAGGCTCAAAGTAGTGGGCAAAACACTCTTCTGCCCCTATACAGGAGCCCCCGCTGTCGTCACTTTAGCACCAACATGTTCCTATGGCAAGCCCTACTCTGTTCCTACAGCACGAATATTGCCCAATGTCACCTACGACTCTGCTACTATAGCAAATCTAACTCTATCCGTGTAGCCTTATTGTGTCCTCCACTCACATTCACCCATTCTTCCATTCATGGGTGAGTGAGTTCACGGGTCTGTGGTTGACTCGGTGAGTCAACCACTGACCTGTGATCTCTCTCACCCATGAATAATCTATTCATTGAGTCACTCATTTTAACCAGTCCATGCACTCACGCATCCATTCAGGGACTAACCTTTTCTCACATTCATCCCCTCATTCATACTACCACGCATGCAAAGTTGCTAACCCAGAAAGAAAAATATTCACTTACAAAATAAGACCAGACCTGTTGCCTTTTCATATGTGTGTTTCTTTTTTATTCACCGAATGGAAGCTCACTTCACTGTGAAAGCTACAATCTGCCCTTTCACAAGGACCGCATCCATACACAATAGTAAGTTCCTTCAAGAACCAAGGGGTACTACAGAAATGTGGGCTTTTGGGGACCAAAAATAATTTTGCTTTTAGTCGAACTTCCCCTGCAATAACGTTTTGCAAAGACCATGACAAAACAAACATTCACAAGGCCAAAAGACTGGGAACTAATGCCACACCTATTTTCTTTGCCAAACTTTGTTAAATAAAAGCAGTGCTGGCCATGATTTTTCAAGGAAGATACATGCTTTGCTGGCATTCTAAAGATAAGTCAGTACTTATGCTTCTCTATTTAGCAGTACCGTGATTGCACTGTAAGACCAAGCGCACCTCTGTGTCTCCCATCCCTCAGGAGAGCAGTTTAGGTGTGAGAGTAACGTTCTCTTAAACTTAGGAAGCTGTTAGGCAAGTTAGAAAGAAGGGCTGGGGAAGCTCACCCAAAATGCGAAAGGGCGATTGACTGCTAAGCAAAACCACTGACTTCTCACAGAGGGATAGTTCAAATCCATCAAAGACAATTAAAGCCGGGGAAAAATCCCTCACTGCTTTTTCAGAGCCATGACATCCCGCCAAAAAAAAGGACCATGTGACATCAATCAGGCTGCTGTCTCTGAGGCATCGTGCCCTGGATATGCGGCGCACGCGTGGGACCTCAATCCATTTGTGTTCGTCCTCTGTAAAATGGAATGTTCTATAAATAAAGAGTCCCCCCTTGGCCCGGTCCCAGTACCTCTGATGGGAGGCTGCTCCGGTGAGCCCTCCTCGTCCTTTCAATGGAGGCGGGCGGTATTTCCTTTGGGCACTCGTAGTTCAAATGACACGCGCCGCTTTCTTTTACTCTCTCTTCTCGTTTTATCTACTCGTTCTCTCTACTCCCTGCCTGCATCGGTTGCCCATGAGAAGTCCGAGGCAACGCATACAAATTTCTCTCCGCCTCTGGATTCCGGTGTTAATGTTACGGATAGTCGTGGCAGAGTCCTGGACTGAGCGGCTCGGGCCGAGAGCTTTCTGCTTGGCAAGTACAACTTTTGCATACTCTCTTCTCGTAGATTCCTGCGAGAGCACGATGCATGCAGCGCATATGCTGCAAGTGACTGCATGTTCCGTGCCAGGCGCTTTTCATTAAACCTGTTCTACATTACATGAGGGAACCGCCACGCGCGCAGCGGAGAGGGCGGTGTTTTACGCAGAGAAGTGCTGTTGCCTAATTAATTGCATTATGCATTCATCCCATAGTGCACCTGCGCAGGTTGCAAATCTAATACCTCACATTATTACTTTATTTTGCTTTGTATGTGTATAGCTATTGAGGATGTTGAAATTGTTCTTCGTTTGAGTTCACCTGGGGCCAATTGTTTGAACTTCAGGGAGATTTGGAGTCGTTTCTTGGATACGAAGGACGCGGAGCAAAATATCGAGACTCCTTCAGATTCACCGAGATTTTGTTAACAAAGTTATGAAGTTCGCAGACAACTTATATTTTTTACCTACATTTGGAGACAGAGACTATTATTTTAGGCTGTATCTTTTAAGTAGTTTTTTTATCACAGTATTTGAACTTGTTAGCTGTATTGATCTTATTCGTGTTCGCTGGTGTTTGTTTTAATTTACCATCTGTGCAATCCGGAGCAATACATTATAATGAGCCATATGGAACTAACATTTTGCGCTACTAATTAAAGTGTCATCGACAACTTTTACTGCATAGACATTCACATATAACAACAATGGTACCCTGTATCAACAAAAGTGGTGGCTCAGTGGACAACTGCACCCACTCCAGGGGGTCTAGGATTGTACTCGTGGTTACAGGTTCGATTGATCAAAATGAGCACCATTGATTTGGGTAACATGAAGCACCTGTTATTTCAGTGCAAAGACATGGGTGAACATGTTTACAAAAAATGTTTATGGTATGGCAAATGCATCCAACTTAGTCAAATACAACCAATCTTATTAATACTGCTTGCAAATCTGAATAATGCTGATACAGTACTCTTAGGTGATGGGGCCTTGCATGCAGATAATCCAACATCTTTGCTACTTCACGAAACTACCCAAAAGAACTAAAAGAGCTACAAAACGTCTGAGGAAACGAAACTGATGCTAAGTGAAGATCTTGGGGTCCTGGGTAGCCAATATATAAAGAGATGATTTTAAATGAAAAGAGGGAACTAATACACAGCAGTTAATTTGCGCTGGTGGTTACCTCTAAAGTAAAGAAATATGCGCCTGTATTTGCGCTGGTTGACCATCCAGCGCAAATACAGGCGCAACACACGAAGCGGCTCGCGACATTGAACATACTAAATATGAACTTTTAGCCCCTTCGCTGCGGGGGTAAATCCCCCGCTGTGCTGGAGGGCAGGGGGGCGCCCACAGCGCCTGCATGCTCATGACGAGCTGAGCTCGTCATGAGCTACGGCGCTCCTGTGCTCATGACGAGCTCAGCTCGTCACAGGTGCATTGGCTCAGTGGAACGTTCAGCACAGCGGGGGAATTATCCCCTCGTGTGAGCTAACTGCCTTTAAATAATACCGGTTGGGATACCATATTTCTTTACTTTACCACACCCCAATCCCAATACGGTTGACGGGTATCTTGCTCCTGTAGTTTCTACAAGGTGGTTACCTCTGACACTAATTTTTGAGGACTAGCACTTATTTTTCTGCATCAGACATTTACAGAGAGCAAGAGACAGTAAAACACACGCCACAAGAAGACAAAGGTAAGGAGTGATAGATATTTATTACCCAGCAACTGGTCAACGGCTACTTGTTTCCGATCCAGGGAGGACCTGGCCTGACATTTCGGGCTGGATTGTTCCCATGCGGAGGAGGGTCAAGACTGATTTGCAAATGGCTGGGTTTAATTTGAAATGGCATGGGGTGCAAAATAAATTGATTTAGGCGCAGATCTCAGTACTCGGGTGAATGTTTGGCATTGTTCAGCCAGCCTGGGTGATAAAGGGTGTTACCCTGAAACAGGTCCCAGGATGCTTGTTT
Source organism: Lissotriton vulgaris (assembly GCF_964263255.1). Classification (NCBI taxonomy): domain Eukaryota; kingdom Metazoa; phylum Chordata; class Amphibia; order Caudata; family Salamandridae; genus Lissotriton; species Lissotriton vulgaris. The sequence goes on from NC_141691.1 coordinate 237,516,823, forward strand.
CCAGTCTAGGGAGGACCTGGCCTGGAAGTTCAGTCTGGACTGTTCCCATGGGTAGCAGGGTCAAAACTGATTTGCATATGGCTGGGTTTAAACTGGAATGACATCGGAGCAAACAAACTATGGATTTAGGCCAGGATCTCTGTACTGAGGTGAATGTTTGGCATTGTTCAGCATTGTGTCCATCAATTGTTTTTTTTGCACTCATTTGTATGGGGTCATAGCCCCATGCAAGTGAGGAAATCTGTTGCTTTTCACTTGCGCCATATTACATATTCTGGCAAAAAGGCCAAGAGAATGCCGGGAGATGTAGTGAGTGCATTACATGAAATTAGCATGCAGTCAGTCAGCCCCCCACTTCAAGGGCATTCCTTAAAAGGAAGAACAGGGTTACCAAGCACCCCATATGTATCTCCCTACAAGTGGGTTCAGTGACTCGATGCACCCACCAGCAGGGGGATCACGGCCCCCTTTAAAATGCAGACCAGGTTGTCTCCAGCATCAAATAGCTGGTTAGCCTTTCACTAATGCACAATTCCCAGTGCAGGCGCAACATTGCACCTTTGCTGGGAAAAGCGCTGTCACTGTAATAGGGTATACTGTCCCGATGTGTGCCTTGCGCATCCAGTTACATGTGTGCTGTAATGCAGAACCAAATCAGTGTATCCTAGATGAATTATGGGAATTATCACAGAAATAGTATATTATAATCATATATTACTACCTGATCCTTCTTCTTTGTCTTAGTCCTAATCTATGGGGGTGGCCCATTTTGGAAACAGTCACCTGTATAGTTATCTAACATTAATGTAAACTACATTTTAAACTCTTTCTATTTCCCCAATGGGTGCTATAAGAAGGTCATTCTCTTGTTTTTATACTGTCTACCTCTAAGACAGGCTCCCTGTTGCAAAGCCCCTGCCCTTTGAGGTTGTAGATTGTTTCCGCCATTGGTTTCCCTTTATGCCTACTTTCGCTGTGGGAGGCCTTTCCGTGCTAGGTCAGTTTCTTCTAGCTCTCATCCAGGCCTGTATTTACTCCCACTTTGTCCCTGCTTTGGGATTTTGGCCGCAGGAGGTGGGTTTGCCCCTGGGGTTCACAGGCTGCCTTACATGTGCATTTGGTGAATGCTGTTCCACTTAGTCTTTGTGTTTTCTGTGGCCTACCACACTGCTTCTAGTGTTTTCTGTTTGTTTTGGTTCTTCTGGCCTGGTATTACGAGAGGGTGCTTTGTTCATGCTCTGGTGTGGGGGCAGGAGTTTTTGCAGTTCTATTTACCAACAGGCCCATTAGGTTGCTTGAGGATGTTTGTGTTTGGCAGGCAACTTTTTGGTCCACTATTGATGTGTGGAGATGACTTACATGGATGTGCTGTTGTCATTCCAAGTTCCAATGCCTTGCTTGCTCACTAAGACGGAAAGCCAGATGTATCTTTCCATTTGTTGGTCCACCAGGGGAAGTAAACTTGGATGGAATATCATAGGGTCCAATGCTCTTCGGTGAAATGGGCTCATGAATGTTGCTTTCTGTATTTCATGTCTGATTAGGTATGCATATATGTGGTATTTTTATAGTACACGCCTAGCCAGAAGGCAGGGAAATATAGGAGTATAATGCCTCCCTGTTTCGCATCCTGTGCTAGTCTGTGCTTTCAAAGGCTGGTCTCGTTTTATGTGCTGGTATTGTTCGGTGATATGTTGTGTTCTGCGTATCCTCTTCTGATAGGAGTAAAGATCCTCAAGCATTCACATAATTCTGGCAAGGATGCGCCTCACTCACATGGCGGAATTCATTTGTGCACCTGCTCAAAGTGCATGTAGCGCAAAGCATGCAAGTCAAATCATAAATGATCAATTTCAGCCTTTCATACTTCTAGGCACAGCAGGCTGTTCATTGACGTGTTAAGTATTGTTCTGGAAAACTCTTGGATCTGTCGTACCTGTGCACTTTCCAGGCAATGCTGTTCCACCTGTGCCTGTTTGCTCCCTGTCTTGTTGGCAGTGGCATTGGGCTCTGCTGCAGTAACTTTTGTGTACTGTTCCTACACTCTGTAGTGACTTCTCTAGCCTATAATTGTGTCCCCACTTGCTGCTCGGCGTGATACCTCTATCCCTTCTGGTGGGGCTGTAGGAAACTCGCGTACTGGGTTGGCTGCTGTTGATCCTGGTTTTCAGCTCATGTGTCACATACAGTGGTCTGCAGGTCCTTTTTGTGTACCATCCTTACCTCCCTTTAAGATTTCCTGGTCCCCCTGTTCTCTCCAAAACACAAAAGGAGGGCCAGGGGAGATTTAGAGACCAGCAAGAGTTAACTCACCAATTTTAACATTATATAACACAATAGAGCACCAGGGTCAAAAAAGAAGAACATTGAAAACAAGATATCCTAGCTTATATGAGGTATTTCTTTTAAAGGACGATTTCCTTCATCCACCTTAGGTGGCTTGCTTCATCATCAGTAACCTATTCGCACCATGATACCTAGTCACGGTGCAGGGTACAACCCCCTCACTGACAGTGAGGAGCACAGCAGATGTTTTCAGAGGTATAATAAATTCCCTTTAATCAGCTTGGGGTAGAGAGATAAGCAGAGTATGCAAAGAAAAAATGTGATGGGTAAAACTGGCTCCAGAGTACGTGTATACCTTCATTCGCGCGTCAGGATTAAACGAAAGACACTGCAGGAAGGATTAAACTTGCTGGGATGTGTCGCCAGGGTAGGTCAACATGTTTCAGCCAATAACCCTCAGATCAGGTGTTATGGCATTCATCAGGACCTGTAGTGATAGTGCTTCTGCTTCGAAGTTGTGCTAAAAAAATATAATGTAATTCAATATAAAACCCTCTGGTGGTCCCCTATGAATCCAAGAAAGGGATCCACTGGTGGTCATCTGTAATCTTCAGGTGTAGTGCCTCAACTTAGGCCTGGCATGGGGCTCATGGTACTCAGTATCCTCTGGATGGAAAGAGTCCAGCCACTTCTGTCACAACTCACTCCCAGTGTTCGTGCCCACCACCAGGGGGCCGAATCGTGGGGCTTTCCAGTATTCTAATATGTTTCCAGACACTCCCCTGCATGCATATCCTAAGTTCCAGGCATTTGGACATAATTTAGGAATTGACATGCATTCCCAATCCATGCCGGGTTTTGTCGAATTCAGTCTGCTCATGCTGGAACCTCCATTACCAATAATCCCCTGCTCACTGCTTTGTCTCCACCCCTGCAGGCCAAGGAATGGGTGGAGGAATTCAGCTCACCTGTGACTGGCTGCTGATAGCCTGCTCACACCTGATACTCATGAGAGCTGTGAGCTCTTTTATGCCCCAGCTCCCTTCAGCCCAGTGTTGGTCATTGTATCTCTATACCGATGAGACCGATCCTTGTTCCAGTGTTTCCTGAGCCTTTGATATCCTTGTTTCCAATGTTTCCTTAAATTTAGTTACTCCTTGTTCCTGAGCTCCTGCTGTTTTCCCTATTCCTAAATTAGCACTGCCTGCAAGGCTACCTTGACCCCAAGCCTTAGCATTCCTTGTTCCTCAACTGCAGCAGTTTCCCTTCTCCTGAACAAGCACTGCCTGCTATGCTACCTTGACTCCTTACTTTTAGTAATTTCCCTGTTCCTGAACTAGCACTGCCTGCAGTGCTACCTTGACACCTGAGCCTTAGCATTCCTTGTTCCTGACCTGTAGCAGTTTCCCTTCTCCTGAACTAGCACTGCCTGCAAGGCTACCTTGACCCCCGAGCCTTAGCATTCTTTGTTCCTGACCTGCAGCAGTTTCCCTTCTCCTGAACAAGCACTGCCTGCTATGCTACCTTGACTCCTGAGTTTTCGTAATTTCCCTGTTCCTGAACTAGCACTGCCTGCAGTGCTACATTGACTCCTGAGCCTTAGCTCAATTCCTGTTCCTGCCCCAGCACTTCCTCTAATGCTACTTTGTTTTCTTGATTCCTGAACCTGCACTATTCTAGTATACCTTTGTAGCCTCTGTTTTGTATATGCTTTTCCAGCCAGTCCCTGCCTTTCTTCCCATTTCTTTGGTTCCAGTTCCTAGTTTGCTGTCTTTCTATTCTGCTGTCTTGCTGCTGTTGCAATGTATTTTTGTTACCTGCTCTCTGCCAAGTGTGCACTGTGATTTCCTTCCTTTCCTGTTAGGCACTCCTCCTTGCTAGCTCCTTGTCTATTGTGCTTGGGTTTGGTTCTACCCCATTGCTGTTACTGCATTGCGTGTTCCTGTTTGATCGCCAGGATCTGTGGGCACAACTGACTACCTAGGTGGTGTTTCTTGTTCACTGTGAGCGTTGTCTGTGAGTTGCATTTATAACCTCACCATAGGTATAAGCACCACAGACCCTGCCTTTGTATGCATATCCTATATGTGGATACTTGCAGTCAGTATCTGTAACAGCAATTGTGGGTGAGAAACTTCCTGAGCTTTAGTCTTACCGCTTGAAACTCCTGAGTGCTTTACCCCACACCCCCTTTATTGTTAATGTTGTTTCATATATATGTCTTGCACATTCGTCCTGGTTGTAGTTCTTCTGAATGCTAAATTACTTCTTAAGTGCCTGTTCTTTCTGGGTTTTAAAAAAAAAAACAGAAAGCCAGTACTGAGATCTTTCTTTCAATAAGATTGCCTGCGTGCTGAGAATTAAACTGAGTGCGGGACAGTGACGTAGTTCACAGATTGAATCTATTTTATTTATAAATCAATTATTTGAAAAGAATCAGTTGGTTCAAAGTTTACCAAATGTTCATCACAATTGGAAACACAAATAATACAGGGACACTTATTTATATAAATGACATATTCTTAAAACAGACATTACTAGCAAAACAATACAGGAAAGGATTCATGAAAAACACATGCTAACATACCAAGTTGATCAACAATTCACATTCAATCTCTCATACACAGCACACACTCACAGCGATATATACAGTTATAATGTCATAAATTAATTCTTGAAATACAAATGAGTGAAAAATATATAACACCATAGAAAGACGTTTTGGGAAAACAAATCAGCTTATTTTTTAATTTCCACCAAAGCTAGTTTTTAATTTGGTGGTCTTATAAGACCACCAAATTAAAAACTAGCTTCGGTGGAAATTAAAAGTACTGGCTTTCTGGTTGTTTAGTTGCATTTAAGAGGCTTGGCCTTACTGTGGGAAGCCCACACCCAGTGTTGTGTTTTCACTTTCTGGGTTTTAGCCATCTTGTTCACTTGTACCTTTGGATCCCTTTTCCTCCTCTGTTTTCCTGTGTGATCCTGGGCAGCGCTGTACACCTTTCTGTGTACGTTTTCCACCCCATTCCCAGTCCTTGCCCAAGTCCCTGAATGTGTTCCTGATATTGTCCCGGACAGTCCCTGACAGCTTCGAGACAAGGTGCGATTACGGGTGACGATCAGTGGATCCCTTCCAGATTGATAAATATTTATTTATGTTTATAAATAAATATATATATCTTTTTTTTTTTTTTGAAGCAATAGTCTGAGCCTTCAGCAGGCACTCGACATCTCCCCATTTCCTCGACACTCCGGTAAGTAGTTTGTTAGCCCTACGCGTTTCAAGGCCGTTTTGCATCTCATCAGGGGCTGGCGACATTCTTCTCTTGCGCTTGAAAGTCTCTTATTTGCATGCATAATTGATTGATTGCACCAGGTGTGCCGCCCTAGGCGCGCTGTAAGACTGATGCATGCAGGGACATGTGGTCCTTAGAAAGTCATTCTTTACCTTTAGTGGGCTCCAAGCACCAGTTTTTTGGCATATTTCTTTCTTTAGTAGGAGAGTAATCTCGAGGTAGAATCCTTAGTAGGTACTGGGCCCGCTGTGCTGTCCAGGTTGGGCATGGTCCCGACCTTCAGCCTCGTCTGTATTCACAATGGTGCTCTTCCAAACGCCGGGACAGGCGTGTCGACATTTTTTGAAGCAATGGTCAGAGCCTTCAGGAGGCACTCGACAGCTCCTCCATTTCCTCGACATGTCGGTAAGTAGTTTGTTCGCCCTACGCGTTTTGAGTCCGTTTTGCCTCTCATCAGGGGCTGGCTGTTTTCTTCTCGGGCGCTTGAAAGTCTCTTATTTGAATGCATAATTAATTGATTGCTCCCGGTGTGCCGCGCTGGGCGCGCTGCAAGACTGATACAGCCTCTGATGAAGATGCCAAGTGCATTGAAACGCGTTAGGCCTGGATTAATTGATTTGGTATGCGGAGAAGAGTTCTAAGTGAAGGTCGGATGGCAGGGCTGCTGGCGAGTGCCCTCCGGAAGCATCAGGGCATTTGGTGAACAACATAACTTGCACAGCGGTCTGGTCATAGGGAGGAGGCACCATCTCGGTCAAAGCAAGCAGAGAGGCTGTTGAGGGAAACCTTTCCTTCCGCATACAGAGCACCTACCCGAAATTATTGTAACTCTTCCCAACATCCAAAATCCTACAAAGGAAGAAGATTTGCATTTGATTTCAAATTTTTAACAGGAGCCCCCTTAGGGAAGATGAACTGCTCGTCAAAGAGAACTACATATCCCAGTATGCTCCAAGTCTGTACGAAGCAAAACCTAATAAAGGAAACATAGAAAGAGGGAACATACGGACAATAAACGGAAAAGAGAGCGTTTCCTGTGAAAATTTTGCGAGCCTCTGATGAAGATGCCAAGTGCATTGAAATGCGTCAGGCCTGGATTCATTGATTTGGTATGCGGAGAAGAGTTCTGAGTGGAGCCGGATGGCAGGGCTGCTGGCGAGTGCCCTCCCAAAGCATCAGGGCGTTTGATGAAGAACAAACATATGTATACTTATATATATATATATATATATATATGTGTGTGTATCCCAATTGCTCTTGCAGTAGGAAAGCACTAGACGGCAGGTAGGTTATTTACCCTTAATTTGCGAGTCAGAGGTGATTGAACATCCATCATTTCATATTGTCTGCCACCGCGTTTCGATGCTGTCTGCAGCTTCTTCTTGGGCAAAGATGCAATGCGGTGTGTTAAAAGTTCTGCGGTCCCACATATCAGCTGCCTTTTGTAAAGTAACCAGCTTCCGCTTTGTAGCGTAATTGCTCGCAATGAGCTCTGGAACCTGTAGTGTTTAACCCACAGTGGGTTCAGCAATGTCATCCTCATTAAAACAACCGCGTCGTGGTAATTGTAATCCACTGCGATAAAAGGCACTTCAGTGTGCCCTGGATTGTACTTGCACCTCCGTTAGTGTAGCATCCAGCCGCCCCGTCTTTTGACATGGTAGTCCTTGTCATTGCGGCCCCCCACTCCAGCGGCTCCTACCTTCAATCTTCGGCGGTGCTCCCCTCACGACGAAGCTGTCGCGCATTATTTTTGTATCCCAATTGCTCTTGCAGTAGGAAAGCACTCGACGACAGGTAGGTTATTTACCATTTATTTGCAAGTCAGAGGTGATTGAACATCCATCATTTTATATTGTCTACCAATGCGTTTCGATGCTATCTGCATCTTCTTTTTGGGCAATGATGCAATGTGGTGTGTTAAAAGTTCTGCGGTCCCACATATCAGCTGCCTTTTGTAAAGTAACTGCTTCCGCTTTGTAGCGTAATTGCTCGCAATGAGCTCTGGAACCTGTAGTGTTTAACCCACAGTGGGTTCCGCAATGTCATCCTCATTAAAACAACCGCGTTGTGGTAATTGTAATCCACTGCGATAAAAGGCACTTCAGTGTGCCCTGGATTTTACTTGCACCTCCGTTAGTGTAGCATCCTGCCGCCCCGTCTTTTGACCTGGTAGTCCTTGTCATTGCGGCCCCTACTCCAGCGGCTCCTACCTTCAAACTTCGGCGGTTCTCCCCTCACGATTTGTGTATCCCAATTGCTCTTGCAGTAGGAAAGCACTCGACGGCAGGTAGGTTATTTATCATTTATTTGCAAGTTAGGGGTGATTGAACATCCATCATTTCATATTGTCTGTCAACGCGCTTCGATGCTGTCTGCATCTTCTTCTTGGGCAATGATGCAATGCGGTGTGTTAAAAGTCTCGTGGTCCCACATATCAGCTGCCTTTTGTAAAGTAACTGCTTCTGCTTTGTAGCGTAAATGCTCGCAATGAGCTCTGGGACCTCATTAAAACAACCGCGTTGTGGTAACACTGAAGTGCCTTTTATCGCAGTGGATTACAATTACCACGACGCAGTTGTTTTAATGAGGATGACATTTCGAAACCCACTGTGGGTTAAACACTACAGGTCCCAGAGCTCATTGCGAGCAATTATGCTACAAAGCGGAAGCAGTTACTTTACAAATGGCAGCTGATATGTGGGACTGCAGGACTTTTAACACACCACATTGCATCATTGCCCAAGAAGAAGATGCAGACAGCATCGAAACGCGTTGGCAGACAATATGAAAAGATGGATGTTCAATCACCTCTGACTTGCAAATAAATGGTAAATAACCTACCTGCCGTCGATTGCTTTCCTACTGCAAGAGCAATTGGGATATATATATATATATATATATATATATATATATATATATATATATATATATATATATATATGTATGTATATATATATATATATATATATATATATATATATATATATATATATATATATATATATATATATATATATATATATATATATATATATATATATATATATATATATATATATATATATTGGTTACCAAGCCGCGTTCCTTAAAATCAAGGATGGCACTGACACCGTGAGTTCGACTCAAGTTACATTTATTTTCCAAAAGCTGCTTACAGACGCGTTTCGGCGGAAGCCTCCGCCTTGATCACTTCATTGCATCAAGGTGCGTCTCCCATAAGTGCACCTATCTCCTATATAAATATACCAACAGGTCTCGGCGTATAGCTGATGTGCTACTTAATCATCAGTGGGTGCTCGTAGATTGCCCGCGTCCAAGCGTATTTACATAACGTTACTTCAGTCGCTTATTAACAACCGAACGGCACTCCGCGTGATGCTCCAGATTGTTTTATTTCAAATTTCCATATTTCAGCAAGAACGGCAGAAGAGCATTACGGCATCAGGTGATCTGCCGTACTTGCTGAAATATAGAATTTCGACATAAAACAATCTGGAGCATCAACCTGAGTGCCGTTCTGTTGTTAATAAGTGACGAAAGCAACACTATATATGTGTATAAATATAAACACATATATATGTGTTTGCGTGTTTATATAAGTATATATTTATATATAGTATTATATATTAAGGAAAAATATTTAATATTCATTTTATTAAAATTATATATTAACATACATTTACTCCTTTAAACTCTATCTATATATATAAAAACGAAAGTATTTCTGTCTGTTTGTCCTTTATCCATTACTACACCGTTCATCTGCTCGGCATGAAACTTTGGGAAGTTATTGAGTACACTCCTGCGAAGGTTTCTGGCAAAAAAAAAATAATAATAATTAGAATTTGTTAAAAGTTGTTGAGTACACTCCCGCAAAGGTTTCTGGCAAAAAAAAAAAGAAACTATTTGTTAAATATCGGCCCTCCGGCCCCCCAGGGCCCTCATAATCTTTCCAATACTGAACGTTTACAGTTTCCGATGTGACTTGCTTTTGCAATGACCATCAACAAAGCACAAGGACATTCGCTGCAAGTGTGTGGACTAGATTTGGAGAATCCGTGCTTCTCATATGGACAACGGTATGAGGCCAGCTCACGCGTCCGAAAACCTTCTGATTTATTTGTGTACGCACCAGACGGAAAAACAAAAAATACCATGTATCCACAAACACTCGAATAAATAAATAGAATTAAAACAACACTTTAAAATGTTTTCCATATTAAAATGAATCAGTTTCAATAAAAATGACACAATGTAAATTGAATGTTATCATAACAAGTTTCCTTAAATTTCCTTTCTTCTGAGATCGCAGCAACGCACAATGGGTAAGCTAGTTTATAATAAAAATTCGATAATTTGGTTGATTATTGGACGATATTAGTGTCAGCACTTTTTTCCCCCTGATATTTTTGTACTTACTATTTTAAGTATAAGACCACAATATTGTGGTAAACAATATTTTTGATGTAATACTTTAGTCAACGATATTGATTTTTTCTGTGACATCAAATGGACATAACATTTTACATGATCACTGTCATCCTACCGGTTGCAAATGCATAACAGGTCTGAAGAGCCCACTCCATACATAACAGTGGCTAATTGAGCATAGTTCTTATGCCAACTCACAGCCCAAGTTTTGTTGTAGATAGTGTTTTACTCGGGGAGATAGAATCAATCAGGAGAGCACCTATGAATGTCCAGACCATAAATTCTCTGCCTTACACCAGTCTATTCACTTGTTCCACTTTTGCTGTAGTAGCTCATGATGGATTTTCCCATTTTCCTGCACTCTCTCCCTTAGCAATTGAGCAATTGGCAATATAGCATCAAGCTGTATCGAGTCAATTCAAGATCTTTTGGAAGCGGCATCGCGGAGATACCAGATCGAAGGATAGCTGCCAGCTTAACGCCATCTCTTCCCAGAAGACTTAGCTTTCCACACACATTAAAATAGAGTGCAGAAATATGCTAACCTGCACCTGGCATTTCTGACACTTACCATCTATCACCATCCCTACATTGTGTAGCCGTGTTCTATTGTAGGAGTCTCTGGGAGCACATTTTGTTGGTATACGGTTGACCAAAGAGTAGAAACCTACAGCTTCTTTTGGCTTGCGCTCATATGCCAAAGATTACTGTGAGTCAAATAAAATGAGTAACTTTCCAAAAGAATAAGCTTACAATTGTTTATTTTTGAAGCAGGAAGATTGCTTGGCCTGAAACCACATGCCGTGATACTAAGATGGGTCTATCGCCTTGTTCTGGGAACTATCGGCATGACCTGTAAACGTGAATCAAATTATTTTATGTTGAGGGTAGGAAATTCATATCGATATCAATGTCGATACAGATGTTTTGGATGAAATTTATTTCTCTGTCATTCGAAATATATCTTGTGTGTCCTATAGCTTAAAAAACTTTAATTTGTGTGTTAAGCACCTCTGCGTTTTTGACAAGAGAATCTACGTTTATAAATATCAGTGGGAGAAAAAAATATATATTTTGTTGTGGCTGATATAAAACTGCATCACTCAGCAGTTGTGTTGAAATGCATTTATTCCATTTTTGTCAGCCAGCCAGACACAATTGTTTTGCATTTTCTGTATAATGGCATTTAAACCCTGCTAGATTGATGCCTTCAGACAATGTGCAGATTCATTTCTAATCTCAATGAAATGTGTTTTCAGATCCACGGGAATATTCATCCGCATGCAATTATTATTCTGCCAAACACCAATGGGGTGGAACTTCTGCTCACGTATGAGGACGAAGGAGTCTACATTGACACCTATGGACACTTCACAAAGGAGACTATTTTGCAATGGGGCGAAATGCCGGCTTCTGTGGGTATGTGAAACTAGATACAACTGATTCCAAAGTGTCATCACAGAATGCGGCATTCATTGATGCTTACAAACAACAGCAACTGTCTGTATCCCTTGCATTGAAGTAGTTTGTTCTATGTCTCTAGTAACACGTATGATGATTGTGTTGTGTTCTCTTTGTAATCCTATCATGTATGTGCACTATATAAGATGAACCATGGACTTCAATCCATGGCCTTTACCAGTGACTGTCAAGCTCCCAACCTCTCTGAGAAAGGGGTTTGAGGTGGTTGTCAGAAGGAATGAGGTTGTGGCCGGACTCCTTCTGTTTTAGGAGGGTCTCTAAACAGCAACATCATTTTAAATATATATAAGATATTTCTATTGTATTAATCTACTCAAAAGGCATAGGAGCGTTGTACAGGGACAAAGACTAGCATAAAGTCAACGAGTGATAGGAGAGGTAGCAAGGTTGTGAATGGTTAATGCAATATCATTTAAAGTTCTTTAAAGAGGTGAGTCTTTAACTCTTTCTAAAATTGGAGCAGCATTAGGCCAGTCCTGATGGATATGGATATGTTTCTCCAGATCCTGGGTTTCATAGATGGAAAAATGCTTCTGCCTTGCTTTTACTTTCTTTTTAGGTCGAGTAATTTTAATTACTCGAAACCTATTACATCTGATCCAAAGTCTCTTGAAACCAGCCGGATTTCCTGCGATGCATGTTGGGCACTGGAGCATGAAGCTTCCCCAGGCGCGTGCTTGGCCTCGCACAACACCATCAAAGGCTTCTGCTCCCCCTCACTTACACCCTATCCCCATATGCTACTTTCCTCCCCCGCCCCCTCTGCGTAATGCCACTCCGAAGACTTTTTTTTACACCCCATATGCTCGAGCCTCCCCTGCTCCAGACTTCAAAGGGATCCGCTCCCCCGCCCCCTGCTTCACACTTCAAAGGAATGCGCCCCCGCCCCCGCAATGCAGAGAGCATTTCCTGGCCGCTTTTCATTTCATTTCGCGGCCGCTTTTCATTTCATTTTGCAGCCGCTTTTCACACTTTGCAGTAGTTGAAAACATTTTGAAAATTCACTTGATGGCTACAAGGGCTATGTCTCTACAAGTAATCCTTCCTATTGCTAAAGTTCTGTTAAAACACAGCAATTCCAACATTTATTTAAAATCTAAAGATTTCTGTATATCACAGAAGCAAATATTAGGGGACACAAGTTTTTCACTTTATTTCTTCAGGTTTTCTTTCTAGGTTGTAATTGGTTAACGCTCTATGAGCACCTTGGGCGAGCAGTAAATACTTATTCCATGAGGTGGTTGTTCGTTTAGTGCACAGATGGAGGGTACACCGCATCCACAAATAATATAGGTCATTATCAGGTCAAAGTGACTCTTTATAAAAAAAAAAGAATGAGGCTTCGTTTAGGAGCATAACAGGGATGCTGCAGGATTTTGGGAACTTATTAGCTAGCACAGCACGCATGTGGGCAGTTGTGACACAAGGCAATAAGTAGCGCTGCGAAGGGTTGTGCGTGTGTATGGTGCGCCCACCGTCCAACTTATGGATGGTACTTTCTGCTGATCTGCAGCCCAGAGCTGTCCACTAGGGCTTGCAACAGCATGCAGTTTCCTTTCAGAGGAAGTCTGCAGCACCGAGCCTCGCATTCTCTCGTGCAACCCCACCCGATCCCAGGCAGTGCCATACTTTACCCTTTAGCTGTGCTTCAGTGTCGTGTGCGCTGGACTTTGAGAGCCCCACCGATTTTCAAGATCTGATAAGGGAAACAGTGACGCATATCTCATTTGCATGCAGTAGCCAGCCGAGCACGCTGTATGAACACTGACACATGCTGCTTTTGTACATTTAATATTTAATGTGCTCAGATTGCGTGAAATACTTGATGTCAGGTGTGAGTAGATCTCCCTAGCCTGCTCTCTTTTAACTACGTAATTTAGTTTGATTTTTCAGTTGTAAATGCAGGACTTACTTCTGTGACAGAGATGAAGAGAAAACAAACAAGGGCCGGGTGAGCTGCTCACACCTTCATTGGCGCTGCACAAGAGATCTGCACTTTCATCCTATCTAGTTGAAGTTGCAGGTCCTCTGAGATAGACATGCTGGTCCGAGAGGTTCTAATTCTTGAAATGCATTGAGTTAAATGCATAATTTGCAGGGCAGAACAGGATTATGGACAGTCTTGGATTAAAAATGAGGGACGAGAGCCTCCAAATAAGTGGCACATGGGACCCCTGATATTGGGGAGAAAGAATATTCCCCCTGACATTGATGCATGTGTGATAGGCTGGCCATCTTATTTTTGCTTTCTCTATAGTTCATGCAACATGCAGCAGCGCAATCGGGATGGTGCCTTAGAAACAAGTGCATGTCTTGTGCTGCTCTTACACTGTGCGTTTCCTGTGCTGCTTTCACCCTGTGTAAAATGTAAATTGATACTTGTATAGCGCACTACTCACCCGCAAGGGTCTCAAGGCGCTTGCACGAATACCGCTGTGGAACCCATCCTGGCTTTCCCTGTGAGGTGTCCACTCCTTGGCACCCCCAAGGTGGAGGCCAGGCATCCTTAGCGTTGTGGTGGCCTTTGTGGAGATTAAGCAAGCTATTGCCCAGAGTTGCAAAGTGGGACTCCATGATTGGAATAGGCACCGAGGCGAGAATTATCAGGTCCGTGGAATTTTGAGCCCAAGACCCGCCGAGGCAGGGAATTGAACCCTGGTCCCGATCCAGACTTCTGCATCAGGGTTTGCCGCTCTAACCATTGAGCCACACTTCTCCACCTGTGTGTGTCCTGTACTGCTCTCACCCTGTGTGTGTCTTGTGCTACTCTCACCCTGTGTGTGTCTTGTGCTACTCTCACCCTGTGTGTGTCTTGTGCTGCTCTCATCCTGTGTGCTTTTTGTGCTGCTCTCACCCTTTGTGTGTTTTGTGCTGCTCTCACCCTGTGTGTGTTTTGTGCTGCTCTCACCCTGTGTGTCTTGTGCTGCTCTCACCCTGTGTGTCTTGTGCTGCTCTCGCCCAGTGTGTGCCTTGTGCTGCTCTCACCTCATGTGTGTCTTGTGCTATCCTCCCCACATGTGTGTCTTGTTCTGTCCTCACCCCATGTGTGTCCTATGCTGCTCTCACACTGTGTCCTGTGCTGGTCTCACCCTGTGTCCTGTGCTGCTCTCACCCTGCATGTGTGTCTTGTGTTGCTCTTGCGGCCCCCTCCATCCCTGTGTTCTCACCCCTCTCCTTTGAAGGACCGGGTTTTTCGAACCCAGCGGCGTCAGGGGGAACGCCTGAAACCTTCGAGTTCCCCTGTCTTGGCAAACAGAGACACGGGATACTTCTTGATGACGTCAAAGACCAAAGTTTATTCGTTGAAACCAGGGACAGAGATCTACGAAGTACACACGGGTAGTTCGTCAGAGACTGCACACCCTCGATAAATGGAGCTCGGTCTTTTATGCCGAAAATCATGCCTCAGGCAGCATTACAATTTACATTTGGTGCATATAAACTGACCAATGACAATGTAGCATTTCAAAAGTAGCAAATGACGACAGTCAAAGACAATCCCATTTTCCGTTGTCCAGCCCACCAGAAACGATCACGCACATGCTTGGTTTCCTGTTCGATCAGGCCGGACAAACCCATCGTAAACCCTTCAACCCAGATCGATGAACATGTTGTAAAGGAAAGGCAGAAACAGATGGGGAGGAGATAGAGAGGTGGGAACGGTGTACCATAAACTCGGGCACGTCCTGCCCTTTGATCTTTATCAGACCAGCTGCTGAACAAGGAACTGGCTCCGCGGGATCCACCCCAGGCAAGGAGTCAGTTCGGCCAGGTCACCCAGAAGTCAGCTAAGGCGTACGTGTCCCAAGGATTTTCTCGGCCGCAGTCATCGGGCCTATGTTAGGGCAACCACACAAAATGGCTGCCGCATACAAAATGGAACCCGGAGGTTCAGACTAAATCCTTGAATATAGAGTGTTCTCCTATATCGATTCATACAAAAACACACAGACACGCTACACTCGCCATTTGCGGTCTGCTGACACCAAAATGGTCCATTTCCAACGATCTTTATAAATTGGGTTCGGAACTATTGAACCTAATTCGGAACCACGGAACCACAGACCCTCCTTTTGCCCCATCATAGGCAATAAACCCAAACCCATTTTAATCTGAATCCGGATCTATATTCATCAGGTCATCGATATGCTGCTGTAGCATCATCCTATTACTAAGCATCTCTCTCTGGACAGGTCTCCGTACACACAAAGTAGCACAAAGGCCACAAATAGCAGGAGCACACTGTACACAGAGACAGAACATGAACAGGACTGCTAAGACCATTCCAATAACCATCAAAATCTTCCAACCCCAAGTTTATACCAATCCCCATAACCATCCCATCAAAGACCAATCCCCTTTGTCCAAATGGACAGAATCGGAGATTTTGTGCAATTTGGAAATGGCCTGGAAGACTGATGGAGCATTGTCTGGAATGAAAACACAGCAGCTTGATTGAATCAATTTACAGACTCCACCTCGATCTGCCAGGATAACATCAAGGGCAACTCTATTCTGAAGTGTCATAAGTCTATCTGACTGGAGCTCAGCAGTCAAGTTACCAAGGGCACCGGCAGTTTCAACTATGGTGGACTCAACCACTCTCGTTAGCTGTCGAATATTCCTACTTTTAGCCATAGGTCCCCAAAACGACAGAAAACCCTTGAAGAAATCTCCCAATTCTTGTCCTGCAGTGTCTTCTTGGCTGAAGACACCTCTAGCAACTCTCGTCTTGTGGTAATCTGCCGCAGCTGTAAAAGTGGGAGGTGACAGAAAGGAAACAAAACATGTGCCAGAGAAGTCGGGGGGGCAACCATGTGTACGCTTTGTCATAGCAAACAAAGTAGGTACCCTTAGCAGCTAAGAACGCTGGGGAAGACTGAGACGCAAACACGTAAGTCTCAGCACAAACACTCTTCCCTAACTGAGCCTTCGGATTCTTACCGTTGCCCTGCAGACAATAGTAGCCCTTATGGGGCACTATCCAGATCGGTGGAGGACTTTTCGCTCGCTGGTTAACACTCAGACTAACTCCATATCCAGTGACGTTCCAACCACTATATGGTTGCCTCTCATCTTTCGGAATAGTCTCAACTGCATTAGTCCCTTTAATCATGTCGACTATGCCTTTAGCTAAAGCACTATTCTTCGGATTGTCTTTCGGTGAACGTAGGGGGTAGACACTATGGGCATAGATAAACATGGTTCTGTAAGCTCGAATCGAACCATTTAAACTGAAGGGCAAAACTAAATAAGGAATACCCTTATGGGTTGTATGAGGCATCAAACCACAAATCCAGCAGTTCGTTATATTGATCACTAACTGGTGCTGGTGCAAAAGTTGAATGAAGGAATTGTTAGAAAATTCCAAACGTCTGACTACCTCATGTTCGGGCAAAGGATGGAAAGAATGAGAAGAAATAGTAGGTGAAGGTGTAGGTTGCACAGTGGAATTAGAAGTCATTTTAAAAACAAATGCTACATAACCAGCTATGAATGTTACGAAACTCGATAGCAAAAACAAGCATGGTATCAAAAAGCATTTCTTCGACATTATTTTGCATATTCTTTTTCTAAAAGTCAATGTCTGTACAGGTCTCTCCAACTCAAAGAAATCCATCCTAAACTAAATGTGCTGCCCGCGGTGGTTGGTTGATTCTGCTTGAGAGTGCCTCTGCTGAACCCAGGAAGGCTGCCTCGCCAACAGAACCCTCAACCTAGTGTCTCAGGCTTGCACTCCCAAGACTGGTAGCAACCGCGACCCTAGCAGCGAGAACCGGACGGCAGTTCAAGAAAAACAAAAATGAGTAGATCCCTGGTGGAGAGTTAACCTGCAAACAGTAAAAAAAAATCAACTTTATTAATAATTTATTTGTCCATAATTCTCGATCTCAGATTGTAGCGATCTTTTCCAGATAGTTCTTGATCAGTGAACAAAAGGTGAGGCTCTGTAGTGTCCAATCGCTCTGCAGGAGGTACTGATGCTTGTAAAATTAATCGCTCTCTTTCTCTGAGCTAGTTCCAGTCAGCCGAGCATCGCTGAACGGTACAAATCGTGGCACTACTTCTGTTTCAGGGTTCGCAAAACCCTCTTGGACCTACTTGTCGTAAGGCAAAGGTGCCTTTTTGGTATGCGAGCCGTGGATCCAGTTTCGTTTCCCTCGCACTCGGACCGCAGATCTCGTAGACAAAAGCACCTGGTAGGGCCCAGTCCAGCGGGGCTGCTCGTTCTTCGTCCGCTGAAAATTCCGAACAAAGGCCCAAGAGCCAGGTTCGATAGAGTGCCCTGGATCCTCTGTAGCTTGTGGAAGACTGTCATGTACCTGTTGGCGTAAAACACTCATTTTAGTTGTCAGTTCACGCAAATAATCAAGCAAAACAGGATACTCGAGGTCACTGAACCTCGTCTGTCTTGGTACGCCCCAAATATTCGCCGGGCGACCAAACACAACTTCATACGGACTCAAACCCATTTGTGAATGCACAGTCATTCGGGTGGACAAAAGTGCTAATGGCAGGGCATCTGGCCATTGCAAACCAGTGCTTTCTTGAACTTTGGCCAATTTCAACTTAAGGGTGCCATTGTAGCACTCGACTAAACCAGCTGATTGGGGGTGATTTGCAGCGTGGAACTTCTGCCTAATCCCGAGGCCCTCACACACCCTCTTCATAACTTGACCCACAAATTCACTTCCGTTATCACTCCAAATAATTCTCGGCATTCCAAACCTCGGGAAAAATTCCTTTATCAAAGCCTTCGCTGTGGACAAAGCAGTATTGTCCTTAAGGGGGTAAGCTTCTACCCATCTAGAAAAAGAGACAACCACTAACACATATTTCAAGTTGTTGCATCTCTCCATATGGATAAAATCTAGCTGCAAAGCCTCGAACGGATACGTAGGAGGAGCAAAATGACCAGCTGGTGTTGGGGTTCCCTTACCAGGATTATGCATCAAACACACCATACAGTTCTTGACCAAATTCTCTGCGCATTTGGGGATTCCCACATTCTGCCAAACCGGAGCCAACAACTTACAAATCCCTTTCACACTAATATGTGCCATTCCATGAGCCATTGTAACAACCGGAAGCACATACGCGTTAGGCAACAACCATCTCTGATGTTCAGACAAGTCAGTCCAACAACCATTCGAATCCAATCTACCCTTAGTCTCTCTCCATTCATTCAACTCTTTCTCTGTGACCTCACTCTGAATAGTTTTCACGCTCTCAATGGTGTCTTCACACATCCTCTTCTCTGGAACCCATCTCGCCGGACCCGCAACACACATTCGACTCATCATATTCCTAGCAGTCTCTTTCGCAACTTCATCCGCAAACGCATTACCATGACCAACGTCATCCGTAACCTTTTTATGGGCACTGCATTTCACAATCGCTACTTGCAAAGGTAACGTAAGAGATTCAAGGAGTTCATTCACCAGTTGTCCATGTTGTATCTTCGTCCCATGCGATGTCATAAATCCACGGTCACGCTACTACCCCCAAAGCTATGAGCCACACCAAACGCATACTGACTATCCGTGTACACATTCACTCGTTTTCCTTTCACAAACACACATGCTCTCGTAAGTGCAATCAATTCAGCTGCTTGTGCAGAGTTATGTGGGATACGTGCAGCTTCAACAACCGTATGCAAAGTCGTCACAGCATATGCTGCAGTCGTATCACCATTTGGTAATTTAAAACACGAACCATCAACCCACAAAGCATCATCACAGTCAGGAAGAGGAGTATCTCTCAAGTCTATTCTCCCTTTCGTCTCTTCTTCGGTTCTTAGAAAACAATCGTGTTGCTCTTCACTATCATCATCTGTCTCAAGCGAAATCGGCAACAACGTAGCCAGGTTCAAGGTATTACACCTCTTGATGTGCACATGGCTCGCTAACAACGTTCCTAACGTGTGCACACTACTAGTGTGTACTAAGGTACACTGATGATTATGATGTTTTCATAATGTATTATGCACCGTGTATTCCTACCAGTAGTTACTTGTCACCCTAAAAGTGATGTATTATGACAATGGCCCAATTGGCCTAGTGATTTATGCAATCCCTGTGAAGTCATGACGAGTGCCTGGTGGCACAGTGTATTGTATGTGATTGTGTTCTAATGTGTTTTTATTGCTAATACAAAGGCTATTTTTGTATGACCTTGTGTGGAGTTTCTTTTGTGGTGTGCCCAGTGTGTCGCTGCTGTCTGAGTGTGTTGCTTAAACGCTTTACACATTGCCTCTGGGTTAAACCTAGCTACTCTTCCAACCTACCAAGAAGGTTAGCAGGGGTTATCTTCAGTGTGTAACTCCCTTGCCCTGACTAGAGTGGTGGTTCCAGCCTGGCTTAGGTGGATGCACTAACCAACCAGAAACCCCATTTCTAACAGTTTCCATTTGTAAGTTATCACTTACGAAAGGTAACCCAATATTATCCCATTAGAGAGGTAGACTTGTAGGAGTGAAAAACAAATGTAAGAGTTTTTCACTTCTAGGACATGTAAAACTTAAAAGTACTTGTCCAACTTTTTAAATGCACTGCACCATACCCTATAGGCTGTTTAGGGCCTATTCTAGTGGTGACTTACATGTATTAAAAAGCAACATTTTGCCTGGCAAAAGGTTTATACTGCCAGGCCAAAGTAGCAGTTTGAAACTGCACACACAGGCTGCAATGGCAATCCATAGATATGTTTGAAGGGCGATTTAAGTGGGTAGCACAATTAGTACTGCAGTGGCATTTAATTTACAGCAGCCTGGGTACATGCAGCGCCACTTTATTAGGGTCTTACAGGTCAATCAAATGTGCGGATTCACTTTGGGGATTGCCCGCCGACTCGCGGTGCCGTCCTCATTTCTCCCTTCCTCTTTACGAGGGTTGACTCTCTGTTAGTCCACAGGGAGACTCGGATCAGGCCTCGACGGGCCAAGGAGCACAAAAGCGACGACTCCCTTCACCCTTGCTTCGTGGTACGCGGTACAGTTTGGCCACGGCCTTCATTGACTCTCCTCTAATGCAGGACCTCCCTTGCTCGTCCACTCATGGCTAGAGGCCCCTCCCACAACCAGGCTTCATCTGCTTGACTTCGGGCAGCTTCTCGCGGCCATGGAATATGGAGCGAAGTCTCCGTCTGGTCTTCAGTCTTTGCACCCCCCAGAAAGGGCATGCTCAGCGCTCACCGTGTGGAGGGTTGAGCCCACCTCTTGGTCTTGGGACAAACATACAGTTGGATGGGCCCACCATGCGCTCTGGGTGAGTGCATACCCGACCTCACAGCGTGCCCCAAAACAAAAGCTCCTTGGCACTGAGAGCATACCGGGTCACTCAGCAGAGTGGAAGTCCTTGCAGCCACCCAGTGGGCAGCGGTTCAGTCCCAAATGGTGGTTCCTCCTGGCACACTGCAGTCCACACAGTGTTCCCTCCTCAGTTCTTGAAGTTCCAAGCAAGCTCAGTTCAACAGACATGGGGTCACAGCCTCAGTACTTATAGCACAAAAAGTCTTTGTTCTGCCCTGGCACAGGACCCTGAGCCCATTTTAAACCAGTTCTGGGAGCACTAAAAAAATATAATTACAGTGCACAACACTCCCCATTCAAAGTGTAAGCCCTGGCTCCAGACACGCCAGAGGGGGGATAACCATAATCGTGGAAGGCCCTTACAGCCCTATTCAGGTGCAGGTGCTACTCCTCCCGCCACTCCAAATGCAGACCGGGCCTATTACGCCTTGGGCTGAGTCACCCAACCATGGCAGGACATACCTCAACCCCTTCCAGGGACTGGCTAGAGAGAATTCACACCCCTTCTCCCGCTGTCAGTCAGAACCAGACGATCAATACACATCAGGCAGGCACAAAGACACATAGCACACAGAAATGCCTACTTCTAAAAGTGGCATTTCTAAAATAGGAATAATCTGCTAACACCAATAAGCAGCATTTATCACCACTATTCCAAACATACCAGACTTGATCCCTCTACTCCTCTCATGTCAGGAATTACTACTGAAGCTCATATTAGGGAATGCCCAATGCATCACTATGAGAGGGCAGCCTCACAGCAGTGAGAAACCAACCTAGCTTGTTTGTCACTACCAGGACATGCCACACTGTTAAGGCACATGTCCTACTTTTTACCTACACTGCAACTTGCCCAAAGGGCTAGCTAGGGCCTACCTTAGGGGTGATAGATATGTAGTAAAAGGGGAGTTACAGACGTGGCAATAACTTTATGTGACACGTCACAGTGGCAGTAAACTGTGCGTGCAGGCCCTGCAGTGGCAGAGGCCTGAGACAGGTGTGAAAGGTTACTTTGGTGGGTGGCGCAAGCAGACCTGCATGCCCATCAGTGGCATTTAATTTAGGCCCTGGGTATTTGGGATGCCACTGTACAAGGGACTGATGGGTAAATTAAATATGCCAAACCGGTGTAGACCAATCTTACCAAGTTTACCATAGAGGGCACATGCACTTTAGCATTGATCAGCAGTGATAAAGTACCCAGAGTCATAAAACCACCAACAACAGGTCAAAGAAAACCAGGAAGAAGACAAAACGTTCTGGGATGACCCTGCAAAAAGTGTCAAGTCCAACAGAAACAGTTAGGAATGTCGAGTTTTGTGTCTGAAGAATTATAATTAAAACTGTCTTTGTTGGTAACGTTGGAAGTTAAGTTACAATTCGGAAAATGCCCCCTTCAGATGGCATGGTGAACAAAATAGTGATTGAATTAGGCCCACATCTCTGTACTGGGGTGAATGTTTGGCGACGTTCAGCATTCCTTCCATCATCTTTTGTGGTTGCTCCTTTAGAAAGATGGCATGTTCTTGTCCTAGCCATTTGGTGCCTGCAGTCAGTAACCAGGGTCACATGACTAGGGATATCTAGTAGTTTTGCTCCCAGACAATGAGAAAAAGTGGGGATAGGTGTTAGCAGAATGGGGCTTCCCTGACTTTGATGAGGGGGAGGAGCGGTCATCTACCACACTTACACATCACTAAGGCTCTGCCTAAGCACACACACAAAGGGTTTCCCACTAGTTTTGTGTGACCCCAGACAAGTGGGAGCCAGGGCAGGAAGGCAGGAAATTCCATGCACCTATGTGGGTGTAAACCTTCAGAACCTTATCTTACTTGAAAGGGGCCTACACGTATAAATATTAGACAAGTGCACCCAACTCTTCAATACATCTCTGAACCTGTCACTCTGTTGCCCTGTTGCCTGAGTGAAAGGGATTGCACCTGCCTCTTGAACTCAGGACCACCAGAGTGACTCTAAGGGTTAGTTGGCTGGACTCCTGATCAGATCCTGGGGGACAGAAAAGGCTCCAACCACTTTGAACTCAGTTCCAGTACTCAGTATGCTCTGACTCTTGACCCCAAAGTGGTGCCACTCCAGTCCTGGACCCTTGGAAGGGGCCTGAAGGTGATCTCCTAGCAACCGCTTCAGAGCGTGATGTAACCCTGACACAGGACCTCGCAACTCAAGCACCTCGTCGACAGCAAACTCGACAACAACGTAGGACTTCGCATCACAGAACCCAGCTTGCTTGGAACAGCTTCGGTGTGATGCATCCTCGACTCAAGACTTCGCATCACAAGCCCCTCATTGAAGGCATCTTCAACAACGATGTGCAATGCATCCTCAACACAGGATCTTGCAATGCTCGACAACCTTGAATTAAGATACTTTGTTTAGCGTGCCTAACTTGGTCTCTGAATGGGTTCTCTGACCATAAGTCCTCAGGGAAGTTCACCCATAAATTCTTTTCATGCCATCACATTAGGCATTTCAAGAGTGATGCCAAGTTTCCCAAGCGGGCACAGCCCCACACCGGGGCTGACTAGGGTAGCGCTTGGGGAGGAGATTGCATGTTAGTATGGGGGTAGTGCAGCGGTTATCCTAGTTCCCTGGGTAACTGAGAGATGGTGCCAAAAGCCCATATGCCTAGCAATAACAAGAAAGGCTGACAGCGGGTCACCATTAGTCGGCAATGCATGGAGGGTCTTATGACAACCATCAACGTGTTGTTGGGTGTCTTTAGAGCAGGTATTCCGTAATGTAGTCCACCAGGTTGCAGCAGAGGACAACCATGAGAGTCACTAGCCACTGGATCTTGTTCCCTTTGAGTGAGGGGGTGGGGCTGAGGTTCCTCGAGGGTAGCTGTGAGTCCATCCAGGCCTGTGGATTGTCTGCTCAAAAAAGGACCAGGAGCATACCATCTGGAAGAGGTGGAGCTTACGTCCAACCTGAGGATTTTGGGATTGCCTGAGTGAGTGTGCCTTACCACACAGCCCATGGCTGTATGGGAGGGTAGTCAAGAGGACTTGGAGCCTGGAAAAATGGTCCAAGTGCCTGCCAAAAAAGAAGAAGGGGAAAGGGCATGGGAAACTCGCTTCTGAATCTCCCACAGTCTGGGAGGAGGCAAAACTCAGGAACCTACAGGGGAGGACTTTGCCACCATGGGAAACCTATCTGAGCTAACCAAGGGGAAGAAGGAAGGAGGACACACCAGGGAGGAGGTCTGCAGAGCGCACAAGGAGTGTCCTACTCTGGAGGATATACCACAGCAGGCAGAATCTGGTGACAGCTCAGGTGATCATCTGATTTACTGGGAAAATAGTCTCAGTGAACATTAGGTTTTTAAGCCTGGTGCAACCCTTATGTTCGAGTTCCCCAGTGCTACATGTCCTCCCTACTGGAACTGGCTCATGATGTTCCCCCAGGAGGTGATCTGGGACAAGACAAGACCTTTGGTAGGCTTGTCACCCACTTTTATTAGCTAGGTATGAAGATGGCCTGAGTTGCATTGTGATAGTTATGTTCCACCTTCTAGGCCAGTGTAAAATCAGGAGGGAAGCAGATGGTTCCTCTGGTTCCCCTTCGAGTCGTTGGTGCCTCCTTTGAAAGGGTGGGCATCAACATTGTTGGGCCTCTTGACACCAAGACAGCAATGGGCAACAGATTCATCCTGATCTTGGTGGGCATGCTACCCAGATTCGGAGGCTTTATATCTGAGGACAGTGCCTGCACCTATGGTGGCCAGGGCACTGATGAGGATCTTTACCCTTGTGGGATTTTCCAAAGAGGTTGTATCTGACCATGGTACCAACTTCATGTCAGCATACATGAAGTCCATGTGGGACAAATGCCAATTAACTAACAAGTTCTCAACACTCCATCATTCCCAACGCAATGGGCTTGTTGAGAGGCTCAACAAGACCACTTAAAGGACTGATCCTGGGCCTGTCAGAGCCCTTGAAGGGGAAGTGGGATGTCCTCTACCAATGCCTGTTGTTTGTATTACGGGAGGTAGCGCAAAAGAGGGTCAGATATAACCCCTTTGACCTACTGTAATGGAACCCTGTCAAAGGCCCTCTCAGATTGGTGAATGAGGGTTGGGAGCAACTCCCATGAAAGCCCCTCAGGATGTGGCCAGGTACATGCTGGCCCACTGCACCCAGATGAAGTGCTCTTGGAAGAAGGCAAAGGAGAATCTGGAAGCTAGCCAGAAGGTTATGAAGGCGACTCTGGTCAAGTTCCAGCCTGGCCAAAAAGTGTGGGTGAAGGAGCTTGCAGAGCCCAAGGCCCCATGGTCTGAGCTCTGTGGGGTGAAGGAGTGCAAGGGTGATGTCTCCCTGGTGGACCTCAACAGCCCCAGGATGTCGTTACAGGTTCTGCATGTCAATCACCTTAAACCTTGCTTCAAGTCTTCCAAGGTTACCATGTTCCTGGCCATAGATGATGGAGCGGAGGAGAGTGAACCTCTCCTCAACCTCCTTTCTTCCAAGGAGCGGGATGGGTCAGTGGAGAGTGTCTACCTTTCTGCAACCCGGACCCTAGAACAACAGAGGGGCTGTCGACAAGTATTGGGGCAGTTCGCTTCCCTCTTCTCCCTTAACCCAGGGCTCACTTCATGGTGTACCATGATATTGACACTGAGGACAGTATGCTTGTAAAATCTGCAGGCTATTTGACAAGGTGAGAGCCTGCATAAAAGATGAAGTCTCTAAAGTCCTGGAGCTAGAGGTGATTGAGCCTTCATGCAGCACTTGGTCGAGCCCAGTTGTGCTGGTTCTCAAGGCTGCCCCTCCTAGTACCACCCCTAAAATATGGTACTGCATGGATTAACATTACCAGGGGGTCAAAGCAGTCATTGAGAATGATGCTCACCCCATTCCAGAGCTGATTAGCTCATTATCAGTTAAGGGCTACCAAGTTCCTCAGCACGCTTCATCTAACATCTATGTACTGGCAGATTTCCTTCATTGAGGGAGCCAAAGAGAGGTCTGCTTTCTCTAACCCAGGAGGCCACTTCTAGTTTTGGGTGATGCCTTTGAGCTGAAGAACACCCCTGCCACTTTCCAAAGGTTGGTCAACCAAGTCCTGGCTGGGTTGGGGAACTTCTTTACAGCCTATCTAATCAACAACTAGTTGCTATAGACCCTGCAGAGAGTAGGCCTGACTATTAAGGCCTGTAAGTGCACCATTGGTGCTCGTTTGACAGAGCTGACTTTGAAGAAGCAGTCCAGACAGGTGATCTGAACGGAAGCATGCTAGACTGATTTTGACACCCTGAAGAAGGCCATATGCATGGCACAAGTTCCCTAAATTCTCCCAAGAGTTCATCTTTAAGACAAAATGCCTCCGAGCATAGCGTGGGGGCTGTGCTCTCACAGCTAAATGAAGAGGGCCTAGATTAACCAGTATTCTTCATCAGCAGGAGGTCACTGCCCAGCGGACAGAGATGGAGTTCGGTATAGAGGAACGCTTTGCAGAGGTCTAGGCACTGAAGAACTTGAGCAGAAACTATACCTGTCTGGGACTCATGTCCAGGTTCAGACAAACCACAAACTCCTGAGATGGCTCATGCGAGGTGGTCGATCTCCCTACAGGGAATGGACTTTACGGTAGAGCATCTCCCTGGGGCTGATAGCTCCAATGCTTATGGTCTCTCCTGGTTCTTATGCCTGAGCAATGAGAACTCCCGTAAGGGTGGGTAGTTCTCTCTGCTTTCAGCTGGGAAGAGACACATATTGGACCTGGCCTCCTTAGAGTAAATTTCCCCCAACATTTTGCCTTCCTTACTCCTGTTTTTGCTGACAATATTTTTGCTGCCTTTAGGATTCTGTGCACTTTACCATTGCTAACCAGTGCCAAAGTGCTTGTGTTTTCTTCTCTTAAAATTAGTAAAATTGGCTTACACCCAGTTGGCACATTTACTTTGTTTATAAGTCCTTGGTAAAATGGTACTACATGTACCCAGGGCTTGTACATTAAATACTACTAGTGGGCCTACAGCACTGATTGTGCTACCCACTTAAGTAGTCTTTTGAACATGACTCAGGCCTGGCAGTGCACACTATGTATCGAGTTTAAAACTGCTACTCCGACCAGGCAAAAAAAACCTTTTGGGCCTCATTAGGATGCCGGTCTGACTGACATCCAGCATAGAGGTCCAACCGCCGCATTAGGATGTCGTCAGTCCAACCGCTGCAGTCGGAGGGACTGAACAAAGCATCTGACAGGCTCAAGGAACCCCTAGGGCCATCAGTCGGATTGTATTCCCTACAATGGGGGCTGTGCCTGCTCATGCACCACCGTAGGGATTATAATGTCCCTTTCCAACAGTCTTTCCATGGCGATCTGACTGCCATGGAAAGGCTGTCAGAAAGGGACTTTGGGGGACCCTAGCAGGGCTCCCATCCCTCGTGGGTCTCTGCTATTGGGCCTGGTGGGCACCTGTGATACCCCCCCAAACATCCATCCCCATGTGGGGCATGGATGTTTCAAAACATCCCCTTTGACTCTGTGGCTTGTCTTGCAGCCATTTTCTGTGCTGCAGCACAGGCTTCAATGGAAAAGGGGATGTTTCCGACCACCTACACTGCGCTCGCATCATAATTTAGTGGGTGGAACCTCCGACTACATGTTAGTCGGTATCTATCCCGCATCTATGGCGCTCGTCCAACCGCCATCATTATTAGGCCCTTTGTCAGGCTTAAACCTTCCTTTTTAATACCTAGACCCTTAACAGCCCAATGGGCAGGGTTTGGTGTATTTAAAAAGTTAAACATGCACTTTAAACTTTTACATGCCCTGGTACTTGAAACCTCTTAAATTCTTTTTTCACTACTGCAAGGCCTACCTCTCCTATTAGATAGCATTGGGTTAACTTATTACATTTAGTAAGTAATACCTTTCAATTGGGAGCAGATAGGAACATCGATTTTGGCTTCTAAAGAAATTTAATTTAGAGCTCTCTTTAATGGCAAAGGCGGATTTTGAGTCACAATTTTGAAAATGCCACTTTTAGAAAGTTTATATAACACAACAAGTGGTGATCTTGTTACGGGCATAGGGGGAGGCATCCATACAAAACTAGCAATGCAAAGTAAAACCCACTATACCATAAATTGTTCAAAAGTTGCAGAGGCTGCCTAATTACTCCGAGCTTACTCTTTAAAAACAACACATTTCGTATTTTCAAGGTCATCTCACACCTGTACATGAACCTAGGAGTGTTATGGCCATTTCTGCTTGCTGCAGAGAGGCCGAACTTAAGCCTTGCTTATTATCAAAATATATATATTTTTTAAAAGATTGCTTCAAATAAGGAAAGGGTTTGAGCCAGCGCCACCTACACAATCTTAATAACGCTAAAAGTACAACAATTTCCACACAGCTATCAGGGTCCATTTCTGTACAGCAACTTTAAAGCGGTGGTGACACCTACCCAGCACACAAAGACTACAGGTATAAGCCCACATAAAAAGGAGACTATATCATGATGTCTGCCTTACAAACCGTGTTTGAGCTCATCCCAGATTATTACTGTAGGTTGACCCTTAACCTATTTGGTTACAGAAACCAGGCTGCTATCACCAAACGATTACCCCATGCCGCCACATCAAGACTGGTATGTTATCAATATGGGTATTTTCCTTCCATACTATATTGAATGTTTTTTAAAAAGAAGTAGAGGTTCCACCTCAGACAAGTGACATATAGTTTTTATTTTTGTCTTACACGTAGTGTCCGCCATGAAACCACAAAAGCCCTGATGAAGACCTTCATATTTAATTGCTAGGCCCACAGAAGGTCGAAACACCCATAAAAAGACCAATAAATGCCAGAGACATGAATCATGATAATTGAAGCCTTTCAAAGCAACATCCAAGGGTGGAACACTGTGCCCAAACCACATAGGGTCATTTGCTGTATTTGCGACAAACACAAGGAGGACAATTTTGTGTCTCCTCTGTTGGTAAAAATTTCTGTTGGGCACGTACTTTTGTTGTATAGATATGTTTATAATGCAAATGTGAGTTTTGTGTTTGGATGTTAAATATTTGCTTCACGGTTTTTAACATTAATCTGAATGCCCTATAATCATTATGTGACCAAAAAAGTCCTTTGTGCATGTGCCATTTGTCTAAAATAATATCTTTTAATTGTGTATAACGTTTGTGTCTCTATGGTGCCAATTTTGTTTTGCCTAAAAATACATATTTTAGTACACTTTTAGGTTTATGTACAGGTGTGTGATGACCTTGAATAATTTTCTGAAAAATATCAAATGTGTTGAGAAAGAGTAGGCTCAGAGTAATTACAACGCCTTTGCAACTTTGGAACAATTTATTTTATAGGAGGGTTCTTCCTTTTATCATCATTTTCAGAAAGTTAGCATTTTTATGTCTCAACCATGAGGGTCTGCTGCCTGCATCCTGGGTGTTAGAAATTGTGTTGTAGGTTGACAGGGTTATGATCCCTAATCTAGCAGCAAGCCCAATCCTTTTCACGGTAATAAGCAGGCAAACCCAAAATTAGCCTGTGCTCACTCTCTTGTAGCTTGACACAATACAGTCAAACTTAACTTAGAGGCAATGTTTAAATAATTTGTGCAACACTATAAACAGTGAAAACACCACACAAAAAGATTCTGCATCAGGTTAGAACAAAGTAGCTTAATTTAATACATAAAACAATACCAAAGCAACAAAAAAGTAGAACTTGAGATATTGAATTTCAAAGTTTTTAGATAAAATAGCGACAAGAAGCAAAAAGCGCTATTTGGGATATCTGGTTGCACCGGTCCAGGACAAAGTAAAAATTTCAGGTCGACTGCTAATGAGTACAGGCTGGCAATAGGGACCCAGTTAGGCCCACTGAACAAAAGTACCTTAATCCAGGTTGTGGCCCACTTGCATTGATCTGCGTTAAAGATGTGTCAGGCAGCCAAGGCAATGTGTTGGTTCCAAAATGTAGGAGGCTGCGACAATGCAAGTCTTTTATGATGGGTCCAATCCACGCAAAAGTGGCGATGCACCATTCAGCTGAGGAGATGCAGTGGTTCTGCTCGGGGAAGCATTGCTCAAGGGGGATGTGTTGGTACCATTGAAGCAGCACCTTAGGCCCACTTCCAAGGGTCCAGGACTGGGGTGGAAGCACTTGGCAGGGAGAACTCACAGATGGCGCAGAGGCAGGTTGGTTGGAAGTCTTTTATGTTCCTGAAACTTCAGATCAGGAGGCTAGCCAGCTAGATCTTGGAGTCCCTTTGGGTTTATGTGATGCAGGCCCAGTCCCCTCATCCAGGCTGAGGGCAGAAGGCAGCAGGTCAGCATAGCAAGGCACAAGTTCAGCAAAACAGAAGTCCAGCAAAGTGGCATTCCTTTCAGCAGCACAGCAGTCCACCTTCCAGGGTCAGAAGTGTACTGCAGTGGTGGTGTCTGAGGTCAACTACTTATACCCAGTTGTGCATTTGAAATGGGGAGACTTCAAAGGCATGCATTTGAAGTTTACAGGGGTCCTGCATTTGTGCCCTGGCTCCAGACTTGCTACAGGAAGTTGTGTGGGGACAGGACACAGCCTATTCAGGTCTAAGTAAGGCCATCTCCTCCCTCCCTTCCTGCCAGGATGGCCCATCGAGTCACACCTAACCTCCCATTGTGTTTGGCTGTCTAGGGGGAATACACAAAGCCCAAGTATCACTCACCCCAGACGTGATCAGAGACAGGCTGCAGGCAAAATAAGGTTGAATTTAAAATTGTGATTTAAGAGACACCAGACTTGAAGGGTTTACCTTTTCCCATTTGGGAATTACACTTATAACATGTAATAAGTTAATCCAAATATTATCCAATGGGAGATATAAGCCTTGCAGTAGTGAACATTGAATTTGAGAGTGCTTCCCTACCAGGACATGTAAAACCTAAAAGTACATGTCCTATTTTTTTAAATACACTGCACCCTGCCCATGGGATGACTAGAGCCTAATTTAGGGGTGACATTGGTGAATCAAAAGGGAACGTTTGGGCCCTGGGAACAGTTTATCTTGCCATGCCGAAATAGCAGTGTAGACTGAACACACAGGCTTTGCCATTTTAGGCATGAGCCATAGTTACATGGCTATTTAAGTGGGTGTCACAATAAGTGTTGCAGGCCCCATAGTAGCATTTAATTTCAGGCCCTTGGCATATGTAGTGCACTTTACCAGGAACTTAGAAGTAAATTAAATATGCCAGTTGGGGATGAACCAATGTTACCATGTTTTAGGGAGAGAGTGCTTGCACTTTAGCGCTGGATAGCACTGATAAAGTGCTCAAAGTCCCAAGGCCAGCAAAAAACAGGACATAAAAAGTGGAGAAGGAAGGCACAAAGTTGTGGGGAAGACCACCGCACGGCTGCCAGGTCTAACTCGGGGTCACATGACTAGGTGTACCTGGCAGGTGATCTTTGTGTATTGCTCCCAGACAGTATAGAAGGCCGTAGGTGTTGGCAGGATGGGCCATCTCTAACGTGATGAGAAGGAGGACTTGTCACTTACAACACTTGCACATCACAAAGGCTCTGCCTGGGCACACTTAGAAAGGGCTTGATACTAGTCTCTTGTGACCCCAGCCAATCTAGGGCCAGGACAGGGAGTCAGGAAACTCCAAACACCTATTGGGGTGGAAACCTTCAGATCCTTCTCCTGCTACAAAGTGGGCTTCAGGTATACATGTTCGACCCCCAGACCCAACTTTTCAGTACACCTCTGGACCTGTGGAAGTCTCTGATAGACTGCTGTGCTGCTCTGCCAGAAGGACTGCTACTCTTTTTCCCTGCTGCCTTGCTGCCTGAGTTAAGGACTGAATCTGTATCATGATACCAAGACCACTAGAGTGACTCCAAGGGCCGGTTGCCTGGCCACCTGATCAAAGCATCAGGGAAAGAACAGGCTCTACCCATCTTGAACCCAGCACCTGGACTCAGTTCAGTCAGCTGTGAGTCTTGTTCCCCAAGTGGTGCAACCTCAATCTAGGACCCTTGAAAGTGGACCTGAAGATGCTCTGCCAGCCAAGCGCTGGTCCTGTGGGTAGAATTGAAGCATTATGATGCATCTCCTAGCTGCTATGCTTTGGAACCTGCCACGGTGTTACGTAGCCCCAATGCACGCAGCCCGCAGTCTCCACAGAACCACTGCTGCGTGACGCATCCTCACGGCAGGCCTTCGCATCTTAACTCACAGCCTCCTCAGAATTCTCACTGCATGACGCATCCTTGACACAGGCCTTACCACGCAAGCCCCTCGTTGATGCCCTCCTTGACAACGCCACTGGACTTCTTTATTGCAGCACTTCGCATCACAAGTCTCTCGTCAATGGCATTCTTACTGACGATGCAGGACCTTAAATCACATCCTTTTAAAATGTCTGGGAACCAACGGACTTAAATGTAGGAGGGTGGATACCTGACTATGGTTGCCCCCAACTTTTTGCCTGGTGTTTTGCTAGTTTTCCGACTTAGTTGACCTGGGACCCTGCTATTCAGGGCCCCAGGCCTACTGCTCTCTCTGTAAAATTGATTCCATGTACCTTAGGTGCATTTACCAATTGGTACTGGGCCACCTTATCAGACTCTGTAACTCAGGGCATAGGTGTACCCAGGGCCTACCAGGGGCTGCAGCATGTATGATGCCACCCCTGGCTGGCCATCTAAATCTGACACAACTGGCTGCACAACAGCTGGGGCAAAGTGGTGTAATCACCCTTTGCTGCAGATATAGTATACCTATATCTAACCCTAAAATGGACACATGTATTCCTATCAGTCACTCCTATGGCAGGCCTTAACAATCCTGAAGGCAGAGTGCTTGGAATCATGTGAGATGGTGCTCTGGCATGAGCTGAGCCCGTTTGCAGCTTGCGGAACCAAGTCCTAATAGCTGTTCCATGATAACGCATACCATATACTCTTAAGTGCATTATAATCCTCGCGGTTATATGCCAACTCTGGGATCGCTTTATCAAAACATGTCGAGTAAGGTGTCATACGAATTGGAATACTAACCCCTCGCCAATTCTGGCGACGGGGTTAGCATTCCACCCTTCTAGAGGGACACGACGTGTATGTAACTGTGAACCCCGGTTAAAGTTAACTCGAGCCTCAGCATCACAAAATGGATGCTGCCACCACAGACACAAGTCTAACCTCCTGCTGCTGGGAGTTCTTCCAGCGAGGAGAGCTTGGACAAAGGGTTTCCTGTCAGGGGCGGTGCTAGCACCATCCCAGACAGGGTTTTGTGTATCCTGGGTAGGCAGGGCTTTAGAGGAAGGTGACTGCAAGTGGCAACCCGGTGCTCACTATGCATAGGCCGGCTAGAACCAGTTCCAGGGGCACACCAACCCCTGAGCTGGGGAAAGTCCGGCATGGGAGAGGGGTGTAACCACCCCCCTTCCTGGTCCCACCCATGGGCAGGACCTAGTCGCGTGCCAGCCCCTTTCCTTAGTATAAAGATAGAAGCGGGCCCCCTTTCCAAATTAGATCATCTTTGAATCCTGAAACTACTTTCTACGAAAGGAACTCAAGGCTTCTTCCTAAGATTTCTCCCTTGTGACTAAGGAGTAGTCACCCTGCATCTGCGGGCACCAACTAAGTAACCTGCGGTTTGCTGCACGTCCTTCTTCCGGAATCAGATCGACCAGCACGACGAGACCCGGCTTCCCTGGCACCTCTGACCTCTACCTGCATCATCAGCCCAGCTGAGATTCGTGGGTGTGACGAGACCTCGAGGGACCGGCCATCTTCAGAACTGCACTACACTTAACCAGCACGACCACCGAGGGATCCTCGAGTGAGTGCTTTGGGGTTCGAGAAGCCCTAACCCTGAGCAGCTCCAGCACCGAAGTCCAGCCCCCCAGCATCCACCAGATCTGCGTGGGGCCCTTCTGCTCTTTGCTGCTCACCGCATTGTCCGGCTACTTGCCTGCTGGCTTGTAGCCCTCTTGACGACGAACGACGACACTTCCAACGCTGGTCTGGTTGCTCCAGACTGGCCCTTGCTCCCCTCCAACAGAGGAGCACCCCGGACCCTCCTGGTCCACTCCAGACGCCATTTTGAGTCCACCGCGTGGGCTTACTTTTGCCAAGAGTTGTTGCCCCAATCCTGGGTCCAGCGACGTCGACAGCAGATACCTTTGTGGGACAGCTCGCACCTCCATCCTGGTCGCCGACAACGCCTCTTGGTCCGAGAGACTGCAGAGCCCAGCGTCGCCCACTCACCTGGTCGAGGTGACTTCGTCCGGTGCCATCCTGGTGCCCATCTAATCACTGGCTAGTGATTCAGAACTTGGTCCCCTCTGCTTACAGGTATCCATCTTCACCGATCCAGGCTTGGATCACATCGAACTTCATCACTGGTCGCCTGCCAGCAACTTCTTCTTTCAGGCTCCATAGACTGCAACGAGGATTCCCGACGTCTTTTCAGCCCTATGCAGCCGCAGCCCCTGTGCTAGGTAACCTGAGCATTTCGGTGCTCCAGCATAGCTTAACTATCCAAGTGTCCAGATCCTTTTTCGTTTCAGCTCTACCTAGTCGGATTCGTCCAATAACACTAACTTTACGAAATCTAGCATCCATAGACTTTGTCCCGCATCCCGCGTGAGAGTGCACACTCTGCACCCGATCTCCCTAGGCCTCCTGCTCGTAATCTGAAGGTTCAGTAGTCCAGTCCTAGCGATCCTAAAGCCTTTGAGACTAGTTACTTACCTGCTAGTATTTCGCATTCCACTTTTAGAGTATATGGTTTTTCGTGCCCCTCGGGCATTTGTGTAAATTGTGCGACTTTCAGTATTTCTTTAAGAGCTTTGTATTGTGCTTAGCGCCCTGTCCTCATAAAGAGTCCAGGGCTGTTGTTTTCTAAATAAATATCCTTTTATTTTCATAACAACTTGTGTGGTGTCCTTTCACTTGGTGTTCAAGGGGTATATGTGATGTTATAACAGCTGGCTTAACACGCCCTCTAGAGTCTAGCCTAAAGACTGCTCTTGTCCATGCTACTAGGATAGCTGGTCCATACGGTTGACTTACAGCCAATCATCAATAAGGGTCATTTGGACTGATACATAGTGATCACTAGAATAGTGAGCACTGCATAGCAGGCCAATTTCTCACACTAAACACTTACACGACACAGTGGGGAACATTGGCGTTTATGATAGCGAAGCGTAACGTTGCTCAACTATGGGGTGCCAGCCAACCGCCTCGGATTGGGAAGTGGACGGAGGATCTGGACTGGTGCATGTTCAGGGAGAAATCAGTCTATATTGCTAGGGGATGCCTGGGGAAATGGAATAGGGTATGGGAAGCTTGGAACCGGTACAGGGGAGATATCTGTACCCCACCAGACCGCTTGAGGGATATTGAAGCGCTTGAGTCCCCTTGATCAACCTAATCACTGTGGATTATCTTGAAACATGTAAAATGTTATTGAGGAATGATGGAGACACCTGCTTGTAACTACTTGATGTGTTTTGGTTGAACTGTTTAATAAAAAGAAATCTTTTTTTTTAAATCCCATCCTTGCGGCTCCCCTGAACTACAGGTGCACTATGGATCCTCAACGCAGGATCTCTCAACACTCCATAAATAGGATTTAAGGTACTCTTATTCAGCCGGCCTAACTGGGTCCCTGTATCTGGCCCGCACTCCATAGTGGTTGACCTGAACTTGTGACTTTGTCACTGTCCGCATGACCAGATTAGCACAGTTCACGCTTTGTCCTTCTAGGCACTATTTTCACTTACATCTTAAAAGTTCCAAATCTCCTGTTTCTACTGATTGGATTTTTGCAATTTTGGTATCAGATATTTTAATACATAATACTCTACTTTTCCAAATTGGTGTGGCATTTTTCTTGTGATGTCTTTTCCCTTAATAACTGTTTCAAGTGCTGCATACATGCTTTACACGTGGCCTCTAAGTTAAGCCTGACTGTTTTTTGTGCCAAGCTGCCAGACAGTTAAGAATAGGTCAATTTGGGGTTTGCTTGTGTGTCACCCTGAAAGAGATTGTAGTTACTGCTTCAGTAGGGTTTCACCCTACTCAACCTGTATCACAATTTCCAACACCTCCCCACTGAAAAAAAATATTTCCTAGGGTGGGGAAAGGGCGGAGTCTTAGCAGGGGCAGGTTCTCTTATCGAGAACTGATTAAAATGCATTTATGCCCTCTGCTCCCTGCATCCAGCAACCTCCCTTCCTCCAAAACAAATCATTTGCTAAGTCTGCAGCTAATGTCCTGGGTTGTTTTCACACCCCTTATTTGACATTAGCTGAACTGGGCCTCAAAAGATAAAATGGATACCAACTCCGTGCAGTGGTTTCCAGTTTGCCTTCCCAGCCTCTGTCTGATATGGTCTCTTCACCATGTGAAGGGAGCCGATATAGTGTGACACGTGGTAGCATCCTGTGCGTTGGCAGGTCTAAGTTTCATGATTTCAGGGTCCTGCTTCTGTTTGTCACAACCTTGGAGACTTTTTTCACTTCAGCAATAGTGTATCTGATGTCCTCGGGTTACATTATAATTGGTTTTTTGCATGTCCCAATCATCAAAAGCAATGTCATGGACCTAATTTAGAGGCTGCTGAACATCTAATTTAGGCGTTGATTAAAAGGCTTATATGTCAAGATGTTTCCTCAAGGGCAGCCACTAAAATGTCTTTACATAGTCTAAATCAGCCTGCTCCCCTTGGAATTTTAATAATCTGATTTCAAAGGTGATAGCCAAACCTTTGTCTTTCAGAAATAATTTTCCTTTTACCCTTGTTTATTTTCAGATGGTAGCCTTTATTGTGGAGCATTCCTTTGATATAGATAAGTGAGGGCTTGTGTGTAGTGATGTAAGACAAATGCAGTGCAGTGCAGTCTTACGTGAGAAATCTGACTGGCTGGGATCAGTCCTGGACTGGCCATTCTGACACTACTGCATTTTTCCTACTCTACCAGCAGCCTCCTATAGTGTAGGACTGGTATGCCATTTTTTTTCAAGGGTTAATTATGGTTTCCTGTTTGTCTCTAGTTAGGGTCGCCATCTCATTTTTTATACCCTGAGTTACAAAGCTATTTGAGCTCCTCGTTAGAGGGAACCATCACAGCCTTTGTATGGGTGAAATCACTTTTACAGTTCACAGTTTGTGCTTTTAAAGTTGTAAAAAGGTCTATGGGTGAGTAAATGTATTTCTCAGGTAGGGGAATTGTTTTTCTAGGGCAGAAAGGACTTGAAGATTAGTGCACAAGCATATTTGTTATAGGTAGTGACAGACATTTTCCTAACCAATTGCCACCCTGGAAATATAATTTTGTTAAAAGCAAAACTAAAACACCAACAACATTGCAAACAGTTTAGGTGAAGGAGTTTTGACATAGCATTAAATACTTTCATAAATTTAGTTATTCACAAACAATTGTAGTAGGCTTCTTTGTGTCCTGCCCCTACAAAGTTCCAAATAAACAAATTAAGGCCTTGATATACTAAGAGTTCACGCAATGCAGGGCAGCAAGCAAAGTTGCTGTGCCATATCTACAAAGAAATGGCGCAGTTCTACTCTCCACATGCGCTAGCACACTTTTTGCTGCCTAGCACCAAAGCAGGCACTCTTGTGCCCTTGTGAAAAGGTGTCTGTGTTGTGGTCAGAAAGGGATTTGAACAGAATACCGAAAAAATTATTGTGAAACAAAAATATTTTTTCATGGATATCGTGATGTCCAAAATATCGTAGGCATAAATAGCAAAGGTAAGTATATTGGGGCATATTATCAAGGGGGTTTATCTCTGCTTTTTTGGCTTTTAAAGCTAAGAAAGCTGAGATAAAGTTATCTCCCTATTACCTAGCTGTCGCTAACACCAGTTAGCGGCAGCTAGTAGGAGATAGCGACCATCTTGGGCCCCGCTTTGCATGTCAGTGATATTTATCACTAATGACATGCAAAGTGGGTGTGCCAAGATGTTAGCGACTGGAAACAGTCGCTAACATCGCTATCTCCTATTACCAACTTTTGGAGATATTCGCGCTAAGCGCGAATATCTCCGAAAGCTAACACCTGCCCTGAGCAGTTCTTAGCCATGTTATCCAATGGGAGGTGGATAACATGGCTAAGAGCATTAGCTCGGTAATGCCTGAATATCGCTGACTTTTTAGCGATATTCATGCATTGCGGCCGATTTTTATCGCATTTGCGATAAACCTTGGTAATACCAAGGTTTATCTGCGATAAAAATTGCCGTAGGTCGGCGATACATTTTTGTCTCTAACCAAACAATAGCGATAATTATCGCTATTGCTTGGTAATATGCCCCATTGTTTTTAGTCTTGTTTTTAATATTGTTGTAAAATATATACTTTACTAAAATTTCGTTGTATATTGTTTTTTTACAACATTTTTGTTAAATTGTTTTTTTTATGTGAAATTTACTTAGGGGCTGATGAAGGTGAGACATTGTTTGAAATGTGAGAGTATATTAGATGCGTCTAGCTGATTTTACAGCTTGTTAGGGTTTGCTCACCTGTAATTAAATTTGACTGTGAAATCATTCTTGCACATCACACGGAGTCTGCGTTTTTCAGACGCTCCGTGACTTGCTCGCTTTTGCACTTTCTCTCTCTCCTCTCCTTCCGGGAGGAGAAAAGGCCTGTTTAGAGTCGCCATTTTGGTCACTTGCTCTCTAGTGTTTGTCAGGCTCCAGTATTTAATTTGATTTGTTCTGCATTCCGTCCATCAATTGTATGTCTTTTGCTTTTTCTCCCCAACTGCAACAGGTATGCTTCCCGGGCTCACTGTGCCACTTGAAACAAGCTATCCTGGCTGATGAGGGATGAAACCCTGAAACTGGTCCTAGGATGCTTGTTTCCGGTCCAGGGAGGACCTGGCTCGGCAGTTCAGGCTGGACTGTTCCCATTAGGCACAGGGTCAAGACTGATTTGCATATGGCCAGGTCTAAACTGGAGTGGCATGGTGAGCAAAAGCATGATGGATTTAACCCAGATCACTTGACTGGAGGTGAATGTCTTGATTTGTTCTGTATTCCGTCCAACAATTGTGTGTCTTTTGCTTTCCCGCCCTAAGTGCGACGGGGTGCCCATACTGTGACACTGGATTCAAGCTATCCTAACTGATATGGGGTTATACCCTGAAACTGGACCTAGGATGCTTGTTTCCAGTCTGGGGAGGACCCGGCTGGGCAGTTTGGGCTGGATTGTTCCCATGAAGCACAGGGTCAAGAATGATTTGCATATGGACAGGTCTAAACTGGGGTGGGATGGTGAGCAAAAGAATGATGGATTTAACCCAGATCTCTTGACGGCGGGTTTATGTCTTGATTTGTTCTGCATTCCGTCCATTAATTGTGTGTCTCCAGTACTTAATGAGCCTGCCTTCACAGAGGCGCAGCGGGTGCTCCACCGGCATGCCAAAGGCAAGCCCGTCAGCATCCGGAACGCGGCCAGCGCCAGCCATGCTGGTCAATTGCCCCCAGGTATTGTGTTTTTACCAAGCCTGTTAAAATCTTTTGACACCAGCAATAAATGCGACTGTCTTTCTTCTCCAGATATGATCTAGGGTCCCTTGGCATGCAGTAAATGTAGAACAGTGCTCAAATTCACAGATACCTGCCCCAAATCTATGGATATTAAAGCTAAAACATCTAGTAGTTCACTGCTTAAGGGGGGACTGATTAATGCACGCTCACTTTGTAAGCATTTTCAAGATATTAGAGAGCTGATTACTGATTTACAGCTCGACTTCCTCTGTATCACTGAAACTAGGCTAAAGGAATGGTGCAACCCTGATATTGCTTTAGCCCTCCCCCAACTATGCCATTTATTTCTTTATTTAGAAGCTTATAAAGCGCGCGGCTACCCCCAACAGGGGTGTCCCGGCGCTGCAGACAGCGACTATGAATAAAGATGGCAGCGGCTAGGGACTGGAAAACAGCCAGGTTTTTAGTTTTTTACGAAACAGTGATTCCGATGAGGCCAGCCTAAGCTTTAATGGGAGGCTGTTCCAGAGTTTGGCGGCCCCTACAGTAAAGGACCTGCCTCCCATTCTGGACCGATGAAAGCGAGGGGTGGCAAGAAGACAGAGATTGTTAGATCTAAGATTTCTAATTGAATGAACAGGTTTAAGCCTATTTTGCAGATAAACCGGGGCAAGGCCATTGAGGGCCCGGAAAGCAAAGACCATTGCTTTAAATTGAATGCACCGGGTCACTGGAAACCAATGCAGCTTCCTCAAGTATGGGCAAATAGAGTGGCGGTAGGGAATGTTACCGATTAGCCTAGCAGCCGCGTTCTGCACGATCTGCAATTGATGGATCTGGTATGCTGGAGCACCAACATACAGGCTATTTGAGTAGTCCAAATGAGAGGTGATCAGGGCATGGACAACCGTCCTACGGGAGTACAGAGGGAGATATGGAGACATTTTTCTGATCATGCGGAGTTTGCCAAAACAGGCTGAAGTAACTTTATTGATGTGAGTTTTGCAAGATAGGACGTTGTCAATTTGAAAGCCCAAATTACGAGCTGTTTGAGCCGGAACAGGTGGGGGATTAAGCTCCGCCGGCCACCAGAGGGAAGGGGAGAGAGGGGACTTCTGATTAAAAAACAAGACTTCCGTCTTATCTGTATTAAGTTTAAGATTGTTAGACGTCATCCAGGAGGAGGTGTTAATTAGGCAGTGACGAAAATTGGCCAAGCTGCCGTCAGAGTGATCTCTAAAGGAACACACAAGCTGAGTATCATCAGCGTAAGAGATCACGCTGACCCCCGAGGATTCAGCCAACTTTGCCAGCGGGGTAAGGTAGATATTAAAAAATACAGGGCTAAGTGCAGAGCCCTGTGGTACACCGCAAAGCAGGGGCTTTACTTCCGATACAAAAGGCCGAAGGAAGACTTGTTGAGATCTACCCTCAAGGAACGATCTTACCCAGGCCAAGGAGGTACCCCCAATTCTAATGTTGCACAGGCGATCCAATAATATGTCATGACACACGGTATCGAAAGCCGCGGATAGGTCGAGGAGAACCAGCATGGCCTCCTCGCCCACATCCACGCACTCTCTAATGGACTCAGCCACCCCAAGCAGCGCAGTCTCAGTGCTGAAGCCCGGTCTAAATCCAGACTGGGAATCATGCAAGAGATGATTAGATTCCAAATAGTCAGTCAATTGCTCCTGTACCACTTTCTCCACATTTTTTGCCGGCTTGGGGAGAAGGGATAAGGGCCGATAGTTGCTGAGCAGTACCGGTTCGGCATCCGCCTTCTTGATGATTGGAATCAACATAGCCTGCTTCCATTTGTAGGAAAGACCGAGATGAAACTAGAGGAGGGGGGCTGGGTATCATTTTTCATGACTCCCTGCAATGTATAAACCTTGATCTCCAATCCCAGGAGGGTGCAGAACACCTAGGCTTCTGCTTCAAACTCAATGCCTCGTTTTCCTTCCCCGGAGGGCTAATCTACTGTCTACTTGGCCCCAGCTCTGATTTTTTTAGAAACACTGAGAGACACACTAAGTCGTTTTATGCTCCGGTACATACATTTTACCCTCCTAGGAGACTTTAATCTCCACTTGGAATGCAGAAATGATCCAGGAGTGGACAATTTCATTGGAACCATTGATTCACTTGGAATTAACCAACTGGTCGTAACACCTACACACCATGCAGGTCATAAGTTAGGTGGAGTTTGCTCTAACTCCACCTCATTAATGGTCAGCACCCCCATTACTCAAGTATGGTCAGACCATAAATTAATTTCCCTTAGCATCAAGATGCCAATTGCCAAACACCCCCTTAAGCATATACCCTTTCTGCAGCCAAGGCGAAAATTGGCTAAACTAGTCAGAAATCCAAAGCTGCCAACTCTTGCTCTTGCATCCACACTTCCTCAAACAGGAGACACTTCGAAAGATACGCAACTCTTCCATAAGTGGATGACATCAATTAGCCATGAACTAGCACTGTTGGACCAACCTACAAATATGCGAAAAGCCAAAAGTACAGTCCCTTGGTACACACCCACTCTAGCAGATTTCCATCTCCAGTGTAAACAACTGGAATGTAACTAGAGAACAGCCTACAAACCAGCAGACTTAAACTTCTTTAAATTAAGTAGGAAGAGGAGTTGGCCTAACAGTTAGGGTGTCCAACCTCAAATCTGGGGAACTGGGTTGGAGTCTCGGCAATGACGCTGAACATCCTGTGATTCTGAGCAAATCACTTAATCTCCCCGTGCCTAACAAAAATTAATGTGTCCTCATATAATGCAATGGGTTCTATATAAAGCGCTCTGATACCCGATTCGGGTCAAGTTTGTGCAAATAAAACTCTGTAAAAAAAAATTGAAAAAAATATCATATGCAAATTTAAACAGCAAAAAAGGAGTACTTCTTGAACAAAATATTAGAGGTGCACCAAGACCAGAAAACAATTTTCCCGATTATAAAGTCCTTTGACTGACCCAAAAATATTCAGTAGGGAAATCCCTCTATCACAGACTTCATGGGACCAGATGTCAGTCTTTTTTGAAGAAATTAATCCACAATATACAGAAAGACTTTACCACAATCCCATCTCAGCACTTGGACATAGAGCCTGACTCTACTCACATTGGACACTTATTTCAGGCCTTTGGAATATTCTCCCTCAAGCAGACAAGTGAAGCAATAATTGCCTGCAAATCGGGCTCCCCCTTTGATGCTTGTCCACCCATGGTCCTTCATAAAATTATAGATACTGTAAATCCTGTGATTAACAAGATAGTTAACTCTTTGCTAGCAAAAAGGACAGTCCCAGATGAATGGAAATTGGTCATGGTTAAACCATTGAAAAAAACCTGAGTATTGACTCATCAAATTTTCGACCTATATCATTATCACCCACATTGGGTAAGATCACAAAAAGACTTGTCAACAGAGAACTATCCAATTTTCTTGAAACTGCTAAGATCCTACAACCTCGGCAATCGGGTTTCTGCCCTAAACATTCAACGGAATCTGCGCTGTTGGAAATAGTTGACATATTAAAATCTACTTTAGGGAGAGGCAGAAGGTGGTGCTAATTTTACTTGATTCGTCAGCTGCTTTTGACACCATCTCACATGATATCCTACTTACTCAGGTAAAAAGTAGCGGCATATCCAACACAGCATTAGCCTGGATTAGATCCTTCCTTACTAATCGCAGGCAATCAGTGGCCTTAGGAATGGTCCTCTCTTCCGAATGTCCCATTACATCAGGCGTCGCACAGGGATCCTCTATTAGCCCTCTGTTGTTCAACATATGTATATGTCCTCTTCTCATCACGCTGATAACCTCTTTTGGAATTGAA
This sequence comes from Lissotriton vulgaris, assembly GCF_964263255.1. Taxonomy (NCBI): domain Eukaryota; kingdom Metazoa; phylum Chordata; class Amphibia; order Caudata; family Salamandridae; genus Lissotriton; species Lissotriton vulgaris. The sequence continues at coordinate 237,559,978 of NC_141691.1, forward strand.
GTAACATCATATGCTGATGATACGCAATTGATCTTATCCCTGGGCAAAGATTCCAATAAGGCAGAACTTAATTTTAAATTATGCCTGACATAGGTCATCCACTGGATGAAGCTTAACCATCTCAAATGCAACACAAGTAAAATGGAGATCCTACTGATAGGAAAGAACAATTCCTTCAAGCCGAGCGCGTGGTGGCTGGAAGACGCATCAGCACCCCCAAACACAGTTGACGTTGCAAAAAATCTGGGAGTGAAATTCAGTTTTTCACTCTCCTTTCGACCTCACGCCCTGACGGTGGCATGGACTTGCTTCAACATAATCAAAATGCTCCAAAAATTCTTAGATTTTATTCCCCTTCCTGCGAGGAAGACCATTGCAGTGGCACTGATCTTGTCACGATTAGACTACTGCAACAGCCTACTCGCTGGAGTAAATACGCTGGAGTAAATAAGTATGTACTCAAGAGATTACAAGTGGTACAACATGCTGCAGTTTATTTAGTGCTAAAACTACCACACAGATCTTCCCCTTCAGCAGCCCTTAATACACTACACTGGCTACCCACTTATAAGAGAATCCTATTCAAGGTACTTTTAGTTACCTTCAGAGCATCCAAGTACTTAGGGCCCACATATCTTTCGGCCAGGTTCACCCCCTACACTACGGCTAGAACACTCAGATCCTCATCTGCAAATCTTCTCAAACCCCCTGCTTTAGGTGCATAAGAAAAGGTGGAAAATCTGTAGCAGCGTTGGGAACCAGAGTCTGGAACCTTGTGCCTTTACATCTAAGGTTGATGAAAACAGAAAGCCAGTGTAAAAAGGCTTTGAAGACCTGGATCTTTGGATCCTCGGACGAACTTTGCTCCTCACTCATATAGTGTTTTTTCTTTCTTACCCTGACTATCTTCCACTTAGCGCCAGGATGCTCCTTTCAGAGTGACAGTTGCGCTTTATAAATGCTTATTCAATTCAATTATGTTTTATAAAATGTAAACATTTAACACATATATATTTATAATATATATGATTGTAATATTTATTTAAGTTGTATTATACATTATAAACTTGAAGGTTTTTGGTTCTTTGTATTTAAAAACATAATATTAATGTTTTTTGAATTTTCTTGGTAATTGAAAATATGTATTTACTTTGTATTTAAGGCAAAATCTTATTATATGTAATTTATTTTGTTTTATTTTGTTAAGGAATGATTACTAATATTTTTATTAGAGGGATGTTAGGTTTATAGGGAAATACGATGGGCATATCTCTGAAAGTATTTGTTATTATGTTCTTCTGTTCTTTTTTTTTATCAACTCTTTTTATTGAGAAATAGGCATGTAAACAATTCGAGCACAGCATTGTTCAGATAATCTGTAACACACATCGTGATAAGACATCAAAAGCTCATTGTCACAGTACAATATGAATGTCATTGGTAGTCCCATACTATCAAACTTCAGCAGCAGTATCATCTTGGCTACTCGGAGGTTCTCATATATCCCCCCGGCATGTGTTCCAAGGCCCCCATATGTGCGACCATTTCTTAGGGCACCCCCTGGAGACATAAATGGGTACCTCCGTCACCAGACGCCAGTCCATATCCCTGGCCCAGTCAGCAATTCGAGGTGGGTTCTGAGCCCTCCACAGTCGTGCTATATTTCGCTTGGCCACCATGAAACCCAAAGTAATCCAGATTCTCTCTTTGGCATTCAGGTCAGTGGATTCCCATATGTTCAACAAAATCAATTTGATGTTGCATTGTATCTGCTGTCCCAATACCTCTTCCATCATGAGTACCACCCCCTCCCAGTATTTCTGAATTGACGCACATGCCCAGAGTATATGTATAAAGGTGCCCTCTTGCCCACATTGTCGTGCTATCTTGGGTGTAGCCCATATGGGCCATTGAGGGTCCTGACAATTACGTTCTATGGACTAATCAGAGTCTGGAGGAGATGGCAACCTCACGTGGAGAAGCCACTGCAGCCCGCCACTCCTCATCTTCCAAACCAGCTACATTGTGGTCCCATTTACCTCCTAGGCGGATCCGGGGATCGGGCATGTTGTCAATAAGCTTCTTGTATATGAGCGATATAGTGTTTTTGGGCAAGTCGCCATTTAGTAACCAGTCCTCCAGAGGAGAGGAGTCAGGGAGGACAGTACCTTTTGAGAGAACTGCGACTAAGGCGTTCCTTAATTTCGAGATACCGGAACTGTTCAGAATTAGCCATTTCGTAATCTTGCTGTAATCAGGAAAAGGGTATGACATTGCCCGATTTCCAAAGGTCTCCAATTCTGAAAATACCAATGATATTCCAACTGTCGAAACCCAGGGAACGTGACAGCCGACCCAGCTGGTCACAATGCCAGAGCGGCGTAGCTTGAGTGAGCTTGCCCTCCTAACCCAGTGGCCTCCCTCCATACTTGCATGGCATGTTTAGTCGGGCCGGACAGAGATTTTCTGTACAACGCACCCTCAAAACCACTCCCCGGGCAGAGCCAGCAGTCAATCCGAAAAGCCGGGTTATCGTGCCATCTATAACTGCATTGGTTAATGGCAGCGAGCTGCAAGGCCCAATAATATCTTTTCATGTCCGGGAGCCCAATGCCCCCATCAAACCATCCCAGTGTGAGTTTATGTGTGGTGATGTGGGGGGTTTACCCTTCCATAGCAGATCCCACACTGTACACTCCAAGTCCCTAAAGTACTTCACGGCGACCGGAAGAGGTGTATTCTGGAGTGCGTACAGAAGTCGGGGAGGGACATCATCTTATGCACGTCCCAGGAGAGTTAAGGGGAGCGACTTCCAGTGCTGGACATTAGATCTGGGACTTACTAGTGGTGGCCAAAGGTTAGTGTCATAGAATCAAGATAGGTATTTGGATACTCAGATTCCCACATATTTAAAACCTTCCACAGCCTCAGTCAGACGGCAACCCTGGGGAAGTCGGGCCGCTGCCCACTAAGAACATAGCGCACTGATTTGGACCAGTTGATCATATAGCCTGCAAACCTGCCAAAAATGTAGATTATGTCCATTACCACATTAAGAAACGCTGCCGGGGAGGCTAAATAAAGCAGGATATCATCTGCATACAATGATTTGGGATCAAGTCAAAAAGCTTTATTTCGATAAAATGTCATTATCATAAAAGCAAGTTAAAAAGAATTGGTGGTTAATAATAAAATTAGTAGCACATATCCAGTTAGTAATAAAAAGTATAACATTTACTAGAATTAATATTGTTTAAAAAGAAATTAAACAGAGTATTTAAGCTTTCTGGCTCGAATAGCCCAAGCCCAGAATAAAAATTTTGCTAGGGCACAGGCATAGGGTACATAGCTGTCCGAAACAAGTATCCTAATTGCCACATCATGGCTCCTAGTTCCCAGTTGCCGGCACAAGTTCTTCAGCCACGCCCTTCTTGGATTGGCATATTCCTTGCAGACAAATAAGAAATGGGCTAATGTCTCTGGGTGGGCTAAACATGATGGACACAAGTCAGTTTTGTCTGTGTAGGATTTCCATGTTTTGGTGAAAGTATTCAATGGCAAAGTACCCGTTCTAAATTTAAAATACAAGGACCGGGCAAACGGTTTCCCGATTATGTCTAGGTAGGGTTCTCGCCTAGGACAATCTTTAAACATCAAAAAATCCTCTGTAAGCCTGCCAATGGATGTGCTGGAGTGCCTTTGAGAGCAAATCCAATCCCGATAAAGGTTTTTAAGTACTTGTTTTGGAGGAGAGGTTCTGCTTGACCAGGAATCCAATAGGCCCAAGTTCGACAATAAGGTTTTCATATCTGTTAGCCATTTGACTCTGGCCCAGTGTGGTGACGCCATTATTTCTTCCAGACCTCTGGCGTAGGCACTGAGTTCCTCTACCCGCCAAATACGGGCCCATAGTAGGAGAGGACGAAATTTCGCAATTTCGCCAATCTGGGTACAGCCAAGGTCCATAAATAAGGGTAAAAGTGGGGTGCTTTGAGGGAGGGACATTATTTGTCTACAGAAATTGTTCTCAGATTTTTGTAAAGCTTGAGAAGATGCAAAGCCCCAAAGTTCAGCTCCATAAAGTGCAGAGCTGACACCCTTGGCAGCGTAGATCTCTAGGACTGTTCCTATTGGTTTGAACGAACTGGAACGTTGCTCCCTTAATAGGGCACCTGTGATCCTTTTATGGTTCAGCAGCATCTTATCTAGATGGGGAGTCCAATCCATTTTGTCTGAAATGCGTATCCCTAAATAATCAAATACTTTTACCCTTTCCAGGGACTCGGTGTTTAAAATAGGGGGACGCACTTGCTGTTTAGGGGGATTAAGGACGAGGTATTTTGTTTTATTGGTGTTTATAACCAAGCCTCGGTCAGTACAAAAGGATTGGAAATTGTCCAAGAGTTTCTGTAGTCCCATTGGGGTTTTGGAGATTAGGAGCGTGTCGTCCGCGAAGAGGAGGGTCGGTATGCGTACCCCCGCCAGGGATGGTTCGTCGGATGGAGATTTAAGTAAGTGCTCAACCACCCCATTGATATACAAAGAGAAAAGGGTGGGAGCCAGAACACATCCCTGGCGGACCCTCTCTCGACCGGAATACAGCCCGTTTTCTCCCCTCCAGAGCCCCACCTGATTTGGGCAAAGCTGTCCTGATGGAGCCTGACTAGTAGGGATAGTAGATACTGTGGGAGCCCCATATTGGCCAGAACCTTCCATAGCAAGTCCCTGGGGACAAGGTCAAAGGCAGTCTTTAAATCGATGAATGCGAGATAAAGACTGCCCTTGCCTATCACTACCACCTTCCAGTAGATCATCATGAGCCTAAAGGCCTGCTCTATCGTTCCAATGCCTACTCTAAAACCGGCCTGAAAATCGGTAAGTATTTTGTTTTCATCCACCCAGTTGAGTATCCTGAGTAGGATGACTTTACCGACAACTTTTTGGCTTATGTCTAGCAAGCTAATCGGCCTATAATTGGACGGATCATCCCTAGGGCCTTTCTTGTGGATGGGAACCACCTCTGCCCCCTTCCATGACACGGGAATGGGGGCACCCCTACAGATGGCAAGAAGGAGGGAGTGGATTAATTTGCCCCAGTTAACACCATCGGATTTTAGCAGGTCCCCGGGGATGCCATCTGGTCCTGCAGCTTTTTGTGGAATGATGGAGTTAATAGCATATTCTACTTCCTTCAGTGTAAAGTCAGGATCGCTAGGGAGAAGAATATAATCAGTGTAAGGCGAGGATTGGACTGACCCTCTTCCATTCATGTCGTTATGGCAGGAATAAAGTTTGGAAAAATGAGCCTCCCATACCTGGCCCGAAATGTTGCAGGTTACAAGGTCGCTATCCGGTCTGTTTCGTGCCCTTATGGTGTCCCAGAAGGATTTAGAGTCTTTTTTCATACTGGCTTCCTTAAGGGTTAGCCAGTAGGTATCCTCCCACTCCCTTTTAGCTACCTGTAAGGCCTTTTTATGGTCTCTTCTGGCAATTTGGATTAGTAGGGGGGACTTCCCTTTGACTGCCTCTATTAGGCGTGATTTGGCCTTCCTGCATATTGCCGAATACCAATCGTGTTTGCCTTTAGGTTTAGGTTTCTGTTTCCCTGAGGGCAATTGTACCCAAAAGAGGTCCCCAATAGTTTTTACGGCAGCTTCAAAAATAGCGGTGGCCTTGTCTGCTGCTATAGTTAGATCAATAGAGCCAATTTCGGCTTGCGTGCCCTTAACCACTTCGTCTATTGTGGATAGTTTGTCGGTGTTGCACATAAACTTGCTCCACTTTAGACGCCTGCCACAAGTGGCAACAGTAATCCCCTGTGGGCGGCTAAGAGAGAATGGCAATACTTCAGTGTGCCAAGGATTTTTTAAGGATAGGGAGAGTGGGTTATGGTCGCTCTCTATGGTATTGGTAATAACCATGTCATTAACATGGCTCCAGAGGCCCCTATCCAGCAGAATATAGTCAATCCGTGTGCATTGACCAACTCTGTTAAATGTGGGAGCACCCAGGAGGTCAGATCGAGTGCGACCATTGGCAGCTCTTAATCCAAACTCCAATGTGAGTGCATTTAGATGGATTGCACTGCGAGTCCAGCGCGTGATGGGTGGGATAGAGAGGGTAGGGATACCCCATCTACTATCCTCTTCTCCTAGATCTGGAATTCCTTCTAGGGGGAGTGGTTCATAAGTACAATTAAAATCCCCTGCTACTAGGATATGTCCAAGTCCACTCTGCTCTCCCAACTGAGCCTCAAGCTCCATCATTGTGGGTGAAATACACCCATTTTTTGTTCCCCTAATGTAGACATTGTAGAGGTCGACAGTTATACTTCCCCGTAGACCCAATAGGGAGACACCAAGAATATCCGGGGTTCCTGCCTTCTTAGTAATTATCCTGCAGTTAAGCAGGATACTTATCCAAATAATAAGCCCCCCCGATGGCCGTCCCTTCCCTGCCTTGGATTTTACTGCTGGTGTGAAAAAAGTAACAAACCCCACCCGGTGCAGTGGCTCAGTGGCCCATGTCTCTTGAAATATACAGATTTTGTGGGCATCAACCAGGGCATTCCACTCCGGGAGGCCTAGTTTCCTTGAAATCCCTGCAAGGTTCCAACTAAGGATTTTTAACTCGCCATGTGCTGAGTTTCCGTCTGGAATCACAGTACAGTGGGGGTTAGATGAGTCTGCACTGTCCCTAATTAGTGTAGGTGGTGACACCTCTAAGTTTGTAGGGAGAGATGTACCCAGCACTGCATCCTTCATGTCGATATTTGCATGAGGGAGGTTAGTATCTAAGCCTCCCTTAGGAGAAAGTCAATCAACCTCATCCAATACACAGTACCTATTTGGATGGGCAAACTGTGTATAGGAGGGGTTAAAGGACAGGGGTGGAGACGGATCCTGCCATGGCTGTTGCCAATGGTGATTGGCAGTGAATGGTTGCTGAGGAAGTTGTTGCCACTGCTGAGTAGATTGGAAAAAAGGTGGTGAGGGGTGGAGAGGTTGTTGCCACTGGGGGCCAACATGGTGCGGGACAAAAGGTGGGAAGTTAGGCGGCTGCTGCCAGTGGTTAGGGGCATATTGAGGGGGACGTACAGGCCCTTGGTTACTTGGAATAATTGGCCGGTGGAAGTTGGGTCTTATCGAGTTGGGGAGGAAGTATGACAAGGGGAGTGGTTTGATCTGGGTGGCAGGACCGCTGTTAGGTGCATTACAAATGAAAGTCGCGGCCCCCACATCCCTAAAATTAACAGTAATTACATCCCCTGGTATTGTTTTCTTACTCCTACCCACCCAATCCCCTCTACGTACAGTAAGAATTTCCCCGCTCATGCTACTAGGCAGTGGTTTATGTATTTGGAGCCACTGGGCACATTTATTTCTTAACTCTACGTAGGTCTCTTTAACTCCTTCCTTCAGTGGGGGGACAGCAGTTAACACAACCACAAAAGGAGAAACTTCTGGTGGCAGACTAATAGACTTATAGCGGGTCTGCCTTGGCTTAGGAGCTTCAGAGTTATTGGTAGAGTCAACGGCTAGGGTATTCGTAGGTTTTCCTTTGGGATCCGTGGTTTGGGAGGTGTTAGGTTTGGTACCAACGGCTAATTCCTGCACGGATGAGGGATTGCTCACCGCTTTTGTATTGGAAATAGGTGGCGGTTGAGCAAGGTTGTTCCCTGGATGGGGAGAATATGATGCAGCTTGGTCCTTGGAAGATGGAAAGATTTTCGCTTTATCAGTTGTGGGCTTAGTGACCTTAGCTGACGGTTGGGGATTGGGTGGTGGTTCTCTATACCCTTGTTGCTGAACAGGCCCAAGCTCATTAATCTTGTTGGGCCATTTAGTATTAATGAGCGATGTTAGCCTATCAAGTTTAGAAATCAAGGGTTTGATTCGGGCCGCTATTGTAGCTTCAAGATCATGCTTAAGGTCCGTGACCATGTTTTCGACCCAACATGGGATGCCAGGCGCTGTGTGTGGAGTAGGTGTTACCAAATTATGGTTACTAACTTTGGCTTTGGTCTTCTCCTTAGGTTTAGACTCCTTAGTTTTGGACTTAGTCACTACTTTTATTGGGATAAAAGTAACCTTTCCCCTGGAATCACTGGGCACGTGAGGGGTCGACTTGGCAGTTAACCCATCCAGGCCCGGCTCCGTCTCTCTGGGTGTCCGACAGGCTTCTAGGTCTGGGGTCGCCTCCAGATCCACAAAGGACGGGTCCGACTCTGAACAGGTAACTGACAAGTCGACAGCACTCGGTACTGTAACAGTGCCTATAGTGGTCAAGGGCAAGGGCAAAGAGCAATTGTTCGAAGCTTGCTGAGAGGGTGAATTTGCATTAGCAAGGGAGCCCAGGGAAGAACGCTTGGCATTCATGAGGTCCAGGGAGACTCTTTTCTCTAGGAGTACAATGCTCTTGTCAATTGTCTCATTTACCCGTGAGATGAAAAGGTCAATGGGACCAGTCACTTGTGCTACCTCCGTAGCTTTTTTGGTACAGCTTCTTGTTTTGTGCCGCATGGTTGGCGTTGAAGATGGAAATGCTATACCAGGTATTGGATGGCAGTGGCCTCAAAGAAGGTTAAGTGACAATCGGCCTACCTGGATGGTGGTTTCAGGGCGATGAGACAGGGATTCAGGGCCTGGGCTGTCCTCTGCCGTCCTTGAACGGCCTTAAACGGCCCGCTCTTTGCCCGGTCTTTGCCCCGCGCGCGTCCCGCGTGCGCGTTACCCACGCAAGTTATGAAGGCAGGACAGGAGAAGGGGGCGGGAAGCGGACCAGCTGCGGCCGATCCACGCCGCTCGGAACGCTGGTCCTCGCAGTCCCGCCTCTACCCTTGTTAACAAGCTGACAAAGTCCAAAGGACGCGTTGGTGCACAATGCACATGTAGAGATGCAGGAAATTATTTCTCCCAAAGAAGTCTTGCCTACGAGCGGCACCCGCGAAGCGGGGGCCGCGAGGCGTGGCGGAAAGGTCGGGCAGCAGCACTCAGGAACAGCGCTTCCTTGTGTAAGGGCTCACAGGGCTCACTCACTCCACGGAGATTTTGAAGGGAGGAGGAGGGGGCGGGAAGAGGACCAGCTGCGGCCGATCCACGCCGCTCGGAACGCTGGTCCTCGCAGTCCCGCCTCTACCCTTGTTAACAAGCTGACAAAGTCCAAAGGACGCGTTGGTGCACAATGCACATGTAGAGATGCAGGAAATTATTTCTCCCAAAGAAGTCTTGCCTACGAGCGGCACCCGCGAAGCGGGGGCCGCGAGGCGTGGCGGAAAGGTCGGGCAGCAGCACTCAGGAACAGCGCTTCCTTGTGTAAGATTTGGGATCCTCCCACCCATATGTCTATTTAAGGCCCTTGATGGCAGGGTCCTGCCAGATCCATGCCGCCGGAGGTTCCGAGGCTGAGGCGAAGAGGAGCGGTGACAGAGGAGAGCCTTGCCTGGTGCCCCTACCAAGAGGAAAGACAGGGGATTTCCGATTATTGATGACCACCTGTGCCAACGGTTGACAATATAGAAGGCGCACCCATTTAATAAATTCCGGGGAGAGTCCTAGTTTGTGAAGCACAGCAAACATGTATGGCCATTCCATAGTGTTGAAAGACGACGCAGCGTCCAGGGATACCACCACGGCGTCCTCTCTGATTGTATCCCCCTGCAAAGTGTGTAGTCGGCGGGGCCTAAGAGATGTGTTTCTCGCCGGCATAAAGCCGGACTTATCCGGGTGTATCAGGTTGGTAAGAACGTGTAACAGACGAGTGGCAAGGACCTACGCGAGTATTTGGGCCTCGCAATTAAGCAGCGAGATGGGCCTATATGAAGAACACAGATCAGCTAGCTTACTCGCTTTGTGGATGACAATGATGGTAGCCAGTCTATGATCCTCTGGAAGAATCCCTATCTCTTTACTTTCTTGATACATGTCTGTGAGAAAAGGGGCAGTCAAATTCGCTGTTAACTTAAATAATTCTCTGGGGCTCCCATTGGGGCCCAATACTTTACCCCACACAGGTCATGGATGGCTTTCTCTACTTCAGTTACTGTGATGTCTCGATCCAGGTCGGAGCTCTCCTCCGCGGTAAGAACCGGCATCCGAATATCACGTAGGAGAGATCAAGCCTCCTCCTCTGAGTAGGTCGTGTGGGATGTATACAGGGAGTGGTAGTATCTACCAAATGCATCCGCGATGTCTTGCAGAGTAGTAATACGGGAATGTTGGTCAGTGGCAATTTCAACCACAACACGCCGTGCCCCATCTGCTTTCTAGCCAAGCCAGCAGCTTCCCTGCTTTTTTGCCTAAATCATAGATCCTACTCAGTGTAGCCCTATATTGTGCTTCAGCTGCATCTGTGGCTAGGTCTGAGAACTCTTTGATCTTAATACGGAGTCTTTGAAATATTTCCTCCGAGTCCTGTATTCGAACTGCACGTTCCAGATCTAGGATCTCGCCCTCTAAAAGTACCATATCAGCAATTTTCCCTTTGCTCTGCCCAGCAATTTGTCCCAACACAACCCCCCGAATAACAGTCTATAGGCTTCCCAGAATAAAACAGATGAGCTGACTGATCCTAGGTTTTCTTGGAAATATAGGTCAGATTCACCAAGTACCTTCTACTTGAAGGAGGGGGTCGTGAAATACCATGAGTTAATCGGCGCCACACGACCGATCGTAGGTTCTTCTACTTCCAACCTGCACAGAACAGGAGAGTGATCCGAAATCCCTTTGGCCAACTGATGAATATCTTTGACATTGTGGAAATGGTGCGTGAGAGTGAGCACATAGTCTATACATGACATGCAGCGATGGGGACCCGAAAGATGCGTGTATTGGAGCTCCATGGGATGCAGGCACCTCCAGACATCCACAAGGCCCATAGCCCCCAGAAAACTATATATTCGTTTGCAAGAGAGCGGCAGGTCCTTCTGGGGCCAGCGGTCCAGGGAGTCAGAAACAATGGAATTAAAATTGCCTCCGATCAATAATCTCCCGTCCGGCAGGCTCAGGAGAAGAGCTCCGAGATCAAAAAAGGCCTGTGTATGTAGGCCTGGTGGTATTTACACTGACACCAAGTTAAGGGTGGCTCCCTCCCAAATCTCAGACAAAGCTACGAATCTACCCAGTGGGTCCGTACGGACGACGTTAACAGTCAAGGGAAGGATTTATGGACTAGAATGCCCACCCCCCAGGAACCAGAACCAAAAGCGGAGTGAGCTGCCAACTTGAAAACCCACCGTGACAGGGCCTTACAACCATTACCCGACATCTGGCTAGTGCCTTTTCAGGAAATGGGGAACCACCCCTCTCTTAATTATGTCTCCTAGCCCACTTACCTTCCAGGAGAGCAAGTTAAGTTTCTGTCTATGCATGGTACCCATCACTCTGTGTTAAAGATGTGTGGTGATCCAGAGAGAAGCTTGTCAAGGGGCAGATAAGGAGAGACTCCAGTACATCCCCAAGCACTGTCAACAATGAGAACATCACGAACACTGAACCTGCTGTAACATGCATCTGAGACCAATCAAATATGTCATGCCTAAAAAAGAACAATATCATAACACACACACAAATACAATCCCCCCCACCCTCCCCACAGACCCAAAAAACAATCCCCTGACCCCACCTCCCTGCCTCCCTGCTCGGGGGTGACAAAACCTCCCGCCCCCAAACTAGCAGAGTGCCTATCTCCCACCCTCCCAAAGACTTACGGGTACGTGGAGCCTAACCGAGCACCCGTTCCTGAGAAAATGTTCAGACGTTAATCATAATAACATAACATGGATATATTAAGAGCAACAGCAAGGACCTAATATTAACCTAAGAGCACACACATAAGTTACAGGGGAACAAGTAAGTCTTGAAGGGACCAGTCCGACAAGTTTATCTATAGCAGTCTGACTTAAGACGACAAAAGTCTGATGCAGTTGGAGGAGTCAACACTGTATTCACAACCCTCCAACAAGGAATCCTCCCACCCCCAAAAGGATAAAACATACAGACCAGTTATCTGATACCACCCGACGCTTCGTTAAAGTCCTGTGGGGGCGAGCCGCTACCAGACACCTGGGCCTCTCCGTCCATTCTCACGCCCCGGGTATGGGTGGTGCAGCGGCCCGCCGTACGCCATCAGCCAGTCCCAGGCCACCTTCGGGATGGTAAAGAACCAAGATTTCCCCTCCGATTCCGCCCTCATCATGGCCGGAAACATCATAGCATATTTCAATTCCTTGTCAAGGAGGCCTTTTTTCACATCCAGGAAACGGAGTCATTGTCTCTATACCTTGAGGGTGAAGTCCGGTAAGAAAGTGATGCGACTGTTCTGATAGTCCACTGGCGGGGTTGAGCGGGCACACTGCAGTACAACATCCCTGTCATGGAAATTGAAGATCCTGGCAAGAAGTGGTCGCTGGGGAACTCCAGGTCGCGGTCGGCCTTCTGGCACACGGTGCGATTGTTCCAGTGAAAAGAAGTTGGAGAGCTCCTTCGGCTTGAGATAAGTGGTGATCAGTTCTTCCATGAAAAGGTCTCCCGATGGCCCTTTCGCTTGCTCCGGTACCCCAATTATTTGGACGTTATTGCGTCGGGAGCGCCCCTCGTAGTCATCCAACTGCGCTTCCAGTTTTGCAGAGTGTGTCTGCATTTCTTCCATCTTCCTCTGTAGTGCAGACGTGTCCTCAACCAGGGAGGTCGCCTTGATTCCGACGTCTTTCAATCGCGAATTCATTGAACGCATATCTTCTTGAATAAGGGACACTTCAGTGGATACCGTGTCAATGCGTGATTCCTATGACGTGCGGCCGGCAGTGATGGCTTCAAGGATATCCTGCAGCGTCAGCCCCTTCTGTTTCCCACCAGACTCAGACTTGTCCGATGTGGCTGATCCTCCTTTGGGGCTCATTCCGGGGCCCCCTTCCCATGCGTATTTCGTCAATTTGGCCTGGAGGGCTGCTTTCAAGCTGCGGCCCCCTGCCATGATGATTACGGGTCCCGCCGGTAGGGCTAGAAGGTTGGGCCCGATGGGAACCAGGCGGCTACATGTGGATTTCTCGTAATAGGGCCCGGTATGGCAAGGTCACTCTGAAGCGCTGCGAACCCAGCGACAGCAGCAAGGTGTGGCCCCTAGCAGGCCGAAATAAAGGGCCACACACGTCAGGCCACTGCAAAAGTCCACAGTCCACCCAACCAGCGGGCTCTGCCTCACCCCAGCAGTGCGGCGTTAATATCTGCCATGGTCGCAATATGGCCACCAGGCGCCTCAAGCACCACTCCCAGTCACCAGCAGGCCACGTTCAATATGCTGCATAGGCCGCAGCCCACAGGTCCAGCTATGCAGTCTCACAGTGGGCCCTTCTCAGCAGGGGCGGTGTCGAAAAAGGTCTAGAGCTGTGGTGCAAAGCGGGCGCTGTGCCGGGGTTCGATGCAGGCAGTGTCGGGCAGGGTTCTGGTCCACCACTTCAGGCACGGTATTCCACTCACAACTGGCCACCTCACTCGGTTCCAGACCCCTTCTCTGCCGGGTCTCCTCACCTGCAGGCCAGACTGAAGTGAAATTCAGGGTGAGTCTTCAGTTCCGCGCTCAAGGGGCATGCAATGCTATTCCAAACAGCGAGGTCCCTCAGTGGTGGGCCAGGCCGCGGACTCTGGCACGAGAAGGTGCCTCCGGCGTTAGTCGTCAGCGGTCCGATTGTCGGAACCGCTGGTTGAATTGGTCCGAAATCGGTCTCCCCCATTCCCTGGAGATTGCGCTGTGCTCCGGCGTATATTTAGGCCGTCATGCGGATAGTGGATCGGCAGATGATGGCCCGAACAGGGAACGCTCAGACGGAGCCGCCTCAAGAAGCGCCCATTACACTCGGCGGTTAGCCACGTCCCCGTTCTTATTTTCTTTATTGTTTTACAATATGAGTATTGTTTTTTGTGTAAAGTGTTTGAAATTGAAGATTACATTTTGAAACTTGTTTTAAATGTATTACAAAATTATTACATTTGTAATTATAATCATAAATACATAACAAAATACTTTTTTAATGTTTAAAATATTTGTATATGTTTTTAAAATATATTTTACTTTTGTTTATAACTCTAGTCACTGTATGTATATGCTGTTAAGTTTGTGTTAAACGTAGTTTTTTAAATTTATTTATGTATGATGTAAAATAAGATATGTTTCAATTTATAAAAAATATAAAATGTAATTTTTACAGTATTACTTTGCAAAGTTTATACTTTTAAGTTTCTCAGTAAAGTTCTTTCAGAAAATGTTAATGTGGAAGTTTATAAATGTTTTACTTATATGATTATTATTTATGTTTAGACATGTTATATACAATTTTAAATGTTTGATTTTATTTCTTTTTAAATGTTCATATTTTAAGCTATTTGCTATTTGACATTGTTCTATTTTTATTGTTCTAAGTATTTACATAAATGGTAAATATATATTGTAAATGTATTTTATTTTTATTTATATTTATTCATTTTTAACCCCTTCGCTGCTGATGACGAGCTCAGCTCGTCATCATCCACGGTGGTCGTGTGCGGATGATGAGCTGAGCTCGTCATCTAACGCGGCTTTTGGAAAAAAGCCGCACAGCGCAAAAATAACCCCCGCACGCATGTGGTTAAGCAATGAATTATGTTGCAGGAACAGTAAATCTTACCCCTATTGTGTCCAACACCTTTCCAAAAAGGGTTTGATTGGAAGGGGAATAATAACTCTTACTCTTTTAGTGTCCACCACCTTCCGCAAATGGTTTTTATTGGAATGGGAAAAGTAAATAATTCTCCTTTAATGTTCAACACTGTTAGACCTGGCACCATTGGCATGGGTCTCCCTTCCATTTTTTGCTATTGCCTCTTATGTTTTTGCTGGTTTTAGATGCTTTTGGGCACTGTGCCACTGCTGTTCAGTGCCACAGTCCAAGTGTTCCCTATGATGTTTGGATTAGTGACTCCATGATTGGCTTGATTGGTTTGCTTGTCAGACCCTAGTACAGTGCACTGTGTGTGCCCAGGGCTTGTAAATCCAATGCTGCTGGTGGGCTTGCAGCACTGATTGTGCCACCCACCGGAACAGCTTGTAAAGTGTGTCTCAGGTCTGCCATTGCAGAGCCTGTGTGCAGTCTGGTACTGCCATGTTGACTGGGCAAGTGCACCCACTTGCCAGTCACTAAACTTGCCTTTTATACATATTAGTCACCCCTATGGTAAGCCCAAGGGCAGGGTGCATTGTAGGTAAAAGGTAGGACATGCCCTGATGTGTGTGGCATGTCCTAGAATTAAATTACAGCCATTTTCGTTTTTCACTTTTGCAAGGCTACCTGTTCCCCATAGGCCAGAATGGCCAGTTTCATTATAACATCTTATAATCCCAACTGACTCAGGGAACTAGGTAGAAATTCGAGTTTTATATGCCTGAACTTTCTTTTAGTCAAGTTTGTTTTAACATTCTGTGTTTGAATATACCACTTTTGGAAAGTAGGTATTTTCTTGCCTAACTATCCAAGCCCGTACAAAAGGGGGTGGTGATGGATGGAGCATCTGAATCAATCAAACACTCACACCCAGACAAAAGATCTGGGTTTAATCCATCACCGTTCTTTAGCCCACTCTGCCACCCCAGTTCAGACATGGCTATATGGAAATCAGTCTGACCCTGTTCCTCATGGGAACAGTCCAGCCCGAACTGCCAAGCCATGTCTTCCCTGAACCGGAAACAAGATTCCGAGGCCCAGATCTTTGAACTGGGGTGAATGTAAGACATTGTTCTGCATTCTGTCCATCAACTGTGTTTTTTTGCAATTTTCACCCCGAGTGGGCTCAGTATGCTCAGACGTGAGTCCCAGGCTCTCCCCATCACTGGAGTCAAGCTATCCAGGCTGAAGAAGGCTGATAGCCAGAAACCGGTCCTTGGATGCTTGATTCCGGTCCAGGAAAGACATGGCTTGGTAGTTCGGGCTGGACTTTTCCCATGAGGCACAGGGTAAAGGCTGATTTGCATATAGCCAGTGTCTGACCTAGGGTGGTGTGGAGTGCAAAAAAACAATGGATTTAGACCCAGATCTTTGTACTGGGGTGAATGTAAGACATTGTTCTGCATTCTGTCCATCAACTGTGTTTTTTGCAATTTTCACACCGAGTGGGCTGGGTATGCTCAGACGTGAGTCCCAGGCTCTTCACATCACTGGAGTCAAGCGATCCAGGCTGAAGAAGGCTGATAGCCAGAAACCGGTCCTTGGATGCTTGATTCCGGTCTAGGAAAGACATGGCTTGGTAGTTTGGGCTGGACTGTTCCCATGAGGCACAGGGTCAAGGCTGATTTGCATATAGCCAGTGTCTGACATAGGGTTGTGTGGAGTGCAGAAAAACGATGGATTTAGGCCCAGATCTTTGTACTAGGGTGAATGTAAGACATTGTTCTGCATTCTGGCCATCAACTGTGTTTTTTGTAACTATCCAAGCCTGCCTCTGCTAGGTTGTGTATTCCTTGTCTGGAGTTTGAGTGACAGGGGCTGGGGGATTCCAGGAGACAGGGTCAGTCTGCACAGTGCTGAATAGAGAGATCTGCATGTAGAGAGGAGGGGGGAGTTACACCTGGGACCTGAATAGGGCTGTGCCTTCCCTCCACAATGCTGGCTCGCCCTCCTTTGGTGTTTCTGATGTCCACAGCCTACACTGTGAAAGGAAAGAAGGAGTCTTGTCAACAAAATGCTCCAGGACTTACCAGAACTGGTTTAGCCTAGGCAAAGGCCTCTCTGCTTTCAGAGAATAAAGGGAAAAGAAGTATAAATATTGGGACCCAGACCCAAGAACTTTAGATCACTTCTGGGAATGAAGACGAACCTTTGCTGAGGAAAAGAACCAGGAAGCTGAAGGAGGAGACTACCCCTGTGCTATGTGTTAGGGGGTTGGCCTGCAGTGGTTGCTTCATTGCTAAAGAAAGGAGAAAAGGACTGAGTGTGATTTCGATCAACTTGAAGAAGAATCTCCAAGGGCTTGAACTAGAACTGAAGTCTCAGGGATACAAGACTTCACCAACCAGAATCCTCCTGAATTCCCTTGCTGGGAATTGAAGTGCCTGCTGTTGTGCTGGGCCTTTGAGAGACTGTGTGTTGCTGAGAGCTGGAAGCGTGACGCAATAACTAGAAGCATGTCGCTGCCGCAGCCGCTGTCATTGCATTGCCAAGGAAGCGAACCGCCGCTGCCATCATCACATCGCCGAAGCGCGGCGCATAGCCCTAGAAGCAGGACGCTGCCACAGAGGTCATCGTCACATCACTGGAGAAGCACATTGCAGGGCCTGTCACGGCTCCAAAGATAATCGAGTCACCGCACGGTGTCGGGTGTGCACGCATCGCACCAAGATTGTCGCATTGCTTCCAAGACGCCATTTTGTCGCATTACACCGGAGACGAGTATTGCATCGAGGTGCCATCTTGTCGCATCGCACTGAAGAACAGTAAGGAACCGACGCATCACCACCCCACACAGTAAGGAAGCGAGCATCAACTCCCCTGCGCAGCAGTAAAGAACCAACGCATCCACTCCATTGAGTGTAAGGAACCGACTCATCAACTTCCCTGTGACCCTTTTGTTTTCTTTGCGTTACGCATTCAAGGTACATTGAGAATAAAGTGTTGCATTTACAACTTGAGAGAACTGAGCTATTTTATAACATTTGTGAGTCTATTTTTGAGTACAGTATTGTGGATTTTTGTTGTTTGGTCTTGTGTTAATTCTATATACAAATACTTATTTTTATAATACAACCTGTGTGGTGTCCATCTGTAGTGTTGTCACTGTATTACTGTATGTGTTCACAAATGCTTTACACACTGCCTCTGAGATAAGCCTGCCTGCTCGTGCCAAGCTACCAAGGGGGTGAGCAGGGGTTATTTTAGGAGTGTAGCCCCTCACCCTGACTAAACGCAAGGGTCCCTATTTGTCACAAGTACCTACCTATGCCAGCTAGAGACCCCCAAATCTAACAAACACCTTCCACAAAATACTTTTTATTGGTGTAGGAATAGTACATATTACCCCTTTTAGTATCCAACACCTTACCAAAAATGGTTTTGATGTTCTAGGAATACTAAATCTTGCCATTTTAGAGTCCAACACAATGGAATGTGGGTCAGGGAGAGTGAGCAGCTGGAAGGAAGGAGCGGCGTTAAGGGCAGTCCCCCAATGGTGGAACTGTGTGGGGAGAGAGTAGTGACTCTGACCAGGAGGTAATAGGTCTTGCTCTTCTTGCCACGCAGCGGCTGCTATTAAGTAGGGGTCGGGAGAGTGAGCAGCTGGAGGGCAGGAGCGGCACTCTGGGGAGGTGCAGGGGCAGCAGCGTCGGGGAGCATGAGGGAAAAGGAGGCAAAGGGAAGGGCAGGAAACAAGGAGAGAAGGAGGCAAACAGAAAAAATGAGGCACACAGAAAAGAGAGGCAAATATACAGAAAACAGGCAGAGAAAAGATGACAGACACACACAGAGCGGACTAGCAAAAGAGCAAGCTCTTCCACTAGACCACCAGGGGTGAGGCGCAGGCAGGAGCCTGCGGGTGGATGAGGGCCTTCAACACTACTTGACTAGGAGCTTGAGCGGCGTTAATTGCAGTCCCTTAATGGTGGAACTGTGCGGGGAGAGAGTAGTGACTCTGATCAGCAGGTAATAAGTCTTGCTCTTCTTGCCACGTAGCGGCTGCCATTAAGTTGGGGTCAGGGAAAGTGAGCAACTGGAAGGCGGGAGCGGCACTCTGGGGAGGTACAGGGGCAGCAGCGTCAGGGAGCACGAGGGAAAAGGAGGCAAAGGGAAGGGCAGGAAAAAAGAAGAGGAGAAGCAAAGAAAAACAAAGGTAAACAGAAAAAAAGAGGCAAAATAGAAAACAGAGTAAAAGAGAAAACGGAGGCAAAACAGAAAACAGAGGCAAAACAGAAAAAAGAGGCAAAACAGAAATCAGAGGCAAACAGAATAAAGGGGCACACAGAAAAAAGGGGCAAACAAAAAGAAAACAGGTAGAGAAAAGATGACACACACAGAGCAGACTAGCAATCTTTTCCTCTAGACCACCAGGGATGAGGCACAGGCAGGAGCCTGCAGGTGGAGGAGGGCCTTCAACACCTACCGGGCAAAGAGCTTGAGCGGCATTATGGGAAGTCCTACAACGGTGGAGCTGCGATGGGGGAGAGCAGTGACTCTGACCAGGAAAGGCCAACTCGTAATACGGACGGCAGTGAAACTCCCCTTTACCGCCATATGGCAGCTGCTTTTCCCCCACTGTGACCCTGGCAGCCTGCAGTGTGCTGGTGGTGCCGTTGTTTCAGCCGTGGTGTTTCTAAATGCAATCCGCCCATCTCTTAATACCTCGGTGGGACAGCTGAGCTCTTAGCGGTCAGACCGCGGCTACAATGGTTCCCGGACTGCCAAACTTGTGATAAGGCCCTCAGTCTACAAGTCTTTGTAGATATGGGTTTGCATCAGAATCCAAGGAATGCCTCCCTGACTCAAGGCAATGCAAGACAACGCGATGCAATGCATTGCATTCATAATTATTTTTTTGCAAAGCAACGCAAATAGCCTGGTTCCGTGCTGGCAAGCTTCTGCAAATCAAAACTGAGTTTGCATAAAGATATATGAGGTATCCTGCCTACTGCTTTTTTATGACATCATGGAACCGTGTACTATAGGGAGGTGTTTCATAGAGTCAGCAGTACTGAGAGAATTAAATCAGGGCCGTCTGTGGTCATATCACTGAAAATACAAGATTTGAAAAAATATTATTGTCTACGGGCGCTCGTGTAAGACAATTTCTATGGACTGGAATTTAGAGAATGCTAAAGTGATTCTGGTATTTTACTGACCTCTGCTGGTTGTTTTCTATGAAGAAAGTTAATTAGAGGCAGTTGCCAGAAAAAAAGAGTCTCTCGGCAGAAAGCAATTCGGGTATTTTACTGACCTTTGCTGGTCCTTTTCTATCAACAGAGTTAAATAGAGGCAGTTGAAAAGAAAAAAGTCCCTAAGCGGAAGCAGACAAGTCCTAAGGCTGATCTCAAGAGCCCACAAAGTACGTACACATAGAAGTGTATAATAAGTATATACTAAAGTATATAGGTCTCAAATGCGCGACTTAAAAAGGGAACTTGCCTTTGGGCATTACACCATTACCATGGACATTGGTTGCCAAGAGATTTGGATACCATTACCCCAGTATCCTGGAGTAACCTGGAGGTTTTGTTTTCAACGAAATGCTTAATTGGCTGTGGTCCAGTGACAGTTTTTGCCCAAAGGAAAGTTTTTCACAACTATAAAGTGATTTGAAAAGACCGTATGTGACATATCGTTGTTTCAAGAATGAAAGCTTAAGTTGACTGTTTCCTTATGCTGTGCATGTGGGTTATAGTCAAGCAACATTTTGGGCCACATTACGATGCCCGTCGGACAAGCGTTCAAACGACATCGTATCAGAATTGGGACTGACCGACAAGTAGTCGGAGGTCCCACCCAACAAATTAAGATGCGACCGCCGTGTAGGTGGTCGGAATCACAACTTTTTCCTTTGCAGCTTCTGCAGCACAAGCCACAACGGACAATGGGATGTTTTCAAACATACATGCCTCGTGTGCCTGGCACCATATGGTGCCTGACACATAGGGCTTGGATGTTTGGGGGTTGTGAGCCCAAAACGGAGGCCCACAGGGATGGGACCCTGCGAGAGATCCCCGAAAGTACAATTCTGGCTGCTCTTTCATGGCGGTCGGACCACTTCCTCCGAACATCGCACATCATAATGCGGCAGTCGGACCGCAGTACTAAATGTCAAACGGATGGCCATCGCCACTAACAGCCTGTCAGTGGCTGTCCATCCGACATCATGAATCAGGCCCTTTATGCTACTGCCTCTGGTTGGTTGTATGGCATAACCACACATGCCTAAACCATGCATCCCTTAACCACGCATCTTTACCAGGCAAGCCTTTACAATGAATTTCATTGTCAAGGCAGGATTGGTAAAGGTATATGTGTGGGAAAGATCCCACCCCAGCCCTCCCTGCCCTGAGCCCTGAAATTCAGCCCTCCTGCACTGTAATCTACCAGCCCTATTAACTAACCCAACCGCCTACCCTAAGCTCTAAAACCCATCTCTCTAACCTAAAAAAACTATCCCAACGTAATCACCCCCGTCCTGAGCCCTGAAAAATGTCCCCACACTCAAAACTGACCCTTCCCTCCCCAGAGCCTTACAATTTGTCTCCCTGCCTTAAAAACTACACTGACCCCAACCCCCTGCCCTGAGCCTTGAAACAAGCCCACACCTCCATCCCAGCCCTCGCCCAACTTACCAAGCCACATCCCGATCCTTCCTCCTTCCGCGATCCTTCCAGCGCCTCTCCCCGCCCATCCTCTCAGACAGCTAAGACACTGACTGCCTTAACCACGCATATGGGCCATTAAGACATATGTGTAGTTAAGTGAAGCTCTGTTCTGCTTGCTGGGACACAGCACGCGTGCTTAAGCCTGCATTGTGAACGCCAGTTCCCCCTTTGGTTGGAAGAAATGTACCCAGAATCAAATGGGGGAGTGAGTCAAGTTGTAAGGAAGCTCATTTTTGAACCATTCACAACAGTGAAGTGCTCTGGGTATCATGTCTGCCCAGTATCATATGAAGTGCTGGTAAGAGGAGGAGTCATGACTTGCAAGTTATCAGTTATATCGGTGTGCAGAAAGTGAGGGAAGTCTGCTGTGCCTTTGTTTTTTCTGTACCTCACAGAAGGCTTTGAGTGTTTTTTAATTTCGCAAACTGCGCCTGAGTCAATTGCGGATGCATGTGCTGTCTCTTAACTGCTCCAGCATGTGCATTGCTTTCGCTTGTCTCTGCTTGCCAACTATTCTAATTCTACCTCACTTAAGTACTCGGTGCATAGCAGCTATAAGATTATCTCAGCTTCAGGTGTCTGGCCGTGAACCACCTGTTGTTTGCATTATCTGGGTTTTCTCTAAAGCATATCACTTTGGTGAACTGATGCCCTCCACCAGTCACATTTCTCCTTATGAACATTTTCCTTGCCCATCATCTTGCTGCACCACAAACTAAAATGTGTTTTTTGAAGCTCACTGGGTCCCCGAGGTTCTTCCCATCGGGATGCTCTCTCAACATAACTCTTGGAGGAAACTAGCTTTATTTCACATAAACTTAAAAAAATATCTCTTCTGAGAAGCAAATGCTTTCCAATGCTTTCATTGACTGAGGTTCCGACCCAACACTTCTGTATCACTGGTGCACTGTAGCAACCGCTGGATGCATACATCACTTACAAAACGTGTCACATAGATTAAGCTAGATTAAAAAAACATAGCTGGCCTTTGTGCTAACCCCAAACACCACTGCCGGATGCCTGTCTTGGTATCATATCTCTCAACCACAAAAAAGACCA
Source organism: Lissotriton vulgaris (assembly GCF_964263255.1). Classification (NCBI taxonomy): domain Eukaryota; kingdom Metazoa; phylum Chordata; class Amphibia; order Caudata; family Salamandridae; genus Lissotriton; species Lissotriton vulgaris. Next base: position 237,582,400 of record NC_141691.1, read on the forward strand.
CACTCTTGCCATCCTTAAATGCCCCATAAACACATTTCAGCAATGTTTCCTCCTGAGGTCTATGTGTAGATATGCAATTATGTATTGTTGACCTTTAGCCTGTAATTAATATCTTGCGTCATAACTCAGCTTTCCTTTCTGTAAGTTCTGTAAGTAATAGTTAGCTATTTTACCCACATCAGAATTGAAAGCTGAGTTGGACCAACCTTTACCACCCTGCCAATATACTGCATCAACTCTGCTGTTTTGATTACAGGTGTTTGGAAAACCTGGCATCGGGCTCCTCAGCAAATTGTTAAATTGGTCTAAGCAGGTGCAGTTTTTTTAATGCTGCTCTGCAGAGATAGGTGCAAATGCAATATTATAAGAAGGATAGTCATTTAGTCTCTAGCCTGTCTTCACACTAGACAGTGTAGGTTCTACCACACAGCACGCGTAAAGGTTTGCCTCTTTAGCACATTCCACTGCATACATCTGTGTTCTTGCAAACCTGCTGACATTATTCTGCTTTACCTTATGTCTAAGGTTTGCATCGAAACTAGTAACTTTTTGAGCTTAGCGAGTCAGATGAGGATATTCCTTCTTAAAAAGAACATTTGGAACATTGTGCGTCTATTGAAGACAATGAAGTAGATCCGGGCCAATAATGGCAGGTGCAAACATTTAGCTCCAACATTCTATTGTAGGTTTTTCGATTTCTCTCTTTTTAATGTAGAACATTCTACCTCCAGGGGGTGGACTATTCTTCTTCAATGATGTGCTCTGAGATATAATCAGTAATGCCATCAATAATGTCATTTACATGTCATGAGCGATGTAATTTGTGAGGTAATTAGGAGTGCAGGTGGGGGGTTGCAAATTATAGTAAGCTACTAAACTATAACTGGTAAATCTCCGTTTTTTAGATTTGTAATTGTTGATTTGTATCTTATTTCGACACCCACCTATACCGTTAATTTAACCTTTGGTTTTTAGTACATTTCTACAGTTTTCTGAATGTAAGATAAGATATTTTGCCATACCCAGCTATAAAGTCACTTTACCTTTATTTTTATTGAAATTTTATAGCTTTTTTATAGGTAAGAATAGATTTTATTACCAAACCTAACTATGACATCACTTTAACCTTTGTTTTTTCCAGTAAATTTCAGATTTTTTGTCGTTATTCAGCCTTCCGATATGTGCAGGGAGGGAGGGTTGCTGTAGGGACCTCTGGCTGCCTACCGCTCCTGGACCAAGAAAAAGGGAAGGTCCCAAAAGTGTGATTTACCATTTTCAGTCTCTAGGAAGTTTTGCTCTCTGATACAGAAAAAAGCTGAATGGAATCACTTTAGATTTAGCAGGAAAAAAGAGCTTTATTCAGAAAGTTTGCTTTTTATAATTTGATGTAAATGTGTTCAGCCATTTTTGAGAAATTGCGTTTAAAGAAAGGCTTGGGCTGGGCATTTAAGTGTTAATCCTCAAAAAAGTTAGAGCTATCTAGAGTGTTGGTACTGCAGGATTACTGTGGTATTCCCACAGTACTCCTGTGGTCCACAAAAGGTTGAAAAATAGCTGCTTTTGATTAGTTGAGGGAGCATTTTGTCCCTTTGGCTATTTCAGTACCAAAGTACCAGTACTGGTCCCACTGTACGGAAATAATCTGATTAGTTGGCTACAACATCGGAGCAAATGTTACGCCACCATTATAGGACTCGAACTTGAGTCCTGAAAAAATGAAACGTTTTGAAAAGGGCCCCTAAAGGAGTAGGGTGAGCACACCCTGATCCCCAGGTCCATGTGGAGGATGTCCATTGAGGCCCCCAGAAAATAGAATAAAAAAGCAACTTTTATTGCAGGAGCCACTGTACTTCCACAGAACCCCTCGTTGTATATGCTGTACTCCCACAGTACAATAGTAGTACCCAAAATAATAATAAATAAATAAATGCAGTGCGTACCAAGGTCTTGCCACAACCTGGGTTTTGGGCTGCGGCCAATCCTCGCTGTGCACTGCCTTCGACTAACACCAGACCTAAAAACTAAGCCATTGTCATTTCATGGTCTGGAGGAGAGGTGTACAATATGTGTCAGGCGGCACAAAGAAGATGGAAGGGTTCTGGGGTACCTGGCAGCAAGATTCATTAGTAAGTAAAAGAAATTTTACAAGGATCACCTTTGGTGTGCAGTCCCTTTAGCAAGACTTACACCAGGCAAGAGCCACTACCCTTCCACTGGCTTCAGCCAGATGATGAGTGTAGGTATATGTACCAGGCACAGATTATAGGTCTAATTGTGCCATCATGGTGATGTAGCTATTGTCCTACGTATCTCACAATATTTACTATGACCACTCCTTCATTCACCAAGTCAATGCAGTGACCTAGGGCAATGTGGAGAAGTGGAGTGACTCAGAGTGTATTCCTGGCAGCTAAGTAAACAGGGCCGTTTCTACCATTAGGCAGGACTAGGCGGCCGCCTAGGGCAGCAAAAGAGGGAGGGCGGCAAAAAACATGCTATTAACTGCTATTAGTTTTCAATTCCTGACTGAAACGGTCTTTCCCTGGTGGAGTGGCAGCGTGCGCGCAGCTCCCAGCAGGCAGCTTATCGGGGCTGGCTGAGCAGCAGCTTGCTACAAACATTGTAACAATTCCCGACACCGGCCGTGCAAAAACTAATAGGCGGGGTCGGGTATCCTGCTGCCTCTGTGGTGGCGCGAGGGTTGGCTACAATTCTATTGGAGGGAAGGCAGGGCACGCAGTTTTCCATTACTTTTAAAATTAATGTGTAGCACTGCAATGTGACTAACGGACCCGGACGGTCCCAACCCCAACCCCGACCCCGGACCGAGCCAACGGCCGCAATGGAGCTCAGTACACCACTGTGCTCCTGCGGCCGCTGACAGGCCACAGTGTCTGAGGACACTTTCCAGGCTGGCGTCGGAAGAAAGACAGATGCGAGCTTGCATTGCAGCAGGAGTTGTTGCGGCCACAAGGCGGCCCGGAACGGAATTGCTGCAGTGAGCCACGCAAAGTAAGTGTGCATCACAGTGCCCCCTGAAAGTGTATAATTGAACTGCTATTTGGTTGGCAATGGATGGCATTGCTAAATTAGCAGTTGTACTGTAGCGCGGTCATAATAATAACAATAATAATAATAAAGCCATTTGTAGAGCTCCTGGTTACACTCAAAACGGTGTGTCCCCGCGCTATGGATACAGTCCCCCCGTGAGAAAGCCACCAGCAAAAAGTCACTGAGACATGACCAAAATCAACTATTGTTTTTTTTTAGATACGTGGAAAGAGATGAGTTTTCAGTTTGAGGCGGAATCTTGCTTCCGATGGTTCTATTCGGAGTTCAATAGGGAGTTCGTTCCAGTAGTTCCCGGCCAAGTACCTGAAAGAGCGACCTCCCATTCTTGCCTTGTAGATGCGAGGCACTCTGAACAGCATGCTCCCTAGTGATCTCAAATTGCGTTTTGGGCAGTGAATGGATAGAAGCTTTTGCAGATATGCTGGCTCTTTCCCTTGGGCAATGCTATGTGTAATGCATAACGCTTTGAACCTAATACGCTCCTTAATGGGAAGCCAATGGAGCGTCGCCAGGGCTTGCTTCCCTGATGCTCTTCTAGGCAGGTTCAGCACCAGGCGGCAGCAGCGTTTTGAACACATTGCAGCTGCTGTAGCCCTTTCTTACTTAGGCCGATAAACAGGGAGTTACCATAATCCAGGTGGGGGGTAACTAAAGGCTGTATCAAAGATTTCCTGGAGCTGATGGGCAGGAGATCCAGTACTTTCCGTAAGGTTTTGAGGATTCCATAGCATCTGCCAGTCACCCTTCCAATATGTTGTCCGAAGAACAAACTGGAATCCAGCAGGACACCTAAATTCTTCACCGTCTCTGAAGGGTAGGGTGTGTACCCTAATTAGGACGGCCACCACACTGATGACCATATTGATGGAATTCTCCCAATTACCAACAACTCTGTCTTATTCCCGTTGAGGCGCAAGCAGTTATTATTCATCCAACTGGCAACAGCCAAAAGGCAGGTGGAGAAGTTCACTGCAGCCTCACTCTGGCCCTGAGCAAGAGTGATCATTAATTGAGTATCATCGGCATACGTGACGATGTCTACTCCAAATGATTCCACGATTCGGGCCAGGGGTTCCATATATAGATTGAATAATGTCGGGCTCAAGCTCTGCCCTGTGGAACCCCATGCTTTAGCCCTCGAGGGGAAGATTTGAATGGGGGACAGTGCACTTGAAAGCTTCTGTCCTCTAAGAAGGATCTTATCCACTCATCGGCCGAGCCTTCCACTCCCATTTCCATAAGACGGGCTTGCAGCGTGGTGTGCGATACAGTGTCAAACTCCGCACTTAGGTCTAATAATACCAACGCTGCTATCCGCCCCTCATCCGCTATTTGCCTAAGTAGCTCCGTGGAGAATAGGATGGCTGTTTCCATTGAATATCTGGCTCTAAACCCAGACTGAGTTGGGTGCAAAGGGTGACCTTCTTCTCGGTGTTCCATCAGCTGTAGATTAACTATTTTCTCCACCACCTTCATACAGAACGGGAGAAGAGAGATGGGACGTAGGTTCTGTAACTGGGAAATGTGAAGGTTGGGTTTCTTTTTCAGGGGATCACCTGAGCCCTTTTCCACGAGTCTAGCACATGGCATTCCTGAAAAGACAGAGAGGTCATGTGACTAATGTGATCTATTACTCCGCCTGACCCAGAACCACCTCGCCTTCAGGAAGCAACTCAAGACCTGGCTGTTCGAGCAGTAGCGGACCCCCCCTCCCCTAGCGCCTTGAGACCCTCTGGGTGAATAGTGCGCTATATAAATGCTGTGAATGATTGATTACTCCTTCAAGGACAACCCTGAAGCTCTTGGGCGGGGCAGCATCATTAAGGGAGCCTGAATGAATACTCTTTGCAATGCTCATCATTGCCTGCCTATCCAGGACTTTGAAACAGTTTAAATGCGGGGCTGTGGCATGGCTCTTTCCCTTATCACACTGGCTAGAGGACACATCCGTCCTGGCCGTGAAGGAGGCATATATTTTTTCCACTTTGTTGACAAAGTGGTCCGCAATGGATTCACATAATTCGTCAGAAAAAGTATCTTGCGCAGTTAATCTTTCAGGGGCTGTGAGCTCTTTATATATAGCAAATAATTCTTTAGACGGATTGTCCGCAGCTTCAATTCTTTCTTTCAGGAACACACCCTTTGCCACTCTAATAAGTTTGTGATATTTTTTCAGTTAAGTTCTGTATTGCTGTTTGCACCCTGAATCGTAGTTTTTACGCCAGCTGTGTTCTAAATTTTTACAGATAGCTTTAGCTTCTATTAGCTCTTTGCTAAACCATGGAGCAGTTTTAGTCCACCTTACGGTAGTCTTGTTTGTCCAAGGTGCAACAGTGTCTAAGGCCTTCGCCATCCACTCCACATGTACCCTCCACGCCTCCTTCAAAGTATCGCTCCGAGGGGGCGGTTCCTTCAACAGGGCCTTCCTATAAGCTTCCTGGGTGAATTATTTCCAATTCCTACATTTATGTGGCAGGAGTTTTTGCTCCTCAAGTTCACCTAAGCCTCGTAACACCTCAAAAGGGATTAGGCAGTGGTCCGACCAAGGAATTCTAATCGGGGGAGAGACCGTCATTCCATCCCAGTTGGCAAAAATCGGATCCAGCAGGTGGCCCAGTTGGTGTGTAGGCGTGAGTGACTGAAGTTCCATCATGAGGGATTTCATTGCCTCCACTACCGCCTGCGCCTCCTTACAGTCAACATCCTCAAAATGAAGATTTAAATCACCCAGAATAAGGAACCTCTTATAGCGCAGCGCCGGCTGGGTGACCATCCCTGTCAAGCTGTCACCAAACTGCGCTGTCGTGCCCGGAGGACGATAAATCAGAAACCGCTGATGGTGTTTTTAGTGGAGATTTTTATCGTAAAAAATCCTGCCTCACTGTTCAGCAGCTTTACTTGATCTAAAGTGCACAGCAACTCACTTTTATGGATCACCGCTATCCCCCCCCTCTGGGGTCCCCTGTCAACTCTTAACAAGCAGTATCCTGAAGGAATAGCTTCGAGGATTTCTGAAGATGAAGCCTCGTCCAGCCACGTCTCGGTTAGAAAAAGCACATCTAACCTATGGTCCACTAAAATATCGTGGATTTCTAATTTGTGCTTCTTCAGCAGCGTCATGCTAACTTTCTCTGCCTCGTTTCCCATGTCCCTTGGGGTACGGGGGTCAAATGCACAGTCGGAACAGCAGAGTGGAAATGTTTCCGCCTGCATTTTATGCCAGCATCTCCCCTTGACTCTAGGACATAAGTTGAGTAGTTGGTCTCTGGTATAGTAGAGTCTACCTACTTCTACGCTCTCGCAACGGGCATGGGGTCTGGCCCCAGGCTCCGTCCGGCCGCGGACGGGCGTAGACGGGCTTGCCTTTGGCACGCCTTCGGCGCGGCCGCTGTCCTTCCCGCATAAATAGTAGGGGTCAGGCGCAGGAGCAGGACAGCGCGGCTAGAGCGCTAACCTTGTTCCTGCGGTGCCCGGAAGTGTTGGGCTGCCTCACCCTCCGCATTACAAACGCCCACAAGGACGCGGCAGAACAGGGCGGGCCTCAGATGTTATCCACAGTGAGTAATTATACAATGATTGAGATCTTAAACTGGTTTTAAAAAATGTAAAAATATTGCGGTAAAAAAACCATTAAATGTAGGATCAATAGCGCAAATCAGCAATTGCTCAATGACATGCAGCCAGCTCTCAGCAAGTGGATGCGTCTGTCTCTGCCACCGACAGACCTGCATTCACCTGCCTGCCAGCACCCTGTACTGTAGCAGAAGTTCACACAGGTCAGCAGCGTCACTCAGCAGAGCAGCATTTGATAGCTCTCTGTGAGAGCCCTGCGGCGGTGTGATCTGTGAGTTCGAAGGAAGGGGGAGGGGATGGACCGGGGTATAATTATTTTTGTGTGTCAGTGAGTTGAGCAGTAAGGTTGAATTAATGATACATGCACACATGCACCACTGGATGACTTAAACCCACTGATTCTTCCTCTCTCGCACCTCAGAATTCCCAGAAACGAATAGCTCTTTGGAGTGCAGTAATAACCAGGAGCGGGAACACCCGTTATAAATGAAAGTGCCAACCATGCGTACTTTAGCTCTGCTTCACGCATTTTAACTGTCGATCAGTCCTGCAAAGGTGGGCACTCCAGAAATTTTCGGATTTTGTACTAGTCCTAAAGTGCTAACCTTTGTTATTTTTGGAGCACCCACAGATTGTGAATGCTGCTGAAAGGTGCACTTGTTTGAATTCTAACAGTTAGGCCCTATTTTAATTAGTCTGGAAGATAGACCAATAACAGCTTGGATATTAGATCACTGACCCACCTTCCTTTCTCAGATGGTTGATTACTCTGAAATAATGTTTGTCAGCGGGGCACCATAGGCCTTAAGACAAGTAAGCAAAATGGGCATCCATTTAGATAGTAAAAGGCAGCCATAACCTGGGATGCAGAGAGCCCTCACATTCCCGGATCCCGGTGCCACTGTGCCTACTGCACTAACGATAGCTCCGCCCATTTTTTATGGAGAGAGCTGAATAAGGACGGCAATACCGCAATACAGGCAGTTCAGTATCTACGTTTGCCCATTTTATCTAAGCACAACTAACAAAGAAATTGACATTTTGTGTAGTAATATACATTTTACCTATCCCAAAATTTTAATATCAGTATCAAAATTTACTGAGAGGGCCACTAGTAGGAATATGAGTAACTTTGCCTCTAGCTGTTAGCGAGAAGAATGCACCCCAATACACTGAGTTTATGGGGAAGCAGGCACCAGCGGGAATCTCTGCTCCTCTCACGCCCCAAAGAGAGCCTTAATGCCTCACAACCATGGGTTAGCCTTTAATACTTTTAGAATCTCCTTGTTTTCAAAATTCTTGATTCCAACCACACATGTTCGATACTCGCTGCAACTCCTTTGTATATCGTGTTTTCTCCTGTGTCCGTCTTCTTAAATATTATTTAGTCCCCTATCCATCCATCACCTTCTGTTCATAGTTTTTATGAACTATTATTTGTTTACGAACAGCCTTTTGCCCCTAATTCTGCGTCTGATTATGCACCAGAGGATGATCTGTGACGTTTGCCTAATGTCCTCAGCTCCTTCCTATGCCCAGCACGTGTTTCTACACTGCTCATATTAGGAACCCATGTTTCTCAGCGCCTTGTATTTCTCTCTCTTGCACTTCATGTTTATTAGCTACCTCTTCCGTTTCCATCCTCGTGTTCCTGTGCATCTCCCTGTAATTCCCCGCTCCCGCCTCCCAGCTGCTCCTCCCTCCCACTTCGCCATTAATGGAGGTCGCCGCACGGGAGCGCAGCGGACATGCGCAGCGGGCGCACCGATTGTGCGCCAATGGCAAGCCCATCTGCGACCGTCCGTGCCTGGACCACGCCCAGCGCCAGGACCCCTGGCCCCCACCGACGCTAGACCACACAACGGACCTACGACGCCACCACCCTCAACGCACTCAACACCAGCCGAACCCTCGCCTGCTACCAAGACACCCCGAAACGCACCCACGGACCCTTCACCTGCCAAGCCTGCAAATTCACCTGCCTCCGGACCGGCAACGCACCCGCCAAGCCAAACACCAGCAGCAACCACCTCAAGTGCATCCTGCTCAACACCCGCTCTGTCCACAGACACGCCGTCGAACTCTGGAACCTGCTCGACACAACATCACCAGATGTCCCCTTCCTGACGGAAACCTGGATGAACGCCTCCTCAGCGCCCGACCTCGCCATCGCCATCCCGGATGGATACAAGATCACCCAGAAGGACCGCATCAACCAGACTGGAGGAGTCATCGCCATCATACACAAGAACACCATCCGCATCTCGACCAGCTCCGACAACACCTTCACCGCCGCCGAACACCTCCACTTCCAGATACACACCGACCCCAAGACCACCCTCAGAGGCACCCTCATCTACAGACCCCCGGGACCACGCACACAATTCAGCGAAGACATCACAGACTTCATCAACCCACACGCCCTCACCTCCGCTGACTACATCCTCCTACGGGACCTCAACTTCCACCTGGAGAACAAGGACAGCAACACCACCACCCTGCTCGACAACCTCGCCAACCTCGGACTCAAGCAACTGGGGAACACCCCCACCCACTACCACGGCCACACGCTTGACCCAGTCTTCTCCTCCAGCAAGTACATCTCCTTCAGCCACTCCACGGACTTCATTGGACTGACCATAGCTGCATCCACTTCAGCTTCAGAAGAACCACAACCCACCACCACCCGCAACAGGTTCCTCGCAGAAGCTGGAACAAGATCACTGCCGACCAGCTCACCACCTCCCTCAGCCTGAACCCTCCCGCCAGCACAACGGACCCCAACGAAGCAGCCAGCAACCTCACACTGAGGTAATAGAAATTTTCAGGTAACCAATGTGTCCCCCCGCTTGCACCCTATCCATGCACCCATGTTCCTTGTATGTCGTGTAACTTCTTTCCTGTTCATGCTAGAAAGACGCAAATACATTTGCGTCCAACGTTAACATGTCAGTTATACAGTTCTCCAAGAAAATCACGTTAATTAGGCTTCTAGGCCTATGGTGCCAACGTCTTTACATGGTGCACTTTCACGTTTTCTCCATGTTTTCTGGCCTAGTCGAGCCAGACCCTTAATCAAGGCTCCAAGTTCTTTTCTGCCTCTGAAAGCTGCCGTTTAGGTATGCATCCCTGACCTCTGCCTTACATCCTGCACAGACGAGCGGTGCCCGGCTCGGCCTGCTTGCCTGCCAACACGTTGTTTTACTACAAGTTATCTGCTCAGCCTCCTCGAAAACACATTCCAGTCTAGTGAAATAGGTAAACATATTCCCGGCTGCAGAGCAAAGAACCCTGCCTTCCTGTCTCCATGCAAGTAATTTACTGCTCCCGTTACCATGGTAGGCCCATGGCCCCCGCACTCTACATGAAGATTCATACGTACGCACTAGCATTCAGTGATGAACGGCCTCTGCCCGAGAGACCTTTTACTTCAGACACTACATCCTCCAAACATACGATATCAGATATGCTGTATGTACAGGTCGTTCTGACACCCCAGACATTAGTCTCCTCTACTCGTGCAAAAGTCAAAGCCCCAGCTCTCCCTAGTTACACGTCATGCTCAGTTGCGCGCGCATCCAGGTCATAGGTTTCTGCTGATTCTGCAAATCTACCCTAAAGCATCCACCCACTTGTGACGTTTCTTGTGACGATTCTCTGACATGTCAAGTGCACGCCCATGTGTACGCCTTTTTACACGCCTCCTGTTACGCACATGTGTTCTTATCTCTCTCTTTTCACCTGTTACGCCTACTGTATTCACTCCAAGTATACTGTTATACTATATATAATGACTATGTTAATAAAATGTTGAATGTCCCTTCCTGAACCTTAGTGGTGATGGAACTCGATGTCCCATACCTCGAGGTATTTCATTAAAGCCCGTATGACTCAGATTCCACGGACTCTGCCTCTCATTTGATTGAGCTACCCTTTTGACTTTTAATTATATGGAAAAATGATACTGTAAATTTATTTACCACATAACTTGGCGCCCGAATAGGTACTCCCCCCTTTCCCCACTCGCCGGCGATGTTACGCAGGCCTTGACCCTTCTACAGCCGCGACGGAATCCGTGCACACCTGCGGGTTTTCCTGCTATCTCCCTCGGGCCCACGGAGGAGACGGAGACTGCGGTCCGGCATCCAAACGAGGCGGTGAGGAATGCGGAGGATCCCGACCAGAGCCCCTAGTCGAGAGAGCAGGGTCCGAGGTATCCGGAGGCCCACCTGTTCCGAAGCGCAAGCATAGCTGCCAGACGCCGTAGCAGTCCAGTTCAGTCCAGTCCAGTTTCCGAGGCCTTCAGTTTTTGCTTCCCGGTGAGTACCGTTGTTGGGAACGCATCTAGACGGGTGCATTAATTTGTGCCCAGTCAAGACAGGTCTGAGTACACAGACCTGGTCCAGACGTGTTCATTTCGGTGGACACGGTATGACGCGTCTCTTTATGGGACCGGTATTGTCTGTACTGTTTTAGCAGTGCATCTAGTAATTCAGTGATTCAGTATTCTAGTATTGCAACTCAAGATTTCAGTATTTATGTGTCTTCTATGTATCAGGTAATATCCGTCTGAAATGTTTTAATGTGGTTTTAATGTCGTGGTATGAATGACTGTTTTTGCTATTCATTACTGTGTTTACTGTGTCCACGTTTAAAACAATCCGACAATGCCACTGTTCTCGAAATTACGTCAGATAGGAACCAGGAAAGGGATACTCGAAGAAGCAGTTCCCGTCCCACCTAGGGACACTCCTGGACATTTTATGTACAATAAGCATGGCTTAGATGCCATACTGTACTTAGATTTGTGGGTGGACTATACCAAGGGTCTGGAAGAGAAGTATAGATGGCCTTTCTCAGGGACATGGGATGCTGATTGCATCATGAGAGTAGAAGAAGCATTATGGAAAAAGAAACGTGACTGCGAGCGCGCATCACTGACTGTCTTGTATTTCTTGGCCGAAAAGGGGCATAAAGTGTCCCCTTCGAAGCTACAATTCTGTGCCCAGCAAGTGGTATACCTTGGGCACTTGCTGTCCAAGAGGGGTAGACAGTTGACACCAGATCGTATCCAGTTAATTGCACATCTGCCACAGCCCAAGACACAAAAGGAGGTACGGGCCTTCATTGGCCTCACTTCTTACTGCAGACAATGGATTCCTCAGTATGCATATCTAGCCAAACCACTCATACAGTTGACAACACAGGAGGCAGCGACTTCGACTGTCCTCCCTTGGACTCAGGAACATACGCAAGCTTTTGACGAGTTAAAGAAAGCCTTATGTCAAGCACCTGTTTTAGCGACACCATGTTACAGAAAACCTTTTACGCTTTTTGTCACAGAACGCGATGGCACAGCGTTATCTGTTCTCACACAAGATCAAGCAGGACACCACAAGCCTTGTGCTTATTTTTCTAGTACATTGGATCCAGTGGCCCAGGCTCTGCCTGCGTGCCTCAAATCAGTTGCAGCAACAGCTCTAGCAATCAGACAAAGTGATTCAATAGTGTTAGGACATCCCCTGACAGTACAAGTTCCACACTCAGTGGAAGTTCTTCTGAACCGAACCCAGACTCAACACTTGACTATAGCACGACTGACAGGTTACGAACTGACACTGTTCCAGCCACACATAGAAATCAGACGATGCAACATACTTAACCCTGCCACATTGTTACCCTCGAACACTATTGACCCGACACCACATGACTGTGTAGAAGTCATCAATACCATGACAAAGCCCAGACAAGACTTGACAGCCATCGCATTGCCCGATCCAGACCTGACACTTTACGTGGATGGTTCATGTATGAGAACAAGCACAGGAGAGTTAGTGGCCGCATATGCCGTGACCACTGAAACTGAAATCATAGAAACCCATCGTATTGACACATTATCTGCCCAAGCAGCAGAGCTCATCGCTCTGACCCAAGCCTGTATACTAGCCAAGAACAAGAAAGTAAACATATACACAGATTCGCAGTATGCATTCGGAGTCGTTCACGACTTCGGTGTTCTTTGGGAAGAAAGAGGTTTTTTAACTTCTCACGGTGCCAAGATACAACACGGTCCCCTCATTCAAGCCCTGTTAAAAGCAATACATTTGCCTACAGCCATAGCCGTCATGAAGTGCAAAGCACATACTAAAGTCACTGACACTATTTCCCAGGGTAACGACCTGGCAGATCGAACAGCTAAACTCACAGCCCAGACTCAAACAGACATTCCAACGGACATGACAAAGACTGAAGTATCATCACAGACACATTGTATGACAGTGAAGGATCCCACACTAGATGTACTCGACATACAGACACATGCAACCCCAGATGAAATCAAGAAATGGACTGAACAAGGAGGGATCCAGACAGATCAGGATGGATGATGAAGGGAAGAGCCACATGGTTCCTCCCCGACTCTATGGTTCAAGTAATCATTAACACAGCACATAGTCCAGCACATTTAGGAGAAAAAGCCATGTTAGACAGCATTCAGAATCTATGGTTAGTGGTGATGGAACTCGATGTCCCATACCTCGAGGTATTTCATTAAAGCCCGTATGACTCAGATTCCACGGACTCTGCCTCTCATTTGATTGAGCTACCCTTTTGACTTTTAATTATATGGAAAAATGATACGGTAAATTTATTTACCACAACACAGTGGATCACCAACAGCGCAGACGACCTTGCACCTCTGAAGACCCCTCCCAGCAGGCACGGCAGCAAGAAAGCTTCTTGGTTCACCGACGAACTTAAGAACTCCAAGAAGAACTGCTGCACCCTCGAGAAAGCCTGGCGCAACGACCAGACCACGGACAACATGACTGCGCTCAAGCACGCCACCCGCAAACATCATCAGCTGATCCGCACCACCAAGAAGACAGCATTTAAAGAACGACTGGACTACAACACCCACAACAGCAAGGAACTCTTCAGCATCGTCAAAGAGCTCTCCAACTCCAGCGCCGGAAGCAACGACATCACTCCCTCGCAAGACCTCTGCAACTCACTCGCCACGTTCTTCCACCGCAAGATCGCCGAAATACACAACAGCTTCGGCGCACCAACCTCGCACCCAACTACCCAACCAACGCCCCCCACCATCACCCCCTGCGCCTGGACACCGGTCAGCACCGAAGACACCACCTGCACGATGAACACCATCCACTCCGGATCCCCAACGACCCCTGCCCCCACCACGTCTTCAACAAGGCCGACTCCATCATCGCACCCCAACTCCGGGACATCATCAACGCCTCCTTCAGCACCGCCACCTTCCCAGAAAGCTGGAAGCACGCCGAGATCAGCACCCTCCTGAAGAAACCAACAGCGGACCCCTCCGACCTCAAGAACTTCCGCCCCATCTCGCTCCTCCCTTTTCTTGCCAAAGTCATCGAGAAGACCGTCAACAGACAGCTTGCCGCCTTCCTCGAGACGAAGGGATCCCTCGACCACTCGCAGTCCAGCTTCCGTGCCAACCACAGCACCGAGACCGCCCTCATCGCAGCCACAGTCGACATCAGATCCCTGCTTGACAACGGGGAAACAGCAGCCCTCATCCTCCTGGATCTCTCCGCAGCGTTCGACACTGTCTGCCACCGCACCCTAGTGCAGCGCCTCAGCAACATCGGAATCCAAGAGAAGGCACTGGAGTGGATCATCTCGTTCCTCGCTGGAAGAACCCAGAGAGTCCGCCTCCCCCCGTTCAGATCTGAGGCCACTGAAGTCACCTGCGGAGTACCACAGGGATCATCGCTCAGCCCCACCCTCTTCAATGTCTACATGAGCCCCCTCGCAGCCATCGCACGCCAACACAACCTCAACACCATCTCCTACGCCGACGACACCCAGCTGATCCTCTCCCTCACCAACGACCCGGCCACTGCCAGAACCAGCCTACACGAAGGGATGAAAGACGTCGCCGAGTGGATGAAGAACAGCCGCCGGAAACTGAACTCAGACAAGACGGAAGTCCTCATCCTGGGATCATCGCCCTCTGCCTGGGACGACTCCCGGTGGCCCCCTGCCCAGGGCACCACTCCCAAGCCGACGGACCACGCACGTAACCTGGGCTTCATCCTGGACTCCTCCCTCTCGATGACCAGACAAGTCAACGCCGTCTCATCATCGTGCTTCAACACCCTGCGCATGCTCCGAAAGATCCTCCGATGGATCCCATGGAAGACAGTCACCCAGGCACTCATCACCAGCCGACTGGACTACGGAAACACCCTCTACGCCGGTACCACAGCCAAACTTCAGAATAGACTCCAACGCATCCAGAGCGCCTCCTCACGACTCGTCCTGGACGTTCCCCGACACAGGGACATCTCCGGACACCTGAGAGACCTGCACTGGCTCCCCGTCAGCAAAAGGATCACGTTCAGACTGCTGACCCACGCCACACAAGGCTCTCCACGACTTGGACCCCAAATACCTCAACAACCGCCTGACCTTCTACACACCCACCCGCCAGCTATGGTCGGCCAGCCTCGCCCTCGCCGCGGTCCCACGCATCCGCAGAGCCACCACCGGAGGAAGATCCTTCTCCTACCTGGCAGCCAAGACCTGGAACTCCCTCCCCATCCACCTTCGGCTAACCCAGTACCACCTCTTCTTCAGGAAGCAACTCAAGACCTGGCTTTTCGAGCAGTAACGGACCCCTCTCCCCCAGCGCCTTGAGGCCCTTCTGGTGAGTAGAGGGCTATACAAATTTTCTTGATTGATTGATTGATTGTGTCCTGCAGCACTCGCTTTGCACCCTTGCAGGGCTGGGCAGGTAGCGCGGACCGCTTTCGGGGTAATCAGGATTTATATTTGGGTTGATGAAACTCGTTTTTAATAGATTACAGCACCATGGCTGCTGGCTCACAGTGACTGCCGGAGAGGGTTGCCTTGTGCCTGTCTGTCTGTTGGGGTGTCCATGAGTCAGCTGACTGTGTCACTTAATTTTTGGGGCAGCTGACAAGGTGTGCTGTTGATGAGCATCAGCAACGGCTACAACTGAAGGTTGTAGGGAGAGGTGAACATAGAATTGTGCCTGTTACAGATTTAAAACTGAAGTTAATTGCCATGTTTTAGGTTGTTTATGTGCAGTACTCCTTGTATGCAGTGTTCCTATGTGTGATATTTCAATACTTGAGTTGTGGCATTTTTACAATTAATTGAATAAAGCAGTTATGTACAGGCAACATAGTTTATTTAAGTATTGACCCACCTATATGGAACATGATGATCTAGAATGGATTTTTAAACATGTGATCTATTTATGCAAGAATTACAATGAATAATGCAAAGGAACGGCATCATGCCACCCGTGCACTCAGTTTTAAGATCTTCATAGTGTTTCTCATTGTTCAAATGGGTGTAATTTCTGATATTTATATGTTTCCCTTGTCTTTACTGCTTGATTTTGCTTGCGAGAAAGTGTCAGCCCGATACTCGTACCTGCTGAGTGATTGCACAAAAACTTGCCGCCAACGCTGGAGAGAAGGAGACCCTGCTGCACCGCTTCCCTGCTATCTGTCACCAACGCCGGGGATAGGAGGCAGCTGCAGGGGACCCGGATAGATAGTGCTGCAAACGGTTTGCCGCACTTGTGTGGGCACTACATTTCCCATCAGTCTGCGAGGCACGCACATCCTGCATCATCGTCTGAGCGCCAGGAAGAGCTCAAAACGAGGGCTAGGCTCCCGCAGCGCGGGAACCCGATACTCGTACCTGCTGAGTGATTGCACTGCAACTTGCCACCAACGCTGGGGAGAAGGAGACCCTGCCGCACCACTTTCCTGCTATCTGTCACCAACACCGAGGATAGGAGGCTGCTGCAGGGGGCCCAGTTAGATAGCGCTGCACACGGTTTGCTGCACTTGTGTGGGGACTATATTTCCCATCAGCCTGCGAGGCGAGCATATCCGCATCATCATTTGAGCATGGCGTGAAGTCACGGACCCGGCAACGGCCGCGTCAAGGTGGAAGGCCTGGGTCACACGGCTCAACCATTATTTTAAGGGGCCCATGAAACGGACGGAACAGTCAAGAGGTCACTACTCATCTACTATGGTGGCGCGGAAATCTACGACCTGTTTGAGACACTCCTCAACACTGGAAATGAGGATGACTACTAGGCACCTGTCACCGCGCTCAACAGACACTTCGAACCGCAACTCAATCCTGATTTCGAGAAGTTCAAATTTAAGCGGGCGTGGCAGACCGACGCTGAGTCTGTCGACATGTTCTACGCACAGCTACATCGGCTGGCTAGCACATGCCCATTCACAGACCCGACGGGACCAAATCCGGGACCAAATCATCGTAGGCTGCCGCTCCAAGCTCCTGTGAAAATTAATTCTCCGGCAACCTGGGATCTCGCTGGATGAAATCCTGATACTGGCTCTGTCCCACGAACTATCGGACGCCAGGGGAGAAAAAATGGAGGTCGCTCTGCACACACCAGTCGCCGCACCGTTGACACCCAGACTCCCGCTGATCAAGGAGGAAAAGGTGGAAGCCATTCAACGACACCCTCAGACACCTCGACAGGTACCCTGATCACCTACAGGTGGACCATGCGGATACTGTGGCGAAGAGCACCCCGCGACGGCTGTCTGTGGGGCGAGAGGGAAGACTTGCTCTCGCTACGGAAGGCTAAACCACTACGCCAAAGTATGCCGTGGAGGAAAATTCCGACCCACTGGGTCAAGGCCCAGAAGCGTAGCCCAGCGTGTTTGTCAAATCTCCCTTGTCGACACGCCGCAGATATCAGATGACCAGCCACAAGAGCGACGACCCATGTATGAGGATGAAGATGATGATGAAGTGTTCGTGGTGTCCTACAACAGCCGGCCAGGGACTCGTCGAAGGCCGCCTCCCATGTGCTTTGTCTCCATTGAAGGCACTGACGTGCGAGCCTTCATCGACACTGGGGCCTCCGTCAACGTAATGGACTCCGACCAGTATGAACGACTGTGGCTGCGACCCTCTCTCTCGTCGTCCGCCGCCAAGATCTACACATACGCTTCCCCTTCGGGGCGTGATCCAGACCACTGTCTCCAGCGGAAAGTGCACCACCGAATCGAAATTCCACATTACGGAAGGGAAAAAGGGAACGCTGCTCAGCTGTCACACAGCTCAGGACCTAGGACTTATCTTCTTTGCCAATCAAGTTCATGAGTCCCATGCGGAGGCGATGCTCGAGGAGTTCCTAGCGCTCTTCCCGGGGCTAGGAAAACTAAAAGGCAAAAGAGTCAAGCTCCACATTGATCCTTCCGTGCGACCAGTGGCCCTCAGGCACCGGCGAGTGCCCTTCAACCTTCATCCGCAAGTCGAGTAGGAGCTCAGGAAGCTCGAAGAACTAGGGGTAATCGAAAAGGTGTCCGGGCCTACCCCATGGGTATCCCCGCTGGTCGTGGCACCCAAGCTCAAGCAACCTGGAGCCATTCGACTCAGTGTCGACATGCGACTACCGCACGCCGCAGTAAAAAAGGAACGACACATCACCCCCACGATGGATGACATTGTGGCGGATTTGAAAGGAGCAAAATGGTTCTCCAGGCTAGACCTGAACGCGGGGTACCACCAACTTGAACTGGTGCCAGAAAGCTGGTACATCTCCACTTTTTAGACACATGTGGGCCTACGCAGATACAAGAGACTCAGTTTTGGAGTTTCCTCAGCTGCTGAAGTCTTTCAAAATGCCATCCGAGAGGCGCTGTCGGGGCTACAGGGGGTGATCAACCTCAGCGATGATATCCTTGTATACTCCACCACGCTCGAAGAACACCACTCACATCTCAGAGCTGCACTGAAGAGGCTAGTGGACTGTGGGCTGACGCTACATAAGTCGAAGTGTTTGTTCTACCAAGAGAGCATTGATTTCTTTGGTTACACGTTCACCCGGGAAGGACTCCTGGTTGATCCGAAAAAGGCCGAAGCCATCCGAGCGGCCAGCACCCCTCGCAACCCCACGGAGGTCAGGAGCTTCCTCGGCATGGCCACATACTGTGGGCAGTTTATTCCTCATCTGGCGGCCATATCCGAGCCGCTGCGTGCCCTCACACGTCAAGACCACAAGAAGGAATGGACGCTGACGGCCATCAAAGCCTTCCAAGACATCAAGGCGGGACTGCTGGACAAAACTGTAATGGCCTACTTCCATCCCAGGCACATAACGGAATTAGTTGTCGACGCCAGTCCCGTGGGCCTAGGTGCGGTCCTTCTCCAGGAACATGGTCCAGAAATATGGAAGCTGGTTGCCTACGCCAGCAAAGCACTCACCGACACAGAGACCAGGTATGCCCAAATCGAGAGAGAGGCGCTGGCCATCAAGTGGGCATGCCAGCATTTTCATTTGTATCTGTGCGGCCAACAATTCAGTGTTGTGACCTACCACAAGCCATTGCTCCTGCTGTTTGCTGGTTCCTCCAGACTAGCTCCCCCGAGAATCGAACGTTGGGCCGTACAGCTGCAAGGATACAACTTCAAGATGGTTTTCCGCCCGGGCGCACACAACCCGACCGATTACCTGTCGCGGCACCCAGAAACAGCGGCACCAGGCAACCAAGTGGCTGCCGCCTGCGACACAGAGGAGTTTGTCCACATGATTTCCCAAGGAGCCTGTCCAAAGGCATGACGCTCGAGGAGATTGGACAGGCCACTTGTGAAGATCCCACACTCTACCGAGTCAGAGGCGCCTTGGAGAACAACGGCTGGACACACTTCCTGGACGGTGCTCGTGGCCTCCGGCCGGAGGTCAGTCATGCCCGTCAACAGTTGTGGCACGTTCGCATTGAACTCAGTATGGGGGAAGAAGGCGTCGTCCTGCGAGGACATCTCATCGTAGTCCCAGAGAACCTACAAAAGAGGATCCTCGCACTGGCCCATGTTGGCCACCAGGGAATGGCCAAGACCAAAGCAAGGCTAAGAGACAAAGTCTGGTTCCCGGCCATGGATTCCATGGTGGATGAGATGGTACGGCAGTGCCATGCATGCACAATCACTGGGGGAGACCCAGCGCCAGCACCGGTGATCACCGAAGAATCGTGCACAACTCCGTAGACCCATCTTAGCGTGGACTTCGGGAGCTTCCCAGACGGTCGTCAGATGTTAGTCATAGTTGATTCGTTCTCGAAGTTTCCTCTCGTCGAAGTTGTTGCATCACAGCCTTCCCACACGTGAAGCGGGTCCTGGATCGGGTTTTCGCCATGATGGGCCTGCCGAAGAAGGTGAAATCCGATAACTGACCCCCCTTTCAGGGACGGGAGTTCCAGGAGTACCTTGCAAACCTAGCGGTGCGCCACCGGAAAATCACCCCGCTATGGCCCCAGGCCAATGGGGAGGTAGAGAGACTGATAAGAACACTCAACTGCGCGCTGCGCATCGCAGTAGACAACAGGGACGATCCGGAAACAGCTCTTGACCAGTTCCTTGGTGCTTATCGCCAGAGCCCTCACAGCACCACTAAGTGCGCCCCGGCGCATCTTCTGTTCAAGCGAGCCCCACGAGATACCATCCAGGCAGATCCCACGTGGGTGCCGAGAACTATAGTGCTGTGTCATTGTCTGTTCATTTAGCGTGCTTAGGCCCTCTGCAACCAGGGCCCCGCCGCGCTACAATAAGGTTCAATGAATGAATGAATGAAATGATATTTATATGTTTCCCTTGTCTTAACTGCTTGATTTTGCTCGTGAGAAAGTGTCACTCATAGTCGTTGAATGCCTCATTTAGTTATTTAATGTTTGATGTGTTTTATTGTTTAATGTTTAATACAAGTTATTTTATATCTAATGCATTAATTCTTCGAGCCTGGATGACAAGGGGAGAGAGTGATGGTAGTAAAAGAGAGGGGGCGGCATTTTTAAATTCTCGCCTAGTGTGGCAAAACACCTAGAAACTGGCCCTGTAAGTAAATCATAGATTTCCTGCGTCGTCTTGTGGCTTTTTATAAATAGGCAAAAGTCATGAATGTCTCTGATATCTAGGTATATGTTTATGTATGGGGCATGTTAACGTTTTATGTAAATCTGTCCCAGAGAGCAGGACAGCCTGAGACAGGCGCAAGATGCGGCCGTTGGGGCCCGTTGATCAAACAAAATGGCGCGGGAGCAATCTTTACATGAACACGCGTGAGCGCCTTGCCACGGGAACGCGATTGTGTCAAAGCCTCGTTCCGAAGTGACAGACACCGATGTAGTTCTTTTAAATATTAGCATTTTGTAATTGTTTCTGTTAAAGCTCCAGAGGGTCAGGCCACAGCCACTCAGCAGCTGACGGGAACACGCGGGGCCTCTTTCCTCCACAGCAATACATCATCGGGGGTGACATGTCCGTCGGGTTAGGAAGAGTGAGCTAGGTGAGGAACTGCCTAATATTTGCTAAATTGTACAAATTAAGACCCAAATACGCCCCCCGACGAGCAGCAGCTTCACATTTCACAAACGAATGGAATTCTTCAATGTCTAGTTTATGAAAATTAAATACCGATGTCATAGGTGGCCTGCAGCGCATCTTTATGCGCGGGATGTACATCCGTAAATCTCAGCTTTGCATTTTATGAATTGCCCAGGGGCATAGATCAAAATAGATTTCAATTAGCGCAGCAAATGCTACCAGGGGAACAAGCTGATCGTTTTTTTTTACTGGAAACTTAGATGCTCTGCAATTTCCTAGTGAGTCAGAGCGTCCTGTTGTCCTTGCTGCAAGACTTTGCCTCAGTATACAGAGAATCGTACAAGGTTTCATTTCTTCGAAGCAAAAAATATGGGTGAACTAAGTATCAGCAGGGAAGGAGATTTTCAAGAAAAGAAAGTGCATCACCCGATGTGCATTCGTTGTAAGATTACTTCCCTAGCGGACAACCATAATTTGCGCATTGTTATAATGCCTGTTGTTTAGATGGTAAACAGGAGCATATAAAACAAACTTTCCCCCCCCATGATCCCAGATCAAGAACTACTGAGAAAGAGGCAGGAAAGTCTCCAGGCTTATAGTAGCTAAACCCAAGTATAACATCGAAGGGAAAGGGGTATAGCAAATATTTTCGCAGCAGTACCCTATAATAGAGTGATCTAAAAGGGTCAGGTACATGCCAGATTTTCAGGATATCAACCTAAATGATATTTGTGTTGTAGTGTAAAGCATTGTTATGTTGCAGGGGTATAACTTTCAAAGAAGGAAGGGTTGTGATTTTGAAATTAAATGAGGACAATTTGCAAAAATATACTACAAAAGGATAAGGAAACATTCATGTGACTTAGAGCAGGCTGTCCTTAGAGAGGGGAGGCATGCAGAGCATAATAACTAAGGATGGTAATTAGAAAGGATAAGAAGGGCAACAATCGAGGTATATTTTTCTTGCAGGGATTTAGCAATATGGGAGCGTCTTTATGAAACAATATCGGAGGATGCAAAATGTAGAATGAAACAACATTGTTTGCATATGAGACAGTGCTATGTTCCAGTAGCAGTCGGTGGTGGGAGTAGCTGCCGGGCGGTGACGTGGGGAGGAGCAGGGTGGGGGTAGTAATCTATGGAGTAATCTAATTACGGAGCATTACAGGTAAGTAAACATATAAATAAATAAATCAAATTTCGTTGCGCGCAGTGCATCCCCAAATGTGATGCAGTGCACGCAATGAAATTCATTTTATTTATTTATATGTTTACTTACCTGTAATCCTCCTTAATCCATAGATTTCTACCCCTCACCCTGCCCCTCCCCCTCCCTACATCACCTCTCAGCAGCTACTCCTACCACCGACCACTACTGCTAAGTACATTATGTTTGATGGTGCTAGAATCAGGCGAACCGTCTGTCCATTCCTAGTCTACCACTAGACCACCGCTTCAGCATGGAGTAATGGCTGGCTGCAGGTATAGGGAAGTAGCAAAAGATTTAGGCTTAGCTCAACGAAACATGATCATAGCAACGTGAAAGAATATGTGCGTTAATAATGCAAACATCGAAAAGGAGATTCTGCAAATGCAGGATCGAATGTCTTCTGATGTCCACCCTTGGACATTGGCGCACAGTATTAATTACAAAAGCATAGTGGGATCAAATTGGATGACCATGGTTGAGCATGGCACAAGGTGGTGGTGAGAACAGCCTTCCTAGAACGTTGAAGTGTATTGCCTGCATTTTTATGGCTGGAGGGTGGTGAACCAGTCATGGAAGTGAGGAGGATGGAAACAGAGTTAAGCCTTGACATTCTATGAATACTTTGTTAGCAAGGAGCTTCTAATTAGTTTCTCCTGAGCACTGCCATTTTGTGAATTGTATGGGTGAGGGTGACTATAGTATCTATTGGCGAAGTAATTTATATGCCATGGCCCACCCTTTTGTTCATCCCTAATTGCTAATCCAAGAAGGCTAACGACAGGCAAGTACAGAGACCTCATACCTCATTGTTCCCCTGTTGTGGGTACACCTGCTTGGAGCCAGCACCAGCAGTACTTGCTGTGAGAGGAATCACGTTACACAAAGGCTGTATCTGGTGGCAGCTGGAGAAGGACACTGGAAGGAGAGTTAGATCAAACTGCCCTGAAAAATGCACTGTCTTTGGCTAATATACATTTAGTTTGCTTTTCAAGTTGATTTTGTCAAATAGATTTTCATGGCCATGTGGCACAGTTTGTAAGCACAGAAGTAAGACTGCTCGGAGGGAGAGGCATGGGATGTGCCCACAACTGATCATTAGGTGGATGCACAATCTTTCAAGCTTTCTTAAGAGATATCAAAAACAAAGCATGCCTGTCTGCCCTGCTGCAGGTGAGGTAACTGTGAACACAGTAGTCAGCAATGAGGGGCCGGATAGAGGAAGAGGGATTGCTCGTGGTCAGGGATGCATTTTCCACAGGGGAGACATGGTTTCCAGGGAGTGCAAGCAACTGGGCAAGTGGCTGCAAAATAATTCATTGTGCTGATGCCGTCAGTGTAGGGTAAGCCTATGGAATATCCCCTGAACTGTCTGCATTGTTGATTAAATACTATGGGCCTTATTACAAGTTTCGGTGGTCCTGGAGTGGGCGACACACCACTGCTCCGCTCCAGGATTGCCGAAACTCACCGCCACCCACCCACCAGTTTACAAGTAATTTTGAGGTCTGGCAAGTGGATGGCATGGCGGTCCCACGACAGTGCTGTTTAAAGGCTCATTGTGAGCCTTGAACAGCAGCACAGCGGGACTGCCAGTACACTGCCCGGTAAGAAATGCACCATGTTGTGCATTCCTTCCCGTCCAGGAACTGGGAGTATAAATCTAGGGGGAGCTCTACATAGGGCCTCCTTCATGCACCCCCTTGCACAGAGGCACAGTTGCCTCACCGCCACCCTTTTCATGGTGATGCGACACAGCTTCTACAGGATCCTTGATCCACAGTGGTAGCAGCGGTTCAGTGGTAGTTCGACCACTACACTGATAATACTGAGGGCGGTCGCGCAGTATGTCAGTGGTCGGACCGCCTTCACGACTACGGGTAGTCGTAATAAGGCCCTATGACATTAAATGGAGCTTATTAATGAAATCACTGGTGCAAGTCCACTGTGGAAAATGTGTTTGTTTTTAGTTGGACCTGGCTATCTCGGTCATCCCCAACCTTTTTACCTTCATCATTCGTTTCTGAATTTTGTTTTTGTTGGCATTTGAACTTTCTACACTTTACCACTTCTAGCCAGTGCTTCTGGTCTCTCCCTAAAATATGGTAAAATTGGCCTACACCTGATTTATGCATTTAGTTTACTTATAGGTCCCTAGTAAAGTGGTACAACATTTACTATGTGCTTTTAAATGAAATGATACTAGTGGGCCTGCAGCACTTACTGTGCCTCCCATTTAAGTGGCCCATTAAAACATGCCTCAGGCCTGCTATTGCAGCCTGTGTGCAGATTGAAACAACCCTTTTGACTTGGCAAAATAAACCTTTTGCTAGGCCTAAATCCTACTTTTTAATAGATATGGCACACCTAAGGTAGGCCCTAAAACGCCCATAGGGCAGATTGCAGTGTATTTAAAAAGTTGGACATGTACTTTTTAGTTCTCCTAAATTCATTTTTTACTACTGTAAGGCCTCTCTCTCCCATTGGATAGCATACGGTTACCTTATTACATTTAATAACATTTCATAACTTTTGAGTGGGAGCTGGTAGTAATGTACTCAAACGATTTGTAATTTAAAACCCTCTTTAATGGTAAAGTTGGATTTTAAGTCACACTTCTGAAAATGACACTTTTACAAAATTGGCATTTTCTTGTCCTAACCTTTTGGTGCCTGCAACCTGTTTCCTGTGTCACATGACTGGGTGCAGTTGGCCTTTGCTTAGTTCTCCCACAGTGAAACAAAGGGTGTTGGAAGGATGGGCAATCCTACCGGGAGGGGGGAGTTGTTCCCTGCCTCACTTACATTTCAAAGCAGTTGACCCAGCACTATCACAACGAATTAACATTAGTCCATTGTCACCCTAGAGCCCTTAGCCTGTGCAGGGGAAGGAAGGAAATTCCAGAGCTAGATGTGGGTAAAACTACAAGTTTATCCTGCTTCAAAGTTAGCACCACTAAAAAAATAGGACCCTCAGATTCAAACTTTGGAACACTCCTGTGGTCACCACAGAAGGAAGACTCCCCTGGTGCCAGAGGACTGCTCCCTGAGAAGGATGATTGGGCCTAATCCCTTCATCCAAGGCTGAATGACTCCAAGGGTCAGCTTGCTGATCTCCTGTTCTGAGCTACAGTGACACTCAGAGGCATCACTGCAACTGCACAGCTGACCTGTTGCACTGAACCTGCATCTGGAGCTGCCTGAGTGTTGCTGGCCTCTGCTGGAGCAAGTACCTGATCCCAAAGAGGTGCCTCTCCAGGTCCTGGACCATTGGCTGGTATCAGAGAGAACTACTCCTGGCCTAACTGAAGGTTCCACCAGATACTGCATCAAGGGACGCAAAGCCCCGTAAAGTCTCGCTACACAGCTTCATTGGACCCTACTCTAGGCAACTTGAATCCCCGCAAAGCCTCCCTGCACAGCCTCACTTTACAGCTGAAAGCTTCATCAGAACCAACGCCAAGCAACTCAAACCCGCAGAGTCTTGCTGCACAGAGGACAGGTTTATCAGAACCGACACAGAGCCCCTCAAAGACTTGCCACACTGCTTCATTGTAATGTAATGCAAATTGATACTTGTATAGCGCACTACTCCCCCGCAAGGGTCCCAAGGCGCTTGTACGAATACCGCTGTGGAACCCATCCTGGCTTTCCCTGTGAGGTGTCAACTCCTGGGCACCACCAAGGTGGAGGCCAGGCATCCTTAGCGTTGTGGGGGCCGTTGTGGAGATTAAGCATGCTATTGCCCAGAGTTGCAGAGTGGGACTCCATGATTGGAATAGGCACCGAGGCGAGAATTATCAGGTCCGTGGAATTTTGAGCCCAAGACCCGCCGAGGCGGGGAATTGAAACCTGGTCCTGGGCCAGACCTATGCATCGGGGTCTGCCGCTCTAACCATTGAGCCACACTTCTCCACTGGATGATGTAAAGCCTCACAAAGCAACACAGTGCTCATCTTGCACCAATAGTATAAGGCACAAGTCTCAGCAAGCCAAACATTGTCCTGTGCCTGGCCTGCACTCCATCACAATCAGCCTGAATTTTTGATTTTGTCCCAGTCCAGTGTGCACAGATACACTCCTCTATTGTTCTGATTGGATGTTTGTCGTTTTTGTCTCAAATTATTTATTACATCACAATGTAATTTTCTAACTGGTTTGGGACTTTTCTTCTATTTTATTTTCACTTTATTTCTATTTGGGTGCTGCATAAACACTTTACACACATTGGCTCTAGGTTAAGCCTCTCTACTTTTGTGCCAAGCTACCAGGGGGTTAAGCAGAGATTCATTTAGTGACTTTTGTCAGTAGACCCTGACAAGGCTGGTAGTTGTTGCTTGAAAAAGGTTTCCACACCACTCAATAAAAAATCCAATTTCTCACACTTAAGTTGACACATCTGCCTTTTATGCATCCCGTTGCTTGGAAGACTGAAGATGTAGGCTGAATCGTAATACCTTCGGTCTAAAGTGTGTAGATGTGGGATCTGGTGACAAGTCTTGCGCAAATTATTCAGCACACCTGTAATCGCAGCAAAAACCCCAGTGCATATATATTTAAGGCACTAAATTACACAAACCATATTTTATGAACCATCAACTTAGAATTTGTTTTATTGCTCAGATTATTTCGGGTTGGGATTTGCAAGAGGTGCACTTTGCCGTGAAATTTGTCGATCAATTATTTCCTTTTGTGCCGAGTGACTCTTACGAATTTCCAAACCACAGGTTTTACAATGTTACATTTGTAGAAAATGCCAGACTTTTGCAAGAAAAAAAGAAATTGTATGCAGGTTGCGAAAATAAAACCGTCCTGATTTGACTTCAAACGACCTTTTAAGAAGTTGTTCAACCAAATAAGCAAACAATAGGTTATAAAGTCAAATATTGTGTATTACATGGGTTACCACTGCAATTATCGCCCACGGGGCATGTAACAGCTCAGAGGAGAGGTCAGTGTTTCTTTGGTTTTTGCAAATATCAGATACCAGTCTAATTCATATGCAACTTCCCCAATGCATGGCTAGCACTTATTTTAATTCCCATCCTATCATATCTGCTACTCTAATAAGCAGCCATTATAATATGTGAAATGTTTTGTAATGGCGTCAAAAGGCTGATTTGTTTGGTGAACGCTAAATATTAATTATTCCCAGTCCTCATCATCCTGAAAAGTGACTAGGGGAAAATGCAAATTTTTGCAATGTAATTGACACGTCCAGGTGAGAAAAATGAAACAAAAGAGCCGCCTGCAATCTTTGAGGTGGGACCTTTGTGACTGATTCATTAATCAGAGACGAGCAAAGAAAGGCCGCAGCCCATTGGGAAATTAAAGCCTGGCGATGCCGCTGATCCGGGCTAAGCAAGATGTGTCAAAAACATAAAAAAATAAAGATTTATGGTGTTTCTTTCTGGGCGAAACAGGAAAACGGTTAAGCAATTTTAAGTTAATGAGATTACGGGGACTTCAGCCCTTTCGTATTTATTATTTTTTTCTTCAAACAGCGCAGAAAAAGTACAGGTTGTTATCCATTTGTGCTACATAACACAGAGTTTTCTGCTAGAAGAACATTGTTTGAACGCTTTTATGAAGTGCTCAGGGGAGACATGGCACTTCAGAGTACAAGGTATTACAGAAAATGACTTAATGAAAGCCAAATCTTTATTGGTTTATGAAATATCTGTGTCCTAGTCTTTGCTAAAGAAAGCAATCGGTTTAGTCCTAAATTGACGAATCTGAAGTTGCAAGACTCAAAACGAATGGGTAAAAGTGCTTTATTGGCTGTAATATATTGTTGACTGTTGTTAGAAATGGGGGTCTCTAGTTTTGCAGAAGTAGGTACCTTTGTCCAAATAAGGACCCTTGCTTCTAGTCAGGGTAAGGGGATACACACTTTAGATAACTCCTGCCCACCCCTTGGTAGCTTGGCACGAGCAGAGCGGCATATCCCAAAGACAATATGTAAAGTATTTGTACTCCAAACACATAGTAGTACAGTGAAAACCCCACAAATGGACACCACACCAGTTTAGAACAAGCATTTGCAATGCAATAGGTCTCGCATTTGTGAGAGTTTGAGCGGTTGGCATTGTGAATGACAATGCCTTTTATTTACGTGTTGGTTTTTAAAACATAAATAAAAGGCATTGCCATTTACAATGCCAATAGCTTAAACTCTCGCAAATACGAGACCCATTGCATTGGAAATGCTTGTTTTATATCAGTCGGCGACTCATGTTTTAGGTGTATAACCAGGGCTTTAAGTGGGATGAAAAAACTGAGGGGGGGGATGTCTCTCAAAGGGGCGTGGTCAATGTAATTAAGGGCATGGCTTAAAATCTTGCTCTTAGGACTGAGGTGTCAACTTGGGTTCTCAGGTGTGAGGTGCCGGCTCGTGCTCTGAGGTGGGTGGCTCACCTGTTCTCAGGTGTGAGGCAAAGGCTCATTCCAAGATGCGGGCGGACACCTAAAGTGCTGATGTTTGAGGCGTCACCTCATGTTTTCAAGTGTGAGGCGCAAGCTGATGTTCTTAAGTGTGAAGCACTGGCTTATGCTCTGCAGTGCAAGGTGCTACAACAAACAGAGGAAGGAGGGTCAAAGAGAACATTTTAAAGACCTTCCCTGCAGTGCAAGGTGACTTCATGTTTCGGGTATGAGGTGGAGGCTGAGGTGTGCGGTGTCACCCTATCTTCTCAGGTGTGAGGCGCCACCTCAGGTTCTCATGTGTGAAGGGCCAGAAAAAATGTTGAGGTGTGAGACGTCACTTAGTGAGGCAAAGGCCCATGCTGAAGAGTGAGGTATCACCTCATATTTTCATGTAATCATGTGATAAGGCGAGGGCTGATGTTCTTGATTTTGAGGTAGGGCCTCATGCTCAGAGGTGTGAGGCACTACCCCATGTTCTCCGGTGTGAGGCGTGGGCTCAAGATGAGGTGTAAGGCGTCGCCTCATGTTTTTAGGTGAGCGGTACAACTGATGTTCCAATGAGCGAAGCACTGGCGCTTGCTCTAAGATGTGACAACATCACATGCTCACAAGTGGTGTCTTTTGTTTTGTTAAATTAAGGCTGTCCCCGGCAGGCCCAATCTCGACCTTACTGTCCACCCGCACCCCGCCCAAGGCAGTACTGCACACAGCGGCTTAGCGCACAACACTAAGCATTACCTGGAGTGGGGGCAAAACAGACACCGTCGAGGAGCTCTTTCGGTCTCCGGGCACTCGATCCGCGATGCGATGCACGGGGGTGGCGCGAGGCAGACCTTCAAGCATTTCAGCGTGGCCTCGCTTCCTAGTGGGCTAATTACAGCACGCTTCCTTGTTGGTAATAACACTCTCGTTGCCGACTTGGGGCCCGCAGCGATGATCTCGGAGCAACTTTAATCTGCTGATCTGCTCGGGCCCGATCTTGAGGGCAATTGAAAAGTACCGCCCTTGCGCCAGCAGGCAGTAGCATTCCAGACGGCGAGACTTAGTGCAGATACACGCAAACAGGGTTACATGGGTAATTCACAAGTGCGCTCAACTCGGGACGGCAGCGGTGACTTCGGGGGTGATAAATAAAATCTGTGTTACACGCCTGTGCTGTAAAGGCAGTTTTTCAATGTCCCAGTGCCAGCATGCACGGGACAAAGCATCTAAGGAATGCGGAAGCTTGGAGCGGCCTTCAACGGTCTCCAATTACAAAGGCAGGCTACAGCGTCCTAACCAGATAACAAAGAAGTGCAAGCAAAGTGAAAGAACACTGTAGTTAAGTTCCGCTGTATCCGGACTACACGGAAGTTAGAAAAACACCAACAGCCAACGAAAAGAACATTCCAAAAACACTACCACAACTAAGCCAATAGCAAGCAGGAAAACTAATAACATGAAATTTCACCCAACATACTAATTACTTTATGTCTCTCTGAGACAGCGCACGCAGCGCATGCAGCACATGCGCTGCCAAGGCGAGACCTAAAAATAGAGTATCTTTATCTAAACTCAACAAGACCGAAATGACAAAAATCCAACATACATGTAATAAGATATGACTTTAGAACAGTTATTGCAAAGAAATAAGCATGTAGAAAATAGCTCCACCTGGGGCTATTGGGACTTCGTGACAGCAATAAATCCAAAGTACGGCGCTGACCGTGAGGAGCGTGGTGTCAGCCACGGATTCACCGGGATCTCCAAACAAACAGTACCTTGCAAACAAAGTCTATGGTGGTGCACAGCGTCGTAGAGGTGAGACGTCGGTGCCGAGGTCGGCATCTTGGCTGCCACAGGGGAGGCAAGACATCGTGTCCGCAAGGAGGTGACGTGTTGAGTCCAGGACAGGGGAAGACGGTTGCGTCGGCGGTGAGGCATCCATTCCAGTGACGATGCGAAGTCAGAGAGTTCATGGACTCACCCACGGCAGTTATGGCCAAACAGGATGCAGGCGCTGACAATGACGGAGTCGGTGCGAGAGCGCTGGCATCGGGCACGGACGATAACTGCAGGCGCCGAAGGGCGTCGGAGTTGCGCTGCCAGCCAGACGGTACGTTGTTCACTTCAGGACCATTGCCCCAGGCATCGGTGCAGGTCGCGGCATCACAGCAGCATCGCTGGCGGCATTGGAAACAGGTTTTCTTGCTCCTTTTAGGTTTCTTCCAGCTCCCAACTGCAGGAAAAACCTCAAGAGGCCCAAAACTGGAATCAGTACTCCGGACAGGTCAGAACTCTCAGCAAGAGGATTCAAGGGAGCTGGCAGTAAACTCGTTGTGTCCCTGAGACTTAAGAACAGTACACCAGCACACTTCAGGTCCTTGGAGATCTTCTTCAAGCAGGTTTAAAGCAAAGTTCCAGCCCTTGTCCTCTCCATGGCAGAAACAGCAACTGCCGGCCAACCTCCCATAACACATATCAAAGGAGCAGTACTTCTCCACACAGCTCTTCAGCTTTTCTCTTTGGCAAAGGATCTTCGTGAGTCTATTCAGCCCAGCTCCGAGTCATCCAGGAAGGGCCAGGCACACCTCACCCCCCGCAGTGGCTGTCTACAGTGAATTCACATCCCTAGCCTCTGTCAATCCAAAACTAAACAGTCGATACACAAACAGGCAGAGGCACACGGAATGATCAGGCAAGAAAATGCCTAATTTCTAAAAGATATTTACAACAAGGGGTGGTGAGGGACAGAGTCTCTGAATTAAACAGAATACTCTCACCCAGTCAAGAGATCAGGGCTAGATCCAACACCGTTTTTTAGCTCACTGCACCATCCCAGTTTCAGAACCTGACTGTATGCAAATTAGTCTGTTCCTGTCCCAGTGCATGATGGGAACAGGGCAAACCAAACTACAAAAGCCAATTCTTACACTGGGAAGGAAACAAGCTACCGGGGACCGGTTTCTGGCATTTCAGCCTCTTCGGCCCGGCTTGCTTGAATCCTGATGGTGCAATGAGCAAGGGACTCACATCTGAGTATACCCTTCCACGCTTAGGGTGGACAAAAATATTTACAACAAGGGGTGGTGAGGGACAGAGTCTCTGAATTAAACAGAATACTCTCACCCAGTCAAGAGATCAGGGCTAGATCCAACACCGTTTTTTAGCTCACTGCACCATCCCAGTTTCAGAACCTGACTGTATGCAAATTAGTCTGTTCCTGTCCCAGTGCATGATGGGAACAGGGCAAACCAAACTACAAAAGCCAATTTCTAAAAGAGGCATTTTTAAACACACAATTTAAAAACCATCTATACTAACATGTGTGTTATTAAATTCTGAGTTCAGAGAGCCTAAACTTTATTTCTCTATCTTGTCCCAATGGGAAGTTATACTTGTAAGATGTTACAAAGCATTTCCAAATCTATCCTATGGCGCAGGATAGCCTTTCAAAAGTGAAAAAACAAATTGGCAGTGTTTCACTATCAGAACATGTCACACACACACCAATACATGTCCTACCTTTCACATACACTGCACCCTGTCCTGAGGAATACTTTGGGCCTACCATAGGGGTGACTTACTATTATTACAAATATTTATAGAGCGCATAGCTACCCAAAGGTTTCCCAGTGCTAGCAAAGACAACAAACTGGCAGGCTGGATGGTTTAATGGGTAGGGTTTTGGAAAAGTCAGGTCTTGAGGAGCTTCTAGAAAGAAAAATGATGGGTCAATGAGTGGAGATGAAGAGAAAGAGCATTCCACAATTTAGCAACATTATAAGTAAAGGAGCGGCCACACCATCTTACCCTTTTTATTCTAGGGACTGAGACTAGGCAGAGGTTGGTTGATCATAAGCATTCAATTAGGACAATAAGACGAGGGTATGGTTGATTGAGGGCCCATTCCCCAAAAGACTTGTGGGCTATGCACAGAGATTTGAATTGTATTCTCTCCAGGATTGGCAAACAATGTAAGGTATTCAATGCAGGCTTGGCAGATTGGCTATTAGGGATTTTAAGCAGCATTCGTGCTGCTCAGTTCTGTATGACTTGAAGCTTTTTTGTGGTTGACAAAGGGGCCCCTAAGTAAAGGGCCTAGTCCAGGCGAGAGAGAATTTAAGCCTGGACCATGAGTCTCCTTGCGAAGGTGGGAAGGAGAGGAAGACCTTTACGGAGCATACTGAGAATGACATAACAGGTAGCTGCCAGTTTCACTGCCTGGTGGTTGAATTTCAGGGACTTATCTAGCCACTTACCTAGACTTTTTATCTTTGTTTTAGGGACAGGTGCAGGGCCCAGACAATTTGGCCATGCAAATCCCTGCTCAGAGATGGAAGAATTGCCCTGGAGCATAAGCTCCGTCTTCTCTCCATTGAGTTTAAGACAGGAGAATTCCATCTAATTAGCCACTTTCTCTAAGCAGGATTCCAAACAGGATGGAGGATTCTTGGAGTGATTCAAAGCAACAACTAATTGAGTATCATCGGCGTACATGACTATATTAATACCATATCGAAGAACAATCTCTGCAAGGGGTCTCACATATACATTAAACAATGTAGGGCTCAGAAATGAGCCCTGAGGCACTCTGCATCTAAGTGACATGCTCTTTGAGCCATTACCTCCTTCAAAGACCTGGAAAGTCCTGCCTTCCAAGAAGGGCAGCAGCCAGGTAATACTACCTGAGACTCTGACACTCCTAAGTCTGTTAATAGGATGTCATAGTTAACAGTATCGAATGCAGAGCTAAGATCAAGAAGGTTAATAGCCACTTTACCTCCTTGGTCGAGAGTTTTCCTAGACTCTTTGAACACAGCAAGAAGAGCAGTTTCTGTCCCATATTGGGGTCAAAATCTAGTTTGGGAGGAATGCAATAAGTTGTGGGATTCTAAAAACATTGAGAGAACCATATGAATATATTTTTCTAGAATCTTGCTTATCCCAGGTAGAAGAGAAATGGGACAATAATTTCCCAAAATATCGGGGTTCAAATTATGCTTCTTTAGCAGTGCCTTCACAATAGCACATTCCCAGGGTAATGGAACTTGGCCAGTGGAGAGAGATAAATTAATCAAGTATAGATGGGAGAACTACTTCCGCAGGCTATCTCAAAAAGTGAGGGGATGCCGGATCAAGAGGAGAACCAGATTTTACTTGGGAATTTTTTGCAGTAGCAAATCTTGGGTGGGTCCTGACGAAAGCACAGGTATAACATTTACCTCATGTGCTGAAACATGTTGACCACCATAACATCCTAGACAGTTATCTGTTGACGCTGTCTTTTTTGCATTGTTTTTAATTTGAATTGTGGGAGACATTAATAAAGTTTAGGTCTGTCACAACTCGATTTTAACTTCACATTTCGCCCAAGCACTGCACTTAGTTCCCTCAAAAAGCAACCACTCTCATCTGGCAATGACCTGAAATAACCAAACTTAAAACATCCTCGGGCTCCCTTTCATTATGACAAGGTTGTAGCCCTTAGAGCCACTAGAGTGGTCGAAAAAGAGGAGACCCAGACGATGAAGCATGTCACCAGGTTTGGTGAGTGATGGGAATCCGTAATTTTCTTTAAGAGTGTTTCCCGTTCTTGTGATGTCGGTCTCAGTGCTGTTTTTCCACAGCTTTTTGCAGGGTACAGAATATTTAATATAGACCCGTGGATACTCCAGGTTTGTGATGAGTTTATCTAGTCACACGCAATTGAATCCCTCATGTATTTTGCCATATGAGCTTCAAGAGAGGAACCAGAGCTAGATTGGAAATTTAGCCACCTGATTTTCAACTGACCAATAAATAGATACTCAAATCAGCTCAGTTAATGAATCTTTCATGCAGCTGGGCGGAAACTCTTCTCCCATATGTCCTCCATCATAAACCTGGGAGCTATCTCAGATCATGTCTGTGCACATTTGCCCAGGAGGTGCAGGTCTAATCCAGATTTTCAACATAACCACTGGATATGTAAATGATTTCAAATGTAGTCATCATGGGTAAATGTATCTTATATGGCTATCGGGAAAGTCTAGCTTATATCAGTGTCTGGTGGTTGGTATACGTTGGCACCCCTCTATAAGCTAATATACTCACAACTACATCATAAATGGAATCTGTATTACTAAGTCCACCTCAGTAGAAAAGGTTGTATGGAGTGTCATCCATGGCCAAGGATGTCCTTAGTGTCCTTTATAATAATTAATAATGGTCCTGTATTTTGGAATGGAATTTCCAAACATTTCATATTTTATTATGCCTTTCTGACACAAAAACCTTTTAGCGTGAGAAGTGGACCCAAATATTTATTTCCCAGCGCCTTCAAATTGTAACGATACTAAACATATGTACGATTAACAGGGTTTCATCCTTGCACAATACCCATGCATCGTCTTATTATCCATGCATCTATTCATCCCACAAGTTCCCATTACTTTTGGGAATAAATGCACACATTTGATTAAAGGCAGTAATTTATAGATTCTTCCACACAGAAGATTCGAAAGTGGACAACAAGCCTTTTCCATCCTTATTTGCTAGCTGAGCATCTCTAGGAATTCTGGAAATGATGTCTTTCTGTGTTTTTTGTGAAGTATATAACCGTGTGTGTGTGTGTATGTGTGAGAAAATGGGTTACTTGTTGACAGGGTGAAACTCTACTCAAGCAGCAACCACAATCCTTGTCAGGGAGAGGCAAAAGCAAACCCTGTGGTAGCTTGTCACAGACCAGTCAGGCTTAACTTAGAGGCAATGTGTGAAGTATTGATGCAGCAGTTCAAAGCGTAATAAAGTAAAAACGCAACACAAGACAAATCCCACACCAATTTAGAACAATAGACTAAACATTATTAAATAAAATAAGACCAAAACAACAAAATTCAATCAGTAGAAACAGAGAAATGCAATTTGAAACATGTCAGTGAGAATAGCGGCTAAAAGCACAAAGCTCCAACTGTGGATATCTGGTTGCCCCAGAAAAGGACAAAGTCACAAGTACAGGTCGACCTGGAAAGAGCACGGGCCGGTTACAGGGACCTAATAAGGCCCAGTGAACAAGAGTACCTTAAATCCTAGTTACAGAGCGTTGCAAGGTCCTGGGTCAATGATGCATTGCGCAGCCAATGTGATGCGTTAGTTCTGAGGATTTGCGAGGCAAAGTTTGGCGTCGTTGTCAAGGATCCTGTTGACGAGGGTTTGAGATGCGAAGTTCTTCAGCGAGGATGTGTTGCGCAGTCAAAGTGATGCTTTGGTTCCGAAGCGCTGCCAGGCTTCAATGTGATAACCTGCATCTTCGTCGTCAATGAGAGATTTGTGCTGCGAGGGCTGGCCTCGGTGAAGCTTCATACAACAGCTGTTCCGATGAGGACAGCAAGGTAGAGTCTTCCTGCCTTCCCTGTCCTGGCTCCAGACTAACTTCAAGTGGTATGCAGCCCTTTGTATTGAGGAAGGACCCACCTATTCAAGTGTAAGTTGGGTTGTCCCCAGTTCTACCCTCCCATCCTACCAGTGAAGGCCCATCCTGGCACACCTAAGCACTCTATTGTGTGTGGCATTATGGAGGAATGGACAAAGCCCAACTGTCAGCTACACCCAGTCATGTGACTCAGGGGCAGCTGCGGGCGCTAAATGGCTAAGGGAGGAACATGTCAACTTTCCAAAAGTGGCATTTTCAAACTTTTAATATGTTAGTTTTTATTAAAATTCCAAATACACCAAGCACAGACTTTTTACCTGGTCCCATTTGGAAATGATCACTTATTAGATGTAGTTAGGTAACTCTAATGTTAGCCTATGGGAGAGGTAGGCCTTGCAGTGGTGAAAAAGGAATTGAAGAGTTTTTGGTTACCAGGTCATGTACACCTAAAAAGTGCATGTCCAACTTTTTAAATACCCTGCACCTTGCCTTCTGGGTTGCCCAGGGCTTACCCTAGGGGTGACATATATATTAAAATTGAACTTTTGGGCGTGGCAAAAGGTTTCTTTTCCCAGGATGAAATGGCAGTTTAGAACTGCACACAGAGGCTGTAATGGCAGGCCTGAGACATGTTTAAAGGGCTACTTAAGTGGAGTAAGCCACTGGCAGCATTTAATTTACAGGCCCTGTGCACGGGTAGTGCCACTTTACTATGGACTTACAAGTAAACTTACTATGTCAATTGGATATAAGCCAAATAAACCATGTTTTAGAGAGAGATCACAAGCACTTTAGCACTGATTAGCAATGGTAAAGTGTGCAGAGTCCTAAAGCCAACGAAAATTAAGTCAGAAAAGCAGGAGGATGGAAGGTAAAAAGTTAGGGAGCAAATCACACCATGGATGCAAAGTCTAATAGTATGTATATGTGTATGTGTTCATGTGTGTGAGTATCTATCTGTGTGCATGTGCATGCACGAGAGTGTGTGTGTTTCTGTTTGCCTTTAGTTCTCCAAAGTGGAGTGATTATTTGTACAATATGAGTGCCTGGAAGCTTGTTTTCTTGGAATGGTATGTATTACACATCTCTTATTGTTTATAAAAAAATAACTTCATCATACTTTCTTTATGTCACTATATGATTGTCAGCATATTTTTCAATGTATGTCCAGATATGTTTGGGTTGATTTACATATAGGGCATCTGTGGGTGTATGTTGGTGCATTTATTTATTGTATGTGTGGGTCTCCTGGCATGCATGTTCTGTGGATGTTTGAGCCTATGTGCATACATGGAATGGAATTCACATGGGGATGTGAATAAATAGGGATTTCCAGTTATCAGTGATTTGTGAGTATTTTAATTTGGAGACATACTTATCCATGGTTATTAATCATCTCCCTACTCTTGGATTTGAGTTCAGTAGTTCTTTTTACACATCTTGTCAGATATCTATGCATACAGGGATCTATGGGCCATATTATCAAGAAAGGGCGATACATTATTGCCGCTTTTATCGGCAGGAAACTGCTGATAAAGCGGCGATAATGGGCTTGATAATATGCCCTTGTGAATTCCCATAGCAGCCCAGGTTAACATCAGAACCTGGGCTGCTATGGGAATTCACAAGGACATATTATCAAGCCCATTATCACCGCTTTATCAGCAGTTTCCTGCCGATAAAAGCGACAATAATGTAGCGCCCTTTCTTGTTAATATGGCCCTATGTGTTTTCAGCTTTTTTTATAAAGTGGTCGGTTTGTGCGTAAGGCACAGAAGTACAGAACCAAAAACCCTACACACAGAAAGGCATATAAACGTAACTTTCTATTCGTATGAGACTCTGAAAGGGTCAATGGTGTGTGAATTTATACGTCTAAGTTTGTGCGTGGACAATGCAAATGTGTTTTCAATGTCAACATTGATATAGCTGGATTCTATAGCACCCACATACATGTATGTGCTTTTTGCTATTACTTTTGAGGTTTGTGGACAAGTAAATTGTGATTCCAGTGTCTTTACATTTTGATGTGTATGTTTGTTTTTTCCTTGACTTCTACATGATTCTCTGATTTATCTTGGTCTTTGCACTCTACTCTAGCTGGCTTACCTCTGCTTGTCTGAGGCGTATCTCCAGGACTAGACTGGTGACTCTGCAACTCTGGTATTTCTGCAGTAGGTTGAAGGCTCAGAGGCTATTCTAAGAGCAAGATTGGCTACCATGACTCAAGCGTGTCCAATAGCTGCATATTAGTTATGTCCTTCTCAGTTGTGGCACTGGTTGAACCATTTTAGCCAGGGCCCTTCTGATTTCTCTATATCCGTCACTTATTTGCCACTGTTATTGCCCTCTTTCTCCCATGCCTCTGTTGTGGCTCTCTGAGTCATAGAAAGAGAAAGATCCTTCACATTTTCCCTCTAGTGCTGTCTCATTTCTCCCTCTTTCCGCTGTTCCCTCCTAACACCTTCTTTACACCCTCTCCTTCCTCCGTAGCCAAGCTTGAGTTTGGAAGACTGGGATGATATAGCTCATCCCGATCCTCTCAATTCCCCACCTCCTCCTGAAACTGCCTTTTGTCCCTGAAGATTGGGAATGGGATTGAGGTTATTTCCCAGCTTTGCTCAATTTTCTCAATCCTTGCAAAGATACCTAAAAACCTTTCCCTCCCGTC
Organism: Lissotriton vulgaris; assembly: GCF_964263255.1. Lineage (NCBI taxonomy): Eukaryota > Metazoa > Chordata > Amphibia > Caudata > Salamandridae > Lissotriton > Lissotriton vulgaris. The sequence continues at coordinate 237,621,132 of NC_141691.1, forward strand.
TTATGCCAGGAATGGCGGGGTGCAACAGAAAAGCTTTTGGTTATGACAGGGAGGAATTCGGGCATTGGGGGGCTTTCAGTAGATTCTGTAAATTCTGGTTAGACCTATTGCTAAGACTGGCTCATAGGCATCTCCACAAGAACATTCACACTGGACTTTAGATATCACTCCTTGGCAAGAGGCGTTATGGCTGGCAAAGAAGAGGTAACAAGGCCGGAAACTCACTATTTTAGTGGTTGTTGTAGTCTGGAATATCAAGCAGGGAATATTATTATATGGTAATATCGTAGCCAAAATATGGAGGACAAAAATATCGAAAGGAGAGTGCGTAGAGAAGTATAGATAGACAATTCTTACTTCCGCATCTGTATTCCTGCGATATATTATCAGGGGAAATATATGTGGTGCTAGTCATAGAAAATCTACACAGATACTTGCCTGCCCATATTTTTGTCCTCCATATTAAGGCTACGGTATTAAGGCAAAGGGATATTTCCAGTTCGTGGGCAACACGATTTTGTTAACACGAGGTAGGATTGAGAAATAAGAAAGGAACATGCCAGTGTTTCAGGCGAGTTTCTTCTGAGCCTGGGAAAACAACTGCAACCACAAGAAGAAGAGAACATTTCTAAGATGCCAACAAACAAGTGACCTGTTCATTGATGTACTTGGTTATGCAGTGAACTCGTTGTTAAAACAAAAGCTCTCATGATAGCTGTTCTCCCTGTCGCCTCTGTGATGTCATCCTTAAGAACCAATTGAGCTTTTTCTACAGCAGTCCCTTAATATGCACAGCTTATAAACGTAGTCAGGAAGCCTAAAGTCTGTTCCACTCACAGAAAGATTGTACCTAATCTGAGAATACCTGTGTTTTTTCAGCCTATCTGCAGTCTAACCAGGTCATGGGCTGGGGAGAGAAAGCCATTGAACTGCGCTCTGGAGAAACAGGAAACTTAGAAGGTGTGTTCATGCACAAGAAAGCGCAGAAGCTGAAATTTCTCTGCGAAAGAAATGACAAGGTAAGCGTTTTTACAGTTTCACACTGAATGATTTTAAGCGACTCCTTTGTTGTTTGCACTTTTCCTCTCAAGTAGCCTAACAACAATTTAAAAAAGGAAACATTATTTCTTCAGAAGCAAAAGGTGAAACCAGTTCCTCCAATTTGAAATCAGATGGGGGTGGGGCATGCAAACTGTGTGACGTGCAGAAATTAACCTACTTTTGTGGAAAAGATGGCATGAGGTGGGTTTCTCAAAGGTCAGCACGTTTGTATAATTTGCTTCACTAAGCAGTGCAGTTTGCATGCCTGGGCCCTGGTGAATGCAAAGTGTGGCAACAAAATACAGTGATTTTCAGGGATCAGTGGGCCCCGGTATAACTGCACCTACTGCACCAACGGTAGCTACGCCCCTGGATTCCTTTCCCAAGTCAGGCTTGTGTGCCCGGATATGCAGTTTTCAGATGCAAGCTGACAATTGCAGCCTCAGCTGCAGCTTGACGAATGCACGCCGCCCGTCCTCTCACCGACCCTAGACAGACTCGAGGCACCTCAATGGGACCCTGACCCCACTGCCGAAGCAGTAGAGACGGCCACCACGCGGTCTAAACATTGAGTCCACTGCCGGTGCATTTTTGGCAACAGAAAGTGCAGGTGGGAGTTCCCTTGCATGTGCCCGACCACCCCCTTATAGATTAGTTAAGCCTTATGCAGAATAATGGCCTCTCTTGTGAAAGGAGCGAAGTCTGCTACAAAAGGGCCCGGTCCTGACCTATGTGGCTGTTTTGCACAAGGAGAAATTCATTTAATAGATTTTTTTTATGACTGAAACAGCTCTATACACTATGGGACGAGTTAACAACATGTTTAGTAGGTACACCATTTTTTTTCCTAAAAAAAATGCAAACTTGGGTCGCAAACACTAGTACGCTTTGCTCATGTTTACTCTTTTTTCTTCGGGGTAGATCTGTCATTAGTGCAGCAGGTGCAGTGGTGCCAGGACCATGGGGTAGGAAGATCCCATTGCGCTCGGACTATGGCTGTTTATCACTACCCAGGCAGGCAGAGGATGGCCAATTATCCTTGACTGTATTAGGGTAAAAAAAAAAACAACAGCAAAAACAATGTGATATATGGAATGCTTGAATTAATCTCAGCCACTGGCAATTACTCGGGCCGCATTCTAGGCCATTGTTTTTTTTCATCCACCATGCCACACTAGACAAAGGCCCACCATATGCAAATCAGTACATACCCTGCTCCTCAAAAGAACAGCCTGAACCAAACTACCAGGCACTGCCCCCACCAGAAGAGACCACAAGCAACCCCAGATCGGTTTCGGGTCACCTAAGGCTCATCGTTGAGGTACGCTTGAGTCCTATTGCACAGTGAACATGGGGCTCTCCTCTGGACATACCCGTCCCATGTAACTGCAACAATAACATGGTGAAGGATGGAATACTTAAATTAATCTCAGCCCCAGGCAATCTCTCAGCCCACATCCCAGTCCATAATTTAAGACCCACTATGCTACTTCAGAGAAATGCCAGCCTTATGCAAATCAGTACTGACCCTGCTCCTCATGGGAACAGTCTTTCTTGAACAACCAGGCAAGTCTCCCTCCAGCAGGGACCTCAAGAAACCCGAGACCGGTACACCCAACTGAAGAGTCCTAATCAGACCAGAGCTGGTCTTCATTTGCCTGCAAGCATTCCTCCCATCACCATTTGTGGGTGTGATGTAACACCCTAAGTGGCCAAGGCTATGCCTAGCCATGGGTCCCTAGTTCACTGTGTAAATGGAGCCAAGACACACTCGCCTGAAGTGGCTTAATTGGGTCAAAGTAGCTCTTGGTTTGATTGTGTTCTTGTTCAGAGAGGACCTGGCTTGGCAGTGTGGGCTTGGCTGTCGCTTTTGGAGTAGGACTAAGACTTATTTGCATATGACTGGGTCTAATCTGAGGTGGCATGGTTGGCAGAAGAATAATGGGTAGGAATACTTTCCTGAGTGATTGGACCTATTGTATGCATTCATCCCATCACCTTTTGTGTGTTTGATGTAACGCTTTAAGTGGACATGGTTATGCCCAGACTTGGATCCCTTGCTCACTGTGCTACAGGAGCCATGCTACATACACTTGAAAAGACCAAGTCAGTCGGAAGGCAGTTTCGGGTACTTGTGTTCCCGTTCAGGGTGGAGGATGTGGCTTGGCAGTTCGAGCCTCATTGCTCCTCTTGGAGCAGGACCAAGACTGATTTGCATATGGCTGAGGCTGATCTGAGGTGGCATTGTGGACAAAAGAATGATGGAATGAATGCTACCCTGGGCAAATGGCAGTGGTTGGACTTACTGCAAGCATCCTCCCATCACCTTTTCTGTGATTGATTAAGAAGCATCAAGGCAAGTTTGCTGCACCACTCCGGTTGTTCTTTCCTCCTGTTCCAGCCTGGGGCCCCATTTTGATCAGGTGAGCTGGCATAGCGCAAAATTCGGGAGCCTGTTATGCTTTGCAGTGTATAAAGTGAATTCATGTAAATCGATATTTCTCATAGTTAGGGCATGATTTTCAGGACAGTATAGCTCTGAAATAGTGAGAAGGTTTTGCCTCTTTCAGTTTCTGAGCTGTGATGGCAGAGAAAACTGGGGTTAAATGAATTCACTTTAAACACGGAAGGTGCCTAAAAATAAATGCTCAGTCGTGCTGAGCCTGGGTAGACCATCGTGATACGGCCCTTGAAGTACGCTATGCACAAAACTAGAGCAGATGGAAAGAAATGTCTTTTAAAGTATTTCTCAACAGAAGAATACTTTAAACACTGTTGCTGTGTACTTTTGTGAGGGCAAGAGTAGATATAACTTTTTTAACAAGGCCCAAGTTCATAAGTAGTTCACTGGTTGGGACTTACAGCTGTGCCTTTATTCACAATGCTATTTATGTGTAATTTACAAACAATTTCAGCATTATGTCTATGCAGGCACCATGTAGTCTGTGGTGCAGATGGAACTGTTTGGCAGTCACATGCAGGCCACCAGTTAGGGGAACATTTCCCCTTGAGCGCAATGTATAACTGAAAGGAATACTCTTTGTAGTGTTCCCTGTGTCAGATGTGATGATAACCAGGGGCCAGATGTCTGGCGCTTTTTAGCGTGTGCAAAAGGGTCTTTGACCCATTTGCACATGCTAAAAATCATGGGCCCATGTACAAACAGTATTTTGAGACTCGCAAATAAATTGCGACTTGCAAAATACTGTTTTGCGACTCGCTATTAGGAAGGGGGGGTTCCCTTCCTAATAGCGACTGCAAAGCTATGTACCAATGTTTTGCAACTGCAATTGTGGTCGCAAAACACTACCAAATTACCACTTACTTCAAGTAGGTAGTAATGCATTCGCAAATGGGAACGGATCCCCGGGGACCCCTTCCCCTTGGCAAATCCACGCAATATTATTATTTAAGGGCAGGCAGTTGTCTCAGGGTCCTCTGCCTGCCCTTAAACAATGAAACAAAAACGTTTCATTTAAAAAAATAAAAAATATGCATCTTGTTTACCTTTACGGAAAACGGGCTGCATTAAAAAAAACTGCTTTATTTAAAAGCAGTCCCAGACATGGTGGTCTGCTGAGCCCAGCAGGTCACCATCCCTGGAAGGACCTGTCATTCCCAATGGGCCCGCAATATTCATAAGCCTCCCAATTTGCGACCCCATTGGGAATTGCAAACAGTGTTGTACATGCCAAATAGCGCCTTGCAAATTGTGAGTCGCAAATGCAGGTCGTACTTCTGGTGTTTTGTGATAAGTGTTATTAATATTGTTAATTCTGTTGAGTAGATGAAGTCTCACTGAGTTAATTCATAACATATGGCCTATTAAGAGTCTGGTTCTGTGCCCCACGACCAAGAAGAATGACACAGTGAGAGTGCTATGTCTCTTTGGACTCAGAAGAGAAGCTGTCCCAGCTTCCCACATTGACTCTAAGATAAAGTGTAGATCAGGGTTAGAACACGTCCTCCAAAAGCCAGTCATTGCAAGATATGTCTATTGTAGGACATTGTGTTAAAGCACTTGACTCTCTCAGGGTAGCGAGATTTCCTCAGGGGAGGTAGTGTAGGCTAGCAATCACCCTTTGCTGGTACGCAATCATAACCCTTAATACAAGATTGTCCAGTCAGTGCTTTTTCTTTTTTTAAAGGGGGGGGGGGGGGTGGGGGGTTAAGGGAGCCAGCCTCCATGGACCTTGACGAAAAACCCACAGAGTCCTTATTCCTTTAGGGCGTCAGGGTGTTTGTGCTTCTAGATTTCCATGGAGTTAAACAACCGTTACACCCCATTCACTACAACGCATGCTTTAACCCTGCATGCTGTTGCAACAAAACATGGCTTGAGAGACTGGAGTTCGAATATTATACTATCCCAACATCCAGCACACCCCAACAGCAAATTAAAGTTAAAAATGGTGTTGCAATGGCTTGCGGGGTAAAAGCATGCGTTGTAACGTCATACAACCTTCCATGGATGTTGTCGCCATTCAGTTCCAGTAAAAAGCACAGCAAAAAGCAGCCTCTTTCCCTTGTGCAAGACTTTTTAAAAGGGTTGCAAAGTTCTAGAAGCCATGCACCCCTGGCCAATCCTAGCGTGCCACATCACCCCGTCACCCCTTTCCCAACCCTCCTGCACAGCTTACTGGGACAATTCAAGATGATGCTGTCCAGAAGTCACTTATCACATCTCTGGGAGGTTCAGCTCAGCCCCTCGATGACATCACTACCAGATCCAATCCCACCAAAACCTCAAAGATGACCCACCCTCCTGTGTTGGCTCCAGTTGCTGGGCTTCCTCCTTTGTCCAGTGTGCCTGGGCTGTTACAGGCCTGGTACAGTGTGACAGTTAATTAACAGATAATGCAGATTTTCTTCCCCACTCGTTCCTGCTCAGGAGCTGAGGGAAGCACTGTTAATTACTCCTTTTGTAGGGGAATGCCTTTGTTCCCTCTGCTGAGGAGCAGAGTAAATAACTGGGCCCATCTAGGTGAAAAAAGGCCTGGGCTCTGATTCTGAGCTGAGTCAGTGTAATATGAAAATTCCGGATGACCCATGAAGTGTACATGTATGAACTAGAGACCTTGGTATTTGAATTGGGCGCACACTTTCCACCCCAGTTTCATACCTCCTGGGACTTCAAAGGCCTAAAGAAAGTGAAATGCACTCTAAGGCAGATTTCCCCCATGTGTATAATAAATTGCAGACAAAATAGTATACCATAATGGATTTACCTATGAGTATTTACTAATATTAGAAGGCCTACCCCAGGTCAATATCTAACCCTTCAGAGTCCTAACATCACCAGACTACCTGTTTGCAGTTGCCATGCTGCGCACAACAATAGTCTCACCTGTGCAGCGCACACATGTGTGCACAGGCATGTGCACATGTGTGCAAATGTAACCAGCCACGTGTCATTCACCCTTGCTGTGTTACAGCAGCCTTATCTTACAACGTGAGCACTGACGCAGTAAACACACGCAGTTGTTTACCATGTGATGAATGTGGGTGATACACAAGTAGTAAGACTCACCCATAGTAAAAGTTCCAAAACCCGGTAATCAAAAAAAATCCACGTGTATTAAATAGGCAGAATGTACTTTGCAACATCTACATAAAATAACAATCCAAACCCCCATTGCTCTTTATGTAATGCTTGAACTTATATTACTTGTACCTCTAAAAGTGGATTTTTGCTAAATTGTAATCTACTTATAAATTATTGTTTCATATTTCACGAACTATCTCTAGTCACTTTTATGTGGTACATGAAAACCTAAAGCATAACCTTTTTCAACTTCTGTCACATAACTAGTGGAACAGAGGAAAAGATAAGGAAAAAACTCAAATATAGTTTTTTTGCTATATGGTACCATGTGGACACCATAAAGAATGCACACCACATGCTGCGTAAAGTCATTATTATGCAGCTCATTATTTTGTTGCCCTAGGATTCTAACGTTAACATTGAACTTGTGAGGACATTCTCAATTAAGCAATAGAGGGATTTCCTAGGGCACCAGGATAACAGAGTGTACCTAGCAATGTTTTATGTTATGATGAGAAAATATGCAGAATACTGAGCAGTGCAATAACACAGCATCATACCTCTCCCTTTCTATGCATCACCACCTGGGGTTTTCACCAGTAGATCAGGGAACAAGAAGAAGATGCCACAATGAGCTACAGTGTCTTTTCACTTGGCAGATCATGGAAGTTGGATCACTTTGAGTGGTAACAAACAGTACAAGGCACATCTGTGATTGATCTAGATAGGTCTTCAACCTTAATCCCTATTGTTAGAACTGGGGGTCTCTAGTTGGCAGAGGTAGGTACCACTGTCCAAATAGGGACCCTTGCTTCAAGTCAGGGTAAGAAGGATACACTCTTTAGATAACCCCTATTCATCCCCTTGGTAGCTTGGCACGAGCAGTCCGGCTTATCAAAGGCAATGTGTAAAGTATTTGTACCAACACTCACAGTAACACAGTTAAAACACCACAAACTGACTCCACAACAGTTTAGAAAAATAAAGGTATTTTAATCTAAACTACACTAGACTAAAACGAAAAAAATCTAACATACACAGTTCAAGAATATGGTTTCAAATGAGTTCTTAAGGTTGTGTTAAAATAATCCACAGTTGCGTCACGGTTTAGCCAACAGTACCTTTAGATGCGACAAAAGTTCCAAGTGAAAGCTGTAGCGTTGAAAAGCAAGCGATGCGTCACTCCTGAGACCCTGGGGAAGCAATGCGACAACCCCGCTGGATGTAGCGGGCAAGTTGTGGGCGCCCCCGGTCTGTATGGGGAGGGATGCGATACCTTGCGTGGATTCCAGTGCACAGGTTTCGGTGGAAGCGGCTCGCAAAAGGTACGATGTGACGATCTTCGGGGCGGCAACGATCTCCGGTGTGGCGACAATGCGCGGCTCAGCGACGATCTTCTACTCTCGCTGCCCCTCGATGCGATGGCTCTGTGACCATTCTCGCAGCAACATGATGCGGTCCGCAAGCAAGCGGTGCGACGATCTCACCCAGTGACGACAGGCTCTGTGAAGATACTCGCAGCGATGGTAGACTTCCCGCACAGGACTGGTGCGTCCCGCAAACGAAGGATGCGATGACTCTGGCAGTGGCAACAGGCGCTGCGACAATCTCGGCCCTTGCAGCGGCGGGAATTTCCTCGCACTGACGGGGATGCGCTCCGCAAGCGAGCGATGCGATACACTTTGCAGAAAGTTCTTTAAAATCTTGGTTTCCAGCTTCCCAACAAAGGCATAACTTCCAGAGGCACCACAACTGGCCCAAGCACTCTAGGAAGGACAGAACTCTCTCAGCAGAGTTCAAGGAAGCTGGGGGTGAAGTCCTTTTGTTCCTGGGACTTCTTAACAGGGAGCCAGCTCTTCTCAGGCCCTTGTAGATCCCTTCAAGCAAGGGGACACAGCACAAAGCAAAGTCCTTCCCCTTTCATTGGCAGCAAAGCAACTGAAGGTCAGTCCAGCAAAGCAACAGCAGGACAGTCTTCCTTCTTCAGTCTTCCAGCTTTCTCCTTGGCAGAGGTTCCTTCTTGATTCCAGGATGATCTAATTTTCTGTAGTCAGGGTTCCTGTACTCATACACCCAAAAAGTCTTTGTTCCCTTTGTGCAGGAGGCCTCTGAGCCCGGTCTGAAACAGTTCTGGGTGTTTCTTGAGCACTTTGTTTTCCTGGCCTCTCCTTTCCTTTCAGAGAGAGGGGCAGGAGGTGGAGCCAGCATTGTGGAAGGCAGGCACAGCCCTATTCAGGCGCAGGCGCTACCCCCTCCCACCACTCTAGATGCAGATGGAGCTATTCAGCCAAGTGATGGCCCACTCAGCCTCTGGGAGCCACCCAGCCCCTGTCACTCACAAACCAGACAGTCAATTCACAAACAGGCCATGGCACACAGAAAGGTCAGACAAGAGAACAGCAACTTTCTAAAAGTGATGTTCTCAAACATAGGATTTAAAAACAACCTTTCCTAAAAGATGTGTTGTTAAATTCTGAGTTCAGGGATACCAGACTTTTATGTCCTATCTTGCTCCTATGGGAGGATATGCTGGTAGCCACTGTAGCCAGCATTCCCCATGATAGCCTATGGGGCAAGATAGCCTTACAATAGTGAAAAACGAAAATGGCTGTCATTCACTATCAGCGCATGTCACCTGCACTAGTACATGCTCTACCTTTCACATACACTGCACCCTGCCCAAGGGGTTACCTTGGGCCTTCCATAGGGGTGACCGATGTGCACAGAAAGGGAAGGGTTAGGCCTGGTCAGTGGGAACACTGACCAGGAGGACATGGCAGTTCACAGACTGCACGCAGGCACTCCTCATGTGGGTGGCACAATCAGTGCTGCAGGCCCACTAGTAGCATTTGAATCACCAGCCCTGGCACTCTCAGTGCACTTTACTAGGGACTTCTTGGTCATACAAATGTGCCAATCAGGGATAACCAATCACAATAACAATTTATACAGGGAGCACTTGCACTTTGACACTGATCAGCAGTAGCAAAGTGCCCAAAGCATCTGAAGCAGCAAAAACGAAATCCAGCACAGCATCAAAAATACAGGAGGTAGAGGCAAAAAGATAGGGGAAAACCACACAGAGGATGCCAGGTCTAACACCTATTTATAATCATACCCAGGAAGTATGATACAATGCCACAGGGGCTACGATGTCTCTTTCCAATCAAGCGTATCAAATTTTAATCATAAAACCCCGGCTCACTAGAAAGCCAACCATTCGCCTTGCCAAATTTTTGTTAGTGGCCATTTGCCATTTTCACTCACTAGAGGACAAGCAAGCATGGTTAGTGGGAAGGAGTACATCTCAACCAGAGACTGTGGGGTCATGTATAAATTCAGGTAAAATGAACCGTTATTAGAAGGGAAAGAATATTGCCAACAATAGCTGCACTTACAAAAGAAGCTTTATGAGTCTCCAACGTGCATCTAACAGCCTTGTTACAGGTGCAGAGTAAAATCTAAAATCGTTCTCAAAGGGTGCACAATTTCAGATACAATTGCTCACGGATCATGGCTTTTGGCTACATAAGTTCCTTCAGAACCCTGAAGGAAGTTTTGTTGTCTAAACAGGACAGAAACTGGAGAATCATCTGATTTTATAAGTCAGAAAATCTCTTTCCATAACTTATCCCTATGCCGCCTGGAACAAAATCTGAATTGGGAGGTCATCTTGCCCAGGAAATAACAGTTATCATGTGGTAATAATTTTTCCCAGGGTGGGTTTAACAGCCAATATAATTGCAGCATCCTCAATGTTTATATCTCTAAATCCAACGTAGATAGGTTGATCCTGCTTTGACCTATCCATTGATTCCCATCTGCTTCTTTAATATGATGGGGGTAGGTTTCTAAACAATGCCTTGGTATTGAAAGGTTGATAACATATTAGAACATTGGAATCTTGAGCGCTCCATTTGAAAACAGTGGAGTGCTTTGGGCTTCTAATGGCTGGTAAAAGCCTGGAGCAGAAACAATCCAATATTAAGGACTCACAGAGCCTGAGGGGATTTTAACCCCCTCGAGCTCCGTAAGACCTTTGTTTTACAAATAAGAACATTCTGCCCTCGATGGGTAAAATGTTCTAATAGCCTTTGAGCCCTCTGTAGCGGGCTCTATCAGCCATTAACGACCCCTTTCCTTGTTAAAGGCCCTTACTTTTGGCTTGAGTCTTTAACGCTGGAGCGGTCCTTTAATGGTCAGGAGAGCACACTAAGTTGGGATCTAAGGCTATATTAGAAGATTGGAATGTGGAGCACTCCATTGAATACAATGGAGTACTCCATGTTTCTGCGGGCTGGTAAAAGCCCGCAGAGCAACATTCCACATTGTGTATGTTCACAGCTGTTGCTGTGAACAAATCCCTCTCAGACCCCGAGGGTATTTAAACCCCCTCGGGCTTCGAGAGTCCTTTGTTTTATTTGATAGAACATTCTGCCTTCTAGTGGCAGAATATTCTTATAGCCTTATAGCCCTCCGTAGCTGGACTATGCTGGCCATTTAAGTCCAGCTCACTTGTTAAAGGCCCTCGCCTTCAGCTCGGCCGTTAACGCTGGAGCGTGCCTTTAATGGCCGGTATAGCCCGCTACGGCAGCCTACAAGGCTATATGAGAACATTGGAATGTTGAGAGCTCAATTGAAAACAATGCAGTGGCTCTGGGCTTATAATGGCTGGAATAAGCCTCTTGCTCCAGCATTCCAACGTTTGTATTTCTGTTTCTCCCTTTTTAATTTAGAACATTCTTCGCTTAGTGGTTGGAATGTTCTAATAGCCTTACAACCCTTCTGCCTCGGGTTATATCTGCTGTTAAAGGCCCTCACCCTTGTTATAGGCCCTTCCCTGCGGCTCAGCCTATAACTCGGGTTCAGGGTCTTTAACAACTGGTGTAGCCCTTGGCAGTGGGATTTAAGGCTGTAATATTGACCCTTGAAATAGCTAGCTGTTTAATTTCAACTGAGATATCAAATATTATTAACCCTTTGACTGTCACTGTGCAGAAGCTGTTTTTAAAAAAAGTAATGGGTTGTTCAAATACATACATCTCTTTGGTTTCTTTGTGCACCCATGCAAACTATATCTGTTTAACAGCACATTCAGAGCTACCTATCAGTGTAAACACCCCATCAATAGCTCACTATAATCTGAGGTATAATGAAAAATGTGGCTATGCTTTCATTTTTTAAACTAATGTGATAATATAAGAATAATTGATGGACAGAATGCAGAACATTGTCATACATTCACCCCAGTACAGAAATCTGGACCTTAATCCATCGTTTTTTTGCTCACCATGCCATTCCAGTTTGGACCCAGCCATATGCAAATCAGTCTTGACCCTGCACCCAATGAGAGCATTCAAGCCCGAACTGACTGGAAACAAGCATCCTAGGATTGGTTTTGGGCTTTCAGCCCTCATCATCCAGGATAGCTTGACTCCAGTGGCATGGAGAGCACGGGACCCACATCTAGGCATACCCGTCCCACTCAGGGTGAAAAATTGCAAATAGAACAATTGATGGACAGAATGCAGAACAAGTACAGCGATCTGAGCCTAAATCCATCATTTTTTGGCTTACCATGCCATTCCAGTTTGGACCCAGCCATATGCAAATCAGTCTTGACCCTGCGCTCAATGGGAGCAGTCCAGCCTGAACTGCCAGGCCAGGTCCTCCCTGGACTGGAAACAAGCATCCTAGAACCTGTTTCGGGCTTTCAGCCCTCATCAGCCAGGATAGCTTGACTCCAGTGGCATGGAGAGCACAGGACCCACGTCTGGACATACCCCTCCCACTCGGGGTGACAAATGCAAAAAGAACAATTGATGGACAGAATGCAGAACAAGTACAGAGATCTGGGCCTAAATCCATAATTGTTTTGCTCACCATGCCATTCCAGTTTGGACCCATCCATATGCAAATCAGTCTTGACCCTGCGCCCAATGGGAACAGTCCAGCCCGAACTGCCAGGCCAGGTCATCCCTGTACTGGAAACAAGCATCCTAGGACCGGTTTTGAGCTTTCAGCCCTCATCTTAGATGAACACATATGTCAGAATAAGGACGAATATATATCCAGAAATGCTCATCAAGGACTCAAGAAACAATTGCCCTGAATGTCTGAAATCTGGCAATAACAAATATATGTGTTTTTTTTAGGAACCATAGTCTCCACAATTATGCAATGTTAAACCATATCACCAAATTGTGGCCAAATGACTGTTTGTGGTGTACTTTTTATGTTACGATATATATCAAATGCCTGACTATATAAAGAGAATAAAAACTATACATTTTCTAATTTTGAGCATCCTAGTTAATCCAGGGACACAAGCCAGACTTCCCTTGCCATGACTGTCTAGCCAGGAGACTACGCTGAACATGAGAATGTGATTTTTGCCAGATTTCCAGCAATTTTTCCCAAATCACAGTAATTGCCTCCGGTCTCTCTTAAGTAAGAACATATCTCTGCCAAGACCAGACCCACATCTTTCTTTACATGGGTATCTTGAGCAAGGGGGTACTAGGCATGTATGGGGTATAGAGTTTCTGTTTATTCAAAGTGCCCACAGGCAATTATTTGGGTGCAGTGAACTCGGAAAATTTAGAAAGTAGCTGAAAGTGAAATGCTGGTTTTGAGTAACTTAGATCATCCCAGGACTGTACAGAAAATGACATGAATCTGGTTTTATTATGGAAAGGGTGTAGCCCTCTTAACTACATAAACACAACCTGGTTAGTCTAAAGCAGGCTGTCTGAGAGAATATTGGTGTCATAAATATTGTGTGGACAGAATATTGCATCACAAATACCGAGAAGGTAAGCCTCAAAAAGCTAAGCATAGATTTACTATCCTTAACTCCACATCTACGTACCTTGAAGATTTATATAAACATCAAAGGCATATAGATATGGAGTTAAAGGTAGTAAAACTATGCTTACCAGTAGACACCTACTGTCACAATATTTTTGCCCTTGGCATTCGTGACTTGATATTTTGACTTCACATGATATATTATCTACAATATTATGTCCAAAGACCCTAAAGTACAGTTCCTGTAGAAAGTCCACTCATCCCCTACTAGCTACTGCACAAACTGCTGGCAGTTCCCCACAGAAATGCATGTTAAGGTCATGCAGAATAAGTAATTTTAAATTCAACAAAATTGCCCAATACAATTTACCAAACCAAATGAAAAGTTGACAAATTGATCAAACCCATATAAGAGGAGCCAGTGACATGGATTTGTAAAACTTTAAGGCTAAATGCAACTAGGTCATATACAAACAGGGCTGCCATGGTGTTGGACCTAGCCCTTTTTGAAGGGTTGTCCCCAAACATTTTGCCTTCTTCCTCCTATTTTTCTGACTTATTTGTGTTGGCTTTAGGAGTCTGGGCACATTACCACTGCTAACAGGACAAAAGTGCATATGCTCTCCTTCTACATGTTATTGGTGATTGTTTTATCCATGATTGGCAAATGTGATTCACTAGTAAGTCACTAGTAAAATGCACCAGGAGTCCCCAGGGCCTGAAAATCAAAAGCTACGAGTGGGCCTGCAGCACTGATTGTGTCAACCACCTGAGTAGCACTGCAAACATGTCTTAGCTCTTCCACTGCAGTGTCTGTAAGTGCAGTTTTAAACCATCTTTTCGACCTGGCAAGTGCACCTACTTGTCAGCTCCAAACTTTCCTTTTTACTAAATGTAGGTTACCCCTATGGTAGGCCCAGGGCATCCCCATGGGTAGGGTGCAATGTATTTAAAGGGTATGATTTGTCCTGCTGGATTTTACATGTCCTCATAGTGAAATACTTGTTTTTCACTATTGAAAGGTCTATTTCTCCCATAGGGTAACATGGGGATTGCTTTGAAATATCTTTTAAGAGTTATTTCCTATTGTGAGCAGATAGAGATTTTGTGTTTGGGCTCTCTGAACTCACAATTTAAAAATACATCTTTTGTTGAAGTTGTTTTTTAAATTGCATGTTTGAAAATGCCACTTTTAGAAAGTGGACATTTTCTTGCTTAACAATTCTGTGCCTCTGCCTATCTGTAGAATCCACGTCTGGGTTTGGTTAACAGTCAGGCTCTTGTGCATTCACTCTAGAGAGCCACACAAGGGGAGCTGAGCTTTCCTTGCATATGCTGATGGGCCATCACCAAGCAGATGGGCTTTCCTGAGCTATAGTGGTGGTAGTCCTGGGAGTAAAAAGACTGGACTTTCCTTTTTGTATCTTGCTTCTAAGGTTCTCCAAGTGCTTGTGCATGCTTGCCTTCTACTAAAAAATCTCAGGGCCATCAAAGACTTCACCTGCCAGTGCCTGGGCTCTTTTAATGAAAGCCCTGACTTGTCAAGTGGTGCCAAATCCAGTTCCAGAGCCTTTGGAAATTGAATGTGGTGACGTGAAGAGAAAATCCATGCATCAACTCTCAGTGCCCGTTTTTCCGAAGCAGCACCTCCATGTGGTTGAAGAATCGATGCAGCCCCTATAGTGCAGATGAAGAAACCATGAGTCACCTGCTTTGTGGATGAAAGATCACTGCATCTTGAGTCCTGAGCACTGTGTCACCAATGTCCATAGCAGCCTCTCCGACTCCAGGGCAGTCCCTGCACCATGGCTGAAAAATCAGCACACATTCGTGCACCGCGGCTGAAGGATGGACTCAGTGCCTGTTTTGCCACTGCTGCATTGACACAGCGCATCTGGATTTTCAGTGCACTGTCCCTCGATGCCATCTCTTCATCAATGCTGGGTCATAGTAAGGAACTGAAGCCACATGTCCGTAGATCAACACATCATGTCCCCTTGCAGTAAGGAATCGACACAACACTTCCCCTGCCTAGCAGATTGGAACTGACGCTTCATCTCCCCTGGCATTAAGGAATCGACTTCGACTTTGATTTTGACGCATCTAAGGTACTTTGTGCTAAACCAACTGCATCTATAGATTTCTACGGACTGAACTTACTTAACCTTTTAAAAGTGATATCTTTAATAGTGTATGTTTGGTTTTTGTAGTTTTGGTATTGTTTTATTCAGATAAATATTGGCTATTTTTCTAAACTTTCCAGTGAACATCAGTTAAAATTACTACAGATAATGCTCTTATTTGCTTGCACAGATAAACCATAAGTTTATTTTATATTTAGCCTCTAGTTGCTCATATATCAGGTGTTTGTCCACTCCATCAGTCAACTGGCCATTGTGACTGATTTCAGCACGCTAGCTAGGCATTTTTCTAAAGCTTATCGTACGATCTCTGAATAGCTTGTAGTTCTCAGCATCCTTTTACTTTTTTAGGGTCAAGGCTGTGGCAATTTGTGAGCTGCATTCGCTCTCGCTTGCAAGACACTATTGTTTACAATAAAGGGCTTGCAGTGCACCTATTGTTTACCATTGGTTGGTTTTAGTGCCACTCTTCTTTGCTGTCTACCAATTGGTAAGCACAGGCCACAGTGTCACTTCCATTCTCTCTGTCGTGCATGGACCAAGCACAGATTGATTAAAGTTAAATATTGCCCATCCGCTGCTCGTTCTGTGATTGAGGTACTATTCCCCCTCCCATTTCCCCTTGTTTACTCAATAGGCTATTATCAATCATGTTTAAAAAATGTTTTACTGCAGATCACTGAACACGGAAAAAATTACAAAAATATAATTTGTAATTTAACATTATAAAATAATTAGTAAAGTGCAGGCTGAGCTGGGGGCATCTCGATACTAAATAACATTTGTTTATTGTTAGGCATCTCAGTGGTACTCATTTTATTGACCTCAAGAGGGTGACAGTTGGAGGTGACCTGCCAGGATTTGAACCTCTGACAAGAGGTGACACATATATTGCTGGAGTGTATGCATTAGCCCATTGAGTCACTAGACTTGGATCAATGGAAAACAATGTAAACAAATTAAACATCGAAAAAAAAGCCCTTCAATTTTCAGAGGATCCATTAGCTCCTCTCATTTTACCCTCAAATATATTCTTCATTTTAAGCTGACCATAAAATTGCACTTTGGAGGGTTTATCTATATTTAATCTATTGTAACAGGACCACCCGTTCTATTTTCTCAAATTTCTATGCCTTTCATGAGTAGTGCAGCGGCGCTTATAAGTCTCTCTGGGTGTCAACGTTTTTTTAGAAATAACATTTTTTCCCTTTGTAGAATAAACTGAACCTCTAAAGGGTATAGAGTCTTGTCTCACAACTCATTCTGTTTAGTTCATTGGCCCCTACATAAACAAGTATACTTCAATTTGCCTATTTGGTGCTTCACTCAGAACGTGTTTACACACACAAGGAGGGAACAGTTTTTAGTGAAAAGCTACAATCACAAGCATGCGTCAAGCCTCATATCTAATCGTGAAACCAGGTTATCGCCATGACTGCCTTCGAAACTAGGCATCAGCTGAAAGTGCCAAAAAACATCGGTCGATATAACGTGGCCAGTGCTGACTGTGTCATAGCACTTTTTTTTCTTTACTTTCCTCTATGCTGCTGTACAACGTGGCTAAAAACATTGACAAATCCAATATCCCGCCTCCTAACTTCTTGCTTCATGTTCTCTCTATCTTGTTCCATAAAGACTTTAACAAAATAGGCAAAATGTTGCTTTAAGAAGCTTGTTTGTAAGAAAATTCTGCATTGCACATCTTGATGTAAAGCAAGAGATTAGCAACAGATGCCTACGGAACATGTCCCACATGACCGCCCATATTGGAAGGATGGGAATACGTTCTTCTAAAACAAAACCTGCAGCTACTCTTGTTCTTGTAAGCAAAATCCCCTGCTAATACATAGGGAATTAGCATGGAAATGAGAAATGCTGAATTTCAGAGAGGCCTTTACATTCTTGGCTCATGAACTTAATTTCAGCACCTAACTAGGTTGCCAGTGTGCTGGCTGCCCGGGTACATTTTGTATTAGATATTTTGGTAAGCCTTTAATGAGATGATTAAACTACAAAACCGTGCATTTAGAGCATTACATATGGGGGCCTGGAAACAAGGAATAACCAGCTGGTGATACTTATATTTCTATTCCACAGTAGGTACAAAATATAAGGAATAAAGTATCCACTGCTGTACATTATAAGGATTTTGAAAGTCATCAAGGAGTTCCATAACCATATCGATGAACCAGACCGAAGGCCGATTTCTTTAATAGGGTTATGGAGCTCCCAGGTGACTTGCAATATCCTTATCATGTACACCAAGGGGTACTTTATCCGAAATAATACATGATCATACCATCACCTTTCCCACAAACCACTTAAAACACGAAGAATATAAATAAAGCCTCTATGTGCAAAATTAAATACATCAAAAACCTATTTGTTGCAATTAGATATTAGAAACAGTTCAATGCAAGTCAGTTAAAAAAAACGCTGCAGTAGCTCAGAATGTGTAAAAATAAATGTTAAATGTCGTATACTTGTAAAGCTCACAGCTGCCCCAGCAAAGGGGCGTCCCGGCGCTGGGGAACCCATCCTGGCTTTCCCTGTGAGGTGTTCCCTCCTGGGAATCTCCAAGGTGAAGACAAGCATCCCCGGCGCTGATGGGGCCGTTAGAGAGATTAAGCAAGCTATTGCCCAGAGTTGCTGAGTGGGACCCATGGTTGGAGTAGGCACCGAGGCGAGAATTATCAAGTCCGCTGACGATGGTCCAAGACCCTGCCGCGTCGGGATTCGAACCCTGGTCCCGGGCCGACCTCTGCTTCCGGGTCTGCTGCCTCTAACCAGTGAGCCACACCACTCCATAAGCAGAACGATTCTAGCTGTTCTCTATCTAAGGAGTGGAAAAAATAAACATATTCTCAGCTTGTCATTGTAAACTGTTAAAAGAGCAGAAGATAGAAAACATGTTGCTTTAGACAGCTGCTTCAATTATGCTCCTTGACCTGACCTGCTTTTCACCTTGGCTTCTGGCTCTGGTAGCAAGCATTGTGACAGCAGAACTCAGCTGTAAAAATGTATAATGGTCGATTTCTGACATCTTTTCTTTATAATCGCGACTGGGTGCATCACAAGTCACCAATTATAAAGAAATTAGTGACTGCCGTTTTTACAGGGATTACAGAATCCCATATATTCTAAATCAGTGTATCTATTAATTCTGTCTAAAACAAAGTCAGAGCCTAAAAAGTCTGACATAAGCTCTTATCAAAGCAGCTTTTTGATGGAAGTGAGGCTGTACGAAATGACCTATTTCAGCAGGGCGAAATGCAACCTGTCATCAATTGCCAGATTCACAAAAATATATCATGCTTCCAGAATCATGCACCCCAAATACACATAAATTATAGAGACATATAATTGGAGCCAGTTCACAAACTGAAATGTGCAACTTGCGCTAGCGTTGAGACTTGTATCACACCACAATTGCTTACATTGCGCGCACACTGTATTTCAGAAATTTTGCATTAAGGGGCTCATTTGTAAAAAAAAATCTGCATTGCATATGTTGGTGTTCAGCACAGAGATTAGCAGCAGATGCCTACTCAACAAGTCCCACATGACCGTCCATATTGGAAGGATGGGAATTTGCTCTAAAACAAAACCTGCAGTTCTTTTAAGCGAAACCCCCTGCTTATACACAGAGAATTTGCATGGAAATGAGATATGCTTACTTTTAGCAAGGCCTTTTCATGCTTGCCTTATTCACTTAATTTCAGCACCTAGCTAGGTTGCCAGTGTATTGACTGCCCGGGTTTCTTTTATATCATAAATGGTGGTAAGCCTTTAATGAGATGATTACACTTCAAAACTGTGCATTTACATCATTGGAGATGAGGGCCTGCAAAACAAGGAGCAACTAGCTAGTGATAACTGTGTTTCTATTCAACGGTGTGTACCAAATATAAGGGATAAAGTACCCCCTGCCATACATTATAAGGATAGTGCAAGTCACTGAGGAGTTCCATAACCATATAGAGGAACTAGGCTGAAGACCCCATTTGTTTATAAAGTTATGAAACTTTAAAACTTAAAACCTTGATGCATAGCTCTTTCTTATGAAAGAACGAGGATGTTTGCAAACGTAAAGAATAAAAAATCAAAAACCTATTTTTTACAAACAAATATTAGATACAGTTCATACAAGCCAGTTTTAAAAAAAAAAGCTGCAGTAGCTCGGACTGTGCAGAAACATGCAGAAAGATTCTAGCTTTTTTCTCTCTAAGACGTGCAAAGAAATAAAGCTATTCTCTCTGCTTGTCATTGTAAGCTATTAAAGGAGCAGAAGAAAGAAAAGCGACATGTTGCTTTAAACAGCTGATTCAGTTATGCTCCATTACTTGACCTGCATTTCACCTCAGCTCTGGCAGCAGGCATTGTGACGTCAGAACTCAACTGTAAAAACTTATACTAGTTGAGTTCTGACGTATTTTCTTTATAATCGGTGATTGGATGAATTACAAGTCATAGATTATAGAGAAATTAGAGACTACCTTTAATACAGTTTTTATACAGAGATTACAGAATTCCATGTATTCTAAATCACTTTATCAACTAATTGTGTCTAAAACAAAGTCAGACCCTGAAAAGCCTGACATAATTTATTTTCAAACAGGTTTGAGATGGACGTTAGTCTCTACGACATGACCTACTTTAGCGGGGCGAGATACATTCTGTCAGCAATTGCTGGATTCACAGAAGGCTAACATGCTTCGGGATCGTGCACCTTAAATATACATAAGTTAAACAGCACAGCTTTGGGCTCCTGGAGGATCCAGAATTGTAAAAAATTGGGTTGCTATTCGGAGGCAATGTGTAAAGTATTTATGCAACACACAAACAGTAAGAAAGTGAAAACACAACACCAGAAAAATCTCACACCAATTTAGAAAAATATAGTAAATGTTTATAAAATTATTTTACACCAAAATGACAAAAATACAATCAGTTGAATGGGAGATATGCAATTTTAAACATTTAGACAAAAGTAGTGGTTTAATCACAGATAGTCAACTGTAATTAACTGGTCATGCCGGACCGGGACAAAGTCAAAAGTTTAGGCCGATTGCGATGGATCACAGGCTGGATACAGGGTCCAAGTTAGGCCCTCTGAACAAAGTACCTTAAATCCTGGTTGCAGAGCATTGTGATGTCCCACATCAAGGAAGCATTATGCAGCTGTTGTTCCGAGGAACTGCACTGCAATGCAAGGTCCTGCATCAAGGATGGGTCGCACAGAGGTGGTTCCAAGGAGCTGCGGGGCTACAATGCGAGGATACTGGGTTTAGGATGAATCACAGGGAGGTGGTTCTGAGGAGCTGCGATGTCCTACATCAGGGATGCGGCAGGCAAGAACTGCGTAGCAGTGGTTCCGATGTGGAGCTGCAAGGTAAAGTGTGCTATAAGAAATGGGGTCGCTAGTTGGCAGAGATTTGCACCCTGTCCAAGTAGGGACCACCACTCTAGTCAGGGTACGTCAGATATACACCCTAAATTAATTGTGTTCACCCTCTGGTAATTTGGCACAGAACAGTGAGGCTTAAATTAGGAGGCAATGTGTAAAGTATTTGTGTAAAACTTAAACTACAGTAACTCATTGAAAACACAACAAAAATACTCCACATCAGCTTAGACAAATTGAGATTTATCAGAATAAAATACGACTAAAGCGACAAAAATTCAATTAGTAGAAGTCAAGACATTAATTTTTAAAGGTTTAATGTGAAAACAGTGCTTAGAAGACCCTAGCAGTCAAAAGGTTACTTGAGGTCGTTAGGGACCAATACCAAATCAAAGTTCAGGGCAACACCGATTAGCGGCCGGCTACAGGATCCAGACAGGCCTGGCTGAAGAAATACCTTGGATGGACCAAAGTGTCAACATCGAAGACCCGAGTCGAGGAGGTGCCATGTCGTCGTTGATCTGTTGATGGAGGTGAGCATCGGCGCCGATCCATGACATTGATGAAAGCTTCATTGACAAACTCTTTTGCAATACAGGTCCTGTGTCGTTGTCGAGCCGCAATGTCCGTCACTGTCGAGCTGAGCAGTTGTGGAGTCACTATCGTCGATCTGCTCCTGTGTCAGAGTCGAAGGGTAATATGCCAGGTCCGAACAGCACAAAGTCACTGCTACTTCGCGGCTGACTTTTAAAACAGCTGCAAAACCCAATTCTGAGGCCCAGGACTAGAGGGGGCACCTCAAGCAATGGTATGACTCACAGATGGCAGAGTCCAGCAGCACCAGAAGAGTTGAAACTAGTCTTTTGTGTCCCGGAGACTTCAGAGGAGAACAGGAGGCAAGCAAGCAGACCCTTGAAGTCACTATTGGTTCAAGTGAGATGGGTCCAGCCTTTGTCCTCCGCAGGGAAGAGGTCAGCAGGCAGCATGGCAACTCGGCAAAGCAGAGACGTAGTCACTGAGAACAGTCAGTCGCAGCAAAGTGGTTATCCTTTCAGCACAGCAACCTTTACTTCAGTAGTGTACTGATTTGAGAGGGCCGGAGCCCTAGTGCATGTACTCAAAAGTGCCTTTGATGTAGGTGGAGACTTCAAAGGATTTCTCTTTAGTGCACAAGCAGCCCTTTCAGCCCCACCCTGGCAGTAGACTACCAATAGGGGGTAAATCAGCCATTTGTATGAGGGCAGGATACAACCTATGCAGTTGTAAATGTGAGCTACCTCTCCCATTTTCTGCCCCGGAAGATTATCAGTATGCAGATGAGTGCAGATGTATCCTGTATCACACCCAGCCCTTCCTGTGTTGTGGCTGTCTAGAGAGTTTGTCCAAAGTGTAGCTGTCACCCAACCCAGATGCGTATTGGAGACAGACTGCAGGCACACAGATCAAAGTTAAGGGCAGAGAATAGAGTGGAGTGGTGTACACTAGAATGGGTCTTTTCTAGCTGAGATCTACAGCACTCCATACTTGTTGCTTTTGGCTTCGGCGAAGAGTGGCTTGAGCCATACTGCATGGTCCCTGTGCTCTAAAAAGCAGCTCAGCCACGCCCCAGCCTTCCCCTCCAGCCTGATATAGGCTAGAAGTTGTAGCAGGATCTCATGTGAAATTGTGTCAAAGGCCATTGAGTGGTTCAACAGAATCAGTGTGGCATTGTGTCCAACATCCGGCGTGAATTTGATGGTGTCTGTAATCTCCATGAGTGCTGACTCCGACTATGGAGGGCTCTAAAGCTTGATTTTGATGGGTGGAGGAGTGTAAAGGTATCTAGGAATGACGTTAGCTGGGTGTTTACAAATGTCTCTATAATCTTCGATACCCAAGGGGGCAACAAGATGGGTCTAAAAGTTGAGAATGTTTTGGGTCTGTATCGGGTTTTTTTAAAAGAGGAATGACATTTACCCTTTTCATCGTGGGCGTACTAACCCAGAGTATAGCGATGTGATAAAAAGATCCTGATAGATAGGTTCCAGGCTGTTCCCTATCATCCTCATCACTTGGGGAGGGGATTTAGCGGGAGCCAGATTTACTTTTAGTGAAGAAACTCTCCATGTCGTGGGTTGTCAGAGGGGTAAACTGCAGCAATGTGTCCTGTGCCTTAGACATTAGTTGGCTTGCATTGCTCAAGGGTGCAGCGTTTTGCATAACTGTGAGATTGTCCTGTATCTTTAGGATTTTTTTTCTCTAAAGAATGTGCTCAGTTGGGAACAAAGGGGGGCACTTGTTTCAAGTGTGGGTGCAGTGCCTTTGGAATCTGAAAAATCTAATACAATTTGAAAATTCCTTTGAGTTATTATTTGCTGTCTCAATTGTGATAGCATAAAAAGTGCAATGGGCCAGTTTCAGATTAATGTGATATGGGATCAGAACTCATTTGTACTGGCTTTTGTCGATTTCATCATATTGTCTTCTCGATACGTGCTTCCTTTCTTCTAATAAATTCCTTGTGAACCGGGGGCAGTCTGTTTGTTTTCAAGGGTCCTTTCATTGACTTCCGAGGCAGCTATAAAGGCAGCCTCCATGAGCCAGTTATTCACTCTAACCTCATCAAGCATTACTCTCCCAGTTAGTGTAGGTTCAGTGAAATCTTGGATATCCTTCAATAGGGGTATGTCCACCTTATTCCAGGCGCTGTTATTTCGGGGCGCTCCATTCTCCCTGGATTCTAAGGAGTAGACCAGAGCTAGGAAAAAGATAGTATGAAGTGGTCAGACCAGGGAACTTCTTTTGGCCTGCCGTGCTCTAGCACGGTATTAGAGAATATAACATCTATACTGTAGCCTGTGTGAAACCCCTTGGAGTCGTGGTAAGATCAACTTTCACAAGTGAGTCAGATAGTTTGGATACTAGGCTGTCAGAATAGTTCTCCAACTGAATGTTGAAATCTCCTAAAACAATGAAGCTTTGTGACCCAGTGCTTGAGGAATGGAGTTAATGAAGTCTCCAACATTATATGTGGGGAGGTATAGAGGGACTTCCACAAAGATGCATTGAGGGGAGGATGAGATGACGAAACCCAAAGTTGGCTGGAAAGACTACCCTAAGCATGACTGGACTAAGAGATGCTGCAGTGTTTCTGATGGGACAGTAGTTGGGCTGGAAGAGCACGTTCAAGCCCACTTTCAAGAGTCCAGGACTGTGGTGGCACCATTTGGGAGGGTAGAACTCACAGCAAGCAGAGCTAAGGGGCAGGGTTTAAGGTGGTTGGAGCCTTTTCTGTCCCCAAGGCCAACCAACTAGCCCTTGGAGTTCCTCTGGTAGTCCTGGGTTCAAGACTCATGTTGGAAACTAGTTTACTGGTTGGAGGAGTAAAACACTACTTAAACAGCAACCACAATTCATGTGAGGGTGAAACACAAGCAAACGCCAAATTGACCTGTGTTTATCCCTCTAGTAGCCTGGCACAAAAGCAGTTAGGCTCCACCTAGAAGCAATGTGTAAAGTATTTTTGCAACACACAAACAATAATAGAGTGTAAACACAACACAAGAAATAAAGTATCATTTATTAACATTTTTGAGACCAAAACTACAAAAATCCAATTAGTACACCGGGAGAGATACAATTTTAAAGATTAACAGTAAGTATAGCTATTGAAAACACAAAGTGCCACTCGTGATTCTCTAGTCATGCGAGACCAGGTGAAAGTCACAAGTGCAGGTCAACCTTGATGGAGTGCAGGATGGATACACGGACCAGGTTAGTCCCACTGAAATAATTACCTTCAAAAGTCCAGCCCAAAGCATTCCATTCTTGGTGGAGGAGGCTGCAAGGAGCAGGCAGAGCGTCATGGATGATTGTCGCTGTAGCACAAAAAAGCAGGCCGCGCTTTGGGGACGATTGTCATTGTCATTGTGTCATTGTAATCTCCATGTACCGCTACGCCATAAGCAGGACTTCCGCATCTTTAAGAAACTACTCAAAACCATCTCTTTAATCAGATCACTTAACTGTTTTGCTTCTGGCCTGTAGTTTTTCCCCGCTCCAGGACACTTGTATGTAATTGAGCGCATTATAAGTTGCATATAACATAACATAGTGCGAAGATCCTGTTGTGCGTCATGGACAGTCGTCACTGGAGATTCATGTTGCTAGTCACCACTGGCTGTTGATGCTGTAACAAATGCAGATCTCAAGTTGCTGTTCGTCGCTGCCGGTCGCTGTGGCTCAAAGAGTTGAGTTCACAGGAGCTTCACATTGGCAGGCGGTGCCTGAGGCAAAATCTTCATGCAAACGGACGTTTCTTGAAGAAGGAACTCAATTGATGCCACACCAAAGGTCCAGGTTTCCTCTTCTGGATCAGGAACTCCATCTAGCAGAGGCCAAAAGGTTTCCGGCAGGTCCATTTGCAGGTCCAAGCAGTAGGTTAGCTGGGCAGTTGCAGGGTGGCATCTGGAGCTTGTTAAGTCCCTTTAGCTCAGAACAGGAGGACAGTCAGTTGACCCTTGGAGTTACTTCAGCCTGGGATCAAGGGTGCAGGTCCTGTGTTTCTTCTCAGCAAGCTTATCTGGTAGGAGAGTAGCACAGCACTCCTTATGCTGTAGTATCCACAGGTCCAGAAGTGTACTGAATAGTTGAGTGTGAGGGTCCATTATTTATACGTGGTGCCCACTTTGAGGTAGGAAAACCTTCTGAAGGTTTCCACCCCCAAGATGCTTGGATTTTCCTGCCTCTCTACTCTGGCCCCAGTTTGTCTGGTGACACAAAAGACTAGTGTCAAACCCTTTGTGAGTGGGCTCAGGTAGAGCCTTTGTAATGTTCATGTAGGTAACAGCTTCTCCCCCTCATCAAGTCAAAGATGGCCCATCCTAAAAGCACATATTTCCCCTTTGTCTCACAGTCTGGGTGCAATACACAGAGACCAACTGCCAGTTACACCTCGTCATGTGACCTAGGATACAGGCTGCAGGCACCAAATGGTTGGGACAAGAAACTGCCAACTTTCTAAAATTCCTTCCAGACCATAAATTACCATAGGTTGTGGAGCCGGGATCTGTAACAGCATCCCTACTCAGGTTCTTTCACTGAACCCTTTTTACTTTGGCACAGTTTTTCACAATCTGTATCAATCCCTGTATCCACATTTTTAAGTACAACCCAACTTATTCAATAAATACTCTTACACTAGGTCTTTGTTTGATTTGTTGTCTTCTTATTGTTTTTTTTAAAGATTCTGTATCATAATTTCAATCAATCAATCAATCAATCAGGGGATTGTAAGCATGCCACTCAACCATGAGTGTCTCAGGGCGATGAGGGGAGTATGCCATTCCATTCAGCTGAAGAGCCAGGTCTTGAGGGTCTTCCTGAAGGTGTTCAGGGAGAGGGCGCATCTGCAGTCTGCCAGTAGATCATTCCAGGTCTTGGCTGCGATGTGGGAGAACGATCTTCCTCCTGCTCTGGCTCTGTGGATGCACAGATTTCAGCCAGTGCGAGGTTGGATGATCACAGGTTTCTTTTGGGTACTTGGAAGTTTATTCTGTGGTGGAGGTATTTGGGTCTGTTGTTATGCAAGCATTTGTAGGCGTGCGTGAGGATTTTGAAGGTTACCGTCTTCTCCAGGGGGAGCCAGTGGAGTCGCCGCCGATGTTGGCTGATGTGTTCGTGTCGGGGGATGCAGAGGACGAGTCTGGCCGCGGTATTCTGTATTGTTTGCAATTTGCAGAGTAGGGACTTGTTGATGCCGTCGTAGAGTGCGTTGCCATAGTCAAGTTTGCTGGTGATGAGTGTGTCGGTGACTGTTTCCCTCGATTCGGGTGGGATCCATTAGAAGGTCTTTCGGAGAATGTGGACATGTAAGCAACTGCTGTATTTGCAGTAACATAAATATGTAACACACTTCACTGTGATGATGTACACATATTTGAAACAGATTCACAATTCAGACAATAACTGACAATATATGGCTACATAACTTACACAAAAACAGTCCATAAGAAAAGAGACATGTCTTTCTATGTTACACATATATAACATATATTTACAAGTGCTTTGTTGCACTAAGTTTTTACAAGTGCTTTGTTACTTTAACAGATTGCACAAGTGCCTTATTGGGTATCATGTATCCTATTCTTGTTTATTGTTGGGTCCGGATACCAGGATAAAGGTCCTAGTCCTGGGTTCTGTAGCCAAAATGTTTCAAAGTCCCTGATTTTTCAGGCTGTTAGGAGAAATATATTTGGATGCAGCCAAGAATCTCAGGACCTGAGGAACAGCACTTGAGTATCAAATACTACACCAGCCGAAGCCACCAGCAGGGTCCAGGGCATGCTCAGTTGCACCTGATTAGCTGGGCTCTTTAGGAAAAAGCTTCTAGCAGCTTGGTATGTCCCTGTAAGCTTAATTAGAGGTCAGCAAGCAGACTCTTGCAGTCCTCTTCTTTTCCCTGGGCACAATTGGGAGTCAGGCCAGCCTTTCAATAGTCTCCTCATAGATCTCAACAGTAGGTGCACAACTTCTTCTGTTTTCCACTGGTCTAGTAGTGTTCTGATAAGGGTACCCTGGTGCCACTTTTATGCCAGGTACGAGGCTGTGAGTGGAGGTGACTCCTGCCCTCTCCCTAACCAATAGGGGAAAAAGTTCCCAAGAATAACCCTACCCACTTTTGCAGCACTTCCTGTATGCCCTACTGCAAACAATCCCACAGTGCACCTTGCTACAAAAATCCAACATAGCAGATCCATTCTTCCCCTGTGCTGGTCTCCTGTGGCAGGTGAAGCCATAGACATGATCAGCCCCTGCTCTTTGGTCACTTCAAACCAGTTCTGCGGACAGCACATCTCTTACTGAGATTGGTACATGGCTGACCAGGAGGACAAAAGAGGGACCTGCCCAGGTGTCAGCTAACATTTGAATGTGGCAGGGTAGGCCTCTTTGAAGTCCAGATGGCCCTACTAGAGGAACATAACACCTCTCCACACCCAAGGTCTAAGCTCTGGGAGCAAGTTCCCACCTCATCAAGTTTAGCTCCTGGGTGACAGCTGGAAGCTTATGCAAATTGGCTTCTAGAGTATTTAGGCAGGCTAAAGGTAACTTTCTAACAGTCTCTTCGCTAAAATATCATTAGAAACCAACTTTACTAGTGGATTGGGCTTATATCAAATATTTTAAAAAGTCCAAGAATTTCTATGGAACAGCTAACCCTGCTACAATAGCTTTTGAGGCCTTGGCTTTGTAAGGCCATATTTAAAATTCACCTTTCACATGTCCTCCTTTTAAATACCATTCACTCTGCCTTATGGGCATTAAGGTTCACTTAGTGATTACCTATTAATATCTAAAATAAGGATTTGGGCTTGTTAAAAGGGATAATTTTGATTGGTCAAATTAGCTGGTTTTGTTTTGAAAGCTATACACACAGGCTATAGTGGTAGGCCTATAGTCTTGTTTGTACTATCACTGTGGTGTGTGGCACAAGGGGGGCTGCAGTCCACTTGTGACATTAAACTCACGGGACCTGGGTACATTGTGTATCTTATACCAGAGATATGCCATGTAGAAGTATTGCCAATTGTTACATGTTTAAGGGGGCAGAGCACATGCACAGGAACCTGGTTAGTAGAGTTGTGGTGCACAGAGTCAAAACAACGGCAGCATCTGCCCAAAACAAATGGGGGTTATCGTGCCAAAAGAAGCATTTCCTACAACCAAAGATGGCTGTAAGAATAAATTACATACTGTGAAAGGGTCTAAAGCCAGGTTGAGAGCTTTCCAGCAGATTGTGGGTCTATAAATAGAGCTGAAGATATAATGCTTTTCCAATATTTTAGATGGAAGAGGTAGCAAAGATATAGGCTGATAGTTAGCCATTGTGGTCAGTTGAGGGTTTCTTCAAGATAGAAACTATCATTGCTCCTCTCCAAAACCGTAAAAGAGTGCCTTTAATCACTAACAGATCACAAAGCTTTCTAGGGAAAGGACAGATCTACTGAGTGGTTAAAAGAAAGATATGGGTCGTGCCGGGCTTCAATGGAAAAAAATCTGATTTTTCAAGCCTTGCAAGGCCACCTTGCAGGTCCCTGGATGGGCTGATAAATTTAGAGTAACACAGGATGGATGTAAGCTAATATGCTTAAACTTAACGGAGAGAAGACTGAGGTGTTGCTACTGGGCAGCGAAAAGAACTTATGGGGCTCCCTACATTGGCCATCTGAGAAGGGTGCTCTACCTCTGCCCAGTCGGCAGGTTCGGAATCTGTGGGTCATAATTGATGAACATCTTTCAATGAGGCAGCAAGCGGTGGAAGTGTCATCCACTTGGTTTACCATCCTCAAATGGCTTAGAAAAATCCTTTGGATGATGTCATTATCTACACAACGCATTGTGGTCCATACTCTTATTACATCTAGGCTGGATTATGGCAACATTCTTTATTTTGGAGCTAATAAGGATGTAGTACGCAAGCTGCAACTGGTCCAAAATGCGGCGGCCAGGCAGCTTTGCAAGATCCCCAAAAGTGCTTCTGTCTCAGGCGCTCTCCGTGATCTGCATTGGCTCAGGATTGAGAACCGTTTAAAGTTCAAAGCCTTGAGCTATATGTTCAGAATCAACTGTGGCAAAGCAACACAATATTTGAAAGCTTTAGTTCAGCGCTATCTCCCCTCACATACGCTACGCTCAGCCTTACAGGTTCATTTTATTGTGTCAAGGATCAGACTGTCCCGGATGGGCGGCCGGTCATTTTCTTATCTTGGCCCACGGTTGTGGAACTCTCTTCCGAGGTCAATTCTGACTGAAATCCGTTACATGAACTTCCGCAAGGGCCTAACAACCTGCCTATTTAACTTATAGAGCCTTTTCTTGTCTTTCTTTACCTTATCAGGCGGCGCCGGGAAACACTTGGGTAGCTGTGCCCCTAATAAGAATGAATTACAATAACAATAACAACACAATGCAGTGCAAATCACTGGCGTGTGTTACGCTGCCCCAAGGAGGCATTCCAACGGTGGAGCTTGGGTGTTCCCATCCCTCCACCCATGTGTTTTGGTTATTTCCAGATTTACCGTTACTACAACAAGGAGAAATATCTTTTTTTCTCCTAATTTTTTCTTTTTTATATTTGTGCTGCATTGTATAGCACACACAGAAAGAGGAAAACACCTCAGAGAATTGTTTATGTGCAGGAAGGTGCACAAAACCTGCACAAAAACAATCCTTCTTGCACCATGGTGCAAGGGTGACTGCATTCACGCTAGGCAGGCAAGAGTGCACCAGCGCAGGTAAAGGACAGGAATGCACCGGATGATGTTAAATATGGCTCATTCCTGCCCTTTCCATTTCACACAGCACAGCAGGGTGGCTTGCTGAGCTGTGCTGCGTGAAAAAATTGGTGTATGTGTCCCATAGTTTTTGAGTAGAGAGAATAAATCAACCAACAGTGCAAGGCAATATTGTAAAAACATTTATGGAAATAAAATACTCCTAGTGGTGGAACAAGGCCTTCAAATGTAGGCACACCCAGAGAAATACCACAATATTGGCTTCTACTTGACAGAGTATTTAAACCACGAACAGAATGGACAATGATTCTGCCACTCTGATCAGTTCATCTAGTTTAGGTAATTCTTGTCTCAGATCCATCTTAAAGCTTTTCCTGATATAGGAGGGTTATTGAATTGGAATCAACTTGGACTGTAACATATAGATTATAAATCCCTGTGGGTTGTTCAAACTGGGCTGTAGTGTAGTTCCTATATCCCTGATAGGCTTTGCTCATTGGAATGATATGCGCTATAGATTTGACACAGGACTGAGGTCAGTATGTCTCTATCGAGTACATTAAACTTAATTACTTGTGTGTACCAGCTAACACAGAGGTCACTAGAAACTTCTTGAATAAACAAGAAGGGATTACTTTCTGATAACCACATAAACATGACAGCTTTGTTTCCCTTAGAATCAGACAGTCTCAGAATCGTGGAAACAGCAGATAACAGTTTCACTCAGTCAATCGTGCATGCTTCGTTTCTACAGAGTTGCACAGAAATAGAGAGACAGGTTTTTCAATAAAAAGGGTTTCTTGAACAGTCTTATTTCTCATGCAAGAGATATGAACTGCTACAATCGTGAGACAGAATGCGAAGTATAATGCGTACAGCGTCAGCAGTAAGATAAAATAATACTGCAATAGCATGGTTTGTAGCTATTACATATATTCATAAAAATAAATACATAAATACATAAATAACACAGGCTAAAATGTGAATACTCATCTGGTGCTACTAAACAGTTCTACCCCAGTGTACGTAACCTAAGTGTAGTACGAGGTATGAAGTAAGTGCCGTTTTCTAAAGTACAGCTAGCTATATTTTAGTATTGCCAAGAGCTGCCAAGAGTTTCTCTATGTTCTAGTCTGTTCCATACCTTAGAATGAGAGAGGTTGGAATCTCTTTCCGGGAATCGATATCTAACACCCCACGGGGAGTCAGAAACAGTGGAGCTGGATTCTATGCGAGGAGGATGACAGCGTCTGGTCAGTGCGTCAGGTGGGGACTCGATCTGCTTCAGAACTTGCCATGGTGAACCGCGTTGTGCAAGTATACAGCCGAGCTGTGCCGTACCGTGGTTTGCCATGGTAAGTAAAGGTATATTTATATATTCAAGGTGTTTAGGAATTCCAGTATTGATGTAAAAGTCGGACAGAGGAGCGTCATGAATAAACCCCTAAGGAATAGATGTTCATGCATAATAAATGAGTTCTTGGAGAAATCAATATCCAAGCAAGGGGAAGTCCTAAAGGCTTAAGAGTCTAGTTTTCCAAGAACTCGTTGTGACGTGGATAGACGGATGTAGTTGACCATGCCTGTATTTGGTTAGCATGGACTATGCCTAAATAAGGGCTGGATTTCTATGCCTAAATAAGGGCAATATGAATTGTACCCATATAAGGGCATAAATATGGAAATCTATATACGGTATCTAAATTAACACACAACAGGGCCAGATTCAGTAATGTTTCCCAAAATCCAGCACAGCAACCACATTTGTTGCAATGTGTTGCATAAGTGGGAAAACACAATGCAGGGCCATATCTAATAAGATTGGCCTTCTGCTGTCATACCCTGTGCTAGCACATAAACAAGGTTTTTTGAGAAATTAACAAGGAGGCATTAGTTTTGATGCAAACTCCGGCCTGGCTATCTTAGTAAATTGGGCTGAGCGTGAAAGCCTACTGATATTTGCACTGATCTTAGTTACACTTGTTGATGCATAGCACTGCAAATCATTGCAAATTTGTTTTTTTGCGCTAAGAAAAAGGCATCTTTGCAGTGCTAAACACCTTTAACTCTGGATAGTAAATATCCTTACCTGACTATGTATCATTTTTCACCAGCACAAAGCCTTAGGAAATCTGGATCACTATCTGTACTTAGCCTTAGTAAGTCTGGGTCACTGTCTGTACTTATCCTTCGTAAATCTGGGTCACTGTCTGTACTTAGACATAGTAAATCTGGGTCACTGTCTGTACTTAGACATAGTAAATTTGGGTCACTGTCTGTACGTAGCCTTAGTAAATCTGGGTCACTGTTTGTACTTAGCCTTAGTAACTCTGGGTCACTGTCTGTACTTGGCCTTAGTAAATCTGGGTCACTGTTTGTACTTAGCCTCAGTAACTCTGGGTCACTGTCTGTACTTAACCTTAGTAAATCTGGGTCACTCTGTACTTAGCCTTAGTAAATCTGGGTCACTATCTGTACCTCTAATTGCTAGAATACAGGGTCCGCCCACTACCAATCAGACAGGTAAGGAATCACAAATGCTGCCTTTGTCATGGCTCAGAAATGCTGCCTTGTCATGCCACCATAAAGGTCATTCCCTTCAGATGATGAAAGTCCAAAGGTCAGCATTCTAAATTGAATCAAATGATGTCAGTGAGGGGGCTCTAAATCCATATTTGCCAATAATCCCCACAGCTGGCAAAGAGGATATGTGGCTGGGTCATCATTGTAAACAACCAGTGAACAAGGAAGGTGCTGGTCACTTTTACGTTTGTTTTAATGTAAACAAGGCTGGTTTAAAGGGGTACATGTGCTTGCCTGTCTGCACTGCATGGAGCCACCCTTATTTTTGTAGGAACTGTGATGGAGGAGAATACGGAGGCAGTGTCTTCTATACCTGCCACCTTGATACTTGCTTGCATCTACTGGGAGGGATTGCAAGCAAGCGTTTTTTCATTAAACACTTACCTGAGATGTACCGGACCTCTTCTTTCGTCCTCTGCAGCCCGCCCACCAACCAATCCTAGCGCTGCTCTCATACCATGAGAGCTGAACCCTGATTGGAGGGAGCAGCCTCACTTGGTGCTCCATATCGCTCTGAAAGCCTGCACTTACTCTCAACCCTTCTGACTTATGGCAGCTGGGTTGAGAGGTTTAAAGTGTGCATGTCTGGCTGGCCGTCGCAAGCAGGCCATCCAAAAAGACTTGCACATTTTAAACAGTGCATTTAACAGCCCACCCACCACCCTGCTGCTGTCACTCACAGGGCCGGACTGGCCATAGCGGGCACCGGGCAATCCCCTGGTGCGCTGCAGGGGTGGGCGCTGGTTTTGGGCCCCAGGGGGCCGTATTTTGTTACAGGTCCGTATTTGGAGCAAAGCTGCAAAATCGGCCATGTACCCAAATTGGCCGAAAACCGACCCCGGCAAAAAGCTCGGCGGCACCTCCAACCCCCACCCCTCCCCCCTGAGTGGGGGAGGGGGGCGAGCACTTTGCCCGGGCCGGATGTTGTTCCCAGTCCGGCCCATGTCACTCAGTAGCGGCTGTGTCCTGACGCTTTGTTCAGGACGGGGAATTGAAAATAAAATGCCAATGAATTGCCATTTTATTTTTCATCTCTGGGCTTTGGGAGTGATTTAAGTGGGGTGACGCTCCTCAGCTCTAACGGAGGAGCCGCCCCATTCCAGAGGTTCCAGGAAGTGCACTGCCCGAAGACTATACCCAAAGCTAATCTTCTGTGTGTGTTTCCTTCCCCCCAGGTCTTCTTTGCTTCGGTGCAGTCCGGGGGCAGCAGCCAGATTTACTTCATGACTCTTGGACAGAGCTTCATGTTCAGCTGGTGAAGCCCGACCCTTCGAGGGGGCGGTGGATGGAGTCCTCCCGGAGTACAGCGTTCTCGAAATATGAAGATGTACACGTGAAGTTGCACTTTTAACCTTTCAGTATTAATTTAGAGTCCATGTCCTTCAAGTTGGGACCAATACATTCTTCTTGTACAAGGTGCCGTTTCGAATCAACTCGTAGAGAAAATGAGCCATGCGATCCATGTAGCAAAAATATCTAAAATAATAAGTGTACCCTCTAATTATATAAATATACATGTATAAATATATTATATAGACATTACTTATGTCTCCATCTGGGTATGCCCTTGGGCGCACAGTATGGGTGATCTTTGCACAAACACGGTAAACCTGTAATAAGTGTTTTCTTTTGTGTTTTTTAATGCTTTTGGCAGCAATGCATACATGTGATTTGATTAGCTGCTCTTAATAGCAGTTGTATTGGTATGCGCCGCACTATCACTAAATGGTGAAATCCATGACATATCAAAACTGAATATTTTTAACTCAGGTTGTGTTACATTTGCTTATGCCTTTCTTTTGCTCGATGTGATATTTTTGTACAGTGTGTTTGTAAAATATTCCT
Source organism: Lissotriton vulgaris (assembly GCF_964263255.1). Taxonomy (NCBI): domain Eukaryota; kingdom Metazoa; phylum Chordata; class Amphibia; order Caudata; family Salamandridae; genus Lissotriton; species Lissotriton vulgaris. The sequence continues at coordinate 237,655,773 of NC_141691.1, forward strand.
TTACAACAGTGTATTTTGAAACTTGATCCTTGCGCAGCATTAACGACGTGTGCTATTCGTTGTGTTGTTGCTATTGGAATTGCATTTACATGTACTCCTTTTTCCAAATAGCCCTACAGATGGTTTGTGCCAAAAACTCAAGGATTTTGAATATGTTTTCCTCAGTACCTATGGATAACCAAAGTGTTGCATTGCTACATGTTGTTATCTTGTTTGCTCCAGTTTATTGACAGAGATAACACTGTAAGAATAATTGTCTAGAATCATCTTAGATGTCTGGAGACATGCTTTGTCATGAGGTGAGATAAGCAGCAGAGATGCCCCCATGACAGATCCAGACGTGATTGTTTGCTCCCCCCCACTTTATGTCATGTTGGGTGAAATGTCTCAGTGGTTCCACACAGGCATACAGAGCCCATCTCCTCCGTATTGCAGGTTCACCGGAATTGTGCAATGAATTGTGCAAGGATTTTTGATGCATCAGGCAAAATTAAACGTTACCAATTCAGCACCGCCACACAACAACCCCTGCCTCACCCCACCCCCCGCCCCCTGCCTCCCAAAAAAAGGGCCAAGTTGCAGTTCTCAGGTGCAATATGATATAAACTGATGCAGGCTACTAGTAAAACCCAAAGGTGTCTGCCTTACTTTAACGTTTTGTAACTGGGAGTCTGTACAGCAGACTATGCAAGCAAGATAAGGGTGTCTCAATACAATTTTACATCTGGACAAGCAGAGTTCCTATGGATCCACCATTATAATTACAAAGCATTAGCAGTTACAGGAGAGAGGGTATGTGATTGTTGAGCTTAGAACACAGGCAACCTGGTCACCTCTCTGAAGAAGAGGGATGAACCCCAGCCCACAATGTTGTGAATAGTTCCCCCTACGCTTTTTGGATTTGTGTATCAGTGCTTTAATGTTTCACAGTCTGTGCATACTCATTCATAGCACAACAAACTTGTGACTTTCTATTGAAGTTATGACATTTGTATTTCTGTGGTCTCATTTTGTGTGTGACTCGTTTACTTAATGACATTACTCTTATAGACTTCTCTCTTCCCATTGTCCCTAATCAGCCACAGTAGCTTGATTATGCATTTGTTTATCACAATATGTGCGTGTGTATGTGTGTGTGAGTGTGTGCGTGTGGTCAAAATGTGTTTGGGTGAGGTTTAGCATCCAACACAACCTACCTTTAATAATATAAATATGAGGAACAAAGCTACTTGAACTGAGTCATCCTGCAGACTTTGTGAATACACACCGGAAGTCCTCAGTGAGAAGTCTGTTGCTGAGGGTTTTTCATTGAAACATGAGGATTGTCCTAATTGAACTCCAAGGCATCCACCCACCCCTCAGTCTTGTGTACACTGACTACGACTAAGTTCCCTGCCTCAGGCTGTCATTATACTGTGTATGATATTAACAGTACAGATAGATCAAAAGTGCAGAGCGAAAATTCTGAAAATGGTGTAACTGTGCAAAAATAGTAAATCAGTACAAAATATATATAAAAATGTATTATCATCCATCTAAAGATTCCTACCACATTTAAGAAAAAAAAATATGGCGTAAACATCCAAACAAACTTTAAAATGTATAGCTGCACCTTTCATAATATATAATAAAATCAGGAATTCATATTGTTAGAAAATGCCAGCAATCAAATGTGAATAAAATTTTGCAAAGTATGTTCATCTACTCATTCCTGATCACAACCACCTTCTTCGGAACAAAACACCTTTTCGTATGATAACACATTTACTGCTGCTACACAAAGTAGTTTACATAAGTGACCTAGACATGACAATAAGTAGGCAATCAATACCTAAAAGACAATACATTGACAATGCTATATGCTCTTTTCACAAACATCGCAAATAATATTTTAAACAATATTTTCAAACATATGTTTGCTCAGTCTATGCACCTACAAAGCACATTAACCGCACCACCCTAGAGAAAAAACCAAACAGCGAAAAGAAAGAAAGGGACACATATGAGAAAAGGACATAAAATACATGTAATCTGTTTTTCATTAGTGCACATTCAAAGGAATGGTGGACATGTTATGTAATCCACCATCGTCATCCACCTCTACAACAAATGCTACTCCACATTTCGAAACCGATCTAAGTATATGCATGAAAGCAAGTGGACAATTCTTTCAAACTATGCTCCAAAGACCACTAATCATTGAAATAAGTGTGTTTATTACAAACGTGGCCACTATACACTAAGTTGCAATTACCTGATAAATTGAGAATATCACCATAAAGGGACACATGGTCAATGCGTGTCAATCATTCATCCCACAAAATGCATCCTGTAAGGTTTTGTCACTCAAGGAATTTATGAATGATCATACTGTCTAAGCCTAACATTTGTCTTTTCCCCAATGCATGATCCAGTCTCGAAATAGCCCGCAGCACCACTGTTACCTAAGGGCGACTGTGATATACCTGGCGATCTCAGTCAGTACTTTAGTGTGGGCAGTAAACTAAGCTAAGGCATTGATGAAGCGGGGCTCAGCACAGTGTATCCATCTTTATCCAAAATCAATAGAACAAGACTAGCGCAAACACTGGATTCCAAGTTGTGTATTGAGTGTACACCTGTGGCTTTCAGATACAACAATAAACATTGTGCACAGGATACATAAAGTTATGTAGCAGCTAAAAAATCGGAGCAAACTATTTTGCACCCCGTGCCAACCTTTAATAATATGGCATGACAGGTACCGTTTCTTCTTTAAAAGCAGGGAATATTAATGAAATGCATCCGAAGCACAAGAGAATTTGTGTGGTCCCCATATATTTTGATGTCAAAGAAGGTGCCCCACAGCATGTATTGCAAGTGTTGGTGCTCTCAGATCACGTGGAAGTATTCCCTCAATTGTGTTGGGTCATTCCTCTTACTGAAGATGATTTCCCAATTACTCTGGTACCAGTGGACCAGCACATGGATATGCACCGGGAGCAGACCTCCTCCTCTACTGGTGTCCAAAAGATACACCACCTATCAAAAGCAATAGAGATGAGGACTAGTGTGTTCAACAGACACCTCTAGAAGTCTGTTCATAATTGTCTAATTTGGTGACCACAAAAGTCTGACTGCACTCCATGAAAAGCTTTTCCAGCTGGGTATTTGTTCCTCCACAAGGTTCTGGGTCTGGTGTACTCTCATGTGATGGAAGATGCAGTTCATACAACATGAGAGAAAATGTTTCTGAGGAAGTGTGCATCTGCCGGCCTGCACCCCTGTGGTGATATGTAGAGGCATGCTGTGCATTAAAAGGTACCGGAGACATACAAATAAATTCCGCTATTACAGAAGCCCCCAAAATAGGTCAAAATCAGTTGCTACTTAATTTTCTCGTTGTAAATAAAATGTGAATGAAACATGCCATTGTTCTAACTCAACAAAAGTGTCGGTTTATTTATTTTTTCTAGTGTGCTGATAATTGCAAAATTAAAATTAAGAAAAACTACCTGTATACCAAGAGTGGATTTCGAGCCACATGCTTCGATGAATATGTCATGAAGCACAAGTACCTTGCCTGCTACAATGAGAAAACTAATTTCCAAGTCACTGAAGGCCTTGGATGCTTTGTGCTATAGGTACATTCAGAGATGTGATCGTTTGACAGGCATGGCATAAACAACCCATTAGTAAATAAATGTACTAGCCTTGTGGCTAATGGTCTATGTCCCCAAACCATTAGACTCCTTAAAATAGAGGGCATACGTTGATAAGTGAGAAATACATCACTGTATAAATGCATTGAATGTCACTAGAATACGTCCATCAGTGATCTATAAAAATAAGTCACAAAGAAACAGAAAAAACAAAGACATTGACAGAAAATTAAGTGATCGTCAAGACCATCAAGTCTGCCCCTTTCCAAATCTGCCGTGTAGTCCGACATACGACGATAAAGGTGAACGTAAATAAATAAATGAATATCTGCAGTTGTATGTTGGACTCCACTGACCGCCCCTGCCCAGACCCGCCCGCCCCCGCCCACCACACCACACACAGCTTTACCTCTGCGAGCCGCCACTGGTTACAATTACTGTTGGTGAAGTCAAAGGTAACAATGACAAAATGTGAATTGTAATTGAGGTAAAGAGGTCTATAAGTATTCACACAGAACTAGAGAGTGAAAAAGAACATTTCAGAGAGAGCATGTTTGTGTCAAGGTGTTTTGTGATGATGAAGAGTTATTCTAGAGGGGAGGGCAGAGTAAAGGAGGAAACAGAGTTTACCATTTTAGGGGGACGAAGCCGGAAACCCTGCTCTCACTATCCCGAGATGACGTCGAGAATGCAGTGACACGGCGGCAGGATAAAATATGCACTACAAGATTTTTCACCTGCACATCGAAAACCAACAATTGAACTGCTGAAATTGTCATTCAGCTGTATGGAGGGAAAGCGGGTGACTACAGATGGGGATAAAGATGGGTGGAAACAAGGAATGTCAGAGGTTCGTTTTTTTTATTTTCCTGCATGTGTCATGGTGCTGATATCAGCAACCCTCCCAGCAAACAATGGCAACTTAGCACACAAAGGATAAATAAATCACAAAACACATGGTCTGTTGGAAAAACAGTTTGCTGCAGGTTTATTTCATGAATAAAATGTGCCAACTTCGTGGGTTAAGTTACAGGCGATCCAAGGGCAGGCAGCGATTGGTAACCTAAACTGCCCACCCCCCTGATGAGCCAAACAGCACCGTGGGCCAACTCATTCAGTTGTACAATTTTATTAGGGGTGTTTTTTCCCCCTTAAATACCGTGGACACCAGTCCAGGATTATTACTCATGCCTTTTTAGGGGTGGCGCATCACCAGCAAGCCCCCGGTTGCCCTGGCTTGCAACTGCCTAAGGGACTTATTGGGTGGACCCAACACCTGGGTGGGACCGAGGTATAAGCACCTGGCCCCAGGCCCCCTGGTGCCAGAAATGACGGGGGAGCGCCGGAATAGAGGGGCTCCCACTAGGAATCCCCACAAGTGAAGCAAGGGGAGTGTGCCAGAATGCAGCACCAAGGTGCCACCCTCTTTAGAGGGGGCACTGTGTGCACCGTGGGCAGCCGCATGTCCTAAGTTTATGTCGTTCTTCAGAAGCTTAACAACACTGATAACTTCCTTGTTGCAACCAGTTCACTTCTGTTCTTAACAATCCCTTTTTTCTCAGCATCAAATCTTAACTAATCTGGCTAAGACAGCAAATATGATGGACAGGTAAAAGTACATTTTTTGCCACTGGAGTTGGGCAGGGAGTAGGAGTTAAGTGAGTGAGACCTGACGTCTCAAATTCAGCTGGGTGCATGACTGTAGACAGCAAGCTAAACCTTTAAAGTATGACAGAGAGATCTGGTGCAAGTAGATTGATCATGCTATTTGATTATGTGTTTGGTATTTTGATGATGTGAACATAGTCAAAAGACAGCGGAGTGCTGTACAGAGTTCAAGACAAACACAGAGTCAATGAATGATAGGAAAGGAAGCTAGTCATGTACATTGTGATGCAGTGTCCTCTAAAGAGGAGCATCTTCAACTTTTTCCTAAATTGAAACAACCTTGGTGCGGTCCTGGGTGCATTGATGGATAAACCCTGCAGTCTTCTTTTTATTTTTTTACAGTTGTTAATCTGCAGTTTTAGGGTCTCCTGCCTTCTGGTGTGCCAAAGTCCGCCAGAGATGGCGATAAAGTACCATCCCTAAACTTGATACCAATTAAAAAAGCAGCGGACCAACTTTTTGAAAAAGTTTCAGAAAGAAATGCATTCTTCCTTGCATCCTTACCACTGGAGATCTCTTTAATACCTCCGAGTACGTATTCAAGTATAAGTGATTCTTCCAAATCCTCTGACAGCCTCCATGGCATTTCCACCAGATCAATTCCTTAAAAATATTCCATGACTATGGCCTTATCACTCATTCCACCCTCAAGACACAGATCTTGATTGCATTCTATGAATACATTAAAAAAAACCTACCTAAATCAGCAGCCCTTTCTATTGCGTATGATTGAGATACTATACTGCACATGTAATTCCTTAAATTGGATGAATTATACTTTATCTAGGATTCACTTTATTTATTCATACTCTTCTATCGGAGCCTTATTAGCTTAGCCACATTTCACTATAGAATTTAAGTGTTTGGACCTGAACCATCACCAACTGTTGATAAACACCTTGTCTCGGCTCCCCACTTTAGCAGACTGGATGTCTATCTCTAATAATTGCTGCTGCATTACCTCAGCCTCCTTATGGCTGTCGTTCTCTTCGGTAATGGCAATGCACAAAATCCCCACACTAATCACTACTTTCAATGCTGCCCAGATGACAGAAAATGGGACTTAGCCCTTATTCATGTCAATATATTCCTTAATCACACATGATGTCATGTCTGTAAACATTTCATCTATTAGAAGAGAATGATCAAACATACACTGGCTAGTCTGAGACCCCCTGCTTCAAATCTCTGTATCAACAGTGACCATTATATGATCATATATAATTATCTGGTGGATATTTGTATGCGCATGGCACTGAATTTCCACAGAACAGAAAAATAGATGTATTCTTAAATAATCTTAATTAGGGACAGAAGACTACATGCATCCAATGTCTTACTCAAAGCATGAATTGGCAACAAGCCTCTAACCGGAGAGCCCCTCTCATGTGCTCTACCATGGCTCGAATCTGTGCCATCCTAACTCTGACCCTTCAAATACTACTGTTGAGCAGGGGGTCAACAATAAATTAAAATCCTCATAAATGATTGAGGGCACCTCCCCATCTGCCAAATGGAATAACTACTCCCGGAACATAACACGGTCACCCCAGTAGCAAATGGACTTGACAGATTCTCAAAGGAATAGAGCTTCTTGGTGTCAAACATATGGATATTATGAGTAGATTTCTGCTTCTAAAGAAATTAGGATCAGATTGCAATGGTGGGACTCACAACCCAACACAATTAGGAATTTGCGTTGGATTGTAACCCGAAGTAATGCAATGCTGCTCAATGCTTTGCCTTGCATTAATTTACGTTAGCAGGCATTCCATGGATGGTGCATGGTCATGCTCAGGCAACCACCCAAGAGTTTTGATGAAGATCCCTTTGTACAATGAGCAGTAGATCGGGATTTGCACCAAAATTCTGCACCTCTCTGAGACAAGCGTAAAGAGGAGAAATGTTTTAATGTATTCTTGTTTTTTCCTCAATGAATATGTACTACATTCTACAGGACACATACAAAGAAGACAATGCCTTAAAGCATAGCTTTTGTGTGGGATGGACCTCTTCCTGTGCAAAATCTATGCTGACCACAACACAGACACTTTTTCATTACAACACAAGAGCGCCTGTATTAGCACATGCATGCTAAAAGTGCCCAGCACAGAGAGAGAGCAGAACTGAACAACATCACATTGGATGTTGTATGTTCACAAGAGATACCCTTTGTATGCAATCTTTTCTTCCACAAATGGGTTATCATGCAATACTAGCTACAGCTCAGTGTGTCTCATTTGAGATGATTCCATACTTTTCAGAAGCAATGTGTGGAAAATAAATGTTTGATTGGATGAGCAAGCATCTTGGCGCCGAGACGCCTCTGGGTATTTGTTCGCGCTTTACAAAACTCAAATCAAATCAAGCACATGGCTGATAGTGCAACTTCTGCAATTTGTAAATGAAATAAATTATTAATTTGAATCCCTTTCTGCGCTACTTGCGTAATATCTGTACAAATCTAGGGTTGTTTCACTCTGTTTTTATTCCTTATTGGAACATGGGTACTCAATATCCCATGGAGTATTATATATAGTTAGGGTTCCTTGTTTGGCAGTTGTTTTCTATCTGGCATCTTTTTTTTTCTTTTTTCTTTTTTTGTCCTCATTTGCCTCTTTCAAAGAGAAAGAAAGAGATAGCCATTTCACTTACACCAGTGTAATGGAGGGGAAACACGCCCTTTTGTACATTTATGCAGGAAGCTGGGGAAGAAAAAGAGAGGATGCGCCAGCTTCAAACTCTTACCCGCCCTGGTCGAACAAGCTTAACCTTTCCTTCTCGACTCCCCTCCGGCAAACCAGCCATACTGGGCAGATAGGGCATAATCATTAGACATCCGCATTTGTTTGTTGCTCACACCACTTAAAAACCGGGGTCCAGAAATTATGCTTTTTAAAAACCCTCATATCTAGACAGGCCACATACTTAACAGATGACAACCAATCCAAGAACCTGGGAGGGGAGACTGATATCCATTGTTTCCAAATTTCTCTGCGTGCCAGTAGCATAGAATAAAAGAACAGCTTTGACTTATCTTCTGAATATCCTGTAAGCGATTCTTCATAGCCAAAAATGATCGAGAGAATGCTTACCTTAATGTCAGACCCCAACATAGAGGATAGCGCCTTACTCACGTCAGACCAGAAGGGCTGGATCTCAGGGCAATGTACAAACATATGCACATCATCCTCTTTCAAACTGCCACACTTTGGGCACGCCACATCACCTCCTCTCCCGAACTTTGACAGCCTCTGTGGCGACCAGTACGCTCTGTGGAGGGAGAAAATGTGATTTCTTCTTAGGTGCACAGGTTTTACAATTTTAAAAAGCGTAGATATTGATGCCACTTAATTTTCCAATGAAGACTCCGGCAAGCATCTTCCCCATAATTCCGTAGGTAGTGTGAAGTTTCCATCTTCCAGTTCGACTATTCATCCAGAAGTCTGTGCTCTAATTCATTTATAGTTCCGATCCCGACACGAGAGTCTTGGAACCAGCTACGCATTTGTAGATATTTAAACCTGGATATTTGTCGACCGGATAAAAGATTGCACGTCTCCCAGCTAATTAATTGCGTATCAACTGTAATATCTTTCCAACTCATTAGACCTGCTTCTCTCAAAGGTTTGGCGAAAGCGTCTTTTTCCCACTCGGGTGATCCTGGTGAATCCCAGATAGGGGCCATTGAGCAATAATATGTTAATTTACGGGCTTTTCTGACCCTGAACCAGGTTTCAGCAAGGCCCCTCAGAATCATCAGCCTGACCTTCTTAAAGTATTTGGGGTCTTCATACTTGAACATAAAGCCTTGGCAGCCTCCCAACTCCTGTGCTGTCATGACTCCCAGCAGTCTCCCGATTTTTCTGATAGTGTAGGTTTATTCAGTAACATTTTCCCATTCTTTAGTAAAAAGGCCCAAGAATAAATAAACACGTTTGGCAAAGCTAAGCCACCTTTCACCACCCTTCTTCTTAATTTTTCCAAGCTATCCTTGGATCTTTGCTTAACCAAATAAAACTGGTAATCTGGCCTTGTAGTTTCCTCAACATATCACTCTCAAAGGGGAGAGGAATAGAATCAAACAGGAATGTTAACTTTGGGAGGATCATCATTTTTATTAGGTTGACCCGTCCCAATAGAGTGAGTTGGAGATGCTCCCAGATTTTTAAAAGCCCACAAATCTCTTTCTTTGCCTTTTTAATTTTTTTTTTTACAGTTTAGAAATATCCTGCGGGATCATAACCCCCAGATATCTCATTACTTCTTTTTTAAAGACTCCCCCTGGCTCTACATTCCAACACATGATTTAAATCATAACCTAATACTTTTCCAAAGTCATCTGTGATTATCATGATTCGATTTAGGGTATCCTGAAGGTTAATTGAATAAATAAGATTATCATCGGTGTATAAGCCCAATTTCCTGCTCAAGTCCTGAAATTAAAAAGGTATGATCTCAAGCTCCTCCCTTAGTTTTCTGGCAAGGGGCTCTATGTATAAATTAAACAAGAGTGGTGATAAAGGACACCCCTGCCTAGAACCTCTACGAATAAGGACCGGTGCTGCCAAGGATCCGTTAATCAATAATTTAGCTTTTTGTGCACTATATAATGCATTCAATGCTCTATTAAAGTTCTGACCCAAGTTAGCAGCCTTTACCACCGCCTGCAAAAAGGCCCAGTTAACCCAGTCAAAGGCTTTAGTAGCATCCAAAGCTATGACCGCAAGTGGGAGTCCGTAAGTAGATGCAAGGTCTATCGACCCTATCAAGGAAAAGGTAAGCTCCTTTAAGGATCTCACATGAATAAAACCTTTTTGGTCTGAATGGATCAGATCTGCAATAGGACCGTTCAGTCTATCAGCCAATACCATAGCAAAGATTTTACAGTCGCAATTTAATAAGGATATTGGCCGATATGATTTGCAATTGGTCAGATTTTTTCCGGGCTTCAGAATTAGGGAAATATTTGCCTCTGTTCATGAGGCAGGCATTTCTGCCCCATTAATAAAAAAGTTATTAAAAATTTCTAAGAGTATGGGTTTTAATGTATTAGCCAGGGCTTTATAAACCTCAAGAGGCAACCCCTCTGGGCCTGGAGCCTTCCCTTTCTTTCCATGTCTTAATACCAAGTCAATTTCTTCCTCCCCAATTGCCTGGTTTAAACACCTTCATTTCTCATCTTCGAGGGACTTTCCTGAGTTCTGGCCTACCCAAGCTTCAATTTCATCTTGAGAGGGGTTTTGATCTTCCAGATACACCTTGCAGTAATAATTATGAAAAACTTGCTTGATCTCCTCGTCGTCACAAATGAGAGCATCTGTACTATCACACTTGAGCTGATCGATTCTATTCCTCCCCTGCTCTTTTCTTGCCTTCCAGGCCAGCAATTTGCTACAGCCATCGCTGTATTCAAAATGAGCCAGCTTGCTTGCATCCCATTTCTTTCTCACCCTTTCATGCAAAATTGTGGCAAGGCTAGCTTTTACCGCCTGTAGTTTTTGCAATTATTTCTCCCTAGCTTTTTTCCTCTATCACAGGGTCCAACAAATCCTTCTCGAAAATCAGGATTTGTTTCTCTAATTCTGACACCTCTTCATAAAAACCCCGCCTTCTTCCGGCCGCTATTGTCCCTAATCTACCTCTAAGAAATGCTTTATAGGCATCCCAGATAATTCCATATGAGGTTGACCCTTGATTAAAATGAAAAAACTCTTCTGTTTCTCTAGTCAGAGTCGCTATCACATCCTCATCCTGGAGAATAGTGCGGTCAGGGCTCCATCTGGATTGAAAGGTTTTATTGTACAGTTTTAAATGCAGAATTACAGCCGAGTGGTCAGACAAATGAACACCCACATGTTCGATCTTTTCGATCCATTTAGTCAGGCTGCTATCAGTGAGAAAGTAGTCTATCCTTGATTGATGTCTATACTTCTGATTGAAAAAAGTGAAACCCTTTCTCTGTCCCACCTTCTGCCTCCAGACATCACAAAGGTCCAGCTAAATCATAATTTGTTTGAAAAATTTAGACATTTTCGGATTAACTCAGGCTCTACAACGCAACGTCCTATCTAAATTATAATCTAAAACAGCGTTAAAGTCCCCTGCCATGATGATTGGGTCTGTAGACTCTACCAATTTCTCTAAACCCCCCCACCCCCAAATGAGAAACATCATCCTGGTTGGGGCCGTAGTATCCTACTAAAGTGAAGGCACAGCCTGAAACCTTTGCCTTAACCACTAGCCATCTTCCAGATGCGTCTGAACTATGTGTTTCCAAAACCACTTGCGACCCTTTCCTGACTAAAATTGCAACGCCTTTTGTTACAGCCAAGTGAGATGTACGGACTACTTGGGAGACCCAACTTTGGCACCCAAAAAGATCCAAACACTCCGGTGAGTGTGTCTCCTGCAATATCAGTATCTGGGCTGGGCAGTCTTTTAAGTATTGTAGGATTCTGTCCTTCCTCCCTTGCACCCTAAGACCATTCACATTCCAAGAAAGAATTTTTATTACTTTTCTTCTCTTCTCATCCATTACTCTTGAAGCTTAAAGGAATTTTTCGCAGAGCCATAAGGGAAGAGAAAAGGGCAAAGTTTCTCAACGCTTAAGACAGGAAAACAATTTTGAGGCATCTAAGGTTTTTTTTTTCATTTTTTCAAACTGCTCCCCAACCTGTGCTTCCCTGAAACCCCCCTCCCTAGAAAAACCCTCCCCAACTAATACATGGCACAAGGACATATGGACGATCTCCCTGCGGAATGTGCGTGCATATAAAAAAGACAAAAGAAATTAAACTGCAATTTTCCCTACCGTTTAAGTTCGCCTGTTTATGTAACTAACAAGGGGCCTTGCAGTATTAGTGTAACAACATAAGTTTATCTATATGAGTGGAAGAGCCCAGAAGCCTGAGGTCCTGAGGTGCTGGAGCCCTAACTTCCTGATTGGAGACTTTTAATAAAGTCATCCAACTTTTCTACTGAGTGGAAGATATGCATCTTATTGTTTAACATGACCTTCAGATAGGCGGGTAATCTTAGCTGAACTGAAGCTCCCAGGCGTTTCAAACTGTCAATCCTCTGCCCCATCTCCCACTGCCTCTTAGAGATGGTAGCAGAGACATCCGATCTTATCTCATACTGAGCTCCCTCTACCTCGATAGATCTCATCCCCAAGGCTTTTGAAAGTACTTTTTCTTTTAATGAATAAGTCAGAAAGTTTAATAGTATTTTCCTTGGCTTAGCCTGCTTGCATTGAGACTAAAATGATCCCTGTGGACTCGCTGTAAATCCTTTGCTATCTCATCCTCTGTTTCTTCTAACTTAAGTTTATTCTTACTCAATTTTACAACATAAGATTTAATATCACCCCCCTCTCTGCCCTCAGGCACCTTCAGGATCTTCAGGTTATTTCATCTTTGATAGTTTTCCAACCTTTCCACTCTAACCAGACCCTCCTTTTCAGCTACTTTCAAATTATCGATCTCCACACAGTTTGCCTGCACTATTTCTCTGAGTTCAATAATCTCCTTCTCTAGGGTTGAAGTTCTCCCACTAAGGTCATCACTCTTCTTCTCCATAATTTTGCACGCCCTTTTAATCTCAAGCTGGTTAGACTCAGATGTCACAAATCTACTCCTAATCTCATCTGAAAGTGATGCTAGGAGTGCACCTACTGACAGATCTTCCTTGGCAGGGTAAGTCAGGGCCAGAATCGGTTCATTTTCCCCCTGGTCTGTAATTCTTAGAGGCCCCCCTGTTTCATGTCCAATCTCCTGTGGGCAGACTGGGATCCCATCAACAGGTATTACCTGCTTCTCAGCCTCGTTTGCTACCCCGCCATCTTTTCTTCACCCAAAATTAACGTTTTTGGCAACACTCTGAAATAGGTTTTGAGGGAGGGAGTAAGTTTGACGTTAGGAGCTTGCGATTTCTTCTTTTGTATGTGTTCTTGTAAGTTTTCCCTCTGTTTTGTTTTAGAAATGGGGAGGGGGTTGATTCTTTAACTGTCGCGAGAAGGGGCTCACCAACTGCTTCTGCTCCTATTTCTGCCCTTGTTTCAACTTTGCCACCTTTCTCATGCTCCCCACACTCCTCACCCTCTTCCTCCCCTACTTCCTCCCTCGTTCTCCTTCTATCAGGTTCCTGGTGTATCTCACACTGGCCTCGGGTTTCACCTTGTTCCCACCTGTCCCCCTTAACCAGCCTTTCTCTTGTGCTCCGCAAGGGGTACCTGGTCTTTGCCTCCCCAATGTCACCAGCCAGCGTTCTTCCCAGTGCCCCCTTCTTCCTACCTCCTTTGACCTCCTTCTTTACTCGTCTGGGACCAAGTGGTACGGTCTTTTCTCCTTCAGCGCTCTTAGTACAGCTACCGCTATCAGTAAGTTGCACAATATTCCAGGGAGCTTCACTGCAGTCACCTCGAAACGCGATCTTCGCCACAGCTCCTCTCCCCCTGAGCAGCTCCAGGGCTGCTCTGCACTAAACCTGCTCCGGCGCCGTGATGAAAAAAGTGAAAATGCCACTCCTGACGCCAAATGCCTGCCGAGCCCCTGCCCCGCCTTCCTGCTTGCACCGGGCTGAATACAGCGAGGCTGCGACGTGGAGAAGAGGAGCTGATCCGGCGAACCAGGCAGGTGGCAATTCAATATTTCTAATCTGAGGCACTTTAATCAGCCCGCGGATTCATACCGAGGTATTTCAAAACATATTTCAAGTACTTCAATCCTTATCGCATACTTATGCCGAAAAAATGCACGGACGTTCCGGCTGCCGCCCGCGACCTAATAGTCGCCGGCCGCCATGTTTTTCCTCCACCACCCTATCTGACATCTTGGTAGTACTTTACTTCCATGCTGAAAGCGGGGCTTTGACCAGCTCCTTTTCAGTTTTCATATGGTATGTAATACTGATCGCTAAGGTGTTTCAAGGTGTTACACTTAACCAAACTAATGGAAGTGGATATAAAATGATTTCTCTTAGCCCATACCATCTACCAAAGTAATGTGTCAGAATTAGACTATGGGATAGTGCTTCAGGAGATAATAGCCTAAAAAATAAACCATCTTCTCCCAATATACTTCTCCAGACAATTGAGGCCAGTATAGAAATATCTAGCTCATGTTATTTTTGAGATTTGAAGCTAGGCAGAGCATCTAATTGAAATCAAGCAGGTATTTGTAGCAGTGTTAAAGTACTTGGGAAGAAGCTAGAGGGGGAAAGAGTGATGACCACCTCCTTTATGAGTTATTAGAAAGAGTTAATAGATCCTACATTAAGACATATGCGTAGTGCTGGCTGGGTGATAGTAGAAGTGTGTGACTTACGCTTGATTTTGTGACAATCAAATCAGACTTTAAATTTAATCCAAAAGTGTAACTTGCATGTCTCCACCAAACTGAAGGGCCTCTGCCTGTTCACAAAAGGCCGGGGTTTCACAAAGGTACGTTACACTTTTGAGTCATTTACACATGTAATTTACTCTTACACTTTTGAGCAACTTTACACTTGGATCTTGAGAATAGCCAGTAGTAGTAATGTTACTCAAAGTGTAAGTTATCTATGTGAATATCCTTAAGGCCCTTCAATTCGGTGGAGAAACGTAAGTTACACTTTGTAGTAAAGTTAGTCTTGGATTTTGTGAATAACCAAAAAGTAATAAAATTACTCAAAAGTGTAAGTTACCTCTGCGAATCAGGCACAGAGTGGGCTTCAATGGGACACAAACATAATTATCAAATTGCTCTACATAATTGCAAAATGTTTTAGATAATGCATCACTATATATTAGCCGAGAGAAGAATCATTTCTATTTCTTATCCAACATACACAACTGTATGGGAAAAAACATTAATGTTTTGTATTGGATATTTTCATGCAGTAGCTAGTTGGGAAATTACCTCTGCAACACCACCTTGACCCACCCTCCCTGTGTCTTTTGCCAGAATGGAAAGAAGACTCTGAACAATGAAGGAATGCAAGGCAGAGACAACAGAGGGCAGGTGGATGTATTACCGTAACTGGGTGCAACTACACAGACCATGACAGTGCACCCAAATTCGGACAGCTCTGAAAGTATGCATCTGCATGGGCATGAATACCTCAGTCTTCATGCCCATGCAGGCTGGCTCTGTCTTTCACTGCTGAGCATTTAAGGCCTTGCTTTAGTAGGGGAAATGGATTACCTGTAGGTGGGTGCAGGTGTGACTGTACCCACTGTTGAGTGGAAACTTGGGGGGTCGTTTGGACACTTATACCCTATCCCAAGAGGCGCCCTTAGATGGCAAATTAACTGTGTTCTGTCTCATATGTGGCATACATTCAGCTAGCCACCTGATTGCTGTTTTGCTTGTGCACCCATGTCTATACCAGAACACAGACACAAGGACAAAGGTGTTACCTTATTTGTATGGGATAACATAACAACCCCATGCAAAAGAGGAAATTCCCCCTTGGGCTAACACCGGCACACAGACTGTGCCAGTGCAATCCATGGTAGAGAAGGGGCCTGTCAAGCGTCTGCAGAATTTGCTCTAATACAAAGGAAGTGACAGGGTGCAAGCATCTGCAGCCACTTCAGTCATACTGAAGAGACGAGGGAGTGTGGCAGGAAGCCAAATATGTTTTTTAATTTGTTATTGTTCTTTAATCTCACAACATACTGGTCATATTCCATCACTGTGCCTGATGTCAAGTGTTAAGAGAGTGCCTATTGATTGCATATGGTTTGAATGTACAGCATAAATGGAATGCTTAGCAATCAGTAAATACATGGTATGCTCCATATCCATTCCTTGTGTGCAAATTACATACCATTGTTCGTGATCTGTATGTGCTGCTTACAGGACATGGCTTGCAGGGATGCACAGTTCTTTGAATATGGATTTGAAATTAATTTTAAACTTGTATTGGCACCCATATTACACTCTGAGCCAAAGTAATTTGTGACCATTGCAGGTGGATTTGTAAAGGTTGAAGAGAGTATGAATAGTGAACTTTGGAACTTTCCTTATGGGGGCAGAACCTAAAGACATCTAGAAGGAGGCTGTTTCAGTAATTAAGTGTGCAGAGAACTGGTCTATAATACAAGTCTTGCCTGAGTGGAGGGTGAGGTGAGTGGGGTGTGTAGGAGATAACTATTTGCAGCTGTAAGTGGTGGGGTTCAGTGTGCTAAAGGCAAAGAGTCTTGTTGTTCTGACATAATAGGCTCACACTTGAAGTATGATGTAGTAAGACAATAGAGTAGACTGTGAAATGAATGTGAGATGTAATGGTTCTGGCAGGAGTGGGTGATCTGGTCATATCAGCTTGAGCATTATGAACCAGAGAATGAGGCAATATGGGAGTGTCATCAGCAAAGAGCTGGTGGGGCAAACAAAATGACAAAATGATGTTGCAAATTGAGGTGAGTATGTGGAAAGGAGGAGAGAACCAACAGTAGAATGGTCCACAAGTTAGGAGGAGAGACAGAAAGTGCAATACAAATGGCATGTAGGAGATTGTGGTGAATAGAAGGTTGAAAGCTGAAAACATGGATGAACCCTGGTTCAATCAAGGATTTTTAGCAAAAACCTGATTGTGTGGGTGTTAGACTGTCGTTAGTGGGTAGTTCAGTCAAACAACAGCATTTTAATGATTCTAGAAGAGTAGAGGAAGTGATATGGAGAGAGCTGGAGGTGGAGATAGTGTCTGTATGTGGCAATGTAGTATTGGGATAGCAACAGCAATTTTGAAGCAAAGAAAGTAGGCAGGAAAGGGTCTTAAATGGCTAAATAAGGTAGAATAGGTGAGATGGAGAAGTAGCATGACTGGAGATTTTTAATAATTTGATGAGTAAAGAGGTCAGATGGAAAACTGAAAGGATTGCATTCTGATCCTGAGGTCCAGGAGAAGCAGGTAGAGGACTAGGTTGGATAAATCAAGGTGAAGGTGGATTGAGAAAAGTGTTGATAGGGATGGGTTGATCAGTTGTCTTTTTTGTAAGGAAATAGCCACAAAAGTCACTCATACGAAGTGTGCACTACGTACAACTCTGAGGTCTTAGAGATGTAATCGATTCCCAGTCATGGCTAGAGATAAAAATCCAGAAAACATTGCACTTGACAATGTTATGATCATATGTAAAGTTATACAAGAACCTGTATGTAGGAAATCGGACTGTGTCGCTTGTATTTCACTATTTAAGAAGGATGAACATACTCATCTTTATTCTATACATGGAAGGAAGGATCTAGGTTGTGAACAAAGACTGCAGAGAGATAACACGGCAGAGGTATTATACAGTAAAGACACCATAAAGTGCATTGCTAACAGAGATGGATGAACCATTGAGATGTAGGTCTTTGAAGCTTTGATATTCCCTCATTGATTAAAGAAGACAATCTTAGTGTCCAGAGTTTCAGTGATAGAGATGGTATTGCTGAGTAGTAGGGTAGAAGAGGAAATATTGATGGATGATTACCAGCTATTTTTGGATACATCTGTTGTGTAAATGCTTTATAATAGACATTATTTAATAAAACATTTGATAGTCGATTAATAAAACATACATTACTGTAATCTGTTAATGTGATGACAGCAACATGAATAAACATGGTACAACAAATTTAGATGGAATTACATATTTCTGGCCCTGACGTTGGGACAAGGACTGACTTGGCTTCTGGATATTGGTAAAGGGAAGAACGAGCAGATGTAGTGTTGTAAGGGACTGTGGATAGGGCTTGTAGAGAGTGGTGAGTGACTGCCTCTGTGTATTAGTTACCTGGGTCTGTGGTATGGCTGTGAGGAATCTGTAACACTGTGGGAATACCTAGTGAACATTATTAAACGTCTGCCAGAAATTCCAAATGCATTGATGGTGCTGAATTATGTTAAATAGGAAAATGTTGCAATTAGGCCTGCCCCTGACATTTTTATTGAAAGCAGAACTAGCAGAATGTGTGTCTTGTGGTTCCAAAATGTATTCTGCAGAAAATGCATTGTTTTCCGATAGGACCAGAAACGTGCACAGTACCTCTTTCCATTTGCTGACCCCAGGTCCGCAATAGCAGGTATGTGATAGTAGTAGAGATTGCTAATGGGTAAAGGTGGCAAATTAGGTAAGGGGGTGCGTGAATAGGGAAGGGGTTGACACGTGCATGTCATGCGTGATAGTTGAAAAAGGGATGGCAGGAGTTGGGCGCATTGGGTTTCGTGTGGGGGTGGATTTACTGAAGAGATGTCTATGGATGTTTAGCGATGCTCCAACATAAGTGATGGTTGTGTTACACAGGTAAGTGCTGAAGAGAGTCTAAGGTTGTAATAAATAATGGGCAGGGTGTGGCGTCGGGCTAAATCAAGTGAAAATGTAACCGTTTTATCCTGTTATAGCATTATCCATCATCTTCCATGTTGTTTGGCATGTGTTCAGTCATCATGGAATGTATGCAAATATATGTGCATCGGTTGTAGATTTGTGGAATGTGGGATAGTTGGAGTTAGACGTGGATCCCCTCGCAACCATTGTCAGCTTGCATTGGGGAAAATGCATGGGTGAAACATATCTCAATTGAGTGTTTTTAGCAGAAGTTTGATTACATTGTTTCATAGTCTGTTAGCGATGAGATACTGGGCAAGGCGGTCAAAGATCACCATTTTAATGATTTTAGAGAAGGAAAATAATAGGAGGTATGGAGTAAGTTAGAGGGGCAGAGTCTCACTAGATGGCATGTTTGGTATGGGGACAGCAATAGGAATTTTGAAGCTAGGAAATTGTGTAGTAAAGGGTCGGAGTTGGATGAGTAGTTTAGATGGACAAGTAGTGGATCTACTTTTGTAATTTGAGGAACAATAGCAGATTGCCATGATAGAAGACATTTCAGGTGGGTAATGTGGAAAATTAGGTAAGGCGGTCAGTGAGTGGTTGAAGCAGCAGTGGCTCCTCTGCTATGGTGGAGGAGGGTTGCCCCCCCAAAAAACAACAGGAAAAAAAAATGAACCAAAAGTAAACACTCATTTTATTTTTCCTTTCCTGCCGAGTCTTGGGCACGGGGCCTGAGGATGACAGGCACTGAAGGGAGTGGTCAGTGCACTCCCTTCACTGCACGTGACGGTTTGGCCAGCTGTCTCAGGCCAGCCAAACTGTCATGCGCAGTGAAAGCTCTCTCCGACCCAGCAACACAGCTGGGTTAGAGAGAGCAGGCA
The DNA here is from genome assembly GCF_964263255.1 of Lissotriton vulgaris. NCBI lineage: Eukaryota > Metazoa > Chordata > Amphibia > Caudata > Salamandridae > Lissotriton > Lissotriton vulgaris. The sequence continues at coordinate 237,675,266 of NC_141691.1, forward strand.
CCAACTCCCAGTCTGTACTGGAGAGCAAATCGAGGGCGCTCCGGCCAATCCTGAAGCTGCTTTCGTGCATGAAAGCAGCTCAGGGTTGACCGCAGGGCATTCTGGGAGCCTGTGCTGCCTGGAGAAGAGGAGCAGAAGAGAGTGTGACGTGGCCAGCTGCAGGTAAGTTTTTTGATTTTTCCCACCCGCAACTCATATGCCACCTAACCCCCCCACCCACCCTGCCACTCGTCCAGCACACCGTCCATGCCTTGGGTGAAGAGGGTTAAAATGGGACATGCTTTGATGGTAGGAGTGGCACCAGAGTTGGCAGATGTAGGTGGCATAGCTTTTAGGCAGGGTTGGGGTCGCTGAAGAGGAGTTGTTGCGGAATTCTTGGCAACACTAAGGGATAGGAAAAATGAAAATGTTGTTGAGTATTTGACATGGATATGTGTATGACCTGGCTGATGAGAGGCTAAGGCAGTGTCAAATGTGAAGTTGTGAGGATAATGGCAAGCAAGGGCAGGGCATTGTTCCTCAGGTTGTGTACAAGCTGAATCAAGTGAGAATATTCATTTTACATTCTGATATATAGCACTTAATATGTGTTCAGTCATGAAGAAATGTATGCATTAGTAATATGTTGAGAGGTTCTAGAATGAGGGGTTTTTGGAGGGAGCTGTGGATTTACCAGTGTGCATTTTCAGCTTGACATGGGGAAATACATAAAAGTAGATTTACAGTTCCTTCCAAATGCCCCACATTCCAATATCTTCCCATCCAAACTACATACTACATTTGGATGCATTCCCTCATCAGGGAATACATTCTCAGCAAGAAGGAAGAATATGGGCATTACAATAGCAGGACAGAACATATAGCTTTGTTTTTTAAATGAAAACGAATGTCATGCATAATCTTTCCTCCACATCAGGTGATACTTTTTCCTGGCGGACTTGAGCATTTCTTCCAATTTACCAGTCAGTCAGAGCATTTGTATAGCGCGCTACTCGCCCGGAGGGTCTCAAGGCGCTTGGGGGAGGGGGGTCCGCTACTGCTCGAACAGCCAGGTCTTGAGTTGCTTCCTGAAGGAGAGGTGGTCTTGGGTCAGGCGGAAGTGGATGGGGAGGGAGTTCCACGTCTTGGCAGCCAGGTAGGAGAAGGATCTTCCTCCCATGGTGGCTCTTCGGATGCGGGGAACGGCGGCGAGGGCGTGGCTGGTAGAGCGTAGCTGGCGGGTGGGAGTGTAGAAGGACAGGAGGTCGGTATCTGGGGCCTTGGTTGTGGAGAGCTTTGTGTGCGTGGGTGAGGAGTCGGAAAGTGATTCTTTTGTTGACGGGGAGCCAGTGCAGGTCTCTCAGGTGTCCGGAAATGTGGCTGTGTTGGGGGATGTCCAGGATGAGTCTTGCTGAGGCGTTCTGAATGCGCTGGAGCCTTTTCTGAAGTTTGGTTGTGGTTCCGGCGTAGAGGGTCTTTCCGTAGTCCAGACGGCTGGTGACTAGTGCCTGGGTGACCGTCTTCCTGGTTTCTGTGGGGAGCCACCGGAAGATCTTGCGTAGCATGCATAGGATGTTGAAGCATGATGAGGAGACGGCGTTGACTTGTCTGGTCATCGAGAGGGAGGAGTCTAGGATGAAGCCCAGGTTGCGTGCGTGGTCCGTCGGTTTGGGTGCGCTGCCCAGGGCAGGGGGCCACCAGGAGTCATCCCAGGCAGAGGGTGATGATCCCAGGATGAGGACTTCCATCTTATCTGAGTTCAGTTTCAGGCGACTGCTCATCATCCACTCGGCTACGTCTTTCATCCCTTCGTGTAGGTTGGTTCTGGCGGTGGCAGGGTCGTTGGTGAGGGAGAGGATCAGCTGAGTGTCGTCGGCGTAGGAGATGATGTTGAGGTCGTGTTGGCGTGCGATGGCCGCGAGGGGGCTCATGTAGACGTTGAAGAGGGTGGGGCTGAGCGATGATCCTTGTGGTACGCCGCAGATGACTTCGGGGGCCTCGGATCTGAACGGGGGGAGGCGGACTCTCTGTGTTCTTCCGGCGAGGAAGGAGATGATCCACTCCAGTGCCTTCTCCTGGATTCTGATGTCGATGAGGCGCTGCACTAGGGTCCGGTGGCAGACAGTGTCGAACGCTGCGGAGGTCCAGGAGGATGAGTGCCGCTGTTTCCCCGTTGTCGAGCAGGGCTCGGATGTCGTCAGTGGCTGCGATGAGGGCAGTCTCGGTGCTGTGGTTGGCTCTGAAACCAGACTGTGAGTGGTCGAGGGATCCATTCGTCTCGAGGAAGGCGGCCAGCTGTCTGTTGACGGTCTTCTCGATGACTTTGGCAGGGAAAGGAAGGAGCGAGATGGGACGGTAGATTTTGAGGTCGGTCGGGTCCGCTGATGGTTTCTTCAGTAGGGCACTGAGTTTGGCGTGCTTCCAGCTCGCTGGGAAGGTGGCGGTGTCGAAGGAGGTGTTGATGATGTCTCGAAGGTGGGGTGCGATGATGGAGTCGGCCTTGTTGAAGACGTGGTGAGGGCAGAGGTCGGTTGGTGATCCAGAGTGGATGGTGTTCATCGTGCGGATGGTGTCTTCGGTGCTGACCGGGGTCCAGGCGCGGATGGTGGTGGTGGGGGGCGTTGGTGTGGTCGTAGGGTGCGTTGGCTGTGTGCTGAAACTGTTGTGTATGTCTGCGATCTTGCTGTGGAAGAACGAGGCGAGCGAGTTGCAGAGTTCTTGCGATGGGGTGATGTCGATGTTTCCGGCGCTAGTGTTCGAGAGCTCTTTCACGATGTTGAAGAGTTCCTTGCTGTTGTGGGCGTTGTTGTCTAGTCGATCCTTGAATGCGGTTTTCTTGGTGGTGTGGATCAGCTGGTGGTGTTTTCGAGTGGCGAGCTTGAGGGTGGTCATTTTGTCTGGTGTTGGGTCTCTGCGCCAGGTTTTCTCGAGGGCTCGGCAGTTCTTCTTAGAGCTCTTGAGTTCGTCGGTGAACCAGGGTGCTCTCTTGTTGCCGGGTCTGACGGGGGGTCTTCAGTGGAGCGAGGTCGTCTGTGCAGTTGCTGATCCACCTTGTGAGGTTTATGGCGGCTTGGTTGGGGTTCGCTGAGCTGGCGGGAGGGTGCTGGCTCAGGGATGTGGCAAGCTGTTCGGCTGTGATCTTGTTCCAGCTTCTGCGGGGAACCTGTTGCCGGTGGTGGTGAGTCGTGGTCCTTCTGAAGCTGAAGTGGACGCAGCTGTGGTCTGTCCAGTGGCGTGGCTGAAGGAGATGTCTTTGCTGGAGGAGAAGACGGGGTCAAGCGTGTGGCCGGCGTAGTGGGTGGGGGTGGTCACCAGTTGCTTGAGTCCGAGGTTGGCAAGGTTGTCCAGCAGGGTGGTGGTGTTGCGGTCGTTGTTGTTCTTCAGGTGGAAGTTGAGGTCCCCTAGGAGGATGTAGTCAGCGGAGGGGAGGGCGTGCGGGCTGATGAAGTCGGCGATGTCTTCGCTGAATTGTGTGCGCGGTCCCGGGGGTCTGTAGATGAGGGTGCCTCTGAGGGTGGTCTTGGGGTCGGTGTGTATCTGGAAGTGCAGGTGTTCGGCGGCTGTGAGGGTGTCGTCGGAGTTGGTTGTGATGCGGATAGTGTTCTTGTGGACGATGGCAATGCCTCCTCCTGTCTGGTTGACGCGGTCCCTCCGGGTGATCTTGTATCCGTCCGGGATGGCGATGGCGATGTCGGGCGCTGAGGAGGCGTTTATCCATATTTCCGTGAGGAAGGCGACGTCTGGAGATGTGGAGTCAAGGAGGTTCCAGAGTTCGACGGCGTGTCTGTGGACGGAGCGGGTGTTGAGCAGGATGCACTTCAGGTGGTTGCTACTGGTGCTGGTCTTGGCGGGTTCGATGCAGGTCCGGGTGCAGGAGAACTTGCAGGATTGGCATGTGAAGGGTCCGTGGGTGCGTCCTGGGGTGGCTCGGTGGCAGCCGGGGGTCCGGTCGGTGTTGAGTGCATTGAGGGTGGCAGCGCCGTAGGTCCAGTGGGTGGGCTGGCATCTTCGGGGGCCAGGGGTTGTGGCTCTGGGCGCGGTCCAGGCACGGACGGGCGCAGACGGGCTTGCCTTTGGCGCGCCTTCGGCGCACAATCGGCGCGCCCACTGCGCTTACGCATGCACTTTGCCATATATGGAGAGTGGGGGGGGGCGGGCGAGGGAGCAGCATCTGGGAGGCGGGAGCGGGGTGGCGAGTGGGGGGGGAGCGGTGAGGTGATGCGGAGGGAGCGTGGGTGGGGCCACCGTCTCTACATCCAACTTTTCCTTTACTAAGTGGAGTGTGTGCTTCAACAATTGGTATGTTTTCAGTTGGTTCATTATCATTGCTGCCCCTTACATGCTCCCAGCTGCATTACTTTAGTTACTGTCTGTTTGTTCCACCTCCTGCCAGACTCAATCCTGACAGATAACCCGCAACTTGTTCTTCAGACCTAACTTCAAGTATTTTTTCTTTGCAGGGACATCATCTTTTTCTCATTCCTCACATATTCCTTATACCCCCTTACACTTCTGTTTCTCATGACAACCAACTGGGATAGACAATTATGCTGGCTTTGCAACCCTACAATGCTTCCAAAGGTGACTCATTAATTGATGAATGAGAAGTGGAGCAATGTGCCCAAAGTAACTCCCTCAGTGATTTCATCAATGATAATCTGTTCACAGTAGCCACCATTATGCAATCTCCAACCAGTTGTTTTGCTCTCTCTACTGTTACGTTATCTTTAGGATGAAGTATACTTGATGTGTCGTGTACAATCCCTGTCTTCTGCAAAAAGAATTTCATGTCTTCACAAATTGACCTCCATTGTCAGAAAGAATTACCCTGTTTAAGCCCTCTCTAGAAATAGCATCCGTCATGAATTGTATGACCACTTTAGTATCCAGCACCTTGACAAACCTATTATGAATCTACCTAGACAAGCAGTCCACTAAAACCAATGCATATTGCACGCTGCTCAAACCAACTTGCAAAGATCCTAATGATATAAATCCCTAGCTTTCTCAAATAGCCTCAGGATGATCAGATGCAGCAAAGATGATTTCCCTCTACTTACATTTTGGTTGACAAATGTCAGGCTTCCCATCTCTGAACCTTGTACCCAGTTTCCCTGTCCATGATGGGCCACCAATAATCTTAAGTGTAGTTTCTCAGTGTTCTATATGCACTAGGTCCACTAATTTAATCTCACCTTTGCAAACGGCACCACTTAGCCTCCATTTGTCAAAACACGTTCAGCATTAAACTCTGAAGCAATCTTAGTACACACTGCAACTTTGTCCCTAAACCCATTTCTTTTGGTCATCCTGTATGAACATGTTTCAAAATCAAAACATTTTGTAGGATCTTATCTTCAACCAGTTTAATTCAAATCTTTACTCCATCTATGTACAAACAGATCATAAAAGCACTATATCATCGATTAGGTCACAATAAATAATTTATATAAAACCAAAGACCTCTAAAAGATTAGATAAAAAGCTTATTTAGCCTTTTGTTAGTTAAAATCAAGATTGTCTGTACATTTTAATTTGTGAATACTAAAAATTCATTGCAGAGAGCCCATCACCCTTCTCTTTCTCCAACAAGCCCACAAGAAGGATGCTACCATCATACAGATGTGGGGATTAGGAAGAGCTTTTAAAAAATATAGCGCCACCCTGCATTGCAAAAAATGTTGACACCTTAAAGTTGGGAGGAGAAACCTCTCTCTTTCAGTGTGATAAAGCCTGCAAAACAATACTAAGTGTAGGTCAGACTGGGGAGAACAATTATCACACGGGCAGGGGCCTAAGTCTGCATACTTATACCTCTTCTCTGGGAATCCGAACATGAGGGGAATCAGATTCAGGCAAAAGTGCAGCAAAATAAATCTGTGTTGAGCTACTGTACCATGGGACAGGTAACAATAGATTTACTCCAATCTTGGCGGAATTAAATCATAGACCGCCTGTAAATGCCTGTTCTTCTCCCTGCGTTCACGATTGGCCTTCTGTGCATAAGGATAAATTATTTTCTGTTTCGAGACTTTACTGCATAGTGAGGGGTCGCTAAAAAGTTCTCCCTGCCCTATTGCATTTAGTTCCGCCTCCACATATCAAAGCCACCCGAGCCTGCTATGTGTCTCGAGCCCAGACAATCATCAATTATGAGTTGGGTTAGTTTGACAGTTGTCTTTCGCCAAATTAAAAGTCACAGCAGGATGGGAGACATTCTGATAGAGTCAGCCAAGAAAGGGAGGTCCAATTCGAGATTCAGGATATAAGTGGGTGATGAAGATGGCAACGAATCCCTTTACTTAAAAAAAGTATCTTCCACTTTCTGCATTTGGTCGATTTGTGCCAGTCCCCAAACTACGACCCCATAGGTTGCTGCCGCTTGTGTTTTGGCTTGGTAGATCTTTTTAATTGTTTCCAAAGGGCTAGCTCCAAATTTCTTAGCGTACCCCTTTATAGCTTGCCCAATGCTCTTTTTGCCACCAGTTTGTTCCAGGAGAGCTTGCTATCAAACAGAATCCCCAGGTATGGGAAGGAGTCAACCACCTCGATTCTTTGAGCCTAGATGGAAGTATAGCGACTTTTCCCCTATAGGGGCTCCCGCTATGATAATAAATGACTTTGATTTGTTCACTCTGAGGTCTAGTGAGGCCATAAATGAAGAGTATGAGGATATAAGATTCTGAAGAGATACCCCTGTTCTGGCAATTAAAATCACATTGTCTGCGTATGCCAGTATTGGGAGAGAGATGTTATCAAATTTTGGCACGTCTAAAGAAAGGCCAGACAGGGCCGCCTCCTCTCCATTGGTATAGATGAAAAAAGGAATAAGGCGAGGACACAGCCCTGTCTGACACCCTTCTCGATCTTAAATGACTGCATGCATTACCCGCTTCTGCCATACCACCCGGAGGCCGTGGCATTTGTATACAGCTGGTGAATAAAGTGGATGATCAGGGGATCTATCCCCATGCCCTCCATCATGAACCATAATTTAGGGTGAGACACACAATCAAAAGCCGCTGACAAATCCGTGAAGGCCATGTACAACCTCCCATCGTTGGCCTTCGTGTATTTGTCTATGCAAAGCGAGAGGTTTATACACTGGTCGACTGTCCCCCTGTCTCTGCGAAAGCCATGTTGGGCCTGCATTAGAATATTGCGATCCTGGGCCAATTCCTCTAATCTGGCTAGCAACAGCCGACCCATGAGTGTGGCTGTTGTATCCAAAAGGGAGATAAGCCTGTAATTCTTTGGGCTGGCCCTATCTCCCTTTTTGAATATCGGGACTATGACGCTATGGTTCCAAGATGGTGGCGGGGCTATGCAGTTAAAAACATTTGTTATTAGAGGCACCCATAGGTCAAGGCCGGTCTGAAAGATGTCTATTGGAACTCCATCTGGTCCCGGGGCATTCCCTCAAACACACGCTTTCAATCCTTTTTTCACTTCATACAATGAGAATGACAGGAATCCTTGGGTGAGAGGCAATTTATCAGTTTGGGGAAGCTCATGGGGAGTTTGCAATGCAAAAATACTTTCAAAGTGTCCTATCCAATCAGCTTCCTCTACATGGGTATCCAAACACGGGGCGTTTGTGTCTTTAAACTATGGGGCATTTATGACCTTCCAAAACTCCTTACTGCCACATGAGTTTGCGGCTTGTTCCAAATCGTCCCAGGCCTTTCCCCTTTCAACCATTTATAATCTTCGCTTATCTATGTTTATTTATTCAAGAGTTACCTCCAAAAGACACTGCTCGCCATTTTCCTCTAAGTCCTCTGCATTCTCTGATTCTCTTATGAAGGCAATGGTAATCTGAACAAATAATCTGCTTTTTATTCAGAACTCCAGGAATAAACTTTGTGAATATAATCCAATAATTTTGTTTTTAGTGTAGCTAATCTTTGCTGAATATCAGGTACTGGTTTATGATCCATTCTCAGTGAGAACTCTGACCCTCAAACATAGCTTTTGCACTTGTGTACCCTTTACCTACATTATTTATGATGACATTTTGATGAAATATGCTCTTTCAGCTTGTACATGTAGCCAAAGCAATATTCCACTTCCACTTTGTCCATCTGTGTCAGTACCGAACCAATACCATTACACTAGTGTACTGTAATACAAGTTGGCATTTTGAGATTGAATGGTAGCAACAAAGATACATTCTACAACCTCTATTTCAACTGCTTAAAAGCCTAAATCTGCTGGTTTTCTCAAGTAAACTTGACATTATTTTTTAGCAACCTGATCAATGGTTTATCTATGATAAAGACGTTCTGTACATTTGTGGATTCAAATTTACATAAACTAGGGAATGAAACCAATAGTTGTCAGATTGTCAGAAGAGGAACATCTTCAATAGCTTCTACTAGCTTAGGCATAGCCCGTATCCTAATACCTTTAGCTGAGATGATATGACCTTCACATTTTCATTTCAGAAGTATGATTCTGAAAACAACTTGTGCCTGTTGCTAGACCAGCTGTAAGGATGGTGCCTGGCAACTGATGAAACAAAGAGATAGTAGCTAAACTAATGCAGTTGGAGAGAAATAATGAAAAGGTACCAAATGATGGCACACACATCCTAATTAGTAAAGGGAAATGTTGGAGGTAGTGATAGTAGTAAATTGCACATTATGCACAAATCCGCCAGGAAATTCTCCAGTGGAGGAAAGATTACACAGGAAATATGGTTGTTCTTCATTTAAGCAAAAAAACTTTACAAATATGTTGATATACAGCTAATGTTTTTGTTTTTTTGTGCATAGTTCCTCTCCTAAGTTTTCTTATATTTTCAGCAAAAAGAGGCCTGTGTAATATCCTGGTAAAGTAATGTCCATCTTCTTCTTCTTGTTTAGAATGTGTTCAGTCATGGAAAGTGTGCATATTACATATTCGCTTTGGATGAGATCACAGTCTGGAATGCAGGATGTTTGCAGGTGGTTCAGAATGCAGCCACTTGTACGATACTCTATGATACTCAGCCTACCTCTGAGAACACATGTGTCTTCATTCCTCAGAGACTTACACTGGCTTCACGTAAGGAAGAGGATTATCTTTAAAATCCTCTTGTTAATCCGTAGAGCGTTGCATGGGACAGGCCCAGGGTACTTAAGAGAGAATCTATTTCTACACTTCTCTCAGAAGTCTACGCTCAGCAAATCTTTGTTTGGCCCAAATCCCTCGAATCCACAAATCCAGGATGGGTGGCAGGTCCTTCGCCTTCTTAGGACCGTCTTTATGGAATACACTCCCTTTGGAATTAAGATCCATCACATCCACCCCTCTGTTCCGAAAGAAGCTAAAAATATGCCTCTTTTCTACTAACTGATTCTATTCTTTGCTCTCCTCAGCTTTCCACTGTATTTGCAGAACACCAGAACACTCTTCCGAGTAACAGTTGCACTGTAGAAATCCCCTTTGCATTATATTGAGTAAGCCACTGCTCCGAATTACAGTTTGTCTTTGATTTAGAGTCCCCTTACTGTCTCCCATTTCCATTCTCTGAGATTTTCTCGGTAAAACAGCCCACATCCATGGTTATATACAATGGCATAAAGTTAAAAAAAAAGATTTTCTCCTGCAAACATTATGTGGAATTGTTGCAATATTTCTAGGAGATCAGAAAACATCCTCTTGTTGTAACTTCCTCATTATGGGCTACATATGGTGTCTATTCAGTGCTGGCAGGAAATAAGCAGAAGGCGGTACAAAGGCATCAGTACAGCTGAAGGCAGCATACATATGGTCAAGAGGTGGCATGTATTTTAGGACGATGGATGCAGCTGGAACTAGATGGTGACACTGATGACAAGGCTTTGGGCTTTATTGTTCATAGCACAGAACAGTGGTTCATAGTGGACTTTTTTTGTTATTCTGCAGCAAACATTACACAATCTGACCTGATCCTAATCTCAGAACAGTCAAACCTGGATTTCTAAGTATCACTATTTAGCTCCCACAATTTTGTGTGCTGTGCTGGCAGTTATATATATACTGTCTCTCACTGAGAATCCCTGTTCTGTTTTCTTTAAAAACGAGGCCTTCTATGGAGATAGAAGGCAACAGAGTGTCTTTTTAATGTGAGCTCACATTAAAAAGACACTCTGTTGCCTTCTATCTCCATAGAGGGCCTAGTTTTTAAAGAGAACAGAACAGGGATTCTCAGTGAGAAACAGTATATATATAACTGCCAGCACAGCACACAAAATTGTGGGAGCTAGTTAGTGATACTTAGAAATCCAAGTTTCTTATTGTGTTATATATGTTGAGTGGGGGGCGACCTGTTCCTTTAAACCCCTTCAGCTCCTTTGTGATAATAATTCTGCAGCAAGTACCAGGATGATTAATATAGAGCCAATAATATAATGCATGTTGTGTATCTCCAGCTAAAATATGCACAAAGAATTGAGAATGAATTCTTTCATTCAGTAGATGCAATAATTCAGAAACTGAATTTGGTGCCCAGATAGGTCACTGCATGGTGCAAAGGTGAAAAGAGTGAGAAAACAATGTGTATACAAGTAAAAACAACAGATTCTGGACTTCCCTTTAGTAAACACATGCACCAAGGATGATGGTCCTAGGTTCTGGCTGTATGGACGTTGACAGCATTATGACCGTATGGTTAATTAAAAGGACATCATCTGGACAACGGGGGGGGGCTGAGAGCACAGTTAAATGTGGGCAAGGAGATCCCAAACATTATTTTAAAAATGGGATATAGGAAGTACCTGGACAAGTCACAATGTCAGTCAGGACTTCTGGCATAGAATAGGTGCCTTAAATGGTATGCCCTAATAGAAAATGGATTGGATTATACTTTGTTTGAGGGTTGAGAATTGCCATTGTGGCTGTGAAACAGTTTGCCAGAATAGAAAGAGGGTGGCACTAAGTGGAGTATTTTCGGATGGATACTTCTTACCACAGATTCCTCACATTGGGAATATTTCTCAGGTGTCAGACTGGAAAATTGAACTTTAAAGCAGTACTCCTGTGTGGCGGTATGTGGTGTTGCGTGGTTCTGCACTAAAGTCATTCTGCCCTGAAAGTGACAAGCAGAGCCACATACAAGTGCTATCCTTGAGCGCTACCATTAGTTCCTCTGTTTCTGCACCTTCGAGTAAGAAGCTAAAGCTTATACTTAGTCTTCTACAGCTTTCTTTTCTCACAAATGTCGAGTGTTCATGGGAAAATGTCCCCTCCCACCGCCAAGACAACAGGGAAAGCTGTTTCGTTTTTGAAGCAAACAGATGTCTGTGATGGATCCTTATAAAGTATGCTTTTGGTGCCTGGGGTAGGAACAAGATTACAGGACCTTTGATGACTGCACTCAGATAAATACAAAGGCTGTATGGGACCTCAAGGCAAAACTTTATGTCGCCAAACATAAGAAGCAGCTTCTCCCTGATTGTTCATAGTTGAAAGGAGATATCCTTCCCGAAGTTGATCCTGTTGCAGATCATAGTCGAAGTCTTTTGGTAAATTCAAGAAAACGCATAAGAAATCAAAGCGGGCATCAGTTTCTTTTCACCATTCTCCACCTACAGAAAGAAAATGGGGCATCATGTGCCTCCTGCTCTTACTCCCTATCTCCATCAAAGCTCATTCAGAGACTAAACCAGACGCACCCTGTGTTCCCCGGCCCGTTGGTGATGTCACAGCAAGTAGAAGCCATAAAAGGGAGTGTGCTGCTCATTTTTGTCACTTTATCAGTTCCCTCTGGTGCGTCCACAGTGGCTTCCAGTCGGAGTTCAGCTAACGGATCCACCCTCTGCACAACCTGTGCGCCTCGAACTTTGCATCAATGCTGACATCACTGACAATGGAGGAGGATATGCAGCCCATTGCGGTATCTGACTCAGAGCAGAATCTACTACTCCCTCGACTGAGGCCATGTCCAGCATGTACCGGCACTCAGCCAACAGAAAATCCATACGATTCTGTACTTTGCTCTTACAAGCAGTTGGACCCAAACATTGCACAAACATTTCTGCATTGACTTGAACAATATCAACTATCATAATTATATCCTCAATTATCATGAGGAGAACTGGTCTGTAAAATTACAAGATGCCAGTGGGCTGGACACTTCTTAAGCAGACATTGGCCTTGTTTGTCCCCTTGGCCCTGGCACTGAGGAACGCACCTCTTTTGCTGTGGGTATGCATTGGATGGCCAAAGAATGGGACCTAGAGTTTCCAGCTGTGGAAGTGAAGACTAATGTTTTGACAAAGGTATTTCAGCCTGGTCAATCATCTAGGTAGAGTGATTTATATACAGTGTAGAAATTTAGATAAATAATTGAAAAGAAAAGAAATGAGGTTACGATGTTTTAATTCACAAAGTACCTATATCAACCACTTCATGGTTACACAGTTTTTCGGAAAATTATTTATACTTCATCAAAGTACTAGTGCCCACATAGGGAAGGGAGGGAAGTGCTGTGAGGAAATTTAGTGAACAAGAGTGAAATGCATAAACAGTAATCAATTTTTACATGCTAATTCTTTCTATCTGTGAAAACGAGTTATGCAAATGATAATGGAGTATGCATTTTACCACCTTGAATGGTAGGTACATGCACTAATGTGATGTAATTAACATGATGGTTAATGGGGGAACAACCCAAATTCTTGTCATTTTGGTTATATCAATGTGTTTGTTAGGTACACCAAGAATGCTTATGAACCTTTTGCGGAATGAACAGATCCTGTATCTTCTCTGGCCGTATACTGCCTTCTTAGAACTTGAATCATCCTAATCACCAGTAATATGTGTTAAGCCATTTGACGCGGTTGCTGATGCCGAGGTACCTCTCTAGCGTCCTTGGTTTCCCGGCAACTACGAGGGTAGTCCCTTTTTAGTTTCAGCATCTCGCTATATATACGTAGCCACGCCCCTGGTCTTGACTTCCTGGTTAACAGAGCCGCTTCCATTGACTGCCTCGAGACCCCGCTCATGCAGGAATAAATTGTTTGACAAGGTAATCCCGTTTGGAATAAAGTGCAGGAATACGGTAATATAAGCACGATCAAGAACCCCTCACGATCAAGTACTCATGGGGCCGCGTCTTTTGTTTGTTTTCCCCAGATACGATCTGTAGATACTGATCCCGACCTATTTACCGGGACCTGAGGTAAACTTTACACGCTTCCTCTAACTATCTGTTATGTAGTTACCCTGCTGCTTATTCGGCAACAATTGTCCTAATTACGGTCCTTCTCGCATTCAGAAATTTATCGAGGCGAATTTTGACCCGACCTGATGGCAATCCTATCGGTCCTCCCTTCACAAGGTAAATACGTTAATGATCATTGTAGTCCCTTTTAACAGTGTATTCCCAATGTTTTGACCAAGTGGTAACCACGCTTAGGTAATTTGGGATTTTTACTACCCTGCTGAGTTTTTTCCTCATTGTTTCTTACCCTAGGAGGCTTGCCCACCACCCCCCTGTCCTGATGAAGACCCGTTCTGTAAGGGCGAACTACCCTACACCCTCATAGGGTCGAAACGTAGACTGTCCCCCTGCTCTTACTCCTATGGGTATTCAGGATTCATACTTTCTAAATGAGGAGATATTGTTTTTCTGTAAATAAACAGTGACAAATTAATTCCTATATGGCTCCGAATTAGGGAGACCAATCTAGAATGTATACGAGATTACAGATCAATGATGTAAAAATTGATTACTGTTTATGCATTTCACTCTTGTTCACTAAATTTCCTCCCAGCACTTACCTCCCTTCCCTATGTGGGCACTAGTACTTTGATGAAGTATAAATAATTTTCCGAAAAACTGTGTAACCATGAAGTGGTTGATAAAGGTACTTTGTGAATTAAAACATTGTAACCTCATTTGTTTTCTTTTCAATTCTTTATCTAAATTTCTACACTGTATATAAATCACTCTCTCAAGTCCAGGACCCCTCTGTCCATAACACTAATCACCCAGGTCCCAGTGACTATCTTGGGTTCAACCCTGTTGTTTGTAGCATGGTCAATCATCTAGGCAACCATTTTTACTATTTAATGAGGCCTTTATGGACACCCTTTTGGGAACCTGGGCAAATCCATGATCAGGGCCATCATTTGATAGATCGCTTGCTGCCATCGCTCAGTGACAGGAGACTCAGCCGTTCTTACGCAAAATCATACTCTATTAAGCTTGGTGGTGCAGGCATCCATAAGTTAGGTAAAACCAAAGGCCTTCCCTACCACCCCATGTGGTGATGAGTCAAAAAGAATAGAGACATTTGGCAAGTAGATTTTCTCTACAAGCCTTGCTCTAAGGTCAGGTAAAACCCAAGGCCTTCCCTACCATCGCACGTGGTCATGAGTAACAAAAAATAGAGAAATTAAGCAAACACATTTTCTGTATGAACCTTGCTCTGAGGTTAGAGAATGCCGACAGGGCCGTTGCCGTTACTCCATGCCCTCTGGAACACAATTGGCACAAGTTTATCGGCAGCTCTGGAAGACCCTTAGTCCAGCTATTAATGATGACCAGAATGCTGGAAAATTCATAATACGTTCTAGTTTGAACATGACCAACTGCTTAAGTCATGCAATGGGCAGTGGTGTGACACTTCGGTGCCATGGCTGGATGGGCTCAACAGGCTTCTCCAGGGATGTCCAAGTATCCCTAATGGACATTCCATTTTCTGGCTCTCAGCTATCGGTGAAAAGGCGGATTCAGACCTAGAACTTTTGAAAGAGAGCAGGGTCAAAGCATGTTTTTTGGGTCTTTATGCACTCACTAGACAATTTTACTAGCAATTTTACCCTCTCAGTGGCTATGGTTGAGGTTTTCAGTTCTGCCATTGCCATACCCTTCTATCAGCCAAGCAGGACTTTAAGCTCATTTGAGGCTGCTGTTCACAACCAGACTTCCTGAACATCCTGCAGTTCAGACCTCTGCCCCTCCTGCATCTGCAGTGGCAAAACAGCCACTCTGTTGGCGGCAGATTCCAATATGTACTCAAAGGGTGGCAGTTCATATTTTCAGACAAGTGGATCCTCCAAATTGTATAGCGGGGCTATGTCCTTCCCTTTCTCTCCTTTCTGCTGCCCCTTCCACATCATGAGGGCAGATGACGGATAACCACCTGCCCATCTTGCAGAAGAAAGTGAAGGACCTTTTGGCCAAAGGTCCCATGGAAAGGGTAATGGCCTCAGAAGTGGGAACTAGATATTGCTCCCGCTACTTCATTGTGCCAGAGAAGGATGGAAGCCTTGGTCCTACTTTAGAACTTTGCCCTCTCAACGCCTCCCGGTGGAACGGCAAATTCAGGATGCTCACACTAACCCAGATCCTGTCCGCCCTAGGCCCCGGAGACTGGATGTAGGCGTTAGACCTGCAGCACACTTATATCCAAATCCCCGTCCTGCAGGCTTAGAGGCATTACCTTACAGTTCACGGTGGTCTAGCAGCATTTTCAATTCACAGTGATCCATATTGGCATCACCAGTGCCTCTCAGGGGTACACAAATGTAACGGGGGTAGTCACAGCACACCTTCAGAGTTCGGGGTACCAGTCTTCCCCCACCTTGACTGGCTGCTGAAGCCAAGCTCACCCAGGCAGTTGTCAACCACATCCAGAAGACTGTAAACCTATTAACATCATTGGGGTTCACAATCAACAAGCCAAATTCACACCTGACTCATTTGCAGGTGCTTCCATTCATCTGAACTATTCTGGATACAGTATGGTTTCAGGAGTTCCCACTGGAGAGTAGAGTCGAGGACATGTGGCTATGATCCCTATGTTAGAGCCTCTGTCCTGGATCTCAGTGCTGGGATTGTTGACCTCCTGTATCAAACATATTAGCCTCTGCAGTAGGGTCTCAAGTCTCAGTGGACCCAGCACTTTGGAAATCTGTTGGGTTGTATCCATTTAGTTGCAAAAGAACTGCAGTGGCGACTGCTGGAGCACAGTTGGGTCAGTGGAAGACTGCTCTCCCTTCCCCACCCAAATTTGACAGTGATTATGGCTGCATCCCTTCTGGGTAGGAGAGGCCATCTGGGAGAGGTGGCTACCAGAGGCCTGTGGTCTCCGGCAGAGTCTCAACTTCTCACCGATTTGTTGAAGTTGAGAGTGATTTGTTTGACTTAGAAGGCCTTCTTGCCCACCATCAAAGGATGACTGGTGGAGATACTCACTGGCAACACCTCCGACATGTGGTGCTGCAACAAGCAGGCTTGGTCCTGTGCCAGGAGACACTACACCTCTGGATGTGGCTTGAATGGCAGGTTATTTCTCGGGTCGTGAACCACCTGACAGAATCTCTAAAAGCTAGTGTGGATGTACTCAGCCATCAACGCACAGCGGATCACAAATGGATAACATTTGCACCTGGAGGCATTTGCAAGGCATCACCCATCAATGAGGAGAACCCCGGCGCAGTCTTTTCATCACAGCAGAGAATGTGCAATGCTAGTGCTTTGCCTGCTGGAATTTTTATGGTGACTCTCTCTCTGAGACGCGTTCCACCTGTATGCCTTCCTGCCACTGCCTCTCCAGCCCTGAGTTCTAAATATGATCAGGAATGACTCAGACTAAGTAATCATAGTGGCATCAGTGTGGTACTCAGAACCTCTGGGCATGAGCATCTGCATTCCGATCAAGCTGTCACTTCAGAAAGGATCTTCTGTTGCAGCAGCAGGGTAGGGTACTGCATCCAGGCTGGTAGTACCCCGCACAATTTGCATCTCCTTGCTTGGAGATATAGTGGAGGCAGTTGACTGCCTACAACCTTCTCCGGGTTCATGCATGCAATCATGGCAGTGAGGTACCCCTCTCCAAAACCGTTGGCACAAATTTGTGGCTTGGTGTAGTGTACACCAAATTGAGCCCCTGCAAGACAAGTTGTCTGAAGTTTTGTTATTTGCTGTGTCCCTGGCCAAGGTCTTGCATTGGGTACTGTTAAAAGTTTATGTGTACGTTCTTAAGTTTTTTTGCGGTTGCTTGATCAGCCGTCTTTATTTAAATAATCTGTTGTGATTACATTTCTGAAAGGTTTACAACATTTATTTCCAACAAAACCCTTTGTGATGTCATATTGGGACGAAATTTAGTACTCACTTTTTGATGTGCACCCCTTTTGAGTCACTGCTCAAAATGGGTGCACATCAAGACTTTGGATGTTGAAAACAAACTCTCTAATTGTCATAATATAGGCTAGGCATGTGGAGAGCTGCAGGCACTTTCTGCCAAAAGTGGTCACTCGATTTCATGTCTGGCAGGTTATCACCTGTCTGGCATTCTTTGCCCCCTCACCTGTCTGAATAGGAAGGTATACCATCTGGACCCTAAAAGGGCACTGAGTTTTTAAGTAGATCATACCAAGAACATCAAGTGGACAATCAGCTCTTTGCAGGCAAAGAAGGACAAGGCAGTGTAAAACATCTCCTAATGGATTGTTTTCTGGATCAAGGTCTCCTAAGCACTGGTTAAGAAGCAAGCCACAGAAGGTTTACAGGCTCATTCCACCAGAGCCATAGCTACTTCTACTGCTTTTGCAAATGAAATGTCTGTCCTGGACATTTTTCAGGTGGCTAAGTGAACGTCATTTCATATGTTCACGAAACACTACTGTCTTGACACTCAAATCTGCTGAGAGCAGCATTTTGCCTACTCGGTCCTGCAGACTATTTGGTCTGAGGCAGTACATAGAACCACCACCTGGGGAGCTACTACTATAGTATATATTCCCAATGTAAGGAATCTGCAGTTAGATTAACCCATCAGATGAATAAATGACTTTCCTTTGGTAATGATCTTTCTGGTGGATATTCTTCTAACCGCAGATTCCTCACCAACCATCTTGTGTCTCAGTTCTGTGAACTGTGCTCATTTTCATCTAAAAAGATCCCAATTTAGAAATTTGCACAGTGGTTACACTAATCTGTTGATAAGCTGTGCGACAGCATAAGAAAACAACTAACATCAGTGCAAATGGGTGGTACTTACATGCAGGAGTTCTGCTTTAAAGTTTCAAGATCTTCTCTAATGCCTCAAGAATATCCGAAAGGGGAGGAATCTATTGTTAGATAGAAGATCCACTATTAAGATCATTACCAAAGTTAGTAACTCATTCAGCAAGGAAAGAGATAAATGGAGCACCATTAATTGTAGGTGCTTTGTGTACAGACCGTAATCTAGCGCTCAATGCATCATCTTAATTTGACACTCACCACTAATAAACTGTGGCACTGTGCAGGGAGTTGGTATTGAGCCAACAATGCAATAAAAAAGAAAATGTTCTTTGCCTGACAGTTACTCTCTGTACTGGGCACATCTATCACACCTTACTAGTGGTCAGTGTCAAATTAGGAAGATACATTGGGTGCTTCCCTTGTGGTTGTTACACCACTGCCCATATTTATGAAGAATTTGCGCTGTGCTTGCGTATCTTAAGGGGAAGCAAGGAAAATTCAAAGGTTTCAGTAATATTTAGAAAGCCACACAAGACCTGGTTTCATGGCTGTGCATGTCTTTGTAAAGAAATGTAACACAAAGTAGCTGCTTGCTTTGTGTTAACTTACATTTCAACTTGGGAGACGTTCCATGGGTGGAGCACGAGCATTCCAATGCATTCACACATGGAGTTTAGCACATTCCCAGATTTCCGAATACTTATAAAACTGGGAATGTGTCAAAATGCTACACCTTCCTGAGTGAGGTGTCATGAGGAGAAATATCTTTGTATCTCCTTCTAATTTCCTCTTTCTACATGTGTTGCATTCTGCAACACATGTTGAAGGAGGAAGATGCCTCTAAGGAATGCTTTTGCGCAGGAAGGTATCCCTTTCTGTGCAAAAACAATTCTGCCTGTAACACAGGCACCCTTGCACTGTTATACAAGGGTGCCAGCATTTGCGCTAAGCTGCAATGTGCCAGAGCAAGAAGAGAACAGAAATGCTCCATATCTTTGTAAATATGGAGCATTTCTGCTTTCTCCCTTTTACGCACTGCAGTGCAGCACAGCAACTTTGCTTGCTGTGCTGCGTTGCAGGAAAGTTTAGTAAATGTGCTCCCAAGTGTCTCCAATTACCAATGATCCCTTTTTTATTCTGAGAGCTGCCATTTGGGGTTCTCCTTGTTAGTAGCTTACTTGATGCCATTCCACCCTTTTTGCAGTTCTGCATGCTCATTTATGGCCATGATTGTGATCCTTGGCTCTGTTTCTTACAAAATATGATCCAAGCCTCAGCCTATTTAGGCTGTGTCAGAAGTCCTGGTTGGCATTGTCCCTCTTCCAGACACTTTCTATACACCATTTTCTAATCATCTTTGGGACCTCTTGGCCCACATACAACAGTACTCTCATCCCCCCTTTTCCTGATGATGACCTTTTAACCAACCATAAGAGTGAAACACCGTCGAAATCGATACACGCAGACTCAAGGACCATCATCCTTGATGCCTATGAATTCTAATGGGGATCCCTCATCTTTGATTGCTTACCTTTATGTTCTTTCTAGTCTTGAATAGGCTGTTTTACTTTTATTAGACTGGCTTTTCTAGTTCTTTCTTACCTATACTCCATGTGATTGCCTTTTGAATGCACAAAATTTAGTTTTTGATTAATTGCATCATTGAATTAACAAATTAAAGTGTTTTACATGCCCTATGCATGTCAATTCTTTGTGCATTTTTAAGATGCATATATACAAATTCATTGCACTACTAGTTCTACACTAATGTTCAGGTACTTGCTAAAGAATTAAAAAATGAGACCATTATGAATCACTATTCTGTGCTAATATATTGTAGGGCATTTGGGTTGTCCCTGTGGCTTTGAACATAGGGATCTATAGGTGGCATGTGGCGAAGCTATAGGTGTGCCTCTGGGAGTTGGCACAGCATATGACATCCCTGAATGTCTGTCGTTGTGGGGATGTATGCATTTGAATTGGGTTGGGAGAGTTTAGGCTATGACTGTGTGATTGAGAGAGTGGCTGGGTAGCTGAAGTAAACATTTTGCATCCTTTTTCATTCAATGAAATGTGTTCCATGGCACCCAGAAATTGCCAAACATTTTACTGCATATTCCACTTGATGAATTAGAGGGGCATATTATCAAAAATTGTGTTAAAATTATCTCTGGTTTAGCTGCAGAAAACTGCTGCTAAAGCGGCGATAATGGGCTTGATAATATGCCCTGGAGAATTCCAATAGAAGCCCATGTTCACACCAGAACATGGACTTTGAAGAAAGAATGGAAAGGTCGATAGAGGAAAGAATGGAAAGGTGGTAGGGAGAATACTTAGAAGGGGCAAAGGATGGATGGAAGAGAGAAATAATCCCCAGATGACATACATGAATTGAGGGAAAGATGGTAAAAAGGCAGATGGGTAAAAGGATAAAAGAAGAAAGAGTGTAAGGAAGGATATGTTGATTGGTTGCTGGTGAAAGGAGGGATATATATATCTGAAAAGCTGAAATGATAAATGGCTGGATGGAAGACAATATAGACTGATGAGTAGTTAGATGGATGGGTTGATGGAAAGATGAAGGGGAGGCAGGATGGATGGATGAACAGATGGAACCGAGTAGATGTAAGGGTGAAATGATGGATGGATGGAAGGGGGATGAAAGAGTAAAGGGAACTCATTCAAGGAGGATCGGATAGTTTGCTTCACATGCTATGTGTGATTAAACGTATGTTCAATTGTAGGGGTTAATCTTCCACGCGCAACTATATATAACATCTGCACACATATAATCGATGTATACCCGTTGTATGGATTATTATCTACACCACTTTTTTTGGTGCCACCATGTCACCTTCCAGTGACCTCACAGGGCTCTCTTATGAGTACCCCTCTCTATCATTACACTGGCTACCCAGAGCTGCACAGGTAGGGGTTTTATTGACATGGAAACCATTCAAAATACATCATTTGGTATGCTGTCTTGTTAATGGTATTGAAATTTGTAGAGCACGACTGTTACCCAGAGGTGTCCGGCACTATATGACGTCCTATAGAGGCCTGAAGACAGAGAGGCTATGAACTGAGACTTAGACAGAGAAGAGCCAAGTTTTTAAGACTTTCCTGAAAGCTAATAGATTAGTCATGAATCTAAAATGTAGCGGAAGGTCATTCAATGCCTTAGCTGCGCGGGCCACAAAACTTTTGCCACCCCAGCAGAATTTTCGAACCCTGGGTACCGATACCAGTTTTGCCTCTGCTGATCGTAATGATCTCTTTAGTATATACCAGTGAAATAGTTGCTTAAGATACTTGGACCAGTTCCTTGAAGTGCCTTACAGACCACACAGAGGGCTTTAAATTGAACGTGTTTCCTTATCGGCAACCAGTGAAGCCTTCTGATCTCGGCTGAGATAGAAGCATATTTTGGTATCCCGGTAAGCAGTCTAGCTGATGTATTCTGTAAAAGTTGCAGTTTGTTCATAAGCCCTTCATACAGGCTCATCATAAGCCCTTGTAAATACTTCACATACAATCTGAATTTATCTCCTGACTCTTTGTCATTCTACTTCCTTTCAGGCTTCTGTTTAAAGCTGCTCATGTACTTTGTTCAGGAGAGAGCTCCTCACCCATTTTACCAACAACTGTTGGTCAAGGTGCTGCTTCCTGTGGGATATTCTTTCTAGTAAGCCTGAGAGCAATTGGCTCACAGCCACTCCAAGACATCAGAAAGCACTACTTTGCAAATACTCTTAGACACCCAAAGATTCTAATATACGAAACACCAATGCATTTGCTTTTTAAATTAAGTTTTCAATTGTCTAGTTCTTATTTACCACAATTGTGTGTTCATTCCAACTCAAACTCACCCAATCACTCGCATTCTCCCACATGGACAAAGCCACTCACATTCACCCACCTGCACACTCCTGCATCCAATTTTGGTTGAAATATTTTTATGTCATCGCCTCGCCTAAATTTGTCTATACATTTAGCGCTGAGTTAAGGGCAGTTTGGGCAAGATGCACATTATTAGTACACCAGTAACATTATAGGACCATAAACATTTTAACCGGTGACAGTAAACACATAATGTTGGAAAGCATGCTGTTTCTTTATATATTTGTTGATTATAGAAACGAACAATAGTGCATTTATGACATCACACTTGTACTGTAATCACTGTTGTGAACTTTCCTGTACTCTGTAACAGTACTTGTCTGATATGACAATGTTGTTTTCTTAGGTAGTCTTGTGAAATTACGATATGCTTAGCAGCACCTCCCATGCTTTTCGATTGGAAGGCCCTGACAGATCAAGAAAATAAAGCAAGAGACTTGTATTTTCAGGAGTAGGAGAGTCTGGAAATCGGCCAGGCACTCAATATGTGTTTTATTAGATGCATTAATGTGTGATCAAGATTTACTTGGGGTGGGAAGGGTTTTTTTTGTGTGTCTCTGTGAGAGATATATGCTTGCACTGCTAATTTGTGTTCTGTAACTGTCCACAGTGTGTGTGAAGCTTGCACTATTGTTGCTGGGATTTGCCTGTTTTATGTCTGTGAGTGACCTATGGTTTTGCTTGTTATTCTGTGATTGTGTGCAAGCCTTTCAAAAGATGATGCCTGCAATGTATTTTGTGTGCGAAGATGTGTCTGGTGCTGCTTACACTCTTCTGTATGTGAGATTGACTTGTTGTTGAATGTGTGTGGCGAAAACTTGCACTGACGATTCCATGATCTACCTGACTGTTGTGTATAAGAGGAGTGTGCATAGCTGCTCTCTGAGCTGTATTTTCTCCTATGTATGTATGTGAGTACCCTCGTGTGTGGTGTGATATAGGATGGACTACCTCTCATTGTGATGTACCAGGATGCATACACTGCCTCAGAGTTTCATCACCCTCACCCTGCTGCTCTTTTCACTGTGAGGTCATACCCAAACTGATATTTACATCTGCATGTCGTTTATGCAATACATCATCCAAAAAAGGCTTCTCTCTTGGTAAATGCACCCAAACAATTAAAATAGGTTCAGCAAACTCCAAAAAGTAGCGCTGCCACTGTTAACCTAAGGACCTTCGTCGGTTAAATGTCTCGAAAGTGCAGTTCACACATAAACTTCAAATAAATTTACAAAAAATCATATATTTTTTTAATTGAATGGTTCACATTAAAAAAAATTTTAGAATCATTCACATCCGCTAGTTTAATTTTTTCCAGTTTAAACTCTTATCGCTTTTTTTAGGTGTGGCTTGGTGGACATATTGCTACAAATTCTTTAAATTATACATAGAGTGGGCCTTGTCTCAACTCGGAGAAGTATTACTTTCTCACCACATGCTATTGGCTTTTACTGGAATGCATGAGGGACCATTTTACAACTGAAATGTAAATAAAGTCATGTGGGTGGCGCACAGGCTTCGGTGCATAATGGTTGTGCTTTTGTGGCGTGCTCCCGAGGTTTCACTCTCTACCTCTTAGAGTGTTAAGAACATGAACAATTATAGCATCCTCTGATTAGGGGATGACCCTCTAGGCACAGCTCTAGGTCCACTATGTAGCGTTTAAATTCTTCAATGAAATAATCCAATGAGCGTTTTCCTTAGATTAGGTATTTTCTTTTATTCAGAAGAAAATTGTATTCATTAACTTCTTATATTTCTCATTTTCTGTACAAACAGTTGAACATTATACTTCTTTCAACTTTCATTTTCAAAGGCGTTCCCAATGCATTTCGTGCACTAGGTGCACTTCTTCGGGAGAATATCTAAACAAAAACCAATGAATTCATGTTGAGGATAACATCCTACAAAACATAGGTATTCAGCATTCTATTAAAAGTGACTTAATAATCCTGTGTGATACCGTGATGAGTGTGAGTGGGTAAGTGGAGTTAATTCCATGTTATTCCAAATGAAGGTGGATAATAGAAAGGTAGCGTGAACCGGTCTGGTGTCTCGATGGATATAAAAAAACGAATGGTGCCCAAGTCTCGTGAATAAAAGTGAGAAGATCAAAAAATTCAAACAGTTTCTCGGGATGAAAAGTAAATGGCATAAATCTAGGTGATTACATAGGGTCTAATGTGCAATAAAGAAGAAGCGTGCATTATTGACGGGTATTAAATGCAAAGAAAGAACGTGCATTATTAACGAGTGAGAAATCAGATCTCTTACTCGGTAAGTGAGGTGATTCATTTCTAATGTGGAAGTGAAGGTTTCTTACCTGCCGTCATAAAGTGAACTGATTATAATTTTCTCTCCTCCGCAGTCAAGTCGGAGTCGGAGACGAACCGGCTTTCACTCCGCAGTTATAGTTTGGAGATCGAAATGGGACTAATGGTTATCCGTGAGTTAGTATTGACGCCATCTTGGAATGGTGAATAATTAGGACTATGGTAACCAGGGAGTGATGAAATCTATGGGGTTCCTAATGTGTCTCAAAACAGTAAATGATAGATAGCAATGACGTAAAATAAATGCATAATTACATAAGACTGTGGTTTATATCAGTATCATTTTAAAGGAATTAAAGGTAGCACGCAAATTCCAATCAGTCATTGAGTCTGTTCGGTTTCATGGAGTTGAGAAAATATATCCAGTGATTTTCTCTTTGTAATAAGGTCCTGTTTATATTTCTGCCTGGAATTTTGGTGATGATTTCTGGTACAGCGAATTTCAATTGGCTTATGTTGTGATGTCTTTCATTAAAGTGTGTTGCTACTGTAGATAGAATGTTATTCGTTCTGATGTTGCTTTTGTGCTCTGATACACAAATTTTGATTTTCCTGATGGTTTTGCCCACATATATAAGTCCACATGGACATTTTAGATAGTATATCACGTTTTGTAAGTCACAAGTGGCTGTCGTTTTCAATTTGATGGTTGTTCCTCTCAAAGGGTGTGTCATGGTGTTACCTTTGATTATGTTGTTGCAACAACTGCAGTTATAACACAGTATAGTACCTTTATAGTTCACTGTCTTTGTGTCACGAGTGTTCTTCAATATATCCTGAATATTTTTACTTCGTGTATAACACTAAAAACCAGAAACGATCTCCTTTAACAAACAGAGAAGAGCAAATCATTAAAGACTGTGATCATATCTACATTTTCTACTCAAAGCCATCAGTATAAGAAAATCATTAAAACTCATTGGCCACTCCTCACGAATGAACCTGATTTCAACAACATCATAGCCCAACAACCTACATTTGGTTATACATGAAGTAAAAATATTCAGGATATACTGAAGAACACTCGTGACACAGAGACAGTGAACTATAAAGGTACTATACCGTGTTATAACTGCAGTTGTTGCAACAACATAATCAAAGGTAACACCATGACACACCCTATGAGAGGAACAACCATCAAATTGAAAACGACAGCCACTTGTGACTCACAAAACGTGATATACTATCTAAAATGTCCATGTGGACTTATATATGTGGGCAAAACCATCAGGAAAATCAAAATTCGTGTATCAGAGCACAAAAGCAACATCAGAACGAATAACATTCGATCTACAGTAGCAACACACTTTAATGAAAGACATCACAACATAAGCCAATTGAAATTCGCTGTGCTAGAAATCATCACCAAAATTCCAGGCAGAAATATAAACAGGACCTTATTACAAAGAGAAAATCACTGGATATATTTTCTCAACTCCATGAAACCGAACGGACTCAATGACCGATTGGAATTTGCGTGCCACCTTTAATTCCTTAAAAATGATACTGATATAAACCACAGTCTTATGTAATTATGCATTTATTTTACTTCATTGCTATCTATCATTTACTCTTTTGAGACACATTAGGAACCCCATAGATTTCATCACTCCCTGGTTACCATAGTCCTAATTATTCACCATTCCAAGATGGCGTCCTTACTAACTCACGGATAACCATTAGTCCCAGTTCGATCTTCAAACTATAACTGCGGAGTGAGAGCCGGTTCGTCTCCGACTCCGACTTGACCACTGAGGAGAGAAAATTATAATCAGTTCACTTTATGGCGGCAGGTAAGACACCTTCACTTCCACATTAGAAATGAATCACCGTGCTTACCGAGTAAGAGATCTGATTTCTCACTTGTTAATAATGCCCGTTCTTTCTTTACATTTAATACCCGTCAATAATGCACGCTTCTTCTTTATTGCACAGTAGTCCCTATGTAATCACCTAGATTTATACCATTTACTTTTCATCCCGAGAAACTGTTTAGATTTTTTGATCTTCTCACTTTTATTCACGAGACTTGGGCACCATTCGTTTATTTATATCCATCGAGACACCAGACCGGTTCACGCTACCTTTCTATTATCCACCTTCATTTGGAATCACATGGAATTAACTCCACTTACCCACTCATACTCATCACGGTATCACACAGGATTATTAAGTCACTTTTAATAGAATGTTGAATACCTACGTTTTCTAGGATGTTATCCTCAACATGAGTTCATTGATTTTTGTTTAGATATTCTCCTGAAGAAGTGCACCTAGTGCACAAAATGCATTGGGAACGCCTTTGAAAATGAAAGTTGAAAGAAGTATAATGTTCAACTGTTTGTACAGAAAATGAGAAATATAAGAAGTTAATGAATACAATTTCTTCTGAATAAAAGAAAATACCGAATCTAAGGAAAACTCTCATTGGATCATTTCATTGAAGAATTTAAACGATACATAGCGGACCTAGAGCTGTGCCTAGAGGGTCATCCCCTAATCAGAGGATGCTATAATTGTACGACTGCAATGTACACTTAGTCATCATGCTGTTGTAACACTCAACTCTTTTTCTCCTATATGCCTTCTACACAGAAATAAACCTTTTTTGCTTCTTTTTAACAAGCGCTGGCAAAGCCAATATGGCAGGCTTCTATGTGAAAAAGAACATTTATACACGCAGCAAATCTACACAGTAGTTGTAAATGCTTGTATTTTTGTGCTTTGGCACATGAAAGCCAACTTTCTTAACTTTAACAGTGCTTGCTTCCAATTTAACAAGTGAAAGTTAGCACTTGGAAGCCACAATCTTTCTCCCTCCTCGCCTTCTGTGCTGTCTTTCAATTGACAAGGACTCTGTTAGTTTTCGTGAAACAAACAAGGCAATCGTTCCTCATAAAGTAACACCTTAAAACGGTGGCTTCTGACAAGTGTTAACTCTTAACTGTCACAGTTGTTAAAAAGTGATAGAAGTTACACGAAAAGAGAAAAGCATACATAGATGGGCTATTCTGGGATATATGGTAATGTGATCATTCAATATCCCAAGAAAATGTGCTCTGTTGATTTCCCCTTTAACAAGATGAGTAAATATAAATGGCAAAATCAAGTTAAATGAAAAAAGCTCAATATTGTTGACCCTCTTCCTTCCCATTTATCGACTAGGCGCCTAGGAGAAGCGCGTGTTGTCAGGTGCATCAACAATATGGGAGGTGGGTGCCAAATATACAAACTTACTTAGAGTGCATTCTCAGATAGAGGTATACAAGTGATTATCAGTACCTCACACACTGCAACATAGGTTAAAACAAATAAAATAGACAGACCACAAAAATCATGTGAAGGGGCAATCGGGTGGGAGGCACAACGAGAAAGCAGAGAGGAAAGTAGTGTGAGCAGAAAGTGTGAGTTTATGAGTGATAAGAAAACATAAGGCCTTATGTAGAAGTTCCTTTTACATAACTAGTTGGTCATAAGTTTCACTTGTGCATCCTTTGTGCTCAGACTCTCACAAATACGATGTTGATGTTCCAAAACCCACCAGATCACATGTGTCCAGAACTGGCGCTGCAGGAAAATGTGGGCAGAATATTGCACCTCAAGGTCTTCCACATCTTTGTGAGCGGCTTGGGGATTTTCACAATTTGAAAAACAAACATCTTGATGCTTTGCAAAGAATCATTAAAAAAAAAACGATGTTATGCACACATTTTGTTTTAT
This sequence comes from Lissotriton vulgaris, assembly GCF_964263255.1. NCBI lineage: Eukaryota > Metazoa > Chordata > Amphibia > Caudata > Salamandridae > Lissotriton > Lissotriton vulgaris. Next base: position 237,703,148 of record NC_141691.1, read on the forward strand.
TTCAATGCCGTCGCCCCCTTCAATGTCCAAAGAAACCATGGTTTAAGGTTTTGCATTTCTTGGAGTGATTCCACTCATATGCATGCAGTTTGAATACTGTCGGTAGGCCAGGTTTAGCCTGAGTAGACTCTTTGCATACACAAAAGCATTCCACTATAGAAAGTGAGATGGAGAGAAAGGAAGAGGGAGGGAGAGAGAGGAAGAGAGAAAGAGATGTTGATTCCAATTGCTGTTCTAAGTTGACGCAACCTGAGTATACCCTCTCATTCACTTTTAATGCCATTCACACTTCCACGGTTACAACCCCACACTCCCTGCTCTAACCACCCTTTGTAATCTCCATTGGACTCATAGTTGATGGTCTCTATCCCTTAGGTTTTTTTGACATTGGACAATAAAATAGAACCAGAAAAAAACAATGCACAGTCTTGTAGTTAAGCATTACCAGATGGAAAACCAGTAACTAGAGTCATGGAGAAATTCAGTTCTGCTGGAATGTTCTTCATTGCTGTCCAATATACACACACACAATCTACATGTTGCCAATTAGATGTAGTGAAACCATTTGTAGCAGGTCAACTGTTTTCTTTTTCATTAGGAACAGCACATTGTAGTGAAGCATGTGATTCAATGAACCAAAGATACATTTGAAATGAGTGAGCATCAGTAAGTTCGTTTTTTGTTCGAATGATAAGCCCTGGGCCAGATTTACTAGTGCTTTACAACAGGTCTGTGTTACTTTTGTAATGCAAACATGACACAAAGTGTTAAGGTGGGATTTAATGTTCAACAGAAGTCTGGAATTACGTTGTGTAATATCCCAAAGCAAGACAACATCATGCAATGCGCGGCCATGTGCTACTGTGCATTAAGGAGGCATTCCATAGGTTATATAGGGGTGTTCTCATGAAAATACCCATGGGTTTCGATGCAAATCCCAATCTAGAAAGACTGGGATTTACTCCAAAATCCTATGCAGTTAATTTGAGGAGAAATGTTTTAATTTCTCCTCATTTTTCCTGCTTTACATTTGTGCTGCAGTGGCGTTAAAACATTCGATGGGGCCCACCCTGTAAAGTACACGGAAGGAGGCCTCCCTCCCTGGCCCACCAACTAACACTTTTGCGGCGGGGGGCCATGGAGCCTGGGCCCCCCCTACACAGTGGGTGCCTATTTTATGCTAGTGGTGTGCTGCATTGTCCTACAAAGTAGGAAAAGCCTTAAGACATAGTTTTTGTACTGGAAGGTACTCTTTCCAGTACAGAACCTATGCTTGAGAGAACGCAGATACTATTTCACTGTGGTGCAAGGGTATCTGCACTGGTGCATGTCTGCTAAACGTGTGCCCCTGCAGGGTGAGATGAGAACAGCTGCACATCTTAGAAGATACAGTGCTGTTGTGCTCTCGGTTTTCCACACACCACATCGCAGCAACTTTAGTTGCTGCCCGGCTTTGCATGACTTCTTAGTAAATCAAGTGCCCTGTATTTTTTAGGGTCTTTAGAGAGGTTTGAGGTTATTACCAGATCTAGCAAATACGGGCCCTGTGGAGTGAGGTATTTATCAGCAGTTGTAATACCGCCTATTGCAAATTTTAACAAGTAATTTAGTGCCTACCGGGTGGTTTTCCCTGTAAGTTTTAGCCGGATGCCCTGCCGAGACTGACTTGGGGAAAAATGCAGATATATAATTTGTAACGTAACTCGTAATTACCCCATGCAGAAAACTTGACAAGAGTCAGAACTTTGATCTCTCAGAGCATTATGTATGTGCAACAGCCGTCAGGTATTGATTTGATGTGGATCCATGAAAAAAAAAGCAAAAAGGGGTTTACTGCAATATTAGAGGGAGCTCCCACAACTCCAAACCTTTGGTGCAATGCAATCTAAAGAGAAATAGCAATACTGAACAGCAGACTATGATGTTGTGTTTTAAGAACATTTCGAACTATTTGGTCTACATGTTTATATTGATTTAAATGTATTCCTTTGACTGTATAGAAATCTCATGTTGTTTTTTTATGCCTCCATGGAAATGTGTTAAAAATGTATTCAAGTAATAAATGCTAAGCCTTTTGTTCAATTTTTGAGCCATGGTATCGATGAGAACATGTCCTTCTATGTTCATTCACAACATTTCAACTGTTTACTATCCGCCACGCCAACTGGAAAATGTATCTCCGTCCGAATGCCCTCAGAAGGTGCCAATGTCAGCATTACTCTTTTAAATGTGTTCAAAAATGCCATGTCTCTGTACCCCCTATTGTGCATTATAATTAAAAGGCGGGTAAATCCTGTCAGTGCTGTTATATTTTGCATTGTTCTGTTACTGTTTATGACACTGTAAATAAAATAAAACATATACTACTGTGAAACAACTTGTCTGTTGTAGCAAAAGTTTTGTTTTATAGTCAAAACAATCAGTAAAGACCACAATCTGCTACCAATTCCGCATTGCTAACTTCACCAGGACAAAATAACACTGGTAATATTTATAAATAAAAGTGTATTGATAATAATCGATTTGCTACATTGGCTCTTAATCCATCATCTGCCATAATCAGCAGATTTTAAAGTTAATAAAACATGTGTTGCTGTACAATGAAAGGTCCTTTGCAAAGGTTTACTAATCACCTTTCAGTTGCAAAATTGCTGTATTTGGATATTAAACTTATACTAAAAACAGGACAGCTTTTTACAGACAGTGTTACCATGCGTTAAAATGACAAAATAATTAAGTAATAGTACAAAATGTGCCACATTAGGCAGCCTAGCTTGCCTTTTTCTAGCCGCATAAATTAGTCAACCCTGTGCATAATTTGGTCCTTCCCTGCGGCATAATTACAGTGGCCTTTCATATAACTAACTGCAGCTTCAGCTAAGAAACAGAATTCCTTGTCAAATAATACCAGCTTGTTGGGGAGGTGGAGGAATGCATGGGATCCTTGTGAACTGGCATAATTTGTGTTTACCAGTGTTCCTCGATGATTTTGTTTTATTGAAAACAGATTTAAGGTGTATTTTCAGCCATATACGGCCCATGGGGCCTGATCCACAGATGTACAGGTTAATGCATATGAATATGGCATTATTGTCTATGTCAGCACAAATCAGGAACAAAACATTACCCAACAAAATGACTGAGTGGGCAGTGTCGATACTGTGCTTTCCCGGAGCCACCCACCCGGACTCAGATGTCTCCTGACCAGGCGGGCAACTAGAGCCAAATTTCGGTGGGGGGCTCAAAACAATTTCAGGGGGGGGGGGGGGGGAGAGGGGGGTGCTAATTCTTCCAACCATAGACAGGGTGGCTGTAAGAAGGGGTGAACACACAACAAAAGCCTCATTTACAAGTAAATGGTCTTTTAAAGACCTGTTAAGTACTCGGGTGCGGCTGCAATTAGATGCTCGCCAGACCGCGAAACTGTCTCAGCCCGGGCTGACACACACGACGGGGGCGGGGGGGTTGGGGGGGGGGGCTGAAGCCCCGTGAGCCCAATGGGTGTCGCGCGCCTGCTACTGACACATGTAGATCATATAGCAGTTCAGTGAGTCAGTATCCCTATCTGGGTTCAACTCCTGGGTGCGATGCCACGGAGGCCAGGGGCTCCAGGAGAATGCCATGGTACTCGTCCACCACTGTTCCTCTATGATTTTTAATTAAGCAAGACATCTATATACATCTAAGTGCTCAGACTGGATATCAGCGGCTCTTCCGTTATGGCGGAGGAGTGTCGCCCCACTGCCGAAGCCAGCAGATGAAACCATTAAAAATAAAGCGATAATAAAACAATTTTATTTTTTTTATCACGGAGCTGGAGCCAAGTCTTAGGGACTGCGCCATCTTTTGACAGCCGCAAACATGGAGGAGGAGTGGTGGGCACTATAAGTGGGCATTTCAGTTTGCCCTGCTGTCTTAGGACGGCCAAACCGGCACACGCACTTAGAATTTCCCCTGACTCCAACCCCAGGTGGAGAACAGCAGGCACAGGCACCCAGTCCCAGTGGGAGCGCAAAAACAGCCAGCTCAGACCAAATCCTACACTTCTCATATGCTGGGTAATGGTCGTATCAGCACAAGAGCAGCGTCTGGATTGGCTATGGAGAGTCTGGGAGCCTTTGCACCAGTAGCAGAAGAGCATTGGAAGCAGTGAGACGGCGAGGCAGCATGTGGCTGGTGAGTGATCCTTTATACTTTTTTTATTGTCCCTCACGCTTACCCGCCACTTTTCGCACATAGAAACCGCCACTGTCAGTAATCTTCTTTAATCTGATTCCTGCTCCAAGTCCTTTCTCTGAAAAACATTCATTTGGTTGTCTCTGTAAGTATGTGATCCATTTTTTATGCTACATATAAATTAAAAAAGAGAACTTTAGTCATTCAAGCCATTTCGCCCAATCAGGCCATAACGGAACACTAGGCTCCCTCCCCTTCCTGAAAATGTTATTAAAGCTTCACTTCCAGCCAGGCGAATGAGGAGGGAGGACAGGTGTAAGGACTGGGATAAGGAAGGCAGAATCAAGTAAGGATGTGTGCCAATATGTAATCCAAGCATTATTTCCTCATTCTCTCCCTCGTTTAAATTCTTATTCTGGAGGATATACCCAAGAGGTGACCATTTGGGAAAATATGTGTGGCTCAACACAAAAGCACAACTAACTCCAGTATTCTGAATGCTCATCTAGTTCTATGATATGGAAAATTAAATCAGAAGACAGTAACAGTAACATCATGTGTAAAAGACAGAAGTAATAAAAATGTTGGCAACACCCCCTTAACGCCCACAGCAAATCATACGACAGCATCATAAGAAACTGCAAGAGGTAGGATATCCCAAGAGTTTAGAAGAGAATCCCTGCCAGGCCATGTTGCTGTGCTCCAGGTGGAATACTTCTGAATGGAACTGGGAGTGTCTACCCCCTCTTCCTGTTGACCAGTTGTGTTGACAGGCTGATAGCAGAAAATGAGGTATTAATCTTCTTTTGTCGGACCTAAAGTTAACAAAAAGTGCTTTACTTGAATGAATGGAAGTAAACCTGAGCAGGCAGAGAATTGCCTGAGCCACATCTGAACTGTGGAGCAGAGAGGCTGCCTCGGTGAACAGAGAAGGGCAAATAAAATAGGGGGCATATTATCAAGCAGCAGCGATAATTATCGCTGGCCGCTCTTAGCGAGAACTTTTTTATCGTAAGCTATCGCTGGCAATTATCGCCATGCTATCGCTGTATTAACAACGCATAGCGCAATGGCGATAATTTTCCAGCGATAGCTTTTCCATGGAACATCGCTGAAAAACCAGCGATGTAACATGTAAAATGGCGATAACAGTGCTGATACGACCCTGTGGTCGTATCAGCATAATCCACCCCCATTGTAAGGTATAGGTAAGTGTGCATTTTAGCAGACGTTAGTTTTTGGCGAAAAACGTGGTTTTCGCCCAAAACTAACGTCTGCAAAAATCTGTGGGCCTCCTTGTAAATATCGCAATGTACATTTAGCAATATTTTACAAAAATTGTATTACTCAGCCCCAGTGAGACGTTCCATGGGTGGGGCATTAATGTTCCCATGCATCCACCCATGGATCTTGGTGCATTCTCAGATCTACCATGAGTGGTAGACCTGCTAATTCATCAAAATGATACGCCTTCCTAGGGAAGGCATAATGAGGAGAAATGTCTTTATGTCTCCTAGTTTTTTCCTCTTTGTACCTGTGCTAGTAGAAAGAAGAAAAATCCTCAAAGGATTGTTTTTGTGTGGGAAGGAGTCCCTTCCTGCATATAAACAATCTTGCCAGCAATACAAGCACACTTGCACCATGGTGCCAAGGTGCTTGCTTCAGCACTAGGCAGCCAAAAGTGTGCCAGCACAAGGAGAGAGCAGGAAAGCACCATATTGTGATAGATACGGCATATTCCTGCCCCCTTCCTTTAATACAAAGCAGTACAGCAAGGTGTCTTGCTGCATTACTTCCATGAAAAAATTATAAATAAGGACCAAAGTGTTTATGAATTCCTTATGCACTATAGCAGCTAGTGCCGCCCTTTTAGTTGGGTAGTTTTTCCATGAAAAGCTCATCTCCTGAGGGTATTGCTTCATGCCCAATAGAAGCTACATCATCTGCTAGCAAGTTTCAGTTAGGAGTAGCCAAGTTAGCTGCATGTGCATGTATGTGATGTTTATCCTTGATGTTCATCGGGCATTTATGAGTACGCATTGGTGGCCCTTTAATTGTCTGGTCAGTAAAACCTGCTCGGGCATTTACAGAGTTATAATTTTTGGGTATATCAACTTCTTTTTAGCCAGTGGTAGTCCAACTCCAGTTCAGTTCTCTTTGGTGATATCTTGCCTATGTAATACATATTGGGACTCAAGATCTCCACGCCTGAATGGGATGCCATCAGGCATGATGTGTTGGATTGCTAAGTGGGTTGATTGTGAGCATGTCTTGATAATTCTCAAAGTTTCAAAGTTCTGCAGTGCCAAGGCTGGGTGTCAGCCTGTTCACTTGGAATGAAAACAGTATGGTAATAGTATGTCTCACTTTTCTATTTTGTTAGGACTCAATCAGGGGGACCTGGTGTTGTCCTCATTCTCTTCACAAACCTAAACCACAAATAATGTGCTACAAGCCCCTGTGGTCAGTGTGAATGATGCATTAGGTGGTGGCTGGGCAAAGTCAATATAATGGCAGGACATACAAGGGAGAATTTAAGCAAACCAAATGCAACTTCTTTTCAGAGATACAGAGATTGTTAGAGCAAAAAACAAGAGAGTGGGAGAGAAAGAGAAGAGACAGGTGGCATACTTCCCGACCCTACAGATTCAGGCCACTGTTGATCAGCTGGTCCTACAATCTACAGATTTTACAGTGCAGTCCTACAGATATTTGAGAGACCCTGCTGTCTTGATTGCCAGAAAGCTTTGATACACATGTGTTCCTGAAAGATAGACAACAGGCCACCTGGGATGGCGTAGCAGTCCCCGTCATCGGCTGCTCTACAGGAAGCAAAGCAATTTGGAGATCCCTCTTTGCGAATATGTGCCTGCTGGGTATCCGTGATAGCTTCAACAATGTCTCAACAGGTATCAGTTAAGAGCTAATTATGCACTTAATTAATATGGACATAAGTGGAAGTACTAATTATGCACTTAATTAATATGGACATAAGTGGAAGTACAAAGGCGTATTACAGTGTTTTAATAAACATTTCAAAACACAGAATAACGAAAAGCAGCATCAACATTTTCCAACAGTAGGTGCAGTGAATATAACAAGGTCTATACTTCGCCACTATGAGGCTTTTTTAAAAAAAAAAGCCCTTCAAGGGCTTCCAGACACCAGTAGGAAGACTCTTGTCCAGGCTCTCATCATTAGTTGCCTGGACTATGAGAATGCCTTGCTGACCTCAGTAAATGACTCTCTGTTGTCCAAACTGCCGGTTGTCAAGGACAGTGCCGCACGGCTAATCTGTAATCTCCCCTCTCGCTCGCCTTCCTCTCCGATCCTAAGGAAGCTTCCTTGGCTGCCTATTAGGAAGTGTGTCATCTTTAAACTTTGTTGTCTGACACATAAAGCTCTTCTTAAGTCTCAGCCTGTTTATTTGCCTTCTCAACTAAATCTTTGCCTTCCCTCAAGACACCTGGGATCCTCCGACAAAGCACTTTTTGTGATCCCTCTTATCCGTACTACAAGATTTGGGGCAGATCTTTCTCTTACGCAGCCCCCTGTCACTGGAATAAACTTCCTCTTAGCCTTTGCTCTTGCCTAGATTTCTCCTCCTTTAAGAAGGGGTTAAGACCGCTTGTTTTTGACTCCTCCCTGTTCGCGCAGTGCAGCGCCGGCATACTCCTCCAAGAGTGAGTTGTGCGCGATAGCAAATGACCATTAGTGCATGAGTGCAATGATGAAACTAAAATTATTTATAATCATGTATCAAGTCAAGAAGTCAGTTTGTCACTGAATCAAGTGTCGATGGCGTTTTGACCACAACTATTGAGGGTCGTCATCAGGACCATAATGCACATAGAGAATGTAGTGCTGATCAGGAATCAAGTATAACTGGTCATAAAGCAGTAAAATAGGATGGGTCCACAACTGAATATAATCGTGCGACATCACTTGTCTGTGGTGGCTCCAACTGTATTTGTGCAGATCTGATATCTACAATAAAAATAAATTGTACCCTACAACAGATTTGTAGGGAAGACCCAATCAATTAGGTCCCAATGCCAAACTTGTGGGTATTGGTAGGGGAGGCAAACGATGGCAGGCACAAAATCACTATATAGTGCAAATCCTATTACTTGTCCACCAGTTCTTTGTATGGACTATAGATTGAGGCCAGAGGGGATCCAAACCCAACTAAATTGCTAAAACGGGACAACCACTGAATCGTACTAGCGTTTCACAGAAAAACAACCTCCTCGATTGGCTGTCTCCACCCTAATTAGGTGGAGGCAACAGATCACGTAAGTTGTTTTGATACATGATTATAAATCATTTTTGTTTCATCGTTGTACTCAGGTACTAAGATCTCATTTAATTTCCTTTATATGTGCTGCCTTCATTTTTCTGTGTTTTTTTCATGTATTTCAGAGCACTGACTCATGAGCACTAAGTGTTCACCACGTTTTATTTACTGCACCTATTATTGGGAAATGTTGATGCTGCTTTTCAATATTCTGTGTTTTGAAATAGTTATTAAAGCACAGTAATGCACCTTGGTACTTCCCCATGTGTCCATATTAATTAAGTGAATAATTAGCTCTTTACTGATACCTGTTGAGACATTGTTGAAGATCTCACTACTCTCCCCGGTCTCAACTGGGTCGACAGGTTCCCCTGTGGTTTGTTTTACTGCTGGGTATCCGTGGCACAGCTCCCTCCATCTAAACCTTTCCCTGTTTCCTCCTCCGTGCCATGGCGCGCTTATGTTAAGAGGAGTTCAGTAGATGAGAGGACAGAAGGAGCTGGTGTAAGCTCTGTCCTTGCATACACAGGGCCTCATTTACAACAAAATGAGGCAGCGCTGCGCTGCAAGCCATCTTGCTGCACCGCACTGACTCAAAGCACAGGGATGCGTCATATTAACAACAATATGACGCATTGCTGTGCTTTCCCCTGCGCTGTCGCACAATTGACGTTTTTAAAGACAATGGTTACAATGTGGCCCAAGTGGTCCAAGAAAGACGCAATAGTTGTGTCAGAAATGAGAGCACTAGCCTGAGTCGGGATAGGCAATCAATGCCAGAAGGAGCAAGGAAATGTGTAGCCAGGACACGTTCCAATCAAAATAACATTTGTTATTTATTTTCAACAATATGCAAAAATAGTTCAGGTGCTTACATAAAAAAGTGAAGTAAGCGTGATGTGGTAAGTGAGGGTGACTTTAAAATATATACATCGCATTGACAACACACAAACAAACTCATGAACAACTTGATGGAGTTCTTGTTGTGGGGGGTCGATCTCAGTGACTTGAGATCATCCTCAGGACATAGCATATGCGAGCAAGCTGAATCTACAAGAAACATTACATAGTATGTTAACTCCTTCGACGCTCATGACGAGCTCAGCTCGTCATGGTGTACACCTCCATACACTCATGACGAGCTGAGCTCGTCATGAACAATGGGGATCAAAGCTTTCCAGCACAGGAGGAAAATAACACTAGCATCGATGGTGTTAAGGTACAGTCCCTGGATTGATGTATCATCAACTATTATTGGAAACAAGTGAAGTAGTGCTCCCAGTGAGAGATAATCCTCATGTTGCTAAAGACTTGGTTACTTAGTGCCATTCAGGGTCTGGTATTCAAATTCTGTGTCAGACATATTTACGTAATTACAGTGTAGGCAAGGGAAGAAATGATGCCCGGAATTGTATAGTAATTCGAATAGGCGAGGTATAGACACGTAGTTGGAAACCAAATGTTTGAAACAAGTTGAGGACAAAAAAGGGAATGGACATGCCAAAGAGTAAGTTTAATGACAAGAAGAATAAGAAGCGCGTAAATTGTGAAAAAACTAAACTTACTCTGAAACTGGACGAAGCCGGTGAGAATGTGGAAGGATAGTAGGAGGGACGCAACCAAGGCGTTCAGGCAGTGAGCGGCAGAAGATGAACGATAAGTGATGAACGCTGGGATTGGGGTCTACCAGTGAGCTGCTTAGACCCGGGTGACTAAAGGTAAGAAAACAGCTCATCAGGGCTAATGGAAACATGAGTGAGGTATGAGGCTAAAATGAATGAATAGACTTACTAGGTACTCACAGCGAGTTGTTAAGAACAGTGCCAAATGTGAAGGCAAGAGAAGGAGCACTCAATATGGCTCAAATCGGTCAATTTCCAAAATCTGTAAGGATAAATTAATTTATGGTGAAGGCACTACTGATAGAACGGATAGTGTGCCGCGCTAAAAGCTGAGCAGCGCAGGCCACCGACAGCAAGCGGCGGACTTACATGACATAATTAATATAACTTGGCGGCCGATTTGTGGTGCAACATGGTGGTGTTGACTGCAGAGGATAGTTAAGCTCCTTCCGTGGTTAACTGCCTATGTTAGTAATGAGTCTACATTGGGCAAGGAAAAAGCTTATACATATAGAGAAAGGGCAGTCTCAGGTAAGCTAATAACTTACTTTAGGTACGGGCCGCATGAGTCAGTCTGTGTTAGAAGAGCGGGCTGCGTCTCTGGCTTTCAAAAGTGGATGCGCTGGGTGAAGGGAGCGAAGGCAGAGTGCCAGGTGCTCTTTAAATGATGAGCCGGTGTGCCTGTAGCGTGCAGCAGGTCGATTAGAGTGGGAGGTGTCTAATTAACCCCGTGTGGGCCATGATAAAGGCAGTGATGCTGGTGTACCTCGCTACACATTTCCTTGCACCTTCTAGCATTAATTGCCTATCCTGACTCAGGCCTAGGGGCAGATTTACAAACCCCTTGCGCCACTTTTGCGTCACTTTTAACATGGGAAAAGTGACGCAAAAGTGGAGCATGGAGCTTGTAAATCTGCCCCCTAGTGTTCTCATTTCTGGCGCAACTCTTGCGTCTTTATTGGACCATTTGGGCCACATAGTAACCATTGACTTCAAAAACATGACATCACCCCAGGTTCTAGTATCTGGGTACCCTTGTTCACCTTACTACGTCGCACAATTGACTGCCATGCACCAGCACAGGCACCCTTGTGTCATGTTGCAAGTGTGCCTGCATTTTGGGGATGATTGTTTTTGTGCAGGATGGGACACCTTCTTGCACAAAACAATCATTAAAGGAAGAATGCAGCAAGCATAGAAAGAGGAAAAAACGAGGAGAAATAAAAGTATTTCTCCTCGTTGCACCTCCTCACACCTCCCCAAGGGAGGCGTAGGATTCTGACGCATTGCCAGGTTTACGAAACATTGTAAATCTGGGAATGCGGCTGAATCCATGGTTGCTGGGTGGGCAGCAACACCCATGGCACATCCCTTTCACGCAAAGTGATGCATTTAAAGGGCCATATTTACAAGGCCATCTACGCAGGGTGGGCTTGTGTGGCCTTGTAAATATGGGCTAGTACACTACACCGCCAGCGCATCAAAAAAAGTGACTCATTAGCGGCACATTGGGCTTGTAAATAATCCCCACAGTATATAGATCATTCAGTTCCATAGGCTGCTTTAGGAAATATGTTAAGCACTTAGGGCCATATGTATCATTCCTAATTGCGATCGCAAACGCCGAAATTCGCAGAATTTCGGTGTTTTCGATCGCAATTAGGCTTAATGGTATGTATGAAAGCAAGACTGCCTCGTAAAATAAGGAATCGCATAATTTGGGATTCCTTATTTTGCGATTGCATTTAAGGAATCGCAAATTGCTATTCCTTAAATGCAATGTAAGAAGCACCGAAAAAGTGCAAGTTGGCCATAAGGAATCATAAATAACCACCAACTTCAAGTTGGTGGTAATTTGCGATTTCTTTGAAAAATGCACTTTTTTTGCATTTATCAAAGTGCCATGTGGCGCACATATGTATGTGTGCCACATGTGCACACATGCACATTTCAGGGGTGCAACAGGGTGTCCTTTTGACATCCTGGCACCCTTGAAATTGCATTCTCAATTTGTGATTATCTAATTGAGAATCGCAAATTGAGAATGTCTTCCCATTCATTCCTATGGGCCTCTGGAATAAACCCAGATCTGTGACTGGGGGTAAATGTTTTGCCATTGTGCAGCATTCCGTCCATCATCTTGTGGGAAGGGTATGCCCAGACATGTGTCCCGTGCTCACTACGCCACTGGAGTCAAGCTATCCTGGCTGATGAAGGCTGATAGTCAGAAACCGGTCCTAGGATGCTTGATTCCGTTCCAGGGAAGACATGGCTTGGCAGTTCAGTCTGGACTGTTCCCAAGAGGCACAGCATCAAGACTGATTTGCATATGGCCATGTCTGAACTGGGGTGGCTTGGTGATCAAAATAACGATGGATTAAACCCAGATCTGTGACTGGGGGTGAATGTTTTGCCAATGTGCAACATTCCATCCATCATCTTGTGTGTTTTGCTGTTCACCTTACGTGGGAAGGGTGTGCCTAGACGTGGGTCCCGAGCTCACTACGCCACCGGAGTCAAGCTATCCTGGCTGATGAAGGCTGATAGCCAGAAACCGGTCCTAGGATGCTTGATTCCGGTCCAGGGAAGACATGGCTTTGCAGTTCAGTCTTGACTGTTCCCATGAGGCACAGGGTCAAGACTGATTTGCATATGGCCATGTCTGAACTGGGTTAGCTTGGTGAGCAAAATAACGATGGATTAAACCCAGATCTGTGACCGGGGGTGAATGTTTTGCCATTGTGCAACATTCCGTCCATCGTCTTGTGTGTATTGCTGTTCACCCTATGTGGGAAGGGTATGCCCAGACGTGAGTCCCGTGCTCACTACGCCACTGGAGTCAAGCTATCCTGGCTGATGAAGGCTGATAGCCAGAAACCGGTCCTAGGATGCTTGATTCCGGTCCAGGGAAGACATGGCTTGGCCTTTCAGTCTCGACTGTTCCCATGAGGCACAGCGTCAAGACTGATTTGCATATGGCCATGTCTGGCCATAGACTGATTTGCTCACCAAGACTGGGGTGTCTTGGTGAGCAAAATAACGATGGATTAAACCCAGATTTGTGACTGTGGGTGAATGTTTTGCCATTGTGCAACATTCCATCAATCATCTTGTGTATATAGGTCTTTATGGCGTTTTTAATCACAAGAGAACACATTGATTCTTCTAGGATCACACAATGTGGGCACGTGGAAATGGTGACGTTAAAGCTATGGTCATACTGCACTAGCTTGTTGATGACCAGATATGTGAGTTTAAGGCGGAAGTGGAAGAGTCTTTGAATCAACAGGAGTCAACAGAAGGGTGAGGGTCTTTCACAGCAGTGCATCTGCTCTTAGCACTGGGGAGCTGAGCCGCAGTGTCCCATTGCAATTGTCAGCAGAAGCGCCTGTGGGTCTTGTGCCACACCCAGGAACAAATAAACCTACCCAAGTACTCCGGGCTGTATGCGCTTTGCCCTTCTGGTTGGAAGCAGGTATGGGCGCTTGCACGGTACCGGCTTCCGCTCAGTATTTAATTGGAGGAACTTTCCAGCCGCAAAGGTTACTGGTGAGTCTGCGGGCGGGGTTTGGTGTTTTTCTGGTGGGCATTGCAGCAACACAGGGTTTCCCTGGGAGAGAAGGTGCCCGCCTGTGCAGCGGGGCAAACCTGAGGTTGCTGGCTGCTTCAGTGCGGCTTGTTGTTTTGCCCAGGGGGTCTTGCAGTATTCCATCTGAGAGTTTCAATCTATGGTAAAAGCAGCTTATTCTGGACCCCTGACATTTGCTGCCCCAAAACATCGATCAAGTAATCCATCTAAGCCATCTGCCATGCTGCAACATTGTAAGCATATATGACCAGAGGATTGCAACACAGTGTGACATTGTCAGCGAGTTTTCTGATGAGACCTGGAAAGAAATCTCTGGCAAGTTCACTACGCTTGAGTTTTAGTAGGATAAAATAGGGTCATCCATCTTTCAAATCTTCGAGCTATCCAAGCTAGCACAGCTTTGGAGCCATAAGTCTATATATTAAATACAAAATGCAATCGGGCAGGGAAAGAAACAATGCTTCAATATTACAGAAAAAGAGAAAACTCCAAGGAACCATAACAATGAACAAAGCACAGCACGTAATTCAAAGTAACTTGAAAAAAATAGCCAATAGGATGGATCAGTGGCTTCACTGTCCATCTTGTTTAGGAGGTCAGTGGTCTAGACCTCAAAACATAACCCACCTTGGAGAAAATATATATTCTCAGGCTTCAACACATTCTGCAGTTTTAGCCCAAATCACTGCCATGAGCAACCACAGGGAGCAAGAAGGTCAGCCATTTGAGTTGATCCAGTGCGGCTCCAACCCAAACCTCCAAACCATCACTATATTTCCTAGGAGCTATCACACTTTACTCGTCAGTGGGGCCCATAGCACCACGAGTCATTCATACACACACATCACACTGCTCCCAAGATCAGTGAAGACTAAAGGAGGAGATCGTGGATTTTAGCGGAGTGTCTTAATTCATTCTAAAATTTTATACACTATATACATCTGCAGTTTATCAATATAACCATGGATTTGTCATTTGAGAAACATTAAAACACCCCACCATTTGGTCAATGGATCATCTAGTAAAAGTTAACTAATGGACAACAAGACCTGCTTAATTCTGGATTTATTTAATTTTCATTTAGTATTAAATCTGTTTTATTATTAGAGACAGAGAGAGTAGTACAAAAAACGCCTACAACCCAACGGGCCGGCTGGACAACACACTTCAGGATATGCCATCTCGAGGTGTTGGAGACACACACAACGTTAAACACAGCATGCCACCTACAACCCCAAGGGGCCGGCCGCGTTTTAAATTGGAGCGGGAAAAGGGGGAAGGGAGGGGGCGGACAGGACAGCCGAAGCGATACTCCGGTGGCATGCAAATTAACAGGAAGCAAACGCATCGCAGCGGCAGCCTCGATCCCCGCACCGAGCGCCCTCCCCCCCCACCCAGCCAGAATAGGAGATGCAAAGCAAAGAAGGCAATGCCTTGGGTGTTCCGGAAGTCCAAAGGTGCTCTGGGTGTCTCCCATAGGCACTTTCAATGTCCAGGGCCACTCTGTGTAGCATTAGTAGTGCTAACCCTGAAGGAGGAACGTGACCATATGGCCGCGCCCACTGTACAGCCGGGAAAAAGAAAGGCATAAGAAGGAGAAACAAGAAAGGCAGAAGAAAACCCCCCAACCCACCCCCTCCCGAAGCCCATCCCCAACTCCCCCTCTCCTCAACCCCCTCCCTCCCACCCCAGGTCCAGGTCCAATTTGTACCACCCCGTGGGGAGCTCCCCCCTTTCCAATTCAACAAGTCTCCGTGTGTGATAGATGCAGAAGGTGGAGGTACCTGGGGCACGTGACCTCCCTGAATTCCGTGGCTAGGATATTGAGGAATGGCTGCCACAGCTCTACGTACTCTGACCCCATCCCTTCTTTGATCAGTGACAATTTCTCCATGCCCAGCACCGCCCACAGACGTGAAAGCCACCCCTGGAATGAGGGGACATGTGTGGTACGCCAGAGGGCCAAGATGTTCTGCACTGCGGATCCGATGGCGATGGTGATCAGTCTGCCCCTCCGCGACTTCAGAGGGTACGTGATGGGGTTGGGAAGGCCTAGTAGAACATATGCAGGGAATCTCGGAAGTTCAGTTTTAAAAAGTGTGTCGACCTCATCTAAGACCGACTTCCAGTACTCCTGTAGGTGTACACATTCCCAGAGTAGATGCACTAAAGACCCCGCCTCCCCGCAACCACGCCAGCAAGTCGCCTCCCTATTGTGGTCCATTTCATGCAGGCGCAGCGGTGTGTAGTACCAATATGTGACGAGTTTGGTGAGGGTGTCTGTTAAGCCCATGTGATAGGCAGAGTGACGCGTGCGGTAATAAATATCCTCCCACTCTTTGGCGCTGAGCGTGCGACCTAGTTCTCTTTCCCAGCGGGCCCTACCGGCGTTATAGACAAAGGAGTATCGGTCTATGAGCATGTGGTAAAGGTCCAAGATAAGATGTTTATCCATCTTCCTCGAGAGCAGCCAGTATTCGTAGGGCCGCAGTTGCCTGGCTGCCATTTCCCGCACCTGACCATTAAGCGCCCAGTGGCGCGCTTGTAGGTAACGTAGACGTTCCGTCTCAGGCAGGCCATGGATCTGCTTAAACGTTTCGAAAGGGATAACCCCCTCGGTGTCGTACAGGTGAATTAGGACTCTGCAGCCCGCCGGACACCACCATTCATATGCGATGATGTCTTGACCTGGGGAGAAGTCTGGGCTCTCCAGTATGGGTGTAAGCGGAGAGGGGAAGGTGGTCAGTTCATGTTTAACATTAGTGCTATCCCACATCTCCAAGGGTGTTCTGGTAATGAAGGAGACATAGAGATTGGGGGGCCTATGTTGCCTACGGAGAAAAGGAATCTCTTGGAGCGGGTGACCTGCTATGGCTTGGTCTTGAAATAGCCAGTGTTTCTCCGACTCCCAACGGCTCCATTCAACCAGAGTTCTCAGCTGCGTCACTTGGTAATACAGGAGGGGGTCCGGCAGTCCCTCCCCTCTCCGGCGGCAATGTAGCCAGCCTGAGTTTCAGTCTAGGCCTCCTGCCATTCCAGACGAAGTGTGCCAGTTCGGATTGCGTTTGTCGTAGCCAGCCCTCCGGTGGCCGGAGCGGAATGGCTCGAAATAGGTAAAGGATCTGGGGCAGATCCGTCATCTTGACGGCTGCTACCTTACCCAGCCCTGACATCGGGAGATGCTTCCAGCGGAGCAGTTCCTTGGGAATAAGGGTGCTCAGGCGCGCATAATTAACCCGGACAGTGTCCTGCAGAGTCGGGGCGAGGTGAATTCCCAAATAGGGAACCGCCGATTGTGACCACCGAAATGGGAAGGTGGTCTGGAGGCAGGAGCGGGTGTGTGCGTCTAAGTAGAGGTCTAACGCCTCCGACTTGGTCATATTGACTTTAAAACCCGAAACTCTAGCGAAGGCGTCGAGATCCGCCATGCAAGCTGGCAAGGAAGTCACCGGGGAGGAGAGTGACAGGAGAATATCGTCGGCATATAGACTGACGGTATGAGTGTAGGCTCCGACTTTAATTCCCCGTACCTCCGGGTTGAGCCGTAGCCGCTGGGCAAGCGGTTCCATGTATAAGGCAAAGAGCAGGGGCGACAAAGGGCACCCCTGTCTCGTGCCCCGCTCGATCGGAAAGCGAGGTGAGGCATGCCAGTTGACTTTGACCGTCGCCGTTGGGCACAAATAGCAGTTAAGAGCCCACGTGCGGAATTTGAGGCCTAGCCCTGCCTTCACCAGTACTTGCTCCAGGTAAGGCCAATGGACGCGGTCAAACGCCTTCTCGGCGTCTATTGCCAAAAGCATATACTCCCCCGCCGTTCTTGTGGCCTTCTCTATAAGATGTAGTGCCCTTTTCGTGTTGTCCACTGTTTGGCGTTCCGGGATGAAGCTTGCTTGGTCTGGCTCAATCAAGCAAGGCATGAGGGGTGCTAGACGGGTCGCTAAGATACTAGTGTAGATTTTAAGGTCTACATTTAGTAGAGAAATAGGCCTATAGGCCTCGCATCGTGTCCGATCCTTCCCCGGTTTGGGGATGACGGAAATGGTGGCCTCCAGAAGATCCCTCGGAATCACCCGAACTCAGCGAAAGAATGAAAGAGAGCGGTCAGTAGCGGTGCCACCTGTGCGCAGAACGTTTTGTAGAATATTGCAGAAAAGCCGTCCGGCCCAGGCGCTTTGGCTAGTTTGAGGCGTGAGATGGCCGCAATGACCTCTTCCGGCCTGATCGGCCGAGCTAGAGATTCTGCCTGCTCTGGAGTTAGTGAAGGAAGGGGAATGGCCTCTAGGAAGTCCGCGCTTTCTGCTAGGTCCAGGGGCGACCCTGTAAACAGAGAAGTGTAAAAATCGCTAAAGGCTTCGGCAATGTCCGCGTCTTCGGTAACCACCCCTCGATTTGGTGTATGGATCTCCTGAACCGCTTGGGTTGCTGCACCTCCCTCAGTGCCCGTCCTAGTAGCCTCCCACACCTGTCTCCCCCAGTGTAATATAGGTGTCGTATCCTCAATGCGACGTATTCTGCCCGGTCTTGGTCTAGCGCAGCTAGTTTCTGCCGCACCTGCCGCAACTGTCTCCACACCCTTGGAGCCCCGGTGCGCTGATGCATGCGTTCTAGCTCGCGCGTTTTCTGTGACAGCTCTTCTCTTTTGCGCGCTCTCTCCAGATTTCCAGCAGCCGAGATCGCTATCAGTTCCCCCCGGAGGACTGCTTTGAGCGCTGCCTAGCAAGTGGCTAATGAGGTGTCGGTGGTATTGTTATGTGTTAAGTATTCGCTGATAGTCCCCTTAAGCTTTTCCACCACTTCTACCCTATGTAAGAGTGTGTAACGCAATTTCCAGGTGCGGTGAGTGCGGGGTGTCGGGGTGAGGGCGAATACAGCGAGCACTGGAGAGTGGTCACCCAGGGACGCGGCTTCAATCCCAACGTCTGTAGCAAGCATGCGTAAGGGGGTGGAGACCAAAAAGTAATCAAGGCGGGCATAGGTTTTGTGGGTGTGTGAGTAGTATGTGTATCCCCTCTCGCCAGGGTGAAGGCTACGCCATAAGTCTACCAGTCCCATATCCCCCAATCTGGCCTTCCCCTCCGCCGAGAGTGCTCCGGCCTGTGAATGTCGTTGCCCTGACCTATCCTGTAATGTGTCCATTACTAAATTCAGATCCCCCCCACTAGGATATGTCGGTCAGGGGTCGCGGCGATCTCCGCGAGGGCTGTGTTGAGGAACTTCTCTTGGCCCTCATTTGGCGCATAAATGGAGCACAACATGAAGGTGTATTCCCCCAGGGAAAATCTGTATGCAAGCAGCCGCCCTCTAAATTACGCCCCCTTCTGCAGTTCTTTCAACCTTACACGGCTGTGAAACCAGAATCGCTACTCCGGCCGTCTTGGTGGGGGAGGAGGAGAAGAATTGGTGTGGGAAGCATCGGGACTGCATCCTAGAACAATCTTTCTGCAACAGGTGGGTTTCCTGCAGAAGACAAATGTCCGCCTTGGAGGCCTCCAAAAGGGAGAGTATCGCCTTTCGTTTCACCGGATTGTTAAGTCCCCGCACATTTAGGGTGAGGACCCGCAATTCAGGGGGGGTCATAAGACAATGCACGGGGTCAGGCCCCCTCGCCCTGTTAGAATAGGTGGGAGTCACTTTGCTCGACAATGAGTACATTGTTAGACCTGGAACCTGCCCCCCCCTCGCACCCGCCCTCCCCCCAAGAGAACCCCATAAAAGAAAGAAAAGGAAAAGAAAGAGATGGAACATAGTAATGCCAACATTTCCAAATATACGTATTGTCCATCATCCGAAGACAATTGGTGAACAGGTTAGAGGGACACGTAGAGAAGGGAGAAACGAGCAACCTCCCGTTCCCCTCAAAGTCCGTCGGGACTAGTCCTGGAGTCAAGGGTACGTGGTCCCCTCCGGCACCAGCCAATGAACCCAAGGGTGCATGCCTCAGGCTAGAGAGCTCAGTCCCTCACTGCTGCCTCCGTTACTAGGGCCACCGAGGCCACCACTGCTCCCCTTTCGCGCTGAGTGATCGTAGGATCCGGTCTTGGCGAGGTCGAAGATTTGCCAACCTTCTGCCATTCCTGGGAGCAGTGTCGCCGCCGTGAAGGGGGCGCTTCCTCGTCAGGTGACCCTCCAGGTAGGTCCAGACCTAGGAGTTCGCAGGCTGCCTCCATCGATCGGATCTGGATGAGTTTCGAGTCCCATTTAAAGATAAGTCTGAACGGGTGACCTCAAGAATAGGGCACCCCTTGCTCCCGAACGAAGGTCGTGACTGGACTGAAGCTCCTACGTTTAGCCAATGTGGAGGCCGCAAGGTCCTGATACAGCGTGGGCTGGTGATCTCGAAATGTCAGGGGGGAGAGATTCCGTGCCATCCGTAGGATCTGCTCCTTGAGCTGGAAGTCATGGACACAAACTAGAATGTCCGGTGGTGAGGCCTTAGTGCCTCGTGGTAGACCTACACGGTGCACCCGGTCCAGCTTGATCTCCGAAGGTGCCGCATCGCTCAAGATAGATTGAAAAAGCGCTTCTACGTACTCTCACAGATCTGTACCTTCGACTTTCCATGGCACTACCCGTATTCGTATGTTGTTTCGGCGGGACCGATTCTCGTGATCCTCCGTGACAAGGTAACCTCACCAGCATTCTATCAGCGCTGTTGTGCTTGCGTCTTTATTTTAAAAATCTCCTGTTTCTTATCTGTTTTAATTTAATTTCTATTTTCCCTGCTTTTAACTGTGTGCTCGCGCTCCCCCTGCCCACCTACCTGCATTATAATTGTGGTGAATCACCGCCGTTTGAGCGGGTCCGGGGATCTTCATTCTCGCTCGCCACCTTGGGAGCGAAGGGGTCATTCTTGGGGGCCGTTCTCGAGCATTCTAGTGCTCTTGCAAAGAGTGACACGCCTACTTAAGGCGTCTGCACTTGAGGGTTCTGCCCTGACAAGGTAACCTCACCAGCATTCTACCAGCGCTGTTGTGCTTGCGTCTTTATTTTTAAAATCTCCCGTTTCTTATTTGTTTTAATTTAATTTCTATTTTCCCTGCTTTTAACTGTGTGCTCGCGCTCCCCCCGCCCACCTACCTGCATTATAATTGTGGTGAATCACCGCCGTTTGAGCGGGTCCGGGGATCTTCATTCTCGCTCGCCATCTTGGGAGCGAAGGGGTCATTCTTGGGGGCCATTCTCGAGCGTTCTAGTGCTCTTGCGAAGCGTGACACGCCTACTTAAGGCGTCTGCACTTGAGGGTTCTGCCCTGGCAAGGTAACCTCACCAGCATTCTACCAGCGCTGTTGTGCTTGTGTCTTTATTTTTAAAATCTCCCGTTTCTTATTTGTTTTAATTTAATTTCTATTTTCCCTGCTTTTAACTGTGTGCTCGCGCTCCCCCCGCCCACCTACCTGCATTATAATTGTGATGAATTACCGCCGTTTGAGCGGGTCCGGGGATCTTCATTCTCGCTCGCCATCTTGGGAGCGAAGGGGTCATTCTTGGGGGCCATTCTCGAGCGTTCTAGCGCTCTTGCGAAGCGTGACACCCGTGATATGCCTATTTAATACGCACTACTCAGAGTGCAGCGGTGGCGCGCAGCGGGCACGCCTTCCCTGCGCCTGAGTCGTGCCAGAGTCCTGCCCGTCTGCGCCCGTCAGCGCTAAGGAGGCGCGGGTCGCGGCAGGACTCCTAGCTCTAGTCTTATCGTCATGACGTCGCCTACTATTATATATCTAAGGGAGGAACTGCTGGCCATAAGGGGTCGGGTTACTAACTGCGGCCATACCCCTGTTGGCCCGCTATGTGGTCCGTACCGATGTACATGTGGAGGTTGGTCCTTGGACACTCCTGTCCCCATCCGAGCGGCGGAGACGCCACGTTCTCACAAGAGCACGGCAGGATTGCGTGAACTCAGCATTTGGAACCTAAATGTTAGATCATTGGTCAAACATCATCAGGAGATATACGATCTTATCAAGGACGAGTCCCCTGACTTGTTCTTTTTGACAGAAACCTGGCTGCAGGACACGGATACTTCCATCCTCAACCTGGCCTTCCCCCCGGAATATTCCATCTATACGCTGAATCGTGCTACCAGGGGGGGAGGTATTGCGTTGGCCACCAAGTCGTGTTATTCGTGCAAGTGGAAAGTCTTAAAACTCCCAGGATGTGAGAGTGCTCTCTTTAAAGTTTCGATTAGCCATCACTTTACCTTCTCTGGCATCTTGATTTATCGCCCTCCGGGCTGTGATTCTGCTTTCAGGGCAGCTCTCCCTGATTTAATTAGCACCATGGCACTAGGATGTGCTAATTTCAATATTCTCTGAGACCTCAATCTCCATTTTGACTGCCCGACCTCCCCTTCTATCAGCAGCATTCTGGCCGATTTAGAGGCCCTGCAACTTACCCAGCTGGTCACATCTCCCACACACATGGGAGGGCATATCCTTGATCCTTTTTTTACCAACTTAGAGGGAGCTAGGGCTTTATGCCTTACTCAGATCGCCTGGACAGACCATATGCTGGTGAAAATGCTATGCCCCACTCATGAGCATCCTTTTAAACCTCAGGATAGAACAGTACTTAGGCGACACAGGAACAAACTGAGATTGGAGGATCTCTACCATCTGCTGGAAGAGGCTCTGTTGGGCCCCTCAACCGATGTGCAATGCGGATATGATCTCTTCTGTGAGTGGATTACCCACTCACTTGATTCACTGATCCCCATGGCTTGGTCTAAGTGTCGCACAAAAAGAGCCCAGCCCCTGGTATGATAGCTCTCTAGCGCTTCTTAAAAAAGCCTGTAGAAAGGCTGAGAGGGAGTGGCGGAAATCGTATGACCCTAGAAAAAAGGCATGCTACCTCGCCAAAATCAAAATATACCATAGGGCAGTGTGCAGAACTCGTGCAGCCTTTTACGCCCAAAAATTCCAGAATAGCTTTAATCCATCGAAACTTATCTTTACGGTGCTAAAGGACCTGATGGCTAAAAGGGCAATGGCGGCAGAAATCTGTTCAGATTCCCACTGCGAGGATCTGGCCTCCTTTTTTCTCGAGAAAATTCAAGCCATCTACCGAACTTTTCCGAAGGGCACTCACATCTCGGAGCCGGTCAGCTGTAGCCTTGGTGGATGTGAGTCTCTCACTCCTCTGCCCTCTCTATCAATTGAGGCTTTTAACATCTTGAGCCTCAAAATTAAATCAGGATCCCCTGCAGATCCGATGAGACCGGCTCAGCTCAGGAATATGTCCCCGTTATGCCGTACTCCGGTGCTTTCTTTGATCAACCTGTCTTTATCTTCAGGTGTAGTTCCCACTAGGTGGAAACAGGCTGTAGTCACACCGATTCTGAAGAAGGCTACCCTTGACCCCCTCAAACCTGAGAACTACCGCCCTGTCTCCCTTCTCCCTTGGGCTGCGAAAGTAACCGAGGCCCATGTGAACGGATTTCTCTCTGACATCCTCGATCCCACCCAGAACGGTTTCGGTGCTGGTCACTGCACGGAGACGGCCTTACTTTCTATGGTTGAACACCTGCGTTCTGTGCTTGATGCGGGTCGGACGGCGGCACTATTGCTATTAGATCTAAGTGCCGCATTCGACACGATCTGGCACAAGATTTTGCCTCAACGCCTGGAAGAAGTAGGTGTCACGGGTTCTGCCCTATGTTGGTTTCGTTCCTTTCTCGCCGAACGGTCTTTCAAGGTTGCAATCTCGCCCTGCCAGTCTAAATCTTATCCGTTGGAACTGGGTGTCCCGCAGGGCTCTTAGTTAAACCCCACTCTATTCAATCTTTACGTGAGGCCGCTGGCTGCGGTCATCAAGCAGTGGAGCCTGACGATGGTCTCATATGCAGACGACACGCAGCTGGCGGTCACGCTGAGTGGGGACTCTGAAATGGAGGCTCCCAGGTTCCGTGACGGACTACGAGCAGTGGCCAACTGGATGAATTCCAACTGTCTCCAGTTAAACACCAAAAAGACCAAGGTCATGGTGGTCGGCAAGCAGGCGGAGCTATGGGGTGACATGTGATGGCCTTCTGAATTGGGTGTGACTCCTTCTCCAGCATCGGAGATAAAAAATCTTGGGGTTTGGCTGGATCCGACCCTTAGTTTCATCTGCCACACTAAGAAGGTGGCAGCTACCTGCTACGGCATTATCAGAGGTCTAAGACCTATCCTGAAATATTTCGACGCACCCACCAGGCAGTTAGTGGTCCAAGCGTCAGTGCTGTCCCGGCTGGATTATTCTAGCTCGCTTCTGGTGGGGATTAATCAGTCGGATCTCATTCGGCTGCAGCGAGTTCAAAATGCTGCAGCCAGAGTGGTGATTGGTCTGCCAAGGCAGTGTTCTGTTTCAAACGCGCTGCGCTCTCTCCACTGGCTCCCTGTGAACCAGAGGATTAAATTCAAGGTATTATGCCTTGCTTTCAAAATCCTCAAAGGTTCATCTCCCCAAATACTGGAGAATTTGCTGAGGCCATATGTACCCTCACAAACCCTCAGATCCCTGGGCCAAAACCTGGCAGCTGTTTCGCGCTTCAGGCTGAGCAGAGTCGGTGGTCGCTCGTTTCGGGTGTTAGCGGCAAAGTTGTGGAACTCTCTCCCCCCTCACACCCGGGCCCTTGAAGATCTCTTGTTGTTCAGACGCGCCATTAAGACTATTTTATTTGTTTAGTTTATTTTAATCTGCTTCTTTGTTGCTCCATTTTTCTGGCCTTCTAACAGAGTTGTGTTTTGGGTACCTTGCAAAGCGCCGGGAAGCCCCTTTGCTGGGGCAGCTGAGTGCGGGATAAATGCAGATAACATAACATAACATAACGTATGCGCCTGGAGATCCGGGTTTTGTTCCTTGAGGCGTAGGACATCCTGTTGTAGCCTGTGCACATCCTCCACGGTACTTAGGTCATGGTCCTCTAGTGTCGTGACACGTTCCCCCACCTCGTCGACATCGCGTCGCATTTCTTTGAAGTCCGACGCAAGCTGGGAGCGCAGCTCCGTGATATCCTCTTTGATTGCAGCGAAAAGTTCCAGCATGAAAGCTTTGGTCGCTGGGCTCTACGGGTCATCGCGGTGTGGGGATTTCCGGCGCTTGGCGATGCCGCCTGTTGCGTGACCTTCTGCCCAGTGTCCTTCAGTATCTTGTCTTTTTTGAGTCTGGGCGCTGCCATGGCTCAGCCCTTCAGTGGCGGTTGATGCAGTCGCCTCCCCTTTTGGTATCAGGTCTCCACCAAACGCCCTGCCACCACGACCCGGCGGCCCAGGAGGATCGCCCAGCGCTCTCACATGGGCGGTGGTGGCAAGTCCGACACTCAGTCCAGGTGAGTTGTACTGTTTCCACCTCCGCTCAATGTGTCGCGGCACTCTCCGCCGACAGGCCCGTTTGCACCCCGGAATCCCAGCGGCCCAGCCCCGCTAATTCGAGACTCGCCGTTCGGGCGGGGAGGCCAGGCCGGGCAGTCCAGTTCAGGTCAGGTCAGGTCAGTGCTCCGGGAACGGCCCAGCCCCAAGCAAGGCCGAGCAGGTGGGCCAACGCCAAGGTCACCCCGCAGCAGTAGGTACTCAGCCGCGGGGAGAAAGGGCGCACGCAGCAGTTCTGCAGATGGGTCCCTGCCGTAAAGCGCAGGATTCAGGGAGACGCCCGGCACAAGGCCCCAGGGATCCCGGGGCACACGAAACCTAGTAGGCCGCAGTCTTTCCCTCACAGATCAAAGGGGGTAGGCGCCGCGTCCCAGGTAGTCGGCCCTCCACACCCCTCAGGACAGCGCCGTCCGTCGATGCACGGACCGAGGGCTAAAGCAGGCAATGTCGCTCTCACCTGTCTCTCTTCGCGAGGGAGCACTCACCCGCAACGCGGGGATCTCACCACAGCGTTGGCAGCCGCAGTAGCTCTCCGCCCGAGTTCAGGCCGCTTTTCACACCCCCTCGAGGGTCGAACACCTCTCAGCTCACGGGCAGTAGGCCACAGCAGGCCCAGGTTCTCCGGCGCCGCCGGCGGGCTCCGCCTCCGCCCACACGTCTCACGCTCCCGGGGCCCGGAGCGGACAGCAGTGCTCTTAGCCGTCCGGTGTAGGATCGCTCAGCTTCTGGTACCCCCTCAGCCTCGGGTGAAGCGGCGGGGTTCCAGCTAGCTCGCCCGTTCTCCGCTGGCACCAACCAGTGCGGAGGACCCACGGCGCCTCGATGCGGCTCCGTGCAGGCCGCACCACACTTCTTCGCTGTCAGCGGAGCAAATTGCAAATGGAGGGCACCAAACGTCGCCAATCTGCTCCCAGAGGCTCCAGATCAGCTTTGCCAACGCCGATGGGCACCGGATCGGTTGCTATACAAAGCTGATATTCTTGCGGCGCCGGAGGGACCGAGAAATGCGTCCTACTCTGCAGCCATCTTGGCCACGCCCCCTTTAATTTTCATTTAGAGACTTAGGGCCCGATGTAGGTAAATCTACATTTACCACTTCATAAATACCGAATCATACCGAATCGGTATTTATGAAGTGGTAAATTAGCGGGGGGGAGATGTAGGTATTTCAGATTCTGTAAATACCGAATCTGTAAGATTCGGTATTTACCGATTCTGTAAATACCGATTCGGTATCCCCCATTGCTTCCTATGGGCCTTGAAGCCCATAGTAATCAATGGGCACTACCGAATCGGTAATTACCGATTCGGTAATTACCGATTTGTGCAAGGGTGCAGGTGGTGTCACTTTGACACCCTCTAGCACCCCCAAAACAGGCATGTGAGCCATGTGGCACACAGACATGCCCTAAGGGCATGTCTGTCTGTCACATGGCATAGGTGTGCATGCACACATGTGCATGCACACCTGGATTCGGTATTTTAACACCCAATTGGATTGGGTGTTAAAATACCGAATCTGAAGGGCCTGTGGGACAGAAAGTAGTCCCACCTACATCCCAAATTTAAAAATCGGTAAAATTACCGATTCGGTATTTTTGCGATTCGGTAAGTTTACCGAATCGGTAAAATACCGAATCGGACAAAAAAAGGTCCCCTACATCTCAGTAGGCCAAATACCGGTCGGAAACGGACGAAATCGGCCGTTTCCGACCGGTATTTGGTACCTACATCGGGCCCCTAATCTCCTAGCATAATCTTACTTTATTCGACCTTAATTCAATAATCATTAAAACATTTTAATAAACTAAAGAAAAAGAAAAGTTAAATTCAAACAGTTTACATTTATTAGCAGAATAGTTCACAAAAAAAAAGTCAAAACCATATTAACAAGATTTCAGTAAATGGACATCAGGTTAGCACAGGTAAGTTCCCAAAAATCGCCTCTCTATTCTTTCTTGATGTTCACCTCCAATCCGGACTCCACTCTAATCAAAAAATTAACGTCATGAAAAATGTCAAAGTCTTTGCACCATGGAAAAGAGTTCAGTCCGACAGCATGTCGAGGTGCGAAAATAAAATCAGCAAGCTTTTTTCTTACTTCCAAACGTTTTCTTTTATACCCTTTTTCCCTAACTTATCTATCTAAGATTTGAAACTTTTAGGTTCCTCGAACACTCTCATTGGTCCATGTAAGGGGTGGATGAGCATAACCTCACCTCCTCGTTGTCCATATTTCCGGCAAGTCAACGTTATAATCAAAAAAATAAGGTTTTGATTGTTCTTTAACAGTTTTTTCACTTTTGTCCTTTAAGTTCTCACTTCAGAATTAATTCCCAGGCTCACGACTCGGTCATACAAAATCTTGGCACTCTTCTTCATTTCCAGGCCGCGCTGACCTTGACCCACGCTGTACAGGCACAGACTGCTTGCACATCTCTCGAGCATAGTTGCGCATGCGTAGATCACCATAGTTTCAGAGTTCCGCCATAATGGGAACTATTAAAGAAACAACCGCAATTAAACTTTAGATTTCGAAGTATAGCCCTTATGTTTACCTCTCCCCATTCTAAGGTAACCCTGTTAGTTATTTTCTAGCATTTTAGCGACATTTATGCGTTGTTTTCTTACAAGTATACAATGTTATCCCGCATACTTTCCCCCGCATACCATTACTCCTCATTTTTCACAACGAAAATGCAATTGCTCCGCGATAACACTACCCTGCAAATTTTCACTCCTCATATAACTTCACCACGCATGCCTTTACAACGCAAATGTGTGGTTAAGTCATGCTTTACCTTTTTTTATATGTATATATATTTTGTTTTTTAAATACATTATATATATATATATATATATATATATATATATATATATAAACTAAACCCACCCTGCACCCCAAAAATCCTCACCACCCCAAAACCCTAACACATCCTGAACCCCAAACCCCTACACCTCAAAAACCTAAACCACCAAGACCCCTAAAATTACCCCTGCACCCCAAAATCTAAACGCACCCTGAACCCCATAAATACCCCTGCATCTCAATACCTTACGCCTGCACCCCAATACCTGGGGTGCAGGGTGCATTTAGGTTTTGGGGAGCAGGGGTATTTTTAGGGGTCAGGGTGGTTCAGAGTTTTGAGGTGTAGGGTGAATTTTTAGGGTTCAGGGTGCATTTCAGGGTTTGGGGTTCAGGGTGCATTCGTTAGGGTTTTGGGGAGGTGGGGTATTTTTGGGATGCAGGATGGGTTTAGTTTATATATATATATATATATATATATATATATATATATATATATATATATAAATATATATATATTACATTAATTTAAAAAAAACTAAATATATGCACCCTGAACCCCCAAATTACCCCTGCACCCCAAAACCTAAATGCACCCTGAACCCCAATACCCCTGCACCTCAAAACCTTAAGCGCCCCCTGATCCCTAAAATTACCCATTCATCCCAAATCTAAACGCACCCTGAACCCCTAAAATGCCCCTGCACCCCAAAACCTTAAGCGCACCCTGAACCCTAAAAATTCCCCCTACACCCCAAAACATAAATGCACCCTGAACCCCAAAATTACCCCAGCACCCCAAAACCTAAACGCACCTTGAACCCCAAAAATACCCCTGCACCCCTAAACCCTAACCCATCCTGATCCCCAAAATTACCCTTGCACCCCAAAATCTAAACGCACCCTGAACCCCATAAATACCCCTGCATCTCAATACCTTACGCCTGCACCCCAATACCTGGGGTGCAGGGTGCATTCAGGTTTTGGGGTGCAGGGGTATTTTTAGGGGTCAGGGTGGTTCAGAGTTTTGAGGTGTAGGGTGAATTTTTAGGGTTCAGGGTGCATTTCAGGGTTTGGGGTTCAGGGTGCATTCGTTAGGGTTTTGGGGAGGTGGGGTATTTTTGGGATGCAGGATGGGTTTAGTATATATATATATATATATATATATATATATATATATATATATATATATATATATATATATATTCCTTCAGAAAAACGCCCTGCAATGAGAGGCGCACTCCTCCAGCTGTCAGGTAACAACCCAAAATTTCCAAAAACGAGGGACTAAATGGAAGTTTGATCGGTGTGCTGACAACGTGCCTCTGAGGAAGGAGAAAGTAAGCTCCGAAATGCATTAGGCAAATGGACATTATCTGTCGGAGTTGCACTCCGGTTTTTGGAAATAAAGGGTTGTTACCTGACAGCTGGAGGAGTGCGCCTCTCATTGCAGGGCGTTTTTCTGAAGGAATATATATATATATATATATATATATATATATATATATATATATATATATATATATATATATATATATATATATATATATTACATTAATTTAAAAAAACTAAATATATGCACCCTGAACCCCCAAATTACCCCTGCACCCCAAAACCTAAATGCACCCTGAACCCCAATACCCCTGCACCTCAAAACCTTAAGCGCCCCCTGATCCCTAAAATTACCCATTCATCCCAAATCTAAACGCACCCTGAACCCCTAAAATGCCCCTGCACCCCAAAACCTTAAGCGCACCCTGAACCCCAAAAAATCCCCTGCACCCTAAAACCTAAACGCACCCTGAACCCCATAATGCACCAAAACCCTAAACGCACCCTGAACCCTAAAAATTCCCCCTACACCCCAAAACATAAATGCACCCTGAACCCCAAAATTACCCCAGCACCCCAAAACCTAAACGCACGTTGAACCCCAAAAATACCCCTGCACCCCTAAACCCTAACCCACCCTGATCCCCAAAATTACCCTTGCACCCCAAAATCTAAATGCACACTGAACCCCAAAAATACCCCTGCACCCCAAAACCTAAATGCACCCTGAACCCCAAATTTACCCCTACACCCAAAAATCGAAACGCACCCTGAACCCCAAAAATATCCCTGCACTTCAAAACCCTAACCCGCCCTGATCTCTAAAATTACCCTTGCGCCCCTAAACGCACCCTGAACCCCAGAAATACCCCTGCACCCCAAAAAGTGAAACGCACCCTGAACCCCAAAAATACCCTTGCACCCCAAAACCTTAAACACACCCTGAACCCTAAAAATACTCCCTACACCCCAAACCCTGACACACCCAGACCCTTGCACCCCAAAACCCTTAACGCACCATGAACCCTAAAAAGACCCCATACACCCCCAAACCCTAACGCACCCTGACCTCTAAAAATACCCCATTACCCCAAAACTAAATTGTACCCTGAACCCCAAAAATATCCATGCACCCCAAAACCCTAACCCACCTTTATCTCTAAAATTACCCCAGCCCCCCTAAACCTAAATGCACCCTGAACCCCAAAAATACCCCTACACCCCAAAACCTTAAACGCACCATGAACCCTAAAAATACCCCCTACACCCCAAAACCCTACCTTACCCTGACCCCGAAAAATACCCCAGTACCCCTAAACTAAAACATACCCTGAACCCTAAAGTTACCCCCTACACCCCAAAACCCTAACCCACCCTGACCCCTAAAATTACCCCAGCACCCCAAAACCTAAACATACACATACCCCTAAAATTACCCCTGATCCCCCATAACATATACCTCTACACCCCAACCCCAAACCCTATACTTACCTTATACTTAAATTTTTTAAAACATATGCTTTTACCATTCATGCATTCACAACAAATTTTGTTGTAAAATCATGCGTGGTAAAAGCAAATAAAATGTAATGCCATGCGTTGTAATGGCATTGCAGCGTCATGATAGATGCGTTGTCAAGGTATGCGGGGTGATGGTATGCGGCATAAAAAATTTGTGGTAATGGTTGTTTACCTTTTCTTACCATTCTCCATCATTTCGCCACAATAAGACATATAGAAAGCATACATACACAAGTTTTTGTTAGATTATGACATTTGCATACTATGGGGCCGATTAGGATTGCGGTGATTCCGCATCCTCCGGGCCGGCGGAAGCCACCTCCGGCCCGGAGGATGCGGAATCACCGCTGCGGCCCTTCAAAACACCCACCGCCAGATTAGGATGGCGGTGGGCTCAGCGGCGGACGGCAGGTCCGTCCGCTGCTGATCCGCGGGGTGTTGGCCTTAATTTGGTGGCGGTGTCTGCAAGACACCGCCAGCCAAATTACAATGTGTTTCAAAACATGCTTTTCCGCGGCGGATTCACCGCCGTGAAAAAGCATGTGGAAAATAGCTTCTGGGGGGCCCTTGCGGGCCCCCAGGGTGTTGGGGGTGGGGGGTGCACATGGGGGTACCAATGGTACCCCCCAGCATTTGCATGTACAAGGCGGCAGGCACCGCACGGTGCCTGCCGTTTTGTGCATGCAAATGGAAGAAATGCATATTTAACCTTGCGGCAGGTGCTGCTTCAAGCAGCACCCGCCGCAATGTTAAATATACAGGATGTGACCACCAGGGTAGCGGTCACATCCTAATTCGCTCGGAGAGACCGCCGCTGCCCCTGAGGATGGTCCCACCACCTCAGGGTTGGCGGACGGACGCAGGTCCGTCCGCCATCCTAATGAGGCCCTCAGTTAGTATATCAATTTCACTTACTTAGTACATTATGATTCGCAACATAAGCAAATTAGTATTCAATGTGTATTTGCGTGTGTGCATTCTATTATACGTTGGTTAATATCAAAACCACACGATTAATACATATTACTGTTATGGAAAAGAGACTTCAAGAGGGGTATACAAACATTTTAGTTTTCACCCTCGCTCCATCAACTTCCACCATTGGTGATTTATGACCAAATAACTAAGCATAGGCGGAAAATCCGTTACGCTCGCGGATTTTGCGGATTTTCGGTAAATTCGCAATCCGCGAGATTCGCGAATTTCCTGCAAAATCCGCAAATCCGCGAGCAGCGGATTTTATGGCTTGCTCGCACTGTTCGCGTGAGTTTGCGGCTTCCCGGTTCAACTTCGCGCCCCGCGAATAAGCGCTAAATTGCAGAAATACGATCTTAGCAAAACTGAAACTACTTACCAGGTTCAAAAGTTCAAGCTCATCATTAGTAGCCATTTCCTGTAGTGCTTCCTGAGGGGCCCCTCCAGAGTTCAGTTGCCTACTTGCAACTATTATGTGACCCTGCTCTGACCCTCAGAATAGTTACACAAAGGTCCTGAATTACAGCTAAGGCAGACAAGCAGGAGCCAGGCTGGAAGTTCAAATCCAGTGACACATTAATCAGCCCCTAATTCATTATTGTCAGTTGGGGCAGCGCAGGTGTTGTAACTAATTTTGCAACAATGAAAGCACTTAGCAAGTGCAAAAGATCACTAATCAGGAAGCACTAAGGAAGCAGGTGCCAGCTAAAAAAATATTCTGTGACACATTAATCAGCCCCAAATTAATTCAGGTCACTTGAGGCAGGGAAGGTGTGCTTTGCTTTGCCACAATAATGTACACTGGACAACCAGAGGGTGCTGTGATGAAACAGAGGGTGGCATGGGTGGGCCAGAGGGTGGCATGAGTAGTCAGAGAGTGGCAGTGGTGACAGAGAGTGGCAGTGATGAAGAAGAGTGTCCCAAACAGGCTGGACACGTAGAAACAACAAGTTCGCAAAACTTGCGACCCGACAGGTAAGTTCGCGTTTGCGAAATTGTTCAAAACCCTCGCGAACTGGCAGAAACCCGCGCGAACACAAAAAAAAATCTGCAAATTCGCGAGAATTCGCGGATTTTGCGGATTGCGAGTTCGCAAATCCGCAAAATTCGCGAGAATTCGCGTATTTTGCGGATTGCGAGTTCGCAAATCCGCAAAATTCGCGAACGCGAGATTCGCAAAATTCGCCCATGCTTACAAATAACACCCAAAAATGTCGTACATTTTTTCTCATAACATGTTTCAAATTCTTTTAATTAGTATGAGTTATACTCTAGTTTCTTCCAGTTTCTTTCTATCTTGATAAAGTTTCTCTTTAAACTCTTCATTTCAATGTCACCCTTTTCACGTTCTCTTTCTTGTCTTTCTTCAAATTCCTTTTTTATAGACTTTTTAAGGTTTATCTTTTTCTATATTTACAACCTAATCTTAAAATTAAAAATATCACTATTATTAGTGTTACTGGAATTAATACATTCCCTATTATGGATCTACCTATTTCATAAAGCCAATTCTTAACTGCTGAAAAACCTCTACCAAGTTTCTCAAGAACTAAGTCAACCTCCAGTGGTATGATTTCTTTATGCAACTCTGTAAGATTTGTAATATATCTTTCAATGTTTTGACTTTTATCAGGTATGTATGTACAACAATGTTGTACCTTCAAGATTCCACAGACTCCTCCTTCTTTTGCCAAAATTATATCAAGAGCGAGTCGATTTTGCATCACCATAGCTTTCATAGCAACCATTTCTGTATTTACTATTAGAAATTTCCCTGCAGTATCTGTTGACAAACGAGCTACTATCGTTGACAATTTCCGAATTCTGTTTGCATTAATTGATATACCCACTGCTGGTATCAATGCTCCAAAAACATCACCTATTATTTCTATTACACTTTCTCTCCTTCTACGACTTAAAGGTTTACCTATCTCATGAATTCCGTTAGTTCCTCTATCTACATGAAGAATTTTAGGAAAGACCAGGCCTATATAGCAGGACCCATACCAGTGGTCAGGCAATCTATAATAAGCTTTGTTCCAGCATAAAAAATATATCCCAGGGAAAACAGGATCATTACCTCTTTTAAATACCCAGCCCCCTTTTATAATATATGTATCTACACATGGACTTGCTCCTACAAAATGATTATCATACACAGTGTTCTCTCTTTGAATACATAGTTTCCCTAAAAATTGTGTATCTATAATTAGAGCCACATTCACATAAGTCCTTCTATATTATCATCCTCAAATGTCCACATTGTAGATTTAGATTGTTTTGCTTTTTCTCTCCTTTTGTACTGATTCCTTCTTTCTTCTACCATATCCAAAAGGCTTTCTCCTCATTTCTCATTTTACATGTCAAAATATGTTTGAACGCAAATCATGGGTCAGTTCTTGTGTTTCCAAAAAATATTTTCCAAAAACTTTTGCAGGTTTGATGTGATTCAATTCAGCTACAATTTTCAATTTTGCAAAAACATCATCAGAATTAGAATAATAATACTCTAATTTACCTGTTCTATAAAACAAACTAGCTAATACACTACATGTAACCCCATATGTTAATGGAAGGTGATGATAAGTCACACCTTCTGATACAGATGCTGGTAATTTCACACGAAGGTAACAGTCACTTACATCCATCGTTCTCACATATTAAGACAATAACTTTGAAAATGTGTTCCTAGAATATTTACTAATCGAGTTATCTTGATGTACTTCAGTTCTATACACATGCATCATTTCACACTTTGACTCATGGGCCTTTTCTGTCATACTCTCATTTCCCTTTGCTTTTTCTAAATTTGGCCTGAAAGGAATAATCAACCATACCAACATTAATAATCCTTTACATATTAACCACATTCTACACCATTTTCGAAAGATTGTATATTTCGTTCTTGTTACATCATTAGTAGCCATTTTTTTTGTGCACTTATATTGTCTCTTTCAAATCTCTCTTGCACTTAAAATGTCCTTACCACCAATAGTTTCAACAGTCTTGTTCCTTTGCCTTTCCTCTTCTTTCATTCCCAATTTAGGTACTTCTTTTTCCCTCTTTTGAGTTATAATTCACTCACTTTCTTTTTCTTCACTCTGACAATTAAAATTTTCTTGAATGCTATTTACTTCATTTATTGGAGGCAAAATCATATAGGACCACTCAGGTGACTTGTATTTTTGATTTGGTCTTCTCACTCTTTTTGGCCTTTTTACAATTTCTATCTTTTTACCCAACAACTTCTTTTGACTGAATATTTCATTTACTTGATCCTCTTGGATTTTTGCTTTATTAACCAGTTTAAATTTCAAACCATCATTTTCTTTAGGCCAATTATCTCCTTTACATGGTCTCTTGGTTTCAGGTCCAACAGTGTTTCATTCCACTCTCCAAGCTCTTTTTCTTGTGCTTCTCCTCAATTGAGTTTCATCCTCACTATCATCAGACTCAGTTTCAGATTTCTCATTAGTTTCATTTATGGTGAACTTTATAATGTCTGTTTCTTTCACTGAATTTGTTTTCTCTTTGGTCAGTTATTTCACTCTGTTAGGAACTTCTCCATAGCTCGTATTTGGAGGCTAAGCCTCATCGAGAGTTATTTCCTTTTCACCAGTTTTGAGATTCTGGTTCCTGCTTTCAAAGCTTTCAGACTGTCCATCAGTACTTATCTGACTACCATTTTTATCTGTACTTTGATCAGTGTCCACGCTGGTATCAGACCTTACCAAATCTCGACTTCAATGTCGATATGCAGAATTTGGTACTTCAACAACTTCACTTTCTCCTTCAGACGCAGAACTTGCATCCGATATTTCCAGATGTCGACGAACAGGTCGAGCTTCAGTATCTGGATCTTTATCTTGTTCACCTTCAGAATCTGAGTCAGTTGTGCTTTCTGCTTCGTCCTGTGGGTTTTCAGGTTCAGGCACACGTATGGTGTGGCTGGCGTGCACCCATCTCTTTACTCCAGCACATTTAACTGCAGTCGTGCTAACCAGAATTACTTGCCTGGGCTTCTGCCAATGAGGGACTAAGCAGTTTCTTCTCCTGTGTATCTTTATCCGAACCCAATCTCCAGGGACTAGATCATAAGCTGGATGTTTTTCTTTTGAGTTTGCCTCAGTTCCCACATGATGGAACACAGAAGATACCATGTCAGACAGGTTTTTGCAGTAATCCACTATGATATCATTATTAATAGTCAATAGTTTATCAACTGGCACAAATGCTTGTCTCATCACTCTTCCCATCAGATTCTCATGTGGACTTAATCCTGTCTTTTTATCAGGTATGCTCCTTAGGGTCATCAGAACAAGTGGCAAAGCATCAGGCCATTTCAGTCTAGTGGCCAAGCACATTTTTGCAATTCTGTTCTTTAGTCAAGTCAAGTCAATTTTTTTATTGTATAAAATTATTAAAAATCATTACAAAATGCATCTAGATCAACTTGGGACATAAAACACATTTTAAAATATTGACAAGTAAAACTGTTTGTAAGTGGCAAGTAAGAGTCAGTTATTTCAGGTTGGTGGTATAATTCCAAGGTCAGCTTGCTGTAGGAGAGATTGGGCTTTCATCATATATTTGACCCCCCTGCAGGCCAGCATAGGACATGATCCATCTAGCCATTGGATTACGGCTTGCCTACAAGTCCGAATATTCAATTTGTTAAAAATGTTCTTTAAAAGCCGTCTCCTCAAGGCCTTAAGTGCCGGGCACACACATAGTAAGTGCGGTAGTGTTTCATTTCGATATCCACATAGGCGACAATGGGAGTCGGTGTGGCAGTTTTTCCTGGCTGGTAGCAGGTCCTTTGAGAACTGTAGACCTAATCGATGTTTTATATATCTTTGTTTTAACAAATTGTTAAAGTGACTTTCTAGGTAGGGCTGCGGTTTTATCCCGGTATATGAATTTATCACGGTCCACCCGTGTCGTCTTTTTGCGGTAATTATCTTGTCTTCCAGATAGGATTCCCATTTGACCGCATGATTTACAATTTTATCTAAAGTGGATCTGTCTGGATTCATGTCCCAGGATTCTTCAATTCCTATGCAGATTAGGGATTGAGACAGGTAGCCTCCCCAACTGTTTGGAACTTGTTGTTTCTGTTGAGTTTCAATTTCTTTCCAGCACAGGTTGTCCAATGTATTGGCTTCCGACGTGCGTATTTTATGGCAGAGTTTCACAAAGGTTCCCATACTGCGAAACTTTTGATTTAGAAGGCCAAATTCTATGCGAACCTGCGCCGGAGCTGATGATTTTGTTCTTTATGGTTCCATTTACTTGCTCAACTACCCCAGAAGCCTCTGGTCTGTAAGCATAATGCAATTTCTGACTAATGTCCAGTGCTTCACAAATCATCTGCATTAACTCCTCTGTCTCAATGGTTACTGGGAAACCAAAGCGCAGAATAATTTCTCTCAACAACAGTTTTGCAACAGTCACTCCATCATTCCCCCTGGTAGGGAAAGCCTCCAACTACCGAGAAAATAGGCAAATGATCACAAGAACATATTGAAGTCGATTACTGGGTGGTAACTCAATGAAATATAATTGCATTCATGTGAATGGACCTTCCTTCCATCCTATGGTTCCCAAACTCACAACAGTTTTTCTTCTTGAATTCAACTGTTGACAAACAAGACATCGCTGACAAAGGCTCTCAGCGATCATCCTGAACTTGGGATTATGCAAAGTCTGTCTGAACATTCTAATCATGGCATCCCTCCCAATATGGGCTTGACTATGGTACATTCGAGCCATATTTGAAATCATGTGATCAGGCATTACTGGTCTTTCATCTTTGTAAACCCAAATTTCATTCTCTTCTCTTTGTCTACATCCTGATTTTAACCAGATGTCTTTCTCTTCCTCACTTGCTTCTTCCTGCATCTGCCTTACTTCCTGCCAAGTCTCAACTACTGTTGTTAGCATTAAAGGACTTGAAACATGTTCAGCTTTCCTGTCCCGATTTATAGATGCAAGATTTTTGGCCCAATACTTAGCAATTGAGTCAACAAAGCGATTGCCTCTGGTGACATAATCATCTCCTTTCTTGTGGGATGCACATTTTACAACAGCAGTTTTCTCTGGTAATTGATTTGCATCAATCAACATTTTCACAAATTCAGCATTTCTGATGGGGGATCCTGCAGAAGTTAAATAACCTCTTTGGGACCACAGTTGACCATAGTCATGGACAACCCCAAAACCATATTGACTGTCAGTCACTATGGTGACTCTTATCTCTTTTCCCAGTTCACATGCTCGAATCAAAGCAATCAATTCTGCTATTTGAGCTGATGGAATTCCTTTCAAACAAGATGCTTCCAGGACGTCTGCCACTGTACATACAGCATATGCAGCACTTAGAGCACCCTTATCTGTCGTCAGACATAAACCATCTACAAACATTACATAATCAGATTGAGGCAATGGCTCATCTTTAATGTCACGTCTTGGTTTGGTACAGTATTCAAGAACATCCAAACATTTATATCAACTTCATTTCTCACCTCAATATCCATGACATCAGGTAACAGCGTAGATGGATTTACATTCACACAATGTGAAATTGTCACATTATCTGCACCTAGAATTACCTTCTTATATTTTGTCATCCTGTTATTAGTAAGGAACTGTGTCTTTGTCCTAGTGAGGAGAATCTCCACTGAATGAGGTACATATACCCTCAAAGGATATCCCATCACTATACATTCACTATGTTCCAAACTCACACTTGTAGCAGCTACAGCTTTTAAGCATCCTGGCAATGTTTTAGGAACTGGATTCAGAACTACTGAGAAATATGCAATTGGCTTTCTCAGTTTTCCATGTCTTTTAATTAGAATTGTTAATGCACATCCTTCTCGTTCGCTACAATATAGTCCAAACTCCTTCTCATAATCAG
Source organism: Lissotriton vulgaris (assembly GCF_964263255.1). NCBI lineage: Eukaryota > Metazoa > Chordata > Amphibia > Caudata > Salamandridae > Lissotriton > Lissotriton vulgaris. Next base: position 237,741,730 of record NC_141691.1, read on the forward strand.
GCATTCCTAATGCTAGTGCTTCACAAAGACTGGTTTTTAGTCGCTGAAAAGCTTCCATTTCTGTTTGGTTCAGCACAATTGGGTCTCTTACATCTGCTCTTGTCAATCTCTGTAATGGTTTTGCTATCAGTGAAAATCCACTGATCCATTGTCGGCAGTAACCTACCATTCCTAGGAACATTCTCCCTTGTCTCTGAGTTTTAGGAGGTTACGTTCCTTGTATCATTTTGATTCGTTCTATAGTAACATGTCTGATTCCTTTGGCAATCTTGTGACCTAAGTATTGTACTTCTTTCTGACAGAACTGTAAATTTGATGGGGACACCTTATGTCCTCCGTCTGCCAAATGGGTCAGTAATGCAATGGTATCTGAAACACATGCATCTTTGGTTCTTGATGCCACTAATAGGTCATCAATGTATTGAACCAGTACTGAATTTCCAGGCATGTTCAATCTTTCCAATGATTTCTTTAGCAAGTGATTAAAAATGGAAGGACTCTCAGTATACCCCTGAGGAATTCGTCACCATGCCAAAACACGGTCTCCAAACCGGAAAGCAAATTTTGGCTGGCTATCTGGGTGGGTGAACAGACATGACAACGCGGGGATTACCCCGCACTGCCATTACAACGCAGGAATTACAACGAAAGTCGACTTTCGCTGGAGGGCGCTCTTGGATAGGGAATAGTTTAATTTTCTATCCAACTCCTTCCCTACTGTCAACGTGGGCTGGAGTTGGAATAGAAAATTAAACTATTCCACTATCCAGCACCCTCCAGCGAAAGTCGTTGTAACGACTTCTGTTGTAATCCTGCATTGTAATGGCACGCGTAGTAATACCATGCGTTGTCATGTCATACAGCCATCTGGGTGTAATGGAACAGTAAAGAACGAATTACATAGGTCAATCACGGTATACCATTCTGCATCATGTGGAATTTGGTACAGGGTCACTGCTGGGTTTGGGACAACCGGACAACATGGGGCAACAAATTAAAAGAAATTCTCAAATCCTGTACTATCCTAAATGTTCCATTAGGCTTTTTCAGTCCTAATATAGGTGAATTACATGGACTGCTTACTATTTCTCTCAGGATTCCTTGTTCAATTATCTTGTTTATCACTGTAGTTATTCCTTCTATTATTTCTGCTGTCAATTTGTACTGTGGAATGTTTGGGTAACTCACTCCTTTCTTTACAGAAACTTTCCCGGGATCTACACCTTTCATTAGTCCAATATCCTCTCCTGTGAAATCCCACACTTGTTCTTTGACTGACTCTTTCAGCTCACCAGGTATCTTTTCTCGGTCAAATACAGGAAACATACTATTTCGTTCTGAGTCTATCAGTGACATAGTCATTTTATAAAAGCTCTCTTCATCTGGGGTTTGAAACTCAATGCCATCTGGTGAACAGTAAATGGCACAATTCATTTTACACAGTATGTCCGTGCCAAGAAGGTTAACAGGACTACTGTCACACACTACATATCGATGCATATCTTTAAAATTTCCAATTTCCACTTCAACTGGTTCTGTCAGGTATGTTTTGATCTGTCTATTTGCTACACCTACAAGGTGGATACTATCTCCAGAGAGAGGAAGATTTTAAACTTCTACTGATCTAATAGTAAAACGAGTAGCACCTGTGTCCACTAGGAAAGTCACATTTACATCATTCACCTTTCCATTCACAAAAGGACCAGATTGATCTACCTCTAGAGTTGCACCAAGTACGCACTCTTCTCCCTCTCTTAGGCACCGTCAGAAACTGTCATCAGACTCACTCCCATCTTCCTTCAGAAAATACTGCAAAGTCACATTCACTCTAGGTGATCTTGTTACCTGTTCTCCTCCGAAGAATCCTGTCTCTGCATTGTATTTCTGTAGATTTACACTGTGTGTAAGTGGTGGTTGTGGCACCTGACTCTGCTGAGTAACTACCTGCTGCTGTGGCGATGGCTGTTGAATTACCTCATTCAGCACCTGCGGATTCAATTATGTATTTTCAGGATTAACTCTTGGTGGAAATGTACACTCTTTCTTCTAATGCCCTAACCTGCCCCAATTGTGACAGGGAAACTTTTTCTTGGCCTCGTCCAAATTACCCATTATTTTTGTTTTATTCAAATTTCCCTTCATTCTTACTTGACCTCCTTCTGAATTTTTATTTTCTAGTTGAGCTACTGGATGTTCAGCCACTTTCACCTGCGCCCACATTCCTTTTTCTTTAATCTTTCTTTGCTTAACATCAATCTCATCGCTTCAATATTTCGTATGCCTCAAAACTACATCTACAGCAGAGGTCTTCAAACTTTTTGATGCAGAGACCCCCTTGTTAAACCTTTTTAGGCGTAAGGACCCCCTTCTGAGAAAGGTTTTTAGAAACTGGTACTCATCATCAACAACTATCGTCAACCATAAATGCGCCTGTTAGACCTGGCATCTTTTGGCATGTTTCCCCTGTTTTTTCCTTTCTGACATCCTAGTTTTGACTCTTTTTTTCTGGTTTATTGTCTCTGTGCACTTTCTCACTGCTGTTCAGTGTTAAAGTGCAAGTGCTCCTATTGTAAATTGTATTATGGAATGGTGTTTCCATGATTGGCATGTTTGACTTACTAGTAAGTCCCTAGTAAAGTGCACTGAGGGTGCCAGGGCCTGTAAATCAAATGGTGCTGGTGGGCCTGTAGCACCGATTGTGCCATTCACCAAAGCAGCCCTGAAAAGGGGTTTCAGACCTGCCACTGCAGTGTGTGTGTGCAGTTTGTAACTGCCATGTTGATCTGGCAAGTGCACCCACTTGCCAGGCCCTATTCTTCACTTTTCTTACATGTAAGTCACTCCTAAGTTAGGCCCAAGATACCCCTGTGGGCAGGAAGCCATGTATATTAAAGGTAGGACATGTACTGGTGTGCGTGACATGTCCTGGCAGTGAATTACAGTGTGTTTAATTTTTCACTATGGAAAGGGTATTTGTCCCATAGCATAGAATGGGAGTTTACTTTTAGCATCTTACAAGCATATCTTCCCATTGGGACAAGATGGAGAATGGGTTTTAGTATGCCTGAACTCAGAATATAAAAATGAATCTTTTAGTAAAGATGATTTTTATGTTCTGTGTTTGGAAATAGCACTTTTAGAAAGTAGGTATTTTGTTGCTTAGCCATCCGGTGTCTATCTGTTGGGTTTGTGGATTAACTGTCTGGCTTTGGAGGGAAAGGGGCTGGGGTTGTGCATTTTCATCAGACAGCCACTGGTGGGGGGGGTCAAGGCGTGTCCAGCCTTTCCTGGATAGGTCAGGGCTGTGCTGAATAGACCTGGACTGTATTTATAGTAGTGGAAGGAGATTTCCTGGCACCTGAATGGGCATGGTCTGCCTTGGACAATGCTGTCACCACCTCCTGCCAGGAAGCTGGGCCAGAGAGGATGGAACAGGTTTGGGCTTGGCACAGGCAATCTCTGCTCAAAAGCACAAAGAGAAACTGAGTATAAATATTGGGGCCCAGACCCCAGAACTGTAGAACTCACTGGAATCAAGGAACCTGCCAAGAAGAAGAGCTGGATAACTGCCAAGAGGAGTACTGCCACTTTGCTGTGTTGTTGCTTTGTTGGGTTGGCCTGCAGTTGCTGCTTCTGCCTTCGGCAGTAAAAGGACTGGACTAAACTTTCTTCACTTGTTGCTGAGTATCTCCAAGGGCTTAAAGTAGAGCTTGCCTCCTGTTCTGAAGTCAAAGGGACCGCAAAGACTTCACCTACCTCTGGGTACCGCCTCTGGAACCGTGGATTCAGTTGCCACAGAGGGGGGAAAGCAACTGACTTGTCACCGACTCTGTCGTTGGCTCAGTGCCCTGAAGGCACCACAGAGGGCACTGCTGCATCTTGCACTGCAACCCTGGTCTCTGCACCACCTCGCTGCACTTTGCCACCCTGGTCTCACCAACGCCATCGCTGACTTTGAAAATCATGACCGCACCATGGCTTGGGGGCACTGCTCGCAAGTCTTCGACACACCGTCCCGTCCCACACTGCAGTCTGGACTGACCAACACCGGCTCCCCCCAACTGGCACTATCACCGGCAACCTGGTCTGTCAGCACAGCAAAGAGCACCATCTTCACTCCGCACCTCAGCCCTGGTCTCACCGATGCAGCTGGATGACCGTCACCGAGCCGAACAAACCTTTGTCATCACAAAGAGCCAGAATGCTCCCAAGCAACCACATTTGCCATTCATTCAGGCAAGCAAAGCAGCTAATAATGATCTAAATTAGCCTTCCCGGGGCAGGAGGGCTGTCTTTTTACAGGGACAAGTGAAGGTGGGGGTTGCGCCATCCACCCTTTCATCCTTACATCCATACATCTATCCTTAATCTATCCACCCTTTCATCCATACATCCATCCTTCATCCATCCACCCTTTCATCCATCCACCCTTTCATCCATCCATCCACCCATCATTCATCCATCCACCTTTTCACACATCCATCCATCATTCATCCATGCACCCTTTTATTCATCCATACATCCATCCTTCAGCCATCCACCCTTTCATCCATACATCCATCCTTCATCCATCCACCCTTTCATCCATCCATCCACCCATCATTCATCCACCTACCTTTTAACACATCCATCCATCCATCATTCATCCAAGCAACCTAGTATCCATCCATACATCCATCCTTCATCCTTTCATCCTTCCATCCATACATCCATCCTTCACCCATCATCCATCCACCCTTTTATCCACCCATCCACCCACCATTCATCCACCCACCTTCTCACACATCCATCCATCATTCATCCATGCAACATTTTATCCATCCATACATCCATCCTTCATCCATCCACCCTTTCATCCTTCCATCCATACATCCAGCCGTCATCCATCCACTCTTTTATCCATCCATCATTCATCCACTCACCCTTTCGCACATCCATCCATCCTTCATTCACCCTTTCATCCTTCTATCCATACATCCATCATTCATCCATCCATCCTTTTATCCTTCTATCCATACTTCACCCATCCACCCACCCTTCCATCCACCCATCTTTCATCCACCCACCTTTTCACACATCCATACATCATTCATCCATGCAACCTTTTATCCATCCATACATCCATCCTTCATCCATCCACCCTTTCATCCATACATCCATCCTTCATCCATCCACCCTTTCATCCATCCATCCATCCACCCATTATTCATCCACCCACCTTTTCACACACCCATCCATCCATCCTTCATCCATTCAACCTTGTATCCAACCATACTTCCATCCTTCATCCATCCACCCTTTCATCCTTCCATCCATCCACCCATCATTCATCCACCCACCTTTTCTGTGTCTCTCTCATGGGGGGGGGGGGGTCAATATCTCTCTGCGTCTTCTTCCCTCTTCCTGTCTCATGGGAGGGCATCTCTGTGCCTCCCTGCCGTGGGCGGGGGCAGACAGGCTGTACTAACATTTCACAGTGAAGAACAGACTGTCAGGCACATTACCCCCACAAAGGTGCCAGGTATGAGGGCTCGTGGGACTTGAACCAATGATTTATGGGACGTGGGGGGGGGGGATCTTTCACGTGCTTTACTGGCGGGACCCACAGCTCCAGGCACGCAACGCAAAATGAACTCAAAGGGCTACAGCCTCCTCCTCCAGCCCCCCACTCCCCCGTGTATGTGAGCCCGGCTGAAACAGCTTCACAGACACACACAAAGCCACACCGAGTACTTCACAGGTATTTAAAAGACCTTTTACTTGTTGATGAGGCTTTGATGTTTTTCACCCGTCGGTGTGAATTAGGCTTCCACTGGGAGCACCCTCAAACCAGCCCGATGCACACAGCAACCCTGCGGGAACCTTTAAAATATACAGGTATGGCGCTTATGGGTTAAGGCAAAACACACGTTTCAAGGAACTGCACCTCTAACAGAATCTGCGGCCCCCTTCCCAGGACTCCATGACCCCCCTGGGGATCGCGCCCCACAGATTGAAGACCTCTGCTCTACAGAGCAGGATTGCCATCTCATCAAATTATGCTTGATCATGTCTCCTATCTCTGGCCTTAATCCAAAAACAAAGCAATACACAAAATGACTCATGTCCTTTTCACTTAACTTCTCAAATCCACTGTATTGCTGAAACACTAGCAGCAATCTCTCATAAAATGAATGTACTGATTCTTTAGGTTCCTGCAACGTCCTGTCAATCTTTACCTAATATGTCTCTTTTGGTGGGATTTTATTCTTCAAGAATACTATTACTTGTTCATACTTTCACATTACCTCAGGTCCAGGAGCACCTATTCTAGAGTTTCTCGGATATTCAGTTTTGGGCCAGTCCACTGTAATCTTACACTCAGACCATAGGTCTGCTGGTACTACTATGTCAAACAATCCATCTAGATCTTCCCATAATACCTTTGAAACCTTTACAAATCGATCCACTTGTCAGTACCATTCCACTGGTTTTTCTCATAACCTGGGGTAATCATTTGTGAATGACAATATATCCTGTCTAGTCCAAGGAACATGCACATACCCTCCTCCCGGTTTTTCTCTCATAGGAAATTCGTAGGCTCCTTTTCTCTAACTGAAAACGCTAATGATATTTTATCATTGCTCTCTTCCCTTTTCTTTGTCCATTTAGTCTTCCGGCGGGCTACATCTCCCCACTTTCTCAGCAACACAATTAATTCTTTTATCTGGGTTAATCTTCCAGCAGTATTCATGTTGTCAAAATCCTTTTCAGTAAAATCTACTCCGTAAGGTTTTTGCAATAATTTATTCTTTGCAAAATCTATATTGAGTTCACTTGCCAACCCTTCTAGTCGATCATGCAGAGTTTTCACCGCAGCGGGCGTGCCTAAGGCAAGCCCGTCTGGGCCCGTCCGGGCCCGGACGGACCCAGGGCCAGGGACTCTGCCGGATTCACCTCCCAAACGTCTGATGTACCCAGCAGACATGCTCCTGGCTCTTTGACCGGAAAAAAACCAAGGATGTCGCTACATTCACGATGAAGGTAAACCCTTCTCAAACTGCACACGCTGCAACCCAGTCACTCAGACCCCAGCTAATCCTGGATTACAGCTGGGTCTCCTCAACTGTCGCTCTCTCCCCAAACACGCACATGAAATCAATCTGATGATACAAGATCAAGGCATAGACGCATTGTTTCTCACGGAAACCTGGCTTTCCGACAGTTCTGACTCAGACATTGTCATCGCCCTTCCCCCAGGCTACCTCATCCAAACCCTGCCCAGACCCAGAGGGAGAGGAGGCGGGTTGGCCATAATCTACAGAGAACACCTTATCTGTAGAACCAACAAAGCCAACATTGAAGACTCCGAAAATTGCCATTTTTCCCTCCAATCCTCCCCGGCGCACTCCCTTTCGGGACTACTAATCTACCGCCCTCAGAGTACTCCTGGGAAATTCCTCAATGCTGTCACCGAAACGGTATCACAACTAGCCTCCTCCGCTTCCAACTTTCTTCTCGTAGGCGATCTTAACCTTCACTTCACAGACCCCACGGACCGGACTGCTTCCGACCTTCTTATGGACCTTATGTCACTCAACATCCGGCTGGTTAACAACGAACCCACCCACGACAAGGGACACCTTCTAGATCCCGTCCTCACCAATATCGCCAATATTACCACCAGCCCTCCCTTGCCTCTGCCATGGACTGATCACTTTCTAATCCCCATCTTCTGGGATTCTCCTACTGTTACCCCCCAATCTGTGAAAATCAAGGTCACTGACAGACGGTGGCACAAACTCGTACCATCCGAATGGGCCACCATTCTCTCAAATTCCATTCCAACGCTTTCCACCGATCCTGTTACGGCCGATAAACAGTTCAGCTCCTGGATCACATCCTCCTTGGACACACTCCTCCCCAAAACCGCCACTCTCAAACATACCAAACGAATACCTTCTGCCTCGTGGTATACTCCAGAGCTCAAGTCTCTACGACAGGACTGTAAGAGAGCGGAACGTTCCTGGAGGAAGGAGAAATCCAAAGCAAACAAGGATGCCTATCTCACCTCCCTACTAACCTACAAAACTTCCATTGGCAAGACAAAAAGTCTATTCTTTCAGGAAAGAATAGAAAAGTCTGCCTGCTCTAGCAAAGAAACTTTTACCATCCTGAAAGAACTCCTTAAGGTCCCAGACCCCGGCCCAAGAAACCTCCCAGACCCCAAAGCAGACCAGGAAAAATGCCATCAGCTAGCCAGCTTTTTCCAAGAAAAGATCCAAAAAATCCTCGACTCGATCCCTCCTACGAATCCGAGCGAGAATAACGATCCCCCCGACACTCCGATCTCCCCCCGTCTATCCTCCTGGGGGCAAATAACTACCGAAGAAGTCGGGAATACGCTAAAAACCATCAAAAGCGGTTCGCCTAGGGACCCCGCCCCGCTACGAACCCTCAAGGAAGTAGCTACCATCATCATCCCTCCCCTCACCCATTTGATCAACGCGTCTCTCCAACAGGGAGTCGTCCCCCCTAGTTGGAAAGCGGCAGTTGTCAAAGCGCTACTAAAGAAACCCTCCCTGGACCCTGCGGAACTGGCCAACTACAGACAAATCTCCCTTCTCCCCGGGACCAGCAAGATTGCTGAGAAACTGGTGAATCAGAAACTATCACAGTTTCTTGAAACCAATAATCTGTTAAAAAACTCACAGACAGGTTTCCGCCCAGGGCAGGGCACTGACATCGACCTCCCGGCGGCGGTGGAGGAGGCCAGAGCAGTCTTAGACGAAGGAGGATCAGTGGCAGTGATCCTCCTCAACCTTAGCGCGGCCTTCGACACCGTCAACCACCAACTCCTGATCAAACGGCTCAAGAGGGTCGGTGTGGAAGGTACCGCTCTATCCTGGCTTTCTTCCTTTCTGGCCCAACGTTCCTTCCAGATCTGGGAGAATAACACCCGCTCCTCCGAAATACTCCTCCAATGTGGGGTGCCTCAGGGCTCCTCCCTGAGCCCCACAATGTTTAATATCTACATGTCCCCATTGGAGGAGGTCGTCACCCCGTTCGGAGTGAGTATCGTCAGCTATGCGGATGACACACAACTAGCTGTCTCCCTATCCCACCCTAGTCAACAACCTGCAGACTTATTCAACTGCTTGACGCAGATACAAGGGAGGATGAACAGTTCAGCCTTAAAACTGAATGGTTCAAAGACGGACATTCTCCTCCTTGGTCAGAAAGGGCTCACCTTCCCCCAGAACATCTGGCCTCCCTGTCTGGGCCCCCCCCAGACCCAAAACAGGAAGTAAAAAGCCTGGGTGTATGGATCGAAACCGACCTTTCATTCACCACTCACGCAAAAAAAGTTGCTGGGACTTGCTTCAGGCTCTTGAAATCAATGAGAAAGATCCTGCCCCTACTTCCTCCTATTTCACAAAGACTACTAATCCAAGGCCTGATACTATCCAGGCTTGATTATAGCAACTCAAATTACAGAGAATCCAAAATGTCGCTGCCCGGATCCTCACTAACACTCCTGCCAGAGCCTCAGCTAAACCAACACTGAAGCTCCTTCACTGGCTCCCAGTGAGGGAACGAGTGATATTTAAAGCCTTATGCCTGGCGCACAAACTACTGCAGAATCAAGGCCCCTCTATTCTGAGAAAATTTATTAGACCGTACAAAGCCCCAAGATCCCTCCGATCGGACAAGGAGTCTCTTATCATCCTCCCCGGATTTAAGAAAGCTCGCTCGGGTAGAAGACACTTCTCGGTCCACGCCTCTGGAATGCTCTCCCCGAGACCTGAGAACAGAACCAAACTACTTACGTTTCAGGAAACGACTGAAAACTCACCTGTTCCCCTAACTTAACTATCTCCCCCCTGAACCTGTCTTCCGGCCCACCACACCCCTCTTTGCCCCCGGACCCGCAGACGTAGGGATCTTTAGCGCTGGGATACCTCAGGGTGACTACGCGCTCTATAAAATTTTTATTAATAATAATGTAATACTTTTACACATGAACATTAATTCATCATCTTGGTATGCTGTTAATCTATCTGTGCCAATCGTTCCAATTATTAATTCTTCCATGTAAATTTGCAAACTGACCACATCTAAGACTTTAGGTTCTTGATCTTTTACTTTAAATGTTTTAAGGCAATCACTGCATTCTTGCTCTGTCGGTCCTACAGAAGTTTGTGACAAGTCAATTTTTTCTATACTTCTTTCGGGTGTTGCAGAACCGGATTCTGCACCCACTGGAAACTTATATGGGAAACTTTGATTAAAGGTCAAGTCAGGCAGTGTCATCTGACTAATGCGCCTAACCTTCGACAAATCTGGATAAACCTTTTCTCTTACTTTTTGTAAACTTTGATTCAAAGGGATAGTTAATAATGGTTCTTTTATTTTCTGATTTTCGAACACTGGAATCACTGGACCTATTGTTACGGGGACAGTTACAGCTTCTATATTTTTAGTGATTTCCTGTATATTTTTAGTCAATTCATTAGTAGACCGCTCATATTCAGAAGTACTTCGGTTTTCTTCAATTCTCCTCTCTACTCTAGCCACACTGCCTCTAATTTCATGAGTTTGTCTAGGCGTACCAGTAAGTCTGACTTCCACTAATGGGGTATTAGAATCATATCTCATTTACTCTCTCTCAGTATTGTCTTTAATTTCAGAAAATCATCTTGGTGTACCAGTAAATCAGGTTTCCATTGGCGGAGCATTTGGAGTCACTGTTACATAACTCGGTTGATATGGAGGGGGTCTTCTATTTAATATCTCCTCCAGTACCACAGCCTCTGTTTCACAATCCTCATAACCCTTCCTTTCCTTTCTTCAGCATTATTTCTTTTCCTCGCACCTTTCCTACTATTTCATCAACTGTCCTCACCGGATACATTCCAGCACATATATCAGTGTTTCTCCATCTCCGCATTCTACTCCCCATAAACCTCGCAATCTGCCTCTTGGTCCTCTGAACTCTTCAAACCTTTCTCGCTCTAATTCATGAATCTCATCTTCCCACACAACCAAGCCTCAAATTGAGTTGGTCTCAGTCTTGGTTCAAGCTTAGTCATTTTCTCTCTCAAATTTCGTAAAACAGCAGTACTAAAAGAACCTACTTCTGGAAATGCTAACGCACCATCATTCTTAGTATACCTAGCCCGATATTCTAACCATAATGTATATGGGTAGTCATATTTTGTCAGGTGTTTTAGGCGGAGGAAGCAAATTTCCCTCTCTCGTCACTATTTCCTTATCCTTTCTGAACACATTCTTTAATTTCTTAAACGATGTAGGTTTCTCTTTCTCTTCTCCATAATAAAAATAAATTTTTCGATAGTTTCCTAACTTTCAAACAATTGCGTACTGCTTCGCTGCACCGACCTCAGACTAACGCACCAATCAGAACAAGATACATTTCAATCACTCTCAGACAATGCTTTCACAGCCTTTGCTAGCACACCAATCAGCGCTCACTCTGTTCTAGTCACACGGACCAATCCCAGCGCAATCCTTCTCACGTCAGCCCTGCTCCGATTTTCTGCAGCTTCAACTGACCCCTCCTTTACAAAATTTGGCACACTGTATTTACACCTTTATACAACTAAAATCGGTTAGTAACCACATAAAACATCTCCATTCGTCTGTTTCGCTAAAACCAAAGTAATAGTTTCCTCAAACTCACAAGTATTCTGTATTTCCGATAGACCGCACCTACCTCTTCTCTACCACAGAATTTTAGTTTCGCCAATAAAGTAGCGGATCACTCTACCTTACCCTTCTATCAAGCTTAGGTGAAAACTCAATTACTCTCGCAGGGATAAGTTATAGACAGAATACACATTGATTCCTGTGCTTACGCCCAATATTTTATAGGTTGCCTTCGCTATACATTCACCACCTTGACATGTAAATGTCCCTAACTTGTAACATACGAAGATGTCACCATTTTGAAACAGACTATGTGATGTGTGACTTACATGCCACACGTGTGCGACTTACATGCCACACGTTCCTCCTCTTAGGCAGAGTAACCAACTTCCTACTACCTAGAAGCCTGAAATTCCAGACTACATATAACACAATACAGACTCAATATATAGTGTTAGTCATAATTTCTGTACATCAAAATTCTATATACATTGCCCTACTAATTCTATACATTACTTATCCAAGTTAACCTATAGAAACCATCCTCTGCTACCAAGAAAAACTGACCCAGCGCAGCTCCAAACCAAACCTCCAAACCATCACTATATTTCCTAGGAGCTATCACACTTTACTCGTCTGTGGGGCACATAGCACCGCGAGTCATTCATACACAAATCACACTGCTCCCAAGATCAGTGAAGACTAAAGGAGGAGATGCTGGATTTTAGCAGAGTGTCTTAATACATTCTAAAATTGTATACAACATATGCATCTGCAGTTTATCAATAAAACCATGGTTTTGTCCTTTGAGAAATATTAAAACACCCCACATTTGGTTAATGGATCAGCCAGTAAAAGTTAAGACAACAAGACCTGCTTAATTCTCCATTTATTAAATTTTTATTTAAAGACTTAATCTCCTAGCATAATCTAACTTTATTCGACCTTAATTCAATAATCATTAAAACATTTTAATAACCTAGATAAAAAGAAAAGTTACATTCAAACAGTTTACATTTATTAGCAGAATTGATCAGAAAAATAAGTCAAAATCATATTTCCAAGATTTCAGTAAATGGACATCAGGTTAGCACAGGTAAGTTCCCAAAAATCGCCTCAATATTCTTTCTTGATGTTCACCTCCCATCCGGACTCCGCACCCATCAAAAAATTAAAGTCAAGAAAAATGTCAAAGTCTTTGCACCATGGAAAAGAGTATAGTCCGACAGCATGTCGTGGTGCAAAAATAAAATCAAAAGCAAGCTTTTTTTTTTAATTCCAAACGTCCTCTTTGATACCCTTTTTCCCTAATTTATCTATCTAAGATTTCAAAACTTTTAGGGTCCTCGAACACTCTCATTGGTCCATGTAAGGGGTGGATGAGCATAACCTCATCTCCTCATTGTCCATATTTCCGCCAAGTCATTGTTAGAATAAAAAAAAGGTTTCGATTGTTCTTTAACAGTTTTTTCACTTGTGTCGTTTAAATTGTCACTTCAGGATTAATTCCCAGGCTCACGACGCGGTCATACAAAATCTTGGCACTCTTCTTCATTTCCAGGCCACGCTGACCTTGACCCACGCCATACAGGCACAGACTGCTTGCACATCTCTCGAGCATAGTCGTGCATGAGTAGATCACACACAGTTTCGGAATCTCACAAACCTCCATTTTCTAGTGGGCCTGGTAAATTTACACCGTTTCAAGGCAGAAACATGTTGACTGACTATTAACCTTCTGGAAATAACCAAACAATTTATTTGGACTACTTTCCTACACTGTTTTTATCTATGTCCTAGTGATCAAACAATAAACATTTTTTTGAGACACTTAAGACATTTTTAACCATCACTATCACCACTAATTAACTCACTCCACGTCTATTTCACAAAACCTGCTCCACAGTTGATCTGGCATTGAAGCACACTGGGGAGGCATTCGGCCTCTCCAGTGAGGCCCAATGATGAAGCATGTCACCAACCAGGTTGGTGAGTGAGGGCTTTCTAAACTGACCTGAGTGGGGTCAGATTCATTCTCCTTTTGCTCCATTTGGTCTTTGAATTGTGTGCTTCTTTTTGGACACTCTTTTCTTGTTTAAAAGGTATAACCGGAGACTATGGGGCCCATTAGGATCGCAGACGGACTTGCGTCCGTCAGCGACCCCAGAGCAGGAGGGAACCTCCGCATGGCCTGCGGAGTTCCCTCCTGTGCAATTAGGATGTGACCGCCACCATGGCGGTCACATCCTCTATTTTTAACATTGCGGCGGGTGCGGCTTCAAGCTGCACCAGCCGCAATGTTAAAAATGCATAGATTGCATTTGTATGCAGAAAGCGGCAGGCACCGTGCGTTGCCTGCCGATTACTGAATACAAATGCAGGGGGGTACCATAGGTACCCCCCATGTGCACCCCCCACCCACCCTTCACCCAGGGGCCCCGCAACGGGCCCCTGCAGTGAAGTTCCACTTGCTTTTCCACGGCGGAAAACTCGCCGCGGAAAAGCATGTTTTGAAACCCATCCTAATATGGCTGACGGTGTCTGCGAGACACCGCCACCATATTAGAGCTTTTCCGCCGCGGTTGTAAGCCAACCGCGGCGGAAAAGCAGCGGACTGAAACCAGGACCCACCAGCCATCCTAATATGGCGGTGGGTCTTTGGTGGGTCCGCAGCGGATTTTCCCCATCCTCAGGGCCGGCGGTGGCTTCCGCCGGCCCAGAGGATGCGGAAAATCCGCTATCCTAATAAGCCCCTAAGAGTGTTTCCTCATTCTCCCTACCTCTCTTTTTGTTGTTGTGTTTTAAATTGTCACTTCAGGATTAATTTACAGGCTCATGACGCGGTCATATAAAATCTTGGCACTCTTCTTCATTTCCAGGCCACGCTGAGCTTGACCCATGCCTTACAGGCACAGACTGCTTGCACATCTCTCGAGCATAGTCGCGCATGCGTAGATCACCACAGTTTCGGAGTCTGGCAAACCTCCATTTTCTACTAGGCCGCATGGGCCATAATGGGAACTATTATAGAAACAAACACAATTAAATGTTAGATTTTGAAGTGTAGCCCTTCTGTTTACCTCCCCCCATTCTAAGGTAACCCTGTTAGTTATTACCTAGCATTTTAGCGACATTTATGCGTTGTTTTCCTACCTTTCTCCATCATTTCCGCCACAATAAGACATATAGAAAGCATACATACACAAGCTTTTGTTAGATTATGACATTTGGGTACTATGTTAGTATAACAATTTCACTTACTTAGTATATTATTATTCACAACATAAGCAAATTAGTATCCCACGTGTATCTGTATGTATGCATCCTATTGTACGTTGGTTAATTTCGAAACCACGCGATTAAAACATATTACTGTTATGGGAAAGAAACTTCAAGAGGGGTATACAAAAATGTTTGTTTTCACCCTCGCTCCATCAGAGTCAATCATCAGTGCATGCACACAAACAGCCAAAGGCAATTGAAGTAATTGTATCTTCTCCATTTATTCATTATAAGCATGCTGCATGTTCAGTCCTGTCCAATCCTCTAGTTTGGTAAAAACAAAATACCCCTTGGTTGTTCCACACCCAGTAAAACAAAACTCTACTCGCAATGGAATCCCGAGTTCAAATGAACCCAAATCTACAGCCCATATAATAGACACAAAAGAGGTATCATAAACCCCAGAAATGATCACAAAGCATTATTTTTATTATTAAAAAACATATTTTTATATCCCAAATATTTCATTAAAATAATCACAAGTACTATGTCTCAAATTCATATACAATTATAAAAACACTCAAAAAACATAATACATTTGACTCACTTAAAACAACAGCAAATCACATAACATAGAGAGAAAAGGGATAGACAATAAGCTTTGTCATTCAAAAGCATCACTCACATAATTCTTGGAAGTAATTGGATATGTAGACACTTAAAACATATATTGTATCCCGGCCTAGTTATAAAAGTATTCCAACGGGTATGTCTTTTGAATGACAAGGCTTATTGTCTATCCTTTCTCCCTCTATGTTATGTGATGTGCTGTTGTTTTAAGTGTATCAAAAGTATTAGGTTTTTGAGTGTTTTTATAACTTTATATGAATTTGAGACATATAGTACTTGTGCTTATTTTAATGAAATGTTTGGGATATAAAAATATGTTTTTTAATAATAAAAAGAATGTTTTGTGACAATTTCTGGGCTTTATGATACGTCTTTTGTGTCTATTATATGGGCTGTACTATTGGGTTAATTTGAACTCTGGATTCCATTGCTAGTAAAGTTCTTTTTTACTGTATGTGGAACACTAGGGGATATTTTGTTTTTACTTGTCAGTAGTGCCCTATTCCCTTGGTGAGGTATAAGGGGTCCTCTCTTTCATATAATCCTCTAGATCGGACAGCAAGGATGAAGAAATCCAACCAATTGAGCCAACTACCCATGCATGCAAACTAACAAAAAAGTCAGAAACAATTGAAGCAACAGTCCCTACTCCTTTCACTCACTACAAGCATCGAATAGTAAAGCTTGATAATATGAGGGAGGCCTTGGAGAGCCCTTGCTAAGGGTCCTTTCATGCCCCGCATCCAGATTACAAAATCAATAACAATTTGAAAAGTGATGCAAGCCATGATGATATTAAGCGTGGGCGGAAAATCCGTTCCGCTCGCGGATTTTGCGGATTTTCGGGAAATCCGCAATCCGCGAGATTTGCGGATTTCCCGCAAAATCCGCAAATTCGCACGCAGCGGATTTTTTTGGCGGCGCGCGGCGTTGGTGATACAATTTTTGCGGCGCGCGGCGTTTATCATCGTTTGCCGAGTTGTTTTTTTCGATAGTTTGCGAGTGCTGCGCCATTTTGGATCTTGCTGTGTGATCCCGCGGGAATTGGCGAGCGCGATTACGTCATCGCGGCTTGCCAGCGATAGTTTGTCAACGCGAGTACGACGAGATCACGTCTCGCGGTACTTCGCAATTGCGAGATTTGAGATGCGGCGCGCGAAAATATAAATTTGCAATTCTGCACAAGAAATCCACCAGCAAGCAGCATAAACCTTCTAGAAATGATGATTTTTATGTGAATAACTCCTTAGTTTGACATTTGCCTGCACTTTTTTAGCGAGGAGTCCATTTTGGGGAGGGGGGCAGGGGGGTGGGAGGAAGGAAGTGCCCCATAGTCTTCAACTTCCTGTTCCTGTTCAGCAGGCTCCTCCCAGTGCTTTGTCCATCTCCTGGTCACTTTTCATTCGGATGTGGACCTGGAAGGATTACCTTTTGTGGATGCTGCTGGATCTTTGGATTTGAGGCCTTTTTGACTTTCTTTGGATCACTGTTGGATTAGAAATTTTACAAGTAAGTTTGTTTGGGGCATTACAGTTGCTGCAACTAAAATTTTGGGATTTTCGATTTTTGGGCTGTTTTGGGGCCTTTTCCCAGGGGTACTCAGTGGTGGGTGGACTGATTCTTTCTGTGGGTTGTCTTGAACTTAAACATCATGGAGGCCATAGATGAATTGGGATTGTGCTGATTTTTCTGTGTTTTTCGATTTTTTTTTTTTGTAAAATTTTGTGTTTTTCGATTTTTGACCTGTTGTTGGGGCCTTGACCAGGGGTATTTGAGTCTAGCATGGGCCTAGTCTTTCTGTGGGCTGTCTTGAATTTAAACATCATGGAGGCCATGGATGGAATGGGATTGTGCTGATTTTGCAGTGTTTTTCGATTTTTGGGGGTGTTCATGGGGAGGGACATGCCATGTGGCTGGTGGCCATTTTGAGTGCAGCTACAGGCACTGGCCATGTGCTGGCAGGCAAGTGGCCATTTTGAATGCAGGCTTTGTTGTTAGGCCTCCAACCATTTTGCCTACTTTTCAACCTTTATTTATGCCAGGGGTAGTGAGTCTTGCATGGGCCTAGTATTTCTGTGGGTTGTCTTGAATTTAAACATCATGGAGGCCATGGATTGAATGGGATTGTGATGATTTTGCAGTGTTTTTCGATTTTTGGGCCTGTACTTGTGGCCTTTTCACCAGGGGTATTTGAGTCTAGCATGGGCCTAGTCTTTCTGTGGGCTGTCTTGAATTTAAACATCATGGAGAGGCCACGGATGGAATGGGATTGTGCTGATTTTGCAGTGTTTTTCGATTTTTGGGCCTGTACTTGTGGCCTTTTCACCAGGGGTATTTGAGTCTAGCATGGGCCTAGTCTTTCTGTGGGCTGTCTTGAATTTAAACATCATGGAGAGGCCATGGATGGAATGGGATTGTGCTGATTTTGCAGTGTTTTTCGATTTTTGGGCCTGTACTTGTGGCCTTTTCACCAGGGGTATTTGAGTCTAGCATGGGCCTAGTCTTTCTGTGGGCTGTCTTGAATTTAAACATCATGGAGGCCATGGATGGAATGGGATTGTGCTGATTTTGCAGTGTTTTTCGATTTTTGGGGGTGTTCATGGGGAGGGACATGCCATGTGGCTGGTGGCCATTTTGAGTGCAGCTACAGGCACTGGCCATGTGCTGGCAGGCAAGTGGCCATTTTGAATGCAGGCTTTGTTGTTAGGCCTCCAACCATTTTGCCTACTTTTCAACCTTTATTTATGCCAGGGGTAGTGAGTCTTGCATGGGCCTAGTATTTCTGTGGGTTGTCTTGAATTTAAACATCATGGAGGCCATGGATTGAATGGGATTGTGATGATTTTGCAGTGTTTTTCGATTTTTGGGCCTGTACTTGTGGCCTTTTCACCAGGGGTATTTGAGTCTAGCATGGGCCTAGTCTTTCTGTGGGCTGTCTTGAATTTAAACATCATGGAGAGGCCACGGATGGAATGGGATTGTGCTGATTTTGCAGTGTTTTTCGATTTTTGGGCCTGTACTTGTGGCCTTTTCACCAGGGGTATTTGAGTCTAGCATGGGCCTAGTCTTTCTGTGGGCTGTCTTGAATTTAAACATCATGGAGAGGCCATGGATGGAATGGGATTGTGCTGATTTTGCAGTGTTTTTCGATTTTTGGGCCTGTACTTGTGGCCTTTTCACCAGGGGTATTTGAGTCTAGCATGGGCCTAGTCTTTCTGTGGGCTGTCTTGAATTTAAACATCATGGAGGCCATGGATTGAATGGGATTGTGATGATTTTGCAGTGTTTTTCGATTTTTGGGCATGTACTTGTGGCCTTTTCACCAGGGGTATTTGAGTCTAGCATGGGCCTAGTCTTTCTGTGGGCTGTCTTGAATTTAAACATCATGGAGAGGCCATGGATGGAATGGGATTGTGCTGATTTTGCAGTGTTTTTCGATTTTTGGGCCTGTACTTGTGGCCTTTTCACCAGGGGTATTTGAGTCTAGCATGGGCCTAGTCTTTCTGTGGGCTGTCTTGAATTTAAACATCATGGAGGCCATGGATGGAATGGGATTGTGCTGATTTTGCAGTGTTTTTCGATTTTTGGGCCTGTACTTGTGGCCTTTTCACCAGGGGTATTTGAGTCTAGCATGGGCCTAGTCTTTCTGTGGGCTGTCTTGAATTTAAACATCATGGAGAGGCCATGGATGGAATGGGATTGTGCTGATTTTGCAGTGTTTTTCGATTTTTGGGCCTGTACTTGTGGCCTTTTCACCAGGGGTATTTGAGTCTAGCATGGGCCTAGTCTTTCTGTGGGCTGTCTTGAATTTAAACATCATGGAGGCCATGGATTGAATGGGATTGTGATGATTTTGCAGTGTTTTTCGATTTTTGGGCCTGTACTTGTGGCCTTTTCACCAGGGGTATTTGAGTCTAGCATGGGCCTAGTCTTTCTGTGGGCTGTCTTGAATTTAAACATCATGGAGAGGCCACGGATGGAATGGGATTGTGCTGATTTTGCAGTGTTTTTCGATTTTTGGGCCTGTACTTGTGGCCTTTTCACCAGGGGTATTTGAGTCTAGCATGGGCCTAGTCTTTCTGTGGGCTGTCTTGAATTTAAACATCATGGAGAGGCCATGGATGGAATGGGATTGTGCTGATTTTGCAGTGTTTTTCGATTTTTGGGCCTGTACTTGTGGCCTTTTCACCAGGGGTATTTGAGTCTAGCATGGGCCTAGTCTTTCTGTGGGCTGTCTTGAATTTAAACATCATGGAGGCCATGGATGGAATGGGATTGTGCTGATTTTGCAGTGTTTTTCGATTTTTGGGCCTGTACTTGTGGCCTTTTCACCAGGGGTATTTGAGTCTAGCATGGGCCTAGTCTTTCTGTGGGCTGTCTTGAATTTAAACATCATGGAGAGGCCATGGATGGAATGGGATTGTGCTGATTTTGCAGTGTTTTTCGATTTTTGGGCCTGTACTTGTGGCCTTTTCACCAGGGGTATTTGAGTCTAGCATGGGCCTAGTCTTTCTGTGGGCTGTCTTGAATTTAAACATCATGGAGGCCATGGATGGAATGGGATTGTGCTGATTTTGCAGTGTTTTTCGATTTTTGGGCCTGTACTTGTGGCCTTTTCACCAGGGGTATTTGAGTCTAGCATGGGCCTAGTCTTTCTGTGGGCTGTCTTGAATTTAAACATCATGGAGGCCATGGATGGAATGGGATTGTGATGATTTTGCAGTGTTTTTCGATTTTTGGGCCTGTACTTGTGGCCTTTTCACCAGGGGTATTTGAGTCTAGCATGGGCCTAGTCTTTCTGTGGGCTGTCTTGAATTTAAACATCATGGAGAGGCCACGGATGGAATGGGATTGTGCTGATTTTGCAGTGTTTTTCGATTTTTGGGCCTGTACTTGTGGCCTTTTCACCAGGGGTATTTGAGTCTAGCATGGGCCTAGTCTTTCTGTGGGCTGTCTTGAATTTAAACATCATGGAGAGGCCATGGATGGAATGGGATTGTGCTGATTTTGCAGTGTTTTTCGATTTTTGGGCCTGTACTTGTGGCCTTTTCACCAGGGGTATTTGAGTCTAGCATGGGCCTAGTCTTTCTGTGGGCTGTCTTGAATTTAAACATCATGGAGGCCATGGATGGAATGGGATTGTGCTGATTTTGCAGTGTTTTTCGATTTTTGGGGGTGTTCATGGGGAGGGACATGCCATGTGGCTGGTGGCCATTTTGAGTGCAGCTACAGGCACTGGCCATGTGCTGGCAGGCAAGTGGCCATTTTGAATGCAGGCTTTGTTGTTAGGCCTCCAACCATTTTGCCTACTTTTCAACCTTTATTTATGCCAGGGGTAGTGAGTCTTGCATGGGCCTAGTCTTTCTGTGGGTTGTCTTGAATTTAAACATTATGGAGGGCATGGATGGATTGGGATTGTGCTGATTTTGCAGTGTTTTTCGATTTTTTTGTGCTCTATAACTGAACTGATGTTCCTCTGTCTTCCATTTTTTTTAGGTGCACAAGACTCAAGAGAACCACCAGTGCCAGGAAGAAGTCCTGCAGCGGTGTGTGTGTGCAGCATAACGTCACGCGACGTCACGTCTGGCCTCAGACAACTCTACAATTCGTGCAACTGCGGCCTGCTGTCTGACCTGCTCTGAAGAAGATGGCCCCAAAGAAAGTTCTCCGTAGCTCCTCTAGCAAGAAAGTTGCTAGTAAGGAGCAGAAGAAGCAAGTTACCAAGGAGGCTGGTGTGCCACCCGCCACTTTTTTTGGGAGCAAAAAAAAAAGTACGCCTGCAGCAGCAGGATCTGCTGGGGACCAACCTGAGAGCAGCACCCCTGCTCCATTGGGTTCAGTGCCTCCACCACCACGCCAACTTAAGTCAAAGCCCTTGAGTGCTTCAGAGGCAGTCAGTGTACTTCTCCAATCACCATCGACCAGTGATGTTGGCTCATCGCAAGAAAGTAGCAGCAATGTCCCTGAATCAACACAGGTTGTTGTAACTCATCTGACAAGTGTTGAACAACCACAGCCGCAACAACAACACCATGTGCAAGTACACGCCCAAGTACATGTGGAAGGAGAGGCAGCAAAAGGAGATGCGCAAGCAAAGGTGCATGGACGTTCACAAGTGCCCACAATAGTTGTTCCTCCCGAAGTAGGGGCACATTTGGAAATCGACAATGAAGCTGAGGTATCATTGGAAGCCACTCCTCCTGATGATCATTCATTGTCTTCCACATCCCTAGCAAGGAAAAGATCAAGGGGGGTGTCTACATCTTCTTCAAGCCCACCTCGTTCTGGTGCAAGTGATCTGTCTTGGGAACCACAACTGCGGTCTGACAGTGAGGCAGAGGCACACCATGATCTGACACCGTTACCTAAGCGTAAAAGGAAGGTCGTCCAAAAACTCAAACCTATGGAGTGTGATGAGGCTCAACAAGAAGTGACAGATACTGCTGGTGATGAAGCCTCTCACGATGACGACGAGCCAGTCATCACAAAGGTCACTGCAGCCCCACCGGGCATGCAGCAAAGAGACATTTTGACCCTATCCCGAGAAGCTGCTGAGCGTGATGACGATGTCGGCGAGGAGGCAATGGAAATGGAATCATTAGATTTGGAGTTAAGTAGTACACCAAAACCTACCGCTTCCATATTTCTTCGCAAGAAGGTACCCACCTCGTCCTCGACCTCAATTCGTGGTGGTGAAAGTGCAAAACGTACTGAAGTTCGGCAATCCACATCCTCCACTTCATCTGTCATTAGCAGCAGGACCACCACCACCAGTATCGCCGCCTCCTCCGGCCCCCGAAGACATTTCAAGTCTCCAGTTTGGGACTTCTTTAGTGTTTGCCCAAAAAAGGAAAACGTAGCCATTTGTAGCCTTTGTAAGCTTCGATTTAGTCGTGGTAAGCTTGGTTCTAACTATGGTACCGGAGGCCAGAGAGGTCATCTTGAGAGAAGGCACCCTGTCGAATGGTTTCCGCACCTAGAGGCGGTCAAGAAAGCCGGAATTGCACGTAATGAAAACGTTGATTTGTCATCTGCTGATGACGAGGTAGAAGACGATTCAAACACTTCACTTACACCCAGTTCCCATGTCAGCAGCACACCCCATGGTAGCCACACTAAGAGTGTGGGAGAGAGTGAGACATCAATGCGGAAAAGTTCATCAGCGAGCGTAACTGGGTCGAAGAGATCATCATCATCCCGTAAATCATTGGTCCAGGGCAACATTAAAAAGATGTTGTTTACAGAAGCGCAATATGAACGCAACCACCCAATGACCCGTCTGTATAACACTAAGCTGGCTAAAATGCTAGCTCTGGACCTTCTCCCTTTTTCTTTTGTAGAAGGGGTTGGTTTTCTAGAATTAGTGACAGCGCTCTGCCCTAAATGGAAGGTTCCTAGCCGGTTCTATTTTGCCCGAGTTGCGGTTCCAGCACTACATGAAGATGTTCTGAAGGTGATTGGGGCAGCTTTGCAGAAGAGTGCTGTTCACACTATACATCTGACAACAGACATGTGGACCAGTGGCGCAGGCGCTGATTACATGTGCATCACTGCACACTGGGTCTCTTTTTCAGGGGCTAAAGCAAAGCTAAACTCAGGTGTTGACACTAACATTGTTTTTAAAGGTGCTCGGAAACATGCAACACTAGCCATGTTTGGTTTGGAGAAACGTCACACAGCAGAAAACATTTTGGATGTCTTTAACACAAAGGTCCTTAACTGTCTGTCCCCACTAAAACGCAAGGTTGGTTATGTTTCCACAGACAATGGCTCCAATATAGTTAAGGCCATGAGGGACGGTTACTATTTCAGAGTGCCGTGTTTGGCGCACTGTATAAACCTGGTTGTCCAAAAATTCTTGGATAATAAACGCAGTGCAGCGTACAGTGTATTGGAGAACTGCCGAAAAATATGCAAGCATTTCAGGCATTCTTTTAAGGCCCGCAAGCAGCTGAGGAGCATGCTATATCAAAGTCAAATGCCAGTGAAAGCACTCATCCAGGAGGTGGTAACACGTTGGAACTCAACCTTCTACATGCTTGAGCGTCTGTATGAGCAGTATACGCAACTCGATCAATATTTCTTGAAAGAGGGTATAGAGGAGCGGAGGATGGGTGGGCCGCAATGGAACATAGTTGAAAGCCTAACACGCATGCTTCGTCCTTTTGAGGTCTTCACACGTGCAGTCAGCAAGGAGGACTCTAATTTGGGAAAAGCTATCCCATTGTTGTACATGCTGGAGGACCAACTGAAGGAGGTGTGTTCTGTGTTTCGAAAAGATGACAAAAAGAAAGACTCTTTGCTTCTGGCTGAGAAATTATTAGAGCTCCTACAAGGTGATGAACGTCTTCAAAAGATCCACTCAGAACAGCATTACATTTGTGCTACTATTCTGGATCCACGCTACAAAAAGGCGCTGGCAGGCAGAGCATTCTTTCCTTTTGCTGATGAAGATGTTACAAAGTACAAACGTTGGCTAGCCTTGTCAGCCAAGAAGTTTGAAACAGAACGGCTGGAAATTGAAGGAAATGGCAGTACATCAGCAGGCCATCCCCAGTCAAAACAATCCACTTCTGCACCTGTGGCTGTGGCACAAGTGACCTCTCAGCCGTTAAAGACACCGGCAACCGCATCATCTGCACGAAAGACAGCAGAAACATTGGAGGCTGAAGAGGATTGGCTAGCTCTGCGTGGGTTTGGTTCTCAAAAGGTCAGAGGCACAGCAAGAGCTACGCAAAGTGGAGGAACCTTGGAGGAGGACCTTGAGTCGATGGTGAAGGACTATCTGAATGACTCCACAGAGGTCTATGTTAATTCTGACCCATTGGCGTATTGGCATGGGAAAAAAGAATTGTGGCCACAGCTCACCAACCTGGCTTTAAACTACTTGTCTTGCCCACTCGCAAGTGTGTCTTCTGAACGGGTTTTCAGTGCGGCTGGTGGGATTGTAACTCCCAAACGGAGCCGCCTCTCGCCCAAAAATGTGGAGAGGTTAACAATGATCAAGATGAATCAGCACCTCATACCACCAGATATAAGAGTACGAGAGAGCGTGCCGGATGAAGAGGAGGTGGCCAGCACCATAGATGAGGGAATTTCTACTCTGTCAGGTGGCACTGACCTCACCCGGGCTGAATTCGCAGAGTATGATGACGAAGCCTTATTCTTATTCCTGGACCGTGATTCCGACTTCGAGCCCTGAAAATGAGACAACGAATCAATAACTTTCTTTTTCATCCTTCACTTTTATTCCTGTGTGTCTGTCTTTCTTTGTTGTGCACAGTTAATATAATTCAAACTTTAATCAGATAATCACAAAGACAAGCCCATCAGCAGAACTGTCTTCACTTGTTTGCTAATTTATTTGAAGGTGCCGCAGTCTGCATTCCTCAGGTTCACAAGTTCAGAAGAACATGCTCCTCTATCCTCCTCCTCCAGACTCCTATTTCCATCAAAGCAGAGGGCTGGTTTACGCCCAATGAAGAAAGACTCAGCACTTGTGGGGGTGTTGTTCTACCTCTTTGCAGGTGAGTTGACGGGTCTGGGGCCATTGCTGGGAAGCACTAAAAGTGGTTTGTGCCAAATCCGAGGCGGAAATTTTTTTGTGTTTTTGATGACTTGCTTGCCTTTGAGGTGCTCTTAGGGGGGGTTCCGTCTGTTTGTGGGTGAGTTTCGTGGTCTGAGAGCATTGCTGGGACACTCTAATCTTGATTGCATTTGCTTTTCAGGAAATCCGTCGTGCCAACCCCGACTTATGGCCTAGCTACGCAGCGCGTTTGGACCGAAGGCCCAGAAATATTGCAAGTATGAGATTTTGCTTTTGTCCTGTTTGGGGGTGTTATGCTTCTTGGCGGGTGGGTTGCCGGGTCTTGGGGCATTCCTGGGAAGGTCTAATACCGGGTAGAAGTGGTTGGGACAAAATCCAGGCCGATTTTTTTTGGGCTATTTCAGACATTTTGCTCTATGTAGCGTTTTCGGGGGCCTGTTTGGGGGGCTTCCTGGTGTTTGCGGGTGAGTTTCGTGGTCTGGGAGCACTGCTGGGACACTCTAATCTTGATTGCATTTGCTTTTCAGGAAATCCGTCGTGCCAACCCCGACTTATGGCCTAGCTACGCAGCGCGTTTGGACCGAAGGCCCAGAAATATTGCAAGTATGAGAGTTTGCTTTTGGCCTGTTTGGGGGTGTTATACTTCTTGGCGGGTGGGTTGCCGGGTCTTGGGGCATTCCTGGGAAGGTCTAATACCGGGTAGAAGTGGTTGGGACTAAATCCAGGCCGATTTTTTTTTGGGCTATTTCTGACATTTTGCTCTATGTAGCGTTTTCGGGGGCCTGTTTGGGGGGCTTCCTGGTGTTTCTGGGTGAGTTTCGTGGTCTGGGAGCACTGCTGGCTATATCTACTTTACTTTGCAAGAGGTTTGAAGCAAATCCATGGTGGCAGAGGGGACTTAGGGCCTAGCTGCAGAGCGCGAGCGGAGTGATTTGGGAAATTTGTGAAAAATTGACTAAGTCCCCATTTTTGTACTTTTGCTCTTTGGCTGTTTGGGGGTCTTCTACTCGTTTTCTCCTGGGTTGACGGCTCTGGGGCCATTGCTGGGAAGCTCTAATACCGGATAAAAGTGTTTTGGACCAAATCCCAGGCGGAAAATTTTTTGTGTTTTTGATGACTTGCTTGCCTTTGAGGTGCTCTTAGGGGGGGTTCCGTCTGTTTGTGGGTGAGTTTCGTGGTCTGGGAGCATTGCTGGGACACTCTAATCTTGATTGCATTTGCTTTTCAGGAAATCCGTCGTGCCAACCCCGACTTATGGCCCAGCTACGCAGCGCGTTTGGACCGAAGGCCCAGAAATATTGCAAGTATGAGAGTTTGCTTTTGGCCTGTTTGGGGGTGTTATGCTTCTTGGCGGGTGGGTTGCCGGGTCTTGGGGCATTCCTGGGAAGGTCTAATACCGGGTAGAAGTGGTTGGGACAAAATCCAGGCCGATTTTTTTTGGGCTATTTCAGACATTTTGCTCTATGTAGCGTTTTCGGGGGCCTGTTTGGGGGGCTTCCTGGTGTTTGCGGGTGAGTTTCGTGGTCTGGGAGCACTGCTGGGACACTCTAATCTTGATTGCATTTGCTTTTCAGGAAATCCGTCGTGCCAACCCCGACTTATGGCCTAGCTACGCAGCGCGTTTGGACCGAAGGCCCAGAAATATTGCAAGTATGAGAGTTTGCTTTTGTCCTGTTTGGGGGTGTTATGCTTCTTGGCGGGTGGGTTGCCGGGTCTTGGGGCATTCCTGGGAAGGTCTAATACCGGGTAGAAGTGGTTGGGACAAAATCCGCGCGGAAAAGCCTTTAGTTTTGGCACTTTTTGTAACTTAGGGTTCGTTAGGGTTAGCCCTAGCAGCAGGATTGCATGTGTATCGGGGTGTTCTAGATTTTTCAAACTGAGTTCTGGGGTCTTAGAGCACTCGTGAGCATGTGTAATTTTGGTTGCAAGTCATTTGAAGAAAATCCATGGTGGGAAAGGGGGGATTTGGCATAGTTAAAGAAAGCCTTTGCCACTATTCTTAACTTAGGGTTCGTTAGGGTTAGCAGTATTTCTATTGCATGTGTTTGAGTGGGGGGGATTTCGAGTCTTGGAGCGATGCTGGCTATGGCTACTTTTGCTTGGTTGCTTGCAAGTGGTTTGAATACAATCCACGGGGGGTAATGGGTAATTAGGGTACTTCGGCCTACTTTTACTTTCAAAGTAAGTTTTGTCTCCAGTTTTCTGCTAGGCCTCGTTTTTTGGGTGGGAGCACTGCTAGGAAGATCTATTTTTGTTCTAAAACACAGTTTACAGTACACCTAGCTTGAGGGGCAAGATCCGCTACATTAATTTGCCCATACTTATTTATCCTTCAAAAGGTGACTCAGAGTACGCACTTTCAAAAACATTGTACTGTCTGTCTACTAGGAAAAACAAATTGTGACTTTTTGCACTCCACAGCCTACATACCTTATATTTATTTATCAGTGGTGTTGTAATATTATATCACTTCCTGTTTTTCGTTGAATAATTACAGGCCGGGTTTCAGTCTCTGCAATGGGGAAAAAAGGATGGAGTCAGGCTTCACAGTAGCGAGCCACAATTCAGCATCAGGCAGGCAGTGGACAGGGTGTCTTCTGGTGACCAACATCGGTGGACGAAGCGTCGGCTGCAATGGAGGAGTGCCGCTAATAGGAGGATTTTTTTTCTGCGGGCAACTTACTTACCACTTCCAACAGGACCACTACAACCACATAGATACAGTATCCCTTGCCTTTTTCTCTGACTGTGACTGCATTTCTTTGCTCTCTCTCGGCTTCTACATTGATCCCTTAACACATCACTTAGTCCACTCCACTATCTGCACCACACATAGTCATTTGTAAGTGCTCCTACGTAATTCGCAAGTCGCAGCACGCCCCAGGCCGTAGAGGACTGGGATGGCCCCAATGATGAAGCATGTCACCAAGGGGCAACCCTGGTGAGTGAGGGGACACCTAGAAAAAAAGCAATTTCTCCTTTTCTATCTACTATACCTTCTGTCAGGTTACGCAGCCCCTAAGCGCCTACCGTACTATGAAACTACATTTCCCATGAGTAGGCGGGAGACTTGCAGACTATTTAGTGAGACTATATGAGAGTACCCTTGTATGTTAGGACATCACTTCACTGATGCCTGTCTTGTCTTCTCTTACAGGTATCCTTTCCCTGCTGACCCTACCTTTACCCATCCCACATTTTTTATTTTAGTTTGTTATTTTTCTCCCTCGCCTAATGCCTCGAACACCCTGTGTTTACACTTCTGGGTGTTGGTGACATTTGGAGGTGGAACCATATTTGCATCGACTGGATCACGGGGAGTAAACGTGACACCTTCCAGACCAACCCCATTGAGTGTTGTTGTGAATGGATTTATAGTGACCAGCAAGGCTCTCGGGTATCTGGCTACAGAGACCTTATGTTGAATATAGTTATCAATAATTCCACACAGGCCCTGTACTGTCGCATTCTTTCTTTCCACAGTTGTCGATGATATATTCTTACTCTGCTTGACAAAGAACCATTGCTAATGTGAAAGAACTTCAACCGAATTAGTAGTTATACTTTACCATTTGTTAGGCTACAATGTGGCACTGCTCTACTGTACTTCTGTCACCTGCTATATTCTCAGTTGTACCGTTGAATTGCTCAGGAGGACAAACCAGATTTCATTTTCTTTTTTTTCATAGGCATGCAACTGCCACTGTGTCACACCACTAGTACCACCGCTATGAGGAAATTTTATCCGACCAAGATTGCCAACGTTATTCGGTGTTTCCCGTGGAGCCAGCCCTGGGCCTAGCCCTACTTTCAAACACAAATTACAGGTAAGATAAGCGTTTGGTGGTTTGGGGGTATAATGGAGTATTAGTACGAGAGACGAGAGACTGAAGGTAGTACTACTAAAGTCCTAGGACTCTTGGATTCACTTCACTTAGTCTGTGAGAGGCACTTAGTGTTGAAAACATTTGGGCATTTACACTTAAAGGAAGAAAATGGAACTAAACTTTCAGGAAAACAGTCAACGTTAAACCCCCACCCACCAGGCAAGCAGTAAAAAACAGGTATGCTCAGATAAAGTTTGAAAAAGTATATTTATATCCCTAACAAAATAATCTCCCGCAAGACCCTCCCTAACCCCAACGATTGTCCTTCAAAAGTCCCCAAAAACCCAACTCCCAATTCCCACCCCCCAAAAGTCTCTAAAAAAGGGGCAAGGGACACTATGGGTGGATGCTGTTAACTTTTTGGGCCAGGGCATCATGCTCCTCGCGGAGCAAGGCGAGCTCCTGCTGAAGGCGGGACACCATCAGGGTAGTGCGGCGCAGGCGTGCCTTCACTGCCTTGCAGGTGCAAGGCCTGTGAGAAGCAGCTGTTGGCCTTGCTGCTCGGCGGTGGCGTTTGCCTTTGGCAGCCCGGCTCAGTCTCGGTGGACCACTGTGCTGGGTGGCAGCCGGTGAGGCCACGGAGGCCGATGCAGACGACGTTGTTGTTGTCGACCGCACACTTTCCTCGTCCTCCAGGGCCACCAGCCGCCGATATTCCGCAACAGTGGCCTCGATTCTCCGTTGCCGGGCCGCTCTAGCCAGCTCCTTCCTCCTTGTTCGTTTGGAAGGAGAACCTATATGAAGAAAGAAAGACATAGTCTGTAACCAATGCTCTTTAAGATTAACTCAATCATTCAGCAGAAATGTGTGCTGCAGTACAACTAGCAACTTGCAAGCGCATTACATAACTATTGAGGCCAGTATCTATCTAACCTCACACTTCTTCATCCTTGCTCTAACATTAGTGGGAGTTTAAGGAACAAATTCTATGAGCACTGTGGACTTCCATTGGAGTCGACTATGAAAGTACACCAGTCTTATTCTTCTTCTTGTCTCTTGTTTTGGAAAATTGGTACGTTATTTTCTGCAAGCCGGCATAATGCCAGCGCGGTAAACTTGCACCCGAGAAAAAGAGACGCACGCCATGAGGAGTGACCTAGACTTGCGTTGCCGTTGCGTTACTGTACCCGTCCAGTACATGCAGGTGGTGAATCTCTTACTTTTCTATTACGGGTGGCACTGAGAATACTCTGTTACAACTCAAGGGCTACTGCTTAATTAATTTAACTTTCACCCTACAGTGGAAATGAGTACTAGAAATGGAAAATTGAAGAAGATAAATAATCTGATTATCTATCACTTCACATGGGATGTTTTTGCTTATATATGGGATGACTTTAGGTGCTTTGCTTTTTATTGAGTGACAGGCAGTGATACATCCACACATGAATGACTGAGTACTACTAAACTTATTAAGAGAGGAATGGGAGTGGCCACCATAATAACCGGATCTATGCAGTGCTTGCAATACAAACTACTGCTACTACTTATGGTAGTATTTGGACAAAATTAAAAGTTCTTTTCCTTGCCTTTCCTACACTGGAACGGACGTGCGGGTGCAGTGTTACATGCTCTTCAAAGTTACACTTAGTTCATCCACTGACCATCTACTCTCTCTAGATCATGGGTACTCACAAACTTTCTCTCAGGGGCTACATTTACAGTGTAGTTTGGGGCCGAGGGCTGCACTGGTGGGGGCGGAGTCAGAGGGGGCGGGGCTAAAGCAAAACGATAACTTGTGACCATGAGGTTGCACACAGGTCCCTGCAGCAGATGCCCTCATCCACTGAGCCACCAGACCCAGCATTTACATACATCTCTCTCCCTCCTGCTGTCCCTCCTGCCCTCCCTCCATCTCTCTCTCCCTCCTGCCCTCCCTCTCCCTCTGTCATCTCACTGTGTGTGTGTCTATCGGTGTCAGCCTTCAGCCCGGGTTGAGACCGCTTCCTCAACGCGCACACACAGACAACAACACCAAAGTACTTAACAGGTCTTTAAAAGACCATTAACATATTATTGAGGCTTTGTTTGTTTTAGCGCCCCTGCTTCTCCACCCTGACAATCACTGCTTGCCCGGCCCCACAGAGCAGAGGCTTTGTTCTATTTCACCTCTTTGTGGCCTTGCATCTCCACTCTGCTCTGTGGGGGCCGGGGGAGCAGTGATTGTCAGAGTGGAGATGCAGGGGCGCTAACAGGTGAAATACAAAAAAGCCTCTGCTCTGTGGGGGCCGGGGGAGCAGTGATTGTCTGCAAGGTCTGCGCACCGCCAAGGAAGGCTTGCCGGGCCACCACCGGCCCGCGGGCCGTACTATGAGTACCCCTGCTCTAGATACACATATGCTATCTAAGAGTCAGATAGTAGCATGATCCAGGTATATGGACACATACAGTTTCTGTGTCACCCACCCAGGCTGTTGTCCTTCCACCCATCATTGCTTCATCATTCACCCAGCCATGCATCTCATATTCTTGCCTTCCCAGCTAGTCTTCAATCTCAATAAGTAAGGAATATATAAGAGCTTACCTCTGGCCGCCACCACCGTCTCAACTCTCACAGCCGCCGCCGCCGCCTCCTCCCCTGATGAATTGCCCTCCGCCTCCGTGTCGAGCACCACCACCACACTGGCCCCGCCACCAGATGTTCCACCTACAAAGTACATTTAAGAATCTTAGAATAAAGCACTCACTAGTCACTAGTATTTGGTCTAGGAATGAAGACATGTGAAAACAATGTAATTTGTGACTGTCTACGTTAAAGTTAAAAAAAATGTCCCTTTTTCCAGGGAAGGTTGTCTTGCTGCACTTTTTGGCACAACTGATGAAGGCTGATTTTTTAACACGCACCATTTTTCTCCACACAGACAGAAGATGAACTTCTAACAACAAGATCAAGTTGAAACCAGGTGAGAGCTCGGCTCGACCACAAGAAATGTCTTCAATTAATCGTCAGCACTAACCACTTTTCCATTATCAGTTAAACGTTTAGTTTTATTATGACTTCATTTTAATAAATGTGTTTACTTTTAATAAAGCTTTTAAATTTAAATACAATCTGTGTTTTTTGGTCCTCCAGACTAGAGTGACTGAGCGAAAGGTTTTGCAATTTTTGCAAGCATGAGTCCAGATAGAACACTTCAAAAGACATTATGGCCAATCCCAGAGGACTGCACTAAGTTGATAGAGCTATTGCTGACTAGAATCATGGGAGTTTCGCCAACCGTGCAATCTTAGTTAGCTACACAGACAGACTAATAAGAATAATCTAGTAATACCACAGGGAGTCATAGTAGAGGCAGGATAAGAATTTAGATACAGTCTACAAGAAGAGCAAAGACAATGTTGAAAAAAGTCAAATGAGGAACGCTAGGAAAAATAGGTACTAGTCTAAAATGAAAACTTACTGGGGCCAGCAGAGGAGCCCTCGCCTGCCCGATCCTGGCCCTGTTGATGAACAGCATCCGCCGCCTGCTGCTCCTGTGTCCTCCTCTCGCCCCTGGGGGGAGCTGACGTACAACATGAAAGAAAGAACAGAAAACATGGATGATTGTTGCTTGTCAATGTCAACCAAATCAAACATTTCAAAAGAACAATAACAAAATATTTCCGCGAAATTATATTGATTATGGTTACTTTTCATTTATTTGCGGACCTGTGACTTCGAAAGTCACGTAACTCACTAAACAAAGTACTGAAACGTTCACCTAGGACTGGCAGGCAGCAGTCCGCAGGCAAGACGCAAAGTGACAGACAAACTCCATTGTGATTTCAGTCAGATCAGTGACAACACTAACAGTTGCCTGCTACATTACCAGTCATTTAAATAGTCAAACTATCAATCCACCGCCACTATTTTTCTTATTGTCAGGGTTACAAAGGAAGGGGCAGATTTAAGCCCTTGCGGCTCTTTTGCGCCGTTCTTGCGTGACTTTTGTGACGCAGCAGCTAAACAAAAAAGGGCGCCATGGTGCGGCGTATAATATTATAACAACGTGACGCATTTGGGAGATGCATCCCGTTATAAAGCCCTGCGCCATCAGGGGGCGTTCCGGCGCAAGGGAGGGCATTCCTGCGCTGGAACACATCCTAATAGTGGCTGAGGGAAATCTACAAAATATCAATCAGTCACCTTTAGGACAATGATGCGTCACACAAACCCTGCACCTGCTTGAAGCAGACGTACGGCTTGACCCAGCATTGGGGAGATAGGGTACCCCAGAGCATTGATGGAGCTGCGCCATCGTTGCGACGCAACTCCAGCAGTAAAGCTTCGGTGACGTTTTGGGCCCATGGGGCGCCGCATTGCAAATACGGCGCACCATGTTTGGTGGTGGTAGCGGGCCGCACAATTAATGGCGCATCCCTGCTACTTTGCAGGGATGCGACGGTAATTGCAATTCTGCCCCTTAGGGGCATACTTACTTACGCGTTCTGGCGCATCTCCAGAGATGCGCCAGATCAAATGCGTCACGCAAAACTACCCTTGCGACACGGCAGATGTGCCTCATTTACAATGCGGCGCGCCCTGGCGCAAGGGTAGGCACTTGCGTGACGCATCTCGTCACGTAAGAGCGGCGCATCGCTGGAGTCACGTCGCCAACGCAATGCAACTCCAGTAATGCTCAGGGCCACCCAATACTTTACATGCTGTGTCAGTCCTTTCGCCTGCTTCGAGCAGACATAAGGAATTGAATTGACGTAGCAGCGTCGCAGAAGTGCCTGCGTTAAATCTTGTAGATTTCACGCAGGCAATTTTGCGAGGCGCACAGCCGCTGGACCGCCCACCCTGCGTACTAGGAACGCACCCATTGTGGTGCAGGCCCATGGCTTTATAACGTGACGCATCTCCCTAGATGCGTCATGCTGTAAATGACTTGCAGGGATGCGGCACGTTTACGCCGCTGTTGCGTCACGCAAGGCAACGTAAACGTGGCGCAAGGGGCTTGTAAATGTAATCTGCCCCCTAGTGTCTAGCATTACGCAGTTCTGTTAAGTACACTCATACATAATAGTTACTCAGGCCAATGAGACCACGAAATAGAAAACAAATAAGCATAGTAGCAACCCCACTGAGAAGGAGAGCAGTGCACCTGAAATGCACAGAAGATTTTGAAATATAATTTAACTACAATGTAATCGTCATCAGCGGCATTATTGGCTTGCTCCATGTAAAAAACAAATATTTGCAATACAACAACACAGAGCAGGAGAAAACATCATAGTAGTGAGTGATTAAATGCCAATGGCTACTACTACTCACCAAGCCCGGGGATCTCCAAGCCGAGCTGGTCCAGCAGGTCGCGCTCGCGGTCCAGGAGGTCCGTCCAGCGATGGGTGACCTGGCTGTAGGTGCGCTGGACCCCGTAGAGGTGGGATATGGCCCAGCACACCTTCTCCCACCGCTTCCGGCGCTCCCGCATGTTGTAGCCGCCGGCCGCGATCCTGCCGCCTCCCGCGATGGTCCTGGGCAGGCGGCGCTGGACGAAGTAGACCAGCGCGCCCACTTCCTCCGGGCTGAATATCTCCCGGCGCGTCACCTGCTCCCCCCTCGATCTCACGCCTGCTGTCCTGCCACTGGGTCCAGCACTACTCCCCGCCGCCGCTGCGGCCCTCAAGTGCCTGGGCAGCTTCACGGCGCCTGGCTTGACCATGGTCTGGGCAGGTAAGGTAGGAAGAAGTAGAAAATTAAGAAAGAATAGGATAGGGAAGAAGAAAAGAAAAGAGTTTACAAAAGTAGTTTAAAAGTAAAGAAAAATAGCAGAAAAGACAAAAATATACAGCTAGGAAAAGAGAGGGATAGATAAGAAGCAAAATCGTAAAAAAAAAACTGAAAACAAGCAAAGGATGGGAAAGATATCAAGAGGATTAAACACCATGCCCAGACACAGGAAATGAATGAAAAACAAGATGGCCGGCGCCCGTTTCCGAGCGCGAAAGTCAGTTCGCGCGAGATTTTCCTCGCGATCTCGTGCGAACCTCTAGATTTCCCGCGCGATCTCGTGCGAACCTCTACTCGCAATGCGCTTACTGCGCGAGATTATACATAGCGGGCGGAAACGGAAATACGTCACGCAAACAAAATGGCCGCGCCCGTACTCGACCTTGGGGTAAATTCGCGTGTTGCGCTGCAAGCGGCTCGCGAATACTGCAAAAAAACTCGCGAAACAACAAGCCGCAAAAAAATAAAATGCTCATTCGCACGAATTGGCGGCTTCCGCGGTCGGTTTCGCACGACGCCGCGCCCCGCGAATAGCGCGAAAAAAACCGCAAAACGATTTCAGCAAAAGCAAAAGCAATGAGCAGGTGCAAAAGGTCAACCTCATGATTTGTAACGATTCTTTGTATTGCTTCCTGAGGGGGCCCTCCAGAATTCGGTTGCCTGCTTGCAACTATTGTGTGACCCTGCTCTGACCTTAACTGTATGCCACAAAGGTCCTGATTTACAGCTAAAGGAGCAGACAAGCAGGTGCCAGGCTGGAACTTTAAATTCTTTCAGTGACACATTAATTAGCCCCTAATTCATTATTGTCAGTTGGGGCAGGGCAGGTGTTGTAACTAATTTTGCAACAATGAAAGCACTTAGCAAGTGCAAAAGATCACTAATCAGGGCGCACTAAGGAAGCAGGTGCCAGCTAAAAAAATATTCTGTGACACATTAATCAGCCCCAAATTAATTCAGGTCACTTGAGGCAGGGAAGGTGTGCTTTGCTTTGCCGAAAATAATGTACACTGGACAACCAGAGGGTGTGGTGATGAAACAGAGGGTGGCATGGGTGGGCCAGAGGGTGGCATGAGTAGTCAGAGAGTGGCAGTGGTGACAGAGAGTGGCAGTGATGAAGAAGAGTGTCCCAAACAGGCTGGACATGTAGAAACAACAAGTTCGCAAAACTTGCGACCCGACAGGTAAGTTCGCAAATTGCGAAATTGTAAAAACCCTCGCGAACTGGCAGAAACACGGGCGAACACAAAAAAAAAAAAAAATCCGCAAATTCGCGGGAATTCGCGGATTTTGCGGATTGCGAATCCGCAAATCCGCAAAATTCGCGAACGCGAGATCCGCAAAATTCGCCCATGCTTAGATGATATCCAAATTGGATACAACCTAGAAAGTGGCATGAGATAGGGTGGCAAGAATAAGTCTGAAAATTCCACTGCTACTGGCTTTGACTAAATAACAGCCTTGGTAAATACTACTGAACACTTTGGTCGCCACTGTAAGAGCTTTAATTATCATTCAAACAAATTAAATATCCAAATAGACCTGATAAATACCCTTGCATTATTTGTTTCAAGGATTTACACCAAACTTTAAACTTTTAATATTGTAATAGTCTAGGCAAGGAGTGAGGTTGAAGCAAAACCTAAAGCATGACCTTGCTCATTAATAATTGATAAATTGAGTACTTTGCGTACCTGTCATGAGCTCTCTAAAAGTTTAATTAAAAAACATGAACTACGGTCACATAAGTGAATCTTATGAAACATCAATGATATACCCTAATCCCAATCCCAAACCAAGAACCATTCAAATTTACACAATCCTTTGCACAACATCTCCGATCTCGACATTAATCCTACAACGGACCATTTACAAGATGTTCATATAAATATAGAATCAAATAAAATCCTCCACTGGCAAGGTAATGTCATTCATACAGTAGAGTTACATTGAACA
This sequence comes from Lissotriton vulgaris, assembly GCF_964263255.1. NCBI lineage: Eukaryota > Metazoa > Chordata > Amphibia > Caudata > Salamandridae > Lissotriton > Lissotriton vulgaris. Next base: position 237,778,337 of record NC_141691.1, read on the forward strand.
TCAAGCATAGAGTATTTTCCTTATCTGGAATCTCCAACAACTTTAATCACAACACTAATTGCAATAAGAGCAGAACATGAACCATAAACTCTTAACTAAAGGAGAGTGGAAAAGACTGCACAAAGCCCACAACAAAAATGCAAGACCAACAAGTCCCCTAAAATCGAATGATTCTATAAAAATGTTTCCTGAATTTGACACAAATGGCATAACTTATAGTAAAAAACAAGTACAACAGAAATTCAAAATCGTCAAGATGAAGGGAATTTCGGCAATGAAGGAGCCTCAAAGGCATGTTGCAAATCACTCTGAAATCCAGGAAAGCTCCATCTCAGTTGAGATTCAAACAGATTCTAGTGTGGATTCTATAACAGCTACAAGTGTTGCATCTCAGTTATATGAAAGACTTGATGCAATATTGTTAGACTTGGCATCAAATGTCATGAAAAATAATCATGCTACTCAAACCAAGGGCTTGTTGCCCTTCCCTTCGGGCTCCAAGGTGTCTCTTCCTGCACATAAACAATCCAGAATGGCGATTTGAAAGTTCTATGTGTGCTGCACAATGCAGCACACATCGAAACAGCAAAAACTAGGAGAAATAAAGCATTTTCCCTCGTTTCACCCTGTTAGGACCAGGTTTTCCCTGCTCTTAATTTTGGCAATGCCTCCTATTTATGCAACCCTTGTAAATAGGGAGCAGCGTCAAAATCAATGGGTGTTGCGGCAGGACGCCCACTGTAACACCCATTGCCCATCCATTTCACCCTAAGTATAGCGTTAAAGGATGCCTTATTTACAAGGTGTAGATCCAACAGATTCTCAATTGAACTGTAAAATGATGAAATTCCTGATGCTATATAAAAAGACAACCCGCCCCAAAGAATCCCTGTGCGGCACTTAAAACTTTCATCTAACTGTACAATTACACTTTATAATGAGTAATGATGTGACAATAAAACTGCTGATAACTTTTATGATACTTTTCATTTTTAGTTTGTTTTAAGTAAGATGAAATGGTCTATTAAACAATTTAAATACTGGTTAATTAACTTAATCTCAATTTTAGGATATTGTTATGGTTTTTATTAACTTAAACAATAAAGTATGAATTTGCTTTGTTAATTTGCGTTGTAAATAATGTGAAGCCCCTATCATCACAGGAACGTCATAAAAAGTGACATTCCTGTGGCTATCGGGGCTTGTAAATATGCCTCATCAAATCTAAAAAAGGCATTTTGGAAAAGATATGAATGCTTCAATGATCAAACCAAGAAACCTAACTATCTCCTATACAAAAAGACTAGAAGACTAAGTTGTATGACAGGCGATCATCTAAGACCATTACATGTCTGGAGCCAGCCCCTGGCAACATTGCCCAGGAATATCAACTAATACAACAAGAAATAGGAGGACAAGTAACTCTACACTTTGCAAGGAGGGTCCTTAGACTCTGACAATCTAAAAGTATGCTTTTGGAATGGAGGAAGCTTAAAGAAAATCATTGACGATCAAGAGTTGACAACGTATTGGAAACAATTCCATACGGTCATATTACAGGATACGTGGTCCTTGGAGTCAGTACCATTAATTGGATCAATTGAATTTAGCACTTTTACAACTAAACAGAAACTAAAAGGCAGGTCTATAGAAGAGTTAGCAACAGCAGCAGCTGCTTCAGGGCAGTAGTGGTGAGGCAGGGAGGGGAGGTTAAAAAAAAGAAAAGAAAAATAGAAAAATCCACTTTTCTGCCAGCCACCGCCTCTCCTCTGTCCTCTTCAGTTGATGCAGGAAACAGGAAGCACACAGGCTCCCAGACTCCCCTATGCCAATCATGACTATGCTGTCACCAGCATGATAGCAGTGTCGTCATTGGTCAGAGCGCCCTAGTTCAGTACTCAGGAACGAAGTCGGAGACTGTGCATGTTCTCCACCCGGCTGTGCAATACAGCCGGATGGAGAAGTGCTAAGTGCGCATGACTGTTTGGCTATCCCAAGACAGCGAGCCAAACCGTCATGCGCACTTAGAAAGTGCCCACCACTCGTGCCCATGCTCTGTGGGCAGCCCAGCCTCTCCAACACCAGTACGGAAAAATACAATGATAATAACATGGTGGCCACAAGTATGGCGGCCACATCGGCCCCCCTCCCTCGATCACGGGGGCAGGCCTGTCGCGCAGCAATGACTCGAGAGGCGTGCCCCAAAGCTGGTTGGTCCCCATACCTTAGAGTGAACTGGAAGTGATACAATCACTTCCGGGTCACCTAAGGAGCGAAGGTCAGGCCGATTAAAACCGGCCTGACAGGTAAGGGTTAAAAGGCTGAGGAGCATGAGAGTCTGCCTCTTTGACTCCGCGATCTACAGCCTGCCGCACCAACCTCTAGAGAGGCTGTACTTATTTTCAGTTTTTGTTCGTTGAAGATTTCGTTGCCCGGATGAGGAGGAGCGAGCGGCGTGGAAGAATCAGGCAGGCGTCGGCGTCCTTTTTTCTCCATTTTTTTCCTTTGCAGGTGCAGCAATTTTGACCGGCTGCGGCGGAGGCTGGGGATCGGAAAGCGACAGCGGAATTTGTTGGTTTTTGAGAGGGCGCCCACGGCGCTCCTCACAGGTACAGCGGGTGGTGTTTGGTGCAAGGGGCAGTGATCCAGCGGTACAGGATAAGGCAGCGCTGCTGGATTCGGTGCCTCGTACTCAAGGAGAATTTTGTGGCCGATTTTGTTGCGATAATTGCATTTTGATGCTCTACGGCCAACTCTGCTATTCCTTGCCTCTCTGTTGGGCGACGGTTTAAATCAGAACCGACCCGTGCACGTTTCTTGTTACCGCAAACGTGTTAGGCTAATTCCGATCGGGTAACTTTGGTGGCACATAGCGGTTACAGAGTTAGGGCCACGAGTGGGGAATATGGTGTGGCATATTGTTCAGTTGCAACATGGGAGTTTCCTGATCGTTTTTTGCAAGCAGTCTGTTTGGGGGTACAACTAATTAAGGGAGGTTTGTGCTACTAAAGTGCAGTAAGCTTAGACTGTTACTGCTTTGGGGGACACTGAACGTTTGCCCTCCAGTAAATCGGGCGAACAACGCTCACAATTCATTTAAGTATCTTTTGTCCCTTACAGGCCAGGGGGGTAAGCGTGCAGCGCAATAAATGTGCACTTATTATTGACTGTTTTGGGGCCCAATTTTGTTCTGCCTCAGGCACATTGGTGTTCTTAGGGGTGATTTCAGGTAGACATTGTTTATTTATTTAACTGTGTACTGCTTTGGGGCCAAGTCTCCTTTAGACAGATGGAGTGATGTCTGTGCAATAATATTCTTTTTGTACCAATTACAGAATCCAAATCTATAAGGGACTCACCACAGGGGCGCATCGGAGGTGACACGCAGACATCGCTAAAAGGGGACACAGACAGGCTTGCATTTCACTGCTTCTGTGGGCAACACGGGCTTGAGATTACTCGCCCAACCCCCAAGTTAGCTGGTGTGGAGCGTCTCCAGTTATGTGGTGCTTACCTCCAACAGTGCTACGGTAAGGACCTGGACTGGTTTCCTGGCCTGGAAAAATATTGTGGGGTGGCTCTCAATAAGAAAAAACACTTAAGTGCAGATAGCATTTTGTACGCAGTGTTATTGTTTAGCATTTTATAAGTGACCCGCAATTTGGTTCAGGAACTATGGACAGTAAGCGTGGCGAGAAGCGCTCCTGCATGGAGCACATGATGGAGACAGTGATGCGCAAGATAGTGACTATGGATAGGAGATGGAAAAAGGTTGATAAAATAGGACAGAGCCTTGCAGACCTCAGAGAAAGAGTTGAGGGTCAGAGTGAGGCGGTTGGGAGGCCTAAGCGAACCATAGTGGCCCCAAAACCCAGGGGTGAATTAGATCCACTCCCCAAGCAGGCTAGGCCCAAGAAAGGGAAGAGTCAGCAAAAAGGCCCTTTGCCAGTCCCCATCTAGGGGAGTCAGAGAAATGCCCGGTCCATCGGGTAAGGTCCCTTCAGTGGAGGGTTCCTCTGGGGTCCCAGCCCTAGTGGTCCCTGTGGGGGGTGTCCTGCAGGGGGGGTTTCATCTGTTCCAGTGGTCCCTACGCCTGTCCTGCTGGTCCCCACACCGGTCCCGGTGGTCCCCACACCTATCCCAGTGGTCCCCACCTGTCCCAGTGGTCCCCATACCTATCCCAGTAGTCCCTACCCGGTCCCAATGGTCCCTGAAGGGGTGGCCCCGCAGGGTGGGGTCCCATCATGCGCCCCTGCAGCCGCCAATCAGGTCCCACAGGAATTAGTGGCACAGCTAGGGTGGTTCTCCCTTGGTTAGGAAGGGCGAGGATGTTGCCAACATCAGTTGGGGCAAAAGAGGTAGGGGAAGACCCTTTGGCTGAAGCAAAAAAGATGTTGGCACAGTTTATTGCAACACCAGGTGGGACACCAGGCAAAGGGCCGAATACTCCAGCTCTTTCCCAACCAACTGGTGGAGTTCCCCCATTAAGAATCAACAAGGATGTGCCAGTGAGCAGCCTGGGGAGGAAGAAGTTGACAGAGCCAGCTGGAGTGGTTTCAATACGTAAGGAAGTGACATTACCATTACTGGACGTGGGCGAGTCACGCACCGGGAGGGAACATTTGGCCAGGCATGTAACGCGGGAAGTAAAATAACTTATATTGTCTAGTAATTATGTTACTATGTTCTCTCTGCTTGTGGACGAAAGGGAAATTAAGTATTCAATGAAACAAAAAGATTGGATGCTGCCTAGTGAATGGCGTAGTGAATTGTTGAAATTCAGGGAAGAGGAGAATTTCAACAACTGGGTTAAGGCTTTCTCAGTATTCATGGCAATAACAGCTGAGCGTTCTCCTAACATACAAGCAGAGATGGCTTGTTACTAGAGTAGGATTACTATGTCTAATGACAAATATGGGGGCATAGAGTGGAAGGAGTATGATAGAAATTTCAGGAAGGCTAGGGCCGCTGACCCATCCCTTTCCTGGGACCGGGTTGACACAATCTCATGGTTGGATCAGTTTGGGCCAGGACAACCTGCTAACTCAGTGCAAAACTTCAACAGGGTCAGACATTCCAATCTTCTCCGCCCTTTCGGCCACCCCAAACCGCGTGCACTGCCCCTAGTCCAGGTAGCGGAGGGACGAAAGGGGACATGTTGGGATTTTAGTAGGCGGACATGCACCAGGACCCCAGCCACCTGTAAGTTCAGGCATACATGCTCTATCTGCGCTAACTCATCTCACCCAGAGTCCAAATGTCTCAAGAAATCGGGATATAGGGGAAAGAAGAAACAGGAATGAAGTGAGGACACAACTGGTAACACGCTCACCCATAGAGGTAACGGCTATGACTCCCTGGTTAAACAAATACCCAGATCATTCCACGGCTAGGATTTTGCAAGAGGGTTTTTCTGTATGGCTTTAGGATCCCTGCATTTGATTACATAGGGACACCAGATTGCAAAAATCAGCTCTCTGTTAGGACCAATCCTGGGGTGGCAGCAGCAAAAATTGCAAAAGAATTAAGCTTGGGCAGAATAGCTGGGCATTTTGATTACATCCCTGTACACTATTTGTCTGCTCTCCTTTGGGAGTGGTCCCCAAGAAAGAGGAAGGGAAGTTCAGGTTGATTCATAATCTGTCAGCCCCTAGAGGTAATTCATTGAATGACGCCATCAGTGAGGACATCTATAGTGTTAAATATGCTTCCTTTGACCAGGCGGTTGATATGTTAAGGGGTTTGGGCCCCGGGGCCCTGCTAGCCAAGTCTAACATTGAGTCTGCTTTCCGTTTGCTGCCAGCTCACCCACTGGATTACTACCTTGTGGGTTTTAAGTTTGAAGACAAATTCTACATGGATATGTGCATGCCCATGGGGTGCTTCGTCTCCTGTGCTTACTTTGAAAAATTTAGTCCATTTTTGGAATGGGTTTTTAGACAGGCAACGGGTCACCAATATGTCATGCATTATCTGGATGACTTTTTTTCTGGGGTCAGCGTGCTCCCGGCAGTGTGCTTGGGCATTGCAGGAATATTGCGTGCTCATGCGGGCTTTTGGGGTTCTCCTGGCACCTGGAAAGACAGTAGGTCCAACGACTACAATCGAAATCCTGGGCATAGAGTTAGACTCAGTACAGGGGTGTTTCCGGTTACCTACAGAAAAAATTAAGAAATTTAAGACAGCATTACAGCAATGTCTGGCAAAAGATAAGGTAACCTTACATCAGCTACAACAGACGGCGGGTCAGTTGAACTTTGCACTGAGAGTCATACCTATGGTACGACCATTCTCCCGCTCCATCTCACAGGCCATGGCAGGTCTCCAAGAAAAACACCATTACACAAGACTGTCGTCTGAGGTTCGTCAGGATATGCGTATTTGGATGGCATTCCTGCGGGATTTCAACGGCAGGGTGGTGGCCCGGTCCACCCACTACTTCTGCGGAGTTAGGTTTATGGACTGATGCTGCGGGCAGTGTGAGATTTGGTGCCATACTCGGTAATGAGTGGGTGGCTCAACATTGGCCAGCATGGTGGGTGGAGAATGGTGTGACAGCCAACATTGGTTTCCTGGAACTTTTTCCCATCTGGGTAGCACTCACTGTTTGGCCTCAACGTCTGCGTAATCAATATGTGGTTTTCTGGTCAGACAACATAACTGTAGAAGAATGCACCAACCAACAGGCAGCACGGTGTAAAATGATCCTCCACCTTTTGAAGGAGATAGTGTTGTTATGTATGAAATTGAACATGCAGTTTAAGGCTGAACATGTACCGGGGGTCTTGAATAATGCTGCTGATGCACTCTCTCGCTTCAAGATGCAGGTTTTTTTCCTTGAACACCTACCCTCTGCTGAGGCAACACCAACATTCTTCCCAGAAGTACTTTGGCAGATTGGTGCCCCCAACTACAGAACCTTGTGGCAGCTAGCCTAGTGACCAAGACCAAGAAAGCTTATGAAGGGGCGTTTTGGGCTGGGAAGGGTTGGGCTAAGAGCTGGCATGACACAGGGGCACTCTTGCAGTATTTAGATACTTTGAATAAAGAAGGGTGCTCAGCGGCGGCAGCCAGGTGACATGTGGCGGCAATTTCAATCTTCGCGCAACTTAAGGTCAAGGGGAATCCTACCAATAGTTTCATTGTTAGGAAGACCCTAAAAGGGTGGCGAAACCTCCAGGGATCAGCCCTGGACACGAGACGCCCAATTGAGATTGAGCTGCTTACATCTCTACTGGCGGCTCTGGATGTCATCCACAGCTCTACAACAGAAGCTTTGCTATTCAGAGCAGCCTTTTCACTGGCCTTTTGTTGAGCCTTTAGGATTGGGGAGTTTGTGGCACAGAATAAGCAGGATGTGCAAGGGGGGCTGCAGCTTGAACATGCAAAAGTGCAGGGCGACACCTTACTAATATCTATTAAAAAATCAAAAACAGATCAGGAAGCCCATGGCAATGGGATAGTACTCCACCGTGCACATGATAATCCTTGCTGCCCCGTGACTCAGCTAGAAGCATTCCTATGACAAAGAACTAGTACAATGAAGGGGAGCACTGTTAATACATGCAGATGGAACCCCGCTCACCAGTTTCCAGTTTAAGGGGGTCATGGAGAGGGCAATAAACAGGGCAGGTTTGGATCCTAAGTGTTTCAGAACGTACTCGTTCAGAATAGGGGTGACCACTGAAGCAACAGCTAGAGGTTTGCACAGCAGCAGTGTGAAAAGGATTGGGAGGTGGTCCTCCAATTCTTATAAGCGCTATGTGCGGTTACACATGCTGTGAGTGGGGCAAGTCACACTTGTACTGATGCATGTTCCATCTCTGCTTCCATTTACAATTTCTCAAACCTGTCACGCAGGGCGGAAATTGGCGGTGGCGCACCGGCAGCAAGAACCAATACAAGGACGGACACATCCACTGGAAGCAGGACCACATGTTGTTTTGGGTTATTGGCCACTCATATGTAAGATGTTTGAATGCATTTTTCTTTTCAGGAAATTACAAACACAGAGTTGAAAAAGCCGGTTTTAGGGTATCATTTCATGTAAAAGGGGGGCTCTGCCTTAGTTAGTTCAGGGGTTTTGTCATGGATATTTTGGGTAAGCATGGGGCTCCACCCAGCATAGTTATCCTACACTTGGGTGGGAACAATCTGGTAAACCTGGGTAAAAGGGGGCTAATGGAAACCATAATTTCAGAGGTGGGTTGGTTAGCTAAGACATGCCAGGGGTGCACCATAGTATGGTCTCAAATGGTACCCAGATTTAAATGGAGGGGGGGAGATTCTGTAAAAGCGTTGAATCACTCAGTAAGGAGGATCAACAACAAAATAAAAAGTTGTTTATGTTTCTTCAACTACAGACGATCGCACACAGGTGTATCAGGGGGGAGCCGTGCTTTTTAAAAGACGGGGTCCACCTGACTAGGGTAGGGAATGAAATCCTGTTAGAGAATATAGTTGCCTGGTTGGGGAGTTTTAAAGACAGGGCATGACCTTTCGGTGAGAATGTTTCGGGGGGCCAGATAGTCGATCAACTACGCTGGCCTGTGGCGGTAAGGTCATGTTTGGTGAACAGTAAATATAAGGTCCTTAGAGGGCGGCACCATTCTTGAATGGGGTCGTCCAAGGGAAGGGACAAGGGGTCTCTCCTAGAACTCCAGGGGCAGTTACAGCCAGTTGGCTAGATGGGTACGGGGAGGGGGAATCACGCTTTCTCTAGGCTGGTTGGCCACCCCGCACGTTCACAATGATGCCAGTAAACGGCACAAAAATGCAAGGGCCCCCTTTAATGGAGTTAATGGAGCGTATGGGGGTAACCGGGGGGGAATACCCTCACGGTAAACGGGCCCTCTGCGCATGCGCACTTCAACTGGAGGGCGTGGTTAATTGATAAGGATCTGACACCATTTAGTGACCTAGCCGTAGGCCCAAATAGGATATGCAGAAAAAGTAAATGCTGTATGATTATGGATGATGTGTTAGATTCGGATAGGAAATACCTTTGTACTAGAATTATGTTAAGGTTAGCCATCTGAAATCTGTATTTATCAATTGTAATCAATGTCATGCAAAAATGTTTTTCTGCGAAATCATGTAAATATTTGTTTATTTAAATTTTGTTTTATTTTTATGTTTAATACATACGGCCGGGGGTTGTACGACCCCCGCTTTCAAAGAAATTCCTCTCATGTCAATTACTAAGATTTGATAAGGGAGGGGAGGGGGTTAGGTAGTCCCTGGCCATAAGAGGAGTATCAGGTCCCTGATGGTACCCAGCATCCTACAACTACATGGAGCTTCACAAAATAATTTAAAGAAGCATCTCTGATGGCGCCCTAGGGCCAAATTGCTTGTCCCAATCCTTATTTAAATAAAATCCAGAATTTTAGGCAAGGAAATTATTCTTGCTTTTAAACCACGGTTTACAAAATAGGTTAGTGCCAGATACATGGTGAGGAGCAATTATCCATCCGATTTTTAAATGCATCATCAAATTCAAACCAGAAAATTACGAATTGATGGCACTCCTAAATGTAGAAACTAAAGGTCAGATTTATCAAGGTTTCACGCAACGCAGAAAGACAGCTGGCTGCCCTGCGCTGCGTGAAAGGGAGAGGGCAGGTATGTGCTGTATTTACAAATATATGGCACATTCCTGCTCTCTGCCTGCACTGGCACACAATCTGCTGACTGGCACCAATACAGGCACTGTTGCACCAAGGTGCAAGGGTGCCTGCATTGTTAGAAGGATTGTTTTTGTGCAGGAATTGACATCTTCCTGCACAAAAACAATCCTCCAAGACTTTTTTCCTCTCTCTAAGTGTGCTGCAGAATGCACCTCATTTAGAAAGAGGAAACAATGAGGAGAAATAAAGATAATTCTCCTCGTTGGGCCTCTGGTGAGAGGCGTACAATTCTGACACATTCCCATGTTTACTAGTGATGGTAAATCTGGAAATATGTCAGAATGCATTGGTGAATGCGTAGGAACACCAATGCTCCACCCATGGCACGCTTCCCTGCCACACAGTTATGCAATGCAGCAATTTGAACAGCATGGTGCAATGGTGCCTGCGTTGTTGCTAGGCAGCAGTTTGTGTGCAGAGCAGGCAGCCAGCAGGAATGCACCTTATAATGTTAAAAATGGCACATTCCGCCCCGCCCCCCTCCCCCTATGCACAGTGCAGTGCAGCAAGGTGGCTTGTTGCATTGCGTGAAATATTGATAAATAAGGCCCCCAAATATAAGGTATGATAGTGGCTGAATTGCAAAGAGGTGGACCTGAATATTCCTGAATGCTCCAATAAATTCAGCGCAAGTACCCTTGAAAACGTTGGCAAGGTCAGATCTGGGAGAGAGGGGACACTGTCAGAGAGCCATATTATCAAACCATTTCAAGACTACTCCAAATATGACTTGCCCTAGTAAAATCCACCTTCTTGGTGCACACAGGAAATCATGTGTCTATACTCATTTTGAACAGCAGAGGGCGGGAGTGTCTAACACGAATTTCATATATTTATCATAATTATAATACCTTGGGTTTTATATTTGAAAATATAGCGCTTCATACAGCACGTATGCAGCTACACAAGTTAACGTTCTCAACTTGCTCACAGAAGGATGATAGTTTGAGCCAGCCTTTTGAACTTCGAGCGTGGAAACTATTGTTCACCACATGTTCCAGTGGCAAGGAAGCATCCTGTTAGTGTGAGAATGATTTCACAAATCCTTTCCCTCCTCTCATTCTAATTGCCTGTGTGTGGCCGCCATTTTGCGGCTTCGTGGTATTTAACCCTTTATGAAACAGTTACCTCCCTCCATTCAGCTAATGAATGTGTTAGCGTCCGTTTTTGAAAGCAGGGCTCCTCTCTCTCCATTGAGGCCCATGAAAGTTTGCTTTTCAGAGACGTGGTTTCAACTTCCTCACAGTGAATTAAAACAGACGACTTCTGTGTTCAGCAACTTTTCATATTTACTTTGCCAGATAGACTTTTTGGCATATGTAAGAAACAACCATTCATATACGTGGCATATTGATTGATTGATAGATGTTTAGGGCTCTAACTATGGCAGCAACGAAAACTGTGTGTACTGGCAGGAATTCCCAAATCTTTTTCTCTGCTGAAAGTAATTTTGCATGCATCTCTATGCTGGGGTCTACTTAATTCCCACTGGAACTACAAATTTAACCAAACCGGTAATACTGCAGGGAAACACACTTTTAATGAGTTGATTGTTTTCAACTATCTTTCTAAACTGCTCTCAAGTCTGGGATGCAGCAGCATCCGCGGCACCCCTCATTTCAGCACCCAAGCTCCATTCTACCTTTCCATAGCTGCAATTCCTGATTGGAAATCATAAATACAATTCATCCAATGTATCCCATAATCTCATGTGAAAATATCAACAAAAACAATTGATTCAATACGTTTTTTTTACTAAGATCTCTTAGTCCATCAAAACATTATTGTGTGTCATAACATTCCATGAACAATAATGATACAATGCTTTTTTAGAAATCCATTTCCTCTTTCAAAAAGTGCCAATGCCCAATGCATTTCCGGCCACACGGCCCTTCGTCAGGGGGTGTACCTGAAAAACATAAACAAATATGTATACATTCACAACATTGAAGGACATTCTGCATCCTCTCTTTCCGCTTGTGTGGCTGTTCGGGGATGTCTTGAGAGGTAGTCTGCGGGATTCGATGAGCCTGGTTTGTACTCTACCCGGTAGTCGTAACCCTGCAGCTGAAGTATCACTTCTCAATTCTAGGTGGGGGTTTGAACACTGAGCCTTGAAACAGGGGTATGAGCGGTTTGTGGTCCGTCGACACCGTGAAGTGATGACCATATACATAGACATGAAAGCAGGCCCGGACTGGCCGTTAGGGCACCGGGCAATTCCCCGGTGGGCCACATGGTTGGGGGCCGGTTTTGGGCCCCTGGGGCCGTTTTTGTTACAGGGCCGTTATGCTGCAAAAACGGCCCTGTAACAAAAACGGCCGAAAACCGGCCCTTTCACAGAGCGCGATCGCACCTCTCCCCCTCTCGCCCCTCCCCTCTCCTCCCGGAGGGGGGAGGGGGGCCGGCCGAGCACTTTGCCAGGGCCGGTTCGGTTTCCCAGTCCGGCCCTGCATGAAAGTGCCGACAAGCCCAGTGGATGGCGATTGCCTCTCGCTCTATCTGCAAATATCTTTGTTCTGTGTCCGTTAGGGAACGGCTGGCATATGCAATCGGGGCCCACTCTCCATTGCTTTGTAGTTGAGTGAGGACTGCCCCTAGCCCATAGGGGCTGGCGTCTACTGCAACGTTGGTGGATCTGGTCGGGTGGAAATAGGACAGGGTTGTGTCCGCTGACAGAGCCAATTTCGTGGCTTTGAAGGCTTGTTCCTGCTCCCGGCCCCACTGCCATGTGGTGGTGGACTTTGTCAGTTCCCTCAGGGGTTTAGTGAGCTTGGAAAGGTCGGGGACGAAGCGTCCTCAAAAATTCACCATGCCCAGGAAACTCCTGATTTCCGAGATATTGGAGGGGGCTGGGGCTTCTTGGACGTCCCTCACCTTGTCGGTGTCCGGGGCTATTCCTTGGTCCGAGAAGGTGTTACCAAAGATGCTGATCTTGTTTTTCAGAAACTGACACTTCTCCCGGTGTGGGATCAGGCCAGACTCTTTGATTCTTTGGAGGACTCCCCTCAGCCTCTGATGGTGATCTTCAACTGATGATGCGTAGATGAGCAGGTCATCGCTCACGTTTAGAACTCCTGGGAGCCCGCTGAGGACTTCACGGATGGTGTTTTGGAACACCTCAGCTACCAGCCCGCCAGCAACGCTACGGACATTGTTCCGGCATGCCGCAGATTCTTCTAACCTTAGGAACCGCTTGCTTCTAGCAAGGATAACCCATACTGGGCATAATTACCACAATCGTGTTGCTTTACTGCACCCATCGAGGAAGCTGGTCTATACATCCCCTAGCTGAGCCCTTTGAGCACCCTATCCAATCGGGCGCCAACACCCACTCCATTAAGAACAAGCCGCCTCCGTGACAGCAATTGGATACCATTCCTCGCGGCAAACAATTAATTCGGCCGCAACGTCGAGGCACATCATCATTGTTTTTACCAGGCATAGCTTATGTGTACAGTCCTGATGAGGATCCCATTATATTTGTGAGCACGGGATCGAAACATCAACCTTTTAAGTAGCCATACAGTGAAACCAATTTGTATTAAGTGCTGTATAAGACTACTCTGGCAAAACACTTGCTAACACTGATCTAAAAAGTGTCCAGCTTGCTCACCTTTCCTCTGCCTGGAAATTCTCTTTCTCTTTCTCAAACCATATCCCTTACCTCTTAACTGTGTTTCTCTGTCCCGAGTTAAAACACAGGAATGTGCCCTTTATCTCTGAAATGTTGCTGATGCACTAAATTCAATTATTGTTATGTTAATAAATTCCTTGTCCGGCTGGACTTGGATAAATGTAAAGCAGCCTATCATGGTTTCTTTGGCTATTATTGTGTATCCCTGAAACTGCTTTGGACCTCTGTTTTTCTCAAACGACTTGGAACACCTCAGCGGCACTCGAGATCCCAAAATTGAGGCATCAGTATCTTCTGAGGCCTACGTGCGTGGAGAAGGTGGTTATGTATCGAGAGTCTGGGTGTAGTGGCAGTTGGTGATACCCTGACCGGAGGTCCATCTTTGAGAACCATCTCGCGCCGTTCAACTCTCCCAGTATGTCGTCGATGTTTGGGGTTAGATGTCGTTCCCTCTTTACTGCTGCGTTTGGAAGGCGCATGTCCACACAGATTCGGACTTGTCTGGCTGTTTCCGTTTCCGAGCCACTACGATCGGGGACACCCACGGGGTGGGCCCACTGACTTTTTCTCCAAGGCCTCCAGTTCTTCCTCAACCTTCTTCCTCAACCTTCTTCCTCAGGTGGAACGCGATGCGTCTATGTCTCAGTGCCACTGGTTGGACCGACTGGCCGATATGGAGGGAGACTTCCTTCCCTTTCAGGCATCCGATGCCTTTGAAGACGTCTCCGAACTCTTCTATGATGGCTTCTAGTTCATCTTCCAGCACTGCCATGGCGAACGATATGAGCCTCAGCTCTTCTGCTGACTGTCCACTAAGTAGCATGCTGCTGCCTTCCTTGGTAACGTACACGGTGTTGGGGACTTTGAGGCCGTGGTGTTGCAGGTCAGTTTTGAAACATCATTAGAGTGGAATAGGTGTCTTCTGGCCATATGCAAATACTCTAATCCTTGCTTTGCAGAGGGGGGGCTTGTTACTCAGCTAGTTGTACACGTTGGCTGCCATCAGCTCAATGGATGCTCCTGTGTCGATAGTGGCTCTCACCTTCTGCTGATGGATTTTGATTCGCAGACGTCGCTTCTTCCGGCGTGGCTGATCAATCGCAAACACATAGTGGACAGGGTAGTCACTTGTGTCTTCGTCCATGTCTTCGCTGTCTTGTTCCTCCACAACTGCTTGAGCGGCCTCCTTCTTTGACTTCGTAGACCTGCATACCACCGCATAGTGGTTCATCCACCTGCACGCACTGCATGTCTTTCCTTTCGCCGGGCAATCCTGCATGCGGTGGGGCGGTCCTCCACAGTACCCACACTCCTTTTGCTTATCCTGCTGTTTCCTGCCAGCATATTGGCGCGCTTTTTATCTCACCACGTTTGCTTTCTCCGCCATGTTGACTTGCTCCGTTTTGACGGGTCGGTGGAGGGCTGCTTCCATGTGGGAGGCTCTGGCCTGCGACAGTTCCTTGGAGCGGCCTAGTTTGAGGATGTCTGCTAGTGGCTTGCCATCTTCCTGAAGGATGGTGACTCTGAGTTTGGATGAGTAACACCCTTGGATTACCTGTCCTCGAATTTCTTCTTGCTCATCACGGAATCCGCACGTGCTGGCCAACTCCTTTAACCTCCAGTGGAAAGTGTCCAGCGATTCCTCTGCTTCCTGCTTAGCCTGGCGAAAGATGAACCTCTCATAGTCTTTACTCGCCATAGGTTCAAAGTGCATGTTTAAGGCGTTGAGGAGGGTGTGGTACATCTTTGGCATGGCTTCCACTATCGTTTTGTATATACAGTGGATATGTTTTCCTCCTAGGTGAAGAAGTAGGGCTCTGCGCCTTTCACGGGCCGTGCCCGCCCCTTCGAAGTAGATCTGGAGGCGATCAACCCAGTCTCTCCATCGCGGAGCAAGGGACGATGGAGCCCCAACTACGACAAATGGTTCGATGGTGGGAATTGACGCCATTTTGGTGCGTGCGTGGTGCGCCTCGCGGCACGTGTGCTGCTCACCTCCCGGGTGCGCTGGCGGTTGTCTGGCCGAGGTCGGTGGTGACGATGATGGAGTTTATGCTTGTGGCCGGCCTTCCCTCCCTTCTTGCACGATGGCTGCTTGCCTGGTGCACAGCCCTGTCCTCTGTGGTGGGCTCACGCGGCACTCGGGCATGGGCCAGCTCTAGGGCATGGAGTGGGTGTACCCTCTGAGTTGCCCTCAGGTGTTTCTGTAGCTGGGCATAGGCAGGGGCACCAGGACACCACAGCTGCAGCTCCTTAAGCCTCAGTAATCTCCTCGGGGCCTCAACACAATTGCACTCATAATTGCCCAAATTTGAAATGGAGGAGGGATAACTTGCACAGCACGGGGTCTTTGAGCCCCTCATCACCAGTGTGATATCTTTGATCGCGCTAGCACTATTACATGCGGCGCAGCGATATCAATAATGCTCGGGAGACTGTGCTGGCTTAACTCGTGGCTCCGACTGCCTTCGTCGGCCACGCCCCCTTTATTAAGTAGCGGGCCCGTTTCGACACACAACCGCGCTAAACGTGGCCTCGCAGGCGTGGGTAGACTGGAGCGCTACCCTGCGCTGCAGGACACTACATGCTCCAGGCTCCAGCAGTCACCGTTATCCGTGAGTTGGCAGGCTCCCATTGTGAGGGACAATCATGTTCATTTTAAAATATAACCGCGGCGGTGCAAGCAGCACTGCCATTTAGCAGCAGTTACACTCATCTGCCTGCGCAGCTACGACCCCCGCTTGCGCTAAAGGTGATGGCAGAACGTAGAGTTCATACTGCCTTCGGCCGGGTCATACTAAGGTCAGGCTGTGACTGTGGCGCCGAGCCGGGTGGGAATGCGCTACTGCTTTCAAAATAGAATACATTGTAGAAGCCTCACTGCTGTGCTCTGTGCTTCTGGCAGCTTGCGCCCGGGCCGGCAAATGACACCTGCAAGAGCAGGTCAGACACACAAGCACAAACGCAAGCGAGCAGCCTGGAGTGGCCAGAAATCTACTAGTTTAGCACTTTGTGTGACAGCAGAGAGAGTGGCAGCAAATGCGTGACAATGCATTTCAGTGCGGTGATGCGGAACCCCCTACTGGAATGCGTTAGAGTCACACCTAATGCGTAATACTTGACAGGACTGCCTTTTACTGAACTGACTCTCGCTGGAACTGGACTCGCCATTGTACTTCCTGCAAAAAGTCGTTGTTCAATCAGACTTATCGGCATGGTCCTGTTTTCCCACTGGCAGTTTGACCTTCATGTCTGACCGTAACAAACCTGCTCCGCGTGGAAGAGCACATACAATGTAAAATCTGCTGCCTGGCCCTCAAGTCTTTCATTTAGGCCAACATTTACACCGAAGAACAAACTCTCACCTCTGGAGGTGGCTTCGGCGGTGTAATGCACAATACTGGGACCCCAGCAGAATGTACCGAGCCCCCCCCCCCCCCAAGTGTCCCATATCTCAACGATATTCATTGATTTAGGGCAGAAAACGCCCCTTTAAAGGGTTGGAGGACTCTCGAGTATTGGGAGCCCCCCAACCTCCCGCACCGCAGTGGCTGCAGTGGCTTGCATTATAGCCAGGGACTGCCTAAACACCCCCCTTCCTTTATCAAACATTAGTAACATGACATGAGAGAGATTTCTTTGGAAGCGGGGGTCGTACAACCCCCGGCCATATTTATTAAACAAAAAATAAAACAAAATTGAAATAAACAATATTTACATGATTACGCAGAAAACTTTCCGTGACATTGATTACAATTGATATTTACAGATATCAGATTGCTGACCTTAACATAATTCTAGTACAAAGTATTTCCTATCCGAATCTAATATATTAACCATAATCATACAGTAATCACTTTTCTGCGTATCCTATTTGGGCCAACGGCAAGGTCACTAACTGGTATCAGATCCTTAGCAATTAACCACGCCCTCCAGTCGGAGTGCGCATGAGCAGAGGGCCCGTTTACTGTGAGGGTACTTCCCCACCGGTTACCCCCGTACGCTCTATTAACTCCATTAAAGGGGGCCCTTGCATCTCTGTGCAGTTTACTGGCGTCATTGTGCACGTTCGGGGTGGCCAACCAGCCTAGAGAAAGAGTGACTCCTCCTCCCGCACCCATCTAGCGAACAGGCTGTAACTGCCCCTGGAGTTCTAGGAGAGACCACTTGGCCCTCGCCTTGGGCGACCCCATTCAAGAATGGCGCCGCCCTCTAAGGACCTTAAATTTACTGCTCACCTATCATGACCTTACCGCCAGGCCAGCGTAGTTGACCGACTATCTGCCCCCCCTACCCTCCTACACTGAAAGGTCATGCCCTGTCCTTAAAACTCACAAGCCAAGCCATTAAATTTTCTAACAGGATTTCATTCCCTACCCTAGAAAGGTAGACCCCATCTTTTAAGAAACACAGCTTCCTCCTGATACACCCGTGTGCGATCATCTGTAGCTAAGGAGACCTGAACAATGTCCCTATTTTATTGTTGATCCTCCTTACCGAGTGATTCAACGCTTTTACAGAATCCCCCCCCCTCAAATTAAATCTGGGTACCATCTGAGACCATACTATGGTGTAGCCCTGGCATGACTAAGTCTAACCACCCCACTTTGGAGATTATGTCTTCCATCAAGCCTCTTCTACCCAGATTTACCATATCGTTCCCACCCAAGATACGGAGTGATTCAACGCTTTTTACAGAATCTCCCCTCCTCAAATTAAATCTGGGTACCATCTGAGACCATACTATGGTGTAGCCTTGGCATGACTAAGTCTAACCACCCCACTTCAGAGATTATGTCTTCCATCAAGCCTCTTCTACCCAGATTTAACAGATCGTTCCCACCCAAGATAGGATAACTTGCTGGGTGGGGCCCCATGTTTACCCAAAAGATCTGTAACGAAACCCCTGAACTGACTAAGGCAGAGACCCCCTTTTCCATTGAATGATACCCTAAAACCGGCCTGCTCAACTCTGTGTCTGTAGTTTTCTGAAAGAAAAACTGCATTCAAACATTTTACATATGAGTGACCAATGACCCAAACAACATGTGATCATGCTTCCTGTGGATGTGCCCGTCTTTGTATTGTATCTTGCTGCTGTGTGCCGACGCCAGTTCCCCCCCCTGCATGACAGGTTTGGGAAACTGAAATGTTAGCAGAGATGGAACATGCATCAGTACAAGTGAGAAATGCCACACTCACAGCATGTGTAGCCGCACATAGTGCTTATAACAATTGGAGGACCACCTCTTAATCCTTTTCACACTGTTGCTGTGCAAACCTCTAGCTGTTGCTTCTGTGGCAGCCCCTATTCTAAACGAGTCTGTTCCAAAGCACTTAGGATCCAAACCTGCCCTGTTTATTCCCATGTCCATGACCCTTTTAAACTGGAACCTGGTAAGCGGGGTCCCATCTGCATGTATTAGTAGCGCTCCCCCCATTGCACTATTCCTCTGTTGTAGGAATGTCTCTAGCTGAGTGACGGGGCAGCAAGCATTATCAAGTGTGCGGTGTAGTACTATCCATTCGCCACAGGCTTCCTGGTCTGTTTTGGATTTTCTAACAGATATTAGTAAAGTTTCGCCCTGTACTTTTGCATGTTCAAGCTGCAGCCCTCCTTGCACATCCTGTTTATTCTGCGCCACCAACTCCCCTATCCTAAATGCTCCATAAAAGGCCAATGAAAAGGGGACCCTGAATAGCAAAGCCTCCCCTGTAGAGCTGCAAATTCCATCAAGAGCTGCTAGTAGAGATCTAGGTAGTCCTATCCCAATTGGGCGTCTTGTGTCTGGTGCTGACCCCTGATGGTGTTGCCACCCCTTCAGTGCCTTTCTAACAATGAAACTATTAGTAGGATCCCTGCTGCCCTTGATTTGTGCGAAGAAAGAGATTGCTGCCACATGTCGCCTGCCTGTCGCCGCAGAGCGCCGTTCCTTATTCAAAGTATCTAAATACCTCAGAAATGCCCCTGTCTCATGCCAGCTGTCTACCCAATCCTGTCCCAAAAAAGCGCAGTAAGCTCAAAACGCCCCTTCATAAGCTTTCCTGGTCTTGGAAGCTAGGCTAGTTGCCACTAGGTTCTGTAGCTGGGGGCACCAATCTGGCAAAGTACTTCCGGGAAGAGTGTTGGTGTTGCCTCCGCAGAGTGTAGGTGTTCCCTGAAAACCTGCATCTTGAAGCGAGAGAGTGCGTCAGCAACATTATTCAAGACCCCCGGGACATGATTAGCCTTAAACTGTATGTTCAGTTTCATACATAACAACACTATTTCCTTCAACAGGCGGAGGAACATTTTACACTGTGCAGCTGTTGGTTGATGCATTCTACCACCGTCATGTTGTCTGACCAGAAAATCACAGATTGATTACGCAGATGATGAGGCCAAACAGTGAGTGCCAGCCAGATGGGAAAGAGTTCTGGGAAACCAATGTTGGCTGTCACACCATTCTCCACCCACCATGCCGGTCAATGTTGTGCCACCCATTCATTCCCAAGTATGGCACCAAATCCTACACTACCCGCAGCGTCAGTCCATCAAGCTAACTTTGCAAAAGTAGTGGGAGGACCAGGCCACCCCACCCTGCCGTTGAAACCCTCCAGAAATGCCATCCAAATGCGCATGTCCTGGCAAACCTCAGACGACAGTCTTGTGTGATGGTGTTTTTCTTGGAGACCTGTCATCGCCTGTGAGATGGAGCGGGAGAATGGTCGTGCCATAGGTATGACTCTCAGTGCAAAATTCAACTGACCCACTGTCTGTTGTAGCTAATTTTTTCCTTAGGTAACCGGAAACACCCCTATACTAAGTCTAACTCAATGTCCAGGAATTCTATTGTGGTCGCTGGACCCAACGTCATCCCTGGCGCCAGGGGAACCCGAAGGCCCACATGAGCACGCAAAATTCCTGCAATGCCCAAGCACACTCCCGGGAGCCCGCCGACCCCAGAAAAAGGAAATTTTCCAGATAATGCATGACATATTGGTGCCCCGTCACCGATCTAAAAATTCATTCCAAAAATGAACAGAATTTTTCAAAGTAAGCACAGGAAACGGAACATCCCATGGGCATGCACATATCCATGTAGAATTTGTCCTGAAATTTAAAACCCAGAAGGTGATAATCAAGAGGATGAACCAGCAGCAAACGGAAGGCAGACTCAATATCTGATTTGGCTAGCAAGGCCCCGGGGCCCAGACTCCTTAGCATATCCACTGCCTGGTCAAAGGAAGCATATTTAACACTACAGATTTCTTCACTGATGGCGCAATTCAATTAATTGCCTCTAGGAGCTAACAGATTATGAATCAACCTGAACTCCCCCTCCTGCTTCTTGGGGACCACTCCAAGGGGTGAACAAACAAAATTGTGTGCAAGGATTTGATCAAAAGGACCAGCTTTTGTGCCCAAGCGTAATTCTTTTGCAATCTTTGTTGCTGCCAACCCAGGATTGGTCCTTACAGAAAGCTGATTTTTGCAATATGGTGTCCCTATGTAATCAAATGCAGGAATCCTAAAGCCATACAGAAAACTCTCTTGTAAGGTCCTAGCCGTGGCATGATCTGGGTACTTGTTTAACCAAGGAGTCATAGCCATAAGGTCAATGGGTGAGTGGGTTACAAGTTGTGTCCTCTCCTCACTCCTGTTTCTTCTTTCCCTTATCTCCTGATTTTTTGAGGCATTTTGATTCTAGGTGAGATGGGTTGGCGCAGATAGAGCATGCGTGCCTGAACTTACAGGTGCCCTTGGCCCTGGTGCATGTCCGCCTGTTAAAATCCCAACATGTCCCTTTCCGTCCCCCCGTTCCCCGGGATAGGGGCTATGCCCGTGGTTTCGGGTGTCCAAAAGGGCTGAGAAGCTTGGAATGGGTGACCCCTGTTGAAGTTTTGCACTGTGTTACCAGGCTGCCCTGGCCCAAACTGATCCAACCCTGCGATTGTGTTGACTCGGTCCCAGTAAAGTGATGGGTTAGATGCCCTGGCTTTCCTGAAATTCCTGTCATATTCCTTCCACCCTATGCCCCCATATTTGTCATGAGACATAGTAATCCTGCTCTGGTAACAAGCCATCCCTGTTTGTATGTTAGGAGAACGCTCAGCGGTTATTGCCAAAATTCTGAAAGGGCCCTAATCCAGTTGCTTAAATTCTCCTCTACCCTGAATTTCAACAGTTCACTGCGCCATTCACTAGGAAACAACCAATCTTTCTGTTTCCTTGAATAGTCCATTTCCCTTTTGTCCACGAGTAGAGAGAACATATTAATGTAAGCACCGACCATAATAATTCTTTCACTTCCTGTGTTACATGTGTGGCCAAATTTTCCCTTTAAGTGCGTGACTCACCTACGCCCAGTAATGGCAATGTCACTTCCTTACCTAGTGCAACAACTCCAGCTGGCTCTGTCAGCTTGTCCTTCCCATGGCTGCTCGCTGTCACATCTTGGTTGTTTCCTGCTAAAGGAACCCCCCCTGTTGGTTGCGGAAGAGCTGGATTACCTGGCCCTTCACCTCGAGTCCCGCCTGGTGTTGCAATAATCTTTGCCACCATCTTCTTTGCCTCAGCCAAAGGGTCGTCCCCTACCTCCTTTGCCCCCACTGAAATTGGCAGCCTCCCTCACCTCCCTAACCAAGGGAGAACTGCCACTATCTGTGCCACTAATTCCTGTGGGACCTGATTGATGTCTGTTGGGGTACCTGATGGGACACCACCCTGCGCGGCCACCCCCACAGGGACCGTTGGGACAGGTGTAGGGACCACTGAATCAGGTGTAGGGACCACTGGGGCAATTATAGGAACCCCTGGAATATGCGTGGGGACCACTGGAATAGGTGTGGGGGCCACTGGGATAGGTGCGGGGACCAGTGGGGAATGTATGGGAACCACTGGGATAGCTCTGGGGACCACCAGGACCGGTGTGAAAGGGACCCCAGTGGGCCCCCCGCCCTTAGGAACCTCTCCCGATGGACCTGGCCCAACCCACCCCCACCCCCCAGATGAGTGACTGGGCTCTTTCTTGGGTCTTCCCCTTCTTGGGCCTAGCCCGCCTGGGGAGTGGATCCAATTCACCCCTGGGTTTGGTGGCACTATGGTTCGCTTAGGCCTCCCAACCGCTTCACTCTGCCCTTCAACTCTTTCTCTGAGTTCCGCCAGGCTCTGCCCTAGTTTTTCAACCTTTCCCCATCTCCTATCCATAGTCACCATCCTGCGCATCATGACTCCATCATGTGTTTCATGCAGGAACGCTTCGCACCATGCTCACTGGCCATAGCACCACTTAGGATCACTTATAACTGGCAACAATAACACCGTGAACACAATGTTATCTATACCTCAATGCTTTCTCTCACTGATAGCCTCCCAAAATATTTTGCTTGGCCTGGAAAACCTGTCCAGGTCCTTACCTGCGCACAGTTGGAGGTACACAGACCGGCCGTAAGCACCACGCAACTGGAGCCGTGCCACACCTGCTAACCTGGGTGTTGGGCGAGTAATCTCAAGCCTGTGCGGCCCACAGAAACAGTGAAATGCAGGCCTGTCTGCGACCTCAGTGAGTTATGTCCTTGTCCCCCCACCGATGAGCCACTGCAGAGAGTCTTTTGAGAGTGGATTCTGTAATTATGACAAGGACAGGGTTATATCACAGATATCAGCTCAACCTGCAGCTTTAAAATATTCTCCTAATACAATGGTAATCCCACGTAACCCATCATTATAAATAAACCCCAGAAATAAACAGTCTGTGTGTATTGTGACTTTTTGCACCAAACCTCAACTGATTGTGCCCCAAAAAACAGTAAGCAGACCCCCCCTTTCAGGCTACCCGCTGAAACAATAAACACTCTGTATTGTAAAACTATAAATTCACTGCAATACGAAATGCCCTTTTTTAAAAACGTTATCTATAAAACAGTGAGCCCAACAATCACTCATTGCAACATTAAACCAAGCGTATACTGTCCTCCCTAGTCGATATGCTCATGTGTTTATTCAAAGCCTTTTTAAAACATTCTGCCATGTACCGGCGTCGATATGTGAAAAAAAACCCTGCTCACCGCGAGTTAAGCGTCTATTAAATGAGGCAGGGGTGAAATTGCTATTGCCCGCCAAAGCGGGACCGGAACACTTGCCTGAAGCAGCCTGGTGCACTTGCAACCCCTGGACACTCCGCAAAGCAGCGTTTCAACAGCCGGAACTGCTCCGTAACTAAGGAGCTCTGTGTGCGTCTTTACCCCGCCCCCGGTACCTCAGCGAAGCGCTGTGCACACTCCTCGACACACACTCTCGGCGGGAGAATGGTCGCAACCTCATTGCCTGATTGCGCTGCCAAATCCTGCACCCGCTGTGTATCACTGTGCCCTGTAGGTGGGAAACGAGCAAAAAAGGAAAACGAAACAGCCACTGGTCACTTCCGCACTACAGCACCGCTCCTCCTCGCGCCGCGATGTCCTCGGATCTGAAATACCGCTCCTCCTCGCGCCGCGATATCCTCGGATCTGCAATACACCAGGGCTGACCTGAGACGAAAAAGGAAAAGAAAAAGAATTACAGCCTCACTAGAGGCTGGAGAGGCAGGCCCTGGAGCGTGGAGTCACAGAGGTAGACTCCTGCACTCCCCGGCCTTTTAACCCCTTGCTTGCCAGGCCGGTTCTAACCAGCCTGGTCTTTGCTCCCTGGTGACCCGGAAGTGATTCTATCACTTCCGGGTCACTGGGAGACCCGGGGTCTAATTGGCATCAAGGCGCGCCTGTCGTGTCATTGTAGCGCGACAGGCTTGCCTTAACACAGAGAGAGGATGGGGGGCGGCGCATACTTGTGGCGGGGCCGATGCCGGCCCCGCCTTTCTCTACACTCCTGCTCGGCTTGAGTTGTACCCGAAGGAAATCACGCTTCAATTTGAAAATACCTTATCTGCAGAACTCAAAAACACAGTAATAAGCTTTCCCCTATACCCCCCAGTTCTGAAAACTATTGATAACACATCTGATTTCATTGCCCTTTGCTTCACTCTCCCCTCGATGCCCCCCTCCCCCTGTGTGTCCTCTAACATATTGATTCTTACTCACTGTTACATATGAAGTATTCAGCCGCCTCTGTACACATTTTTTATTTTGATTGCTGGACAGAGGAAAACGTCTTTACCCTCCCACCACTCCTCCCCCCCGCACCTCAATCTTCCCTAATCTCTTTCCCCACATTTGTGTTAGCATAGGCTTCAAATGTTCTTGTTGAACCCCTTCTAAGTTGCCATAGTAGCTAAAAAGTTAGAAGAAAGAAAACCTACTCCTGAATTACCAAGCAATTCATTCTGTGCTCCACTAGTCTGGTATAATAAGTGCAATATTAAGTTTTTCCAGAAGCAATTTTTGAATTGTTTTTGGGGTTGTATGTTCTATAGGTGACCTGAAGAACAAGCACTGGCGTTGCCAATAGGTTTCGCATTTGGAAAGTTGGAGCTATTGGTTTTGTAAATGACATTTTATATTTATATATTGTTATTGACAATGCCAATAACGATATATAAATATAAAATGTCATTTACAAAACCAATAGCTCCAACTTTCCAAATGCGAAACCTATTGGCAACGCCAGTGCTTGTTTTTTATCGTAGGTATATATGAAGGTATAAAAAAATGCGCACTTTTTTTTTTTACTACTGTGTGGCCTCTACACTCTTATGTACGTTTTAAAAATCAGATATTTTACCAAAAGGCAACATACTTTGGCTTTTTAAAAACGTATGTCACGTGTAGGTTTCAAAATTGAGTACGTGGTTTCGAAATTATACTAACTGGCAGCTTAAACGAATGCTGCCCATTTGAACCCATTTATAAACCGCTTTCGAATACGTAATCATTTATTTAAAGCTAATTTATTGCAGTAATGCGGTTTTGGGGTTTCAACTGCTTCCAAGCACAAACTCGCTTCCATGCCCGCCAGATGGATGGGCTAATGGTATGTTGTGTACTTCTCACCCCTTCACAGATAAGCGATTTAGTTACAGCTTTCTGTTGAGCCATTCTCACAGAGGGTGCTGACAGAGAAATGGGGTGTTACAACACTCTGTAGCCAAATTACAAGGAAATGTTTGTAGATGCAAACGGTCAGGGCATAGCATAGTGAGGCCTTCATCAGCCTAGGTATACGGCTGTACTTTATCAAAAAATGGTGGCGGGAGTGCCATCCCGTTTCTGTCTCAGACTTGTGCTCCGATTGTGATCAGTTTTGTTAGTAAATATTTAATCGTTCCTACAATGATAGTTTTTTTTAAACAATTGCTTTCAAATTAATTGCATTGGAACATATTTAACTAATTTACCTGTGTGACTGACCATTTTGCTTTGTTGGGTCACAGCAGCTACAATGACTTGCTCTTGCCTTTTAGTTGCGTGTGATGAGCTATTGTCCTTGCCAGTGCTTTTTTTTGACACATCCTTAGGTAAAAACATTTCCTAGATGGCTGCCTTTGAATGTATGTTTGTGCAGATTAATGTATGGGCGTTTTGCTTTTTGTCAAAGTATAAAATAGAATTCCGAGATTGCCACCATGTTTGAGCAGCCATCATGAAACATTTCCCCCCAAAATGTAACAAATTATTTCTGGATGGCCACCGATGTGTCCCTTTCTATGGCAATCATCATAACATGTTTTTGTATGATGTCGTCATAATTTAGTGTTCCAAAGTGGCAGACGGCCGTGGTAAATTAAGGAAATAGTGTGTATGTGAATGCAACACAGAGATGCAAGCTGCTCTTTAGTACTGGCAGTCGCAAAAATAATTTAAAAAATGTGAATGAAACATAAATAAAGCAAGGCATGTTGGGGGTTGATTAATGTTTTGGAGCAAAAGACCAGTAGGAAGGCCCTGTCGGGAATGTGCAGCTGTCCGGTATTCACAAAAATAAATAAATAAAAAAATAACAGTGGGAGGAGTGAAGAAAGTAATGCCCTGCCATGGAGTGCTGAAAGCTAAATTAAACAAGCCGTAATCAGCACTGAGCAAGCCTAAGCCGGCCACTCGCAGCCGGGAGTGTAAATCATTGCTTATCACCACCAACAGCCTGTGTCTTGTAGGTCAACGAAAGGCTCTGTGGTACGCGACAGAACATGTCCGTGAAAGGCGCAAGCAAAATGGATGACCTTGGAAGGCTCACAGAACTCGAGGTTGATATGGTCTCATCCTATTGAACGTATTTCTTGCGTAAGGCGGGCGCGCGCCTGGATACATAATATACTTTCGGCTGCGGAAATGAATGAGCCACCGATCTGCGTAGCGGTTATTAATAGTTAAAGAAATGCGTTTTTCAAGTAATGATGCCGTCATGCTGCGTTGCACGCACCTTCCTAATTTTGCGGGTAAGCCTTTTCTTCTCTTAATGAAGAAAGGTGGACCTCTGAGAAAAAGACAAAATAGCTCAACTTAAAAAGCAAAAGCTAGAGCTCCGGAAAAGCCGAAAACAGGAAGTGAATTGGCGTATTGGTTTGAAATTGCGGACACTTTTCCTGCCAATTACTACCTTTTAAACTTATTTGTTTCATGTCAGCAGTACAAGCTTCTTGTCATAAACGCCTGGTGTATGGAGTACTAATTTAGTTTTATATGCAATCACAATAGTTTTCTTAGACAAGGTGAGCACTGATTTACAATGTAATCTTCACGACTTAATGAGCCGGATGGGGGCGGGAGAGCCTGGTGGGGGGGGCGGGAATGCGCGAGGGGAGGCAGGCGGATTAGGAGGGAAGCCTGATGGGGGCGGGGAGAGCCTGGGGCGGGAATGCGAGCGAGGGGAGGCAGGTAGATTAGGAGGGAAGCCGGATGGGGCGGGAGAGCCTGGTGGGGCGGCGTGAATGCGCAAGGGGAGGCAGGCGGATTAGGAGGGAAGCCTGATGGGGGCGGGTGAGCCTGGTGGGGGGACGTGAATGCGAGCGAGGGGAGGCAGGTGGATTAGGGAGATGCTCGTGCTTGTGTGGTCAAGTGACACGCTTTTGTGGTCACGTGACCTCACATGCACTGTGAAGAAACCGCAGTGGTTTCACTAGTCGATCAAGCCCTTGAATTTTCGCCGATTCCATTCGCAAGCGAATGGTAATAGGCGAAACCTAAAAAAAACATTGTCTTCCACTGCACTGCAATCACAGTGAAAACAGAACAGGAGTCTCCATCAACTTACAAGACGCTGGGGCCCGGATCGCAAAACATTTTTGACTGTCTCTATTATATGTCTTTGGTGGTAAGTTTAGTCAGTGCTAGGTGCAAACACCTTTTACTACCATATTATTAAAACAGGATTCTGGAGGTGGTCATGTTCGACAAGAATGTTTGTGCATATTTGTTGCGTTGCATTTTTTATGGTGGTGATGTTTTATGTTATTTTTATGCTGTTGTATTTGTCTGCAAAACACACAAGATGATGGACGGAATGTTGCACAATGGCAAAACATTCACCCCCAGTCACAGACCTGGGGTTAATCCATCAGTATTTTGCTCACCAAGCCACCCCAGTTCAGACATGGCCATATGCAAATCAGTCTTGACCCTGTGCCTCATGGGAACAGTCCAGCCCGAACTGCCAAGCCATGTCTTTCCTGGACCGGAATCAAGCATCCTAGGACCGGTTTCTGACTATCAGTTGTCTTCAGCGAGGATAGCTTGACTCCAGTGGCTTAGTGAGCCAGGGACACACGTCTGGGCATACCCTTCCCACATAGGGTGAACAGCAAAACACACAAGATGATGGACGGAATGTTGCACAATGGCAAAACATTCACCCCCAGTCACAGATCTTGTATTTGTCTGCTGCATTAATGCATTTTGTTGTTGTACTTTGGTTGTTCTGACTGGTTTGGCGCATGTTGCCCATCTATGGTTTCGTTATGTTGTTATTTTGCTTTATTTTATGTTATTGTGTCATGTTCTGTTTCTGACTTTACAGATAAAAACAAATGCTACTACAATTGCAGCCAAAAGTGGCACATTAATTTACCGTTCCAGTGACAAATAATCTTTTTCCGTTGTCTTAAAGGGTAAAATACCATTGCTCTTGCTCTTCAGCTAGTTAAGACACCAATCAGCCCAAAATGGTGACAACATTTGCTCTTTCGGAGCTCAGTTTATGTGATACGCTGCTGATGTCCTGCACTGTATCCCATGGTAACATCTCTTACTCCCCTGAATGAGGAGAGTAAGAAAGGAGATACAAGTGTGTCGAGTAAAATAAAGAGGATTGGCATGGGTAAATGTTGTTTGTGTGTGTGTGTGTATGTGTGGAGGTTACCACATTGTGTCATTCAGTTGTGTATCACAGTCAATAGTGCACATCATTGAATTGACTGACATACTGGAGTGCCAGTGGAATAATAACATGGCAGTGATACCATGACAATTATTGAAATTTAGTCGATGCCTGTGGTCCATCATAACATACACATGCTGTTGCGCAGTGGCAACAAAGACTGAATCCTCTGGCAAACAGACCAAAAGAGTTGAAACTCTGTGGACAAAGAATACTTGTGATCAAACAATAGTCCAGGGAGACATATAATGGAAATTACTTTAAAGGAATGTTTATCTCTTAGTCTAATCTGCACCAACCGTACACCATTCACCCTATTTTTAGTTCTTTAAATGGGCATGCACTGTAAGGTACTGAGTACCTGTACTTCTTTGATTTGAATTGCAGAGTAACTCCACATTTTTTTTCAGAGTTTCATCTAGCTCTAACTTGGCCCAAAGGTATAAGAGAACTTTACATGAGCACCAGTTGCCTTACACAAGGACACATTCATATTTTGTTAGGCACTGGGAGATTAAGTGATTGGGCCAGAATCAGAGGATGTTGTGCGTTGTTGCAGAGACTCGAACCCTGTTCCCCAGATTTGAGGTCGACTGCCCCAGCTGTTAAGCCACATCCTCTCCACTTTTCAGCAGAGATGAAATACTTTCAATGGGAAAATACCTGACTTCTCTGTAATAAATAAGTAATCTGGCTCAGTGAGTTTCTACATTTCTAGATATATATATTATATATCTTTTTGTTCAGTAAAAAAACAAAGGTTACAGGGACGTCATAGTTAGGCTCAGATTGTACTCGTACAAAGCCAGTGAAATTAAGCAGTTATGGTTACCTGGGCTAACTATAACTTACACCCCAGCAATGCACTGCTTACAACCTCACCTATTACATCACTCATGAGATGGTCAGTGACATCATTGATGACATCTCAAATTACATCACTAATGGCATCATCCAGTGATTGTGTTTTCTAAAAGTTGCTGAGTGTTAAATATATATAATAAAATACTACAAATGTTAAATTAGTAAACTTTGTGTACTACTATTGCGTAAAACTGTTTGTAACATATATTATGTGAGTGGCTGTGTATCCATATATAAGTAGGTGTCTGAGTGCCTCTATAGGTGTGTGAGTGGTTGTATGGGTGAGTAAGTGGCTGTACTGGTGTGTAGGTGGGTGTGTGAGTGGCTGTATGGATGAGTGAGTGACTGTGTGTGTGGCTGCGTAAGTGAGTGAGTGGTTGTGTGAGTGGTGTATGGGTGAGTGAGTGGATATGTGAGAGGCTGTATAGGTGAGTGATGGGGTGTGTGAGTGTTAGACATGGCCTTCTAGGGGATTTCCCTAAAACGTTATGCATTTTTCCTCCTGGTTTGTGCTGATTCTGTTTTCGTGGCCGTAGGACTCTGGGCACTTTCCTACTGTAATGCAGTGTAAAAGTGCACACTCTGTAAAGGGGAATACCACATACCTAGGGCAGGTACTGCACTATCCACTAGTGGGCCGCAGCACTGATTGTGCCACCCACAATAGCCTCTCAAACATGTCTGAAGCCTGCCGAAGCAGGCCCATGTGTCAGCCGTTGCACTTATGCTCAGGTTGGCATTTCAAAACCATTAGCCAATGCTGAGTGGCCTGTTCACTGCCACTAGGACACCCCAAGGGTTAGCACTGATGGGTGGAGAAAGTGGTAGGGGAAAGGCAGGGCAGGTACATATGTGTGCTCCCTTCCCAGGTAGTGAATAATCCCCATGTGGGTTTTCCCTACCTAGGAAGTCTGCCCTTCCAATGGGTCACCATGAGAAATTGCTGAATTACTTTTAAACTACAGTTTTAGCCAGGGCCGGACTGGCTACAGGGAGTTTTGGTATGCTGCCGAGCGGTGGGCTGATTTCTTTAATGGGGACCAGCGTGTGCTGAAAAACATTTGTTTTGCTTGGTTTATTTCGAAGCACGCGCAGGTAAGGGTGGGCGTAGTTCGCGTAGCCGCACTCCACGGAGCTACACAAAGTTGCTCTTGCACTCTGCGAGCTACGCATAGCTCCACGAGCTTGCGTAGTAGCTTGCTCGACCCGTTCGCGAGCCGTTTTTCTTCTTCGGGAGCGCGGTGCGCGTGTTCGGGCGCTGCCTGCATGCTCGGGATGTGTAGCGCGCGAAGTTACCCATGAGGTGGGCTATGGGCGCGACCATCTTGTTTTTTCAACTGTCCCGCCCATGCTCGCGAGTTATTCTGTGCCACATTGCAGTTCTGCGTGTTCGGCAACTCGATCTTACCGACAAGCATCCTCGTGCGTCCTAATGACCAGATCGCGCATCCAAATGACGTTATCGCGTTCGCACAGTCGCGCAGGATTGTGCGGCAGGATTTACAAACATTGTGGCACACGCAACCGGGAAAGAACATAGAGAAAGCGAATGCAGAACCAAGGTAAGACATTGCCGCGCGTGCGAGAACGCTATTGAGCGTGCGAGAACTACGCTACGCTGCCGATTGCGGAGTATTCGACAACTACGCGTTCTCCGCGGAGCGCGGAGTTGCCGAAACTCCGCGAACGGAGCGTAGTTCTTCGCCCAGGCTTACACGCAGGTCCCCATCAACGAAATCAGTCCCCACTGCAGTGAAATCAGCCCCCAGCTTGGCAGCATGCCAAAACGCCCGGTAGTCAGTCTGGCCTTGGTTTTAGCTTACAGCAGGAAGTAGCCTCATGGTGTTTTCAAACATGTCTTAAGCTTGCCATTTCAGACCTGTGTACGCGCATTTGCACTTAAGCTCAGGTTGGCCTTTCTAAATCATTGGCCGAAGCTCAGGGTGCCTTTCACTAACACTACAGCACCCTTAGGGTGAGCCCTGGGGGGAGGAGCAAGTAATACATGAAAGGCAGAGTAGGGACAGATGTGTGTTCTGTGCTCAGGTAGTGAAGAAGCCTCATGTGGGCTTTCACTCCCTATGAGGTTTGCTCTCTGCATAGGTTAACACGGGGAAATGGATTGGATTTCTTTAAGCTACAGTGGTGGCTTACAGTGGAGCAGCCTCATGTTGTTTACTATCATTGTGTTCATAATTACAAATTCTTCTGTGTGGTAAATGTGGATCTGTCATTAATAGCTTAGAAATGCCACTTCTATAAAGTATACAAACTATACAGGGTTGGGCCCATAGTCAGTAAGGCTGGGCCACTCAAAACTCAAACAACACCATAAATGCCAGTACTGACACACATTCTTAATCTCACTTATATTCGTGATCACAAAACTGAATTACTATGATCACCATTTATTCAATCTATTTAAAGATTTTTTGGGAGTCCAGGTATCCAATTAAAAAACAATTTCACGTGTTTTTACATATACAGCACAAACAAAGGCAAAAAACACTTAGACAAGTGCACAGTCATTACAATCCATGTGAAACAAAAACACAATTAGATATGCACAAGACGACACATTCTGATATAAAACTACAAGACTTATTATTCCCAGGTTCTGACTTTTTTTCATTGTGGCCCTTCAGGAGCTTAAATATATATTTATCTGGTTACATAATTTGTGGCTCCTAACTAAATGGGCTGTAACCAAACAGTGCCAGTACAGGACTCAGGGAGAATTTACTGCTCCTATGGCATCACTGAGCTCCAGTAAGGATTATTTATAATGCACTTTATTGATGAAACAACAGTCAACAAGTTTTGAATGCTTTTTCATTTTAGGTTCTCCTCAGGACTCAGAATCTATGAGCACTGCAAAATGAAAGACATTTGGAAAAAGAAAACTACGTAAACACCTCGAAGATATTTTATGCACATACCATAAACAA
Source organism: Lissotriton vulgaris (assembly GCF_964263255.1). NCBI lineage: Eukaryota > Metazoa > Chordata > Amphibia > Caudata > Salamandridae > Lissotriton > Lissotriton vulgaris. The sequence continues at coordinate 237,810,764 of NC_141691.1, forward strand.
TACAACACCAACTGCACTACCACACACTTCATAATACCTCTTGTGATTTACTTCATTTGCATGACAATGTCTATGGCAGGACTAACAAATAACACCATAGGTCCTCCTTCCGCCAAACATGCCTTTAGGTTGTTCCAACACTAACATGAATAAAGCCCGATTTTAGCTTGTCCAATAACATCAAACCTTGAATAGTAAATCTGAAAAAAGTTGCTCGGTTCAATATAGTCTTTATCTTGCTTGAAAAACAATGGGACAAATGACAGCATTTCTTACTGGTCAACATCCAAAATAAAGGAACAAACATTCTGTGAACAAAACTCTAGCATCCATCAAAACCCGCTCTCGATGGAAATTGACAGGGTAACTAATTTGTCGTTTTCCAAAAAGCCCCAACTCGCTGTCGCGTTTTAACACCCACACGCTCTTATAGGAATTGTCAGTTGTATGTGTGGTTATCTATAACTTACTTTCCCAACGCTTTTTCTGCCAGGAACCTCATATTGATGCTGCTGGTTCATGCAACTGTCCTGCTTGCAACGGAAGAGTAAAGAACTCACACTTTTCAATGTTGTCAGATCTGATTGGCTAAATGACAGAGAGGGGGGCATGGTCTTTCCTCAATAGGATAGCGGGCATTTCTCTTTGCTACACTCTTTTATGTGCCTTTTAGTTTGACTCCAGTCCACACTGAAGGCTGGTGGGAGGAGGGGTCATATATGTGCATTCCCCAGCGACAGCCACCAACATTGGCCATGCAAACGGAATAACAGACCTCTACCACTTGAAAAGCAGTCCCCTCTCAAGCCCCTACTTCTTCTACTGGATCCAGACTTCAGCAAAGTGTGAGCATAGACCTAAGGATTGTGCCTGGAGCCTGGATTGGCTTGTGCAGAGCCCCCAAACTGTGCCAGCATCTAATGAATGTGGCCCCTGCATCATGGGGTCTCAGCACACACAAGTGTCTCATTGGTGGTGAGCAGATTCACCAGTTGGGGGACTCAGTGTGGCCTCTTCGTCCTCTGTGACGCATCTCTCTAGTGCTACACGTCAATTGCATGCTCATAGTGTGCAGTGTCCGATTCACAGGTTGCAACCCGCGGAGGGAGGGCGCATCCATTATAGTGTCTCTTTCTACCTTGTGCAGTACTACTGAACTTGCAACTGTGTGTGAGGGACCTGATAGTCTGGCGTAACTCGATTAATTGTGCACCATATGTTTTACTTCGTTCCAGGGAGGTACAGTAAACTAGACCTTGGGTTACTTGTGACCGGATTGTCTGGTGTGGCTCATTTCATCGCTCACCAAATGTTGTGACTCATTTTAATGGAGGTTTGGTTTATTGTGACCGGACTGTCTCCTACAACTCGTATCATTGCGCAGCACACATTGTGCCTCATTTCAAGGAAGGTAAGGAGAACCTAAAACGTGGTTTATTGTGACTGGATTGTCTGGTGCGACTCGGATCAACAAGCATGAGACGTTATGTATTATTTCCCATGGGATGCAAGGACAACTGCACCCCTCCCCCCCCCTGCACTGAGTGTTCCGTCTTGCCCTCAGTGCAGCAAATCAACTGCCCTCTCTTCACCCGGCCAGATGACTTTGTGTTGCCAGGTAGTATCGCCCAGATCGGGCCAGGGTGGTGAGAGTAAGTGACTAGGCTGAGGGCTCACTGCGCTCATTTCTGAGAGAAATCTGTAGCAGGCCGAGAGACTCCACGAGCCCCAGTGCTTTGAAGAACTGGGCTGCTGCTGGAGCATTATTCACATTTGCACCTTATGGAAAATTGACCACTGTATGTGCAGTAAATGTTGTTTAATGACTACTCTCAAAATGGGAATGAATGTGTTCATGATCGATAGACGTTCTTAGATTTTGTGTTTATCTGTTTTTATTATGTATGTCCTTTTGTCAAGGTTTATGGTTTTAATTGACTAATAAACCAATTATTCACTCATTCTCTGCTGCTGAAAGGCAAATTGAGGGACCCCCTGCACTGGTGCACAATTGGCTGCTATGCTCTGACGCTGGTGCTGGGTGATTGCGTTGCAGGGAGATTGTTTTTGTGTAGGAAGGGCCACCTTCCTGCACAAAACAATCACATGAGTTGATTTCCTCTTTCTATGTGTGTAACAGAATGCAACACACATAGAAAGAGGGAAAAACAAGAAGAAATTAAAACATTTCTCCTTGTTGTGCATCCCTATGCCTCCCCTGTGGAGGCGTAGCATTCTGACACATTCCAGGTTTACGATTTCTTGTAAATTTGGGAATGTGTCAGGTTCCATGGGTGTTCCGTGGGAATACCCACAGCAACATCTATGGAACACCCCTTTCACGCAAAGTGCTGTGTGTAAAGGGGGCCGTATTTACAAGGACATGAAAAGCCATGCTGGATGGTTTTAAGTGTCCTTGTAAATATGGGGCAGCAAAATGTGCAGCCGGTTGCCACAAAAAGTGATACCCCTTTGTCTACCCCTGACTACTGCTTCAGGAAGGATGAAGACATCCAGGTGCTGAGATCTTATACTACCTTGTGCCCATGTTGTAAGTGCTCCAGCTTAGAGACAGCACCAGTGATTGCTGGCTTGGGATACACTGCTTTGGACAAAGGAGGTTTCTCCAGGGCAGCCCTGAAAGAGTCTAAACACACATGTCCTTTAAATGTAGATGTAGCACCACTAAAGAAAAACCTGCCTGGGCTTCATATATGAAACTGCATTTTAAAAAGTGACACGCAAACTGTTAATAAAAAGAATTATTTTTTTATAGTGACACGCAGGCATTTTGTGCTACAATGTGAAAAATGAGCTTTGCAATTCATATGTTTTAGTCCAACACTTTCCATTTAGCAATTCATGTAAAGCATTGCACAAGGAATTCATAGCTTGACTTGAATGTGTTTAGTTTAGAATCTGTCTTCACTATGGAAATGTGATTTTAGGTTGCAAAAATGTTAAATGTGCATTAGTATAATTTAACTTGTATTAGAATTAGCATAACATTTTATAATGTAGAAAACAGAACCAGCACGTGATTCAGCTCTTGCTCTCAGTTTCTGTTGGTTCAAGATAAGCAAAGGAATTTCTCTCTCCCTGTGAAGAGAACAGTGGCATGATTTACAACTGTGACCTCTGTCAGAGCTTTATCTCTGTAGTTGTTGAAAATGGTGAACAAGTCTCATCTAATTCTTTGCTTTAGTGAGAATAGAAAACACGTGTATTTTAAAAAGTGCATTACCATGTTTAATGTTTCTTGCTTAGTTAAAAAGTTCTTTTGCAGCTCATGCATGTGTTTAGTTAGAAATAAAATGGGTTTTTATTAGAAGGTTAGGAGATTAAATTATATTAAATAAGATATAGAATGTGCTGTGGGAAGGACTTTCACCTGTCTGATAAGATGATGTATGCAGCCTGCCCAGTGGTGAAGGCATCCTTTTGGAGAATGCTGGACTCCAGTTGAAGGAAGGCAAAGTCACACTGCATGCTTTGTAACATTATTCTCTGATAAATGCGTTCCTAACTAGGAGTTTTAAAACACTTGCAGGAACAATTCCGGAGCCCTTTGAGAGAGACAGACAGACAGAATTATAGACAAAGACAGCAGAGGAGTTTCAGACTCTGAACAGAAATGAAGGGAGGAGAGCAGAAGTGATTAGCAGATGCAGGGAAAGAGAGGGCAGATCTTGATTGAGAGCAGAACAAGGCAGACGTAGGCATATTAAATGTAGGTTTTGTTCCATTCTGACTTTATTAGCATCCCCATGCTTTGACTAACTGGCTCTGCCAAGGCTTATTTGCTCTATGCTTATTTGCTCTATGCTTGATTTCTCTTCAGGGGAGATTCTGCAAATATTTATGATTGATTTAGCTTGATGCTAAGCTCACTCTTGCCTCTAGAACTCTTCATGAGTTCATAATTTGTGCCCCCTTGTCTTAGAATAGGAATTCTTTCCTTTATTGCAAATTATGATATGTGTGTACTAACTTAATTTTCCATTATCAATTCTGTAACCTGATTGATACCTGACTACTGAATGAAGACTCAGAGATTCTTAAATTTTGATTGGAAAATAAATCAATTTAAAACTACTCACAACTCTCTTTATTGATTAAAATGTTTATTTGCATTTTATTAATTGCTTAGTTTTATGTAGGAGCTCTCTGGTCATAAACGGTGGCCAAGATACCGCTTCAACAGGATGGTAGCAGAGGTAAGGTTATACAACTTGACCAGAAGGATCAAAGTTTAGGTTAATGCCCTGAATGGAGCTACAAAAAAATAACCCGAGTTAGAATAAGGCCCAAGCCCCAAAAAGTCCTGATTTCTGATTCCAATGCCCCGAACTTGAAGACTGGCAAAGCGGTATTAGAAGGCAGTCCAAGAAGGCGGTTTCTGAATAAGGTGTGAGTATTACTAGAGAGCAGCGCATTTGCGGTAATTTCTGTTTGCTGTAATTGCATTTGCGGTAATTGTGTGAGTAGTTCATGGTATGTGGTTGAAAGGGCCGAGTTCCTCCCTACCAGATTACTGTGGAACTCACGGCCGGTAAACCTTTATTGCCTGCTGAGAAGTGCAGAGGGGAGTATACATTTCATTTAGACATGGTCACAATTTATAAGAACTAAGACTCTGAAGAATCACCAACTCCGGATTCCGGTTAGTGTGGTGTATTACAAAGCCAAAAACAACTGGAGGCACAAGCACCTCATTACGAGGTTGTAAAAGTACATGGGAAACAATACATATCCAAACCTACGGGCTAACTTTATGCAATAGATAATGAACAGATTGACAATTCTCCAGAAGCAGAATGCAGGCAATAATTTCCCCCACGTCAAGTTTGGTCTTCATCTGCGGAGAATGAATAAAAACATTAGTCTATCCCTACACTAGCACTATCGTGACATCCCAACTTCCCAGACAAGTTCAAGAAAAAGGTGTCAGCACGTGAAGTCTTCCTAAGAAGTACACACATATTGTATGAGTCAAGTAGCCAAAGCTACAGAGCTCATTCTAAGATGCTCCTTCCCTCTTCTCAGATCTCCTCACCCCTTCTCCTGACTCCACCCCGGGACACTATCCCTAATACAAAACATAGAATACGCCCACAGATCACCTAATCTCGATGGATACTTCCCATGGGTGATTTTCCATGCGGTGCCATTGATCCCAGCTCCTGGCTCGATGACTTTGATTCCCAGGCCCCCCCAATGAGAATGAGAAGCAGCTCCCAATTATCAACTCTCCTTACCAAAATGCATCACATCCTCCTGTGCCTAACTTCTCCTAAACAAAAGATGTTATTCTAACTAACAAAGATGACTTTCTCCACCACCAACAGAAACCTGAGAATAGAACAGATTCAACATGCACATGGAATTTCTAATAGCCCTGTTTCAGAGGCCTCAGGGAAATACAATTCAAGCCTTCAGAAATGGCCAACATAAGAGTGAAACACATAGGCCTTTCGAATACACACATAAGTGAACGTTTCATTTAGGCCTTTTTATAACTCTTTAAATTGGAAAAGCATATCAGATTCATGTTAACTGTGAGCAACTTATGAAATCCTTCAGGTTAAATGCAATTTAGTCAAGTCTATGTGCATCTTTAATATGGTGCACGTTTAAATCATACACATTATATCACATACAAGCAAATGACATCGAATACTAGTGGGTCACAATATTATAACAGGTTTCGGGCCCAACACGTGCGATCCATGTGATATGATATGATGATTTTGATGTCAGGCTCAACCAGTCAACCAGATGTCAGGCTCAACCACACACCCATGATAGGTGTGTGGTGTAGAAGACACCACTGTTGTAATTGTCTGACCAGTGTTGTGGGAGTCGTGGAGCACTATTGATAATACACTTGTGATAGGGAAACATGTGTGTGAGAGCTTGATAGAATCGTGTGGGAAGATAGTGCACAAGGGGAGACCACTGCGATTTGTGTGGCCAATGCAGGTCGTGGGTCACTATGTGTGAATGGGTTTAAGCAGGTGGATCCTATCAATTAGTTTATATGACTGTCCAGTCATTTTGCGGACATACAGTTGCCAGTAGTGAGAGAGCCAATTACTTGTGTGTCTGTCCGGTCGTTTCATGGTCAGACAGTCGGATATGTGACTGTCCAGTCATTTGGTGGACAGACAGTTACTTGTTTCTGTGAATGAGGTACGCAAATGTATAAGGACAAGACGGAGAAGGAGTGTGAACTGCTGTGAGGGGAAAAAGTGACATCAGAGTTTGCCGCTCTGTGATAGGTCCGTTGTGTGATTAGCATATTGAGATTGGATGAAAGTCTTCAAAAATTTAAACTGTAACAGGATTGGAGGAAAACCTTTGCAGTTTATGGAACTGAATCAAAACATTGGATGAATTATTGCAGAAATGAAATTGATTAAAGGTTTTACGACCCTTCTGAGAGGTAAATCGACAAATTCAATTTGGGTCGGTGATGAGACCCCACCTGAAGGAACTCCTGCACATTTTATGTTAACGAATTTGGGAATATTTTCATGCTTGTGGATTCGCCAATGGTGCAAGGTTACTGAGAAAGAGGGTCCTTTGAGTTTTCCAAACAATTGTACTTTTGAACTGCAAATTATTGACATATTAAGAGAAATATTGTTTGAAATAAATTCATCATCTAGAGCCGCACAATTTGAGGCCTTAAGCTTGTGGGAAAAGGGAAAGAGAGGACGAAAGGGTAAAGTTTCAGATACAGGAGAAGGAAAGTATGGATGACAAAAAGCCTCAGACCGATAGTGATTTAGGGGATGAAAAATTGGATGCATTGTTAACTGAGTGTCCTCCACCTTATGTGGTCCCGACTACACATTCTGATAATAGTGTACCATCAAGTACAACAGAGGCTACTGCTTATGTTGAACCAAGAGAAATACAGATTGAGAAAGCTTTACAGACATTTCAGATTGCCCCACCACCTGTTGACTCGATACCGACAGTGATACCTCCAGCTGTTACTACTCCCATTGTGACTGATCCGGTACAAATACTACAAACTGTAGCTACACAAACAATGCGTAAACAAATTTTGACTGTCCAAATTAACATGGTCTAAACTCAAGAAGCTCAAAGAACTGTAGAAGGAGTATTTACATCAGGGTCTATCTCGACATCTCAGAATTCACAGATGATAGAACAAAAACTGCCCCAGACAGTTCAAGCATTGAAAGATAGATGAGGGATTGTCTTTACAACACCAATAGCCAAGGGGAAAACTATTTTAATTGGAGATGGGATTTTTCAACCATGGTTTGAGGAAGCAGCAGGGATTAAAAAGACAGAGAACATGGTAGAACAAACTGACCCAGAGCCAGAAAAAGAGAGACCACTTAATGTTTCATATTTAAAACTTATCAGGGAAGGTTAAGATCTTGGGAATTTGAACCAATATCAGGAAAAAGACTTGATTTATCTGAGTAAGAAAATTACAAAATGAGCAGAAACTATACGTGACAGACTGACTGATTTGGCCCGAAAATATGAAATTGAGGTTTCAGAACATGTTCCATTTCTGAAAAGTTTCACAGGACAGATGGATGATGAAGCGATTGAAACAACGCATTCTTCATGAATGTGATTACACATTACAGAATTGGTTAAATACATTTGTAAATGGAAGGTTTTTGAGAAATTAGCAGGCAAGTGGGAAAGGAAATATGAAAAAAAAGAAACTACCAGACCTAGCAAGGAAATTGGAGAAGAAAAAGAAACCACCAGACCTAGTTAAGGGAAACAATAAACAGGATGAGGGAGAAGCTTCAGATTATCCATTGAGAGAAATAGTGGGAAAAGTGCATGTTCTTGTCCCATGGGACAAAAGTAAACTTACAGCATTTGTGAAAAAATTTCCAAAGTTGAGAGACAAGCCTGTACTGTGGTTGATGGATTTATTGAAATCTCAAATGTGTTGTGTATGAATTTCAAAATGTTCTTTGATACTGCAGAGCCAATTGAATTGTGGTCTGAATGTAAAGTTGTTGTGTAAGGGTCAAGTGAGGAGACAATGAGAGAGCCTTGCACTAATGCACCATCTTCTGTTGTTATGGAGAAAAATGAAGCAGTGATTACTTGTCTGAAGGGCGGAGTGCCACCAAAAGGTCTTAATTGGGTACAGATTGAAAGATTCTCATGAGAACTAAAATAATCTGTTCATGAATTTTGTGAAAGAGTGTGTCAGGAGTTTCAACATCACAGCAAGAAAGAGTGTACTTATGTCAGTGACATGAGATTCTTTGTGTCTCAATGTGTTAGTGGATTAAGGACTTTTGGTCAGATTGGCATGTACATTCAGCAAAGTGTGGTTGGTTGGCAAAGAGAGTTGATAGATGGGATTTTGAAGAATCAAGGTGAGATACAAGGTGTGATTTCACAAGCAAGAGTACAAGGTGCTCATGGAGGATTTGGTGTTTTACAGGACAGAGATAGACGAGTTTTGGTTGGTCCAAATACCGGTATGGATGTCGCAATGCTGGAGAAAGTAATCTTTTGCCATCTTTGTAACAGATTTGAGCGCTGGAAGAGGAAGTGAAGACTTAAATCTGACGCAGTAAATGGAAAGTCACAAATGCAAGGAGACATGCAGATGCAAAATCTGCCAGTTCAGCAAAAGGAAATGTCGATTCAGAAACAGGTACCAATGACACATGTTCTCCAAGCTCAGATGGTCCCACAAAATATGGGAAACCCTAAAATTAACTTAAATCAATTGTTCAAAGCAAATTTGAATTCTTTTCAAGACCAAAATCAGAGCACATTTCAACAGTCTGCTGTATTTGAAAGTGATAGTTAGCCCCAACATTTCTGACTTCACCAAATCCATTGTGAGAACATTGGAAGTTCCAGACCAACCTTACATAGGGAAAAAGGCCTAAGTTGTAGGAGTTCTAAACAGACAGATTGCAAACTCAGATTTGGAGATGGTTGTAGAAAAATTAGGTTTGTTTTAGGAAAGTTACTAATTTGTTCTTTGTGACTCAAGCAATGTAGGCCTGCAAAGAAAAAATGTGTGGTGCAAATTAAGCTGCAAGTTACTGTACACCGGTTGATTTTGAGTATGAAATTCCTGATGAGGATGTACAGTTTAAAATGGCCCAACAAGAGACAGCTGTAGGATTGTTTCCAGAAATGACAGTTGAAAAATTACCCTCTTATTTGGAAGAAACAGTGAACCCAGCAGTATGGGAGTTCACAGAGAAATATATCAGATTAATAAAAAGTGCAGAAACAGAATTAGTCAAATTAAAATCAGATGCCATGTATTCAACAACACCATCATACAAGTCGACACAAGAGACAGTTGCAGGAATTTCATCTGTAATTGAAGATAAACTGAGCAAGGGCGTTTTGGAGGAATTGATTGGAAGTTATGTAAATCTCTAAACACAGGTTTACAGAAACCTAATGAGAAGTATAGAATAGTACAGGAGTTTATCAGTCTAATTGTACTGTGTTGTCCTATGGAACCGAATCCAGCCAACATATATTTTCAAATTGCATGTACTGAAGAATGGCTCACCTTTATTGATTTTTGTTAGGTTAATATAATAGTGCCATTAAGTGAGGATAGTCAGGATTACTACCAAAAAGGAGATCAGTATCTGGGACACATAATTAAACAAGAATTTGCAATGCAATCACTCTTGCATTTGGGACCTTATATGTATTTAACTATGCAGCACATTAGCCTGGGTGCTGAATCATCTGATGTTCTTGAGCATTGGAGTGAAAGTTAGCACCAAACTGCGTGACACGCCAGGTATGGGAACACATGGAGAGAAATATTGCCTTTCGGCTGGAAATGGTATAATCCAAAGCTCTATTTTTAAAATAAAATCAGGGCCAAAATTAGGGCCTTCGGTGGTCATATCACTGAAAATACAAGATTTGAAAAACATATTATTGTCTACAGATGCTCATGGAAGACAATTTCTATGGACTGGAATCCAGAGAATGCTAAAGTTATTCTAGTATTTTACTGACTTCTGCTGGTCGTTTTCTATCAAGAAAGTTATATAGAGGCAGTTGCCAGAAAAATTTAAAAAGAAAGTCCCTAAGCAGAAAGCAATTATGGTATATGACTGACCTCTACTAGTTGATTTCTATCAAGACAGTTAAATAATGGCAGTTGAACAGCAATAAAGTCATAAGTAGATGCAGACAAGTCCTCGGGCTGATCTCCAGAGCCCACAAAGTACATACACATATAAGTATATACTAAAGTTTATACAGGAGGTCTTGAATGCTCGACCTAAAAAGGAGCTAGAAAGGTGTCACCAGAGAGAGTGGAAGCAATTCACCAGATGGATCCACCTCCAACTCAGAGAGAAGTCAGGATGCTTTTGGAAATGGTTGGCTACTGTAGAGAGTTGACACCAAACCTTTCCTAAGTGTCTAAGCCTCCACTGAGGCTGGCACACAAGGATGTGTCTGATCCCCTTCCATTGGACAATGATTGCACAAAAGCATACCTAGAGTCGAAAGAGAAAGTGTGTTGTGCCTCGACACTAGGGATGCAAGTTTATTAAAAATAATATTCACCAAATTGAAGTGAGAGGGAGGGCTGTGCTCTCTCAGTGCCTGTTCAAAAACATGAAGATGTTCAAAAGTCTGTGACGTGTTTCCTAATGACCCTAGACCCCATCATCACAGAAATGTCCAGCTGCCTTAACTTAGTAGCTGCGGTGGATGTCAGTCACAAAAGGAGTGAGAATATAATGATGGAATATCCAGTAACTGAAATGGTCTCTTATTTTGTGGAGTTGCTACTGAAAAATATTGTGATGAAAGCATGTCTAAATTCAAACGTATTAAGTCTACTGTTAGGAAAGGAAAATGTTTGTGATGAAGCTGAACCTGAATGCCTAGGTCTCATTGATCAATGCATGAAGCCAAGGCTAGGCACTAACAATGTTGATCCTGAACATGTCTATTTTGTAGATTGCCAATGTTTAAGAGGTAACAATGGCACATTAGGAGAAGCATATGTAGTGTGCACCATGAATTATGTTGCTGCAGCTTCATGGCTCCAGGAGGTTACCTCAGCACAAGCTACAAAGTTGAATGCCCTTACCATAGCATGCAGTTTAACTGCTCAAATGGGATTCACTATTGTCGTGGGAAAGATAGATGGTAATTCGGTTGCCCAATTTAGTGTCCTGCAAGCTTACATATTTATAGGAAATTTCACATGTGAATCTGAGAAGTACACTGTCTTTCCAATGTTGATGTCAATATCATACCCTTATGTAGAGTTGAAGGGTGTATAAGAAAATGTTTCAGAGGCAGAACAAGGGTTGATCAGAACAGTGTTTGAGAAAAACGCAAATGACATCCAAATGTCAGCTGATGAGAGACCAGTGTTGCCAGTCAGTTTGTCGTTTCCAATGACACGATACATTAATGGACATAGAAAGGGATTCAATTAAATGTCTCTTTAGAAAGAATAGATGTCAGCAACAGTTTAGGAAGCTTGCAGAAGAAGAGTCTCATCGAGATGCGACATGTCAACAAATGAATGTAGGGAAAAGAAGACATGCTACATTGAGTCACAAAGGGAGTTCAGAAGGTATATCCATTGGAATGCAAAGGAACATCATCGAAATGCCTGATTCCTACACAACCAGAGGAAATTTCAACCATATGGTAGCATATTTGATATTGCAAAAATCGATCTCCAGGTATAAATGCCAGTTTCTCTGAAATCAGATCAAAAGACCCACTCTATCAATGAGGTCCTGAAAATGATGTGTGCAGAACTACAGACTGAACAAGCATTGCACTGTAGTTATCAACCTGAAGTTTCAAGCATAATCGAGCAACATAAAGACACAGTAAACTTTAGCTTTGCAATAGTCTGTGTCTCAACATCACTGAAGTGGCTTGATGATGTACCTGTAAAAGCACTTGTGACAATCGCAGATGAGAATATGAGCCATTACTGCAAAGGATTGGCTGATGTGGTGCATACAGTTTCTCACCAAATTGCAGCTTCTACATGAGATCTGTATAGTGAATGGTGCAATAACCTCAATCTGAGAGATGATGTCGTGATCGAGAACGACGCTCGTAAGACTTGCTTGAAACCAAGATTGAAAGGACCTGGCCTTCCGAAATGGGAGCATGTCTTCCGTGCTCGTAGGGTCCCCTTTCCCCTTGATAAAACAGCTCCTCTTCCAGAAGAGATGCCAGCAGTGGTCAAAATGCCACAGGAGAGTGTCAGTCAAGCTAGTCAAGTTGTAGAGGAACACAGCGAATCTGAAGCAGCACTAAGGCAAACCGAGGTGGGACTAGAAAGGCAAGAAGTGGAAATTGGCTCTGATGAAACTGGTATTGAAGTGGTGAAAGAGCCAGGTCCAGCCTCTGATGAAAGAACTAGAGCTGTGGGCCCACGAGTTGGGGGTGGGTGCAAGCTGGCTAAATGGGTATACGAAAAGTTTACAGTTGTCCCCTAGAACAAAATTGCACGCATAGCTGAAATTTCTAAATCAGAACAAAACGAAGGCGACAGTGGAAGGCTTGTATTGAGAAAGTCCAAAAGATCGATGGTGCTCTGTCGGAGTTATTTAGCACCTGAATGGTCATATTGCATGGGCAAAGCACAGAACATTACAATAGATGAAATGTGTGATGCAGGATTTGAACTGTATAAGCCACCCTGATTTCAAGCTTGAGACAAAAAAAGAATTGAGAAAAGCTGAAACAATGACTGAGGACTATCAAAAGATGAAAAAAACAATTATTGATCGATGAAATGAAGGGTTCTGTTAGACTGTATAATTTTAGCTTATTATTTTATAAAAAAGCTACAAGAAGAGTGAAAGATAACATTTTTAGAAGAACACAGAGTAGGTTTAAGGATTGTCTATTTAGAAATTTGAACTTCTGAAAACATAACTGTTCTAAGAAGCTACTTACAGAACTCTGCACTGAACTTTTGAGCTTGCCTATATATGATCTGATTGCAGACAAAACTTGTGTTGCCTTAGAGATTGATGTAAAATTGTTATGTGCTCAATTTTTGTAATAACAAGTGATACTGATCATGCTAGTTTTAGTAAAGTTCTTTTACATATCAGATAGAAATTAGGTCTGCTGAAGAAATTACCACATCTACACACACCACAGACGAGTAGCAATATTTTAGGTAGAGTAAAGTATATTGATCCAACTAGTAATGAGGGTGCTCTTTAATGATCTAACATGTGGGATGTACTTGGTGTGTGTCAGAAATCCACAGATGACCTACGATCTGCTTGGCCTCGTGACCCCGCTGAAACATTTAACAAAGTACTATTGCCTTGTATGCAGACGGGTATGGAGCCCTTTAAAGGAATTCCATCGAAGGAGTCCCGAAGGTGTGCCAATGACGTCTCCCACGACACCCTATCAGAGAAGCCGCCAGACGGAAATAGAGTAGGGAACACCCTGACGTATGCAGAAGGTGAATCCCGACCGCGAGAGGTGCCAGAAGCGTGGAGGTTGCTGGAAGAAGAAGAGCCGAAGGAAGACGAAAGAAGAAGCACGGCCCCCGACAACGACGCCAAGCCAAGAGGCCAACAAGATCGCGTTCAGTAAGCACAAGATGGCAGTGGTACATCCTGGCCAGCACCTCTGTAAAAGTTTGTATTAAATAGTCAAGATATGTATACAAGGATATTCTCCAGCGTGCTCAATGTCGAACACCGTCCCATCCACAGTGTTATATTGTTTGTGAGAAAACCCACATCCAAATAGTATTAAAATTCTTTGCTAGACAGAGCACAACCCAATAAGTTTGCTACCACAATGGTTAAAATAGACCAAATATGCGTGGCATCATATAAAGCACGACTCAAGTATTGTCCAAAAAAACGAAGAGTCTTTATTTTCAAATCTTGATCAAAGTTGATTCATCACAGTTGACACGTAGGTATACATAGAATCACAGCCGACACGTGTTTCATCTTGAGACGACTTTTCAAGGCTGTACAAAAAATATATACATCTCATTTTAGCTTAATTATCAATAGTAAAACACACAAAGGAGAGACACAGAAAGGAAAATGACAATACTAAAAACCTTATACTTGAAGATGGATCACTAATATATAATAATAACAGTTCATTCAGCCTGATTCATCATTCTCCCGTTTTGCGAGCCCCTAATAGCGATTCATAGCGAATCGCTATTAAGGACTCGCAAAACGGGATTCATGTAGAAATTGCATAAAGAAATGTGATTCCTACATATTCCTTATTTGCGATTAGCAAATTGCTAATCGCAAATAAGGACTAACTCGCCATTCATTCCTATGGGCCAAAAGGCCCATAGGAATGAATGGGGAGTATTCCTTATTTGCGATTAGCAATTAGCTAATCGCAAATAAGATAGCGATTTGAAGGGTGCCAGGGGTGTCCAAAGGACACCCTGTAGCACCCCTCAAATGAAATTTTACACAGGTTTTGCACACACACATGTCCAAAGGACATGTGTGTGTGTAACATGCAACTCAGAAAAATGCATTTAAATGCATTTTTCTGAGTTTTCGCAATTTACCACGAGGTCTAACCTCGCGGTAAATTGCGGCCAGAAATTGCGAATTCGCAAAAAAAAATTGGATGATGAATTGCATTTAAGGAATCTCAAATAGAGATTCCTTAAATGTAATTCCTCGCAAAATTGCGAGATCGCAATTAGCGATTTTTGCATTTGGGATGCTGAATCCCAAATGCAAAAATCGCACTCGCAAAGGGCCAGATTCTCAGAATCTGGCCCTTTGTGAGCGCAATTTTGTTTGATGAATCGGGCGGTTAGTCACTTACAGGGATAAATTCCTTGAGCACTGTTCTTCACCAACACTATTCTTATTAATTTTCTTTTTCGGGTATTTTCTTTGTTTAACGGTTACTTTTTTGGGTATTTTTCCGAACACCAATATCGTTTATTATTTATTCACTGGTCACTTTTCTATATACATATCTTCCCTCTCTTTATTTTCTTTTAAGATTTGCAAGTCTTATGGTACAATCACCATCGCGTCTTCTTTGTATGATAAATTCAAGATTTAAAGAATTATCATTATGATAGTACAGAAGAATGCCTGTCTTATATTTGCCTTCTTTGAGCTAAAATGAGATGTATATATTTTTTGTACAGCCTTGAAAAAGTTGTCTCAAGACGAAACACGTGTCGGCTGTGATTCTATGTATACCTACTTGTCAACTGTGATAAATCAACTTTGATCAAGATTTGAGAATTAAGACTCTTCCTTTTTTTGGGCAATACTTTAGTCGTGCTTTATATGATGCCATGCACATTTGGTCTATTTTAACCATTGTGGTAGCAAACTTTTTGGGTTGTGCTCTGTCTAGCAACATTTTTTAATACTATTTAGACCGCGTTCAGCCCCACCATCCTCCAGGAGGAGGGTGGCTCAACAAAGTACGGGCAAAACTTCAGGGATTTCCAGGGCACGGGTAGCGGAGGGTGACCCTAGAGAGGGAGGTCACAACCGGGTCCACGCGGTTTCGACATCTTGGTGTTTCATCCCTCACTCCTGTTACCCTGTGTTAGGAAGTATTTTGCTTCTTCCCATCTGACCCTGTTATTGTTTCTTTTGTTTTTAGGTTCTTTTATTCTCCGATACCGGGACCTCAGAGTACGGTGGAACCAGGACGGTCTTTTTCCCTTTCCTTTGGGGGACATCTGGTGATGAAGGGAGCTGCCCAAACCAGGAGGACCCCAGTGCACTTGGACTATTGTATATTTGTGATAAACAAACAGAATAGCACCATATTCCTGGTCTCGCTGGTGTTTGGTTGTCCTACAGATTCCCGATCTGTTACAAAGTGGTCATGAATGCGGGCATAGACTCTGTCAATACACGTTGGAAAACTTGGTGTACCAACTAAAAGAAGGCCAGGCCAAGCTAGAATGGGCTATCGAGAGAAGCACAAACCAGGCATAGGTGGACAGGGCTGTATTTTCAGCGGCCATACAAAAACAGGCTGACAATATGATCAAGCTGGCAGAGGGGCAAAGTCAGCTTCTCGTGGCCATCTGACAAGGAAGTGGCCCTGATCTCCCGGGTACGGTCATACCGTTACAAAAATACATACCAGGGGAGGACCCTGTCTCACTCTTCCTGAACTTTGAAAGGGTCACCCAGGCTAGTGGATGGCCGACAGATCATTAGCCCTTCTACTTGGCTCCTTTGCTTACAGCAGAAGCGCAAGCAGCTTATCAAGCCATCAATAAGGATGGCACTACAGTCTACAGGGTGGTAAAACAATACATACTGGACCGCCTCGGGTTAGACGATGAGACTCACCGTCTCAAGTTCTTACAGGAACGAGGGGTCACAGGTGATACCCCCAAAACTTTGTTTTACAAAGTCAAGGATGCTGCTGACTGCTGGCTAAAACCCCTAGAGTAAAGCATGGAAGAAGTGATGAGTAAAATCTACCTGGAGCAATATCTGGAAGCCCTACCCTATGGAACCCAAAAATGGCTCAGGCAACACAGAGTTTTGACTTTGGAAAATGCTGTTGAAATGGCCACGTCCTTCACCCATGGACAAAGCCGCCCTTCCACAAAAGAGCCAGAGAAGCCACAGAAGGGGGCCCAACCGGCAAAATAGGACAGGAAAACCATAAAAAACACACCAGAGCCTTTTAGACCTCGAACTGGAAGGCCAGATTGCCCCGCTACATCCGGCTCTCAATACTTCGAATGCGGCGAGTGGGGACACATAGCCCGGTTTTGCCAGAAGAGAAGGGACAAAGCTGAAGAGGAACCCATGGATGTTATTTATGCTTCCCGAGCCATCCTCTTTGCTCAAGAGACGGGGCACATATATTATGTGAGTCTCATGGTGAACCAGAATTAAGTAACAGCCCTTCTTGATTCGGGTGCAAACACTTGGTAGCCCGAAAAGAGATAGTTCCCTCCTCAGCCATCATACCAGAAAAAACTGTTAGCATACGCTGTGTGCATGGGGATGTTAGGGAATACCCGGCAGCCCGATGGACTATTCATACCAAGACGGGTATAGGTACCTCAGTCAACGTAGGGGTTCTCCCTTCTCTTCCCGAAACCCTGATCCTGGGGGTTGACAATCCTTGCTTCTCATTTCTTTTGTTCAATGCGATATGGATGAGGTTACCTGGTACAGATCAACATGACTCCCTTCTAACCTCCGAACCCTGGGCCATCGATAACAACTTTAGAGCGGTCAGGCTAAACAATGCTTCCCTTAGAAATGCATGGCAAAGAGCACAGGAAACGAAAGACAACCCCAGACGCGCCTATCCTTGTTTTCTGGAACAAAACAGACTCCTCTATTGGCTTGCAAAGGAAGGGGCGGAACCCCAATTGCTAGTCCCCACTACTTTTAGGGAACAAATCCTTTTCTTCGTACACTCCTATCTTCTAGCAGGTCATGTAAGGGCTGGAAGAAACAGTCAGGCGATCCTGGGATGTTTCTGCTGGCCGGGTATCTATCTCCAGATTAAGAAGTACTGCCAAGAGTGTGCCATATGCCAGAAAAGGAATCCTTACGTCCCCCCAAAATACCCTTACAACCCTTGCCCATCATTGGTCACCCTTTTGAGAGAGTAGGTATGGACCTTATAGGTCCCTTCCCTAAGTCCAGTAAAGGTCACCAATATGTTCTCGTATTAGTAGATTACGCCACACAATATCCCAAATCCCTTCCCGTAAAAACAGCCACCACTACCACAATAGCACAGAGGTTGATAAAAGTATTTTCAAGAATGGGGTTCCCACATGAGCTTGTTACAGACCAGGTTACACTCTTCGTCTCCCCCCTAGTGAAGGAGGTCTGTAAACAATTAAGTATTAAACACATCAAAACGTCAGTGTACCACCCCCAAACGGACGGCCTGGTAGAACAGTATAATGGGAACCTAAAGCTCACCCTGAAAAAGCTATTGAGTGGAGACGGTAGGACCTGGGATCAGCTGCTTCTTTTGGCTCTGTTTGTTATTCGTAGCACTGTTCAAAGCAGTTTGGGGGTCTCTCCGTTCGAACTGTTGTTCGGGAGGAGACCACGTACCCTCCTGGAAATTACAAAGGAAAGCTGGGAGTACCAGGGGATTGCCGAAGCTCAAGCCTTGTTAGAGTATGCAAACCAGGTAGAATCCCGACTTCACAAACTGAGATGCCTTGCCCAAGAGAATCTAGAGAAAGCCCAAACTCAGCAAAAATACCAGTATGACAAGGGCAAGAAATGGAGGGAGCTACAACCAGGTGACTGGGTCCTAATCCTCCTTCCGTCCTCCATCCATAAACTTAGAAAGGAATGGCAGGGGCTTTATGAGGTGGTAAGAAGGGTCAGAAACATCTCTTATGTGTTACGTCATTCTCCTTGGAAAAATCAATTGTACATGTGAACTTGTTAAGGAAGTGGTTAGGTCCAGTTCCCAATAAGCCCTGTACTGTGTCTCTTACCACCCCGTTCAAGACCACGGTGGATGCCACCCTTCTTAGCCCAGAGCTAGAGCCCACAGAGAAAACAGAGAGAAAGCATCTTTTGCATTCATTTTCCGACATATTTTTGGACCAACCCGGTAAAATCAGCTTAGCAGTTCATACCATACCCACCACTGAGGAGATTGTAGTGAAATAAAAGCTGTATCAGGTTCCTGAGGCACGTAGTGGGGCCTTGAGGAAAGAAGTAGCCGGCATGTTAGCCCTGGGGGTGGGGGTGCCCTCTAAGTGCAATTGGTGCTCCCCAATTGTCCTGGTCCCGAAGCCGGATGGGAGTACCCGTTTCTGTATTGACTTCAGGGCAGTGAACCTGATATCTAAGCAGGACCGGTATCCCCTTCCGCGGGTGGACTAATTAATCGAGTGCCTTTGTGAGGCTTGTTATATCACCACCATTGACCTCACCAAGGGCTACTGGCAGATCCCTCTACACCCTAGGGACCAAGAGAAAACAGTTTTTTCCGCCCCGGATGGCTTGTTTCAGTTCACGGACCTACCATTCGGCCTACATGGTGCCCCAGCTAGCTTTCAAAGGCTAATGTACACCCTTCTAAAAGGTCATCAGGAGTATTCGTCAGCCTATTTAGATGATATTGTTGTGTTTAGTAAAACCTGGGACGAGCAGCTGTTCCAACTATCGGCCATCCTCACCGAACTAGGAAAGGCAAATCTGCACATTAATGCAAAAAAATACAGATTCGCTTACCAGAAGGTTAAGTATCTGGGGGGCATATGTATCAATATCTCGTTTTGCGAATCTGAAATAGCGAGATTTTGCGATTCCCAGTTTCAGATTCGCAAAAGGAGATGTATTTAAAAAAATCGCTACAGGTTTGTAATTTCTTAAACATCGCAACAAAATCTCAGAATATTGTTTTGCGATTCCTTATTTGCGAAATTCGCAAATTAGGAAATCGCAAAATCGGGAACCAGCAATACAGGTGCAGCTTGATGACATCACAACCAGGAAGGAATTGGGAGTGATTAGCTGCACCTGTTTGCCTGAGCCACAGTTAGAGGCAGTTTGGAGTGAGTGAGGAGGCTGCAAAGCAATGCAAGAACCCAAATGGTGTCTCAGAGTCCACATGAGGGCAAGGAGGGTGAGAAGAGGAAAAGAAAACATAAATTCTCAGACCAAGAGCAGGAGGTGCTGATAGAGGAGATGGTCTGCAGCCATGAGCTCCTCTTTGGGAAGAAAGCTTTGAAAGTCCCTGAAGCAATAAAAAGGAAAATGTGGATGCAAATACAGGAGAAAGTGAATGCTGTGGATGTTACTCATTGTAACATCGAAGAACTTCGCAGAGGTGGTATGATATGCACCAAAGGTCTAAGGAGAGGGTGGCAGCCAGACTAAAGGAGTCTAACAAGACCGGGGGAGAAACATCCACAGCAGCTCAGCCAACACCCCATGAAGAGTTTGTGGAGTCCACTCTCCTGCCTGAGAGTCTAAGTGGTGTGGCTGATATTGGCAGCTCTGATCCTGCATCCAGCAGTCAAGGTAAGATGCATTGAAAATATTTTTGCACACCTCCCCATAGCATGCACACTCTCTAGAATGTGTAAAATGGAAACAACACATGTCACTCCGGTCAACTCCTTACAACACACACAACAATGCATCATGGAAGTTGTGGTTGGATGTTGGCTAGTGTGTCAATGACACATAGGAAATCATGTTTAAAATGTGGGTTACAGATAAGGAAAAAAGACAGTGTCAGAAGTCAGACAACTTTAAAGTTTTAAACGTTATTGAGTCCAAAATGCTGACAAAAACACAAACTGATGTGTCCCCCTTTACCTCCAAAGCACAATCCAGGTCACTTGAGGACTGTGCAGAGGGTGATGATGTACCAATTACTTTGGAGCACTCTAGTGATGACTCACAACACACAACCATTATGCGCAGGAAGCACACTAATGTGCCCCCACTGGCCCCATTGGAGGATGACTTTGATGCCACAGGGGAGGCAAGTGAGGACAGAGGGTCAAGGCAGGGAGTGTCTGACAGCCGTACACATGAAAGACCGCAAATCAGTGTGGCAGCAATTGAAGCATGGAGGTAAAGGCCCAGGAGCAGCACTGCCACCGAAGAGGAGCATACTGTTTTTGCAGGACTTGAGAACAACATGCTTGAAGTTCAGCGCCTGCAACAAAAATCATTACATTCCATTTACAGGCAGCTGAACACCCTAAAAAAAAATCAGCGGTACATGGGGGAGGGCATCATGGCCATGGCAGGTGCCATACCAGACCTATGTGACACTCTAAAACAAAATGAACATGCCAGGGACAGGGCTGCCCAACGAGCTAACGCACAACTTCACAATTACACAAAGGCGGTGAACCGCCTCTGCACCACCACCAGCAACTTCACCCGTCACTGCATTACAATGCAGCTGCAAATGCCACACTTGTGCCAGGCCTTTGGAGAGAGCTGGAACAGGTCACAAGTGCAGTGGAACAAATGCAAACTTCCAACTCTTGTGGCAGCACACTCATGGTCTCTGGGGAGAGCGAAGAGACCTCAAGTAGAAGTAGCAACACTCCTACATTGCCTAATGCAAAACGTCGCAGTGGCAGACCAGGTGCAGCCCCTTGGCACACAACGGAGGGCACTAAGGCTGGGCACCGACCAGCACCAATCCGTCAATGGAGGAGGTGAACTGTACATTGACACATTTGTGGCAAGGGGTATAGCAACCCACTAAAACAATTTGTGCACATTCTTGTGGAGTACCTGCACTGTGTACATAACATGTGCTGGGTACAGCAACAGTTAATGTTTGTGAAGTGTGAATAAACACATCTCATTTGTAAAAAATCATTTTGGCTCAGCAGCTTCATATGTTACCTAGAAGTAGTGTGATCTCAGTTCGTTTCTGACGTCTGGCAGCTGCCCCTACTCCTGCTGTTGCCCTGCCAGGGGGAGGTGGGCAATCATCATCCAATGTGTCTGTGTCGCTCACATCAATTGTGGTGCCTTTCCTCATAGCCATGTTATGGAGCATTGTGCAACTTGCCACGATTTTACAGAATGTCTCAGGGCTGTGTTGCAGTGCCCCTCCACTTTTATGTAGGCATCTGACCCGGCTCTTTAGGATCCCAAAGGTACGCTCTATGACGCTGCACGTAGATCTGTGTGCACTGTTGAACCTCCTCTCCCTTGCATTTGTTGGATCCAGATACAGGGGTCAGGATGAAGTCTCGCACTGCATAGGCACTATCACCTGCAGGGAAACAAATAATAGGTAAGTCAATATCCCCCCAACAGATGTAGTGGATGTATGTATGTGTGCCATTGATTTACCTGGCAGGTATCCCTCTCCAAAGTCTCCAGCACTCAGACGTCTGTGTATCCCACTATGTCTAAATATGAAAGAGTCATCTGTTTTCTAACTTGTTTACAATATAAAAACACAAAGGACTCAGGTCTGTCCCTACACGCAGGTGTACCTTTCAGTTAAACCTATGAGATGTAAATAGAGTTATAAAATGTATATACACAAGGACTCAGGTCTGTCCCTACACGCAGGTGTACCTTTTAGTTATACCAATGAGATGTGACTAGAGTTACAAATTGTATATAGGTTTTTTGAATTGTAAATACCAATATCTTCTTGGGTTGCAGCCCTGAAGAAGTCGAAAGGCATGATATGCCAGACGAAACACGTGTTGGCTGCTATGTTGTGATTGATGGAAACCAGGAGTGAAATAAATGGAATTGATGCTGTAACAACATACCTTGGTGTTTTCATAGAGGAGACTCCATCAAGTTGGATATGACTTTTGGACATTTTTTCGTTAAATACTGTGGATTATTGCTTAACAAACTTGGATTGATATAAAAGTAATACCTATACATGGTTGTTATTGCTCAGCAAAGATTTGAATTGATTGTTTCAACCGGGAGATCTCTTCTGGGTATGTAAGGAAGAGTGGTGACCTTCCTTTTCTTTGCTTTGTAGCATATTTCTTGTACAGAGGACATTTACTGATTGCCATACTCCTGTTGTGCGCCTACTTCATACCTGATCACCACATCATACATTTGTTCAGTGAGCACAAGACCAGCACATGGGTGGGAATTGTTTGGGTCCTGCATTTTGGGTGTTCCAAAAAGGGTTTCAGCTCCTCAATCAGGTCCAAGATGGTTTGTGGGTGCAGTATGTACTTCTCATGGATGTCCTCTTCAGTCTGCTGGAACAGCGTGATGCGCAGCCTGAAAATACGTTCCTTTCTCAATCTCCTCTGTGCAAGGGCACGAATACGCAGCCTCCTGGCTATCACATATAGTGCTGCCATTGTGGAAGTTTCAGTTGCATTGTGGGTTGCTTTATATACCTTGCACCTGGTTACCACCTGCATGCACTTGGTGGTAATTGCGATTTCTTAATGTGAGATTTTGTCCAAATTGCAATTTGCGATTTTTTGTTACATTTCATTGCGATTTCTTATTTTGCGAATTCCTGTCTGTGACTTTCGCTAACAGAGAAAATCGTAAACTAGGAAATTGCAAGGATATTCGCAGATTTCATGTTTTCGCAACGTAAGAAATTGCTATTTCTTATTTTGCAGTGCGATTGTGCTTCATACATCTGAAATTGCGAACTTTTTATGGCAAAAAGCTATTTTTTCCAAAGCGTAGCATTTGTGACTAAAAATTCGGTTGATACATATGCCCCTGTGTTACTTGTTAGGAGAAGGCCTGATTGAACCCCAAAGTGAAAAAGTAAGAGCTATCCAAGACACCCCATATCCCACCACAAAAAAAAAAGAATGAAGGGCTTTCCTGGGGTTGGTTGGTTGTTACAGGTGCTTCACCCCCCTTTTCTCCGATACTGCCGCCCCCTCACAGACTTGGTTAAGAACCCAACCACCTTAAGTCCCCGATAGAACAAGAACTCTTGGCTTTTCAGACTTTGAAAGACACATTAACAACTTCCCCTGTCTTACTCACGCCCAATTTCCAGAAAACCTTTATCTTTCAGACGAATGCCTCAGGGATCGGAATAGGAGCATTTCTCTCTTAACTAGATAGCGAAGGGTTAGAACGACCCATTCTGTACATCAGTAGAAAGCTCTTCCCAGAGAAAGGGCATATCCCACGTTAGAGAAGGAGTGCCTCCACTGCAAAAAGAATTGAATATGGAGTTCCACAGGGAGCTACCTTGAGCCCTACTCTTTTCAATATATATGTCTCTTCCCTAGCAGATATCAGCAGGAAATGGGGCTTTGACATATGTTCCTATGCTGATGACACACAATTGATAATTCCCCTGTTTGATAGGCTGACAAAAGTCGACACAAAAGACAAGCTCATCCACTTCCTGACAGAAATATCAAGTTGGATATAAGGGCACTGCCTAAAATTAAACACCGGAAAATCAGAGATCCTACTTTTCGGAAGCGCACATACAATCTGGGATAATAGTTGGTGGCCCCAAGTGTTGGGCACTGCCCCTGAACCGAGGCAGGCTGCTAAGAATTTGGGCATTGTGTGGGAAAAGCTTCGCCACATTAAATTTTTTTAGAAGACTCTTTCCCTGGATCCCTTTAAACTGTAGGATAACGGTGACACAGGCACTTCTTGTGAGTAGATTGGACTATGGTAATGCACTATATGTTGGCATGGTCGATTAGCTTTTTACCAGACTCCAAGTAGTCCAATATGCCACTGCTAAAATGATCTGTAGCAAGAGCATATACAGTTCAGCCTCCATATGCATGAAAGAGTTACACTGGCTACCAGTATGCCAAAGAGCCAACTTTAAGCTCATGTGCTATGCACATAGAACGCTATATAAAACAGGCCCACAAATTTTACATGGTAAATTAGATTTTCATGTACCCTCGTGTAATATGAGATCCCGCCATCAGGCGTTGGCATCAGTCAAGCGCAAGTCTAAAGTAAGGATGGGTGGCCGATACTTCTTAAAATCAGCAGCAGTCCTCTGGAATAAACTCCCACCGGAATTACACCTGACTGAAGACTACCTAGTGTTTAGAAAAAGCTAAAAACTCACCTATTCCCCTGTTACAAACCTGACAACTAGAATGTTTACATTGCCTGCATCTTGCTCTATCTTAGCGCAGTGATATCACTCAGGATGAATGTTGCGCTGTACAAATACAAATACAAAATACCATTGGAGGAGTCCCCAGAGGTGTGGCCAATGACGTTTCCCGCGACCGCCCTATCAGAGAAGCCGCCGGACGAAACCGACCGCGAGAGGTGCCAGAAGCATGGAGGTTGCCGGAAGAAGAAGAGTCAGAGGGAGATGAAAGAAGAAGCCCAGCCCCCGACAAAGACCCCAAGCCAAGAGGCCAATGAGACCTCGTTCAGCCCCACCATCCTCCAGGAGGAGGGTGGTTCAACAAGGTACGGGCAAAACTTTAGGGATTTCTAGGGAAGGGGTAGGGGAGGGTGACGCTAGAAAGGGAGTTCACAACAGGGTCCACATGGTGTCGGCATCTTGGTGTTTCATCCCTCACTCCTGCTACCCTGTGTCAGGAAGTGTTTTGCTTCCTCCCAACTGACCCTGTTGTTGTTTCTTTTGTTTTTGGGTTCTTTTATTCTCCAATACCCGGACCTCCGAGTATGGCGGGACCAGGACGGTCTTTTTCCCCTTCCTCTGGCAGATATCTGGTGACAAAGGGAGCTACCCAAACCAGGAGAACCCCAGTGCACTTGGACTCTTGTATATTTGTAACAAACAAACAGAATAGCACCATATTTCTGGTCTCGCCGGTATTCTTTGATATGTAGCACCACTAAAGGAAAACATGCAGGCATTTTCTCCTACAAAGTGAAAACATGAGCTTTGAAATACATATATTTTAGTCAGACGCTTTCCCTTTAGCAATTCATGTAAAGCATCACACAAGTAATTCATAGCTTGACCTAAATGTGTTAAGTTTAGAATCTGGCTTCACTATGGAAATGTGATTTTAACTTGTTAGAACATTTTAGAATTAGCATGACATTTTATAACATAGAAAACAGAACCAGCTCGCGATTCAGCTCTTCCTCTCAGTTTCTATTGGCCTTCAAGATAAGCAAAGGAATTTCTCTCTTTCTATGAAGAGAACAGTGGCATTATTTACAGCTGCAACCTCAGTCGGAGCTTTATCTCTGTAGTTGTTGAAAATGTTGACCAAAGCCTCTTTTAATTATTTGCTTTAGTGAGAATAGAAAACACACGTATTTTACAGAGTGTATTATCATGCTTAATTAAAAAGTTATTTTCCAGCTCATGTATGTGTTTAGTTAGAAATAAAATGTGTCTTTATTAGAAGGTTAGGGGATTAATTTATATTAAATAAGATGCATAAAGTGCAGTGGTAAAAACTTTCGCCTGTCTGATAAGATGACGTATGCAGCCTTCGCAGGGTTGGAGACATCCATTTGGAGAATGCTGAATTCCAGTTAGAGGAAGACAAAGTCACGCTACAGGCTTTGTAACATTATTCTCTGATTAACGCCTTCCTAGTTAGGAGTTTCAGAACACTTGCAGGAACACTTTCGGAGCCCTTTGAGAGAGATAGATAGATAGACAGATTTAGAGACGAAGGCTGCAGAGGAGTTTCCGACTCCGACGCAGAAATGAAGGGAGGAGAGCAGAAGTGATTTGCAGATGCATGGAAGGAGAGGGCGGACCTTGATGGAGAGCAGGGTGAAGGCATCCGTAGGCGGATTAAATGTAAGTTTAGTTCCATCCCTAACATCCCCAAGATTTGTGCTTTGACTAACTGGCTTTGCCAAGGCTTATTTGCTCTATGCTTGGTTTCTCTTCATGGGAGATTCTGCAATTATTAATGATTGACTTAGCTTAATGCTAAGCTCACTCTTGCTTCTAGAACTCTTCATGAGTTCTGACTGACATCATGTGTGCCTCATGTTCTTAGAATCGGAATTCGTTCCCTTATGGAGCACTCTGATTGCAAATTATGATATGTTTGTACTAACTTAATTTTCCATTATCAATGCTGTAACCTGATTGATACCTGACTACTGAATGAAGAGACAGAGATTCTTAAATTTTGATTGGAAAATAAATCCCTTTAAAACTACTCACAACTCTCATTATTGGCTAAAATGTTTATTTCCATTTTATTAATTGCGTATGTTTATGTCGGAGCTCTCTGGTCATAAACGGTGGCCAAGATCTGTCGATCTTAAGCGGTAACAAGGGTAGCGGTAAGCAGAGGTAATGGTGCCAGATTTCCTAGATTTTCCAAAGAGAGATTACCATGGGATTTCCACTCCAACAACCCGAGTAAGAAATTAGAAGTCCCAATCTAGCACAAGGCTTTTATAGAGAAACAAGCAATGCATGGAGTGACAAGGTATGTGTGCAGATTTAATTTGAACTCCTAGGAGTGAAATAATTTGGGCAGGCCTATGCAGGTGTGGTACCAGTGCGCTGTGAGTTGAGAGGCAAAGACGTTCTGCATTACAAACCCTCCTGTGAAGAACTTTCTTAACTTACTCCCAATCAGTAGTCTGCAAAACAACACTGGGCAAGTTACACACAACTGACACACACAATTGAGCTCTTTGGAACATACTGTTTTAATTTGTGCATGAGGTGAGTATTGTCAGGGCTGCGCTACATGACTTACATGTGAGAAACAAACTTCAACAGCTTTACCTATTGCAACATTTTAAGAATGATACTAGCCAGACGTATTTTTTCAAGATGGTGCGTATGCAAAGAAATCAGCCAGTATATGTTTTTAAAAATCCAACTAGCATCTGCTTGTTTTGATATTATTCATAAAATATAACGGAGAAGCAACTTTACAAAGGCATTAGGTCCCAAGAAATACATTACCCTCACATTTTCTAAGCCAAAGTAAAAGCAGCCTTCATATCAGTAGAGCACAGACACAGAACTATTTGCAGAATAGCTCTAATAAAGTTCCCTCTCACAACAGAAACATGGTGTCTTTATGTTCTTAGGAGGGAAACAAGCAAATTTGCATTAAAACAACGAGACAATAACTCGTATATGTAAATTGTAATGCCAGAAACTTTAATGTCAGGCATCACGGACCTTCTCTCTATCTCACTCTTTAAGTTACAGGTGGGCGAGCCAACATATTAAGTGGTAGAGCCAAACCACAGCCTATCCAGGCGTCTAGCTTAGCTATTAAAGCCCGTGCAGGAGCCTAGCCCTGAACATTTTTGCTATGTCAATTATACAACAAACATCTTTGACATGTGGAAGCTTTGACATGAATATGTCACATAATAGCAATTACAAGCCCATTGTTCAGCAGGTACATCAATTTTTTGGACACACAGGCAGCTCAGTTTGCCTGGCCATATATGCAAGGCCACGTAAAGCATGGCTTTTCATGGACTTGTAAATAAGGCCCCCTTTCGCGCATTACTCTGCATGAAAGGGTTGTTCCATGGGTGTTGCTGTGGGTTTTCCCACGCAACAGTCATAGAACCAGACGGATTCCCAGATTGACAAGGTTTAGTAAACCTGAGAATGTGTCAGATTCCTATGCCTCCCAAAGGGAAGCGTAAGGGAGGGGCAACAAGGAGAAATACATTTATTTCTCCTCATTTTTCCTTTTTCTATGAGTTCTGTATTCTGAAGTACACATAGAAAGAGCATAACACCTCTTGTGATTGTTTTTGTGCACTAAGATGTTCCTCCCTACACAAAAACAATCACCCCTACAACGGAGACACCATAGCGCAAGGGTGCCTGGGTTGGCGCATGGTAGCCCATTGCGCACCAGCGCAGGGAAAAATGACAGAAATGCGCTGTGTCTTGTAGTTTTTATTTACGCATGGCAGCACTGCAGGAAGGCTTGCTGTGCTGCAGTGCATCAAAATATTGTAAATGAGGCCCATCGTTTTTGAATATGAATCACTAGTGAACTAATAGGCCAGACTGTTGTGATGTAAACACTGTAGGTTGCCCAGATTGTTAAAGAGCAACATTGGGGCGTGGCTTGACCAGTGATGTGGTAGGACGTGCGGCGGAGGAGCTCCAGTCACCTGCCGCCTGTTTGAGCTTTTAAAGCGGAGCTGAGGAGCCCCTTTTTGCCCTGCTGGGGGTGGATGCTGATTGCCGGCCAAGATGACCGGCAAGGAGCTAGTGCAAATTAATCTTAATGCAACCTTGCTATCCCTTGTGCCTAGCATTTTGCACATTGCTGTTAGCCAAACACGTCGGGGGTTGAGTAAGCCCTACAGACAAAAAGGAGATGGGCAATGGTTTCAACACCATTCTTGCAAACCGGGCAAACACTGGAATTGGTTGCAGCCCATCTGCCCGTTAGTGATCTTACTGAAAGAGACCCTACTCTGTGCTGGAAATAAAGTTTACGGTCCCGAGGCTTTGTAATCACATCCCAATAGGGTTCCAACCTGGGGAGAACTTTCGCTTCCAGATATCTACCCTCCATAGATGAAGGAGCAGCATCGTTCCATTTCTGGTAGGCAACCATTTCCCAATACCTAGCTTTTAGATCTTCTTTGGAAGGGAACCGGGCTGACTCGGGATTCACCCATAGTCCATTCATGCCCATTTTGATTAAGACTTTGGACAGTTCTTTTAGCCAGCTTATCTTGCGAAATGTGTCTGTTTTATTACGTCCAAGAAGCCCTGGGCATAATGCGCAAGCTCCGGGGTGGCCCAAATACGACGCCAGTATAGTATTGGTCTCAGTCTGGCCATGTCCGAAACTGCTTTCCTGCCCAATTCATAGCACAACGGTCTCATGGGTATGCTCTTAGGGACGCCAATAAGATTACGCAAGAATTTGTTTTCAACAAGTATCAGTGACCCTATATTCTCATAGCCCCATAATTCGGCACCATAAAGAGCCGAACTGATGGCTTTTGCCTCATACACTTGGAGTGCTGGCTGGATCGGCTTTGTCAAGGATTTTCTATGCTCCACGGATATGGCTACTGCATTTTGGCGAAATTTGAGGGCCGCCATTTCTATATGCTTCCCCAGGTAGCTCCCTTTGCTACGTGGATGCCCAGGTAGACAAAATCCGATACCTTTTCCACCTTTCCACCGTCCATAAAGAAGTTCCCTTTAAAGCTATGGTGCGGGTTAAAAACCATAAGTTTTGTTTTGGTAACATTGACTTCTAGCCCACAGTCAGTGCAAAATCCCTCAAAGATCTTTAGGGCTCGCTGCATCATCTACCACCAAGGGCTCGTCCCAGGCTGTCGGGAACTCCCCACCGGTCACTCAGGCATTCATGTCCTCCTTCATGGCGGAGCTCAAGATGGAGATCGGTTCTTTAAGGTCTGAGGTCCATACACGCGTCAAGGAGCTTCGGAGGGAGGTGACAGACTTGGGGGATCGAGTGGATGGCCTGGAAAGGACGATGGATGCCCACACCGAAGATCAAGAGCAGCTGTGGCAGCGCCTGGAAGTCCTAGAGGAACAAAATATAAGCTCCAATTGAAGCAGGAGGACCTGGAAAACAGAAGCTGACGGAACAACTTACGTATCCGGGAAGTTCCCATTGGAGAAGAAGAGAAGGACATTATGGCGTATGTGGCGCAGCTTCTACACGAGGTATGGGGCGACGATAGTGCCTCCCCGCCGGCTTTGGAACGAGCTCACCATGTTTCCGGGCCCGATGGGGGCTAGACCGGGCCTTCTCCCAGACATCCTGACACGGGTCCACTTTTTCACAGAGAAGGAGGCCATATGGAAAGCGGCACGTGACAAACCAGACCTTTGCTACAAGAGACACAGGATACAAATATTCCAGGACCTGGCCCCTAACACTTCAAGCCTGTAATAGAAAAGTTATGATCTCTAGCTATACCCTACCAATGACGCCATCCGTTCGCCCTAATCTTCCAGTGGGAGTCTAAACGGAGAGTGCTGCATTCCTACACTGAGGCGGCACAGCTCCTCCATCTACCGGCGTCGCTGCCATCGAGTCTATCCCGCCTGCGAAGGCAAGAGAGGGTATCAGCCAAGCCGTCATGTACCACAGTAAAGCGCCGCAGCCGCACGCCTCCCATTGACGAGCGGTCGACCTCCCAGGCCAGGCAGGACATCATTACGCACATCAGATCTCTGGAGGGGGAACGGGAGGAGCCAATCTCGCGCCCTTGACGCCATGACCTGGAGGGGGGCCATTGATTAGTCTGCGAACTGTGCACCCTCTGCACGCTTGCACTTCACCCCTGGCAGGAGGTACTTCGCACAGGATTACTGATTCCTCCCTGGTTCCGGATTGGAGGGTGGGAGGTGGCGGGAGCCCCCGACTATTCGACCTTTGAGATCTTGCCGACCGCCCCGACTGTCCCTACGGGTGTGACATCCCAGAGAGCGTCCAAACCCTCGGGTGTAGGATACCCTGTTCTACGGACAGTGATTCACGGCCCTGTGGGCCGACATTGTTGTTTAGAGATGCGTGGCCTGTCTGGCCGCTTTTTCCCTCTTTTCTACTCTTCTCGCTCTATTCTCTCTTTTTCTAGGTTCCTGCTGGTCTATTGCTCTTTCTTCCTCCCTCTAACTAGGGGCTTTCCCTTTTTTTTTCCTTTCCTCCTTGGCGTGTGGTGGAGAAGGGACTGGGCGGTGGCGTCCCCCTGGTTGGAGGGTTGCGGGGGAGCTTCTCTTGCTTATCCCATCTTATGGAGGGGGAAGGGGGGGAACACAAGCGGGCCTATACATTATGACACATGGCAGTATGTGCGCCTAGGCCCCTGAAGATTCTTACCCTCAATGTCAAGGGCTTAAATTCCCCCAACAAACGGAGGCAAACGTGGCGCTACCTTCTCCAGCGAGACCCGGACATAATATTCCTTCAGGAAACCCACCTTCTGCGCGCGGACACAAAGCGCATGGCACACCCTATATACCCTCTCCAGTTCTGGGCTACGGCTGACTCCAAAACAGCGAGTGGCAATACTGTGCGGGAATACCTTTAGGCGGGGGGACTCTGGATCTGTCAGGGGTGGCGATGGACGCTTCCTTAAGGTTACGGTTAACATGGGACCGCGTCAGTTTACGCTATGCAACATCTACGTGCCCAATCAGATGCAGGATAGATACCTCCAAACACTTCTGTGGGAGCAGATCGTGTGCGATACCTCATCCCTGATACTAGGAGGGGACTTCAACCTCGTCTGGGAGCCGGGCCTGGACCGTAGCGAAACCTCGTTTAGTGACGCCGGGACCATGTCCGCTGCCCTGCGTACTCAGATAGCAGATTTGGGGCTAACTGATGCATGGCGTTATCAGAATCCGGAACTGACGGACTACTTGTTTTACTCACATGCCCACAGATCGTACTCTCGCATAGATCTTCTGTTTATTTCGCATGACTTGTTGCGGGATGTGCTAGGAGCCTCCATGTCGGACAGCTCAGTGTCGGATCATGCCCATGTCAAACTGCTGTTACAGGACCCGAATACTTCCCCTGCTCGAGAGACGCGCTGACGCCTACCGCTGAGTGTCCTCCAGGACTCTGCTGATGTGGAAAGCATCCGTGAAGCTATCGACTCTTACTTTCTAAATAATGACATCCCGGAAAAGCCATTCCCTGTAGTGTGGGACACCTTTAAGGCTACAATCCGGGGTCACATTACCTCGCTATCAATAGCAAGGAGGCGCGAGGCTAGTACGCTGGAAGATAATCTTACAAAGGAGATAAAACAGGTTGAACAACGCGACCAACTGCGCTCTTCGTTGGAAACTAGGAGGCGACTCGCCAATCTCGGTGGACAACTTAGACTACTACGTACCAACAAGGCGGAACATTCTCTTCTGGCGTTAAAACAAAAATATTTTGAGGGAGGGGACAAGGTCGGTCGCTTATTGGTGGGCAGGCTAAAGGTTCGGGCGGCCAAGGCCCATATAGCCAATGTCCGGCTTCC
This sequence comes from Lissotriton vulgaris, assembly GCF_964263255.1. Taxonomy (NCBI): domain Eukaryota; kingdom Metazoa; phylum Chordata; class Amphibia; order Caudata; family Salamandridae; genus Lissotriton; species Lissotriton vulgaris. Next base: position 237,843,178 of record NC_141691.1, read on the forward strand.
TGGCGGAAATAGGGCTGTCTCGGAGAGAGACAAACGTGAGGCATTCCAAAGATACTATGCTGCCCTGTACCAGAGGGAAGCCCCCCGAGCGGAAGAGGTTCAGGCCGTCTTGAATGGATATGAAGGGGCACCACTGCCTCCAGTGTGTGCGAAGGATCTAGAGGGCCCTATCCTCGCAGAGGAAATAATGGCAGCAATAAAGAACCTTCCTTTAGGGAAGACACCGGGATCAGACGGTCTGCCCCTGTCCTTCTATCGCATGTTTCAGTCCCAACTCCGACCCCAACTCCTGCGGATGTACAACTCCATTATAGATGATGTGGGGCCATCCCCTGATATGGGTATGGCGGAGATCGCATTGATACCGAAGCCTGGGAAGGACCCTGCGCTGTGCGCATCCTATCGTCCTATAGTTCTACTAAATACGGACCTTAAAATATACACCAAACATCCTCGCGAAGCACCTCGAACCGTATATGCCGAGCCTTGTGGACCCGGACCAGGCTGGATTCATCCACGACCGGCAGGGAGCGGACAATGTACGCAGGCTTGCACACCTAGTGGGGAAGGTGCACCATTGGAGGATCCCAGCCTGCCTTCTGTCGCTGGACGCGGAGAAGGCCTTTGACCGGGTGGACTGGACCTTTCTGCAGGCCACTTTGCAGAAGTTCAGACTGGGTCCTGAGATGGTCACGAGGATCATGGCCCCATATGTGCGGCCACAGGCCAGGATTCGGGTCAACGGCACGCTGACAGCGCTGTTCAACATATGCAGGGGTACAAGGCAGGGGTGCCCGCTGTCGCCCCTGTTGTTTGCCCTCGCGGTGGAGCTCCTCGCAGAAATGATCCGGCGAGCGCCGGACATAAATGCCATCACCCATGGAGGTCGGAGCAACAAGGTGGCGTTGTTTGCAGACGACCTTATCCTTACACTGACGCGTCCACGGGAATCCCTTCCAGCCTTGCACAGGGTGCTCAGCCTCTATGAGGGAGCCTCTGGCCTCAAGATCAATAATGATAAGTCGTGGGCCCTTAATCTTTCCATCCCGAATGAAGACCTGCCTGCTATTAAAGACGCGTCGCCCTATCAGTGGGCTGAGCGCCATATCCGCTACCTAGGTCCTTTACTGACCCCCACCCTGGGTGAGTGGACGTCGGTGAATTGGTGGGAATGTAGGATGGCAATCCTCGAGGATATGCAGAGATGGAGACCCCTGATGCTGTCCTGGCTGGGTAGACTGAACACTATTAAGATGTCGATTCTCCCCAAAATCCTGTACCTCTTCCAATGCCTGCCTACTCCAATCCCACTCCATTGCATACGAAGCCTACAACGGAACTTACATCCTTCATATGGGGCGGGAGGAAGCCCCGCTTCTCGCAACAGCTCCTCATGTCTCCGCGGGACAGGGAGGGCCTGGCCTGCCCTAACCTGGTGCATTACTACTGGGCCTCGCACCTCCGGTTTGTGTTGGATTGGGGAGTAATGGAAAGTGAGAAAGGATGGCTCCACATGGACCGAGCTTTAACGGGGCAAACCATCTGGGTCCAACCATGGCTGCACTGTGCGGCCCGTTCCAGGAGTGCATATATGGCGATACCCACAAAGACAGTATTGGATATATGGGACAGGGTGGGTGTATCCAGGGGCCTCACCACGTTCCCTTCCCCGCACATCCCCATAGTCGGGAACTCGCACTTTCCGCCAGCCCACAAATCCCGTGCCTTCGACAAATGGCCACAGGGCGACTGTAGGGTAATATGTGACCTGTATGACGGGGGCACACTTAAAACCTTCGACCACTGCCGGGAAGAATTTCGTATACCACAGGAGGCAAGGTTGCAGTATGCCCAGCGTAGGCACTGGGTCTCGGCAGAGGGTGTGTCACAGGCGGCCACGCGAGAATTTACCCCCTTCGAAAAATTGGCACGTTCCCTTGGAGGGTTGAGGGGCCTGATCTCCAAGATTTACCACATCACGCAACACCCGACGAGCATGCCATCTCATACATACCAACATCAATGGCAGCTGGCGATTGGCGCAGACATTGAACCCCCACAGTGGGAAAGGCTCTGGCGAGACATCCCCAAGATATACCGGTGCATCCCGCAGAGGGAAAACGCTTACAAGCTCTTGGCCCAGTGGTACTACACCCCTCAGCGTCTTCACAAGATGTTTCCCGCGGTCTCCCCCTTGTGCTAGAGGTGTCGCTCTGCATCAGGGGACTTTGTACACATATGGTGGGGATGCCCAGTGTTGTCTGTCTTCTGGAAGGAAGTCCTTAGCCACATAAAGGGGGTCTTGGGGTTTCCTCTGCCTGAAGACGTGAGCAAGGTCTTACTCAGCATTAAACCTGCCGGCCTTAAGGCACTTACACATAGCGACTGGATCCTGACGCTCCAGATGCTGGGAGCAGCTAGGCAGCTCATAGCCCTATACTGGAAGAGGACCGAAGCCCCCCCCATAGCATCCTGGTTTGTAAAACTCTGGCATGTTATAACAATGGAATTGCGACTGCAAGCGCGCAAGACACGCTTCGGGGCTGTCTGGAAGCCCCTTGTTAGCTACTACTGAAGTATAGAGCACGCGCAACACATGCCCACCAGGCTCAGGACCCTGCGCCTCTTTGACGATGCGGTGGCCCCGCCCAATCCGGCTACATTGCTGCCTTAGACACCTCTGATAGCATTGGCATCGCGCTGCAGCCATCTACACGTAGACTCCCCTCCCTGGTGCACGCCTCACTCTCCTCTACTATACTCTCTGTTCCTTTCCTCTCGAGTACATCTCCTTCTACTCCTCTCACTTTCTTCTTAGACACTCAACTTTGTATATGACCTAGGACCACGTTGGGCTACCCTTTACCTGTTGGACTAGTTACTGGAATATCTGTTATGAATGAACCTGTCAAATGGGCTAACTACAATATCTGATGGTTGCCATTATACGCGGCCGGCTCCAAGGGGGTTGTAGGCAAAACTCTGTGTTAACTATGTCTTCTTGTGCGGGCATTTAGGCCCTATTACTGGACTACATCTACGCGGCCGGCCCTGCCTAGGGTTATAGGCTTAACACTGTGTTCCAAATGCATTTATTACGAACCCTGCCGTTTGAAAATAAAACCGACTTGAAGTTTAAAAAAAAGAGCAACATTATAGTCTATTAAATCACACACAATAGGTTTTTGTACAACTGTTTTTCTGAAGTCACATATTTGAAAGTGCTTTCATATGCAACAATGAAGACAAGGAATTTTGGTAAAATAAAATGTTTGTCTAAGATCGCACACGTTAAGCAGGAAAGCTATGATTTTAGCACATTTTACTTTGTACAAATCAGCCACTAAATGTGCTTCTATTTGTCTTTACTCTTTTATGCTAATGCTTTGATTTGCTGCGGTTTTTCTTTAGGGCAAGGCATTGGAACATTTTACAAGAGCACCAATTACATTGTTTTTGTAAAACTGCCCTGTTGGGCGCTGATGAGAAACAACCTTGGTTCATCAGCTCCAAAGTCAGCAGCTCTGGCCATAAGGCAGCAGAAGTCACATGGAAGCTTGTTGACAAGGAATCGGGTATGAAAGGGCTTCTAAAGGTCTAAGTACATCTACATAAGAATGCACTTCACACCAGCGAGACAGCAGATTGCAATGGTAACAGCCGCCTGCCTCTGAAGTATTTATTTCCCCTTTCAGAGGCCCCATCAGAACCGCTGTGGAAGATCAGATGTACTGCTCTTATGACTGTGTGCACCAAGAGAAAGCTTCCTGCAGCATTAATGATTTAAAAAGCTCATGAAGTGTTCCTCTAGATGTGCACTCCAGCAGAAGCACCGCGTGCCTGCAAACAGTAGGGTGAACACACGTGCACCTTACAGGGAACATAGCCTGTAACCTTTGTTTTTTTTAGGGAATTTCAACTTTTTAAAAATGTTATTTCCTGACTGTCCAGATGCACCTGTACACTGCTCTAGAAGAGATGGAGGAACAACAAAACCCCGGAAACCCACGTAGACTTCGAAGCAACCGCATCCGTACACCACACCCTCCTCAATTCTGCAAAAAAAATGGCCTTTCAAGTCAGAATCAACATCAATGCCAACAAGAGCAAATTACTCTTTGCAATCATCAAGGAGTTCGCCAAACCCCAGAGCAAGCCCCAGAAGTTCCACCCTTCCAAGACCTCTGCAACAAACTCTGCACCTACTTCCACCACAAGGTCAAGCAGATCTACGACAACTTCGACACCCAAGACCCTTCCATCACTCCTACAACCACCTCTTGAGATGACAACATCCTCAACAGACTCTGCACAACTGGACCTTGCTCACCACAGATGACACTCTCAAGACCATGAAAAGCATTCACTTGGATCCCCCCTAAAACCTCTGCCCACACAACATCTTCTATAGAGCCTCCACCACCATCGCCCCTGAACTACTCTGCACCATCAACTGTTCCATCAAGACTGCCACCATCCCCAAAGACTGGAAACACGCCGAGATCAACCCACTGCTGGAGAAATCAGCAGCCGACCCAACAGACCTCAAGAACTGTATACCCATCTGGACCAGGATAGGCTTTGGCTGCAATGGAGTTTAATGTTGTGCCCAAGAATGGCTGCACTTGCAAAGGTTGCCGGTGAGATTTTGCTGTATTGACTGTGAAGCCTAAATTTTGTAGAAGACTAATGACCTTTTAAGTGTCCTGTAGGCATTGCTGGTTGGTGGCACTCTTGATCAGTCTATTGTCTAGATATACTCTTGGTGCCATAGTTACTCAAAATGGCCACACCTTGAACTGATAGTGTTGTCCATCTTACTTGAAAACTGAGATAGCGGGCGATGCGCTGGGTGCATTGGAATGTGGAAGAAGGTGTCTTTGGGGTTTATGACAGTCATAAAATCTCCTTGCTGTAGCAATGGTTTCATTTCCTGTAGTGTCTTCATATGGAACGGTTCTGACAGGATGCATCAGTTGAGTGGTCTGAAATCTAGAGTAGACCTTGGAGTCCCATCCTTTTTGGGAATGAGTTAATATGGAGACTATTCCCTGTGACCCTGGTTTTTGGGACAAGTTGTATAGCCTCTTTTTGAAGCAGAGCTTGGATCTCCTCTTGGAGGAGTGTAAGGAGTTCTGGTGACATTTTGTGTTTAGGGTGGTGTTGTGGGTGGGGTAGCTGTAAGGTCTAGGCAGTTCCCATGCATTATGATGTAAAGGATGCACTGATCTTTTGTAGCTTTTGTGTTGGTGGTATTATTGCAGCCATTCCTCCACTTGTGTTAAATGTTGACGGGGAGGCTTAGTGGGTCACTGCTAAGTGAGACTGGTGCTTTTAGAGGCGAATCCACAACCACAGCCTCTAAGTTTTGTAATGTTTCCTATAGTATGTCCCTCTGGTGTATTGAAACAGGTAGAAACCTTACTGCTTTTGAGCATTGCCCGTGTCTGTAGATGTGCCAGGTCTTGATTCACCTCTATATTGTCCTCTCCGAAAGGTGCTCCTTTGTTGAATAGTCTGTAGTGCACTCCTGGCTTTGGCAGTGTACGTGTCTTTTTTGATTTTTCCAACAGTTCACCTACCTGTGGTCTGAATAAAATGTTCACCATCTAAGTGTACATTAAGTAAATGTTGGGCATCAGGCTTAAAGAAAGAGACTCTAAGCCATGCATGGTGCCTAATAATGATGCCTGTATTCACCTCCCTTGCACTTGTATAAGCTGCAGCTAGTGCACATTGTGTGGTGGCATTGGAAATAGGAAAATACTTTACTTACCTGTAAGTGCAGTTCCCAGTACTGCTATCTTTCATAGATTCACATGCTTAAATCACTCCCCGTCGTTGAAATTGGAGTCCCACTGTACCATAGTAAACCAGAATGTATCAGGTATTGTAGGCTATAATGGCAATACAAAGTCAGTTTGATAGCCAATGTCCCTTTCTAAAAACAGGACCCAACTTGAACTATAGACAATCGAGCGACAGGACCCTCTAGAACACTCACAACAGAGGCTGAATCCTTCAGATTTTCTGCCACACTTTGTGGAAGGGAGTCTCCCTGACCTCTGCTCAGTTTTTCCATTACATTGGAAGATTTATATACAACTACTATATCTGAGACCTTTAAGAAGGACCTCTTCAGATCCTGCAAGACCTATGGGAAGAAAAGCATACATGTGGATGATCCACACAGAGACTCTCTTTACTGCCTACCCCCTCAACATCAGGTAAAGGAGTGCAAAATATGTAGCACTCTCACCTTTAAAACCTTAAAGAACAGGGAGAGAAGGCTACTTCTGTGGCTACAGAAGTCTACATCTCAGAAATCCACCACTTCTGAGGAAAACAGTGATACATCTGTGAGAACCCACAAAAGGTCAAGATCATCTGACCCTGGGGTTTCTGAGGAGAATAGATAGGCCTTAAGAACGCATCATATAAAGACCTTCCGGGAAGGGAAAAGCTAGAACTCATCTCCACAGAGGCGGCATCCTCTCAACCTTCTACTCCATCTCTGAAGACAGGGGAGAGTAAACGTTCCCTCAATGAACAGTTGAGGTCAAAGAAATCCTCTCAAAACTCAGTTTACAACAACATCACCGTCGCCACCAGTATCGACGACGACGGTCACTACCTCTCCTGTATGAGACCGTACTCTACAAGCTTTTCTGCCACGAACAGCAGGAGCCTCCCGGTGCTACGTGCTGTGACCTCCTGACAGATAAGTCCCATCACAATAAGGCGATTTTAAACAGACCATACAGTGGCTGAAACTTGTTAGTAGGTCTGAGACGACAGCAGAGGTCAAAACCAACAAGTACAGGAGTGAATGGGGATTTCTATACAACGCTAAATAATTCCCTCATAGCCTACATGACTTTTACAGTAGAACATTGTTCATATCCACTTCATAAAACATCAGAACACAACAGTGACACATGTGATCACCTGAATATTATTTTTTATTTTATCAAAACGTTCTTCTCTTTCTTCAAACTGTTTTCTTCTTTTCTTTTTTTATAAATATAACATATTCTTAATATATTAGCATGATTCATCTCAGTTTCACATGATAGTTTCATTTCATGGCCTCCTTTACCCTATATCAACGGATTTATGTCGTTACAACCCATGCTTTTTCACGCATGCCTTTACAACGCAGAATTTACAACGCAAGTCGTTACAACGACTTGCGTTGGGGGGCGCTGGATAGTGAATAGTTTAATTTACTATTCCAACTCCAGTCCCCGTGGATAGTAGGGAAGGTTTTGGATAGTAAATTAAACTATTCCCTATCCTACAGCGCCCTCCAGTTGTAAATTTGCGTTGTAAAGGTACTGCGTGGAAAAAGTTTCGTTGTAAAGGATGTTTCCCATTTCCACCATGGACCTGCAGAATACCTGGTATGAGTACCCAAAAGACTAGCCTGCTTAGCCTTTCCTTGGCCTGGCGTGTGATTTGCTAGGGGCACTCTTTATTTCCTCTCCCAAATGGAAGGCACACTGACACCAACCTGATGATGACGTGCTATTCAAGACCTCAAATAAACAAAATAAATAAACAGCCCCCTGTCACTCTTGTCTATTACCCATTCATTATGGTTAGTGTGGTAACAGCGTAGAAGTCAGATAGGAAATGCGCAGATAATTAGGTAAGATTTTTACTTTGGATTGACTTTATGTAGTACTAGCAGCCCGTCCCGACGTTGTCCAGGTATGAATTGCTGCCGGCCAGTAGTATATTGTTTTGTAGGATTTCGTTTTGATAGCATTTCTTATCTGTGACAGGCCTGTGAAACGCTCTGATTCACAGTGCACTGCTGATGCACTTAAGAGTGCGCGTTCAGTAGTGTGTGAACTCGAGTTTCCTTACTTTATTTGTCCTTGCAATATTATATAGCGCAAACTCGACAACATGGCATGAGCACAATTTACATTACAGAAGAACACATTCATTTGTGGTAGGCACGTGGAGACAAAGCGATTTGCCTGGAATCACAGGATGTTGAGCTGATGCCGAGATTCAAACGTAGCTCCCCAGCTCTAAAGTTCGCAATTCTAGAACTTGTGGCGGGAGGTGTGTCTAAAAGTGTATGTCGGTGCTGGCCATCAATGAGAGAGCCCTGTGCATTTTTCAAATGGGTGGTGAAAAAATATGAGTATGTTGCCGGAGATGTGGGCCGCTGTGCCACCAATGTACTTACCGGGGGAGGGTAAACACCCATTATTATGCAACTTTCTTTCCCCGTACCATCACTCCGCATACTTTCATTACGAAAGTACCATGACTCCGCAATGGGTTTTGGGGTACAGGGGTATTTTTAGGGTTCAGGGCTAGGTTTGGGTTTTGGGGTATAGGGGTATTTTTAGGATTCAGGGTTAGGTTTGGGTTTTGAGGTACAGGGGTATTATTAGGGTTATGGGGTAGGTTTGGGTTCTGGGGTTCAGGGGTATTTTAGGGTTCAGGTGTAGGTTTGGGTTTTGGGGTACAGTGGTATTTTTAGGGTTCAGGGCTAGGTTTGGGTTTTGGGGTACAGGGGTATTTTTAGGGTGCAGGGGTAGGTTTGGGTTTTGAGGTACAGGGGTATTTATAGGGTTCATGGCTAGGTTTAGGTTTTGGGGTACAGGGGTATTTTTAGGATTTAGGGATAGGTTTGGGTTTTGGGGTACAGGGTATATTTATAGGGTTAAGATGGGTTAGTGTTTAGGGGTGTTGGAGCATTTTAAGGAGTAAGGGTGGGTTATGATTATGGGGTGCAGTGATATTTAAAGGGAGCAGGGTTGGATTAGCACACGATATGAGACATGACATGAAGGGCGGAACGTACCACACGCCCCCATCGTTTGTCACGCCCCCAGCACACGCCCACAGCACAGCACAGACATGCCCACAAGGGACTGCTTTGCCGTTACGGTAAACACATCTACGCCGAAAGATACAGTATCACAACGATCTTACATAGATACGGGCAGGGAAAGGAAGAAATTGGATTTCCTGAACTATTTTGTGGCAACTACTATCAACATTGGGAGCGTGGATATATATAAGGGAAGAAATAAACTACACTGGCAAAAGACCGATACATGACTAATTAAGTGAACAGGACCGACAAAGAAATAGCTTGGAAAAAGAGAATGACTTGACCCCACGCTGCCAGAAAAGACCGCAGTGCCCTGAAGAAACTCCCTGGTAGGGAGTGAAACCTGTTGGCTGACCTCTTTGTATACTATTTGGTGATCTGTATTTTAAGAATGGATAAAGATAAATAAAGAACTTTTCTACGTACCTAAATGAAACAGTGTTTTTGGACTTCTATTTGGTGCGCCCCCATAAACATTGAACAAATCATCTAATTGATCTGGAAAGCACAGCAACGCCAAACTGCAGCTGGCGTGGGGTTGGCAGCACAAAAAAATACATACAAAATACTGGACTTATTTTGGAACTGGATTTTAGGTGCAGCATTTTAGGGTCCGCTGCTGTTTCTTGTATTGATCTTCATTAAGATGGGTTAGTGTTTAGGGGTGTTGGAGCATTTTAAGGAGTACGGGTGGGTTATGATATGGGGTGCAGTGGTATTTAAAGGGAGCAGGGTTGGATTAGCACACGATATGAGACATGGCATGAAGGGCGGAACGTACCACACGCCCCCAGCGTTTGTCATGCCCCCAGCACACGCCCACAGCACAGCACAGACATGCCCACAAGGGACTGCTTTGCTGGCAGAGTTCTTTTACCTTTTAAATGTATATGGTGGGCGTCTGTATAGCCTATGTCCTTCTGCTGCAATTGCCCTTTCCAACGCTGTATTGGGTGTTGTGTTTGGTGCTGTGGTTCCTGAGATCACCCGCCTCAAAGGTTTGGGCTCTATCTTTATTATATTAGTATGGATGATGTCATAGAAGAAAAAGCTATAACTCCTTTGTTGTACTGTATGTTTACTTACATGGAGTTAAGTTGAGAGCAACAGCACATGAGGAGGACCAGCTGAACTGAATTCCTCAAGCAATGCATTTCTCAAGGCCTCTCTAAAACTGAAGAAGTACCCTGTTGCTACAAGCATAATGTGCCACCACTGCACACCTAGCATCTGGACTATGACATCTGTCAGGAGTACCTTTATCTTTCCCTGGGATTGCTAATACCGATTCCAGATGCACCAAAGGAAAAGTCACAAATGCATGGGATCTCTTTTTCCCAAACTTGTTAAATATGAGAGAAAATGGTGTGATGACATTTGATAACACTGTCCTCCTGGAAACGATGCCCATTTTCTTGCTGGGCCCTCGGGGTAGACACATACCCTGTGACGGCTGCATCCTTCTTTAAATGAGGTTGCCTGAAAAATATTGATCCCCATTCTCTGCAGAGAACCATGTTTAGAAGTCCACTTACCCAACAACAACTACTAGTCACTGTCCGAGCTTCATATTCCAAAACCAGTGAAGCAATGATTGCACAAGCAACTGCAGTGAGGCTGTGTGCAGTGAGCTAGTGACCAGGACTAGTTGAGTTGAAGGAAGAAGTCAAGCTTTGGTTACTGGGACCCTTGTGAGGCTGACACACTTAAAATAAATGAACAGGTACTTTTGTGAAAAACATGGGGAGTCATTAGGTAGTGAATTCCAGAAGAGAGAATATTTTTATCGATGGTGCTGGATGTGGGCACAATTAAATGAGAGTGCACACAAACTGCACAACTGATTTGCATATAGCTGTGTCTGAACTGGGTGGCAAACTGAGCTAACGATTGATGATGGACTCAACCCAGATCTGTGACTGGGGTGAGTGTCTGAAAAGTTTCAGCACTCCGTCCATCATCTCCTTGTGTTTGCTTTGTTCACCCTAACTTGGCAGGGTATGCCGAGATGTTGGTCTCTTGCTTACTTTGCCACTGGATTCAAGCTAGCCTGGCTGATGAGGGCTCTTAGCCCGAAACCGATCCCAGGATGCTTGTTTCCGGTCCAGGGAAGACATGGCTTTGCAGTTCAGGCAGGACTGTTCCGATGAGGCACAGGGTCAAGACTGGTTTGCATATAGCTGTGTCTGAACAGGGGTGGTGAAGTGAGCCAAAGAACAATGATGAAAAACCCAGATGGTGTGTGGCTTGGCAGGTGATGTTAGCGGATCGGTGACCAGGAAGCTCTGCATCAGCCTCGTACTTCTCCTGATTATCTGGACGTCCTGAGCCGAGTAGCGAACCAGCACTGACCCATAGTGGGCCGTGTGTATGCGGAGAGTGCCTGGAGCCCCGCACCTGGAGGCCTGCAGAGTGAATCAGGGGTAAAAAGATAAGTCGCCCGATCGGAGAGCGAAGTCTCAAAATGGCAGCTGAGGCGGTGAAGGCCTTCGCAGAGTATTGAGCTCCGATCTCGAGCGGAGAAGGGCCTCGAGGTTCTGCCCGAAGCAACTGCCCTCTGCTGCAACTGGCTGGCAGCAAGACCCTGTGGCGGACCTGTGGCAGGAGGGGACATTCGGGTGGCCTGTGCGGCTCTGCCCAGACTTGCTGGGCTGTAGGAGGTGGATAGCCCTAGACCACTGGTGACGAGATTTCCCTGAAGACACTATGGGGCAATCACGTATACCGGACAGGCACCCGCCGCCTGCGGTGCTGGTGGAACCGCGGCGGCCTCCGGGAGCTCTGAGGCTAAGTCGGGTACTCGGAGTTCTGTACGTCCCGAGCCGATTGGCTCTGAGGTGGAGCACGGACATCAGGTACATGGGCGCCTGGTTGTGTGGGACTGAGTACTGAGTGATCCGGTGGCCGCCGGAACACAAATCGGTGTGTGGGATCCTACATCAGTGCCACGCGGGGTGCCGACCAGCCCTGCCCCGTAATGATCCCGCACGAGGCAGCCGGTTGGATACTGTTGGACTAAGTGGTGGAGGTAGGCTGAGCAGGAACACTGAACGGGGCAGCAGAGGGGCAACAAAACCCTCCGGAAGGACAGGGACTGGGGCCGTAGCCGGATGCAGATTAGAGGCGGCCAACTGGAACACTGGCAAGGACCTTGGTGCGAAGTTCCCCGCGCTCGCTGAGGAGTCCATGAGAGATCGCTTGCAGCCAATGTTGGAGGGAACTGCTGGACGGGGCGCTTATCGCTTGGTGGTGAGTGTCAGGGGAAACCACCAGTGGGCGATCAAGGTCTTGGCTGAGCGCTGATAGCCTGTGTGAGTGAGACGTTGTGCTGGCTGGGACTTACCGCCTTCTACACACTTGAGAGAGCCCACAGAGTACCAGCCATACCGCCTGCCCCGGGCAGGCCCCCGAGGCCGGTGGTGTCCCGCCTGCTCCACTTTCGAGACGGGGACTTACTATTGCAAAAAGTTAGAGCGGACGGCCTCTTTACTGTGGACAATGCCAGAGTCACGCTGTTTCCGGACTACACGATGGAGGTGCAAAGGATACAGCCTCTTATATCGCGGTCCAGAAAGATCTGAGAGATGAGGGCTTCCAGTACTCCCTAAAGTTCCCGGCCCGCTTGCGTGTTATCCTAGACGGGAGCACACATTACGTTGACTCCCCCCAAGAAGCTTGGAACTGGCTGGATAATTATAGGAAGGAGATGCCGAGAGTTAAAGATGCGGGGCACAGGCAGGACCAAGCTCTCAGTCGAACTTTACGACTGCGACGGCGCCCCCGCAACAGGACCCAGAAGAAACCCACATTCAATCAAACTCACCGGAACATGCAGCAGCGCTGCAGGCAGTCGTGGAACTGGTGCAGGAATGACCCCATGCATTGGATGAAGAGGAGGCTGATACTACTGGAGGATCTGCTGGAATAGACTCAGACTCTTCCCAAACCGGCAAGGAGCAGATGCCAGTGGTGACACCCGAGACTGCGGATAACATTGCCTGAATGGGGGTGCAGAATTGGAGTAAGCAAGAGTCCTACAGCTTGATGAAGCTGGTGGAGGTTTGGCAAAGGGCCTGGACTAGCTTCAAAACCTTGAGGCTGATGCGCATTGACTTGGGATCTGTCGAGCCAGCTTCTGTCCCCACTACCTACATATTCGTGAGAGGTTTTTTGTGTGATTTGTTTTTATGGTTTGGATGGGTACTAGTTCTAAAGTAGCTGTCCTGGGGAGGGTAAGTGGGGTTGTTTCTTAGTTTTGGTGTTCATTAGGGCCAGGCATGTCACTAGAGCAGTTTTTAGAGTTGAATTCCTGACACGGCTGGGATGGGGTCCACCGATAACCTGAGGTGTTTATCATGGAATGTGCGGGGAATGCACTCAATGTGGTGCTGCCAAAAATTACATGCATATTTAGTGTGGAGTGAAGTTTATATTGCATTGTTACAGGAAACCCACCTACAGGCGCAGGAAGGGGCAGCGTTGCAGCGACGCTGGCGTGGCTAATTGTAATACACAATGTGGTGATGTGATACTGGCAGATGCCTATGAAAGTTGTGATGTCACCTAGAGTGTTGGCATACATCCTGCCCTGAATGTTCTGTTAGTGGCAGTCTGGTACTAGCTGAAATGGCTCTCTGTACCACCAATAAATATTACTCCTGTTTCTACAACTGCGTCCTCTTCACTTCACATCAGTGGCGACAGAAGACAGGATCCACCCACAGCCATCTCTATTTGCTGATGATCTTCATGGGCTTTGGTACAAGTATTTCTAGCCTGATTTATGAGAATGCAGCCATGAGAATTTTTTTTTTTTTTTTACTTCCTTACCAAGGCAATCCTGCGTGAATCTTTACAGAGAGCCATACCCATCTTTATATGTTTTCTAAGTACTTCTTTTGAGCTGTATTCCTATTTGTTCGAGGGACTTTTCTCTGCGCATCCTGACTTTACGTTTGACATGTCTGCCTCTACAACGCGTGTGCAGGGATTACTAGATATAGTCTAGCATGACAAAGAGGACTCTTTTCGGCATTTTTGACAGCTGTGGTCACGGGCGCACACGGAGTAGAGCTTTGAACATTTTCAACAGTGCTACTTCATTTGAAGAATGCCAGGTGTGCGTTATTTGTTCAATTTTGGACTTATGTTTGGACAGTGGCGGCTCCCCCAATGGAGCAAGGGGGCATCGCCCCACTGCTTTCTTGCCATACGAGAAGGCAGAAACATCAATGGTAATAACTACCATTCTATGTTTCTGCCTTCTCACAAGTGAGAAAGCAGAAGTGCCTAGTTGGGGGTTGGCGGTCCTGCTTGAGGGCAGGGGGGGGGGGGAGTGGCTTGCTAACTGTTGTGCATACTGACGTTCGGTGGGCCCTGGGGCCGACCAAACAGTCGGTATGCACAACAGTGAGCAAGCCACTCCCGCCTCCCTGCCCTCAAGCGGTACCGCACACTCTCCCTTTTTCTCTATGTATGCTGCATGCAGCAGCATACAGAGAGAGAGAAAATGACCCGGGTAGGGCACGCTCCGCTGCGCCTCACTAATCACAACGCTGTCATCGCGCATGAAATCACTGTCCACCACCTCTTTGAGAGCAAGAAAGGCCACTTTATTTAAGACAGGTGTGTAAATCAAACATCTGTTCAACACATTTATTTATTAATTAATAAAATCCAAATCTTTCAGCTCGACTAAGCATCCCTACCTAGGAGTAACCCCCCCCACCACCAAGTTAGCTCTAACCAAAACCAGAAACAACTAACTCTTGAAGAATACCCCCTCATTTCTTTTAACTGCCCTTTGAGGATGGACCAACCGGCTCCAGGCTGCCCACCCCCCACTAGAAAACCACCTACAAAAAAGAACAAGACACCTGTCCTAAAGTGGCAAGGCCAGAAGGCCATAGCAGCGCCGAAAGCGCCGATACCCTTTCATATCCCCCAGGTATAGTACCCGTCTGCTACCCTGTCCCACCTTCATCCCCTTGATTCTCTGTAAGCTCTCCTTTGTACTAAGTTTTTATCGTTTATCGTGTGCTATGACCCTGTATTACTCTGCTATCAGCTAGATTCATGAAGCATTTTTGCGGGCGCAAACGGAGCGAATCGCAGAATTCGGCCGTTTGCACCCGCAAAAATGGCATTTGAAATTCACCATTGGGTCATGTACTCGCAATTTGAGAAATCGCAAAAAATTGCGATTTCTCAAATTGCGATCGCATTTAAGGAATCTCAATTTGAGATTCCTGAAATGCTATTAATTACCCAATAATAAATTGTGAATTCGCTATTTTTTCCCGCTATTTACCGCAAAGTCAGACTTTGTGGTAAATAGCGAAAACTGAGAAAAATGCACTTTTGTGCATTTTTCTCAGTTGTATGTTACACACACACATGTCCTTTGGACATGTGTGTGCGCAACATGAGTCTAATTTACATTTCAGGGGTGCTACAGGGTGTCCTGTGGACACCCCTCGCACCCTTGAAATCGCATCCTTATTTGCGATCAGCAAATTGCTAATCGCAAATAAGGAATAACTCCCCATTCAATCCTATGGGCCGCCTTTAGGCCCATAGGATTGAATGGGGAGTTATTCCTTATTTGCGATTAGCAATAAGGAATAACTCCCCATTCAATCCTATGGGTCGCCTTTAGGCCCATAGGATTGAATGGGGAGTTATTCCTTATTTGCAAATTCGCAAATAAGGAATGTGTAGGAATCGCAATTTATTTTGCAATTCCTACATGAATCCCGTTTTGCGAGTCTGTAATAGCGATTCCTTATTATTCGCTATTATAGACTCGCAAAACATGCCGATGATGAATCGGGCTGTATAAAGCTCACTGATCAGCTAGATTCATGAAGCATTTTTGCGGGCGCAAACGGTGCGAATCGCAGAATTCGGCCGTTTGCACCCGCAAAAATGGCATTTGAAATTCATCATTGGGTCATGTACTCGCAATTTGAGAAATCGCAAAAAATTGTGATTTCTCAAATTGCGATCGCATTTAAGGAATCCCAATTTGAGATTCCTGAAATGCTATTCATTACCCAATAATAAATTGCGAATTCGCTATTTTTTCCCGCTATTTACCGCGAAGTCAGACTTTGTGGTAAATAGCGAAAACTGAGAAAAATTCACTTTTGTGCATTTTTCTCAGTTGTATGTTACACACACACATGTCCTTTGGACATGTGTGTGTGCAACATGAGTCTAATTTACATTTCAGGGGTGCTACAGGGTGTCCTGTGGACACCCCTCGCACCCTTGAAATCGCATCCTTATTTGCGATTAGCAAATTGCTAATCGCAAATAAGGAATAACTTATTTTGCGATTTCTCAAATTGCGATCGCATTTAAGGAATCCCAATTTGAGATTCCTGAAATGCTAGTCATTACCCAATAATAAATTGCGAATTCGCTATTTTTTCCTGCTATTTACCGCGAAGTCAGACTTTGTGGTAAATAGCGAAAACTGAGAAAAATTCACTTTTGTGCATTTTTCTCAGTTGTATGTTACACACACACATGTCCTTTGGACATGTGTGTGCGCAACATGAATCTAATTTACATTTCAGGGGTGCTACAGGGTGTCCTGTGGACACCCCTCGCACCCTTGAAATCGCATCCTTATTTGCGATTAGCAAATTGCTAATCGCAAATAAGGAATAACTCCCCATTCAATCCTATGGGCCGCCTTTAGGCCCATAGGATTGAATGGGGAGTTATTCCTTATTTGCGATTAGCAATAAGGAATAACTCCCTATTCAATCCTATGGGCCGCCTTTAGGCCCATAGGATTGTGAGAGAGCGCAAATCAAGTAAAATGTAGAGGTGCACCATATTTACAAGCACGTTGCACCAGTTTAGTTAAAGGAACATATAAGAGTGTCGAATTTATAGAGTGCATATATATAAGAGTGTTTAATTAATATAGAGTGCATATATCAGTGTGAAAAGCTAATGTAGGAGTGTTTAGAGATGTTAGTATGATACTAAATTCCATGTTATGTGACTGTTGCAGAGGAGAATGTAATGCTGTCAAACGTAGAAATGTGTAGGCCTCATGGCAGTTCACAGAGAAAGAAAACGTGCCTTTACAATTTCACATGATATGGATTACTGTTGTTATAATTCAAAGTATTATTGATCATAGACTGAAAATATATGTTTTATAGAAGTGTTTCCTATAACCAGTTGTGTGTAATACGTTAGAATACTGTTTAGGCTGAGAAATAAGGGTTCATAGAATGCACAGGCCTGTTTCATGTAATTCTAGTAGGCCTGGAGAGATAAGGTCGTTTCCTTTGATCTGCATGTGCTAGTTAGAATCAGGTCGTGTTAAGCATAAATTGTGGACCATGCTCGAAGGTTTACGACTTGTGAGATAAGCTGGAGGCCGGAATTTGGGGCCCACTTCATGGGTGTCTGTTTGCAGGTGCGAGGGGGTTCCAATCAGGAGAGTGATGAATCAAGATCAAAAATCCCACCGTAACAGTTGGTAGCAGTGTAGGATGGTTACATTCTAGAGGAAGGTGATCTAGACTAGGTTAAGATTACCCCGAGGCCCCTAGAGATCGAGAGATGAGCAGCAGAAGAATCGCCTGCCGAAGAAGGTGCTGACGGTGCGAGAGAAAAGCAGCAGAATCGGACGAGAGTGAGTATAATAAGGGTCATGCGTTGTCAGATTGCGGTGTTTTGTGTTGTATCTGTATTGTAATGTCATGCGGAGTTGAATGCCTGTAGTGTGATTGAGGGAGGGTTGTGAGCGCGCGCAACCTGGTGAAAATCTTAAGTTCAGAGAAGAGCTTAAGTGGTTCGGGTGTATCGAACATCCAGAGTAATTGTGGACCTTTGTAAAGGGGGTCATGAGGTACCATTGATCGCCCGCAGGACCGTGATAGGGGGAACGCAAGAGTGAGTGTATGGGTAACGGACGCAGGTCGGAAGTTACTTGTGTAAGTAACCTATCAGTCAAGGCGATTGTCTGGATGTTCACGGAAAGACATTTTGTCAGTTAAGGTGACAATTACAGTTAGACTGTGGGCGTACAGTCAAGGAAAGTGATCGCTTGGTCGGAAGTAATCATTTTTCAGGGTATGAATGGGACGCATGCATGACCGGGAGACGAGCTGAGAGAGGAGGGGAACTGCTGCGAAGGGGAGACGAGTGACGTCAGAGAGAGCCGCGCTGAGATAGGCCGGTTGACGCAAACCGCGCTGTGATAGGCCGGTTGGTGTGAAGCCGCGCTGGGATAGGCCGGTTAGCGAGAACCGCGCTGGGATTGGTGGATTGTCATCAGGATGTAAACGAACGCAGGGAAATAGGAAAATTGTAGATTTTGAACATGAAGTGTTTTAAATGCTTGAGAGCGATCTTTAAGAGAAAAAGGAGAGAATCGTATTACGGGGAAGAGGCCCCGCCAGAGGGTACACCAGCTCATTATATGGCTACGAATGTTGGGTTGCATACTATACTGTGGCTTAGTACTTGGAGTAAGAATACAGAAGGGAACGAGGAACTGACTTTTCCGAAATACGGAACGTTTAGATTAGAAGTGTTGCACCAGCTAAAAGCAGTTATGTCTTCATTGAGACCTTTGCCTAGACCAACACAGTTTGAGGCCCTTAATGCGTGGATTAGGGCGGCGCACGACAGGAATCAGAACAGACGTCAAGAAAGGGTGAGACGATCGGTAAGAGCAGTACAAGATGCCAAATGGGATGCGGAAAGCAAGAAATGGAGGGTACAGACTATTGAAGTGGATAAGTTGTACCCAGTGATAGAGGTTACAGGAGAAAAGAGAACCCCAGAGGAGGATGACGAGAGCGAGACAGAGGATAGCCTAATAAATAGGTTGTTGATAGATAGACCGCCTCCGTACAATAGGGAGATGGAAGGTATCGAGCTCCCAAGGGAAGATAGGGTTGGCATAGAGGAGAATAGATCACTCCCTATAACGGACCGGGTACCTACCAGAGGTGAGGAAACACCACAACTTAGTCCAGTACAGAGGGTAGTTGGAAGGTTTGTGGTGCAGAAGGTGCCAGCATGGAGTGCGTTGAGTCTCATGGATTGCCGGATGCTCTTCAAGTACCCGTTACCATAGGTCCTATAGTGTCAGTTTATAACCCAGAGAAAGTGCGAGAGGAGGAACAGGTACGGCTAGACAGAGAAAGAGCAGAAATGGTAAGAAGGAACAACATGACAAATGCCTGGAGGCAATTGCCTGGACCGACAAAATGGAGCACCCCATTGGATTCAGCACTGGATCCCATAACAGATCAGGGGGGTCAGAGAGGACCGATGGATCTGAGAGGACCACGGCCGAAATCCTTTAAGGAGTTGAGGGCTGATTTGAGGGAATGGGATGCTGCCACAGAAACACAGAGTAACAGGTAAAGAGCGGAAGCTGAATGGGGAAGTCGAGGCGATGGGACATTGTCTCACTGTGGGGCTAGCGAAAGCGGTCAGGAGTGGGACGGTAAGAGTCAGGAGAGTAGAGGAGCTACCCGTCATATCCACGGTGGAACTAGGCAGGAGCAAGAAGGTAGAAGCACAGAGTGTGGAGGGGTGTCTCGTCTCATTCACAGTGAGGGAGACCGAAGGACGCAAGAGTACAGGGATAGCTTTAAGTGTACCCACCATGCACCTGGCGATAACATATAGCATTGGAATCGCGGGAACATGGGGAGCCACGAGGTGTCTCACCATGTGTCAAGCGATCATGGGCGGGATCACGGGAACATGGGGAGCCGTGAAGGGCCTTGCCATGCGTCGAGCGATCATGGACAGCAGGGG
Source organism: Lissotriton vulgaris (assembly GCF_964263255.1). Classification (NCBI taxonomy): domain Eukaryota; kingdom Metazoa; phylum Chordata; class Amphibia; order Caudata; family Salamandridae; genus Lissotriton; species Lissotriton vulgaris. The sequence goes on from NC_141691.1 coordinate 237,862,844, forward strand.
AATTGCGAAAGCATGGGGAATGGAGTATCTTACCATGCACCTAGAGACATCAGGCAGAATGGGAGATGTGGGATTATGGGGAATCGAGCAGTGTTTCACCATACACCAAGAGAGGATGGAACTGCATGGGACCTGGAGAGATGGGAGCATGGGAGGACTCCCCATAACACGCCTGAGCCCAGACGTAGGACTCAGAGCTGTGATGGGAGAGATGTAAATGGGCTCTCTAGAGACAACACACTGAAAGCTGTGATAAAGGCAAAAAGGCTCGATGTGACCAGTTTAAAATCTGACCTGGACGAGATGATAGATGGTACGTTGCCTTTAGAAAGGATCGACATGTACGAGCAAGATGAGATGCTGTTTATAGCAAAGGATATTACTCGGAAGGCAAGAGCAATTCACAAGAAATTGTCTGAACTGGCAGACAAGTATATGGTAGACTTGTCGAGAACAAAGGCATTACAGGGTAACCATAGGTTGCATTATTCAGATCAGGACCTGGACGAGAGGAGGACAATTGGATTAAAAACACACATAAGGGAACTGATCACAGGAATAAGGGCATGGAGAGATCTGGATAAATGGGAAGAAAGGTGGTCCAAGAAAGGGACTGTCAGGCGGAGCGCGATTGGGATGTGCCCGGAGGGAGGGCCACTGCGGATGGAGGCATTCCCTTTGCGAGAAATATCGAATGGGAGTTATGTACATGTGCCCTGGAGTAGGGGAGATTTGGCTGCGTTTACCAATTCATTTCCGAAGTTAAGAGAGAATCCTGTAGAGTGGTACAAGCAGATAGAGAGGTTTGTGAAGATCTCGAAAGTACTGTGGATTGATTTGAACACCTTATTTGATATTGTGGTCCCAGGAGACTTGTGGACAGCATGCAAAGTTAGTGTCAAATGGCCCACAGAAGAACCAAAAAGAGATGCTTGCACTAATGGTCCGTCAGAAAGAGTAATGATAAAATATGAAAAGGTGATGACATGGCTGAAAGATAAGGTACCACCGCAGGATATAGATTGGGTGAAAATAGACCGAACTAGACAGGAACCCAAGGAGACAGTCCATGAATTTTATGAGCGATTGCTGAAAACGTTCAAACAATACAGTGGATTAGATGTAATGGATCCCAAAGACATAGGACAGTTTGTATCGAAGTTCGTTTTGGGGTTGAGACCTGATATTTGTTTGATGATTCAGCAACACTTAATTTGCTGGCAAAACAAACCATTGGATGAAATTTTGAGATACGCAAGGTATTGCAGTGATGAAATAGACTCCAAAGCAAAGAAACTTAAGGAGAAGTTGATGATGGTTCAGATGCAGTCGGCTGGAAAGGGTGGACAACAGCAACAGGGAAAAGGGACGATGAGAAGGAGATCAAATAATCAGAATAGGGACAACGAGGAAAATCCGAGACCTAGAATAGACTTTGCTACACTGAAAAGGACGACAAAGTGTCACCAGTGTCACCAGGTGGGACATTGGAAACGCGAGTGTCCCTATAACCCTGAAAACGGAGAACTGGAAGTAGAGGAGGAAGAAGTTCAGACCGTTCCAGTACAAGGGGTGACAGTACCTAAGGGAAAGGTGGCCAAAGGGGGGACTTCAGCTCCTCGAGCCCAGTTCCCGCAACCACCAAAGATTACGACCGGGGGCAAGATCTATAGACAAATGCCTCTTTTAGTAGGAGGAGAAGAGTGTTACTACATTGATCCACTGACTGGACGGCGTGTGAGTAGAGAAGAGGACTGTACCCTCGGGGCAGTTCTAGAGGTGGACCAAAGAGGACCGTTTGTTGAGGCTGAGGTGGCGGGGTATCCTACGACATTCTTAGTAGATACCGGAGCTACTCGATCAACTTTGAGATCAGCTGCGATTCCAGATCTGCCAATGTCGGGGGAAACAATTCAAGTGGTAGGAGTCGCAAATAGGAGAATGACTAACCCTTTGACAGAACCAGTGCTAGTGAGAATAGGAAACTACAGCAATGAACATCAGTTTGTAGTATGTGATTTTAGCCCTGTGTGTCTGTTAGGAAGAGACTTATTGTGCAAACTAAATTGCACAATATACTGCACGCCTCAGGGAGTAGAGGTACATGACTAACGACGATGACGCCACCTTTAAAGTTGCAAATTCAAAAGTATGCGTAGAACTGTATCCTACCCTGACGGTGGAAGAGCTCCCCTGGGACTTAAGAGATACTGTGTCATCTGAAGAATGGGATGTCACTGGAGAAGAGATAGGGTTGATTAAAGGAGTAGAACCAGTGAAAATCATGATAAAACCAAATGTTGAATATCCAAGAACGCCTCAATACAAATTGACCCCGGAGACGATTGCGGGAATAAAACCCGTGATCGACTCCATGATTAAGCAGGGAATACTGAAGGAAATCGTGGGTAGTCCATGCAACTCCCCGATTATGGGTTTGCAGAAACCTAGTGGGAAATTTAGAATAGTACAGAATCTCCGAATGGTTAATAGCATAGTTGTTTCTTGTTGTCCAGTGGTACCGAATCCATCAGTGATATTGTTTCAGATACCATTCCAAGCTGAGCGGTTCACAGTGATAGATCTTTGCCAGGCTTTCTTTTCAATTCCATTAGATGAGGAGAGCCAGTTTCTTTTTGCATTTAAGCTGGAAAATCGCGTCTTAACATGGTGTCATATCCCACAGGGGTATACAGAAAGCCCATCGATTTTCAACCAGCTACTGAAGAAAAATCTTGAAAGTCTTGTACTACCACAGAACTCGGTTCTAGTTCAGTACATAAAAGACCTACTTGTTGCGTCAGAAACAGAAGAAGCTTGTAAGATAGACACCATCACCTTGCTGAACCATCTAGCTGAAAATGGGCATAAGGTGTCTCCGAGCAAATTACAGTACTGTCTGACAGAAGTACAGTACTTGGGTCACCGAATTGAAAAAGGAAAGCGGAAGGTGTCACCAGACAGGATAGAGGCGATCATGAAAATGAATTCGCCTACGACACAAAGAGAGGTCAGGATGTTCCTAGGAATGGTTGGTTATTGCCGACAGTGGATAGCTAACTTTTCCCTGAAAGCAAAACCCTTACAAAAACTGACGCACAAGGAGGTGAGTGATCCGTTACCATGGGACAAGGATTGTTTGATGTCGTTCCTACAGCTGAGAGAGGACTTGTGTCGTGCTCCAGCTTTGGGAATGCCTGATTACGAAAAACCATTTTTACTTTACTGTTGCGAAAGGGAAGGTTGTGCTTTGTCAGTCCTAGCACAAATTCATGGAAATGCCCGTAGACCAGTTGCATATTTTTCGGCTACTTTAGACCCTGTAGCCGCAGCGTTGCCCGGATGTCTCAAATCCGTTGCTGCAACGGGTGTCAGCATTGAAAGGTGTGAAAGTATTGTGATGGGACATCAATTAGTGGTGTATGTACCTCATTCTGTAGAACTGTTAATGACCAGGACCAAGACACAGCACTTGACCAATAATAGGCTCACGCGCTACGAGCAAGTTATTCTTGCTGCGGAGAACGTGACCCTTAAGAGGTGCTCTGTTTTGAATCCTGCCACTTTGATGCCACTCCCTAATGATATAGAAGACGAGGAATAAGAAGATCACGATTGCCTTGATGTGACTGAACTATGCACCAAGCCAAGACCAGATATTGTGGATGAGCCGTTGACTGACCCTGATGAAATTTTCTTTGTTGATGGCTCATGTGTAAGGGACAATACTGGTCAGTTGAGAGCAGCTTATGCTGTTTGCACCATTACTGGAGTTGTAGGAGCCGCTTGCCTGGAAGGAGTACACTTCGCTCAGGTAGCTGAAATTATTGCATTGACACGTGCCTGTTTAGCAGGTAGAAAAATTCGAGTCACCATTTACACGGATAGCCAATATGGATTCGGTGTAGTTCATGACTTTGGGCAATTGTGGTCTCAGAGAGGTTACATGACCTCCTCAGGTTCGCCTATCCGAAATGGGGAGTTTGTGCGACTATTGTTAGAAGCGTTACATGGTCCGACAGCTATTGCCGTTGTTAAATGTGTAGCACACACCAAAGGTACAGATTTTGTGTCCCAAGGAAATCGTTATGCCGACGAAGTTGCTCGTTACTGTGCAGAGCAAGGATACTCTTTCACGGAAGTGGAAGTGGGTGGGACACAGGAAAAGACAGAGTTAAACATGATACTAGAAACAGTGGATACTTGGGATGATCTAAAAGGCATGCAAGAGAACGCATCAGATTTTGAGAAAAAGACATGGGAAACTGCAGGTTGTGTAAAAAGTGAAATGGATTTGTGGATTTCAGCAGATGGAAGGGCAGTATTACCAAATGAATTAGTGAGTCCAATGGCAAGACAGATACATGGTCCAGTACATTTAGGAAGAGATGCCATGCTGCGGGTATTTAGGCAGACTTGGTATAATCCAAAATTTAGAGTAGCCGCAGAAGCAGCGTGTCAGAGGTGTGTAACATGTCAGCAATTGAACGTAGGGAAAAGGACACCAGTTACATTGAGTCACATTGGGAGGTTTGGTGGGCCTTTCAACCGAATGCAATTAGACTTTATTGAAATGCCAAAATGCAACCGCCTCAGGTATGTTCTGGTGGTTGTATGCATATTTTCCAGATGGGTCGAGGCATACCCTACACGCAGGTACGATACACTCACAGTAGCAAAGTTGTTGCTTAGAGAGTTAATACCACGCTTCGGGGTGCCAACCTCTTTGGAATCAGATAGAGGGACACATTTTAACAGTGAAGTTATAAAGATGCTTTGCTCTGCATTAAATATTGACCAGAAGTTGCACTGTAGCTATCGACCAGAGGCTTCGGGGATCGTGGAGCAGATAAATGGAACCATAAAATCCCGAATGGCAAAGTATGTTCATCGACGTCCTTAAGCTGGCCTGATGCCCTGCCATTGGTACTCATGAGTATGCGTAGCACACCAGACAGGAGAACAGGCCTCTCCCCACACAAGGTTTTAATGGGGAGGACAATGAGACTTCCATCTGTTCCAACTACAGCCTTGTTGAATATCACAGATGATCTGATCCTGGATTTTTGCAAGGGACTTTCTGATGTCATTCATTCTGTGTCTCTTCAGGTGCAGGCTGCTGAAATTCCATCTCCCAGAGACCTATCCCATGACCTGTGCCCTGGTGACTGGGTGCTGGTGAAGAAGCACGTCCGAAAGAACTGCCTAGACGTGCGCTGGAAGGGGCCATACCAGATAATTCTGACAACGAATACTGCTGTAAAGTGTGGAGGGCTGCCAAATTGGATTCACGCCTCCCACACTCGAAGAGTTCCAGCACCCCTGGAAGAAACAGCTCCTCTCACAGATGAAAATCCAGCTGTGGACGACGAACCACTAGAGGGGATCAGTCAAGCTGTGGGGGTGTCGGAGGAAGCTGGGAGTGCTTCATATCATGCGGAAGAAAGACAGGACGACAGTGAAACTGACGTTGCCACAGAAGGAGAAAGTTGCTGTGAATATGGCTCAGACACTGATCAAGTCACAAGTGATCAAGAACCGAGTGTAAGGACAAGAAATAGGAGAACAAGGCGTGGAGAAGCTAGTTGGCCTGAAAGGAAGAAGAGGCTGAGCTTGAAGCCAACTCCAGGGAGAACCCTTGCTCCTATATCTGAAGACTCAGATCTGGACGAAGGTGCACAGAATCGAGAACAGGAGGGTTCAAGAAGATCAAGGAGGGTGCGAGTGCCCTGCAGAAGATACGCCACTCCTGAGTGGACCTACCTAGCAGCAGATGTCTAGTGCACGGAGATCCGGTAGGGTGAGGGAAGTGACAGTGACCAGTACTGACCCAATCATAACATTGGAAGTGGTGTTGTTGGTACCTGGACTTGAGATCGAAGGGTTGCTGACACTCACTGTCCCCAATCCTCCTTATCTGAGCAGAATAAGAGAACTGGTTTTAAACAGAGTAGAATTTCCAACTTTTGGTCCAACGATACCAGCACTCGAGGAGATCATTCTTCGCTTAGAAATATTAGAATACGTGATTAGAGCCGCTGGAACACGCCTGATTACAGACGGCTAAAGACTTTGTAAATAAACAAGATTGAGAGATAACTTAGCGCCAAGTGGAAGAAGAAGAAATTTAGGGACTCTTCCATTTAGTGGACGGAGAAGGGCTAGGGTTGTCTGTTGCTATAATTCAAAAGACTGATCTTGCAAAAGGGATTACCAGCTTCCAGGTGTGGTTCGAAAAGACCGAATAAACAAAGAAAACTGTTGAAGGAGCAAAGAAAAGAGACTTTGTGTTGTGGTAGAAAAATTTGAACTACACTGTCTTGAGATCATGGAGGCCGGCAACCCGAACCGCAAAGCAAAATGCATAGTAGGCACACTTTTAGTGGGAGTAATTTTTCTTATAGTTCTAGTAGTTACTGTATTATATATAGTGGGACATTAAAATGAAGAGAAGGCAACAAAAGAAGCAAAAGTTGTAGTAACATTGAAACCTACTACTGCTGGCAAAGGGGGGACAATACAGAGAAAGATAAAACTTTGCTAGCAGCAGAAGCTCGTAGGTTGCACGTAGATGAATCACAAGGAAATTACAAGTCAAATGCATATGCTAAATTACTGTATGAATACATTGATGCTATGGATGCAAAGGACTGCTATGTCTGCATGCAATTGCCAGCCTCTGTAGACGAAGGTATTAGGTACCATCATCTTCCATTGACTTATGGAATCACATGTAGTTTGTTGCTTAGTATATTTTATGAACGCGATAGCTTTGAGTATTATTTTTCAAACTTTGACGCTGTTTTACCAGAGGTCCCGGCCTACAAGCATATGAACAAGTGGGACTATTATAAGAGTGAGGATCGATTAAGGAAATTTGTCATTCCTTGGAGAACGCTGGATACTTCATATGCCCAAAGAAATAATTTGACTTGTAAAGTGTCAGAAATTGAGAAAAAGTTTATAGGGCAGGTGGATGATCGATATAGGAGGCAGAAGATCCTAAAGGCTTCGGGCCAATGGAAAACAGATTGGACCGAGGAGGAAAAGTCACACAAGAGGAAGGGTAGTAATGGTCCAATAGCTTTAGATTGAGTGCAAAGAGGAAAACTATGTATATACAGGGGTAAAACCTACTATGAGAATGTGTTTGTGGGAGAAGTAAGTTGTGAACATGCTTTCCAAATAGAATACTATACAAAGGATTTCCTGAAGGGAATGCAGGTGATCCCGAATGCATATTTTGTCTGTGGAAGAAATGCATACGTGAAACTACCGGATAATTGGTACGGATCATGTTATTTAGCAATTGTCTTCCCCAAAATATATCATGCTGAGGATCTAGAAATCATAGAGGGAAGAACTCAAGCCAGAGGGAGAAGGGATGTAAGCAATGATGAGGTAGTTGGAGACGTATTTGGTGCCATGTTCCCTCTTTTAGGGTTAATACTGAATGATGTCAGGATTAGGAGATTGGCAACAGTTGTAGATAGATTATCTGCCAGTACTGCTAGATCGTTAATGCTGGTGGAGGGAGAGATGCAATCGATAAGGGCAATGGTTCTCCAGGACCGACTCGCTCTAGACGTTCTGTTAGCCAAAGAGGGCGGAGTCTGTAAGGCTTTGAAGGTCCAGGAATGTTGCACTTACATTCCAGACAATTCAAAACCTCTTGAGAAAAATATACAGAACATCACTGAAATTCATCATGAGATTGAGGATCTGACACAGGTAAATGTGTGGGAAAAAGTGGGTAATGGAATGGGTAAAGTTGGAGGTTGGTTTGCCAATCTAGGGAAGAGTTTCATTTGGTACATACGGAAACCTATCATCATAATAGTGATTTGTGTAATCACATTGTGGGGGTTGGTGCGGCTGTATCAATGGTATAGGTCAAATAGGTTGCAAAGATCTATGAGAGAGCAGGAGCACAGGTTAGCTGCGATGCAGGATAACCAGTACAGGAGTCTGAGGGCTCTAGAGATGATGAAGCGAGGGAGCATTGCAACGAGTTATGTTTGATTCAATTCATACCCTCAGGGATGGTGTTGTGATGGTGATGACCTCTAAAGGTCATCAAAGGGGGGAACTGAGAGAGCGCAAATCAAGTAAAATGTAGAGGTGCACCATATTTACAAGCACGTTGCACCAGTTTAGTTAAAGGAACATAGAAGAGTGTCGAATTTATAGAGTGCATATATATAAGAGTGTTTAATTAATATAGAGTGCATATATCAGTGTGGAAAGCTAATGTAGGAGTGTTTAGAGATGTTAGTATGATATTAAATTCCATGTTATGTGACTGTTGCAGAGGAGAATGTAATGCTGTCAAACGTAGAAATGTGTAGGCCTCATGGCAGTTCACAGAGAAAGAAAACGTGCCTTTACAATTTCACATGATATGGATTACTGTTGTTATAATTCAAAGTATTATTGATCATAGACTTAAAATATATGTTTTATAGAAGTGTTTCCTATAACCAGTTGTGTGTAATAAGTTAGAATACTGTTTAGGCTGAGAAATAAGGGTTCATAGAATGCACAGGCCTGTTTCATGTAATTCTAGTAGGCCTGGAGAGATAAGGTCGTTTCTTTTGATCTGCATGTGCTAGTTAGAATCAGGTCGGTTTACGACTTGTGAGATAAGCTGGAGGCTGGAATTTGGGGCCCACTTCATGGGTGTCTGTTTGCAGGTGCGAGGGGGTTCCAATCAGGAGAGTGATGAATAGAGCTCTGTTCTGGGAGACAGGCACAGCCCTGGAGGAGGGTTCAGGAATTTCCTGGGGGGTACCGTCTTGCCGGAGAGGAGCCTGAGAAGCAAGGTCAACGCTAACAAAGAGCCCAGAGGAGTAACAGCATGGAAAAAGCCAGAACCGACACCACGTGAGGGGCGTCTCTGATGGGCGTTTCAACTGTAATTGTGATTTTGTATTAGGGACAGCACCCCTGGGTGGAGTTAGAGCAGATGGCCTGAGGAACCTAAGAGAGCGGATGGGTAGGCAGATAGGGCATAACTGCGATGCACAGATTTACAACAAAGACTAAGGGAAAGTGAGTGATCTTCTTTGGAAGTCACCACGGCTGACACCTTTTTAGGTTAAGATCCTGCTAAGTAGGGATGTCACTTAGTCTAGTGTAGGGACAGTCTAATCTGGATTTTTTTTCCTTTTGTAAATGACGCTCAAGTTACAACTTGTGTCTATTCTTGCAAACTTGCTGATCTTTGAATTAGTTTTGGTGATATTCTTCTGTCGCCTAAGAGCATTTAGAGAATTCATGTTTATATTGATGCCAGTGTATCTTTTGAACCATATATTGAGATGTTTGTATCTCCAGTTATCTTTGGCTTTATAATACAACTTTAAAATGTATTCGTAGTAAGTGGTTCTTCAGAGTTGTGTAAAGTCTTGAATTGATTAACCTAGTAGTGGATTGCTTTTTACTCTATGACAGGTAACAAAGGTTCAGTCGACCTGAGTTGGGATCTAGATCTATAGTGATCTGATAAGAGATCAAAAATCCCACCGTAACAATTGAATGGGGAGTTATTCCTTATTTGCGATTAGCAATTTGCTAATCGCAAATAAGGAAATATAAATTTTATGGTCAAGATGTGTTCCCTAGCGCGTACCCCACCGTCTCCATGTACGAGTTAAAGTGCATGTAACTTCCCTCCTGTACCAGCTATGAAGACGCAAATACATTTGCGTCCAACGTCAACATGTCCTCTTTCAGACCCACCCTGAATGGGTTGAATGGTCCGTTCCTAAGTATGCTATGCCAACGTCTTTTTGTAGTATACTTCTACGTTTTTCAGCTCTAGCTGAGTAGGCCCTGAATTTCTGCCACCGAGCCTCTTTCCTGGCTTCTGACTCCAAGGGCCTCTGCCCAGGCTGCCTCTGTACCCGTGAACTCTGACTTACTTTCAGCGCGGCCCCTCGCGCTCAGCTTAGCCTGCTGCCTGCCAAGATTGACTATAACCTTCGAGTTATCTGTTCCGCTCCCCGAAAATACATTCCTGCCTGCTAGTTTCAGTAAACATCCGCCTCAGCTGCAGAGCCAAAGGGCCGGTCTGTCTCTGTGCAAGTAATTCAAGTAATTCATAGCCCTTGTTACCATGCTCCCATGGAAGGCCCATGCCCCCACGCTCCTCATACAGACACTTAGGCGCTTATACATGCACTCACAGTTAGTATAGAATAGCTTTTGCCCTAGAGACCTTTCCGTCCAGATAACATGGTTCCTAAACACCAGATATCAGATATGATAGAAGCACAAGTTGATCTGACATGCCAGACTTCTGTCTCTTTCCGTCAGTGCAAATGTCAAGCCCCCTGCACCCTCCAGCTTCACGTCAATCACACGTCATGCAGCTGCGCGCGCATCCAAGCTTCCGATTTCTGCTGACATTGCAACATTCCTGTTAGTGCCACCCCTTTTGTGACACCTACCTGTGACGTTTCTAGCACACACCTCTAGTTCACGCCTTCTGATTACGTACTTGTAACACGTGTATACTGTTATCTTGTCTTCTCTCAGCTGTTACGCCCATTATAACTGTTTCCTATGACATGAATTAAGTATATAAGCTATGTACTGTTAATAAAATGTAGCGCGCTCTCTATCCCTTCTGACACCCCTGTGGTGGTCAGAACATGATATCCTGGTCTTGACCATTCCTTTTTAAGGAATAAAACCCCTAAGAACTCTAACACCACGGACTCTGTTTTCTTTCTTTCCGATTGAGTTATTATTGATTAAGTACTTACCTGCATAGAAATTAAGAGAGTAAATTAATTATTTACGACATTTGGCGCCCGAACAGGGACCCCTCCCCCACCTCACGCGCCGGTTGGTGCGTTGCAAGCTATGTCCCCTGATGGAAACTACGCGTACCGGCAGGATTTCCTGCATCTCCCTCTGACCCACGGAGGTGACGAAGACTGCGATCAGTACCCAGATGAGGCGGTGAGGAGTGCGGAGGATCCCGACCAGAGCCTAGCCGAAAGAAGCAAGGTCCGAGGTGTCAAGAGGCCCACCAGGTTTCCGAAGTTTTTCCGAAGTTTTCCGAAGTTTTCCGAAGTGTCGTGTCGAGTCCAGTCGAGTTTTCCGAGGCCTTCTGTTTCCGTGCTTCCCGGTGAGTACCATTGCTGGGACGTATCTAGACGGGTTTGGGTACACAAGTCCGGTCTGCACTGTTTTTAGGCAGTGTATCTGTACTGTTTAGCAGTATATCTAGTATTCTGAATTTCTGAATTTCTGCACTGTTACACCAGTGTATCTGTACTGTTTAGCAGTACATCCAGTATAGGGGGGTAGTCATCTATGTCTCAAATGTCTTTTCATGTGATTAATGTCGTGGTATGAATGTGACCGTTTTTAATGTGCATTATTGTGTTTCTTGTATAATTAGCTGTACCCAGTATTAAGTAAACCAAGGATTGAGCATTCAGTACTAAGTAAGCAAAATGCCGTTTTTCAACAAGTTGAAGCAGATAGGAACTAGGAAAGGGATACTGGAGGAAGAAATTCCTATTCCCCCTAGGGACACTCCAGGTAACTTTATGTACCACAAACATGGCATAGATGCCATATTGTATCTAGACTTATGGACTGACTATACCAAACATCTAGACGAAAGACACAGATGGCCCGTTAACGGAACATGGGATGCCGAGTGCATCATGAAGGTAGAGGAAGCACTATGGAAAAAGAAAGCCAGACAATCTCAGAAAGACGCCATAGAATTTTGGCGTAAGGAATCACATAAACGTGCTGAAAGAGCATTACGTAGAGAAGATAGACTTAAAGAATCAGAGAAAGCCCAAGAAAACGAACTAGTTACCGAGGGGATCCGAGTAAAAACAGAACAAATAGACCGTGCACGAAACAATCTCGTAAACGGTATGTATCTCGCGGCCGAGGGTACACCTGAGGCCCTATCAGAAATACCGAAAAACTTACCGCCACCATTAGTTCCAACTAAAGTAATGCATAAGACTACTAAAGATATATTCCTAAATTCTTATCTAGAGGATGTAGCACCGGCTTACACCAATCTGCCTGTTCGCACCTTGCCTACTGACGGGGACGGGGGCACCCCGCCCCCAGATCATGTTCCGCCAGTACCGCGACAGACCTCCCCCGTTCCGCCAGCCCCGCCACTTCCCGCACCCAAAATTGACCTACCGAAACAACGTCTACCTGATCCTACTAAACGACAAATTCAAGTTCAGATACAGACTCCACAGGGAGATAATGCACAAGCCTCCGCTTCAGGAGGTGCGACCGCGGGTCCTCGGACCCCGCCATTGATACACAGATTAAATCTCAGGGATATGCAGAGTCCTCTCACGTTCAGGTCACCCCGCTTTGACGCATTTAAAGAAAACATTTCAGTTTGCAGATACGATCCAGTACCCGGAAAAGACGACCTAATGATATTGGCATCACTACGGTTAAGATCTGCTACTGATATCTTGCTATGCTATGTAGGAATGAAGGACCGTCTAGATAGAATATATGAGTTTGTTCAGACAGGGAAAGACCCTGACAGTATTAAGGAGGCCATGGAGAAACAGAAAGTTGACATTCAAGCACAGATACTACGTTTTTTTATAAATTGCCTAATAAGAGAACGAGACAGGCCTGGAACAGATCAGAGTGAATTAGATGCACTGAACAAGTGGGGTCAAAATATAGCTGAAGGAAAACATGACAAGGGGACTTGCATAGCCAGTATGTGTAGAAAAATAAGAAAAGCAGTGATAGCAGTACACCAAAAAGAGAAAGAAAAAGCTTCCTCCGAGGAGGAAGAAGAACAGGAAGAACCAGTAAAGACTACAGATATTATAGCGTATGTAGGTAAGGGAACTTACCTTAGGAAGGGTATCCGTCCGGAAAACAAGAGAGTTTTTCTCTCTGCTTTAACAAATCCGAATTCTTCTGAACATCAGTTTCAGGAGACTGATAAAAGACTACGAGAAAGAATGGGGTACCATGTACTCAATTCTATGGATGAACAAGAACTAGCCCGGTCAGCCATATTATGGGCCGAAAATGCAGACATATATAATGATGATACCTTAGCACAGACGTTTCTGAACCTTTCCCCAGACGAGCAGAAATTAGCAGGTGTATACATGATTCAGCACCTTCTCATAAAATACAGAAACAAACATTCTGATCCAGGTCCCTTACACGAAACATTAGAAGCACTACTTATGGATAGATGGAGAGGTTTCAGTACCAAGTTAATACAAATAATTCTAGAACAACGACATAAATATAACACTTTCGTAAGCTCTGAATATGTTCCCGCCCCGCCTCCAGAAAGGAAAATGTACCACATGCAATGCGGGAGTGGCATTGAAAGCCAGAACCCTTACGAGAAGTACACCCAGTTATGGGTGAGGATCACCGTTTGAAACGCGTGTATGTTCACACTCCTCTGACTAAATTAGAGCTGTTAGAAATGAAGAAACTAGTCCCGTGTCATGATAAAGACCCTGCAGGTTTTCACAGAGAGCTTAAAGACATGTTACTAATGGGGGATTACACGTATGAAGATATCATGAAAATGTTGAAGGTGCTGTTGCCCACGGGCATCTACGAGAAATTAAAGGAAAAAGAATGGGAGGTGGGGGACACAAAGATTGCATGGGCAGAAATAGAAGACGAAGAAAATAAACGTGTCCCAGGGGTAGGCCTTGGGGACAAAACTAAAGCATTACCAGGTTTAATAGTACAGGTGCTGCCAAGATTATTGACAACTAGAAAGGAAGATTGGGACGCGATCTCGTCCTGTAAACAGAAACATGATGAAGATACTAGTGACTTCTATTCAAGATTCGAGAAATGTTTCATTATTAATAGTGGCCTCAAACCAAGTAGCGAGTCATATCCGCATCTTTTTGTATCAAAATTAGTCGAGAACTCCCTACCATTAGTTAAAAACCGAGTGTACAAAGTTGAAAGTACTTGGCAGGCAAATACGCCATCCCAGATGTTACAGATGCTCCAATATCATCAGAACAGAATTAGGGAAGAACAAGATCAGGAACAAAAACGCATGAAAGACACGAAGATGAAAATGTTAGTAGCTCAGACGGTCCCAGCCGACGGTCAGAGAAAGGGTGGGACCCAGACAAGTCACGCTACAGCTCCCGTTAAAGGGACATGTAATTACTGTAAGCAGCCAGGTCATTACGTACATGAATGCCCAGTCCTGAAACATAACATAGCGACAGGTAAAACTAAAGAAAGACCGCATCCGCCTAGACAAGACCATAACCAGCATCAGTCTTCACAGAATACACAGAATACACAGCCTATGCATGCTTCTTCACCTCCAGCACAGACAGTAGCGGTACCACAGCCACAGCCCATTGCCGCGTCTCAGCAAGTCTCACAGCAGATGTACCAGTATGCCCAGTCCGCATATCCAGATTATCCCCGATATACATGAAACAGCCTAGAGAGGGAAGGTGGCTTGCCTCTTATTGAAATTCCTGTAGATCAAGAAGGTCCTTATGTACACAGTCACGTATTGGGAAAAGACAGAAAGTTTTTAATTGACACAGGGGCAAGTCGCACTACGATCAGCCATGATGAAGTTCCAGGGGCACCCCTCTCAGGCTCACAGAATGTTTCCCTGGGTTTTTCAGGACAGCCTATTGTAAATGAGGTATCAGAACCAGTCACCCTGGCTGTGGGTCCATTATCACGTGTTACAGACTTGTTACTTACAAAATCATGTCCGGAAAATCTGTTAGGAATTAAAACATTGAAGGCTCTAGGAGCTATAATATGCTGTTCCCCGGAGGGAGTTAGACTCTTTCTACGGGATTTCAAGGGTCATTATGTTTTGCGAGAGTTCGATGTCAGATTGAAAAATGTGCCAGATTACTTGTGGGCAAAAGGCCCAACTGATGTAGGTTGCATGCATATCACCCCATACCGCGTTACACTCAAGGCAGGTGTTGTTTTACCAAGAATCAGACAATACAAGTTACCACCCGATGCTGTAGTGGCTTTACTGGAAATCATTGAAGAGCTTATAGCACAAGGAGTGGTCGTAGAGACCGACTCCAATATCTGTAATTCACCCATTATTCCGATTCTTAAACGTACTGATCCCAATGCACCGCCAGTATATCGGCTGGTGATTGATCTTCGAGAACTGAATAAATGCATTATTCCACAGTACCCTGTGGTTCCCGACATCTCATCCCTATTGACTGCTATTGATTCAGAAGCAACGTTCTTTACTGTAATTGACCTCAAGAACGCCTTCTTCAGCGTGCCTATTGATCCAGAGAGCCAATATCTCTTCGGATTCAGTTTAAATGGACGCAGTTTCAAATGTTCACGCGCACCTCAAGGATTCACAGAAAGCCCCAGCATCTACAGTCAAGCACTGAAAAGACAACTAGATTGTATTCAAATGCCAGTTAACACCGCTTTACTGCAATACGTCGATGATCTACTGATCACCGCACGAAGTGAGCCCGAATGTGAACAAGCATCACTGACAGTTTTGCATTTTCTGGCCGACAAAGGACACAAGGTGTCTCCTTCGAAGCTACAATTCTGTGTTCAGCAAGTTGTGTACTTGGGTCACTTGCTGTCCAAAGTGGGGAGACAGCTCACTCCCGATCGCATTCAGTTAATTGTAAATATGCCACAACCCCAGACACAAAAGGAAGTGCGGGCCTTCATAGGCCTCACCTCATACTGCAGACAATGGATTCCTCAATATGCATTTCTAGCTAAACCACTCATCCAGTTAACGACACAGGAGGCAGCGACTTCGACTGCCCTCCCTTGGACTCAGGAACACACACAAGCTTTTGAAGAATTAAAGAAAGCCTTATGCCAAGCGCCAGTTTTAGCGACACCATGTTACAGCAAACCGTTTACACTTTTTGTTACAGAACGTGATGGTACAGCATTGTCTGTCCTCACTCAAGATCAAGCAGGTTCACATAAGCCTTGCGCTTATTTCTCAAGTACATTGGATTCAGTAGCCCAGGCACTCCCTGCGTGCTTGAAGTCAGTAGCAGCAACAGCACTAGCCATCAGACAGAGCGATTCAATTGTGTTAGGCCATCAATTAACAGTACAAGTTCCACACTCTGTAGAGGTTCTGTTAAACAGAACCCAGACTCAGCACTTGACTATAGCACGACTGACAGGTTATGAATTAACGCTATTCCAGCCACACATAGAAATCAGGCGCTGCAGCATTCTGAACCCCGCAACACTGTTACCTACAATTATGACAGATCCAGCCCCGCATGATTGTATAGAAATCATTAATGCAGTAACAAAGCCACGACGAGACTTAACAGATGTCCCACTGACAAATCCAGACCTGACACTTTATGTGGACGGTTCATGCATGAGAACAAGTACAGGAGAATTAGTGGCCGCGTATGCAGTGACCACTGAAAATGAAGTTAAAGAAACATATCGTATTGACACATTGTCCGCTCAAGCAGCAGAGCTCATCGCTCTGACCCGAGCTTGTATACTAGCCAAGAACAGAAATGTCAACATATACACTGATTCCCGTTATGCTTTCGGAGTCGTACACGACTTCGGCATGTTATGGCAAGAAAGAGGTTTTTTGACCTCCCATGGTGCCAAGATACAACACGGTCCCCTCATTCAAGCACTGTTAGAAGCAATACATTTGCCTTCAGGAATATCAGTCATGAAGTGTAAAGCACATACTAAGGTCACAGATTCTGTTTCCCAGGGTAACGACCTGGCAGACCAGACAGCAAAACATACAGCACTGACTCACACCCAGACAACTGATGTGACAAAGACAATAGTACCGACAAAGTGTATGGCAGTCAAGGATCCCGCTCTAGATGTAATTGATATTCAGGCACATGCTACCCCAGAAGAAATAAAGAGATGGATTGAACTAGGAGGGATCCAGACAGATCAAGGTTGGATGACGAAGGGAAAATCTACATGGTTTCTCCCTGACTCTATGGTTCAAGTCATGATTAATACAGCACATAGCCCAGCACATCTAGGAGAGAAAGCGATGTTAGACAGTTTACAAAATCTTTGGAACAATAAACACTTACGAGCAGCCGCAAAACAGAAAGTGCGTACTTGCATGATCTGTTGTCAGTTCAACCCAGGTAAAAGCGTCCCTGTAGAGCAAGGTGGATTTCATCCTCCCGATCACCCTTTTGAAGTCCTCCAAATGGATTATATCCAGATGAACCGTTGTCGAGGATTCAAGTATGTCCTTGTAGTTGTTTGTGCTCTGTCCCGCTGGACCGAAGCATACCCAGTCTCAGACTATACTGCTCCGACCACTGCCAAGCAGTTGGTTCGTGAATTCTTCCCACGATACGGTTTGCCTCGTGTCGTGTACTCAGATAACGGACAACCCTTCTCGTCCGAGCTAATGAAACAAGTTTCTTTACTGTTAGGATACCAGTGGAAATTTCATTGTGTCCGACATCCTGAAGCCGCAGGCCTTGTAGAAAGGCATAACCAGACGCTAAAAATACGCCTTGCAAAGATATGTCAGGAGAAAGGGGTCGACTGGATAGTCGCCCTGCCAGTGGCACTATTCTACATGAGGATGGTCGCCCACTCGAGATCAGGGCTATCCCCGTACGAAGTGGTTTTTGGCAGACCACCGAATATGTGGGGGACGCCCATTCCGAAAAAGATCACTGATGTTGATTGTAACATGTTGACAGATTACCTTGCCTCCTTGATGTCTGCACTCCAATCATGTCGTTCACAGGTTGCCGCAGCCTTCCCTGACAACACTGATGTAAAGCCGCACGATGTCCGTCCTGGGGACCTAGTATTGGTGCGAAATTTCGACAGGAAGAGTCCGCTGGAGCCCCGCTGGAAATCCCAGAAGACCGTCCTTCTCACCACGAGGACCGCCGTGAAGATCGAAGGGAGAAAGGGGTGGGTCCATACGAGTCATGTGAAAAAATTTCATGAACTGAAACCAGACCGAGACTCGTCCACCCCCACCAAAGACTGTGTTGAGCCAAAAGACTTTACAGTATCCGAACGAGAAAAAACTCCCCAAGAGCAGTACAGGTTGAAACTCCGATCTAGCAAGTCAGACAGTTTAATTGTTTAAGTCCTCCCCTAGGTGAATCGGTTAAATAGTTTCTGACATGTATCCCCTAGATCGAGATAAAGAGAGAGAGAGACAAGTTAAGAAAAGTGCATATTGTAAATCACTCCGTAGTCACTGTATAGTGACACTATTAATCATGTTTATTCTAAGTATTTTAGTTATTGTTGCTAGCATTCTGCTACCTATCTACTGGCCTCTTTTCAAGCATGAACAATCTGTTTACAATGTCTCTGCTGAACATTCTTTTAGTGAGTTACCTGCACACAAACTCTCTTACAGACTTGCGCTGCGCAACAATACATTCATTAGTATGTTACACCATTCCCATCAGACAAACAATGCTACAGACTGCTGGATATGTGGCCGACTCCCTCCCTACCAGAACTACAAGGGAGCTCTGCCCCTCTTTCCGTACCCTTTCACTCACAATGGCTCCTGTGGTGCATGGTTTAAAATAATTAATTCCTTAGATCCTGATATTGCTGTTTTCGATGGGGGCTGGGTTTGGGGAAACTTGAACTTAGTCCTGCTCGACGTCTGTTACCCTGATAAGGAGGGACTCCCCACTCGAATAGGAACTGATCTAGAAAATGAAGTATATGGATTAGGTAACTACACAATTAACCTTATGATCCTTACTATTGAATCCGAAGCTGCACCAGTCCTGCCCCATATGCTAGTATTACCAGTCACTGGTGAATTATGTGTCCGAAAGAAAGGTTCAGTACACTTAGGTCATAGTAAATGCACTACTGTGGTCGAATTCAGTGATCATGGTAAATCGTCCTTCAAAGCTATCAGTCACTCTTATTTTGTTTGTGGTCATACCGCATACATACGTCTGCCTCCAGATTGGGATGGTACCTGTTATATTGCATTCCTTCTGCCACCTGTTTTTCTAGCTCCCCCTGATTACCATAGAAATACAAATCTAGTAAAGAATAGACCCAGAAGAGATATCCCACTTGTCGACTACACAGAAACGGCATGGGAACAGTACACCGATTTTAATAAGGGATTCTTTTTCTTTTTAGGACCTGTCCAAAACAGTAAATTAATACGTAGATTAACTAGAACACTTGAAGTCGTAGTACATGAAACTGCCTCCGCCTTAGGTAACTTAACAGAGGAGCAATCTGCTATGCGGATTGTTGTCCTTCAAAATCGTCTTGTTATTGACGTCATCTTGGCAGATAGAGGTGGAGCCTGTAAGGTCATCGGGTCAAGTTGCTGCGTTTTCATCCCACAAAACGCGCCATCTGTCTATCAAGCTATTACCCGTCTACATAAAATCGCAAATCAGATACATCAGAATCCAGGCACCTGGACTTGGTCCGGTTGGTTCTGGACAACGTTAACTGCTTGGGGATGGAAGATCCTATCCTTCCTAGGTTTTGGCCTTGTCATAGTATTCAGCTGCTGCCTGTGCCTACAGTGTGGGCCGGCGATATGTGGACTGTGTGCCACATCGTGCATTGAACATTCCAGTTTCCTCTCAAACCGTCAAAGAAAGAAAGATGAGCAAATGATGCTGCAAGAACAAACTGATCAATTTATGATGATTAATATATCATGAAGGGTCCGTAGGGAACAAGGAGGGAATGAGGAAATATAAATTTTATGGTCAAGATGTGTTCCCTAGCGCGTACCCCACCGTCTCCATGTACGAGTTAAAGTGCATGTAACTTCCCTCCTGTACCAGCTATGAAGACGCAAATACATTTGCGTCCAACGTCAACATGTCCTCTTTCAGACCCACCCTGAATGGGTTGAATGGTCCGTTCCTAAGTATGCTATGCCAACGTCTTTTTGTAGTATACTTCTACGTTTTTCAGCTCTAGCTGAGTAGGCCCTGAATTTCTGCCACCGAGCCTCTTTCCTGGCTTCTGACTCCAAGGGCCTCTGCCCAGGCTGCCTCTGTACCCGTGAACTCTGACTTACTTTCAGCGCGGCCCCTCGCGCTCAGCTTAGCCTGCTGCCTGCCAAGATTGACTATAACCTTCGAGTTATCTGTTCCGCTCCCCGAAAATACATTCCTGCCTGCTAGTTTCAGTAAACATCCCCCTCAGCTGCAGAGCCAAAGGGCCGGTCTGTCTCTGTGCAAGTAATTCAAGTAATTCATAGCCCTTGTTACCATGCTCCCATGGAAGGCCCATGCCCCCACGCTCCTCATACAGACACTTAGGCGCTTATACATGCACTCACAGTTAGTATAGAATAGCTTTTGCCCTAGAGACCTTTCCGTCCAGATAACATGGTTCCTAAACACCAGATATCAGATATGATAGAAGCACAAGTTGATCTGACATGCCAGACTTCTGTCTCTTTCCGTCAGTGCAAATGTCAAGCCCCCTGCACCCTCCAGCTTCACGTCAATCACACGTCATGCAGCTGCGCGCGCATCCAAGCTTCCGATTTCTGCTGACATTGCAACATTCCTGTTAGTGCCACCCCTTTTGTGACACCTACCTGTGACGTTTCTAGCACACACCTCTAGTTCACGCCTTCTGATTACGTACTTGTAACACGTGTATACTGTTATCTTGTCTTCTCTCAGCTGTTACGCCCATTATAACTGTTTCCTATGACATGAATTAAGTATATAAGCTATGTACTGTTAATAAAATGTAGCGCGCTCTCTATCCCTTCTGACACCCCTGTGGTGGTCAGAACATGATATCCTGGTCTTGACCATTCCTTTTTAAGGAATAAAACCCCTAAGAACTCTAACACCACGGACTCTGTTTTCTTTCTTTCCGATTGAGTTATTATTGATTAAGTACTTACCTGCATAGAAATTAAGAGAGTAAATTAATTATTTACGACAGTGCCCTGCAGAAGATACGCCACTCCTGAGTGGACCTACCTAGCAGCAGATGTCTAGTGCACGGAGATCCGGTAGGGTGAGGGAAGTGACAGTGACCAGTACTGACCCAATCATAACATTGGAAGTGGTGTTGTTGGTACCTGGACTTGAGATCGAAGGGTTGCTGACACTCACTGTCCCCAATCCTCCTTATCTGAGCAGAATAAGAGAACTGGTTTTAAACAGAGTAGAATTTCCAACTTTTGGTCCAACGATACCAGCACTCGAGGAGATCATTCTTCGCTTAGAAATATTAGAATACGTGATTAGAGCCGCTGGAACACGCCTGATTACAGACGGCTAAAGACTTTGTAAATAAACAAGATTGAGAGATAACTTAGCGCCAAGTGGAAGAAGAAGAAATTTAGGGACTCTTCCATTTAGTGGACGGAGAAGGGCTAGGGTTGTCTGTTGCTATAATTCAAAAGACTGATCTTGCAAAAGGGATTACCAGCTTCCAGGTGTGGTTCGAAAAGACCGAATAAACAAAGAAAACTGTTGAAGGAGCAAAGAAAAGAGACTTTGTGTTGTGGTAGAAAAATTTGAACTTCACTGTCTTGAGATCATGGAGGCCGGCAACCCGAACCGCAAAGCAAAATGCATAGTAGGCACACTTTTAGTGGGAGTAATTTTTCTTATAGTTCTAGTAGTTACTGTATTATATATAGTGGGACATTAAAATGAAGAGAAGGCAACAAAAGAAGCAAAAGTTGTAGTAACATTGAAACCTACTACTGCTGGCAAAGGGGGGACAATACAGAGAAAGATAAAACTTTGCTAGCAGCAGAAGCTCGTAGGTTGCACGTAGATGAATCACAAGGAAATTACAAGTCAAATGCATATGCTAAATTACTGTATGAATACATTGATGCTATGGATGCAAAGGACTGCTATGTCTGCATGCAATTGCCAGCCTCTGTAGACGAAGGTATTAGGTACCATCATCTTCCATTGACTTATGGAATCACATGTAGTTTGTTGCTTAGTATATTTTATGAACGCGATAGCTTTGAGTATTATTTTTCAAACTTTGACGCTGTTTTACCAGAGGTCCCGGCCTACAAGCATATGAACAAGTGGGACTATTATAAGAGTGAGGATCGATTAAGGAAATTTTTCATTCCTTGGAGAACGCTGGATACTTCATATGCCCAAAGAAATAATTTGACTTGTAAATTGTCAGAAATTGAGAAAAAGTTTATAGGGCAGGTGGATGATCGATATAGGAGGCAGAAGATCCTAAAGGCTTCGGGCCAATGGAAAACAGATTGGACCGAGGAGGAAAAGTCACACAAGAGGAAGGGTAGTAATGGTCCAATAGCTTTAGATTGAGTGCAAAGAGGAAAACTATGTATATACAGGGGTAAAACCTACTATGAGAATGTGTTTGTGGGAGAAGTAAGTTGTGAACATGCTTTCCAAATAGAATACTATACAAAGGATTTCCTGAAGGGAATGCAGGTGATCCCGAATGCATATTTTGTCTGTGGAAGAAATGCATACGTGAAACTACCGGATAATTGGTACGGATCATGTTATTTAGCAATTGTCTTCCCCAAAATATATCATGCTGAGGATCTAGAAATCATAGAGGGAAGAACTCAAGCCAGAGGGAGAAGGGATGTAAGCAATGATGAGGTAGTTGGAGACGTATTTGGTGCCATGTTCCCTCTTTTAGGGTTAATACTGAATGATGTCAGGATTAGGAGATTGGCAACAGTTGTAGATAGATTATCTGCCAGTACTGCTAGATCGTTAATGCTGGTGGAGGGAGAGATGCAATCGATAAGGGCAATGGTTCTCCAGGACCGACTCGCTCTAGACGTTCTGTTAGCCAAAGAGGGCGGAGTCTGTAAGGCTTTGAAGGTCCAGGAATGTTGCACTTACATTCCAGACAATTCAAAACCTCTTGAGAAAAATATACAGAACATCACTGAAATTCATCATGAGATTGAGGATCTGACACAGGTAAATGTGTGGGAAAAAGTGGGTAATGGAATGGGTAAAGTTGGAGGTTGGTTTGCCAATCTAGGGAAGAGTTTCATTTGGTACATACGGAAACCTATCATCATAATAGTGATTTGTGTAATCACATTGTGGGGGTTGGTGCGGCTGTATCAATGGTATAGGTCAAATAGGTTGCAAAGATCTATGAGAGAGCAGGAGCACAGGTTAGCTGCGATGCAGGATAACCAGTACAGGAGTCTGAGGGCTCTAGAGATGATGAAGCGAGGGAGCATTGCAACGAGTTATGTTTGATTCAATTCATACCCTCAGGGATGGTGTTGTGATGGTGATGACCTCTAAAGGTCATCAAAGGGGGGAACTGAGAGAGCGCAAATCAAGTAAAATGTAGAGGTGCACCATATTTACAAGCACGTTGCACCAGTTTAGTTAAAGGAACATATAAGAGTGTCGAATTTATAGAGTGCATATATATAAGAGTGTTTAATTAATATAGAGTGCATATATCAGTGTGGAAAGCTAATGTAGGAGTGTTTAGAGATGTTAGTATGATATTAAATTCCATGTTATGTGACTGTTGCAGAGGAGAATGTAATGCTGTCAAACGTAGAAATGTGTAGGCCTCATGGCAGTTCACAGAGAAAGAAAACGTGCCTTTACAATTTCACATGATATGGATTACTGTTGTTATAATTCAAAGTATTATTGATCATAGACTTAAAATATATGTTTTATAGAAGTGTTTCCTATAACCAGTTGTGTGTAATAAGTTAGAATACTGTTTAGGCTGAGAAATAAGGGTTCATAGAATGCACAGGCCTGTTTCATGTAATTCTAGTAGGCCTGGAGAGATAAGGTCGTTTCTTTTGATCTGCATGTGCTAGTTAGAATCAGGTCGGTTTACGACTTGTGAGATAAGCTGGAGGCTGGAATTTGGGGCCCACTTCATGGGTGTCTGTTTGCAGGTGCGAGGGGGTTCCAATCAGGAGAGTGATGAATAGAGCTCTGTTCTGGGAGACAGGCACAGCCCTGGAGGAGGGTTCAGGAATTTCCTGGGGGGTACCGTCTTGCCGGAGAGGAGCCTGAGAAACAAGGTCAACGCTAACAAAGAGCCCAGAGGAGTATCAGCATGGAAAAAGCCAGAACCGACACCACGTGAGGGGTGTACGTGAGGGGCGTCTCTGATGGGCGTTTCAACTGTAATTGTGATTTTGTATTAGGGACAGCACCCCTGGGTGGAGTTAGAGCAGATGGCCTGAGGAACCTAAGAGAGCGAATGGGTAGGCAGATAGGGCATAACTGCGATGCACAGATTTACAACAAAGACTAAGGGAAAGTGAGTGATCTTCTTTGGAAGTCACCACGGCTGACACCTTTTTAGGTTAAGATCCTGCTAAGTAGGGATGTCACTTAGTCTAGTGTAGGGACAGTCTAATCTGGATTTTTTTTCCTTTTGTAAATGACGCTCAAGTTACAACTTGTGTCTATTCTTGCAAACTTGCTGATCTTTGAATTAGTTTTGGTGATATTCTTCTGTCGCCTAAGAGCATTTAGAGAATTCATGTTTATATTGATGCCAGTGTATCTTTTGAACCATATATTGAGATGTTTGTATCTCCAGTTATCTTTGGCTTTATAATACAACTTTAAAATGTATTCGTAGTAAGTGGTTCTTCAGAGTTGTGTAAAGTCTTGAATTGATTAACCTAGTAGTGGATTGCTTTTTACTCTATGACAGGTAACAAAGGTTCAGTCGACCTGAGTTGGGATCTAGATCTATAGTGATCTGATAAGAGATCAAAAATCCCACCGTAACAATTGAATGGGGAGTTATTCCTTATTTGCGATTAGCAATTTGCTAATCGCAAATAAGGAATGTGTAGGAATCGCAATTTATTTTGCGATTCCTACATGAATCCCGTTTTGCGAGTCTGTAATAGCGATTCCTTATTATTCGCTATTATAGACATGCCGATGATGAATCGGGCTGTATATCTGTAAACGCTCTGATACCCTCACGGGTCATGTTCGCGCTCTATAAAACTTTAAAATAAAGTAATAAATAATAAATATAGAGAAAAAAGGGGGAAGGGTGGGTGGGGCAAAAGAACCTCCCTCTACAGCCTCCCACTAGCACGTTCCTTTCCCGCCTGCCCTGGACCTATTTATGACCTCCCCTCTAATCAACCGCCCAGTCTCCCTCGCGCGAACACACCCAGGGAGAGACCGGCTCGTGCACGGCTCTCCCTGGGTCCCCCCTTGCGGACGGGAGGGCGGGAGGCTGCCTTTCCTTGAAGATGAGAGCTGCAGGATTGGAATAATACAGGACGGCGGGAGCGGGAGTCTCGACCCAAGCTGAGGTGGCTGACGGTAAGTTTTATTTTATATATTTTTTTTATTTAGCTCCCCCTGCCCCCCCACCCCTCCCCCCCTGCGACAACCTCATTTCCACCCCCCTCCCCCCCACCTCCCCCTCACCCGCCCATCATGCCGGCCGCGATAGCGACCAGTGATTGGTTTTTGTCCAGCAGGATTAATTGGTCTGGTCGAGGCTGTATATTCCGCATTTTGCCTGACAAAACTTTGGTGCTGAGATGAAGTTAGGCCGTTAATAGGTTAATAGTTCTCCGGGCTGGTGGTATGTATAAACAACAGGGGACTACACATGGAGGGAGCAATACTTCATATCCCCGCAGGCCCACATGCCATGAGTTCGGTGTCTGGTAAGGGATCGCCCAGCCTTTTCTTTAAATTGATGGCCTAGGCTACGTTAGTGACAACAAATCAATTGCCATTTCTGTCTACCATGCATTTTGACTCAAATGCCCACTGATTTTTCAGTCAATATCAACTCATTAGGTCACATCTATCGTTAAAACTACATTACATCCCAACAAAATATTAATATGACCTGGTGTAGTAGTGTAATGTAATTGGTGCTCATGTGAGGCACGCCAATACATTCTGGCCGAGAGCGCAAGTAAAATGGTGCCCAGCATCTGAAAATATTTTATTGTGCATATCTTCCCCTACTAGTTAACAGACACAGGACTAAGTGGAGTCAGCTTCTGCCTCTAAACTCGATACTAGAAGAAAATAAAGCGAGAGATGACATTGACATTTCTATCGCTGAAGTAGTCAAGCAGAGCTAATATCACTGAATTGCCATCTGCTCTGATGCATGTCTTACAATAGGTAATTAGACAAACCTCTTCTGTGATGTTTAATGCGCGGTGAGAGAAATGCAGCAGAAGTGGTATTATAGTATTGGCTTAGAATGGTTGTCTTTTACTTTCCAAAAGGTGAAGTACCACCACACGCAGAAGTACTTTATTTGTAAATACAATCCAGGTTAATTTCTAATGCATTACTAAGTTCGACGGATGTTATTTCCTTATGCTATAAACAAACACAGCGGTCTCTATTCTACTCTTCTTCACCTCTTGACATTATCCTATAAACATCGATAGACAATGATATGAATGCTATTGCTACAAAACAAATGCTATAAAAATGTACCCAGTACTGGCAGAGCTTGTTTCAGCACAATTAAAATATTGTAAAATATACCCAAAAATAACATAGGTACTGATGTGGGATTTTTATACAGGACTTTTCCCATACAGATACTATAGAGCACTGTACAGGTCATAGAATTGAGGGCGGGGTCCAATCTAATGCTGGCCATGGGGAACATGCAGGGTGCCTCCTTCAAGTTCACCAAGTCTTATTTACAGGCCCCAGCACACAGAATACGTGCTTGTTTTTAGGCCACTTCCTACAGCTGTTCGTCGGGACACCTGTCTGCTCCTCCTAACTGGTTGCTCCTCCTGCAGTCACCTTCTTTGTTGCAAAGCCTACGTGTCTAGCAGTCACAGCTGCTGCATCATGATTTTGCACCACAGCTAGGTGGGCATCAGCAGTCTCCAGATAGCTTTGTCATTCAGATAGGCTATCAGTATTGCATGGGTGCAATTTCAATATGCAGGATAATGTAGAGGATGTTTATGTACTTTTTCACTTACCACATTACTCTTGTACAGTGCATGGTTTGAGCTGAGTGGCACCACTTGTTTGCATGATCGAGAGCTCTGGAGCTGTCGTTTCTCATAGGGTCTGTCAGTGCTTCAAAAGGTGACCACAATATATGGCCATCCAATCATTGGCCTCTCTGCAGAGCGCACAGGGCAGTGGTCACATATTTGAGTTGAAATTGTGTTTCTGTTCAAATGGGTGTGATGGGTCCCTTACATTGGGTACACAGTTTTCAAAATTAGGACAAGGCAAAAGTGAATGAAAACTCATCCCTAACTTTTGTGCCACACCACTTTCAAATGTCACCAGCCTCCACTGTTTTTAGACTTATCTTGTAAGTTAATTTCCACTTAATTTTGGGCCCCAGCCGTCACCTCTTCTTTTGGCAACTCAACCGCCACCATTATGTTTAAAATATACGCGGCACAAGCTTTTACCTGCATTCTGTTGATGCGCTGTTGGCTCCAGGCTCCCTCTGTGGCGATCTGACGCTTGGTGCTGCAGATGGATGCTCTGCTGTTCAAGCATGCCTTGAGCCACCCGACACAAACGTCAGGGAACGTGCCGCCATGTTGGCATTGGCGTCTCTCATCAAGGCCTATGCCCGCTTTGCCAATCACGTTGTTCAGCTTCAATAACGTTTTTTTTCTATTAGCAGCAGCGTCGCAGTGTGTGGAACAGTGTAATCGGATCCTCTCTGTAGTGTTGTGCAGGCAATGATGACAGACACTTATTTGTTATTTATGGAGCTTTATTGAATCACTCCTTACTCGTCCCTGTCCCTACTCTAACTGCTGCTTTCCTGCCCTGGCTCCTCCTCTTCCTCCCACCCCCTAGCTCCACCCACACCCAACTACTAGACTGCTCACATCATTACATCTCCCCCTTTGTTAACAAATGAAATAACTGACTTGATCAGAGTTCTTCAATTAGCCTCTTGGGCTTTTGAATGTTCCGTTGAGGACGGAGACTCACGCCGGCATCCCCAGACGCAGTTTCAATCTGAGTTTCGGGTCCCTGTACTGCAACCACTTGATCATGTCCCTCTGCATCTCGTTGGTCTTTTGATCTGTCAAGAGCCTCTTTCATGGCAGGGGTACACTTTTGAAAATGCGAGACATTTCGGGTAATTCGTCTATTCTCTGACTCCGCAGTAATCATTGTACCCTTCTGCTGAGTGATTACCAAGGGTTCATCTTTGAATTTACAGTCCGTTTTCTTTAGCTGGTCTTGTTTAACCACTACCCAGTCTCCTTCATGAAAGGATGGGGATTTTGCTCTCCTCCGAGTGTCTGCATAGGCTTTCATTTTGCTCTTGCCGGCTCGATCAGCCAGTACCAGCTCTTGATGGGCACGTGCTGGAGACACTGGTCGCAACGCTCCTTCCCATGTCGGGATCCGCGTTCGAATGGGTCGCCCCAACATGAGCGTGGCAGGACACTTTCCTGTGGTGGCTTGTGGTGTCGTCCGATACGCTCTCAGGACCTCATTGAGAGCCACTTGCAAGTCCCTTTTGTCCAAGGTAGCTTGTTGAAATGTCTTTTTTAAAGTTGCCTTGAATCTTTCAATAGTGCCATTGGCCTGTGGCCACAGGGGCGTGATCTTGCGATGCCTGAAGTTGAGGTGCTTCGCGAACTCACTAAATTCATGTCCGTTAAAAGGAAGACCATTGTCCGTCTTGAGTTCCTTGGGGACGCCCCAGGCAGCAAATATTTCATCTAGCACAGCAATCGTGCTGGAGGCATTGGTGGAGGATACAAACTGTGCTATTGGAAACTTCGAGTATTCGTCCATTATTGCCAGGACATACTTGCCTGACTGGAGGGGTCCATAAAAGTCCATGGCAAGTTCTTGCCATACCCCACTGGGTAGCTTGGTCATTTGGAGAGGAGCGGGAGGATCTCCGTGACTGACCAATTGACACTGGCGACAGTCCTTTGAGGTGAGCTCCACCATTTGATCAAGCAGTGGGAACCACACCCTTTCTTGGAGAGCTCTTTTCGTCGTGACCACTCCACGGTGGCCCTCGTGGGCTAAGTTAATAACGCCTTGGCGTAACTGCCTCGGGATGACAATCCGATGGTCTCTCAGTAGGAGCCCCTCTGAGGTGGCAGATAACTCTTCCCTGATATGCCTGAAAGCTTGCATCTCTTGGCGGACCTGAGGATCATTCCTTTCTTCCTCACTGTCATGTCTCCAGCGGTGTGTTCGCAGTCGGCGCACCACCTTCTGAAGGATGTTATCTTGTGCAGTGGCTTTCTGTATCGCTTCCAGAGGAACCGCCGGTGGCCGGGCTAGGCCCACTACGAAGTGTATGTATTCTTCAGCTATTGAGGGAGGTGAGACCTGGGATGTTTGAGGGTGTCGGGACATATAATCCGCGGAATTTGCTGACTTCCCCGGTTTGTGTATTATTGTGTAGGTGTATTCCTGTAAGCGCAAATCCCCAACGTTCAATTCGAGGTGGCATCTTGGCTCAGGCGTTTCCAAAGATGGTAACAAGCGCCAGGTGATCAGTCACCATGGTAAAATGTTTGCCATAGATGAATACATGAAAATGTTCGCAGGCCCATACAACTGCAAGGCTCTCTTTTTCGGGTTGGGAATAGGCCATCTCAGTGTCTGATAGGCTGCGGCTGGCGTAAGCCACAATGTGTCGTTGATCAGTGTCATTGTCATACTGAGCCAGTATTGCACCCAGTCCCACTGGGCTGGCATCCACCGTTATCTCCGTCTTCCTCTTGGGGCTAAAATAGGCCAAATTGTCCACTGATTCTACAGCTTGTTTAATTTCTTGAAATGCCCGCTCACACTGGGGAGTCCAAACGAACGGTTGCCCTTGCTTGGTGAGGGCTCGTAGTGGGTGACTGATGGTGGCGTAATCTTTTATGTATCTGGCACAATAACTCGCCATGCCCAGAAAAGATCAGATGTCACTCACATCCTGGGGGCTCTTGGTGTCATTGAGTGCTGTCACTTTCTCAGGGTCAGGCTTCATCCCGGCTCCAGAGAACACATGTCCGAAGAATTTGAGAGTGGATTGCTGGAACTCACACTTGTCCTTATTGAGGGTAAGGTTAGCTTCCAGGAGAGCATGGCATACCCGATCTAATGCTCTGTCATGTTCCTGGGTGTTTGACCCATACACCAAGATGTCATCACTGTAGTTCAGCGTATTTGGTATGTGTCTGATGGTCTGACGAATGACTTCTTGAAATATTTCCGCCGCAGAGGAGATACCAAAACTCAGCCGTTTGTATCGAAACAAACCCAGATGAGTGGCGAATGTTGTTATGTATCACAACTTCTCATGTAGTTCCAGCTGGTGGTACCCCTTGTTCAAATCAAGTTTGGAGAAGACTCTTGCTCCATTCAATGCGGATATCATGTCACTCAAGTGGGGTCCTGGGTGACGCTCTCTTTCTATGGCCGTGTTGGGAAGCCTCATGTCCACACATAGACGCACCTTTTCAGGGGTGCCTTTCTTTGGTACAATGAAGACATGTGATACCCAGGGTGTGGGACCGTCAGTTCTTTCAATAATGTCTGCTTTTAACAACTCCTGAATTTCATCCTTCACCGCTTGCTGAAGATGAAAAGGCACTCGCCTGGGGTGTTGTGCCACAGGACGCACTTGCTCGTTAATGTGTAGTCGAATCAGGCATTTGTTCATTTTTCCAAGCCCTGTGAACAACTTGGGGAACTTGTGGATAATGTCCGGATCATCACTGAC
This sequence comes from Lissotriton vulgaris, assembly GCF_964263255.1. Taxonomy (NCBI): domain Eukaryota; kingdom Metazoa; phylum Chordata; class Amphibia; order Caudata; family Salamandridae; genus Lissotriton; species Lissotriton vulgaris. Next base: position 237,893,579 of record NC_141691.1, read on the forward strand.
TCGGTATAAGATCTCAACCAACCGGAGGCGCTCCGCAGTAGGCAGACTGAGGAGACAATCAGCCTCCGGACCTTCAATGACGTGAATATATGCCGGCACAGAAGTGGATTTGTGGCTGAATGTCGTTGCGAATTTGCCCAGATATGGAAGGTTTTTTTTTTACATCCAGGAGAACACTCTGACATATGCCGGGCTCAGTGGGGGTGGTGGCTTCATTTTGTTGTATTCGGTCACAGGGATGTAATTTAGTGACGCCCGCTGTCTAAAACAAACTTGGTTGCATGTGTTCCCACGCTTATATCTAATCGGGGACATTTCTTTAGTTGATCCGGGTCCGCTACCATGCTGACATTCATCTGTGTATTCTGATTCCAGAGATGCCGATCTAGATTCTCTCGACGGTGACCTTCTCATCCATTGGGACTTTCGAGACTCCCTGCTGGAGTGGGAAGAGCCGGAGGATGACTTTGCTCGATCCTGTACTGCTTTTGCATGATGTCGCCTTGTATCCGGGCGAGACGACCTTGTAGCTTCACTCATTCTTTCTTTGCTATATACTCCACACATCACCTCAAAGGGATTCTTCTGTCTGCACTTTCGGCATTGTTGACCCATTGCTGGACACGCATCTATGTGTGGGAAGTCGTACCCACATCAATAGCATTTTCTTGAGCGATCTGGTTTCTTGTCTCTCCGGCCAGACTCGTAGCGTCTGCGTCTTGTGTATTGATGACGGGATGCTGGTCGGGACCTTCTCTGTCGTTCTTTTGATCTTCTGCGAGTGCTGTGGGCTTGCATCCGATATGCTTGTTCTCTTCTCTCACTACGCCCTGTCTCCATTCTTTTGGCATGCTCCTCCGCTTGATCATGCACCTTGGTCATCTCTTCAATCTCATCGAGATTATGGCTTTTCCTTAGCAACCGCCTTCGAAGTGTCTCTGAGTGACAACCATCAATGACTCGCAGTCGGATGGCATCCTCCGCTGAGAACGAGTCAAAGTTGCAATACCGAGACAGTTGGCGTAGCCTAGATATGAATGTGCTCATCATTTCTTCCTTTTCTTGACGGGCCTGGTGGAAGATGTATCGCTCATAATCCACGTTTCTTTTGTGTAAGAACTTTTTGTTTAAAGCATTGTTCCTGTATCGTCTGTCGGCAAATCCTTAATCACTTTGCAGACTTCTTTTCCCACCAGATTGCGCAGTGCAATTAGTTTATCTCTGTCTCCCGTGACTTTTGATCCTTCAATATAGTCCTCGAAGTCTTCGAACCACTCTTGCCATCTGGGGCCCATGCTTCCTCCAGCAACCAGAGTCAGTGGTTCCAGGAGACGCAGATGTGAAACTCCAGTTGCAACTGGCGTGGTTGCTGCTGCACCGTCACCATTCCGGTGTGGTGAATTCGACATTTCTGAACAGGTGTATCACTGACACTTCTCCACTTACTTGTGCTTGTTGCTCTTTGCCACTGCTTGTTTGCTTATTTCTTGCCTTTGCCAGTGCTTGTTGTGCTCTTACCAATGCTTGTTTACTGGCCTGTTGTCTTTGCCAGTAAATTGATACTTGATACTTGTATAGCGCACTACTCACCGGCAAGGGTCTCAAGGCGCTTGTACGAATACCAGTGCTTGTTTGGTTCTTGCTAGTGCTTGTTTTGCATTTATCAATGCTTGTTTGCTTGCTTCTTGCTTTTGCCAATGCTTGTTTTGCATTTACCCATGCTTGTTTGCTTGGCTCTTGTCTTTGCCAATGCTTGTTTGGTATTTGCCAATGCTTGTTTGCTTACTTCTTGCTTTTGACAATGCTTGGTTTGCATTTACCAATGCTTGTTTGCTTGCTTCTTATCTTCGCCAATGCTTGTTTGGCCTTTGCCAATGCTAGTTTCGTGATGTCTTGTACTGCCTGACCTCAAAATGCCCGCGTGCAATCTGCACAGAGGGGTTGTCCTATTGGCTGCCTGGTTCCAAAATGGCCGCCACTGAGGAAATCTCGGTTCCCGCAAGATTTCAGCTTCATTCATTCCCTTAATGCTGATTCAGTCACCGGGACTCACCGATAGCCGGTTCTGCAGGCAGCAACACAGTGGCAACTCTCTACACACCCTCAACTTGCTGGACCATCCAGGTAGGATCGGGGTGGGATCCCGACTTTACTTCTTCACTCTCGGGCCGTTTCCGCAACCATGCCAAGTCGCACGCATCTGGGTGAGCTCCCAACTTTGGCGCGAAGCAGGGCTCGGCTCCGATTCTTCCCAGCGCACGATCACGCTGGTCAGGCAGGGCTCCACGCGATCAATGAATCGCGGTGCTGAGGCGCTTACTGCTGGCCTTTGGCTTCAGGCGGCGGTTTCTCTGGGGCACACGTGTCGCGACGGCGACTACTTCTCTCGTGCTACCCGGGACAGGACGTTTCTCCTTATTCATTCAGGGATGGCAGGTCACAGCATCCCACCCTCGTCGCCAGCTGTAGTGTCGTGCAGGCGATGATGACACAGACAGACACTTATTTGTTATTTATGGAGCTTTATTGAATCACTCCTTACTCGTCCCTGTTCCTACTCTAACTGCCGCTTTCCTGCCCTGGCTCCTCCTCTTCCTCCCACCACCTAGCTCCACCCACACCCAACTACTAGACTGCTCACATCATTACACTCTCCAGCTTTCCTGATTTGGCCGACCTTTGACTGTCTTGACTCCTGGCATTACATTTTAATTTTAAAGGGAAAGCTTTCTTCTTTCTTTCTGCGCTGACACGCACAGCTCTTTTGCGTATTAATATACCTCTTTGCCTGCAATTCTGCTGACACACACCGCATTTTCCATTGTGTGTCTTTATACTCCTAATGCTATTATTACTTGCTCTGACACAGACAGTCATTTTGCATCCATTAAAGTATATTGACAAGACCACCATCACAGTACAAGACTGTCATCCTGTGGCCTAATTGTGAACTGCAGCATCAACTTCATCAATATTCAGTGTGTTACTTCTGTGACACACAAACACTCATTTTTACATTGTCACACCATATGCTTTTCATCTCCATTCTTCTCTTTCTTTCTTCATTTTTTTCTTCATTCTAGTTCTCTCTCTACATTCTTCTTCTTTACTCCATTCTCTTTTCTACATAGACATGCAGAGTGTCACAGCTCTTGCGCCTTTCTTACAGTAACCCAGAGAACCGCAACATGAATGGAAACTATTGATTAGATCATTTAAAGCATATTTAGGCGCGATTGATGGTCAAAGATTCAGACCTGAAAGGAAGAAGAATCTTATGTATTATCATTTGGGAGTCAAGGGTAAAAATGTGTTTGACCATCTACCCCCTTAAGAACTACCTGAAGGTGAATACCCTGATGAATTTGATGTAGCTGTAATGCAATTGGACAATTATTTCAGTAAAACTAAAAACATTGTTGTACATAGATATAATTCTTTTACAAGAACAGCAAAACCCAATGAAAGTATAAACACTTTCATTACAGCCTTAAAAGTTCTTGCTGCAAAATGTGATTTTGACAATTTTACTTCTCAACTCGTAAGAGATCAACTTGTTGCACGATGCTATTGCTAAAAGATCCAGGTATTTTGTTACTCACTTGTAAAGACCCTATCCTAGATGAAGCAGTGGACATTGCCAAGAGAATTGAAAACTCAATGGAAGATGCTAAACAACTTGAATCTGCTTTTTATCTATTTCCAGTATAAACTCCTTTTTCTTCTCCTTCTCTCCCAAACATCTCTAGAGGATCTACCATATCTAGGGGTGGGAGAAACTTCACATCTAACAGAGGTGGAAAAGTCTTCACATCTAACAGACAATCTAATTACAGAATAAGTTGTTATAGGTGTGGGGCATCCATGCATGTTTCTTCTTTAAAAAACGGTCCTGCTATTAATGAACAGTGTGGCCAATGTGGTAAAATGGGTCACTATACAAAAGTTTGCATGGGGGAAGAAGAAGTGAAAGATGTGTACTCAATGATTATGATGACCAATTTGATGATGATGTCTTGAATCAAGAGTATGTTGTAGTAGTCAAGAACTGCACTGACAATGTAGTACGCAACACATTCTTGATCCCGAAGTTGATTTTACTATTGAGACTAATCATATTCAGCTCCTTGTTGACACAGGAGCACTTATCACCATCGTGTCTTAAGACAAGTACATACAATTTTGGTCCACTAAGAGTTTGTTACCTCCTGATATACTTACAGTAGCCTTTGAAGGTAGTAGGGGTGATTTGCTAGGCTACTTCTGGGCTGAGTTCTTGGAGTAGCCATCAAGGGTAAAGTGTATCTGGCTAAACGTGGGTTCAATGTTCTTGGTCTTATCTATCAGGCTGAGTTTGGTCTAACTATCAAACCTGGCTTACCCAACCCAGTTTTTATTGACCATCAATCCAATCATAATCATTTTTCTCCTACTAACGACATTGGCTCTCTGTCCAGTACTCAATTGGCAAGTGCTTGGGAACCCAAGTACAGTAAAAATGTTGAGGACCGTCTAGAAAAAAATCACACACTTCATTAGAATAAAAGAAAATGCAGTGCCCATCAAGCATAAACTGCGCAGTGTACCTTTGAGCATTAGAGGTGATCTCTCCAAGCATTTACAACCATTATGTGACCAAGGCATAATCAAAAAAGTTGAGTCCACTCTCTGGCTTTCACCAATTGTTTTGGCCAAGAAGAGGTCTGGGGACCTGAGGATATGTGTCAACTTGATTAGCCTTAACAAAGCCATATGGGTTGACGGTTTTCCCCTCCTACGCATTGAAGATCTCATTGCCAAAGTAGCTTCCTCCTCATGGTACACAAAACTTGATCTTAAGGCTGCCTACCATCAAGTCGAACTACATCCTCAGTCCCGACACCTCACAGCTTCGGTTACTCTGGATGGTGTATTTAAATTTTGCTGCCTTCCCTTTGGTCTCGCCTTGGCTGCTGCCATATTCCAAAGATTGATGACTGAGATATTCCATCACAATCCCCATGTGGTTGTTTTCCAAGACAATATTCTCATATTCACCAAAACTGAAGCTGAGCATGATTCTGTCATTGATCAAGTATTTAACGTTCTAGCAAACAGAGGGGTCAACTTACAAAAAAGCAAATGTACCTTCAAAGTGAAAGAGATCAAGTACTTAGGCCATGTCATCTCCGAACACGGCATCAAACTTAGACCAGGTCTAATAAACAGACCCTCCAGCATTTCGCGATTTCGCGATTCACTAAAAAATCGCGAAATCGGCTGAATAGCGCGATGGGCGCGATATTTGTAATTCTCGCCGCGATATTTGCCAAAGTGACTGCAAAACAAACAATGCCGATAATAGGCTGTGCGCGCACACGTCACTACGTACCGCCGTCCAATACCTGCTTCCTCCTGTCCAAGATCTATCTGTTATTCGGCCATTACATCTGCCAAAGAACAACAAAAGCGCAGAAGCGCCAACAAAGTTGCCAAAGTAAACATATTTTCTTTTGTTGGTAAAATCTTATTGAAGAGGCAATTTGCTCGTAATCCTTTCCGCCGCCGTCAGCATTGGAGCGCCGGAGTTGCAGCCGTAACGGTTGTGGTGGCAGCTGAGTAGGATTCGACATTGGCTATTTTGATGTTGTTTGTTGTGTTTGCCCCCACCCCCCTACTCCCCCCTCACCTCTTGTGGGTAAAGGACTGTGCCGTGCACGTAGTTCTTCACTGATTATCCCATCACAGTGTAACGCATTTTAAAGTGAGCCAGGAAAAATATGTCGGAGCTGAAAGTTGGGGAAGCATGTTGCAATGTAAGATGCACTTTGTAACCTAAAAGAAATTAGTATGGTTAGTGTTTTACACAAGACTTTAATTTCAAAATGCTAAACACCTTAGGTCTTCGGATCCCCCTCGTTCCCCCTTTATCGTTTCTTTAAGCAGTAATTAACAAAATGGATATATCAGGTCAAAAGGCATGAGTTTGGAAAATACACGGAGACAGGAGACAGCAAGTCTGAGAACCATAGAGGACTTTTTTGCAGGCCCTTTTAAGACTGTTACTTCAGCTACATACCTCTTTCTGCTCGGAGGTCACCAAAATGCGTTTTTGAAGGAAACGTTATTAGACATATAAGTGTAGCTTTTATATGTAACAAAACGTGTTCCATTTAATAAAATTGTCATTCAATCAACTGACGTAATGTTATGTGAATATTAAATGTTTAAAATGTTTTTACTAGCAAAACAAATCTTTTAAAAACGTCCACCCAAAGACACTGACCGTGGTATTAACTGTGCACAAGACCCACCTTTCTTCAAGTGACACATGCTCATACAAAACTAACAATCCAGCCACCTATAGGCAGCATTGTGTCAGGGGATTTTTGTACTTATAGCTACCAGCTTTTAACACTGCTTGTGTCTGAGTCAGCATCTGTTTTTTAACTGTTATTTCACGGACCTCTGTGTGCATGACACTCACTCATGCCCTTGATATTTGGGACCTAGAGGCAAGCCATCAAGGAGGAAAGCAGCAAGCCCCTGGTGTGTATTTCTTTGCTGCAGTTTCAAGATATTCATAGAGTTTCTACTTGCTCAAATTGGAGGTAATATCTGATATTTATCTGTTTTCCTAGACTTCATTGCTTGATTTTGTTCAGGAGAAATTGTCAGTCATTGAATTTTACTCATATGTCACTCATATGTACAGTGAATTTATGAAAAGGTCCCACATAAGTAATCTGAAACCTTGGCAGCTATGTACCCTGCAGCAGCGCTTCAGAACTGCTCGGGATGTTTTAAGGCCCCTTTTAGACCATTGGGTTTCAGAAAAGAGGATAGTTTTTTAAATGAATATCCTTGTCTTTGTCCACTCACAAATTCGCTGCATTACTTTCTGGTAAATCTAGTGCTCCAGCATCTAAGCAGGACTCTATGGGTCATATTTGTATTATCAATATAATTTCAATGTTAAAAAGGGTGATAGAATTTTTTTTTTTTTAAACGGACGGGTCCAGGAGGCAGCGGTGCCCTGGCAGGGGTGCATACATGGGTGCTAGAACACCCAAGGGAGAAATACAGCCCCCTCTCAAGAGTTACAGATTGAAGCTGTGCTACCATAGAGTCACAGACACTTTAACCGCATCGCTGCTGCGGTGATTTTTGTGCTGTGCTGCATTTTTCTTATTACCGCGATACATGACGAGCTCAGTTCGTCATCAGCACACGCCACCCGTGGCTGATGACGAGCTGAGCTCGTCATCAGCATCGAAGGGGTTAAGCATGTCAGTTTCACAGTGGAATACCCTGCTGAATCAGTTTACATTGATTTAAGGCTGAAAAGGAATGATTATGAATAAGATACGGTGCCGCAATAATGCCGCTAAATTTCCTCTTTTGTGCCGCTAAATTTCCATTTTTGTGCCGCTAAATTTGACAATCTATGCCGCTATATCCTGGGGGGTCTGAATAAAGAGCATAGCTGACGCGCCTCCTCCCCAAAACAAGGAACATTTTGTGTCCTTTCTTGGCCTCTGTGAATTCTATTCTGAGTTTATGAAAGACTTTGCCAAGACCACAGAGTGTTTCAGGACGCTACTAAAGAAAGGAGCAACTTATGTACAACTTATGTCAAAAAGGTTTCTAGTCCATCAAAGACCACATAGTTCAAGCCCCTGCTCTGCAAGCATTTGTAGAAGGGAAGCAAACCATTGTCACTGTTGATGCTTCTGATTATGGTCTGGGAGCTGTTATTTCTCAATATGCTGATGGGAAAGAGCGCATAATGTGATTTGCATCAAGGACTTTTCGTCCTGTTGAATGGAAATATTCTATTATTGAAAAAGAACTCAGCCTGTGTTTGGAGCATTGAAAAATTCAAACCATATGCATGGGGCAGATCCTTCTTCCTCAAGACTGACCATTGTCCTCTAGTTGATATCCTCTCAGGTAAATTCCATCAAACGCACCACCGCTCGTTTAGCATGATTATCCACGAAACTCCTAGAATACATTTTCACTGTAGAATATATTCCTGGAGGAAAGAACTGTAGAGCGGACTGCCTATCAAGACTCGCCATTTCTGACACAGATGAACAAGACTGGGAAACTGAAGTCGAAGAGTGTTTTGTGGCACTTATTGGTCAAGATAACTTGTCTATTGCAGAAGAAGATTGGACTGTGCAGATTGACAAGGATCCCATTCTCAAAGAAGTTGCAACCTTAATTAGGAAAGGCTGGCCCAAAGAGAGTTGTCTCTCACCCGATAGACAGATGTTCTGGAAAGTTGGTGATGAGCTTTTAATGGAGGGTGGAAAAGTAGTCAGAGTTGACAAACTCATTCCACCTTCTTGCTATCAAGTAAAGATCATTCTAGCCACACATTCTGGTCATCTTGGAGTAACTATTACAAAAAGGAAAGTCAGGACCGACTTCTGGTGGCCTAGAATGGACACACAAATTGATGACTTGGTAAGGCAATGTTCATGCTGCAATGCTAGCGACAAAGTCCTAGTACTTGAAGGTACATTTGAATCTCCCGGACCCCCTCCTGACAGAGCTTGGCCCGTTTCATGTTCTTCCTTCCAACCCCAAATACTTTTCAATCAATCAATCATCACACTTGTATAGCGCGCTACTCACCCGGCAGGATCTCAAGGCGCTTGGGGGAGGGGTCTGCTGTTGCTCGAACAGCCATGTCTTGAGTTGCCTCCTGAAGGCGAGATGGTCCTGGGTCAGCCGGAGATGGATGGGGAGGGAGTTTCATGTCTTGGCCGCCAGGTAGGAGAAGGATCTGCCACCAGCGGTGGCTCTTCGGATGTGTGGTACGGCAGCGAGGGCGAGGCTTGTCGAGCGTAGCTGGCGGGTGGGCGTGTAGAAGGTCAGGCGGTCGTTGAGGTACTTGGGGCCCAGGTCGTGGAGAGATTTTTGTGCGTCGGTGAGGAGCCTGAACGTGATCCTCTTGCTGACGGGGAGCCAGTGCAGGTCCTTCAGGTGGCCGGAGATGTGGCTGCGTCGGGGGATGTTCAGGATGAGTCGGGCAGAGGCGTTCTGGATGCGTTGGAGTCTTTTCTCTAGCTTGGCTGTGGTTCCGGCGTAGAGGGTGTTTCCGTAGTCCAGTCGGCTGGTGACGAGTGCCTCGGTGACCGTCTTCCTGGTGTCAGTCGGGATCCATTGGAAGATCTTGCGGAGCATGCATAGGGTGTTGAAGCAAGATGAGGAGACGGCGTTGACTTGTCTGGTCATCGAGAGGGATGAGTCCAGGATGAAGCCCAGGTTGCGTGCGTGGTCTGTTGGCTTGGGGGTGGCGCCCAGGGTGGGGGGCCACCAGGAGTCATCCCAGGCGGAGGGTGATGGTCCCAGGACGAGGACATCCGTCTTGTCTGAGTTCAGTTTCAGGCAGCTGTTCTTCATCCATTCGGCGAAGTCTTTCATCCCTTCGTGTAGGCTCGTTCTGGCAGTGGCGGGGTCTCTGGTGAGGGAGAGGATCAGTTGGGTGTCGTCGGGTGTCGTCGGCGTAGGAGATGATGTTGAGGTTGTGCTGGCGTGCGATGGCTGCCAGAGGTTTCATGTAGATGTTGAAGAGGGTGGGGCTGAGTGATGATCCTTGCGGAACGCCGCAGATGACTTTGGTGGCCTCGGATGGAAACGGGGGGAGGCGGACTCTCTGTGTTCTTCCGGTGAGGAACGAGATGATCCACTCCAGTGCCTTCTCTTGGATACCGGTGTTGCTGAGGCGTTGAACTAGGGTGCGGTGGCAGACGGTGTCGAACGCTGCAGAGAGGTCCAGGAGAATGAGGGCTGCTGTTTCCCTGTTGTCGAGTAGGGTACTAATGTCGTCGGTGGCTACGATGAGGGCGGTCTCGGTGCTGTGGTTGGCTCGAAAACCAGACTGCGAGGGGTCGAGGAATCCGTTCGTCTCGAGGAAGGCTGCAAGCTGTCTGTTGACGGTCTTCTCGATGACTTTGGCAGGGAAAGGGAGGAGCGAGATGGGGTGAAAGTTCTTGAGGTCGGTGGGGTCCGCTTTTGGTTTCTTCAGTAGGGCCGCAGTAGGGCGCTGAGCTCGGCGTGCTTCCAGCTCTCCGGGAAGGTGGCATTGTTGAAGGAGGCGTTGATGATGTCCCGCAGTTGGGGTGCGATGATGGAGTCGGCCTTGTTGAAAACGTGGTGGGTGCTTTCGCTTTGGTTCGTCTTGCGCCGGTCCAAGAATTTCACCTCTAGCGGCACAATACGAATGCCCCCGGCCGTCCCTCTTAATCATGGCCCCAGTTCCGAAAACCAACAAAATAGAACCGGAGTCCTATTCCATTATTCCCAGCTGAAGTATTCAGGCGACCGGCCTGCTTTGAACACTCTAATTTTTTCAAAGTTTAAGGGACGGCCGGGGGCATTCGTATTGTGCCGCTAGAGGTGAAATTCTTGGACCGGCGCAAGACGAACCAAAGCGAAAGCATTTGCCAAGATTGATTCATCTTTGATTTGATCAAATATTATAATTTATAGGTTTAGGACCATTGTTTGTTTATAATTACAATCACCCAGGTCCATACCTTATGGGCCACCCCATTCTCGTAATGGTTACCTTTGTGCAGCATGACTGCGAGGGTTGTTTCTGTCTTTATGTTTTGTCTATTGGAGGGCAAGTCTGGTGCCAGCAGCCGTGGGAATTCCAGCTCCAATAGCGTATATTAAAGTTGCTGCAGTTAAAAAGCTCGTAGTTGGATCTTGGGATCGAGCTGGCGGTCCGCTGCGAGGCGAGCTACCGCCTGTCCCAGCCCCTGCCTCTCGGCGCCCCCTTGATGCTCTTGACTGAGTGTCCTGGGGGTCCGAAGCGTTTACTTTGAAAAAATTTAAATTATAGTGTTTAAAGCAGGCCGGTCGCCTGAATACTTCAGCTAGGAATAATGGAATAGGACTCCGGTTCTATTTTGTTGGTTTTCGGAACTGGGGCCATGATTAAGAGGGACGGCCGGGGGCATTCATATTGTGCCGCTAGAGGTGAAATTCTTGGACCGGCGCAAGACGAACCAAAGCGAAAGCATTTGCCAAGATTGATTCATCTTTGATTTGATCAAATATTATAATTTATAGGTTTAGGACCATTGTTTGTTTATAATTACATTCACCCAGGTCCATACCTTATGGGCCACCCCATTCTCGTAATGGAAGACGTGGTGGGGGCAGGGGTCGGTCGGAGATCCGGAGTGGATGGTGTTCATCGTGCGAGCTGTGTCTTCGGTGGTCACAGTGGTCCAGGTGCGGAGGGTGGTGGTGGAGGGCGTTGGTTCGACGGTTGGGTGCATTGATGGTGCGCCGAAGCTGTTGTGGATGTTGGCGATCTTGCGGTGGAAGAGCGAGGCGAGAGAGTCGCAAAGGTCTTGTGAAGGAGTGATGTCGTTGTTGCCGGTGCTGGGGTTGGAGAACTCCTTGACGATGCTGAAGAGTTCCTTGCTGTCGTGGGTGTTGTTGTCCAGTCGTTCCTTCAGAGATTTCTTCTTGGTAGTGCGGATAAGCTGGTGGTGCTTGCGGGTGGCGTGTTTGAGGGCGGTCATGTTGTCCATGGTCTGGTCGAGGAGCCAGGCTTTCTCGAGGGTGCGGCAGATTTTCTTGGAGTCCTTGAGTTCGTCGGTGAACCAGGAGGCTTTCTTGCTTCTGGGTCTGCTGGTAGGGTTCTTAAGTGGCGCAAGGTCATCAGCGCAGTCGGACAGCCACTTCGTGAGGTTGCATGCTGCTTCGGTGGGGTCCATTGTGCTGGTGGGTGGGTTCTGACTGAGGGAGGTGGTGAGATGTTCGGCGGTGATCTTGCTCCAGCTCCTGTGAGGAATCTGTGGCGGGTGGTGGTGGGTCGTGGTTCTTTTGAAGCTGAAGTGGACGCAGCTGTGGTTGGTCCAGTGAAGTCCTGTGGAGTGGCTGCGGATGGTGTTCTTGTGGACGATGGCAATGCCTCCTCCAGTCTGGTTGACGCGGTCCCTCCGGGTGATCTTCTATCCGTCCGGAATGGCGATGGCTATGTCGGGCGCTGAGGAGGCGTTCATCCAGGTTTCTGTCAGGAAGGCGACGTCTGGAGATGTGGTGTCGAGGAGGTTCCAGAGTTCCATGGCGTGTCTGTGGACGGAGCGGGTGTTGAGAAGGATGCACTTCAGGTGGTTACTGCTGGTGATCGTCTTGGCTCATTGACCATCTGTCCAGGTGGGTGGAGGTTGAACCCATTACTACACCCAATTCCAAGAGCGTTATTAACTGTTTGAATGCCATCTTCCTCAGGGAGGGTTATCCTGAGGAAATTTTGAAGGATAACGGTGTTAAATTCATTTCACAAGAAATTAATTCATTTCTGCACTCTTGTGGCATCAAAGACACCAGGACTCCACTTTACCATCCACAAAGTAATAGCAAAGCTGAGAGGTTTAACAGGGTTGTAGTGGAGTGTGTGCAGGCAGCCTTTAGATCAAAATCCTGTGTTTTTCAAGCCGTGAAGGATCTTGCCTGGTTGTATCGCACTTCACCTCATGTCGCTACCAATTTTTCTCCCTTCAAACTGAGGAGGGGCAGAAAAGCTTCCTCCCAAGTATATCCCTTCTGGATGGTCAAATCCTTTCATCAAGGTTGCGACATGAGGTGCATGTGGGGATCTGCCAGTAAAACTTGCACTGAAGCTTGTCCCAAACCTCATCAATTCTCCAGCACGAAAGAAACTCACAGACTCCATGTTGGTGACTGGGTCAGGGTCAAAAATCCTATCTCAGTAAGAAAAGTTTTTTCTAAATTTCTAGAATCACAACAACTTGTATAAATCCGTAAGAACGCTGTTAAGTTGTCTAATGGAAATTGGTGGAGTACTCCTTGTGTCGCCAATAACCTTGTATTCATTCTGAAACTGTCAAGGTCAACCAAAATATTAGACCACGAAAATTACATGACTATGTTTAAGTTTTATTACTTATCTATTCACTTTGTTTTCTGTTTTCACTAACCCCTTTCACTATCCTATAATTATTTTATCAAAAGGGGGGAGGTGTGGTGATGTGATACTGGCCGAGGCCTATGAATGTTGTGATGTCACCTAGATTGTTGGCAGACATCCTGCCCTAAATGTCCTGACAGTGGCAGTTGCTGCTTGTGCCTGGTACCAGCTGGGACGGCTCTCTGTACCACCAATAAATATTACTCCTGTTTTTACAACTGTGTCCTCTTCATTTCGCATCACACAACTTATTCTGCTTTTGCTCTGGAAGTGTTGATCTGGGTGCGGGCGGGGGTACCCTTCCAGTACAGGGAAAAGATTAAAGATTCGGAGGGGAGGTATGTGGTGGTACTTGGGAACCTTGATGGACATGACATTGCTCTGGGGAGCATCTATGCTCCTAATACGGAGCAACCAGCCTTTTTCTCACAGTTGTCCAGGAAGTTGGCACCCTATTTTAGCGGCTCAGTATTGCTTGGAGGGCATTTTAATTGTATAGCAGACGTGATCTTGGACAGCCCGCACCCCCGCTCCCTAATACCCACTGTTAGACCTGACATCTTTGGCGTGAGTTCTTCCCCTATAGTTTGCCTCTGCTACCTGGATTTGTGATGCTATGCTGAATTTTGTTTTGCTGGTTTAGATGTATTGGACACTCTGCCACTGCTAATCAGTGTCAGAGTGTAAGTGCTCCTAAGGTAAAATATCATATTTGATTGGATATACCTGATTGGCATATCTGTATCACCAGGAAGTCCCTAGTAATGTGCACGGTGTGTGCCAGGGTTGGTGATGTCAGATGCTACTAGTGGTTCTGCAGCGCTGATTGCGCCACCCACATGTGTAGCTTTAAAATGGTGTCTCAGGCCTGCCTTTGCAGGCCTGCCTGCAGTCTCTAGGACTGCCATGTCACCCTGGTCAGTGTCCACACTGACTGGGCCTAACCCTTCCCTTTTTGTGCACATCAGTCATCCCTATGGAAGGCCCAAGGTACCCCCCTGGGCAGGATGCGGTGTATGTAAAAGGTAGGGCATGTACTAGCGCAGATACCATGCCCTGGTAGTGAACAACAGCATTTTTATGTGCTCACTGCTGCAAGGTTATCTTGCTCCTTAGGATAACATGGGAGAGGCTGGGGCCAATGGCTGTCAGCCTAACTCCTCATAGGAACAAGATAAGACATGAGTGTTTCATATCCCTGCGCTCAGCATTTAATAACCCATCTTTTGTGAGGGGTGGTTTTTAAATCCTGAGTGGGAGAATAGTACTTTTAGAGAAGTCGCTATTCTCCTGTCTGACCCTCCTGTGTGCCTGGGTATGGTTGGGGATTGACTGTCTGGTTTGGAAGTGACAGGAGCAGGAAGCCCCCAGGGGGTTAGATGAGTCAGCCCTTTGATGGGGCGCTGGTATTAGCATCTGGAAGTGAAGGGGGAGGTAGCACCTGGAAATAGCTAGGGATGTGCCTGCCTGCCACAACACTGGCTCCAACCTCCTGCTGGGTGGCTGACAACCCTGCCCCTCTCCTTGAAAGAAACCAGGAAGATCAGATAACGAAGTGCTCCACTCCACCCAGATCTGGGATCAGACAAGGATTCAGGGTTCAATGCACAAGGAACTTCAAAGAACTTCTAGGGACTTCAAAGGACTTCAAAGCTTTTTTGGGGTATAAGTATAGGACCCCTGTCCCCAGAAAATCAGATTCTACAACAATCAAGAAGGAACCTCTGCTGGAAGAAGGACTGAAGAACTGAAGGAAGATTGCCTTGCTGTGTGCTCTAAGGGCTGACCTGTTCTGCTAACCTACTGAGCTGAGGAGAAGAGGGACTTTGCTGTGTGCTGTGACCCTGCTTGAAACCTACAAAGACTTTTGCTGTGTGCTGTGTCTTGCTGTGAATCTCCAAGGGCCTGAGAAGAGCTGGCCTCCTGTCTGCAACCCAGGACTACAAAGGTTGCCCCAGAAGAAACTACTGTGTTTGCTAAGATCTGCTGTGCCCTCCTGCTTGCCTTGCTGTGTGTTCCTGGAAGCGTGGGTTCGATCTGAAGAATCGGAAGAGATCGAGTGTGGGGCGCGCTGGCTGCTCTGAGTGTCTAGGAGCGCCGCGCTGAAGATTCCCTACAAGTTGCACCACTGTTCGACGTGCTCATCGGCACGTGTGGGGCTGAAGAAGTGTTGTCGGTGTTCCCAAGGGGTTAAATCGCACTCCGTGCGGAGTCGCGTGACCTGTGACCCCGGGAGCTATAAATTCTTGCCATCGGACTTCACCGCCGGGGCCTAGGGCCCACGAAACCAACTTGCAAACTGATCGGCACCTTGGCTGATGCACGAAGGGGCCGCGACCTGATTGGTTGTTGCCTGGAGGCTCGTCGGAGAAGACGCGCTGTGATTGGCCGCTGCTGTAAGCTGTTCTCGTGAGCTGCGCATCGATTGGAGGAAGTGCCGCCGCGTCATCGGAAGCTGTCCCTGGAGCCGCGCTGTGAGTGGCTGACTCCGGAGAACTCCTCGACGTCAGCGAGAAGCCTGCAAACGCAGCAACCGGATTGGAGAAGCCGCTTTCAGCACCTGAAGCCTGCGACAACGATCGTACCTGCGAGGGTGAGTCTGAAACCCTAAAGAGAGAGAGATTGCCTGCCCCCAGCACCCGGTATTGACACCGGCTGCAGAGGAAGCGCTGGGGCTGTGCAAGTGACTACGTTCGCCTCGGAAGTATTCTTGGGCGTGCGCATCATCCCCCGAAGGTCCCGCATTGAGCGTGGGACACGGGGACCAACGACAAGTGCCCGATCTCCCCATTGAGAAGGGGGGAACCTGAGTAGAAGGAGCGGTGCTCCTGCTAGGGCCAAGTACAGTTTAGGAAGCACGTTTTTGAGTGCTGAATTCCTACGCCTGAGTCATTCTATCACGATCTATTTTTGAGAGACTAGAGACTATTTTGAAACTTTCCTAAAACAAGTGCCTACCTGAAACAAGAAGAAGAGTGATAAGAGAAATACGTGCAATGCTTATGTGATTTTATTTACAGTACAAATCAACAACAGAATAACTGTGGGTCAACAAAGTAGTGTCTAGTATATAGTGTGTCTGAGTGGTTGCGTGGATGTTGAACAAGATGTTAAAGCAGCACGCAACAAAGTATCGCACTGGATGGGAAGATATCCATCAGTTACTCATTCTATTCCGCCCTATCATCATTTGAAACCTTTCCCATAGCAACGAAGACAAGTTGTTGCCACTTCAACAAGGAAAGGGAGATGCGCGGTGAAGTGGATTTTAGTGATAACTGAGGAGCAGTGCAAGAAAAGTGAGTGAAAAAAAGAAGAGAAAAAGGTGCTCTATATTAAAAATTGATAGTAAACGCTGAAGAGCTTTATTCTGGTGCCGTTTACGTCCAAGATTAAAAAAATATGGTAGATTAGTGCAAAACAACCAGTGAGTAACCCAAATAGTCACTGGTCTGTAATGGTCGACATGTTTCTGCGTTTTTTTGATCAACAAAGTATCATCCGCTTCATCAGGACCTTTAGTGTTTGCTACTGCTCAATGTGCGATACATAAATATTTGATACAGTTGTCACCTGATCAAACCTGATAATCCTCCTATAAGGTCAGAGGAACGTGCCTCTCCTCACCTGGCCACAGCTCAGGAAGATAGTGCACCTCTCTGCCCGTCGGTACACTCTGCAGCCGTCTGTGCTGCTCGGGGAGGTGATTTGTACTTGTGTTAAGGGGACTATAACTGTGTGGTCTTAAAAAAATTCCCTAGGACCCTCTATTTACCCGTTTGTTGTTTTTATTTTATTTACAGTGCCAAAACTAGATAAAAGTTATTTATGTATAACTCACCCATTGAGAAGGGGGGAACCTGAGTAGAAGGAGCGGTGCTCCTGCTAGGGCCAAGTACAGTTTAGGAAGCACGTTTTTGAGTGCTGAATTCCTACACCTGAGTCATTCTATCACGATCTATTTTTGAGAGACTAGAGACTATTTTGAAACTTTCCTAAAACAAGTGCCTACCTGAAACAAGAAGAAGAGTGATAAGAGAAATACGTGCAATGCTTATGTGATTTTATTTACAGTGCCAAAACTAGATAAAAGTTTTTTATGTATAACTCACCTGTGTGGTCTCAGTTTGTGGTGTACATTGGGGGGTCATTGTAACCGAATGCAAATACTTACACATTGCCTTAGGGATAAGCCTGACTGCTCGAGCCAAGCTACCTAGAGGGAGCAGGGTTTATCTATAGTGTGTGTCCCTGTGCCCTGACTAGATGCAAGGGTCCCTATTTGGTCTAAGGTGCCTACCTCAGCCAACTAGAGACCCCCAGATCTAACATTGTTGGTCAGCGGTGCGGATTAGAGCCAGTATTTGCATTTGACCTACAGTGATTCCTTGTACATCACTAGTCTAGTAGCAGCAATAGATTGCACAATTTTTTTTTCCTTCTTTGAAGTCATTTTCTGGTGAAACCTATTTTTGGAGGACCTAGGAAGTATCATGTCTCTGATAGAAGGACGCGAGGAGATAGCGGAGCTGCAGTTTGAGGTAGAAGAGTTACTCATTTACAAAAAGGAGCAACTTAAGCAATTCTGCAAGCAGCTCAAGTGCCCAGTGAAGGGCAGCGCTAACAAGGAAGAGCTACAGAAAGCTCTAAGGGCCTGGTGGGAGGCCAAGAATGTTGTAACAGAGGATACTACTGGAGAAGATGGAGCACAGGAGCATGGGTTTGAACCCAATGAGTTACCAGTGAGAGTGCCAGCTTTTAGGGCTGGCAGCGTCCATTCTAGTAGGGGTTTTTCTCCAGAGGAGCTGGAGGAAAATGAGAAGATTAGGGCCCATGAGATTGAACTTTTTAAAACAACAAGCGGGGTTGCTGAACTGTTCCTAATAGGAAAGAGGAATAGAGAATGGGCTGTACCTTAGGGGTATAATATCACCCTTGGGCATCCATTAGGTTGGACATGTTTGCCTCACACACCCCGAAGGATGTCATGCTTCATCATCGGCGGTTGCTCCTCGTCGGGGAGGCGGTGCAATCCCCGACGGGCTCACCTCAAAGAGGGGCTCTTTAGCGGAGATCTTTTTGTCCACTTGCCTGTTGATAAAGTGTCGGTATGTGGGCTAGGGCAATAGTATCCTAAAAAAGGTAAGGTTTAAAATATAGTAGAGGGTCCCGGAAAAAACTTTATTCTGGAGGTCCTCCTACTATTGTTAAAAGGTGAAGTATAGTTTGCAAGGTCACGGAAAGTTACGTGCCGTGTTTCAAACTAGACTAATGTGATGGTCAGTCGATATGTTTCTCGCTTGGGTTCTTCCCGCGATTCTTCAGGACCTAGTGAAAGTGTGAGTGAGTGTTTAAGACAAGGACATGCTAGTGTCATGAGCCTAGTGTGTTACCTCAGGGGAATCCTGTGCCTGAAGTATGGAAATACAAAAAGAGACATTAATGCAGGTATCGTTACAAATGTCAACAATGGTAACAGCCAATTAAAGCATCTCAGTGCAGTGAAGTGGAAGTGGTGTGTGTGAAGTTACACATACGAACATGCCTGTGGTGTACAGAGAGTGTGTAGTGTAGTGAACACTCTCATGCCTATGTCCGTGGTGTTTAAAACAGTGGTTAAAACCAGTGGTAAAAAACACAACTGCTATCTCTAGGAGAGAACTCTAATCAGGGAAGGCAATTACTGATGTGGTAAATATCAGACTCACCTAAAGGTCTTGGATAAATAACCACCTGAGTACTCGACGGGTCGGAACAACAGAAGTTGCCTCTAGATCAGGCTAGAGAAGGAGAACTATGGTTAAAGAAGTTCAGGGTATCAAATTCTACCATACTTGGCAACTCGGGGATTGTCTGATCTTACCTTTGGTTATCCGTGTCCGTGCTGAGTCACCTACCCATCACCGCCGAGCTCGAATAGGTAATGGACTAGCGGGGTGTGGGTTATTTATAGGTGGACTCGTCATGAGTAGGCGTCAGGTAACGCCCTATGTGTAGGTCACGTGGTAACCAAGGTGATACCGGCCATGATGGAGTGGTGTACTCAGTGTTTAAGCAGATGTGGGTTAAATCCATTGACAAGGCACCGCATGTTCACAGTGAATGCCAGGGGATGTCCTCGTTCAGACCTTGTCTGTCTGTAGAAAGGCGGTGTACCCACCTTTGTTCTTTACGGAACAGAGCGTTTTTTGGGCAATTTGGACTTGCCTCAAGGATCACCCATTGTATGCAGTCGGCGCTGTGTTGGTTCTCTAGATAGTGTTTGCACATCTTGGTGTGCGACTTTTTGCACCGAAAATTACTGCGGTGTTCGGTGATCCTTGTTTTAATCGTGCGTGTGGTCATCCCAATATACTTAAGACCACATGGGCAAGTTAGCATATAGATGCAGTGAGTGGTATTACAGTTTGTGTGCCCCTGGATAACCCACTTGAAAGTGTCGGTGAGCTGTATTGTCTTTTGGGGAGTGGTGTATTTGCAAACCCCACAGTTACCGCATGGGTAGTGACCGGTGACTGGTGGCATGTTCCATAGTGTCTGCTGGGAACTCTTTCTAGTAATCTTCGGTCTCGTGTGGATCAATATGTCCTTCACGTTCTGTGTCCTTTTGAAAGCAAACCTAGGTTGTTCAAAGGGTATATCCCCTGTGTTGAGGATTCCCCAGTGACGTTTGATGGTGTTTTTAATCTTGGTTGACAATTGGGTAAATGTCGTCACACAAGTGATGGGTTGGTTTTCAATTGGTGGTTTTTCCCGTCTCTCTAGGAGTGCCTCTCTGTTGTTGTTTCTTGCTCGCTTTTTCGCTTTTGTGACCTCTCCTTTCAGGTAGCCTCTATCTAGTAGGTTTCTAGAGAGGATGGTTGATTCCTTTTTGTAGTCTGCAATATTACTACAATTCCGTCTGATCCGAAGGAATTGCCCAAAAGGAAGGTTGTTCCTTAAGGCTTTGGGATGGTAGCTCTCAAAATGTAGGAGGCTGTTACGGTCTGTTGGTTTCCTAAACATTGTTGTCTGGAGTCCACCCTCTTTCAGTTGTACAGTGAGGTCAAGAAAAGCAATCTCTTTAGGCGATGAAGACATAGTGAATCGAAGATATGGATTCAGTGAGTTAACCCATATGAAGAAGGCCTCATGTGAGTTGGGACGGCCCGACCATAGGATCAGGATATCGTCAATGAAACGTTTCCACATTATGATGTTTGCTGAGAATGGGTTGGATTGGTGGTGGATGTGTTTGTCCTCAAAATCCGCCATATACAGACATGCCACCGACGGCGCAAAGGTGCTGCCCATCGATGTGCCTTGGGTCTGGTGGAAGAATTGACCCTTGAACTCAAAGAAGTTCTCAGTGAGCGCAAGGGTTGCGCATTCCATAATGAATGACGGTGGGGTGTCAGAGTCCCACTCCTCCATCCTCAGGCGTGATTCAATTACCTCTAGAGTAGCCCTCTGTGGGATGTTGGTATAGAGGGCTTCAACATCTAGGGTGATCAAAAGGTCAACTTGGTTAGCATTGCCGATTGAGTTGAGATGCCGTAGGGTGTCGGCCGTGTCCTGAATGTAAGAAGGGATGCGTTTGACCAACGGCTGGAGAAAATGGTCGCAAAATTTCGACAATGGTTCTAATACCGAGTCGATACCAGAAACTATCGGTCTCCCCGGGACTGGTCTTGTCCCTTTATGAATCTTTGGAAGGGTGTAGAAGTAGGGAACCCTCGGGTTCTTTTGGTTCAAAAATTCTGCCTCCTTCTTACTGATCCAGCGTTCACATTCAGCGGTTTCCACCAAGCCTGCGATGGTTGTTTGCAGGCGAGGGGTCGGATCACATGGAATGGGGGTGTAGTACCGATTGTCGTTAAGTTGCCTAAGGCACTCAAGCTCGTAGTCTTTGGTGTTCATTAAAACAGTGGCCCCGCCTTTATCAGCTTGTTTTATAGTGATGAGAGGGTCGTCTGCCAATGTTTTAAGTATCTCCATGTCTTTCCGGGAGATATTGGAGTGGGTCTTTTTCCTGTCAAGGGTCTCGATATCTTTCAGTACCGCCTGTTCAAAGGTCAGGACTTCATTAGGAACCATCCCATTGTGGGGTGTAAATGTCGACTGGTTATGTAAACCTGACGCAGGCGGTACTGAAAGATATCGAGACCCTTGACAGGAAAAAGACCCACTCCAATATCTCCCGGAAAGACATGGAGATACTTAAAACATTGGCAGACGACCCTCTCATCACTATAAAACAAGCTGATAAAGGCGGGGCCACTGTTTTAATGAACACCAAAGACTACGAGCTTGAGTGCCTTAGGCAACTTAACGACAATCGGTACTACACCCCCATTCCATGTGATCCGACCCCTCGCCTGCAAACAACCATCGCAGGCTTGGTGGAAACCGCTGAATGTGAACGCTGGATCAGTAAGAAGGAGGCAGAATTTTTGAACCAAAAGAACCCGAGGGTTCCCTACTTCTACACCCTTCCAAAGATTCATAAAGGGACAAGACCAGTCCCGGGGAGACCGATAGTTTCTGGTATCGACTCGGTATTAGAACCATTGTCGAAATTTTGCGACCATTTTCTCCAGCCGTTGGTCAAACGCATCCCTTCTTACATTCAGGACACGGCCGACACCCTACGGCATCTCAACTCAATCGGCAATGCTAACCAAGTTGACCTTTTGATCACCCTAGATGTTGAAGCCCTCTATACCAACATCCCACAGAGGGCTACTCTAGAGGTAATTGAATCACGCCTGAGGATGGAGGAGTGGGACTCTGACACCCCACCGTCATTCATTATGGAATGCGCAACCCTTGCGCTCACTGAGAACTTCTTTGAGTTCAAGGGTCAATTCTTCCACCAGACCCAAGGCACATCGATGGGCAGCACCTTTGCGCCGTCGGTGGCATGTCTGTATATGGCGGATTTTGAGGACAAACACATCCACCACCAATC
Source organism: Lissotriton vulgaris (assembly GCF_964263255.1). Lineage (NCBI taxonomy): Eukaryota > Metazoa > Chordata > Amphibia > Caudata > Salamandridae > Lissotriton > Lissotriton vulgaris. The sequence goes on from NC_141691.1 coordinate 237,915,475, forward strand.
CAACCCATTCTCAGCAAACATCATAATGTGGAAACGTTTCATTGACGATATCCTGATCCTATGGTCGGGCCGTCCCAACTCACATGAGGCCTTCTTCATATGGGTTAACTCACTGAATCCATATCTTCGATTCACTATGTCTTCATCGCCTAAAGAGATTGCTTTTCTTGACCTCACTGTACAACTGAAAGAGGGTGGACTCCAGACAACAATGTTTAGGAAACCAACAGACCGTAACAGCCTCCTACATTTTGAGAGCTACCATCCCAAAGCCTTAAGGAACAACCTTCCTTTTGGGCAATTCCTTCGGATCAGACGGAATTGTAGTAATATTGCAGACTACAAAAAGGAATCAACCATCCTCTCTAGAAACCTACTAGATAGAGGCTACCCGAAAGGAGAGGTCACAAAAGCGAAAAAGCGAGCAAGAAACAACAACAGAGAGGCACTCCTAGAGAGACGGGAAAAACCACCAATTGAAAACCAACCCATCACTTGTGTGACGACATTTACCCAATTGTCAACCAAGATTAAAAACACCATCAAACGTCACTGGGGAATCCTCAACACAGGGGATATACCCTTTGAACAACCTAGGTTTGCTTTCAAAAGGACACAGAACGTGAAGGACATATTGATCCACACGAGACCGAAGATTACTAGAAAGAGTTCCCAGCAGACACTATGGAACATGCCACCAGTCACCGGTCACTACCCATGCGGTAACTGTGGGGTTTGCAAATACACCACTCCCCAAAAGACAATACAGCTCACCGACACTTTCAAGTGGGTTATCCAGGGGCACACAAACTGTAATACCACTCACTGCATCTATATGCTAACTTGCCCATGTGGTCTTAAGTATATTGGGATGACCACACGCACGATTAAAACAAGGATCACCGAACACCGCAGTAATTTTCGGTGCAAAAAGTCGCACACCAAGATGTGCAAACACTATCTAGAGAACCAACACAGCGCCGACTGCATACAATGGGTGATCCTTGAGGCAAGTCCAAATTGCCCAAAAAACGCTCTGTTCCGTAAAGAACAAAGGTGGGTACACCGCCTTTCTACAGACAGACAAGGTCTGAACGAGGACATCCCCTGGCATTCACTGTGAACATGCGGTGCCTTGTCAATGGATTTAACCCACATCTGCTTAAACACTGAGTACACCACTCCATCATGGTCGGTATCACCTTGGTTACCACGTGACCTACACATAGGGCGTTACCTGACGCCTACTCATGACGAGTCCACCTATAAATAACCCACACCCCGCTAGTCCATTACCTATTCGAGCTCGGCGGTGATGGGTAGGTGACTCAGCACGGACACGGATAACCAAAGGTAAGATCAGACAATCCCCGAGTTGCCAAGTATGGTAGAATTTGATACCCTGAACTTCTTTAACCTTAGTTCTCCTTCTCTAGCCTGATCTAGAGGCAACTTCTGTTGTTCCGACCCGTCGAGTACTCAGGTGGTTATTTATCCAAGACCTTTAGGTGAGTCTGATATTTACCACATCAGTAATTGCCTTCCCTGATTAGAGTTCTCTCCTAGAGATAGCAGTTGTGTTTTTTACCACTGGTTTTAACCACTGTTTTAAACACCACGGACATAGGCATGAGAGTGTTCACTACACTACACACTCTCTGTACACCACAGGCATGTTCGTATGTGTAACTTCACACACACCACTTCCACTTCACTGCACTGAGATGCTTTAATTGGCTGTTACCATTGTTGACATTTGTAACGATACCTGCATTAATGTCTCTTTTTGTATTTCCATACTTCAGGCACAGGATTCCCCTGAGGTAACACACTAGGCTCATGACACTAGCATGTCCTTGTCTTAAACACTCACTCACACTTTCACTAGGTCCTGAAGAATCGCGGGAAGAACCCAAGCGAGAAACATGTCGACCGACCATCACATTAGTCTAGTTTGAAACACGGCACGTAACTTTCCGTGACCTTGCAAACTATACTTCACCTTTTAACAATAGTAGGAGGACCTCCAGAATAAAGTTTTTTCCGGGACCCTCTACTATATTTTAAACCTTACCTTTTTTAGGATACTATTGCCCTAGCCCACATACCCACACTTCATCAACAGGCAAGTGGACAAAAAGATCTCCGCTAAAGAGCCCCTCTTTGAGGTGAGCCCGTCGGGGATTGCACCGCCTCCCCGACGAGGAGCAACCGCCGATGATGAAGCATGACAACCTTCGGGGTGTGTGAGGCAAACATGTCCAACCTAATGGATGCCCAAGGGTGATATTATACCCCTAAGGTACAGCCCATTCTCTATTCCTCTTTCCTATTAGGAACAGTTCAGCAACCCCGCTTGTTGTTTGAGTACTCTGCACACGGGCACACGCTGTAACTGGACCTTCCACCTCCTCTTTTGAGGTGGTAATCGGTGCCCGTTCGATCCATTGATCACACTCCCTCTTTGTTGACGACGATTGAACTTTTTAAACTCAGAGCTCAAGCAGAAGAAAGGAAACTACGCCTTGACAGTGAAAAGAAGGCGGAGGAAAGGAGGAATGCTCTTGCTTTGGAAGAGAAGAAACTTCATTTGGCCCATGAGTTGAGCTTGGCTTGAGGGAATTGGAGCTTAAAGCCAAGCAAGTGGATTCCAGTTTAAATGGTGGCAGCGCACAACCAGTACAAGCGGGTAAAGTATACATACCAAAAGATCTGGTGCAGAATTATCAGAAGGGTGAGGCTATCTATGCATGGTTTAGATCCTATGAGCTTTCCTTGAAGATGAATGAAGTGCCTGAAAAGAGTTGTGGGGCAGGTTTGTGGAAGCATTTTGAGGCCTCTGGGAGGGATGTGTTAGCACCCTTAGAAGCAGCAGGAACCTTAGCCTACCCCACTATGAAGGAGGCCTTATGCCTCAGGTATGGGCTCACACCAGAACAGTACCGCCAGAAGTTTAGAAACTTTAAGAAGCTTGATTCAAGTACATGGGTGGAGTGTGTGGGTATGTACACGCGTGCACTGGAGGGTTGGATAAAAGGCAGCAAAGTAACTGATTATGTGGGGTTGTGTCACTTGATTAGTTGGGAGCACTTAAGTAGTTTGTGTGTTCCAGAGCTGCGCCAGCATCTGTTAGACTGCAAGTTAACTGAGCCCAGTGAGCTTGCTAAAGAGGCAGACCGTTGGACTAGTACCAGGGTTCACAAAGGGGTGGTAAGTACCACAGCCAAAGGTGGACAGGGTCCCCAGCAGAAAGGGGGGAGGACAAGGGTAACCGTAAGGAGGTCACTAAAGGGCCCCAAGACAGTTCCAAGGAAAAGGAGTCCCAACCCCCTCAGCCTAAGAAGCCGGGGCCCCCTAAGGGCAACAGACCTCCCCCAACTTGCTATGCTTGTAGGGAGGTGGGGCACATTACTCCCAAATGTCCCAAGAAACCCCCAGCAGCTCCTGCTGTTGCGCCAGTCCCAGGGTTGAGTAGTGCAGCTTTGGGAGGGGTTTTGATTTCTAGTAGGGATGTGGGTGTTGCTATGATGACCCTAGTCTCATTAGGAGACCAAGAGATGGTCCAGGATCCTATCGTGCCCGATAACACTAAAAAATACGGGCAGAAGGTGATCATCAATGGAAAGGAGATTGAGGCTTTGAGAGACACAGGGGCCAGTGTGACATCTGTTAGGTGTCAGTGGGTGTCTGAAGAGCAGGTAATTCCCAATCTCCTCCGTCCTGTAATGGCCTCTGACAGCTCAGTGCGCCTTTGTAAGATAGCGTGTGTTCCTTTTGAATGGGGAGGAGTCTCTGGTTCTTTGGAAGTCTGTGTTAGTGATGCCCTACCTGTAGATTGTCTGTTGGGTAACGACCTAGAGAATTCTCCATGGAAGGAAGTAGAGCACAGAACTCATTTAGGGATGTTAGGACTGCCGGATTGGATCTGTGTGACCACTCGTGTAGTGACAGCTAGTCAGGGTGAATCAGTGGAACTGGAGCCTGGAATAATGGCCCAGGTACCTGTCAAGAGAGGAAAGGGCAGAGGGCGCGGGAAATCGGCCCCCACTGTTCCCACGGTCCAGGAGGAGGCAGAACCTGAGGGGGATGCCCTGGAACCTACAGGGGAACAGGTGGCTGAACTAGGGGAATTGCCTGAGCTGACCCATTGGCAGCAAGAGGGTGGTCCCTCCAGGGAGGACTTTTGCCAAGCACAGAAGGAGTGCCCTTCTCTCGCTGGTGTGCGGCAGCAGGCTGCAGACCAGGCAGCAGGCCTTAGCTCCAAAGAGCACTGGATTTACTGGGAGGATGACTTACTTTATAGTGAGCCTAAATTTGCTGAGCCCGGTGCAGCCCGTCTGCTGGTAGTACCCGAGCGCTTCAGAAACTTCCTACTGGGTCTGGCTCATGACGTGCCTCTTGCAGGACATCTGGGGCAAGACAAGACCTATCACAGGCTTGTCACCCATTTTTACTGGCCCCAGATGAAGAAGCATGTCAGTACCTTTTGTAAGTCATGTCAAACTTGCCAATCCAGTGGTAAAAGCGGGAAGAAGTGCGTGGCACCTCTCCAGCCTTTTCCAGTGGTGAGCACCCCTTTTGAGCGGGTGGGCATTGATATAGTGGGACCCTTGGACCCCAAGACAGCCTTAGGCAACAGGTTTATCCTGGTCTTGGTGGACCATGCCACTAGATACCCAGAAGCAGTCCCTCTCAGAACAATCACAGCCCCCGTGGTGGGTCGCGCATTGATGGGGATCTTTTCCCGTGTGGGATTCCCCAGAGAGGTGGTCTCAGACCGAGGGACTAACTTCATTTCTAGATACATGAAGTCTCTGTGGGAGGAGTGCGGAGTAACTTATAAGTTTACCACTCCTTACCACCCTCAAGGAAATGGGTTGGTTGAAAGGTTCAACCGCACCCTCAAGGGCATGATTATGGGCCTTGAAGAACTCATGAGGCGGAAGTGGGACGTCTTGTTACCATGCCTGTTGTTTGCCTACAGGAAGGTGCCACAGAAGTCCTTAGGGTTCAGTCCCTTTGAACTGCTGTATCGCCACCCTGTCAGAGGACCTCTCACACTGGTGAAAGAGGGTTGGGAGAAATCCCGTGGGAAAACCCCCCAGGATGTGTTCAGCTATGTGCTGGCCATCCGCAACCAGACCCTGCGCTTCAGGAAGCTCGCTCAAGAGAACCTAGAAGCCAGCCAGGAAGAAATGAAAAGGTAGTATGATCAGAATGCCACTCTGATTGAATTTCAACCTGGGCAGAAAGTGTGGGTAATGGCGCCAGTGGAGCCTTGTGCACTCCGTGACGAGTGGACTGGACCATATGAGGTGGTAGAGCGCAAGAGCGAGGTGACTTACCTGATCAACATGAAGACTCCTAGGATGCCCCTGAGAGTCTTGCATGTTAACCGCCTCAAGCCACACTTTGAGAGGGCTGAAGTAGCTATGCTCATGGCTACAGATGATGGAGGAGAGGAGGAGAATAACCCTCTTCCTGACCTCCTGGCAAGCAAAGAGAAAGATGGGTCAGTAGATGGCGTGATTCTCTCACCTACTCTGACCCCAGTACAACAGCAAGACTGTCCCCAAGTGTTGGGACAGTTTGCCTCCCTGTTTTCCCTGATCCCAGGTATCACCAACTTGTGCGTCCATGATGTGGACACTGGGGACAGCCCACCTGTGAAACAGAAGTTTTACAGAGTGGCTGACAAGGTCAGGGCTAGCATCAAGGAAGAGGTTTCCAAGATGTTGGCGCTAGGGGTAATTGAGCCCTCCAGCAGTCCCTGGGCTAGCCCAGTGGTCTTGGTTCATAAGAAATCTTCTACACCCGGTGGCACACCAGAACTTCGGTTTTGCATGGACTACCGTGGGCTCAATGCGGTCACTAAGACTGATGCACACCCCATCCCCAGAGCTGATGAGCTTGTGGATCGGTTGGGAGCTGCCAGGTATCTCAGCACCTTTGATTTGACTGCGGGGTACTGGCAGATTGCTTTGACTGAGGGAGCAAAGGAGAGGTCAGCATTTTCCACTCCAGAGGGGCATTTCCAATTTCGTGTTATGCCCTTTGGATTAAAAATTGCCCCTGCCACCTTCCAGAGATTGGTCAACCAGGTACTGACCGGGCTGGAGCAATTCAGCGCCGCCTACCTGGATGACATTGCTGTGTTCAGTTCCCTTTGGGAGGAACACCTGCAACACCTCTGTGAAGTGTTGAAGGCTCTGCAGAAGGCAGGCCTCACTGTCAAGGCCAGTAAGTGTCAGATAGGGCAGGGATCTGTTGTGTATTTAGGACACCAGGTAGGGAGCGGCCAGGTGGCGCCCCTCCAGGCGAAGATTAATACCATTCTGGCTTGGGAATCTCCCAAGACTCAGACAGAAGTGAGAGCCTTTTTAGGTCTCACTGGGTATTACAGACGGTTTATCAAGGGATATTGCACCATTGTCGCCCCCTTGACAGAACTAACTTCTAGAAACCAGCCTAAGAGAGTAAATTGGACTGAGGCCTGTCAAACTGCTTTTGATGCCCTGAAAACTGCAATGTGCACAGCACCAGTGCTGAAGGCACCTGACTTCTCTAGTGAGTTCATTGTGCAAACAGACGCTTCAGAGCAAGGTGTGGGAGCGGTGCTCTCACAGATGGATGACGAGGGCGGAGACCAACCTGTAGCTTTTATTAGCAAGAGATTACTCCCCAGGGAACCTAAATGGAGTGCCATTGAGAGGGAAGCATTTGCTGTGGTCTCGGCTCAGAAGAAGTTGAGGCCCTATCTGTTTGGGACTCACTTCCGTGTTCAGACCGATCACAGGCCCCTCAGATGGTTGATGCAGATGAGGGGTGAGAAGTCAAAACTGTTGAGGTGGTCAATTTCCCTACAGGGGATGGATTTCACGGTGGAACACCGTCCCGGTACAGAACACGCCAATGCTGACGGTCTGTCCAGGTTTTTCCGCCTTAGTGATGAGATCTCCCAAGAGGGTGGGTAGTTCTCCCCACTTTCAGCTGGAGGGGACACATGTTAGACCTGACATCTTTGGCGTGAGTTCTTCCCCTATAGTTTGCCTCTGCTACCTGGATTTGTGATGCTATGCTGAATTTCGTTTTGCTGGTTTAGATGTATTGGATACTCTGCCACTGCTAATCAGTGTCAGAGTGTAAGTGCTCCTAAGGTAAAATATCATATTTGATTGGATATACCTGATTGGCATATCTGTATCACCAGGAAGTCCCTAGTAATGTGCACTGTGTGTGCCAGGGTTGGTGATGTCAGATGCTACTAGTGGTTCTGCAGCGCTGATTGCACCACCCACATGTGTAGCTTTAAAATGGTGTCTCAGGCCTGCCTTTGCAGGCCTGCCTGCAGTCTCTAGGACTGCCATGTCACCCTGGTCAGTGTCCACACTGACTGGGCCTAACCCTTCCCTTTTTGTGCACATCAGTCATCCCTATGGAAGGCCCAAGGTACCCCCCTGGGCAGGATGCGGTGTATGTAAAAGGTAGGGCATGTACTAGTGCAGGTACCATGCCCTGGTAGTGAACAACAGCCATTTTATGTGCTCACTGCTGCAAGGTTATCCTGCTCCCAAGGATAACATGGGAGAGGCTGGGGCCAAAGGCTGTCAGCCTAACTCCTCATAGGAACAAGATAAGACTTGAGTGTTTCATATCCCTGCGCTCAGCATTTAATAACCCATCTTTTGTGAGGGGTGGTTTTTAAATCCTGAGTGGGAGAATAGTACTTTTAGAGAAGTCGCTATTCTCCTGTCTGACCCTCCTGTGTGCCTGGGTATGGTTGGGGATTGACTGTCTGGTTTGGAAGTGACAGGAGCAGGAAGCCCCCAGGGGGTTAGATGAGTCAGCCCTTTGATGGGCTGCTGGTATTAGCATCTGGAAGTGAAGGGGGGAGGTAGCACCTGGAAATAGCTAGGGATGTGCCTGCCTGCCACAACACTGGCTCCAACCTCCTGCTGGGTGGCTGACGACCCTGCCCCTCTCCTTGAAAGGAACCAGGAAGATCAGATAACGAAGTGCTCCACTCCACCCAGATCTGGGATCAGACAAGGATTCAGGGTCCAATGCACAAGGAACTTCAAAGAACTTCTAGGGACTTCAAAGGACTTCAAAGCCTTTTTGGGGTATAAGTATAGGACCCCTGTCCCCAGAAAATCAGATTCTACAACAATCAAGAAGGAACCTCTGCTGGAAGAAGGACTGAAGAACTGAAGGAAGATTGCCTTGCTGTGTGCTCTAAGGGCTGACCTGTTCTGCTAACCAACTGAGCTGAGGAGAAGAGGGACTTTGCTGTGTGCTGTGACCCTGCTTGAAACCTACAAAGACTTTTGCTGTGTGCTGTGTCTTGCTGTGAATCTCCAAGGGCCTGAGAAGAGCTGGCCTCCTGTCTGCAACCCAGGACTACAAAGGTTGCCCCAGAAGAAACTGCTGTGTTCGCTAAGATCTGCTGTGCCCTCCTGCTTGCCTTGCTGTGTGTTCCTGGAAGCGTGGGTTCGATCTGAAGAATCGGAAGAGATCGAGTGTGGAGCGCGCTGGCTGCTCTGAGTGTCTAGGAGCGCCGCGCTGAAGATTCCCTACAAGTTGCACCACTGTTCGACGTGCTCATCGGCACGTGTGGGCTGAAGAAGTGTTGTCGGTGTTCCCAAGGGGTTAAATCGCACTCCATGCGGAGTCGCGTGACCTGTGACCCCGGGAGCTGTAAATTCTTGCCATCGGACTTCACCGCCGTGGCCTAGGGCCCGCGAAACCAACTTGCAAACTGATCTGCACCTTGGCTGATGCACGAAGGGGCCGCGACCTGAATGGTTGTTGCCTGAGGCTCGTCGGAGAGGACGCGCTGTGATTGGCCGCTGCTGTAAGCTGTTCTCGTGAGCTGCGCATCGATTGGAGGAAGTGCCGCCGCGTCATCGGAAGCTGTCCCTGGTGCCGCGCTGTGAGTGGCTGACTCCGGAGAACTCCTCGACGTCAGCGAGAAGCCTGCAAACGCCGCGACCGGATTGGAGAAGCCGCGTTCAGCACCTGAAGCCTGCGACAACGATCGTACCTGCGAGGGTGAGTCTGAAACCCTAAAGAGAGAGAGATCGCCTGCCCCCAGCACCCAGTATTGACACCGGCTGCAGAGGAAGCGCTGGGGCTGTGCAAGTGACTACGTTCGCCTCGGAAGTATTCTTGGGCGTGCGCATCGTCCCCCGAAGGTCCCGCATTGAGCGTGGGACACGGGGACCAACGACAAGTGCCCGATCTCCCCATTGAGAAGGGGGGAACCTGAGTAGAAGGAGCGGTGCTCCTGCTAGGGCCAAGTACAGTTTAGGAAGCACGTTTTTGAGTGCTGAATTCCTACGCCTGAGTCATTCTATCACGATCTATTTTTGAGAGACTAGAGACTATTTTGAAACTTTCCTAAAACAAGTGCCTACCTGAAACAAGAAGAAGAGTGATAAGAGAAATACGTGCAATGCTTATGTGATTTTATTTACAGTACAAATCAACAACAGAATAACTGTGGGTCAACAAAGTAGTGTCTAGTATATAGTGTGTCTGAGTGGTTGCGTGGATGTTGAACAAGATGTTAAAGCAGCACGCAACAAAGTATCGCACTGGATGGGAAGATATCCATCAGTTACTCATTCTATTCCGCCCTATCATCATTTGAAACCTTTCCCATAGCAACGAAGACAAGTTGTTGCCACTTCAACAAGGAAAGGGAGATGCGCGGTGAAGTGGATTTTAGTGATAACTGAGGAGCAGTGCAAGAAAAGTGAGTGAAAAAAAGAAGAGAAAAAGGTGCTCTATATTAAAAATTGATAGTAAACGCTGAAGAGCTTTATTCTGGTGCCGTTTACGTCCAAGATTAAAAAAATATGGTAGATTAGTGCAAAACAACCAGTGAGTAACCCAAATAGTCACTGGTCTGTAATGGTCGACATGTTTCTGCGTTTTTTTGATCAACAAAGTATCATCCGCTTCATCAGGACCTTTAGTGTTTGCTACTGCTCAATGTGCGATACATAAATATTTGATACAGTTGTCACCTGATCAAACCTGATAATCCTCCTATAAGGTCAGAGGAACGTGCCTCTCCTCACCTGGCCACAGCTCAGGAAGATAGTGCACCTCTCTGCCCGTCGGTACACTCTGCAGCCGTCTGTGCTGCTCGGGGAGGTGATTTGTACTTGTGTTAAGGGGACTATAACTGTGTGGTCTTAAAAAAATTCCCTAGGACCCTCTATTTACCCGTTTGTTGTTTTTATTTTATTTACAGTGCCAAAACTAGATAAAAGTTATTTATGTATAACTCACCTGTGTGGTCTCAGTTTGTGGTGTACATTGGGGGGTCATTGTAACCGAATGCAAATACTTACACATTGCCTTGGGGATAAGCCTGACTGCTCGAGCCAAGCTACCTAGAGGGAGCAGGGTTTATCTACAGTGTGTGTCCCTGTGCCCTGACTAGATGCAAGGGTCCCTATTTGGTCTAAGGTGCCTACCTCAGCCAACTAGAGACCCCCAGATCTAACACCCACACTCATAAGATCGCGGAGGCCAGGCACAATTGGCAGAACCGATGGGGCTTGGTAGATATTTGGAGGGCCCAAAACCCGGATGACCAAGATTACTCTTATTTCTCAGCATTGCACGACCTTCATGTGCGCCTGGATGCATTGTTATGCACTCCGGATGTCCATGCAGGAGTGCCTAGTAGTGAATACCTCGCCAGGACATCGGATCATAACCCCGTATTGCTCTGGATGCGATGGTCATGAATCCGGGCCTGGATACCGACATGGCGATTGCGACCGGAGGCATTGGAGGATTAAGTGTTCTGAGAGACGGTGGGTACGGCCATCACTCATTATTTTGGGGATAATGAGGGAACTGCCTCCAAGCCACTAGTGGAGTGGGATGCCTTTAAAACTGTGATTTGGGGAAGCTGCATAGCTGAAGAGGCAGGTGTGCGTAGGGTACTACTAGAAGAAGTAGGAGATGCGGAATAGTGCCTGCGGGTTATAGAGAAAGATCGCCCTGAAAGACCCAGTAAACAACGGGAGTTGGAGGAGGCAAGGAAGGCAGTGGCAGGACAAGTGGAGCGGCTGCGATGTTTTGATCACAAGGCTTATATCGCACGCAGTCACGCCAAGGGAGAGAAGTCAGGAAGTTTGTTAGCCTGGCTGGCAAACCTGTCGCGTAGGAGCTCGCCAATATTGGAGATCCGGGACACTCGGGAGGATGGTTGCTTCACTCAGGGGGGTATAAACTAGCTGTTTTATGACTTCTACAAGGAGTTATACAAGAGCAGGACGAGCCAAACGGATGATGACCTAAGTGGGTTTACACGCAAACTTCAGCTTCCACAACTAGATGACGATCAAGCGGAGGCGCTAGGCGGAGATATTGAGTTGAGGGAAGTGCGGACGGCTATTAAACATATGGCACAAAATAAAACGCCGGGGACAGACGGCCTTCCGATCGAGTTTTATTTAACTTACTCTGAGCAGCTGGCACAACGCATGGTACCACTATATAATGAGGCAAGGAGTTTAGGCCACCTCCCTGTGTCCACAAGAGAGGTGGTTATCGTCACTCTCCTTAAACGGGTAAGTCGGCATGGGACAGATGGGCGTATCACCCGCTGGCAATGCTTACCAAGGACTATAAGATATTGAGTCACCTCTTGGCTACGCGACTGTTGCCCCATGTGTCAACCATAGTCCATCGGGATCAGGCTGGTTTTGTTCCTGCTTGTAATACAGCCTCAAATGTTCGGAGATTGATGCAGGTACTCGAAGCGGACTGTTACCCAAAAGATACTGCTGCGATATTTGCCGTTGATACAGAAAAGGCGTTTGATAGTTTGGAATGGCCCTACCTGTTTCATATTATGGCCCGATTTGGGCTGGTAGATACATTTATAGATTGGACGGCTTTACTTTATAAATCCTCCACGGCATGGGTTAGGACGGGTAGGGTGATATTGGAAACTTGTGAGGTAAGTCGGGCCGAGGCAGGGGTGCCCCTCATCCCGCTGCTCTTTGCACTGGCCATAGAACCACTGGCAGCGAAGGCCAGGACTGAGAGGTATTATTGGGGTCTACAGGTGCAGGATCAGACTCATCATAACGTTTTGTACGCAGATTAACTGTTAATGTTTTTGGAAGACACAGGGAAGGCGTTGTTGGGGGCGAAGGCGCTGCTACACAACGTTTGGCCTTAGAGTTAACTGGGCTAAATGATGCCTGTTCCCTAAGGACGGAGACAGGGGCGGCTCGCAGGAAGTGGCAGTGCGGTGGGAAAGTAGGTGCCTCCCGTATCCAGGGGTCCAGATTTATCATGCTCAGTCAGATGTATTAGAGGACAACGTACGCAGAGCGATAAGAGGGCTGGCGGGGAGCTTTGAGTTTTGGGGATCACTCCCATTATCGCTTGCTGGGCGAGTGGCCTTACTCAAAATGGCAGCCCTTCCCCTAGTGTTATATTATTTAGGGACCTTGCTGATTTGGATCCCGGCAAGGATTTTTGAACAACTCACTATGATCACAGGGTTTCTATGGGGCATGGAAGACAGTGGGTTGGCTTGACTGTACTGATGTACCCGAGATCAGAAGGTGGATGGGCGGTGCCCAATTTAAAAACGTACTATTGGGGCGCGCAGCTGCAATGGTTGACGCAGAGAACTATGCAGGTCCACTATGGTGCTGAGGCTACGCGGGTCGGAGGAGGACAGAGGGGGAGCCCCAGAGCTGAAGCTGCTCTCTCAGATATTGCTGGATCTCCCAGTCCGCATTGGCGCCCTTCCAGAGGACCTTAAAATGGCACGGTAATGTTGGAGGCAAAGTCTCAAATGAGCAGGTATAATAGTGCCGTATGCCCTTGATATCCCGCTTCTTATGTGCGAGGCACTCCCCCACGGGGGATCCTGTAGGAAGTTGAGTACCTGGGATGAGAAGGGATTGTCCACTATTGGGGATCTATATGAGGATGGGAATATGTTGCTGTTGGACATGGCCTTTTTTGGCAGGTTCACTCATAAACTTTTTGCCTTAAGCTCTGACATGATGGTAGTGATTTTAGGCCTCTGCGCACTTTTGTATTGTGGCCCAGTGTAAAGTGCGTGCGCGCTCGGAGTGTGTGTGGTGAGATTGGCCTGCCCTCCCCTAGGAATTGATGGGGGATATGTCTGCCTATGGTAATTCCTGGTATGAGGGAAGTGCAGGGTCAAGTTTAGTATGTACCAACTTGTGAGAATAAACGCTGTGCAATAGTGTGCGCAGATTTATTGTGGTTATTTTAGAAATGCCACTTTTAGAAGTTGACATTTCTGTGTGCTGTGTCTGCCTACATGATGTGAATTGCATTTCTGGCTTAGGATTGACAGGGGCTGGATGGTGTGGTTGACTCCAAGAGCCAGGATGGGTCTGCTCAGTGGTGAATAGGGAGATCTGCATGTAGATGGGAGGGAGGAGTTGCACCAGGGAACTGTATAGGGCTGTGCCTTCCCTCCACAATGCTGGTTCCACCTTATGTAGTGCGTCTGATGTCCCTGGATTATACTGTGGAAGGAAGAGAAGAGCTGAGCAAAACAAAGTGCTCCAAAGCTCCCCCAAACCAGTTGCATCTGCTTTCCCCCCCAGCCCTGTGTTGTGTCACAAAAGGAAATGTGTGTATAAAAGAAGCGGCTGTGACCCAATGTAAATGTTCTGCTTTGGATCCTGATTCCTGCGGGGCATGCTGATGCTGTGGCCTAGGAGGACTTGCCTGGAGGGCTGCCTCCCCCTTGCCCAGCTATGCCCTGGAACCTTTTTGCTTCATCTCTTTCAGCCTTATGGACTTTAGGCTGCCCTAGCACCCTGTGAGCGCTTTGCTTTATTCTTAAAGAGCATTTGGCTCTCTTTTGCGCCCTGGGAGCGCTATCTTTTAATTTTCCCCCAGGAGAGGGAGAGCCTGTGGGCGGCGCAGCGCCGTGCAGCAGCCCCCTTAGAAGAGAATCCCCGCCATGACCACCCCGCATTTTGCTGTGTTTCGCGGGTGCCCACCACGCTGTTATGCCGCTGGTACTGTAATCAATTGAGCGGGTGCCCAACCCGCTTTATATTTTTAATTCCGATGGACCCTACCCCTCATTTTGCCCAGAGTGACCTAATTTCTGCCGCAGCCCGATCGGTCAAAGCGGAAGTCAGGCAGTCCGATGCCTGGAGCGGGGCGTGACTTCCGCTTGAGGAAATGAAGTCCCGCTCACCGCCCGAGATCAGCCTGGAGCCTTGCAGGCTCCATCTAGAAGTCCCAGGTCCCAGGAGGGGGCCCGGGTAAGGGGAAGAGGCGGCAGCGGACGCAAATGGTAGCGTGGGGCTCCCAAGAAGGACAGGGAAGCCCTGCGCCTCAAGAGGAGTGTTGTTGGTCCCAGGGAAAGGAGCGGAGTCCCCAGAGAGCAGCCCAGTGAGTTAAAAAGGGCTGGGGGCCTCCGTGTCTGCTACTGTTGATGCCAGATCAAGGCATAGTGCCATTTTCCATGCTATTGCCTGGGCCGCCCCCGCCTGATAGGGGGTTGCTCCAACGAAGGGGGCACATTGTTGCTTAAAGGGCCAGAGGGGACCGTGGGCATTTTCAGTGCCCCGCGGTGGTGCCCGGCCCGTATTTTACATTGCGGCTGTTCGATGGCTAGAGGGCAGCTGCACCGTGACATAATTATTTTAGAGCCCTATGCGCTCCACTGAGGGCCCTGTAATTTAGGGGCCTTCGTTAGGCACAGTGCTTGGGGGCATGTTTATTCTTAGAGCCCCGTGTGGCTCCAACTTTTTGCATAATTGTTTACAGAGCCCCGTGTGGCTCCAACGTTTGGCACCATCATTTTCAGAACCCCGTGTGGCTCCCACGTGAGGCATAATTTGTTTTAAGGGACACTGAGAGCCCATGCCTCATTTTTAACATTCACAGCTGCCCAGCAAGTAGTGGGCAGCTGCACAGTTTAGGTCTTTCTTTGTTTAGGGGACATATTGAAGTTAGGAGCGAGGCGCACTCCTTCGCTCCCATCCTTTCACAGCTGCGCAGCACTTAGTGCCAGCTGCAAAGTTTAGGTTTGCGCAATTGCGCACCCCTGACTCCTGCTGCGTGCCCTGACTTTTGGACAGAGGGCATTTGAGCCACTTAGAGATGGCCAGTTGGCCAGGGGGACTATTAGGTTTGAAGGGCACCAGGCCCTAATGTGATTTATATAGGTGTTTTTTTTATGCCTCTAGATGTCCTTTTATGGTTATGAGGTTCTTACCTACTGTGTTATGTTTTATTTTATTCTCTACTGTGGTTTAGGTATGAATAATTCCCTACTGCGGTTTATGCTAGTAAGTTTATTTCCTAATGTGAGTTATGTTTAGGAGATTATGGTCTACTATGTTTAGGCTTATGAGATAGGCGCAGAATATATTTCTCGCCTGATGTGATACTATGCGTAATTTATGTTACAGGTTGATGCTGAGTATAGTGTTTGCCATTAATTACTGGTTGTGGTCTACGTTTATGATATGTTATTACTTTTACTATTTTTACCAATTGATGATTCTGACAGTGGCCCACTGGCCCTGTCATGTGTAAAGAATCCCCTGTAAATATTACCCAGTGCCAGTGGGCACAGTGTATATTGTGTGATTACCATCTAATGTGTTTTATGATAATACAAAGGCTATTTTTATATATAACCTTGTGTGGAGTTCCTTTTGTGGTGTGCCTAGTATGTTGTTGGTGTGTGTGTTGCGCAAATGCTTTACATATCGCCACCGTGATAAGCCTGACTGCTCATGCCGAGCTACCAAGCGGGTGAGCAGGGGTTATCTTTGGTGTGTAACTCCCTTCCCCTGACTAGAGTGGTGGTCTCTGCCTGGCTTTGGCGCAAGCCATAGCCAACCAGAGATCCCCATTTCGAACAGTTGCCCTTCCATGTTCTACAGGAGCGATTTGACCTACAAGGGCGTGACTTCCTGCTTCTTGCAGCCCTTACCGTGCATACTGGAAGGAGGGCCCAGGGCTTCTTTGGGGTGTTAATGTATTGTAACTGCTGCGGGCAAGTATAAGGCGGTCACATGCCTGTACAGTGGAGTGGTGTGGCTCACTGGTTAGAGGCAGCAGACCTGGAAGCAGAGGACGGCCCGGGACCAGGGTTCAATTCCCAACGTGGCAGGGTCATGAACCAGGGTCAGCGGACTTGATAATTCTCGCCTCGGTGCCTACTCTAACCAGGGATCACACTCGGCAACTCTGGGCATTAGCTTGCCTCATCTCCACAACGGCCCCCCACAAACGCCAGGGATGCCTGGTTTCACCTTGGAGATACCCAGGAGGGAACATCTCACAGGGAAAGCCAGGACGGGTTCCCCAGCGGTCTATAGCGCCAGGATGCCTCCGGGTAGCAGTGCGCTTTACAAGACACACACATTTACAAGCGTATGACGCAAGAGAAACTGGCACCTTTGGAGGTACTCAAGCACTAGTGAGATCTGGGAAGTGAGATACCGGATAGGGCTTGGACTCAGGTGGTGAAACGGGCGTGGAAGAGCACCAGAAATGCTCAATTTCAACTGGTTCACTTTTACATTTTAGACCTTGCCTATCTCACACTGGACAAAATTAAAACATACTTCAATACGGATACAGATGAATGTCCACGGTGCCGGAGGGAGGGAGCGGACTTCCCGAACATGATTTGGGGGTGCCCACTACTAACTAGTTATTGGACTGAGGTGGTCGCACTGTTGAATGCTGTGACGGACAGAGAACTGGAGCTGGCTATCGGGTCTTGTATACTGCATTGGTTTCCCCACAAGGCTAAAACTAAGGTTACTAGTAAGTTTATAGACATGGGGCTGGTGTTGACCAAAAGGGAAATCCTGATGCAGTGGAAAGCGAGGGGGGCCCCTGGTGTAGCTAGATGGAAGAGGGAGTTTATCAAATGAGCGGAATGTGATGGGGTAGTTCGATTACAACTTGCAAAGAGAATGGGGATTGAGAAGGTTTTGGAAAGGGCCAATAAATGGGAACACTTAGTGGGATGATTGAAAGTCCCAGACACGGATAGCGAGGATGACACTGAGCCGGGCGCACCGGAAATAGGATAGCAACATAATAGTATAGAACTGAAGTGGTACGAGCACACCCGGAGCACATATGATAGGTGATCCTGGAGTGACATGCTCACTTTATTTGGCTAAGGAATATCACCAACTATACAAAGCTAAGGGCTATTGCTTAATACCGAAGTGACATGCAAGGGGAGAGGGTGGAGGGAGGAGGGTCAGGAGTTTGTTAGATTAGGAAGTTAGGATATTAGATACAGATATATTTTGAGAGTGTTATTGAGCAGTGAAGGCTGTTTCCCGGTAAACATGATTAATAATTTTGTATTATTCTTTTTAAATTCCTTATGTTGTGATATTATACTGATATGTGTAGTGGGACTGCACCGCAGTCTGTAGAATTGTATGACCATAGAGATCATTGCAGGGGAACCACTGGGAGAGGACTTGGATAAGCGACTATTGTTTGTGAACCATAAACCTAATAAAGTTTGTTTAAAAAAATGGATTCAACCCAGATCTGCCACTGGGGGTGAGTGTCTGAAAAGTTTCAGCACTCCGTCCATCATCTGCTTGTGTTTCCTTTTTTCGCCCTAAGTTGGCATGGTATGCCCAGATGTGGGTCCCTTGATCATTTTGCAACTGCATTCAAGCTAGCCTTTCTGTTGAGGGCTGTTAGCCCAAAACTGGTCCCAGGATGCTTGTTTCCTGTCCAGGTAAGACATGGCAGTTCGGGCTGGACTGTTTCCATGAGGCACAGGGTCAAGACTGATTTGCATATAGCTGTGTCTGAACTGGGGTGGCTAAGTGAGCTAAAGAACGATGTTGGATTCAACCCAGATCAGTGACTGGGGGTGAGTGTCTGAAAAGTTTCAGCACTCCATCCATCATCTCCTTGTGTTTGCTTTGATCGTCCTAAGGTGGCAGAGTATGCCCAGATGTGGGTCTCCTGCTCACTTTGCCACTGGATTCAAGCTAGCCTGGCTGATGAGGGCTGTTAGCCTGAAACCAGTCCCAGGATGCTTGTTTCCGGTCCAGGCAAGACATGGCTTGGCAGTTTGGGCAGGACTGTTCCCATGAGGCACAGCGTCAAGACTGATTTGCATATAGCTGTGTCTGAACTGGGGTGGCGAAGTGAGCTAAAGAACTATGAGGAATTCAACTGTAATTCTAGAGGCACTCTTGTGGTCTGACAGCCTGTGATGACCTTTGACTACCATTATTTTAACAGATTTTGTCCTGCATATGCCTTGCTTTTCTTATGGTTTTATTTCTTGCAATCTTAAAGTCTTTCAGTGGGAGCTGTCACAGAGTAGAACAGCCTTGCCAAGAACAGAACGTGTGGGATGTGCATTTGAAAGCATGAGAGAGAGTGAGGTGTGGAATGTACTTTTTGGTCTCGAAGTGCAGTGTTGTGAGCAGTGGTACACAAATGTACACTGTGGTGTACATTGAGAGATAAAGTATGTGAATCTATAAGCAGTGGTCCAAAAATGTGCATTGTGTTGTACATTGATGAGTATTATGAAGTTCTTACTATTGGCTTTGACATGGCCTCATGTCATCCTTTTTTCTGACTCTGCCTGGCTTCAACTTTTCTCTGCGCACAGCCACACTTGCAAGTTGTTTGGGTTAATCACGTTCAAGGATTGTTTTGTGAGAGATTGTTTAATATACCCTGGAAGGCTTTCATGAGCTTCGTCAAGATAAAGGCTGGAACATGCGAGAATGGAGCGGGAATGTGAGAACTGCTTCCTGCCATTGGAATGCTTGCTTGGAAGCTGGCCAGTTCTGGTAAGATTCCTTTGGCTCGGGGAGGGGGAGGTTTCTCTTGAACCTTCTAGTGTGTTTTAGGGTTATAAAGCTGAGGGTTGTTGACTTAGAAATCGGGATTTTGGAATCCGAATGGGGATGGATGCGTCTACTTTAGATCGGAACTCTGGTTGCTGAGGCTCTTAACTACAGCTGTTGAATTCCCCCAGTCAGGAGTGGGCTAAGATGCAGTGTTTGCGCCAGGTGAAGTGTTGAGTTTTGATTATTGCCATTGTGATGTTTGGCCAGTGGCTTTAATCATTTGAGGTGCTTGAGCTTTGATTGTTGCAATTGTGATGAGTGGCCCGTGGCTTTGATCATTTGAGGTGTTTTCTTTGTGATGTGTAATTGAGTTGAGGTGCACATCCAAAGTAATCATTTGATGTATCTAGTGTATATATATCTTTCTGATCTCTTGCAGGACGTCCAGCATAATATATTTTCTTGAGTGTTATCTCATATTATTCGCTGCCGGTTCATTCATGGAATTATTCAAGCATTTAACTGTTGCATTTACCAAGTGTGCTATTATTGCTTGATATAAACATATATATATCTCTTTGTGTATTTGAATTTTTCTGCATTTGGCATCTGGGAAAGCCATTTCTATTAGAGAGCATTGTGTAAAATAAAACCCCAAGCCTTATTCTAAAAAGAGAGTCTTTGCATTTTGTAAAATAAAACCCTTTTCTAAAGGTGTTGTTTGTTTTGTGTTAATGTCTCCTGCCTCGCCGAGTGTTGACCCACTGTGTGGGAGCTGTATTATCTGAAAGGCGAAGCAAGACATCAACCCAGATCTGTGACCGGGGGTGAATGTTTGAAAAGTTTCTGCACTCCATCCATCATCTCCTTGTGTTTGCTTTGTTCACCCTAAGTTTGCAGGGTCTGCCCAGACATGGGTCCCTTGCTCACGTTGCCACTGGATTCAAGCTAGCTAGGCTGATGAGGGCTGTTAGCCCAAAACCAGTCCTAGGATGCTTGTTTCCGGTCCAGGTAAGACATGGCTCAGCAGTTCGGGCTGGACTGTTCCCATGAGGCACAGGGTCAAGACTGATTTGCATATAGCTGAGTCTAAAATGGGGTGGCAAAGTGAGCTAAAGAATGATTATGGATTCTACCCAGATCTATGGCTGAGGGTGAGTGTCTGAAAAGTTTTAGCGCTCCGTCCATCATCTCCTTGTGTTTGCTTTGTCCCCAGAAGAAGGAATGAGCCGGAACAACAGGTGAGGTGATGACAGGAGCTTTATGAGTAACCCAAGTCTCACTTTAATAAAAAGGATCCCTGCAAATGGGACAAAGGACATCAGGCCAATTGTTTTAGGGAATCTGGCCACAACCTTCCACGTTTGCTGTCGATCTGAATTAAATTGTTAGTTAGCATGTCAGCACAGCTAACTCCGCTATTCTTTTTTTCTGTTTTTTTCTTTGCTTTGGGGGGTTAACACCCCCAATCACACCTTTTAATTACATCTATAACCCCCTTTCTCCCTTTCCTTCCCTAAAACCTAGAAGCCCCTTACTTCCTTTTACTGCTAAGCACTCCTGAAGCCTAAATCCCCTTACTCACCTTTACTTCTACCCACACCTGAACCCTAAAACCCTACTCACCACTGCAGCCTAAACACGCATTACCATCATTTAACCCTATCGGACAATACCATAAAAAATCTTTACCTCTATCTTTGCTTGAACCCTTTAAAAAACCATTACCTTCTTTTAACTCTACCCAGCTCTGAACCCTAAAAAACCCTTTCTCCCAATTATCTCTACCCACCGAACGCTAAAAACTCCTTACCTTTCTCTACTTCTACCCACTGCTAAAGCCTAAAACCACATTACTGCCCTTTTTCTCTACCCACCCATGAACCAGGAAAACCTCTTACCTCTGTTTACCTCTACAAGTCCTGATCCATAAAAAAGCCATACTTCCCTTTACTCGCCCCTGAACCCAAAAAAACCCTGCAGCACTTATTGGACCTGAGTCCTGCAAAAAGCCTTACCTCCCTTTACCATTACCTGCCTCTAATCCCAAACCCCCCCTGTCAAAACTTATCTGAGGGGGTAAGTAACCAAATCACATAATAATCACAGTTCTTGTCAGGGTAAACCTCTGAAGTCACTAATTAAACCTGAGGTCACCCCCTGGTAGCTATTGCACAGAGCAGATGGGCTTCACTTAGAGGCACTGTGTAAAGTATTTATGTAGTACTAAACCAATAACAAAGATGAAATGCAAAACAATACAAATCCCAAAATGAATTAGAAAAATAGAGTAAAGTTAATTTAATAAATAAAAATATATCAATATGGCAAAAATCTAATAAGGAGACCTAGAGATATGAATTTTTTAAGTTTTAAAGTCAAAATAGCACGAATAACCTCAAAGTGCCAAGGATATTCAATGGTCGTTGTAGCTAGGGACCTAGGTGCAATTTGACGCTGAATGTAATGGAGTACAGGTCAGATGCACCAACCAGGTTAGTCCTGTTAAACATTTTTTCTAATGACGTTTGTCTTTTGGGTCCCAATCCACCACAGGAGTACACTTCTAAATCCCCCAGGACACTAATGAAGGCATTTAAAGATGCACAAGATGACAGCAGACACCACTCCAGGTCGACGTGCCACTGATCATCTGGCCAGTTGCAGAGAAGGCCTCTTGGAGCTTGTTGTATCCCTGTAGCTTTTACAGGAGGTCAGCCAACTGGCCCTTGAAGTCCGCGTCTTTGATTTGCTACAAGAGTGAACAGGTCCAATCCTTTAGGGCTCTTCTCAGGTCTCGGACAGCAGGTTCAGCCCTCTTCTGATCTTAAACAGGTCTAGGAGTGTTCTGAAGTGGGTTGCTGGAGAAATCACATTTATGCCAGGCTCCAGCTTAAAGGTGACAATGATCTGAGGGGATGCCCTAACCAATGGGGAACAGTTTCCAGGGCTAACCCTACCCACTTTTGACATTTTCAAGATGGTTGGAGTCTTCAGCCTCACTAAACTTGGACTCTGAGGTCTGAGGGTGTGCATAGTGAATGTACTATGGTAATCCCACTGTCCTCCTACACCTAACAGTAAAATCCAGTTGTATGCTGTTTTTGTACCCCATCAAACACGGAGACCGAAGTCTGTTAATATCAAAGCTGACCTTTCAGCAACCAGACAGTAGATACACACAACATGATTTTGGAATTCTGTTACACTTCTTTGTAGTGCACCCCAAATGTTATATGGTAACCCCGGCAGACCTGCCAAGGAGGAAGTGACATTCAAGCACGCTTTGACACTCTAATTTCAAAGAGGATTCTTACAGCTCCACCCCAGTGGTCTCTGTAAACCACTTCTGGGGCAGTTCTCTCGTGCCTGGCTGACTAGAAGGACAAAAAGGAAGACAGGCTCAGTTGTGAGCTACATCTGACTATGGCAGTTGAGGACCCTGATAACAATATTTATGAAGGTCCTTGCTCTGCCAACCCTTTGAAGTGCACCCTGGGACTGGGCACAATCCCCATTCACTCCTGCCAAGGGAGGACAACGTTTCCCAACAACCAAGGCTCATTGTTCCTGTCCTGCGAGCACTACACTCTTCACCACAGGGGAGCCACCAACCTGCCAGGTAACTGTTTAATACTCACAGAAAGGCCTCCAGAGGCTTTAGTCAGGCAAAAAGTAATTTTTCAAAAGTATCTTTTCTATATTAGAAAATATTCAACCTGACCATTAAACTGGATTTTGTTTAACATTAAAAAAAGAGTCCTTGAAATATTTCTGTAGCTATTACCATTCAGAAATTAGCGTTATAAGGCATTATAAAAAAAATCACACATTTCCTTATGGATGCCACCATCCTTGCTACAGAGAAAATAGCTTTTATGATTTTTCTGCTGTGGGGACATATGGAATACCAAACTTTTACATGTCTCACTTAAAAACCATGCTCTTACCTATGCGAAATAAGGCCTACCTTGGGTGACTAATTAATATTTTAAAAGAATGTTTAGGCCTGTTAAAAGGGTTTAGTTCGACAGGCCAGATTGGGAGTTTAAAAACCACATATTAGTGGCAAGCCTGAAAGCATGCTCTACTCTGTCACTGTTGTAATTAGCACAATGAATGCTGTAGCCCACTGGTGACATTTTACTTACAGCCCCTAGAAATACTGTGGGTACCACTTATTAGGGGCTTATTGGTAAGGTAATACTAATTTTACCATGTTGAAAGTATGAGCATTTTCCCACTGGTTATCATGGGTAAAGTGCATATAGTTCTATAGCCAATAAAAATAGAACTTATCAAAAAGGCCAAATAGAAATTTGGGTTGACCCTCCATAAAGGGCAGATTTCCAACACACCCTTCCTCCTTTTACCTCTACCTGCCCATTAAAACCTAAAATACCCTAACCACCATTTATTACTACCGACGGCTGCACCCTAAAACCCCTTTAAAACTTTCAGTATCCGGTACTATCCACATCTAAATGCAAAAACACCTTTACTGGTCTTACGATTCTCTTTCTTAACCCGCACCTGAACCCCAAAACATCTTTAGAATCCGTAACACCCAGAACCCTTATAACCAGAAGCATGTTTTTTTCACATTTAACATAATTACCTTGCAGAATGTAGATAATTTGTAAATGACAATAAAACATACTTGCCCACTTTGATTACATGCCTGCCTTTCTGTTTCACTTCAACAGTATGTGATTGCAGACGCTAATCAGATTCTGAAACTCACAAGCAATTTGTATTGGGTCAATCGAAAGTCCCCAAGACTGGTTATGTCCCCCTCAGAAATGTAGTGTCTCCTACGCCCCTGCTGGGAGCCTTCAAATGTGGCTGAGCACCGTAGGCGGAATCCATAGCTGCCAAGGTTTCAAAGTGCCATGTGTGACATTTTTAAAATTTCAGTCAAATTATGAGTGACATTCCAACGAATACGAGTGGCAAAAAACATGCAATGAAGACTAGGGAAACTTCTAAATATAAGAAATTACAGACATTTGAGCAACAAGAACTTATTGAAACTGCTGCAGAGCATCAGAAATGGAAGAACACTACCCCAGTCCTAACGGACCCCCTCCCGCACCCGGACCCCCTCCCCCTGGCCTAGCCCCAATGCCGAGAGAGCAGCGAGTGCCAGCCAGGCTGGTAAAACTGTCACACACTGGCCCATAGTCTGCGAAGATACACAGTTAGTCGGGGTGCCCATGATAAGGATGAGGAGACAGAGCAGCCCTGCGACAGGGCCTGCAGATTAAATCAGATCAGCAGATAAACCAGGGTCACTCAGAAGAATGATGGGACTAAAATGAATGTGTGTGACTGAAATAATTTATTAGAGATCATGTTCAGACTGTGCGTGCCGCTCCGCGGTGGCGCTGACACAAGCACTAATTATTAAACTGTGTTATGTACACTTTAAGTCTGCCTGGCGCGCAGCTTACCATTGGCCAAAAACACTTACTTAATGAACTAGAGTTCAGACTGCTGCTGTCTCTGCTTTCCGGTCCGTCCGGCGGCCGCTGCATGAGCTGGACAGGGACCCGCGGCCGCACAGCACACTGCATGATCATACACTCTGCGCTCTTCTTCTCCCAACAGAGTGACTCCCTGATGTAGTAATGGAGCCACCCGGCCCGCACACATACGCATGCACGCACGCATACGCCTCGGGGGCGGGGCAGCCCCTGAGGATAAATAAACGGTCATAAGACCGCTCGTGGTCTTTGGCCCTAACTGTTAGCCAGTGTTGCGTCATTCATTGTCAGTCGTAGTTAGGCCCCACTTTGCGGCCTAGGCATTCCCTTGCCCCGTGTCTCCGGACACCACACTGGCGACGAGGCGGACTTTCGTTACCCGTGCCTCGCCACGCAGCTGTGCCGGTCATCCCTGTTCAGCCGAGCCCTGAGGTGGTGCTGCCGCGTGTGACGTGTGCACCAGGCCGTGGTGCGTCAGGTGAGCTTGCGCCTCTCTGAGGCCTCAACCAACGCCCGCCACCCAGCCCGCTTTCTGGCCGCTTACCGGCGCTCACGCTGCCGTTCGCTTTCCTGCCGCCTCCGTGTGCGCATCACCGCCTGCCGCCGGCGCTTCGGGGGGTGTTCCTCGGCCCTCGCGCCTGTACCTCAGCGGCCGCGCTCGGAGCCGTGGGCTCGCGCATGCGCACACTGCACAAAGTCGCGTAAGCCCTGTCAGCTCACGTTTCAGGCTGCCGACCGGTGCGAAGGGCCCTGCGTATTCACACGCATTGGGCGGACGCAGAAATTGACTGGAAGGGAGTTTTGTTTTCACTCGGCCATTGACCAGACGGCGAATCAGCTCGCTCCTAGTCAGATCGACTGCCTCAACAACCAACACTGCACCCTTGGCTGTTTGGAGCCTGTCCTACAGCATAGTTTCTACACGCCTAGCCTGGAATAAAAGCCTAGTTACCCGGCGTTTTCTCTTCTGCCACGTGGGATCTGTACCTCACTGCGCCTACCCTGCCTCACCCTCTCACATCGTGTTTCCCTACGTGTCCCTACTACTGCTACGACAATGAATGATCAGCAAGCCGATGGTGGTGCTGCTGCCGCGACACCTGCACAGAACCAACCGCCTGCTCCTACTGGTCCCCCGGCCATGCCCCTCGTTGTTCCTGGTCCGGCTCCTGGTGCTGCCACAACCGCTGCTGCAGCCCCCCCTGGGCATGGCCTTGCAGCGCCGCTTCCTCCGTTCAGCGAGCTGGCGGATCCACCCACGGCTGCGGCAAGATGGCGTCTGTGGATTGGAAGATTGGAGCACTACTTTATCGGCGTCCGTGAGACTGATGGCAAAGTCAAGCGCTCTTTGCTTATGTGTTATGGCGGGGATGAGCTATATGAACTCTTTGAGACATTGCCAGATCGGGGAGGAGAACAAGACTACGACGCCGCAGTACGGGCATTAAATCTCTACTTCGACCCCAGGGTGAACCCTGACTACGAATGGTTTAAGCTGCGCCAAGCCAGGCAGGGAGAGACGGAGCCCATTGATTCCTTCTATGCCCGGTTACGGAAACTAGCTATTGCCTGCGAACTTCCGGACCAGCGCCTAGAGATTCGCGCACAACTAATCCAAGGGTGCCGGTCGGTACAACTCAGACGCCTCATCCTTAGGCAACCACGTATCTCTCTCGACGAGGTCCTCGTCCTTGCGCGCTCGCATGAGCTCTCCAACGCCAGAGCTGACGAAATGCAAGCTGCTCTTGACCGACCCGGCACCCCCACAAAGACTCCTCACATCAAGGAGGAACAAGTAGACGCTATAAGGCGCCGGCCACAAACACAAAGGGGAGCCTCACAAGCCACTTCCCGGAACCCCTGTGGGAACTGCGGCATGGAACACCCTGCAAGTGGAAGGTGTTTCGCGAGAGGAAAAATATGCTCCAACTGCGGAAAAGCGAATCATTTTGCGAAAGTGTGTCGCAGCAGCGGGAACCGCCGGTTTAGCTCGAGCGGAAGAGGCCCTACACAGGCGGTGCGGCAACTTTCCTTGGAAGATCCAGGCCCGTGCAGCGATGCCTCCAGGTCAGCGTTCCGCATTGATGACGATGATGACAATGTTTTCTTTGTCTCCTTCGTGGGGAGAGAAGGTTCTAGAAGACGCCCACCCCCGATGTGTGAGATCTCCATTGCTGGCTCTCCCGTGCAAGCACTCATTGACACTGGGGCATCAGTAAACGTGATGGACAGCACGCAATATGAGTTACTGTCTCCACGCCCACCACTGTCTCCTTCAAACGCAAAGATATACACTTACGACAGCGACGACCCGCTTCCCCTGAGGGGAGTAATCGAAGTGACAGCTGCTTGCAACGATCAACAAGTCAAGACCAAATTCCATGTTACTGGGGGCAGGCGTGGCACACTCCTGAGCTGCCACACGGCGGAAGATTTGCAACTAGTATTCTTCGCGCGACAAGTGCATGAACTGCACGCGGACGCCATCTTGCGAGACTTCCCGACCCTTTTCAAAGGACTCGGATGCTTAAAAGGAAGAAAGTTCAAACTACACGTTGACCCAACGGTCCGTCCCACTGCCCTCCGACACAGACGAGTGCCGTTTCACCTGCGGAAGCAAGTAGAGGAAGAACTGCGCAAACTTGAAGAATTGGGGGTAATCGAAAAAGTGTCGGGCCCGATGCCCTGGGTATCGCCGCTCGTGATCGCTCCTAAGCCGAAGCAGCCAGGTGCAATACGCCTGTGTGTGGACATGCGTCTTCCAAACAAAGCAGTGAAAAGGGAGAGGCATCTAACACCAACTATGGACGACATCGTGGCAGATCTCAACGGTGCACGCTGGTTTTCCAAATTAGACCTCAATGCTGGATATCACCAGCTTGAGCTTCACCCGGACAGTCGCAACATCACGACATTCTCCACCCATGTCGGACTCCGGAGGTACAAGCGGCTGAGCTTTGGGGTGTCGTCGGCGGCTGAAGTTTTTCAAAACGCCATCAGGGAGACTCTCTCAGGCTTAACAGGGGTCATAAACCTAAGTGATGACATCCTTGTCTTCTCCAAAACCTTGGAAGAGCACCACGTTCACCTCCGAGCCACGTTGCAGCGCCTTGCCGATCACGGCCTCACTCTCCACAGAGAAAAATGTTCCTTCTACAAGAAATCAGTGGACTTCTTCGGGTACATCTTCTCCAGGGAGGGACTTCAGGTCGATCCGAAGAAAGCGGACGCCATCCGGGCAGCTCCCAAACCGATGTCAGCTACTGAGGTCAGAAGTTTCTTGGGGATGGCCACGTACTGTGGCCGTTTCATCCCTGGATTGGCATCCCTCTCCGAGCCACTACGCACCCTCACCAAATCAAACCAACCGTGGGTGTGGACTGCCAAAGAAGATGAAGCCTTCGCGGCAATCAAGGCTGCGTTAATGGACGACAAAGTCATGGCATACTTCAGGCCACACCGGCGCACGGAAGTCGTTGTGGACGCGAGTCCCGTTGGGTTAGGGGCCGTCCTCATGCAGGAGACAGAAGCCCATGAATGGGTGCCGACAGCCTACGCTAGCAGAGCACTGACCGCGACGGAGATGCGGTACGCCCAAATTGAACGTGAAGCACTGGCCATCAAATGGGCGTGCCAGCATTTTCACCTCTACCTGTTTGGACATGAGTTCAAAGTAGTGCCTGACCACAAGCCCCTTGTGCCTCTGTTTGCAGGAACCGCTAGGCTCGCCCCGCCCAGGATTGAGAGATGGGCTGTGCAACTCCAAAAATACCGGTTCGAGGTCATCTATCGGCCTGGAGCCGACAATCCTGCGGACTTCCTATCAAGACACCCCGGCTCCTCAAATGCAGTCCAAACTGGAAGTGATGAAGACGACGTCGAGGAATACGTCCGAATGATCTCTCAAGACGCTTGCCCAGTAGCCCTGACGCTGGAAGACATCGGAAAGGCCACAGATGAAGACGAGTGCCTCATCAAAGTAAAAGCAACGCTGGCAAATAGAAACTGGAAACATTTTCTGGATGGAGTCAGCGCTCTCACGCCCCAGGAACAGCTGGCAAGGCAACAACTGTGGAGGGCTCAGAGCGAGCTGTGCATCGGACCCCATGGTGTGATCCTCCGAGGGACAGCGATTGTGGTACCTGCAAGGTTACAAGGGGAAGTCGTGCGCCTCGCGCACCAAGGCCACCAAGGGGTGTCAAAAACAAAAGGACGCCTGCGCAACAAAGTATGGTTCGCCGGCATGGACGCAGCGGTAGAGAAAGAGGTTGGCAACTGCCATTCGTGCACCATCACAGGCCGGGAACCTGCTCCTCACCCTGTGATCACAGAAGATCCCTGTAAAGAGCCATGGTCAAAAATAAGTGTGGACTTTGGATCATTCCCAGATGGACGGCACACCCTTGTCTTAATCGACTCCTACTCCCATTTTCCAATAGTGGAAATTGTACCCTCCACAGCGTTCCACCATGTCAAGAAGGCCCTGGAGAGAGTATTCGCCATGGTAGGCCTGCCAGAAGAAGTGAGGTCGGACAATGGCCCTCCTTTTCAGGGGAAAGACTTCCAGGCATACCTCGCCGCCCGGGGCATCCACCACAGAAAAATCACTCCACAATGGCCCCAGGCAAACGGGGAAGTCGAGAGATTTATGCGGACTTTGAACCGCGCGCTGCAAATTGGCGTGGAAAGAAGGGAGGACGCCGAAGAGTGCCTGTCACAGTTCCTCAGCGCATATCGACAGACACCCCACTCGACCACCCGCTGCGCTCCCGCGCACCTAGTATTCAAGAAGGTACCCAGAGACTGCGTGCCAGCTACACCTACCTGGTGCCCCCCAGAAATAAACCACGAAGCCACCCAAGATCGACGGAGGCGCACAAACGACAAAGCCAGTCAAGCCAGGAGAGCCCAAGCCAGGTCATTAGTAGTTGGAGACAAAGTGGTCCTCAAGAACCGACACCGACATTCAAAATACGACTCAGCCTTTGAACCAGAAGTGTGGGAGATCGTGAATGTGCACGGCACCATGGTGTCCGCATCCAGAGGCACACGAGCCGTGACTCGAAACGTGTCATGGTTTAAGCGTGTCTCTTGCGAAAGTGGACACGCCGGCTCTGCATCTGAGGAGGCGGAAGACGGAGACCAGGAGCCAGCGCGCATGGAGTCACCCACGTCCCCACGAGAAGAAGAAAGATCGACTTCACAGAGACCCGAACCAGCCGACAACATCAGCCCTGAAAACTCCTCGAGCAATGATCAACATCGCCCTGAGCAACCAGTGGAGACAGGAGGTCTGGAAAGTCGTCAAAGCCAAAGATATCACCTGCGACCCAATCCGACCCCCAACCAACGATTAAAGGACTATGCATGGAACATGAACTGATTCAAGACATCTCATGGCCGGGACTATTGATCTGTGAGTTTGGAGGGATGTAGTAATGGAGCCACCCGGCCCGCACACATACGCATGCACGCACGCATACGCCTCGGGGGCGGGGCAGCCCCTGAGGATAAATAAACGGTCATAAGACCGCTCGTGGTCTTTGGCCCTAACTGTTAGCCAGTGTTGCGTCATTCATTGTCAGTCGTAGTTAGGCCCCACTTTGCGGCCTAGGCATTCCCTTGCCCCGTGTCTCCGGACACCACACCTGACTCTTCCCCCACTAGGCCGCACTTTGCGCCCGCGATGCCTCTGATGCCCGGCGCTGGCGGCCATGAGTATCCTGTCGGTAATCAGTTACTTACTGTAGTGTTTGGGGTGTTTTATTGAATTTGCGGAAAACAGCAGCGGCAGCGCATAAAGGAGCGCCCGCGATGCCTTTGATATCCGGCGCGGGCGGCCATGACGTGGCCGGCCCTCAACACGGAATGTGAGGCAGTTAACATAACTGTCTGACTGCAGTATGCCCGCGCTACGTGGTCGTGCAGCTCGTCTTTTAAACTTGTCCTCTCTTCAATGAATACCGCGGCAGGCGAGAGAGAATACGTTGGCGCCCCTGGTTAGTGCCTAGCAGTGTCAGATAGCATCGTGCTGAGAGGGCGGCCACGCCCGTCGTAATTAATTACAGTGTGTCAAATTTAAGCCGTGGCGCGGCAGGAACTTACAGCGCCAGCCTGGAGCCAGCACCGTCGAGGATCGTTACTTTGTAGCCGCCTAGTGCTGCCGCGCTCTCACTCAGCCCACAAGCTGGGAGCTGCCATTATTACAACATACATGATTATTTATGAATTAAGAGCAGCTGCTGGCACTGGCTGCAGCACGTCTCTCGGACTCCGAGTGGCGCGAGCTGGCTAATTGGCAAAATGCGTGACATTGCATTTCAGTGCGGTGATGCGCAACACCGCACTGAAATGCTTGAGTGTCACACCTGATGAGTGACAACTGGCAGGACTGGGAATCCACAAGGCCTGCTAGCGAGAGCACTTACTTCCACTGTCCCTTAATAAAGCTCCATCATTACACAGCATTCAGCGCCGTGAATGCCTTCACTTTTGCATGGCTAGGATTCTAAGAGACCACCATGGGCAAAATGCACGGAGTCCTCATTTGGTCATTTCAACAGATATTTCTACTTCTTGCTGCTTCCTTATCAAAGGTTTTATTGTGCCACATTGTATTAACGTTTTTTTAACCTGCATATGAGCATCGTTCAGTCAATTGTAAAAAATTATTCAGATTAGCAATGCACGATGCTTTAGAAAGTATTAAGTTTACAGTGTGGTAAAAGTACTAGAACGTGCTGCATCTGAACTGATATTTTCCATACTTTACATGAGACACTATTTCAGTCGTGGTAACCTCTATATAAGAGGCAATTAAAATGCAGGACAAATGTACACAATACGTATAAATGAATGTAATGGCGGGGCTCGGGACTTCTTGATGCAAAAAATAGTTGCGACATTTCTGAACTCGGACTCTTCGAGCCATGCAGTAGCCCCCTGTCCTTTCAAATCCAGCTCTGCAGAGGAGGTGATGACAACTCGATGAAAGTGCCCAATTACTGCATTACAAATGGTATCACACAGCCGTCAGTCACACTACGGATAACGAGACTACAGACAACTCTTTGCATATTTATCACGATAATTAATTAAGAAGTGCAGTGTGCCCTTTTGAGCAGCAATGAAAAGATTAGGGTTTTAATCAAACCTCTTGTCTTATAATGGGCACACTGGCCAGACAATTATTCGTTAGACAACGTCTGCTGTTATCTAATCCTGTTCTGCTAAAACGGATTCATCTTTAAGTCCTGAGACTCCCTAAAGTAGCATAACCGCGGTTGAAAAATACATACGTATGTCTGTTTGAATGTGTATATGTAGAGAATCTTTAACAGAGCGATCCCTCTCTCAAAGCTCCCTCAATGCTTCCACAGGGATCACTGAACCGATTGCAGTTTCTAAAATAATAAACACAGCCAGAAGAGTAGCGCTGTGATTGTTTATATGAATAGCAAAAAAATATGAAGCAGGAAAAACAGCTATTTAGAATATAAACCGTATTGTAGCGCTCTAGTGCTCCGAGGGTCTCCCATGAACCCCGGAAGCACTACACTACTTTGTATCACCTTCTGGCCACACGTGGCCAGAAGGCTATAAATAAAGGGGCAGGAGTGGCACGGCACTTCCTGTCTGGACCAGCATGGTGTGTGTGCGTGTCCGTCATTTATATTAGCCCCATGTGTTTAGGCCTACCCCACTAGTATGTCCTAGAGTTCTGGGGCAAAGAGATTCCCCACACTGGCGACGAGGGTGGGAGGTACCTGGTTCAAGACAACCCGCCGACGTTGCATACCCTGAGCGGCGGCGTCTGAAACACCGGCAATAGCGACGGAAGCAGGAGAAGAGAACCGGGACAGGCCCGAAGCAAGAGACAGAGAAGTCACCTACCGGTAAGCAGCGTATGCCAGAAGCTGCGTGGGGCACCGGCGGTCAGGAACAACGCGAGCGGCGAAGAAACGAAGCACCGCGTCGGAAAGGCGCTGCCAACAGGCCCAGAAGCTCGCGCATGCACAGAGAGGACAAAGCCGACGCCCAGAAGCATCGAGGCCCGCGCTGGGACACGCAAGGGAGAGCAGCGCACAAGCCACACATAGCGCGAAGCTCCGATTCAGCCAAGCAAAGCGAGGGGCCGACTGAGGCATATGCAGAGAGTAAAATCACGGCCACAACAAATAAATAAGCACAAGCAAAGACAAGTGTAGCCCCGACCAACCAAACTGCAGAAAGTGAATACACAAGGTCACAAGGCTAACAGAATAGACAACACGGCCAGAAGATAGCCAGCAAGCGCGACCAGCAGAGAAGGTGCTACAAACAAGCACTGGGAAAAGGAAAGGAAGAAAAAAAAACACACAGAAGAGAAATAAACGCCAAATAAACCAGAAACAAGCATACACAGAGAGAGGAGGTCCCTGACACCAAGCCCAAAGATGTCTGTCAACCCAGGGGGAGCAGCAGGAGGGGCAGCAGGAGGGGCGCAGCAAGTAGCACCTCCAGCCCAAGCAGTAGTACCAGCAGCACAACCCCCCACTCCGTCAGCGCATTCGCAAATACAGGCTTTGCCACCATTTAGTGAATTGATTGACCCGGGGACAGCGGCGCCACGGTGGGCAGTGTGGTTAGGGCAGCTCAACAACTACTTCACCGCCACAAGAGAGAAAGACAACGAGGTGAAGAGGTCGCTACTATTACACTTCGGAGGCACAGAGCTATATAAATTATTCAAACACCTGCCAAACACCGGAGCTGACACGGACTATGATGCAGCAGTCAATGCACTTAAATCCCATTTTGATCCCCAATTAAACCCACACTATGAACATTTTAAATTCCGGCAATCCAAACAACGAGAAGGGGAAACTATGGACGCGTTCCATGCTCGCTTGAGAGACCTCATAAGCACGTGCACCGAAGACGATGAAAAGAAGGAAGTAACTGCGCAGCTCATCCAAGGGTGTCGAAACAAGCATCTAAGAACCCTTATCCTGAGGCAACCCCACATATCCCTGGAGGAAATTCTAATCCTCGCTAGGTGGCACGAGCTATCAGATGCCCGCGCCACCGCGATGGAGGCAGCTCTTCACCCGCACTCGGAAGCAGGAGTAACCATAAAGACAGAAAGAGTAGATGCTACCCGCAGTTTTAGCCGAGGAGGCAGAGGAAGATGGCCGACCAGGACACAACGCTGAGCGCCATGCGGGTATTGTGGCAGAGAGGAACATAACCAAGAGGGCTGCCCGGCACGAGGAAAGACATGTTCCAAATGCGGAGTGGCCAACCACTTTGCATCTGTATGCAGAGGAGGATTCCGCGGAAGATGTTTTTCAGGAAAGAAGACCGTGACAGAATCCGTAAGACAGCTATCGCTGTAAGACACCACGCCACCACGATCGGCCAAAGCACAAAGACAATCACAGGCACAATTTGACGAATCATCAACTGAGGCCGAAGAAGAATGTTATTACGTATCGTTCGTCAGTGAGCTGAAGAGAAGACGAAGACCTCAGCCGAAGTGCCAGATACAAATCGACGGGTCACCAGTGACCGGAGTCATCGACACAGGGGCTACAGTTAACGTAATGGGCATCCAACACTACAAGGCCCTCAAACCAAGACCGAAGCTAGTCCCTTCCAAACCACGAATCCTCACCTATGGCAGCCAGGACCCACTTCCGCTGCGAGGGAAGATGGTGGTGCAGGTCAAAGCGGAAGACCACGAAGTGACGACAACATTTCACGTGATAGACAAAGAAGCAGATCTACTAGTAGGAAGCAACACCGCGGAGGACCTCTGCCTAATTGCGTTTGCAAACGCTGTAAAAGCACTACAGACTGAGGACATCCTACAAATGTTCCCCTCACTGTTTGAAGGCCTCGGAACCATCAAGCGCCCGCCTATCAAACTACACATAGACCCTGCGATAAAACCGGTAGCACTGAGACACCGGAGAATCCCGTTCCATTTGCGCGCCGCAGTAGAGCAAGAACTGAACCAACTGGAAGAACAAGGGGTGATAGAAAAAGTGTCTGGACCAACGCCGTGGGTGTCCCCCATGGTGATAGCAGTAAAAACGCGGCAGCCAGGAAAAATCAGGATATGCATTGATATGAGGGTCCCCAACAAAGCTATACGGCGGGAGAGGCACCTCACGCCCACCGTAGATGATATTCTGACGGATCTGAACGGAGCCCAATGGTTCTCAAAGCTAGATCTCAACGCTGGATACCATCAGCTGAGGTTAGCGGAGGAGAGTCGATACATAACAACTTTCTCGACGCACTTGGGACTGAGAAGATATAAGAGATTAAACTTTGGGATCTCATCCGCTGCAGAGATCTTCCAGAATACCATAAAGGAGATACTATCTGGACTACAAGGAGTACTAAATGTCAGCGACGACATTCTGATCCATTCCAAAACGAGCGAAGAGCACCACCGCCGGCTAAAGGCTACCCTGCAAAGGCTGGCGCAACATGGCATAACATTACACAAGGAGAAGTGTCAGTTCTTCAGAAAATCCATCGAATTCTTCGGTTACGTCTTTGGCTCAGAAGGAGTCAAGGTTGACCCACGCAAATCACATGCCATCAAAAACGCCCCTGCACCAACCACAGCGTTGGAAGTGAGAAGGTCCTAGGGATGGCACAATACTGCGCAAGGTTCATTCCTAATCTAGCCACAATTGCGGAACTGCTGAGAAACTTAACCAAAAAAGAGAACCCATGGACCTGGACTGACGTAGAAGACAAGGCATTCCACCAGGTCAAGACAGCCCTGTTGGACAGCACCACTATGGCGTACTTCAACACTGCCAAGCCCACAGAGATACTGGTAGACGCCAGCCCCGTCGGCGTAGGGGCGCTCTTATCACAAGAAACAGAACCCGGAGTATGGGCCCCCCTAGCGTTTGCAAGCAAGGCCTTGACCGCAACGGAGTCAAGGTACTCTCAGATCGAGACAGAGGCTCTCGCGGTGAAATGTGCCTGCAACCATTTCCACCTCTACATTTTGGACACCCGCTTAGGATGGTGACAGACCACCAGCCGCTAATTCCCCTGTTTAGGGGCACGGCCCCCCATCCTCCGCCGAGGATAGAACGATGGGCCATCCAAGTCCAACAATACCAAATGGATCTAGTGTACCGCCCGGGGGCGAGAAACCCGGCGGACTTTCTATCTCGACACCCGGCACTGGAGGGTCGCCACACTACAGAACAAGAAATCCAAGCAGAGGCGTTCGTGAACATGCTATCAACAGGTTCGTGCCCTCGAGCCCTCACAGCAGA
Organism: Lissotriton vulgaris; assembly: GCF_964263255.1. Classification (NCBI taxonomy): domain Eukaryota; kingdom Metazoa; phylum Chordata; class Amphibia; order Caudata; family Salamandridae; genus Lissotriton; species Lissotriton vulgaris. The sequence continues at coordinate 237,951,103 of NC_141691.1, forward strand.
CACCATCATAGCCCAGTACGACACTGATGTGGTTATCCAACGAGTGAAGGAGGCCCTACAGTCAGGCTCATGGGAGAATTTCCTAAAGAATGTCGGTGGGTGGAACGAGACAGACAGAACACGCCTGACTCAGTTTTGGAGAGTGCACAATGACCTAAGCAGCGCAGACAATGGACTAATACTGAGGGGATCCCGAGTAGTGATTCCGAAGACATTACAAGAGAGAGCGACAGTGTTAGCTCATGAAGGGCACCAGGGCACCAGACGAATGAAGGCTCGGTTGCGCGAGAAGGTGTGGTTCCCCGACCTGGAGGACAGCGTCGACACAGCTGTGCGACAATGCAGAGCATGTCAGATAACCAGCAACCTCGACGCTCCAGCACCAGTGATTACAGAAGACCCAGCTCCATCACCATGGTCGTGGCTCAGTCTGGACTTTGGGAGTTTCCCGGATGGGAGAACTACTGTAGTATTAATCGACAGCTACACAAAGAATCCCATTGTAGACATAGCAGCATCCACCAGTTTTGCGAACATTCGTTCCATTCTCAGCAAATCATTTGCCATGTTCGGAGTGCCGCTTGTCATCAAAACAGACAATGGACCCCCGTTCCAGGGCAGTGAGTTTAAGGACTTTTTACAGAACTTAGGCGTAAAACACCGGAAGATCACGCCTCAATGGCCACAAGCCAATGGCGAGGTGGAAAGGTTTATGAGGACAATAAACAAGATTCTACGGATAGCCACCTCGGAAGGGAGTGACCCAGAGGAAGCACTGCAGCTATTTCTAAGGGAGTACCGAAGCACCCCACACAGCACCACACAAAGATCACCATGGGCACTGATGCTAGCCGGACCGAGAAGAGACCTGCTACCCATGGCGGACAATTGGGCTCCTGCGCCGTACTCACCAGCAAACACCCAAGAAAGAAGGAAGAGGACAAACGAGAAGGCAAGTCAACAACGACGAGCTCACACAAGAATTCTACATCCCGGAGAGACGGTATTAATCCGGACCAGAAGACCAGGAGGAAAGTTCCGAACACCGTTCGAACCAGGGCCCTGGACCATCAAAGAAACTAAAGGTACAGCAATAACCGTCAACCGGAATGGAGAAGAAGTTACACGGAACATATCGTGGTTCAAGCAAATTCCGCCAGCTCAAGAACAACCCGAGGTCCATGAAGAGCGTGCCGCAAGGGAAGAAAGAACAGGAGGAGAAGAAGCAAACATCACGTCTCCCCTGGCGGCGCCGGACGAAACAGCCCCGATATCACCAGGTTACCCTCGGGAGGAGACAGCAACAAGGGGCAGCTGGCGATACAACCTCAGGCCCATCCCCAGGCTATCGAACTTTGCATGCTGAACAATTCAGTCAGAACTTTTCAAAACTCCAAGTTGGGAAGGGATGTAGCGCTCTAGTGCTCCGAGGGTCTTCCATGAGCCCCGGAAGCACTACACTACTTTGTATCACCTTCTGTCCAGGCGTGGCCAGAAGGCTATAAATAAAGGGGCAGGAGTGGCACGGCACTTCCTGTCCGGACCAGCATGGTGTGTGTGTGTGCGTGTCCGTCATTTATATTAGCCCCATGTGTTTAGGCCTACCCCACTGGTATGTCCTAGAGTTCTGGGGCAAAGAAGTGGAGTGCTGCATTTGTCCCCCTTGCAATAGGAGGATAAGTATGTCACTTCTGATATCCTTAGGTGTGTACACTTTTTTGAAGGGAATGAGTGAGCTTATACTGAGGTGGGTTAGGGTGAAGGAGGCCAGACTATTCAAAAGTATCAAAATTCAGCTCTACTCAGACTTATCAACATCTGAGAAAACACAGTGAGTTCCACCCAATAACAGACTTCCTCAGAGGCCAGAACTGCAGGCACTCCTTCCCCCTCATTTTTCACTATTGGAAGTAAGAATACAGCTGAATCTGCAAGCTGAAGGAGACATGGAGGATGAGAGGGCTTATCTCAGGAAAACATGAGCAACGACCGTTGTGGACAATAAGACAAAACAAGACCAAGCTATGGAGGTTACGTCCACCCGACACAAAAGTGGTGAGGGAAAACATGATTCAGCATGTCAAGAGAAAGGAAGAATCAGGAAGGAATGCAGAACTAGAAACTCTGGGTAGAAAAGAAAACAATTGACAGATAATCAACTACCCTAGACTCCTTGGGAGCTTTGATAGACTGGAATTGGGGAAGTCCAGTGGACATGGACCTCCAAGGATTTTTATTGTTATGGGACTACTCCACACCATTGATCGGCTAACCACAGTCCTCGTCGCTATGGGCCTGATTATTGGTCAGCCGGAGCAAAATTACGTCATGGAATTTTTCTTAACCTGATTCAGTTTATTTGGTTGTGGGAGAACATGATTCCACACTGTAAAACTCGCCAGAAAATCGCATGAGACTGTGGCTCCATGAGCAAGCACATGTCATTCCAGTTTGCTCACCTTTCAGAGAATGTTTTCCATTTCTTTCCCCTACTCCTCTCAGCCCCACCCCATCCACAGTCCTGCATACACATTTGACTCATTATCAACACAGGAGGTACAAATATGTGTCATTCCTGGTACTCCCTCTATCAAACAATGCTTTCCAATTCTTTCCACGATACCCCCATACACTTCCTCAGCTCTATCCCATCCACAAGCTTGCAAGCACATTTGACTCGTACTCAATGCAGGAGGTCTATGTGGTTTTACATCTGTAAAAATCGTTCCCACAAGGTAATGCCCCAAATTATGGGGTTTTACTTGTAAGTGCATGGTATTGAGGCAAAATTGTAAGTATGTGGTGTTACTATTACCCCAGTACTGTGCAACTAAGCATCAGAGCCTTTATGTCGGACTCTTGTGGGGGCAATCCTCCAATTATGTAAATGGCCCATTTATCCTATTGGGAACTCTCTGTTAGGCCTTGTTGGCCTATTACAGGTTATGCTTAATACATGGTGTTAGACCTGGCACCATTGGTGTGGGTCTCCCCTGCATTTTTTTGCCTTTACCTCCTGTGTTTTTGATATGTGTCGGACTTCGTTTTGCTGGTCTAGATGCTTTGAACACTTTGGCACTGCTGTTCAGTGCCAAAGTGCAAATGCTCCCTTTGTAAATTACTGTTGTGGATTGGTGATTCCATGACTGGCTTTTTAAATTACTAGTCAGGCCCTAGTACAGTGCATCATGTGTGCCCGGGGCCTGTAAATCAAATGCTGCTGGTGGGCTTGAAGCACTGATTGTGCCACACACAGACGCAGACTGTAAATGCAACTCTGGCCTGCCATTTTCAGAGCCTGTGTGCAGTCTGGTAATTCCATGTCGACTAAACAAATGCACCCACTTGCCAGGCCCTAACCTTCCCTTTTCTTGTGTCAGACACCCCTAAGGTAGGCCCTAGGTACCCCTGTGGGCAGGGTGCAGTGTATGTGGAAAGTAGGACATGCCCTGATGTGTGTGGAATGTCCTGATAGTGAATTGCTGTCAATTTAGTTTTTCACTATTGCAAGGCTACCTGTTTCCATAGGACGGAATGGGGGTTTGTTTATAACATTTTATACACATAACTGGCCCTGGGAACAAGGTAGGAAAATACAATAATTTAGTATGCCTGAACTCAAAATGTTAAAGTGCATCTTTTAGTGAGAGTGATTTTTACATTCTGTGTTTGAAAATACCACTTTTAGAAAGTAGGTATTTTCTTGCCTAACCGTCCAGTGTGCCTCTGGCAGGTTTGTTTTGCATGTCTGGCATTGGAGTGTCAGGGGCTGGGGAGGAGAGCCTGATGAGTCAGGGATGGGCTGGATGGGCCTAGTCTACATTTGGAGTGCTGGGAGGAGTAGCACCTGCACCTGAATAGGGCTGTGCCTGCCTTCCACAATGATGGCTCCTCCCCCCTGTGGTGTGTCTAGAGCCAGGGCTCACAATGACAATGGAGGTTGTTGTGCACTAGCAAAGTGCCCCTCAAAACTGGTTTTGGCTGGGTACAGACACTCTCTGCCTTCAGAGAACAAAGGATTTTTTTTATATAAAAAGAGGGGCCCAGACTTTTACACTACTTTGTATCACCTTCTGTCCAGGCGTGGCCAGAAGGCTATAAATAAAGGGGCAGGAGTGGCACGGCACTTCCTGTCCGGACCAGCATGGTGTGTGTGTGTGCGTGTCCGTCATTTATATTAGCCCCATGTGTTTAGGCCTACCCCACTGGTATGTCCTAGAGTTCTGGGGCAAAGAGATTTCCCACACGTATAATCAGTGAATGTCAAAAGATTGATCTTTTCATGACAAGCACTGGAAAAGACAATCGGTCTTGTATTGCCCATGCTATCAGCTCGCTGCTCTTGGCTTTGCTAAAGCCGGATGCTTTTCAAATTGTGTCATTGGTTTGTGGCTTGGCCGATCACCGAGTAGGGTGCTGCTGAGTCGCTGGGCTCTGCTTTGGCCAGGCCTACGAAGTGACGAAAAAGCTCTGATTAACTCCAGACTCACCAATCTGAAGCCATTCAACTTGGGAGTCATCGTTAGGCACCCTAAGAACCCAGATACCGATTGGACAACACCCACAGTGAGCACACCAACGAAGACAGCATGCAACAGCACACTCTGGTGAATGGTAGGGGCCACTTTGAAACTCTGAGGCATCACAAGAGCAGGCCTGTCGAAGCAAACAGACGGGACCCAAGCACTTCGACGACAGACACCAACAGCTGGGTAGCAGCCCCAGCAGCAGGTCGGGGAGGTGGACGCGAGGAAGAGGAGGCCCCTTATAAACATTGAAGTAAGGAACCCAGGCAGAGGGTGTCCTGGGGTGGAGATACCCAGACGCTGCTGAGAACTTGGGGGCGGTGACCAGGGTATAGTTGAGAACTGAGCACACAGGGTGTGGGTGGTGAGAAGCGGACCCAATGGCCAGAAAACCAAAAACACCGGGTCTTTGGCACTGAGGCAAGCCAGAGATCCCGGAGACCCAGAGGAGAGGCAAGAGGTTGTCTAGGTCAGGGACACACAAAGCTGTGCGAAGGCCCCTGAACAACAAACACGCACCATAGCTGGTACTGTGAAGGGATGGTGGCAGGTGGATCTGGGCAGAATACCACCACAAAAGTGAAAAGGGAGCTGGTCATCCACCTCCCCCAATCGGCCCGCTAACCACTTCCCCCAAGAGCGTAGAACTAAAAGCAATGAGCCCTATGGAACAACAGGTATTTCCAGAGGCCTCCCCTAGCAATAGAATACATTGAAGGAGACCGTCTAGGCTGCATTGTTTCACTGGTTCTCTGACCAAGGCTGCCATGTGCCTCTGCCATATGCTGCCTGCCTCCTAGCAAACGGCATAGGACATGATACTCTGGGACAAGCGCTCCCCATATATCAGGTGGAAAACTCTAACGAGGGGATGGCAATGGGTGCTCCAAGGCCAAGACAACGATATTACATTAACAGTCACCAAAGGAAAAATCACAATCCATGTTAGATAATCTCACGTTCACAAAACCTCAGTTGAGCAGGTTAAATGACTTAATTGGTATAGTCCATGATGGAGCCAGAAGAGATGACCCCGATCTGGAGTTGCAGAGCAACTCTAGAACACAGGGATCGGGGGGCCTGACCCACTCAGGCACCGGAAAATGAGAAAATTAAAGCACGGGCCGAGAGAGCATGAAAGCAGGTCCTCCCTTGGGAATCAAGGCATGTCACATGGAGCTCGGGGGTATGGTCCCTAGTAGGAAACAGGAAAAACGCTCATTAAATTACTTTTTTCGCAGCAAAAAGGTCTGGAGAGGAGCCTGGGAAGACACACCCACCAGCCCCCACCAAATCATCCAGGCAAGATCCCCCAAGCATCAGTCATGACTCCTGAGAGCACTTCTTAAACAAGATATTTATTGAAGTAGGGTCATTTAGGACTGACATGAATACATTCATCCATCACAGATCATGGGGGAAGAGTGGACCATCTGTAATATACAGTGAATGAAATATCTGAGGAGTAAGCACAACTGTAGGTCAGGTTTGTGGTGCTAGAGGAAGATAATATTGAACTCCAGAGGAGCAAGAAGACCTAGAAAACTGGACATGTCGCAACAACGTCACTATTAGAGTAGTTAGAGGAGGGGCAAAAGCAGGGGCAGATTCTCCATTAGGGCTCACGGGCTGACCCCCCCCCCCCGAAATGCCTAAACATTCCTGTACAAATATTTATTAGATCAATTTATTATGAGATACAACCATATTTCATAACACATCAATGTATTTAAGTATGGGTTGTCTGTCCCAGGCTGCCTGCCCTCGTCGCTCTGAAGCAGAAGACGGAAGCCAGGCAGTAAATCAACTTTCTGAACTTTGACGCACAACACAGGGCTTACTGTTCTAAAAACCCTTCATTGCCATTGTAGGCTATGGTAGTATCCACTACAGGGCAGTGACGCTTTTAGTGGCATGGTTTCTGGCACAGGAGATTCTGTCCCTGCGTGGGAGTAGCTGCCTGCCATTCACAGACCTAGATCCCACCCTTTCCCATTCGTCACACATAGGAGTGGATGCAAGCACAAATGTTTTGGTGCCTTATCCTCTGTAATGGTAAGTGTTAGAAAGCTAATCCTCTGTTATGTATGTTGTGCTGAGACCCCTTGACATTCTAATCTCCCCCATTGTGGCACTCCATGCCCAGCATGCACATCGCTGGCCCTGTTAGAAGTGGAGTGCTGCATTTGTCCCCCTTGCAATAGGAGGATAAGTATGTCACTTCTGATATCCTTAGGTGTGTACACTTTTTTGAAGGGAATGAGTGAGCTTATACTGAGGTGGGTTAGGGTGAAGGAGGCCAGACTATTCAAAAGTATCAAAATTCAGCTCTACTCAGACTTATCAACATCTGAGAAAACACAGTGAGTTCCACCCAATAACAGACTTCCTCAGAGGCCAGAACTGCAGGCACTCCTTCCCCCTCATTTTTCACTATTGGAAGTAAGAATACAGCTGAATCTGCAAGCTGAAGGAGACATGGAGGATGAGAGGGCTTATCTCAGGAAAACATGAGCAACGACCGTTGTGGACAATAAGACAAAACAAGACCAAGCTATGGAGGTTACGTCCACCCGACACAAAAGTGGTGAGGGAAAACATGATTCAGCATGTCAAGAGAAAGGAAGAATCAGGAAGGAATGCAGAACTAGAAACTCTGGGTAGAAAAGAAAACAATTGACAGATAATCAACTACCCTAGACTCCTTGGGAGCTTTGATAGACTGGAATTGGGGAAGTCCAGTGGACATGGACCTCCAAGGATTTTTATTGTTATGGGACTACTCCACACCATTGATCGGCTAACCACAGTCCTCGTCGCTATGGGCCTGATTATTGGTCAGCCGGAGCAAAATTACGTCATGGAATTTTTCTTAACCTGATTCAGTTTATTTGGTTGTGGGAGAACATGATTCCACACTGTAAAACTCGCCAGAAAATCGCATGAGACTGTGGCTCCATGAGCAAGCACATGTCATTCCAGTTTGCTCACCTTTCAGAGAATGTTTTCCATTTCTTTCCCCTACTCCTCTCAGCCCCACCCCATCCACAGTCCTGCATACACATTTGACTCATTATCAACACAGGAGGTACAAATATGTGTCATTCCTGGTACTCCCTCTATCAAACAATGCTTTCCAATTCTTTCCACGATACCCCCATACACTTCCTCAGCTCTATCCCATCCACAAGCTTGCAAGCACATTTGACTCGTACTCAATGCAGGAGGTCTATGTGGTTTTACATCTGTAAAAATCGTTCCCACAAGGTAATGCCCCAAATTATGGGGTTTTACTTGTAAGTGCATGGTATTGAGGCAAAATTGTAAGTATGTGGTGTTACTATTACCCCAGTACTGTGCAACTAAGCATCAGAGCCTTTATGTCGGACTCTTGTGGGGGCAATCCTCCAATTATGTAAATGGCCCATTTATCCTATTGGGAACTCTCTGTTAGGCCTTGTTGGCCTATTACAGGTTATGCTTAATACATGGTGTTAGACCTGGCACCATTGGTGTGGGTCTCCCCTGCATTTTTTTGCCTTTACCTCCTGTGTTTTTGATATGTGTCGGACTTCGTTTTGCTGGTCTAGATGCTTTGAACACTTTGGCACTGCTGTTCAGTGCCAAAGTGCAAATGCTCCCTTTGTAAATTACTGTTGTGGATTGGTGATTCCATGACTGGCTTTTTAAATTACTAGTCAGGCCCTAGTACAGTGCATCATGTGTGCCCGGGGCCTGTAAATCAAATGCTGCTGGTGGGCTTGAAGCACTGATTGTGCCACACACAGACGCAGACTGTAAATGCAACTCTGGCCTGCCATTTTCAGAGCCTGTGTGCAGTCTGGTAATTCCATGTCGACTAAACAAATGCACCCACTTGCCAGGCCCTAACCTTCCCTTTTCTTGTGTCAGACACCCCTAAGGTAGGCCCTAGGTACCCCTGTGGGCAGGGTGCAGTGTATGTGGAAAGTAGGACATGCCCTGATGTGTGTGGAATGTCCTGATAGTGAATTGCTGTCAATTTAGTTTTTCACTATTGCAAGGCTACCTGTTTCCATAGGACGGAATGGGGGTTTGTTTATAACATTTTATACACATAACTGGCCCTGGGAACAAGGTAGGAAAATACAATAATTTAGTATGCCTGAACTCAAAATGTTAAAGTGCATCTTTTAGTGAGAGTGATTTTTACATTCTGTGTTTGAAAATACCACTTTTAGAAAGTAGGTATTTTCTTGCCTAACCGTCCAGTGTGCCTCTGGCAGGTTTGTTTTGCATGTCTGGCATTGGAGTGTCAGGGGCTGGGGAGGAGAGCCTGATGAGTCAGGGATGGGCTGGATGGGCCTAGTCTACATTTGGAGTGCTGGGAGGAGTAGCACCTGCACCTGAATAGGGCTGTGCCTGCCTTCCACAATGATGGCTCCTCCCCCCTGTGGTGTGTCTAGAGCCAGGGCTCACAATGACAATGGAGGTTGTTGTGCACTAGCAAAGTGCCCCTCAAAACTGGTTTTGGCTGGGTACAGACACTCTCTGCCTTCAGAGAACAAAGGATTTTTTTTATATAAAAAGAGGGGCCCAGACTTTTAGATCACTTCTGGGAAATCAAAAGGAACCTTTGCCAAGGAGAAGAGCTGGAGAAACAGAGGAGGAAAACTGCCTCTGTGCTGTTTGCTGTCTGGGGTTTGCCTGCAGTGGCTACTTTCTGCCTAGGAAAGTGAAAAGGACTTTGCTGTTTGCTGTGTCCCCTGCTTTAGGAAGATCTCCAAGGCCTTGAAACTGTGCTTGCCTCCTGTTCTGAAGTCTCAGGGACACAAAGACATCCCCACCAGCTCCTCTGAACTTCCTTGCAGGGAGTGCTGACCTGCAAAGAGGTGCCTGCTGTTGTTTTAGACCGCTAGAGACTGTTTTCCACTGGGAGCTTGAAGAATCCACGCCTCGTCTCGGATCGTCGCATCGCATCGAGGAGCCAAGTTTGTAGCATCGTTGGGGAACGGAGTAAGAAACCGATGCAACGCCTCCCCACGCAGTAACAAACCAACGCATCACATTCTCTCCAGTAAGGAACCGACGCATCACCTCCTCTGTGCAGCAGTAAGGAACTGATGCATCACCTCACCTGAAGCAAGGAACTGACGCATCACCTTCCCTGAGTGTAGGGAACCGATGCATCACCTTCCCTGCGGCCCATTTTGTTTCTTTGTGTGACGCATCCAAGGTACTTTGTGTGACAGGTGTCGCATCTGCAATTTGCTTTAAACTGAACTATTTCTACCATCTCAAAGCCATATTTGTATTACTGTATTGTGGATATTTGTTGTTTGGTCTTGTTTTGGTTTAGATAAAGATTAGTTATGTTTCTAAACTGGTGTGGTGTCCATTTGTAGTGTGTTTACTGTATTACTGTATGTGTTCACAAATACTTTACACAATGCCTCTGAGATAAGCCTGTCTGCTTGTGCCAAGCTACCAAGGTGGTGAGCAAGGGGTTATTTTAGAAGTGTATCCCCCTTACCCTGACTAAAAGCAAGAGTCCCTATTTGGACAAAGGTACCCACCTCTGCCAGTAGAGCCCTCCATTTCTAACTCACGGGGACAGAAAAAAGAGAAAAGCATGGGCACACACAACCTGGGGAAGGGATCTTAACATATGAGCAAGATGTAAATGCCCACACATACCTTGCACATGTTCAAGCTAATTATTGTTAATGTAAAGAGGTTAAACTCCCCAATTAAAAGCCAACAAGTGTAGAATTATATTACTAAACACAAGCTAGATGTGATCTTTCTCTAGAAGACCCACCTCTTAAATAAAGACTAATTTCGGATAAGAAGTTAGCATTAGCTCAACCAATTCTGAGTCTCTATCCACACACAAACAGAGGGATTGAAGATCCTTTGCAAAAGCAACATAGGCTAAGTTAAAGTTCAATAGAATCAGTAGGTCAATTTATCCAAATTCAGCTCATCATGATGCCCCCAATACAGTAAAGAGCTGTTCCTTTGACAGCTATTACACAATCAAATAGGAGACACAAAGGGATGCCTATTAGGAAGAGGACAATTTTATTATCATTGGAAAGAATGACCAGGACTCAGGCAGGAAATCATATTGCAGAACAAGGGCCATGCCATGAACTCTCTAAAGGGAACTCTCAGACTGAAACCTGGTGGATGCAAGGCGTTTTTCAATATTTATTAAACCATTGTGATTCTTCTATAGAATGTATGTGCTGCAAAGATCAATAGAAAGAACCAGATTAAAGTGATTAGCAATATAAGGACAAAGAACAGAATGAACAGTTCCACCATCTTGCTAAAACAATGTATATATGAGTGCATATAAAATAATATGTATATTTGGCATACTCCTACTATACGTTCCCTAACCTAGATGCAAAGGGTGTATGTATGTGTTCTGCCAAGAATCCCCTATTGGATGATCCAGCCCGTTACCTAAAAGGAATTTTCTCACAGGTTGGACATCCCTCCTTGCAGATGGATCAGCAAGCAGCTGGAATGGGGTTCCAGCGTATAGTGACCTCGCAATGACAGCAAGTGCTCCATTCCCTTACGCTTGGAAATGCTTCTTTATTTATAACAAAAAGCATCCTTGCTCTCGAGCCGAGGCCTTAATCAGGCTGACATTGTTATGATCTATTGATAGCTGCTTCGCCTTATGGACGAAAACAAATAACAACATTTGCACAATGTGTGTTAAGGTCTTGCACGTGATGTAGGTGTCTTGGCAATGTTTTGACTAAGTAGGATTTGTAAACAAAGCAGTTTGATGCAGAAAAGTCATTAAATCAGGTTAGCTGTCAATTTCTTGAGGCGATCCTTAAGAAACTGGATTTGGAAAGAAGACGAAACGCTGTATCCTGACAAGATATAGGTCCCCCTTGGCTCTAGTGTGAGTGATTGGACAAAGATTCCCCATTTCTGGCTTCAGACGGGCACAAGGCAAAGTATGCTTACTTTCTCCCTTACATTTCATCCTAGTTGTTGAACTGGTTACAATCAACATCTAGTGCTGTGAAGACATCAGGGGAATTAGATTCAGAGAAGAGCATAAATTGTGTCTCTTTGCAGGTGATGTTCTGCTGTTGCTAACAGACCAGGGTTGTTGGCAGTACAATAGTCACTCCAGGAAGTGTGGAAACTGTAAGACCAGTATAAAGTGGCATCCAGATTTAATGTCAATATACAACAATAATGTATTCTCAATGTGTCTGCCTCCCACACAGCAGCAAAAGAACTGCACTAGGTCTCTCTGTTCCGATGGACGTATTGACAGTCTGTTACTGAGAGTGAACCTCAACAGCTCGTTGGAGTCATAGAGAGGAGGCAAATAGTTGACCCTCCAGAAGAAAAACATAGAAGACCTCAAATGCTGGTATCCCATTTATGTGTCCTGGTGGGGACAAATCCATGTTGTCAAAATGAACACTCTTACCAGGATTCTCTAACTTGTTCCTTTACCAATAAGCATCTCTGAATCAGACATTAAAGTGCTCCAGAATAGGAAAATGTACTTTATATGGGGTGAAGACTGACCACGGTTCTTCAAGAATATCTTGATGGAGATCAGGAAGTTGAAGGGCGTAGCATGTCTTGGCTTGCTGAGGTATGATAGGGTGGTGTATCTCTGCTTCATCTGAGAGTCCACTGTACTATAGCATGAGAAAAAGTGTTTCATAGGCCAAGTGGTAGTAGGCTGCTTAATGTGCGCCCTAGCTTAGCTGGAGGGAAAGTGGCATATACACAGCACATATTTGCCCACAAAAAAGAGGAAGGTGCTAGTGGTGTGGGAACAGGTGGTGGTGCAAGAGATTTTAACAATTATTCCTGTCGCAGAGCATGCCAGTTATTTCCAACCTGGCATTTACCCCAGCACTTGAGAAGAGAGATTGTCTTTTGCTTGGCGAGGGAGGGGGTGTTAAACCATATGGGATCACTTCAGGTAGAGCTGCATCAAATCCTTTGAGCAATACGAGATTTTGCCATCTCAAAAACAAGCTACCTCTAATACTGTTAACTAAGACATTGATACCTACCTAATGCAGAAGCCGCTGTGTCCTAAGCCCACTCAATAAAAACTGATCCGTAATTATACCAGCTCAAGGCAGCAGATCTCCAGGATCTAAAGAACACCATGTCCTATTATGGATGTAGTGAACCAGCCCTACCAACTGAGGTGGAAGACTGACATGGGAAGACAGATTACTGGCACTCTGTGGGAGACCTTGTGAAGAGACATTTCCAAGTCCTATTGAAAGAGAATCTGCCTACAGGATGATGTACCATCGCCCAACAGTCTAAATACTCACAGTCAATACTCTTAGATCCTCGTCTGATTATGGGTCAGTAATGGGGATCGGCTGGTCATTTGTCAATACCTAAAGGTACTGCAAGTGTTTGTCATTGTTACATGATTGTATGGGCAAAACTATGTGGCCATTGTCCAACTGGATATAATGTACTCAATAAAACAAAAAGATGTTGAAGTTTAATTTTGTGGAGGCACCAGCAAAGCCAGTGGCGGTGACTGGCCATCTTGGATATGTATTGGCTAAACTTCCAAGATGGCCCTCACTTTGTGTATGGAAAACAGCACAAAAACATGTATACTTCCAAAATAGTTGATGAGGCAGGCGAGGGGAGAGAGGCAAAGGAAGGGAGAGAGAGATGGACTTCAAGCTGCAACAGTGCTCAGTGTGATAAAGAGTATGCAACAGACGATGTGGGGAGTCTGAAGACAAAGAAACAGATGGGAGTCAGGGAGCGAGTCAAAGATCAATAGTGTGAGTTTTAAAAAAAGAAACCGAGAGAAAAGGAGAAAAAGGAGCAGGACATGAACTCACATGAAGTGCTAAATCACAAATGAAAGGAGAAAATTAGTTTTCTGACAACTGCAGCGGAAAGTTACAACTTCTGCAGGACAGGGTGAAGCAAAATTGCTCTAAGGGCAGAACAAGCACAAGGCTAGAAACAGTAAAAGGGACTGGAAACAACAAGTAAGCTATTCAATTATGAGCAATAGGCTGGTCCACAGTCCTCTCTATGGTGTACTGTATAAAGTTCTGCCTGTGACAGACAGTAGAATCTGTCTGTAGTGAGATTGCTAAAAAAGGGACTAAAAGAAAAATCTCAAGTGAAGAAACAAATGCTATTTTAACACTAGCTAGTGGCGAAAGATACATTAAAACAATGGTGAAAAGATCGATATGAGAGACTCCAAGTGCTCAATAAGTAAGGCATTGATGCTGTATGCACATGCGCAATGCCAAGTGGAAGCATTTGCCCAGGTGGAGTACGTTTGAGGAGGACTCTTTAAGACATTAACGAAGTAAGTAACATTGTGCCTCCTCAGTTTTCAATGAGGGTGTGAGATCAACTACTATGCACAGTTTCAGATTAAAATAATGGGCATATCTATTACCCTATGCATATTTTAAGGGCAATGATAACTAATGAATACTAAAGCTTCAATTTGGGTCTCCATTTTTGAACTGTCCAGGCCAGGTCCTCCCCAGACCGGAAAACAAGCATTCTGGGACACGTTTCGAGGTATCACCCCTCATCAGCCAGGCTAGCTTGAATCCGGTGGCATAGCGAGAAGGGGACACATGTTTGGGAAAAAATTGCAACACAAAAAGATGATGGACGGAATGCTGAACATTGTCACTCATTCACCCCCAGTCAGAGATCTGGATTTAATCCATATTTTTTTTTTTGCTCACCACGCCATTGCAGGTTGAACCCAGCCATATGCAGATCAGTCTTGAACCTGCTCCCCATAAGAACAGTCCACCCAAACTGCCTGGCCAGGTCCTTCCCAGACCGGAAAACAAGCATTGTGGGACCAGGTTCAGGGTATCACCCACTCATCAGCCAGGCTAGCGTGAACCCGGTGGTGTAGCAAGCATGCGAACCATGTCTGGGCATACCCTTCTTAATTAGGGTGAAAATTGCAAAAAACACAAAAAGATGATGAATGGCATACTGAACATTGTCAAAAATTCACAGATCTGGGTTAATTCCATTATTTCTTTTGCTAACCACAGCATTCCAGTTTGGAACCAGCCATATGCAAATCAGTTTTGACACCCTGCTCTCCATGGGAATAGTCCATGGACACTTGTTTCCTGTCCACGGAGGACCTGCCCTGGCAATTCGGGTTGGACTGCCCCCATGAGGAGCAAAAGACCGATGGATTAAACCTAGAGCTCTTGACTGGGGGTGAGAGGTTGAAAAGTTTCAGCACTACGTCCATATTCTTCTGTTTGCTAAAGTGAGGGTCTAGCAGAACCTTAGCAATGGCAGACTGTTTGTGCCCGAGCTGATTCTAGTGTCTATCACATGCAAAATAGGGCACCAATTTAGAGTTTTGCGGAGAGCAACAGAGCACTCTCTCCACTAATCTCTCGGTCCACCTGCCCAGGTTTCAGGCTGGGTGAACTAGCAGTATGTCAATGGTGGAACCTACATTGGCTAGGATGCCAATATACTCCTCTAATGGCCTGCTGGGGTTTGAGCTGTTGGAGATAGGCCATCCGACCATCCACCCAATTTATAGTGTATTTGGATGGCATTTTTTTGCTGGCCATTGCTACCAGGTAAAACTTGGGGGTGAGTAAGAGTAAAAAAAATGAAAGAATGACAGATATAAAGTCCTCCGTCACCCTGACTTCCTTTACTCCATCCACCAAAGTCTTGCATCCTCAAAGTGCATTCTATTTCAAAAATATTCTCTATATCCCTAAAATTCAGCATGAGAACCTGGTCTTTAATAAAAAAAAATCTTATTGTTGCCTCTCCTGTTGAAAAAGGTACAGGCAGAAGACCTTTTCCGAAGTTGCCCGGCGTTAGCCGCCTCTATACCCACTTAAGTTTACCAAACAAAGAGGCAGGCGCTGGAGACTTGGAAGGCAGGAAACAGAAGTTTTATTCTCTCCGGAGGAGAAACACATCAGTTCGGACAGCAAGTATCGTCACGAGGTGCTCTAACTGCATCTCCGAGGCCTGGCCTCTTATACACAGGTTTATTACTTTATTGCATAAAATACATCTCTGTCAACCCTTTGATGTACGGAAAGACATCCTCGGAATCCCCGCTTCAGGCCCGTTCCCACACACATTTACAGTTGAAGTTCCCACCCCGGTCACAACAGATGATGATTATCGCGCAGCTGGACATTCCGCCGATTCACGGAATGTGTGAGGTTGATCGGATCTCATGGGGTGGGGGCTTTGATTAGCTCAAGGATCCTTTGATGGAGGGGGGGGGTGTTTCCTACTGTACAGGAGGAAGGGGGCAATGACAGTACCCGCAGGGCCAGGTGGCGGCTTGGGAATGAGTGAGACAAACGGGCACAAAGGAAAGAGGGGTGTCATCAAGGGATCCGGGACCATGAAAGGGATGGAGGGAAGTGTCGCGCTGGGAACAGGATGGGGTTCCGAGGCAGGGCTGCGTGGAAGAGGGGTTTATGACCTAAGGCATGTGAGAGCGGGGGCTGGCAGCATGCGGGGGGTGTGCTTGTGAGGGTGAAGAGCCGTGCTAGGGGTCAGTGGCGTGCAGAGTGTGGTTCTGACCAAGGCACCTAAAATGGCGGGTGTGCACGACAAAAAGTGTGGCATCGGGAGAGAAGGCAAGATGGCGCAGATAATGTTTACCAAATCGTATTAATTTTCCACAGTCCTCCCTTTAACATTCCTAAGACATCATGCTGGCCTATTTCCTACCATGTCGATTGTGGCAGTCATAAGTAAAGAAGTAGGAACCCAGGTGAAGGAGCTATGCATAAACATTACATTTAAAATCTTTCATCTTAGGAGGCGGGCTCATCGCTGAGCTCGTTGCAGGAAAGTCATAGTAATGCAATATCGGACAAGAATGATTTTGTAGTGAAAGCGTTGGGTACATTTCATAGATGCTTATAGTCATTCGGAATATGAACTGATAGGCGATTACATATGTAAGGTCATTTTGTACTTGGTTGGAGCATAATCAATACAATGGTAGCTGGGAGAGAAATGAGACGTAGTAAAAACGATAATCAGGGGTGTCATTGTTCGAAGAGGAGGGGTGTTGCTTTTTCCAGTGTCTTATTGTCGTGGTCCATTATTAGTGAGTTCTCAGCATTCTTTGTCGTCTTCTGTTGGCACTGTTGAGCACCGGCGGTGGAGCTATGCGTCCAGCTCTATTCCAGGTCCTGCGTTGCAGGGCATGACCTTTTCTTCGTGTTTTCCGGTCACAAAGGTCCTTTTTTTCGCCCTGTGTCCTAACTATTCTTTCGCGGGTACCTTAGACAGGGCACCCAAGTTTCATTTTAGTTCGCAACAAAAACCCTATTCTATCTGAATGCAGTTTTTCTTTCTCGAGTCGATTGTCAAAGAGTTCAGGTGGAAGAAGGGGGGTGTGTGAGCGGTCCTTAGGGTAGGTCGGAGGAAGAGGGGATGGAGCAGGGCCAGATCGGGGACAGACCAGGGGGACGAAAAATTTCAGGTAGGTGGGCCCATGATCGGGATCAGAGGGCGGGGACTTTCGGCATTTGTTGATCATCGAACAGGGGCATCAGGTCAGCCCTTTCCTTTCATTTGGTCGGAAACAATGCCTCGTCCTGCGACTCCTTACTGTTGCGGTCCCGCCTTGGTCAAAGTCGCAGATGATCCACGATCTGCAGTCAGGCCGCGTGCTCCCACATCCGGTCTCTCTCTCCTCCGACGGCGGTACCCTTAAATGAGTTTGAAAAGACAGTCTTTAGAGAATTGGCAGTAGAAGGTAATCACATAAGTCTATTTCTCTCCCAACTCCAAGCAACTGGGGAAACATCCGTTACATTGGGATTACAACCAACGTGTAGATAATTGATGATAGGTTTGCTGGATTCTCTACAACTTTCCATCGTAACTATTTCTTTGGCATTTGTCAGTATTACATTCATTGTCGTGGTACGAGGTCTGATACCTATTCATTGCATTCGTTTATTACAGTCACGTCAGCTCTACTGGCAGAGACCCACTTTTCTAGTACGAGTCTTACAAAGCTATACCGTTCTTCAGGGCTGTGTATTTTACAAAAAAGTGCAACGTGCTATCACCATGGCCTGATGGATATCTTTCTGAGAAATGAACATGGGCTAAACAATTTTCCATTATATCGATGCATCCTATCTTTCAGCTAAACATTTTACTCTCAACAGAGTTTACTGCAACAATTTCTTCACTTCAATCTAATCTTAACTTTGCAAATATCATTCTAATTTCTACATAGTCTCTTACAACCTGGCTACTTCATAAAAACGGGGGGGGTGTTGCGATAACTATTCGACTCATCTTTGGGGTGACCGGGGTTTTATGAAAAACAACTAGGAACATAGCAAACTGGGGTGAGGGACTATCGTCTTGTTTTGAGTCGCAAGGGCGTTATCTAGCAGAAGGCTACAGTTCAGTTGGTAAGCGTTCAGGGACATTTCTTAAATTCTAAATTCGAGACGGGGAAGGGTCGCGTTACCTGAGGCATTTTTATCATAGAAGCCACTGACATGTAGTTCCCTTATTATGGGTCAGATTAGGGAACCTCAGTCGTCTTACCTGTCCTTTCCTTTTTGGCCAATTTAAGTTACATCAATATTTAGCAGAAAGGAGAGGTAGTAACATGGTATCAATGTGATTTTAGTTAAGGCAAATTTGTGCAAATACTTGCGGTATTTGGAGCCAATTGGGTGGTGCACCAGGGATGGTGGTTCGCCAATTAGGTGCCAGTCGTTAGGAAGAGTGGGAGTGTGGAAGAGAGAGAGAGAGAAAAAGAGAGAGAGAGAGAGAGAGAGAGATATGCAACAATAGGCTAAATAGTACACGTGCAACATGGAGAGTGGCCGTGTACTAAGATAGGCTATTCAGCGCTTTACACAACATGAGACATTACGGATCTGTGTTAGAATATAGAAAGCATGCAGTTTGGGACGGACGAGCATTAGGTCTGGTACAGAGGGACATGCATTGAGTAAAAAGCACCATTGTGTTGCGCTTCTCGCACTCTCGGTCCTTTGCCTAGTTAAGTCAATGCTTCAGTCGCACAGAAAACCTTTTCTCATAGTTTTGGACATACGTGACATGGGCTCATTCACGCAACACAGGTTAGGGGTGATCGCGTCTCTTCATATCATACAATGATTGGCTCTTTCGTTACAAGAGCAGTGTGTGGGTGTCTTTAGGTGCCACCTTGCTGTGTTCGTCTGCTTCATGTATCAGACATGGCGTGGCTTCGGATCTTCACTATACCTCAGTCGGGATTCCAATGTAACCTGTAGAGGGAGGAAAAGAGGGGAAGGGAGGGGAACAACATTCGAGCATATCACATGTACGGGCACGAAAGTCCTTTACTTACCACCTACTCGTCTTATCCCCTCTGGATATAATCCCTGAGGTCTTGGTTTCCGAAGCCAGGGGGCGGGCAGTGTGGTAAGGATGGCAAGCGATAGGTTGTTCATGAGGGAGACGGTCCGAGTGTGGCATTTATAGGTCGTGTGTAGGGAAACGTTAAAAATCAGAGGCGCTTAGTGCGAGGTATCTAGTTTGTAGATGTATCCAGCTAGCGGGATCCTTAAATCATTCCCCATGCGGTGATGTCCTAAGGCATATCGGCTCTTCGGCCAACCCTGTTCCCTAGTACCTTTGAGTATCATACCTTTATAACATTTTATCATTTACACCGCTTCACTTTACCCGTTCTCAGAAGTCGAGGTCCTTCTTCATGCGTTTGTTCCTGAGCTAGTCGCACATTTGGGGGCAGCGTATCGTGCCTGAGAGTTGGTCATCAATCCGAGGCTGAGCGACCATTTTCTAATAACCTTAAAAAGAGAACAAAACAGGTCGTACAGAAAAACCTTCCCGCTGATCCCACATTTACAAAAGTATGCGATACCTGTTCATAGTTTGAAAAACCTTTATTAACATGATTTGATCAGCATGTAAAATATGAGAGTGCAATTGTATTTGGCCGGACACGGTGTTGGTTGAAGCACGTACAGTAGGGGGCTATTTTGCAGCATTAATAAACGTGTAAAAAGGGTTTGTTTTGTCATTTTGCAGGAGAATAAAAACGTCTATCAATAGTTGAGGGATCAGGGGGCATTCGTTTCGTAATTGGAAGCATAGTTAGACTAGTCGCAATCAAATTTCCTAGATGCATACCGTGGGCGTGTGTCATAAGCGACGTTATGTATCAGTTGCAATAATATCATAATAAATCGTACATTGAAACCAACATTTTAACGGGATCTTTTTACATGTTCGCCAAGTGAACCCTCCCTCTTTTTCGTCAAGTGTACAAAGGATCATATACATATTTCAGAACATCAAGTCTTACTAGCTAAAAACACCACGAGGTGTTCGTGAGTTCCTGTTGACACCGGCGCCATTTTGGGCGAGGCCGGGTTTGTCCGGAAGCAGCATCAGGGACAAAATGTCTCCAACAACCGGCGGTTGGACCAGAGTTCCTTTCGGTAGTTCAAAAAGACTTGTGCTAACAGAAGGGGCAGGCAATGTGGACCATCAATCAAAAAAAAAGGGGTGGGGAGGGAAGCAAAATTTCCCCTACCGGGTCACGTTGAGGTTCAGCCGGAACTTGCTCGAATTTGTTAGCCCACAATCTTTCTGGATGGTTCAGACTGAAGCTGGCGCTGACACGAGAGCACCACCATCTTGTGGCTACGTCGTTAGTGATCAAAGCAGTTGTTCCCCACCGGAAGCCTGTAGGGGCCGAGGGCTCCTGGGACTCTTGTAGAATCTTCAAGGTCGTGGAGATGCTGTCGGAGGCGGGGACTCGTGCCCAGGGGGGCAAGCGTCCTAGTTACATAGACTTCTTAGGGCGAAAAAACTGAACTGTGCTGTTGGAGCAGGACATTCGGCTTGGGGCGCTAGGGTGCAGCTGTGGTGCCTCCACCAGTACACTTGAGAGCCATCATATGTCTTGTGCTGCGCAAGTAGGGTTGCGGGCCATTCTGTGTCCGGTGCTGCGCAAGTAGGGTGGCCAGCCATTCCATGTTCTGTGCTGCGCAAGTAGGGTGGCCAGCCATTCCATGTTCTGTGCTGCGCAAGTAGGGTCGTCGCCCGGCTGGAGGATTTCTGCGCCGGGCCGGGGCTGGGAAACCTCCACCTGGGGAGGCGAGGGAGGCTCGTTCGCGTCGCCTCCCTCTCCCAGCCCACCCTGCACCAATTTTCAGCGGAGGTATTCGTGATGGCCGGACCAGAAGATACGAGGGAGGGGGTCATCTGCATCCGCCCCCTCCCTACTCGTGGCCCGGACCGCGGCGGTGAAAACCAGGAATCCTAACCGCTAGACCATATGGGAGAAGAGGATGGGACATGCCGGGCCCATGGTGCCTTCTGGGCATCCCACCGGCGACCTCCGTGATTGCTGGCTGTCGGCAGGACCCCGCCCCACACGTGCTGAGTGTTTCACCTTCCGGATGGGCGTGACCGGTGACCTGTTGCATTTTGGGAACTTCCGGAGTGGGCGTAATATGTATTGTATTGCTCTTATTAGTATGGTTTTACTTTACTGGAATTAAATCTTAACTTATATTGACAGAGACTTGGCTTCCTTGAATCTTTTTACTACGAGAATCTCACTGTAGTGGGGGTAGGTATTTATGCCTGGGTAATGGGGGGTGGGGTGTCCACAAGGACAGTTTTCCTGAACGGGGGGTTGTCTATGCAGGCCTGTAATTGCTTTTGTCCACAGAGTGGGGGCAGCAGAGAGTAATCAGTCCCATTGCGCTCAAAGTTTGAGTTCATTAATGGAATGTGTACTAATCTGTCCGAAACTACTCTGTGTGTTGTTTCTGTATGTTTATCCAAAAGGGTGGCTTTTGTGTTCGGGAACAGTAGCGGTGGTACGGGGTTCGTCACCGGGTAACCTAGAGCTTGACTGGGTTTCCCGTCTTAGCGCTGTTCGATCTATGAGAACTCAAACATGTCGCTGAAATTGGTCTGGCGAAATCTGTGCCATCGGGCGTAATCAAACGTGGTGGTTCTATCCGGCCTGTCTGTATCAACCTGATTCATCTTTGTCTCACACTTTTTCCCTTTCTGCCGGCCTGTTATCTCTGTCGGCTCTCTGCTCTTACCCGTGTTCAGTAGAGTCGGGCATTGGGCTTTCCAGTGCCCGGAATATTTACAAAAAGCACATTGATTTTGTCCTAAGTCTGTTCGTCCTGCGCGTAATGTCGGGGGATTACGTTCGGGTCGTCGTGTCTTGGGGTTGTCCTGTCGGTACATCCCTTTACACCGTTCCCTTCCTGTGTTTACTCCTTGGAACCGTGTCGCCGCTATCCCTTCCTTTGGCCTATCAGGTGCCTGGAAAGCTGTCTGTCGCGTTTCTTTACCTACTCTGATCTCGTCTCTTTCTTTTCGTAGCATTGCTTCTTTGCGCCACATACCGAGATTGTCGAGCATAATAGGCGTTGTCTTACTACTACAAAGGGCTATTTCTAACGTTTCTATTTTATCAAGGTCGAAGGATCCTATCAGTGGCACTGTTTCTCTTGATTTTCTTTGGTATACTTGTGCCATAGCTTACTATAAGCTATGGTAACTAATCCATACTTTGTGAACATGTCTTTATTAGGGGTGCCTTCCAGCGGAGCTAGATGGTCCACCTCTAATAAACGGTCCGGGTTGAACCAGCTACCAATCAGTGGGGAGAAGATAGACATGACGGATCACAATGGGGACAAAAGTCAGCACTGCCTATCTTATCACTGCGTGCAAAGACTAGACAGAATATTTCTATTCTACGTTGTTTGCAGGCAGTGAATAACTCATGAACCAATATCAAACAGTCAATGTTCGGTCAATCAAAACAATCAGTGGGGAGAATAAGTAGGCCCGCAAAGGTCTGCGTCACCTACCCTTTCACTATCTGCAAAGAGGGAATCTGTTCTTTCCTGTTTGCAGACAGAGAATCTCCAGAAAACAATCCGCGAACAGTAGTTCGGGTTCAATCAATTAATCAGTGTGGGAGGGGGAAATCTCCCGAAATCAATCCACGAACCGTAGTTCGAGTTCAAACAATCAATCAGTGGGGGAGAAAGATAGGCACGACGGCTGCATTACCTATCCTTCACTGCTTGCAAAGAGAGAGCCGGTTGTTTCTCCGTTTGCAGACAGCGAGCCTCCAAACAAATCAGCAAAGAGTAATACTAGTATTTTTCAAACAATCATTTTGCAATTTGTCGTGTTTACACGACCTTACCCGGACCGCATGGTCAGTTTCTTGTCTTCCAAATCCAGCGCCCGATCGTCCTCTTTTCTCCGTATTCCTCGCGGCACTCCTGATGGTTCCCAGTCAGGACCGTAGATCACTCGAGAGAGGTCTGTTCGGAACCAGTGAAGTTCGGATGATCGGCTGCCAGACGAGGGTCTATTGGGCAGGAGCTCTCCCGATCGTTGCAGTCTTTCACTCTGTCGTCAGGACCTCTCCCACTGGATCCACGTGTCGCTGATGGGCCCCACGTTTGGGACGGCAATTGTTGAAAAAGGTACAGGCAGAAGACCTTTTCCGAAGTTGCCCGGCGTTAGCCGCCTCTATACCCACTTAAGTTTACCAAACAAAGAGGCAGGCGCTGGAGACTTGGAAGGCAGGAAACAGAAGTTTTATTCTCTCCGGAGGAGAAACACATCAGTTCGGACAGCAAGTATCGTCACGAGGTGCTCTAACTGCATCTCCGAGGCCTGGCCTCTTATACACAGGTTTATTACTTTATTGCATAAAACACATCTCTGTCAACCCTTTGATGTACGGAAAGACATCCTCGGAATCCCCGCTTCAGGCCCGTTCCCACACACATTTACAGTTGAAGTCCCCACCCCGGTCACAACAGATGATGATTATCGCGCAGCTGGACAGTCCGCCGATTCACGGAATGTGTGAGGTTGATCGGATCTCATGGGGTGGGGGCTTTGATTAGCTCAAGGATCCTTTGATGGGGGGGAGTGTTTCCTACTGTACAGGAGGAAGGGGGCAATGACAGTACCCGCAGGGCCAGGTGGCGGCTTGGGAATGAGTGAGACAAACGGGCACAAAGGAAAGAGGGGTGTCATCAAGGGATCCGGGACCATGAAAGGGATGGAGGGAAGTGTCGCGCTGGGAACAGGATGGGGTTCCGAGGCAGGGCTGCGTGGAAGAGGGGTTTATGACCTAAGGCATGTGAGAGCGGGGGCTGGCAGCATGCGGGGGGTGTGCTTGTGAGGGTGAAGAGCCTTGCTAGGGGTCAGTGGCGTGCAGAGTGTGGTTCTGACCAAGGCACCTAAAATGGCGGGTGTGCACGACAAAAAGTGTGGCATCGGGAGAGAAGGCAAGATGGCGCAGATAATGTTTACCAAATCGTATTAATTTTCCACACTCCTTTCTTTCAAGTGAACATCTCCTTACTTTCTATCGTCTACTTGCTTACTCTTTCTGAACACAGACTACTCCAGCCCGATATATGTTTGCCTTAAGCTCATGTTATGATATTCTGCAATTGCCCACAAATTATCTCCTCTCCTCCTTCCTCTGAAAGTTATTCTCCTGCAACCTAACAATACATATTCTTCTCTAGCTCCTGTATTAATCCAACAAACCATATGGAAGAGCTCACATAGTGCTTGCCCCCTACTATTACTTTATTCCACCACAAAGAAACTGGAGTGAATGCATGGAATGGTTTGCTTAGCCACACAAGATTATTCTCAATAGCCAACAATAACCTATAATACTAGACTAACCATTAACCTTGGGTTTTGGAGCAGTGTGCTGTCCAGCTTAAAGTGCTTTGACACATCATCAGGAGTAGTAAGCGCTATATATGTAGTTATGATTACAACCTTGAGAGCAACCTTGTATCATGCTACACTAGTATCTGATGTACTAGTGTTTGCCCTCCATCACCTAAATGCTAAGGCTCATATTTATGAAACCTTTGTGTTGTTCTTGCGTCACACAAGGCAGCTCAATCACAACACAAAGGCTTTATTAATATTTATATAGCCACAAAAGGCCTGATTTGCATGGCCTTGCATGGCTTTGTAAAGAAATGTAACTTAAGACAGCTGTTTGCACTGTGTTACATTACATTTCAACTTGGGAGGTGTTCTTTGGGCGGGAAATGGCGTTCCCATGCATTTATTCATGGATTTTAGCACAGTCCCAGGTTTACAAAGACTTGTAAACTAGGTAATGTGTAAATATGCTATGTCTCTGGACATATCCTAGAAGTTGGGAGTGACTCGTAAGGTGTAAAGTGACCTAGTACTGAAGCATTAGCAGTGCTTCAGCCTATCCAGATACTCCACACATAATTCCAAAGAGCTCATTGACTGTGGGGTCCATAATTGCCCCTGTGGTGTCTAAATATCATCTAGGCCATGCTCCATATGTACTTCGGTGGAAGATGACCAAAGGTGAGTCTGTAATAGGAGGTGTATTGTTGCTGGACCATGACAGCCAGTGCTTTCCTGGACTTCCCCTGCTGCTGCTGCCACCTATATTCTGGTAATGAAGCGGGATAGCTGAAAGGAGCAGGGTGTTGCAGCAGCAGTTTGGAGCTGGGATGGCTTGGGTTGTGAGAGCAATGTTTAATAATCAACTGGTAGGGAGGAGGAATTACTGTCCATTCAGTTCCCCGTTTCAGTATTCAAATAATCATGTGGAAGAATGGACACTTGTAGCTTCATAACCGTTGGTTAGAATGGATCACCCTCATAAACGCTATGTTTTTAGATTGCGGTGTATATCTGTTCTCCGCCCCACATTAGCGTTATGGCATTGTCATTGGATGTCCAATATCGTGCTATATGTCAGCCTCATCCAGAGGCAACCTCTGGTTTTGACAGCAGTGTCCAGAGAATGAGGGGCACCCCCAGTGAAAGAGGTGAAAAAATTGAAAAAATTAAAAATTAAAAAACTGAGACTCTCCAAGCGAAACTTTAATATAAAAAGGAGGGGTTCTGTTATTAAAAATTGTTGATGGGTACAATTGTAGATCAGGTTACTGGATCTTATTCTACCACTGAATTGATACTGTCGACATGTTTCTGCTCCTTATTGCCCAGCCGGGTCTGTGGAGCATTCGTCAGGACAAACAAACAAAGAGTTACTTACGCAACTTGTGCAGTATTCATTAGTGTTATGTTGAAATACTTAGTTTCTAGCTTTCTCTCAATTCCTATAATCAAAAGAAAAGAGAAGACAAACAACAAAGTATACACAGTTTGGGGGTGCAAGTTATAGCACTGTTGATAATTTCCATTGTGAGAGGTAGTGAAAGGGGCGTGCCTATTGTGAGCACTACATTCAAAAGGGGGTCCTATAAAGGACCTACATGGGCCGAGCTACACTTGGGTGAGAGACATTAACAAAGAAAAGGAAAAAATTCAGTACAGTTAGTAATGGTTCTCTAAACAGTTTATGCTGTTAACAATTTATGCATAAAACCTCAATTATTTATATTGTGAACAGGCTCCATGATCATGGGATGATTTAGTCAGGCTGGTGTTAATTTAATTAAGCCAATCTAGTTGCTTTTTCATTGTGCTGATATCTGCATGCGTATTCCCTCAGATCTTGGGGGCGGTTGCATCGGCGTGAAAGGCATAAATCTGGCAATATTATGAGGCAATTTTCGAGTAACGCGCTATGATAGTAAAAACTAGTAAAAATTAAAGTGAGCGCGATAACGGAAAGAGACGTCATTCTGATTTGCCTACAGGATACTATACAATAATGTTAAGCAGTGTAGTACTACAGGGACACGTTAAGTTTCGGACCACATTCTAGATTTTTTTTTACTTAAAGAGCACTCGCTCTTGTCAGGTAACTAAATCAGTTGCATGTAAAGGCAGGTGTCTCGGCAGGTCTACAAAGCTCATAGGTTTTACCTGTATTGAAAGGGTTTCGTACTTCAGTAGGGAGCGGGGCTACTATGTAGCGCCGAGCTTTAAACAAATAAATACCTCAATTAATAGGCCGTTATCTTACCGCTATGCTGCCAGAGAAGGTTTACGTGCCGGACGCCATTCCTACCCGCGTGTAGGAAGATTGCCGTGTCTAGTGCTGACTCTGCCCCTGGACGCCGGAAGGACGTTCTCATTCCCTATTTGTATAAACGTCACAGTAGAGAGAGGACTTGATCAATTGTTTTAAAAAATGTATTAAACCGCGTCGACTGTAACAATGTGTTGAAGCTAATTAGGCAATATGTATTCACACTTTTGAAACGTGACTAGCTTTGCTCATTAAAAGAATGTGATTTTTAGAGAGGGGACAGGATTTATTAGTATGCCCTGATATTGAAATTAAAACCAGAGATTACACACCCTCAACAATATCAAAGTGCCGAAAACGAGCAAGGCACCAGCCAAGAGAGTGCCTCCTACAACTTAATGTCAAGGAACCCATTCCGGATTTAGTCACGTGCGTAACAACATACTGCCCAGCAACTTACGAGGTCCAAAAATTGATCGACAAAAACTGGCGAATACTCACAACTGGCAAATATAATTGGCCTTGTGATAATGTGAACGGTCTAGTAGTTGGGATGGGAGGAGTTACGGGGTTGGAGGAAGAGGAGGGGCAGCGACAGGCAAGGGGCAGTTAGAGTAGGGACAGGAAACTGATAAGAAGCAAGAATAAATCTCCTTAAACTACATGATTAATGTTTGTCATTATTGCACCTAAGACATGACAACTGGCGACGAGGATGGGATGGTGCAGTCAGCCACCTACAGAACCTCGAGGAGAAGCGTCCCTGTCCCGGCAGCGTGAAGGAAAGAGAAACCCTGTCGAGCCACGTGTGGCTGAAGTAGGTCCGCCGCCCAGAACAAGAGGCCAGCGGTAATTGGCCCTGCTCCGCGTAGAGCCCTGAGGGTGAAACAGCATCGAGCGCTGGGGTGTTTGAAGCGGTGCGCTGATTCGCGCCAAAACCGCGGTTCACCCTTGATGCATGCAAACCGGCACGCGACTCACGAGGAGAAGTCGGGTGCCTACCCCGATTCTGCCTACTGCCCCGGCGGTCGAAGAGCGCCTGAGGTGCTGCCCAAGGTGCGTGAAAGCGTCCCGACGAAGAACGCCAGGACGCGTGGAAGGAGACGGCTCACCCTGATGCGTGAGAGACGGCCCGACTATCATCTACTAACGCTGAGAGTATTCCCTGCTCCTACCTGAAGGTCCTGAAGGTCTGTGAGCGCAGGGACACTGGAGCAGTGATGCAGCGTGCAGAAACCGGCTGCCGGTGAGTCCTGGAGAGTGAGAATGCCCTGAATGAACACAAGTCTTGTGTGGACCGAGATTTCATGAACGGCGGTCATCTTAGGAACAGGAAACCATTGGGACACTCTATGTGCAAATCATAAGCGGCCATTTTGAAGTCAGGCAGTACCCGGATGAAAGCAAAACAAGCATTGGATATTGCAAAACAAGCATTGGAAATTGCAAAACAAGCATTGAAAATTGCAAAACAAGCATTGAAAATTGCAAAACAAGCATTGATAAGTGCAAAACAAACATTGGTAGCTGTAGGAACAAGCATTGATAGCTACAAAACAAGCATTGTTGAGTGCATAAAAAACATTGATAATTGTAAAATCAAGCATTGGGAGCGGCAAAACAAGCATTGGTCACTACAAAAGCAAGCACTAGCAAGTGTGTTAACGTGACATTAATAGCTCAGTTCAGCCATGTCGAACTCACCACAACGAAATGGTGGCGGTGCAGCGGTGGCTGCCCTGTCACGCCCATAGTCTCGCATCTGCGCCCCCGGAACCACTGACACTGGTGGCTGGCGGGAGCATGGGCCCTCGATGGCAGGAGTGGTTGGAGGATTTCGAGGATTGCCTTGAAGGATCGAAAGTCACGGGAGACAGAGACAAGCTAATTGCACTCCGCAATCTGGTAGGCAAGGAGATTGGCAAAGTGATCAAAGAATTGCCAATGGATGATAAAGGGACTTATGACAAGGTACGAGATGCGCTAAATAGAAAGTTTGTGCACAAAAGAAATGTGGACAACGAGAGATATGTATTTCATCAGGACCGTCAAGACAAGGTTGAAATGATGAGCACATTTATATCCAGACTACGCCGCCTGTCTCAGTATTGACTCGTTCTCAGCGGAAGATGATATCCGACTGAGAGTCATTGAGGGCTGTCATTCAGAGACACTCCGAAGGTGGCTGCTAAGAAAAAGTCATGATCTCGACGAAATAGAGGAAATGACGAGAGTGTACGACCAAGCGGAAGAGCATGCCAAGAACATGGAGACAGGGCGTGGTGAGAAAAGAGAGCAGGCATATTGGACTCAAAACAACAGCGCTCAGAGAAGATCAAATGATCGTCAGCAAAGGTCTCGTCCAGCGTCCAGACACCCGCACAGAAGTCATCGACGCTATGAGTCTGGAAGGAGAGACAAGAAATTAAGCTATGTCAAGAAGCCAGAGCGCCCACGGAAATGCTACCGATGTGGGTATGATTTCCCACATACAGATGTATGTCGAGCAATGGGCCAACAGTGCAGGAAATGTGGACGCAAGAACCACTTTGAAGTAATGTGCGGAGTGTACAGCAAGGAGAGAAGGAGTGAGACAACCAGATCTCGCCCAGAGGATAGGCGACATCATGCAAAAGCTGTCCAAGACAGGGCAGTATCATCCTCTGGCTCATCACATTCCAGCCGGGAGTCACGCAGATCCCAATGGACCAGAAGGTCACCATCGAGGGAATCGAGGTCGACCTCGCAGGAGACAGTATACAAGGACGAATATATCTGCATGGTGGCCGACCCGGACCAGCTGAAGAAATATCCTCCACTGGATATCAAAGTGGGGATACATGCAACCAAATTCGTGTTAGACAGTGGGGCATCACTGAACTACATGCCCGTGACCGAATATAACAAGATGAAACCAACACCTGCCCTGAGTCCAGCACATGTCAGGGTGTTTACCTGGATGGCAAAGAAACCACTTCCCTGCTTGGGCAAGTTCGCAACGACGCTCAAGCATGAATCCACATCAGTGTCGGCGTACATCCACGTCATTGAGGGCCCGGAGGCTGATTGTCTTCTCAGTCTGCCCACAGCGGAGCGACTCCGACTGGTTGAAATCTTGTACCGGGTCAACGACAATCCAGACATTGTCCGCAAGTTTCCCAAACTATTCAGCGGGCTTGGCAAAATGAATAAGTGTCTGATTAGCCTGCACATCAACAATCAAGTGCGCCCTGTTGCTCAGCATCCAAGGCAAGTGCCTTTCCACCTTCAGCAGGCCGTAGAGGACAAAATCCAAGAACTACTACAAGCGGACATTATTGAGAAAATGGATGGCCCCACACCATGGGTGTCACCAGTCGTCACCAGGTACGACTTTGTGTGGACATGAGGCTTCCCAATACAGCCATAGAACGAGAGCCTCACCCAGGGCCTCACCTGAGTGATATGATATCAGCATTAAATGGAGACAGGGTATTTTCAAAACTTGATCTCAACAAGGGATACCATCAGCTGGAATTACACGAAAAGTCAAGGTATATAACGACATTTGCCACCCATTTGGGTTAGTTTCGATATAAACGGCTGAGTTTCGGTATCTCCTCTGCAGCGGAAATATTCCAAGAGGTCTTCCGCCAAACCATCAGACATATCCCGAATTCCCTGAACTATAGTGATGACATTTTGGTGTATGGGTCAAACACACAGGAACACGACAAAGCTTTGGATCGAGTATGCCATGCTCTCCTAGAAGCTAATTTAACTCTTAACAGGGACAAGTGTGAGTTCCATCAGTCCACTCTTAAGTTTTTCGGACATGTGTTCTCAGGGGCTGGAATGAAACCCGACCCTGAGAAAGTAGCAGCGCTCAACACCACCAAGAGCCCTCAAGATGTGAGCGACATTAGATCGTTTCTGGGCATGGCAAGCTATTGCTCCAGATACATCAAGGACTATGCCACAATCAGTCAACCACTTCGTGCCCTCACCAAGCAAGGACAACCGTTTGTGTGGAGCCCTCAGTGTGAGCGGGCCTTCCAAGAGATCAAACAGGCAGTGGAATCGGCGAACAATCTGGCATATTTAAAACCCCAAAGGGAAGATGGAGATCACGGTGGATGCCAGTCCAGTGGGCTTGGGTGCCATCCTGGCTCAGTACGATAGTGACACTGATCGGCGTCACATTGTGGCATACACCAGTCGCAGCCTATCCAACACCGAGAAGGCTTATTCTCAGCCAGAGAAAGAGAGCTTGGCGGTCGTCTGGGCGTGTGAGCATTTCCATGTGTTCATTTATGGCAAACTTTTCACCATAATTACAGATCACCAGGCTCTTGTCACCATCTTCGGTAATCCCCAAGCCAAGATGCCACCCCGCATTGGAAGGTGGGGTCTACATCTGCAGGAAATGGAATACACATATACAATCATTCATAAACCAGGAAAGGCTGAGAATCCTGCGGACTACATGTCCAGACACGCTCAAGCATCTCAAGCCTCACGCCCGTCGATAGCTGAAGAGTACATACACTTCGTGGTAGGTGTAGCACGGCCACCGGTGGTTCCCTTGGAAGCGATACAGGATGCTACTGCGCAAGACAACATTCTTCAGAAGGTAGTGCGCCGATTGCGCACACATCGCGGTAGACATGACAGTGAGGATGAGGGGAGTGATCCGCAAATCCGTCAAGAAATGCAAGCCTTCCGACATGTCAGTGATGAGCTGCCTGCTACCTCATAGGGGCTCCTGCTGAGAGACCATCGAATTGTCATCCCGAGGCAGCTACGTCAAGGAGTGGTCAACCTCGCTCATGAAGGTCACCGGGGAGTTGTTGCCACAAAGAGAGCTCTCCGGGAGCGGGTCTGTTTCCCACAACTTGATCAAATGGTAGAGCTCACCCTAAAGGACAGTCCCCAATGTCAACTGGTAAAGCCTGGAGATTCCCCAGCTCCTCTTCAAATGACTAAATTACCCAGTGGGGTATTGCAGGAACTTGCCATGGACTTCTATGGACCCCTCCAGTCAGGCAGGTATGTGGTGGCCATCATGGATGAATACTCGAGATTCCCAATAGCTCAGTTTGTGTCTTCCACCAACGCCTCCAGCACCATCGCCGTACTAGATGAGATCTTTGCCGCATGGGGTGTTCCCAAGGAACTCAAGACAGACAATGGTTCCCCCTTTAACGGTCATGAGTTTAGTGAATTCGCAAAGCATCTCAACTTTCGACATCGGAAGATCACGCCGCTGTGGCCACATGCCAATGGCACCATTGAACGATTCATGGCTACTCTGAAGAAGACTTTTCAACAAGCCACTTTGAAGAAAAAGGACTTACAAGTAGCTCTTAATGAGGTGCTAAGAGCCTATCGAACTACCCCACATGCTACCACTGGAAAGTGTCCTGCCACTCTCATGCTGGGGCGACCCATCAGGACAAGAATCCCGACATGGGAAGGAGCCCTGAGACCGGTGTCCCCGACACGTGTCCATCGAGAAACAGTGGTGGCTGATCAAGCTGGGAAGAGCAAAATGAAAACATATGCGGACACTAGACGGAGAGCCAAGTCTCCCTCTCTTCATAGAGGAGATTGTGTAGTGGTCAAGCAAGAGCAGTCCAAGAAGACGGATTGTAGATTCAAAGAGGAACCGCTGATCATCACACAGCAAAAAGGCACCTTGATCACTGCGGAATCTGAGAAAAGACGGATCACCCGGAACGTGCCTTATTTTCAGAAATGTACCCCAGGCATGAAAGAAACACTTGATAAAGATCCAACACAACGCGATGCCGAAAGACTGAGTCAACTGAGTCCAACCCTGAGACCTGATAGACCCATGGAAGATGCGTCTGCAGAGGCTGGAATGTGTCTCCGACCTCGAAGAGACATACACATGCCAAAGAGACTGATTGAAGAACTATAATCGAAGCAGTTATTTTCTTTAGTTAACAAAGGGGGAGATGTGATAATGTGAACGGTCTAGTAGTTGGGATGGGAGGAGTTTCGGGGTTGGAACAAGAGGAGGGGCAGCGACAGGAAAGGGGCAGTTAGAGTAGGGACAGGGAACTGATAAGAAGCAAGAATAAATCTCCTTAAACTACATGATTGGTGTTTGTCATTATTGCACCTAAGACATGACAGGCCTAAACCAAGGTTCGCCAATAGACGGACCAAGAATCTAAAAGATGTACTGGTACATACACATCCAGCTAAGAAAAAGAAGCTCACACAACCAAGAGATACCAACATGACGCCTTTCACTACCTCTCACAATGGAGACTATCAACAGTGCTATAACTTGCACCCCCAAACTGTATATACTTTGTTGTTTGTCTTCTCTTTTGTTTTGATTATAGGAATTGAGAGAAAGCTAGAAACTAAGTGTTTCAACATAACACGTATGAATACTGCACAAGTAGTGTAAGTAACTCTTTGTTTGTTTGTCCTGACGAATGCTCCACAGACCCGGCTGGGAAATAAGGAGCAGAAACATGTCGACAGTATCAATTAAGTGGTAGAATAAGATCCAGTAACCTGATCTACAATTGTACCCATCAACAATTTTTAATAACAGAACCCCTCCTTTTTATATTAAAGTTTTGCTTGGAGAGGCTCAGTTTTTTAATGTTTAATTTTTTCAATTTTTTCAACACTTTCACTGGGGGTGCCCCTCATTCTCGGGACACTGCTATCAAAACCAGAGGTTGCCTCTGGATGAGGCTGGCATATAGCACGATATTGGACACCCAATGACAATGCCGTAACGCTAATGTGGGGCGGAGAACAGATATACACCGCAATCTAAAAACATAGCGTTTATGAGGGTGATCCATTCTAACCAACGGTTATGAAGCTACTAAGCATGGGTGAATTTTGCGAATCTGGCGTTCGCGAATTTGCATATTTGCGAACTCGCAATCCGCAAAATCCGCGAATTCTCGCGAATTCGCGGATGTTTTTTTTTGTGTGTTCGCAAGGGTATCTGCCAGTTTGCGAGGGTTTTGTACCAGTTCGCAATTGCGAACTTACTTGCCGGCTCGCAACGGTCGCGACTATGTTGTTTCTACGTCTGGTTCATCATCACAGGTTCCCAGCACCCTCTGTTTCACCACTGCCACCCTCTGTTTCACCCATGCCACCCTCTGGTACATCAATGCCACCCTCTGGTTCATCATCACTGTAGATTATGGGTGGGAAAAGCAAGCACACCTGCCCTGCTTCAACTGACATGAATTAATTTGGGGTTGATTTATTAATGTGTCCCTGTTTTAAAATTCCAGTCTGGCACCTGCTTCCTTATCTGTAATTTGCTTTCTGTTACAGTGCAATTTTTTTTCCAGGACCTTTGTGGCCTACTTGTAGCTATTCTATGAGCCTGCTGTGAGGGTCAGAGCAGGGTCATACAATTGTTGCAACTAGCAACTGAACTCTGGAGGGGCCCCAGTCAGGAAGCACTAGAGGGAATGCTTACTAACGATGAGTTTGAACTTTTGCACCTGCTGAGTGCTTTCAGTTTTGCAAAACTTGTTTTTCTGCAATTTCGCGTGATTCGCGGGGCGCGAACGTGCGCGAGATCGAATTCGGAAGCCGCGAATTCGTGCGAATATGCGATTTGTTTTTTTGTGGCGTGTTAGTTCTCAAGGTTTTGTGCCTTTTAGCGAGCCGCTTGTAGCGCAACGGCGCGAAGTTACCCTCACGGTCGTTCACGGGCACGGCCATCTTGTTTGCATGACGTATTTCTGTTTCCAGGCGCGATGTGTAATCTCGCAAAGTGTGCGGCTCGCTAGTACAATTTCGCGTGTGTTCGCGAGGAAAATCCCGCGCAAACTTACCCACGCGGTCGTGAACGGGCGCGGCCATCTTGTTTCTCATTCATTGCTATGGTTCTGGGCATGCTTTTTCTATCCTCTCTGAATCTCTGCCATCCTTTGCTTGTTTGAAGTTTTTTTTAATCTATTTTACTTATTATCTATCCCTCTATTTTTCTAGTTCTATATTTTTGTGTTTTCTGCTACTTTTGGTTAATTTTAAACTACTTTTTTAAACTCTTTTCTTTTCTTCTCTTCCCTATTCTATTTTCTTTATTATTTAGCTTCCTTTCTGCCCAGACCATGGTAAAGGGAGCCGGGAAGCATCTCGAGAAGGGGAAGGGTCCCGCACCCCGTGCCTGGCTCCCGTGCGGGCGTTTGAGGGGGGGGCAGGTCGCACCCCGGGAGATCTTCAGCCCGGAGGAGGTGCTGAAGACTAGTTTATTATGTTCAGCGCCGCCTCCCCAGAACCATCATGGCAGGCGGCAGGATCGCTACTGGGTACGGGATCCAGGAGCGCCGGAAGCGGTGGGAGAAGGTGTGCCGGGCCATGTACCAACACTCTCGGGTCCGGCGCACCTACAACCAGGCCACCCACCTTTGGACGGATCTCCTGGACCGGGAACGCGATCTGCTCGACCTGCTTGGCCTTGAGATCCCCGGGCTTGGTGAGTAGTAGTAGCTATTTCTTTACTATGTTTTCTCCTGCTCTGTGTGTTATTATCTTGCAAATTTGTTTTTTACCAGGAGCAATAATGCTGCTGATTACATTGTAGGTAAATTATATTTCAAAATCTTCTGTGCATTTCAGGTGCACTGCTCTCCTTCTCAGTAGCGCTGCTACTATGCTTATTTGTTTTCGATTTTGTGTTCATTTCATTGGCCTGTGAAATTATGTATGAGTGTGGTTTAAAGAACTGCGTAATGCTAGACACTAAGGGTCAGATTTTTAATTACCGGCGCATCCCTGCAAAGTAGCAGGGATGCGCCAGTAATTGTGCGCCACGCCACCACCACCCATGGTGCGCCGTATTTACAATGCGGCGCACCATGGGCCCAAAACGTCACCAAAGCGTTACGCATCTGTGCCGTAAAGGCGGTGCATTGCTGGAGTTGCATCGCAACGATGGCGCAGCTCCAGCAATGCTCTGGGGTGGCCTATCTCCCCAATGCTGCGTCAAGCCGTACGTCTGCTTCAAGCAGGCGCAGGGTTTGAGTCACGCATCATTGTCCTCAAAGTGACTGATTGAAATCTTGTAGATTTCCCTCAGCCACTTTTAGGATGCGTTCCTGGGCAGGAACGCCCTCCCTTGCGCCAGAACGCCCCCTGATGGCGCAGGTCTTTACAATGTGATGCATCTCCGATATGCGTCACGTTGTTAATATACGCCGCACCGTGGCGCCTCTTTTGTTCTGCCGCTGCGTCACAAAAGTCACGCAACAATGGAGCAAAAGAGCCGCAAGGGGCTTATAAATCAGCCCCTACAGACTCAAGTCCAGTCCTTCCTTTGTACACATGCCGATAAGAAGAAATAGTGGTGGTGGATTGATAGTTTGAGTATTTGAATGACTGGTTAATGTAGTAGGAAACTTTAGTGTTGTCGCTGATCTGCAATCACGATGGACTTTGTCTGTCACTTCGCGTGCTGCGGACTGCTGCCTGCCAGTCCTAGGCAAACCTTTTTAGTACTTTGTTTAGTGAGTTACATAAGAACTTTCCAAGTCGACGGTCCGCAAATCAAGCAATACTAATAACGTAGTAGACCACATGAGATCGGTCAATATATCCCGTGGAATAGTTGTCTATTTGCTATTTCGCCAAAATATTTTGTTATTGTTCTTTTGAAATGTTTGATTTGTTTGACAAATATCATCCATGTTTTCTGGTCTTTCTTTCTTTCATGTTGTACATCAGCTCCCCCCAGGGGCAAGAGGACACAGGAGGAGGAGGCTGCTGTTCGCCAGGATGCAGGCCAGGATCGGGCAGGCGAGGGCTCCTTTGCTGGCCCCGGTAAGTTTTAATTTTAATATAGAGTACCTATTTTTTCCTAGCGTTCCTCATTCGATTTTTTATAAATCGTCTTTGATCTTCTTGCAGACTGGATCTAAATTCTTATCCTGCCTCGACTATGACTCCCTGTGGTATTACTAGATTATTCTTATTAGTCTGTCTGTGTAGCTAACTAAGATTGCACATTTGGCAATTCCATTGGACTCCCATTCTAGTCAGCAATAGCTCTATGCACTGAGTGCAGTTCTCTGGGATTGTCCATACTGTCTTTTCAAGTCTTCTAAATGTGTATGCTTTGGCAATTGCCAACAATAAAAAGGTGAATGACCACCAAGAAAGAATAAGATACTACTTTACTTTTGGTTTGGATAGGAGGACAATCCATTCTACTACTGTTGTAGGGACAAATCTGCACAAACAGAACTATGGACACTAAATAATGCATTGCTTAGCTTATCAATTATAATAGGCGCTGTTAGACTTTCCACATACCTCAGTGATAACAGACTTTGAAATTGAACCCCCAATCTCCTTACTGACTATATAGTGTGTCAGAGTCATTTAGTTCCCAAAGTCACCGATGATAGATCCCCAATGATGATTAGATTATCCAACGCAGGACAAGAGTACGGAGTCAGAGTCAAGAACTGTCAGAGGCACGGACTCATGCTTGCAAAAATTCCAAAACCTTTTGCTCAGCCACTCTATTCTGGAGGCCTAAAAACCACAGAGTCTATTTAAGTTTAAAAGCTTTATTAAAAGTAAACACATTTATTAAAATCAAGTTTGTCATAAAACTAAACGTTTAAATGAAAATGGAAAAGTGCTTAGTGCTGACGATTAATTGGACACATTTCTTGTGGTCGAGCCAAGCTCTCACCTGGTTTGAACTTGATCTTGCTCGTGTTCTTAGAAGTCAAGCTTCTGTCTGTTAGGAGAAAAAGTGGTGCGTGTTAAAAATAAAAAGCAAGCATTCATCAGTTGTGCCAAAAAGTGCAGCAAGACAACAGCCTTCCCTGGAAAAAGGGACATTTTTACTTTAGAGTAGACAGCCACAAATTATTACATTGTTTGCTGTTTTTTTAACATTTCTTTATTCCTCGACCAAATATTATATAGTAGTGAGTGGTGTGTTCTAACATTCTCAAATGTACTTTGTAGGTGGAACATCTGGTGGCGGGGCCAGCGCGGAGGTGGTGGTGGTGGATGAGGGGAACACTTCTGGGGAGGATGCGGTGCAAGTGCCGGACGACACCAATGTGCCTGTGAGGGTTCACACGGTGGTGGCGGGCAGAGGTAAGCTATATATTCCTTACTTATTGAGATTGAAGACTGCAGAGTGTGCTATCTGGGGCTCTGGGAGGGGGAGGGGCAGGGGGAGGGGGCGCACCAGCAAGTGCAAGGAGCCTGCGCCCGCTATCTGCATGGGTGTATTATAAATCAACCAGGTAGTAGCCTCCTCTAAATGTACTTCGACTTAGCTGTGTAGTTTTTGGCGAGAAGAATCCCAATCGGATCTGAGATGAACTTGATGGATGGGATGAACGAAAAGCGAAAGAAGGGTGTAAGTAAGTGTAGAAGGACGAGAAATTTAATGATGACTGGCAAAGAAGAATGATATGTGTTTGCTTGGTCCCTGAGGTGGCTGGGAAGGAAAGAATTTGGTATGGTGCATGGCTGGGTGAATGATGAAGCAAGGATGGGTGGAAGGAGAACAGCCTGGGTGGGTGAAACAGAAACTGTATGTGTGCATATACTTTGAATGGATGGATGCCTGGATCATGGTACTATCTGACTCTTAGATAGCATATACTCTTAGATAGCATATGTGTATCTAGAGAGAGTAGACGGTGACTGGATGAACTAAGTGTTACTTTGAAGAGCATGTAACACCGCACCCGCACGTCCGTTCCAGTGTATGAAAGGCAAGGAAAAGAAGTTGTAATTTTGTCCAAATACTACCATGAGTAGTAGCAGTAGTTTGTATTGCAACTGCAAGCACAGCATATATCCGGTTCTTACGGTGGACACTCCCTACCTCTCTTAATAACTTTAGTTTAGTAGTAGTAAGTCATTCATGTGTGGGTGTACCACTGTTCACTCAATAATAAGCAAAGCACCTAAAGTCATCCCATATGTAATCCAATACATCCCATGTGAAGTGATGGATAATCAGATTATTTAGCTTCTTCATTTTCCTTTTCTAGCACTCATTTTCACTGTAGGGTGAAAGCTAAATTAATTAAGCAGTAGCCCTTTTAACAGAGTATTCTCAGTGCCACCCGTAATAGAAAAGTAAGAGCTTCACCACCTGCATGTACGGGATCGGTACCGTAACGCAAGTCTGTCTCACTCATCATGGTGTGCGTCTGTTTTTCTGGGGTGCAAGTTCACTGCGCTGGCATTATGCCGGCTTGCATAAGATAAAGTACCAATTTTCCTAAACAAGAGAGAAGAAGAAGAATAAGACTGGTGTACTGTCATAGTCGACTGTAATGGAAGTCCATAGTGCTCGTAGAATTTGTTCCTTAAACTCCCACTAATGTTGGAGCAAGGATGAAGAAGTGGGAGGTTAGATCGATACTGTCCTCAATAGTTATGTACTGTGCTTTCAATTTACTACTTGTACTGTGACACAACTTTCTGCTCAATCATTTTGTGTTAATCTTAAGGAGCATTGGTTACAGACTTTCTTTCTTCATATAGTTGCTCCATCCAAATCAAACAGACCATCAAGGAAGGAGCTGGCTCGAATGGCCCGGCTACGGAGGCTGGATGCCACTGTCGCCGAATATCGGCGGCTGGTGGCCCTGGAGGAGGAGGACACGCAGTCTACCGGTACAACATCCACTGGGACAGCTGCATCCTCCTCCGGGCCCCCACAGGCTGCCAGCCAGCGCAGTGCTCCAGCGGTACGGAGCCGGGCTACCAAAGCCAACCGCCACCGCCGAGCAGCAAAGACAGCAGCTGCCCCCCACAGGAGTCGCAAGGCACGCCAGCACCGCTTATGCCTCAGAGTGTCCTACCTGGAGCAGGAGGTCCTAACGTATAAGACCTTGGTGGAGGGCCTCCGCTCCGACCATGCCACCCTCCGCAAGGAGTATGATGCCCTGGCCGCAAAAGTGAACAGCAGCCTGCCGTAGTGTCCCTTGCTCCTTTTTTAGAGACTTTTGGGGGGGTGGGAATTGGGAGTTGGGTTGTTTTTGGGACATTTGAAGGACAATCGTTGGGGTTAGGGAGGGTCTTGTGGGAGATTATTTTGTTAGGGCTACAAAAATATACTTTTTGAAACTTTATCTGAGCATACCTGTTTTTTACTGCTTTTGAGTCTGGTGGGTGGGGGTTTAACAGAAAGTTTGTGTTCCTGAAACTTAAGTCTGTGTCATTTTCTTCCTTTAAGTGTAAATGGCTAAATGTTTTCAACACTATGGGGCAGATTATGATTGCGGTTTTTCCGCATCCTCGGGGCCGGCGGAAGCCACCGCCAGCCTAGAGGATGCGGAAAAACCGCAGCGGACTGACCAAAGACCCACCGCCACATTAGGATGGCTGGTGGGTCCTGGTTTTCGTCCACAGCTTTTCCGCCGCAGTTGGCTTACAACCGCGGCGGAAAAGCTCTAATATGGTGACGGTGTCTCTCAGACACCATCCGCCATATTAGGATGGGCTGTCAAATATGCTTTTCCGCGGCGGATTTTCTGCCGTGGAAAAGCAAACGGATCTTCACTGCGGGGGCCCGTTGAGGGCCCCCTAGGTGAAGGGGGGGTGGGGGGTGCACATGGGGGGTACCTATGGTACCCCCCTGCATTTGTATGCAGAAAGCGGCAGGCACTGCGCGGTGCCTGCCTCTTTCTGCATGCAAATGCAATGACTGCATTTTCAACATTGCCGCGGGTGCAGCTTGAAGCCGCACCCACCGCAATGTTAAAAATAGAGGATGTGACCACCAGGGTGGCGGTCACATCCTAATCGCACAGGAGGGGACTCCGCAGCCCATGCGGACGTCCCCTCCTCCTCAGTGATCGCGGACGGATGCAAGTCCGTCCGCGATCATAATCGGCCCCTAAGTGCCTCTCACAGAGTAAGTGAATTCAAGAGTGCTAGGACTTTAGTAGTACTACCATCAATCTCTCGTCTCTCCTAATACTCGATTATAATACTACCTCCCACCAAACGCTTATCTTACCTGTAATTTGTGTTTGAAAGTAGGGCTAGGCCCAGGGCTGGCTCCACGGGAAATGGCGATTAAGGTTGGCAATCCTGGGCGGATGAAATGTCCTCATTGCGGTGGTACTAGTGGTGTGACACAGTGGCATTTGCATGCCTATGGAAAAAAAGAAAATGAAACCTGGTTTGTCCTTACTGTAGCATTACAACGGTACGATAGAGAATATAGCAGGTGACAGTACACTAGAACAGTGCCACAATGTAGCCTAACAAATGGTAAAGTATTGAAAGTATAACTAGTACTTGCGTGGAATTTCTTTGACATTGGCTACTACTACAAGAAATAGTACTGAAGCTGAGTAAGTCTAGAATATATCCTCGGATTCCTTCACCAGCCTGTTGCTATGACCTTATCCTCCCCAGCAAGTGTGTGGAATTATTGATGTCATTTAGTCACACATCAATCAAAACCACACAGCCCGGGGGAAGAGGGTTAGGGTTTGGAAAATGGATGGGAATGGGGGTTTCTTTTTGGGTAGGTTTTGTTGAGAGAAGAAAAAAAAGCACAGCATGGACAAACAATAATTGAACATAAAGAAATCTTTGGGTACAAAGCTAACCATAAATCTTTTACGTGACATAAAGGAAGTGCATGCACTACTGCATGCATTGTTACTAAAAAGTAAGTAGTACTTTCGACAACCGTGAATGACAGAATGCGACAGTACAGGGCTGCAGCGTTTTCACTTGCCTATCTCTGCACTCAGAGAAACACTTTTTACATTAAATTAGGTTTAAAAAATAGCCGAAGTAAAACCTATAGAATGGCTGTAGGGATAAATTTAGAAGCAGAGAGAGATCCAAGAAATGCAGTCACACTCATAGAAGAAAACAATGGATACTGTATCTGTATGTTGTTGTAGTTGTCCTGTTGAATTTGGTAAGTAAGTTGCACGCATCAAACAATTCCTCTTATTAGCGGCACTCCTCCATTCCAGCTGACGCTTCGTCCATCAATGTTGGTGACCAGAAGACACCCTGTCCACTGCCTGCCTGGCGGATGCTGAATTGCGGCTCGCTAATGTGAAGCCTGACTCCATCCTTTTTTTCCCATTGCACAGACTGAAACTCGGCCTGTAATTATTG
This sequence comes from Lissotriton vulgaris, assembly GCF_964263255.1. Lineage (NCBI taxonomy): Eukaryota > Metazoa > Chordata > Amphibia > Caudata > Salamandridae > Lissotriton > Lissotriton vulgaris. Next base: position 237,992,791 of record NC_141691.1, read on the forward strand.
ACGGAAAAACAGGAAGTGATATTAGAACACCACTGATAAATAAATATAAGGTATGTATGCTGTGTAGTGCAAAAAGTCACACTTTGAGTTTCCTAATAGACATTAGACAGTACAATATTTTTGAAAGTGCGTACTCTGTCTGAGTCTCCTTTTGAAGGATAAATAAGTATGGGCAAATTAATTTAGCGGATCTTTCCCCTCAAGCTAGGTGTACTGTAAACTATGTTTTAGAACAGAATTAGACCTTCCCAGCAGTGCTCCCACCCAGACCCTTACTAAAGCCAGTCGCAAAAATGTAGAAGACCCCTAATCAGATCTCAAAAAACGAGGCCTAGCAGAAAACTGGTGACAAAACGTACTTTGAAAGTAAAAGTAGGCCCAAATACCCCCTTACCCACCGTGGATTGTATTCAAACCACTTGCAAGCAAGCAAAAGTATCCATACCCAGCATCGTTCCAAGACTCGCAAACCCCCCCACCCAAACACATGCAATACAAATACTGCTAACCCTAACGAGCCCTAAGTTAAGAATAGTGGCAAAGGCTTTCTTTAACTATGCCAAATCCCCCCTTTCTCACCATGGATTTTCTTCAAATCACTTGCAACCAAAATTACACATTCCCACGAGTGCTCTAAGACCCCAGAACTCAGATGCAAAAATCTAGAACACCCCAAAACACGTGCAATCCTGCTGCTAGGGCTAACCCTAATGAACCCTAAGTTACAAAAAGTGCCAAAAGGCTTTTCCTTATGGATTTTGTCCAAACCACTTCTATCCGGTATTAGACCTTCCCAGGAATGCCCCAAGACCCGCCAACCCACCCGCAAAAAAGCACAACACCCCCAAACAGCCAAAAAGGAAAATCTCATACTTACAATATTTATCGGCCTTCAGTCCAAACGCGCTGTGCAGCTAGGTCATAACTCCCGTTTTCCACCACGGATTTCCTGAAAAGTAAATGCAATCAAGATTAGACTGTACTAGCAGTGCTCCCAGACCCCAAAACTCACCCACAAACACCCGGAACCCCCACAAAGAGCACCTCAAAGGCAAGCATGTCAGCAAAAACGCAAAAAAAATGTCGCCTCCGATTTGGTCCAAACCACTTTTATCCGGTATTAGAGCTTCCCAGCAATGGCCCCAGAGCCGTCAACTCATCCGCAAAGAAGTAGAACACCCCCACAAGTGCAGAGTCTTTCTTCATTGGGCGTAATCCAAGCCTCTGCTTTGAGGGAAATAGGAGTCTGGAGGAGGAGGATAGAGGAGCATGTTCTTGTGAACTTGTGAACCTGAGGAATGCAGACTGCGGCACCTTCAAATCAATAAGCAAACAAGTGAAGACAGTTCTGCTGATCGGGCTTGTTTTTGTGATTAGGTGATTAAAGTTTGAATTATATTAACTGTGCAAAACAAAGAAAGACAGACACACAGGAATAAAAGTTAATAAGGACGAAAAAGAAAGTTATTGATTCATTGTCTCATTTTCAGGGCTCGGTGTCAGGGAATAAGAATAAGGGTTCGTCATCATACTCTGCGAATTCAGGCAGGATAAGGTCAGTGTCACCTAACAGAGAAGAAATTCCCTCATCTACGTTGCTATCCTCCTCGTCTTCAGCCGGCGTGCTTTCTCGTACTTTGTAATCTGGTGGTATGAGGTGCTGATTCATCTTGATCATTGTTAACCTCTCCACATTTTTGGGCGAGAGGCGGCTCCGTTTGGAAGTTACAATGCCACCAGCAGCACTGAAAACACGTTCAGAAGACACGCTTGCGAGTGGGCAAGACAAGTAGTTTATAGCCAGGTTGGAGAGCTGTGCCCACAATTCTTTTTTCCCATGCCAATACGCCAATGGGTCAGCATTAACATAGACCTCTGTTGAGTCATTCAGATAGTCCTGCACCATCGACTCAAGGTCCTCCAAGGTTCCTCCACTTTGCTTACTTTTTGCTGTGACCTTTTGAGAACCAAACCCAAGCCGAGTTAGCCAATCCTCTTCTGCATCCAATGTTACTGTTGTGTCTGGTGCGGATGATCCGGTTGCCGGTGTCTTTAACGGCTGAGAGGTCACTTGTGCCACAGCCACAGGTGCAGAAGTGGATTCTTTTGACTGGGGATGGCCTGCTGATGCTGATGTACTGCCTTTTCCTTCAATTTGCTGCCGTTCTCTTTCAAACCTCTTGGCTGACAAGGCTAGCCAACGTTTGTACTTTGTAACATTTTCATCATCAAAAGGAAAGAATGCTCGGCCTGCCAGCTCCTTTTTGTAGCGTGGATCCAGAATAATAGCACAATTGTAATGCTGTTCTGAGTGGATCATTTTAAGACGTTCATCACCACGTAGGCGCTCTAATAACTTCTCCGACAAAACAAAAGCGTCTTGCTTTTTTCCATCTTTTTGAAACATAGAAGACATCGCCTCCAGTTGGTGCTCCAGCATACGCAACAATGGGATAGCTTTTCCCAAATTACAGTCTCCTTGCTGACTGCACGCGTGAAGACCTCAAAAGGACGAAGCATGTCTGTCAGGCTTTTAACTAGGTTCCATTGCCCCGCATCTAGCCTCAGGTCCTTCTGAGCTGTACCCAGTGTTAAGAAATAGTGATCGAGTACCGTATACTGCTCATACAGACGCTCAAGCATGTAGAAGGTTGAGTTCCAACGTGTTGCCACCTCCTGGATGAGTGCTTTCACTGGCATTCGACGTTCATGTAGCAGGCTCCTCAGATGCTTCCGGGCCTTAAAAGAATGGCTGAAATGGTTGCACATTCTTCGGCAGGTGGCCACTAACTCGCACGCTGGAATGTCTTCATCATTCAAGAATTTTTTAACAACCAGGTTTATACAGTGCGCCAAACACGGCACTCATCCCAGCTCCATGGCCTTAACTACATTGGCGCCATTATCCGTGGAAACATAACCAATCTGGCGTTTTTTTGGGGACAGCCAGTGAAAGACCTTTGTGTTAAACTCATTCAAAATGTTTTCTGCTGTGTGACGTTTCTCCAAGCCAAACATGGCTAGTGTTGCATGTTTCCGAGCAGCTTTAAAAAAACTTGGTCCGGGTCAACATCTGCGTTTAGCTTTGCTTTAACCCCTGAAAAAGAGACCCAGTGTGCAGTGATGCACATGTAATCAGCGCCTGCGCCACTGGTCCACATGTCTGTTGTCAGATGTATAGTGTGAACAGCACTCTTCTGCAAAGCTGCCCCAATCACCTCCAGCACATCTTCATGTAGTGCTGGAACCGCAACTCTAGCAAAATAGAACCGGCTAGGAACCTTCCATTTAGGGCAGAGCGTTGCCACTAATTCTAGAAAACCAATCCCTTCTACAAAAGAAAAAGGGAGAAGGTCCAGAGCTAGCATTTTAGCCAGCTTAGTGTTATACAGACGCGTCAGTGGGTGGTTGCGTTCATATGGCGCTTCTGTAAACAACATGGTTCTAATGTTGCCCTGGACCAAGCATTTACAGGATGATGATGATGATGACTTCTTCGACCCAGTTACGCTCGCTGATGAACTTTTTCGCATTGGTGTCTCACTCTCTCCCACACTCTTAGTGTGGCTCACATGGGGTGTGCTGCTGACAGGGGTACTGGGTGTAAGTGAAGTGTTTGACACGTCTTCTTCCTCCTCGTCATCATCAGATGAAACATCAACGTTTTCTTGACTTGCAATTCGGGCTTCCTTGATCTCCTTTAGGTGCGCAAACCATTGGACAGCTTGCTGTCTCTTAAGATGACCTCTCTGGCCTCCGGTACCATAGTTGGTACCAAACTTACCACGACTAACTGCAAGCTTACAAATGCTACAAATGGCGAAGTTTTCCTTTTTTGGGCAAACACTAAAGAAGTCCCAAACTGCGGACTTGAAATGTCTCTGGGGGCCGGAGGAGGCGGCGGTCATGCTTCTAATGCCAGATGCAGTGGAGGATGTGGATTGCCGAACTTTAGTACGTTGTGCACTTTCACCACCACTAATTGAGGTCGAGGTGGATGGAGGTCCCTTCTGGCAAGGAAGAAATATGGAAGCGGTACGTGTTGGTATACTAGTTAACTCCAATGATTGTGGTGTTTCCATTGCCTCCTCGTCGACAACATCATCACGCTCAGCAGATTCTCGGGCTAGGGTCAAAATGTATGTTTGCTGCATGCCCGCTGGGGCTGCAGTGACCTTTATGATGACTGGGTCGTCGTCGTGAGAGTCTTCATCAGCAGCAGTATCCGCCACTTCTTGTTGAGCCTCATCATACTCCATAACTATGAGACTTTGGACGAGCTTCCTTTTACGTTTAACTACCTTTGTCAGATCATGGTGTGCCTCACTCTCAGACGGCAGTGGTGCTGGTTCCCAATTTTGATCCGTATCATCAAAAGGAGGTGTGCTTGAAGAAGATGTAGACACCACCCTTGATCTTTTCCTTGCTAGGGATGAGGAAGACAATGAATGATCAGGAGGAGTGGCTTCCTCAAATGATCCCTCGCCTTGATTGTCGATTTCCTGATGTGCCCCTACTTCTGGAGGAACAACTATTGTGGGCACTTGTGACTAAAATCCGTTTCGCGGGCGAATTTGCGGATTTTCCGCGATTTCGCGATCCGCGAATCTCGCGAATTTGCGGTAAAATCTGCGAATCAGCGGGGACGAATTTTCAGCAAGCAAGGGGTACAGCAGCAGGTGCAAAAGTTGAACCTAATTTCTTTGTAACCTTTTACAAAAGGGTTACAAACAAATTAACTTCAACTTGGACACCTGCTGCTAATTGCTTCCTGGCGCCTCGTTGCCTACTTGCAACTATTCTCTGACCTTGCTCTGACCCTTGAAGCAGGGTCAGAGAATAGTTACAAGTAGGCAACGAGGCACCTGTCCAAGGAATTAAACCTCATCAGGAAGCATTTACAGATATAAAAAACAGGTAGAAGGGAGAGGATGGCAAATACACCCATTTTGAGTTGTCAGGAGGGGTTAAACTAAAAGAGACCGTTACAGCACAATTTTCACATGCATTTTGCTAAAAATAAAAAGCTGTATGTTCTGTAGGGGCAACTCAGGAATCTGGCCCTTCAGAGATCCGGCCTCTCTTTCTTTCTCTCGTTCTCTCTCTCCCTCTCTCTTTCCCTCTCTTTCTTTCTCTTTCTATCTATCTATCTATCTATCTATCTATCTATCTATCTATCTATCTATCTATCTATCTATCTATCTCTCTCTCCTCTCCCATAAACGACTGCATGGGTAACTTCGCTAAGCAAGCGGCTCGCGAAGACGCAAAAAGCCCCGCGAACTCGCAAAAAACCCCGCGAACACGCAAAAAAATAAAAATCCACAAATTCGCACAAATTTGCGAATTTTGCGGATCGCGAATTCGCAAATCCGCAAATTCGCAGATCGCGAATTCGCAAAATTCGCCCATACTTACTTGTGACCCTCCATGCACCTCTGCTTGCGCATCTCCTTGCGCTGCCTCTCCTTCCACAAGTACTTGGGCTTGTACTTGCACATGTGGTTGTTGTTGCGGCTGTGATAGTTCAACACTCGTCAGATGACTTACGACAACCTGTGTTGATTGAGGGGCATTGCTGCTACTTTCTTGCGATGAGCCAACATCACTGGTCGATGTTGATTGAACAACTAGACTAAGTGCCTCTGCAGCACTCAAGGGCTTGGACTTCAGTTGGCGTGGTGGTGGTGGTGGCACTGAGCCCAATGGAGCGGGGGTGCTGCTCCCAGCTTGGTCCCCAGCAGATCCCGCTGCTGCTGCAGGCGTACTTTTTTTTTTACTCCCTAAAAATGTGGCGGGCGGCACACCAGTCTCCTTGGTAACTTGCTTCCTCTGCTCCTTACTGGCAACTTTCTTGCTAGAGGAGATACGGGGAACTTTTTTGGGGGCCATCTTCTTCAGAGGTCAGAACAGCAGGCCGCAGTTGCACGAGTTGCAGAGTTGTCTGTGGCCAGACGTGACGTCGCGTGACGTTATGCTGCACACACACACCGCTGCAGGACTTCTTCCTGGCACTGGTGGTTCTCTTGAGTCTTGTGCCCCTAAAAGCAATGGAAGACAGAGGGACATCAGTTCAGTTATACACCCCAAAAAATCGAAAAACACAGAAAAATCAGCACAATCCCATGCCATCCATGATGTTTAAATTCAAGACCCCCACCGAAAGACTAGGCCCATGCACCACTCACTACCCCTGGTGAAAAGGCCACAACAACAGCCCAAAAAAACGAAAATCACAGAAAAATCAGCATAATCCCAAGCCCTCCATGATGTTTAAATTCAAGACACCCCACAGAAAGACTAGGCCCATGCACCACTCACTACCCCTGGGCATAAAGGTTGAAAGCTAGGCAAAATGGTTGCAGACCTAAGAACACTGCCTGCATTCAAAATGGCCCCCTGCCTCCCAGCACATAGCCAGGGCCTGCCTGTAGCAGCACTCAAAATGGCCCCCACCAACATGGCCTGTCCCCATGAACACCCCAAAAAATCGAAAAACACCGAAAAATCAGCACAATCCTATGCCATCCAGGCCCTCCATGATGTTTAAATTCAAGACACCCCACAGAAAGACTAGGCCCATGCACCACTCACTACCCCTGGTGAAAAGGCCACAACAACAGCCCCAAAAAAAGAAAATCACAGAAAAATCAGCACAATCCCAAGCCATCCAGGCCCTCCATGATGTTTAAATTCCAGACACCCCACAGAAAGACTAGGCCCATGCATCACTCACTACCCCTGGGCATAAAGGTTGAAAGCTAGGCAAAATGGTTGCAGACCTAAGAACACTGCCTGCATTCAAAATGGCCCCCTGCCTCCCAGCACATGGCCAGGGCCTGCCTGTAGCAGCACTCAAAATGGCCCCACCCACATGGCCTGTCCCCATGAACACCCCAAAAAATCGAAAAACACAGAAAAATCAGCACAATCCCATGCCATCCAGGCCCTCCATGATGTTTACATTCAAGACACCCCACAGAAAGACTAGGCCCATGCACCACTCACTACCCCTGGTGAAAAGGCCACAACAACAGCCCAAAAAAATGAAAATCACAGAAAAATCAGCACAACCCCAAGCCATCCAGGCCCTCCATGATGTTTAAATTCAAGACACCCCACAGAAAGACTAGGCCCATGCATCACTCACTACCCCTGGGCATAAAGGTTGAAAGCTAGGCAAAATGGTTGCAGACCTCAGAACACTGCCTGCATTCAAAATGGCCCCCAGCCTCCCAGCACATGGCCAGGGCCTGCCTGTAGCAGCACTCAAAATGGCCCCCACCCATATGGCCTGTCCCCATGAAAACCCCCAAAAATCGAAAAACACAGAAAAATCAGCACAATCCCATGCCATCCATGCCCTCCATGATGTTTAAATTCAAGACACCCCACAGAAAGACTAGGCCCATGCACCACTCACTACCCCTGTTGAAAAGGCCACAACAACAGCCCAAAAAAACGAAAATCACAGAAAAATCAACACAATCCCAAGCCCTCCAGGCCCTCCATGATGTTTAAATTCAAGACACCCCACAGAAAGACTAGGCCCATGCACCACTCACTACCCCTGGGCATAAAGGTTGAAAGCTAGGCAAAATGGTTGCAGACCTAAGAACACTGCCTGCATTCAAAATGGCCCCCTGCCTCCCAGCACATGGTCAGGGCCTACCTGTAGCAGCACTCAAAATGGCCCCCACCCACATGGCCTGTCCCCATGAACACCCCAAAAAATCGAAAAACACAGAAAAATCAGCACAATCCCATGCCATCCAGGCCCTCCATGATGTTTAAATTCAAGACACCCCACAGAAAGACTAGGCCCATGCACCACTCACTACCCCTGGGCATAAAGGTTGAAAGCTAGGCAAAATGGTTGCAGACCTAAGAACACTGCCTGCATTCAAAATGGCCCCCTGCCTCCCAGCACATGGCCAGGGCCTGCCTGTAGCAGCACTCAAAATGGCCCCCACCCACATGGCCTGTCCCCATGAACACCCCAAAAAATCGAAAAACACAGAAAAATCAGCACAATCCCATGCCATCCAGGCCCTCCATGATGTTTAAATTCAAGACATCCCACAGAAAGACTAAGCCCATGCACCACTCACTACCTCTGGTGAAAAGGACACAACAACAGCCCAAAAAACGAAAATCACAGAAAAATCAGCACAATCCCATGCCATCCAGGCCCTCCATGATGTTTAAATTCAAGACACCCCACAGAAAGACTAGGCCCATGCACCACTCACTACCCCTAGTGAAAAGGCCACAACAACAGCCCAAAAAAACGAAAATCACAGAAAAATCAGCACAATCCCAAGCCATCCAGGCCCTCCATGATGTTTTTATTAAAGAGACCCCACAGAAAGACTCAGTCCACCCACCACTGAGTACCCCTGGGCAAAAGGCCCCAACAACAGCCCAAAAATCGAAAATTCCAAAATTGTAGTTGCAGTAACTGTAATGCCCCAAACAAACTTACTTGTGAAATTTCTACCCCAAAAGTGATCCAAAGAAAGTCAAAAAGGCCTCAAATCCAAATATCCAGCAGCATCCACAGAAAGTAATCCTTCCAGGTCAAGATCCAAATGAAAGTGACCAGCACATGAAGAAAGCACTGGGAGGAGCCTGCTGGACAGGAACAGGAAGTTGGAGACTGTGGGGCACTTCCTTCCTCCCACCCCACCCCCCACAATGGACTCCTTGCAAAAAAAAGTGCAGGCAAATGTCAACCTGAGGAGTTATTCTGATAAAAATCATCATTTCCATAAGGTTTATGCTGCTTCCTGGTGGATTTCTTGTGCAGAATTGCAAATTTTGTAATTTTGCGAGTGCAAGATTGTTGCTCCCCGCCGCATCTATGTGTTCGCAATTGCGAACTCCCGCGATACGTGATCACGGCATACTCGCGTTGACAAACTCTCGCTGTGCAAGGTGGCAAGCCACGATGACGTAATCGCGGTCGCCAAACTCCCGCGGGATCCTGCAGCAAGATCCAAAATGGCGCAGCACTCGCAAAATATCGAGAAAAACAACTTGCCAAACGCTGAATGACGGTAAGTGAGCGCCGCACGCCGCAAAATTGTATCACCAAGAAAAAAAAATCCGCTGTGTGCGAATTTGCGGATTTGCGGGAAATTCGCGAATCTCGCGGATTGCGAATTTACTGAAAATCCGCGAGTGGAATGGATTTTCCGCCCATGCTTCGAAGCTACAAGTGTCCATTCTTCCACATGATTATTTGAATGGTGAGAGCAATGGTCAGACCCTGGTAATGAGGTCTCTGTGGAGAGTGTAGGAGAATGAATTAACTGTGGCCCCAACTGCCTCTGCAAGCCCTGCTGACAGCTCACGTTTCTGAGGAGTAGGCCCTCTCGAAAGGTGATATAGGAGGAATGGCTGGGACTGTTTTAACTGTAAGGCCACTTGACAGCTGCCATTACCGCTTTGGAAAGTAAGTGGTCTAGCTGATCGTTGTAGTCAGAGGAGGGGCTACTTAAGAATCAAGTTTGGGGGACTGCACACTAATTGCCGGTAACGCCTTGATGGAGTTACTCACACTGGTTTTTGCATGGGGGAATCGGGGAAAGAACTTTTTTAAGAACAAACAATACTGCAATCGGTTATTTAATTGTGCTTGTTTTTTTTTTTTTGTTTTTTTTAAAGGGTTTTTATCCTTGCCCCTATTTTGCCTGTAAGGCCACTTGACAGCTGCCATTACCCCCTTGGGAAGTGAGCGGTCTAGTTGCTCGTTGTAGTCAGAAGAGGGGCAACTGAAGGATCAAGCTGATGCGACCGCGCCACTGGAGCACCAAAGGCTAACCCATCAGCACCCATCCGCGCACCGCCCATGCACAGCGCCAGCCGGGCTGCCAATTTGGGGACAGGCAGTAGACTGCCAGTAGGTTGGATTGTCTCCTTCTACTACTCTAAGACCAGGGGCATCAGTAGTGAGAGCGAGAAAAGAGAGCAGGACGCTAGGGGAGGATATCTCTCTTTATCATTTACCCAAGAAACAGGAAGGGCGGGTATAAAATGCGGACTACTAAACACACTCTCTTTGGTGAAATATGCCCTAGAATTTAATTTTCTTCTGGAATGAAAGGAGCGATATACCAACTTCATTTCTAAAACCTGGATCACTTCGGATTCAGAGATGCATCTAGGAATAACTAGTCCCCCTGGTTTCAGGGGGACTAGTTGATGGTTGATGGTAATCCATCAACTTGAGGGCTCGGAAAAGAGGAGGAGGGGTAGCGGTCATTTTTAAAGAGAGGTGGGAGTTAGAGAGTATCCAAATTGATGAAATACAGAGCGTGGAACTAATGAGTTTCACCCTTAAAGTCAAAAGTGGAACAACTGTCTAGGGTATCCTATGTTACAGGCCTCCAGGCCCTTTAAATAGGTCTGTTCAACCCTTCTCTGAACGTATTACCAACTTAGCTCTCACTCACACCAGCCTAATAGTGCAAGGGGATTTGAACATTTAGGCGGAGGACATTTTGTCCCCCCAGAATAATGATGTTTAAGCACCTGTAGGATCTTTGGCCTGGAACAATTGGTGAGGGGTCCTACACATCAAAAGGGACATAGCTTAGACCTGATCTTTGCCCCAACCGACCTGATTACATTATAAGATAGAATTCCACTTAGTTGGCCAGACCATGTCTTAATAGCGTTTGAATTACATGGGATTAAACCAACAAATGAAGGAATGCTAGGTAAAATAGCAGCTATTGGCAGGGCTTGGAATAAGTTAAGGAATTCTAAGGAAGGAAAACTATTTGAGACCTCTAGCTGTTATGAAGAGGCCGCTAAAGTTGAGGAGAACTATGAGCTTTTACAGGAAGCTGTTAAAGAATACTTGGACTCAATTATACCAATAAAAAGACTGTCAAAGGGCGGGAAGCCATCTGCACCTTGATTCACAGACATACTAAAAGAATGGAAAACAAAATGCCAAAAATGTGAAAGACTTTGGCGGAGGTAATACTCACTACGGAACAAGATGCAAATAAAAAATGCTCTCAAACTCCATAACAACGAAATCAGGAAAGCTAAGGGGAAAAGAACTACATGGAAAGTATCACAGAGGCAACAAATACATCTAAGGATATATTCGACATTGGAAGGGACCTAGCCAACCCTGAATGTTTAAAGCAAAACATAATACCCACTCAGGCTCTCTGCAACAGTCTGTCAGATTTCTTCAGTAACAAAAATCAAGCTTATCCTACAAGACATAAATAATGACCCCGTAGGGCGAAATTTACCTATAGAGTAAGAGTGTCCCAGAGGGAGACCAACCACTCACAGATCCACTAATCTAGGAGGGGATAAAGTGATGGAAGAGGGGGAATGCAGGTCCTTGGGCCTGACAATTTCCTTGGGGTTACTGCTTGATCCCATACCACCATAAATCTGGAAAGAAAGAGCATACGAAATATTTCCAAGCTTATTAAAAATCTGTAACCAGTCCTTGATACAGATACCATACCCCATAGAGTGGAAGAAAGCTCTAGTCACCCCACTATTGAAGAACCCATCAGCAGACATAAATGACCTAAACAACTATCGGCCAATTTCACAAATTCCCTACCCAATAACAATAATAGAGACCTACATCAGCAAAAACCGTGCCTGCTATTTAGAAAAGTATATGTTGCGGGCCGGAATAAGGAACACGTAAGCCGATTCGAGGGAGTGAAGGTTTTATTTTCCCTAATACACGCCTTCTACTGGAAGCCAGGGTTAGAGATTAACAGGCCGTTCAAAGTTCGTCTTTCCTTCCTTAGGGGGTTCTGTTTCCATCTGGTCTTGGGTCGTCCTCTCGTCCCAAAATCGTCTATTGGGGAATAGCGCCAACACCGTGTCAGGAAAAGAAGGAAAGAGGAGATGTAAGTGCTGGGTAACAGCGAATCATTTTATGGGGAAAGGTGTGAGGGATGCACGCGTGATACACTTCTACTAAATGAGTGAGGGTGCACACGACTTTGGGAGTGGAGTGAGAGTGCAGAGGAAGGGGTACACATGGGTTAGACTCAAAAGGGGCCCCGTGGCTGGGTGATGCGCGGGAACGTTGGCCTCCTGGCTCTCCCGGGGCGTTCGATGTCCTGACAGCATGGCTCCAATCCTCTCTCCTCACACATTCTCTCTCCTCTTCCGCTTTCTCTCCGGTGTAGCCACACACTGATGGAGCAGATTTCATCTGGAGTCAGGCATTGTTTATTTTTGTGCTTCAGACAGACTGCATTTAAAATTGATATATGCAAGTTAAAAACATGGCACATGAACAATATGAAAGTGAGGCCTAGTCAGTCTGATATGCTTGTGCTGAATTAACATGTGTTTTTGCAGTTTAGAGAAAAGTGGCTTTTTTAGCTTTGAAGATGAATAGAATGTGTTTCTCTCTTCCCAGCTCATCCTTGTAATCTAAATTCACTGTTTCTGTCTTAAGAGACTTTGGCTTTTTGCATATTTGAAAAAAATAAATATATATATACTTCAGTACTTCAGTGGAGAAGTGTGGCTCAGGGGTTAGAGGCGGCAGACCCGGAAGCTGAGATCAGTCCTGGACCAGGGTTCAATTCCCCGCCTCGGCTGGTCTTGGGCTCAAAAATTCCACGGACTCGATAATTCTCGTTCCGGTGCCTACTCGACTCACGGGTTCACACTCTGCGACTCTGGGCAATAGCTTGCTTAATCTCCACTACGGCCCCTCGCGGCGGGATGCCGGGCTTTCACCTTGTGGATACCCTGCTGGTGTTATCTCACAGGGGAATACCAGGACGGGTTCCCAAGGCAAGCGCCTTGATGCCTTCGGGTGATACGTGCGCTATATAAATCGCAATACATTTACATTTACATTTACACACCTTTTTATACTGTGTGTGAATTACCAAATGCACCAAACACTAGACATGGAGCTAAATGTTTTTTTTGCATAAAAGGCTATCTAAAACATTAAAGCATGGGTATGTATTAACTGTGTGCACTTTTAAAATTTGCACTAATGCATACTAATATTATGTTATACATTGCACATTTTTGCATGTTGTACATAACCAATCATAAAACCTGCTTTAAACTAATAGCTTGGCTAGGTAAACATTTATAAGGGGTATTAGTATGAGGGAGGGAAACATAATGGCTTAGGGCCAGATGAAGGTGGCCATTTACCAACCGGTAACGGCCGAATTAGGCCGTTACCGACCGGTAAATGGTCATTCCTGATGTAGGTGGCCTATTTTACCGATTCGGTAAATTTACTGAATCGGTAAAATACCGAATCAGTATTTTTACCGATTCGGCAACTTCCATATATAGGTGGGACTGTTCTGAGTCCCAAAGACCAGTCAGATTCGGTATTTTACCACCCAATCCTATTGGGTGGTAAAATATCGAATACAGGTGTGCATGCACATCTCCGCATGCACACCTGTGCAATGTGACACACAGACATGCCCTTAGGGCATGTCTGTGTGCCACACGGCACACAAGTCCGGAATTGGAGTGCCAGAGGGTGCCAAAGTGACACCCCCTGCACCCTTGCAAAAATCGGAATTTACCGAATCGGTAAATACCGATTCGGTATTCCACATTGATTTCTATGGGCTTCAAGGCCCATATCAATGGGGGATACTGATTCGGTATTTACAGAATCGGTAAATACCGAATCTTACCGATTCGGTATTTACCGATTCAGATTTACCTACATTCCCCCCCCTCTAATTTACCACTTCTTAAATACCGAATCGGTATGATTCGGTATTTAAGAAGTGGTAAATTAGAATTACCTACATCGGGCCCTAATTTACATGAAATTAATATTCTCTTTTGTGTTTTGTTTTGGGCCTACAATTAAATGGCTGCCTGTGAATCCAGCAAGGCTGTGACTTGCATTAAAAGAAAAGAGTGTGTCAACTTTCCTCAAGACATGTAGGAGTCAAGGCCACTGTGAACTGTACATTCTTGAGATTGTGCCAATGTACCAGAGTTAGTTAAAGTATCCGTCCAGCCTACGATATGACAGGAAGGAAAATCAGACGGAAATTGTTTTCCTAGTAAATGTTGCTAGTCATATAAAATGTATTATTCATTTGCACTTCTTTTCTTAAAACTGATATGCTCTAGAATTTTTTAATGGGTCAGGATAGTGAGACCTCATGCCATCATTCACTGACCAATCAAATACAAGCTTTTCAGAACGGGAAACATTTTTGTGTGGTCTACCAAGAATTAGAGTATAAATATTTCCGAGAATTGTTGGATCAAGCAGTGGTAATACCATAACAGACCTAAAAAGGCCCTTGTGTCTCTTCTGGTAGTGGGAAATGGTTTTAGAGTGATGGCTCGAATCTTTTCTTTCTGAGGTGCTATCGCTCCGTCTCCTTGTAGGTAGCCTAGGTATCTGACCTTATGGAATGCGATTCTGGATTTCTTGGAGTTAATGTGCAACCCTGCCTGTTCGAGAGCCCGAAGGATGGTCTTGAGGTGTTTCAGGTGGGTCTCCCACGTATCACTGAAGCCCACAATGTTGTCCAGGTAGACCGAACAAAGCGACTGGTGGTCTTGTAACACGGTATTCATTAGTCATTGAAATGTGGCTGGTGTTCCATGAAGCCCAAAAGGTAGCACATCAAACTCATATAGGCCATCTGTGGTGGAAAAGGCTGTTTTGCGATGGTCTTCCTCCCTTAGGGGCACCTGCCAATAACCTTTGGTCAAGTCTATGGTGGTTATATACTTAGCATGCCCCACCTTCTCGATCAATTCATCGACCCTAGGGATGGGATAAGCGTCAAAAGTGGAGATGTCGTTCAAGGCGTCGAAATCCGTGCAGAAACGTGTAGATCAGTCGGGTTCTGGTACCATCACTATTGGGAAGGACCAGTTGCTTTTGGAGGGTCGTAGGACGCCCAGCCCTAACATATCCTGCACCTCTTTTCGTATCATGGCCCGCTTGGCTGCAGGTATTCGGTATGGGCGTTTCTTGACAATCTTCCCCAGGATCTTTTCTATACAATATTCTACCAGACTTGTCTTCCCTGGGATATTCGAAAACAGGGGAGCAAAAGGCTTCAGATTAGTAAGCAGTTCTGCTTGTTCCTTTTCAGTTAGTTCCTCATTGATGACCAGCTGCCCCAATGTGTTTCCTAGGGGTTCAAGGTTCGGCAAGGTCAGATGGGCACTTTTGGGTATTGGACCCAACCACTTTTTTAATACGTTTATGTGATAGGTCTTTTTTTTGGTAGGGGTTATCTGTAACTGGCATGTCGTTTTTCCTATAACCCTTATGACTTTGTTTGGACCCAGCCATTCGGATTGAAATTTCTTGGTAGAAGAGGGTAGGAGGACTAGGGCCCAATCGTCTAGGGAAAGCCTTCTCCATTTCTTTCCCTTATCATAGAAGGTCTTCTGCTGTTTCTTACGATGTTTCAGGTGGGAGTATGCTATCTCACGGAGTTTTCCTATTATGTTTTCTAGTTTTTGGGTGTATTTCAGCACCGTTCTAGTCTCTGCGTTTTTTTCTTGTTCTCAAGCGTCTTTCGTCATTTCCATTAATGATAGTCGCTGCCTTGCATAAATGTGCTCGAACCACGAGCACCCCAGGCTGCTCTGGACTTGGACTCTGATTACGTAAAAGGCCAGGGGTAGAAGGTGATCCCATTCTCTACCTTCTACGGAGAGCATCTTCTTCAATGTGGTCTTCAACGTCCTGTTGTGTCGTTCCACAAGTCTGTATGTTTGGGGATGGTAGACAGATGTTCGGATTTGCCGGAGATCCAGGGTGCAACATACTTCCTTCATCAGGCGGGATACAAAGGGGGTGCCCTGGTCTGTGAGGATCTCTTTCGGTAATCCCACCCTAGAGAAGAATTCTACCAGCCTGTCGGCGATATTCCGTGTAGTAGGCGCACTTAGAGGAAAGGCCTCTGGGAAATGGGTTGCATAGTCCACTAGAACAAGGGCGTACTGGTTCCCTTTTTGGGTTTTAAGTAGGGGTCCAATGAGGTACATTCTGACCCTCTCGAATGGGATTCCTACTATCAGCAAAGGTTGTAAGGGAACAGCTGGGGGTCATTGTAAGTTCCTTTTTTGGCAGACCCCACATTCCTTGCATTTGGATATCCTTGTAGACACCTGGCAAGAAGAAGTTCCTTAATATGTTTTGCGCCATCTTTTCGGTTCCTGTATACCTTGCTGTGAGGTGTGAATGAGCGAAAAAGAGTATCTGGTCCCTAAAGGGTTTGGGGATCAAAAGTTGTGGGGGGTTGCTGGGCTTTCCCTTGCGGTACAACAGTCCTTCTTGTCTTAGAAACCGGGGGTATGTTGAAGAGGGGTTGCCCTGGTTTTGGTGGGCGTTCTCCCAAGCAATGAACAAAGTAGCATCATTGGCTTGGGCAAACTTAAAACTTCGATCCATCAGCCACGGTTCCGGGGTAAGGAGGGCGGTTTGGGGTTTAGATAAACATGCCTGGTGTGCAGACAAAGTGCGTTGAAATAGGGTCAGGGACTCAGGGTTGTCTGTGCCTATGATAAGGTCTTCAGGTGAGGCTCCTAGAACCCCTACCTGCACTCTACAGGGGGGTCTGTATGGGATATAAGACTACTGAGGCTAGGGGATTTGGTCTAACGTCCCCATGTACGCACTTAATGTGTACCAGAGTTTTGGGGATAACTTGAGTGGGATTTATGAGAGCCTGTTGTATGACGGATTGCTTGCACGTTTGCACCTGGAATCTAGGAGTGCTTTTACCTTCCTCCCATTCACCTGTACACTTACATGGAACGTGCCTCCCATCTCAGCAGTATATAGGATAGCCTTTGGGATATAACCCACTTCCATGGGCTCCTCAGCTGGTTTACACCGGGGACAGAGGCGGGCGATGTGGCTCCAATCCCTACAGTCAAAACATTGTCTGCCCCCGAAAGTGGGGATATCAGATTTAGCGGGTTTGGGTTTAGCAGGTTCGACCAAGGGTCGTAGTTTCTTTTCAGTTTTCAAGGGGAAAGGGCGTTGGTGTTTCTCTGCTTCCCAAACTGGGGTACGAGGCTGGGCCCTCAAATTAGTTGTAGCCATCTCAATCGCTTGCTCAGGGGTAAGATGGGAGTGCTGCGTTAGCCATCTTTGTGTGTCATATGGGAGGGCTTCGAGAAATTGTTCTGAATATATGCGATTCATAACCTCCTCCTTAGTACTAGTGGAGGGACATAGCCATTTATCCGCTGCCATCTTGAGGCGAAAGTACAATGTTTTGGGGTTTTCCCCAGCTAGTCCTTTCTCCTTCCTAAAACGTACTTGGTATGCCTCTGCATCAAGACCAAGGTGGTCCAAGATAACGTCTTTAATTTCCACATATGGGGTATCTACAGTGGCATTCGCCACCTGATATGCAGCCTGGTCTTCTCCGATTAGTAATGGGGCCAGGAAAAAGGGCCACTTTTCCTCAGGCCAGCCGCATGCCCGGGCAGCACGCTCAAAATTTAAGAGAAAGGTGCCAGGGTCCTCTCCATGTACGTACTTCTGTAGTGACACCCCAGATGGTCCATGGGGTGTACCCCGATAGTCTCTAGATGTGGGGGCCAGCGTTTCCGTTATCATTTTCTGCAGCCCCTCCATCTGTGCTGACATTGTATCTTTGAAGACGTCGTGATCGGCCTGCGCCAACGTCATTTGTCTTTCGACTGCCCATTCTAACTAGGGTGATGCAGTGAGCTAAATAACGGTGATGGATCAAGCCCTGATCTCTTGACTGGGTAAGAGTGGTCTGCTTAGTTCAGACACTCTGTTCATCACCACCCTCCTTTTTGAATCATTCTAACTTGTCTTGCACCTTTAATAGGTGCTGGATTAGGGCGTCCATCATGGGGTGTCAGATGGGTGATGTTATGGTGAAAGCATTCTCCACCACTTGTTGCGGGACAGAATAAGGAACACATAAGCCGACTCGAGGCAGTGAAGGTTTGACTTTCCCTAATACACGCCTTCTATGGGAAGCCAGGGTTAGAGATAAAAAGCCCCTTCAAAGTTCGTCTATCCTTCCTTAGGGGGACGCGTTTCCGTCTGGTCTTGAGTCGCCCTCTCGTCCCGAAGTGGTCTGTTGGGGAATAGCTCCACCTCCGTGACAGGAAAAGTAGGAAAGAGGGGTGCTGGGTAACAGAGTATCTTTTTATGGGGAAAGGTGTGAGGGATACACTTCTACTAAATGAGTGAGGGTGCACATAACTTAGGGAGTGGAGTGAGAGTGCAAGGGAAGGGGTACACACAGGTTAGAATCAAAAGGGGCCCTAAGCTATTTTGCGAGGTTCTCCCTCCTCCGGACCCAGCCCGCGAAGCGCTCCCGTACCTGGGTGAGCCACGCTCCTCCTGGAGCATAGCTGGGCGAAGCACGGTGCCGTTGGCTTCCTGGCTCCCCAGGACGTCCAATGTCCTGACAGCTTGGCTCCAATCCTCCCTCCTTGTTCCTGGTGTCTTCTCCAACTTCTGCTTTCTCCTCCCCGGTGTAGCCACACACCATCAGTGGGGAACTCCAACCTCTTATTGGTCCAGGCGGAACAACATCACTTAGAGGGGGAGGCCCCTCCTCCTCAGGGCATTACAGTTAAAGGGACCGCTGTATCTATTTGCTTGGTGTCTCTTTGTTGTGCAGGACGATGAGGTCCAGTCATCCATCCGGCTGCAGGGAAACAAGAGGGGGTCGATAGGAGTGTCACTGTCCACCAGTTCACCATAGTCCCCTCTCCGTCCCATTCCGACCCCCCCTCGTAAAGAATAATATTGTGGAGATGGAACAAATGGACTTTAGGCCTACCCAGGGGACAGAATCAGCACTCATCCAGGCCCTAGATGAATTGAGGACGATGGTGGATAATAGTCAAACAGCAATTCTGGTATGCTCAAGAGCTTTGAAAGAACTACAGTGGTTCCCAGTCAAAGAGAGGATACTGTTTAAATCTATGGGTTTAGTCTATAAGGCCTTAAACAGGTCAGGTCCACTTGCACTGCAAATACACTTTGGGTCATATTCACAAGAACGTGTGATAATCATTTCAAAATTAGCTTAATGCAACTCTTCACATCGCAGTTCAACGCGAGAAAATGTAGCTGTGTTCATGTTGTATTCTCAACATGGCAGTACCATGCGATAGGCTCCCAATAACGCGTCAAATGACCGTGTTAAAATCAACGCGCAGCCACAAAAATGCAAAACCTGAAGGCAAAAAAGTTGCGATGAAGTCAATCGCGATACAAAAATAAGCAAAAACCATTGACGGGCCTGCAATTCCCATGCTTCAAGTGGGAAAAGGCACCATAAAAGCAGAACAAAACCAAAGGGAAACAAAAATAAACTGCGTAGCACCATGGATGCACCCGGACTGAGTGCAGAGGCCAACGCGAACCCCACAAGCCCCACAGACCACCAGCAAGGAACCTCAGAGTTGGGGAAGGCCAAGGAGAAGAGGAAGAGAAAGACAGGGTGCAGTCCGCAGGAAAACCGGATCAGCATCACAAAGGTAACAGAACACTACCATCAACTGAACTTCAATTTGATAAACTTGAATACAGTTGGAGTGTCAAGGAGGTCAATGGAGGAGGTCAAGAGGCGCTGGCATGATGTGAAAAGCCAAACCAAGCACAATCCCGCTGCCACCAGGAAGGCAGCAACGGCGACTGGAGGTGGGAATCCTGCGCCACAGGAGGAGCTGGAGGAAATGGTGGCCACAGTCATCAGTGTGGAGACGGGGCAAGGAGTTAGGAGTCCGGACACAGCTCAATAGGACCTGACACAACATCAACAGAATGATTAACGAACAGGGACTGGGAGGGACGGGGGGTGATGGGCACAATGGCACACGTGCAATGATGTGTAGCACACTGGACACCCACAATGACCCTGGATCATGTCCCTGATCCCATTTGCACACTGCAGCACACATACAACCACCGAGTAAGCCCCCGTCCACCATGTGCCCAAAGGGGTCCCACCCCACACATCAACGATCCCACAACCAACACATGCACACTGCTACGATATGTATTTGTGAGCCACACTGACAATGCAAGTGACACTACATGATGATCAGCATGGCTACAGTACAATCATCTTGACATTGTGCATGCCACAACACTGAGGTGGCTGAGTGTGGACCACATCTGAAAGGAGCAGGTCACACTCTGACTCATCCACATGCACAAACAACCCCTGATGTCAACAAGACATCTGCAGACAAACTATGCACAAGCGTACAATAACCGTCCAAGAGCACAAATGACCCGCGTCGCCAACATTTCAGCGCCGTAAAAGCACCAAAGTCAAAGGCACACCGCCTCAAAGGGATAAGGGACAGCAAAATCACAGCTGCAGGGGCGACTCTCCCCCAGTTCAACACATATCACACATAGCAATAACAGCACATCCACATTGACGACAATGGGGCATATTATCAAGGGGGTTTATCTCCGCTTTTTTGGCTTTAAAAGCCAAGAAAGCGGAGATAAAATTATCTCCCTATTACCAAGCTGTCACTAACACCAGTTAGTGACAGCTAAAAGGAGATAGCGACCATCTTGGGCCCCGCTTTGCATGTCAGTGATATTTATCACTAATGACATGCAAAGTGGGCGTGCCAAGATGTTAGCGACTGGAAACAGTCCCTAACATCGCTATCTCCTATTACCAACTTTTGGAGATATTCGCGCTAAGCGCGAATATCTGCAAAAGCTAACACCTGCCCTGAGCAGTTCTTAGCCATGTTATCCAATGGGAGGTGGATAACATGGCTAAGAGCATTTGCTCGATAATGCATGAATATCGCTGACTTTTCAGCGATATTCATGCATTGCGGCCGTTTTTTATCGCATTTGCGATAAACCTTGCTAATAGCAAGGTTTATCTGCGATAAAAATCGCCGATGTGCGGCGATAATTTTTGTCTCTAAACAAGTTAGAGACAAAAATTATCGCTAGTTGTTGGTAATATGCCCCAATGTGTTTCAAAGTGCAACACTTACACTGCAGAACAGAGGACACAACTGGGCCTGCTCATGGGCAGAAACTGGCCAATCACATCTGACATATCAGGAAACTGTGAGAGATGAAAATGTACATGTACAACCTCACATCCGTCCTGTAGTCCAAATGTCCCGTCCCGCATCAAATAGTTAGCTCCTCCCAAACAGTCACAATGTACAATGTCATACAGTCTGCATGTAAACTTGAACAATGCGCAAACATACATGTCAACACAATGTCAAAATGTATCTCCCCTTCACATTGCAGGGGGACAAACAACACCTCCAGCAGAGAAGACCAGACAACTCTTCAGGGATGCTGAAGAGGACCTATACACCTTCGACACCGACGCCCTACAACAGCTCATGGACATATTAGGCAACCCCCCTCCAGGAGCAGGGCAGCCCAGCTGCATCGAAGAGACCCCACCCCTGCACAGACCACACAGCAGGAAGACACAGCAGGAAGCACCCGCCACCGCGGCTGGCTCCCAACACTTCACCGTAGCACACATCGCATTCCAATGCCAGGTGTTAGAATGCTAGAAGGAGATGGTTGAACAGGTGCGGTGGTGTTCGACCTCATGGAAGCTGAACTATATCACATAGGTGGGTGTCTAAGTACCATCAGGGACCACCTACACTCCCCAACTGAGACCCACACTGCGACAGAGACACATGCATTTGCACATTTCCTATACTGCACCACGCCAGAGCCCCGGAATAATCATTCACACCCCCACCCCGGACCTTCGTACGATGGCCCAGACCATTCCTCTTACGTATTGAGTGGGTGACGACAAAGCTACTGCGATAGAGTTGACAGTCCAGTAGTTGGGGTGGGCGGAGCTAGGTGGGCAGAGGGGAAGAGGTGGGGACAAGACAGGAAGGGGTCAGTTAGAGTAGGGACGGGGACCTGTGAAGAAGCACCAATAAAGAGCTTAAGCATATACCAGTCGTGTCCGTGTATTACTGTGTTGAGACAAGACAGCTGGCGACGAGGGTGGGATGAGGCAGTAGACCCACCAGAACAAGCCCCGTCCCGCAGCGTGGAGCGCCCAGAGCTCCGCTGCAACCGCGATCCCGAGGCGCCACGGAAGAAACCCAGACGTGACCAGGAGAAGTCTGAGAGTGACCAGGCGGCCCTAGGAGCGAGCGGAGAGAAGCGGACAGTGCGCCGAGTGAAGGCGCCAAGAAAGAAAGCTGATCGCGCTGGACGCGCGAAACCCGCCAGGATCAAAGGCAGAGCGCCGGAAGAAGGGAGCCGGTCGCGCTGGATGCGCGAGACCCGCCAGACCCACCGAACCGTGAGTGAAAGTCGGGAGCCCACTCCGACATTGCCCCAACTCACTGCGAGACGCTGCGCAGGCGAGGGAAGCAGTTTGCCGCCTGACGCGCGAAAACTAATGCCAGGTCGGCGCGCGTGTGATGAGGAGTCCGCGCTGAGCAGCCCGCCAGCCAAACGCCCCACAACTCGAGCCTACCTGAAAGGCAGCAACCGGCAACTGTTTGCACACGCGAGCCCAGCAGCGCAGCCACGCGCGTGTGCCCTCGGGGAGAGAGAGAGAAAGCCTCGTGCCTTACAGAAGGGGGCGGCCATCTTAAAGTCAGGCAGCATCAGGGACAGACCCTATCTGAATAGAGGGCGGCCATCTTTGGGTCAGGCGAAAACCCAAACAAGCACCGGCAGCGCCAAATTAATATATTGAATTTTGGCCACCAAGCAATCATTGTCAAGGGAGTGCCAGTAACAAAGAACAAACAAGCATTGGTGACTACAGTGAAAGGTGGAGGAAGCAGACATCAGCAACCGCGACCAGAGTCAAGCGCAAGAACTGAAGGCCCACCGCCAAGATGTCCAACCCTCCCGCGCAAAAGGAAGTCAAAGGCACGCACCTGCGAGCGCCGGAACCCTTAATAATCACGACAGGAAGTAGCATGGGCCTAAAATGGCAGGAATGGCTGGAGGATTTTGAGGACTATATTGAAGGCTCTAGAATCGAGACAGACAAAGACAAAATAATAACCCTTCGCAATCTAGGAGGGCGTGAGATCAGCAAAATAGTGCGAGAAATCCCGACCGACGAGGACGACACCTATGCCAAAGTGAGAGATGTATTGAACAACCGTTTCTTGCACAAAAGAAATGTTGACTACGAGCGACACAAGTTCCACCAACAGCGCCAGGACAAAGATGAGCCACTAACCTCCTTCATACACCGACTGCGACGTCAGTCCCAATACTGCGACTTCACAAATTTCTCACCGGATGCAGCCATCAAGTCCCAAATAATCTCTGGGTGCCACTCAGAGTCGTTGAGGCGACGACTGCTGAGGAAACCACAAGAGCTGGCAGAAATCGAAGAGAACTCCCGGCTGTATGACCAAGCCGAAGAAAATGCGGCGGATATCGAAGTCAAGCCTAGCACTAGCCGCGAACATGCCAACCGTGTCTCCGACCGACGACATGGAAGACAGGACTACAGAGGCAACCCGCGTGACAGATCACGCCGATCCAGATTCTCACCCAGACGTCGAACGGACCACCGACCAAAGGATTCGGAGAGGAGAGATCGACGGCCTGAACGCACAAGACGGTGTTTCAGGTGCGGGTATGACTACCCTCACATTGACTCATGCCCTGCTATGGGCCAACGCTGCCGAAAATGTGGACGATACAATCATTTTGAAGCCATGTGCAGCGATTACCACCGAGAGAAACGTGGTAGCAATGACCGGCGTGCCAGCCAACAAAGATCCTCGAGACCTGAAACCAAACGGCACCATGTCAGAGCCGTCCAGGATGAACCTGCTCGGTCCCCTGCGTCTTCTCACTCCAGTCACGAATCTAGACGTTCCAGATGGGATCGTCGCTCTCCCTCAAGAGACTCCAGATCTTCATCATCCAGGCGATCTTCCTACACTACAGAATATATCAACATCGCTGACAACGATCAGCTCAAGCGCTACCCACGGCTCGACATCATGGTGGGTAATCATGCAGCAAAATTCGTAATGGACAGTGGTGCATCCCTCAACTACATCTTGGTGGCTGAACACGATCGAATGGTTCCCAAACCTCATCTACGCTTTGCACCCGTCCGGGTGTACACCTGGATGTCAAGAAAGCCACTCCCGTGCTTAGGCAAGTTCGACACTACCCTCACACATGGCAGCCTCACTGTCCCAGCCGTCATCCACGTCATCAAAGGGCCCGACGCTGATTGCTTACTGAGCCTACCCACGGCTGAACGCCTGCGCCTGGTGCATATCCTATTCAATGTGAATGACAGTTCCAACTATGCCTTGAAATTCCTATCTCTGTTCCAGGGCCTAGGCAAACTGAATGGCCGGCAAGTGCATCTGCACATCAATGAACGAGTCAAGCCAGTTGCTCAACATCCGCGACGAGTGCCCTTCCATCTGCAATCCGCTGTGGCCCAAGAACTCCAGGACCTATTGGATGCTGATATCATCGAACGCACCGAAGGGCCCACTCCCTGGGTGTCCCCGGTTGTTATTGTCCCCAAGAAAGGGACTCCAGACAAAGTCCGTCTCTGTGTGGACATGCGCCTGCCGAACACGGCGATCGAAAGGGAGAGACACCCCGGTCCACACCTGAGCGACATGATTACGGCACTCAATGGAGCCACGGTATTCTCCAAACTGGACCTCAACAAGGGCTATCATCAGCTCGAGCTGGACGACAGCTCTCGTCCCATCACCACGTTTGCCACACACCTTGGTCTCTTCCGCTATAAACGACTCAGTTTTGGCGTCTCCTCAGCCGCTGAAATCTTCCAAGAGGCGATACGTTTGATCATCCACCACATTCCGAATTCCCTTAACTACAGTGATGACATTCTGGTGTATGGTACGGATCTCCGAGAGCACGACATTGCCCTTGACCGTGTTTGCCATGCTCTAATGGACGCAAACTTAACTCTCAACAAAAACAAATGCGAGTTTCATCAGTCAACACTGAAATTCTTCGGTCACATCTTCTCATCGAGTGGTATGAAACCAGACCCCGACAAGGTAGCGGTGCTCAACAACACCAAGAGCCCGGCCGACGTGAACGATCTGCGGTCCTTTCTCGGAATGGCAAGCTATTGCGCTCGCTACATTCGGGACTATGCCACAATCAGCCACCCACTGAGGCTCCTCACGAAGGCTGACCAGCCTTTCGACTGGACTCCGGAATGCGAGCGCGCCTTCAGGGACATCAAACATGCCGTGGAATCATCTGATTGTCTCTCATATTTCAATCCCAGAAGGAAAACAGAGATCACTGTAGACGCCAGTCCGGTGGGCCTAGGGGCGATTCTGGCCCAGTATGATGACGACTCAGAACAACGGAGAATCATCGCGTACGCCAGCCGAAGCCTCACCGACCCAGAAAGGAAGTATTCCCAGCCCGAAAAGGAGAGCCTGGCCGTCGTGTGGGCATGCGAGCATTTTCACATCTTCATCTATGGGAAACATTTTACGCTCATAACTGACCACCAAGCGCTCGTCACGATTTATGGCAATCCGAAGTGCAAGATGCCCCCCAGGATCGAGCGGTGGGGCCTCTGCCTGCAGGAGTACACATTTACAATTGTCCACAAACCGGGGAAAGGGGAGAACCCTGCTGATTACATGTCCCGCCACCCCCGGGACTCTGCAGAGACAACTCCTTCCATTGCGGAGGAATATATTCACTTCGTGGCCAGTCACGCTCGCCCACCAGCCATACCCATGCACACCATCAGGGAAGCAACCAACCAAGACGCCACTCTACAGATTGTAATGAAACGCATACAATCCAACAGGTGGAGACATCACCCACAAGACGAAGAAGAGAATCCGGACACCAAGAAAGAGCTCCAGGCCTTCCGACACGTCTCTGACGAACTCTCAATAACCGAGGACGGCCTCCTTCTAAGAGATCACCGGAT
Organism: Lissotriton vulgaris; assembly: GCF_964263255.1. NCBI lineage: Eukaryota > Metazoa > Chordata > Amphibia > Caudata > Salamandridae > Lissotriton > Lissotriton vulgaris. Next base: position 238,018,749 of record NC_141691.1, read on the forward strand.
AGTCATCCCAGCCATCTTGAGACAAGGAGTAGTCGACCTAGCGCATGAGGGTCATCGAGGGGTTGTGTCCACCAAGAGAGCACTAAGAGAGCGTGTCTGGTTTCCAGCTCTAGACCAGATGGTCGAGGACACTCTGAAAGACTGCCACCCCTGTCAACTGACCAGCCACAACAATCCGCCTGCACCACTACAGATGACCCCATTGCCTGACGGGGTGTGGCAAGAAGTCGCAATGGATTTCTATGGGCCCCTGCAATCAGGGAAGTACATAATTGTCATCGTGGATGAATACTCCCGGTTCCCGGTAGCTCAGTTTATCTCTTCCACTAGTGCCACCTGCACCCTCAGGGTACTTGAGGAAGTCTTCGCAACCTGGGGTGTCCCAAGAATCATCAAAACAGACAATGGGCCCCCATTCAACGGGCACGAGTTTGGCGACTTCGCGAAACAGATGGATTTCCAGCACCGCAGAGTCACACCACTCTGGCCACAAGCCAACGGCACCGTTGAAAGGTTCATGTCCACCATCAAGAAAACCTTCCAACAGGCCACAGCCGAGAAGAAGGATCTACAGTCGGCACTGAACGAAGTCCTTTGTGCCTACCGAACCACTCCTCATTCCACGACGGGCATATGCCCTGCCACTCTCATGCTTGGGAGGACAATGAGAAACCGGATCCCAACTTGGGAAGGAGCCTTGAAGAAACCCCTCTCAGATCAGCAGCTCAAAGACATGGCTGTGACGGATCAGTATCACAAGGAGAAGATGAAGGGACATGCTGACCACAAACGAAGGGCACGGTCACCCTCCCTCAAGGAAGGCGATAAGGTCTTTGTCAAACAAGAACAGCGCCAGAAGACCGATTGCCGCTTCAAGGATGAGCCCCTCACGATTGTGCAACAAAAGGGCACCATGGTGACCGCTGAATCAGAAAATCGGCGGGTCACCCGCAATGCATCCCACTTTAAGAAATGCCCTCCTGAAAAACATGACTGCCCTCCAGCAGCTTCCACATCTGAAGATCAGGATGATCCGGGGGCTGGTGCACCCGACTCCGCGCCCTCCATGGTGCGAGAACCAGTAATCGAGAACATTGTGTCTACGCCGGCTCGGCCCCGACGTCAAGTGCAGCCTCCCAAGAGACTAATTGTGGAAATGGATTAAGTTCCACCTTCACTGCTATTTTGTTAAGAAAGGGGGAGATGCGATAGAGTTGACAGTCCAGTAGTTGGGGTGGGCGGAGCTAGGTGGGCAGAGGGGAAGAGGTGGGGACAAGACAGGAAGGGGTCAGTTAGAGTAGGGACGGGGACCTGTGAAGAAGCACCAATAAAGAGCTTAAGCATATACCAGTCGTGTCCGTGTATTACTGTGGTGAGACACGACAGCTACATGTCCAAGGTCTTACCCACTTCCTGTAGTGACATGGTTGCGTCCGCTGTACACCGTATAATGTAATGTTGTAGGGCCCGGCCCTCATTCATACATTATGACCACACAGACAAACCCAGATAGTATGTGGAACTGGCTAAGGGCAGGTGCGCCCGGCTCCTTTATTGGCAGGGTCACATGTACAGTGATGGCTGTGCTGGATGTGTGTGGGGTGAGTGTAAGCTAGCCCTCACGGAGTGGTTGGTGCTGGCAACAACTTGAACAGTGATCACTATTAAAACGGAAATAAAAAACACCAGCATTACAGAAACAACTGCAAAGCATCATGGCGGAAGCCAGAGCAAGTACAGAGGTCACCCTCTATGCAAACAGAAGTGTCTGTGAGTTGCAGTGCACTGAGGTTGGGGCACTAGAGCTGAGCGCCGCCATTCTCGCTGAGGTCAAGGCCACGCCCACGGACGCAGGCCACGCCCACCCCCGAAACCTTAAAGCGTGCTGAAAACTAACCCGCATCAGAGACCAAGTCACTCCTGAGGCGAGTAAGCCGGGAGCTCGGTAATTTACTCTGTGTTATTTTTTTATGAAAAACTGCTTTTAAACAAACCTTGTGTTGAATTTGATTGTACTGTCCCCTGAGCACTCCCCACCACCTTATCGGATCACTTTCCCCGGCGCTGCCGATGTAAGGGCTGCCGTGGGTAAGAGGTGATTTTGCCGCCATTCTCGCCCAGGTCAAGGCCACGCCCACGGACGCAGGCCACGCCCACCCCCATTCTATAATGCAGAACCCCCAGACGCGGAGCGGACGCGCCGCCAGCGCGCCGAAGGCGCGCAAAAGGCAAGCCCGTCTGCGCCCGTCCGCTCCTCGCCCGTGCCTAGTGCTACCCCCCTGTTCAAAAACGTATATACACTAGAGAAGCCCTACTGACACTAAAACCAGGCCCTTCGTCCTGCTCTCAACCACTTGACATGACAACATGGATAGGATCCTGGAGTTGTAGACTCTGCAGGCATTGCCTTGGCCCCAACAACCACCCTAAAAATCTGCCACAAATACAGGCAAGAAGTATACGTTGTGGACTGATTAACGTTAGGTCCTTGGGAAAGCACGCTGCACATGTCTTTGATTTAATAATGGAAAAGAACCTAGACTGCCTCTTTATGACGGAAACCTGGATGACTCCTAATAGTAATCCCGATATAACAAACTCCCTCCCACCAGGATACCTAATATCCAGAGAGGATAGACCAATCCAGAGGGGTGGAGGTATTGCTATTGCCTATCGTGATACCCTTAACTGCCAAATTACACCAATACCAGGTCTCAAAGGGGCAGAAAATGTTGGTTTTGCGCTAAAAATACATGACTCTTTTACTTTCTCTGGGGCATTAATATACCAACCACCTGGTACTCACACAGACTTCACAAACAGCATTGGTGAAGCCATAGGAAACCTGGCCCTCAAATCAGCCAATTTTACCATCTTGGGAAATACCAACATACATCTTGACGCCCACTCAGATCAGGCCACAATCTCCTTCACTGATAATATGAATGTCCTTGGCCTAAACATTTTTACCACCTCTGCCACACACAAGGCCGGACATATACTGGATTGTATCTGTTCCAATATTGGAACTCTTAAGGTAGACACTCCACAACCATTAACATGGACAGACCATAGCTATATCCCGTTCGAATTCCCAGTGATTTTCAACACCCGTACCAAAAAATATAACAATATCCCAGAATCTTCTATGGTAGGACCCTGTTGGAAAGATCTGATCGGGAAACCGGACTTCCTGTCAAGAGCAGCCACATCCAGACCGACTCCGTCAGGAGTTCCTGACAAAGACAGCCAGGCCTTTGGGAAATGGATCAACAAACTCATAAAGGACCAGGAGTCTGTCTCGCCATGCTTAAAAACTAGGAGAAAACAAAGATCCACCGCCCCCTGGTTCTCTCCCACCCTAAAAGAGGAACAAAAGAAGGTTAGGGCGATCGAACGGAGGTGGCGGCTTAATTATGCAGATCCTGACCAAGACATGTATAAAATCGCCCGTCGCCAATATCATGCTCTAATAAAGACAGCCAAAAGAGAATACTATACTGAAGCTATTAATAAAAGCAATAACAAACAAAAAGACATTTTCAACATTGTAAACACCTTTATCAACCCCAAAACCATGCAAAAAGACATTCCCCCCTCTCAGACCCTCTGCAATACTATTGCCGATTTCTTTCAGAATAAAATCCTAACGTTGACTAAAGACTTTCCGCAACCCCACAACTAATAGGAGAATACGGCTAACATTCCCAGCGTAAAATCACCTACCCTGACCTCTTTCCAGCCTGTCAGTCAGGAGGAATCTCAGAGAGAAATCCTCAAAATTAAATCAGGCTCCCCTTTTGATCCATGCCCACCACTGGTTCTTCACACACTTATAGAGACTGCCAACCCATTCATTAACAATATCATTAATTCTTCACTTAACCATGGTCTAGTCCCCGATGAATGGAAACTCGCAGCAGTTAAACCTTTGCAAAAAAAATCACTACCAGACCCCACTACCCTTACAAATCTCCGTCCCATCTCCCTACTTCCAGCCTTCTGCAAACTTACAGAGAAGGCTGTCAATAAACAACTTATCGCTTTTTTGGAAGCCAACAACATCTGGCATCCCAATCAAGCAGGCTTCAGACCCCAACATTCGACCGAATCGGCCCTGATTTTCTCCTCTGAAACCCTTCGTGCAGCATTAGATCAGGGAAAGAAAGCAGTACTGGTTCTATTAGATCTGTCCGCGGCGTTTGACATGGTGTCCCATACCATTCTGTTGGACCGTCTAGCCACGGCAGAAATTGCCGGAACTGTACTGAGCTGGATAAAAAGCTTCCTTGCAAATAGGAGACAAGTGGTGGTCTTAGGACAATACAGGTCGGAAGAAAAGTTAGTGGGCTCAGGAGTCCCCCAGGGCTCATGTTTGAGCCCAACACTCTTCAATGTATATATGACCCCACTAATCACCCTCATTTCATCTTTTGGGATAGATACCATTGCATACGCAGATGATACACAGCTCATTCTAGTTATGGAGAATGACACCTGTGAAGCCGAAACAAAGCTGCAAAACTGCCTTACGGCCACATTCAAATGGATGTACTAAAACCATCTCAAGTGCAATACTGGGAAAACGGAAATTTTACCCTTCGGCAAAGGAAATACCTTTAACCCCACATCTTGGTGGCCAGAGGACGCCATTGCCCCACCAAGTATTGCCTCCTCAGTCCGCAACCTAGGGGTCCGCAACCTAGGGATCAAATTTGATCCCTCCCTGAGTTTTAAACAACAAGCCACAGCCGTAGCAGGGACCTGTTTCGGACTAATAAAAGGGCTCAGGAAATTTTTCGACCTAATCCTCATCTCCGCAAGGAAAACGGTCACAGTAGCCCTCATCACCTCCTGCATCGACTACTGCAATAGTCTATACGCAGGGACCAATAGAGAAGTCTGCCACAAATTACAGATGGTACAGCACGCTGCAGCAAGATTAGTGTTAGGATGGAAAAAGAGAACCTCGGCCACAGCAGCAATGAACACCCTACACTGGCTGCCCATCTACAAAAGGATCCTCTTTAAAATCCTACTGATCACCTTCAGGGCTTTCAATGGAAAGGGACCCAACTACATACTAAAAATGTTCAAACACTACAGCCCTACACGATGCCTCCGATCTCAAGGGTCCAATCTTCTCACTATTCCCAAATTCAGACTCAAGACTAAAGGAGGAAACTCCCTTGCGGTACTAGGGTCCAAAGCCTGGAACTCCCTCCCCCTTCATCTCCGTCAAATCCCCACAGAAGCAACTTTCAGAAACGCCCTCAAGACCTGGATTTTTACTCTGCCTGAAGAACAGGGTAAAAACCTAGTCTAGGTCCTCCCCCCCCTTCCCCACCTTATTCACCTGGAATATCTTGAATCTCTTCCATAGCGCAAAGATGCTCCATGGAGTGTAGCCTGCGCTTTATAAAATCCCCTATCATATCATATCATCATATCATATGAATAAATTGTCCAGGATTGTGTCCCTTCGGGATATTCCTGAAGCAGCTGCATTGGGGTGTGTTGCACCTGCATCTTCTAACTTATCATCGTCCTAGGTCTCCCACACTGCCTGAGGTGACATTGCTGTGTGAGCTCTCCAAAGCACAAACCTCAATCAGAAATGGTCCATGAGTTGTGGGGCACTGAGTTAGTGGCACCTGAAGCGCTGAGCAGGCTATCAAGCAGATAATGGCATCCACGACAGTTGTGAGCAACTCTAGTAGTCTGGCTGTAAGATTCATTTGACCCTGGCACTTGTTGGTTGGAAGGTACGAGAGGCCAACAGATGCAGCACAGCCAGCAGCTTTGTCTGTGGAGGGATGTTAGTTGTCTGCTGTGTGGGTACCGTCAGCCTGTGGGCAATGATGTTCAGAATGTGGAGGATGGTTGTACTTCTGAGTCTGTAGTGGGCAAGGTCTGTGAGACTGGTGCGTTTTCTGATGGTCCACTGTCTTTGTCTGCACTGCCTCTGTGGTGGGGGGAATGCAGGGTGGACAGGGGGGTTGCGGTCCTGGGGGTGGTTGCGATGGGTGTTGTGGCCCTCTTGGGGCACCGAGCTGCATGATTGGTAGCCCCATTGTATCTGTTATTCTTCTGGTGTGGCTCTGGCCTGGGCTCCCTTTTCTGGTGCAGGTTGTCATCCAACTTTACACCAGGTCAGAGCAGGTGTTAAATTCCTGCTGCTAACTCGCCTTATTGCCTGTTCTGTGATCTTATCGCCGATCTGGCTGGTCGTTGAGAATGTTGCGGAGTGGTGTTGTCGTTCGTTTTTTTCACAAGAACGCCTACTCTACATCTCATTAGCGATAGTTGCCGGTATCATCTGTGGCAATGTTTTTTGCGGCTGCTATCGCAGGTAAACTGGTGATATGGGCTGTTAGCACCAGCTTGTGAATGGGAAGATACATTTATTGCCACTTTGGCTGTGATAAGTTCTTGAGAATATGCCCCATTAAACGATACAGATGACAGAGGGACCTACAATCTGCTCTGCTAATTTGGTCTGTATTCCAAAATTCAAGAGTGTAAGATTGGGAGGGAAAACATTCAGAGTAAAGGCAGGACAGCTGTTAAACTTGCTTCCAGTCTCCATTAGAGCCAGTTCGAGTCTTTCGGGTTTCAGGAGAAGCCTGAAAACCTGTCTCGTTTCAAAATAGGTGGTAAGCCATTAAATGTTCTTATCCCCCCCCCCCCATGTGCAGGGACGCAGCAGTGGCTATTGCAATGTATGTAACAAACAAGAGTCATATATCGTCAAGATACCTGTCAGGTGAACGTTTGCACTCTAATAAAAGATTGTTGCTTACTAACTTCCTTAATTATTCTGTCCTGCCTGTCAAGTTGGCCTGGTCATCATATGATGCTGCCAGAAGCGGGCGTAGTCTCCCAGATCAGATCTTCTACAGGCATCAATGAACAAAGACTTAAAACACAGTCACAATACCACACCCAGCAGTGGTGGCTGTGTCCCTGCCAGGAGTGGGACAGACACCAATTCTCGAAAACAGCAGCTCACCTCTGCTTGCTTGAATGTCACCCTTGTAATGTAGTATATGCGTCCCCACACAGTGCTCAGAGACTCCAATGTTGTATAAGCTGCTTTATTGAAACACAAGTACAACTAATTTACACATAGAGCGCCGAGCGTCTAACCAGCTACTGCTCCGGTCGCTAACTGCCGTTCCGTGCTTTCGCGCCTTTCTCATCCGCCTCCCTGCGCATGCGCGCGTGCCTCGCTCCGTCTATAGCGTGACGCGTCATCGCGTTCACGCTCGTAGACTAGAGCGCAACACCACATATCTCCCCCCTTTGACACACTGAAATTTAAACAATTCTAGAGTCCTTCTCTAATGTCCACTCATGTCATAGTCTTTATATTTTGAAGGCAGGGTGACAGTTCTGCCCATGCGGGTACGCCTTACCAGGTTACTCTCCTCACCGTCGCTTCCGCAAGGAAGACTCTCAGTGTCTCTCTGATCTCCTCTCTCTCCTTCAGTAGCTGGGATGGAGTGGCTTCCCGCTACCTCTGCTGTCTGTACTTCTCCTTCTCCCCCTTCGTCTCTCTCCTCTAAGGTTTCTCTCATGCCTTCCACGCTTATGGATGTCTCTTCTTCTCCTCCGATACGTATCTCCTCTTCCTCAGGTTTGGGCCACCTTACGATCCTATTGACTCTCGCCATGCGGTCTTGGGACCACACCTTGCCATCGCTGAGTAGGGCAGCTCTGCCTCGCACCTCCTTGACTTGTAAGGGTTAGCTATACTTGCTCTCTCCTTTCTTTTGCAGGGTGGGAAGTTTGACTCTGACCCATTCTCCCTCCTCCAGCGCGATTTCTTTGGTGTTGTGCCGCCTGTCATAATGAGCTGCATACACTCTTTGAGCCCTTTCCAGGTTGTGCTGCACCACTGCTGGGGACCATTTGCTGGTTACTGTTTTTTCTCTCCACACCACATTGTCCCGGGTGAACGGGAATCGGCCTCTCAGGATTTGGAATGGGCTATATCCTACCACAGTTGGGGTGATCCTGTACGCCCATAACATGCTCTGCACTTCTGCTTCCCAGTCTTTCCCTTGCATGATGGCCGCTTGTATTGAGCCCATTAGTACGCGGTTAAACCGCTCCACTTGGCCGTTACACGCTGGGCGGTAGATTGCTGTATGTTTCGATTTGATTCCGTTCCTCTTCATGAATCTGGTCCATTTGTCTGAGACGAACTGGGGTCCGTTGTCACTAAGTATAGTCTTTGGTATTCCTTCCCTCAAGAACAGGGAAGTTAAGAACTTCAATACAGTTTCGGTGTCCATGGATTCTTGCACGTCTACCTCCGGCCACTTGGAGTACTTGTCAATGACCACACACAAGTATTTATTTATTCCTCTGTTGTCAAGCACCGGTCCCAGGAGGTCAACAGCTAGGTCTTCCCACGGGTTCTGGGGGTTCTCGAATTTCCCTAGCGCCGGTCTGAGAGGTCGGAGTATTTTATCAGCTCCTTGGCACTGCTCACATTCTCTCACCTGCCTTTCTAATTGGTTATCCATGCCTGGCCACCAATACATTTGTTTCACCCGGGCTTTGGTCTTTACGATGCCTAGATGTCCTTCATGCAGTTGATTCAATAATGCCGGTATAAGGGTTTCTGGTGGTATGACTCTCTCACCTCTGTACAGGAAGACTCCAGAGTCGCTCAGCGATAGTTCTTCACGAATTTCATAGAACTTCCTCATCTCCGCTTTGAGCCTCCGTTTGTCCGGCCACCCTGACGTGAGGTGTTGCTTGACTTCCAACTTCTCCAGGTCTTGCTCATATGCTGCTGCCCATTCTTGCCTGCTTATCGTCATCTCATTGTCGGCCATGCCCGCCACCATCTCGTCCATGTCCGGTGCGGCTGCAGGAGCATCTTCCATGGCAGATGCTCTACTGAGGTAGTCTGCCACCCTGTTCTGAGTTCCTGGCAGGTATTCAACATCATAAGTATAGTCCAGTAATTTGAGCGTCATTTTTGCAATGCGTGGGGTAGCGGTTTCATGGCCCGAAGACGTTAGGACCTTGACCAATGGCTTGTGGTCAGTTTGGAGTTTGAACCTGGTGCCCAGATGAATTGCCTGAATTTGCACATTGCCCACGTGACCGCCAGCATTTCTTTCTCAATGACGCTATATCTTTGTTCCGTGGGAGACAAAGCTTGTGAAGCAAAACTGACAGTCTCTACTGAGCCATCCGCCCTTTCTTGTGCTAGCACAGCTCCAAGGCCTTTGTCACTGGCATCCGTGGTTAGGATGGTGCTGCCTGAGGGGTCATAGCCCTGCAAGAGTATTGCCTCACTGATGTCTTTCTTCACGGTTTCAAATTCACTTTGTGCTTCTGTATCCCATTCGAATTTAGACTTGTCCCTGATGAGCAGGCGCATCCTGTGTGTTTTGGTCGCAAAGTGTCTCACAAATTTACTATAGTACTCGGCCATTCCGAGAAACGACCGTACCTCTTCTTTGGTTCTCGGGGCTCTGGCTTCCTTGATGGCTCTCACGTTCTGTCCTTTGGGGGATATGCCGTGACTCCCAATCTCGTGTCCCAAGTAAGTGACCGATGACATCCCTATTTTGCGTTTGCTCCATTCCGCCGTGAGGCCCTTGTCTTGCAGTACAGTGAGCACCTTGGTCAGTTTTCCGTCGTGATCTTCCAGGTTGGATCCCATTACCAGGATGTCATCCTGGAAATACTGGACTCCTGGTATATCTTTGAATAGGCGATGCATCAACTTTTGGAAGACCGCGGCTGCAGATGCCAGGCCAAATGGCATGCGGCGGAACTGATAGCACCCAAAGGGTGTGATGAATGAGGTGTATTTTCTGCTTGTGGGATGCAGGTCAATTTGGTGGTACGCCGACGTGAGATCAATAGTGGAGAAGCAGGTGACTCCTTTGGTTCTCGCTAACATTTCCTCAATTCTAGGCAGAGGGAACTTTTCCACAATGAGACACTTATTGAGTTCGCGGAGGTCCACACATAAACGGACCTTGCCATTGGGCTTCTTGGCCACGACTAAGGGTGCCAACCACTCTGAACTGTCTATGGGCTCAATAATGCCCTGTCTTTCCAGTCTCTGGAGTTCTTGTTGCACGGCCTCAATTGTGGATATGGGGATATTCCTGACCTTGTGGGACACCGGTGTCGCCCCTTCTTTGAGCAGTATCTTGTGGACGAACTTGTCCAATTTCCCTACTGTTCCGTCAAAGACCTTGGGGTAGGTTTGTTTCCATTCTTCACCGTTAGTTGTTTGAAGTTCTTCTGTTAGAAGGATTTGTTCCTTGCCGCCAGGATCCAATTTGATTCCTAAATCTCCAGCATCTCTCCAGCCGAGTACAGAGGGGCCTCTTTCTGCTACATATAACTTGCAGGTTGCCGATCTACCTCTAAATTCAAACTTCAAAGGTCGGAAGCCTAGCATAGGAATGGTGTTTTCGGTGTAGGAGATGGCACGAATGTCCGGTGGACGTAGATTAGGTCCTACTACGGGTACAAAGTCTCCTTCCCATATGGACCGCTGCACTATTGTCCAGGGAGATCCAGAGTCAACAGCAACATGCACTTTCACTCCGCCGATGAACATGTCCGTGCGTGGCTTGTCCGTGCGTTTTCCAGTTACCTCCAGTACTTGACCGTCTACACACAGGACCATGTCGCCATCTTCCAGATCATCCTCTGTTCTGACTTCTGACGGTGCTGACTCAACGCACTTTACTGTGGACCTCTTCCCCTTTTTGCGGCATACTTTCTCAAAATGGCCGACCAGGCCGCAGAACGCGCATCTGGCGCGAAACGCCGGGCAACGTTTGTCCTGTGCCGAGTGGGCTGTGCTCCCGCACTTGTAACATGAAAACTTGCTGTCTGTGGACGGTCGTCCCGTTTGCTTCCCTGTCCATCTAGGTTCCTGCTTCTGGTCTCCGTACGATCCTTTTTGCTTGTGTGTGGTTGAGGCCTCGTCGATCTTGTTGACCATCTGCTTCTGCGTGCTTTCTCGTTTGGCTGCATCTGCGCAGCGCTTTGACATCTCGGCCTTCTTCACCATGGCTATGACGTCCTTAAGCGATGTCTCGCTCTGTGCCCATAGTTTGTCCTGGACTGATTTATTGGTAGTGTGCATAACTATCTTGTCTTTTATATACTCATCTTGCAGTGTTCCATATTTGCATGTGATGGCCAGACGCCGTAATGCTGCTACGTAGTCATCTATTGATTCCCCTGCTTCCTGTTTCCTTTGCTGGAAATTGTAACGGTCTATGGATACACACACAGCTGGTCGAAAGTGGTTATCTAGGTCTTCCAGCGCGTTCTTGAAGACGTCGTCGTCTGTCGCGTCGCGTTCCTTGGGCACTATGTTGGCAAACACCCTCACCCCTTCCGGACCCAGGTTGTGGAGCAACAACCTCTTTTTCCGAGCTGGGGCGTATGGTTCTCCATTCTCGTCCTCTAGCGCTTCTATGTAATTTCTGAAGTACTCCCTCCAGTCTTCCCACTTCATCTGGGGTTCGCCTGGTCTGGGCAGGAAGGGGATGGGAGTCATCAATGCGGAGGACTGGTTAGCCATCTTGGGTTCGTCCTTGGGTGCTTCCGCTTGGGCCCTGGGGCTATTGGGTGCACTGGAGGCTTCCGCTCCACCTGCGGCGTCTCCTTGGCTTCTGGGGCTGCCTGGGGTGTTATCCACTGTTCCTCGAGGGAGGTTGGGGGACTGCTCACCCTCCTCTGGATTCTGGACTGTTCCTTTAGTTGCCAGTGTACTGGCTAAGAGACCCCTCGCCTCCGGGACAGCACTGACCTGTGAGGTGGTCTGCGGCTGGTTCCTCCGCCGAGTAGTGGGGGAAAATGGCAGTCCTCAGGCTCTGGTGCTGGTGGTGCGCTGCTGCCACGCTCTATGCTATGGTGTTGGCACTGCTACACGTGCACTGTTCTCTTGGCATGGGATGGTCTTCTGTTGTTCAGGATGTCGACTCCCAGTCTGGCTGTGTGTGGACAGTGGGGTGATCCCAGTCCTCGTCGCCACTGTAATGTAGTATATGCGTCCCCACACAGTGCTCAGAGACTCCAATGTTGTATAAGCTGCTTTATTGAAACACAAGTACAACTAATGTACACATAGAGCGCCGAGCGTCTAACCAGCTACTACTCCGGTCGCTAACTGCCGTTCCGTGCTTTCGCGCCTTTCTCATCCGCCTCCCTGCGTATGCGCGCGTGCCTCGCCTCGTCTATAGCGTGACGCGTCATCGCGTTCACGCTCGTAGACTAGAGCGCAACACCACAACCCTCAGGCACATTCTGATAGACGATTACATAATTTGAACCACTGGATATAGATGGCGGTGTAGAGAATGAGCCGAGACACACCAATGGTCTGAATTCCACTTAACAGCTGAGTAGGAAATAGAATGAACTCTGTGAGTGCAGCAAATTGAGTTAGTGATGTGTAAGTGATGTGAGTGATGTGTAAGTGCACAGTTAGTGTGAGTACAGAGTAAGGTGCAAGATGAGAGAGGCGTCGGAGTGCAGAGTGGGCAGTTTGTTAGATCAGTGTGAGTGGTGTGTGATTGCAGAGTGAGCAGTGTGCAAATGCAGGCACGCAATGTATCTGGCAAGTACAGACTGAGTTGCACATCTAAGTAATTGCTGAGTGGAGGGATGGATCAGTTTAAATGGAAGGTGACACTCGTGCCTGTGACTGCAGGGTGAGCAGTTTGACACTATGATCAAGGGATGGGTCTGTTTCAACAACAGGTGAGCAGTATGCAGGTATGCGTGCATGGAGAGAGTTGTTCACATGTGAGAGCAGGGTAAGGTGTGTGCAAGTCCACAATGAGCAATGTGTGAGTGCAGAATTCGTTTGAATGTACCAGGGTGGAACAGTGTACCTGTGAGAGTGCAGGGGGAATAGTGTCCCTGTTATTAAGCAAAGGAAACATCGTGCATTTGTGAGAGCATGGGGAGGGATGTTTCCGTGTGAGTGCCAAGTGAGATAAGTGCCTGCGAGAGTAGTGGTGCAGGTAAGTTAATGTTAAAGGTGTAGGTGTGTGAATGAAAGGTGAGCAGTGCACCTGTGTGAATACAGGGGAGGGACTGCACGAGGACGGGGTGAGCACTGTGACTGTGAAAGAAGAGTAAGAATTATACCATTTTAAGAATATGGATGGGTCTTTATGAGTGCAGGGTGAGGGTTGTACCCATGTGAATACAGGATGAGAGATTGTGTGTGTGTGTGCGTGTGTTTGTGGGTCTGTGTGTCTCTGTGTGAGCATGTGTGTGTGTGTGTGTAGGGTGAATGTTGTATGAATGCAAAGTCAGTGGTGTGGGAGTACAAGGTGAGTGGGTGCATGTCTGAGTGCAGGGATGGGTCTGTATGAGTTCAGGGTGGCAGTTGGGCACTGTGTGAGTGCATGGCCTGTATGAACACGCAGTGTGTCTGTATGTGTGCAGGGTGAGAGCTGTGTCCATGTGAGTGAGGGTGAGAAGTGTGTGACTGTAGAATGGTTGGTGTCTGTGAGTGCAGAGTGATGCTTCATGATTGGGGGTATGTGGTGTGCCTGCCTGAGAGCAGGAGTGAGTGTGTATGAGTGCAAGATGAGAGTTGTGACTAGTGTGTGATTACAGGATGAACTTTGAAGCCTGCATGAGCTTTTTGTGATTGTGGAGGTGGGTCTCTGTGAGTGCAAAATGAACTGTGTGCTAAGGTGTGTGCAGGTTTGAGGGCAAATCATGCAAAGATGCAAATTTAGGAAAGATCCATTGTTGGAGAACTTTAACTGCTCTATTTTGTATGCATGTACATTAAAGTCCTGTTTTTCTTTGATGATAAAACCCTGGCAGGAGCGGTATACTTGTGAGTGCAAAGTGAGAGTTGTGCCCATGTGAGTGCAGGATGAGCTGTGTATGAGTACAGGGAGAGTGGTGTGTGAGTTCAGGGTGCAGATGTGGGTGCAGAGCGAGTGACCTGGTAGAGAAAGGTATGTGTTCTAGGTGTGCAGGGTGAGTGATCTGGATTTTATTTATTTATTTATTATTACATTTCTTAAGCGCACAGCTACCCGTAGGTTTCCCGGCGCTGGGAGTAATCGCAGTATGCAGAAGTGTGGGAGGGTCCAGTCAGCAGTTTTACAGATCGAAAAGCCAGGTCTTAATTCCCTTGCGGAAGGTAAGGAAGCACTTTTCAGAGCGCAGAGGGGGAGGTAGAGAGTTCCAAAGAGAGGGAGCCAGGAAGGAAAAGGAGCGCCCTCCCATTTTTGCTCTCTTGATGCGCGGAATCCGGAACTTGTTCTGGGTCGAGGACCTGAGCGTACGTGGTGGGAGATAGTGCTGAACCAGGGCAGATAAGTAGCGAGGAGCTTTTCCGGACATTATTTTATGCATGAAGCATAGTGCCTTAAATTTGACCCTACTCTCGATCTTCAGCCAATGTAATTTACGCATGTGGAACGAGGCTGAGGATCTGGCGGGTAGATTACAAATAAGGCGAACAGCCATGTTTTGTACTACCTGGTACTTCTTCGTTACCTCCTTACAGGCACCCAAAAGTAAGATGTTGCCATAGTCCAGGCGAGAGATGACAAGAGCCTGGACTACAGTTCTCAGGGTGTCGGAAGGCAGCATCCACGAGATTTTCCTAAGCCACCTGATGATGGTGGTACAGGTGGCGGAAACTTTCACGACGTGCTGCCTGAAGGACAATTGGTTGTCCAGGAGGATACCAAGATTGCGAGCAGAAGAGGTTGGGGTAGGGAGAGGGCCCATCTCCGGAGGCCAATGTTGTGGGCCCCAGAGTGGAGTGTCATGGCCAAACAGGAGAAGTTCAGTTTTTTCCCCGTTTAATTTTAATTTGTGCTCCAACATCCATGCCGAGATCTGTGTAAGACCAGCTTGAAGAGAGGAGGAGGGGAGATGCTTATTAGTAGAAAGGGAGTAGATGACCTGAGTGTCATCAGCGTAGGAGTAAATAGAGAGACCTGCCTGTTCCGCCAAAAAAGCAAGAGGTCTCACATATAAATTAAAAAACAAGGGGCTGAGAATAGAACCTTGGGGAACACCGTGATTGGAAGGATAAGTAGGGGAGACAGAAGTAGAGGAAAAAACTTGAAACGTGCGATTAGACATAAAATCAGAGATCCAGGCCAGGGCGGTGCCATCGATACCCACCTCTCTCAGGGTGGACAATAGGATGGGATGGGAGACGGTGTCAAATGCGGCACTCAGATCCAATAAAATGAGTGCCACGGTCTCCCCGTTGTCCACCCTTTGCCTGATGGATTCTGACACGCCAAGGAGAGTGGTTTCGGTCGAGAAACCAGCCCTGAACCCGGATTGAGAACCATGGAGAAGGTTAGAAGTTTCCACATAGGAACTAAGCAACGAGTTAACATGTTTCTCCAAGATTTTAGAAAAACATGAAAGTAAAGAAATAGGTCGAAAGTTGGATGGATTATTAGGATCTAAGTTGGCCTTTTTTAATAACGGAACCACCATAGCGTGTTTCCAGTCATTGGGAATGCTAGCTTCAATGAGGGAGGCATTCAAAACCTTGAGAATAATCAGAAGTATGGCAGGATCCAAAGAGCTCAGGATTTGAGGAGTCAAAGGATCGAGGGGGGACCCAGATTGTATGTCCTGTAGATACTTTTTTAAAAGCAGAGGAGAAATGGGCTCCCAAGCGAGGAGTTGCGGAGGTACGGAAGTGGAGCAAGGGGGAGTGTCAGCTGATGGAGTACCTAAGGTAGGAACGGGGTGAGGGGATACCGGAGGAGAGTTGAAGGTATCATAGATTTTCTCGATCTTTTCAACAAAGAATTTGGCCAGAGCTTCACACTGGGGGGTGTCGAGACAGGGGGCTTTAGGGACGGAAGATGCACCTGATAACTCTTTCACCATTTTGAACAAGGCCTTAGGTCTGTTCTGTGCCGTGAGAAGTGTGGTATTCGCAAAGGAGGCTCTGGCACAATCACACGAAGTGTGGTAAGTTTTGAGGGCGGCCTTATACTCTGCTTTGTGGCCCGCGTCGTAGTGTGAGCGCCATAAGCGTTCCAATTTTTTACATTTGGATTTTTCCAATCGGAGGGCATCCGTAAACCAGGGAGCTGGTGGATGGTGGATATGAGATTTGTTTTTTTGCAGTGGAAGACAAACGTCTAAGGCACTAGTCAACCATCGGTTAACCGAGGGTAGTTCCCTGGTAGACAAACTACCAGAAAAAGGGGGCAATGAATTAATGAGACACAAATTTAATTTGGCGATATCCAGACGTTTCCAATTTCTGCTGGCTTTATGGGGAAGGGTAGGAGCAGGTGGGCAGGAAGAAGCCACTTCAATAGAAAAATTTACGAGAAAGTGGTCCGACCAAGGGACCTGCAATGAAGATTGGTACGAAATGGTAGGTAAGTTCGAAATAATAGGGTCCAGAAGGTTGCCAGCTTTATGAGTGGGATCAAAGTTGTGAAGGTGGAGATCTAAAGCTCCAAGATCCTGTAAAAGACGGGTGGCAGTGACGCATGAAGCAGCGTTAAAATGGATATTTAGATCGCCGATGACCAAAAAGTTATTTGATTGTGAGAGGAGTGGGGCAATGAGGTCAGGAAGGGAGGCAGCCCAGCTACTCGCTGATCCAGGCGGACGATAGATCAGCGTGCCGGTAAGAGAGAAATGAGGGGTAAGTCGTAGCTTAAACAGACCAGCTTCGCAGTTAGGGAACTCAAGATCTTCCCATTTACAGGAGAATTCTCTCCGGAAAATGATAGCGATTCCCCCGCCATCTTTAAGAGGGCGGTTTCGCCCAACATAAGTGTAGTCTGTGGGGAGAGCCATGGCGATGTCAGGGCCGGAGCTCTCATTTAACCATGTTTCTGTTAAAAACATGGCAGCAGGGCTGACTGCCTGTAAGAGGTCAAAAATGTCTCTCTTGTGTTTGGCTAGAGAGCGGCAATTAATACTAATAAATTTCAGCGGGGGACTAAGGTTGGGTGGTTTGGAGGGAAAGGAGCTTCGCCGGGAGGGAGTGTTCCAAAAGGAAGAAGAATTGAGGTCTATCCGAGATGTAACAGAATCCAATGAGAGGTTGCAGGAAGGACAGGAGGTAGGAGCATTGTGGCAGTTAATAGCAGTGTTCGAGGAACAGGGGGGGCCACGCAACCGCAAGAGAGCAGTACGGGTATAAGTGATAATGGGTGGGGCAGCGGGACAGGGCCCAGGGCACGTACTGGCGCGGACGGGCGCAGACGGGCTTGACTTGTGCGCGACTTCGGCGCGAAGTCGGCGCTCCCGCTGCGCTCGTCCGCTGCGCTTCCTCCATGTCCCCATTAAGTACTGAGGGTGAGGGACCACTAGACCGCTCACCTGCCAGGACTAGCGCAGGGCGGAAGTGGTGTCAGCCTCCAGGAAGTGCGCACCTCGGACTGGTCCTCCGCAACAAACGGCACAAGCCGGGGCGGAACGGGACCACGAGGGCAATGAAGTGCAGGCAATGCGTCGGTCACAAGGACAGGTAAGAATGGGCAATTAAAAATGATATGTCCGGCGCGCTTTTAAAATCAGCCGCGGACCGATCGTGCAAATAGGCAAGTTTAAGAAGCAATTTTAAACATAACGTTATACATGCTCTCACATCAGCAGAGGTAAACACGTAAAACAGCGTCCAACACTCACACCGCCACTGTGGACTGCGTTAGTTACTGGAGCCGGGGGCGTTAGCGCCGAACTAAATAATGAGGCGGGCTCTGCACCACTAGACCGCTCACCTGCCAGGACTAGCGCAGGGCGGAAGTGGTGTCAGCCTCCAGGAAGTGCGCACCTCGGACTGGTCCTCCGCAACAAACGGCACAAGCCGGGGCGGAACGGGACCACGAGGGCAATGAAGTGCAGGCAATGCGTCGGTCACAAGGACAGGTAAGAATGGGCAATTAAAAATGATATGTCCGGCGCGCTTTTAAAATCAGCCGCGGACCGATCGTGCAAATAGGCAAGTTTAAGAAGCAATTTTAAACATAACGTTATACATGCTCTCACATCAGCAGAGGTAAACACGTAAAACAGCGTCCAACACTCACACCGCCACTGTGGACTGCGTTAGTTACTGGAGCCGGGGGCGTTAGCGCCGAACTAAATAATGAGGCGGGCTCTGCACCACTAGACCGCTCACCTGCCAGGACTAGCGCAGGGCGGAAGTGGTGTCAGCCTCCAGGAAGTGCGCACCTCGGACTGGTCCTCCGCAACAAACGGCACAAGCCGGGGCGGAACGGGACCACGAGGGCAATGAAGTGCAGGCAATGCGTCGGTCACAAGGACAGGTAAGAATGGGCAATTAAAAATGATATGTCCGGCGCGCTTTTAAAATCAGCCGCGGACCGATCGTGCAAATAGGCAAGTTTAAGAAGCAATTTTAAACATAACGTTATACATGCTCTCACATCAGCAGAGGTAAACACGTAAAACAGCGTCCAACACTCACACCGCCACTGTGGACTGCGTTAGTGGACTGGATGTGCACAGCTTTGCATTGTGCCAGTTTCAGTGCAGGGAAGGGTCTATATGGAGACAGGGTTAGAGTTGTGCAAGGTGGGTCTGTTTGAGTTCAGAGTGGGAGCTGTGGGTGGTGTGTGAATGGAGGTTGAGCAGTGTTTAAATGCAAGGGTACCTCTGTATGAGGGCAGGGTGAGTGGTCTGTGAATCCTGGGTGAGTGGTTTGCCTGGGTAAGTTTGGGATGAGCAGTGTGCCTGTATGTCTGCATGGTGACAGTTGTGCCCATGTTGATGCAGTTTTTAGTGGTGTATGAGAGCAGTTGGAAGTGAATGAGCAGTGTGTGACAGTAGGATGATTGGTGTGCCTGTAAGGGCAGAGTGACTAGTGATGCTTGGGATTTGGGGTATGTGGTGTGCCTGCCTAAGTGGAGGAGTGAGTGTGTATGAGTGCAAGGTGAGAGTTGTGAGTAATGTGTGATTACAGGGTGAACTTTAAAGTCAGCGTGAGCAGTTTGTGATTGTGGAGGTGGGTCTCTGTGAATGCAGAGTAAACTGTGTGCTGACGGGCAGGCTTGAGGGTACATCATTCAAAGATGCAAAATTAGGAAAGATCCATTTATTGGAGAACTTCAACTGCTCTTTTTTGCATACATATAAATTGAAGCCCTGTTTTTCTTTGATGATAAAACCCTGGCTGCAGTCGTATGCATGTGAGTGCATAGTGATAGTTGTGCTTTGTGAGTGCAGGATGATTGGGTTATGAGTGAGTGGCCTGGAAGAGAAGGGTATGGGATCTAGGTGTGCAGGGTGAGTGATCTGGGAGGGCAGAACTTTGCAGTGTGCCAGTTTCCGTGCAGGGAAGGGTCTATATGGATGCAGAATGAGAGTTGTACAGGGTGGGTCTATTTGAGTTCAGAGTGGGAGCTGTGGGTGGTGTGTGAATGGAGGTTGATCAGTGTTTAAGTGCAGGGGTACTTCTGTATGAGGGCAGGCTGAGTGGTCTGTGAATCCTGGCTGAGTGGTTTGCCTGGGTCAATGTGGGATGAGCAGTGTGCCTGTATGACTGCGTGGTGACAGTTGTGCCCATGTTGATACAGTATGAGTGTGGTGTGTGAGTGCAGTTGGGGGTGAGTGATGTGCCTGGGTGTGCATGGGGAGTGGTATTTTTGTCTGAGTGCACAGTGAGTAGTGTGTCTGTGGAATGCAGAGGTGAATAAGTATGAGTGCAGAGTGAATGTTACCTGTGTGAGTGCTGTAAGAAAGTGGCTCTGTATGTACTGCACCAAAGTAAGCTTCATTGTGCACAGAGTCCACAGTCCCCAGAGGTATGGCAGAGGCTAAAGTTAGATGTAACCTTACTCTCTAAAGTGGTAACTTGGTCAAGCAGTAAGGCAGTATCGGAGGACAGTGTAAAGCATTTATTGTAGACACTCAGTCAGAAAATCGTCTCACACACTCAAGAACTGAACTCTAGGCCAATTGTTTTGTATATAAAAATATGATGTTGTTTATTTTAGAACCACAAGTAGGTATCATAAATACTTTCTCAGAATGAGATGTTGGACCTGGGGATATGGTTTCGAGTCTTGGTAACGACGCCAAAACCTCCTGTGATTCTGGGCAAATCACTTAATCTCCCCGTGCCTAAAATGAATGTGTGTCCTCATGTAACGTAACTGGTGATATGTAAAGCGCTCTGATACCTGATTCGGTTCGGGTCTAGTTTGCGCTATATAAAACTCTGCAAACAAAAATAAAAATAGCAATAGACTTTTAAATGCAATCAATACAGTTGTTGCACTATACAACACAAGTTAAACACAAAATAACATTGAGCTCAATGGGAAGCTTTGAGTAAATGCAATAAAATTACTTTACAAATGCTTTTCTTATTCAGGGTTGGATCCTGGATTCAGCCGTGGTGCATTTCCTGTAAACAGTTGAAAGAAATCGTTTTTGTTACACAGGCGATTTTTAAGAAATATTTGTATGTTTTGAAAATCGACAGCAGAAATTCTGTCAAAAACCAGGCAATGTTATCCTATGGGAGGAAATCAGGTCATCGGAAAATCACAGTTGTAATTACTTTTTAGGTTCAATGCTGGGCTCAAAGATACAGCACTGGGATCTCTCCTGATAGCAGGTGAGTAATTTCGTTTTCGTTGATCAGATGATTTTTAAGGAATATTTCAAAGTTGCAAAACTCGACACTTAGAAGAAGTTCTGAGCGAAACCCAGCCATTGTTACCCCATGGAGAAAATAAAGTTTTTGGGTAAGTACTCGGCTGGCAGAGTTAAGGTTCTGGGGGTAGTCTCAGGGGTTTCCCAGGATCAGGTAGGTATAGTTGTTACACCCTCAGTGGCACAGGGGCTGCTGGGTGCAGAGTGAGTAGGACCAATGTTATCCTATGGAGGATAGGGGGCCCTTGGTTGGTGGCTGCTAGCAGGCAGGCCACGCGGCTGAGCTCCTCGTCACTTACACAGGGCAAGTGGAGAAGTAGAATAGGACAGATGTTGCACTTCCAGTGGCACTCGGGCGGCTGGGTGCAGGGTGCTTTTGGACCTACGGGCGCCCACTGTATTTCAATGGAAAGCTGGAAGTTGAACAAAGGCTGCAGGCTTGGGGAAAGAGATTCTTCAGGGGCGACCACCACTTCGGGAGGTAAGTTGGGAAGCTGTAGGTTAGGTAGCCCCCCAGGAGTTGGGACAGGGTTCCATGGGGCGCCGGTTGCAGGGGTGTCTTTTGGTGTCGGGAAATCTTACCCTCAGCTGGTCGTGGTCTGGTTGGTCCCTGGGTTGTGAGGCTGCAGACGTCATCAGGAGCGTCGAGGAGGGTCCTTGGGTGCTGGATTCGTGGTCACTGTCACCAGGGGGACGTCCTCATGGTCTTTGTTCACTCAGGCATGGGCCGGGCGCAGAGTGCGCTGGATTTGCGGTTCCTGGCTGGCACCAGGGGTTGATGCTGTTTGAGCAGAACCACTGCTTGTGGGAGTCCCAGTCTTTAGATGGGCAAGGCAGTCAGGTCCTTTCGGGTTTTTGAGGTTACTGACCACTGGAGACGCCGGGGTTTAGCAGGAGCAGGTTCAATGATCGACTGCCCTGTAGGGCTGGGGCCAAGTCAGTTGGTGTTGTCTCTTGTTAGCAGCTGCACGGCAGGTCTTCTTTCTTCTTGTTCTTCTTCAGGTTTTCAAAATCAGGATCTGAGGATGGAAGGTTCAGGGTAAATGTAGGGGTGTTACAGGTAGGACAAGGACAGGTACCAATGGGTTCCTTTCCTGGGGTGAGTACACCCCCTATCCTGCCACTCGCCAATGGGAGGGGGGCAGGAGCCTAGCTCTAATTGGGCAGGGCTCCCCATCTTCAAGATGGCGAAAGCCCGGGGCGTGGCTAGCCAGCCATCATGGTGGACACGAGTCTCTAGCGCTCTGGCCGATATTCCCCAATTATCCAATGAACAATCCTGACGAGGTACCATACGTGCTCAAACTACACTGGACAGGTGCGGAACAGCGGTGAGGCGACTGTGAAGCCTAATGGATCGCTAAATGTTGGGCGCTGAGGCATGGCCACGGTCTGGGAGTGCAGTGAGGCCCAGGAGGAGAAAGCTCGCAAAGTGACTCAGCGCGGTGACAACTGCGGCTGGCGCCTGAGGCTGCACCCTCGGCGCTACATACTAAGCGAGATCGCTGGAGGCGGAGTGAGAGCCTAGTCCCGGGCCGACCCTACAGAGGCGTAGACCCCCAGAGTCCGTGAATGAGCGGCGGACTCCTGAAGCCTGTTGTCAGGCAGCGGAGACTTCCCTGCGCTGAAGAACCGGGCCGATCTGATCTGCACCGTCTGATGGCATAGAGGTGAAGAGCACGGCCCATGTGAGGTGTGGTCCTGCGGCAGCAGTGCAACACAAGCGGCAGCGGCCTGGGCGACCCCCCGGGGTGGATTGCCGCTGAGAAGGGGAGGAGAAGTGGGCATCTGAGGGGACTTTGCCGCAGAGTGCAGGATTGTGAACGCCAGGGACACACTGCAGGGCCAAAATTCAAGTATCGTTTCCCAAGGTGGAGGACGCCGAGGAGACGGGACACCTGGTGTGACCCCAAGAGAGTGGAGTCCGGAGGCTCGGAGCAGATGAGGTACAACCGCTGGAATGGCCTGGAAGCCCGAGGTTTGGAGCGGCGGTGGACGGGTACCATTTTAAAGGCTGAATGCCTTTCTAACCGAGCGGCACAAGGGATTTTTGACCACAAGTGAGCCCAGAGCCCCCTAGGCCTAGATCAGTAGCCTGCCGACTGTGGAGCCTCCCCACATTGCGGGCCACCCACCAATGCCAACGGCACAACAGCTTGCGATGGGCCGACTGCGGGACAAGTCACAGCAAGGACAACCGCGTGGGGGAAGGGTGGACCCCTTGCACGCGCACAAAGACGGGGACATGGAGCCACAAGTGGCGGCTCTCGCGGCCAAGATGGATTCGGTGCTCGCAGCGGTGGAAAAGATTGGCGCCACCCTGGAACAGACCAAGGAGTCCCTAGAAACAGGGATTGATATGGTCACATCGGATTTCACCCTCCTCCACGCAGACCATCGTAAACTAGCCGAAACGGTTGCGGTACATGGCCAATCAATCCAAGAGCTTCAGCCTGTCACTCAGAGCCACACTGTCACACTACAAGACATGATAGATCGTGTTCATGCACTCGAAGACAGGGTAGAATATGCGGAAGGGTGCTCCCGCCGCAACAACATTCGGTGGTGGGCCTTCCAGAGGGGGAGCAATACGTAGAGCAATAACTACGAGACCTGCTGCCCGAGGGGGCGATATCGCAGCAGTTTGTAGTGGAGGGAGCGCATATGGTGCCGGCGCAGAAGCCTAGACCGGGCGCCAGGCCCCGCCCGTTCCTCTTTAAGCTCCTCAACTACAGGGACAGGGATGTGTTGCTGTGCGAAACTCGGAAGTCAGGTGACCTGAAAGTGGGGAGCAGCCAAGTAATGTTCTTTCCGGACTATACCGCACTTGTGCAGCGGCACAGAAGCAACTACATGGCAGTGAAGCGCCAATTTAGGGAACTGGAGTTGCCCTACTCCCTGCTGTTCCTAGCCCGGCTGAGAGTGGTCACAAAAGAGGGGACCCGCATCTTCGAATCCCCAGAAGGCGTGGGACTGGCTGGAGGAGTCGGGACTGTGGACAGGAACATGACTCCTGGGCGCAGACCCCGACGACGAAGACGACATGGGACACCCCAGTCTGCAAGGTCGGGTCCAGATGCGCCTAGTCTGGAGAAAATCAGGATGGAATGTGAGGAAGTCTTTATGGCGGTGGCAACCCTTGGAACTGTACACAGTAGCGACCGCATGGAGGCCTACATGCGAGGTGCTCCAGGAAGTAGTGGCTCATCATCCCCGTCCACTGTAACTTCCAAGGATTCGAACCTGCCAGTGGTGCCCCCACAAACTGCCAATCAGATTATGTGATATTATGATTCTGCACTTAACTCAGACACGGTCAATTTACACAAGTGGAGATTTGCTTTCTTGTTTCTTCACACGTGTTGTTAAGGTGCACCGCGCACTAGGGATGACACCAAGACCTAAGAGGGCACACATGTTACCCTAGGAGTCCCCCCGCCGGGCTCGAGCCCGACTGTACCGCTCTTCACATTGCGTTAACTCATAGTTAGAGGCACTACATCATGGCCCAAACCAGAACCACAATCTATCCTAGACCACCAGCACGTTGATGCATCTCCCGTGCACACCGAAGGTAATAGGGGGAGATAGTCCAGACAAGACACCGCTACCGCACGTACCCCACCAGACATCACACTGGACTAGCTCACACTTAATTACTGTTACTGATTTTTGGACAAATGCCCCTCCGGGGATATGCCCCAACTGTTATGTTGTTTGCAGTTGTTATGTTGTTTTCATTGCAGCACACCAACACACTCTCCCCTGACCATGGCACCAGCTCACCAGTGCGACCCCCGCCCTCAACGCTGCGATTGACTAACCAGCTTAGCGATGACACGTACTAACATTATAACCTGGAATATACGCGGCATGCACACACCCACGAGGCGCTATTACATTTTTTCCTACCTCCAGCGGCAATCAGTGGTTATCGCCCTTTTGCAGGAGACGCACATGACACAGGCGGAGCCTGACCGGCTTCGCAGACGTTGGAGAGGGCAAATATATGGCACTACCTTTTCAGGACACGCGCGAGGTACACTGATCTGGGTGCGGGCGGGCACTCCATTCATTTATAAAAAGGTAGTAACAGACTGGGAGGGCAGGTACACCTTTGTGCGCGGGAAATTAAACGGCCAAACAATACTGCTGGGGTCGATATATGCCCCTAATATAGTCCAGCAGCCATTCCTAACACAATTGTCACAGGTCCTGACCCCCTATGCTGGGCTCCCTTGCCTGCTTGGCGGGGACTTTAATATGGTGCTGGATGTTCACTTGGATAGATCTTTTCCCCCTCTCTGCACGACAACGGCGATGTCAAATGCGCATGCGCTGGGGGACTGGCTCTCGAACTGGGCACTACAAGATATGTGGCGCATCCTCCACCCGACCGAAATAATCTACTCCTATTACTCAGCAGTCCATGATCTACATGTCTGGTTGGACAAGCTGGTGGGTTCCCAGTCTTTGCTCCCGCTCATTGCAAATTCAGAATATCTAGGGCGGACACACTCCGATCATAACCCTATATGGTTCCAGATCAGTTGGGAGGCAGACCACCCGCCTGTGCCCACATGGTGACTCCAGCTGTGCGCGCTGGAGGACCTGGAGTTCTGCTCATCAATGGGGACGGCTATTCTAGCGTACTTTGATATTAATGAAGGGACGGCAAGCAATGCGCTAGTAGAATGGGATGCCCACAAAGTGACAGTCAGGGGACACTGTCTGGGAGCCACGTGGAATATACGTAAGACGCTATCAACCTCCCTTGCACACTTAGAAGCCGAGCTATTGCAATATGAATGCGAAGGAGAAGGGGGGCAGACTTTCGCGTCGGCTGGAGGACTTCCGCACCCGGCATGCGGAACTCCTGGAACATCTGAGATGCACAACTACACAGCGCACACAGCCCGAACTCATGTCAGACCTGATAGTGCGGGCCGTCTACTAGCCTGGCTGCTTTGGCAGCAGGGCAGTCGCGCCCCGATAGGAGCAATTCACAAGCTGGAGGGGACTCTGGTGTACACACAGCACGAGATACACCGAGTTCTAACCGACCATTACACACAACTATACAGAGCCAGATGAATTAGCCCCATACATGTCCTGGAGAGATTCTTGGACTCTATCCAATTGCCCACGGCTATGGAGGAACACAAGGAGGCACTTAACGAGCCCCTCTCCTTAGAAAAAATTGGCGAGGCGATCAAATCCATGGATTCTGGGAAGACGCCAGGGCCGGATGGTCTGCCTGCTGAATACTACAAAGCGTACTGCGAGTCCCTGACGCCATTGCTCCACACGCTATACAGTACGGCACTAGAGGAGGGCACACTACAGCCTTTGATGCAGGAGGTGTATCTGGTCTCACTGCTGAAACCCGACAGAGACCCCACAGCCTAAGGACCATATAGACCCCTGGTGATGCTCAATGTAGACTACAAGATCCTCACCAAAGTACTGGCGGAAAGGTTGGCGCTGGTGGTCCCCCACTTAGTTCACGCTGACCAAAATGGGTTTGTCCCCGCGAGGTGTACGTTGCTGAACCTGCGGAGATATTTCAGGGTGGCGACCGAAGCCGCATGGGAGTGGCCAAGGGCGGGATGTCTCATGGTAGAACTGGAGAAGGCATTTTACTGCTTAGAATGAGCTACCTGTCGGTGGTGCTGCTGAGATACGGGTTGGACATGGGATTCCTCCAAATGGCCGATTTACTGTACAAAAATGCCACAGTCCGAGTATGGCTAAGCCCATATGTCTCTAATGCCCTACCAGTAGTTTGGAGCACCAGGCAAGGGTTCCCCTTGTCCCCGCTACTGTTCGCACTGACAATTGAGCCCCTAGCAGCTGCTATGCATGCGACTCTGGGGAATGGCATACCACTAGGGGACGCCGTCCATCAAGTGACGCTCTATGCGGACGACCTGTTGGTGTATGTGAAAGATATAGAAAACATACCTGGACAGCTAGCCCAACTGCTGCAGACCTTAGCCACCATTTCGGGGCTCTGAGCGAACGCGGACAAATCCTGCCTTTACGCATTTGGAGAGGGGAATGTCTACCCAGGGTACTCCCTTTGCGGCACACGAGTTCAGTGGAGGGAGGGTACCTTCTGCTACCCGGGAATACAGATCTACCGCCAACCAACAGACTTGTTTGACGGGAACCTGGGGAGGGCAGTTACGGTACTTAAATCGCAGGTGCGCTTCTGGAACACACTCCCGCTGACAACTACAGGCAGGGTGGCGCTCGCCAAAATGGTCATGCTCTCTTGATTCCTGTACTATTTTGTCAATTCACCCCTATTTATTCTGGCGACCTTCTTTACCATGCTCACTAAGCTGTTAAGGGACTTTATCTGGGACATTGCTCGGCATAGACTGGCACTAGCGAGGTTATATTTGCCAACAGATCAGGGAGGCCTGGCTGCGCCTTGTTTTGAACACTATTACCTTGCCGCCCAGCTGCAAGGGGTTGCCCGCGGGCTAGCAGACAGGGGTAGAGAATACACGGCCTCACTACTCCCTCCATACTCGCTGGAACAAATAACCAGACTCTTTCACCCTGCCGCTACTGTCGGGCGGCCGACGCCACTCCTCTTAGCAGTGGCATACAAAAGTTATCGGAGGGCTCTATATCTCACTAACACTGTCGTCCCCTACGCACCTGCAATACCACTGGAAGGATCCCCCAGTGGGGAAGGGATGCTCACGGCTCCTACACTTGCAGAATGGCGAGAGGCGGATATCCGCACACTCAGTATTTATACCGGGATGGTGCGCTCATACCACATGAGTCCCTGGTGGCAAAGGAGGGGCTCCCATCCGGCAGTTTTTAGCGCACCGCTCCCTGATAGCGACGCTGACTGCCAAATGGGGGGATATGACCATGAAGCCCAGTCAATATCTAACCATACAATACCTGCACGTTATGGGGAGAGGCAGACACCTGATTTGCTGGTTTGCGGCGTCGATGCGAACACATGCGGCCTTCAGCCTAGACCCACTCTGCCGCAAATGGAAACTGGATATGGGTCAACAGTTGGCGGATAATGAATGGGAAAGGATAATAAAAAGCCCAGTGCGTATACCCAGAAACATGCGATTCCGTCAAATCCAGTTATTCATTGTGCATAGGGCATATCTTACACCTGCGCTGATTAACCGGTACTTTCATCGTAATGATGCGCTGTGCCCTAGGTGTAGCGAGCAGGATTTCTACATATGCTATGGAGTTGCCCTAGGTTAGGTACATACTGGCGCACAATCAGTGGGCTGTTGCAGGGTTGCACAGGCCGCACCATACCCTTTGACTGGCACGAGCACCTGTTGCACCACTTTAGGAGGGCCCCTACGGACAAGGTGACGTCCCGGTTCCTAGACCTGGGACTAGTGGTTGCGAAATGCCTCCTAACAAAGAGGTGGAAGGCGCAAGAGCTGCTGCACATGCAGATGTGGAGCTATTCACTTCCTGCATGGGCTAAGGCAGACAGAGGGAAACACTGGGTCTGTGGAAGGAACCTATAGCAGCTCACTGGGAGCAGATACTTTGCGCGCTCAGCAGACGGAGAGGGGGGGACCAGGGAGTCACTCTGAGGAAACGGATAATGATCATACAAGTGGAGACATGCCTTCCACCAGTGCACTGATGCGATATTCCAATAAAATTTTACCCTCAGTCTAATTCCCGTACACGTGTAGTCACGCTAATGCACATTCATAGCCACAAACTACATAAGGGACCCCGGGGCGGGATGCAGGGAGGGCGAGAGGGAGTTAAATGTACATATACTGATTTATGCTGCTACTGTTATGGTTCCTTTGTTTTACACGTAAACCATCTGTTTAAATGACCAAGGTGAATGACCAGGACAGAACCACACATACTACCATGATGTTCACACACTGCTTCTAAATTGTAACTTCAGAGATCGCAACACGACTTTCAGATCCAAGTTAACCTCGCTCCTGCGTGAGCACTCTTTTTCATAATTGAGGTACAATCAGATTGCATGTGAATCCAATGTTGCTACGCATCCAGCTGTTGGCGATCAGCTTTATGCATGACTGTACGCCTACATATAAGTTGCCTGTCATGACTATGTGAAAATTAAAATAAATTAAAACAGATTTTAATAAAAAAAGATGGCGAGAGCCCGGAGCTGTACTTTACCTCGCCTCACCCACCTGGGGGGGTGGGGTTGGCAGAGGCTAGCACACCCCCTTTCCTTCCCTTGTTTTTCCCACCTGTCTTCCCGCCAGAGTGGGGGTCAGAACTGGTGGGGGCCAGTTGCTGAGTAAAGCAAGTGGCCTGGAGAAACTCACAAATTCAGCATGCTTTTGAAGCTCCCCCTGCCCATCCTGGGGGCGGAGGTCTAGCACCTCGCCCCAGGATGTGCATTGTTGTAGGCCCACAAGAGTGGATGGCTCTCTACCCAGGGGTTCAGTAACATGTCTGCTGGATGCCAGCCTAGGCGGACTCTCAGTCAGGACACAGGGTGTGGGTTAGTTTCAGGAGGCAACTCTAATTTGCTCTCTGTCGTGCATTGTAAATTAAATCCTACACTGGCATCAGTGTGGGTTTAATGTGCTGAGAAGTTTGATACCAAGCTTCTCAGTCTTCAGTGCAGCCATCACGGTGCTGTGGAGTTCGTGATGACAACCTCCCAGCACCATATACTCGTAATAGCAGCACTGCACTTAAAGTGCCCAGGAATGGACCTGGGTACTGTAGGGCTACAGCGCTCATGCACCTGTACCCACACCACTGGCATAGGGCACCCAGCTAGAGGAGTGACTGAGGTATGCCAGGACAGTGTGCCGTGGGCATGGCACACAGGGATGTGTGCCATGTCGACTCTCTGTTTTGTTCTGCACAAAGGCACTCAACCTGCAAAGGCAGTGTGTGTGTGTCAGGGTACAGGGTTCCTAAAGGTGGCACAATAAGTGCTGCAGCCCTTAGGGGTCTTCTCTGGTCACAGTGCCCTGGGTACCTAGGGTACCATTTACCAGGGGCTGACATGTGGCCAGAGATGCCAATTGGGTTTAGGTTTCAACACAGTTTTAGGGAAGGAATACAGGCCCTGGGCACCTGATTGGCAGGAGCCCAGGGCACACTCAGTCAAAGTACATGAGCAATTCAGCAAAAAGTGGGGGCATACCATGCAAGAAAGATGGCCCTTCCTCACAAGTGCACAGTGAGCTAAATCCTCTATCCATCTGAGGTGATGTTGGGTTAAATGCAAAAAATGTTTTGTGTTACTTAAACGTGGAAAACATTGCTTTTGAAGTTGGAAAACCCAAATCCTGATTGACAGAGCCAAGATTTGCAGATTGCTCCAGCTCTGATTACACTTACGAGTAGGAAAAATGTATTACTCATTTAGATGAAGCATCACTAATCACAGAAAGTGTAATTTTTTTTCAATTTCAGTCCTTAAATGTTTGTCTTCAGACGCCATCTGAGATTGTTTTGCATGAAATAATATTTATCAGAATACTCAAAATAAGAGTAAATAGGACCGTACTCTAATATGTTACTCTCAGACCCTGCTTGGCTGCCACGGGGTAGATAGGGGCTACTTGGCCCCTAAAAATCTAGTAGGACTTTATATTAGATCAACAAGAACCTCACAATATAGTGACTTGGGGGCATATTTACAAAAGCTCATTGCCACTGGAACATCACTTTTTATGGTATTCCTATGGCCCTAAGCCCTTTGCCTTATATACAAGGTGGCTTTGAGCTACTTAACGTGGCTTAACGTCGCCTTGTGAATAAGGCTCCCTTTCACGCAGCACTTAGTGGGAAAGGGGAAGGCAATGGGTGTTGCGGTGGACATTCCACCACAACACCAATTGCTTTTTGTTGCTGTCCCCTATTTACAAACGTGTTCCCTTCCTGCACATTAACAATCATTAAAAAATGACGAGTTGCAACTTTTATGTGTGCTACATTCTGCAGCGTAAATAGAAGTTACAATTTGCTATTAATGATTGTTTATGTGCAGCACCTTCTGTGCATAAACACAGGTGTCGTTGCACTATGGTCCACAGGCGCCTGCATTGGCGCTAGGCAGCTGAATTTATCGCCAGTACGAGGGAAAATGCAGGGGTGTGCTGTATTATAGTAAATACAGTGCATTTATGCATTTTCAGAACAGTGGAGCTCTGCGTTAGCAATTTTGGCTTACCAGCTAGCTCTGCCATACTCTTGTAAATATGCCCCTTAGGGCCTGATTACTCCTGAAGCCTGTTGTCAGGCAGCGGAGACTTCCCTGCGCAGAAGAACCGGGCCGATCTGATCTGCACCGTCTGATGGCATAGAGGTGAAGAGCACGGCCCATGTGAGGTGTGGTCCTGCGGCAGCAGTGCAACACAAGCGGCAGCGGCCTGGGCGACCCCCCGGGGTGGCTTGCCGCTGAGAAGGGGAGGAGAAGTGGGCATCTGAGGGGACTTTGCCGCAGAGTGCAGGATTGTGAACGCCAGGGACACACTGCGGGGGCAAAATTCAAGTATCGTTTCCCAAGGTGGAGGACGCCGAGGAGACGGGACACCTGGTGTGACCCCAAGAGAGTGGAGTCCGGAGGCTCGGAGCAGATGTGGTACAACCGCTGGAATGGCCTGGAAGCCCGAGGTTTGGAGCGGCGGTGGATGGGTACCATTTTAAAGGCTGAATGCCTTTCTAACCGAGCGGCACAAGGGATTTTTGACCACAAGTGAGCCCAGAGCCCCCTAGGCCTAGATCAGTAGCCTGCCGACTGTGGAGCCTCCCCACATTGCGGGCCACCCACCAATGCCAACGGCACAACAGCTTGCGATGGGCCGACTGCGGGACAAGTCACAGCAAGGACAACCGCGTGGGGGAAGGGTGGACCCCTTGCACGCGCACAAAGACGGGGACATGGAGCCACAAGTGGCGGCTCTCGCGGCCAAGATGGATTCGGTGCTCGCAGCGGTGGAAAAGATTGGCGCCACCCTGGAACAGACCAAGGAGTCCCTAGAAACAGGGATTGATATGGTCACATCGGATTTCACCCTCCTCCACGCAGACCATCGTAAACTAGCCGAAACGGTTGCGGTACATGGCCAATCAATCCAAGAGCTTCAGCCTGTCACTCAGAGCCACACTGTCACACTACAAGACATGATAGATCGTGTTCATGCACTCGAAGACAGGGTAGAATATGCGGAAGGGTGCTCCCGCCGCAACAACATTCGGTGGTGGGCCTTCCAGAGGGGGAGCAATACGTAGAGCAATAACTACGAGACCTGCTGCCCGAGGGGGTGATATCGCAGCAGTTTGTAGTGGAGGGAGCGCATATGGTGCCGGCGCAGAAGCCTAGACCGGGCGCCAGGCCCCGCCCGTTCCTCTTTAAGCTCCTCAACTACAGGGACAGGGATG
Source organism: Lissotriton vulgaris (assembly GCF_964263255.1). Taxonomy (NCBI): domain Eukaryota; kingdom Metazoa; phylum Chordata; class Amphibia; order Caudata; family Salamandridae; genus Lissotriton; species Lissotriton vulgaris. The sequence goes on from NC_141691.1 coordinate 238,050,819, forward strand.
TGTTGCTGTGCGAAACTCGGAAGTCAGGTAACCTGAAAGTGGGGAGCAGCCAAGTAATGTTCTTTCCGGACTATACCGCACTTGTGCAGCGGCACAGAAGCAACTACATGGCAGTGAAGCGCCAATTTAGGGAACTGGAGTTGCCCTACTCCCTGCTGTTCCTAGCCCGGCTGAGAGTGGTCACAAAAGAGGGGACCCGCATCTTCGAATCCCCAGAAGGCGTGGGACTGGCTGGAGGAGTCGGGACTGTGGACAGGAACATGACTCCTGGGCGCAGACACCGGTAGCCTGATGGAGCGGAGACCCCGACGACGAAGACGACATGGGACACCCCAGTCTGCAAGGTCGGGTCCAGATGCGCCTAGTCTGGAGAAAATCAGGATGGAATGTGAGGAAGTCTTTATGGCGGTGGCAACCCTTGGAACTGTACACAGTAGCGACCGCATGGAGGCCTACATGCGAGGTGCTCCAGGAAGTAGTGGCTCATCATCCCCGTCCACTGTAACTTCCAAGGATTCGAACCTGCCAGTGGTGCCCCCACAAACTGCCAATCAGATTATGTGATATTATGATTCTGCACTTAACTCAGACACGGTCAATTTACACAAGTGGAGATTTGCTTTCTTGTTTCTTCACACGTGTTGTTAAGGTGCACCGCGCACTAGGGAGGACACCAAGACCTAAGAGGGCACACACGTTACCCTAGGAGTCCCCCCGCCGGGCTCGAGCCCGACTGTACCGCTCTTCACATTGCGTTAACTCATAGTTAGAGGCACTACATCATGGCCCAAACCAGAACCACAATCTATCCTAGACCACCAGCACGTTGATGCATCTCCCGTGCACACCGAAGGTAATAGGGGGAGATAGTCCAGACAAGACACCGCTACCGCACGTACCCCACCAGACATCACACTGGACTAGCTCACACTTAATTACTGTTACTGATTTTTGGACAAATGCCCCTCCGGGGATATGCCCCAACTGTTATGTTGTTTGCAGTTGTTATGTTGTTTTCATTGCAGCACACCAACACACTCTCCCCTGACCATGGCACCAGCTCACCAGTGCGACCCCCGCCCTCAACGCTGCGATTGACTAACCAGCTTAGCGATGACACGTACTAACATTATAACCTGGAATATACGCGGCATACACACACCCACGAGGCGCTATTACATTTTTTCCTACCTCCAGCGGCAATCAGTGGGTATCGCCCTTTTGCAGGAGACGCACATGACACAGGCGGAGCCTGACCGGCTTCGCAGACGTTGGAGAGGGCAAATATATGGCACTACCTTTTCAGGACACGCGCGAGGTACACTGATCTGGGTTCGGGCGGGCACTCCATTCATTTATAAAAAGGTAGTAACAGATTGGGAGGGCAGGTACACCTTTGTGCGCGGGAAATTAAACGGCCAAACAATACTGCTGGGGTCGATATATGCCCCTAATATAGTCCAGCAGCCATTCCTAACACAATTGTCACAGGTCCTGACCCCCTATGCTGGGCTCCCTTGCCTGCTTGGCGGGGACTTTAATATGGTGCTGGATGTTCACTTGGATAGATCTTTTCGCCCTCTCTGCACGACAACAGCGATGTCAAATGCGCATGCGCTGGGGGACTGGCTCTCGAACTGGGCACTACAAGATATGTGGCGCATCCTCCACCCGACCGAAATAATCTACTCCTATTACTCAGCAGTCCATGATCTACATGTCTGGTTGGACAAGCTGGTGGGTTCCCAGTCTTTGCTCCCGCTCATTGCAAATTCAGAATATCTAGGGCGGACACACTCCGATCATAACCCTATATGGTTCCAGATCAGTTGGGAGGCAGACCACCCGCCTGTGCCCACATGGTGACTCCAGCTGTGCGCGCTGGAGGACCTGGAGTTCTGCTCATCAATGGGGACGGCTATTCTAGCGTACTTTGATATTAATGAAGGGACGGCAAGCAATGCGCTAGTAGAATGGGATGCCCACAAAGTGACAGTCAGGGGACACTGTCTGGGAGCCACGTGGAATATACGTAAGACGCTATCAACCTCCCTTGCACACTTAGAAGCCGAGCTATTGCAATATGAATGCGAAGGAGAAGGGGGGCAGAATTTCGCGTCGGCTGGAGGACTTCCGCACCCGGCATGCGGAACTCCTGGAACATCTGAGATGCACAACTACACAGCGCACACAGCCCGAACTCATGTCAGACCTGATAGTGCGGGCCGTCTACTAGCCTGGCTGCTTTGGCAGCAGGGCAGTCGCGCCCCGATAGGAGCAATTCACAAGCTGGAGGGGACTCTGGTGTACACACAGCACGAGATACACCGAGTTCTAACCGACCATTACACACAACTATACAGAGCCAGATGAATTAGCCCCATACATGTCCTGGAGAGATTCTTGGACTCTATCCAATTGCCCACGGCTATGGAGGAACACAAGGAGGCACTTAACGAGCCCCTCTCCTTAGAAAAAATTGGCGAGGCGATCAAATCCATGGATTCTGGGAAGACGCCAGGGCCGGATGGTCTGCCTGCTGAATACTACAAAGCGTACCGCGAGTCCCTGACACCATTGCTCCACACGCTATACAGTACGGCACTAGAGGAGGGCACACTACAGCCTTTGATGCAGGAGGTGTATCTGGTCTCACTGCTGAAACCCGACAGAGACCCCACAGCCTAAGGACCATATAGACCCCTGGTGATGCTCAATGTAGACTACAAGATCCTCGCCAAAGTACTGGCGGAAAAGGTTGGCGCTGGTGGTCCCCCACTTAGTTCACGCTGACCAAAATGGGTTTGTCCCCGCGAGGTGTACGTTGCTGAACCTGCGGAGATATTTCAGGGTGGCGACCGAAGCCGCATGGGAGTGGCCAAGGGCGGGATGTCTCATGGTAGAACTGGAGAAGGCATTTTACTGCTTAGAATGAGCTACCTGTCGGTGGTGCTGCTGAGATACGGGTTGGACATGGGATTCCTCCAAATGGCCGATTTACTGTACAAAAATGCCACAGTCCGAGTATGGCTAAGCCCATATGTCTCTAATGCCCTACCAGTAGTTTGGAGCACCAGGCAAGGGTTCCCCTTGTCCCCGCTACTGTTCGCACTGACAATTGAGCCCCTAGCAGCTGCTATGCATGCGACTCTGGGGAATGGCATACCACTAGGGGACGCGGTCCATCAAGTGACGCTCTATGCGGACGACCTGTTGGTGTATGTGAAAGATATAGAAAACATACCTGGACAGCTAGCCCAACTGCTGCAGACCTTAGCCACCATTTCGGGGCTCTGAGCGAACGCGGACAAATCCTGCCTTTACGCATTTGGAGAGGGGAATGTCTACCCAGGGTACTCCCTTTGCGGCACACGAGTTCAGTGGAGGGAGGGTACCTTCTGCTACCCGGGAATACAGATCTACCGCCAACCAACAGACTTGTTTGACGGGAACCTGGGGAGGGCAGTTACGGTACTTAAATCGCAGGTGCGCTTCTGGAACACACTCCCGCTGACAACTACAGGCAGGGTGGCGCTCGCCAAAATGGTCATGCTCTCTTGATTCCTGTACTATTTTGTCAATTCACCCCTATTTATTCTGGCGACCTTCTTTACCATGCTCACTAAGCTGTTAAGGGACTTTATCTGGGACATTGCTCGGCATAGACTGGCACTAGCGAGGTTATATTTGCCAACAGATCAGGGAGGCCTGGCTGCGCCTTGTTTTGAACACTATTACCTTGCCGCCCAGCTGCAAGGGGTTGCCCGCGGGCTAGCAGACAGGGGTAGAGAATACACGGCCTCACTACTCCCTCCATACTCGCTGGAACAAATAACCAGACTCTTTCACCCTGCCGCTACTGTCGGGCGGCCGACGCCACTCCTCTTAGCAGTGGCATACAAAAGTTATCGGAGGGCTCTATATCTCACTAACACTGTCGTCCCCTACGCACCTGCAATACCACTGGAAGGATCCCCCAGTGGGGAAGGGATGCTCACGGCTCCTACACTTGCAGAATGGCGAGAGGCGGATATCCGCACACTCAGTATTTATACCGGGATGGTGCGCTCATACCACATGAGTCCCTGGTGGCAAAGGAGGGGCTCCCATCCGGCAGTTTTTAGCGCACCGCTCCCTGATAGCGAAGCTGACTGCCAAATGGGGGGATATGACCATGAAGCCCAGTCAATATCTAACCATACAATACCTGCACGTTATGGGGAGAGGCAGACACCTGATTTGCTGGTTTGAGGCGTCGATGCGAACACATGCGGCCTTCAGCCTAGACCCACTCTGCCGCAAATGGAAACTGGATATGGGTCAACAGTTGGCGGATAATGAATGGGAAAGGATAATAAAAAGCCCAGTGCGGATACCCAGAAACATGCGATTCCGACAAATCCAGTTATTCATTGTGGATAGGGCATATCTTACACCTGCGCTGATTAACCGGTACTTTCATCGTAATGATGCGCTGTGCCCTAGGTGTAGCGAGCAGGATTTCTACATATGCTATGGAGTTGCCCTAGGTTAGGTACATACTGGCGCACAATCAGTGGGCTGTTGCAGGGTTGCACAGGCCGCACCATACCCTTTGACTGGCACGAGCACCTGTTGCACCACTTTAGGAGGGCCCCTACGGACAAGGTGACGTCCCGGTTCCTAGACCTGGGACTAGTGGTTGCGAAATGCCTCCTAACAAAGAGGTGGAAGGCGCAAGAGCTGCTGCACATGCAGATGTGGAGCTATTCACTTCCTGCATGGGCTAAGGCAGACAGAGGGAAACACTGGGTCTGTGGAAGGAACCTATAGCAGCTCACTGGGAGCAGATACTTTGCGCGCTCAGCAGACGGAGAGGGGGGGACCAGGGAGTCACTCTGAGGAAACGGATAATGATCATACAAGTGGAGACATGCCTTCCACCAGTGCACTGATGCGATATTCCAATAAAATTTTACCCTCAGTCTAATTCCCGTACACGTGTAGTCACGCTAATGCACATTCATAGCCACAAACTACATAAGGGACCCCGGGGCGGGATGCAGGGAGGGCGAGAGGGAGTTAAATGTACATATACTGATTTATGCTGCTACTGTTATGGTTCCTTTGTTTTACACGTAAACCATCTGTTTAAATGACCAAGGTGAATGACCAGGACAGAACCACACATACTACCATGATGTTCACACACTGCTTCTAAATTGTAACTTCAGAGATCGCAACACGACTTTCAGATCCAAGTTAACCTCGCTCCTGCGTGAGCACTCTTTTTCATAATTGAGGTACAATCAGATTGCATGTGAATCCAATGTTGCTACGCATCCGGCTGTTGGCGATCAGCTTTATGCATGACTGTACGTCTACATATAAGTTGCCTGTCATGACTATGTGAAAATTAAAATAAATTAAAACAAATTTTAATAAAAAAAGATGGAGAGAGCCCGGAGCTGTACTTTACCTCGCCTCACCCACCTGGGGGGGTGGGGTTGGCAGAGGCTAGCACACCCCCTTTCCTTCCCTTGTCTTTCCCACCTGTCTTCCCGCCAGAGTGGGGGTCAGAACTGGTGGGGGCCAGTTGCTGAGTAAAGCAAGTGGCCTGGAGAAACTCACAAATTCAGCATGCTTTTGAAGCTCCCCCTGCCCATCCTGGGGGCGGAGGTCTAGCACCTCGCCCCAGGATGTGCATTGTTGTAGGCCCACAAGAGTGGATGGCTCTCTACCCAGAGGTTCAGTAACATGTCTGCTGGATGCCAGCCTAGGCGGACTCTCAGTCAGGACACAGGGTGTGGGTTAGTTTCAGGAGGCAACTCTAATTTGCTCTCTGTCGTGCATTGTAAATTAAATCCTACACTGGCATCAGTGTGGGTTTAATGTGCTGAGAAGTTTGATACCAAGCTTCTCAGTCTTCAGTGCAGCCATCACGGTGCTGTGGAGTTCGTGATGACAACCTCCCAGCACCATATACTCGTAATAGCAGCACTGCACTTAAAGTGCCCAGGAATGGACCTGGGTACTGTAGGGCTACAGCGCTCATGCACCTGTACCCACACCACTGGCATAGGGCACCCAGCTAGAGGAGTGACTGAGGTATGCCAGGACAGTGTGCCGTGGGCATGGCACACAGGGATGTGTGCCATGTCGACTCTCTGTTTTGTTCTGCACAAAGGCACTCAACCTGCAAAGGCAGTGTGTGTGTGTCAGGGTACAGGGTTCCTAAAGGTGGCACAATAAGTGCTGCAGCCCTTAGGGGTCTTCTCTGGTCACAGTGCCCTGGGTACCTAGGGTACCATTTACCAGGGGCTGACATGTGGCCAGAGATGCCAATTGGGTTTAGGTTTCAACACAGTTTTAGGGAAGGAATACAGGCCCTGGGCACCTGATTGGCAGGAGCCCAGGGCACACTCAGTCAAAGTACATGAGCAATTCAGCAAAAAGTGGGGGCATACCATGCAAGAAAGATGGCCCTTCCTCACAAGTGCACAGTGAGCTAAATCCTCTATCCATCTGAGGTGATGTTGGGTTAAATGCAAAAAATGTTTTGTGTTACTTAAACGTGGAAAACATTGCTTTTGAAGTTGGAAAACCCAAATCCTGATTGACAGAGCCAAGATTTGCAGATTGCTCCAGCTCTGATTACACTTACGAGTAGGAAAAATGTATTACTCATTTAGATGAAGCATCACTAATCACACAAAGTGTAATTTTTTTTCAATTTCAGTCCTTAAATGTTTGTCTTCAGACGCCATCTGAGATTGTTTTGCATGGAATAATATTTATCAGAATACTCAAAATAAGAGTAAATAGGACCGTACTCTAATATGTTACTCTCAGACCCTGCTTGGCTGCCACGGGGTAGATAGGGGCTACTTGGCCCCTAAAAATCTAGTAGGACTTTATATTAGATCAACAAGAACCTCACAATATAGTGACTTGGGGGCATATTTACAAAAGCTCATTGCCACTGGAACATCACTTTTTATGGTATTCCTATGGCCCTAAGCCCTTTGCCTTATATACAAGGTGGCTTTGAGCTACTTAACGTGGCTTAACGTCGCCTTGTGAATAAGGCTCCCTTTCACGCAGCACTTAGTGGGAAAGGGGAAGGCAATGGGTGTTGCGGTGGACATTCCACCACAACACCAATTGCTTTTTGTTGCTGTCCCCTATTTACAAACGTGTTCCCTTCCTGCACATTAACAATCATTAAAAAATGACGAGTTGCAACTTTTATGTGTGCTACATTCTGCAGCGTAAATAGAAGTTACAATTTGCTATTAATGATTGTTTATGTGCAGCACCTTCTGTGCATAAACACAGGTGTCGTTGCACTATGGTCCACAGGCGCCTGCATTGGCGCTAGGCAGCTGAATTTATCGCCAGTACGAGGGAAAATGCAGGGGTGTGCTGTATTATAGTAAATACAGTGCATTTATGCATTTTCAGAACAGTGGAGCTCTGCGTTAGCAATTTTGGCTTACCAGCTAGCTCTGCCATACTCTTGTAAATATGCCCCTTAGGGCCTGATTACGATCTTGGTGGACAGGATTAATCTGTCACAAATGTGATGGATAACAGGCACACAACTCACATTTCCTTGCCATCCGATCAATGACCCTATCCTTTCCAGGCCACCAAAAATGACCAGCACCAAGCTTTCATTGCAGACACACCGGGATGTCCTTTATGCACAAGTTTAAGAATCATTTCTTGTTTCCTTTTAGAAGGGACACACTTCCTTTGAACAATTAAATCACGTCCATCTCAAGTTCCTCTTTTACATTGTACATTGATACCAATACAGGTCTGACTTCCCTTATGCAAGAATAACGCAACATGCTGTGCGTCTGGAAAGGAGTGACATTTCGCTTCCTTCATTGTTGGATTTTTGATTACGTGACCAGGGTGGAACACGTTTATCCCGGCGGCACGCCAGTAGTACAAATTTACATTTTTAAGGCAAAGAACAACGAGTTTGGTGTGCACTGTACCACTTTTTGAATTTAGTCATATGTCTGCCCTAACTAAAGTAGCGCCCAGTGTATTATTATGAAAACCGAGTATTTGGAGACGGCACACGTGGTCCAGGGGGGAATCCAGCTGACCTGTGTGGCCCATGGCAGGGGCAGAGCACAGTCTCCTACGCCGTGAGGGGAACAGCTTGTACCATCGGGAGTGCCGTGAGGGCAACGGCGATGGTTACCACCTGAGAACCACATTACCTAGCAGCCCCGGGGACGGCGCACATCGCACGCATCAGCAGCACGCCCGGAGGCGCTTCATAGAGCGCAACCCCGAGGAGGTCCAGGGGGGAATCCAGCTGACCTGTGTGGCCCATGGCAGGGGCAGAGCACAGTTTCCTATGCCGTGAGGGGAACGGCTTGTACCATCGGGAGTGCCATGAGGGCAACGGCAGTGGTTACCACCTGAGAACCACATTACCCAGCAGCCCCGGGGACGGCGCACATCGCACGCATCAGCAGCGTGCCCGGAGGCGCGTCATAGAGCGCAACCCCCACTCGGGAGAAGCCCGGGCAAAGGGCGGGCCGTCTGTGGCCGTCCTGGGCAGGAAGAGGCAGGGCAGGGCCACACCTCTGACATCTGCAGCTACAAATGGGTAAGCGAAAGAAAACACTGACTATGGAGGAGGGCGAAAAAAATGCCAAAGTGCCAAGACACTCTAACTCTATATTGACTTACCTCTCTTCTGCTGTGGGGGCCTTAACTAAGGAGATCGCTAATACTGAGCATGAACTGGGGCTGTCACCTCTTTCCCCCTCTAACATCGTACTATCTCATCCTTTGGAGGCCGATGCCTTAGCTTCAACCAACTCACCCGCAGTACCCCTGGAACCTGTTGTAACTATAGTAAATCCCCCCTTCCCTGTCCTATGAGCAAGGATATCACTCCTGCCCTGCCCACGAATCCCATAAGACAGAACCCCCAGACGGCACCTCAACCAGCTAGGCGGAAGAAGGGGAAAAGCGTTAACACGCCCATCACTTCTAGTGAAAAAGCGGACCTTCTAGGAGATAAATTGGAGGAACTCTTTGTAGCCAGGATCAAACCTCTACTTGTGGGAATTGCTAAAGACATTGTGGACACTTTAAACACTTGTCTGGAAGGCCTTTTAAAGAAATGTTCCCTCATAGACAGACTTGTAAATTCCATACCCCCCAATATTGTCTCATTTAGTAAGGGATCGATTGTGGATGGTGTAGGGAGCTTGGAGTCACCGGGTAATACGCTTACTACACAGCCACCAAGTAGGGTTGTGCACAAGGGTGTTAGTTTACAGGTCACCAAACCTGCTTCCCCTCGTACAATGGCCAGTGCTTCTAACACGTTGGACCAAATATCCTCTCTGCCTCAGATGAGCCCACCTGCCCACAGGAAAATGACCCGAAGCACATACAAACTTAATCTACCTCCAGAGGCGTCCCCACTGGTAGCAGTGTTTATCGGGATCCCACCACTTATGGAGGGGGAGAGGGAATCAACCCGGGATCTTATGGTTAAGGTGAATAGGTGGTGCGCAGAGAAATGTTGTGGGGAAAACATTGCAGACATGATTATCCATGCAAGGAGGGTGGGTTGGATCGGTAAACAACCAAAAACCACGCAAGGGGACTGTGTGGTAATAAACTTTTGTAGGGCCGACCTGGCTGATAGGCTGTTCTGGGACGGCTCGGCGATCTCTTTTATGGACCATCTGAGACCCGTTCCCTTGGGTTTTTTCTATCAACCCCCAGCCCGCACCAAACAAATAACTCACTACCAAGCAAGATGGCAAGGCTTGAGGATATCACAGTGGAGGAGTAAGGTTCAAGATAACACAAAAACACAATTCTTAATGGAACCTAGTGCCCTGCAGATACCTCGCCCCCCAGGTTCCCCAGGGTCAAGTAGAGGGCGGAGGGTTGGTCACGAGCAATAATTTTGCCCTCTTGTCCGGCTTGGACGACACAGATTGACTACCTAATGAAGCTTTAATACCTGTTGAGGGGGGTAGCAAGTCAAATGGGGTTGCAGCATGTAAAATCCTCAGTTGGAATGTCGCAGGAATTAGATCTAAAATTGGCGACATTGAATGGTCTAGATTTGTTTCTGAGCACAACGTCATTGCCCTACAGGAAACTTGGGATACCTCATCCTGCTTTTGGCTGGATGGGTTTACGAGTTTCCCCGTAGCCGCAACCCCCAGTAATGCAGGCAGAGTCAGGGGAGGCCTTTTGACTCTATTTTCACTAGACCTTAAAGGGCCGTTAAGGCAGATTGAATATGACTCTTCAACTTTTTAATTGCTGAAAGGGAAATTAGTCCCACAAAGAGTACTTGTTTATACATTTTTATAATTCAGGAAATAGGGATTGTTGTGGTAATAATATTGCTGCCCTAGATTCCTTCTTAAATTCAGTCAGTCATAATACTCATACAAATTATGAATATGTGCTTATGGGCGATTTTAATATCCACCCTTGTGAACTTATGTGTGGCTTAACCGACCCTATGGGGGTTACGGGACCTGAGGGACCCCACTTCGAGCATACTAAATCAGGCGAAGAGTTGGAAGAACTTTTGGCTAATTTCAATCTTGCAGAACCCACGAATACGGAAGGGGAGTCTAGAACACCTACCTTTAAGGGACAGTCCCAGGTACAATAATCAATTATATATTTGTGACCCCAGTTATCTCTAACAGGGCAATTTTTTACTGCACAGTCCCCTCTCCCCTTAGTGACCACAATCCTGTTCTCTTGGAGGTCGCTTGGGGGGACTCCATTGGTCCGATGCCGGGGCAAATCAATACAGGGCTTGCTCTACGCACAATAGACCAGGGAAGAAGGCTCAAGTGGGCAAATGTGGTTCCTAACATTTTTTATGTTGATATTTTCCCGCAAATCGAGGATCAGGTCACGATCTGTCAGAACCCAGACTCCCAAGATCATGAGATAATGGATGCCTTCCAAACCATTTGCAGTAAAATTTCTTCTAACCTCACAGCTAAATTGAGGAAGGGGGAAAATAAACATTGCCGCTGGTTTGATGCCTCATGCTCGAAAGCCCATAAATCTTTAAAGGCGGCGCTTAAAACACCTAGCGTTCATGGACCTCTCCACGGCCTTCGACTTGGTGAACAGGTCTAAGTTGTGGGACATCCTTCTGAAGATTTGGATTGATGAGGCACTGGTGAGGTTCATGGCTTCACTCCAGCAAGAGCTTTTTGCAGTTGTGCGGGTCACAAAAGAAGGTAGATGCACGTCCCGTTTTAACTCCATGCGAGGGGTCAGGCAGGACTGTATACTGGCCCCCCTGCTTTTTACAATCTATATCAACGGCCTAGGTAGCCATCTGGATGGAGTGGCCAGAGACGTTCCGCATGTAGGAGAAGTTAGGGTCCCTGCTCTCCTATACGCGGACGACGCGGTGCTGATAGCCCGCACCAGCGTCTGCCTCCAGCAGCTCCTGGACGCCGGTGCACATTCATGGACCAACTAGACTTGAAGGTTAATTCGAACAAGTCACATACCATGGTTGTTGGCCACCAGAGGAAAAGGGCCCTGGTAAAAACCTTCATATGTAAGGGCGAAGTTGTTTCTAGTGTTTCTGTTTTTCCCTACCTGGGGGTGCTTTTTGACAACAAGGGTACCTGGGGCCCGCAGGTAAGAGCCAAAAGCCTGGCGGTGACCAGGACATCAACGGCCCTTTTGGGTTTTGCTAAAAGGCTGGGTTCTAGACCGATGGAAGCCCTTTTAAAGGTCTACAACAGCAAATGTTTTTCAGTGGCACTGTATGGCGCACCATTATGGGGTTATGTATGTATGGAATCTATCCAAAAGGCGGAAAATAGATTTTTACGCTCCCTCTTGTCCGTTCCCCAGTCGACACCAACCTTCTCCATACATGCAGAAGTTGGTCTGGATTACGTTAATGACAGGTTAAATTTGGCACCTTTAATTTACTGGCTTAAGACATGGCTCAATAAAGAACTAACCCTTAATCATTTGATAATGAAGGAAGTCATGTCTTTGGATCATAGCAGCAGAATACCGTGGATGGCCTACCTGAAGAAGTCCTTTATGGAACTGGGCCGCCCAGAACTCTTTACAGACCCCTCTGACATTATGAAACAAGATGTAGATACCATTAAAAAACAATTTATGTTAAGGGCAAGAGTGTGTCGAGAGGAAAGGGAACTGCAAAAGCCTGCAGTGAGACGGCACTATTTGCTAGTGAATTCCATCGCACTAGATCCATATCTATGTTTTGTCACTAAGTCATTTCACAGGTTCCTTTTAACTAAATTTAGATTTAATCTAATACATTTTTACTTGGGAAGTTTTAACACATGGGCGAAACCAGAGTCAGCACCGCCCTGCACTTGTGATAATTTTTCTGTACAAGATACCATGCACTTTATTATGTTTTGTGATTTCTTTTCTGATCAGAGAAAAAAATATTTGTTACCCATTCTAAGGGAAGCTGGCTTCTCCCAGGTTAGACCAGCCATGTTTTATCTCCAATCATTGTGCAACATCCGTATCACATTTTGTATGGCAAACTTTTTAGTGGCGGCGGCTAGATCAAGATCACGTAAGACATTATAAGATTTCCCCGTATAAATTGTTTTTTATACTCCTTTTTATAAACCTGTTTTTAGCTTATATACTTCTCCACATGAATTCGATTGATATGAAATTGTTTAATTGTGTTTTACTTGTACATAAATGCTTTATTCTCTATGTATGATTTTTAACTAAATCGAATAAAGATTTGTTGACTGACTGGCTGACTGACTGACAACAGTCTAGTTCTGCAGAATTTCAACCACGCCACAAACAGAATATGTTCATTAATAGCTTGTGGTAAGCCAAAATTGTGAACGCTGTGCTCCACCATTCCACAAATTTGCTGCCCCATACATTATTCCTGCAATGCTCAATAACCCACTCACAAGTGAGTAAATCACTCTCCATAACTGCATACTGGTGTTCTGTCTCATTAAGAGTGTGAGATGCAAAAGTGACATTCCACTCTTCCTTACTGCTCCTCTGTGATAGCACTCCCCCCGAAACCATATAAACTCGCATCTATAGTAATGATACCCTCTTTCCTCATACAAAATGGTTTCAAGGTAGGTGCCTTTACAATATCACATTTTATATTCTCAAATTCCATCTGCTGCTGATCCAACCATTTTGTCTCAAAAAACCTCTAAGAGGTTCCATCTTGGTAGCAAAATTGTCAATTAATTTGCTATAATATTCGCACATACCAGCAAATGGTGTCCCATGTTGATAGAACCAGGGGCCTTCACAATAGCCTCAACATTGAATTTCTTCTGACTAGCCCCATCACCAGACAAGGCAGTGGTGGCTGGTGACATTTGAAAGTGGTGAGGCGTAAAAGTTGGGGCTGATTTTTACGTACTGAGCGAGTGCGGCCGACATAAGATTTGTTCAGCCTATGCATTGTTCACCCAATGGTCCACCATTCATTTCTCCATGTTTCTATCATCCACTGCATTCATCTGTTCATCCATCGGTCCTTCTAGAGACTCTCCCATTTGCTCATCCATCCATGTATCCATTCTCTAGAAAATCTTCTAGTCATTTGTCCATCATTTGGAGCATTCATTCATGTATACATTCACTCATCCTTCTGGACACACTCTCCTGTAACTCTTCTGCCCACTCATTCCTCCATGTATCCTTTCATCACAGGTGAATCACCAGAGCACACAGCCATCTTCAGATAACCTCCCTTCCATCCACCCATCCCTCCATCTCAATGAAAGTGTATATTTGCTTTTCTGTATTTGAACCAGGTTCTCAAATAGCCTGTTCGCCAGACAAGCGGAAACACAATATTTGTATCAGATCACAACACTATTCAGTTATGGTGAGATCTTAGCATTATGAAAGCCTTTGCGGGCTGATGGAGACTGAATATGTCACGGTAAAGATGATAAACAATGATTGAGAGCTTTGTGCACTTATTTAGGAGACCATGACAGCACAAAACCTTCCACCCAGACTGTTTGGCTGCAGGTACAGCCTATATATGCAGTGGGATTATGGAGAGCCGGTCAGAGCAGCCAGGGGGGTTGGGGCAGAGAGAGGAGAGAAGAAAAGCGAGGGAGGAGGAAAGAGAGAGCATAGTAAAGAGAGGGAGGAGGAGTGAGGTGAAGTGAATGGATGAAAGATCGAGAATACAGTCTAGGGGAGCAGGTCTACAAAGGAGAGAGACCTGGGGAATAGGCAGGTGAGAACAGGCCAAGCAGTCACTGAAAAGGGAACGAGTGTGACAAAGGAGATGAGCGGGAGCATGAGAGAAGAGAGAGTTGAGAGGAAGGGGAGTGAGAGGGGCGGATCAGGTTACACCAGAAGGAACACATCTGAACATGGAGTATTGTGCGCCATTAAAATTTGGAAACATTAAAATCAAATCCGAACCTAATCTAGCAAGCTTCGAAGCACTGACCCGGTGCAGTGTATGGCACATGGCTACCGTCGCTCACCTAAGTCTGTGCATTCCAGCGCCTCTTCATGCCGTGCTGCTTTTGCTTTAAAGGAGTGGGATGTTGTGAAACATTCCATCATGATAACGTCCTTACTCTGCCTGTAGCAGTTTTGTGCAAAAACCATCCTACCTCCTAACAGTTCTTCTTCAGGTGTAGTATACACTGCAACTCAAGATTTGCATTAACTGGCTTTCAAAGAAATCCACAGCACCTTCAATTCACTTCACTTAATCAAGAAAATAAGCTTTGGATATAAATAAAAACGACCCAACTGTGTCCTATCAGTGAGCCGGGTTAAGTTCTTGTTTTGAACCCCTCCCCTGAATGAAGGCAGGCAAGGTTTGCAATGGCTTTACTTCGGCATTTCTAGCGATCACTGGGGCTTACCAAGGCAGACTCTGAAATTGCCTCAGGCCGAATCTGAGTCCAACTCATGTACATGTGATTCAAGATACCTTTGAAAACCGAAGTGTTTTGATTTGTCTCTGAAAGAATTCAACACTCCCGGCGCCTTGACTGCGGGTTTTCAGGCAGGGTTCAACACGCATCGGTCTGGAGTCTGGCTCCCTGCTGTACTATGGCAAGTCTGGTACAGAGCTTTAAGTAACTGAACGGAGAGCGTAGCACTTTATAAAGAGTCTTAATGCATAAATGAATAAGTTAATGGCACTGTAGCCTTAGGTGAAGGGTCATGTAGTCCCCAGGCTGTAGGCAGAGCTGAGCAGGTAGGCCCTCGTCTTCAGCAGGTGATCCCACCCTTGAACTCATGTGAGGGAACCGACAGGGACCGGACCTGTCAATCAATCAATCAATCACGGCATTTGTATAGCGCACTACTCACCCGGGAGGGTCTCAAGGCGCTGTGGATGTGTGTATTGGCAGAAGTGCAACATGGCTACATTTCCAGAGGCCAGAGTCCTGCTGCTAGGGCCTCCCAGGCCTGCAAAAATGAGGGGTGCGTGAAGTCCTGAAGCCTTTCTATTCCAAACGTCACTCCGTTTGAAAAACGAAACGAGCAGATACCAAAATGGTAAGAAAAAGAGAGGTGAAGAGAAAGTACAAATAGCAGAAGAGGGTAAGGACAGGATGGAAAGAGAAAGGAAAAGAGAAAGGAAGTGGGAGTAGTCAGAGGACTGAGAGAGAAGGAATGGAAATGAAATTGGAAAAGAAAGAGCTCAGGTGAGTAGATAATGGGAGATAACAGGAAAGGGGAAGAGCAATGGAGTGAGAAAGAGGATACATAATTGAGATGAAGAAAATAATAGAGTGCATGTGAGGGTGCAAGAGACATATGAGTTGTATACATGTTTTATGCCAAAAGTGTTTGGAGACCGTGCAATATTCGAATTGCTTATCGGCCATTTCTAACAACCCGTGACATAAGATGCTACATACAGCCCATTTGGCTGGTATTTTTCTCCAGTGAGGTGGCACCACTACCCGCAGTGACCAGCTGACACACACAAAGACTGAGACTGAGGTATGCATCGCTGGACTGCAGCCTCAGTCCCGCACCCACACGCAGTAAGAATGCCCGTTGCGGGGCGCGGGGGGAGCGGGGAGTTAAATATAAAAAGGAAAACGTACTTACCTCACAGCCGGTCTGCGCCACCTCTGCTCACCTTGGCGCCTTCACGTCGGCACTGGAATGGACTGGCAGCCACTCTCAGCCAATCCTGGCACTGCCAGCAGCACCAGCAATGGCTTAGGGCATGGTTATTCTTCGCCCGCCGCCTGCCCATTAGGAGACCGAAGGACTCCTAATGGGCATGCGCAAACAAGTTAAAACACAAGTGCACATGACTGGGCACGGGCAAAAAATGTGCCCTCCGTCCCCACTCATGCGCACTTGTGTTGTGCTGCTGCCTGTTGCCCCCCACTGGTCTGACAATCATGTCAGTCAACATGACGCCAGACCGCCCACCCCCTTCAGACTCTGAAGGGGTGGGCGGTCCTACGTCATGCTGACTGACAGGATTGTAAGTTCTCCCTCTGCGTCTTTAAACTTAAGTAAACGGATTCAGTTTACTTAAGTTCAAAGACGCCGAAGGAGCTGCGCCCAGACGCCCCACTGGACGCACCGCGCCTGAGACAAGGTGTGCCAAGATACTTTTGACATCTTACATTTATGCCCCATAAGTGTCAGCCCTTGTGTAGCCAACCTGTTACATACTTCAATCAAATGCTTCATGTGTTCTTCATTCCTAAAAAATATTAAGATGTCATCCTGGAAGCATTTTAAATACAGATCAACATCTCTGAAGATGTGAAACATCAACCTCTGAAAAGCTGAATTTGCAGAAGCCAACCCAAATGGCATCCTGGTGTATTGCTACAAACCTTGAGGAGTAATGAAAGCTGTTAAATGTCTTGATTCTTCAGACGATTCAATCTGATGATACGTGGACCTTAGGTCCAATGATGCGAAAACTTTAGCACCTTCCTCATTGATGTTGGGTAAATTATGAAAGTAAATTATTAAATTCCCAATCAACGCTCTCAGATCCACGCACACCTCAGCTTTGCACACCAAAACAATGACAGAACCCCCTTCAGCTGACTCAATAGCCTCAATTATGTCATCACTGACCAACTCGTTCAGCATGAACCTCAATTTATGTCTCACGTTAATGGGAACCCCTCGCAATTTCTGCTTAAATGGCACTACATTGTTTTTCAGTTTGAACTTGGGCACAGAATCTTTTAATTTCCTTACATTTTCTGTGAAAACATCCTTATTTCATTCTTTCACAAGCATCTCTTCTTCATTTCCCCCAAAAAGATAATACTTGTTTATCACAATCTTCAATCAACAAAACTGGATCTCTACAGCGGGGATTCAAAATTATACCCATTTTCCACTGGTCTCTCCAGCTCAGCACATTCACACCCTTTACTGCAACATATAGCTTGATTTGAGTACATCTCCCTTTAAACTCTTTGGGGCTTATTTATGAGCCTCTTGCAACACTTTTGCGCTACCAATACGTCATTTTCCGTGATGCAGCGGCGGCATAAACAATGCTCCACATTGTGCCATATTTACAAGGTGATGCATCTAGGTAGATGCGCCACCTTGTAAAGCCATGTGCCACATTATACTTGCATCAGGTATAATGTATGCAGGGTGGGCATTCCCACGCATAAAAGCCTTGTAGGAGTGGTGCAGTGAATATATCACATTTCGCAGCGCCACTTCTAGGACACCACTGCGTCAAACCCTTACACCTGCCTCATAGCAGGTGTAAGGGTGATACAGTGCTATGTGCGTGGACCTGCCTTATGCATTGCTGGAGTTGTGTCATACATGCGACAGCTCCAGCAATGCGTGACGTTTGCGCCGACAGATATGTCAGGATTACTGACACATCTGTCACTCCTTGCGAAATGGACACCCCGTACAGTAAATACAGCGCATTCGTCGTGTCGCAAGGAGATCACAGTGTATACTGTTGCATCGCTGTTTTCAAGCAACAATGCAGCAGTTTTCATAAGTAAGCCCCTACGTTAACACACAAATAACTATCCGTTTCAATAGTTGAACTCTCAAAACTCTCTGCTACAATGTCAGATGGTTGCAACTGTTCAACTTTTCGCATTTCACCAAACTTCTCTTTGTAATATTCTCTGTTGATGATTGTCCAGGAAGAACCCAAATCTACCATGAGATCCAATTCCACCCCAAGAACACGTACTACACACTTAGGAGAGTTCTTAACACTTTGCTCACTGGAGGTTGCCTCACAATCTAATACAGACAACACAATGGCTTTACTATTGTCAAGCAATTTTTCGCACTCACATCCAGGTTTGACAGCACACCGCTCAGCAGTGCACGATACTTTTCCACATGCTTGACTTGTACTTCTCCTTACATCCCTGAAAACATTTGTATAATTACCCACTCTTTCACACGTTTTGCAGTCTCTTCTGATTGCGGGACATCCTACATGGAGACAATGTGCGCTCTACTGCCACATCTGTAACACATGCCAGATTGTCAGGTCTATCAGATGTCCTCACACCTCCAAAATTGCTTGTGCGAGGTCCACTAGAACTTGCATGGAATGATTCAGGGTGATGTTCATCTGTACGTTTCACAACACACACCTCTTCAACACTCTCCTCATGCATGCTAGCGTTCTTGAAAGTGGCCATCCACTTTTCAGATGGTTTTAATGCTTTTGCTGTTGGAATAGCTTCTGCCAATTTGGGATCCTCCATGACTCATAATTGTTTGTGAATCTTTTTGGTCCTCACATGTGCATTAATCTGGGACCTAATAATTTCGTCTGTCATAATACCAAAATTGCAAGGCATGCACAAATACCTCAAAGGAGTCAAAAGGCCATCAAATGAATCACCCTCCTCCTGAGCTCTGGTGTAAAATATTAACCTATTTAAAGCAATTTTTGTAGTTGGTATTAAATCTTTGTTCTGTCTTTAAAATAGCTTATTTGTAGGCATTCAATTCCATTTGAGCATCAGGTGGCATGACTTGTAGTAAGGCTCTAAAAAAAACTTGACTTTCTGAACCAAGACAGTGTAAAAATATGCATTTGTTTCCACTCTGCACCCATGCGTTCGCCATCTATTGTCCTCATGTAAGTCAGAAACTCTTCCTCCCATCTTTGTAAAATGTTTGCTGGTGGATTGACCTGCATTGAGTCTCTTGGTAACACACTTCACAAAGACCGGAAACAAAATAATCTCCAATATACCAGTCATGATATAAGTAACACAATATTGGCAAAATAAATACCAAGATGGTCTTATGGAATTTTGTGTAAAAAGGAGGGACAGCTGCAAATTAAATGGCTTGAGTTACTTACAGGAGATTAAAGAATAGGGGGATAAAATATGCAAGGCAAGATATACATGCACAATCTGTCTTTTGCTAACAAGGCCCTGAGAGAATGTTTAAGGAAAGCATTGTTTCCATTCTCCCTCTCTTCAGTGTCTGTGTCTCCAGTCTCTAGTCCCAGGAATGTAGGCAATACTACTCGGCTGTGTGGAGAGGCTGTCCTCATCCTCCATCTTGTGCCATGCTAAACTACAGACATCCACAATGGATTCCACTGGCCCCAGTACTCAGAGTCATTCTACATACAGAGCCCTCTTACCATACATGTGCTACACATCCACTACACATGCATGATATGCACACAGGATGTCAGCACAAGGTTCTGGGGATTCACATTACAAGAGGGATCAGTAGGCCTCACTCTCTCTGGCACAGAGAAAAAGTTCAGGTCACACTAAACATTCACAAAGCACACTGCCACCACCACTTTATGTGATTCACCTGGGGCACAGGCAGTAATCCTAGGCCCGCCATGAGGGCACACTTGGTTCTGCATCTCACATTGCCAGAAAAAGGGTTAGACCTCTGTGCACCTGCTAGATTAGTGTGATGCCAGGGCCTCACAAATCGTTAGGATTCCAGTATCACATGCAGTCTGGCTTCCAGGCAGGGTAGGTGTTATGAAGTTAGCATACTAGTAGTTGGGAGTGGGCGGAGCTAGGGGGGCAGAGGAAGAGGAGGAGCGGACACAGGAAAGGGCAGTTAGAGTAGGGACAGGGCATGAGCAAGATGTACTAAATAAAGCTCCAGTTTAGATAGCACAAAGTGTCTGTGTTTATTGTAGCACAATGCTACAACTGGCGACGAGGGTGGGATAGAGCAAGCCCCACTGTGTGCAGAGCCTCACAAGGACGCCCTGTCCCGAGCAGCTTCGAAAACGCTGCTGAATGGAGCCACGCTGCCGCCTGAAGGACGAGGCCAGCAGCTGTTAAGATTGCCCTTCAAAGTCTGTGAGGGAGCAGAGGGGCCGAAGAAACGAGAGCTGAACCGCTCGAGAGCCAAGCAGTCGATCGTGTTAAAACGCGTCTCATGCTGGAAGCGTGTGCCCTGGGTGAGTGGCCCGTGTGCAGAGATCGGGAGCCCACTCCGACCCTGTACTGTGCCCAGGAAGGAAGAAGAAGTGCCCCAGAGCCGTGTACGGCGTCCACGACGTGCCGCCAGCAAGCGCTGCTAAGAGCGCTGCAATTTGAGCCCGGGCGCTGGTGGAGATTGGAAAACCTCACGCCTAATGCGTGAGGTTTGGCAGGTCGTCGGCGCGAGAGAGCGGGAACTGTGGAGGTGAGCTGGGAGCCCACCCCAATCTCACCTGATGTCCATAGTGGCTGATGAGGAGTGAATCCTGGCGTGGACTGCCCCAGAAGCCGACCGCCGGTGAGTCCTGAGTGACCTCGAATGAATGAGCCTGGAGAACCAGCCTCGTGTGTGCCTGCAGTGACGGCGGCCATCTTGAAGTCAGGCGTCTGGGAAGGACAACCCTGTACAGAGTGAAGGCGGCCATTTTGAAGTCAGGCACTGGTAAAAGAAACAAGCATTGGCCAATAAACAAGCATTGGCAACAGAAATAAAACAAGCACTGGTAAACAAACAAGCATTGGCGACAGAAATAAAACAAGCACTGGCAAAGAAACAAGCATTGGCAAATAAACAAGCATTGACACCGGAAGTCAAACAAGCACTGGCGAGCAAACAAGCATTGGTATCTGCAATTAAACAAGCATTGATAAGTAAGCAATCAGTGGCAAGCAAGCAAGCATTGGCAAGGAAACAAGCATTGGTGAAACCAAGTGAGATTGCTGCAAAATGTCCGACGAAGACAACACTCAGCCTCCAACAAATGACGCCAGTCCCCAGGCCACAGGTGGGTCACTCCTGCAGGTGCCCGCGCCTCTCAAGGTGACAACTGGAGGGAGTATGGGTCCCAGATGGCAGGAATGGCTGGAAGAGTTTGAAGATTACGTTGAAGGATCGTACATTGTAGGGGACAAAAAGAAGCTGATTGCCCTGCGCAACCTGGCGGGGCGAGAGATAGTTAAAATAATCAAGGACCTTCCTGCTACTGACACGGATACTTACGACAAAGCACGTGACGTTTTGAATAAAAAAATGTCTTCACAAAAGAAATGTAGACTACGAACGCCACACGTTCCACTCCGCTCGGCAAGGGAAGGATGAGCCCATGAGTGCCTTCATGATGCGTCTGCGGAAACTGGCCAAGCACTGTGAATTTGATAATTTCTCAACAGATGCCGCTATCAAATCACAAATAATAGACGGATGTTATTCTGATCAACTTCGGAGGCGCCTACTGAGAAAAGTACATGAACTAGATGACATAGAGGAGATGACACGAGTTTATGATCAGGCGGAGAAGTACGCAGCCGATATTGAAACAGAACACAAAGGGAGTCATGAACAAGTGCGACGTGTGCACGCCAAAAGCGACAGTCGAAGGAGCTCAAGAGACAGACAATGGAGGTCGCACACGTCTTCCCGTCAAGAACAATCAAAATATCAGCGACGAGAACCATGGAAGAAGAGAGAAAATCGGAAAGAGTGAGGAAATGTTACCGATGTGGGTATGATTACCCTCATGTGGACAGCTGCCCTGCCATGGGTCAGAGATGTCGGAAGTGCGGTCGAACTAACCATTTCGAAGTGATGTGTGGGGACTACAATAAGGAGAAACGAAGTGGTACCACAAGGACACCACGATCTGACACACGAAGCAGAGCCCCAAGAATGTCTCGGTCTGACACCCGAAGACACCATGCGCGAGCTGTCCAAGACCAGACGGAGCAGTCCTCGGGGTCGCCGCACTCTAGCAGAGAGTCACGTCGGTCCAGGTGGGAGCGGAGGTCACCCTCCAGAGAATCCAGACCGTCGTCCCGAGACTCAGCATACACCATCGAGTACCTGAACCTGGCGGCAGATCCGGACCAGCTTAAGAAATACCCTCGGCTGGATATCAAAGTTGGCAATCACGACAAAAAGTTTGTACTAGACTCTGGTGCATCCTTAAACTACATTCCAGTCACCGAATACGAAAGAATGAGCCCACGGCCTCCTCTGACATTTGCACCTGTGAGAGTCTTCACGTGGATGGCCAAGAAGCCACTTCCCTGCCTGGGGAAGTTCTCGACGACTCTTAAACATGACAACACAACCATATCAGCGGTCATCCATGTCATCAAGGGCCCAGAGGCAGACTGTCTATTGAGCTTGCCAACCGCTGAACGGCTTCACCTAGTAGAAATTCTTTTCAAGGTCAGCGACAACCAAGATGTGACTCGCCAGTTTCCCGGATTGTTTCAGGGATTGGGCAAATTGAAAGACTGTCAGGTGCGACTGCATATTAATGAACAAGTCAGACCCGTCGCCCAACACCCTCGACGGGTACCATTTCATCTACAGACTGCTGTTGAGGAAGAACTCCAGGATCTGTTAGCCGCAGATATCATCGAGCACACTGATGGCCCGACCCCATGGGTATCACCAGTAGTTATTGTCCCAAAGAAGGGCACGGCCAACAAAGTCAGACTCTGTGTAGACATGCGCCTGCCCAACACTGCAATTGAAAGAGAGCGACACCCGGGACCACATTTGAGCGATATGATCGCAGCGCTTAATGGGGCCACCGTGTTTTCCAAGTTGGATTTAAATAAAGGGTACCATCAACTGGAACTGGATGTAGGGTCAAGATATATCACCACCTTTGCAACCCATCTGGGGTTGTTTAGATATAAAAGACTGAGCTTCGGAGTTTCCTCAGCGGCCGAAATATTTCAGGAAACAATTAGGCAAGTCATTCAAAACATTCCTAACATGCTCAACTATAGCGATGACATCCTTGTCTATGGTTCTGATGTACGAGAACACGATATCGCACTCAATCGTGTCTGTCATGCCCTATTGGAGGCAAACCTGACTCTGAACAAAGAGAAGTGCGAGTTTCACCAGGCCACACTGAAGTTCTTTGGACATATCTTTTCTGGAGCTGGCATGAAGCCTGACCCTGACAAAATTGTGACCTTAAACAACACCAAGAGTCCCCAAGATGTCAGTGAACTCAGGTCGTTCCTTGGAATGGCCAGCTATTGTGATCGTTATATTAGGGACTACGCAACGATCAGCCATCCCCTCCGCATGCTAACCAAACAGGGTCAACCATTTGAATGGACTCCCCAATGTGAGCAGTCATTCAAGGAAATCAAGAAAGCGGTGGAATCAGCGGATCACCTGTCATACTTCAACCCAAAGTGAAAGACTGAGATAACTGTGGATGCCAGCCCCGTGGGGCTTGGAGCGATCCTGGCACAATATGAGAATGACTCAGATCAACGCCGTATCATTGCCTACGCGAGTCGTAGTCTGACTGACCCGGAACGCGCCTACTCACAGCCCGAAAAGGAGAGCCTAGCCGTAGTATGGGCATGTGAACATTTTCATGTTTGCATATATGGCAAACATTTCACTTTAATTACAGACCATCAAGCTCTTATCACCATTTATGGAAACCCACGATCCAAGATACCCCACGAGGATTGAAAGGTGGGGCCTACGGTTACAGGAATATACTTTCACCATAATCCACAAACCAGGGAAGTCTGAAAATCCAGCGGACTACATGTCCCGGCACCCACTTCCATCGTCAGCTTCCAATTCATCCATCGCAGAAGAGTACATTCATTTTGTGACTGACCGAGCTCTACCTCCAGCTATCCCCATGGATACCATTCGGGAGAGTACGGCACAGGACATCATCCTGCAGAAAGTCCTTCACAGGGTTCGAAACAATCGATGGAGACACGACCCTCAGGATGAGAATGCCGACTCCTCGGTCCAACGTGAAATGCAGGCCTTCCGGCATGTGAGTGGCGAACTGTCGGCCACCACTGATGGCATACTGTTGCGAGACCAGAGGATTGTAATCCCCACTCAACTGAGACAAGGAGTGGTTGCTCTTGCACATGAAGGGCATCGGGGGATTGTGTCAACCAAACGAGCACTAAGGGAACGAGTGTGGTTTCCATACCTCGATCAATTGGTGGAAGCCACCTTGAAGGATTGTCATCTCTGTCAACTCACTAGCAAGAGCGATCCCCCGGCACCACTACACATGACCACCCTACCCAGTGGTGTGTGGCAAGAGGTCGCTATTGATTTCTATGGACCCCTGTCATCTGGCAAATATGTACTGGCCATCATTGATGAATATTCTAGATATCCCATTGCATGCTTTGTACCGTCCACAAACGCCTCCAGTACTCTTAAAGTACTTGATGAAGTCTTTGCAACGTGGGGGGTTCCCAAGACAGTTAAATCAGACAATGGGCCCCCTTTCAATGGGAAAGACTTTGCAGCCTTTGCGAAACACCTAGACTTTCATCACCGTAGGATTACACCCCTCTGGCCACAGGCAAATGGGACAATTGAGAGATTCATGGCCACGCTCATAAAGACCTTCCTACATGCTACCGCGGAAGGAAGGGATCTGCAAGCAGCACTCAATGAAGTCCTCCGAGCTTACCGCACAACTCCTCACGCAATGACTGGCCAGTGCCCAGCGACCCTCATGCTGGGACGTCCCATGAGGAATCGCATTCCAACGTGGGATGGAGCCTTGAAAGCATCATCATCTGCAAAAGATCCACATGAAATAAGAGCAACTGACAAACGCAACAAAGGAAAAATGAAGGCCTACGCAGACCACCAGAGAAGAGCGAGGTCACTATCGTTACATGAAGGGGACCATGTTATCGTCAAGCAGGAGCCGCAGAAAAATGCCGACTGTCTATTCAAGGACGAACCATTGGTGGTCACGAAAAGGAAAGGAACTATGTTGACGGCGGAGTCCGAGTAGCGGCGAGTCACAAGAAACATCTCGCACTTTAAGAAACGGCCACACGATACCTCTAGAACCATGATGAGTGAAATGGACACTCCCAGTTCGGAAGAACTACATTCAGATGATCGTGAGAGCACTGCTCCGATCATTGAGACACTGAGTACTAATAGTCCGAGAGCCAGGTCGCCACGACCTCATCGTGACGTACGTCCACCCAAGAGACTGATCGTAGAGATGGACTGAGAAGTCAGTATGTTTTGTTTGTTTTGTCACAAAGGGGGGAGATGTTATGAAGTTAGCATACTAGTAGTTGGGAGTGGGCGGAGCTAGGGGGGCAGAGGAAGAGGAGGAGCGGACACAGGAAAGGGCAGTTAGAGTAGGGACAGGGCATGAGCAAGATGTACTAAATAAAGCTCCAGTTTAGATAGCACAAAGTGTCTGTGTTTATTGTAGCACGATGCTACAGTAGGGTGTGCATGCTTGTTTACCAGGCAAGAGATATTCCTGTCACAAGTTACCATATGCCTCCTTTGGTTCTGCATCAAGATTTTCACTGACATCTTCATCTCCCTTCTAGTGATGGGCAAAATCATGATTTTTTTTGTACAAATTTGCAGAAATGTACTTGCAATTATAGTGCGTAACAGCTGAACGTGTTCAAAAGTTACAAGAGAAACCTGCAGGAAACTGGATTGAGGAGGAAATATTTCTTGGCCAGCGATTTACCCTTCCAGAGAGGCAGTTTGTGATCAAACCTCTTGACTTTAAAGTCTCTTGCAGGTGGAAATCGTGCAAAAGTTTGCTCCTGTGTAAAAAAAAATTGTTAACTCCTATTCTACTAAATGCCAACTATATGTTAGTCACTATAGAGTATTATGTTTATATTTTTGACCGGACAGTCAAATATTTGTTATGCAATACCAGTATTCATATACCTTTTAATTTCAGAATTAGAGTTAGAATTACTTAAACGTGCATTATTAACTGAAGTTAAAGTCACAGCCCAGGAAAATATTGTATAGCCATACCTAGGTTTATCCTCAAAAGATCTCATATTTTCTTAATGATGCAGATATTTCTTTTAGAAGACAACTCATTATTTCATGAGCTGTGGCAGGAATTATTGATGTCAACCGATGGATGAAACTGTGTTGCTGTCAGCCACTGCATTAGAGGAGCTCAGCTATCTATCTCCCTTGCAAGGGAAAACTTTTCTACTTCAGACAAACCAATGGCAGCCCTGCTTACATTACTTACACTGGCATCTGTCCTAACCCGAAATGACTTTGCTGTGAATGCTGATGCTGCGGAAAAATGCGCTGCTGCGTCTGGTTTACTATCTTCTTTGAAATTGGCAGGTTAGGGTTTGTAGCCTTGCATAATAAGCTTTTGCCTCACAAAATATATTTTGAGACGAATTTCTGCAGTCAACCTTGAAATGCTCCATGCAGTCTAGTGTCAGTAATTTAGGCACCCACTGCGCACGCTCCAACAAACTTCATCATGTGAAAGTCAGAGAATTATAATGTGTGTATTGGTCCAAACGTACAGGACGACTTTACTGCTTACAAATAGCTGAATGACACGCAGGCACTGGGCTCCTGTTGAGCCACTGAAAATCCCTTCTGCTCGCCCTTGGTACTGGCTTCATTCAGCCTCTGAGTCACCCAGCGTCCTAGTCTCACCACCCTTAAATACACGCAACTGTTTGACACACACTTTAGAAAGGGATTATGAATCTGTTGTATTTGCAAAAGGATGTGTCAATGTTCTCACTATTTGTATTATGTTAAGCACTCGTGGGATATTCACACATTTTGTTTTATTTATTTGTGAGGTTTATAAAGTGCCAAGCATTTCATTGTGGTTATTTTAGAGAGGTAGGATTCTTGAACGAATTAATATATTTACATATGCTATTTGACCACCAGGGGTAATTTCCACCATTGCCCTCCACTCTTTCCAAGGTGGCCAGCAGGAGTACACAGCCATCATGCCAGTGTTCTGGTTCCATTTGCAGGCCCAGAAGCACCGGCTTTTGGGGAGTAGAGCTGTTTGCTGACACTATGGGGTTTTCTGCCTCAAAAGGACATTGGAAATTCAAGATTGTGAGGATGACAGGATCCATGTGGCTCATGGAGTCCAGAGAGACCCGCCCCCACCCCTCCAGTCTCCCAGGCATGCTAGAAAACCAGGCAAACTATCATCAGCCTAGGGGGTGACCCCTTTGTGATGCCTTGCACATATGGCAGCCCTGTCTAAAACATCTTGCCTGCCATTTAATAACCAGTCATTCTGTGGAGCGAAGGAGGGTCTTGTGGCTGTGCTGAGGACTGCAGGGTTACAGAGCAACCCACTGCATGACACTGCAGAACTTACCAGTCGGTTTCTTACTTTTGGGTTTTTATGTGCTATCCCTCAGATCACATAACTTACACTCATTGGAGAGACAGAAGAAAACAACTACTTAGATCAAGATAAAAAAACTGCGAATTTGACAAGTTGTACCAACAATCTGTCAGGCCTCTGGGTAGTTACGCGCTATATAAGTGCAATTTTTCATTTCATTTCATTTCAGTAGTGTCTGGATATGAAATAAACTCCTTCAAATAAAATTTGTCTTTGCAATAATTATTAACCCACAATTAACTTTACCCAACTACTTTTCCAGAGAGGATTTCAATCTCACCGGGGTGATGTCTTCAAAATAAAGACCGCTGCCATGATCCCACCAGGTTTCTAGCAAAAAGGGGGCATTAAAATTTGAGCCCAAAATAAGGCTGTGGAGGGCGATCCTATGTCTGATACCTGGCGGCGGGTGTGTAAAAATTCCGAAGGCACGGTGGATCCAACATACAATTACTTGCAATTACCAAAGAGTGGTGACTCAGAAGTGGATTCTTCTAAAAGGATCTTCTTTTTACAGATGGTTATTGGAGAATGGACAGGATCTTTAAGTAGCCTCAGCTCCCTCAGAGTCTCTCTTACAACGTTAGCAACAAAGTGGAGAGTATTTCGTTTTGGATGACTGTTCTTTGAGTAACTCACCTGAATTGGGCAGAATATCTATCCCCATGGCCTGGAAGGGCACAGAAGGGCTTGACTGTGGCACACCTTTGGTGCAGCACAAAGAATGTCCAGACATGAATCCAGAAGATTCATGGACCAGCGGTAATTCCAACAATCAAAGCAGGAAGAACAAAGACCCTGGAGCCACTCCAGGACAAGCAAGCAGTCAGACGATAGCAACAAACTATAACATTAAAAGACACAATTTCTTAAGAGAGTCCACACGAGGCGAGCACAATCTTAACACCTCAATTACAAATATACTATGCAATAAAGGGTAACATAATTTAAAAACAATTAAATGCATCAATGTATGAAGTAAACAGCAAGGACTGTATAGGAGCACTGGTTAGGAAATGTCACTAACTAAAACCATGACAGCTACCTATGTTGTGTGCAATACAGTGGAATGAATAAGTTGTGAAAAACCTAATTAAGGCCAGCAAGTAGACCAACAAACACTCTCAGATAAGTCTAAGCACCTTATTTTAGAGTTTTGTGGAGCAAGAACACCGGAGTAAATCAGCGGTGTTCCTGCCCTACCAAACCTGCGCTTCACCTGCTCTATTTGGGCTGGGGGGAAGCACAATAGACCCTATTCACAAAGGTAAACTCAAGCCAAAAGTATAAGCTTACTACTTTCAGTATTCACAACGGTAAGTTACGAGTGGAAATTCTGGCCCAACTGTGGATGTAAATATACTGCTCGTAACTCACCTTTGTGAATACCGAAAGTCACAAACTTAGATGTTTGGCCTAAGTTTACCTTTGTGAACACCGAAAGTGTTAGAAATGGGATTTCTGGTTGGCTGAGGCTTGCGCCAAAGCCAGGCAGAAACCACCACTCTAGTTAGGGCAAGGAAGTTACAGTCCAAAGATAACCCCTGCTCACCCCCTTGGCAACGTGACACGCGCAGTAAGGTTGATCCCGGAGGCAATGTGAGTTATGTATTTGCGCCCGCACCCACCAGCAACAACATTCCAGGCCCCTCACAATAGGAACTCCACACAAGGTTATATAAAAATAGCCTTTGTATTATCAGAACACATCAGAATCAGAATCACAGGATGTACATTGTGCCAACTGGCACGGGCAATATTTACAAAGGATTATGTACATGGGACAGGGCCACATGGACCACTGTCAGGAATAAGCACTTTTTAGACATAGCACTTAGAACATAGCAATTGTAAGAATAGCGTTTAGAACATAGAACAATTGTAACACCAAATAATCATGGTAGAACACAACCAGTAACCACTGGTAAATGGTAAGTACCACCTACGCAACTGTAACCACCTTAGGAAAATATCACTCAGGGAACCATGAACTCACTAGCATAACTATACTAGGAAAACAACCACCTAAGCATAAAAATACATTTAGGGGTATAGGCCAGAAGCTTTACACATGATGAATGAAAACACATTCAGAGGTGTCAGAACACAGGGTGCGCAAAACATACTACACACAGTCATTTCCTAACACCCAAAGCATTAGCGCATAAATCACATTTAGCACATAAATCACATTGGGGTCCAGGTTGCGCCACTGTGCCAAAACCTAAACGTAGCAGCTGCCCACTACTTGCTGGGCAGTTGAGGGACAAGAACAGGGCATAAAAAGCTGCAGCTGGCACTAAGTGCTGCGCAGCTGTGGGAAGGCCAAAGTAGGGGCGAAGGAGTGTGCCTCACTCCTGAGTCACATAGAGCAAGTCCCTAGGAAGCAAAACCTAAACGGAGCAGCTGCCCACTACTTGCTGGGCAGCTGAGGACAAAACTGCAACAGGGGCACTCGCTAGCCCACAGGGACAATACTGCGCCAACTGGGAGCCTTCTAGGCTCTGGAACAATGCTGCGGCCAAAATCACGTGGGAGCCTCGCAGGCTCTGAACAAAAACAATGCCCCCACATGTTGGAGCCACCTAGGCTCTAGGAAGAAACATGCCCCAAGCACTGTGGGGCCCACGGGGGCTCTGGGACAATACTGCACATGTTGGACACATCTGGCTCTGGATCAAATGTTGCCAATCTGGGGGAGCAGCCCACTGTCAACCGGGCCGCCCACCCAACAAAATGCCCTCGCAACGAAAATAGCACTACTGGGGGGGGGGGCGGGCACCAGCAATGTGCCCTGACGCCCCCCCTCTCCCCAAAGGAACACACAACAGGCCCCACTCATCAGCTCGACAGGACTCCTCTGGTCGGCAGCGGTGGGCGGGGCTCTCTCCTCATGAGAGCCCCGCCGTTGCATGGTGCCTGGCTTCACCCTGTCCCCCATCTCGAGACCGGGACTTTGAAAATGGAGCCCGCGAGGCTCCGGGCGCATTCTTCCTCTGGGGCTCCCCCGTAGTCATGGGAGCCCCGAAACTCTCCTGCTGCTTCCAGCGGCAGGCAGCATCTCTGGTCTCCCTCTCCACACGGGAAACTGGAAAGGCAGACAATGGCTTCCCCCAGGTAGGGGGAAGCGGAAACAAAGTCCTCCCGGCCCCACCTACATCCAGGCAGCTGGCCGGACTTCGGCTTCCGGTGCTTCTCCCGGGCCGCGGCGGTAACTAGGGGCACAGATGAGGGGTGGACTCCCTCGAAATTAAAAATAAACAGAGTGGTGGGCACCCGTATTGAAAATAATTAAATAAACGGGGTAGGCACCCGTTATGGTAAAAAATATCACGAAGATGCAGGGTGGGCACCTGCTTAAAGTAAAATACACAGCAGCATGGCAGACATGATGCAGGGTGGGCACCTGCAGTAAATAACGAAAAATAGCGGCAATGAGGGGTAGGCTTTCCCCGTGACAGGGCAAAGTAGAATAAAGCGCTTCCCAGGCGCTAGGGTAAGTAAAAGGTCCCTAAAGATAAAGAAGGGATCCTGGGCCAAGGAAAAGCCAGCTCCCAGCAAAGCAAGTCCCCCAGTCATCCAGACAAGGCAGAGGGGTCCCCAAGAAGTCTTCCAGCCTCCAGGGCATCCAGGGGCTGGGCAGGGCCCAGGGAGGCAAGCCTTCCCCTTGGCCCCAGCAGTAGCCCGCCCCTGGTAGATTCGAGTCAGGAAACAAGAACATTGAACATGAGGTCACAGCCTCATTTTATACACAAAAATCCCTTTGTCTCTAGGGTGCAGCGTGGGGGAAAAACAGACGCAGCTGGTTCTGGAGCACTTTGTTTTGCTCAGCCCCTCTTCCTATTCACAGGCTAGGCTAGGGTCATTAGTCGCACCACAGGGAGCGGAGCCAGCATTGTGTGGGGAAAGCCCAGCCCTATAGCCCTACTCAGGTCCCAGGTGCATTCCTCTCCAGCCATCAACATGCAGATCTCCCATTCACCACCAGGGCAGACCCATCCTGACTCGTGGATCCTGGCACACCAGCCAGCACCAGCCAATCACAAGCCAGCCAGTCATTTTAACTTTATTACACAGACAGGCCAACTTCTAGAAGTGGCACTTACACACTAGTCACATTCACGCCACACACATCATCTTGCAGCATTTAATCACATGAGTCCGCACATACCAAACTCGAGCCTGCACTCCCCACACATCAGGAACTAACATGGACACATACATTCCCCATGCATTCCTATGGGAGGGCAGGCCAACCTGACCAAACGCACGCACGTTACCCTGGGACACAGTGGTAAAGTGCGCAGAAACCAAAAATCACTAACACCAGGTCACAATTAAAAAGCAAAAAGTTCAGGGGTAAACCTGCCAGAAGGGCCAAGTCCAACACGAAAGTAATAAAATTTGACTAATGGTCTAAATTTACCTTTGTGAATCGGGCCCACAGTTTACATAGCAGAACCTCCACTGGCTCTGGTGTATGCTCTGACCTGGAAGCCAGTCACCCAAGCAGCCACCAGGTCAGACTTATGATCGCCTCATTTGAACTCATTTTCCCTGCCTGCATCTGCCATGCTATACAATGCATGGTGAGGCACAGGCAAGGTAAATGCCTACATGCCATTCTCAGTGGATGGTGGTGATCTTTAAAAGTGGTGGGCATAATCCTTGATTCGAATTCTAATGAGCTTCTTCTTGAAGGGTTTTCTCACACTTTCTTGAACTAAGGGCCTTATTTACAAAGATTTGGATTAGGGCAGCGCAGCAAGTCTTTTCGCTTCGCTGCCATACACCAAATTGAAAATGCAGGAAATCACTCTATTTATGAGATACGGTGCATTCCTGTCCTTTCAGCCAACCATGGCACACAATTTGGTGCTTAGTGCCAACCCAGACACCCTTGTGCATTGTTGGCAGTATTGTTTTTGTGCAGAAAGGGAGGCCTTCCTGCACAAAAACAATCCATGGGGGCATTGACCTCATTTAATGTGTGCTGCATCCATCCTTTCACTTATCCACCCCCTTTCCTCCATCCAAACATCCATCCTTTCAATCATCCATCCATCCTGTTTCTTATCCATCCAACCTTTTGCTCCATCTATCCATCCTCTTTCTCCATCCACCCATCATCCTCCTTTTGGTCATCCATCTATCCACCCTTTCACTCAGCCATCCATCCATACACACATCCATACACCCTTCGTTCCATTCATCCATCATTCTATCCTTCCATTGTTCCATCCATTCACTCATACATACCTTCATTTACTCTTTCACTCAGCCATCCATCCTTTCCCTCACTCACTCATCAAACTATCCATCTATTCATCCATCAATCAATTCACCCTTTCACTCATCCATCCATCCATTCTTTCATCCATACATCTATCTACCCTGCCTTTCACTCATCTATCCATTGTTTTACTCATCCATCTTTACATACATCCTTTCACTCATCCATCCGTTCGTTTATCCATCCATATTTTTACTCCATCCCTTTATCCATCCTTTTACACTTTCGCTCATCCATCAATCCTTTCACTCATTCTTCCACTCATTCTTCCACCCATCCATCCTTTATCTCATCATCTATCGATCCATCCTCTCACTCCTCCATCCATTACCCTTTCACCCATCCATTCATTAATCCATCCATCTATTCATTCAACCACCCATTCACCCTCCCGTTCACTCATATACCCTCACTCCCTATCACTCTTCCATTCTTATATCCACCCTTTCACTCATTCATCCATCCATGCATCCATCCATCCATCCACCACTCCATCCATCCAACCACCACTCCATCCATCCATCCATCCATCCACCCATCCACCCACCCATCCATCCTTCCTTTCACTCACTCACTCACTCTCACAAGTTCATTATGAGCTTTTGTCTGCCAAGCTGCAAACAGTTGAGGCCCCTCAAGAACCCCACTCCCTCTGTAGCTGCTAAAGCAGGGACAGTGGTGAGATGGGGATAGGGGGTGATGATGCCCCTGATGCTGAGGCGTAACTGCACACTTAACTCTTAGTCCACTAGTGCAATTGTTGTCTGCAGCTGGTTCCTTCCTTGTCTAGGGCCACTACAGCAACTACAGGCCCCCAACATTGGCCCGAGAGTATGGGTCCTACCCGGAAGCCCGTGGCCCAGGTTCGCAATCTCGGATGTTTAATCAATGAAAAGCTCACTATGCTACAACAGGCCGTAAATGTGGCTGTCATTTGCTTTGCCACACTAAAATGGCTCCAAAAAATCTTGTGGATGCTTCTGGTTCCCACTCAAAGGACGGTGGTCCAGGCTTTAATAACATCTCGCCTGGATTACGGGAATGTACTGTATTTTGGTGCCGATTTGACAACTGTGAAAAAACTTCAGGCTGTCCAAAATGCTGCTGCACGGTTGTTACGCAATGTTCCCCCGGAAAACATCCGCATCCTTAGCCCTTCGCGACTTGCATTGGCTAGAAATTAAGAACAGAATTAAATTTAAGGCTCTATGTTATATCTTCAAGATAAAACAGGTCTCTGCCCCTAGGTACCTTCACAGTTTCATTCATGCCTACATACCTAGCCGTACTCTCAGATCTGCAGGCAAAGGAGATTTTGTTGTTCCTAGATTTAGGCTGGTGAAGATGGGCGGCCACTCATTCTCTCACCTGGGCACCAAATCTTGGAATGCTCTGCCTGTTAGGCTGAAGTTGGAAACTGATCTTGTCAGGTTTCGCAAGGGTTTAAAATCTTTGCTTTTCCAGAAATAATTTTTCAGAACAGTCTTTTCTAGTTGTCCCACTCTTTGAAGCATTGTAGTACTTTCTTCTCCAGTCTATCCCTTTGCGCCGGGAAACCCACTGCGGGTAGCTGTGCGCCTTATAAGTTTAAATAAATTTAAAAAAAATACAATCAAGGTAAGGAGCACTCTGTGTGCTCAGCTCCCTAATGTTGTTTTTCAAAGTGAAACCAAATGCATACAAAAAATATGTTACTGCCAGGAGAGCAGCCCCCTGCAACCCTTACAGTCTGCCCTTCTGGGATAATCAACAAATTGTTGCCACCCTCTCCCTTCTTGTCCTCATTGGTTCGCCCCACCCCCAGCCAGTGAATTGCATGGGTTTTGTAACTCCTCCCAGGGCCACTGTTCATGCACCCCAAACGCAACCGGGCCCATGGCATTCTAATTCAGTGCTGTAGCATGTGCCTGCAGTTCAGAGAAAACCTGACCCGGCTGGCACTGGTGCAGTAGAACATCTGCAAAGTTCACGGGAGTTCACCCAGTAGATTCAGCATACCACCTCAGAGGAGTAATTTCTTTTCAACTGTTCTGTGTTTATTTTCCCTGTAGTTGCCTCTCCCTGGAAGGTGGCAGGGCAATGCAGCTTCTGCCAATGAACACCAGTCGCCCTTGGCCAATTTCCCTGCATATTGTGCAATTCGTTTTTTGTTTCAAGAAATCAAGCCCCTACCGTGGAGTTTTTTTGATGTCTCTAAACAAAAAGGGTTGCAGAAACGGTGCTTCACAAATGGTGCCCACTCTACAAGCCTTTAGTGATGTGAAGGAAGGCGCAGGGCAGCAGCTCCCTTCACGGCACAAAGACCCCCTCCAGATAGACAATGGTCTCTAAAAAGAGATGACTGCCCACTGCCGAATGTCCACCAGGTTCTAAACAAGGCCTTAACTCTTTTTGCTTTTGTTCATGGAGGGCTCCTTCTCCATTTTGTTTGGCAACACCTAATTGGCATCTAATTCCTATTGACGCCTCCAAGTGCAGATTAGTTATCCTCCTGGTCACTCTTCCGTTGAGCTCAGGGGAGAGGCGCCACTGGCCTCCTTATGATTAGCCCACTTATCCTCAAGTAGGTAGCCACTTTGAGTCCAATAAATGAAGCTCTAGGTGGTAGCAGCACCTTGTATGGCTTTTGCATGCCTAGGTACGCCCAGGGGGGCTACTTAATGCTCTCCACGTGTAAGGCAAAGTCAGCTTGGAGCCAATGGGGATGCCTTGGTGTTTAATTTTTGTTTAAATAAATATAATGTTAACAAACATTACACACAACGACCTCTGGCATTTCCCATCGCACATATAAAAATCAATGAAAGAGTAAAGTGCTTTGTAAACATTAAGGCTGCTCTGTTTATAGGGTTATTCATAACTCAATCTATCTTCTGTGGGCGCACGTCGTTTTGCTGTCTCGTGGAAATTAATTTTCTCTGTGTTCCATACCTTGGACACTTCTCCACAAGTAGGATCCATTACAAGCGTTCTTTGACACACTAGAATTCAGATTTTTTAAATCATCGCCCAATGCCCTTTTCCATTTACGGAAAGTTACATACGGGAATTTACAGGGGGTTTTTACCTGCAATGAATGGTTTGGTCTGATGATGGTCTTCATGACGGCAGCAGTATAGACCGAAACGTCGACAGTTACATCATCTCCATCGACGCTGCACTGGCACAAGCATACAACCACTGCTAATTAATTTGATTGGTTGTTTTGCTATAAACTTATTGGAGTTGATGTTTAGGTTTTGAACTGAAGTGTTTATGTCATTTATACCTCTGTTCATCACTTTTTAGCTTTTTGCTTTTTATTTGTCTCCCCATATCTCAATTTGTAATTTACATCCATTGAATTTACATACATTTTTTGATGAACATACTTCTAGTTTTCTCCGTGTTTTTTCCTCCTTCCAATGATTGGTTTATGTTTTTTCTAAACTTTTCACAAATGTGATATTCTGTTGATAATATCAATACGACTCCTAAAGTTAGCAATTATTTTCCAATAATTAAGTCCCTTGTAGCACCCTTTGACCTGAATTGTAAACATTAAGGCTGCTCTGTTTATAGGGTTAGTCATAACTAAGGGCAAACATTTAATTTTCTGTGCTGCATAGACAGAGCAACCCTGTACACATTTCTGATGCTACAAGAATATTGAATTTTATGTATCATGCTACAAAAATATCATAGCCAGATTATTGATTACCAAAGCAGTGTGAACGTGAGTG
This sequence comes from Lissotriton vulgaris, assembly GCF_964263255.1. Lineage (NCBI taxonomy): Eukaryota > Metazoa > Chordata > Amphibia > Caudata > Salamandridae > Lissotriton > Lissotriton vulgaris. Next base: position 238,087,474 of record NC_141691.1, read on the forward strand.
TATGTGTAAGTGTACATTTAGGATCTTATATAGAGGTTGGCGTGATAGAGCGCGCGGGTCACCCGGGTCACAAGTTTACCAATTTTTACCCCGCGCACTGGGCCCTGACGCGAGTGACCAAGACTAAGTTTGCAGTGATCCGGGTGATTTCTTGCACGCCACTATGAGTAATTCGGGGGGGTGTCTCTTACACCACTCACTATTCGTGTACCGGACTTACCACAGGCGCATTACTCCAGACAGATCAGGAGCTATCAGGGAATAGGTGACAGGTTTCCTAGGAAAAATATACTTTATAAACCACAATACCTTTTTCCACACTATAATCTGTAAAATAACCACAGACACCTGATGGGTTTGAAAATTTATCTGAAGATTTCAAAGTGAATAGTTTAGGATAAGCAATATACAAAATAACACATCAAGCATTAGGATCACAACTAAAATATAACTATGAATTAGGGCAAGGACCATTTGAGTGTAAGTGGACACTATGGGATAAGAGCTTTTAGTGAGCACGCTATTCAACACAAGTTAAACTAAACAAGAGACCTAAGATGTATATTTAGACTAAGCTACTTATGCTATTCTTACTTAGTTCACTGCAACCATGCTAAGGGAAAGGGAAAACGGGAACACACTAAAGTATGACAGTTTGATAATCTCCTACAGGTGGGGAGAGAGGTGGAACAATTCTAATAAACAATTGCATATAATTTGTATTTCAAGGTAATAGGGCAATATCACAGGCAAAAGAGTGCTTTAATAAGGAAAAAGAGAGTAAGTGAGAGAAAGACGCAAACCCACAAGGTAGTATTTACCTAATTAGGAATGAGGACTAACCCTGGCCACGGGTCAGTTTGGAAGGACGGGGACAAGGACCCTCAGAAAAGGAATGCCAGAATGCGAGCAGGTACAGCTCACGGGCAGTCAGGACAGGATACCCCTCAGGATTTGGTTCAGGACTGGGCTCACCAAGGTACGACCAACACCCACAGCTTCGGAAGCAACGCCTGCGTTACCCCTTTCTGCAAGTAATCCGCCAGTAACCCCGATTGGGTTTTCGAATTTCCCAGCAAAGTGCTTCGCCAGCACTTAAGACTATTTCCACCCGTAGGAGTTTGTGGAGAGTATGGACAGAGTGCTCCGCAGCACTCTAGATTAAGCACCTATAGAGTTCGTAGGGTCAGTGACAGGTCTGCTACTCGGACAAGTCGGACGATTTTCCTAAGCTACACTAGGGTAATTATACAGTTTGGGGACCCTTAGACCACCCACCAATGTTGCAAGTGACAGTTTCTCACATTATGATTGGTCAGGAGAGGTGGCTCGGACATTGTCACCTCCTAGAATTCAACGTTCCCATCATAAATTTAAATTTTTCTTATCCGCCCCTTGGGTTCACGTTCCCATCCATAGGCATACAATAGAAAATACGAGTGTACAGGCATAGCAACAAAGTCTCTGGGTTTCAAGGTGAATTTCATCGTCTTGTGCTGGGTTCTCAGGCGCATTGGGCATCAGGAGCCAGCTGGCTTATTTCAGCTTCTGCGCAGTAGAGTTTCTCCCAGGTCACATGGCAATACTCAGAGGAGCCTCATCATGGCGCCGGTTATGATTTTTCCAGCCCCCAGAGACGCGATACATGAAAAGTAAGCGAGAACAAATTAAAATCACACATAAAATGATCACACTGTATACCGTGATAAAATTCTACACACCCCTTACTTTATAACAGCAATAGTATTAAAGTTTAGTGCGCAAAGACAGATAAGCTAAAGCAGTAGTTGCAAGCGTAGAGCGTGGTGAGAGACAAGCGGCCATGTTTGCAACAGTGCGCATGAGCACAGATTCCCTCCAGAATGCGAGTGCGTCACATCACATGGGTATGACCGACGCATGCGCAGACTGAATTTCAGCGAAGCGGCCATTTCTTTAGTGCAAGCTTTGTGAGAATGAAAAAACACATAGGCAAGCCTCTTGGGGACACCCGTGTGTTGGGGAAAATGCTAAATACAAGACGGACAGTTGGATTAATATGATTATAATTTAAATGAGGTTCATGAGTGCGAGCAAGTCGCCTTACGTGCGAATCCTTGCTCCATCAATCTCCTCTTTGATGATATTTACTATCATCACTATTTAACGGACACAGATGCCAACTCTCATTCTTCCATATCATTCATTTCAATTTCAACGAACTTGTTGTTGATTTTTCTTTCAGCTTCTCTATGAGAGTGGTGATTTTTCACCTTTTTGTAGATTTCATTCCTTAATTCTTCTACTTCTAATTCATCAATGTTTCTCTTTACCCCTCTTTTGTTTACAGTTTTTCTTTTGCACTTTTGACATTTACAGCAGATGAAAATTATCAACACAATCACACCTATTCCAATTATTGGCATCAGTATTTTCCACAGAATGTTTCTACCTAAGTTAGAAAACCAACTACCTATAGAGGAGAGACCTCCAGTCAGTCTCGTCCAGGCACTGTCAACCTCTAATGGTTTGAGCTCTTTTTCCAAATTAGTTATGTTCTTCACATATTGTTTTAATTCGATACTTTTGTCAGGAATGTAGGTGCAACAATGTTGCGCCTTCAGCATTCTACAGACTCCGCCCTCTTTTGCTAATAAGGTGTCAAGAGCAAGGCGATTCTGCAAAACCATTGATCTGATCGCAACCATTTCAGTATTGACCAGCAGGAATCCAGCAGCAGTGTCAGTAGATAACCGATCCACTACTGTAGATAATTTGCAAATTCTGTGTGTGTTCAGAACTACCCCCATTCCAGGTATCAGTGCACTGAAAATATCACCTATGATTTCTCCTACACTCTCACGTTTACTACGCACTAAGCCATTAGTATCTTCATCATTGCTTCCAGCAGCATTATTCACATGGTATATTTTCGGGAAAACAATGCCAAAGTAGCAGCTTCCATACCAGTGATCCGGCAATTTGAAATAAGCCTTGTTCCCACATATATAATATATTCCGGGGTACACAGGTTCTGACCCATTTTTGAAACCCCAACCTCCAATTACCTTATAATTATGTTCACACTCGCTGGAACCAATGAATACATTGTTATAATATTCTGTCCTTTCTCTATGGAGACAAAGTTTTCCTTTCCGTTCAAAATCCAGCAACAAAGCAGGATTAGCTTCGCCTTGAGAGGTGTTATCCATGTGCTCAGCCCACCTAGGGACTCTATCCTTTTCATCATTTGCCTTTCTCTGAAACTTTTCCCTCCTTCGGTCTGCCATTTTTATAAACATCTTTTCCTGCTCTTGCAAAGAACAGGTCAGATTCTCTTGTCGTGCTTCATCTAAGTCTATGTCACCTATAGTCAGGAAATATTCACCCATATAACGGGTTACCTCGCTTTTAACATGGACAAGGTTCGTATGTCCTCTAATAGGAAGTTCAGAAAACACTACGTCAGCATTTGAATAGTAGTACTGCAAAGTGCTTCTATAAAATAAGCTAGCTAAGATACTGCAAGAAATTCCGTAGGTTAGGGGCAAGTGGTGATATGTCACACCTTCAGCTACAGATGTGGGTAGCTTCATGCAGACATAACAGTCTTCTATTTCCATAGCTTCTACATAATGCACTAACAAGTTAGCGAAAACATTTAAATGCGTCCGGTTTCTCATCTTGTGAAAGTGCAGTTCACCCTCATCTGATGCTTCTAAATTCTGTCGTGTGTGTCTTTGCTTAACTGGATGGTCATGTCGTTCTAAGCTTCGTGGTGTTTCTGCAGTCCGTGCAACGTCTGTGTCTAATATTTCAGGTTCAGTAGGGGACAGGTTAGGATTTTTACTTATCATAAAAGGTAAAAAGACGGTTAATCCTATCCACATCACTATGAGCATTGCTATACTACACAAGCATATCTTACAGCAAGTTTTACAACACCCAAATCTGGATCTCCCAGCTACGCTTGAATCAGACATTTTTAGCTTACAGGTGGCTTTTGCAACCCCTCTTCTTTTCTTTACACCAAAGCTTCGCTCTGTTTTGTCTCAGGGAGGGTCTTCGTCCGAACTCCGATCAGTGACGGACTCCTCGTCACTTTTCCCACTGTGATTGGGCTCATCAATTTCTTCCAGCACCAGGTATGTCCATTCGGGGCTCCGATACAGTTTATTCTGTTTCTTCACTCTGTCGCTTTTTCTCAGAAACTTGCCTCGGGCTGGTTTTCTTTCACTTTCAGCCCTTTCACGGTCTTTCAGTTTCTCCTCGACTGTTTTTATTCGGAGTCTTAGCCTTTTGACGTACCTGGGTGTACTTTTCCTTCTGTTACTTTCAGAGGTCGAGGACACTTGACCTTCCTCCTGCACTCTCTTATTTTTCTTCTTGTGCTTGACAGAGTCTATTTCCCTCCCTGTCTGACTAGTTCCAGGTCTTTCATCTATTTCTTCTGCCTGGTCCTCAAACTGGTCCTGTTCAGGCTTGCTTTGTAGGTTTTCTTTGCTGTTAGGTGAACTGGAGTCTGATTCCTGAACACGTTCATCTATTTCTATCTGCTCTGGTTCATGCACTTCGTTCTCTTCACTGTCTTCCGCATGAACTTCAGCCCTTACCACTATCTGTCCCTTCTCAGACTCCGGAGTTTCAGGTGGAGTGTCGACGTCTTGATCTGTCCCTACTTGGCCTATTTCCTGATCAGGTGTGATGTGTGTCTTGTTGACCTGACCTTCTTCTTCTAGTTCTGTCTCACCTGGACTATCCCACTCACTGTCTAGGTAGGAATATTTCCTGGTTCGTATTGGATCATGAACCTGGTCGTCGGCAGGGTACCACTCAACGTCTCGACTTGTGCTCGGCAGTTCGATGTCAGCTAGCTCCGGACTCTCCTCCTCAGGAGCCTCTTCAGCTGCGCTGCCTTCAGCTCCAGTCGCGTTTTCTCCGGTTACCCGCTTTGTGTGGCTGGCATGGATCCACTTCGGCACACCAGCACACTTTACAGCAGTAGTGGTGACAAGAATCACTTGTCTCGGCTTTCCCCACTTCGGTCCAAGGCAACTCTTCCGGGTGTGTTTCTTTAACACCACCCAATCGCCTGGTCGTAGCTTATGTGCTGGAGTCTTGGGCCATTCGTCTTCTGTCTCTCCAATCTGGTGGGAGATAGAACGCACTTGGTCACCCAGCTGCTTGCAGTATTCTAGCACCAAATCATCAGTAATGCTTAGCAGTTTGTGTCCAGGTACCCATGCTTGTCGCATCACTCTCCCCATTAGTACCTCATGGGGGCTCAGGCCTGTTTTTCGATTTGGAATACTTCTCAGACTCATCAGCACAAGGGGCAAAGCGTCTGTCCAGTTCATTTTGGTGGAATCACACATCTTCGCCAGCCTGGACTTTATCGTGCCATTTATCTGTTCAACCACCCCAGATGCCTCGGGATGGTAGGCACAGTGCAGTCTTTGCTTCATTTTAAAGGCCTTACAGAGCTCTTCTAGGACGTCGTTGGCAAAATGCCCACCTTGGTCCGTTTCAATCGTCTCAGGGATCCCAAACCTAGGTATCAACTCCCTGAGCAATAGCTTGGCTGTAGTTAGGGCATCATTTTTCTTAGCTGGGTAGGCCTCCACCCACCGGGAGAACAGACACACTATGACCAGGATATATCTATATCCCTTGCATTTGGGCATTGTTATAAAGTCTGCCTGCATTCTGACAAAGGGACCTACTGCCTTGCCGATGGTACTCTGCTCTACTACAGTCCTCTTTCCTGCATTGAATTGCTGACACACTAGGCACCTCTGGCAAAGCCTTTCCGCCTGGTTCCTGAACTTTGAATTATAGAACACCTTGTCAAACACACGACACATGGCATCCCTTCCCATATGTGTTGGTTCATGTATCATTCGGACCATGGGATCTATCAGACTGTCGGGCAGCACGGGCACTCCACCTTTGTCTACCACCACACGGTCATTCTTCATTCTGCAGTCATTTTCACTCCATCTAGCCTTTTCTTCCCTGCCTGTTGACTGTTGTAAGTCTTTCAATTCATCCCATGTTGACACATTATCAAACAACATCAGTTGGCAGCTGTGTCCACCCCACAACCCAATTTGGAGGGACATTTGGTGTCGGGCACAAAATTGGGCAATTTGGTCAGCGTATCTATTTCCGGCTGTCACATCATCATTTCCTGATCTGTGAGCCGCACACTTGACCACAGCCAATTCTTTGGGCAATTGAATAGCTTCCAATAATTCTTGTACCACCTTTCCGTTTCTGATAGGGGTACCTGAGGAAGTCATGAATTCTCTTTGTAACCATAGTTGGCCGAAGTCATGAACAACCCCGTAACAGTACTGACTGTCGGTGTAAACAGTTATTCTTTTGTTCTTTCCCCTCCTACAGGCTCTTGTCAAGGCGATGAGCTCAGCTACTTGGGCTGATTTCACTTCGCATAGGTAAGAGGCTTCTATGGTGTTTGTCAACGTGACAACAGCATAGGCAGCACACAGACCCCCACTCTCATGTGTTAAACATGAGCCGTCCACGAACATTGTATGATCTCCATCAAGCAATGCTACTTCTCTGATGTCAGGACGGGGCTTAGTGCTGAATTCTGTCAGATCAATGCAATTATGTTCCATTTCACCCTCGTCGTCTACATCCAGGGGAACAGGTAACAGAGTTGCTGGATTGAGGACATTGCACCGAGAAATTGTTACATTCTCAGCACCAATCAAAATTCTCTCATACTTAGTCAGCCGACTAGGTGTGAGATACTGGGTCTTGGTTCTTGTCAGTAGAATCACAACAGAGTGTGGAACATATACGGTGACAGGATGTCCCATTACAATATTTTCACTCTGTTCCAGACTGACGCAAGTAGCAGCTACTGCTTTCAGGCATCCGGGCAGTCCAGCAGCCACCGGATCTAGAGTGGCTGAGAAATACGCTACAGGATGCCTGACCAGCCCGTGCTCCTGGGTCAGGACTGAGAGGGCACAATTTTCTCTGGTGTCACAGAATAGTTCGAAACGCTTGGAATAGTCTGGCATACCTAATGCAGGTGCGGTACATAGACAATTTTGCAATGTTACCCATGCGGACATGCTTTCGCTGTCCCAACCGACTGGGTCTTCCACTCCTTTCTTGGTCATTTTTATCAAAGGTTTGGCTAGATTTGCGAAGCCCACAATCCACTGTCTGCAGTACCCCACAACTCCTAGAAACATCCTCACCTCTTTCTGAGTTCGGGGTAGGTCCATTGCTTTAATTATCTTGATCCTTTCTGTGGTGACCTTCCGGATCCCTTTCTCTATCTGGTGCCCCAGATATTTTACTGAGTTTTTACAGAACTGCAATTTGTCAGGGGATACTTTATGTCCTCCCTTTCCTAGGTGATTCAGCAAGGCAATGGTGTCGGTGACACAGTCATTTTGAGTTTTAGATGCCACCAGAAGGTCATCTATGTACTGTACCAAAACGGACTCTCCGGGCAATATTAGGGTCTCAAGACATTTCTTTAATATCTGGTTGAAAATCGAAGGACTTTCAGTGTACCCCTGGGGGACACGGTTCCAGACATAGATATGGCTGTCAAATTCAAAACTAAAAAGGAACTTGCTTTCTGGATGCAATGGGATGGAAAAGAATGCATGGCACAGGTCAATGACAGTGAACCATTCCGCATTCCAAGGAATCTGATACAAGATTACTGCAGGGTTGGGCACAAAGGGGCAGCAAGGTACAACAATTTGGTTTACCTTGCGCAGGTCCTGCACTACTCGGTATTTCCCACTAGGCTTTTTAATCCCAATGATAGGCGAATTGCAGGGACTGCTCATTACTTCTTCTATGATTTCTGCTTCGAGCAATCGGGTAATTTCAGTTGCGACTCCTGCCTTTACTTCTGCACTCATTTTGTACTGTCTTGTTTTGGGATATACTGCATTTGTCTTAATTGCTATCTTAACTGGGTCCACGTTTGCCATTAAGCCTACATCTTTTCCTGAGAAATCCCACACTTCTGGTACTACTCTTAACTGAAGCTCTTCAGGTAAGTCTTCAATTGACAACGTTTTAATGTCAGCATCAGGTCTTACTAACATTAGTTTGTACAAACCATCTTCATCGGGGGTCTGAACTTCAACGCCCTTTGGTGAGCAAAAGATGGTGCAGTTCATTTTGCACAACAAATCGCGTCCTAACAGGTTCACAGGACTGGAATCACAGACCACAAACCTGTGCATTTCTTTAAAGTTTCCTATGGAGATTTCCATAGGCTCAGTTACTGGAGTACTTATTATCTGATTTGAGACACCCACTACTTGGATAGCTTCTCCCGAGAGGGGTAGGTTAGGAACATCCACTGTTGTATGTAATGTAAATGTATTGGCATTTATATAGCGCACTACTTACCCGTAGGGTCCCAAGGCGCTTCGACCGCTGCGAAACCCTTCCTGGGTTCCCTGAGAGATGGTCCCTTAATGGGTATCTCCAGGGTGAGACCAGGCATCCCCGGCGGTCTGGTGGGGCCGTTAGTGAAGATGAGGCAAGCTAATGCCCAGAGTTGCCGAGTGTGATCGCTGATCAGAGTGGGCACCGAGGCGAGAGAATTATCGAGTCCGCTGACCCTGGTCCAGAAACCTGCCGCGCCGGGAATCGAACCCTGGTCCCGGGCCGTCCTCTGCTCTCGGGTCTGCCGCCTCTAACCAGTGAGCCACACTACTTCACTGTTCTCACAGTGGATCGGGTAGCACCAGTGTCCAACAGAAAGGTGATGTCTTTTCCCTCAACCTTCCCTTCAATGTATGGTCCAGTCTGGTCTACCGGTAAGGAGGCGCCAAGTACGCACTCCTTGTCCTCCCCTCTCAGGCCCCGTCAATCTTGTTCATCACAGAGGAAAGAATCATTTAATAGGTACTGTGGAATTGCTGCATTGCTTCCATTCTCTCCCTCCCATATTTCCGCCCTTTCATTCTGCTGGCCCTGGTTCTTGTAATTCTGTCTAGGAGCGCGAGGTACTGGAGGTAGCTTTACCTGTTGCTGGTTCCTTTTCATCCCCTCTTTCTGCACCTGTGGATTTAAACCATTTATAGGGGCATTACCGGCCTGCAGGTGTGGACACTCGTCTCTCCAATGCCCTAACTGGCCGCACCCGTGGCAGGGGAACTTTTTCATAGCCTCTTCCCGACTCAATTTTGCCCGGGGCTTCCCTCCTCCCCCAGCAGTGGCATTCTGAGCATTATTACTGGAATTTAATTTACTTAACTGTTTTTCTTGCTGTTCAGCCAATTTTACTTGTGCCCACATCACTTTTTCCTTGAGGGCTTTCCTTTTATTTTCGATTTCATCTTCGCAGTATTTTGCGTATTTCAGGACATCATCTATGGGCTTTCCCTGCCAACTTATTTTATTATCTCGAATCCATTGAGATATCTCAGGCCTTAATCCTAGCACGAATCTGTAACTGAAATGGGTCATGTCTTTCATGTCCACATTATCGATACCACTGTAAGTTTTGAATACTTGCAGTAACCTTTCATAAAAGGAATGGACAGTTTCATCACGTTCTTGGGTGGTTCTATCTATCCTGGTCCAATCTGTCTCCTTTGCGGGCACCTTTTTCTTGAGGTACTGTATGACCTGACCATACTTCCTCATTACTTCAGGTGAGGGAGCTCCTGTTTTCTCATCTCTTGCATATTCCTCACTAGGCCAATTAATTTCAATTTTGCAGTCGGTCCACAAATCTACAGGGACCACAATGTCGAAAAACCCATCTAGGTCTTTCAGAAGACATTTCTGAACTTTTATAAAGCGTTCAACCTGCCTGTACCAATCAACAGGCTTTTCCCGTAATTTCGGGAAGTCATTTGTAAATGACACAATATCCTGTCGGGACCAAGGGACATGGACATATTTTCCTCCCGGGACCTCTCTCATGGGACACAATTTTTCTGTCGGGGTTACTTCCTTTAACACGAATTCTGAAGCTTGAGACTTAGCCCTGCTGTCTTCCTTTTTCTTTGCCCACCGGGTTCTCCATTTCCCCACCTCTCCCCATTTCTGCAAGAGTTTCAATAATTCCTTTATCTGTATCTGTTTTCCTACCACATTCAAGCTCTCTAAGTCTTTATCCGAAAAATCTACTCTGTAGGATTTCTGAAGGATTTTGGAGCGACTGACATCGATTCCCATTTCTGTGGCTGTGTCCATTATCCTTTCATGGAGCAATCTAGCATTTCGGGTAAGATTTTTACTGATAAACAGTAACTCTTCTTCACTGTATGAGTTTAAGCGCTCTAATCCTACGTTTCCAGCCATCATTTCTTCTATTTCTATCCTTAGTTTATAGATCTCTAATGGTCTGGATTGGGGAGTGGTCTCTCTCTCCAATTCTTTGGTCCATCTGTCTAATTCTTCGGGTGATACTACTGTGGCACTCCTAACCCCAGATGCACCTTCAATCAACACCTCTTTTGGCCTACTCTGACTTCTTGCCCCCGACATGCTAGCCCTAGGTTCTCTAATGGGCAAATCCATCAGAACCACTGATTCACATTCACTCTCTTGATCGTCATCTATGAATACTTCCTTTCTCGGGGGTGGGATGCTAGGAGTAGGCATTATTAGGGAGATAACAGGAGGACGAGGACTAGCCAGGTTATCCCTATAAAGAGGAATAGCGGGTCCAATGGTTACTGGGATAGTCAGGGAATCTGGATGGATATGTATCTGGGCTATGGTCCGGACTAAATCATCTCGCTGCCTAGCCAGGGCTTCCTTTTCTTGTTCTCTCAAACCCTTTCCTGTGGGATTGTCATACAATACTTGAGGTACCAAGGGAGGGTAAATACTTGGGGCAGTAGGAGTAACCAATCGTGGTGGTCCTTCTCCAAACGGCTGATAATTCGGGACCGTGGATTTTGGTCTGCAAAACCCATCCCCTTCACTGGTTTTACTGTCTGTACCTGTTCCATCTGTCTCGCTATCCCTCCGACATCTGGGATATTTGGCAAAGGGGTTTGGTGAATTCAAAGGCTCAGACTCAGCTGCATAGGGAGGGGGGTTTTTCATCAATAAATCTTCTAAGTGCTCATCTTCTGAGTCCCCTACGGGCATTATGTGATGGGTCTTTTCTGTGCTTTTTCCTTTTCCTTGTTCTAATACCCCCATCATTGGAAACAATCCCTCTGTCATCATGCTTTGTCTCCACTGTTTCATTTTCTGCTCTTTGGTTTCTCTATGGACCCTCGGATACCATTTACTCACTCCCTTGTCCATCCGGGGTCTATCTCTCTCCAAAGCCTCAATTTCCCACTCTTCTAAGGCTTCGTACTGGGTCAATCTGGGTCTAGGATGCAATTCATTCATGCGGGTCCTTAAGTTAAACAGGATCCTACCATTAAAGGTACCATCAATAGGGAATGCTAGAACTCCGTCTTCTGCAGTATACTTTGCCCAATTCTCTAGCCACACACAGGTATGATACCCTTTTTCAAACATCATGAAGGAAGCAGGAGTATTCGGTGGAGGAATGATCACACCCTCTCTCGTTCTAATGGGCTTATCTGTTTTAAAGAAATTCTTTACTTTGTAGGCAAATGACATTTTTCTCTTTATTCCATACATCATGTGCGGTCTACCTCGTATAATCTGTTCCTTATAGAAGCCTGAGTTCTGTGGATTAGGTAAGAACTCAGGATACCACATATGCCTTTCCAGGCTTGCTTCTAACTCGGCCTGATTAATTTTGTTTACTCTGGTAGTTCCAATGCTAGCTCGACTCTTATTTTGTAGCAACCAATCAACACTGTGAATACAAAAATCCTTATCCAATGGGTGCGCGGCCTTTCGCGAGACCAAGTCCCACGCTCCGGCACTCACCCCTCCCTTATAAATTCGGCTTCACTACACACCCGCTGTCCTGACCAATACCAGCGCGGCACGGAGTGACGTCAGAGCAGCCTTCCGCCCGACTCCCTCCTTCACAAGGTAACGGAAACTTTTAACTTTCCCTAAAGTGCGAGTGCAAAATTTAGTTACTAACACACAACGTCTGCCACTATGTTTGAGTGTTCTAAATAGGTAGAAAAATTTCCTCTCACTGCAAGTAAACCACTTCTGTCTACTTTTCATTCACTCTGGATAGACTTCTTTGCCTGACCCTTCACACTAGTAATATAGAACCCGTTATTCTTCTGACTCATCCACCTTAGTCGGGGATATGTATTGAGCCAGGATTTCACCAGCGGACTATTTTACTTACCAGACAAGCCTCGGAGACCCTATTACTCCTCCCACATGTGACCCTTTCTAGGTGATATCACAAGGGAAGTTTTATACCAAGGACTCGTGGCTATCAATTATACAGATACGAAAAAGATCCTAATTAGTGCTTCCAGGTATTTCTTAACCCTACACTAATGACTCTAAACAAGTGACTTTTCCAGCTAATCGGATTCTACTCACCGTTAGCTATATACTTCCCCGGGGATTTGGACTACACTGAACACGTACAAACAGTTCTTTGTTAATATTACATAAAATACTTATAGCAGCAATGTAAAATCATATACACAGTCATATAAATCCTTAAAACATCGCAAAATATTTGAAAAAATGCAATGGAAAAATCAGCAGCATAGAAATTTTTAGCAGCACATTTTAATTTCACAGTTTGTTTATCAATTATCCTGTCTACCTAATTTAACTAGTCCTAACCATCCCCTCTGCTACCAGAAAATTACTGATAGAGCGCGCGGGTCACCCGGGTCACAAGTTTACCAATTTTCACCCCGCGCACTGGGCCCTGACGCGAGTGACCAAGACTAAGTTTGCAGTGATCCGGGTGATTTCTTGCACGCCACTATGAGTAATTCGGGGGGTGTCTCTTACACCACTCACTATTCGTGTACCGGACTTACCACAGGCGCATTACTCCAGACAGATCAGGAGCTATCAGGGAATAGGTGACAGGTTTCCTAGGAAAAATATACTTTATAAACCACAATACCTTTTTCCACACTATAATCTGTAAAATAACCACAGACACCTGATGGGTTTGAAAATTTATCTGAAGATTTCAAAGTGAATAGTTTAGGATAAGCAATATACAAAATAACACATCAAGCATTAGGATCACAACTAAAATATAACTATGAATTAGGGCAAGGACCATTTGAGTATAAGTGGACACTATGGGATAAGAGCTTTTAGTGAGCACGCTATTCAACACAAGTTAAACTAAACAAGAGACCTAAGATGTATATTTAGACTAAGCTACTTATGCTATTCTTACTTAGTTCACTGCAACCATGCTAAGGGAAAGGGAAAACGGGAACACACTAAAGTATGACAGTTTGATAATCTCCTACAGGTGGGGAGAGAGGTGGAACAATTCTAATAAACAATTGCATATAATTTGTATTTCAAGGTAATAGGGCAATATCACAGGCAAAAGAGTGCTTTAATAAGGAAAAAGAGAGTAAGTGAGAGAAAGACGCAAACCCACAAGGTAGTATTTACCTAATTAGGAATGAGGACTAACCCTGGCCACGGGTCAGTTTGGAAGGACGGGGACAAGGACCCTCAGAAAAGGAATGCCAGAATGCGAGCAGGTACAGCTCACGGGCAGTCAGGACAGGATACCCCTCAGGATTTGGTTCAGGACTGGGCTCACCAAGGTACGACCAACACCCACAGCTTCAGAAGAATCGCCTGCGTTACCCCTTTCTGCAAGTAATCCGCCAGTAACCCCGATTGGGTTTTCGAATTTCCCAGCAAAGTGCTTCGCCAGCACTTAAGACTATTTCCACCCCTAGGAGTTTGTGGAGAGTATGGACAGAGTGCTCCGCAGCACTCTAGATTAAGCACCTATAGAGTTCGTAGGGTCAGTGACAGGTCTGCTACTCGGACAAGTCGGACGATTTTCCTAAGCTACACTAGGGTAATTATACAGTTTGGGGACCCTTAGACCACCCACCAATGTTGCAAGTGACAGTTTCTCACATTATGATTGGTCAGGAGAGGTGGCTCGGACATTGTCACCTCCTAGAATTCAACGTTCCCATCATAAATTTAAATTTTTCTTATCCGCCCCTTGGGTTCACGTTCCCATCCATAGGCATACAATAGAAAATACGAGTGTACAGGCATAGCAACAAAGTCTCTGGGTTTCAAGGTGAATTTCATCGTCTTGTGCTGGGTTCTCAGGCGCATTGGGCTTCAGGAGCCAGCTGGCTTATTTCAGCTTCTGCGCAGTAGAGTTTCTCCCAGGTCACATGGCAATACTCAGAGGAGCCTCATCATGGCGCCGGTTATGATTTTTCCAGCCCCCAGAGACGCGATACATGAAAAGTAAGCGAGAACAAATTAAAATCACACATAAAATGATCACACTGTATACCGTGATAAAATTCTACACACCCCTTACTTTATAACAGCAATAGTATTAAAGTTTAGTGCGAAAAGACAGATAAGCTAAAGCAGTAGTTGCAAGCGTAGAGCGTGGTGAGAGACAAGCGGCCATGTTTGCAACAGTGCGCATGAGCACAGATTCCCTCCAGAATGCGAGTGCGTCACATCACATGGGTATGACCGACGCATGCTCAGACTGAATTTCAGCGAAGCGGCCATTTCTTTAGTGCAAGCTTTGTGAGAATGAAAAAACACATAGGCAAGCCTCTTGGGGACACCCGTGTGTTGGGGAAAATGCTAAATACAAGACGGACAGTTGGATTAATATGATTATAATTTAAATGAGGTTCATGAGTGCGAGCAAGTCGCCTTACGTGCGAATCCTTGCTCCATCAGGCGAATGGACTACACTGTCACAACGTGATGTATATACGGATGTATGACGTCACCACGCGGTACATCACAACTCGGTACATCACAACACAGCTTTTACAACGTAAGTCGTTTCCACGACTTGCGCTGTAGGGTGCTGGACTTAGAAATAGTATGATTTACTACTCCAACTCCAGCCTACGTACAGTAGGGAAGGTGTTGGAATAGTAAATCACACTATTCCTTAGTCTAGAGCACCCTACAGTGCAAGTCGTGGTAACGACTTGCCTTGTAAAATCTGCGTTTTGATGGTACTGCGGTGTTTTGACCGCGGCGTAAAAGTTGTTTCCCGTATAGACTGCCCACTGTATAACAATGCCACGGCAAACAGAACACCCACCACATGTGTAACTGAATTTTCCATCTAACAAACTCTGAATAAGGCTCTTTTATTCTCAACGCCACATCTACATACCTTAAATAAATACTTTCACAATATTTCGGTAGTTGATATTCTGGCTATCATATTTTTGTAGCACGATATTTTGTGCTTGATATTCCAACATAAACTCCCACATCTTCTTGCTGTCCTTTGTTTTAAAACTGTATGCAAAGTACACAAATGGTTTGCCCCAAGAACAGTCCCTTGAGGAGTAATCTGATCTCTGCAGTTGGAGAGAGGCTCCTGTTACTCCTCTCTGCTGGGGGAAAGTCTGATTGACTGGGCCTTTAATTTGGGAGGGTGCACTAGACTCCAATTGGCAGTCGCAATCTGTCTAATTTGGATAATTTCCATCCACCATTGCACTCTAACATTTAATAAGCTTTCAACCTTACTTTCCCGTTTTGAAAACATGGGCGCTATGACATACACAACATAGACCACAGAAATGGGACAATGTCTTTGTAAAACATATTTAAGACACAATGTTATTAGCTGATGATTTTTCTGACAACATTATTATGACATACAACCAGCTAGCTATCTATGTCATTGCCTGGTGTTAGGCTGTGGACATGAGATGATGTCCATAGCATTCTCTGTCTTGTAAACCTATCTGCTTTTCTGCAGGCAGTGTGGTCATGTGTTATCTGGGTGATCAGGCAAATATGTTTTTACATTTTCCATGGAGTTCCCTTATGCAGCACTCCCTTCTACAGGTTCTCAATTTGACATTGCACTTAAATGACTAGGCCCTGCTTTCAAAGAATGCTGGGATTCTTGATTGGTGGAATTGTGTCATAAATGTTCCAGGAGATAGGAGTTCTAGGATGCTTTAGAATGTGGTGGGCAGCCATAGAAGAATGGATATCTTTTGGGGACTTGCATAGTAAATGAATTAGATTTGGGTGTTGAAAGTGGTTGTTTAATTTCAGGTGCTCAGGCATTGCATTTGGAATCAGAATAATTTTGGGACCGTCCATTCTGCAAACACCATTGGACTTTGAATTTCTCAGGAATCTGTAGATGCATTGGAGTTGGGCTCAGCCTTTTTGTTTCTCCATCTATCTTGCCTTTTTAGGCAGGACCTTTTTGAAGTGGTGTATATTGGGTATTTGCTTGATTGTATTCTTCAGACACTGGACAATTGCTGTGAATGATTTTAGGCTTTGATGTTTGCCAGAATCATGACTTTTCAATAGCTCCAAAACATTACGATGATTTGTCTGTGGTTAGGGGTGCTAGCAGTGTTTCTTTTTTGTTTACTGTCAGTCGTCTCATGAATATTTCTACCCAAGCCAATGCATCTGGGATGAAGAGAAGGCTTTTATGCAAAGGTAGATGTCTGCAATAAAGATGTTAGGTTGTTTCTTGTTTTTATTGAATTTGAACCTCTTTTTGACATTTTTGGACTTGATATTGATTAATTGCGCCAATGGGTTTCTTGGTAGGCCTGTCCAGTAAATTAACTTTCCATGATAACTACTTTGAAAGACGTACATCTTCAACGAGTTAGAGGTGGGCCACAGATGACTATATAGGCGTGAGTGCAAATGGCATTGATGACTAAATAATGCCAGTGATCAGATTTATGGAGGTAAGGGGAGATGATGAGCGGCACAGTGAAAGGATACGACCAGTTAACAAGAAATGCTCTGGTGTTATATTTGCAATAGTCCTACTATGCTTTGCATGATTGTCAGGTTATCTGGAGAAGTGTGACCATTCCAGGTCTTTGTGGACATAAGAAAAGTTATTAGATAGGAGACCAACTGGTCAGGTTTGCATCTGCTTGTGACCTCTCAGAGGTGACAAATCAAAGTAGACGACTTACAAAAGAGGAATTGCAAGGTAGAAGTAGAGTGCCCTGCAATTTTCCTTTTTGTACGACTACAATTTCTCTGTGGCCAAGGTTCCATTACGGGAATGACAACCTATTAGATCTTTCTAATGTGTATTTTAACTTACTCAGTGATCCAGCGTTCAGCAAAGGTGACAATGCCAGTCTCACTAGCCATTAGTAAAATGAATGTGTTGCCTCTGATAGGTCACCAGTACATGCATATTGATCACTTGTCTATTCATTACGGAAAGACCCTCACCCATAAGTAGTGTTAAAAGTCATCAAGCATTCTCAAGAATTAGAAAATGCAGAGAAGCATTTCTTTAAGACATTAAAATGAGTACTTAGGCAGGAAAAGATAACATAACTCACATTTCAATATCCAACAAGACAGGCCTCAATATAACACTACCTTCACACATACACAAATAAGTGGATCTAATGGCAACTTTATTTATGAGCGTGTAAATCTGGGCTTTTGATCACATCTTCTGCTTTCTTTTTAATTAGGCTAAACAAATAGTAGGAGGTGTCTTATTCCCACAAAGGAAGTTCACTAAAATACTGTCTAACTTATTTTTTAAATTTTAAAATGGATCTACTGACCTTAAATCAGTATCATAGAAAGGGGGTGTAAAATAATTGGTGCTCGGGTCATTGTTATTGAGTTTGAGTTTAAGTGGCCCTCTAAGTTAAATGTCCCATTTTCAGTTTTCTTTAGAATAGTACAGTATCAACCCTGTTGCAGAGGTCAAGACTTTGACATTTAATTTGAACATTCTCAATGTTAAACTTGTTAACATGTTGAGAATCAAATATGTTTTAAGACAATATTTGTTAAGCAGGTTATCAGATGTTTCTACCGTTACTTTAAAAATATTGATTGCATTGAAGAAACTTGTCCTAGATAACTGAGGATTCTGAACATATAAAAGAACATCATCAACCCATGCTGCTATCGTAGCTCTGATTCTCATGATTCTCAAACAATATGAATGATCTGTGTTTTTAAAAATAGCAATGTGACATTATGAAAAATATATTGGTTAGATTTATCATTGTTTCTAAATAAGGTTGGATTCACGGTTGGAGGTAGAGGCTGTCAAGGACTCGGAGCCGGAATGGTGGCCGGATAGACAAAGTAAACAGAACATTGGTTACAGAGCTGCTGAAGATCACACAGAGAGGCAGATGGGGAAGCTCTGCAGAAGGGAAGTAGAGAGTTAAGGCTCAGAAAGGACAGGCACGCAAGTGGCAATTTGGCATTCAGACTGACACAGAGGATGGACATGCAAGACATATATGTGTGTGTGTGTGTGTGTGTGTATATATATATATATATATATAATGATAGTCACTCTGGTGAACAAAATGATATGCATATTAGACAAATTTTGGTTCCAATGTATTTGTATTTGTACAGATATTATTTTTATCACGTTTTGTAAATATACATGTGGCCTCTACCAGTGTTTACATCGATACGTATATGGTTGTGAAAGTCTTTCTTCCATTGTATTGTTTCAACCATGTGACCTCCTCTGCACAAGATTGGTGGTTTGTGTGTTTGAATTTTGTATATAAAAAAACTGTTGGGTCACTGAGCACTTTAGTTCCAGTGAGCAAGGCGACTGCGTTCGCCGACACGCATCTTGATACAGCACATGGCAGTTCATGGAAAATAATTAAATAAACAAATACCTACTTCTAAGAGGAAACAAGCAAGTGTCTGTTTCTCTGTCGTTCGCGAGCATGAAAAAAATGGAGTGTTTGATTGATATATATATGTCATGTGATCAAGGCCCGAGGCGGGGCCGAAACGTGTCATGATGTCCATGCACTGAATTAAACACTAAGAAGCACCAGAACTGTGGTCCGTGTCCGTGTTTGAATACTTGGAATGTGTTTGCTGAATACAGAATTTCCAGGATATATATATATATATACACGCACACAAATACATATACATATCATATATGTATATATTACCTACTGGCAGTTGCCAGTAGGTAAACATAGTTAGGACCTCGTTTTCATAGGAAAAGTGTTTTTGGTTTAGCTTACAAATTTAGCACCATTTGTTGAATTGTCACAACATTTTCAAAATTAATTTTTCAGTCACTTCAGCTGCTGTCCTAAAAAGTTCAGAGTGATTCATCAAGTTGGGGCCGAGAAAAAGTGGGGGTCCCAAAACATGTTTTCCCCATATTATTTTCAGAGGGTATTTCAACGCGAGTACAGCATGAACCACTGGACAAAATTACACCAAATTTGGCAGAAAAGTAGATCTTGGTCCAAAGAAGCGCCTTTTTGTCATTTGGTGTAAATCCAATCTATAGTTTTAGAGATATTACCTGCAATCCAAATTCGTAATCTAATTGTCTGCCTACACTTCAACCAGGAAGTTTTGGCTGCCATCTAGGGACTCACCTTCAAGAATACACTGACCCCCCTAGATGTGGTAGTGGGGACTCACAGGGACCCCCGCTGGGGGCAAAAAATAAATTTCTCAATGTTGCTGCAAAACTGCAGATGGATCCGAGAATTCACAGCAAAACTGAAAAAGACAAGCATCTCTCTTTCTTGTTTCTATTAAAGGGTGGACTAGGTGCCAGGGGCATGTCTTCTTAATAAAATTAAAAGCGGGTTGCATGTGACCCCCCTTCATGGGCATTTGTATGCCCCACAGACCACCACCTCCCTGGGGCTAACGTTAAAATTATGGTGGGGCTGCATGGACCCCCAAGACCCAGGGACCACCACCTCCCAGAGGCTTACATTACTTCAAAATGCTGGGGTGGGCGGCGCTTGTGGACCCCCCTGGGCCCCAGGACCCACCACCTCCCCAGAGCTATAAATTAAATGAATGGGGGGCTGTGCAGACCCCCAGAGTCCTGGGGACCACCACCTCTTTGGAGCTACAATTAATAGTAAATAGGGGGTTGTGCAACCCCCCTCCAGTAGCCAATATGGGCCATGGGACCACCACCTCCTAAGTCCAGCTCCAGCTATGTCCTGGGGTGTCCCCCCCCCGCAATGCACTGCTTATGCCCTCACATATTACATCACTCATTACATAGTCAGAGACATCACTCATGACATCTCAAATGACATCCTCCAGTGAGTGTAAGTGTTTCGTAAACCTTTTAAAGAATTATACTAAGCTACAGCATAAGTTAAATTGCAAATTTGTATGTGCTACTAATGAGTGATACTGATTGTAACATATGTCTTCTCAGTGACTTTGTGATGGACTATATCTGTGTGTGAGGGGGTGTCTGAGTGGTATGTGGGTGTGTGAGTGGCTGTATGAATCTGCCAGTTGGTGTGTGAGTAGCTGTCTAGATCTGCCACTGGATATGCGAGTGACTGTACGGGTCTATAAATGAGTTTGTGAGTGGTTTTCTGTGTATGCGAGTGGCTGCATGAGTGGTTGTGTGGGGGTGTGAGTGGTTGTATGGCTGTGTGAGTGGTTGTATGGGTGTGTTAGTGGGTGTGTGAGTGGTTGTATGGGTGTGTTAGTGGGTGAGTGACTGGTTGTATTGGTGTGTGAGTAGGCATCTATATAGCTGTGTGGTTGTGTGAAGGGGTGTGTGAGTGGCTGTATGGGTGTGTGAATAGGTGTCTGAGTAGCTGTGTTAGTGTGTGAAGGGGTGTGTGAATAGTTGTATGTGCGTGTAAGTTGTTGTATGGGTGTGTGATTGTGCATGTGAGTGGTTATGCAGGTGTGTGAGTGGGTGTGAAAGTGGGTGTTTGGGTGTGTAAGTGGGTGTGTGAGTGTTTGTATGGGTCTGTGAGTCGGTGTGTGGGTGTGTGAGTGGTTTTGTGGGTGTGTGCGTGGATGTATGGGTATGTGAGTAGATGTGTAGGTGTGTGAGTGGATGTGTAAGTGGTTCTGGGGATGATGTCATCAGTGATGTCACTGACCATGTCATGAGTGATGTAATGTGTGAGGTCATAAGCAGTGCATTGAAGTTTTGTACAAATGAAATCTAAGCCTAACTACAGCGACCCTGTAACATGTGTTTTTTTTCGGTGAATTTCTAAGGTTTTTTAAATTCTATTTCCTAACTATAACATCCCTCTAACTTTTGTTTTTCAGTGAATTTCTACAATTTGTCAATGTTAATTCATAACTATAATGTCCCTGTAACCTGTGATTTGTTTTAGTGGATTTCTAAGATTTCTCAAATCTTATTTCCTAACTGTAACCTTTGAGAATGAGTGTGTGAGTGGCTGTATAGGTTAGTGAGTGACTGTGCGAGTAGCTGTATGGGTCTGTGAGTGGGTGTGTAAGTGGCTGTATGATTTGTGAGTGGGTGCTTGAGTAGCTGTGTGGGTGTGTGGTCAGTTTTGTAAGTGGCTGTATGGGTATGTGAGTGGGTGTCTGATTGGTTGTATGGGTCTGTGTATGGGTGTGTGAGTGTCTGTATGCATCTGTAAGTGAGTGTGTAAGAGGCTGTCTAGATCAGAAGTGGCTTTATTGGTATGTGAGTAATTTTATGGGTATGTGAGTGGCTGTATAGATCTGTGAGTGGGTGTTTGAGTGGTTATTTGGGCATATCAGTGGCTGTATGGGTCTGTGAGTGAATGTGTTAGTGGTTTTGTGGGTGTGTGAGTGACTGTATTGCTGTGTGAGTTGCTGTGTGGGCCTGTGAGTATATGTGAGTGGCTGCATGGATGTGTGAGTGGGTGTGTGAGCCAGAACTGGACCTCACCTCCCCCTTTATCCAACAAGAGTCCACAGTTTTGCATAAAATGACTACCCAACTGGAGTACTTTCTACTGCTTAATTAGTAAGTGCTATCTTGTTGGATAATAACTAGTACATATTCTACACTACAGCTGCAGACAGGACCACAAGGAAATGTCTCCTGTGATCTTGGGTGATTGTTTCTCGAGTGTCTTGATCTACAAATCTGTGATAACATGAATACTTGTCTAAACGACAGAACACAACTACAAATAGGGGAATCTCTACCAAGCAAGGGTACTTCCTCCTAACTATATGCAGTAAGTGTGTCTTTGTTTGGTGAAGATGTCCTCAAAATTCCTATGCATCAAGAATGCGTCAGCAAAATAGGCAGGACATGCACTCGGAGGCCTTTTGGTAAGCTGTCCATAAACATGGGAATAGGCAGGAAGACCGTTGCATACTACTAAGGAAAATGGGCAGGGCCAAACCGGCGTACCTTGCGGATGGTTTTGGACATTTGCATACTCATGGTAATGAAAAGGGAGAATCATGGATTCTGCTCTCATGACAAGAGAGAAACCACTTGTCATAGTCTCTACATATTAGATTGTGCTCCAATAGGTCAACAATGCATTCACTTCATTTAAGGTTTTCAGATTGTTTTTCAACATGGAATACGAGAGGAAACACACGTGCCTTGCCTTTGCCAAGACCAAAAAGTTAGGATAATTTGGCTTTACAGGAGTGGAGCTCCAACTGGGGCACCTGATGTGTTTATATTTGTAAGTGCTTTTGGTTGACATTTAATTTCTGTGAAATGAGCATCAGGGTCAGAATGGAACCTCATTTTTTTCAAGAAGAGTCCATAGTTTTGCCGATAATGTCTACCCAACTGGAGTACTTTCTACTGGTTGATTAGTAAGTGCTACCTCATTGGGTAAATGTCTCATGCATATTCTTCACTACAGTTGCGTAAAGGACCATGAAATAATATATCCAATGACTTTGTGTGTGTGTGTGTGTGATTTTGGCAACATGATAGTTCCTGCAGCGTCTTCACCCACAAATCTGTGATACCATGAATCATCGTCAAGAGTAGACAATGAGACTACAAAGAGGTGAATCTCCACCAAACAGAGGTGGTACTTCTTAACTATTTGAAGCAGGTGCTTGTTTACTTGGTGGAGATGTCCTCATATTCCTCTACATCAAGAACATGTCATCAGAATTGACAGGAAATGCACTCAGGGGCCTTTTGGTAAACTATCCATCAACATGAGAAAAGGTGTGAAGACCTTTGTATACTACTAAGGAAAAATGGGGCGAACCATAAGAGCGGAGCTTTCTGATGATTTTAGGCATTTGCATACTCAGGGTAATTAAAAGGGAGCACCATGGACTCTCCTTTATCTACAGCATTGGGGACTGCAGCGGGAGCCTCAATGCCCGGTGATCCCCGCCGGATCCCTGCCTCCAGCGGGAGCCGGCATTGCTCCCGCATGCAGGGAGCAGCCAAAAATGCATCTCCCTGCGAGTGAGATCAATCCTTTCATTTGCATATGAAAGTCCACTCACAGTAAGCAGGAGCAGTTTTTCTGCTCCCGCCTGGTATAATGCTGACTTACTGTTTGCTCTCACTTGGCGGGAGCTGTCAAAGCTCCTGCTAAGCAAGAGCAAACTGATATGTCCTGGGAGTGGGAACCCCGGGACATAGGGAGCCAGCTCTGGAGGGTGGTGTTCCCCAGGCCCATTAAAGGATCCAGGAGGGGGGCCGTGCAGCCGCCCTCCTTTATTTAGGGCCAGCCCATGGAGGTGGTCTTCTGCGGGGCTGAGAACTGTCAGAGAGGGGAGCTGTGCAGCCCTGCTCCATGTAAAAATGTACCAAAGCCCAGGGGAGGGGGTGGTCCCTGGGGCTGTAAATGACCCAGCAGGGGGACCGTGCAGCCCCACCCCTTTAAATTTTATTCAGACTCCAGGTAGGTGGTGGTAGCCAGGGCCCTTAGGAACAATGGAGGGGGGTCCCCTCCAATTTTTTTTTAAACGCCTCAGGAGGTGGTGGTCCCTGGGGCTCTTAAGAGCCTCAGGAATAAGACAATGGGGCCCTACTTCAGCAAAATAATCAATCGGCCTGCCACAGGGAGGGAGTGGTCCCCGAGGCCAAGATTGGCCATGGGGAGGGGGGCTTTTGTGCCCCACCTCCCCTTATTAATCATATAAATAAACCCCCGGGACATGGCCCACCCAGAGGCTCTAAAATGAACAAAGGTGGGTGACCGCTCTTGTTTTTATTTATTTTTCGAATCTTCACGATTTTTCCAGTGAAAATGTTTAAAGATGCTTTTTGGAGCTGGTGGCGACCTCACCGCCAGGCTTAGGGGATCAGGGTATTCCAACCCTGCCTCCTCCTCCTTTGTTTGGGTCTCTGCTGATTCCAAGTCCCAAGATGACTGCCAAGAATTTCCGGTTGAAACGTTGGCAACCAATCAGATCTCTGCACAAGATCAGTAAGATTTGGGTAGGGTCAGTGCAACTCGATATACAAATTTTGTTGTCCATTAATATCTCCAAAACTACAGAACGGACATACACCAAATAACAAAAAGCACGATCTGCAAACCAAACGCTAGCTTACTGCCAAATTTCTTTATAGTTCTGTTCAGCAGTTCGGGCTGTAGGAGTGTCCAAAGAGTCCATGGGATATAACATGGGAAGCACACTTTTTTTATGCTCTCCTTTTTCTAGGACCCCACTTGACATATCGCCCTGAAAATTTCATGCACATCGAGATTCACCGGGGCAATTTTGTGAAGGTTCGTCAAATGGCGCCAAAGTTATAGGGCAGCCAAGAAATTATTTTCCTATGGAAACTAGGTCTTAACTTTAACTATCTACTGGCGATATACCACCACCTGCCCAGGGTTGGTTCATGCAGAACAAAGGAGGGGGTCGTACAGACCCCCTCCTGGAGCCATATATGGTTCTGAGGACCGAAAACCGGCTCCGGCTATCTTCAAGGTCCCACCCTCAGAAGATAGCTGTTTGCTTTTGCTTGGTGGAAGCTTTGATAGCTCCTGCCAAGAAAAAGCAAACACTCCACTTCCTGTAAGTGGGGGCTGTCAAAATGCTCTCACTTGCTGGAAGCTGAGTTTTCATCTATTTCCCTGTTCGCAGTCATGCGGGCAGGGAAAGAGATGAAAGTATTGCTCTCCCACGCATGGAGCTGCATTTCCAGCAGCTCCCTGCGTACGAGTGCAAAGCCAGAGACCCTAGAGAAATTGAAGCGCCCCTCACGGTCCCCAATTGTGCTCATTGGGTGCCCTGGGTGGGTTCCAGGCCACCCGACTGAGAAGAAAGAGGCAGAATAAGGGTTAGAAACGAGCAGACAGAGACAGAGTAAAGGTCAGAAACTAACAGAAAGAGGCAGAATAAAGGTGAGAAACGAGTAGAAAGAGGTACAATAAGAGTTAGAAATTAGCAGAAAGGCACAGTAAAGGTCAGAAACTAGCAGAAAGAAGCAGAATAAAGGTCAGAAATTAGCAGTAAGAGGCAAAATAAAGGTCAGAAATGAACAGATAGAGGCAAAATAAAAGTAACAAACTAGCAGATAGAGGCAGAATAAGGGTTAGAATTTAGCAGAAAGAGGCAAATAAAGGTCAGCAATGAGGAGAAAAGGGCAACAGAAAGGTCAGAAATGAGCAGAAAGAGGCAGAGTAAAGGTCAGAAACGAGCAGAAAGAGGTTTAGTAAAGGTCGGAAACACGCAGAAAGGGGCAAAATAATTGTCAGCACTGAGCAGAAAGAAGCAAAATAAAGACCAATTGCAATCAGAAAGAGGCAACATAAAGGTCAGAAACCAGCAGAAAGAGATAAAATAAAGGTCAAAAATTTGCAGAAAGAGGCAAATAAAGGTCAGTAGTGAGCAGAAAGAGGCAAAATAATGGGCAGAGTGAGCAGAAAGAGGCAAAATTGAGGTCAGAAACGGGCAGCAAAAGGCAAAATACAGGTCATACACGAGCCGCAATATCAGAATAGAGGCCATAAACTAACAAGAGACAGAATACAGTTCAGGAGTGAGCAGAAAGAGATACAATAACCCACAGAATGAGCAGAAAGAGGCAAAAAGAGGGCAGGAGCTAGCAGAGAAGAGGCAGAAAAACAAGCAGAAAAGGAGCAGAGGAGGCAGAAAACCAAAGGAAACAGAGGGTCGCGGATGGGGCAGAGGGTAGCAGATGGGAAAAAGGTATATACAGAAAGAGTGCCCCAAAGGTGCTGACTCAGAATTCAAAGGAGTACTGCAGGCAGTGCTAGTCCCGGGACAAAGGAATTAGCTACAGCTCAGGTACAGGAAACAAAGAGTGACTAAAGCTCAGAAACTCTGGAAACAAGGATAGCAAAAGCTCAGGAAATAAGGGTTCAGCCAAACAGGAACACTGCTATCATGACCAATAGTGGACTGCATGGAGTGGGGCTTAAGAGAGTTCACTGTGATCACTTGCCCCAGGTCTACTGAATTCCTCCATCCATCATTGGCCTTCATGGGTCGAGACAAAGCAGTGAGCAGGGAATTCTAGGTAATAGAGCTTTTAGCAAGAGCAGGCTGGCTTTGACAAAAACTGAGATGGTTTGGGAATGGATGGGAATTTCTGAATAGTGTCCAAGAGCCCGGAAATCAGTATATGCAGACAGTGAATAGAAGAGAAGCTTATTAGAACACTGGAAAGTCCCAAAGGTAGGTACCCTGGTGGACGGCAAAAGAGTAAATCATGACAGAGGCTAGGGTCAGGTTTAGTGTTAGAAATATTGTTATTGTTACCAAAGATGAGGGTCAGAGCTAGGGATATTGTAAGGTGTGTGTTGGTGTTGTTGGTATCATAAATATTGTACTGGCTGCCCAGTGCAAACTCAACATTCACACCAACAGAGAGATGCATAAAACGCAAAAAATAATGTTTTGCACCAGGTGAATAGGTAGTACATTACTGACGCAATATGTTGTGGACTGTTAGGCTCATACATATGTTCTCAGGGCTCTCTTCTGTTTTTTTATTAGGTTAATTCACAGATGGCTTATGTGTTTATGAGACCTATGAATTAATACCATTTGTTTGAAACAATGAGTTTGACTGTTGGCTATTGTTGTTTGTCAATTTTGGATATATTTGTGTATCTGAATGTAGACTTCATTTCCTCATGATATGTCTAATACAAGCAATCCAAGTTGAACTGCAATGATACATGTACTCTTACCTTTTGAAAGGGGTTTTCTCTTTGATTTGGTAACATTTTAAAGGAATTAAGTTAGGCCCTTTTAGGTAATCAGTCCAGTAGCCAGTAGTGTAGATTGTGTAGGTTCAGCCCCGCCGGGTACCAAATCCTGCTGCCCAGCCCAATACATCCCAACTGGCCACTCATGCAATCCATGCACTCATGAACATTATATTGCAACACACTCACACAGGCTGAGCTGCAAGGAACTAGGAGACACAGGATGTTAGATTTGGTGGTCTCTAGTTGGCACAGGTAGGTACTTGTGACAAATAGGGACCCTTGCCTCTAGTCAGGATAATGGGATTACATTCCTAAAGTAACCCCATCTCACCCCTTTGGTAGCTTGGCACGAGCAGACAGGCTTATCTCAGAGGCAGTGTGTAAAACATTTGTGACCACATACAGTAACCCAGTGACAACACTACAGATGGACACCACACAAGGTTTTATATCAAAAATAAGTATACTTTATATCGAGTTACCCCAAGACCATAAACGACAAAAATACACAATACTGTTACTTTAAGATGGTAGATTTAGCTTAGTTAAGTTCAGTTCTTAAGATGCAACACTTTGCGTCAATGTACCTTAGGTTCCGTTGCGCTTCCACGACAAGCAATGTTGCAGCGAGGGAAATGCGGCAAAGTTCAAGTACAAAGAAATAAAGACGTGAAGATCTTCCAGATGCGGCACGTTTCTACGGGGATGCGAGAAGTTCTCGGTTTGATGCGTGGACTGCAGCGGCGACACCCTTGTTCCACGACGCGACGGCAACAGCTCCACTTCTGACACTCTTCTCCCACGATGCGTGAAGCTTCCGCTCTATGCGACAACTACAGCGGCGACATCTACGATGCGATGGCAGCAGCTCCGACGATGGCGCGCTTCTCGGGGATGCGAGGCACTTTTCTTCGATGTGGTGCAGTGCGACATTTCTAGCGGCGACACGCTCCCTTGGAGTTGCGACGGCAGGCACAGCGACGGCGACACGCTCCGACCTCATTGCGAGACTCTTCTCTCGATGCGGTGCAATGTGACAGCTAGAGCGGTGACTCCCTCCTTTGGAGTTGCGACGGCAGCAGCAGCGACCGCGACACGCTTCCTCTTCGTTGCAGCATGCTTCTCTCCAATGCGGTGCAGAGCAACAGTTCCAGCTGCAACACCCTCCTTCTAAGTTGTGACGGCAGGCACAGCGACGGTGACATGCTTCTTGCCGATGAGTCGCGCTTCCAGCTCTTTGTGACACGCAGTTCCCCAGAAGGCCCAAAACAGCAGCAGGTACTTCCAAAAGAACTTTCGGGAGCTGGGGGTTGAAGTCTGTTGTCCCTGAGACTTCAGCAGGAGGCAAGTTCTTTTCCAAGCCCTTGGAGATCCTTCACAAGTTGAAAGCAAAGTACAAAAAGTTCCTTTCTCCTTTCTTTGGCAGTAAGGCAACCACTGCAGGCCAATCCCCCAAGCAGGACTTCAGCTTGGGAATAGTCTCTCCTCAGTTTCTTCAGGTTCCTCTCCTCAGTAAAGGTTTCTTCTTGTAGTCCAAAGTGATCTAATTTCTTGGGATCAGGGTCCCAATAGTTATACCCCAAAATCCTTTGTTCTCTGAGGGGAGAGGGGCCTTTGCCCAGTCCAAACCAGTTCTGAAGCACTCTGTTTACCAGACTTCTCCTTTCCTTTCATAGTGCAGGGCAGGTACATAAGACGCCCCGCAGGAGGTGGAGCCAGCATTGTGAAAGGCAAGTACAGTCCTGGAGCACTTTGTTTACAGGACTCTTCTTTCAGTGTGCAGGGCAGAGACATTAGCCGCTCCCCAGGAGGTGGAGCCAGCATTGTGGAAGGCAGACACAGCCCTATTCAAGGTTCAGGTGCAACTCCTCCCTCCCATCTAGATGCAGATCTCTCTATTCACCACTGGACTGACTCATCCTGTCTCTTGGAATCCCCCAGCCCTGTCACTCACAAAACCATACAAAGGAATACACAACCTAGCAGAGGCAGGCTTGAAAGGTTAGACAAGCAAATACCTACTTTCTAAAAGTGGAATTTGCAAACACAGAATGTTAAAACCAACTTCACTAAAAGATGTATTTTATCATTCTGAGTTTAGGCATACTAAACTCACATTTCTACCATGTTCTCAGTTAGGATTATAATATGTAATAATGCTAGCCTATGGAGAACAGGTAGCCTTGCAATAGTGAAAGACGAAAATGGCTGTAATTCACTATTAGGAAATGCCACACACATCAGGACTTGTCCTACCTTATACTTACAATGCACCCTCCCCTTGTGCCTACCATAGGGGTGACTGATATGAAGACAAGGGAAGGTTTAGGGACTGGCAAGTGGGTGCACTTGCCCAGTCAGCATGGCAGTACCAGACTGCACACAGGTGCTGCAATGGCAGACCTTAGACACATTTTACAAGGCTGCTTCTGTGGGTGGCACAACCAGTGCTGCAAACCCACCAGCAGCATTTGGATTTACACACCCCGGGCACACTCAGTGCACTGTACTAGGGTCTGACAAGTAAACCAAATAACCAAACATGGAACCACTGATTAATACATCAATTTACAATGTGGATCACACGCACTGTGGCACTGGACAGCAGTGGCACAGTGCCCAAAGCATCAAACACCAGCAAAAAAAACATGAGGCAACAGCAAAAAATGGAAGGGAGACACACGCCAATGGTGCCAGGTCTAACACAGGTTCCCTCCAGCTGAAATGTGGGGAAAACTACCCTAACTCCTGGGAGTTCTCATCACGAAGTGGAAAAATCTAGACAGACCATCAGCGTTGGCGTATTCTGTACCAGGGCGGTGTTCCACTGTAAAGTCCATACCCTGTAGAGAAATAGACTACCTCAACAGCTTTGGATTCTCATCCCTCATTTGCATCAACCATAGGAGGGGCCTGTGGTCTATCTAAACCCGGAAGTGAGTCCCAAACAGGTATGGTCTCAGCTTCTTCAGTGCCCAGACCACAGCAAATATCTCACGCTCAATAGCACTCCACCTCTGTTCCTGTGGAAGTAACCTCCTGCTAATAAAGGCTACCGGTTTATCTAGGCCCTCCTCATTCATCTGTGACAGAACAGCCCCCACATAATGCTCTGAAGCATCTGTTTGAATGATAAACTCTCTTGAGAAGTTGGGTGCCAGGAGCACAGGTGCTGTGCACATGGCAGCTTTCAGGGCCTCCAAAGCTTTCTGACAGGTGTCAGTCCAAATCACTTTCTTGGGCTGCTTCCTGGAAGTCAGCTCTGTGAAGGGTGTACCAATGTTGCTATACCCCTTTAACAAACCTCCTGTAATACCCTGTGAGTCCTAAGAAGGCCCTCACCTCTGTCTGGGTTTTGGGTGGCTCACAATCCAGGATGGTTTTAATCTTGGGTTTTAGGGGCGCCACCTGGCTGCTCCCAACTTGGTGTCCCAAGTACACCACAGAACCCTGCCCGATCTGGCACTTACTCGCCTTGATCATGAGGCCTGCCTTCCGCAGCGCCATCAACACTTCCCAGAGGTGGCGCAGATATTCCTCCCAATTGCTCTGAACACATTAATGTCATCCAGGTAGGCGGCACTGAACTCATCCAGTCCAACCAACACCTGGTTGACCAACCTCTGAAAGGTGGTAGGGGGATTCTTCATCCCAAAGGGCATAACACGGTAATGGAAACGCCCATCTGGTGTGGAGAATGCTGACCTCTCCTTTGCCCAATCAGTCAAGGCGATCTGCCAGCACCCAGACGTTAAGTCAAACATTCTGAGGTCCCGTGCAGCCCCTAGCCGATAAATGAGCTCATCAGCTCTAGGGATGGGGAGCACGTCAGTCTTTGTGACTGAGTTGAGCCCTCTGTAGTCCACACAGAACCGGAGTTCGGGTGTGGCACCCGGCGCTGCAGCCTTTGGGACCAAGACCACTGGGCTGGCCCAAGAACTGCTAGAGGACTCAACCAGACCTAGCGCAAGCATCTTTGAGACCTCCTCTTTGATGCAAACCCTAGCCGTGCCAGTTACCCTGTAAGTTTTCTGCTTCACAGGTAAGCTGTCTCCTGTGTCTACATCATGCAAGCACCACTCTGTGACACCGGGAACCAGGGAGAACAGATCAGAAAACTGCGCTCCTTTGAGGTAGACAGGGGGGTTACTTCTGTCCTGAAATATGGCTGGCTTGGGTCATGACGAGGAAAAGTTGAACTTCTTAAAATCTTTACATCCTCTGATTATATGCCTACAAGAGACTTAAGCGTGTAACGATTTTGATTGTGATGTTTTTTTTACTTTCTCTTGTTATGCTAAGCACTCCAAAAGGGGACATGCTAGTGGGGGGTCTCCATTCTGCTTAAGAATTCTATTAATTGGAATTAGAAAGTTTTTTACCATCCATCAAAACTCTGTATTTGCCTGAAGATGGCATATTTGGGAGAGTCTGGCAGGCCCACCTTCTTCCTGGTAGCTAACCTCTATATCCCCCCAGGGAAAATTTTCGACCGTCTGTTGAGCCCACTCTTTCTATATATTATTAAGCTAGCTACCACTTAAGAATGCCACTTAGTGGTTTTAGTGGGAGATCTAAATACAAAAATGTCCAATTCCGCGCAGGAAATACATGCTAATCCAGTAAAGAGGAAATCTGGCATATTCCTGAATCCTCTTTACCAGAGAAAATAAAAATGGATAAACTAGGATTCCTCCTGTTCAATAGCATTAGAAGTGCAGACTTGGCCATTCTAAATGGGAGGATGCAAGTCGATAAAACAGCACAATTTACTTTTCAATCTCATTGCACACAAAGCCTATTGGACTATGTAGTTCTTTCATATCAAATGTTTGGGGCCTGCGAAAATTTAGAGGTTTCCCCGTCAGTTTGGAGAGATCACAGTGTAATAAGCTTGACTTTGGCCTTCCATCTACCTGCACTGAATCAAGGGAACTGGTGCCGGGGCTCGGTGGTTTTTAATAAAGCTAATGGTCGTTCATTTTGGACACAAAAAAATACCGCTGAGGTAGGTGCGATAGTGAAAAAAACTTTTTCAGAACACCAGGGCCATGTTTCTGCTAATATTATACAATTGTTTGAGGCCCAAATGAGGGAGATAAAAAATGTAAGCTCAGTTTCCACTGGCTCTCGAAGGGTAAATCAGGACACCCCTTTTCTGAAGGCTTTAAATCGAGAAATTAACACTTTAGTTTGAAAACAACATCAACAGTTTTCCATGGGTATGCAACAGGAAATTAATCTCCTTAAGCGAGTTAGAAGCCGTTATAAACTCAGAGCAAAGAGAAACGAGATAGATGCTAAATGGATTGGGTTGAGGGAAGGCGCGAGAGCCAGAGATTCAAAAAAGTATTAGCACCTGATTGCAGAATATTGTGCTTTTAGACAGAGGGGACTCCCCATTCCGATCCCAGAAAGTGAGTGGGTGAACTATATTTCACTATTATATAAATCTAACAGCTCAATGCTTTTACAGATGCTGTAATAGAGGAGGCTGTTTTCGTTGAATACGGTCCCCCGTCAAGGAATTAAGTGATGGGTTATATAAAGAATGCCAGAACGTGCGGCGCACAAGGACCTGATGGTATCCCGATTATGCTAATCAAAAAAGAACCAGCTGCATGGGGAGCCTTTCTGGCATCACTATTTAACTTCTGTTTTCGAAAAATTAGAATTCCCTCCTCTTGGAAGGGGAGTATTATAGTTCTGTTGTTCAAAAAGGGCCTAAAAAGGTCACCTACTAGCTTTAGACAAATCGCTCTGCTGGATGCTTCAGGCATAGTATTTGCAAAAGGTATACTTCAGCATTTGCAGCAGTGGGCCCAAGATCAGAACATCTTACCACCAGAACAGGCAGGTTTCAGAAGGAACCATGGAACGCTGGATAACAATGCGACTGTCCAGACCATATTAGAGAAATATGTTTTCTCACCAAGTATGTCAGTCTATACAGCATTCATTGATTTCTCCACAGCGTTTGATAAAGTGGATCGTCAAACGCTGTGGAGAAAGATTTCCTATCTTGGTATGTCACACCACCTCCTGGGCTTTATAATAGAATTACACACAGACACCTGGTGTCAAGTGATGATGGGAGGCTCGCAGGGGCTATCTTGTAGGATTAAGACATATAACGGTCTTAAGCAGGGTTGCTTGTTGGCCCCTCTTTGGTTTTCCTTTTATATTTATGACCTCCCCGGCAAATTAAACTCAGTGAGGGGGGAAGGCCCCAGAATTGGTACAATGTCCATTGGCTCTCTACTATATGCAGATGACGTTGCAATTTTCGATTTAACTCCTATTGGCTTGCAGCATCGTCTGGATGCCCTGACCAATTATGCGGAGGACCATTTTCTGAAAATCAACATTGCCAAAAGCAAAATTTTAGTCTTTCGCAAGAAAGGTCTCAGAATAAAGAATGGGGCAGGAAGAACTTGAATTGGTCAATTCGTATCGGTATTTGGGGAAGGTTTTTACAAAAAACAGGCGTGACTCAGAGCACATCAAACGGTGTGTTGGCTGTAACTTTAAATAGATTTTATAAAATGTGTGGGAGACGTCATTTTAATAATGTTCTGTCAGTATTTAAGGTTAAAATCCCTCCTACATTAACATATGCTGGTGAAGTACTGGATAGGAATTACTGGCTTGCTTTCGATAAGGCTGAAGGCTGGTTTTTTCGCCTAATCTGTAGCTTACATTTTTTGGCTGCCCCACATGTTCTTCGCTTGGAATTCCATCTACTCTCTTCTTATACTTTATCCTTGGCAGCGGTCGGTAGGTGGGAGAACTCCCTCTTTTGAGGGGATGAGGGTACAATAAGGGCCGCCTTGAAGATGGAAATCTTTGCTAAATTAAAAGATAAATCAGTTTTCTTCAGATCATTTGCCCATGCAAACGACTCATTTGGGCTTAGTTTAAGTTTTGATTCACCCATGTCTAAGCCTGTATTGAAGGCATTTCTAAAGAAGTTAGTAAGCATGATTAGTACGGTAAGAGACACAGCATTAAGTCAACCTAAAGCCCGCAATGAGGTGATCTGTGCAAGTGCGATGGGGAGTAGACCACAGCCCTATCTTTCATGGAATGTCCCACATGGAATTAGAAGATTGATACTACTTTTAAGAACCAAACTGTTGCCCTTGAGAGAAGTGACGGGCATCTGGGAAAAAACTCCTAGAGAAAAGAGAATTTGCGAATTGTGCTGTTCTCAAATACAGCATCTTAATCATGTACTATTTGTGTGTCCGGAACTTCTACGGGCAAGGCGCATGCTTTTAAGACCCTTATTTATCAAATGTAATATTCACTCTGTTCAGGAAGCTCGATCTTTCTTCTTGTCCCCACCAAATGAAATGGTTTGCCATAGAATATAAAAAAAAATTTAATCATTTTTGGCCATTCATTAGGACATTTTTTAAAGAGCTTAGTTGGTATGTGTAATGTTTGCTGGTTGGCCAATGTAGAATTTTGTATCCATTACAAAGTATGTTTTCTTTCTTTCCTCTGTTTTTATCTATTGGTGTATTTAAAAAATGATTTAAAGTATGTCTTTTTTTTTTACTGTACTGGTGTACTTTTGTGGACCACCGCAGGAGTTCCGTAACAAATAAAAACTAAATTGAATTGGATTTACACGCCCTGGGCACACTCAGTGCACTGTACTAGGGTCTGACAAGTAAACCAAACAGCCAAACATGGAACCACTGATTAATACATCAATTTACAATAGGGAGCACTGGCACTGTGGCACTAGAGAGCAGTGGCACAGTGCCCAAAGTATCTAACACCAACAAAAATACATGAGGCAACAGCAAAAAATGGAGGGGTGAAGTAGTGTGGCTCACTGGTTAGAGGCGGCAGACCCGAGAGCAGAGGGCGGCCCGGGACCAGGGTTCGATTCCCGGTGCGGCAGGTTTCTGGACCAGGGTCAGGGGACTCGATAATTCTCTCGCCTCGGTGCCCACTCTGATCAGCGATCACACTCGGCAACTCTGGGCATTAGCTTGCCTCATCTTCACTAACGGCCCCACCAGACCGCCGGGGATGCCTGGTCTCACCCTGGAGATACCCATTAAGGGACCATCTCTCAGGGAAGCCAGGAAGGGTTTCGCAGCGGTCGAAGCGCCATGGGACCCTCCGGGTAAGTAGTGCGCTATATAAATGCCTATACATACATACAGAGGGGAGACCCACCCCAATGGTGCCAGGTCTAAAACAGGATATAACACATCTCCTTCCTTTGGGAAACAATAAATATGAAAGGAAGCAAAGTGATCTAAAATACACATTCACACCTCCTGTACAGATAAGCAACCAGTCCTAAATCACAAGGAAAGATCGCATTACATTACATTAATTATTTAATTCCTTAGGTAGTAAAATAAAACCAGGTCACATAAGATCGCATAGCATGAATCATTACATTCCCAGAATTGTAAATGAAGATGACACAAGGTCACATCACATTGCATGAATCATTACATTCCTTAAATTGTAAAGGAAGTTCATTGTAAAGATAGATACACATACAGATTATATACTATATATATTTTTCTCCTGCGAGAGAGCACCATCTATATATACGTCAGGATGCAACCTCCAGACCTCACAAGTGTACACACTGCAGGAGCACTACAGCACATCACATCTCGCTGGACAAAGGAATGCACCTGTTCCCACTAAAGCGCAACACCACATCTCATTGTACAAAGGAACACACTTGTTCCCATTACAGCACCCCACATCTCGCTGGACATAAGAACACACATTTTCCCACTAAAGCTTACTTGCTTGCATGACAAGGAATCCTCATGTTCCCACTACTGCACACCATGCTGCACAAAAGAACACATGCGCTCCCACTACAGCAAATTATGGGTATCTTAGAACCATAAACAATTCAACATAAAAGGAACTCATTGCTCGTTCAGGATATCATCCAACCCAACATAAAAGGGACTAATCCCTCGCTCTGGGTATAGTCCAGGGGTATCATCCAACCCAACCCATCCCCACATACAGGGAATTACGAAGACTATACAGGGTATTATGCAGGGTATACAGGGCATACCCCAACCCATTGACCACCACGGTCACAAAACAGTAGCTAACCCAAACACACCGCAACACATACAAAATTTCATTGTGCATCTCCAAATGTAATATCAACAGCAAAACATATGCACTAATCCAAAAGTGCAACCATCTCCACATACTGCCCACAAGCATCACACACCACAGCAGACTGCAGCCCATTACGCATGGTAAGTGACCAATACTACGAAACCTTAATGACTATGGGCCAGATGTAGGTAAATCATATTTACCGACTCTGAAATACCGAATTTTACCGATTCTGTATTTCAGAGTCGGTAAATATGAAGGGTGGAGATGTAGGTATTTCCAGATGTGGAAATACCAAATCGTTAGAATTCGGTATTTACCGATTCGGTAATTACCGAATCGGTATTCCCTATTGATTCCTATGGGCTGTGAAGCCCATAGGAATGAATGGGAAATACCGATTCGGTAATTACCGAATCGGTAAATACCGACTTTTGCAAGGGTGCAGGGGGTGTCACTTTGACACCCTCTGGCACCCCAAAAATAGGCATGTGCGCCA
The DNA here is from genome assembly GCF_964263255.1 of Lissotriton vulgaris. Classification (NCBI taxonomy): domain Eukaryota; kingdom Metazoa; phylum Chordata; class Amphibia; order Caudata; family Salamandridae; genus Lissotriton; species Lissotriton vulgaris. The sequence continues at coordinate 238,124,119 of NC_141691.1, forward strand.
TGTGGCACACAGACATGCCCTAAGGGCATGTCTGTCTGTCACATGGCTAGGTGTGCATGCACACAAGTGCATGCACACCTGAATTCGGTATTTTAACACCCAATTGGATTGGGTGTTAATATACCGAATTTGTAGGGCCTTTGGGACTCAGAAGAGTCCCACCTACATCTGAGATTTACCGAATCGGTAAAAATACCGATTCAGTATTTTACAGAATCGGTAAATTTACAGAATCGGTAAATTTAACGATTCTGTAAAATAATGCCCCCACATACCATTTCTGAAATACCGGTCGGTAACGGCCAAAAATACCGATTTTCGGCCGTTACCGACCAACCTACATCTGGCCCTCAATGTATAGGCATAGCTTTATGCCACATGACAGTAGCTACCAACAACAGTCATGTGATTGGTGAGCGAAGTCTCACCCGAGGCCATAACATAAGTATGAGTTGGCCTCTGACCTCAGTTAAGCACTTGCGCAACAACTCCTTTTGGCGACAGACCTAAATCACCTCCGTGCAGTCGCGTGCCATTGACAACGTTTCCTTATGGTGACTCTCCAGTGCAACAGGGAATAACCTGCCTAATGCTGATTTAACAACGCATCAGGCTGGCATAGCCGGCATCGCTAAGATACAGCGCGGCAGTCACCATGCCAGAATGGAGGGCCCCGGGGGAAGCGAAGACACAGTCTAGTCTTACCCCGGGGTCTTTCGCGCAGGGAGGGCCAGGCTGTGGGTTGGGGGGCGTGGTTGGGGGGTGGGTATAAAGAATGCAGGGAGCGGAAGCACTTCCTCTTCCTGCATTCTGGCATTGCTGGGTGGGGGTAGTTAGTTTTTCTGTGTGGTAGTTTTAGGCCTGGGCCGAGGCGTTGAGGTTCGGTCGGGCTGTGGCAGTGATCGGGGTCAGCTGGTCGGCGACTGAAGGGGCTCGAGGCGGCTTCAAAAGCACCTGGTAGGACATGGCTGAGGAGGCGGAGGCGGTGCGGGAGGCGTGGTGCGTGCTTGGGAGGGCTGAGAGGGCCGATTTGCTTAGGCCGGGTGTCCTGGAGCAGGCGTGGGTTGGCCTGGAACGTCCCTCGCGGGCGGCTGCTGCGGTGGTGTCTGCCACTGTTATTGCCTGCCTGGAGGACTCTGCTCCGGCAGGCACGCTGGTGTCGGGCGGGGGCGGGGCTCGAGGGGTCAAGGAGCGCAGCGCGGAGGCCAGCGTAAGAGCCAGCCTCCGCGGCCTAAACCTGACGTGAGCCGGGGCTTGGTGGAGGGGGCCCGGGGGCGTTTGAAGCAGGCAGAGGGTCATGAGGCAGGGCGAGGCCACATTGGGGGGGCGCAGGGTGCCCCTGTTCGGCTCGATAGCTTCCCCGGCTTGGGCGAGGGGCAACCGGGTCCCGATGAGACCCGGGCCTTGTTGCTGCATGAGGGAGGGCCTGGGACAGGGGACCTGGGTGACCTGGGGCTCAAGGGTCCTGGAACAGGTGATCTGGAGACAGCAGAGGGTAGTGAGGGGGAGGAGGCGGCCTGCGTGGTGATGGGTAGGTCGGCTGTGTGTGGGCCACTGGACCTGTCTGTGGGGCCCAGGGCCAGCACCCCGGTACTGCGGGGAGCCAAGGGCGTGCACGACGGGCAGGTGGCGAGGGGGTCCAGGACTGGGGGGGCTGGGGTGGTCAGGGGGGGCCGTTCCCTGGAGCAACATGCAGGGGCTGGGGCCCAGGGGTTACTGCCCTCCATTATTGGGCAGATGGGAGGCCATGGACGTGGAGGCCAAGATAAGGGAACAGAGGTTGTTGGTACAGGAGGCAGACGCCAGGTTGGGCGAACTGGAGGTCATGCGGGCGGGTGCCCCCTGGGGGAGTGATGTGGAGGGCCCGCCTACCCCTACATCTGAGGAGGAGTTTTGGGCGGAGCAGGAGAAGGCTGTGAAGAGAGAGGGGGCCCGGGAGGGCATGCAAGGGGGCTCAGGTGACAGGAGGGGTCAGTCAGGGACAGCCAAGACGGCGGTGAGGCCCGGCAATGCCAGAGCCGGCCCGGGTTGGAGCGGCCCGGGGGGTCGGGGGGATCCAGGCTGGCGGAGGTCAGCAGAAGGGTGGGAGGGTTCGGCGTAGCGCAAGACGGCTCCTGGACGCCGCCTTGAAGCAGTAGGGAGTCAGCGGCGGCTCTCCCACCGGCGTGGGACCGGGCTTCGGCGTCTAGTGTTAATGTGGGGGCAGGGAGTAGTGTGCCAGTACAGAAAGGAGTGAAACGGGCCGTGCGTGAAGCGGAATGGAAGCCTGTGGAGGATGAGTGGGATGTGGAGTTGAACTACGATGCTGAGAGTGATGAGTTGGAAGATGGTAAGGCAGTATGGCAGGCGAGAGGGTCTAGGATGAAGACCAGCACCACGGAGCGGCGGCCGGGACCGGTGACAGCCACATTGACAGGTGAGGGTGCCTGGTGGGCTGCTTGGGAAGGGGGCCAGAGCGGTGGAAGGAAAAAGGCGAGCAGGTCAGTGGGAGTCGGGGAGGGGTCTGTGCGGGAGGAGGGGCCAAAAGCGGCTAAGGTGTTGATGCTTGCGACGTCAGGTAAGCAGGTGGTGATGGCAGGGGTACAGACGGACAAGCCGGGAGCAGAGAACCGGTCGGAGGGAAAGGAGGATAAGGAAGACAAAGTGGGAACAAACACCAGAAGAAGTTTCCCTATATGGGCTCGGCTATGCCTTTGGGGTCCCATTTGTCAGAGAAGACTAAGAGTAGGATTTGGAAACATGAGTATGTCGATGTTTTCAAGCTGCTACACAGGGAGGTGCAGGCCAAGGAGGGCTCCAAGGAGGAGGAGTGGGAATTGACAAGGAGGCCACGGGTCCCTGTCAACATGGAAAATTGGACGTCAGCGTTTTTGATATACAACAGCATTTACTGCGAAAAGCACCAGGACAGGGCTATCCCTTTGTTCAAATACATGGACATTATCAGGAAGGCGCAGCTGCAGTTTGGAGGTTTCGCATGGCTGAGCTATGACAAAGAGTTTAGGGCGCACGTCAGTGTGAACCCCGACAAACCATGGGCTGAGATTGATCAAGAACTTTGGATGTAGTGGATGGCGTTGACGCATTCGTCCGCTTCCACGCACATGGCTAGTGGCCTACCGGTGCCTTATCGGTCCTTTCCAGCACGGCCCGCCCAATCTGGGGCGGGAGGGGTGGTTACTCCTGCAGGACACACGGCCTCAAGGGCCAAACAGGAACGAACACGACAGGTGCCTGCTGGAGCTACAACAAGGGATATTGCTCACGATACCCTTGTAATAATAATAATAATAATAATAATAGGGGCATTTGTAAAGCGCTGAGTTACGCGCACCGGCGTGTCCCCGCGCTGACAGTGAGAAAAGCATAAGACAAGGAAAACAGTGCTAGCAGGTCAAAATTATCTAGTGTAAAGGTAGGTTTTTAACTTAGTTCGAAACTTCATTTCTGCTGATTCCAAGCGAAGATCCACTGGCAGTTTGTTCCAGTGGTTGGGGGCCAGGTGCCTGAAGGATCTGCCTCCCATTCGAGCTTTCTTTACCCTGGGAGTCCTCAGCAGTCCTCCACCCGCAGATCTAAGCGCTCTAGGAGGTTCATAGGCTTTGATCAGTTTCTGCAAAGGTCGGGGCGCCCTACCATACAGAATCTGGTAACATGTGCAGAGAGCTTTGTACTCAACTCTGCTCTTTACCGGTAGCCAGTGTAATTTTTGTAATGCCAGCTTCGAGGGCGCCCTTTTGGGCAGCCTAAGAATCAGGCGTGCCGCCGCATTCTGCAGTACCTGAAGACGTGCCACGCTTTTACTCGGTGCCTCAAGGTACAGCAGGTTCGCATAGTCAAACCTTGCGGTCACCAAGGCATGCACCAAGGTTTGGCGAGCTTCCAATGGCAAAAGGTCTAGAACTTTCCTAAGTCTCTTCAGGACCCCAAAACATACTCCTACCACCCGATTGATCTGAGGCCCAAAGGTCAGAGCCGCATCGAACCAAACGCCCAGGTTTTTGGCCTCCTGACAGGGGGTCGGAGTTGGTCCAAGACAGGATGGCCACCAGGCTGACGACCAAGCCGACTGGGCTCTCCCTACCACCAGCACCTCTGTCTTGCTGCCGTTTAGCTTCAAACAATTCATGGCCATCCAATCGGCAAGATCTTTCATGCACGACTGGAAGCCATCCGCAGCAAGACAGGGCGCGTGCGACAGGGAGATGACCAGCACCGTATCGTCAGCATAAGTTACCAATTGGAGGCCATAACTCTCCACAATCGATGCAACGGGCGCCACATACAAGTTAAAAAGGGTCGGGCTCAGGGACGAGCCCTGAGGCACGCCCTGACCCAAAGGTACCCCTTTGGAGTAGTAGTCGCCCTGCCTCACTTTAAAGCTCCTTCCTGTAAGGAAGGCCTGGATCCACCTCAACGCGGTGCTGGCGATGCCACCTTTGCTCAGACACTGCAGCAAGGTGGAATATGCTACAGTGTCGAACGCCGCGCTGAGGTCAAGCAGGATCAAGGCCATGGTTTGCCCCTCGTCTACGCCCTGTCTCAGATGTTCGGTTGCCATGAGAAGGGCGGACTCTGTGGAATGACGTGGTCTGAAACCAAACTGCGTGTCGTGGAGCAAACCCACCTCCTCTACATGCTTCATGATTTGGGTGTTCACCACCTTCTCAGCCACTTTGGACAGAAAAGGTAGGAGTGAGATGGGCCTCAGATTTTCCAACACCTCAAAACCCATGTGAGATTTCTTTCGGAGGGGGAGTACCACCGCCTGTTTCCACCCCTCAGGAAGCGTGCCAGATTTGAAGGAGATATCCAAGACGTGCCTTATGTAAGGCTCCAGGACGCTCAAACTGTCCCCCAACCGCTTAGGAGACACCGGGTCCATAGGGGAGCCATATTTTACCGAGAGGCACGTCCTGACCAGCTCCTCAGGAGGTGGCGTGATAAAATTTGTGAGGGATCCCGGGATCTCCATACCCCGTGCATTAACTTCAAACTCAACTCCCATGGGAGGAGGCTTGGGGAAGGTCGAGTAGATTTTCTCGACTTTGGTGGAGAAAAAGTTGGCGATGCGGTCACATGTTTCGATCGAACAGCTCTTCGGGTCCGCGGACGAATCGATTGTGGTCAATGACTTATAGATACTGAAGAGCTCCTTAGCAGAGTTTTTTGCTCCTAGAATTTTCCCTGCATAAAAGGCTGCCTTCGACTTTTTGATCAGTCTATGATGCAGCCGCCTCTTTGCTAAGAACAGTTCCCTGGCCTGAGCATCATAAGATACCCTCCAGGCACGTTCAGCACGCTTACACTCTGCCTTTGTCCGCCGCAGCTCTCCATTAAACCAAGGAGCAGATCTTTCCTTGCGGCCACCCTCAGATGTACGGCAGAGTGGCGCTGTCTGATCCAACGCCTCAGTGATGCGCCTGTTCAGGTTAAAGACAGCAGATTCAATGTCCACACCTCCAGGCTGGCCTTCCCTAGTCAGTGCTAGATTAAAATCCTCCAAGGAGAATTTTGCCCACTTCCTCCTTGAGTAGTTCAGGGGTGCCTGACTATACTTTATAGGATTTATACTATTTATTGAGAATGCCACCAGGAAGTGGTCTGTCCAGGGGATCGGCTCAATTGTAAGTTCAAGCATGAGTGCTTCAAGTGCGGTGGGCGTCATGCGGTCACTCAATGTCTCACCTTGGCCACGCCTTCGGAGCAGTGGCGAAACTCCAATTGCGAAGGGTAGGGGACAGCCTGGCGCGAAGGGCACCTACTCCGGTTAGGGTAGGAGCGATGGCCCACTGGCTTGCGTGTTACCCTGACAGGGAGGTGGCGTTGAAGCTGCAGTGGGGGTTCACGCAGGGTTTTAGAGTGGGCTACCAAGGATCGAGAGTGCGTCGGTGGGCAGGCAACCTTAAGTCAGCAAAGGAATTGCCGGAGGTAGTGGCGGCTAAATTGCAAAAAGAAGTGGCGGAGGGCAGAGTGGCGGGCCCCTTTGTGGACTGGCCTTGGAGTATCTCATTGTTTCTCCACTGGGTGTGGTGCCTAAGAAAGAGGAAGGGGAGTTTAGGATGATACATCACTTGTCCTGGCCGGAGGGCCAGTCCGTTTATAATTTCATAGCGGAAGTAGACTCCCGGGTCCTTTATGCGTCGGTAGATGATGCTATTCGCCTAGTGCGAATGAGCGGGCGAGGTGCGGAAATGGCTAAATGTGACATCAAGTCAGCCTTCCGCTTGCTGCCGATTCATCCGGCGGATTTTTCTTTGTTTGGTATGCAGTTTGCAGGAGCCCTCTACGTGGACAAGGTCTTGCCCATGGGGTGCGCCATATCCTGTGCGCTTTTTGAAGTTTTCAGCACATTTCTACAATGGGCGTTTAGTCAGATTAGCGGGCACAAGGCTGTGACACACTATCTGGACGATTTCCTTTTCATTGGGAGCGAGCAGTCGAGGGATTGCGGCAGTGCCCTGTCGCATTTCCAGGACATGGCGCAGAAATTCGGGTTACCCCTGGCGCCAGAGAAGACTGCTGGACCTAGCTCTTGCCTGTCATTCTTGGGGATCGAGCTGGACTCCGTTCTGTGGAGGGCCTGCCTCCCCCGGGAGAAGGTCTCGGAGATCCAGGCATGTCTGCTGTGGGCTATTGGGAAGAGGAGGATTGCGCTGCGCGCGGTGCAACAGCTGTTGGGGTTCTTGAACTTTGCATGCCACGTAGTGAGAGCAGGGAGGACGTTTTGCAGGAGACTCGGCATGGCCATGTCGGGTGCAGTTTTGCCACACCACAGGGCCCCGATTTCCATGGGGGTGTGGGCTGACTTGCGGACTTGGTGGACCTTTCTTTCTGACTTCAATGGGGTGTCTCTGGATTTTGTGGAGGAGCGGACAGTGTGGCAGATTCAGATCTTCTCAGACGCAGCAGTGACAACAGGTTTTGGTCTGTTCTGAGATGGCAGGTGGTGCGCGGAAGAATGGCCGGCACACTGGTTGCAGCAAGGGCGGAGCATTGCTTTCTTGGAGTTTTTTCCTTTGCTGGTGGCGCTGGATGTGTGGGGCAATGAGTTTCGGAACAGGTCAGTGCTGTTTCATGTGGACAACATGACGGTGGTCGAGTTGGTCAACCGGCAGAGGGCAAGAGATTTGAGAGTGTTGCGCCTGTTGAGGGGGTTTATGCTGCGTTGTCTGAAGCTGAATGTGATTTTCAGAGCCAAGCATGTCCCTGGGGCGAATAACAACATTGGGGATGCTTTGTCCCGTTCGCAGTGGCAGCAGTTCCGGAGGTTGGCACCTGGAGCGGACCAGCACAAGACCAGACTGCCGGCCGGCGTTAGGGCCTTGGGGGAGTAAGAGTGTTGGGACTGGTGGAGATCTCTGTGGCGGCATCTACAAGGAGGACGTACAGGCTGGCATGGGATGAGTTTGCTTCTTTTATGGGGGGGCGCCTGGAAATAGCTGAGGGAGTTCGTTCAGTGATTGAGCAGGGAGTTTTGCAATTTGTTCTGCATTGCATTGACAGAGGATTGTCGGCTGCAACGATTTCAGGAAAATTGGCGGGACTGTCTTTTTATGCCAATCTGTTTTTTGGTTTTGACCCTACAAAAGATGTAGTTATTGGAAGGATGCTATGGGGTTGGGGCAGGGAGAATAGGGGGGGAGGGGTGTTGAGGGAAGCTGTGACGTTCGAGTTGTTGTTTCGAATTGTTGGGGTGTTACCGTTATGTTGCTATAATGGGTTTGAGGCTCTGCTGTTCAGACTGTGCATGGTGTGGATGTTTTTTGGGGCTTTTAGGGTTTCGGAGCTGTTGGGGACAAGGTCTTGTGGTGGTAGGCTTTTTGAAGAGGTACGTGTGGAGGCGGGACGATTGGGTATTTGGCTGAGCCAGTCTAAGACGGATCAGTTGGGGAGGGGAAAGTGGGTTTGGCTCTGTGAGAGCGGATGGGACGGTGTGTTCCCGGTGAATGAGTGGAGGTCGTTTGTGGACCAGGTACGGTTGTCGGATGGTGAGATATTTTGTCATGAGTCCGGGGCCTGGGTGACAGCGGTGCAGTTGTTGGCGGTTTTGCGTAAGGCGGTGAGCAGTTTGGGATTGAAACCAGCTGGGTTTGGTACACATTCCTTTAGAATAGGGGCGGCTACTGCGGCGGCACGTTTGGGGTGGTCCTGGGATTGGATTTGGCGGATTGGTAGATGGCGGTCACCATGTTGTGAGCGGTATGTCAGGAAATAGGGGGCCCAGGGGTAGGGAGGGTAGGTGGTTGTGGAGACAATTTTACCAGGATGTGTATTAATACCTTTTTCTTTCGTAGGTGGCGTGGGCGGACCGGGGACCAAGACGGTCACATGGATTGTGGGGCATTCCTTTGTGCACTGGGCATCAAAATATGTGGAGCAGCAGGTATACGGCCGTAACCTGGGACTCAATGGGCTCCATCACAAGGTGCACTGGTGGGGCAAAGGGGGATGCTATGGGGGGCACTTTTGCCCTGGCTCGCTAAGATGGTCCCACAGAGGGGATGCCCGGATTTGTTGATCATCCACTTGGGGGAAAATTACTTGATTCAGCTGTCGGGTTTGGCGCTCTTGCAGCTGATGCAGAGAGATCTGGAGGTCATGAAGCTAAGGTTATCTGGGACCTGCATTGCTTGGACTGAATTCATTCCCAGGAGAGTATGGAGGGGTGCGATTAAGCATGGGGCAGTTGAGAAGGCCCGGAGGAAATTGAACAGGGCAATGCGGGTTTTCTGTGAAGGGAAAGACATTAAGGTGATCTCTCATCCCGGACTACGACTGGAGGAAGGGATGCTCTTTAGGGACGACAGAGTGCATCTTTCAACGCTTGGGAATGTGTATTTCATGATGGAACTGCGTGACGTAGTGAGCAAGTTGTGGAATGAAGCGATCTGGTGCCGGAGGGATGTGTGAGGGGCGGAGTCGAAAGATGCACGGGAGCGACTGGGGGGGGGGCAGGTAACCGCCCTAAAGGGGGTTCCCTGGTTGGCGGTATTTGGGAGGGGTGGGGGAGTCACTAGCGGGCGCACCCACCTCTCGTGGGGGGAGGAGTGAATGATGGGAGGGGCGACTGGTGGCATGAGAGTAGTGCCAGGATGTGTAGAGAGATTGGAGGTAAGGTTGAGGAACGGAAGATGGAATGAAAGGAGAGTATGATGATGGAGTTTGGTGTTGGGGGGAGATGTAGTTGATGTTGATTATTGTTGTGGTTTATGTTGCGCAGCCTGGTCCTAATAAATGGCCTTTTGCGCTTAACAAAAAGTGTGGCCTGATTATTGCGCAAACATCCTCAATAACCAATGTGCTAAAGGAACGCACAGACATAACAGCACAATTGTATTAACAGTGTAGCTTCCAACATGGCCTCACGGGCGTCCCTGCAGGGTCTCGCAGCCAGATTGTGCCCGCAGTACTGTTACCAAAATGGCCGTACTCACGTCATAACATGGTATCGCAGCCTCAAAGTCGCACCACTGCCCTGCTTCCAGAATGGCTGTTGAAGGACCCACGTGTGCGTCATTCAAATTCTCAATGGTAAACAATAGGATTTCAAATGCCTTTGCCTGCACCGGGACTCAAAATTAATCCTATGGACTATAGAGCATCCAGAATAGTTCCACACTGGGACTCGATCAGTGGCCCCGAGTACCATAAAAAATCACTCACATAGCATCACCACAATGTCTTAACGAAATATATCTTACCCTATCGTGGCTAGGACCTCTGCAGCAGTCAGCGCCAGTACAATGTAAATCGCTGTACAAATAATGTACCACCTAAACTGCTAACATTCACGAAGCAAATAAACACTGCCAGATCTGCTGGTTTCTCCACAACCTTCTGATGTAACGATGTAATCCCCACAAGCATGATTAGCCAAAAAGGGGAGATCCTGAACATGCCGACTCCAATCTTGTAGGTACCAAAGTCTTCTGAAAATGCCAAAGGCTGTCAGATTTCAAGTAATTAAGGTTGAACGCCCAACACATACTTCTGTAGGGTGTCTGTGTTCAAATCATCTATATGAAACGCCACAAAACATGAAATTTGTAGGCTGTCTGTAGGCTGTCTGTCTTCAAGCCATACAGAATTAACATAAAATCTTCAATTCAATTGGCTGTGTGTAGGCTGTAAGGTTTAAAGCCACACAATGTCCAACGCCCAAAATGTACAATGTGTAGTCTGGTAGTTGTAGAAGACACCGATGGGGCATCCAAGGCGTTGCTTTGGCTTAATGTCAGGCTTCTTTTCAGACTCTGGCAATCTTCTTTTCGTTTCTTGTGTACTTTGTTGGCTCTTCACACGTGGTTTCTTTTTAAAGTCGTTGCCACATTTGTTAATAAAGTTAGGCCCTTGTAGGTTATTGGTCCAGTAGCCAGTAATGTAAATTATGTAGATTTATTCAGTTACAAGTAAGATGGTACAGCCCCACCATGAACAGCATCATGCTGCTCAGCACCACACATTCCAACTGCCCACTCCTCCAAACCATGCACTCATGAACATTCTATTCCATCACACTCACACAGGCAGAGCAGCAAGGAACTAGGAGATACAGGATATAACATATGTGTTATTTGGAAGCACGATCAAGGAAAATCGTATGCTAGACCACTACTCGGTGAGATTTCTCAGCACGGGCGGTCGCAGCAGTGCACGACCGCTCACGCTGAGAAACCTGTCGCTCGCTTTGAGGAGGCTGCCACTTGATTAGAACATCTGCTTGAGTGGCAGACAGAAGCTGCACCCTCATGCGCTGTGTGTGGTATTGTTCGTGCTGATTTTACAGCACGGGACAAACTCCAACACTAAACATCAGTGCAAGTAACGTAACTTTTCTCACTTTGATGCATGCAGAACTCAGCGGAGCGCGTCAGAGTTTTTTTGGGGCAATTCGCGGAGTGTGACTGTCTGCCATACTTGTGCAAGTGGTCATAGAAAGGCCTATTCATCAAGAAATTTTGGAGTACGTAAAGTAGTACTTCTGAAGTACTCTTTTAAATGTGGTTGCATGCCTTTGTGTATTGACTGCAAAACATCTAAAATAGGAATGTTTATGGAACATGCATACCATATACAGTCATGCAAAACATAACCAGTACTGTAGTCTTGTTGCACTTATACTAACAGGTAGTTAGATGAATCGTTGCTGATTCACAAAAGCATATAGGAGTTGGTAAAGGAGAACCCCTGAAGTATTGCTTTCTATACTTAGAAATGCTTTTGTGGTTTGACTTCGCAATGTTGATTGCGGTGCAAGTGTACATTGATAAGCTGCCTACCTGGGTTAAGGCAAGACACTTGTGTCTTGCACACTGGGAGGCTTCTGGAGGGATAGAACACCCAGTATTGCAAAGAGGTCAAAAGGCTGCGAACCATCGCCATACAAAACATCTAAATAGATAAATGTCAATGGAAATTAAAAAAATAGAAGGCACATTTAGCACTTCAGTATTAAACACTGTAATTTAATCTTAAAATAATCTCCTGTCTCCTGGAGGGGGAGTGGCCAGTCATCATTGCCATGTAGACATGATCTACAAAGCACCCTGCAGATCAAAGATCCTCCGTGTCCATCCGCTGCCAGAAAACATCGATATGTGGTGTGCAATGCTAGCGACACACGAAGGTGGCTTTGTTGCAATGTTTTGTCACAGGGGAAGTGTAAGTGAGCGTGAAGCAGCCCACTGGTGGATGCGGCGGGGTGGCAAATGGAAGTCGCAATTACTGCACTGATCCGGCCCAGGAGCATGGGGCTGGCCCCCTCCCAATGACTATAGCAGTAGAGTGCCATTGCCCCTTGTAGCGCGGTGAGGCCTGGGGTATAAGGGCCGCAATAGCGCTGTAAATAATACGAGTCACACTCACAGTTATTATCTGGCGGGAAGGCCCGAGCGGTCTTTCGCCATTTATTTATTCCCTCTGGTTGAGCCCGCCCCGAGGGGTGTATGCAAGTGTATGTAATGGCAACAATGTAGTGGAGAGCCCGGCTAGCTCTCTACATCCCTCCTTTCTTTTAGTGACAGGCCACCATGTTCACAGCGATGTACAGACCATACCTCTGGCTCCAGGAGCTGGAACTAACCACTGCCTCTGTCTGAGCGTTCAGTGGTAAAACAGTCTCTGCCTCTTGGCGGACCCTTCCAGCATCTGGTACAGTCATCTCCCTCTCGGTTTGCGATCCTCTCGTTGGGGAAATCATCAACCCTGGCGAGCCGGGCGGAGTGAGACTAGGGGTATCTTCCAGTCCCTCTGACTCTTCGTGGCCAAAGTCTATCTCGTGAGTCTTTTTGAAGCTGGACACGTTTCTTGTGACAACCTGTGATCCTCGCTAGGTGGTGACCATGGGCCCTTGTACTTTCACAACAGTCCACCTTTCTGGCTCGTAGGGGTTCTAAATTTCAAGCCGCTGTACCTGTCCTTGACAACGAAACGGTCCCCTACTTCCAACTGCAGCTCTTTTGCCCTGCGGGCTGCACTCGCCTTTAGATTTGTTCCTGTTCTTCTCGCTTGGAAAGCCTCATTGTCCCGTTCCAGGGGTTTCCATGTTGGGTCAGTCGGGATGCTGTCCCTCCGGGGCCTTTTGAAGAGCAGGTGAGCGGGAGCACACTTGGTTGTGCTGTGTGGCGTCTGCCTGTGGGCGTCAAGGAACTGGTTGAGTGCTGATTCTACATCTTCATCTTTATCGACAGCTATGTGCAGGGCCCGGTTGAGTGTCCGCATGAGACGTTTCACCTCCCCATTGGCTTGTGGCCACAGAGGAGTGATTTTCCTGTGGCAACTCGCCTTCCTTTCCAAGTATTCCTAGAACTCACTGCCCTGGAACGGAAGTCCATTGTCTGAACAGATTTCATTGGTTAGACCCATGAGTGTAAATGTCTTTTCAAGGACTCTTCGTAAATGCACGAACGCTGTTGACGCCACCACCTCCCGATCTGGGACTTTTAGAAGGAGTCAACCAGCACCAACATGGTGCGACCATCCGGGAATCTCCAGAAGTCAAGACTGACTTTGGCCCATGGGAGTTTGCTTGGCTCTTCCGTGATTACCGGCGCCGGCACCGGCACCTGCTCCCTATCAGGGATAGTGACAGCGTGACATTGTCTCACCATGTCCTCCACCATGGCATCCATGGCTGGAAACCACACCTTGTTCCGTAGTCTGGCTTTTGTCTTCGCCATCCCTTGGTGGCGACATTCGCTAGAGGGAGGTTCCAGCGTTGCAGTCTCTTTGGGATTATGATGACATGTCCCCTCAGAACAACTCCCTGTTCTCCCACACTTAGTTCATGGTGAACCTACCAGATCTGTTGCGGAGCGTGGCTGTCTTCAGCTTGGAGTGCCTGAGCCCCGTCCAGGAAGTGTGCCCATATCATTGCTCAGGAGGGTGGCTTTCACTCTGGTCAGTGTTTCGTCTTCCTCCGTCGCTTGGCAGATCTTCTCTAGCATCATGGCAGTAGGGCATGCGAGATCATTTTCACAAATGCTTCGGAGTACGCTACATCCACCGGTGGACTTCGTGGGACCAGGGACTCAGGGTGTCTCGAGAGGTAGTCCGCTGGATTGTGTGCACCGGGACGGAAGAAAAATTTGAAATTGTGTGCCTGTAGCTGTACGGCCCATCCCTCTATTCTGGGAGGTGCCAGTCTTGATGATCCTACAAAGAGCGGGAGCCATGGCTTGTGGTTGGTTACCATTTGAAACTCTTGTCCGTACAAGTACAGATGAAAATGCTGGCACGCCCATTTTATTGCCAGCGCCTCCCTTTCAATTTGGGGTTACCTTGTCTCAGTGTCGGATAGTGCCCTGCTGGCGTACGCCACTGGCCTCCAGGTCTCTTGATTATGTTCATGAAGGAGGACTGCCCCAAGAACTACTGGGCTGGCATCGACGAACAGCTCGGTGCGCCGCCCCAGGTGAAAGAAGGCCAGCACCGTCTTATCCATGAGTGGTTGAATGCAGTGTTGGCTACGGTCCATTACCACTTGTGGTCACTGCGGGTGAGGGTGCGAAGTGGCTCTGACAGGGAGGCCAGATTTAGAATGAATCTGCCAAAGTATGTGGCCATGCCAAGGAAACTGCAAACTTCTGTGGGAGTCTTTGGTGTGCTGGCTGCTCGTATGGCCACGGCCTTCTTAGGGTCCACCTGCAGTAGAACAAACACTTTGCTTTGTGAAGGGTCAGTCTGGAATCTTTGAGTCGTTGGAGGGTGGCCTGGGAGCCACCCTCCAATGACAGGGTGTTTTAGAACACCAGGATGTCATCGCTCAGGTTGATGACACCCTGCAAGCCCGACAGTGCTTCCCTGATGGCATTCTGGAAGACTTCGGCTGCCGACGACACCCCAAAACTCAGTCCTTGTACTTCCTGAGGCCAACGTGAGTTGAGAACGTGGTGATATACCTGCTCTCAGGTTCGAGCTCCAACTGGTGGTATCCCGCCTGGGGACCTGGTGGCTTTCTCTCACCTGCAGGCAGTGCAGGGCTTGTCAAGGCCTCCCTAAGCTGGATGTTGGAAGTGTGGCTCAGGGGTTAGAGGCGGCAGACCTGGAGCTTGAGTTCGGCCCTGGACCAGGGTTCAATTCCCCGCCTCGGCGGGTCTTGGGCTCAAAATTCCACGGACTCGTTAATTCTCGCTCCGGTGCCTTCTCGACTCACGGGTTCACACTCTGCGACTCTGGGCAATAGCTTGCTTAATCTCCACAACGGCCCCTCGCGGTGGGATGCCTGGCTTTCACCTTGTGGATACCCTGCCAGGGTTATCTCACAGGGGAATACCAGGACGGGTTCCCTAAGCAAGCGCGGAGATGCCCCAGGGTAAGTCGTGCGCTATATAAGTTTCATTCATTTCATTTCATTTCATTTACAAGGGGGCTCCTGGGCTCTAATGGGCCTGCTGCCTGTGGCTGCCAACGTCACTGTGCTTGACGGGGAGACATGAGCCAAGTGGAATGCTCCTTCTGTTTCCTCAAGCTCTTCTGGCCTGCAGTACCGCAGCACACCACCGCATGCGCTCCCCCCAGGCAGCACAACTCACTGGGAAGGCGGCTGGAGAAGTGCTCCCTTAAGTCCAAGGAAGCGTGCCGGCGGGTGCAGGATGTGTGGACGGCACCGCCCCTGGCAGCGGGTGACATCTGCTAGGGCCGCAGATCCGGAGGCAGTGTGAGAGTACTCGTGGTGGCGCATGGCACAAGGGGTGCAGCCCAGGCCGTGGGAGGATGTGGGTGAACGGTTCCTGATCATCCTTCATCCCAGCATAGCGGGTGGGCACTGCAAGCTCCGTGCCTGCAGATCAGTGCACTGGGTCCGACCGGCCTCGTCGCCAGTGTAGCGCAGCGGGGCCCGGGGTGTGAATGGCCGCAATAGTGCTGTAAATAATACACGTCACACTCACAGTTGCTATCTGTCGGAAAGACCCCGAGTGGTCTCTTGCCGTTTATTTATCCCCTCAGTTCGAGCCCGCCTGAGGTGTATAGGCAAGTGTATGTTTTGGCAACAATGTAGTGGAGAGCCCGGCAGGCTCTCTACAGCCCCTGTGATCCTGGATTGCACTTTGGCCCTTACCAGGGGTGCAGGTGTCCTCCAGTCCGGTTTGCGCCTAACTATGAAGTGTCTCTTCGAACCTGTGGCAACGTCAGTGCGGTGAGGAGCATGTGCTCCTCTGTGAGCTCCTGAGATCTGCTGCGCACTGAGAAGCTGGGCGGCTGAGCGGTCATCACTGGCCGTTCTCGCTGGGGAAGAGGACTCTGGCTTCCCATCGGGGAGCCTACCACACTGCCTGACTTTATGGTGGCACACATATACCAGTGAGAGGGTCATAAACTGTGTCATTTTTGAGGCGGCTGGCTGGGGTGTGTTGTCTAGAGGACCCTGTGGGCAAGTCTTACCGCCTCACAAATGTGATTACTGAGCCTCCCCCGGCACATGTTCAGGGTCCACACATGGGCTTTGCAGGCCAGAGGACTCTGTCTCCCATGCTGCTTCCCTGGGCGGTGTGACCTGCAGATTGAAATAAGTAGGGAAGTGCTGACCGGGGGCCCACCCTGATTCTGCTGGAGAGGTGGTGCATGGGGGGGTCGCTCTGGGGTACCCACGGGGCTGCCAAATGATGGATCTCTCCAGAAGGAGGAAGAGCCATGCCCCTGATGTGAAAGCCTCCATTAAAGCTGCACTTGATGCAGTGTGGGACGTTCTATACTCTCCTCTACACTGGGGTGCTCAACAGCTTCTATCTCATGTAAGAAGGTGCAGACAAACGGAGTCTCTAGCTATTTTGCCCCACCGTAGACTAGGAAGGAGAGTCTGCATCTCCTTTGGGAGAAAATATGATGCTTTTAAAGGAAGACCTGCTTTCATCCCTACGCGATTTTCTCAATTCTTGAATTCACCAATCGGATCAGCAATATCTTATTGCCTCCCATAAAAGAGGAGGGTTTCTACAGAGACTAATGGATTGTCAAGTTTGCGCTGGGTGCTTAGTCTGTTTAATCTGGTTTTTCCCTGCCACATACAGTATTTGTCCCAGCAACCATTAGCCACCTGTACACATCACGCGAGGTGGGATGGTGGGTTTGCATCCATTCCTCGCAGTTCATAAAGTAAATGACTCCACACTGGGTGGAGAATATGGCCTTTCTAGTTTCAATGGTTTACTGATGGGTTTTATTTTCTCTTTGCAAGGTGGGAGCCACATGTATTGTAGATGGGGGACGTGGAGGGCATTGGGGGGCTTTAGGGGGACACAACTCTGACAGCATCCCTGATATCTCTTTTGAGCAATCCTGGCCTCTGGAGGGGCGTTCTGATTGTACGTTATTAAATTTACATATTTAACATGGAATATTAAGGGCTTAAATTCCCCCAAATAAAAAAGGCACCACCTCTGGAAATACTTGGGGATCACTATGTTGATGTTCCGGCCCTTCAGGAGACTCATCTTAAAAAGGGGAAATGAGCAAAGACTTCGACTCAAATTCTATACCCTTATAGATTGTCATCTAACACCAAACACAATGGAGTAGCTTTATTGTTTTGTTCCCCAGTCCAATTTCAAATATGGGAGGCAAAACGGATAGGGAAGGACAGATCTTGATGGTCAAGGGAACTATTAAAGGTTGTTCTTGTACTATTGCTAAAATGTATTAACCTAACACTAGCCAGTTGTAATTTCTCCTCTCCTTCCTTTCTTTGCTGGGTGGCTTTGCCAAGGGAGATATAATATTAAAGGGGGATTTTAACTTGATCTGGGACACCACCTTTGATACTAAACACTCTTACAGGTCACATACTGGAGTTTTCTCTAAAGCGGTGAAATCTGCTGCCCAGAAGATTAGTCTGGTAGACATATGGAGGGTTCTTAATCCTACCACAAGGAATTATACATTCTTCTCTAATTCCCATAGTACTTATTGTAGAATAGACCATATATTCATAAGTCAACAACAGCCAAGACTCACGCTATCATTATATCATATCATGCCCTGTGGGAGACTGTCCTTAATTGGTCCCAGAAGTGTCTGGGATTTTGTAGGTGGTATTTCCCTAACACGCTCGTATTCGTCAGGCTCCTCCGGGATCACTACCAGAAAATGATAAGAGAGGTCTTTCAAATTAACTATCCCAAAGAGACTTCCTACTCTACTACATGGGATGCGGTCAAATCTCACTGATTTCCACACTCCAACAACAAAAAGCTAAAGAGAGGCTGGTGCTGGAAAACGAGCTTCTCATGACTGAGAAAGCCCATAAGGCTAACCACTCTCTCAGCTTACAGTGGTAAGTTATCTCCCTGAAAGGAAAACTTAATGCTATCTATACTACTACGGCCGAGCATACTCTCTTACATCTGAAAACAATTGTTTATGAACCCAGTAACAAAATGTGCACCCTCCTCGTAACATAATTGAGAGCTAAACAAGGAAAGGAATATATTGGTCAGATTAGGGATGAAGGGGGGTCTACTTCACCACTCCGAGGAAGGGAAAGATCAAGTGTTCCGGGACTTCTATAAAAAAACAACTTTATACAACTGATTCATCAGGCCCAAGAGCTCAATCAATGCATCTAGATTCGCTAAACCTACTACGAATACCCCCGAAATTGTGGAGATGTTAAATCAACCTATTGAGACAGAAGAAGTAAAACTCGCTATTGATACCCTCAAGCTCTACTAAGCCCAGGGCCCGGACAGATTTACTGCTCAATTCTATAGAACATTTAGCTTTGATTTTGCCCCATACCTAACAGACCTATTCAACACTATGGCTGATGCACAAGCAGTGTCCCCTTCGATGACTAAAGCATTAATCACAGTTATCCCCAGGTCGAGGAAAAACCCTCAACTATGTGCCTCTTTTAGGCCAATAACCTTACTCAACATTGACACCAAATTATATACCAAAGTAGTGGCTAATAGGATGGAGGAAATTTTGCCTGAACTAGTCCACCCCGATCAGTCTGGGTTTATTAGTGGCCGCCAAACTCACGATAATCTACTTCGGGTTATCCACTTGATATAAAAAGTTAAGAAATGTATCCCGGGGCGTGGCAACGGCGCCACGCAAGATGGCCGCTTGAGGGTGTCTCTCCACTGCACCGGACCGGTGACGGAGCCTCGCTTGCAGTTCCACAACGTTTTTCATCTTGCAGATGCTGATTTCATTCACCAGAATGTGAGCGGTACCTGAGGAGCTTTTTGCCAACATTGCCACGCAGCGTATTCTCACCTTTCAGCGCTGATGTGTCCTGAGCCTGTTGTTCCGCAATTTTACTGCGACGATTCTCCTCACAGGAATATGTGCTTTCATCATTTCTTCTTTCAAATGTGCAACTCATTTTTTAACTACTAGTGACTTGTTTTTCCGGTCACATCCTCCACTGTTTTTCTTCAAAGACCTCAGTATTATTCACCTAGTGACATTGTCTGGAATTTGATGTGCTATGTCCAGTGCCCATATGACCAATTTTATCTCATAAGACTGTTGCTTATCCTTCTACAGATGGTTTCCTACTGCTTTAAGTGGCTGTCTGCAACACTATCTGCCAGATTTTATGCAGGAATCTTCTTAAAAGGCATTTTCGTTCGGCTTATCTTGTTTTTTACTCCTGCGTGATTCCTTTTCTTTGCAGCAGTATTTTACTTGATGAGCTTGCCCTATTGGAGGTCTTCCTTCTTCATCATATGCAAGACCTTCTGGAATGTTGTCTGTATTTGTTGCTGAAGTCCACTTGTTTGCATTTGGGGTTTGAAAGGTATCCTCCAATAGCTGTGGCTTTTGCCGTATTGGCAGTTTCAGCTTGCTACGCACCAAATTGGAATTGGTTTGTCTTCTATGGTCAAACTGCGTAAACCAAGGTTTGTCATTGCGCCCTCTATGACTGTCCAGGTGGCATCCTCTTCAGTGTTGCATCCCTCTACTGCTGTGGTCTCAATGGCTGGAGTTGCACCTCACCGTTCCTCCTCAGTGCAGTCTACATCTACCAAATCCTCTCCTCCTATCACTTCGACTAAACGTCTGAAACACGATCCTCCATCCGCTGACAAATCTCCTTCTCCTATCTCTATGGAGTTAATTTTGGAGGAAATACGTGCATTACGTCCATTTGTAGAGGAAACTAATAAGGACATGCAACTCTTGAAGGAAAAATAGGTAGCCATGGATAATAGGATTACCTCTGTTGAACAACAGGTTTCAGAGATACAAACCAACTCTCAACACATCTCTTCTCTGGAAAAGTCGATCCTTGATCTCCAGCAACATACAGAGGATTTCGAAAATAGAAATAGGAGGAATACCCTCCGTATTTATGGTTTGCCAGAATCCTTGGAGGGTGCTGACCCTGTGGCATTTTTTACCTCCTTCATCCCAAAACTTCTGGACATGCCGCCCACTACTTCTCTCAGTATTCAACGAGCCCATAGACTGGATCCACATTCATCTGCCTCAACGAAACCACGCAGAATCATCATTCTCTTCTTGAAATTTATAGACCTGCTCTCTGTTCTCTCCGCAGCTAGATTCAAGCGACAAGTTTCCTGGCTCGGTCAGAGAGTGTTCCTCTCTCAAGATGTCTTTGATGCCACCACGTCAAGACGGAAATAATTCCTGTCTCTTCGTGCTCCTTTGCGTTCCCTTGGAGCTCGATACAGCTTGTTTCATCTGTGCATCTTCAATGCTACTCATCAAAATCGAACATGGACTTTTCATGATCCTGGAGAACTTAAGAACTTTATCCATATTCAATCCAATGGTGGAATGGATGGGAAACAAACTTAACAACACAACTTTTACAACACACTACCATTACAACAAAACTTTTGCAATGCAACATCCATTACACCTCATGCCATTACAACGCAGCCATTACACCGCATGACACTACAATGCATACCACTACAACGCATTTCATTACAACGCAGTTATTACAACGCATACCATTACAATGCATACCATTGCAACACATAGTGCCCTTACACTATCCAACACTTACCCTACTGTTGCACCCCCTGGAGTTAGAATAGTAATTTTTACCCCTACACTATCCAACACTTACCCTACTGTTGCACCCCCCTGGAGTTAGAATAGTAAATTTTACCCCTACACTATCCAATACTTACCATACATGCAATGAAATGGTATGTGTTGTAATGGTATGCTTTGTAAAGGTAGTATGCGTTGTAATGGAATGCGTTGTAAAGGTAGTTTTTAAACATTTGTTGTAATGGCATGCGTTGTAATGGAATGCGTTGTAATGGATGTTGCGTTGTAAAAATTTGTTGTAATGGCATGCGTTGTAAAAGTATGCGTTGTAACATCATACATCTGGAATGGATACCTCCGCTTCTCCTAATGGCTGAATGATTCGCCATTTATATCTGTTGTTTTCTTGTTGTTTTTCCTCATAACACTCCTGTTAGTATTTTTACAGTTTACACTCGAGTTTACCTTTTCCATCCTGAATGTGTTGTTATATAATTTTGCTTGTTGTATGCGTTATATTGTAAAATCCTCTCGTTATTTTCTTATTATCATGTGTCCTTTCTCTCCTTACACAGATTCCTGATGTCTGTTGCTTCATCCCATTTGGCTCCTCTCCTTTGGCTTTGTTGTCCTGGTGCGGTTGGATTTCGCCTCTTCGAGCGTTCCGTCTTGTTGAGTGTCGCCATTCCCCGTCTCTCTTTTGTATGTCCCCCTCAGATATGTTCTTTACAGTCATCCTTTTGGATATGTGCTGTTTCTTCTTCTATTTCTCCTTTTACGTCTGTGCTATTTCCTCTTTCTTTCCCTTCCTTCACTCCTATTTTCCTTTTGATGTTATTTGTTCTATTTCTCTTTCTCTATTCCTTTTCTCTTTTTTCGGCTGTATGACTTATATATTACATTTTGCACTCTTTGTTCTTATTCATTATATTTCCTTTAAAAATTTAGAGTTGTTTCCTGGAACGTAAAAGGTTTTATTAGCCCCATTAAACGGCAGAGAGTACTTTCCCATTTAGCTTCTTATAACCCGGATATAGTCCTTCTTCAAGAAACTCACCTTACTGAACTTGAATCTCTTAAGCTAAAAAGGAACTGGGTTGGTACAGTTTTATTTCCCCCTCCAATAATAAAATAAATTGTGCTGCTATTTTAGTTCATAAAAAATTGAAATGTAAAGTTATGTTACAAGAAAATGATGATGACGGTAGATGGATTTTGTCTAAATTCCTTATTAATTCTGTACCTTTAATTATTTTTAATGTCTATGGTCCTACTCAACCTGATTGTTCTTTTTGGCCTTTAATTACGAGCAAATATATTCAACATAAAGATGATCTATTTATTTTAGGTGGTGACTGTAATCAGATTGTAGATCCATTCATTGATCGCAAATCCACAGTTCGCTTCATCCCCCACAAACCACATAAACAATTTCTGGACACCATCTTACAATCATGTTTTACTGACTCTTGGAGACTCACATCCGGATACTTTAGATTACTCTTTTTTCTCTCCTCCTCACTCATCTTTTTCTCGACTCGACTACATTTTTCTTTCTCAATCTTTCTCTCAAAATCTACTGTCTTCTTCTATTGAACCCATAATTATTTCAGACCATGCCCCCATTGTAATAGATCTTGACCTACTTCCACCTCATCCCAAACCATCTTGTTGGCCTTTTAACTCTGCACTTCTCACTGATCCTAATTTCTCTTCTTCTTTTCGCTCTTTTGCTGATGAGTTCTTTCTGTTTAATTCTGACCCTAGTACTCCTCCTTATATCCTCTGGGACTCCTTTAAAGCTGCTGCAAGGTGATTCATTATCGATTTTGTCTCTAGGAAAAAGAAGCAATTTCTTCAGAAACGTAAATCGTCCTTAGCCCATATCCAATCCCTGGAGCATACATTTTTATACTTCCTCAGACAAATGTATATCCCCAGATCTTTTGCTAGCAAAACTGGATTTCAATAAATTTACCACGGGTAATGCATCTTCATTTCTCCTTCGCAGTAGTGCTCATTATTACGGTGGTCGTAACAAGTCTGGAAAACTCTTAGCTAACTATCTTAAGTCTCGTGTCTACTCTTATAGAATCTATCTATTCCTCTGATATTAATCTCCAACATAAGGATAAAGAAATACTTGATCAATTTCAACTGTTTTACCAACAATTATACACTCCAGAATCTCCTCCTACCCCTTCTCTTATTCAGAGCTATTTAGAGAAATTACCTCAACCCACTAATTCTCATCTAAATTTTTACAGACCTTGAACTTGATCTTTCATTACATGAACTTTCCATGGCTTTGTCTTCCCTTACTAAGGTTTTCCTGTTGAATTCTACTTACATTTCTCTGATTTTTTAATTGCCCAACTTTCTAACACTCATTCAATCATTCTACTCTTCTGGTAAAGCGGATGGCACTTTTCAGGACGCTACCATTTGTTTTATCCCAAAAGATGGTTGTGATCCTAAATTCTGTAAAAACTACCGTCCAATTTGTTTAGTTAATGTAGACTACAAGGTATTTGCTAAATTAATCGCATTACGTTTGGATTCTTATATGCCTCATCTTATCGGTAAGGAGCAGTGCGGTTTTATAAAAGGTAGACTCACTCTGATAACTCGACTTTTTCTTAATGTTTTGTATAAAGCCTCATCTCTCTCAATTCCTCTTGCCGCTATTTCTGTTGATGCAGAAAAGGCTTTTGACAGACTAGATTGGTCTTTTTTGTTTGCCTCATTGCGATGGCATGGTTTTGGTCCCAAATTCATATCCCTCATCTCTTTGTTATACTCTGCGCCCAAAGCGTCAGTTCTCGTAAATGGTCAACTTTCCTCATCCTTTACTCTTCAGCGGGGGGTACGCCAAGGCTGTCCTCTGTCCCCGCTTCTTTTTGTTTTAACTCGAGCCATTTCTATCCTCCATTCGTAACAATAAATCTATCTCTGGTTTCCTCTATGGTAATAATCAATTGAAACTTTCTGCGTATGCGGATGATATTCTTTTGTTTATTTCCAATTCAGAACAATCTGTCTCCCCTTTACTATCTGAATTTGATGCATTCTCTCTAGTGTCAGGATATAAAATTAACTCGGATAAGACTGAAATTCTCCCCTTGACCAAAACCTGTCTTCCCTATTTCTTTTCCTCAACTGGCTTTGCTTGGAACAGCTCAAAGATTAAATATCCTGGTATCTGGTTTTCCACCTCCATTTCTTCTTCAATTAAATTAAATTTGTCCGCAGTTTTGTCTCGTATTGATCAATTATTCTCCTCCTGAAACCCCCTTTTTCTTTCCTGGTGGGGTCGATTGGACTCAATCAAAATGATGATCGCCCCTATCCTAATTTATATCTTTCTATGTTGCCTGTTCACATTCCTACCCTTCATTTCAAACGTATTGAATGCTCTCTCTCGAAATTTCTTTGGAAAAATTAAAAAACTAGAATTTATCTTGTAGCTCTTCGTAAATCCAAGTCGAATGGTGGAGTTCAATTTCCAGATTTCCGTTTGTATCATAAATCCTTCTCTTTGCGTCAAGCATCCTGTTGGCTTTCATCAGAAACTTCCCCTTTTTATCCTCCTTGGCTCCTTATTGAACGTACTTTATTGTTGCCATTTTCTTTTGATTAAGTATTACGCTTCTCTGCCAAATCTCCTTATACCTCATTCCCTTTATTCAAATATACTCCTTCTCTTTTGAAACCCTTGATTCTTCCGACCATTACACGTGAATCGTTTTTAAATACTCCCATTTGGTTTATTTCACTTATCCTTTTACATAATAGACCCATTTGTTGGACGTCTTGGAGACTAAGAGGTGTCATGTGGATTAACCAGCTCTTTGATGGTGCATTACCTTGCTCTTTTTCTCAATTTCAACTTATGTTCAGCTGTCCTCATTCCTTTTTGCAGAAATTCTCTATTCTTATGGAAATAATCCTTGACCGTTATTTTTCTCTCCCTTCCTCACCTTCACTAACTCCTCAATCTCCTCTTCTTGTAGCTCTCTCTTCTTTCCCTAAAGCATCTCTCATATACAAATTCTTCTCCTCTCCTTACCCAGAACGTGGCAAGACTAAACTGGAGCTTGCTTGGGAGACGGATTTGGATTGTACTTGGTCTGTTGCTCTTTGGGACAAACTTTGTTCTAGAACTTTAAAAATCTCTTGTTCTGTCTCTCTCAAGTAATCTTTATTTTGTCGATATCATAGACTTTATCTTTCTCCTCTATCTTTGTTTCGTTTCACGCCTTCTTCTGACTCCAAATGCTGGACTTGTGGTAATTTGAATGCTGATCTCTTACATCTGTTCTTCCTCTGTCCTAGTGTATCTGCCTTTTGGGTAAAAGTTTGGTCTTACCTTTCTCGCATTTTTGCACTCTCTGTTCCATAATCACTTACTGTTCTCTTCCTGGGTAGCCTTTCAGATTCCTTAGATCTTCATGAACACTCACATGGTCTTTATGATCTCATGCTTGCACTCGCATTCCAACACATTTCGTCCAACTGGAAGTCCTTCACAAACATTTCCATACAAGGTTGGTGGAACACTTTATGCCATTTTCACAGGCTTGATGTTGCCTTTGCCTCTTCCTCCAAACCACCTCGTAACGTAGATCTTTATTGGCTACCCCTTGACACATACCTAGATCAAACAGCACTGAAAAAATGTGTTCACGTCAACTCAGAAAATGTTAAACCCCCTTGAAGGACTTTTACTCTCTCCTTCCTGTTTATTTAGTATTTTTTGCGGATTATGCATATTACATTACCTTTATATACTGTATATTTGTATTGCTGTTGTATTATCTGTTGATTTGCCGTAATTTTCTCTAGTATTAATATTTTGTAACATTATTTTCCCGTCCCATCCCCTTCTTTCCTTCTTTCCCTATATCTTTAAAACCCCTTTAAAATGCTTTTGTTTCTTAGTTATCGGCATTAGCAATGTTACCTCCATAGACTATGTTTCAATATATTTTAAGTCTTTTGCTGATGTTCTTTTTACCTATCAATTTTGGTCTTCAATAAAGCTTTCAAGCATAAAAAGAAATGTATGCCATTGGTCTTTTTGCCGCTGGACGCCAAGAAGACCTTTGACCACTTCAATGAATACACCCCTGAATTTCGGCTTTGGGGGCCACTTATAAATATGATGAAAGCTAATTACCAGAGCCCTTGGTCTCAGGTACTTATAAATGGCACAGCTACAGAGTTGACCAGGGGGCCGAGACAGGTGGGCCCCCTATCCCCAATTCTTTTTGCCCTCTGTATAGAACCCTTGGCGATACGGATAAGAAATGACAGCAAAATTCAGGGAATCCACTTTGGACCAGATGAACATAAAATGTCACTGTTTGCGGAAATATTCTTTTGAACATCACTTCTCCCCGGAACGTCTCTACCTGCTCTACCGGAGGTGCTCCTGGAGTTCAAGATGATCTCTGGGTTTCGGATAAATCTCTTGAAGTCCTTTCTCCTTTATTTGACAATTCCCCGCACGGAGATGGAGGAGATAGCGGCTACCTCTCAATTTCAGTGGGTTAAAAAGGAAATTACATATGTAGGGATCAAGATTACACCCAACACAGAAGATCTAAACAGAGTGAACTTTCCCCCTTACTGCGACAGATAAAATTAGATTTCAAACGATGGGCCCCAATGTATCTTACCATAAACATGATTAAAATTATACCCCTTCCCAGTATTCTTTATCTCTTCTAGGGATTACAAATTGAGGTACCTAGAGAGTTTTTCTCTGCACGATAATCACTTAATTCAGTTGGCATGGCCCCAGGACTTCAATATCATACAGGGTACTGACACGATCGAAAGATATGGGAGGGCTAGCTTTGCCTGATATGGTAGTCTACTATATCATAATGAACTCTACACTCGAGTGGTGACTCTGTACACCCAAATATTTGACTGTGTCCAACTTCAACACAAGTCTGGCAGGTGACGCCTGCAACCGCTCAGCATCAGATAATGGTTGAAGCAGGAAGAGGCAAGATTTGACCAATTTTTCCTCAATCCTGTCTATTTAACTCATTACAGCATTCTTCCAGCTGTGGCTTCCGTTATGCACATTCAACAATGCATTGTCTGCATACAAGGAAATAATCTACCAACCATTGTTCAGCTATCCTCCCCACTCTAGGCTTTGTGGGACAGCATACAAGGTAGAGGTTTCATGGTCATGCGAACTGTTAAGAGGAGAGGGCATCCTTGCTTGGTTCTTCGTCATGTATAGACCATTATTAATAAAACATTTTACCTCTTTGCACTCTAGTTTAGGAGTCCATGTACACAACTGATACCCACTTCAGAAAACCTTGGGCTGTGCCTAACCTCCTGAGTACTGCCATGAGATAGGGGCAATTCAACTTATTGATTGCCTTTTCTATGTACGAGGAGGTCATGCTGGGGTGTGGCCTGCCTTGGTGAGTCTGTCCATGAAATAAAATAATCTCCTTAGGTTAAGGAATGTGTCCTGCCCTGGTATGAAACAGTTGTGGTCCATGTGTATCACCCTTGGCACACAAGGCAGCAACCTATTGGCCAACACCTTCCCTAAAATTATGATCTCTAAATTTAAGAGGGAATGCGGGTGGCATTTCCACCACTCTCAAAGACTGTGATAAGACTCCCTTTTGTTTGGCCGTCCTACATGCCTTCAGTAGAAGGGGATACAGCAGGGATTTGTACCTGGCATACAACTTCATCTGCAACCCGTCTAACTCCCATGTTCTCCCCATCCCTCATCCCCTCTGCAAACTGATTGATTCCAAAGTCAATTTGTCAACTTTCATTGTAGTCACAAGAAGCTGCTTCTATATTGCAGTAGGCCTGAACCTTTCAATGACACCTAGGTGTGCACATCTGCCTATTCGTCCTGCTTCATGCATCTTTCTACAGCATCGTATAGCACTCAGCCAAGGTGGTATTACTGTCTTTCTCTGTGCTGAGAATATTTCCTGATCGTGTCGTATATAGAGCAAATAGGTGTCTTGGAACTCCGTTTTCAAGAGCCAGGCCTGCTTGTTGCCATCTCTGCCTCCCTGCGCTTGTTGTCGGGCTGTACATAAAGTATGTTTTCCTTGACCCACTACCTGGGCGAAGCTGACCGATTTAGCACCTCAGAAATAGTTTCTCGTTCTTGCTTCAACCTTTACCTGTGCTCCTGTTACCTAAAATTATAACAGCTTTTTTTATTTCATGTTTTTTTGTAACACAGCTCCACTGAGATGCATTAGGGCAATTTAAAATAATTACTGATTGCAATGTAGAGCCTGGGGCATTTGGTGGTCTGGGTATTCTTCCTAATATATTAGGAGGGCAAGACAGGTTTAGGAGACAGAACGGAAGGAATGTACCACTGAAATACGTTCAGACAGGCACAAAATATGTCTTTTTAATATTTGCCTGATGGTCAAAATGTTTAGTTCAGTACTTTGGGGCATATAAAAAGCGGAGATAATCTTTTCACCCTATTTACAAGTGGGTGCTAACATGCATTAGAGCATGTTAGCACCCTTTTACCCGACGCCTCCCTTTGCATCTCTAATGAGATGCAAAGTGGGCTTTACCGGGCAGTACAACATTGCAAATATCGCTGATGTGCACATCGCGATATTTACAAGGCTGCCCCCGCATTTAAGCAGACGTTAGTTTTTGAAGAAAACCGCTGTTTTCGCCAAAAACTAACGTCCGCTAAAATGCAGACTTACCTATCCCTAACATTGGAAGTGGATTATGCTGATACGACCACAGGGTCGTATCAGCAAGGTTATCGCTGTTTTGCAGGGAACATCGCTGGAAAACCAGCGATTTTCCCTGAAAAACGTTGATTTCCCAGCTATCGCTGGAATTTTTATCACCCTGGAGTAACGCGTTGTTAATAACGCGCTACCAGGGCGATAAATTCCAGAGATAGATGACAATAAATAAAAAAGCGCTAAGCGCGCTTTGCGTTATTTATTACTGTTACTTGATGATATCTCCCTTAATTTCCTGTGGATTGTGTTCTGAAGCTTGGTTGCTCCAATAGCGAATGATAGTTCAAATCCATCGACATTTTGAATTTTTGCGTTTCTAGCAGTAAAAGTGCACTTTCTCCTCACATCTTGCTAAGGCCCAGAGAAATATAAGTTTGACAGAAAAGATGCACTACCTCGATTCAGCGTCTTGCTGGTCAGATAAAAATACTACCCCCCATTTCAGAACTGGCGCTTTGTGAACAATGGGGCAGATTTATGTTAACTGGCGCATCCCCAGGGATGCGCCAGTTAATGTGCGCCACAGTGTGCCACAGCTCCGCCACCCATGGTGCGCCGCATTTATAATGCGGCGCACCATGGTGCAAAAACGGCACAGATGCGTGACGCATCTGTTCCGGAAAGGTGGCGCATTGCTGGAGTTGCGTCGCAAGCGCAACGCAGCTCCAACAAGGCTCGGGGGTGCCCCATCTTCACAATGCTGCGTCAAGACCTACGCCTGCTTCAAGCAGGCGCTGGGTTTTGACGCAGCATTGGCCTGAAAGTGACTGAGTGAAATCTCATAGATTTCACTCAGCCACTTTCAGGAGGCGTTCCTGCGCAGGAACGCTCCCCCTGCGCAGGAACGCCTCCTTATGGCGCAGGGCTTTACAACGTGACGCATCTCCTAGATGCGTCACGTTGTAAATAGGGCGCATTGTTTGCGCCGCCGTTGCGTCAAATAAAGTGACGCAATTGTGGCGCAAAGAGGCGCAAGGGCATCATAAATCTGCCCCAAATTCTTTTCTCAGTGCATTTTTCTGACTGCTACGCAAATTAGAATTATAAATGGTTACATTTCTATTTAACACACACAAATCTGTCTGGTCTCCCACCAACCTATATCAATGCCATCACTCTGATCCTCTCAAGCTTGCATTAAAGATTTCAAATTGTTTCTGAAGGCTTCTTCTGCAAGAGGCAGCAACGTTCCCGGCCCTCCTCTTTATGAATGCCAGATGAGCTGTCTTACAAGATCTATTAGAGCTGTGGCCTTTGGCCTTCGCACGTGATAATATTAGGTTTAAAAATGCAAAACAAGCACGGGAGACAAGTCTGAGAGGCCTTTTGAGTTTAATATCTGCCTCTTGTACAAGGTCAAGACCTGCAATGGATAAATCAATTTCCAATGGCATTTACAAAACCTATTATAGTGGTTGTGGCAGTTCAGGACACACAGTATTGGATGCAGTGCTGGCTGTTTTGTCAGTTCATTTGTATGCTAATATCCAGAATTGTGATGAACTCACAAGCTTATGATTTAGCTGTTCAGACCAGAAATAGGAGCTAACTCGAGGCTTATTTAAGTGGCAGGCACTTGTCCCGAATGAAACAGGAGAGTTGCCAAGGATGAAAAATATAAGCATTTTGAAATATAATAGGATTTCTCCATGCCTGAACCTCTCTTCAAAACTAGCCATCAGCAAAGACATTTCTGTACTGCGCTTTGGAGAGAGGCATGGCTTAGTATTTACATTAGAGGATATGTTACATAGAGCGGCGGCTCCTCCGCTAAGGTGGAAGAGCATCGCCTTACTGCCATAAAGCAGCAAAATAAAGGAAAAAAGAAAAGGATCATAACTTAATGGAATTATCATTTTATTTTTTCCTCCTGCTGCAGCAGCTTGAGTGAGGGGGCGGGGCTGAAGAGCAGGGGCGGAGGGTACAACCCTGCAAAGTGCGCAATGACCAAGGCCGGACTGGGAACCAAAACCGGCCCTGGCAAAGTGCTCGGCTGGCCCTCCCCTCGGGGGGGGGCTTGTGGGTGCCGACGAGCTCTTTGCCAGGGCCTGTTTTCGGACGATTTTGTTACAGGGCTGATTTTGCAGCTATGCTGCAAAAATGGCCTTGTAACAAAAATGGCCCCCAGGGGCCCCAAACCGGCCCCCCACTCGTATGACGCACCAGGGGATTGCCCGGTGCCCGTTACGGCCAGTCCGGCCCTGGCAATGACTGTGTGGTCGACCCTCTCGGGCAGCCCAAAACAGTCATGTGCATTTTCAGTGTTCTCCATGCCGGCTGCATTACAGCCTGCAAGGAAAACATGCCCATCCCACCAGCCCCTGGCTTAGCGCCATGTCGTGGCACTCAGACCAATCACAAAGCTGCAATGCAGCGTTGTGAATGGCTGCAGAGAACGTGGAAGCCCTGGTGCTTCCTCCTTCTTGTTTCTCAAAGGTAGAGGACGCAGGAGAGGTGTTTTTTTTTAATCCGACCTCCCCCGTCCATTACTTCCCACCTGCCCCAATGCACTGTGTCAACCACGAGCATTGACTCAAGTTGCTCGCCGCCGGGACCTCGCGATACGGACTGGAACCGAGATTCACTCGGATTTTCCACATCAAAGACAGCGACCGCTGCCCCACTTGAAGTACCTGTTTTGACACAACAAGGGAAACCCAAAAGGAATCACACTAGGGTCCTTGGGCAGTAGACTATTGTACAGAACAGGGGACCCTAGTAATTAAGGATCACATAAATGATAGGCATATACTGAGTAGTATATATGACCTTTGTCCAGCCGGACAGGTTTTTATTATGCAATTCTTTAGTATTATTCCATATATAAAACAGTTATACAAAAGTGGGCACAGCCTGTGACCCACAAAGGACAAGACAGAACAAGTGACAAAACAATCATGTAGAAACGAACAAAAGCTGTCTGTACTCATTCATTGATTATACAGACTAGATTACAAGTCATAGCAACCCATTGTTGTTCAATAATAATGCGGTCAAACCAACATATGGTGCAGTGAGGTCGACGACGTTTCGATGCAGTTACGGAATACTTGCATCATCATCAGGACAAAAAATAGTATGTCATGTTTGTCTAGCGACTATATTGCGATCACATAGCCTCTATTGCGAATTACATAATACACATGGAGAAAGGAAAAATGGAGAAAAAAATTAGAAAGAAACAAGGGCCAAGAATTAGTGATTGAAAACGACTAGGCATGAATACATTTTATCTTACAGTTTTTACTGACCGGCAATTTGCATGGTGTTGCGTCAAGGTTTGTGGTGACTATACTAATTTGACATAGTGCATGAGGGCACATGCTAGTGATTGTAAAAACATGCGAGGTTGTGGTTTTTTGGTATATTTTCAAAACGACGCAGTGAGGAGAACTGGATTAAAAACAACATGCTTGTGGCCCTTTGGCGGCGAAGACCCGTGAAAAGGTGTCGGTTTCCGGTATGATTAAAAACGGCGACGCAGTAATAAAAGCTTACTTACAAGGTGAAATATATACATGCTAGTGGCTAGACAGCCGGAAGAGTTGCCGAATTACGCTGTGTCAAGGATATAGTGAACAGTCGGCGCAGTGAGAAAAAAACGTGACATTTGCTGAAAATACATTTAGGTGAGACGTGAAGTCTAGGATTCAAAGGCGCTTTACTGTAGCGATTACCTCGTATTTATTTAGGATGGATCCATAAAGAAGTGGGAATTCTAAACAGCCATAACCACTAATTAAACCAAAAATAGGCTGTTAGATGAAACATAGTGCTTTCGAATTGTACAAGTGGTGTTAGTATAGACGAGAGTTTATACTCACAATGATTACGCTTTTCACGGGGGCTGGAGGGGAAACTACAACAAGGGGAATTATTAATATAGTTTACAGAACGTGTGCAAGGAAATGGTGACAGTGCCGTATAACTTGTTAGAACTTACTCAATTCAGCAGTTCCATGCGTATATTCATCGCGGTTTTAATTTCCGTCTTAGGAATCTAATGGAGAATAGGACTTACATCAGCATTGCAAAATATCATTAATCTGGGATAGGGGGGAGTAGAGTTAATCTCGGATGGGGAAGGTGCACAACGGTACTCACATATTATTGCAGCATGATGGCTGGACGAGGGGGTTCTGGCGGTGATCGCTGCTCGGCAGGGGGAAGGACCTGGTAGGTATAGTCGACGAAGGACTACACGCTTGATTCCCTCAGTGTCATTGAAACCATTCTAGACACGCGTCCAAGACCGCACAATGTACCCTCTAAATTCATTCTTCAGCTCCTGGAGATATGTTTAACAAAAAACTTCTTTCTCTTCGAAGGACAATTTTATGGCCAAGTACGCGGAACTTCAATGGGGGCGGTTTTTGCCCCCAACTTAGCAATTCTGTATATGGACTATATTGAGAATCACACCATTTTGGATACATCAAACCCCTTCCACAGTGGCATTGCCCTGTGGAAGAGGTATATTGATGATATCTTTATGATCTGGAAAGACTCAGACACTTCCCCAGACCAATTTATACACTGGCTCTGTAACAATAGTGGAGGGTTAAAATTCACTATGACTACCAGTAAAGAATCTTTGCCTTTTTTAGAACTTGAAATAAAACATTCTGAAGGACGATTAATAACCAGTCTCCACCGAAAACCGACAGAAAGGAACACCCTACTGAATTATGCAAGTCATCACCCCCGTGCCCTCAAAGATTCATTGCCTTACTCGCAATTCCTACGTATTCGCAGGAATTGCTACTATAAACAGGATTATTTCACAGAAGCCAAAACACTGAGCCATAAACTAAGAAATCGAGGATATCCACGCAAGCTAGTAAGGCGTTCACTTAAAAGAGCATGGTACTGTCCTAGGGAGACATTACTAGAACCCCGCATCAAATGTAACCAGGAAAGAATCACGTGTGTGACCACATTTTCCCCGGCATCAAATGCCATCAAGAAAAGTGTCTTAAAACATTGGCCAGTTCTAAATGCTGGGATTCTTAACCTAGAACGACCAATGTTTGCCTTTAAGAGAGCTAAAAACATAAAGGACCACTTGGTATGCGCTTCACTTCCCCAATCTGACTCGAGGAATACTCTAAATGACTTGTGGAACTTACCCACTCTCAAAGGTCATGTAAAGTGTGGTCAATGTGTCTCATGTGACTCAACTATAGAAGGCAAAACATTCAACTTTGGTACAATCAAATATGAAAGACACTATTTTACAAATTGTAATTCACAAAATGTGGTGTATGCAATTTTTTGCCCTTGTATGATGATCTATATAGGACAGACCAGCCAGAAGATCAAGCTCCGGATGGGACAACATAGAAGCCGGATTCGCTGCCAAACTGCCAATGCACCCTTAGTGGAACATTTTATGGAAAAAGGGCACACAGAGAATGACTTTTCATGGACTGTGATTACACAGGTGAAGCCTCCCCCAAGAGGAGCAGACATTTCGCAACTTCTGAACAAGGTGGAGCTCCACTGGATTTTGAGAACTGATAGCATACGAAAGGGGCTAAATAGAGTTGAGGACTGGACCTCCTTGTTGTGAGCAACTACATAACTACTGTTAAACATTGTAAATACATTTTCAGATTAAATGTTTACCACCAATTGTCACTATATGTTCACTGAGCACCTCCACCTCACTTGCACTGAATCACAGTCACCACTCTAAGATGGCCGCCAAGTTAAAGATCCTAGCGTGTAGTCCTTCGTCGACTATAACTACCAGGTCCTTCCCCCTGCCGAGCAGCAATCACCGCCAGAACCCCCTCGTCCAGCCATCATGCTGCAATAATATGTGAGTACCGTTGTGCACCTTCCCCATCCGAAATTAACTCTACTCCCCCCTATCCCAGATTAATGATATTTTGCAATGCTGATGTAAGTCCTATTCTCCATTAGATTCCTAAGACGGAAATTAAAACCGCGATGAATATACGCATGGAACTGCTGAATTGAGTAAGTTCTAACAAGTTATACGGCACTGTCACCATTTCCTTGCACACGTTCTGTAAACTATATTAATAATTCCCCTTGTTGTAGTTTCCCCTCCAGCCCCTGTGAAAAGCGTAATCATTGTGAGTATAAACTCTCGTCTATACTAACACCACTTGTACAATTCGAAAGCACTATGTTTCATCTAACAGCCTATTTTTGGTTTAATTAGTGGTTATGGCTGTTTAGAATTCCCACTTCTTTATGGATCCATCCTAAATAAATACGAGGTAATCGCTACAGTAAAGCGCCTTTGAATCTTAGACTTCACGTCTCACCTAAATGTATTTTCAGCAAATGTCACGTTTTTTTCTCACTGCGCCGACTGTTCACTATATCCTTGACACAGCGTAACTCGGCAACTCTTCCGGCTGTCTAGCCACTAGCATGTATATATTTCACCTTGTAAGTAAGCTTTTATTACTGCGTCGCCGTTTTTAATCATACCGGAAACCGACACCTTTTCACGGGTCTTCGCCGCCAAAGGGCCACAAGCATGTTGTTTTTAATCCAGTTCTCCTCACTGCGTCGTTTTGAAAATATACCAAAAAACCACAACCTCGCATGTTTTTACAATCACTAGCATGTGCCCTCATGCACTATGTCAAATTAGTATAGTCACCACAAACCTTGACGCAACACCATGCAAATTGCCGGTCAGTAAAAACTGTAAGATAAAATGTATTCATGCCTAGTCGTTTTCAATCACTAATTCTTGGCCCTTGTTTCTTTCTAATTTTTTTTCCATTTTTCCTTTCTCCATGTGTATTATGTAATTCGCAATAGAGGCTATGTGATCGCAATATAGTCGCTAGACAAACATGACATACTATTTTTTGTCCTGATGATGATGCAAGTATTCCGTAACTGCATCGAAACGTCGTCGACCTCACTGCACCATATGTTGGTTTGACCGCATTATTATTGAACAACAATGGGTTGCTATGACTTGTAATCTAGTCTGTATAATCAATGAATGAGTACAGACAGCTTTTGTGCGTTTCTACATGATTGTTTTGTCACTTGTTCTGTCTTGTCCTTTGTGGGTCACAGGCTGTGCCCACTTTTGTATAACTGTTTTATATATGGAATAATACTAAAAAATTGCATAATAAAAACCTGTCCGGCTGGACAAAGGTCATATATACTACTCAGTATATGTCCACTTGAAGTACCGCCTACCTAATTAAACCAATCCCCATTGAGGGAATCCAGTGATCCCGGGGCCTAGAGCTACTATAGTCTCCTATGGTATTCACAGAGCATATGAGGCACTTCGTATGATTTCATCAGAGCCTCGCATAGCTACCACGTGCTGCAAATACCTTGCCGCGCTTCTGGTCTCTCGTTGAACACAATCAGCTCCCCACGTAGCGGCTTCCACCTGCAACAATTGCTATATGTACACAGGCATGACTATTTAAATGTCCTGATGATGGTCCCCCTATTTTTCTAAGGGATCGAAACGCCGTCAACACAATGTACACCATATGCATACAATATATTGTGAAGACAACTGTGTAATGGTGTCTCCACGCTACTAAAGTCTGCTGTTTCTTCCTAATTCCATGCAGACTCATCCCCCATGCCTGAACCCTTCCCTAACTGTTGTTTGTTTATTTATGTTAGTAGGACGCCAGTTGTGTCACACTTGAATTTCTTTTGTACTTTAAGTCATACATTTATTCAATATTAAAATTCTGTCCGGCTGGACAAGGAATATAGCGCTGATTGAGTCTATATTTTTTTTATAATATTATGATTGTCTAGGGATCTCTGTCTTTAAAATGTATTTTTCACTGCTGCTTACAGGCAGCAGCAGCAACTGGTTACATATGTTCACTTCTCTTTGCAGAGCCTTTTAGGATTTTAATGTATTTAAAATTACATACTGTCATGCCTTAGTACTATCTTACCATGGCTGCCCACAATATACCAGGCACAGTTAAACCGAGGACAGCTTTATGCGAGAGTGGGCATCAACAATGCCCTGCATGGTCACAACATATCATAAGTTACCATTATGATGCACCGGCCAGTGATATGGCTGGCACTGTTTTATCATGAATGCCCATAAAAGGTCCAGGAATACCACATCCAATGGATGCCGCTGCATGACACGCTGCCGGAACCACCACAGTCAAAAAAGGAAAGGGACCCCTTGTATTCCCATAGAACTAGGGTATTGAAGGCCAAATGTACAGCAATGTTCCAGAAGACTCAAGAGAAATTAAAACATTTGCAGGAATTATACAATCACCCTGCTGACACGATCAATGTTTAAGAAGACACTTAGGCCTAGATGTAGGTAATTTTATTTTACCACTTCTTAAATACCGAATTTTACTGATTCGGTATTTAAGAAGTGGTAAAATATAGGGGGGGGGAGTAGGTATTACAGAATCGGTAAATGCTGAATCGTTAAGATTCGGTATTTACCGATTCTGTAAATACCGATTCGGTAATGCCCATTGATTCCTATGGGCATTGAAGCCCATACGAATCAATGGGCATTACCGAATCGGTATTTACCGATTCGGTAAATACCGATTCCAGCAAGGGTGCAGGGGGTGTCACTTTGACACCCTCTAGCACCCCAAATACAGGCATGTGTGCCATGTGACACACAGACATGTCTGTCACATGGCATAGGTGTATAGGGATTCGGTATTTTACCACCCAATTGGAATGGGTGGTAAAATACCGAATATGAAAGGTCTTTGGGACTCAGAAGAGTCCCACCTACATCTAGAAGTTACCGAATCGGTAAAAATACCAATTCGGTATTTTACCGATTCGGTAAATTTACCGATTCGGTAAAATTGGCCCCCTACATCCCAAAAACCCATTTACCGGTTGGTAACGGCGGAAATCGGCCGTTACCGGCCGGTAAATGGCCACCTACATCTGGCCCTTAATTATAATTGTTCAATATCATCATGAATAGACAGACAATTCCAATGTGTGAAAGGCATCCACGTGTAGGTCTGGTCGGGGATGGACGAGCTGAGGGTATTCTGCAGGTTAAAATTATGCACTGGTGCTCATTAATGTCCATTTGTAGGGCAATGGCTGCCCATTTATTCTCTTGATAATACATTGACGTTTATTCCCTTATGAGTCACGGTTGCTACAAATCTGTCCTGAGGAAGACCTGTTAAGTGTTGATAAGGGGTCAAAACATCAACTTTTCAGTCTTAACCACATTCGCATTGGCTGCCAGACTCAGTGGGATCTACATAATATATGTTTATGGCCTTTTATGTTATAATTGCTGTTCCGATGGTTAAGAAAGTTTTGTTATCATATGCGCTATGTTTGTTTGTTATTTGCACATTGTCCACTGATTTTGCACTCTCACTGCCCCATCACTTGTAGCACCGTTCCACACATTGGATGGGTTTGTTTATTCATGATGATATTGCACAGTTACAATTATCTTCTTAAACACTGATTGGTTCAGCAGGGTAATTATACAACCATCATCATCATCATTGTATCTTTATTTCGACAAGTTTTGTCATAAAAGAGTTCACAAAATTGAGCATTTAAAAGAAGTAATGCAGTTTAGACAAATAATCTATCTAGCAAAAGCAAGAAAAATGCAACTACCCATAGAACCTGTTGATACTTAGCAGACACAGTTAATTAAAAGTATCCATAAATTCATCCATTACATACCTAAAATTTCAATACATCCATCTATACATCTATACAACTATACGGAACAGATATGAGAAGCTTGCAAAAAAAAGAATCTACGTACAGGCAATGCTTGTTAACATCCTTCTCTCGTTCCACATGGCTGCCAGTAATTTTGCTACAGCAAATACAGTCACAGCAGATAGATCTGTTTTAAAAATTCTGTAGGCTTGCATACAATGTGTAAAGCCAGATTTTTACATAGGGGAATAATCCAATTCCTTCTAGAATTTTGATAGGCTGGACAAAAAAACAATATATGCAATTCATTTTCCTGCTCATGATTACAACCGGGACAATTTCTTTGAGAAGACGAACACAATTTACTTGTGAGAGCTCTAATTAGGGTGCCGTATCTCCATTGTAGATACAATTTTCTAATTAAAATAGGATAAATATCATCTAAAACAAGCTCAAAGTGATAAAATTCTTTGATCATTAAAAAAGTTCCAGATAGGGTGCCGATTTGTGCATTCTGTGTAGAGGCAATGAGTTTGCCTTCATAATACAACTTTGCTAAGTGCTTGCGTGGGACCCGAATGCAGGCTGTCTCCGGGTCAGACCACAGTAGGGGAAGTCCTATCCTCCCAAATTCATCTCTCAAATACTTGAACCATGGGAGTTTCCCCACATTCGAGAGTCTTAGGATTTCCTGAAGCTCCTGCATGTAATTCAGGAGCTCTGGGGTAGTCCAAAGCCTCCGCCAGAATATTAGCAGTTTGAGGCCCAATTTCTCGTCTATAGGTCTAAGGCCCAGGTCGAGCCTCAGCGGCAAGAGAGGCGTGCTAAGGGGCAAAGCCAGAAGCTGTCTTATAAATTTGTTTTCAGTGACGACAATCACGGGTCTACACAAGTAGCCCCAGAGTTCACCGCCATACATTACTGCCCCC
The DNA here is from genome assembly GCF_964263255.1 of Lissotriton vulgaris. Classification (NCBI taxonomy): domain Eukaryota; kingdom Metazoa; phylum Chordata; class Amphibia; order Caudata; family Salamandridae; genus Lissotriton; species Lissotriton vulgaris. Next base: position 238,162,997 of record NC_141691.1, read on the forward strand.
CTTGCCTGCAATTTGTATATTTCTAAGCGTGTACCAAGCGGATTTGTATATTTATAGGGGTGGGCCAAGCGGTTTGACGGTGGATTTGTTTGGGAGTTTAAGGATGCCCCCCGCTAGTTGCGCTAACTTAAGTTGGGATTTAATTTGATGTGGGGCCCAGGTCATGGTTTCATTTAAGGTCACCCCCAGGTACTCAAAGGTCTGGACCCTTTCCAACCTAGCTGTGCCTATCCTCGAGTTTGGGCGTGTAGTTGCTGGGGGATTAAAAATCATAAATTTGGTTTTGAGGGAATTTATCTCTAGTCCCCCTTTCGAGACAAAATGCCTCAAAACCATCCAGCACACGTTGAATACCCATGGGGGATTTAGACAATAGTAGGGTATCATCTGCGAACATAATCGCAGGCACCCGGCAACCAGCGAGCTGGGGGCATCACTATTTGATACCGCGTTCAGGTGGGCGATTACCCTGTTGACATAGAGGCAAAACAGGGTCGGTGCCAGGACACAACCCTGTCTCACCTCCCTGTCATCGGGGAATCTAGATGACAACGCACCATTTTTTCCACACCTGACGTGCAAAATTCTCCTTGTGGAGCCGCATTATCATGTTCAAAAGTTGGCAAGGAATGCCCAGGTCTAGGAGCACAGACAATAATTTTCCCTGTGGTACCAGGTCGAAGGCCGCACGCAGGTCTACAAAAACGGTCTATAGTGTACCACCCTCAATCCTAACGGTTTTCCAGAATAATAGGGTCAAACGAAAAATTTGATCCGTAGTGGACGTATTTTTCCTAAACCCTGCCTGGTAGGGATTCAAGATTGAACACTCCTCCATCCAGTCCAGGAGGCGGTCTAGAATCAGCCTCGCGAAGATCTTTTGCGGCACATCAATGAGGCTGATAGGCCTGTAGTTGGCAGGGAGCAGAGGAGAACCCTTCTCGAAGATAGGGACAATCTCTGCTCCCAACCAAGTACTAGGGACCGCCATACCCCTCTGGACTGCATTGAATATAATCGTTAAGTAGTGGGCCCAGACCATGGGTCATGCTTAAAGAGGTCGCCTGGGAGTTTGTCCAACCCCGGCGCTTTACCGCTGCAAGTTTGGAAATTGCAACACAGACCTCTCCCTGAGTAAAGTCAACCCCATGAATTTGGGCAATAGGATTAAGCAACAATCCCCCTTGGTCCCCATCAGGTTCTCCATTGCCCCCTCCGTACAGGGTGCGGAAATGATCCTCCCATACATTCGCGGCAATGTTAGGCACAACTGCCGGTGGTGGGTCGCCCGACCCCGTATTAACAATTAACCAGTATTGGGGGCGCTAGAGGGCGCACACACGGATTGGCCGCCTAACTGTGAGGCTCCCGTTCCCTGGAGCATTTATCCTTAAATTATCCTACTCTACTGGAGGGTAAACTCCCTCTAAAGCTGCTGCATTGGTGCCGTGAGGGATCATCCATGATCGGTCTGATTGATGGTTCTCTGGAGGTGACTGGGACCGAGAAAACGATCCTACAAAATTCACCGGCAGAGCCCCTGGAGCTGGCGAGATGGAAGGTTCGGGTGCCGGTTGGCACGCAAGGCCGGTGCTTGCCACGAGACGATGGGCCCCGGGCGTGGGCGCGGCTGCGGAGACTGTTGTGCCCCCGGCTCTCGGCCTGGCGAACGGCCCCTTACCCTGCCTGCTGGGGACCCCCTTGGAGTCCCGTCACCCGGAGGCTCGTACATGCTGGACTGCCCTGCCTTTTCACCGCGGATGCTGGTCTGCGACCGAGGCCATACACCCGGCAGGAAAATCGGGGCTGGCCGAGGAAGGTGCTGTAGATCCCCGCAGGATGTGATGCGTGCGGTGGCCGCCGCGGGAGGCGTCCTCTCTGCTGCCCTGACCCCCATCTGCTGCACGAAGGTGCGGGATTCTGCTGGGGGCAGCGAGATCATCCTTGCGACCTTCGGAGGTACGCAGATCAAACTGATCACTGCCGGTGGCCGTGAAAGGAGGCCCTGCCGAGGGGTGTTTCCCGGTCCTGCCAGGCATTGTGCACGGCGGGAGATCGTGTGCCTTCCACCCTGCTGCGGCGAGCGCTGCGCTGGGGTGCTCACAGGCTCTTCGAACCCCTGGAAGTACATTGGGATCTACTGGCACGGAGCTGATGGGGGTGCCGAGGGGGCAGCACGAGTGACTTCTAATTGCCACGGAGCTCTCTGCGATGCTCTACTCTGTCGACCTGTGACGACACTGCGGTCTGAGACAGTGGAACTACCGGACACATATCGGCGCTGCTCACATAGCGGAGCCGGCCATAGGAGTGTTATAAGAGAACGGTGTCTCCAGCATCTTAAATCACATACCATGTCCAACTGACCTGTGATACAAGATGTGCATAACGCTCATGGTTGTATGCTGGTCTGGGAGAGCCTGCACTTGCTACAAGTGGATTCTGGTCGATATCGACGGAAACCTGTGAGTAATCCTTGCTCTATGTCAATTTCCTTGTACCTGCGACCTGGTTGGGCAACTCGCCGTGCTCCTTTTTAGACTGTGAGGCTTTATTAGCACAAAGGGACACAGGGCATAGTACTGGAAGAGCACCTTGCTCAGAGACGAGCTAGCTGGTGTCACGGCGCCTTACTCGGCCTAGAGGCACTCACCATTACATCAGTGGACCCCAGGGTGGCGGGCGGTGGAAGGCGCAAAAGCACGATGGTGCGCCCCTAAAACCGCCAGACGAAAATAAACTTTGAGGGCGCAAGGAAGGGATCAAAGACGGTTCACGTCGAGCCGGGGCCTAGTGGCGCGGACCTTACTGCCGCAGCCTCTCCCTCTAAAGAGCTAGATATGCACCGCCTGCTTCAAGAGATGCAACAGGGATTCACCACTGTGGTGGAGAAAGTGGACAGGATGTCCTCCAGGATGGACGCCCTAGTACATAAAGTAGGCCAGCATGAGGAGAGGGTCACGACAACGGAGCAACGATGACTCCACCGCCTCCCATACATCTCAACTTGCCCGCATGGATAATCTACTACGAGTTATAGCAGCCAAGAACGAGGACTTGGAAGCCCGTAGCAGGTGCACCAACATACGTGTCACGGGAATTCTGGAGTCCACAGACACTGGCAGGATGGAACTGTATGTGGAGAAGCTCCTCAGAGCGTCGGTGGAAGAAGATGCCTTCTCACCTCAATTCATCGCTGAAAGGGCACATAGGTCGCTGGCCCCAGTCCCTAAACCCGGAATGCCGCCTAGGCCAATCATCGCCCGTCTGTTGAATTATCGCGATAGAGACGTCGCACTGAGAGCAGCTCGAACCAAACAGAACCTGCACTACAATGGTGTCACATTTTCTATCTATCCTGATTTCACTCCCCTAGTGCAGGAGGAAGTACGCAAATTCCTGACTGTTAAAAAGAAACTGCGTGAGGCCCAGCTGGACTATGCTCTGCTCTACCCGGCGAAGCTGAGGGTGACACACCAGGGGAAGCAGCGATTTTTCACGAATCTGCAAAAAGCAGAAGACTACTTGAAGGCGATCCGCAAAGCACAGAGGGAAGGTCGGAACGGCAATGCGAACCTCGAGGACAGATGGACGAAGACAATTGACATGAAGCGACCTTTATAGTACAGTCTGCTTGAGTTCTGACCTGATGGGCTCGAACCTTAAGACACTGTCTCAGAGGGCTCGGACACCTTACTGCAGTATGGGACTACTTAACTTCTCCAGTGGTAAAGTATTCCAGGGACCACTATCCCTGCCCTGGCCTCCACCGAGGGTGGTACAGTACGGGAGGCTACCGGAGGGAGAAGTGGCTGTGTGCCCTTGATGTTGTTTCCCCTACAGGTATACCCCAATCATGGGAACGAGTTGTGGAAGTTGTGGGGGGCAGAGGGGAGGAAAGGGGTTGGGACGGGTGGCTGCTGGCATGCTTGGGATGCGGTAGTGGGAGGGGGGCTGAGTTCTTTTGGGGAGGGAGTTTTAGTTAACGGGGAGGAAGGGCTATTGGTAGGTTGTTGTGGTATTCGGTATCACCTGAGAGGAGATGGCTCTATTGCATCCACTGTGGCATGCTTCATTTCTATGATGTACCTTATCTTATGGCGGGACCATGGTCTGATGCACAATTGAGTTGTATGTCATGGAATATAAGGGGTCTTAACAATGCTAAAAAGTGCCGAAATGTGATTGCATACTTAGACCGCCATCAAGTTCAAGTTGCCATGTTGCAGGAAACACACTTATCACCGCAGACACGCACTACATTTGCAAGCAAATGGGCTAGTGCCCGTGTTTTCTCTTCTTATTCTACCTATGCGAGGGGAGTTGCTATCCTGATCAGACGCACTCTGCCATTCCAAGCGTGTGGTGAACTGTTGGATGCTGAGGGCCGCTTTGCCCTAATATGGGGACGGTTAGGCCGTGACACCATCACTTTAGTAAACCTAACAAAACCTAACACGGACATGCCCTTATTTTTTACCAACTTTGGGGCAAAATTCTGGACGTAGGGTCTCAACACGTTATTTTGGGGGAGACTTTAACTTAGCACTGGTGCCTCAACTGGATAGGGCAGACGGAGTGACGCATTACAAACCCAGGTCCAGGGAGGCTCTGAAGGGCGTGATTTCGGAGGGTGGTCTGGTGGACGTATAGCACTATCTGCATCCTTTCCGGAAGGAGGGCACACATTTTACATCACTGACAGGCACATGGGCATGACTGGACTACTTTTTTACGTCTAGAGAGATCTGTGCGGGGGTGACTGGGGTGGTACACCTCCCGAGGACATACTCTGATCATAGCCCGGTCCTGATGCACCTACGGGTGCCTAGATGGGACAACCCTAGACCACAATGGCGGTTGCAGCCAGCGGCCCTGTTAGACACCGTGTTCCGCGCTGAACTCGGTGAGGAAATTGCCGCTCTCTTTCCTAGAAACAAGGGTTCTGTCGACTCAGTCGAACACATCTGGGAGGCATTCTAGGTAACGATCAGGGAATATTGCATATCAAAAATCTTCGGGGTTCTGCGCGACATCCAACGCACAATTCGATCACTCGTTAGTGAATTGAAGGCCTTGGAAGCCCAGATGGTAGAGGGGAACAGTGCTGACACCCACGCAGAGTTTAGAGATAAACTGACACGTTACGAGGATGAGGCCAACAGGGAAGCAAAGTTTAAAGGGAAACACTGGTAGGCTAGAAATACTGTGAGGGAGACAGACCAGGCAAGGCCTTGGCGGTGTTGACGCGCACCCCGCACAATCACAATATGATTCTGGAGGTCATAAACACAGTCAGAAACTCAGATGACCTACTCTCCACTTTCGTTTCTCATTATCATGCGCTGTGCACCACCTCCACAACCGCTGATGTGCCATATAATGACTTTCCTAGGCGAAGTGGCTCTCTGCTGGCTCAGTGATGGCGACAGGGCCTTCCTGGCCGCCCCTTTCGAATTAGATGAAATCCGGGATGCTATTGTGTCGCTCAAGAATGGAAAAGCGCCCGGCCTGGACGGGATCCCTGCCGAGTTTTATAAAACATACACGCTATTAAAACCTGGCAAGAGCCCTGGCGCCTGTAATTCTTATCGCCCACTTTCGCTCTTGAATTGTGATAATAAAATACTGGCGAAGGTACTGGCTACCAGATTGTCTCTTCTGATGACCCGGATTGTCTTACCTGACCAATCTGGATTTGTCTCGGGTCGATCCACCTCCCATAACCTGCGCACTCTGTTTTCCCCGCTCCGCACGGTACACCCTGACCTCCCAGTTGCAGCAGCTTTTTTAGATGCCACCAAGGCCTTCGACTCGGTCGAATGGCCATACCTGTTTACCGTCCTAGGGCGTATGGGATTCCCTAAATTATTTATATCCTGGGTTCAATTGCTGTATACGCAACCAACAGCGAAAGTCCTGATTAACGGCCGCCTTTCACCCTCCATTGCCATTTACAGGGGCACCCGACAGGGATGCCCGTTATCCCCTCTTCTGTTCGCGATAGCCGTCGAGCCACTTGCCTGTAGGCTCCGCCAACTGCACCGTGAAGGCGCGATTCGCTGCTTCCAGCGCCAGATCGATGTGTCATTATATGCCGACGACATGACACTATTTGTCAAAGACCCGGCACGGAACCTGAATCCCTTACTCAGGGAATTTGTTGTATTCGGTAGAATGTCTGGTGTACACATCAACTGGGCCAAGTCGCAATTTTACCCGCTCACGGATGCGGTTGCTGATTTCCCCCTTGACTTTCCTCTGGAGTGGTGTCGTTCGGATTTACGGTACCTGGGGATCCAGGTTTCACGTGATAAAGACGAAACATTACGCTTAAACTACGGTGTGGCAGTCACAAAACTTCCCGTATAAGTGGATCACTGGATCTCCCTTCCCCTTTCCAAGGCTGGTAGGGCGTCACTTATCAAAATGGTAGTGCTACCCCGATTTCTTTATCTCTTTCTTAATATCCCTTACTATCCAGGAGTTTTTTTCTTTAAAACATTGAAGTCGGAACTATGTCGCTTGTTCTGGGGGGGTAAGAGTCCGCGGCTGAGATGGTCCATGCTGATTCAGCCATACGATAAAGGGGGTTTCGAAGTGCCCGACTTTGAGGCTTATTATTTATGTGCTCAAGCACATTATGCCTATCACTGGATGGCTCCCACTCCATTCATGCCTCATCTGGCGGTGGAGGACTGGATTGCGCATCCTCTTCCCCTCAATGGGCTCCTCTATTGCCCGGCGTTGTCCATAACAACACCGTATACCTCCGTCACATGCACTATAGATGCCTGGAGCCGCATAGCTAAGAGACTGGTCTGCAGCTTGCTATATTCTCCTCGGTTGCCGCTGGCATACTACCCTAAGCTTGCACTCCTACAGGAACGTGGCTTCCGATTGCTCTGTGAGCGCTTACGAGTCACCTGTTGGGGCGACCTCTTCTCAGCTGGTCAGTTCAAAACTGCAGAACTGTTCTTCACTTCTCACACCCGCACTCCGCTTGATGTGTTGTACTACCTGCGACTGCACCAGGGGATGAGGGAAATCCTGCCTGACTTTCCCTGTGAACCTGAGGTCCTATCTCCGCTTCACTTCATGCTGTGTTCACAGGACGGCTCACATTTAGTGTCGGGCATGTATCGCCATATCAGGGCGTGTAGTCCGGGACCGGAGGCCATGGCTCGATTGCATTGGGCTTCTGAACTAGCAATTGAGATTACTGACGAACAGTGGCTATATTGCTGTAACCTCACGGCCCTAATATCAGCCAGTAGTAGAGTCAAGATGATCCACTACAAATTCGTGCAGCGACTATACTACACATCCGGTAAAAAAATACAGGTTCCGCCAGTCCGATAACAATAGATGTGAACGTTGCCGTGCGGAACATGCAGGTTTTCTACATCTTGCTTGGGAGTGCCCTCCTGTTCACCACTACTGGCAGCAGGTACACAACGCCCTCAAATCAAAATGTAGATGGGGTCGTGGTAGGGCCCCTAAGTTCAAGGACTGGCTTGCAAATATGACTCACTGTCAGGAGGAACACGCAACTTTTACTGAACTACTCCCGATTTCAAGTAGGCCTAATGACATTTGGGGTCCCCGGTTAGCTACCTGCTGGCCCAGGCAGATCGAGATGAGGGCCGGGATGGAGGTGTTATCCGGAGTGGCAGTGATGTCCGGGTGTGATGAGTCTAGCCATATAGTTACAATTACCATTGGGTGGCTTCAGACTATGTCCATTTGCTACATATGTAATTCTATATCCTACAGAATAACATGGTTCTCCACTGTCCACTGTCAATATGCTTAACAACACCAGATGTTTACCCCTCACATTCCCTTGTCGCGAGATGTGATGTGACTCCTTTTCTATGCATACTAGTGATATGGCACTACCCCTGATTGACAGACAATGTACTCACTCTGAAGACCGCCCACTGCTGCAATTTATGTTGTTGACTTGCCATGTACTATCAATGCTAATTGTTACAGGTGTTGCTGCACTGAACCGTAAAACCAAACCCTTGTATTGTTTTTTGTTGGAAAATCAATAAACAGAGTTTAAAAAAAAAACAATTAACCAGAATTTCCGAGCGTCTCTTATCTTAAGAGCAGATGTTAAGTTGGCCCAGTTATCATTATCCCATTCGATCTTGGCATGGTGGATTAGCCGCTTGGATTCTAATCTCCTAGCTCTTATTAGTACCTTATTATTATTTTGCTTCACGGCCCGAAGCAATTCTGCATTCGCCTTTCTGCAGGCAGTGTTGTACCATGTGGCTCTATTGCCCCTCATTATCCCTTTTGGCCCCAGGGGGTTAAGAACCTCTACTAAAGTACTAATTAGCTCCTGATGGAGGTCCCCAAGTTTTTGGTATATGTCAGAAGTGGAATTCTGCGAAATTAAGGCGCCAACAGCTTCCAATACCTGGACAGTCCGAGCATAAAGCTCGGCCACTTACATCGGGGATGTGTTACCAGTTTCTCCCATCTAACTCTGCGCCTATTGTTAGATAGAATTGCCCTCGAATCGAGAGCATCATTGGGCATGCAGAAGTCATTAGGGATGCCCGGGGAGGAGAGCTCCAAGATCAATGCATTGTGGTCGCTCTCACCTCTGGTATTAACCCTGAAGTCTATAACCTTAGCACAGGCACAGCTTTCAACAAATATATAGTCCAAGCGTGACTCCTGGCCAGGCTTATTGAAGGTACATTTTGGGGGGATATCAGATTTTACACGTCCATTGCAGGCCCTAATTGAATGGTTAAGTGTTAGAGCCATGATTTGGACGGCTATCGGCGTCCATGCCTTAGGTGGTGGGCCCACTATTGGGGGTATTTTCCAGTGCTCGTCCTCCTCCAGGTTTGCGCCGCCCATCAAGCCCAGGAGAGGCTCGAAGTGGCAATTCAGGTCGCCCCCGACCACAAGCGAAGTACCATGAGAAATGGTGCTTAAGAATAAAGAAAGCTCCTCGATGGTTCTAGACTCGCTTGTGATATTCACAGGTCTGGAATAAACATTAACCAATGCGAGCCTTGAGGCTTTTGGCCACTCTAAGACCACGCATTGGACATCCTCAGACAAAGTGTTCATGGCCCTAGCTTTACAGCCCAGGTGTGAGCCCACCCAAATAGTTAGGACCCCAGATGGGTGACCCTTCCCCCCCACCTAGCCTGGACTGAAAACTAATCAAAACCACTCTGTAATTGGTCCTCCCTAGCCCAGGTTTCCTGGAAGAGGGAAACGTAATTCTTGTCTATAAAGGAGCCCCACTCAGGACAGGCCATTTTATTACACAGACCTGCCAAGTTCCAGGACAATATTGTCAGTGAATCAGCATTAGTTCTGGTTCCCCGAATTGAGGAACTAGACCCCATTTTAGTTATGTTAGCTAATAGGGTATGTGAATTATTTGGGCCCAATATTCGGTTGTCACAATTATTGGTCCAAAAGGTGTGCATGCCAATGGCCTTAAGTGGTTGTTCTCCACGTGATCAACTCCTTGAGACCCGCCTTCACTCATGCATGTGACGGTCCCTCTATGACGGATTAGATTATGGGTAGGACCGTCAGTTACCCTAGGTCGACCTACTACTCCATGGTTATATTGTAGTCAGTCAACCTGGTCCAGGCAGCTATACCGATTATAGTTAAGATGTTGGGTAGACATATAGGTGTTATTAGTCTTGTCCCTAATCCCTTCACTCTGCTCTCTAGATACCACCCTTGTACAACCCTCCTCTGGCCCCAGTTTAGGACAGAGAGTGTCAGAAGGATAAAAAAAGGACAGTGGGAGGGGCTGGATTATTGTATCGGAGTCGCCGTCCAGCCAATTACAAATGTGAGATACTGTTCCGGGGTCCCTAAAGTTGACCAAAGACGCAGTCACCACTATTGTTTTTGGTAGTATTGCCCACCCAGGATACCCATCTAACCATCAAAATTTCGCTGGAAATATGTCGGGGGAGGGGTCTGTTTTTGTTCAACCAGTTTGCAACTTTATTTTTATGTGATGCAAACGATTCTACAATTGGATTACGAAGCTCAGGAACTCCAGTTAGGACCACTACAAGGGGAGCTGCTTCCGGAGTTAGATCTATTGCAATTTTCTTACTCAATGTATTGCCCTCTGGAGCCTTTCGCTCACCATGCAAGTTAGGCTTTTTAGCCAACCATAGTGGGCTAAAAGGAAGGACAGAATGGGCATTCCTATTTGTGGTACTCTGTACTGTAGGGAGGGGGATTTCTTGGGGGTTGGGTGTTAACTATAGATGCTCCCCCCTCGTTAGTATCAGGCTTCCCCTGCATGATCTTATCTGTTTGCAAAAAATCTCTCATAGCCCCAGTAACTTTTTCTATGTTTGTCAGCCTAAGATCAATTTGGGCAAGTCTGGCATCTAAAGGGCCAAGCAGGGACTTCAAAAGGGTGCCTATGTTGAAAGTCAATTGGTCATTCCCAGCCCGAGTTACACCACCAGTATTAAGAATGTTAGGCTGCACTGTAGGGGAATTCGGGGCAGAGGAAATAATAATTTCAGTGGTTACTGGGGGAACATCCTTGCCCTGGGCCCTGCCCTTAGGATCAGAGTAACTAGAACATTTGGCTAACTTCGCCTTTTTCCCCCTGCCTGTCTATACCCCGCGTTTTCTTTTTAGAACAGCACCCTCCCGATTCCCTCGGAGCTGACAAGTATTGGGCTCTGGCAAGCTGTCAGGTATCGAGTTATCACAGATATTAGGCACTAGAATCGATTCAGAGATAGCCGGTAAAGAATCTCTGCACATTGCAAGGCTACTCCTGGGCTTTGTCAAGTCAGTAGTTAATAAATGGTCATTGTGGTTTAAAGAAACAACAGAGGGGACCGTGCACCTTTCGGGAGTTCTAGCATTCGCTATGTGCCCCAGCGAGGATCTCTTAACATTGTAAATTTCCTGGGAAAGTCGCCGTTCTAAAGCAATTATTTCATGAGATAAAACCGAACTTGCTCTAACCAGAAAATTGTCCAAAGTACCTGCCACGTAAGTCACCGAAGATGTTGCTTTTCTCCTGGTCTCTCGGCCTGTCATTATCCTTCTTGGTGAATGGTAGTATGACCAGTATCAGTAGAAAACCCTGAACACACCACAAAGTTCGGAGTAATAGGCAAGAGGGGTGGCCCGGTCCGGTCTTTCGCGGTCTAGAACGGGCTAAAACGGGCCCACCCTTGGCCCGGGCTTCGCCAGGCGCGCGCCCGCACGCGTCCCGTGAGGCGTGGTCTGGGCGTGGTTATATGAAGCAGGCGAGTAGGAGATGTGCGGGAAGAGGCAGCAGCTGTGAGAGAAGCTGGGGCTGCTGGTACTCGCAGTCCCGCGTTGGTGTCCTGTAATCAGTCAGCCCAAAAGCGAACAGGTCCCGATTTCAACGGCTCCCAGGGTTGGCAACAACAACTGCTACGAGCTGCCCCCACGGAGTGGGGGCCGCGAGCAGTTTTAAGGCAGACAGGCGGTCTGGAGATGTGCGGGAAGAGGCAGCAGCTGTGAGAGAAGCTGGGGCTGCTGGTCCTCGCAGTCCCGCGTTGGCGTCCTGTAATCAATCAGCCCAAAAGCGAACAGGTCCCGATTTCACCGGCTCCCAGGGTAGGCAACGCGGGGGCCACGAGCAGTTTTAAGGCAGGCAGGCGGTCGGGAGATGTGCGGGAAGAAGCAGCAGCTGTGAGAGAAGCTGGGGATGCTGGTCCTCGCAGTACTGCGTTGGCGTCCTGTAATCAATCAGCCCAAAAGCGAACAGGTCCCGATTTCACTGGCTCCCAGGGTAGACAACAACAACTGCTGCGAGAACAACCACTTTGTATTCCTACAATGTGCCAGAAATTACCACCAATGTGCTACATTATGTAAAAAAATGACACTGTCAGTGCCAGTTTTATGCCGGAAACAGACATTGTTACATTATGGATGGCCATAATATGCCAGGACTCACCAGCACACAATTTGTAAACAAAACACCATTATGCAAGGACTATCATTTTACCAGAGGTGGGCATAACACAATAGTTTTCTAGAAGGTGGCAAGAACTGTCACAACTGTACCGGGGCCTCTATTTTAGCAGAGGTGAACATCAAGTCATCAGTGCGAGTGCCCGCATTTTACTAGGGGTAGGCAATCGGTGTAATGTCAAAGAAGACCACAAGTTGTGAAGAATTACCATTAATGTGCCAGGGTCAGCATTTTCCTAACGTGGGCAATGGCTACAATACTCTCATACACTTGTGCTTACAAGCGCATACAAAATAGGGGCATATTTACAAGTCTCTTGCTTCGCCTGTGCTCCACTTTTTTTGACGCACTGATGACGAGGTTTGGTGCTCCATATTTACAAGACCAAGTACTGCCACCCTGTGTGGCTTTTTGTGGCCTTGTAAATACGATCCCTTTTAACGCAGCACTTTGCGTGAAAGGGGCGTGCCTTGGGTGTTTCTATGGTGTTCCCATGCAACACCCATGGATTCTGCCACATTCCTATATTTACGGTTCGTAAAGCTGGGAATGCATCAGAATTCTACACCTCCCGAGTAGAGGCGAATGGAGGCGCAACGAGGAGAAATACTTTTATTTTGCCTCTTTTTTTCCTCTATCTGTGCATGCTGCATTCTGCAACACACATTGAAAGAACATAAAAATGCTTGTGATTGGTTTGGTGCAGGAAGGTGTTTCTTTCTGCACAACAACAATCATCCCTGCAACTCAGGCACCCTTGTACCATGGTGCAAGGGGGCCTGCGTTGATGCATTGCAGCCAATTGTGAGTCAGGGCAGGGGAGAGCAAAGGGATCCATCATATTGTTGTCAATATGACGCGTATCGATCTATCATATTGTTGTAAATTTGGTGCATCCCTGTGATTTGAAAGTAATGCAGCATGACGCAGCCAAATGGCTTGCAGAACCGCGATGCCTTACTTTCTTGTAAATAAGGCCCATAATCGTTACAAACACACACACTTATGTCAACATGCACATGGACACACACACAGAGAAATGCATGCATTACTTTTTGCTGCCACTCTTACACCTGCTGGGGTGCCAACTCAAGTTCTGGACTGCCTCTCCTCTCCAAATTGAGGACACAGTTCCAGAGCAATGTTTATGGAAGGTGACTGGGCTCTGTCGGAGGTCCTCTTGTGGTATGGTGGATGGAGTGCTTCTGGGCTGGTAGGTGCATAGGAGTGCCCTCAGTGAACTTGGTGGAGGTGCCCCACCTGAATGCCTTGGGTAGAGGTGTGAGTGGGAGTGTTAGTGCCTTAAAGATTGGCCAAACGGTATTTAAGACTAAACACCCCGACTTACAGATTTCATCCTTTGTAAATCCTGATGGCTTTTGACGCGTCAGATGGACCTTTGCAACCGTGGTACAAATGGAGCTGGAACGAAAACACAAATCATGCATATATTATCAACTCCCAGATCCTTATTGTTCAGTCAATGATGAAAAGGTGATTACATTTTCAAAACCTTTATTTATCTTAAAGGATTAGTATGGTTTTGTCATCTTTATTCAAATTGGTCCAGTTTACAGAAACATCGAATAAAACGTTGATTAGTGCCAGCATACATCAAAACAGAGTGTTCCATAAAGGAGATTGCCACTAAATTAAAAAGCCTAACCTACCCCATGCAGAGAAACCCATGAATAGTTCCTTTTCAGAAACGATTTTGGGACATTAATAGAGCTCCCTATAAAGAGTTGTCCGGGAAACTCTGCTAAGTTCCTCACAGCTCCAGTAGCAACCACCAGAATACCAGTGATAGAGGAATGATCATTGCAGTAGAATTTGATCAGAGACAATTAGGATAAGGGAAAGAGAATAAGGTCACCTTCAGCATTAGCTCTCAGTAACAAAGGGAAAGGATGCAGTAGAGTGACTCCCATAGCAGAGTCATAAAATCTCGGAGGTCAGAATGCAGGATCTCCTTCTAGCTCACTAGAACACTTATTACTCACATAATAATGTAAAGAAACGTAGTAGGTGTCGGAATCTCTTGACCAATGGAAACCAGTCATCCAATGGTGTCGTCGATAGCCGTTCCTTCTCCTCCTGATTCCCATGGTAAACATTTGCGCTGGTACATAGTAAAACACTTTTGCTAGTGTTAGAAACATGGAGGAAAGTTCTCATGAGAACCTTCTTAACTAAGCTAGGAGCCGCATTCTATGTCCATTGTGAAAACAAAGCAAGTCAGATGCATTGAAACACAACAATCAATAATGTTCTAGTGAGGCAACATAAAAAATAACTAAATGAATACTTATTTAAATCTTTATTTATTTTAACAGTCTATTCATCATGAATTCACAGCAAGGTTCATTGTTCGATATGAAATGATCTAATGTTGTACGATGTGGCTATGGAAACATAATCTTGAAGTTCGCACATTTTTTAGCAAGATGCTGGTGCTAGGCAAAATGTTCTAAATAAACATCTATTTAGCTATAAGTAAGAGTCGAAAGAAATAGGCATTTGTGCCTAACTAAATGGGCCTATTTAAGAATGATAGCTTAGTACAAATAATTTTCTACACATTAATTTCATTTACATTTAAAGCAAGACATTTTCCATACATGTTTTTTCAAATGTATTCTTTTGCAGTGTTAAAATGCATTCTTACACATTATAAAGCAGGCACATTTTTTCCTACGTGTCATTTTCTAAGTGAAAACCTTTCTGCAACAGTTTAAATACATTCTAAGTTGAAATTCTAATATGTTCTGCAAGTCAAAATTTGTTTTTAAATTTTGTTCCTTACAATCCTCCCTTCTGATGATTTTTAAATCATCATATTGCCTTTTTTCCCATGCCAGTTCAATCCTAGAAAGCACTTTCAGCTTCAGATGTGTCTCGCCTTTTACTTATGATTCTCCTTTTACGTCATCGTTCATAATGCAGCATAATACCATTTCCTCTCATTCATTTTTCTTTAACAATTTTCCTTTCTTTTGCGTATAAAGTATTTACAGGTCAGAAATAGGACGTAAAGAAGTATTAGGCAAAGTCCTATTATCACTATTGGCATTAATATTGATCTCGGTATACCCTTCTCAGCTGTCAGAAACCAATTTCCGATGGTGCTCAATCCTTTCCCAAAATGTTCTTTTTTTTAAATTAAAATTTTATTTGATTTTACCAAGACTCAGAACAGTCAATACAGTCACTTACATAAACAGAATAGAACAAAGGAAAACAATGAGATAAAGAAGACAGAGAAAGGGGACTGTAAAGAAGCTGAGATAACCAAAAAAAGAGACAGCAATCATACAGTAAATGAGATATTGCCAGTGTGACCATATTTTTTCCACTTTTTTAACTGATCAAGGTCCCCTAGATTTTGCCACTGCAGTTTCACATTCATAAATTGGGCGGGAACAGTGCGCAGAATTCAGACACCTTGGGCGTAGTGGGATCTATCCAACGCATAATCGAGCGCAATCTACTGTGATCCTAATTAATACACTAAAACAGAGAGACAATCCAGGTTTATAACTCATCATAATTTCATCGTAGTTCAGATTAATTTTAATCCTCACAATAGCCTTTAATCTTAGGACAGTCAACAAACATGTGTACCATATCTGCAGCATGTGGTCTGCACTCGGGGCAATGTGAATGCTCTGAAGTCGTAACCCTGCCCATTTCAAAATACAATCTGGTGTGTAATATAGCATGCAAATTGTCTTAAATTGCTTTAGTTTAAGTCTAACCTAGTTGATTGACTGATCTTGGATTGCTAAAGCATCCTTTATCTCAGCGGCCATAACCACGTTTGCAAGACCCTGGCTCCCTTTTAAGGCAAGTTGGATACCATCATCCAAAGCATAAGCCATGCATTTCTGATATATCATACCTATGCTGACCATCCTAGTTTCCTGCCCAGATTGGTAATATCAAGTAAGAAGGCCAAATATTTCTTCATTATTGCCATAATCAAGTTTGCTTATAATATACTCCCTGACCTTGTTGTGTGGCGTTTAGGCTCCAATTGCATTTCCCCGATTCATGCCCTTATATAGGTACAATTCCCGTTGCCCTTATATAGGCATAGAAATCCAGCCCTTATTTAGGCATAGCCCATGCAGCCCAAATACAGGCATGGCTACTTCCATCCGTTCACCAAACGTCACAAAGATTTCTTGGAAAACCAGCTTAAGCCATGAGGGACTTCCACTTGTTTGAATATTGATTTCTCCAATAACTCAGTTAGTTTTACAATGAACAACTATTTCCCAGGGTGTTTGTGGGTTTAGTTGGGGGTGCACGTAGTGAAGAGAGTCCAAAGAGAATGATATTTGTATGCAAAAAGTTTCTTCTTAATTTATATTTTCTTATCATAAAAGAGCTTCTCATTTATCAAATAAATCAGGCTGATTTATTTGATATATGAGCAAATATCATTCTCTTTGGACTCTCTTTACTACGTGCACCCCCAACCAAACCCACAAACATTCCAGTGTTCTGAAGCTCTGTGGCGCCATTCAGCAGCTGACGAAGGGGTTGTTTGCACAAAACTATATAATTATTGTTGAACTGGGACTAAGGTGCGGCATCTGAGGGCCCGCTGCTGCTTTTTGAACTATTTCCCAGGGGTTCATTCATGATATTCATATGCCCGACTATACTTCAACTATGGCATTCCTAAACACCTTCAAGGTATAAATATACCTTCACTTGCTGTAGTAAGATACGGTGGTTCGGAGCAGTTTGAAGACGTACTTCCCCGACGCAGCTATCTACAGCAAGTGCCGAAGCAAGCCGACTCTCCAAGCTGACGCACTGGTCAGGAAGCTGCCCTGCTCTGCCGAGAATCCAGCTCCAGTGTTTCCGGCTCCCCTTGTTGAGTGTTGGGAAATCGAGTCCCGAGACAGAGATACCAGACCTCCTTCATTCTAAAGGTATTGAGCTGATAAGAACCTAGAGAAACCTTTGGTAGATTCTTGACAAAAACAAAACCTATGCTAAACGAAACTTACTTTTTTCCTCGTACTAGACCTAGGCTAGGTACATCGGGATAGGCGTATTTTAGAAGCACCAGTTGAGTATTTTAGTTTATGTTATTTATGTATGTATTTTTTTATGGCTTAGAAACCATACAATGCTCTTACTGTATTATTTCATATTACTGTTTATGCTGTCCACATTATACTTTGCAGTCTGCATAATGATTGTAGCAGTTCACCTCTCTTGCATGAGAAAGAAGACTGTTCAATAAACCTTTTATTGAAAATGCCCATCTCACTATTTCTCTGCAACTCTGTAGAAACGAAACATGCACGATTAACTGAGTAGAATAGTTATCTATTGTTTCTACGACTCTGAAAATATTTTCCAGTCCTAGGGAAACAAAGTTGTCATGTTTATACGGTTGTCAGAAACTAATCCCTTCTTGTATATTCGAGAAAGTTTCTAGTGACCTCTGAGCTAGCTGGCACTCACAATTAAGTTTAGTATATTCGATAGAGACCCACTGACCTAAGTCGCACGTCAAATCGATAGGATATATTATTCCAATGCGCAGAGCCTATTGGGAATATAGGAACTACACTACAACCTGCGGGTTTAAAAAATAATTAAGTTGCAGGAGCCCATATGCATCCTGTAATGTAGCAAATGTCCGGAACCCCTGACTATCACACAGCTGTCCCAAGTTAACTATGCCCAGCTGGCCCCAAAGCAGCCCAACATTATGATGAAATATGTTGGGGAATAATGGATTGCCCCAAAGTGGAATGAATGAAAAAATGAACAAATGGTAAGGAAAGTTTTGTGCATATTTCACGCCAAATACGGACTATATCTCTTATTACCTTAAACCTCACCCTCTTAAAGTAATTGGGGTCCATCAACTTATGTAAAGAAAATCTAAAGCCCGAGCCTAGTGCTTATTGATACCCAAATGCAATTGGCCCAGCTTTTCTTCCAACCAATAAACTTCTAAATGCTACCAGTCAATGATGCACAAAAGAATAATATAACTTCAAAAAACTGATAGCACGCCTAGGTCTCCTATAGCCCCATACGAGACTACTCACTGCCCCTTCCAGATGTTTAAAACTAGAATCCGGAACTTGTAGCAGTATTGAACGAAATAAATAGAGAAACTTTGGCAACATGTTCATTTTGACAACATTACATCTACCTAAGATACTCAAAGTGAGCTTATGACATTGTCACAGTTTCTCTATGGCTATTTACAAAAGGGGTTTATAATTAAGTGCAATGATGTTCTCCGCACGACTAGACAAACGTATTCCAAGATATATCGCAGCATCTACCAAGCCTATTGTAAAA
This sequence comes from Lissotriton vulgaris, assembly GCF_964263255.1. Classification (NCBI taxonomy): domain Eukaryota; kingdom Metazoa; phylum Chordata; class Amphibia; order Caudata; family Salamandridae; genus Lissotriton; species Lissotriton vulgaris. Next base: position 238,181,325 of record NC_141691.1, read on the forward strand.
GTAAGTAATTTTAAAAAGTAAGTAATTTAACATATAAAATAACCTGCGTCTTGGACAGATTTAATTTATGCACGGAGAGGGGACCAAATTGTTCAGCCTCGTGGGATATCATATTAACTTTATCTCTTAGACTAAACTGCAACATCACCAGCATACTCCATTATTTTAAGATCAATACCATTTAACCAAACAGGTTGTATACCCGTGTTCAAATTAAGCTGTCTTAAATAAGGTTCAACATAGAGGACAAACAACAGAGGAGATAGTGGACACCCCTGATGTGCGCACCTACCTATTGAAAAAGAAAAAGAGGAGTGGCCGCCCATCAGCACCTTAGCGACCGGGTTCATATAAAACATCTGCCCTAGTGTAATAAAATGACTACCTAACCCACAGATATCCATAATCACCCAGAGCACTTCCCAAATAACCCGGTCGAAGGCCTTCTCTGTATCCAGCATAATCATACCTATGTTGTCCTTAGTTTTACCAGCCACTTCAAATGCCCCAATTGCAGTATTGATATGTGCTGTAGTATCTCTACCAGGGATAAAACCATGCTGCTGTTCTGAAACCAAATTATGCATGACTGGAGCAAGAAGCAGAGCTAAAATTTCCACAATATTGGTCAGTCCCTATGATAGTGGAGTAGTGTCTCCATTACTAGCAGTTACCAAATCAAAAAACTCTGGGGCACGAATATCTATAAATACTTTATAGAATTCCATAGGTATTGAATCCTCCCCGGATGCCTACCCTGAAGGTAAAGCACTTATAGCTACCTCAACTTCCCTTACACGAATCTTTTCCTCTAGAACACGTTGCTGCTGGCGATTGAGTCGGGACATTCAACTTTCCTGTAAGTACTTGCCTGCAGCCTGATGATTATTACTATCAGGCCTATAATGCACCCTGTGATAAAACATAGCAAATTGCTCCATGACTGATTGTGGATTTGTGTGTACTATACCACTTTCCCCAATAATCCGGCGTATAGTATTGTTCGCACTTCTATCATTGATCTCATGAGCAAGCAGACGTCCCACTTTTTCCTCTTACACATTCTGAAAAGTCCTGTTTTTCTGATAGCTGCCAGCCACCTTCTCCATTAGTCCCCTATTAAGCATTTGTCGCTTCTCAATTAGCTTTAAATATAGAGACAGCTCCTGTGGATCCTTTGAAAGGATTGCTAGAGTATGATTTTTCTCTAAATCCAAACACTCCTGACGAACTTGAATCTCTTTGTGCTGTTTACATCTGGTCTGAGTCAGAACAGACCGAAGCCCCACTCCCATATTATAACTGCCTGCGCCTTAACGCAAACAAAACGGAACTCCTCGTGGTTGGAAAGGCTCCTTCCATTTGGTCCCCGGCATGGTGTCCACCGGAATTAGGGCCCTCCCTGTGCCCCGCGGAGCAGGTGAAGAACCTGGGGGTTAGACTTGATGCCAACCTCTCTTTTGAATACCACACTAGAGGGGAAGCAAGCAAATGCTATGGCATTTTAAAATGCCTGCGCAAAACGCTAGATCTTCTTCCATCAACCAGCAGGAAAACCCTGATCCATACTCTGGTCACACCCCATCTTGACTATGGCAACTCATTGTATGTGGGCCTGAGTCAAAAGGGGCTCCACCGTTTGCAATGTTGTCAAAATGCGGCGGCCAGACTGGCGCTGAATCTTTCAAGAAAGTCTTCCCGGAGACGTGCTCTAGCTAAACTTCACTGGCTTCCGGTCCGTGAATGCGTCAGGTTCAAAACTCTCTGCATAGCCCACCGCATTGCACAGGGGAAGGGCCCAGTCTACCTCCAAAACTTGCTATCCTTGTACCAGCCTAAACGCCAGCCTAGGTCTCTTGGTTGTATGCTCTTCCAGGTGCCCCAAATCCATCGAGTAAGGATGGGGGGGCGCTCTTTTAGGTACTTGGCCAGTAAGTACTGGAATGAGCTGCCTCTGGAACTCCAGATGGAGTCATCAGAGATGAGATTTAGGCTGAAACTAAAAACGCTTCTCTTCCCTAAATATTAGGACTGTTCTGGTGCTGCGTGCGGCTATCTCTATCTGCTAGATAAGTGAGCCGGATCCTATGAGTCTACACAGCGCGGGGACACACTGTCTCTAGGGTAACCAGGCGCTTTACAAACTTGATTATTATTATTATTATATGCTTTCATACAACCCTAGACATCTGCGACCGAAGCTGTACCTTTATTGTTTCGGATATATTCTAAAAATAGGCGCTTCATATATCCCCTATGTTCCATATTAGCAAGTAGTTATCAAGGAAATGAAATGAAAATGGTCGTCGGCCACCCCTTCCCTCTACTGACCTCTGCTGCATATTAAACATTATGGGTTTGTGATCTCAGGTCCTTTGGACAAATTTCGGTAGATGCCCCTCCCAATAACTGTCCTTGTACCAGTATCAAATCTATTCGATAATACAGTCTGTGAGGAGAAGAATAATAAGTATAACCTGGTACCACAGGGCAGAGAGTTCCTCATACGTTAACTAGAGTGAGCAATCTCATTATTTCCATAATAGAGTCACATGTTTTAGCCATCCTAATGCTTGCTTGTCGATTAGTGGTATCAATACGATAGTCCACTGCACAATTAAAATCCCTCATTAAGATCAAATCTCCAACAATTCCACATTTGAATGATCAAAAACTGCAGGATCATCCAAATTAGGGCCGTACTCCACACAAATGACAATCTGTGCTATAGCCCATCTGCCACTACTATCAGAAGCAGTTCTCTGAATCTTAACAAACAGCTTCTGAACATGCTTCTTGATCACGACCCAATGACCAGAATTGAGGTTGTGGCACTTTTCTTGGGGAGCGTCTCGAGAAGCAGCTGATACCTGATGAGAGACAAAACAAACCACATCAGCCAGTATATTGCAGGAGTCGAATACCATATAATCTGTGATATGATCAAGGGCATTCACAAACACATGAACACCAATGGTATAACAAATGGCCATTTCAGTGAAGTCAAAGCACAAACCTTCAACAACCTAGATTTGATTGTTCCATTCATATGGTCGATCATGTCTGATGCTTCTGGTCTGTAACTGCAATGTAGCTTGTGTTCACTCTATAGAGCAGCACATAGCATATTCTTCAATTCATTGTTGAAGTGTGTTTCTCTATGTGACTCAGAACGACTGGCATCCCGAATGTCGGAATGAGTTTGCGCAATACCAGTTTAGCTACAGTGAGACTGTTGTTTCTCCTCGTTGGGTAGGCTTCCACCCATCTTGAGAGGACATAGATAGTAGCTAGTCACTAGGATATATCTCAACCCGTTGTGCATCTTGATAAAATATATCTTTAGTCTGTTAAAAGGGCCATTTGATCTCCATATGTGTGTGCTTCCAACGTGTGTTTTCTTTCCTATGTTCAAATGTGACACATAATACACCCTCTGAAAATTTCACCAGCAATTATCTGAAACCTGGGGTTGTACCAACTTTGTCAATCGAGTCTCACCATGGCATCTCTTCCTAAATGTTTGTATCCATGGTAATAGCATGTCATTGGAAACAACAAGCTATCAGGCAACACTAGCTTTCCACTGGCTGACATCCAGATGTCATTGGCATTCTTTACACAGTCTGACCTGATCCACCCATTCTGCTCTGCTTCAAACACATTTTCATGTAGTCTTTTCAATTCCTCCCAAGTGCCAGTTATTTCCATTAGCGTTGCAAAAGCAATTTCTTCTTCAGATTTGCATGTGAAACCGCCATTAAATGTGAATGCTAGGAGTGCACAATACATGGCTACGAAGTCAGTGCATCTGTTGTGGCATTGTACATGGAAAATGTAAGTGTCTAGTATTTGTAAAGCGCAAACAATTACCCAAAGGTGTCAAGGCGCTGGGGGCCGTTGGGAAGATTAAGCAAGCTATTTCTCAGAGTTACATGGTGCAGGGCAGACCCCTGCCGGCGGAGCCGTGGATCGAACCGTGATCCTCAGCGTCCAGCGTCAGTCGCCCTGGCCGTTGCGCCACACCTCTTCCACCCACTGCCTGTTTGATGTCCTGGAAATTTTACAACTTGGCATTTGGAGTGAGTAAAGCAGGTTTTTAACATACTGTCCATTTCTGAATGGTGGTACCTGTGGAGGTAAGGAAACAGATTTTCGACCATAATTGTCCAGAAATCATGCACTGCGTGAAAACCATACAGGCTGTCAGTAAACATGGTGACTCTCATTTGTGCAGTTAAACTGCAACCTCGGGTTTGGGCAATTATTTCGGCCACTTGTGCGGAGAAAACAGATTGAAGCCATGAAGACTCGATCACACAATTTATGGTGCATACAGCATATTCTGCTCTTAGTGTGTCTTCATTTCCTCTCAGGCATAAACCATCCACAAATAGGACATGCTCAAGCTAATTTAGTGGTTCATCCTTAATATCAGGTCTGGGTTTTTTGGCACTTAGGCAATGATGATCAAACTCTTCACAATTTGACTTTGTTCAGTTATAAGCAATTAGGTAGATACATTTATTACATTGCAGTGTTTTATCGTAACTTTCTCTGAGGCAAACAGATTCTGTTTGTATCTTGTCAGCCTACTGTGTGTAAGGTGCTGTGTTATTGTTGTGGTCAACAATAGCTTCACAAAGCATGGGACCATGACAATTAAAGGATGTCCCATAACAATGTTCTCGCTCTTTTCCAAACTAGCACTCACATCAGCAACCGCCTTGAAGTAGCTGGGGAGTCCTGCTGCAGCAGGATCAAGTGGGGTATAAACAAAGGCCACAGGCTAGCAGACCCCTCCATGAGTCTGTGTCAAAAGTGAGAGTGTGCACCCATCTCTCTCTTTTGGTAATCAGGCATTACCACAGCTCAGCACAATTTCTCTTACAGACCTAGCAACGCTTTTGTATATTTGTTGTCCCAAGGAAGCAGATCAGACATATCCCGGTGTGTCAGTCTCAGTAGGAGCTTTGCCATAAAAGAACATTTTCGCACCCATTGTCTACAGTAGCCAAGTATTCCCAAAAATATCCTGATTTCATTTTGTGTTCGTGGTGGATTCATCTGTAAGAAGGCCTCCACTCTCTCTGGTGACACCTTTGTGACAGCTTTCACGATAATTTGTCTCAGATATTGAACTTCTTTTTGACAGTACTGCAGTTTACCTGGAGACACTTTGAGTCTTTTCTCTTCCAAATGATTCAAAAGGGCAGTGGTGTAGTACTTACATGCATTGGTTGTATCTGATGCTACCAAGATATAATATATGTATTGGACAAGGGTACAATCACAGGGCACTTGCAATGACTCAAGATTTTAGAATCTGACTAAATGTGGATGGACTCTCTGTATAGCCCTGAGGGACACAACACTTGTGATTGTCTTCTGCTGGAAAGTAAATGCAAATAGATATTGACTGCCTTCGTGCAAGGGCACTTAAAAAAAAGCCTAACATAACTCAATGACAGTCAACCATTCTGCAGTACAGGGAATCTGGAAAAATATAGTGGCAGGATTCGGTACCACAGAACAATAGGCCACTACTATTTCATTAATTTGTCGTAAATCCTGGGCAATTCTATTTTTGTCATTAGGCTTCTGTAAACCCATGATAGGTGTATTACTTGGGCTTCCAATCAACTCCATCAGTATGCCTTTCTGAAGCATGTCTTTGATCACTGGTTTTATTCCTGCATTAGTCTCTGGAGACAAGTGATGGGATGGTATTTTGGGGTAAAATAGCTTTTGATATTAATATGATTTGTACTTGCTCTAAACCTTTTGTAAGTCCAATGTCTTTCCTTGTAAAAGCGCTAACTTCTGCACTTATGGTGTCTCTTAAAACTCAGGTAATTCAGAAATTGTCAATAAAGGGAACATTCCTACCTCAGCATTTTGTTTAATCATTTCAAAGTCTACATCCTTATCATGAATCTTGAGTCTGGAATGCCATATCTATTGTACAAATGAACTTACACAACAGATCTCTTCCCAAAAGATTTACTGGGATGTATCACAGACCACAAATCATTGTTCCTCTTTAAAGGTTTCTATTTTCACTGGGACGTCTTTGAAATCACATTTTGTATTTTTTTATTTTTAACCCCAACTTCTTGGATTGTTCTCCTCAAGAGTGGCAAGTCTGTTTCTTCTACTGTTTAACAGTGGAACGGGTAGCTCCTGTGTCAATCAGAAATGACAAACCATGACCCTAAACATTTACATCTACATATGGGATACACTAGTCTACCTCTAATACTGCACCAAGTACACATTCTTCTTCCTCTCTCATGAGCCTTTACTGGGAATTATCAGAAGCAAATTCATCAGTCTCAAATTGGGGAAATTAGCCTAAGATATCTTGATTTTGATTTTGGATTTGTGCAATGATATTCTGAATCTGATTTGCGTTAAACATCGGCCTCTGATTTAGACTAAATCTGGGATTTGCCATTTGTGTAGGAGCAGGGGGCATCATTCAGGCTTTATTCTGCATGGGAGTTTACATTTGTTGCATAGGCATTCTTGAAACTGGTGTACCTTGTGAATTCTGCATTAATTCTCCAGCGTTTTCAGAATTAAATCGACATTCTCATTTCCAATGCCCCACCCTATAACAGACATGACAAGCAGTAACCTTTTTCATTGTGGAAATGTCCATTCCAGATCCCAAACCCAGGGGAACACCTCTACCTCTGCTGTGGGACATATTAATTCCACCTTTAATTCCTGGAAATCTAGCCTGTGGTGCAACTCCTTGCACCCTTCCTTGAAAGACAGGTTATTCTCCTCTGCTTCATGTCCAATTCATTACTGCAGTATTTTGCATAACACAGGATTTCATCTAACGACTTGGTCTGCCAGCAAATCACACTTTGCTTAATGTGGGTACTACTTTCAGGTTTAAATCCTAATATGAAATGAGACACAAAAATCCCCAGATTTTTTTCTTCAGGATACTCACATCCACTCTGCTGAATACCTGCTGTAACCTCACATAGTACTCATGAACTGTCTCCTTCGGCTCTTGTGTGGTTCTTTTAATCTTTGACCAAACAGTATCCCTAGGAGGTATTTTCCCTTTCAAAAAGATAATAACCGCTTAATATTTCCAATGGTGACGGTGCACCGGTCCCTTCCTCTTTAGTTGGTTCTCCATTCAACCATTGCACTGCTACCTTAGATTCAGCCCACAGGTCAGCTGGCACCACAATATCAAGGAACATACCCAAGTCTCTCCAGAATACCTTTGAAATCTTTATGAACTGTTTCACGTGTGGATAACATTACACCGGCTTATATCTCAATTTTGGAAAATTATTAATAAATGCTATCAAATCACTTTTCCATCGCACATGTACATAAGTTCCAGCTATTTCTCTCAATGGATATGATGCTGCCTCATCCCCATTCAACTCATCCTGTTTTACCTCTGCTTTCCTCTTTTTCTTTTCTTGTTTCTTTACCCATCTAAGTTCCAACTTTTCCACATCCTTCCATCTACAAATGCATTTGGCCAGTTCGATAAGGTGCAAATGCATTCCTGTAAGCCTCATGTTTTCTATCGCCTGATCATCCAATTCAATTAGATAGCTAAGATGCAGACTCATGTTGTTAGTAAGATCCACATCATACTTCTTTGCTATCCATGCCAGATTGTCATGGTCCATAGCAGGCCTCGGAGTCATTGCCCTACAGAGGTAGGTTAACTAATTTCTCTGGTTTTGATCCAGATGATCAAATTCCATGCAACCCTTGATTAGCTCTCCTGATTCTATTTTTAATTTTGGAATATCTAGCGATCTGTCTTTTCTTGTCTCTTATTCTTTTGGGAGCACTGTGACCTCTACTCTACCCTAGATGTTAAGGGAGTGGTGAAGACTAGAGTCCCTCCTCTGTCTACTACAGCCTGCACATTTTATGGAGGTCTCCACAGAACTAACTGTGTATTCTGGGTTGTCTGTGAATTTCAAACAACTGATGTTGTTAAGACTTCCGGTCTTCTCCCAGGCTGTGGTGGTACACTTGCAGCTACTCGAGGTGCAAGAGGAATATTCTCAGTGGGGAACACTGCTGGTGGTCGTCTCAAAACTGGTGGAGCAATTTGTGAAACCTGTAAAGGTTGTTCAATAGGAAGTGAATCTGGATACACTGGAGCTGTAGCTATGGTCTGACTAGCACTAGAACCTATCTCTCCTGAGTCAAAACTAGTTGGTGGAAATGGTGGTTAGGAAGATAACATCTGTTCTAATATCTTGTCTCCCAAATCTGTATCTGACGCATGTCCTTCTTGGCTAACAGTATCCTTACACTTTTTCGCACCCCCGATGTAAGAACCCGATATAAACTGGCTTATTTAATAATATCCTTTCTCCATCTGGGCTGTTCTTCATCCTATTGAACATTTGCATAATTCTGCATTAATTTTCCTGTCCTTCTCTAATATTTCCCATCTCGTTCTCTCTCGCAACCTTTTCCCAAGTATTAAAAGCCTCATACTGCATGGCTCGAGGTGGTGGCTTCATTTCATACAAGTTTCCCTTCAAATGATCTAGGCTTCTGGTATTGAATGTCCTATATCTCGGAAAACTAAAAGCATCCTCATTTTCCATATTCCTACTCCATTGTCAAAGCCACAAACATAAGTTTAAACCATGTTTGGTAGTCATAATGTATGCCTTAGTACCCTCAGTAGGTGCCTTATCACCTTTGCATACAGGAATAGTGACAACTCCTCCTACCAATTTCTTAAAATCCATGACAATTTAATTTAAAATGTTCACGTAAAACCAAATGTTTTGTTTCTGTACCGTACACGTCAATTTTATGTCCCCAATCAAATGACAGCTTTTAATTTCACACGATTCCTTCCAAATCCAAAGATAGCACTTCAATTGACAATATCCAATCACAGCTGATGGAGCAACATTTCACTCGTAAAGAGACTTGCTTGGATTCAACCCTCTCGAAATAATATATAATATTTTAATCAACATGTTTTGTCTTACTAAGAATGCACCACACAAAATTTCTAGTATCTAGGGGAAGCTTTTCAATGTGCTTTCTACTAACCGTAACTCTAGTGTCTTAAAATGGCTGCAGCAATGCTGGAACTTTTCTGCGCATGCGTCTGTCACACTCGCGTGACGTGACGTATTCTTAGCTTGGTGGGAAAACTTCGCTTTGGCGCACTAGAACTTAAGATGGCTGCTCAATGTTTTCATGTGCTAACGCTTGCATTGCTGCTTTTGTTAAATTGTTCGTTCTGCTTAATTCCTAACGCTGTAGTTAAAATAAAATAATGGGAATAGAGTAGAGATAAGTCGTATACAGTGTATTCATTTATTCTTGTTCTAAAACTGTTCTTCTTTGACTTTGCTATTAGCTCGTGTTTGGACCAATCAAGTACAATGTTGCTCCATCTTGGGTCCCGCAACTGCGCATGTGCTGCGTTCTCAAGAGTCCACAAGTCATGGCATTGAATCTATGCCAACGACAGTCTTGCTTGAAGATGCGCCTGGGAAACTCACCCCGCGACCTCTCGAGAGGAAGACACTTTGATACATTGTTTAACATTGTATTTACTATTAGAACATTCATTGTTGGGTGGAATAAAATGAATGGGAAAATTAAAGTTATGGGCGGGAAGATAATTTGCATTATTGAATCAAGTGACCTCATAACTGGTATGGTGTGGTGACCTCTCCTCATCTTTTGACCAATCAAATTGAGGGAATACACGAACTTGCAACATTGGGGGGTGGTACACTGCCCTGGAAAATGGTATAACTAAGGTAGGCTTAGCTAGTTAGATTGTCCGGCTTGTCCAAATAGCTGACCTGTCACTGACCCAACGCACTCAATAGGCGATCGAGAGCAGAGGTGCTGGTGGAGCACTTTGTCAGAAGATTCGATAACCCAATCGGGGTTCTGTCAGAAGATTCGATAACCCAATCGGGGTTCTGTTGGAGAAGGTTCGATAACCCAATCGGGGTCCGACTGTTAGCTGCAGAGAGGGCTGCGATGCTGGCGTTGCACTTTAGCTGTGGGTGCCGGTTCTGACCTATGGGGGTCCTGTCCTGATCCAATTTGGTCCGTACTTATCCTGATTCTGATCTGCACCTATCCTGTCCTATTGGCACCTGAACTATCGGGAGTCCTGTACTTTATCCCAGCCCGTGGCCAGGGTTGGTCTTCACACCATTTTAGGTAAATATAAAGTTGCGTGGGAATGTCATTGTATTGTTTCCCTTTTCTTACCCTTCTTATGATTCAATGCTTAAAGAAAGTTTCATAATATGTCCACATCATCTTGCTTTGATTATATTCTTCTTAATTGAACAAGCTGTGACTAATTTAGTATGGACGCTGACATTTAAGAATTTACTTAGATAAAGTGTTCAAATCTTTCCCGAGTCTGTGGTTATTTTTAATGAGTGCAAATGTTTATTTACTACCCATTATTCTAACTCTCTTGATTCCTTAGGACTTTACGTACCGGTGACAAGGATTGGTAACATCAATGGTATAGGTCCTAAATGGTTAAAATAATATTCTGATTTAGCGTAGGTTTACCTGTTCAAAGTGTGTATGTTTTATGGGCTCGGTGACTATGTGTAAAAAAACAAGCAGGTTGGCCCAACCTCTATCACAGCGCAACACTGAAAATCCACTCACCAATGGCAGCGCAAAAGCACACCAACCGTCCAATCCAAACACAAAACACTATGACATATAATTCACTGCTCACAGCAGTCAACCTCCTTTACAATTTTCTTCACAACCACACACAACTTTCAATTACCTTCTTTGAACATTTCTTGTTTGCTTTTCTAAAGGAATTTAAGTATCACAACCACTCAAGAGTATTCTGCACTCGCAAGTGCCTTCTTAACCTGCGAAAGATCACACAAGTTAATGTAGCTTCACTTGCTTGCGCCGCGGTGCTAAAAAAAAATGACAAGTGCGCAGTTCGAACTGCCCCCGGCCTTCCTCCGCACATGCCCACTGTGACATCGGACGGCCGGGGGGCATCCAACCCATCGAAGAGGTTAAGGTTCCACTAACATTAACCAGGATTAATCACACACATCAGCTTGTCATTATTTTTACTGATGGTAGCAATGGTACCACACACTCCACATCTAAATCTCCTGCATACAAGTTTAAAACTTTTGTTATTAATCTGTGATCTTTTGACATCAAGGCACCTGAAACTCAACTTATTATTTTCAACCACTTCTTGATGTCGCTATTACTCACTCATTCAACCTGAAAGAAAGACATTCATAACCGCAGCACTAACAATGAGGACATTTTCACTGTATTACTACTCACACCTTCAAAACCTCAACCATCAATACCACAATCATCCTTGAATTCTGCTTCGGCAATGCAATCTGGATCTGACACTGGAAATTGGAATCTGGAATTTTCTCAATGTAACTTGGGTACTATTTTTCATGCTCCATTCAGGGTATGAACCACTTCCTCTGTTACCAGAAAGTGTTAGTGCCGAAAGAATTGGTGGAATTTAAAACTAAACATCACGTCTTACAGATGTCTTCCTTTAGAAATCCTGATGTCATTGAGAGGTCAGATGGGTCTATGCCACCGTTGTACTAATGAGAGGTTGATTACATTTTCCAAACATTTACTTATCTTAAAGGATTAGTATGGGTTTGTCATCTTTATTCAGATGAGTCCAGTTTATAGAAATACTGAATAAAGGGTTGATTAGTGACAGCTTAAATCAACACAGAGTGTTCCATAAAGGAGATTGCCACTAAACTAATGAAAGAGCCTAATATATCCTACGCAGAGAATCCCAAAATTTTGGAGCATAGATAAAACTACTCATAAAGAGTCCTTGTTTAAACTGAGCCGAGTTCCCCACAGCTGCAGTATGAAGCATCAGAATATCAGTGATAGAGGAATGATCATTGCAGTAGCATTTGATCAGAGAAAATTAGGATAATGGAACTAGAATAAAATCAGCTTTAGCAATAGCTGTTGGTAACAAAGAGCAAGGATGCAATAGAGTGACTCTCCCATAGCAGAGTCATAAAGGGTCTGTTCCAAGTAAATTTCAGAGGTCAGAATGTTGTATCTCCTACTAACTCACTATGATCACTCATTAATATAAAAACACAAAACTTAGTAGGTCTCCGAATCTCTCGACCAATGGAAACTGCTCATCTGATGATGTCTGCAACATCCTTTGCTTCTCTTCCTGATTTTCACAGTAACCCTACACCCGGCACATAGTAAAACACTGTTGCAAGTGTTAGAAACATGGAGGAAAGTTCTCATGAGAACCTTCTTACCTAAACTAAGAGCTGCATTATATGCCCATTGTGATTACAAAGCTAGCTTTGGAACAAAACTATCAATAATGTTGTGGTGAGGCATACATAAAATATATCCAAATCATTATTTATTCTAACAGTCTAGAAACAGACCTCTACTATCCGGCCTCTACTGCACGACCACTCACACCGCCAAGGATTTGTCAATTCTATTCTTGGTAGGTGTGTACATATTCATTACATCTCTTACTTGGGTGGCGACCATAGTTTATTTCACATGTCACTTTTCCTCTTAGTACTGTTTTGAGGATTGCTCTCCAACTCTTGTCCATATGCTCATAATGTTTCTTAATGAATTTTACATGTGTATTTTTCTTTAATCAATGATACCTCCATAAGAATTAGTCTATATAACAGCCTGAAAGGTACCGGTCCCGCTTGACTTGCTTGGGGAAGGCCATGAATTCACATGTTTATAAATGTAGCAAACAAAACCGTTCTCTTTGTAACATTTACAGCAATGTTTTTTAAACTTGTGACTATTGTTGCTCGGCTGGGTTATACAATAGCTCATGATTTTAATTGTATGTTTTATGTGTTTTTTGTAAATACAGCCCTGAAGAAGTCCCATCCGGGACGAAACGCGTCGGCTGTTCGTTTTTTTCTGTTGAAAAATAAATGAATCAAACAAACAAGACTTCTGGACATCACTATTTGTGCCTTGACATTAATGTTGTTGTTCTCGCACATTTGTAATTTATCAAGTTCAAGTTCAAGTTCAAGAATTTATATAGCGCACTACTCACCCAGAGGGTCTCAAGGCGCTTGGGGAGGGGGTTCATTATTTATCGAATAGCCAGGTTTTAAGTTCTTTTCTGAAGGAGATGTGGTTCTGTGTAAGGCGGAGGTGAGTGGGGAGTGAGTTCCAGGTCTTGGCCGCCAAGTAGGAGAAGGATCTACCTCCCATGGTGGATCTTTGGATACGCGGAACTGCGGCGAGGCCTTGATTGGATGATCTTAGTTGGCGGGTGGGTGTGTAGAAGGATGGTCGAGTGTTGAGGCATTCGGGCCCTAGTTTGTAGAGGGCCTTGTGTGCGTGGGTGAGGAGACGGAATGTTATTCTCTTGTTGACGGGAAGCCAGTGGAGGTCTTTCAGGTGGCCGGTAATGTGATCTCAGCGAAGGGATGTCCAAAATGAGTCTCGCTGATGCGTTTTGGATGCGTTGGAGTTTTTTCTGTAATTTGGCTGTAATTCCGGCGTAGAGGGTGTTTCCGTAGTCTAGTCGACTAGTAACCAGTGCGTGGGTGACAGTCTTTCTTGTCTCGGCGGGATCCAGTGGAAGATTTTTTTGAGCATACGAAGTACGTTGAAGCAGGAGGATGAGACGGCGTTGACTTGATTGGTCATCGAGAGTGAAGAGTCTAGGATGAAGCCAAGGTTACGTGCGTGGTTCGTGGGTATGAGTGCTGAGCCCAGATCCGAAGGCCACCATGAGTCGTCCCAGGCAGAGGGGGTTGATCCTAGGATGAGCACTTCCGTTTTGTCTGAGTTAAGTTTAAGGCGGCTGTCTTTCATCCATACGGCTACTTCTTTCATGCCTTCGTGAAGATTGGTTTTGGCGGTGTTGGGGTCTTTGATGAGGGAAAGGATCAGTTGGGTGTCGTCAGCGTAGGAGATGATGTTAAGGTTGTGTTGACGCGCGATGGAAGCGAGTGGACTCATGTAAACGTTGAAGAGGGTGGGACTGAGTGATGATCCTTGTGGTACACCGCAGATGACTTTGGTGGCCTCTGATTTGAACGGGGAAGTCGGACTCTCTGAGTTCTCCCAGCTAGGAATGAGATGATCCAGTCCAAGGCTTTTCCTTTTATGCCGATGTTGCTGAGGCATTGTATGAGTGTGCTGTGACAAACAGTGTCGAAGGCGGCGGAGAGGTTGAGTAGAATGAGGGTCACTGTTTCTCCGTTGTCCAGTAGTGTTCGGATGTCATCTGTTGCTGCGATGAGGGCGGTTTCAGTGCTGTGTTTGGCTCGAAAGCCGGACTGTGAGGGATCGAGGGAGTTGTTGGATTCGAGGAAGGCGGCGAGTTGGCTATTGACGGCTTTCTCAATGACTTTGGCCGGGAATGGGAGGAGGGATATGGGGCGGTAGTTTTTAAGTTCAGAGGGGTCTGCTGTGGGTTTCTTCAGGAGGGCGCTGACTTCGGCATGTTTCCAGCTTTCTGCGAAGGTGGCAGAGATGAAGGAGCAGTTGATGACATCACGGAGATGGGGTGCGATGATGGAGTCTGCTTTATTGAAGATGTGGTGGGGACATGGGTCGGTTGGCGAGCCAGAGTGGATGGAATTCATGAGGCGGATGGTGTCTTCAGTGGTGATTGGGTTCCAGGCGCTGAGGTTGTTAGAGGGCGGTTTAGGTTCTGAGGGGGGTGGAGAGGATTGTTTGTTGGAACTGTTTTCGAAGCTGTTATGTGTGTCGGCAATTTTGTTGTAAAAGAAGGAGGATAACGAATCACAGAGGTCTTGGGAGGGAGTGATGTCGTTTGAGGCTGCGGGGGGGTTGGTGAATTCTTTGACGATGTTGAATAGTTCCTTGCTGTTATGGGCGTTGTTGTCGAGTCGATTCTTGATTGCTGATTTCTTGGTGGCTCGGATCAGCTGGTGGTGTTTGCGGGTGGCTGCCTTGAAGGTGGTTATGTTGTCGGTGGTTGGGTTTTTTCTCCATGTTTTCTCGAGAGTGCGGCATAGCTTTTTGGATTTCCTAAGGTCAGCGTTGAACCAGGGGGCCTTTTTGCTGTCTTGTTTGGTGTGATGGTTTTTCAAGGGTGCTAATTCGTCAGCGCTGTGAGTGATCCATTGTTTGAATTTGATGGCAGCTTGGTTTGGGTCCGATGAGAGGGCGGGTGGGTTTTGGTTGAGCGATGTGAGGAGTTGGTCGGTGGTGATTTTGTTCCATTTTCTTCTGGGGATAGGTTGTGGGGGGTTGTGGGTCGAGGTGGTTTTCTAGCTGAAGTGAACACAACTGTGGTCCGTCCAGTGGAGAGCTGTGGTGCGATCGAAGGAGATGTGTTTGCTGGAGGTGAATATTGGGTCGAGCGAATGTCCGGCTACATGGGTGGGGGTGTCAACAAGTTGTTTGAGGCCGAGATTGGCCAGGTTGTCAAGAAGGGTGGTGGTGTGGCTGTCGTTTTTCTTGTCCAGGTGGAAGTTGAGGTCTCCCAATAGAATGTAGTTCTCGGAGGCGAGGGCATGTGGACTGATGAAGTCAGTGATGTCTTCGCTGAATTGTTTACGGGTTCCTGGAGGTCTGTAGATGAGGGTGCCTCTGAGTGTGGTTCTAGGGTCGGTGTGGACCTAGAAGCGGAGGTGTTCGGCGGTTGTAAGGTTATCGTCGGAGCTGGCCGTGATTTTGATGGTGTTCTTATGGACGATGCCGATGCCTCCTCCTGTTTGATTGGTGCGGTCTTTTCGGATAATCTTGTAATTGTCCGGGATGGCTATGGCAATATCGGGTGTTGATGATGCGTTCATCCATGTTTCAGTAAGGAAGGCGGCGTCCGGTGATGTAGTGTCGAGTAGATCCCAGAGTTCGGTGACGTGTCTGTGGACCGAGCGAGTGTTCAGCAGGATGCACTTCAGGTGGTTGGAGTTGGAGCTGTGTTTGGGGGTAGTGGATGTGGTATGGGTCTTGATGCTGGTAAATTTGCAGGAGTGGCAGGCGAAGGGTCCATGGGTGTGTCCTGGGGCAGCTACGCAGCATAGAGGTGTGCGGCCGGGGTTAAGGGCTAGGAGGGTGGCGGCGTCATACGTTATGCTGGAGGAGTGCGCTTTGCGGGGGCCAGGGGGTCTGGCGCTGGGCGCGGTCCAGGTGCGGACGGGCGTAGACGGGCTTACCTTTGGCGCACCTTCGGCGCGCATGGGGCGTCACCGCTGCGCATGAACGCTGCGCGTGGAAGCATCTGTCATATGTGGATGGTGGAGGGGGAGGGGCGAGGGCGGAGCACCTGGGAGGTGGGAGCGGGGTGGAGGGCCGAGCCAGGCTGGGAGGCACAACAAACAAACAACAAGATGGCTGCAAGCCACAAGTGGGAGCAGGGCGAGATTGGGCACAATCTAACTTTGGCAATAACGACTGGGCAGCACAATCAGGCAACAATATGCTAAGCGAGTGGCACAGCAATAGATAATGTCACAGTACAATGCAAATCACGATCTACACATGAAGCGCTGCGATGATCTTAATCAGTGCGCTCCAGTCTGGCAATAAGCGTTGCTATGGCAGAAGCAGTGCAAGGCTAATTTCAGCGCTATGATACCACATGTGGGGGGGAGCAGGGAGCAGCGAGGGAGCGACCGCTTCAGAGAGGCTCCAGACGGTCACAGCGCTGAAGCTGCGAAGGTACAGCCTACACTCTCTGTGGGAGGGCGGAGCAGCTGGGAGGCGGGAGCGGGGTGGAGGGCCGAGCCGGGCTGGGAGGCACAACAAACAAACAACAAGATAGCTGCAAGCCACAAGTGGGAGCAGGGCAAGATTGGGCACAATCTAACTTTGGCAATAACGACTGGGCAGCACAATCAGGCAACAATATGCGAAGCGAGTGGCACAGCAATAGATAATGTCACAGTACAATGCAAATCACGATCTACACATGAAGCGCTGCGATGATCCTAATCAGTGCGCTCTAGTCTGGCAATAAGCATTGCTATGGCAGGAGCAGTGCGAGGCTAATTTCAGCGCTACGATACCACGTGTGGGGGGGAGCAGGGAGCAGCGAGGGAGCGACCGCTTCAGAGAGGCTCCGGACGGTTTATGGTGCACCTGTGCTTTTTTTCATTACATGTTAAAGTTCTATTTAGGACTGTCATTGTGATGGCGGGTGTCTTATCTGTGTGCACATAATCCCCGTCTAAATATAAAAAAAAGGGGAAATTTACTTTAGAGTTTATTTTGGATCAGGTGCATTTCTATGAAGGTTCCGCCATCTGCTATGTTTTAGTATTCTTGTTCACTTCGTTTGCACTGATCGGCCTCACACCTTGACCTTATTTAAAATAGCGAAATCTTGGGTATTATTGCCAGGGTTTCAGAATGCCTGGGTTCAAAGATAGACGTCAAGAGTTCGCTCAGGACCTGTTTGCTACAAATCCCAATTTAGGTACCACTACTACCCCCAATACGGAGGGTTTGAAAATGAAATTTCAAAGATAGAACGTCTCAAAAAAAGTGAAATGTCAAGGTGGTGAGATGGTACCACCTTAGAAAAATATATTGAAAAAGAAAAAATCCCTCGGGGATTGAGAATTCCTATATTCCCAACGTTCGAGGACTTGGATCCTGAACAACTAGCAGATTGGGAGGGCAATCTTAGAAATGCTTCATATAACATGATGAAGATTCTAATCCTCAATGCAGAGAAGAAAGGGGTAAAACTTAGAAAAGAGATTGAGGAATTAGAGAAGGAAATAGAGGACTCACCACTCAAGGAAGTGGTTAAGAAAAACTATGTGGTCCTTGATAAAATTGTAGAAAGTCACCAACTCTATCTCAGGGACAAAAAGATCAAGTGATAAGGACTATAAGGAAGGAAGAATCTATACCTTTGTCCGCAAATACGACAATGTGAAGGTAGTTGGGTAGGGCAAAAGACGTAGAGAAGAAACCTCCGAACTAACTTCTGCTAGTAGTATAACTTCCTTATCATTGGTTGCCAGTACAATCTCTACAGATGTGACACCTGATACCACAGAAGGGGAAGCGAGACCTACCACCAATAATTTTTTATTGGAAATGGAAAGGCTAAGGCTGGGAGAGAGACCAAAAGAACAAAAACCAGAAGGGGGGGGGCAGGAGGTGGCAGGAACGACAACAGAGGAAGAGGTCAAGGTGTAGAGGCGGTGGCAGGGCGGACGAGGTCGAACAGGACAAAGAAGTAATGGAAGTGACTGAAAGTACCATTGTGGGAAATTAAAAAAGTATTGTTGTTAACCTTTCGGATAGAGCTCTATCCACTGTAGAAATGTCTGTTTTGAATAAGGGTTTGGGTTTCAGTCCAAATAATGTGGGTGGGGACACCGATATTTTTGTTGACTTGTTTAAATTTATCCGTGCCTTAAAACTAAAAGACCACTTTGTCAGAAATCCATCTACTGTGACCACTGATTGTAATATTGGTACTACTTCTGCTTATACAGCAACAGAAATAAAAGTCATCCAATCAATGATGTCAGTTGAACTTGAAACATCTATTGACAGTGATATGGTTTGCGTGGAATTAGGCATAGTTGAAGATGTTATGACTGATAGTGGCTTGAAACCCAGATCCAAATTCATTCCAGTAGGAACTCATCCCAACATTGACACCTTTAAACAAAAAGTTACACAAGGTTTACATCAACTCTTGGATCATCCCATCCGTCCAAATGCAAGCCGTCACAATCTGACTGGTGAAGAGCGCTTAGCCTTAAAAAACCTTAAAACAGATAGTTCCGTAGTCATCCGGGAAGCAGACAAGGGGGGCAATGTTGTCCTGATGAGAAAGGCAGATTATCTTTCGGAAATTGAACGACAACTTGCCGATACCTCTTGTTATACCAGAATTTCCCACAACCCCATTGCCGCCATTGGTGCCCATATCAATATGAGGCTCACAGATTGGCGTGAAGAGGGATTAATCAGTGAGGAAGAATGTAGATACCTAATGGTATCAGAGCCCACATTCCCTTGTATATATATATACTACCCAAAATCCACAAGGGCGGCCCTTTTCCACCTGGCCCCCCTATCATTTCAGGGGTGAATTCACCTACTGAACGCCTATCAGAATATGTGGATGTATATATACAACCATTTGTACAAAATCTTCCGTCCTACATAAAGGATACAAAGGACATATTGGCTAAGTTCGAGGAATTCACTTGGTCAGAAAATTTGATCTTTGTTACACTTGATGTTACGAGTCTCTACACGTGCATCAAGAAGGAATTTGGCATAAGAGCACTTGAATTTTATCTGGGACAAAGAGCAGCAGGGCTTTTGGGTCATAATGAAGTCCTGATTGAGATGACCAACATTATCCTATCTAATAATTTTTTCTTGTATGATTCCATACGGTACCAACAGACCCAGGGCACGGCTATGGGTTCCAGATTTGCCCCCGCTTACGCCGGGCTCTTTATGGGCTGGTTCGAGCGGGAGCATGCCTGGGGCCGCCGGGCCGCAGAGTGGTCAGAACACGTGATCTTTTGGGGCAGGTACATTGATGACGTGATCATGTTATGGAATGGACCTGTCCCAGATCTCATGACCTACTTTGACTTTTTGAACAATAACCCTTACAATGTCCACTTTACAATGGAATTTAACACCAAAGAAATAAACTTTCTTCATGTAACCTTTTTTGTGGAAAACAACAGGATAAATAGTAAAACCCATAGAAAGGCCACCAGTTGTAATAGTACGTTACACTTCACCAGTGCACATCCTCGACACATTATCAATAACATTCCCTACGGGGAGATGATCAGGATGCGACGTAATTGTAGCACCCCAGAAACTTTTTCTCAAAACATCATGGAGACCACAAATCGCTTCCGACATAGGGGTTACCCTCCCCAGATTCTGAACAAAGCACTCACAAGAAACGAGAAGGTACCTAGAGAATCTACCTTAATCCCGTCAGAAAACAGGAAAAACAAGTCTCCTGGTATTGCGCTCGTTACACCCTATACAGATGAGAGTGCGAGAATTTACAATACCCTTCGTAAACACTGGCATTTACTTACATCTATACCCAGTTTACAAGGGATTGTACCAGCTAAACCCTGGGTGACATACAGGCGTGGTCCCAATTTGAGAAATATTCTTTGCCCCAGTTATATCACCAGGGAGAAAAGGGTGGATTGGCTGAGCAACAAGTTGGTAGGTTTCTACACTTGTAGGGGATGCAACATGTGCAGCCTTGGCAAGGACAAAACAAAGGAATTCTGCTTCAATACTACACTTTGGTACAAAATTAATCATGACATAAATTGTAATACCACCTATGTGGTGTACGTTCTAAGATGCCCATGTGGCCAAATCTACGTGGGCAGCACAAAAAGGGCCCTCAAAGTAAGAGTACAGGAACATGTTAGGGCACACAGAAATGGGGACCTGAAATATGCTATGACCAATCACATGCAGGAGAAACATTTACCTAATGACACCATTTGGTTCTTGGGTATAGATCATATCCCAGTTAACCCTAGGGGGGGGGATAGACTAGTAGCCCTGCGAAGAAAGGAGGCCATGTGGATCTGTAGATTGAGAACTTTAGAATTTGGTCATAATTTTGATGATGAGATGCATCATTTCTTGACATAAATTGACCCATGAACATCTAAATGTCTGCTTATATGTTCCCATTATATTGCTCCTATGTTTTATTTTTGATATCCATATTGCTCCAACTCTCCAGATGTAAATAACATGTACTTCTATATCACCTGTTGGACTCCACCTCGATGGTCGCTGATTTTCCAAACATACCAAAGTGGATGGGTATCTTAATATTTGTACATTAAGTCATTTTGCATATATCCTTGGTGCACACCTCATACTGGGTGTGCTGTGTTTTATATGAAAGTTTGTCCTATTGTCTGAGTATAACATGTGTATGCCCTTAATTATGGCTATATGTTTGCGATATTGTCCTTCTCTAAAATATTCCAAACCTCTCTGTCCTTTCTCCTTTTTATTATGACATGTGAAATTTCCTTAAAAATGGTCAGGCCAGTAGGATCCTTTTTTGTCTGCAAGCACTTTCAATTCTATTTTTCTCCTGCTTTCTCCTCTTATTATGTCATATTATTTTTTTCGGTATTCACATGGACCGCATATGTCCATTATGTATGGATTTTGAGGCATCCACCTTAGTGTTTAAATATTCTTATCATGATCCACCATGAAAATATATACCCCAGGCCATTTGGTCAAATACTTTCAGGTCCACATAGGGCTTATATATATACACTTCCTTCTGTTGAGGTTTTCTGATCCTCAAGTATTTATCATTTCACATTCGTATCTCATCATTCCAATATGTCTGCCATTTTTGTCAGACTTTTCTTCTGAGTATTTACCTAAAATATCTATATACATTTACATGCATTAGATATGAAATAATTTTTTTGACTCATTGAGGATGTTACTTACACGTATACATTCTTGGCTCTATATTCGAATGACCTCAATTAGTTTCTTTTCTACACATTGGATTATATACCGCTATCCACCTTTCCAATATGTCTGCCAGTCGTATTCGATTGTTTACGTGTATATGACATCCATAAATATTCATTTGTGGTTCAATCGATTGTTTACGTGTATATGACATCTATAAATATTCATTTGTGGTTCAATCGATTGTTCACGTGTATATGACATCCAAAAATATTCATTTGTGGCTACATATTTGCCATTTCGGGTATCATTACCGTTTCATAGGTCTTCAATATATTGGCCCTTAGGCCCTTGTGTACCACTCCAACATGGCCGCTACTTACGCTCGTTTTTTATTTTTCACTAGCCCACTTCTAATACCAATGTACGATTACATGGTTATTACCGTAAGCATTATTACCACTTTTTAGAAAGGTTCTTATATGTGGTGAACATATGCTTGTTTTCATCCTTGCTAGGACCCCCATCTCTATAATCCATTTTCGATAATGTGGACACCCTTTCAAGATGGCCGCCGCTTAGCGCTTGTATCTCGTGCTCATGCTCGGCGCCGATAGTATCCAGGTGCACCGACTTTATTAATCATATGGGGTATAAATATGGGCGTAGTTATGGATGGTTACCATCAGGTGCTATACGTACTGAGGGTGCACGGCGTCTGGGCAAAAACTCTGGGTAGTGTCTCTTTGGTAGTTGGTATTATTTTTCCACCGGTTTTCTAGAGTAGTCCGAGTTATGCTCCCTTATGAACAATTTTTAAATTATGGTCAGAGTGTGTAAGAAAGTGGTCTCATGTTTATTTACATCTCGTTGTATTTAAGACACCATATGTTTGGAGGGTTGTATAGATTGAATCCACGTTCTTTAATGCCTCAATTTTTTTTTAAAGTAATTAATTTTTATTGGAAGCACGTATGTGGGAGATTACATCTAAGGGGTCTCCTCCTTATATCCAGACCTCTTGACGATTGTAGATACAATTCGCTATGAGTCTCCGTTAAGACAGACTCTCAACTTCCATCACGCATTTCTGTGCTAGTTAATCATTGTGGAGGGGAAGACCTTTTTATTTCTATCCATTTCTTTATCCCCGATTTCACATTGGTCGAGGAGTAAGGAGATACTTTGAAATTAAAATCCATTTGCTATTTGGAGCCTGATTTTATACACCCTTGAGGTAATCACTCGTGTGGAGGAAAGTCTACTATTAGCTTGTCAAGAGTCCGCATTTTTTTGAGGTTTTAGTTATTTATAGAGATATTTCTTGTTTCTTTATATATATTCTTTACTCGAGACTAAAACTATGCACCATATTATTTATCTCCTCATGTTTAGAAATTTGGTCGAGGAGTAAGGAGATACTTTGAAATATAAATCCATTTGCTATTTAAGGGCCTGATTGTATAAGTTCAGGTAAACACTCACGTTCATTATGTTCCAACTTCTCATTTTCTTCGTACTTCAATTAGTTCTATTTGATGACCGTGTTTTTCTCTCTTGTTTAGATTAAGGTGCACAAGCCATGGATGGTGCACCTCGGTTATACTTACCCATATCGAAAACTTAAGTGACTTTGCCTTATTACTGACAATATTTAGGTAAGCCTTACAAACTGGGCAGTTCATATAGATCGGTCTAGACAGCCACGTTGGTGCAACTTAGATAGGGTTGTACTTTTAGAGTAGGGACCGCGCAAAGAGACCCTAGTCATTAGTTAAATGTAGACTAGAGAAAAGAATACTTTAGATCTGTATATCTTATAGAACTACTTCTTTCCCCATATAGTAAAATTTCAAGCCCGGCAGTATACTCATTCTGGAGGAT
Source organism: Lissotriton vulgaris (assembly GCF_964263255.1). NCBI lineage: Eukaryota > Metazoa > Chordata > Amphibia > Caudata > Salamandridae > Lissotriton > Lissotriton vulgaris. Next base: position 238,204,680 of record NC_141691.1, read on the forward strand.
AGAAACAATATAAAGACCTCCAGTTGCTGCTGCATTTGAATGTGAGTTATTCCCCCTTTATTCAAGCACCTTAGCAATGGGAAATGTGGATGACTTCTTACGAGGTCCACCTCCTCCTTCTCCTCTCTCGGCATTGTATTATATATATTGCACTGGATTTCTCATGGTTCTTTTCACTTATTTCTCTATTTAGTTCCTATTTGAGACTGCGAAACAGACCTCTACTATCCGGCCTCTACTGCACGACCACTCACACCGCCAAGGATTTGTCAATTCTATTCTTGGTAGGTGTGTACATATTCATTACATCTCTTACTTGGGTGGCGACCATAGTTTATTTCACATGTCACTTTTCCTCTTAGTACTGTTTTCAGTATTGCTCTCCAACTCCTGTCCGTATGCTCATAATGAATTTTACATGTGTATTTTTCTGTAATCAATGATACCTCCATAAGAATTAGTCTATATAACAGCCTGAAAGGTACCGGTCCCGCTTGACTTGCTTGGGGAAGGCCATGAATTCACATGTTTATAAATGTAGCAAACAAAACCGTTCTCTTTGTAACATTTACAGCAATGTTTTTTAAACTTGTGACTATTGTTGCTCAGCTGGGTTATACAATAGCTCATGATTTTAATATTATGTTTTATGTGTTTTTTGTAAATACAGCCCTGAAGAAGTCCCATCCGGGATGAAACGCGTCGGCTGTTCGTTTTCTTCTGTTGAAAAATAAATTAATCAAACAAACAAGACTTCTGGACATCACTATTTGTGCCTTGACATTAATGTTGTTGTTCTCAAACATTTGTAATTTATGGTGCACCTGTGCTTTTTTTCATTATTCTAACAGTCTATTCATTATGAATTCACAGCAAGGTTTATTGTTTAATATGAAATTAACTTATGTGGTACGATGTGGCTAAGGAAACGAGCTTGAAGTGAGCAAATTATTTAGCAGGATGCTGTGGTAGGCAAGATTTTATAAATATACGTCTGTTTAGCAGTAAGTAAGAGTCAAAAGAAAAAGGCTTTTGAGCTTAAATAAAGGGGCACATTTAAGAATGATAGCCTTGTATAAAACATTTCTTCATGTTATTTTCATTTACATTAAAGCAAGCACATTTTTCCTACAAGCTGTTTTTTATGTATTCTTTTGCAACCTTAAAATGCATTCTAAAGAGATTATTACATGTTATAAAGCCGTCACATTTTTCCTACCTGTCATGTTCTATGCGAAAACATTTCTGCAACGGTTTAAACACATTCTAATGTGAAATTCTAATACAGACTGTAAGTCAAATTTTGTTTTTAAAATTCATTCCCTACAGGAGAGGAGTGCCTCTGGAAGCCTGGAGGAAGAAGCAGACAAGTGTGCCTCGAGGGGCCTGGGTGGAGACTGATGGAACAAGAGTGCCTTGGGCAGACCATAAACCTCCAACGGCCGGAGGGAGGGAATTGAGGGCAAATAGTGGAGCATCTGTGTGTCAGGAATCTGACAGGATATAGTGGGGAGGGCATATGGTATGCCTTGGCCATATGCACAGAGAGGGCCTTGGGAGCATAGTTTGTGTCTCGGGTGGCCTAGGCGGAACAGGAAGACAGGTATGTGCTGGACCAATGGGGTATGGTGTTGGTATGTTTTGCATCACTGTGGCGGGTGCGCTCTTTCCTGCTGTTTTTCCCCTGCAATAAATGGTAGAAAAGGGAGCATTTTCACACGTTTGATGCAGGTGAAGATTTGTTGCCTACATGACAGCAGTACCTCCCTCTCCCAGCAACCACAAACTCGGGCTCTGAGATAAGGAATAGGTATTTTGGGCAGATGAAGCATAGAAGAGCTCCATGCAGATAGGCCCATCCCTGTGCAGGCCTAGGAAAGTAAAGCTGTTTCTGTTTTGTCAAACCCGTTCTTCGTGTGTATTGCACATTTGATAAAGTTGTACAGGGGCAGCAAGTGTTTGGATAATGTGTTAACAATAGGGAGGTAGGGACGAAAGAGTGTAGAGACACAGGGAGGGAGAGTGTGTGGGGGGGAATGCTAGCTTCTCTTGCATCATTTGACAATTCTGTGAGGATTTGGAAATATCTGATATGTGGGCTCCCAAAAACATTATTTACTTTTCTTGGATGTCATTTATACAATTGGTGATGTGATGTGGGCAGCAGGGCGTCGCTGGGTTGCTGTCCCCAATATTTTTGTTTGATGATTTGGAACTCATTTGTGCATTTGTTGATGTAATACTGGGTTAATTGGCATTTGCTATGGTGTAGGTGCCCATTATGTTTATGTGTGACGCCGAGTCACATATTTAAATACGTTAACTTTGTTCTGATGGTCATTCCGTGAAGGGTTAGGATTGATGAAATGGCTTTCATTAAAGTGGCCCTCTACTTACTTGACTATCTACAAGGGCCCATAATATTTGTGTTTGCTTTTAGGGAGTGAATTGATGCCTTTGGTGACATCATGAAAGGGGCACAGGGTTTGGCAAGAGGGAAGCCCTCCTTATTTTTGTTTGATTTCTGCTGGGTCTCATTTATGTATTTGGTGACATAATGCAGATATGGTTGGATCTGTGTAGGTGAGGAAGGGGCTCCGATTTTTAGATCTTCATGCATTTTGTGACATAATGCAACGGCAGTGGATGTTGGGTGGGAGGAAATGTCATGATGGATTTCTTTTCTAATTTTCATTTGCTTGGCAGTGATGATCCTTTGGGTAACAGGAGTATTTCTATTATTAATAAACACGAAAAACACATTTCTTAAGGATGCACGCACAGAAGAAATCCACAACTTCATATGTAAAAGACTTCATTAACAAGTATTTGTAATGCAATAGGTCTCGCATTCACGCGAGTTTGAGCTATTGGCACTATAAATGACAATGCCTTTTATTTATGTTTTGGGTTTTGAAACATAAATAAAAGGCATTGTCATTTACAATACTAATAGCTTAAACTCTCACAAATGCGAGAACTATTGCATTGCAATAAAGGGCCTTCTCGACCGCTTGTTAGATTGTAAATATCAGAGGAAGCAACTGGCCTGCGACTTCTTCAAAGTAGTGGTAAACAGTGCAGTGAAGAAGATGTGTAAGTGTTGTAAATTACACAGACACAAAGTCTGAAGTGAAAGTTACATATGATCCAAGCTATAAATACTAACAAAGTGCTCCAACACCTTTTGCTTTGTGATTACACTGTCACAGCTCAGGAGGAACAACAGGAGGGGGGCTATTTCATGCCCTTTCCGTGATTTGCATGTGCAGTGTGGCATTGTGTAATGTCATTAATATTTTTGGCCTAATAAAAAACACTCCATCTGTAGTAGGGCCCTGGCTTCACCTCCTGGTGCAGTGCGGGGTGTGCTTTAGGGCAGTCATGGAGAGAGGGAGGTACAGTCTCGACTACAGCTCTGGTCTCATTCAGTGCCTAGCTATTACTAGTGAGCGAGAGGCGCTGAGGTGGTGGTATTGGTGGTGGCGGTATTAGTGGTGGTGGTGGTGGTACTGGTGGTGGTGGTATTGGAGGTGGGGGTGGTATTAGTGGCAGTATTGGCGGTGGTGGTATTGGTGGTGGTACTATGGTATTGATGGTATTGGTATTAGTGGTGATGGTACTGGTATTAGTGGTGGTATTGGTGGTGGTGGTATTGGTGGTAGGGGTGGTGGTGGTAGGGGTGGTGGTGGTGGGGGTGGTATTGGTGGTGGTGGTATTGGTGGTAGTGTTGGTGGTGGTGGTATTGGTATTGATGGGGGATGGTATTGGTATTAGTAGTGGTCTGTGGTAGTATTGGTGGTATTGGTATTGGTGGTATTGTATTGGTGGTATCAGGGGTGGTGGTTGTATTACTAGTGGTGGTATTAGTGGTGGTATTGGTATTGGTGGTGCTGGTGGTATTGGTGGTGGTGGTATTGGTGATGGTGGTGGTATTGGTGGTGGTGTTATTGGTGGTGGTATTGATGGTGGTGGTGATATTGGTGGTGGTATTGGTGGTGGTATTGGTGGAGGGGTTGGCATTGGTGGTGGTATTGATGTATTGGTGGTGTGGGTTTTGGTGGTAGTGATATTGGTATTGGTATTAGTGGTGGTGGTATTGGTGGTGGTGGTATTGGTATTTGTTGTATTGGTGGTATTGGTGGTGTTGATGGTAATGGTGGTGATATTGGTGGTGGTGGTATTGGTGGTGGAATTGGTGGTGGTGTTGATATTGGTGGTGGTGGCATTGGTGGTATTGGTGGTGGTATTGGTGGCAGTATTGGTATTGGTGATGGTGGTATTGGTATTGGAGGTGGTGGTACTGGTATTGGTATTGGTGGTATTGCTGGTGGTGGTATTGGTGGTATTGTTGATGGTGGTGGTATTGGTGGTGGTGGTATTGGGGATGGTGGTGGTATTGGTGGCAGTATTGGTGGTGGTGGTATTGGTGGTGGTGGTGGTACTAGTATTGGTGGTTGTGGTGGTGGTATTGGTATTGGTGGTGGTGGTATTGGTATTGGTGGTGGTGATGGTGGTATTGGTGGTGGAGGAATTGGTATTGGTGGTGGTAGTATTGGTATAGGTGGTGGTGGTATTATTGGAGGTGATATTGGTATTGGTGGTGGTGGTATTGGTGGTGGCATTGGTGGTAGTATTGGTGGTGGTGGTATTTGTGGTGGTGGTGGTATTCTTGGTGGTGGTGATATTGGTGGTGGGGTATTTGTGGTGGTGGTGGCAATGGCGGTATTGGTTGGTGGTATAGGTGCTGGTGGTGGTATTGGTACTGGTGGTGTTATTGGTATTGGTGGTGGTGGTGGTGGTATTGGTGGTGGTAGTATTTGTGGTGGTATTGGTGGTGTGGTATTGGTGGTGGTGGTGGTACTGGTACTGGTTGTATTGTATTTTTTATTGGTGATGGTGGGGGGATTGGTACTAGTGGTGTTATTGGTATTGCTGGTGGTGGTATTGGTGGTGGTGGTATTGGTGGTGGTAGTATTGGTGGTGGTATTGGTGGTGGTACTGGTGGTGGTGGTATTGGTGGTGGTGGTATTGGTTGGCTCTTACCTGATGGACATCTTTAGTGGGATGTTTACTAAAGGGATCTTTCCTAACATGTGGAAAAAGGCCTTTATTCTTCCACTTCTCAGTAGGATCGAGACACAAGAGGTGGCAAAAATCAAAGGGGGAAATGAGCAAAAGGGGGCAGGGTACACCCCCCCCTGATCCCCTAGGTTTGATGTGGGGGCAAAAAAAGGGTCCCGTAGAACAAATACAAATTTTCGATTTTCGCGGTGGGAGCGCCCGGTACGCGTACCGGGGAGCGTACCATGGAGAAAAAAGAATGAAACTTTTTGTTAAAAAAATAGCATTTTTTTATAAATTGGAGGTAGTTCTGAAAAGAACTTTTTTTTGTTTTTGTTGTTTTATATTTTTTTATACTTTTTAAAACGATTTTATATTTTTGGGGGATTTTTTTCAGGGGAATAACAAAAACAGGGATTCAAAAACTGCTCAACAGGAGCAAAAAAATGTGAAAATTTAGGGTCTTGGAGAGCAGCTGTGTTCCTGTCTCTTTATAGCAATGAGTTCAACGCTCTGCTCCCCATAACAGAGCAGTTTGTCACAGTCCTTGCATAGAAATGCAATGCCTGCAAAGACCGGCTGTACGTTAGGGACCATTCCTTCACGTGTTGTTCCTGAAGGTGTTGCTCCACCAGTGGAGGTGCTGCCGCCATCTCTTGGTAAATTCCGTGCCAGCTCCCTGACACTCTCCCTGGAATAATTATTTGGGTGTCTTCTTTTGACATGCCTAATTAAATTGGGATTTCCAAAGCTATATTTTTTTAGAGGATTGCCTCTGGATAAAATACTGCCACATATTTTGCAGGTTACTTTACCAGCATTAACTTTTTTTTGTCCTTCAGGGATGTCATAAAATTTCCAGATGAAGTGGTTCTTTTTTTTCTGGACAGGAGGGTCTTCAGGCAAAAAAGCATCTGAATCACTGCTGGATGACTCCCTTGCAGCCATTGATGTAGATCAGGAAAATTATGAGAAAATACACAGAACACATCTTGCTCTCTCCAAGTGCAAATCAATAGTGAGAGAAATGGGTGGGTTTCTCAACATTTTGAAAAAAAAAACTTCTGAACCAATGAAAAGTGTTATTTTAAAGTCACATGGCTTGACGCGCTTACGCTACGCGCCCTTGGGCGCGTCCCGGGGCGCGTAGCATAAGCGCGTCGGGGCGCTTACATTGCACGATCGTATACGCTCGGGCGCTTACACGGTGCGTCATAAGACGCATCTCGCGGCTACGCGATACATGTCTTATGACGCAAGGCGTGGCATGGTGGCTACACGATACGTCCCGATGTGGTTTTCGTTCGCGGCAATAGCGCTATCGGGACGCTCACCGGTACAAGCCCCGGGGCGCACCGTAACATTGCGCTTACCGGTGCGATCACCGGTACGCGCCCAGGAGCGCCTCGGGGTCTAAAATTTAAAAAAATAAAATAAAAAAAATAACATATTTATACAATATAAAATTCGTTTAAAAATTTTACACTTTTTATACCTATAAATATTTGCAATTAAAAAACCATTGAAATTCACTGAAAAAACCATAGGTTTCACACCAGTTATAGTTAGGAATTAGCATTAAAAAAACCTATTAAATTCACTGAAAAAACCATAGGTTTCACACCAGTTACAGTTACCTGGAAATTTTACTGACATAAAACCATTGAAATTACACGTTATAGTTAGTTGGACTCACTATAACTTGCGCGTGCAATGCACTGCTGATGACGTCACACATTACATTACTCATGACATGGTCAGTGACATCACTCATGACATCACTGATGAGACCATCCTTGTGACAGAGTGACAGACCTCCTTTCACTGTAATGTAACCCTGGAAACACATATTCCAAAATAGAAACATTTTAAAAAAATGGAGATACCCATACCAGTTACAACAACCAATTCAATAATTCCACCATCTATATACACATCCACTCATTGACCAACAGTTCTATATAGTCACTCATACATATACTCACTCATCATATGTAGTGATGTACCTATACATCCTGTTACACACCGGCAGTCATCCAAAAGATACTCTCACACATACTCACACATGCAAATAAACTATTGAACATCCATTTATTTGCATATACAGCTATACACACACTACCACCTTACATCTAAGGAAACTTACACATACCTACTCTCTTAAACAATCATTTATAGAAAAACATACTTATTTAAACAGGAACTCTTACAATCCCTCACTCTCACATATACTCACTTATATACATCAATAGTCACATACAGTAGATTAAGTCATATGTAGTTACTGATAAAGACTCTAGTGAGACAGCCATTCACTCACTAACACACACATATACACACTCATCCACCCATACAGTCCTGCACATATGCTGTCTTCAAAACACATACAAGCAGAGAGTCAGTCACTCATGCATCTATGTGCTAAGGAATACCCCCACCAAACCATATAGACACTCATAATGATATTAAAACAAACATCTAATAACCCATATACACACACATGTAGCTAACCACCAACCCATGCAGCCACTTATTCACAAAGAGAAACACAAATACATATATTTAAATATTTTAACATTACTTGTTAATAGATGTATTCACTAAGATACACTTAATAAGCCAGTTAACCCATCATTTTTTTTAAAAAAAACATCCATGTAAACTCTTATTAAAACATTTATTCTTCAAGCAACTTTTATATCTACATATATAACACATATTTATTTTTAAAAAATACACACATTCACTGGATGGTCTCATCAGTGATGTCATGAGTGATGTAATATGTGACGTCATCAGCAGTGCATTGCACGCGCAAGTTATAGTGAGTCCAACTAACTATGAAGTGTAATTTCAATGGTTGTATGTCAGTAAAATTTCCAGGTAACTATAACTGGTGCGAAACCTATGGTTTTTTCAGTGAATTTAATAGGTTTTTTTAATGCTAATTCCTAACTATAACTGGTGTGAAACCTATGGTTTTTTCAGTGAATATATATATATATTTCATATATAGTTAGTTCCACTAACTATATATCGCGCACCGCAATCCACTGCTGATGATGTCACATATTACATCATTCATGACATGGTTAGTGACATCACTGATGACATCTCAAATGACATCACTGATGACATCACTGATGACAACATCCAGTGACTGTATGTTTCTGTAAAGTTAAAATATGTCTTACATATTGAAGAATGAGTGGATGTATAAGTGTCTGGATGAAGGATTTAGTAGGTGCATGACTGACTGTATGAGTGAGTGATTAAATGTGTCTCACTGAGTGCATGGGTTAGTGACTAAACTGTTTTAATTTGTGCATCATTATATCTGTTGTTCTACAAACTGCTGCATATGTTGATCAGTAGCTATATGAGTAACTGTATGGGTTATTCATTGGTTGTCCAAGTATTTGTATGGGAAACTGAGTGTGTGTGTATGGGTGGTTGGGAGGTGTGTGACTCTGTACATAGATGTGTGAGTAGTTGATTCACTATATGTATGGGTTCAAAAGTGCATGTGGAAACAGCTGTATGGGCGGTTGACTGTGCATGAGTGTATTAGTGAGTGAATGGATATCTCAGTGCTACATGTCAAAGTAAGTACATATGTAAAACACAGTACATGTGAGAGTTGACATATATAAATAACTGTGCATAAGAGCCAGTGGATGTGTGAGTGGCTGTATGGATCATTGTGAACATGTATCAGGGATTGTATAAGAGAGTAAAGTAAATATGTGTTAGTATATGTTTGAATAAGTAAGGTGTGTATAACTGTATAGTTGAGAAAATGGAGGTGTGATTGATTTTTTGCATAACTGACTAGGTGTGTGAGTAACTCCATGGATGAGTGACAGTCTGTGACTGTCTGTTTACACTGATTGTATCTAAGGTTATATTAGAGTCTGAAGAGGTTCATGGTATTATCACATGAATGATATCATCAGTGATGTGATCAGTCATGTCAAATGAGATGTTATCAGTGATTTTATCAGTGATGTCATTTGAGATGTCATCAGTGATGTCATTTGAGATGTCATCAGTGATGTCATTTGAGATGTCATCAGTGATGTCATCAGTGATGTCACTAACCATGTCATGAATGATGTAATATGTGACATCATCAGCAGTGGATTGCGGGTGTGCGATATATAGTTAGTGGAACTAACTATATATGAAATTTCAATGGTTTTGTGTGAGTAAAATAAGGTTTTGAAAAGGCTAATCCCTAACTATATATGGTCTATAACCAATGGTTTTTTCAGTGAATTTTCAAGGTTTTGTAAATGCAAATTCCTAACTATATATGGCCTATAACCTATGTTTTTTTCAGTGAATTTCATTGGTTTTTTAATAGCAAATATCAAAAGCTGTAAAATGTCAAGTACGTGATAGGTAAAAACTTTTTCGTGTTTATGCACGCTGATGTGCTTTGAATGCTGCCCCCCTCCCCTCTTTTCTCTTAGTAGTACTCTCTCTTTGCAGATAGTGAAGAGTAGTTAACGCAGGCCTTTACCCCCGTTGTAATCCGTCGTGCCTGCTTGTCTCTCCATTTGATTGATTGTTATCCAAGCATTTACTGTTTTACAATTGATTCTCTTTGGTTCATTCTCTATTTACAAACAAGCAAAAAGTCGCAATACTCTGTTTAGTCTTTGCAGATAGTGAAAAATCGTGAAAAATCGTGTAAAAAAATAAAAGTAATCGAGCAAAATCAGTAGGCCACTAATTGGATCTCTTTTTGACCTCGCTAAAATAGAAACATTAGGAACAACCCTTCATGAGAAATACGAAAATAGTGAGATGAACTGAGCTCCACACCATGAGGGCTGCAAGACAGCTCGGCTCCGTCACCCACCCCGCCCAAAATAACGACAAACCCTATGCAAATATTAAAAATATAGACAACACACCAGCAAAGTAACAGGGTAAAACATTTTATTAAATAACTATTTACATTACGTTGGTTTATGAGATGATGTCAGTAGTGGACCGATGTGTGAATAGGTCGGAAGCAGCACAAGGCGCCAAGATCCGGATGGCAAGTCCTGGATGTTGGGTGCCATAGTTCAGAGTTCTGAGTTTGAGCCTTTTTCAATGCCTGTGCTTTGTTGTTTCCCCTCCATCAAAAACAAAAAAAAATATAAAACTGTGCAAAAATACAAAAAAATCAAAAAATGTTTAGAAAAGCAGTGCTTGTAAGACTGTCTGAAGCTTATTTCCACCCACTGCAGCTTCACTATTCTCAAAGTAAGTGAGGGTCGTTTGTGGACCTGACTGCATTTGAAAGCAATGTTATATGGTACCTCCCTAAACCGCTTGACGGAGGCCCCCGAGGGGCGGTGTGATGGCACGGACTCGGAGAAGACGCTTGGCTCCGACCCCCTCCCCAAGTCTTATAGCACTGGTGTAGCCTGAGATCGCCCCCGACATAGGCGGCCGGCTCCCGGGGTCCGGCGGAACTTTTTGCCTTTTGATGACTCTTCTATTCTGGACTTTGTCCCACAATCCGTTTGACCTGAAGACACGCTCTAGTGGGGCGCCCCTTTACCGTTTTAGTTGCCATTCCGCCCGCTTTTGCTACACTGTGCCTCTTTCGCCATTCAGCTGTTTACCGCCCGCTCTTGCGACTTCAGCGTCTCGCTCACCATGTAGTTGAGTTGCTCCCGCTCTTGCGGTGCAGCGATAGGCGACTGCCACAGGACCCTCAAAATGGCGGCCGGCTCTTCGGTTTTGGGCCTGGTCCACTAAAATGGCCCTGGGACACCTTGGAACTCGGACGCTTCCATGATAGGGCTTGGGTCCCATTCTCGAAAGCGTCCCCTCAGCCGTGAAGATTCTACAAAAGTCTTGGGGGCCCCCGACTCCCGCAGGCTTCTGGTGGGGAGCGGCTGCCATGTCTGCTCGTGGAATGGCCACGACGGAGCTACGAGATGGTAGTGCTCTCATGCTGACGCCAGCTTTAGTCTGAAACATCCAGAAACACTGTAGACTACCAATTCGATCAGTTCCGGTAGCGCCCCAACATGACCCGGTAGAGAAGAACTTGCCCTCCCCTCTTTGACTGATGGTTCTTGTTGCCTGTCCCCTCTGTTGTCATTTAACAGAACTTTTTGGACTGCTGAAAGGGGTTGTGTTCCGAACGCTGGTTGGTGGAGACATTTTGACTATATTCTTGACCTACGTTGTCGCGTAATGCGTTATATGACACGCCGCATTAGCGCACCCGGAAGTGATCCGGGGCGCGGCGCGCAGCGCGTAACGTAAGCATAACAGGTCATGTGACTTGTTAATAAAACTTTTCATTGGTTCATTTTACTTTTGTTATTTTAATGATGAAAAGCTTGGTCATATGACCTAAAAATTACGCTTTTTATTGGTTTCGAACATTATTTTTTTTTAAACATATATGTTATAATATTCCAGGCTAATGTACTTTCCCGGAAAATTTACAACTGTCCTGCAAGTAAAATATATTCCTTTTTCGAGAAAAAGGGCGTTTCTTCGTTCCATGACGGAGCCGTTGAGTAAAAGAGACTCGGCCTGCTGTCTTAGTCGCCGATACGCCTGATTATCAGATTCTTATCGATCACTTTATGTTGCAGGAGTGGAAAACACAACTGCCCTTGACCATTTATCTTTACTGCGTTCCTACATATTATACCTTTTATCCGTCATGTAATTGGACTGCTTTATTTCACTTGCCTTTTACTGATTCTAAAACAGTGACTAAAAGTAAAAACTTTACCAATGTAAATACTACTACCATGTTTTGTTTTAAAAACCTTTATTGTGAAAATGTCAGTATACAAATACGGGCCTATAACCACGTGGGCCGGCCACGGAGCAAACTGAAATCGTATATGATGAGGAGACATTTACATTATAGAGGAACGTAACGAGTTGCAAGAACTAAGATGTCTAACAGTTGCGGAATCGGTGGACGTACATTTTGTAATTAAAATACGACAGGGCCACTTACAAAAAAGTTATCTAGATATACATTTGCGTGCAAGTACCATGGGTGATGTTAATTCGAACTTTCAATAGTACAGTAATAAATAACACATCAGAACTTAATATCAATAGGGATGTAGAAATATTCAATCAATTCTCGTCCCCGCCCGCCATGAGCATCAAAACTGCATTCATATCTCGTGATATCAAGGTTGTTCAACCAGTACACAACAAGGAGTTACGAGTCCCATTTATACCGGCGCCATTTTGGGCGAGGCCGGGCAGGTCCAAGATATAGTCAAAATGTCTCCACCAACAATCGGCCAGACCAGAACCCCTTTCGGCCCTTTATGCTACAAGATGGTGTCTTCCATTCAGAAAATATTGTTGGCAGCATTTTGAAAGGAAAGATAAACAGCCGTTTTCCTAGTGAGTCTCACATTGTTACATTTAGGAAGAATGTTGAAGAGTAATATGTGGAAAATCTGAAGCCATTTTTCTACAAACTCTCAATCAGCCTTGGATGGAAAAAAAAATCCTGAAGAATGTACAAACTGAAAACCAATTTTTGTCTGTATAGCATCAACAGCAACGCTTGAGTCAGCTTTGTGTCAAGCCGCCATTTTCATTCAATCAATAGCGTCCCCCTGCACACATTCAGGAACCTGGTCGTGTCTTCAGGTGAAACGGATTGTGGGACAAGAAGCAGAAAGGAAAAGGAAAAAAGTTCAGCCGGACCTCGGGAGCCGGCCGCCTATGTCATGGGCGATCTTTGGCCACACCAGGGCAATAGTGAAGCTGCAGCAGGTGCAAAAGAGCTTCAGACAGTCTTACAAGCACTGCTTTTCTAAACATTTTTTGATTTTTTTGTATTTTTGCACAGTTTTATATATTTTTTTTGTTTTTGATGGAGGGGAAACAACAAAAAACAGGCATTGAAAAAGGCTCAACAGTGCAGGGCGCCTTGTGCTGGTTCCGACCTATTCACACATCGGTCCACTACTGACATCACCTCATAAGCCAACGGGGCACCCCACGCTGACTTTCGGCGCAGCATTGTAGGATGGCCACACCAGTGCGGCAACTTGCTGGACACCACCTCGGTGCCATCCGGATCTCGGCGCGTTCGAGTCACTGTACCGCAAAAGTGACCGGAACTCAGCTGGACACGCCGTCTTTCGGCACAGCATTGTAGGATAGCCACACCAGTGCAGCAACTTGCTGGACACTAACTCGGTGCCATCCGGATCTCGGCGCGTTGTGCTGCCTTCGGCCTATTCGCACACCGGTCCGCTACTGACGCCGCCTCACGTGCCAACGGATTTTCTACGCTTTTTGTAGCCCTATGCCGCATAACAGGTCATGTGACTTGTTTATAAAACTTTTCATTGGTTCATTTTACTTTTGGTTTCCTAAAGATGGAAGGCTTGGTCATATGACCTAAAAATAACACTTTTCATTGGTTTAGAACATTTTTTTTTCCCAAACGATGAAAGCCCCACCTTGTTTCTGGATGATTCAGACTGAAGCTGGCGTCACCATGAGAGCACCACCATCTCGTGGCTCCGTCGTGGTCATTCCGCGAGCAATCATGGCAGCCGCTCCCCACCGGAAGCCTGCAGGAGTCGAGGGCCCCCAAGACTTTTGTAGAATCTTCACGGCTGAGGGGACGCTTTCGAGAATGGAGCCCAAGCCCTAGCAGGCAAGCGTCCGAGTTCCAAGGTGTCCCAGGGCCATTTTAGTGGACCAGGCCCAAAACCGAAGAGCCGTCCGCCATTTTAAGAGTCCTGTAGCACCCGCCTATCGCTGCACTGCAAGAGTGGGAGCAACTCAACTACATGGTGAGCGAGACGCTGTAGCCGCAAGAGCGGGCGCAACTCAGCTGGATGGCCGCCACCTGGGGAGGCCTGTTCACGCCGCCTCCCCCACGCCCCCCCCGGGCCGCCCCACGCCAATTTTCGGAGCAGCATTGTAGGATACCAAAACCAGTGTGGCAGTTTACTGGACATCACCTGGGTACCATCCACATCTCAGCGCGTTCTGCTGCCTTGGGACTATTCGCACAACAGACCGCTACTGACGAGGCCTCCCCCCGCACCACCCGGGACGCCCCACGCTGTTTTTCTGAGCTGCATTGTAGGATCCCAAAAACCAGTGCGGCACCCAGGTGACATCACCTGGGTGCCGTCCAGAACTCAGCACGTTGTGCTGCCTTGGGACTATTCGCACAAAAGACAGCTTCTGACCATTGTTGCTTTTTTTTGTCAAAAATGTTTAAATGTTTGTTACAATTTTTGTTCCGTTCGTTATATTTAAAAGTTAATAAAGTTTTATAATCCCACTTTGTTGGAGTGCTATATATTTTTTAAAAATCGGGTGAATGGGGCCTTGAATCGGGTTATTGTCATGTGTGGGCTTTGCAAGTGTACTGCTACAGGATCGGACATTTCAAACTCAAATGCACGTTCTTTTTCTTACCTTTCCGAAGCATGGAGCGCAATAGCAGGCAGAGAAAGGGTGATGCAAGTGTTGAACACTGCCTGGCCTGGCAAGTTGCTGGCAGTGCCCCCCCCCCCGCCCGCTCCTGAAAGAGGACACACACACACCGCCGCCCCGAGTACTTCACGGATCTTTAAAAGACCATGCGCTTGTTCATGAGGCTTAAATGGTTTATCACCCCTTCTAGAACCCCTGCATCGACCCTCTGACGTTTCCTGGAAAAATTACCACGTAACACAATACCAAGCCTTGTCAGCTGAAACCCCCGAGGAATCAAGGGGCATATTATCAAGGGGGTTTATCTCCGCTTTTTTGGCTTTAAAAGCCAAGAAAGCAGAGATAAAATTATCTCCCTATTACCAAGCTGTCGCTAACACCAGTTAGTGACAGCTAAAAGGAGATAGCGACCATCTTGGGCCCCGCTTTGCATGTCAGTGATATTTATCACTAATGACATGTAAAGTGGGCGTGCCAAGATGTTAGGGACTGGAAACAGTCCCTAACATCGCTATCTCCTATTACCAACTTTTGGAGATATTCGCGCTAAGCCCGAATATCTCCAAAAGCTAACACCTGACCTGAGCAGTTCTTAGCCATGTTATCCAATGGGAGGTGGATAACATGGCTAAGAGCATTTGCTCGATAATGCATGAATATCGCGGACTTTTCAGCGATATTCATGCATTGCGGCCGTTTTTTATCGCATTTCCGATAAACCTTGCTAATAGCAAGGTTTATCTGCGATAAAAATCGCCGATGTGCGACGATCATTTTTGTCTCTAAACAAGTTAGAGACAAAAATTATCGCTAGTTGTTGGTAATATGCCCCCGGGTTTTTGCTTGCAGAAATCGGGAGGCGGGAGACTAGCACTGAAATCAGTAGTCTCACGCCTGAATCGGGAGGGTTGGCATGTCTGGATTCTCTACAGCTGGGGCCATAAACTACATCCGCAGGGCTAGGTGATAGCCTGGGACCGGCCTGGCATCTAAAATGGCTGCCGTGCACGACAAAATTGTGGCATTGGAAAAAAGGCAAGATGGCGCAGACAATGTTTATCAATAAGGATTCATTTATAACAAAATATTTTATCGCACTGACAAATTGGCGGTCAACACTTCCTGATTTCCATCGAATCGAACGTTAACAGACGTCACGCAGCAAAAAAAAAAAAACCTCACGCACAGCCGCTGGAAGACATGTATCAACATATATGAGCCTCCTCAGCCACCCGCAGAAAACATAAGGGATTAGGATACGTCTCCCCCACCCCCTTATACCTAGTAATTTAATTAAAACGAAACACAAAATGGCGAATTCCCGTTTCGCTACCAGTTTGCGACCCAGTTCGCGGCCCGTGAAGCGCTTCTACCGTGAAAAATATATATTTTTTTATTTTCCCCACGGGACCCTTTAATAACCCCAACAACATTCCTAGGGGGTCAAGAGGGGTATACCTTGCCCCCTTTCATTAAATTCCCCCTTCGTTTTTCACCTCTTCTTCTCTCTCGATCCTACCGAGAGATAAGATGGCGGCCGCTCCGGACTGTTTAGAATGTTGACAGACACCGGGGAGCCAATCAGCTTCGCATCGCAAAGTTCCGTTTCGCGAAAAGTAAGCGGACCGGAGCGCAGCCCGGAGCGCTGTTACAGATATATATCTTGTTTTGAACGTTAATTTCTCAAAATCCACTGGAGCACATATATTGAGACCTAGCAAAGGCACATCGGGCTAACAGTCCCTACAATTTTGCCAAGTTTCGTGCAAATCCATTCAGCCGTTCGAGCTAAAAGTGAGGCCAAATGCCCTATGGAAATTAACATGGGAAAAACGCGTTTTGGGACCCCCCTTTTTTCTCGGCCCCCCCTTGACGAAATTTTCAGGGGCTGCTCAGAAACAAAATGTGCCATTTTCCTGAACATTTCAGCCGATTCCGTCCACAAACGCCAAAGTTATTAGACATAGAATTTTTAAAAGTTCCATAGACAAATAATCCTAACTATATATACCTACTGGCGAACGCCAGTAGGTAATACATATATATACATATATATATATATAATATATATATATATATATATATATATATATATATATTACCTACTGGCGTCTCGCCAGTAGGTATATATAGTTAGGATTTTTTGTCTATGGAACTTTTGAAAATTCTATGTCTAATAACTTTGGCGTTTGTTGACGGAATCGGCTGAAATTGTCAGGAAAATGGCACATTTTGTTTCTGAGCAGCCCCTGAAAATTTGGGGGGGTTTCGTCAAGGGGGGGCCGAGAAAAAAGGGGGGTCCCAAAACGCGTTTTCCCCATGTTAATTTCCATAGGGCGGTTGGCCTCACTTTTAGCTCGAACGGCTGAATGGATTTGCACGAAACTTGGCAAAATTGTAGGGACTGTTAGCCCGATGTGCCTTTGCTAGGTCTCAATATATGTGCTCCAGTGGATTTTGAGAAATTAACGTTCAAAACAAGATATATATCTGTAACAGCGCTCCGGGCTGCGCTCTGGTCCGCTTACTTTTCGCGAAACTGAACTTTGCGATGCGAAGCTGATTGGCTCCCCGGTGTCTGTCAACATTCTAAACAGTCGGAGCGGCCGCCATCTTATCTCTCGGTAGGATCGAAAGAGAAGAAGAGGTGAAAAACGAAGGGGGAATTTAATGAAAGGGGGCAAGGTATACCCCTCTTGACCCCCTAGGAATGTTGTTGGGGTTATTAAAGGGTCCCGTGGGGAAAATAAAAAAATATATATTTTTCACGGTAGAAGCGCTTCACGGGCCGCGAACCGGGTCGCAAACTGGTAGCGAAACGGGAATTCGCCATTTTGTGTTTCGTTTTAATTAAATTACTAGGTATAAGGGGGTGCGGGAGACGTATCCTAATCCCTTATGTTTTCTGAGGGTGGCTGAGGAGGGTCATATATGTTGATACATGTCTTCCAGCGGCTGTGCGTGAGCTTTTTTTTTTTTTGCTGCGTGACGTCTGTTAACGTTCGATTTGATGGAAATCAGGAAGTGTTGTCCGCCAATTTGTCAGTGCGATAAAATATTTTGTTATAAATGAATCCTTATTGATAAACATTGTCTGCGCCATCTTGCCTTTTTTCCAATGCCACAATTTTGTCGTGCACGGCAGCCATTTTAGATGCCAGGCCGGTCCCAGGCTATCACCTAGCCCTGCGGATGTAGTTTATGGCCCCAGCTGTAGAGAATCCAGACATGCCAACCCTCCCGATTCAGGCGTGAGACTACTGATTTCAGTGCTAGTCTCCCGCCTCCCGATTTCTGCAAGGAAAAACCCGGGGGCATATTACCAACAACTAGCGATAATTTTTGTCTCTAACTTGTTTAGAGACAAAAAGTATCGCCGCACATCGGCGATTTTTATCGCAGATAAACCTTGCTATTAGCAAGGTTTATCGCAAATGTGATAAAAAACGGCCGCAATGCATGAATATCGCTGAAAAGTCAGCGATATTCATGCATTATCGAGCAAATGCTCTTAGCCATGTTATCCACCTCCCATTGGATAACATGGCTAAGAACTGCTCAGGTCAGGTGTTAGCTTTTGGAGATATTCGCGCTTAGCGCGAATATCTCCAAAAGTTGGTAATAGGAGATAGCGATGTTAGGGACTGTTTCCAGTCGCTAACATCTTGGCACGCCCACTTTGCATGTCATTAGTGATAAATATCACTGACATGCAAAGCGGGGCCCAAGATGGTCGCTATCTCCTTTTAGCTGTCACTAACTGGTGTTAGCGACAGCTTGGTAATAGGGAGATAATTTTATCTCCGCTTTCTTGGCTTTTAAAGCCAAAAAAGCGGAGATAAACCCCCTTGATAATATGCCCCACGATTCCTCGGGGGTTTCAGCTGACAAGGCTTGGTATTGTGTTACGTGGTAATTTTTCCAGGAAACGTCAGAGGGTCGATGCAGGGGTTCTAGAAGGGGTGATAAACCATTTAAGCCTCAGGAATAAGCGCATGGTCTTTTAAAGATCTGTGAAGTACTCGGGGTGGCGGTGTGTGTGTGTCCTCTTTCAGGAGCAGGCAGGGGGGGGGGGCACTGCCAGCAACTTCCCAGGCCAGGCAGTGTTCAACACTTGCATCACCCTTTCTCTGCCTGCTATTGCGCTCCATGCTTCGGAAAGGTAAGAAAAAGAACGTGCATTTGAGTTTGAAATGTCCGATCCTGTAGCAGTACACTTGCAAAGCCCACACATGACAATAACCCGATTCAAGGCCCCATTCACCCGATTTTTTAAAAATATATAGCACTCCAACAAAGTGGGATTATAAAACTTTATTAACTTTTAAATATAACGAACGGAACAAAAACTGTAACAAACATTTAAACATTTTTGACAAAAAAAAGCAACAATGGTCAGAAGCTGTCTTTTGTGCGAATAGTCCCAAGGCAGCACAACGTGCTGAGTTCTGGACGGCACCCAGGTGATGTCACCTGGGTGCCGCACTGGTTTTTGGGATCCTACAATGCAGCTTAGAAAAACAGCGTGGGGCGTCCCGGGTGGTGCGGAGGGAGGCCTCGTCAGTAGCCGTCTGTTGCGCGAATAGTCCCAAGGCAGCAGAACGCGCTGAGATGTGGATGGCACCCAGGTGATGTCCAGTAAACTGCCGCACTGGTTTTGGTATCCTACAATGCTGCTCCGAAAATTGGCGTGGGGCGGCCCGGGGGGGGGCGTGGGGGAGGCGGCGTGAACGGGCCTCCCCAGGTGGCGGCCATCCAGCTGAGTTGCGCCCGCTCTTGCGGCTACAGCGTCTCGCTCACCATGTAGTTGAGTTGCTCCCACTCTTGCAGTGCAGCGATAGGCGGGTGCCACAGGACTCTTAAAATGGCGGACGGCTCTTCGGTTTTGGGCCTGGTCCACTAAAATGTCCCTGGGACACCTTGGAACTCGGACGCTTGCCTGCTAGGGCTTGGGCTCCATTCTCGAAAGCGTCCCCTCAGCCGTGAAGATTCTACAAAAGTCTTGGGGGCCCTCGACTCCTGCAGGCTTCCGGTGGGGAGCGGCTGCCATGATTGCTCGCGGAATGACCACGACGGAGCCACGAGATGGTGGTGCTCTCATGCTGACGCCAGCTTCAGTCTGAATCATCCAGAAACAAGGTGGGGCTTTCATCGTTTGGGAAAAAAAAAATTTCTAAACCAATGAAAAGTGTTATTTTTAGGTCATATGACCAAGCCTTCCATCTTTAGGAAACCAAAAGTAAAATGAACCAATGAAAAGTTTTATAAACAAGTCACATGACCTGTTATGCGGCATAGGGCTACAAAAAGCCTAGAAAATCCGTTGGCACGTGAGGCGGCGTCAGTAGCGGACCGGTGTGCGAATAGGCCGAAGGCAGCACAACGCGCCGAGATCCGGATGGCACCGAGTTAGTGTCCAGCAAGTTGCTGCACTGGTGTGGCTATCCTACAATGCTGCGCCGAAAGTCGGCGTGGGGCGCCCCATTGGCCTGTGAGGTCGCGTCAGTCAGTGGGGGCTGTGCGTCTCCCCCAAGATGGAGGCTCCTCGGCTGCAGTGCGGCGCCCCTTATCTTTTCACTCGCCGTCCAACTGAGTTGCGTCCGCACTTGCGGCTACAGTAGGCCGAAGGCAGCACAACGCGCCGAGATCCGGATGGCACCGAGGTGGTGTTTAGCAAGTTGCCGCACTGGTGTGGCCATCCTACAATGCTGCGCCGAAAGACGGCGTGTCCAGCTGAGTTGCGGTCACTCTTGCGGTACAGTGACTCGAACGCGCCGAGATCCGGATGGCACCGAGGTGGTGTCCAGCAAATTGCCGTACTGGTGTGGCCATCCTACAATGCTGCGCCGAAAGACAGCGTGTCCAGCTGAGTTGCGGTCACTCTTGCGGTACAGTGACTCGAACGCGCCGAGATCCGGATGGCACCGAGGTTGTGTCCAGCAAGTTGCTGCACTGGTGTGGCCATCCTACAATGCTGCGCCGAAAGTCAAATGAATTCAAGTGAGAGGCCTAATTTCACTTGTGTGTGTTGTCGACGCACTTATTATAAGAATCAGACTAAGTTGAAGACTGTCTGAAGCTTATTTGCACCTGCTGCAGCTTCACTATTGCCCTGGTGTGGCCAAAGATCGCCCATGACATAGGCGGCGGGCTCCCGAGGTCCGGCGGAACTTTTTTCCTTTTCCTTTCTGCTTCTTGTCCCACAATCCGTTTCACCTGAAGACACGACCAGGTCCCTGAATGTGTGCAGGGGGACGCTATTGATTGAATGAAAATGGCGGCTTGACACAAAGCTGACTCAAGCGTTGTTGTTGATGCTATACAGACAAAAATTGGTTTTCAGTTTGTACATTCTTCAGGATTTTTTTTTCCATCCAAGGCTGATTGAGAGTTTGTAGAAAAATGGCTTCAGATTTTCCACATATTACTCTTCAACATTCTTCCTAAATGTAACAATGTGAGACTCACTAGGAGAACGGCTGTTTATCTTTCCTTTTAAAATGCTGCCAACAATATTTTCTGAATGGAAGACACCATCTTGTAGCATAAAGGGCCGAAAGGGGTTCTGGTCTGGCCGATGGTTGGTGGAGACATTTTGACTATATCTTGGACCTGCCCGGCCTCGCCCAAAATGGCGCCGGTATAAATGGGACTCGTAACTCCTTGTTGTGTACTGGTTGAACAACGTTGATATCACGAGATATGAATGCAGTTTTGATGCTCATGGCGGGCGGGGACGAGAATTGATTGAATATTTCGACATCCCTATTGATATTAAGTTCTGATGTGTTATTGATTACTGTACTATTGAAAGTTCGAATTAACGTCACCCATGGTACTTGCACGCAAATGTATATCTAGATAACTTTTTTGTAAGTGGCCCTGTCGTATTTTAATTACAAAATGTACGTCCACCGATTCCGCAACTGTTAGACACCTTAGTTCTTGCAACCTAATGGCTCGTTCGTTACGTTCCTCTATAATGTAAATGTCTCCTCATCATATACGATTTCAGTTTGCTCCGTGGCCGGCCCACGTGGTTATAGGCCCGTATTTGTATACTGACATTTTCACAATAAAGGTTTTTAAAACAAAACATGGTAGTAGTATTTACATTGGTAAAGTTTTTACTTTTAGTCACTGTTTTAGAATCAGTAAAAGGCAAGTGAAATAAAGCAGTCCAATTACATGACGGATAAAAGGTATGATATGTAGGAACGCAGTAAAGATAAATGGTCAAGGGCAGTTGTGTTTTCTACTCCTGCAACATAAAGTGATCGATAAGAATCTGATAATCAGGCGTATCGGCGAGTAAGACAGCAGGCCGAGTCTCTTTTACTCAACGGCTCCGTCATGGAACGAAGAAACGCCCTTTTTCTCGAAAAAGGAATATATTTTACTTGCAGGACAGTTGTAAATTTTCCGGGAAAGTACATTAGCCTGGAATATTATAACATATATGTTATAAAAAAAAAAGTTCGAAATCAATAAAAAGCGTATTTTTTAGGTCATATGACCAAGCTTTTCATTATTAAAATAACAAAAGTAAAATGAACCAATAAAAACTTTTATTAACAAGTCACATGACCTGTTATGCTTACGTTACGCGCTGCGCGCCGCGCCCCGGATCACTTCCGGGTGCGCTAACGCGGCGTGTCATATAACGCATTACGCGACAACGTAGGTCAAGAATATAGTCAAAATGTCTCCACCAACCAGCGTTCGGAACACAACCCCTTTCAGCAGTCCAAAAAGTTCTGTAAAATGACAACAGAGGGGACAGGCAACAAGAACCATCAGTCAAAGAGGGGAGGGCAAGTTCTTCTCTACCGGGTCATGTTGGGGCGCTACCGGAACTGATCGAATTGGTAGTCTACAGTGTTTCTGGATGTTTCAGACTAAAGCTGGCGTCAGCATGAGAGCACTACCATCTCGTAGCTCCGTCGTGGCCATTCCACGAGCAGACATGGCAGCCGCTCCCCACCAGAAGCCTGCGGGAGTCGGGGGCCCCCAAGACTTTTGTAGAATCTTCACGGCTGAGGGGACGCTTTCGAGAATGGGACCCAAGCCCTATCAGGGAAGCGTCCGAGTTCCAAGGTGTCCCAGGGCCATTTTAGTGGACCACGCCCAAATCTGAAGAGCCGGCCGCCATTTTGAGAGTCCTGTGGCAGTCGCCTATCGTTGCATCGCAAGAGCGGGAGCAACTCAACTACATGGTGAGCGAGACGCTGTAGTCGCAAGAGCGGGCGGTAAACAGCTGAATGGCGGAAGAGGCACAGTGTAGCAAAAGCGGGCGGAATGGCAACTAAAACGGTAAAGGGGTGCCCCACTACAGCGTGTCTTCAGGTCAAACGGATTGTGGGACAAGGTCCAGAATAGAAGAGTCATCAAAAGGCAAAAAGTTCCGCCGGACCCCGGGAGCCGGCCGCCTATGTCGGGGGCGATCTCAGGCTAAACCGGTGCTATAAGACTTGGGGAGGGGGTCGGAGCCAAGCGTCTTCTCCGAGTCCGTGCCATCACACCGCCCCTCGGGGGCCTCCATCAAGCGGTTTAGGGAGGTACCATATCACATTGTTTTCAAATGCAGTCAGGTCCACAAACGACACTCACTTACTTTGAGAATAGTGAAGCTGCAGTAGGTGGAAATAAGCTTCAGACAGTGTTACAAGCGCTGCTCAGAACTCTGAACTATGGCACCCAACATCCAGAACTTATGCCATTTGAGTGACATTGAAGCAACTCATGGACCAAAACCATTAACGTACTTTCACGTATGAAAATCTTACTTGGGGAGGGGGCAGGAGCGAAGCGCCCCCTCCCAGTCCGCGCCACCACACCGTATGTTGAAAATCTGAAGCCATCGTTCTACAAACTCAACCAACCTTGGATGGAAAAATCTAGAAAAATGTACAAACTGAAAACCAGTTTTGGTCTGCATAGCATCAGTAGCAACGCTTGCTATCAGAGTGCATGAGTTTCATGCTCGATCGATTGAGATAGCCGGACCGGGCAATAAAAAGTATAAAATAGTTATGTAAATAGTTATTTAATAAAATGTTTTACCCTGTTTCTTTGCTGGTGTGTTGTCTATATTTTTAATATTTGAATAGGGTTTGTCGTTATTTTGGGCGGGGTGGGTGACGGACCCGAGCTGTCTTGCAGCCCTCATGGTGTGGAGCTCAGTTCATCTCACTATTTTCGTATTTCTCATGAAGGGTTGTTCCTAATATTTCTATTTTAGCGAGGTCAAAAAGAGATCCAATTAGTGGCCTACTGATTTTGCTCGATTAATTTTATTCTTTTTACACGATTTTTCAATATCTGCAAAGACTAAACAGAGTATTGCGACTTTGTGCTTGTTTGTAAATAGAGAATGAACCAAAGAGAATCAATTCTAAAACAGTAAATGCTTGGATAACAATCAATCAAATGGAGAGACAAGCAGGCACGACGGATTACAACGGGGGTGAAGGCCTGCGTTAACTACTCTTCACTATCTGCAAAGAGAGAGTACTACTAAGAGAAAAGAGGGGAGGGGGGCAGCGTTCAAAGCACATCAGCGTGCATAAACACGAAAAAGTTTTTACCTATCACGTACTTGACATTTTACAGCTTTTGATATTTGCTATTAAAAAACCATTGAAATTCACTGAAAAAACCATAGGTTATAGACCATATATAGTTAGGAATTTGCATTTACAAAACCTTGAAAATTCACTGAAAAAACCATTGGTTATAGACCATATATAGTTAGGGATTAGCCTTTTCAAAACCTTATTTTACTCACACAAAACCATTGAAATTTCATATATAGTTAGTTCCACTAACTATATATCGCGCACCCGCAATCCACTGCTGATGATGTCACATATTACATCATTCATGACATGGTTAGTGACATCACTGATGACATCACTGATGACATCTCAAATGACATCACTGATGACATCAGTGATGACATCACTGATGACATCTCAAATGGCATCACTGATAAAATCACTGATAACATCTCATTTGACATGACTGATCACATCACTGATGATATCATTCATGTGATAATACCATGAACCTCTTCAGACTCTAATATAACCTTAGATACAATCAGTGTAAACAGACAGTCACAGACTATCACTCATCCATGGAGTTACTCACACACCTAGTCAGTTATGCAAAAAATCAATCACACCTCCATTTTCTCAACTATACAGTTATACACACCTTACTTATTCAAACATATACTAACACATATTTACTTTACTCTCTTATACAATCCCTGATACATGTTCACAATGATCCATACAGCCACTCACACATTCACTGGCTCTTATGCACAGTTATTTATATATGTCAACTCTCACATGTACTGTGTTTTACATATGTACTTACTTTGACATGTAGCACTGAGATATCCATTCACTCACTAATACACTCATGCACAGTCAACCGCCCATACAGCTGTTTCCACATGCACTTTTGAACCCATACATATAGTGAATCAACTACTCACACATCTATGTACAGAGTCACACACCTCCCAGCCACCCATACACACACACTCAGTTTCCCATACAAATACTTGGACAACCAATGAATAACCCATACAGTTACTCATATAGCTACTGATCAACATATGCAGCAGTTTGTAGAACAACAGATATAATGATGCACAAATTAAAACAGTTTAGTCACTAACCCATGCACTCAGTGAGACACATTTAATCACTCACTCATACAGTCAGTCATGCACCTACTAAATCCTTCATCCAGACACTTATACATCCACTCATTCTTCAATATGTAAGACATATTTTAACTTTACAGAAACATACAGTCACTGGATGTTGTCATCAGTGATGTCATCAGTGATGTCATTTGAGATGTCATCAGTGATGTCATCAGTGATGTCACTAACCATGTCATGAATGATGTAATATGTGACATCATCAGCAGTGGATTGCGGGTGCGCGATATATAGTTAGTGGAACTAACTATATATGAAATTTCAATGGTTTTGTGTGAGTAAAATAAGGTTTTGAAAAGGCTAATCCCTAACTATATATGGTCTATAACCAATGTTTTTTTTCAGTGAATATATATATATATATATATATATATATATATATATATGTTCACTGAAAAACCCATAAGCTTCAGGGACGTTCTAGTTAGGTGGACATTTTACTCTTACAAAACCATGGAAATTCCACCGTTATAGTTAGTTCAGCTAACTATAACTCAGTTCAGCGAACTATAACTCGTGTACCCACAATGCACTGCTCATGACGTCACACATTACATCATTCATGACATGGGCAGTGACATCACTGATGACATCTCTGATAACATCTCAAATGACATCACTGATGACATCATCCAGTGACTGTGTGCTTCTGTAAAGTTTAATTATGTATTATATCTATTCCAAGGTGTATTGAAGAATGAGTGGGTGTATAAGTGTCTGGATGGAGGATCTAGTAAGTGTGTGACTGACTGTATATGTCAGTGAATAAATCTGTCTTGCTGAAGGCATGGGTTAGTGACTCTACTGTGTGAATGTCTGTATCAGTCTGTCTGTTGTTGTGCAAACTGCTGCATGGGTTGGTCAGTAGCTACATGAGTGTCTATGTAGGTTATTGATTGGTTGTCTGAGTATTTTTGGGGGAGACTGAGTGTGTGTGTGGGTGGGTGGGAGGTGTGTGACTCTGTGCTTTGCTGTGTGAGTGGTTGATTCACTGGGTGTATGGGTTCAAGAGTGCATGTGGAAACAGCTGTAGGTGTGTGTGATTGTGTGTATGGGTGTTTTGGTGAGTGAATCAATGTCTCAGTGGTACATGTCCAAGTAACTACATATGTAAAAGGCAGTGTATATGCAAGTTGAAGTATATAAATGACTCTACATGATAGTCAGTGATTATGAGACCGGCTGTATGGATGAGTGTGAACTTGTATTATTGATTATATAAGAGAGTAAGTATGTGTTAGTGTCTGTCTGAGGAAGTGAGGTGGTGTGTGTATAATTCTATAGGTGAGTAAATGGGAGTGTGATTGATTCTTAGCATGACTGACTCTTGTGTGAGTAACTGCATGGATGAGTGGTGGTGTGTGAGTGTCTGTATAGGTGTATGAGTGCATAGGATAGTGTTGTATTGATTATCTGCATGTTTGAGTGATTGCATGGATGAATGAGTGGATGTGTGTGTAGACCTAGGAATATAGCCCCTCTGATCTTCTCTGGTTGTCGTATGTCTACAGCGCCGGGACACCCCCGTTGGGGGTAGCTGTGCGCTTTACAAGCTTCAAAATAAATAAATAAATAAATAATAAATCAGTGAGTGCGTATGTAGTAACTGCTATTGGAGTATCAATGATTTAGAAAATGGTAGTCTGTATTTTACAGTGGGTGTATCAAAGGTTATATTAGAGTGTGAGGAGGTGCATCAGATTTTCACGTGGATGATGTCATCAGTGATGTCACTGACTATGTCATGAATCATGTAATATGTGCCATCATGAGCAGTGCATTGCGGGTGCGAGAGTTATAGTTAGCTGAACTAACTATAACAGTGGAATTTTGTGTGGTTTTGTAAGAGTGAAATGTCTAGCTAACTATAACGTCCCTGAAACCTATGTTTTTTCAGTGAATTTCTAATGTTTTTTTAAATGCTAATTTCTCACTATAACGTACCTGAAATGTATTCTTTTTTCAGTGAATTTCAATGGTTTTTTAAATGTTAATTTCTAACTATGACATCCCTATTAAGTCCTCTTAAATCCTGAAGGTCCCTGGTGGCAAAATAGCCCACCAGGTACATCCAGTAAGCGCCACAGACCTGTGTTTCAGAGAGGTGTTCTGAGGCCTCGCCCAGCTTTACACCACACTGCAAACGTGGCTTCTGGCGCACTGCTGCTCAGAAGATGGACTGAGGGGACCTGAGGGCCAACTAGCCCACCAGCTACCTCCAGTAAGCGCCACAGAGCTGCGTTACAGAGTGGTATAAAAAAGGGCCATGGGCTTGGACCACCACTCTGCAACGCAGCTCCCTGGCGCTTACTGGAGGTACCTGGTGGGCTAGTTGGCCCTCAATGACCCTCAGGAGTGAAAGGGACTTAATCCTCTAACTCAAAATGTGCCACAGGGCACGTTTGCCGACTTGTCAAATCAGGCCCTGCCCCCTCCCTGCACCACGGTGCAAACACACCCCCTGGTGAGTTGTAAATTGGGGGAGTAAATCCCCTTGAGTCCTGAGGCTCCCTGGGTTCCAACTAGCCCAAGAGGTACCTCCAGTAAGCACCACAGAGAGCTGCGTTGACGAGTTGTGTAAAAAGAAGCATGGCCTCGGACAACCTCCCTGCATGTCAGCCCTGTGGTGGCATACTGGAGGTACGTGGTGGGCTAGTTGCCCCCCATGGACACCCAGTATTGAAGGGGAATTAATTCCCCATCTTAAAACATGCCACAGTGCGCGTTTGCAGACTATTGCTGGGAAGGGGTGGGGCCTCCGGCACGATGCAATCTTCTTTTTTTAGAAGGGGGCTGTGTGGCCCCCTTCTTTTTTCTTTTTTTGGGCCATGGGGACCCCACCCCCCAGGGCCTTACCCATTTAAAAAATAAAAATCTAAAAGGGAAGAGGGCCACGTGGGCGGCATGGGCCCCCCTCCCTTGGCCAATTCCGGCCCTTTGGACCCCGTTTCATTGGGCATGGCCACATATATGTATAGGGGGCTCCAAGACCCCCTCCTGAGGTCTTTATTGTCCCTGGGACCCCATCCTCGGGGCAAGCTTTTATTTAAAAAAAGAAATTGGGGGGCCACTTCTAGCCCCAGGGACCCCATCCCCCACGGCCGGCCCTATCCATTGGGGAGCGTGGGGGGAGCCCCAATGCCCTCATGGTCTCGAAAGCTCCTCGCCTCCGGCGGGAGCCGGGATTGCTTTTCCACACAGGGAGCTGTTGACATGCAGCTCCCCAAATGGAAATGCAATCTGCTTTAGATTTTGGAAGAGAGAGCAGGATTCGGGGGAGGGCACCCTGGGACACTGCTAGAGCCAGCCCTGGAGGATGGCTGTCCCCAGGGCCACCAAGGGCTCCAGGAGGCCCCCCTCACACATACTGCAAAGCCCCGGGAGGTGGTGGTTCCCAGGCCTCAGGGGGCCATAACAGACCCCGCATTTCCAGTATTAGCGCCTCGGGGATGTGGTGGACCCCGGGGCAGCGGGGGGCTTTGGGCCCCCAAGAAAAATTAAGAAAAGCCCCGGGGTGGAAGTCCCCGGGGCTTGGGGGTGCCTTGGAGGCCCCTACAAATTAAAAAGGAAGCCCTGGGGGATGGCGGTCCACGTGCCTGCGGGAGAGCCTAGTGCCCTCCTGCACATTATTTAAAGCAAGCCCAGAGGGTGGCGGTCCTTGGGGCGGCCCTCCCACATATTTTAAATATAGCCCCAGAGAGGTGTCAGTCCCCGGGGCTGCGGAGACCCCCGCAGGCCCCCACATATATTTGTTGGCAATGCCCTTGGGACCTGGCACACCCGGCCTCAATTAAATGAAGCACGGGAGCCTGCGCTTCATTTATTTTTTTATTTTGGCGGGATTCGCGGGCCCAGCGGGAATTTCGCTGGAATTTTTTTTTTTATGCTTTTTTTGGCCCTGCGGGTCCTTGTGGGACCCCCCTGAGCAGGCCTAAGGGGTAAAGGTGTTTCTACCCTGACCCCTTTTCTTTTTTTTCACCTTTGTTTTACTGTTTTCTTATGACTCGGTTCTACAGAGTCACAAGATAGCTGCCAACACTTCCTGGTTTGGAGTGTTGATAACCAATTACAATAAAGCTTGTGGTTGGGAAGGTTCGCGAACCCTCCTCGCCATAAATATCAAAACTTTTATTTTTCTCAGCAACTACTGAACCAATTTACACCATTTAAAAAAAGGAAGCTTTCTGAACCAAGCACTACCTTTTTGCTAAATTTGGGGTATTCCGTTCAGCACTGCGGGCTGTAGCATTGCCTAAAGTTTCCTATGGGAAATTGATTTTTTGACTCTTATTTTTTTTATTTCTCAGCAACTACTGAACGAATTTACACCATTCAAAAAAAAGGGCACGTTCTGAACCAAGCACTACCTGTTTTCCAAATTTGGGGTGATTCCGTTCAGCAGTTCGGGCTGTAGCCTGTCTCAAAGTTTCCTATGGAAATTAACATGGGGAAAACGTGTTTTGGGACCCCCTTTTTTTCTCAGCCCCCGCTTGATGAATCACCCCCAAACTTTCAGGATAGGAGCTGACCTGGATAGACTTTTTTTGGAGAATTTCGCGAACATTCATCAAACGACGCCAACGTTATTACCAAATCAAAAAATGCTTTTCCTATGGAAACTGTCAAGGTTTTATTCCAAACTCCCAGGATCGGTACGTTGCTCAAATGGGTCCACCTCTCAACCGCCCCACTCTCTAATACTATAATAGCGCAGAGGGTTAGAGTGATTAAGTGAGGGAAGGAAAGGAAGGGGACAGCAGGGAGTAAGACCTAAAACACAAGAAAAACAATATAAGTGACTGTCCTTCTTTCACCTAAATAATCTGTCCAAATCACAATTTGCCCACTTGTCAAATCAGGCCATGCCCCCTTCCTGCACCACTGTGCAAACGACCACCTGGTGAGTTGTAAATTGGGGGAGTAAATCTTCTTGAGTTCTGAGGGTCCCTGGGGTCCAACTAGCCCACCAGGTACCTCCAGTAAGCGCCACAGAGCTGCGCTGCAGAGAGGTGTGAAAAGGGGCATGACCTCGGACCACCTCTCTGCATGGCAGCCCTGTGGCGGCATACTGGAGGTACCTGGTGGGCTAGTTGGCCCCCAGGTACCCCCAGTATTAAAGAGGAATTAATTCCCCATCTTAAAAATGCTCCAAAGAGCACGTTTGGAGACTATTGCTGGGAGGGGGCTGGGCCTCCGGCACAATGGCAATCTTTGTTTTTTTAGAAGGGGGCTGTGTGGCCCCACTTCTTTTTTCTTTTTGTTGGGCCCTGTGAACCCCATCCCCCAGGGACTGACCCATTAAAAAAAATCTAAATGGGAAGGGGGCGCCATATATATGTATTTATTTATGGATGGGGGCTCTGAGACCCACTCCCGATGCCTCTATTGGCCTGGGACCCCATCCCCCGGGGACCCCATCCCCTGGGGCAAGCCTTTATTTTAAATTTAAAAAATGGGGTGAGGGGGGTCACATGGCCCACCTCCCGGGCCACTTCTAGCCCCAGGGACCCCATCTCCCAGGGCCTATCCGTTGGGGAGCGTGGGGGCAGCCCCCATGCCCCCATGGTCCCGCCGGATCCCCACCTCCTGCGGGAGCCGGCATTGCTTTTCCACACAGGGAGCTGCTGACATGCAGCTCCCCATAAGGAAAAGCAATCTGCCCTGGATTTTGGCAGACAGAGCAAGTTTCCCTGCTCTCGCTTCCAAAATCCAAAGTAAGTTTGCTATGACAGGGCAGGAGCCACACAGTTACAGCTCTGTCATAGCAAACAGCAGTGTCCCGGGGGAGGGCACCCCGGGACACTGCAGTAACCGGCCCTGGAGGGTGGCAGTCCCCAGGGCCACCAAGGGCTCCAGGAGGGGGGCCGAGTTGCCCCCTCCCACGTACTGCAAAGCCCTGGGGAGGTGGCTGTCCCTGGGCCTCAAGGGTCCATAACGGACCCCCACATTTCTAGTATTACCGCCCGGGGAGGTGGTGGTCACCCGGGCAGCGGGGGCCTTGGGCTCCCACGAATTATTAAGAAAAGTGCCTGGGGTGGCAGTCCCCAGGGCTTGGGGGGCCTTGGAGGGCCCACACACATTAAAAAGAAAGCCCCGGGGGTGGCGGTCCCTGGGGCTGCGGCAGGGCTGAGTGCCCTCCCGCACAATATTTAAAGCAAGCCCCGGGGGTGGCGGTCCCCGGGCCTGCGGTAGAGACGAGTGCCCTCCTGCACATTATTTAAAGCAAGCCCAGGGGGTGACAGTCCCCAGGGCTGCGGGAAGGTCGAGTGCCCTCCCACACATAATTTTAAACAAGCCCCAGGGGGTGGCGGTCCTTAATTTGATAATGATATATAAAAGGTTGGAATAAATACAACCTCCTCACCTGAATTCAGGAGTGAACAAGCAATTCCTTTGTAAATGAGGTCCCCAGACGGCTCTCTGTACTGTCCAGAGGTACCGACGGATAGAGCGGTGCCTCCTTTTTCCTCAGCCACAGCCAGGTGAGGTGAGGTCTTATCCTCGTAACAGACAGAATTTACCAACAGTCCGTCATTTACAGAGGAATTGTTTTTTCACTCTTGGATTCAGGTGAAGAGGTTGTATTTGTTCCAAACTTTTATATATCATTTTTCTGTTCAATACACATTTTCACGTTTTTTCAGTAGCATTAATCTTGTGGTCCTCAAGAAGCCATAGGACAAAAGGTCCGATCTTGCTGAAACAAGTTCGATCCTATACATCTAGACAGTCATTATTTGAAAACTGTTGTTTGTACTGTTTTTAGTCTTGATCTCTGAGAGATATTAATAAAAGTTTTTTTCTCTCATTGATCAATTTTAATTCACATTTTGCACTGCAATCAGTATTCCCACTTGAATCCATTATTCACATCTGTAGGTCTATAAATAGAGCGTAGTATTGCTATAAATAGTATAGCTTTATACATGTAGAAGAATACATCCCAAAAAAATCTGCGAGCTCCCCTTTCCTTTTGAAAGGGTTGTAGCCCTTAGTGCCACTAATGTGACACTAGGAGAAGACCCAGATGATGAAGCATGTCACCATTGGTGAGTGATGGTAATCCGTCCTAATATAGGATATTTCCTTTTATAATTTGCAAGGGCTGTATGGGATATTGGTTATGGTGTTAGAGGTATCATTGTGGTTCCACCTGCTTGCATAGACCTGTGGATATTGTATTTGTGTATTGAGTTTGTGATAGGGGAGTATATCCGCACTAGGGGCCTCATTAGGATCGTGGACGGACTTGCGTCCGTCCGTGACCCCAGAGCAGGAGGGAACCTCCGCATGGCATGCGGAGTTCCCTCCTGTGCAATTAGGATGTGACCACCACCCTGGCGGCCACATCCTCTATTTTTAACATTGCGGCGGGTGCGGCTTCAAGCTGCACCCACGGCAATGTTAAAAATGCAGGTGTCGCATTTGTATGCAGAAAGAGGCAGGCACCGCGCGGTGCCTGCCGCTTTCCGCATACAAATTCAGGGGGGTACCATAGGTACCTCCCATGTGCACCCCCCACCGCCCCTTCACCTAGGGGGCCCGCAACAGGCCCCCACAGTGAAGTTACACATGCTTTTCCACGGCGGAAAAGCCGCCGCGGAAAAGCATGTTTCCAGGCACATCCTAATCTGGCTGACGGTGTCTGAGAGACACCGTCACCATATTAGTGCTTTTCCGCCGCGGTTGTAAGCCAACCGCGGAGGAAAAGCTGCGGACGGAAACCAGGACCCACCAGCCATCCTAATGTGGAGGTGGGTCTTTGGTGGGTCCGCTGCGGATTTTCCGCATCCTCCGGGCCGGCGGTGACTTCCGCCGGCCCAGAGGATGCGGAAAATCCGCAATCCTAATAACCCCCTAGGTCTTTAAAAACTTACTAGGACCCTTCGTACATATATATATATATTTATATATATATATATATATACATTTATATATTTATATATATATATATGCCTGTTCAAAACTTCATGATTCCCAACACAAAGAGCCAAGCACTCGTGTTGGCGAGTCCCAAAATTTTATTGAGGGCTCACGGTGTCCAGACGCATTTCGGTTGTCGCCTTTTTCGATGGTAACATGGCGTCGCCGAAACAGCCGTTTTTTATGTTCATTGTAATACATCGACATTGTGAAAGGACAATTAGTCACATACATGGCCGCCATCTTGGACTGTGCAAATGCAGCGTATATTGCTATTTTCTAGTTAGCATGCTCAATAACAATTCAATGCAAACATTGAGCGTCACAGTTGTTCATAAGGCCCATAGATGGGCTCAATCAATCAATCAATCACAGAATTTGTATAGCGCGCTACTCACCCGTAAGGGTCTCAAGGCGCTGAGGGGGGGGGGGTCGCTACTGCTCGAACAGCCAGGTCTTGAGTAGTTTCCTGAAGGAGAGATGATCCAGGGTCAGCCGTAGGTGAGTGGGGAGGGAGTTCCATGTCTTGGCTGCCAGGTAGGAGAAGGATCTTCCTCTGACAGTGGATTTCCGAAATCGTGGGACGGTGGCGAGGGCGAGGCTGGTGGAATGGAGCTGGCGGGTGGGTGTGTAGAAAGTGAGGCGGCTGTTGAGGTACTTCGGGCCCATGTTGTGGAGAGCCTTGTGTGCGTGGGTGAGGAGTCTGAACGTGATCCTCTTGTTGACGAGGAACCAGTGCAGATCTTTCAGGTGGGCGGAGAAGTGGCTGCGGCAAGGGATGTTCAAGATGAGTCGTGCTAAGGCGTTCTGAATGCGCTGGAGTCTTTTCTGGAGTTTGGCTGTGGTTCCAGCGTAGAGGGTGTTCCTGTAGTCCAGACGGCTGGTGACGAGGGCCTGGGTGACCGTCTTCCTGGTTTCGTTGGGGATCCATCGGAAGATCTTTCGGAGCATGCGCAGGGTGTTGAAGCAGGATGATGAGACGGCGTTCACTTGCTTGGTCATCGTGAGGGAGGAGTCCAGGATGAAGCCCAGGTTGCGTGCGTGGTCAGTTGGTTTGGGTGCGCTGCCCAGGGCAGGGGGCCATCAGGAGTCGGCCCAGGCGGAGGGAGAGGGTCAGAGGATGAGGACTTCCATCTTGTCTGATTTCAGTTTCAGACAGCTGATCTTCATCCATTCTGCAACGTCTTTCATTCCTTCCTGGAGGTTGGCTTTGGCGATGGCGGGGTCGTTGGTGAGGGAGAGTATCAGCTGGGTGTCGTTGGCGTAGGAGATGATGTTGAGGTTGTGTTGGCGGGCGATGGCTGCGAGAGGTCTCATGTAGACGTTGAAGAGGGTGGGGCTGAGTGAGGATCCTTGCGGGACTCCGCAGATGACTTCGGTGGCCGCGGATCGGAACGGGGAGAGGCGGACTCTCTGGGTTCTTCCGGCGAGGAATGAGACGATCCGCTTCAGGGCCGCTCCTTGGATTCCAGTGTTGCTGAGGCGCTGTTTCAGGGTGCGGTGGCAGACGGTGTCGAAGGCTGCTGAGAGGTCCAGGAGGATGAGGGCAGCCGTTTCCCCGTTGTCGAGCAGGGACCTGATGTCGTCGGTGGCTGCGATGAGGGCGGTCTCGGTGCTGTGGTTTGCTAGGAAGCCGGACTGTGAGGGGTCGAGGGATCAGTTGTTCTCGAGGAAGGCGGAGAGTTGTCTGTTGAGGGTCTTCTCGATGACTTTGGCTGGTTCGGGGAGGAGCGAGATGGGGCGGATGTTCTTCAGGTCCGTGGGGTCCGCGGTGGGTTTCTTCAGGAGGGCGCTCAGCTCAGCATGTTTCCAGCTCTCCGGGAAGGTGGTGGATGCGAAGTTGCTGTTGATGATGTCCCGGAGTTGGGGTGCGATGATGGAGTCGGCTTTGTTGAAGATGTGGTGTGGGCAGGGGTCGGTAGGGGAGCCGGAGTGGATGGTGTTCATCATGCGGGTGGTGTCTTCAGTGCTGACAGGGGTCCTGGTGCAGAGGGTGGCGGTGGGGGGGCGCTGGTTCGGCGGTAGGGTTTGTGGTTTGTGCGCCAAAGCTGTTGTGTATGTCAGCGATCTTGCGGTGGAAAAACGAGGCAAAAGAGTCGCAGAGGTCTTGCGAGGGAGTGATGTCATTGTTGCAGGCACTGGGATTTGAGAGCTCTTTGACGATGCTGAAGAGTCCCTTGCTGTTGTGGGTGTTGTTGTCCAGTCTTTCTTTGAATGCTGTCTTCTTGGTGGTGTGGATCAGCTGCTCTACATATTCCGATGGATTACGACCACAAATGAGCACAATGTACATTCCAATTATACTCTATTCACAACGTCTAATTCAGCCATCAATCAGTTCACATAATTACCAAAACCCTACTTCCTATTTATAATCAATACAGCAATTTTTTCCCAGAAATTTTTCACAGACTTTTTTCCAAAATTCGATTCTAACCTCCCTTCAAAACATCAAAAATTGTCAAAATATCAAACTCTTAGATACCAATCATGGAACACATCACCATCTTAGTCCCCCAAGTGCACAGCCAATTCCTCAGGTGTCTTGGTGTGGAGGTCAATAATGTACCTCGATTCTAACCTCCTAAGAGTCATCAATCTGTCCCCCTCTCTAGGATTAATGGATACATGGTTCAAGATAAAGTAAGTTAAGAGATTCCTATCCCCTTTGTGTAGAGCCTTAAAATGGCATGCCACTGGATACGTTAAGTCACCATTATTTATGGCCCTTGCGTGTTCTAGTACCCTTACTTTAGTTTGCATGAGTATATGGGTACTGAGTGGATAATTAGAGTACTGCAAGTAGAGTGTGTGGTGAATTTATAAGTGCTTGGGTATTGGAGGAGTGTTTGGATTGGTACATGGTAGTGGCTGAGTGACTGGAGGAGTACACAGGGAGTGACAGTGTGATTGTGGGACTGCATGGGTACTACCTGGGGAATTGAAGGAGCAAATTAGAAGTATGTAAGTGGGTACAGGACTGTTTGAATAGGGCATATGGGATTGTAACAGTGATCAGTTAGTGCCTGGATCATTGCATGAGTACATAGCTACTGACTGAAATATTAGAATACTGCAAAGAGAGTGCCTGAGTGAATTCATAAGTGCTTGGGTATTGGCAGAGTGTTTGGATTAGTACATGGTAGTGGCTGGGTGACTGGAGGACTGCACAGGGAGTGACAGGGTGATTGTTGGACTGCATGGGTACTACAAGGGCAATTGAAGGAGCGAATGAGAAGTGTGTAGGTGGTTAGGGGACTGCATGGGTAGTACACAGGGGTTGTAGCAGTGAATGTGTTAGTGCCTGGATCATTGCATGACTACATGTATTACAATACAGCGAAGAGAGTGCATGGTGAATTTATAAGTGCTTGGGTTTTGGGGCAGTGATTATTAAGGACATAGGACTTGCTGGGTGATTAGAGGACTTCGTAGGTAGTACCAGGGAAATTACTGGACTGCATAGGTAGTCCTCCCTGGATTGCAGCAGTGCATGTGTTAGTGACTGGTCATTGCATGAGTAGTGACTGTATGATTAGAGTGCTGCAAGGACAGTGCATGGTGATTTTATAACTGCTTGGGTTTTGGCGGAGTGATTGGATAAGTACATAGTGCCGGCTGGGTGATTGGAGGAGTGCATGGGTAGTGACAGAGGGATTTCTGGATTGAATCGGTACTACCTGGGTAATTGGAGGAGTGAATCAGTAGTGTGTAGGTGGTTAGAGGTCTGCATGGGAAATGCTTAGGGGATTGTAGCAGTGCATGTGTTAGTGCCTGGGCCCTCCCATGAGTACATGAGTACTGACTGGAAGATTAGAGTACTGCAAGGAGAGTGCATGGTGAATTTATAAGTGCTTGGGTTTTGGTGGAGTGATTGGATACGTACATGGTGCTGGCTGGGTGATTGAAGGAGTGCATGGGTACTGACAGGGCTGGACTCAATGGGTAGTGCTCAGGATATTGTAGCAGTACATGAGTTAGTGCATTGGTCATTGCATTAGTGCATGGATACTCACTGGATGACTAGAGTACTGCAAGGAGAGTGCATGGTGAATTTATAACTGCTTGGGTTTTGGTGGAGTGATTGGATAAGTACACACATGTCACATCAGTCCCGCCCCCTCCCTTCACCACTGTGCGAACGCGCCCCCTGGCAGGTTTTAAGTTGGGGGGTTATTCCCCTTGAATCCTGAGGGTCCCTGGGGACCAACTAGCCCACCAGGTACCTCCAATAAGCGCAACAGAGCTGCGTTGTAGAGAGGTGGTCCAAGGCCATGCCCCTTTTTACACCTCTCTGCAATGCAGCTCTGTGGAGCTTATTGGAGGTACCTGGTGGACTAGTTGGACCCAAGGGACCCTCAGGGTTCAAGGGGACTTAATCCCCCAACCTACAACGTGTCAGAGGGCCCGTTGCACAGTGGTGAAGGGAGGGGTGGGGCCTGATGTGACAAGTGTGCAAACACGCCTGTGGCACATTTTAAGTTGGGGCATTTAGTCTCCTTGAATCCTGAGGGTCCCTGGGGCCCAACTAGCCCACCAGGTACCTACAGTAAGCACCACAGAGCTGCATTGCAGAGAGGTGGGCCAAGGCCATGCCCCTTTTTTCACCTCTCTGAAACCCAACTCTGTTGTGCATACTGAAGGTACCTGGTGGGCAAGTTGGCCCCCAGGGACCCTAAGGATACAAGGGGACTTAATCCCCCAACTTAAAACGCACCACGGAGCGCGTTTGCACACTTGTCACATCAGGCCCCACTCCCTGCCTTCACTACTGTGCAAACGCGCCACTGGCTCATTTTATTTTGAGATATTAAGTCCCCTTAAATCCTGAAGGTTCCTGGGGTCCAACTAGCCCACCAGGTATCTCCAGTAAGCGCCACAGAGCTGTGTTGCAGAGAGGTGTAAAAAGGGGCGTTGCTTCAGACCACCTCTCTACAACGCAGCCCTGTGGCGCTTACTGGAGGTACCTGGAGGGCTAGTTGGCCCCCAGGGTCCCTCAGAATTCAAGGGGACTTAATTCCCCAAATTAAAACAAGCCACAGGATGTGTTTGCACACATGTCACATCAGGCGCCGCCCCCTCCCTTCACCACTGTGCAAACGCACCGCATGGCGCGTTTTAAGTTGGGGGATTAGTGTACTGTATTTCTATGTACAGTTGATCCTGAAAAATAAAAATATTGTTATTCAAACAGAGTCCACCAACTCCAAAAGCATCTCACTATGCTCTAAGAATTTTAATGGACAGTCCTTCAAAAAGTACTTTACCGACTCAAGTCCATCCTTGTGGGCTATGCTCATGTAAAAATGTGCTACATCCAGCACTATCATGAGGAAGTCCTGTTCCCACACACTGCCTTCGATCTGCTTGAGAATATCTTTAGTGTCTTTAGTAGATGATGTAATTTGGGATACAATGGGAAACAGAAAATGGTCCACATACATGGACATATTCTCCGTAAGGCTTACTATAGATGAAAAAATAGGCCATCCCGGAGGTTCATTTTGTCTTTATGTGCCTTCGGCATGTGATAAAAAAGAAGGTACTTGTTGACGTGGGGTTGCCAGAAATTGGTGTTGCTCGGTTGAAAGTATTCCTCTATTGTGACATTTCAATATCAGCTCCTCAAATTCCTTGATGCTGTTCCTATATGCTATATTAGTAGTGAGGGCATAGTTTTTCTGATCCTTCAGTTGTTTGTAAGCTTCCTTGCAATAATATTCTCTTGTTTGTATTACTATATTCCCCTCTTTGTCGGAGGGCTTGAGGACAATGGTCCAATCCTTTTACAGATCTTTCAGTGCCTGTCTCTGTGCATGTGTTATATTCAGATCTGCTTTTGCTGCATTCCTTTTCATCTGAAGGGCTGGTAGATCCTTATTTACACTTTCTGCAAAGATATCTATTGCATCCACAGATGTTTGTGGAAGAAATTCAGAAGGCGGTCTAAAGTGGCTTGATGCTCCTATTTGTGTTATTCCCAGATCCTCTATTTGGTCGATGTTATCCCACTTTGCCTTCCTTTGTGAGAGTTCTTCATTCCCTAATTTGTCTACTATTTCTAAATTTTCAAGATCATTGACTGTTAGGATGTCAATTTCTGTCTGTTTTGTCTCTTGTGATGTTTTCTTATGCCCCAGACCTTGCATTTTAAAATACTTATGCAGCTTCAGTTTTCTTGTAAATTTGAATAAATTGGATCTTGTTTATGTATATTCAAACTCGCTTGTTGGACAGAACATGAGTCCTAATCTTATAACTGACTCCTCACTTGTTGTTAATTTTTTAGGCATCAGATCATTAATCGTCAAATTTCCTTAAATTGTTTGCACTTCGTTGCTCGTCTGTTCGGGGTATTGTGGGCCAGACTGTCACTTGGGGCGCTTCCATCCGCCCCTTCTCATTGTTCTACGGCTCTTTGTTCAGGCGGTCTCCCCTTGCCTCCCCGGAGCCATGTCTGTCTTATGAGACTGAATTCTTTGTGAAAAGGGTGTGAGGTCCCTCTATTCGGTCCTGCATTTCGCCCCTCTTCCTCAGATATATATGTAGGAAGAAGAAAAAAACTAGAAGTCTAGCCCACATAATCCTTCCTGTATCTTAGAGGGACTACATCTCTTCTACATCTCCTCAATCCACCTCTTTCACTCAAATCAGTATGATTAGTATCATCAATGGTCTTATGGTACACAAGTACTTTCTATTCAAGTTCCATATGTGATTGTCACAAAGTTTGTGAATAGCTTAGCTACTTTATGAGGCTGATAAAACTTTGATTTCACCCCTCTCTGTGGGATTTTTATCCTTACCATGTCTCCCACTTTAACATCAATGCGATGAGTGGCCTGTCTCTAGTCATAATATTATTACTTCCTCAAGACCTTCTCTTGTTGAGTCTGTATCCACTCATCATCATCAAGAAACGCTCCTTTATCCAGGATGGACACATCATTATATTCGGCTTTCTACCCCTAAAAAGTCAAAAGGTACTTTACCTGTGACTGAATGTCAAGCGATAAATCTCCATCTTCTACAGAATCTCCTTTCTCAAATCTTTATTTTGAGTTTTAGCAATTTGAATGGGTTCTTTCAATACTCTGTTAAATTTATCTATCATCTCGTTTGTTTTGGGATAGTAAAGTGAAAAATGTTTGTGCTTGATCCCTCTTTAAGACAAAAAGTCTTCAATGTTACTGGAAACCAGCTGAACTCTTGTCTTTAAGAAAGCTAATCTCTCTACCAGTTTCAATACTTTGTGTGACCCATAACTCTAGCCAATGCAAGAACATATCTATCAAAACTAACAAGGAAAATTGACCTGTACTGCCTGAGACTGGGCCCAGAATATATAAAGCTACTTCCTGCCAAACTCTTTCCGCGGTATCTCTCACCTGCATGGGCTGGATTCTTGTTTTACAAATCTTATCACTTGAACAGCCCTCCACCCAATCTCCAACTACTCTCTCAAACTGGGTATCAATCCCAGGCCAACTGACGGGCAATTTGATCTTTTTTTAAGACTTAGATATTTCCAGGTGACATTGATGGCTCAACTGAATTAACTACATCCTGATACTACTAGGAGATACTAACTTAGTGCCTCTACATAACAAACCATTGAAGACCAACAATTTCTCACATTCTTATCTTTTATCCCATTTTCACTTACACCTACCCTAGAGTTCCAACCCTAATGCTCGACTTGGGCACTTCTTGCAACATTTCATCTTCCTTCAAGAAGAGCTTACACTACTTCTCACTGATGATACCTTCCATGACTTGGTAATAGACAAAGTCCCACAGGTCATCGTCCTCCACCTCAACTTCTGTATACTTTTTTTCAAGAACCAAACAAGACAAATAATCTGCCACCTTGTTTTCCACTAAAAAGATATGCTCTACCTTAAAATCACAATCCTGCAATGCAACAAGCCACAAGCCAATTCTGCTAGAAATTGCTTCGATTTTTTTCTTAACCAAAAATATCTGAGAGGTTTATGGGCAGTCCTCACCACAAGATCCAACTCCACAAGAATTTTTATCAATTTGTCATGGCCCAATACATGCATAGGGCTTCTCTCTCAATAACTGAATTTATATTTTCAGATCTCTCTTTGCCCTCTTTTACCTGTTTAAGCACTGCCCCAACCTCTTAGAACTGGGGTCAGTAATCAATTTTGCATTACTCAAGGAAAATTTGATATCACATTGTCTAGACCGTGCAAATCTCACTCCTTTCTTTAGTAGTGCTCTCCGACTGTGAGTGGCTAGCAAAGCATGGTACACATTTATTATAATGCTCTGCCATTCCAAGAAATTTTATTAAATCTTTGTTATCAGGAACAGGCAAATTCTCAATAGTCCAACTGTTCGTTCAGTTTAACACCCACCTTAGTTAGTGTATGACCTAATCTATTTTATTTTGGCCTAGTTTACACTTGGGTTCCCTCAGTGTAAGACGTCTCACTTTGAATATTTCCAGGACTAATGTCAACCTGTGATTGTGCTCATCTTGTGTGGAACCATAAATTAGCATGTCATCTTGAAAAATCTTAACTCCATATATGCTAATCAAAACATGTTCTATCACCATTTGGAAGACTGAGGCAGAGGAATGAAGACCAAAAGGCAGGCAATCTGGTGAACTTAAATAAGCCAAGCAGTGTGATGAATTGATATTAAGTCCATAGATGTACTATCTAATCTAATTTGATAATAGGCTGCCTTAAGGTCCAGACTGAGAAAATCACTGACCCCTCTATTTGGGCTAGCATTTCTGAAATGTTTGGTAAGGGATAGCTGTCCACAACCACTGCCTTGTTCAATCCCCTCAGATTGACGCATAAACTTACTTTTCCTATGGCTTTGCTGGCCAGTCCTACAGGAGCTAACCATTCAGTTGTTTCAGTTTTCACTATAATACCATCTCTTTCACAAGCCCCGTAAGCATGGCATGCTTAATGCCAACGGTACCCCTCGTACTTTGCATACTATGGGAGAAGCACCGTCCTTTAGAACAATTTTCTGAATATACTCTGACAAACACCCCAATTTCTCACAAAAATCTTCTTTAAATTCTCAATACAAATAGTGAATACCATCATTCTCACTTACTTAGATGTATTGTTAGATGCTAAGTTTGCTTCTTGTATTGATCCCACAATAGAAGAAATATCCGTAGGCACAACTATTGCAAAGTCATCATGTGTGTCCTGTGCACTCCCATTTTTTTGATGACTGGTACTGCTGGTAACTGACTCTGACTGCTCCTAGGCTCTGCCTAATCAGGGCCAGTGCTATGTTGAAAACACAAGTGAAAACTCACACATGCTATAGGGTACACTAATGTGTTAGGGTAAACCTATAATTGGCATGACCTACCCTATAAGTCACAAGTAGATATTAGGGCACAAGGGGTTAAAACTACTTTTAGGTCCCTTGTACATAAGAGGAAATGGAAGTTTAGAGGTCATCAGCCTTTGTTACACTTGCACGTGTCCACTGCTGAGTGCCTGTGGTCATTTTAAAAGCAGTCCAGCACTTCAGCACGGCTTCTAAATGTATATTGTGCCCAAACATGCCTTTGTTGGTATGGGCACTTAGAAAGTGATAATTTACATGATTTTTACATATTCAGGAACTCCAAGGTCCCCCTAGGTGTCTCAGGGATGAGGAGGGGGGGGGTCATGTAACTGCAAGCATGGCTTTTATAACAGATGTTTCATATGCCCTGATGAAGGAGAAGTTACACGTTTCATTATCCCCATTGTAGATACCAAGCCACATAGGATAACATTGCAATAGTTTGTGGATGCATAAAAATATTGCTGGGAATTGAATAAATATCATTCAAAGACTCTGAAGTATGGTATTGGTAAATCCAGCAATATGCCATTGCTGAATCTATCCTATATTGTACAGAAAATAAGTTATAAGACGCCTTTGTCTGTAAACCAAAATTCAGCCTTCCTGCAGTCTTCCCTGATTGGTCAGAGTTAACAGGTTTCACCAGAC
Source organism: Lissotriton vulgaris (assembly GCF_964263255.1). NCBI lineage: Eukaryota > Metazoa > Chordata > Amphibia > Caudata > Salamandridae > Lissotriton > Lissotriton vulgaris. The sequence goes on from NC_141691.1 coordinate 238,247,881, forward strand.
TGCTTTGATGAAGTGAAAAGGGGCTCACCAGGGGAGAGGCTATCTGCCGGAGAGGGATCTGCTACTCAGGAATGCCAGAGCAGGGGGTGTAAAGCATGAAGCTTTGAAGGAGGAACATGACAGGCAGGGAATGCCGGATCTGCCTACCCCGATCCTCTCTGATCCCCTCTAATCCAGCCAGAGAGCAGGCTTAAGGAAGGTATCAAGAGATGTTAGGAGGAGGAGTGCTATGGAAATGAGCCACACTGAAGTTTGGTTTAGCTATTTCTTGTTCCTCTGCTGAGATTTCAGCCATCATGAATTTTGGAGGAATAGTGCATCCTGGGACAAGACTATGCCACACTTTGAAGGAAGCTTGGGGTGTTGCCTTGCACCTCATTGGACAGGAGTGCTCTCCTGCTTGGCTCCAGAGAACACCAAATAAATATGTGAGAGTTGCACAGCTTCTCAGATCTGCTTCTTGAAACTAAGAGAAGAAGAAGGACTTCAATGCTGGAAAATTGATTTGCACCACCAAGGCCTGCCTTCTGACTGACTGAGCCTGCTGCACAATCTGGAACTACAGCCCTGTGGCGGAACCTTTTTCCAAAAGGATTAAAGAGTGTACTCCCTGCAAGCTACAGGTTAACAGAGCTCCTCTGCATCAACTCCACCAAGAGTCCCCTGTCTGGAGTTCCTCCAGTGGACTTGTTGCGAGGATTCTGCTCATGCACAAAAATATGCAGAGGAAACCAGGAGCTCAATGAATTGCTGTGTACCAAAAAACTCACATCAGTACCCAGAACCCCTATCTAAATCCTTCTCCGTACTACAGTGAAGCTACCAATGATTAGACTTAGGGTACTTTTAGGAATGGTGGGAATCAAGAACACTCTCTCGTTTTTATTCTCATACCAGTCCAGAGCATGAGTAATCAGAGACACAGAAAAGTTTAAAATATTTATTTTTACATACGTGCTCTAAGATGCAGTATTTGGCTAACATAAGCAGGCATATGATTAGAAATAAAACAATCAGCATTTTTACAATTCCATAAAACACAAAGGGAGAATTCATGTTACAATGATAGTGGAAACAGGTTGTATAGCACCTTGTGAACCACCCTCCCCTGCTAGGAGATAGGTTTTAAAATAATAGAAGGTCTCTTAGGTTTAAAAGGGGAACCCCATACCTCCAAGATCAGCTGAAGTGAATCACATCACAGGATCAGCAACGCTCTCTTTCTGGAAAGGTTCAATCTCCAAGTGCTCTAATCATGCATGCAGTGCAATATTAAAGGTACTCTAATTTCAGGTAGCTGCAGCTGTCTGCATGTTGTGTCTAGAGCATGGGGAGATCAAACTGAATCAACATCATACATTGTTATTATGACCTTGAAAACTTCTGCATACAGTGTAGAGACTAAGGTTGCGGTGTAAGTCTAGGGATGTGGAAAACAGACTGTTCTCATGTGCAGAAAAGTAAGCAGCATAACTTACAACAACAGTTACATGTAGTGTTGTGTGCAAAGGCGGCAAAGTGGCAAAATGGCGTTTAAACTTCTAATACGCTTATGCTAACATAGCAATGTGTGCAAGTAGACCCCTGTCTTCACTACAAACATTTAAGGGTTTTGGCCTGGTGCATTGTGGGAATTATGGTCACAAACTTCCAAGGACCATCTTGGAGCTTCCTGATCCTTGGATTGTGTTTTGGACACTTTGGAGCATGTTAGAAATGGGAGTCTCTAGTTGGCAGGTTGTTATCCTGTCCAAGTAGGCACCGTTCTTCCTAGTCAGGAGGAGCCTTTCTTTGTGTGTCTAGCAGCCTGTGAGGACTCTGGTCGCTATTTACGGACTTTCCACGCCACCACTACCCACGCCGCCGCTCCGGGACTACATTTCCCGGCAGCCTCTGCGGCGGCGCATACCAGTGACACGCCACCAGCGCCAGGAGGCGCATTTAGCAGCGCGCACCTCGTGGAATGGGGGGAGCCTTTCTTTGTGTGTAGAGCAGCCTGTGAAGACTCTGGGGGCTATTTACGGACTTCACCGCCACCGGACACCACCACTACCCGCGCCGCTGCTCCGGGACAGCATTTCCCGGCAGCCACTGCGGCGGCGCGTACCAGTGACATGCCACCAGCACCAGGAGGCGCATTTAGCAGCGAGCACGTCGGTGGAGCGGGGGGAGCCTTTCTTTGTGTGTAGAGCAGCTTCCTGTGAAGACCCTGGGGGCTATTTACAGACTTCACCGCCACCGGACGCCACCACTACCCGCCCCGCAGCTCCGGGACTACATTTCCCGGCAGCCTCTGCGGAGGCGCGTACCAGTGACACGCCACCAGCGCCAGGAGGCGCATTTAGCAGCGCGCACCTCAGTGGAGCGGGGGGAGCACGGGACGAGCCGGGCTAAGCCCAGGCCAAGGGCGGGCCCGTTCTAGCCCGTTACAGACCGGAAGAGACCGGACCGGGCACACTCTCTAAAGCCCACTGTAAACTGTGAGCATCGATAGCCCCTGTCCTTACCCCCAGTCTATATGGCGGCCCATAGGGGTATGAAACCCACAACACCAGGGCATGTAGCTGGCACATTGGATCAATTCATAAGGAGGGCCTCATCAGTGTTGGAACGAAAGATTGTCATGGCGGAACGCCAGATGTCACAGGATCATGTGTTTCTGAGGAGATCTTCTCTGGGTCCTCTGGCCCAAGCGCGATCCCTAGGGCCCCTCCTACAAATAACCGAAGTAGAAGGGTCCTCCGGGAACATAAGCACTCCCTCTAGTAATGTATTGAGTACAGAGGATTTGAGTAAACAACCTTTTTAGCTGTGCGGGTATCCCACAAGGCGACCGTACATTCAGAACGATCCACAACCCCTCCTGATCTCAGTACTATAAACGAAGGCGCAGTCCCCAAACAGAAATGGGCGGGTGCACCACTTCGGGGGAGAAAACCAAAACAGTCCAAACACAACAACTGCACTGAATTACTAATAGTAGAGCAAGACGAGCCTAGTGAGTCTCCGGTCGCTCCAGCGAGCCCTTCTGAGGCTCGAACTGACTCTGCACCCCTAAGCATTTCTAATGCAGATTCGCTGGTTGGAAAACTGAGTTCGGTCCCATCTACATTTATATAGCCCTTGGAGCAAAGATTAAAATTCATTGAAAAAAAGTTGGCGAAAATGGGGGACTTACTTGTGAGAAATATGGACTATGTAAAAGAACTTTCTGCTATTAAAGCCCAAGTACAAGTACCATCAGCTGCCGTGGAGGGTCCGCCACCACACGTTAAGCCCTTAATCTCTTGCCCTTCCAATCCACTGTCTGCGACCAACGCACAACGACCCAGTGTACGTCCAAGCCATACTTTGCCCATATCTGTTGGTAAAGTGCCATTCCCAAGAACAACAAAGCCAAAATCACCGGGCAGAGCCCCCATAAATCGATCTAGGGAGAATCATTGTTCCTTGGATTTACCACGCATCGACTTACCTCCTGAGAGTGCTCCCTATGTGGTCATCCTTACTGGGGTCCCTAAGCTGGCCAACAACAGACTAGAATCATTTACGGAACTTAAAAACAAATCAATCCACTGGCTGAATACACACAGACCCTTGCCAAGTAGTGTTCAAAGCAAGATTTTGTTTGTTAGAAGAGTAGGGTGGGTGGGTCCTAAACCGGAAGACATGGTTGGGGATTGTGTTGTTATAAACTTTCAGAACAGCCGGGTAATTGATTATGTGTGCAGTAGCCGTTTCAATAGTTCAGCCACAACTATTAAAACGCTAAAGCTAAGATACTTCTATCCATCAGCCAACTCTCCCCATTCCTATGACACCGGGATTTTTGATAAATGGTATCCACAAGAAGATACCTGGTACCATGAAGAGGGAATGTGGGGATGGAGGGGGAGTGATGATGTCTTGGGTTTCCCAGTCAATAATAGGTTCAGCTTACTGGACCAGGTAGACTGACCACAAATGCCCCCCTTCTTCCAAACACCGACCCTTTCAGCAGACTATAAGATGGAAAGACCTGGGGGCGGGGTGGTAGGGTTTTTGGATCCCCCACCCACCATGGAAGAATGCTTCCATGATGGGGGAAAATTGCCCCCAGCCAAAATGGAGACCGGAGTTACTCTTTTAAGATCCAAAATGCCACACTCCCTGTCCAAAGCTCATCTTTACATCTAGATTTAGTCCAACACGCGCCCAGCACTTTAGCGGGGGGATCTAATACCCAGGGTCATCGGGTTAATACGGCATCCAGACCGACGCCCTCAAACGGATCCTAAAAATGTTATCCTGGAATATAGCGGGACTCGCTGCCAACTTAGAAATCCCTGATTGGTGTGCATTTGTAGATCTCCATGGGATCTGCCTATTCCAGGAAACTTGGGCTCTTAATCCTATACATAGAATGGGATATGTTACCTATATGGAGCCAGCTATAAAGGGCCCAAGAGGTAGGCCATCGGGGGGGTTGTGCATAAGGAAGGGGTTCACGCTGAAACGAATTGATACCAAAAGTCCTGATCTGACATGTATCCTTATGTCCCACATTAAAACACCAAAACTAGCACTTATTAATATCTATTCGCGGCCAGCCCGTTCGGGAGGAACTTCCCAGACTCTAGACTCTCTGACCACCCTATTACATTCTCTTCCAGGTGATATTGCCCTGCTGATTGGTGGAGACTTTAACTGCCACTTCGAACCACTTAATGGTGTTTCCCAGATTACAACAGAAGAAGACGAAACTTGGCTAGTCCCGCCCCCAAACATCTTCCCAGCAAAATATTGGTCAGCCCTGGTAATTCAGCTAACTTCCCTCACCTATTCCTTTTCTATCAGAGCTTGTAATGGGCGATTTAAGGGGGACAGTCCTGGGTAGCCAACTTACAGTGGATTGGGGCACACATCTGTAATTAATTACTTTATGGTTAGTATGGCATTGTGGCCTAGAGTCCTCAACTTTCAAATAACGAGCCGTACGGAAATCGACCACAATCCCCTTTCCGTAGAGATGGACTTTCACGTGGCCAATGAGGGCCAAGATCGGGAAACCCCCTCAAGCAGTGATATTAGAATAATTCAAGGAGGGAGGAGAATTCGATGGGCAACTATGAAGATGTCCACCGAAAATATGGCCAAAATGTACTTGAGTTTAATTCCCCTGCTAGAAATGGCAAAATTAACCGTTGATATCCCCTCTGAAAATGGTGTAGGAAGCGACCTTTCTCGAATTCATAAGAATCTAACTACAGTATTGGCAGATTGTTTTTATAAAACATCCCCCAACAAGCCTAGAACGCAGGGTGAAAGAAAGCCCTGGTTCAATAGGGGCTGCAGGGACGCGAAGTGTGCACTGCTTATGGCACTCAAACAAGGTAATAAGGTATCTGTAACGGAAGCCAGACAGGCATACGAGTGGGAAGTAGAACGTTGGCACGCCATCAGATCTGCACTCGTGGCAAAAGATCCAACGACCTTCTGGAATCTCGTTCATACCGAGAAACCAGAAGGCAAATCCACGATTGACCTAAACACAAACATCCACGAAGAATCCTGGTCCCTACATTTTAAAGAGCTCTATTCTAACCCCCTTACATCGAGAAGTGAGGCCCCTCCAAGCCTTCTGACCCCGGATACTATGTGGTGCATACCTCCCTTGGTGGAGAAGTGTGGCTCACTGGATAGAGGAGGCAGACCTGGAAGCAAAGGTCAGCCCGGGACCAGGGTTCAATTCCCGGCTCGGCGGGGTCTTGAGTCCTAAAATGTCCATGGACTCGACAATTCTCGCTCCGGTGCCTACTCAATTCAAGGGTTCACTCTCTGCGACTCTGGGCAATAGCTTGCTTAATCTCCACAACAGCCCCTCGCGGCGGGATGCCTGGCTTTCACCTTGCGGATACCCTGCCGGGATTATCTCATAGGGGAATACCAGGACGGGTTCCCCAAGCAAGCGCTTAGAAACCGCTCGGTGATTTGCGCTATATAAATTCCTGTACATTTACATTTACATTTACCCTTCTCATTGGCCGAGGTTCAAACGGCTGCATCTAGCCTGCAACCTAATAAAGCTCCGGGGCTGGATAGGATCCTGGGTGACCTTTTTAGAGATGAACCAATAGTTTGGGTCCCATACCTTTTAATATTATACAATGCAATCCTACAGGGGTTACCACTCCCATGTACTTGGTTGGGGGCGGAGATAATCCCCATCTTTAAGAAGAGTTCCCCGCTTGAACCATCTAATTATAGGCCTATAAGCCTTATTGATGTGAGCCATAAAATCTATGCTAGGCTTCTTTTACAACGTTTACAGGACTGGATCAATGATAATAATATTTTGACCACGCTTCAGGCGGGTTTTAGGACCAAAACGTCAACAACTGACCAAATATGCGAGCTCCAGGTCCTTTATTGGAAGCCCGTTGTTCTGGATGGCGGTAGCCTATACTTAACCTTGGTGGACTTGAAGTCCGCATTTGATATGGTGGACCGGAACCAGCTCTGGACCATCTTACTAGCTATGGGGGTTCCACCATACTTATGCCATCAATTCAAACACCTCCACAAAGGTACTTTTGCCAGAGTTCGCTTTAGCAAGTATGGCCAATTAACGGGCCCGTTCCCAGTTGAGAAGGGGGTGAGGCAGGGCTCTGTGCTCGCCCCAACCTTCTTTTCCCTCTTCCTCAACGGGCTTATAGAAGATCTTCTTACTATCAAAGACATCGACTCCCCAAAAGTGGCTTCCCAAAGATTCCCCGCATTAATGTTTGCGGATAACACCCTGCTGCTATCAAAATCGCCAATGGGCATGCAGCGGGTGTTGAATCAGTTCATCAATTTATGTAATAAAAGAAACCTGGTGGTCAACATCAACAAGACCAAGTACATGGTATTCAACTCCAGTACCACCAATTGTCCCCACCCGACGATGGAAGGTAGACCCCTGGAAAGGGTCCCAATCTTTGACTATCTAGGTTTATCCCTGAATGACAAAATGGGGTGGGGTCCACAAATGGCCAAGGCCAATTTAAGATTATTACAAGCTGTAGGGGGGATTTTAAACGTCCAAAAAAACTGTGTGCACAAAATAGTAAGTGCCGCACCGGAAATATAGAAAGTCCAAGCTAGGTATTCATCCCTCTATGGGGCGGAACTTTGGGGGCACTTACCACCAGATGAGCTATCCATTACAGAAAACAACTTTAGCAGGCAAATTTTGACTCTGCCAAGAAACACTCTGCTAGTTCCGCTTAGGCTGGATTTGAATATTCGCCTGATTGCAGATGCCATCGGCTCACGCCCACTCCTTTATTGGAGGAGGCTATGGAGTGCTCCTGAGTTGGCGAGCTACAAGGAGGAATTAAAGCTGGTGATGGCCTCTCTAGGAGCAGGCATGGTTCCCTGGCTATCCTTTGTAAGGCAGACTCTTACCTTGATTGGGCTCGAGAATCTCTGGTCCAATCCTGAGGCCTCCTGCTCAGCTATCGCCAAGAAAACCTTGGCTCACATCCTAAAAGACTTTAATGTAAGGAAAGTACATTACTCAGCTAAACCTTCAAGTCTAACTGATCCCTTCCTGGACCATACGTCACATTATAGCTTCGAACAGGAGATAGATACCATACAAACTACTTTAGCGAAGAAGCATTATCTTCAATTTAGATATGGAACTATGCCTTTATATTTAACGACTGACAGGTGGACGGGGTTACCAAATAGAGGAGGAAACTCTTGTACACGTAACCCTCTTCTGTCCGGCCCATGGCAATATCGGGAGAAAGTGGACAATCCAGTTGTGTAACAACTTGGGTATTAAGAACTATCTCGCTTTTTTCAGGATCTTGAAATCTGATACTAATGCAGTGATAGTGGCCGCTGTAGCAAAGTTCCTGTTCTCAATGTGGTTAACACGAAGGAACCTGATCAGCTAAAACGGGTACACATATTACACTCAGTCCTATTGTAGAGACGTACGGAGTGACGGCGGGCAAGGTAAGTGCCTTTTAATTCTTTCTAATATTTAAATTAAAGTATTTAGGGAGGGCAGGAGGGAGGGAGGCCTGCGGTGCGTAGTGGGGCTACGCGGAGTGCGGAGGTGGGCGTAGTTTCTCGCCCACTTCACGTAGCTCCGCGAAGCCCCACTATGCCCACTACGCCCACGCCTAGTCGTCAGGCCCTTGAAGTCACACGTGTTGCATCGAACTCCTTGCAGTTGAAGTCAGTAGCGCTGGCATCGGGGCTGCAGTGCGAAGTGCAGCGTGCAGCATGCAGGGCCCTCAGGTCAGGGTGCAGGGTGCAGGCAGCTGTTCTGTGACATCCAGTGGCAGCTGTGAGACCAAGGCTGCAGTGCGAAGTGATGTGGTGCTCATCGTGGTGCTGGCAGGTCACAGTATAAGCAGCGTCGTTATCGTTGTGGAAGCTCTCTCATTGGCTGACGAACCAGAGTCGATGGCTCTGGCATTGGAAGGCCAAGGTTGCGGTGTGGGATGAGGGCGGTGCATTATGTAATTTACAAGCGGTGCCCTCGAACCACAGTGCAAGAAGCAAAGTCGATGTCGGCTTGGGGTGTTGTCATCAGGGTTACCAGGACAGCGGTGTTAGGTGAGGCAGTGCGGAATGTGGTGCCCACAGTTCACGTGCAAGCTGCGGCTCGGTGGCGGCAAACGCAGCGGAGATTAGACCAGGGTTGCGGTGCAAAGTGTGGCAGTGCCCTCTGCGGTGCCTTCAGGACACGGAGCCGGCAGCGTCATCCTTGACGGCATCAGGTTGCTTTTTATCTGTTGCAGCACAAAACATACATTTCCCAGTGCTGAGAGCAGATAAAGTTGAAGTCTTTGCTGTTCCTGAGACTTATTGAACAAGGGGAAAGCTCTACCACAAGCCCTTGGAGACACTCACACAAAGTAGTTGCAGAAAGTTTAGTCCAGTCCTTTCACTGCCCAAGACAGAGTCAGCCACTGCAGGGCAATACAGCAAAGCACACAGCAAGGTGGTAGTTCCTTCCTCCTCACAGCTTTACCAGCTCTTCTTCTTGGCAGTATTCATGGTCCAAAAGAGTTCTTTAAATCTGGGATCTGGGCCCCAATAGTTATGCCACATTTTCCTTTGTTCTTTTTGTGGCAGAGAGTGTCTGTGCTCAGTCCACTGTGCATCTGGAGCCCCCGCAGGACTCCTTTAATCAAATTGCACCAACGTTGCAGCTGCCTGCTATGGCGGGAAAGCTGTAAATAACCGAAGAGGCCGCCTCTCAAAAACAGCCCCCTTTTTGTAGGGGCTGCCCGCACTCTGGCGGCGCAGCCCTCCTCCTCCAGGATTGAATCTCTGGTTTTCCCCACACACTGGGGCTCTTCTGGTTCCTACTCTGGCAGGGGGAGGCACCAACGATCGGCCACAGGGAAGCCCCACTCACCAGGATAACTCTGTGGACTTTTCCTCCAGCGCCGGTCTCATCTGGGGTCCCAGGAGCCTCTTGAGGCTCCAACATCAGGACTCCTGGCCAGCTGGTAGACTGCTCGCAGAGCTCTCCTCACCTTACGGGAGCACCGCTACAGGGCAGTGCGGCCGGTCTCTCTTCCTCTAGTCTCCTGTCTTGGGACAGAGACTTCACTAGGAAACCTGCGAGGAGCTACACGGCTTCCCCTAGGCAGGGGGAAGTGGAAGTTGAGCTCACCAGGCCCCCCCCCCACAGTCAGGCACTGGTTCCTATCTGTCTTTCAGGTCGCCGTGGGCAGAGCAGCGGCTCTCAGGGTCCTCAGTACTTCTCTGTGGCGGCCTCAGACAGGGGTACGAACTAGTGAGGTGGGCTCCCGCTGTGGTTAAACAAAAAGCAGAAGCGGGGTGGGCTCCCGCTAATTAAATAAACACATAAGCGGGGTGAGCACCCACTCTTCTGAAGACTCTATAAGCGGGGTGGGCTCCGCTCAATACACGAAGAATGCAGGGTGGTTTCCCACCTCGGTAGCATCACAGGGGAATCCCTCACGCTGGGATTCCCTCTATGTCCACGTGCAGCGCAGCAACAGCCCATGCTCTCCTCTTCTTTTAGGGCAAATGTGCATGAAAGCACTCACAAGGTACTTGGGTTCTGGAAGAGTAAGTCCCAGAAGTCTGTAGGAATCCAGGGGTCCATGTTGGGCCCAGGGAGGCAGCCCACCTGGCAGGTCCTCCTGGGCCCCCAGCAGCAGCACGTCCCCGCAGGTTTTTAGATCAAGTAACGCACAACCTCATGGGGTCACAGCCCCTACTTTTATACCCATATTTCCTTTGTCTTTAGTGCAGGGCTTGGGCAAACCAGTTTCTCCTCTTCCCCTTTGTCAGGTGGGGCTCATCATCAAACACACCACAGGGGGATGGAGCCAGCATTCACTAGGGTAGGCACCACCCTTTTCAGAGTCAGGGTATTACCCCTACCACTACTCTTGCTCCAGATGTCCCATTCAGCCTAGCTCTGACTCACCCTGTCCCTCCTGGAGCCACCCCCACCTCTCAGCCCCTGTCACTCACAAGCCAGACATGCAATTCACATCAGGCAGGCAGACACAGAGCACACAGAAATGCCAACTTCTAAAAGTGGCATTTCTCCACCAGTCATCATAAATCTGTGTACACCATTGCGCAGCATTTATTTTTCACGAGTTCATACATACTACACTCGCACCTGCCGCTTGTTAGATCTGGGGGTCTCTAGTTGGCAGAGGTAGGTACCACTGTCCAAATAGGGACCCTTGCTTCTAGTCAGGGTAAGGAGGATACACTCTTTAGATAACCCCTGCTCACCCCCTTGGTAGCTTGGCACGAGCAGTCAGGCTTATCAAAGGCAATGTCTAAAGTATTTGTACCAACACTCACAGTAACACAGTGAAAACACCACAAATGGACTCCACAACAGTTTAGAAAAATAGAAGCATTTCATCTAAACTAAACAAGACCAAAACAACACAAATCCAACATACACAGTTCTAGGATATAATTTCAAAAGAGTTCTTAAGGTTGCGTTAAAATAATCCACAGTTGTGTCATGTTTTAGCCAACAGTACCTTTAGATGCGACAAAAGTTCCTAGTGAAAGCTGCATTGTGACAACCCAGCTGGACGCAGCGGGCGTGCTGCGATGACTCCAGTCTGTATGGGGAGGGATGCGATACCTTGTGTGGAGTTTTTTTATTGTAACTCTTTTTATTAACAATAAAACAATAACAAACAAGGCAATAAGAGGCATACAGTTGGATACGTGTTCAAGAAGGGGAGAAAGCGCCTTACAATATAATACAAATCATCAGTACAGGAAAAGGTATGGGGAGGGGAGCAGGGGGGAAACAGAGCCACAGTACCTTAGGACTAGATAGTACTAGGAATGTCGGGTCAGGGGGAAAGAGGAACATCCAGAATATCAGTGAGGGGAGGTGAACACACATCACCTCGGTACACGTTCCACTGACCCCAAATTTTACCCCACTTCCTCGGTCTGCCGCGTGCCACATACACCATTTTCTCCCGAAACATACACCAATCCTTGTTATCCTTCCATGCCAAAACCGTGGGCGGCCTCTGGGACCCTCACAACTGTGCTATATCTCTCTTGGCGACCATATTCCCCACGGTCGCCCACCGAGTCTGTGCCACATCATAATCAGTCGGTTCCCAAACATTTAGCAAGCAACGCCTGGCTCCGGGTAGCAGTGTAACACCCGTGACCTCCGCCTTCACTGCATGCACTCGATTCCAAAACACTACTACCTCCGGGCATTCCCAAATTATGTGGAGGAAAGTACCAATTAAGCCGCACCCACGCTTACACAACCCATCCACAGAATAATCCTCACAAATCAAGCGAGGGCCAGTCACATAGATCCGATGCAGGATCTTAAGCTGCACGAGTCGAATACGGGATGGAATCGCGGCCTCCTTGGGTGAGGATATCGCGGATTGCCAGTGCTCATCATCTAATTCTAAACCGTCACTGGTCCAAATCTCTCTGAGGTGTATCAAAAGGTCAGCACGGTCGTTAATCAATTTTTTATATATCAACGAAATAGTGCTGTCTGGAACATATCTGTCAAGCACCAGATCTTCGAGTGGGGATGATTCCGTGATAGCAACACCTGCCGGAAAAACCGAATTCAACGCATGGCAGACCTGTATATAACGGAAGAACTCCTTGTCATTAAGTTCGTATTCTACCTTCAACTCCTCGAAGGTCTTAATCCTATCTTTGGCCAAGAGGTCACATACCTTGCTGATACTGATCCTATCCCACTTCTCAAAGCCTTTCGTCCTCCACAGGCTACCCAGTTTTTCAGACGCATAAAGCGGAGTCGCCCAGGTCAATTTGTCCGTCCATCCCATTGCCGCATTCGCACAATGCCACACTCACACTGCTATCTTAGTGGGTCCCAACAATTTCCCTCCCGCCGATTTGGAATAAAGCGCCCTGTTATAATCTCCACCCGGTAACTGCTACTTATGCCATATTATCTCAAACGCGGGGTTCAACGCAGGATCATACATTCCATGATTAATCGCTCCCAGCTGGGAGGCCCAGTAGTATCGCTTGATATCGGGAAGTGTGATATCGCCGTCGTACCAGGGAAGCGTCAGTTTGGCGAGGGCGATACGCGGACACCCACCCCATATCAACCGCCTCTGCAGACTCTCCACCTCCCGGAAGTAGCCCGCCGGAATGACATCAAACGTGTTCTGAAGCGCGTACAAAAACCGTGCCAAAGACATCATTTTAAAAAGAGCAACACGCCCTAGGGGGGACAATGGCAGTCCGCACCAGGCCGCAACGTCAGATTTTAACCGATGGAGTGGAGTAAGCAGATTACGTTCATAACGGACAACGGGATCCAGTGTGATAAAGACCCCCAAATACTTAATTCCCATCTGTGCCACCTGTAGGGCAGCCGCGCGGTAGAGAGGGAGTGTCACACGAGAGTACGTAAACACAGGACTTAGTCCAATTAATCACAAGGCCGGAATTCCTCCCGAACGAGTTCAGCACATCAATCAATACTATCAAAGACTTTCGAGGCGACGAGAGATACAACAGGATATCATCTGCATAGAGTGATATTCGATCTTCAAAATCTGGGGTCCACTGGATACCCTTCAGCGATGGTTCCCACCGCAGCCAAGCCACCAGGGGTTCCAAGGCGAGGGCGAAAAGAAGTGGGGACAACGGGCACCCCTGTTGCGTGCCCCTCCCCAGAACAAAGGACTTGGAAACCCGACCATTCACCACAATCTGAGCCAATGGTTCCTCGTACAGAAGTTTTACCCAGACGATGAAACCAGAACCGAAACCAAACTTTGCAAGAGCAGCCCAGAGATATGGCCATTCCACTGTATCAAAGGCCATCGTAGTATCCAAGGAAACCAAGATGGCCGGATCACGCAGCGACGCCGCTCTCGCGAGGACGCTATGTAGGCGTTGCAGGTTCAGAGCTGTATTGCGATGTGGAATGAAACCAGATTGATCAGGATGGATCAGGTCACCGATTACCTTTATCAAGCAGTTTGCCAATAATTTTGCTAGGATCTTGGGCTCCGCGTTCAGGAGCGATATAGGCCTATAGGATGCGCAGCGATCCCGCGGTTTCCCCTCCTTGTGGATCACCACGATGGTCGCAAGTCGTTGATCACGGGGAAGGGAGCCGATGTCTAGCGATTCCAAGAACATAGCACGAAGATACGGCTCCATTTTGTCAGGACTCAGCTTATAAAGCTCGATTGGGAGACCATTAGGGCCATAGCTTTTCCCGAGCGGACGGATCGAATAGCAATTGCCACCTCCTCAACTGAAAAGGCCGCGTCCATCAAATCTCTATCTGAGTCCGATAGGCGAGGCAACGCAATGTCCCTTAACAGCAGATGGGAGTCTTCCTCTGATCTATCGGAGACTGGGGAGTATACATTTCGAAAATGTTCCGCAAAACACTCCACAATCTCAACCGGGTCAGTCACGCGCACTCCATCCGCTCTCTCAACCACAGGAACTACACGACTCGCCCTCTCCTTTCTATCTAGCCAAGCGATCATCTTCCCTGCCTTGTCACCCACAACGTACAGCCGTCCCTGCTGCTCTCTACTCGTAACTCTAGCAGCATCTGGGCTGTATAATCAAGTTGTTTGAGACTAAGGACATGAACCTTATCATGAGTGATACCCAACTCCAAATCCCCTTCCATCTCAGCTATTTCGGTCTCAAGGCGGATCACCGCCTCATTTTTGCTTTTCTTGGCGGCAGCGATTAACGATAGCGCCTGCCCACGGATGACCGTCTTGAAAGCCTCCCACAATGAAACAGAAGAGGACACAGACCCCACATTCTCAGTGAAATAATGATCTAAAGACTTAACCAACTCTGCCCTGGTTTTGGGGTTACGGAGATACCAAGGGTTAATCGGAGCCACTCGACCCTCAGCACCCATCTTCATGTCCATCAAAAGCTACAGTGGGGAGTGATCCGAAACACCCCTGGCTAGGTGTCTAACTTTCCTAACCGAAGAGGCCTGTGCCGCCGGCATCAAAACATAGTCAAGCCTAGAGAGGCTACCGTGAGCGCCAGAGTGAAAGGTGTATTGCGCCTGTCCCGGATGCAGTAGCCTCCAACAGTCTACCAGCCCCAGCATCTCCAAAAATTCACCCAACCAAGACTGTGATCTCGTGAGGTCCCTGGGGGGGGCAGCGGTCCTCCCTACCGGAAACGACAGAATTAAAATCTCCGCCCATAACCAGAATGCCCTCAGGGAGCCCCAAGACCACCCTCTCCAGATCAGCAAAGGTCGTAGTCTGCAGCCCAGGTGGAACATATACAGAGAGCAGTGAGACAGTCTTTCCCTCCCACCTACCAGTGAGCACAGCATAGTGTCCCCTATCATCAAGGATTATGTCGTCTACCTCCAGGGGGAGGGAATTCCTGACTAGGATACCCACCCCTCTAGATCCAGTGGTGAATCCAGAGTGTGCAATTAGATGATATCCTCGCCGATTCATAGCATGGCATGTGTTGCCAATCAGATGTGTCTCTTGCAGTAAAACTACGTCCGGGGAGAGGCGTCTCAATAGTTGCAGCACAACCCCACGTTTTATCCTATCCCCAAACCCATTGACATTCCAGCATAATAACTTCAACCCCCTACCCCCCATCCCAGAAGCAAGTGCAGAATCCACCCCATAGCGAACACAACACCCAGGTCAAGATGTAAGATAATGCGTTGCCTTGAAACTAAATGAAACAGACCCAAACCCCCCCCACCCCCCAACAAAACCCAGAAACACACCCCTCCACCCTGCACCCCTGCGATAGACTCAAGAGCCACCCCAACTTGCAGTGTGCCTGTCGCCCTAATATAAAACTAGTCTACAAAAAGAAACCCGGAGGAGGAAGAGTCCCACCCCCCCCTCGCCACCTCTGGGTATAACACCATAGTATCGCAGATACAAAAGTCATCAAACCACAGCTGCCAGTTCTTTACACTGTCCGTAAACCAGCTACCACTTCTCATTCTTGTTCCGACGGGGCACCTTCAGCTCCCTCAGCTCCTCCAGAATGTTCCGAGCGATCACGCTGCGCAGACAACGTATCAAGCCAGTCACTCACGCTCTCAGGGCGGTCAAAGAAGAACGTCCGATCATTGTGTTCAATACGTAGCCGAGTTAGAAAAAGCATCGCGTATTTCATAACCATGTCTCTCAGTCGCCGCTTCACCCCCTGGACCCCCATCCTTTGTTTCTGAACGAACTGGGTGAAGTCAGGGTAGAAGCTCACCGTAGAGTTTTCAAACTTCGTGGGGCCGCCCACTCGTGATGCCTGCAGGATAGCGTCTCTATCTCTAAAGTTGAAAATTCCGGCGATTATAGGCCGCGGCGGGGCACCCAGTTTCGGCTTCCCACCCAGCATTCTGTGTGCACGTTCCACCACGAAAAAGTTGCTCAGGCCTTTGGGGGCGAGATGGTTTAAGAGGAGATCCTCCATGAAGAGATCCACAGTTAACTCTTCTGATTTTTCAGGGACCCCAATGATACGGACATTATTGCTTCTAGCCCGACTTTCAAAATCCTCCAGTCGGCGAGCAAAGAGATCATTGGAGAATCGTAGATCGTGAACCTCCGTCTGTAAATCGGACACATCGTTCGTAAGACTGGAGGTCTTCAAATCTAAGGATTTGACCTTTTCATTAGTTTTTGATAGGTCTGTCCTGATCAGGTTGACATCAATTGCCACAGTGTCAAGCTTTAGCGCCAGAGCCTCATATTGTTTACTCAACCGCTCCTGAGGTGAAAAGCCGGGAGTTTCTACAGCCATCATTTTTACTCAACCGCTCCTGAGGCAAAAAGCCGGGAGTTTCTACAGCCATCATTTTTTAAAATATTAGTGTAATACTTGTGTTTTTAATCGTACTTACTTCACGGGCGCCTGCCACTGCAGCCATTGACACCCCGCCCAGCTGATCACACGCTGTCGCGGGTGAGTGTCGATTAACTCCTGCCGCCATCCCGGGCCCAGTTGACACGCCCACTCGCGCTGGCCACGCCCCCTTTCACTGGCATTTAAACGCGCACTGACCGATAGCGCTGCGTTTACTCAACCACTCCTGAGGCGAAAAGCCGGGAGTTTCTACAGCCATCATTTTTTTAAAATATTAGTGTAATACTTGTGTTTTTAATCGTACTTACTTCACGGGTGCCTGCCACTGCAGCCATTGACACCCTGCCCAGCTGATCACACGCTGTCGCGGGTGAGTGTCGATTAACTCCTGCTGCCATCCCGGGCCCAGTTGACACGCCCACTCGCGCTGGCCACGCCCCCTTTCACTGGCATTTAAACGCGCGCTGACCGATAGCGCTGCGTTTACTCAACCGCTCCTGAGGCGAAAAGCCGGGAGTTTCTACAGCCATCATTTTTTAAAATATTAGTGTAATACTTGTGTTTTTAATCGTACTTACTTCAAGGGCGCCTGCCACTGCAGCCATTGACACCCCGCCCAGCTGATCACACGCTGTCGCGGGTGAGTGTCGATTAACTCCTGCTGCCATCCCGGGCCCAGTTGACACGCCCACTCGCGCTGGCCACGCCCCCTTTCACTGGCATTTAAACGCGCGCCTACCGATAGCGCTGCGTTTACTCAACCGCTCCTGAGGCGAAAAGCCGGGAGTTTCTACAGCCATCATTTTTTAAAATATTAGTGTAATACTTGTGTAATACTTGCGCTTTTAATCGTACTTACTTCACGGGCGCCTGCCACTGCAGCCATTGACACCCCGCCCAGCTGATCACACGCTGTCGCGGGTGAGTGTCGATTAACTCCTGCCGCCATCCCGGGCCCAGTTGACACGCCCACTCGCGCTGGCCACGCCCCCCTTTATCACCTCCCCTTCTTCCTCCATATAAAATGTGTGTTCACCAGAAGCGCAGCGGACGAGCGCAGCGGGCGCGACGATTGCGCGCCGAAGGCGCGCTTGAGGCAAGCTCGTCTGCGCTCGTCCGCGCCAAGGCTGGGCCAGGGGCCATTCCCCCTGCCTCTGATGTGCCACACACTGCTCATAAATCGAACACATACAAATATACCGCTGAACAACTCTGACAATTGAGCACCTCAGCAGATCTGCCTCATCCTTTACCACATCTGCTATACACCAATCCTATCATAGGACCTCACAAATGTCCTACATGCTTAGCCTCTACCCTCTCCACCTCTCCCACTCCCCAGGTCTTAGCAGCGCTTATCAATGCACGCTCTGTCCCTAAGCATAAAACCGAAATCTTAGATTTCATCGAGTCACACAACCTAGACCTTCTGTTTATTACTGAAACCTGGGGTGATGACTCCTCAGGTCCAGATTTTAAAGCAGATACCCCAGAAAATTACTGCGTATGCAGGTTAGATAGAATCAAAAGAAAGGGAGGGGGAATAGCCATTATCTATAAGAACCACCTTAAAGTCAAAATTACAGATGCTAATTATAGTGAGTGTGAGGCTTTCTCTTTTACCATCAGCCTCTCCGGTAAACAATCTTTCATAGGCATGCTTCTCTATCTCAGCAGGAGCGCCACATTTTACCATACTGGGAGACTTCAATTTCCAGCTTGAAGCCATCTGTGACCCTGATACCGCGGTACTAATTAACGATCTTGCAGCCGCCGGCCTACAGAAATTGTCAATCAGCCCACCCATAAAGCCGGACACACCCTAGATGGGTTATTTACCAGTAACCCCTACATTCTGGTCTCCAAGGTGATCCCTCTTATATGGACCGATCACTCAGCAGTATGCTTTTCCATAAAACTGAATTCCTTTTCACTTTCCCCTACTTCTCCTTCTTCTTTTACTGTTAGAGACTGGAAAAATATTAATCCTCCTCACCTTGCTGCTTTGCTGCTTGACAGCATTACTACTACCGAACAGGACCCTTCACTGGCCTCCACTAACTATCTTAACAGCCTAAATACGGCTTGTCTCAACCTAGCTCCCCTCAAAACCTCCCATCGTAGCAGAAAACTCCCCTTGGTTCTCGGAATCCCTTCGACTGCAGAGACAGCACTGCAGAAACTTGGAAAGACACTGGCGCCGCTATTATAATCCTACGGACAAAACTGCGTACAAAAGCGCCCTTTCCAAATATAAAGATCTTATAACCATCGAAAAAACACTTTATTTTACCTCCCAAATCAACCAGGCAAAAAACTCATCTAAAAAATTGTTCCAGGTGGTCACCCACCGCTCCAACATCCATCTGTAACGCTATGTTCACAACGGGCACCTACCCTTCAGTCTGGAAGGAGGCTATCATTAAGCCACTTCTTAAAAAACCTACTCTCGATCCCCTTCTCTCTGCTAGTTACCGACCCATTGCATGTCTCCCGTTCCCAGCCAAAGTCTTTGAAAAAACAATGAACATTCAACTATCAAAATTTATAGACAATAATAATCTACTGGACGATACCCAATTTGAGTTTAGACAGGGTCATGGAACAGAGACTGCGTTATTAAAAGCTGCAGATGAAATAAGGATGACATTGGACAAAGGAGGAGCAGCGGTATTAATACTATTAGATCTCTCTGCAGCCTTCAACACGGTCGATCATGCTATCTTGATCGACCGTGTCTCAGCTATAGGAATTAAGAACAAAGGGAAATAACTTCTCGCATCCTTCCTAGCTGACCGTCCACAAACAGTAATATTGGGCCATTTCACCTCCCACACCTTCACTCTTCCATGTGGCGTCCCACATGGCTCCTCGCTAAGTCCGACACTGTTTAACATTTATGTTTCGGACTTAGCGAGGGTAATAAAATCTTACGGAATTGCCCTCACAACTTACGCTGACGATACACAACTGGTGCTATCTGTACATAGCGATGGCACTTCAGTTGCTGAAAATTTCCAAGAGGGAATGCGGGCTATCAGTTCCTGGATGTCATCAAACTGTCTCAAATTAAACTCTGACAAAACAGAGGGAAACTGGAACCTGCCTGGTCCCCTCAATGGTGGCCACCGGAGATGGGAGCTCCACCCCAACCAGTCACTAAGGTTTGCAACCTGGGAGTTATATTTGATGATAAAATGACCTTTCATCATCACGTCGACTCCGTGGTCTCTTCACCTTTTTTTATCCTGAAAAGGATCAAAAACCTATTGCCATACCTTCCCTCCTCAGCCGGCAAAACTCTAATCAGCACTTTGGTCTTTTCCAAAATAGATTACTGTAATGCTCTCCTTCTAAATGCCCAGGAAAAAGTCATGAACAGACTGCAGCTGGTCCAGAACGCTTCTGCTAGAATCTTACTGGGAGTTCCCAAGTTCACATCCATTTCCCCATATATCTGGCAACTCCACTGGCTCCCAGTCAGGAGCCGGACAAAATTCAAGGCACTTTGCATTGCCTATAAAGCAGTCAACAACTTGGGCCCACAGTTCCTTAGAAGAGCCCTCTGTCCCCTGGTACATTCCAAACTCTTCGCTCCTCCTCTGCTCACTTGCTTAAAGTCCCGCGAACAAAGAAGGCCAACTGGGGTGACATGTGCTTCACAGTTTCCACGGCCAAACTTTGGAACACACTGCCTCTTCACATTAAAACTGCCCCTACTCTCATCAGCTTTAGGAAAAAATTAAAAACCTGGCTCTTTACACTATAATTTACCTGCTGTAGCTACGGTTCTGTATTCTGAGCGCCGAGACACCTCCGGGTAGTTGTGCGCTTTAAAAATTGCATAAACATAAACATAAACATTGTTGGCCAATGGAGGTCTTCATACTAGCTATGGCGTCCATGACATCACGCAGGGTCAAATCATCCATCGCAGCTGAGGCGTCACCTGCATCTTCCAGAGACCTACTCACACCACTGGGGGACCCTTTAGGATGTGTATAGCGATCCATAATGTTCGATTGAATAGGTCCCCCGGTGAATGGTCTTGGTCTTTCGTTTCTCGCTATCAGGCTTGCCCACCATATTGGATGCTGCGCCCCAGAGGGGCCTTTGAGACCTGGTAAAAATGACTCCTCACGATTCACCTACGGGGATCTCCAAATGCGAGTCCCAGCAGGATATCCAGGAACACTCTGCAGTTGGCACACAGTGAAGTTGCAAAGTCAGGTTCCCGGGCTGCAGAGCGGCGCCGAAATAGGAGGAAGAAGAGGGACCAAAAACGAAACTGAAAGTTAACTCTAAGGTCGTGAGCAGGACCCCGTAGGCCGTTGTTGTTCAACTACCACCTGGGCACCACAGTGATTCCAGCCCCGGGCAGTTCCATTGAGCAGGCCACAAAAGTTCAGAGTGTCGTAGTTGCGGTTCCCGGAGTCCAAATCGATTTCTGAAAACAGCTATTAGATCAGCTGGGTTGTGTTTTCAATAACCCGTCGTCGTAGTCAGGATAAAATTCAGGATAGATGCGGGAGGTAGCGAGGGTCTTGAGAGCCCTGTGCTCAAGCGGCCATCTTGGTTGCGCGCGAAGCTCCTCCCTTGCGATACCTTGTGTGGATTCCGGTGCGCAGGTTTCGTAGGAAGTGTCTCGCAAAGGTACGATGCGGCGATCTTCAGGACGCCGACGATCTCAGGTGCGGCAACGATGCGCAGCGCAACGTCGATCTTCTCCTTTAGCGGCCCCTCGATGCGATGGCTCTGTGATGATTCTCACAGCGACATGATGCAGCCCGCAAGCAGACGTGCGACGATCTCACCCAGTGGTGACAGGCTGAGATGGTACTTTTCCCGTACCGGAGCAATGCGTTCGGCAAGAGAAGGATGCGTCAGTTCTTGCAGCGGCAACAGGCGCTGCGACGATCTCGATCTTCGCGGCGGCAGGAATTTCCCCGCACTGACGGGCATGCGCTCCGGAAGCGAGCGATGCGTGAAACTTTGCAGAAAGTCTTTAGTATCTTCTTTTCCAGCTTACCAAACACAGGTACAACTTCCAGAGGCACCACAACTGGTCCAATCACTTTAAGAAGGACAGTACTCTCTCAGTAGACTTCTGGGAAGCTGGGGGTAAAGTCCTTTTGTTCCTGGAACTTCTTAACAGGGAGCCAGCTCAACTCAGGCCCTTGGAGATCTCTTCAAGCAAGGGGACAAAGCACAAAGCAAAGTTCTTCCCCTTTCTTTGGCAGCAAGCAACTGCTAGTCAGCCCACAAACACACAGCAGGACAGTCCTTCTTCTTCAGTCTTCTTTCTCCTTGGCATAGGTGCCTTCTAGATTTCAGGATTATCTAATTTTCTGTAGTCTGGGGTCCTGTACTTATACCCCTAAAAGTCTTTGTTCCTTTTGTGCTGTAGGGCTCTGAGACCGGGTCTGAACCAGTTCTGGGTGTTCCTTGAGCACTTTGTTTTCCTGGCCTCTCCTTTCCTTTCAGAGAGAGGGGTAGGGTCGTCAGCCGCCCAGCAGGAGGTGGAACCAGCATTGTGGAAGGCAAGCACAGCCCTATTCAGGCCCAGGTGCTACCCCCTCCCACCACTCTAGATGCAGATGGAGCTATTCAGCCCAGGGATGGCCCAATCAGCCTCTGGGAGTCACCCAGCCCCTGTCACTCACAAACCAGACAGTCAATTCACAAACAGGTCAAGGTACACAGAAAGGTCAGACAAGAGAACAGCCACTTTCTAAAATGTGCTGTTTTCAAACACAGGATGTTAAAACCACCTTTCCTAAAAGATGTGTTATTAAATTCTGATTCGGGGATACCAGACTTTTATGTTCCATCTTGCTCCTATGGAAAGATATGCAGGTAACCACTGTAGCCAGCATTCCCCATGATAGCCTATGGGTAAGATAGTGAAAAACGAAAATGGCTGTAATTCACTACCAGAGCATGTCACCTGCACTAGTACATGCTCTACCTTTCACATACACTGCACCCTGCCCAAGGGGGTACCTTGGGCCTTCCATAAGGGTGTTAAATGTGTACAGAAAGGGAAGGGTTAGGCCTGGCCAGTGTGGACACTGGCCAGGTGGACATGGTAGTTCACAGACTGCACACAGGCCCTGCGGTGGCAGGCCTGAGACATTATTTTAGGGCAACTCATGTGGGTGGCACAAACAATGCTGCAGGCCCACTAGTAGCATTTGGATCACCAGCCCTGGCACACTCAGTGCACTTTACTAGGGACTTCTTGGTGATACAAACATGCCAATCGTGGAAAACCAATTACAATAACAATTTAGACAGAGAGCATATGCACTTTAGCACTGATCAGAAGTGGTATCGTGCCCAGAGTCCTATTGCCAACAACCACAGGTCAGGAAAAATAAAGGAGGAAGAAGCAAAAAGTTTGGGGATAACCCTGCAAAAAGGGTAAATTTCCAACACCGTTCCTCTCATACCAGGAATTACCACGGACACACTTATCCCCAATGCATTCCTATGGGAGGCAGGACAATCTCACCACACGCACAGAGAGCACACGCACTTTACACTGGCCCACAGTGCTAAAGTGCTCAGAGGCTTAAAATCACCAACACCAGGTTACAGAAAAAGGCTAGTAGAATGCAAAAGGTTTTGGGGTGAACCTGCCAAAAGGGCCAACAGCTCCAGAAGTGTTTTTTGAGTGTGAAGGTTCAATTTTGATTGGGGATTCTCACTTAGTGTATCCAAGCAGGGCTCTCACAGCCAAGCTACCAAGAGTTGAGCATGGGAATAATTTATTGAGACCTATTCTGGACACTAGACTGTGTTGGTGGCCTTATTGACAGTGGTAGATGCATATTTCCCACTACTAATAACCCACTCTTCAACAACAACACAAGGATTGCATTTAGAGTCTAACATGACTTTTAAATCTTTTTGGTGGAACCAGCTGATTATGCTGTCACCCTTACAAGAGACATAAATTTTCTCAGCAGCCAACCGTCCCATGTATTTAAGCTCACCGATGAAATACCCCAGTAACTTGATGGGTTAACTCCATACACTAGAGGACTAATATTAGGTCAATGTGATCTTTCCACCTGAATGAAACAACATCTCATATGTGACCATTCACCTTAATTCCATCAACTGATCCTTTTACCTTCTGTTGTTCCAATTGAAGCACCACATCCTCACAATGCAGTTTATCATACTTGTGATCATTGTCTTCATCTAGTACAGCTTTGTTTACTTTCTTACTTTTTGTTTTACTTTGGGATCTGCTGCTTTTGGCGAAGTGTCCTATTTTACTCCAACCTCAACACTTTGCCAAAATTGCAGTACAACGTTTATCCTTTGCTAAATGACCCAATGTACCACACCTAAAACATTTACCACTAAATGTTTTTTTACCACTGGTAGTGTCTATCTGATTATTCTGCACCTTACTCACAGTGTGCATTTTCTCCAGTGAAGTAACACTGTTCTCCTTAATTACCTCTACACAGGCTAAAGAGTGTCCAATTTTGTTTTTTAATTACTATCACCTCATCTAGCTTAGGGTCATCCTTCTGCCACAATTCATCTCAAACCTTTTCAATATTGCATCCCAACTTAAATTGATCACTGATGTGCTTCTTTAAATTATCATCGAACTTTCACATTGCTCCCAATTTACTCAGGCTAGCAACATCATTCTCCACCAACTCTTGCAGTTTTTTAAAATCTCCTACCAAAATGGTGCCTTTCTAGAATTGTAATCACTTTCGGCAGATAGTGTTTGTCAAGTTTGCTAATCGAACTCATTTAGACCTTCTGCTTCTTCACCATCAGTTTCTGGAAGATGTTCAAAAAAGCCCCTGACCCTCTGGACCTAAATAGTGAAGAAGCAGATGCGCTTTCCTCTCAGTGCTCAGTAAGGTTCTATTAACATGGCTATGGTGATTGAACACTTTCTTCCATTCCACCATTTGATGGAAGGTGTAATATTTCGCAAAATGGAGAGAAATATGTGCTGATCCTAAATGTAGAACACAAAGTATTTTTATGTTTAATAACAAATTAAAAGGAGCGTTTAATGCTATACAGGATATCTGTGACAAAATCAACAGATAGTTAAATTGTTCTCCAGCAATAGATCAGTTAGTCATGATGTGATGAATAAAAGTTATTCAGGAGTCTTGCAAGTTGTTTTGATTCCAATTTTATTCAAAAAATGCCAATTTGACAGAAGCAATCCATTCAGCCCAGCCAACGTGTTTCGTCCCTGTGATGTGCTTCCTTAAATTATCATCGAACTTACACATTGCTCCCAATTTACTCAGGCTAGCAACATCATTCTCCACCAACTCTTGCAGTTTTTTTAAATCTCCTACCAAAATGGTTCTTTTCTAGAATCGTAATCACTTTCGGCAGATAGTGTTTGTCAAGTTTGCTAATCAAACTCATTTAGACCTTCTGCTTCTTCACCATCAGTTTCTGGAAGATGTTTAACTTCATCTGGGCTTGATCAATATCCCACAAACCATGATCTCATAGGGCATTCGAACCAGGAAACAGAAAGGATGAAGATAAGATGGAAGCGCAACACGCCATCTAGTGGTACAAAATTGTATCTATGAGTGGTGGATGACAACATTGGGATATTGATCAAGCCCTGATGAAGTCCCAAAGGGGCGAAATGCATTGTCTTCGCCGAAAGGATTGCTTCTGTCAAATTGGCATCTTTTGAATATAATTGGAACCAAAGCAACTTGCAAGACTCCTGAATAACTTTTATTTCTCACATCATGACTACTTGATCTATTGTTGGAGAACAGTTTAACCATATGTTGATTTTATAACAGAGATCCTATATAGAATTGAACACTCCTTTTCATTTGTTATTTCTTGACGTTGTGTTGGGGTGGCCTCTTGGCAATAGTGTCACAAAAGTAGAGCATTGGAGAAAACAGAATTGGTATTAATTATACACCATTGTGCCATTTGGAGCCCGCATTTCCACTGTGCTTTTGCTGGTATTTTTATGTTTATTTAACTACTAACACCTTAGTAAAATTCTGAAGCCCGAAATGACTCCACAACTTAAATCCAGTGTCCAATGTGACAAACGAACCGATTGTAAGCAGTAGCAGAACATCACACCAGTGTGTGATCTCACACCTGAGAAACAGCTGAGAGCTTCCAAAAATTAATAAACATGGAAAAGAACGGAAAACTAAATAAAAATAAAACTACTTTAAAACAAATAAACACCCTCTCACATGAGGTTTTAGGGTACTAAGTTTTGCGCAAAGCATACAAAATATTCAGGTACTAGATACTACATAAATCTAAAAGTGTGTTCCATTTTTTAAATTTATTTTTATTAGTTGTATCTTACTGGTGGCATTCCTAAAGCACAAACCTCAGGCTGGAGGGCCGTAGAGCACTGAACTTAGCAAGAAGGGTGCATATACCACATCGAGTGGGAAAGCCATGCAGTTATGTTTGCAATGAGAGGACATAATTGAAAAATACAGAAAATAACACTATGTTTCAGAGGAAAATTGAGAAAGGATGGAGGGAGATGTTATTGAGAAGTGAAGGTACGTACTGAAGATGTGTGTTCTGAGCTCTTTTCTGACCAATGCACCACTGAGGTCAAAGGAAGGTTATTCCCAAGACTTTTAAAGCCTATTTCAGAAAATACTGCTTTTATAAACACTTGTATTTACTGCATAACTTTGCCCCAAACATGAAACCTTAAAGTGAATATTTAATATTTTTCCTACAAAACTCTCATAACAAAAACATAATGGAAAACATCTTTTTGCAATTTCATAAAGCAACACTGACTATCCTTTCATTTCATATTTTTTTTATTTTAGTACTCCAAACACTCGAAATAAGATGTATGTCAAGAGGTAAAATAAACTATGGAGAAAAAAAATGTATATCTAGCAGAAGGACCTGTCTGCTGCAAAACATTAATCGAACTTGGCAGTTTAATTTTATCTCTGTGTTTTGGAAAAGAAAATTGACTTGGTTCGGGGTATTAAATTGCTTTGCAATGGAATTGTTTCTCAGGGAGACATTAATAGACCCAGTTTACCGCTTCAGATGCTGTCCCTGTACAACTGTATTTGAAGTAAACGAAACATGAGCCAACCTTCAATTGTACAAACAGTCATGAAGTTGAAAATAGGGCAAAAAAAGCAGATTTAGTCTTGGCAAAGGGTCAGCAGGTTATTTTGCCGGGGAACTACTATGTCCTGGGCGATTGCAAAGCTCTTTACTGTATACAGCGCTTAGTGCTTAGCAGACAAAAAACAATAGCACAATAATTATGGTTCCCTGTTTTTTTTTCAGACAGGGTTTACACATGTACATAATGATCATGTGCCCAATTAACAAATGTTTTTATGAGTACGTGAAGCAGTACTTCAGGTGTACTTCCTCATGTATTCATAAATTACTTTCTGAATTGGCCCCAACATTTAATTTCCAACTTCCTATTAGTAAAAGTGCACACACGGTAAAGCCCTGTCCATTTGTACTAATTGTACAGGAATAATCCATTAATTTTCTCATTTTAGAAGTTTTAGGCCAAATTAACGAAAGCACTAAATGGTATGTGAAGTAGTGCTACTGAAGTACTTCTCTTGTTTTCTCCCAGTGAATATTCAAAGGCTTTGTGTTAACTTCTGGCTACTGGCATTTTTGCAGGTTGGTTGGAGGTATTCTATCACCTAATGCAACACTCCCTCACTGTTTTGCTTCATAAGTGTTTTGACTTGCATACAGGGCCAGACTGGCCATAGCGGACACTGGGCCGGAAAGGTTGGGCCTGGTTTTGGACTAGAGGGGTCCGTTTTTGGTTCAGGGGGCCGGTTTTGCAACAGTGCTGCAATTTCAGCCCCCCCACCCCCTCCCAAAAGTAGCTGAAGTGTTTTCCAGGTGCACCGCTCACCCTCCCCCCACTGGGAGTCCGACTCAATTGCCAGGTTTGGTTTGGGTTCCCAGTCCAGCCCTGCTTTCATACGAAAGCTTTACTATTTGAAACCTGGTGCAGGTGAGTTCCGTGTATCAAACCTCATCTACCCAAGGTAATCTTACACACGTGTTGCTTCAGGCTATGCTAGATTCTTGGCGTTGCTGTTGCCTGTGGCCTGCTGAAGAGGTTTGCCCTGCTATACAAACTCTAAAGTGATGTTTCCTTTTCCCACTAGGCAACCTTGTTGCACCGGTCAGGCATAGCCTGACACAAGGCTATGCCTGGATGCCTGGCAGGTGTCAAATATTACTAATGAGCACATGATGAGCTGACTATAGCAGTAGCAGCATCGCTGTTTGGTTAAGTTTGTAGGTGAGATACTTGGCTTCAGTGTATGATACAATAATGTCTCGTTAATAGTTTTGCGATTTTCTGAATCACCTCGTTGTCGATTGAGTTAAGAGGCCCAATGATGAGAAAGTGTAACTTAGCGATTATCAAAAAATCTGCTTTTTTTAGGCCTTCACAGGAAAAAACTGTCAAGCCTCAGTAGGGTGCGCTTGGTTTTTCCCTTCTATCCATAAAGATTCACAGGCACATGGGATGTTTTCCTGACAGCACTGGGGCATCCTGCCCTGTGGTAATGAGGGGAGAGTTAACCTCGAACAGACCCAGGAGGATCACCGATTAATTACAGATTCATCTTTCTTTTGTAAGCAGTTATCTAAAGGGACTTTTAATGTGAACCATTTGACA
Source organism: Lissotriton vulgaris (assembly GCF_964263255.1). Lineage (NCBI taxonomy): Eukaryota > Metazoa > Chordata > Amphibia > Caudata > Salamandridae > Lissotriton > Lissotriton vulgaris. The sequence goes on from NC_141691.1 coordinate 238,275,956, forward strand.
GGTACGGAGTGTGTCCTCTTGGTCTCTATTACACCCTCTCTCTTACCCATATGTGTAGAGTAGAAGATACAAATAATGTCATTTTTCAGAGTGTCCTATCATCAAGAATAGAACAAGGGGAAGGGTGGTGTACATTAAGATTCTGGTAGAGTCACACCCTGGTAACATTACTTGACTCAAGTTACACTATGATGAGTAGCCTGTTTATGACAGAGTCATAGTGGCTGTAAATACGAATTCTATCATCGCTTTCTTAAGCGTGGGGTGGTTTTGTGCAATCTCGGCAACTGAGAAGCTTTTTTTCCATACTGAGCTCTCCTACAAATAAATGTCTAATAAAGTATGATCTTAAAGTAATGGCAGATACTGATATGGAGTTTTGACTTCCTAATCTCAAGTCTTAATTCATTATTTTTAGTATCAAAGTTCATAAAATGTAAAGTTTTGATATTTTTATTTAGCCAGTGAGTGATTAAAGTGTATTCTAACATCTGGCTGGAAAGGAAAAATATTACTAAATACACATGAGTTCCGGTCAACCATCTTCTACAACATGGGTTTCTTCTAATTCCTCACCTTCCTTTACATACAACATACAAATGGCCAATATACATTGTACATACAGTGCTCACTGATTAACAGGATTGCGTTTTACCCTATCAGAAATATGTCCCAATGAGTGAAGCAAAATACCTCCACCCTGTATTCTGAGCACTGTACAACCCTGTGCTGATTGGATGGATAAAAGCCTCACGTCTTGTTATTTACATGCTCGATTTAGAACTATTGTAGTGAATTCACACTTTAATAACTTTATGACAGATGATCTTGAATAATTTTATCTCAGTAAAACAGTGCGGGAACTTAAGGACTAACCAAGATGGTTCAATCTTAATATATATCCACTAAGAAATCTCGCCATGGAGAATTCTTGTGACTCGGGAGAGCTTGACTGACCTTTTCCACTGCATGTGAATCAGAGCTCATTCAAATGAATCAAAACATCAAGGACAATTAGATTTTAGCGATTTGTCAATGATAAGAGGTTGGTGAAATTTCAAAACCTTTATTTTTCATAAGGTTAGAGTCTCAAATATTTGTATTCAGTTTAGTAGGTTTACAGAGATATAAAATAGATTTGGTAGAAATCAGCATTAGAAAAGTACACAGTGTTCCATAAAGAAAACCTGTAAACTAACTAAAGGACCTATTCTGAAATAGAACCCATGAAGAGTTCCTCTGCAGAAGAGCGAGCAAGAATTGCACTTCTCATGAAGAGTAGTTCTGGAAACTCAGCCGAGTTCCATACAGCTGAAGTACCAACTGTAAATAAAAGTGCGATCCTTGCAGTAGCATTAATCACTGATAATCCAAAAGTAGTCACCTCACAGAAATAGCCAAGGAGAATCAACCCTCCATAAATAAGAGTATCAGGATGAGGAAAGATCCAGGGGCTGGACCACTGGAAAAGCAAATAAGTAAGGGTAAGACTCAGAGAATTAGGATGAGGTAAAGAATGTACTAACTTCCTAGGAACACGCATTAATATAGATTCATACTTTCGTAACAATTCTGTAGGTGTCCTCCATTGATATCCAATGAGGATAGTTCACGAAGTGGTGTTGTCAGTCATACAATGCTTCTTCTTCCAGTTCCCACAGTCTGTACCCTCGTCTCCATTGATCGATGCAATTGTTACATCATTTGTTACATGAGGGAAGGTTCTCATGAGAACCCTCCTACCTAGGCTAAAGGATGTACTATGAGTTTGATGTGTAAACAACGGCTAGTCAGAAATATGAAAAAATATATTGATATTATTCCGAAACATCATTCATAAAAGTATCTAAGTCATCATTTAACATAAGCAGTTTTAATAAGCTCTTTGTATTTTAACACATGATCTAACATGGGGAGTGGAGGTGGATGAACTTGATGTTATAGTCAGCATTTCTGAAAGATGTCACTGATGCCAAGCTGTTTTGCTGAATATATATTCAATCAAATCTTACCAAGAGTCAAGTGTAAAGACTTTTGGGCCTTATTAATTCAAACGTTACAAAATGGAAATACACATTAATTTCTAAACATTTTAAGAACATTCTCAATTCTACATATGATTTAACTTATGTATTGTCACAGTTTATTTACTAGGATTCTAAACATTAAGGGGCTCATTAGGATGGCAGGCGGAGGCACCGCCACGGTGTTGGTGGTTGCGTAAAATGTTATGTTCCACCCTAGAGCAGCAGCCCTCGCGGCCGCCATATTACAATGGGCAAATATAGCCCATTTCCCATCCGCCGCGGTGCGACGTGAACCGCCAGAAAGATGCGCCTGCCACCGCGGCGGTGGGAGCCAAAAGAGACCCACTGCCATGTGGAATGACGTCCCGCCCACCATATAAATTATGATTTAACAAAAAGGGGTAACCCTGTGTCCCTCAGAACCTGGGTATGTGTGGGTAAACAAGAAATGGTTCTGTCGGGTGGTCGAACAAATTACTTTAAGTTAAGGCAATATTAGCTCATCAATTATGCAGAAGAATGATGGTTAATTACATTCAAATACACCTCTCTGAGAACAGATTTAGTTCAAGATTTTTATGTAAGAAAAGTCACCATTGTAATACACTGGAATTTCTTCATTCCTTATTAAACTCAATAACTGTTAAAAACATGTGAATAGTGACTGTTGGTGAACAAAGTGAATAGTGAAACAAATTCAGTGACAATTATTTACAAATTTATACAGTGTTGTACATAGGTAGTTGGGGGGGGGGCAAAGCTGTAGTTTAGGAGGTCAGAGTTCTGAGTAAATACTCCAAGGACACAGATGATTATTGCGCCTGTTCCCGGAGGTTTCTTGACCAATGAAAAGCGTCGACGTTTCGACCCTAAAGTGCCCCAGTTGGTGGTCACGGCGGGTCTTTATCAAGACAGGGAAGGGAAAAGGACCTAAAACAAAATGAGAGGGGTTTTAGGAGAGGTGTGGTTCAGGTGTATGATATAAATCAAAAGAAGTGAGTCCACAATACTCACAAGGGGATCTGTAATCACAGGAGGTAATTATCACAGCCTGGACGGAAGCCCGAAGGTCTACCTGGTGGAAGGTAACTAATATTAGTACCCTGCCGGTGGGACGGAGTCAATATAATACATGCACAGTCTAAAAACGCTGTTAATGCCAGACAGCGGGTGGGGTTAATTACCACTGCACAAAGCACTATAGAAGACGCCCGGTGTGGGTAAGGGTAGCTTCTGGATAATCTGTCCCACCGGCAGGGTACTAATATTAGTTACCTTCCACCAGGTAGACCTTCGGGCTTCCGTCCAGGCTGTGATAATTACCATGGGGCAGCAGCAATGGAGGTCAATAAATGGGCTAGCCCAAAGTGAAGTGGACAGTGCTGGAAAGCCATGGAGCAAGCCACAAAGCATCTGTGCATCACATGCAAGAGAAGGAACATATCACACCACCCTTAGGCCATCAAATCAGACATGGGTGGCACAGTGAGTGAAAGTATACCAAAGTGACCTCTGTGCAACAACTCAGGGATACATCAAGGCAAGCCATGCATAGGCACAGGAATAATAGGAAGTGTCAGAAGTCAAACAGTGAGCAGCCACACAACTGTCTCAACTTACTTGACATGTATATGTCATCAGCACAACACACATGGCTTATTATCAAACTCCCTGGCTGTCAAACAGAAGTTGGATCCTTCACACATACCCATCCTCTATCCAACTCACACTTACAGCACTCAACACCAGTATTCAACACACATAATGGTGCAAATGATGTCCTGTCAGTACAATGACAACCAATCACACTCCCTGGGGTACATCCACAAATATCACACACACACTTCAGGATGCCTGAAACAATGCTGACACAAAAACAATTGCCAATAACAAACCTCACAAACAACATACACAGAAGGACAACAACATGCCCACATATGGTCAGCCAAACAGTGGAAAGGCAATGGGACCCTAGACAGAACAGGAGTACCCAACATTTTCACTCAGGACCAATGCACAGACACCATACCCCAACACAAACAAGAATTGCATCTTCTCAAAACAATCATGAACACAAACTGGCATCAATGGGACAACAAGCTAACACAGACAGAGACACGACACCACACCACCCATCAAGTCAACATGGTGTCATAGTGTACCACAAGCATACACATGCACAATCTTGACAAGTGACAGGTCAAAGATAGGAGGATATAGCGCTAGTGTGCACTCAAAACAAGCCCAGTAACAAGAACACACCTTGCTGCATGTGACAGACACACAAGTAATACACACTACACTTGCAACACACATCAGAATGTATCACAATGCACAAACTACTCACACACAATGTCATGCAAATAGAACACCACACACAGATCATCTGTTGAAGTGTAGTTCCTTTATTCCCAATAGGCTCCACACATTGGAATAATATATCCTATAGATGTGACGTAGGACTTATGTCTACTAGTTCTCTATCAAATATATTAGACTTAATTGTGAGTGCCAGCTAGCTCAGATGTCACTAGAAACTTTCTCGAGTTCAACAGACAGGATTTAGTTTCTGACAACCGCATAAACATGACAACTTTTTTTCCCCAAGATAAAACTGATCTTCAGAGTCGTGGAAACAATAGATAGATATTTCACTCAGTCAATCGTGTATGCTTCTTTTCACCAGAGGTGCAGAGAAATAGAGAGACGGGCTTTTTCAATAAAAGGATTTATTGAACAGTCTTCGTTCTCAAGCATAAGAAATGAACTACTACAATCGTAAAACTGGTTGCAAAATATAAGGCCTACAGTAAAAAGAGTAGAATAAAATAATACTGTAAGAGCATTGTATGGTTCCGAAACCATAGATAAATACATACATAAATAACAGAGGCTAAAAGTACTCAACTGGTGCTTCTAAAAATACGCCTACCCCGATGTACCTAACCTAAGCTTAGTACGAGGGAAGAAGTAAGTGACGTGTGGCATAAATGTAGTATTCTTTTCCAAGAATCTGTCCAAGATTTCTCCTAGGGTCTAATCAGCTCCGTACCTTGATTTGGAATGAAGAAGGTCAGGCTCAGGACTCGATTTCCCAACAATCCGCAAGGGTAGCTTGGAAACACTGGAGCTGGATTTCTCGCAGGAGAAAAGACAGCATCTCTCTCAGTGCCTCTGCTGGAGGGTCGGCTTCCTTCGGCACTTGCAGTAGCACGGCGCGTCTGGCAAGTAGATAGTCGAACTGCTCCAAACCACTGTGTGTTTGCTATGGCAAGTGTGGGCATATTTATACCTTGAAGGTACCGAGTTTGACGTAAAGGTGGACATAATAACGTCATCAAAGAGTCTCAGTTCTTTGAAAACTCCATGAGTTCTTGGATAAGTCAGTTTTTGAGCAAGGGGAAGTCCCTAGCTGCTGAAGCCGAGTTTTCCAAGAAAGCGTTGTAGATTTTCGGAACTAGTGGAAGTAGCCCTGCCCTATTTGGACCGCATGAGCTATGTCTAAATATGGTTATGATTCTTATGCCTATATAAGGATATGGTGATTTATACCTATATAAGGGCATGAATCGGGAAAATTACAATAGGGTCCTAAAATGTTATACAACACCCACTCCACGTTATCATGTTCAACTAAGTTCAAGCACTAAAACACATAATCTAGAGCATGTGTTTACAATCCCACCCAAAAATACATAAAATGCATTTGAAAATGGTTGTACACATAAAATGAGCATTTGTACAGTACGCATTTAAAAGCAATGATTTCATTGTAAGCATATGATATGGTAATATCAATGCTAACCGAATGAATCATGATAACTACATTTATGAAATGGCTCTTAGTTACAGAAAAAAGTCGAGACCATCCCATAGCAGAATAGACAAACTGTTTCGGTTTTGGTATGCGTATTAGGTCAATATTGTTCCTAGGAAGTATTCAAAGAATTCTTGTTTTCTAAGAATAGTTCTACTTTAAGCAAATTGCTTTTGTGCCAAAGTTCATTATGTTTTGGAAAAAAAGTCAAATTAAATCGTAGCGAGAAGAAAGAAAAAAGTATATATATAGTTCCAAAGTTTAGAAGTTTTTTTTTATTTGTTTTGAAAAAAGTGAAGGTTGAACTTCAGATTTCAAAGAACGCTGAGTGCTGACTTCAAAAGTTATTCTCGGTGTCAGGAGAAAACATTAAGTCGTCTAGGCTGGCAAAGAAATCGTCTACCACAGTAGATGAGAGTTTAACCACTTCATTAAGAAGGTCAATTGTACACAGATGTGAAACATCGCCGTCAGTGTCAGTCGCATTAGCAATGTTCGCAGCAGATGGTACCTGTGTGCCTGTTGGTCTGCGTTTCTCACCTTCAGCTGGAATTGCCGGTGAGATCTCAATGAATGCCATCATCAGGATTGGTAGCCGTTGGGGGCAACACAATACGTGAACCGTTACCGGACACAGTAAAGCGTCAACATCCGTTGGTATTGCTGATGGAAGTGTTAGGCAGATATCCAACACGCATTCCTCTCCTCAAAGCAGGTATCGTAGAACAGGTAAAATGCAATCTTGCCAGATTGGTCTGAATGACAGGAACCATGTTTTATTCAGATCTCTCAAATGAGCCAAGCCAAGGATCTGTGTTATGTGTTCACGATACTGCATGGCCAGAAGAGCATTCTCCATGGTAATTTAGATATTGCTGGTGGCTGGACTTGCCATAACGGAGCAGGAGGAATAAAAATAGGATCCCTGCTACGAGTCCCAAGATTAGAGGCAGGCCGCCGAACACAGAGTGCACGAAGTTAGGAAAAATACCCAGGACTACTTCAAAGGCGCTAACAGTCCCGAAAAAATAGCCTTAAATACATGTACAATACCACTGGTATCAGACATGTTTAAGATACGACCTAACATTTCTGCGAAATGTATGGGGCAGTTTTTTGATAATAATGCATGTATCTCTTCATAGGACCTTGCAACTTGTAGATCATACGTCTCTCTGGACGAGGTCAGTGTCACAGTTTTTTGTAAAAGAATGGCTTTCATTCTGCTTAAATTATCAATTTGTATAGAAGAGATGTTCAGTGAAGGCCATAGTGGCGACTCCCCTTCTGTCTTAGTTTTTGGAAACAATACTTGCATACAACAAGTGACCATGGCTGACACACTAACCAGATAGGCTGTCCCTGGCATCATTCCACAACACTTGTGATCATTCAGCATTATTTTAGCTTCCATTGGAAAGCTACCTAAAAATTGGATCGATCACTGCTGCCGGGGAACCCTGCAGGGGGCATGATAAGTTGTTTGAAGAACCCTCACAGGCTCCATGTAAATTAATGCCTTGACACAGAAGTGTACCGCTTAATGTGGTTGTACAGTTTCTACCACTATCCCAAGCTATACCACCAGGTAGAGGAACAGCTGTGATGTTCACTGCTGACAGGTCTCGTTGTTCACGATGATATGATTTGTGTGGTTTTAGGAACAAGTTGATGTTTTTACTTGCTGTGTCCATTTTAATATGTTTTCCATCTATCAGCTTTCGCAAACTTAAAACAAGAATGAGCCATAGTGGGAGATAAAATACACCTAACCCAGTCCAAAATTCAACCCATGGTGAAACCAGATATGTATTTGCAAGCTGGTGACCAAGTTCCGTTAATTGTTCCTTGAAAGTTTGGTTTGTTGGCGTTGTTTCAGGTTCACTGGGATCCTCAGAAAAGGTATCGAAGTTGATGAAATCGCCAGAGGCAGTTCTGTCAATAGTTGGTATTGCATCCAGATTATTTGAAATCGCTGGAGCTGCTTGTTCCCTTGACATGTTTGTATAGTCAGATGCTACATCATTGTAGACTGAAGTTTCTTGACGAACTGTTATTTGGGTTTCAAGAGGCACAAGTTCCATGGCTTTATTGCATAGTCCTTCTTTTCTCACTGCAGAATATTCAAAGGTGATGAGTCTTTCAGTTTGAACCTCTTGGATAGTAGCAAGATTTGATCGTCTGCTACATCTTGGGAGTCCACTGGGCCTACTACTTATTATCGGCCACATGATGGGGTTTTACCAGGTCAATTGATACAGACCGGTTCTCCTTTCTTCCAGCAAGGGGCAGCAGTAACACTGTTCCTAATCCGTGGACTGCTAGTACAGGTACTGGTTTTCTGTAAGAAGGCCCAAATTTCTTCTTATCCGCTATTTTCTCTCTGGCCAGATCCCCAATCTTTGGAATCCAGACAGGTCTTGCTGGGACAGGTGGTTTTTCTTCAGTGGTCGTTGGCTTTTGGATAGTGTTGCTTAGACTTCTTCTTTCGTTTAAGTACTGTGAAACAGCCAAACGATCTTTGATATCAAAGGGTTTTTGTTCCACCACTTAAAGTATGACGATCAAGGTCTTCAACCATCATTCTAGTACCAAAAAGGATTTAAAATGGAGTGATTCCACCCAGAGAATTTCTTGGCAGATTATTAAGACTACGTTGGACACTTATTGGATGATTAGATGTTTGACCCACCCATCACCGGAACCTAATGCCCTAGCTGTTATAGATTGCTTTATGTCATGGTTTTTTCTTTCCACAAGCGAATTTCCCTCAGGATGGAATAGACTCAAAAACCGCAATGCAACGCCCAAACTGGCCATGGCCTCCTTGTAAGCTTTTGAGCTAAATGCAGGACTTTGGTCATAGTGTAGCGTGCGATTGCGTATGTGCCGATAAAGACTCGCAAATCTTTTATAAGACTTTGTGCGTCAGCCGAGCGCTGAGGCCACATCCATATGAATCTTGTCCTAGTATTTGTGGGACCGCTTTTGTCCATAGGGACGTTTGAGCGTGGATAGTCTAATGCTATCTAACAATGGTGTCTGTACTGGGCTGGCTACACTGTAGTCAGGAATCTGGTGGCGCTCCAAGCTGTGATCTCTGTAACAGTATTCGCAATAAATTCCAAATTCGTAAATGTGGGCTTTCATCCCTGGCCACCAGTACATCTCTTGTAATTCTAGTAGAGATTTAGAGATCCCTTGATGTATCAGACCCTCTCCCATATGTGCTTCTTGTATCAAAGCACCTCTCCGATTCCTGTTTGGGATTACCCTATCCCCCACTCCAGGGATTCGAGCAAAAGGAAAGGAGTTTGCGTTAATTATGTATGTATACTTGAGTGGATAGTTTAGAGGTAACGCAGCTCCCCTGCCTTTGCTTGTGGCATTGACAGCAAGCATGGTTTCACCGTCTATTTTTGTTTTTGAACAAGAGATTGCAGCTACGGAAGCCGTTTGCACAGCTGCCTTCGCTGCTTCATCAGCCAATGAATTCCCTGCAACGTGAACTCCATCACGCTGATGACTCAGTGCATGGATCACGTGAGTCTTTTGTAGTTCTTTGTGTAATAGAACTACTTGTTACCAAAGCAATTTATGCTTGATTGTGCCACATTTTGCGTCTTTAAAACCATTTTGAACCCAGTTCTGCAGATATTCATTATAAGACTGGATGCAGTAATACGAATCACACACTATGAGTGTGGGGAATTCGCGATCGGTATTTTCCAGTGCCATCTTGAAAGCCTGTAGTTCAACTCGCTGAGCTGTACAATCTCCGAGAGATTGAGTTTTTGTGACCAAAGGTCTGAATTTACCATCGTGCCAGCGACCTTTAGCAATCACGCATGCAGCACTATAAGCTTGTTTACCCCTAATTTCGGGCTCTGCTGATCCGTCTGTATATATTATACAGCCGTAATGTTCTAGAGGTAGAATCTCAGTGGGCAGAGGACATTCTTGTTCATATTGGAGAAATTCTTGTGTCTTCAAGTAAGGGTCAAAAACGTATTCAACGTGTGATGCAGCAAGAGAACTCACTCATTGTATCCATCTCAGATGTAGAGCTTTTGCATTTGGAATGCTTGCGTTCGTCACTGCCTCTAAGACAGGTACAGGAGTAACGACTTTTATGCGTTTACCCTGTGCCAGGGCTCTCTCTTTTGCTACCGCAGTCTGAACTGCTGTCAGAATTTGTTCTGTTGAAGTGAATTTCATTTCAGCTTGTGTGTACAAGTGTGATTTGTAAGCTATTGGTACCTTTTCACCTTCAGTAAAGGTTAGGTATGTGAATCCGCATCTCCTCAGGATGATTCGGATTACAAGGTTGCGTTCATTTACGCGTGTCTGTAAATGTATTGTTGCCAACATGTCTGTTTGTTCTGAACGTAAAATTTCTGGGTGTTTTTTTAGTCCTATTAGTCGGTTTGAAATCAGGTTTGATTAATTCGTAGAGAGGTTTAACCCTTTCTTCGTAGTTTAAAATGTAAGTTCTTCCGAAATTCAGGAATCTTAGAACTGACTGCAAGTTTTTCAGTGTTTTTGGAGGTTGGAGCAGCGCACCTTTTTCTAAAAAGTTTGCTGACAGGCTTTTGCCTTCATTTGAACGTTCATATCCTAAAAATTGGTCGTTGAGGTGCGCAATTCTTGATTTTTTAAAGTTGAATTTATACCCTTCAGAGGCGAATCCAAGTATTATGGTGTTCACCCTGGTCAATTGCCTGTCCAACTCGTCATCTGTAAGATAAATGTCATCGACATAAGATAATGCCTCATCATCGTACGTTTGTAGTAACTCTGTTACTCTGGCCGAAAATAACCCAGGACTGTTCTTGAATCCCTGGGGGAGACGACAAAAGTGTTGTTGTGTCCCCATTATTGAGAAAGCGGTCAAATATCTGCTTTCAGGTGCAATGGTTTGACGGAAGAAACCGTTTGAAATATCTAATGTCGTTTTATATTTTTTGCACGCAATGTTATTCATCAGTGCTGCACTGTGTGCATTTTGTACTGCAAAGGTTTGGTTTGCAACAAGAATTTAAATGTCTGTAGTCCAATACTAGACAATATGTATTGTCTGGTTTGGAGACAGGAAACAATGGATTGTTCATGGACAAGGCGCATGTTTCAAACACCCCCTGGTATTCAAGTTGATCTAAGATCTCCCTGACCTGTTTTGTAGATTCCTGTTTCACTGGATACTGCTTCTGAGCAGTTGGTTGATGTTTTAACTGGATTTAGTAGTGAGGAGAATCCTCATCCCATCCCACATGATTTTTAAATAATGCTGGAGCCTGGGCCACAGCCCATTTTCTGGCATAGGTGTATCTTTTATGAATTGGAATATGATTTGAGAAGGCTTTCATAATGATCTCTTCACCATGTGGGCACTCCCTGACAAATTCAGGAGGCCAGTCTTTTTCAGCTAGAAGAATCTCATAACCCTTTGATAGCGTCTCCTAAAAGAGTGCTTTGATTTTCCTAGTTATGTCCCCCTCTATTCGGAGTGTTAATTCATATAACTTATGTGGTACACTAACCCTGGTATCTGCAGTTTCAACCTGAATGCATTAATTCAGGTCCACTGTCTCCAGATGAACCTTCAGGATCTTGCGAGCTATGGTAACCTCTGCTGCGCTGTCCAGCATTGTCTGGGCCCACTCCCCATTCTTGAGTTGTGTCCTCAAGATCTTCGGCATGTCTGATTTTAGGACTTGCTACCTTCTTTTTGGTGAAGTGAGTTTTCTTATTTTTCGGAACGTGTTGATCGTCTTTGGACTTCACGCGTTCTTCCATGTGTTCTGATCGCCCTCTTCTTTCGAATTTCTGTGAGGAAATCTGAAAGGTAGAAGAGGAACGTGTATCAGTATCTTGATATCTATCAGGTTTTCTCAAATTATCCCTGTTTCTGAAGTTATACCTCTTTTCAGAGGGCTCCTTTTGAGGAGACCTACTTCTGGATTGAGGACCCTTCTCTTTAGGAAGTGTTTGTCTGATATTTTCCCACTTCTTTTTAGGAGTGGTGAAAGTGTTTTTAATAAAATCTTTTCAGGATTTTCTGTTAGTTCGGGTTTTACTGGTTTCCCTCCCAAACTATCTCTTCCTAGTTCTTCATAGGATTTTTTTTATTATTCTGGCAAGTTCATATGGTTGCTCAGTTACATCAAGTTCTTTTAGTTTTGGGCGGATTGCCACGGATGATGCTTCACCTTTAATATTAGCTAATATTATAGCTGAGACCTGTTTAAAATCTTTCAGCAATTTCATACCCAGATTTAAAGCAGGCTCTGCCCCAAATTCATTTTGAATCTGTTTCAGGACGTCTGGTATTACCGCCATGGACGGTACACCATGTATTTTTGTGTAGATTGCAGCAAAGACTGTACCCCAAGTGTCACAGTCCTCCAGGTGTGGTGTAATGCCCATTGGCAAACAGATTGTTAGAATCCTGTGTTTCTCATGAGGTGTACTATCGGGAAATACTGCCTCAATTTGAGTAATTTTTTGAGCTAACCAAAACTGAATTTGTTCCCTTTTTGAGGGTAATTTACCGATGACTGATTGTATAGTCTGTGGTGTAATTTTGTTTGTGTTCCCCTGGTTTGGGGTGCGCTGTAGAATCCTCATAGCCGGTTGGACTGTTAATGTCTGCATGACATATTGTACTAATTGTCTATGGATTTTAATTAATTGTTTTAGCTGAGCTAATAGTTCTGGACCTGTCATTTGTTCAATGGCAGGATGTGGTGTATAGCTAGCTAGTACCGGACATGTTGCTCCTGGCCTACCTAGTGGACCGAACCTGGTAATGTGATTTTGATGTTGTAGGGCGCCTTTAAACCAGAGCTGATGCTCTTGGTAAGTTAGTGGAATTTCAACATCCTCGAAAGGAGCTTATTCCACTGGAGGTTCCTCTATCTTATGAAAGTGGAACACATGTGTTGTTGGATTCGCTTGCGGGAAGAGAATCCATGAATAGAATACCTCTGTCTGCCGATATTCGTGTGTCTCTATGACGAAAATTACCCTACCACCTCTCGGTGATAGGCCATTTTATATATACTTTATAGCTATTGTTTTTCTTACATTTTTCAGGATGATTATAGCATCCGGGTCATTTTGTTGGGAACCTGTAATGTCTAATCCCGGTTGGGTTGCATTTACTGCAGTATCTGACATTTTGTTGAAAGTTTTGCAGAACAAGTTTCAAGGAAACAAAGATTAGGTGCACAATATTTTGGAACACTCTATCCTTCAACATTGAACAAACCAAAAACGAATACATAGGATTTTTCATCCTACTCAGTATAAGGCGGATATTTTTTATCCTTTAACCCACTCCAGATGTCTATTGGAGTATTTTACGGGATAAAGGGGTTTCTGTGAAAAGCACGACTGAGTTACTCTAGTGTAGTTCCTATATTCCCAATAGGCTCTGCGCATTGGAATAATATATCCTACAGATGCCTACTAGATCTCTATCGAATAGATTAGACTTAATTGTGAGTACCAGCTAGCTCAGAGGTCACTTGAAACTTTTTCGAGTTCACAAGAAGGGATTTAGTTTCTGACAACCGCATAAACATGACAACTTTGTTTCCCCAAGATAAAACTGATCTTCAGAATCGTGGAAACAATAGATAGATATTTCACTCAGTCAATCGTGCATGCTTCATTTCACCAGAGGTACAGAGAAATAGAGAGACAGGCGTTTTCAATAAAAGGATTTATTGAACAGTCTTCTCTCTCAAGCATAAGAAATTAACTGCTACAATCGTAAAACTGGTTGCAAAATATAATGCATACAGTAAAAATGAAGAATAAAATAATACTGTAAGAGCATTGCATGGTTCCTAAACCTTAGATAAATACACACATAAATAACAGAGGCTAAAAGTACTCAACTGGTGCTTCTAAAATACGCCTACCCCGATGTACCTAACCTAAGCTTAGTACGAGGGAAGAAGTAAGTGAGGTGTAGCATAAATGTAGTATTCTTTGCCAAGAATCTGTCCAAGATTTCTCTTAGGGTCTAATAAGCTCCGTACCTTGACTTGGAATGAAGAAGGTCAGGCTCAGGACGCGATATCCCAAAAACCCGCAAGGGTAGCTTGGAAACACTGGAGCTGGATTTCTCGGTAGGAGAAAAGACAGCGTCTCTCTCAGTGCATCTGCTGGAGGGTCAGCTTCCTTCGGCACTTGCAGTAGCAGGGCGCGTTGGCCAAGTAGATAGTCGGACTGCTCAAAACCACTGTGTGTTTGCTATGGCAAGTCTGGGCATATTTATACATTGAAGGTACAGAGTTTGACGTAAAGGTGGACATAATAATGTCATCAAAGAGTCTCAGTTCTTTGAAAACTCCATGAGTTCTTGGACAAGTCACTTTTCGAGCAAGGGGAAGTCCCTAGCTGCTGAAGTCGAGTTTTCCAAGAAATCGTTGTAGATTTTCGGAACTAATGGAAGTAGCCCTGCCGTATTTGGACCGCATGAGCTATATCTAAATATGGTTATGATTCTTATGCCTATATAAGGATATGGTGATTCATACTTATATAAGGGCATGAATCTGGAAAATTACAATAGGGTCCTAAAATGTTATACAACACTGTCAGCAGAAAGAGTCCACACAGGCCAAACACTGCATACATCAACAACAAAAAAACACAACAGATGCACATGCCAATCCATCATAATGCAAACTCAGCTGGACATCAGGGGGATGCACACCAGGTAAGTACAAGACAACTTACACAGCACTTCATGCAGGCCAAGCAGTATGTGCACACCAACCAAATCAGTAGCACACATCTCAGTGCCACAACAATAACCCCCACAACACAAATCAGCACAGCACACAGACAACATCACACTCAGGATGGGTATCAGTACCTCAGCAAACACACATACAGCTAACCCAACACCCACAGATGCATAACTCAGGGACACCCAGCTGCAAACAACATGACCAGACAACTGTACTGCCCAAACAGGTGCACTGCACATGAGCAACCATTACGCAAACCAGTACAAGAAAATCACACATAAATACTTGGGAAACTGTCCTGAGTGGCACATTGGTCATGTGCACAGATCAGCACCACAAAGCATAGTGTAACAAATGAAGTGGTGTGGAGGCTCACACGCTAGCAACCCAAGGGGTAGGTGACATTAGATAGAAGTAGTTTGTACACAGTGGTGGACAGGTCAGGAGTGTACTGTACACAAACACATGGAGGAGTCACTCACAATATGTAGGCATCAGATGCACAGATAGGGGATGGTATGACCCCACATCCCACATACCATACTGGGGCCACAAATGGCTCAAGTTACAGCAATGCATGACAAAACTACCCAACAATGTCAGTGTGGTTGAGCAGGTCTGCACAGTGAGCACAAACAGTAACAAGACACATGGCTGATCAACAAAACTCAACACAGACTTGGCAGTCACACACTCTCCATACTCACAACTGGCAGCAACAACAAGGAGGTGTCCCCCATGAGTTCAAGGACACACCAACACACTACACAGTGCACAACCTACAACTCCTACATGTGCCCATAAGCACATGGCAGACAATTCAAACAAACATGCACCCAGCTCCTGGGTCATACATGTGTGTAGTTGGCATTGCAGGGGTACACACACATCAACACTACTGAAAGTCACCCCTTCACACGTCATGACCACTCCAGTGCACACATTCAAATGTACCCATGTGACCAGGAAGACAGGTCATCACAAGATGACCATACATCAACACTGCTGTTCACACATCAAGAAAGATCACACAGACATGATGGGCACTGGTCATCCTGTCTGTAATCATGTGGATAGAATTCCCCTCTGTGCTGGTAGCGCATCCCAACATGACATGTGTACAAATTAGCAAACCTGACCATAGAATGATTAGGATAACAGTATGTCATCACAAACAACCACCATTGCACCCCCAAGCCTCAGAGTCAAGAAGAACTGCAGTGCCTGTTACCTCTGGCAAACTCTGAAAAGTAAAACAAGCAACTGGCAATGTCAAAGTGGCATACAGAGCATGTGTCACATGAAACCATACCTATACAGAAAGGTTTTTATTAAGCAAGGACACTGACAAAACAGACAACAGTAGTAACTGGATGTATTACAAATTATCAACATAGGCATCAAAAGTAGACAACAGCAAGGCCAGTGGCCAGTCCATAGTACAAAGTAGGCACATGTGTGCATGAGAACCTGCACAGGTAATGGGCATCCTAAGTTATAAACAGCAAGGCCAGTGACCACTACAAAGTAGAATAAAGTACATGTCTGCTTGAGAAACTGCACAGGGAATGTGCATCAAAAATGTTAAACAGCAAGGCCGTTTGCCAGTACAAAGTAGAATAAAGTACATGTGTGCTTGAGAAACTGCACAGGGAACTGGCATCCAAAGTGTTAAACAGCAAGGCTATTGGTCAGTACACAGTAGAATAAAGTAGATGTGTGCTTGAGAAACTGCATAGGGAATGGGCATTCAAAGTGTTAAACAGCAAGGCCAGTGGCCAGTACAAAGCGCAAAGTAGGCACATGTGTGCTTGAGAAACTGCACAGGGAATGGGCATCCATAGTAACCAACAGCAAGGTCAGTGGCCAGTACAAAGTGCAAAGTAGGCATATGTGTGCTTGAGAAACTGCACAGGGAATGGGCATCCATAGTAACCGACAGCAAGGCCAGCAGCCAGTACAAAGTAGAATAAAGTATGTGTGTGCTTGAGAAACTGCACAGGGAATGGGCATCCTACGTGATAAACAGCAAGGCCATTGGCCAGTACAAAGAGTAAAGTAGGTACATGAGCACCTGCATAGGCAATGGACATCCTAATTGATAAACAGCAACGCCAGTGGCCAGTACAAAGTGCTAAGTAGGCACAGGGAATGGGCATCCAAAGTGTTAAACAGCAAGGCCAATGGCCAGTCCATAGTTCAAAGTAGGCACATAGGTGCATGAGAACCTGCACAGAGAATGGGCATCCAAAGTAACCAACAGCCAGTCCATAGTTCAAAGTAGGCACATGTGTGCCTAAGGACCTGCACAGTGAATGGATGACACCGTACACTGCCTTGGGAAGCAACACTGCCAGAGGTATAACAATGGACAGTCCAGGCTCTGCTGTGGGAGAGAAAGGTGTGGGAGGGGGGACTTAGCCTCAGACTTGGCTGTCAGACCGACATGGGAGGTGGCTGATTGACAGGACCAGTTGGAGGAGGGGACCTGGGAGAGAGAGGACCACCGGAGGAGGTAGAGGCATCAGTGGCTTTGGGAGCCGGAGGACTGCGTGAACCGGGTGGTGTGGTGGCACGTGGCGGCGGAGACATACTGGCCTGAGACACAGTGTGAGAGGGTGAATGTGGAGGGTGCCTTTCCAATTCTTGTGGATTTGATAGGGAATAACTGTCTTGGGCAGAGTGGGAAGTGGGGCGGGCACAACAAACTCACTCTCCACCACAGGTGCATCAGGTGCGGGTGGTGGCCCTCTCTCTGGTGATCTGCTGGTTCGGGTGGTACGCTTGGCCTGGCCACTTACAAGCCATTGCATAACACTAGCAACATCACAGAGCGCTGCACCAGCTCAGGGTTGGAATACATGCAGTCACTCACAATCAAAGTCACCCTTCCCAGAACACTCACCCCAGCTTGCTGCTGATGGGCAATCAAATTTTCATCCAGCTCTGGCTGTGTCACAGCCAAAATGCGGGCAATTAGTGGTGTCATGTTCCTGCGTGCCAACCTGCCAGAATGAGGGAGCAGCCCCAGCGTCATCTGTGCCATGTTTTTGCTCAGCCGGCAGATATAATCCCACCTCTTGAGACAGTGTGTGTGCCTTCGGCTGGAGACACCCAGAGCCTGCACCTTGTGTGCAATGGCCCGCCATACGGCCTTATGCTGATGTACTTTGAGCTGCAGGTATGGGAGACAAGGAGAGCAATTGTCAGTTACACTGGGTTATGTACCACTGAGTCTCAGTACAGGAGCATGCACACACTCAGCATAGCTATTCAGATATGTTTAGCAGAGAGAATACAGCATGACACGTAGTACATCAGCATGAGATAATCATACCTAGATGCATGCAGGTATGAGTATGGGACAGTTCCTGGCCATCTCATACACATGCAGAATGCCAGCACAGAAAGCAAGGTGAAGACGGCCCACATCTGCAATGCAGTATGTGAGGGAGCAAGACATACATTACATATGAAATGATGTATTGGGGCTGACTCACTGTGTCCAACACTGCCCACCCCTCAATGTCCCTGGCCTGTGAATGGCTAGCTGTGTCATGGAGGTCACATATAGGGACATGATCTCACAATCTCACGCCCTCATCACAAGGTCTGTCTTGTGCAATACACAGGCATAAGATAGCTCATTGAGGAATAGGGTAGCAGACAATCCAAATGTCTCACTCTGTCCATTCAGTGACAAATTGGGCAGTAACTGTGCAGGCCAGGGGGGTTCACACAGCGGTCTAAGGAAGGCCATCAGAACTGTCACATGTATGTACAATATGTGAGGGGAAAATGTGCCTACGCATGTGAGTTAGTACATATTTTGAAGAAAATGGAAGGGGGATGTCTCAAAAGTACAACAATCTGCTGTGTCTTTGGTGATTTTCCAACAAGAGTGTCAACCTGAGGCATTTCACCCTTGTGCATAATGCTGACATATCCATGGCGGCAATATAAAGTCAAACACGCTTCCATCAGTACCCTCTGGACGGAAACTCTTTGTAATGTCACAGATGAGCCTGTGAAGAACCTCATGGACCCAAACATCCATTAGCAAAAAGTAATTTCTGTCCTGACTACCACTTACCAAGCTTGCAGTGTTACTGTATGGCTGTAAAAACACTGTGTGTCCCTCCCATCCTGATATGCAGCCAGGGAAATGTGTAAAAAAGGCTACAGACCCTTTTCCCTGAAGTCAGCATGCTAGGCAGTGTATCACACAAACACTCACTCTCAGGCACATACAGCAGCAGATCCACCTCAATTGGGCACTCCCTGCACTCCCCTTCTTTCACTCTGAAACACTGACCATTACATCAGGAGCACCATACAGCCTCCCATACTGTGTGAGCACCTCATCCACCAGGACCTCCCGTTGCTCTGTGGTGAAGGGACAGCCCTGATGTTCTCAGTTCTCACCATCATTGGGTCCATGAGCCAGGAACAGCAGCGGTTGGTGGTGAAGGGTTGCAGTCAGTCAGTTGTCTGGAAGCAGTGGAAATGTGTGGCTCTCTCCCACACATATATTGCCCCCTGGGTTTGTTTCAGTGATACTAAGCTACTGTAATTGGTGTTCCAGGTCAGCTTTTTTCAAATGCATCCAATGACCTGCCAATGACCAACCGTGGTAGCCAAATTGCATTTGGTTACCACGATTGCGGTTCCCATTGGCTGTAAGGGAATGGGCATTGGCGATGACACAGCAATAGTGCATCTTACAATTACATCCAATGACCGACCCCCGCGGCAGCGGAGCACGCCTACCACGATTTTCAAAATTGCATTTGGCTACCGCAATTGCGGTTCCCATTGGCTGTAAGGGCATGGGCATTGGTGATGGCACAATACAGGGGCCAGGCGGCTGCTACCACGTTCGTGCATCGTACAATTGCATCCAATGACTGGCCTGCTGTAGCAGAGCACGCCTACCGTGATTCTCAAAATTGCATTTGGCTATCGCGATTGCAGTTCCCATTGACTGTAAGGGCATGGGCATTAGCGGTGACACACGGCAGGGGCCAGGCAGTTGCTAGCGTGATTTGGCCGCGTGATATTGGTGCCCATGGCCGTGATTCTGGTGGCGGAGCATACCAACCGCCATTTTACACAGTGTTTATTCCTAAAGCGATTGCGGTGGGCATAGGCAGTTGCACACCGCAGGGGCCAGGCGGTCGCCACCGGGATTTTCCCACTTGATATTGGTGCCCATGGCTGTGATTCTGGTGGGGGTGCAGACTTAAGCCACCTATGGACACATCATGCTGTGGTAGTGTCAATGGCCAGTTCTCAACATTGTACAGTAGACACATGAATCATGCCACCAGATAGTACATACCAGTGCTAGTGTGACAATTATACCACTGATGACTACACATGCCATGTCAGTGCACAGGATTACATGCATAGGCATGTACTCACTCACATGTCATTTATGAATTTGTTGTGCATGTACACAGATCTGTGGTGTGATGGACTCTCATATGTGTACGCATTCAATGTGTGAGATGTTTAAGCGACACAGAGTTTTGAGGGTCTGACCACATATTGTGCCTATTTCACTGTGTAGATTGCTGAACTCATGTTCATACTTGATCTTTGTGCACACACTGTGCACATTGTGTTGTTAATGTGTGCCCTGTCTGAATTACGCAAAAAGATGTGGCAGGTAAAGCAACTACATTGAAGCTAACAGTGGTGCTGTCTCACACATGTGCTGTGTCAAGTTCTCTCAGGGCTGGTGGCACAAGATGTTGGGATGTACCTTTTTGAATTCACATTGTCTAAATCTGTTTTGGGGAATCTCTGTTTGAATACTGGGCAAGTGTGCAACTAGTTTAGGTCAAGGTGTCCCTACATGTGAGGTGCTCTGTAAGCTGAAGTGTTTTTGCCAATCATTGTTGGCGCTGTCTCAGTCAACACGTAAGATGTTGGACACATCACATAGGGGAATTTAATTGACATGTGTGCCCTTTCATCTCACCTAGGAGGTGACCAAATGTGCATCATCCATTCAGAGTGCTAGTAAACATGGAGGATGAGGACATCATACGTAAATTCCGTCTGGATTGACCTACCCTTCAAGACCTATGTGGTCAGTTGGAGCCCCATCTGAGGCCTCGCAGAGCCTATCTGACTGCTTTGACACCAACATGTAAGGTGATGGCGGCCCTGCATTTCTTTGCTACTGATTCATTCTAGTACACAGTGTTCACCGCAGGTGGGATGTTGCAATCTTTGTTCAGCATGGTGCTACGTGATGTCCTGTCTGCTATGATGACCTACAAGGAAAGATACATCCATTTCCCCCGGAGGCATGAATTGGCGGCTGTGAAGGGTGATTTGTATGTCCTTGGTCACATCCCTAATGTTTTTGGTGCCATTGACTGCACACATGTTGGCCTGGTTCCACCACAGGCACGTGAGCACATCTACAGGAACAGGAAGCATTTCTATTCCATTAATGTGCACGTGGTATGCGAGGCGGATATGATAATCTCCCATGATGTGCCAAATTTCCAGGATCAGCCCATGACTCCTACATCCTGTGTAATGGCTTCATGCCACAGCTGATGGCAAATCTGCATCCAGAGCGTGCATGGATTGTGGGTGAGTACGCAGAGTCAAGCAGTGTGCTGTATGGGTGACATGCAGTTCTCAGCTACTGTTTTTCCTACAAAATTGGTCTGTGTATCTCACACCTAGGTGACTCTGCATATCCCATCTGGCCTTGGTAGCTGAGCCCACTTAGAAATCCCAAGACCCCGGGCGATATCGGCTAAGGTAGGCAGTCAAAATATCGAATTGTTAATATCGAAGTACAATAATTTCGAAGTAGTAATATCGAAGGTAAGTAATATCGAATGTAAGTAATATCGAAGGTAAGTA
Organism: Lissotriton vulgaris; assembly: GCF_964263255.1. Lineage (NCBI taxonomy): Eukaryota > Metazoa > Chordata > Amphibia > Caudata > Salamandridae > Lissotriton > Lissotriton vulgaris. The sequence continues at coordinate 238,297,456 of NC_141691.1, forward strand.
ACATCGATTTTGTTAATATCTATGTAAGTAATATCGATGTTACTAATATCTATGTCAGTAATATTGATGTTACTAATATCTATGTTAGTAATATCGATGTTACTAATATCGATTTTAATATGATTTTTATGTATATTATTATGTATTTAATATGTATTATTTTTTTTTTAATGTAATTCAAGTAAATTTTGTATTTTAGTACCGTTAAGTATGTTCTGTAGCGGGTTATGGGTTTACAGGTTTACAGGGGAATAGGGTGGGAAGTAGTTTAATTATAGTAAATTAATTATTAATTTATTAGGAATGATAAATTAATTAATAGGTAATTCATTTTTATTAATTAGTAATTTATTATAATTAATTGATGAATTGATAATTATGTTCTGTAGCGGGTTATGGGTTTACAGGGGAATGGGGTGGGAAGTAATTTAATTATAGTAAATTAATTAGTAATTTATTAGGAATTATAAATTAATTATTAATAATGGTCATTAATTTTTATTAATTAGTCATTTATTTTAATTAATTGATGAATTGTTAATTATGTTCTGTAGCGAGTTATGGGTTTATAAGGGAATAGGGTGGGAAGTCATTTAAATGTAATTAAGTAATAATTTTTTTATTGATTGTTTTTGGAAATTATATTATTGTTAATTAATAATTAATTGGTAATTCATATTTATTAATTGGTAATTAATTTATGTTAATTTATTATTTGATAATTATGTTAAGTGTATTATTTTATTATTGGTGTTTGTTGTGTGCTCATAGGGGAATAGTGTGTAAAGTAATTGATATGTAATTAAGAAGTTATTAAATTTATATTTGTGTACTGGTAACTAATTTATTGAATATTAATTATTTTTTAAATAATTATTTATTGGTATTTGTAAATAGTTTAGATTTATTTAATAAATAATATTTTTAATATTTAAAAATATACATTTATGTTATTTTTAATGTCTATGCTATCCAACACTTTCCCTACTGTTGCAATCTCTGGAGTTGGAATAGTAATTTTTACCCCTATGCTATCCAAGACTTTCCCTACTGTTGCACTCTATGGATTTGGAATAGTAATTTTTACCCCTACGCTATCCACCACTTTCCCAACTGTTGCACTCTCTGGAGTTGGAATAGTAATTTTATCCCTACGCTATCCAACACTTTCCCTACTGTTGCACTCACTGGAGTTTGAATAGTAATTTTTACTCCTAGGCTATCCAACGCTTTCCCTACTGATGTATTCTCTGGAGTTTGAATAGTAATTTTTACCCATACGTTATCCACTGTTTCCCTACTGTTGCACTCTCTGGAGTGGAAATAGTCATTTTTACCCCTACGCTATCCAACGCTTTCCCTACTGTTGCACTCTCTGGAGTGGGGATAGTAATTTTTACTTCTACGCTATCCAACGCTTTCCCTACTGTTGCACTCTCTGGAGTGGGAATAGTTGGTTTTAATTCTACGCTATCAAACATTTTCCCTACAGTTGCATTCTCTGGAGTGGGAATAGTAATTTTTACCCCTACGCTATCCAATGCTTTCCCTACTGTTGCACTCCCTGGAGTGGGAATAATCATTTTTACCCCTACGCTATCCAACGTTTTCCCTACTGTTGCACTCTCTGGAGTGGGAATAGTAATTTTTACCCCTACGCTATCCAACATTTTCCTTAATGTTTTTTTTTTTTGAGTTGGAATATAATTTTATTTCCTCTGTTATTTAATATTTTTTGTTTTGTTTTACTTAATGTAGTATTTAATTATTTTTAGAAATATTAAAAGCAAATACATTTTTTTACATTTGTTTTGTATAATTATTAAATGTTTATTTATGTTATTATTTTATGTTTAAAGTTGAATTTGTAATTTATAATATTTTTAATTATTTATAAGTTATTACAATAGTTATTAAAACTGATTATTAGGTAAGTATATATATATTATCTATTATATGTATTTGTTTAATATTTTTTTATTAAATTATGTATATTACTTATTAATTTTAAATAATATAAAATATGTTTAACTATATTTATTATATTTTTAGGTATTTTTTAATTAATTTTACATATTGTTTTTAATTTAAAAAAACGATATTTTTTAAACGATATTTTTGACATCTATATATTTTTTTCGATATTTTTGTACTTACCTTGTTGTAGATAGGATGTCTATATTGTTGACATCGATATTTTTGTTGCAATATTTTTGTATCTCGATATTCTGACTTTCGATATTCTGTCACAGATCCATGCGCTACAATGATGCCCATGGCAGGAACCGTTGTGTGGTAAAGCGTAATTTTGGTCTACTCAAGTCCCGATTCCGTTGCCTGGTCAAGACCGGAGGTGCACTGATGTACTCTCCCCCAAAAGGTGTGTCAGATCGTAGTTGCATGCTGCATGCTCCACAACCTGGCCTTGCGCAAGGAGATCCCCCTGCTCCTGGACGATGACTAGCAGCCGAGGCCACCGCTTGCGAGCCCACACATGTCCAGTGCAGAGGATAGTGGAGAGGAAGAAGGGGTTGACCTGCGTCAACAGCTCATCAACCGCTACTTCCCTTGAAGGTGATTGAAAACGTACAATGCTACCATTGTCTGAAGTTTTTGTTGTTGTTGAAAAGGCCTAGGTGAGCTTTGTGACTGCTGCCTGTTGTTGGCTCAGGGCTGGCTGCTAATGTTTCTGGGACAGGGTAGTCATGCACAGCTACAGGATGTCTATGTTGGTACTGTTGCTCATTGTAATGTGTGCAGAATTGAGTACCTTGATTACAAGTGTTGTGTGATGGCTGTAATACCCTCACCTGACAAGTGGATCATGTTCTCATGTGTTTTCCTAGATCCCTTCTGCCTCTCAATGCCTCCAATCAGTGCTCCGGGTACATTGTAAACAGAGTCAGCATTGTACCTCCTGTGATAAATATGGAGCTGAGACAAAAACATAGGTGTGTAAAGAATGTTTATTTACAATGGGTATATGTGACAGGGAAGTGAATATTTGCAAAAAGGTGAAAAGTGAATCAATGAGTTGTCAGTGATGGAAGATGAGACAATCGAGTAGTCACCGCATTGATGTGGTGACCCAGTCCAACAGACGCATGCCATTAACCTGGCAGTGTGGGGAAGGACAGTCAATAAAGTCAATGGCAAGGTGAAGTGGGGTGCCATCATGGCTGGCTGCTTGGCTGGCATTTGGCTGGTGCTTTGCCATGGGATCCTCCCTGGGATTTCTTTGGACAGCCCCTTGAAAGTTTGGCATGGGGGCCTGAGGACTCTCCCCTCTCTGTAGCCGCAGGGGAGTTGTGGGAACTGTCTTCCTGCGGGCCACTGGAGGGAGGTTGAGCAATTGTTTGGGCCGCAGGCCTGTCTCTCAGTACTGCCACAAGCTATTTCTATGGACCACAGCAGCAGGGGGAGCTCACAGAAATCTTCAAGAGCCTGGCCTGTGTGTCTCTGGGCCCGTTCATAGGCCCCAAGGACTCTGGTGATGTTGACCAGAGCTTCAGTCCCAGTGTCCGATTGGGTTTGACTCCCAGTTGCCCTCCCACCTGCCCTGCTGTCCCGGACCTGTGGCATAACCACTCTATGCATCCATGTATTCTCCCTGCCCTCCTCAGATTGTGGGGTGGTGTGGTTATTCTCTGAGGCAGGGAGAGTGTTGCAGGCAGCACTGGTGATGGTGGTGGCCGCACAGGTCGTTACAGCAGGGGTCAGCGTAGTTGTTGTTGCTGAGGTGGTGACAATGGGGACAGTGGGTCCTGGGACCTGTTGCGCCCTGGCATGCTTGATGGGCCGGCATCTGGCTCCACATCCAAGAAATCTAGGGCGTCATCATCAGAGAGTCCATGTTCCGGTGGTGGAGACTGGTGCTGCAGGTTGGTGTGATCATCTTCTACTATCAGAATCTTGGTCACCTGTGGAACAGAGGGAAAATGGTCATTAGAGTGCACCCCTCAAGCTTGATGTTAGATGTATTTCATTTACAAGCTATACACCACACAGTTTCATTGATATCACATTGTATGTTTGCACAGTACTGTGCATCATGACATGATGTGGAGGTACATACATTACTTGTCCATGGTGTGACATGTCAATGAATACAATACGCCTCGTGCAGATTTTGTGATTACAAGGACATGTTGTCATCTAACGACTAGCAGCACTTCGGCTTTATGTGAACCATCTTTGTTGATTACTCTCCATGGAAGACATTACATCTGAGCATGAACTAGACATTGAAATCTCATGCATACATTTGTCATGTCACGTGCTTTGCTTTCTTTTTACTACAGACCATGCTTGTTTTGTTTTTATATGGGCCTTCATGCTCTGCCCCCATGGCACTTACTTCAGTGCTGTGCATGATTGTGCCCTGAATTTCGTATACATGTGATTTGGTGAGTCACACTTTGGTTTCTGTGACAGTTGCATACACTTAGCACACTGGAAGTGACAATTGGATCTATGCCAAGTTTGGTGGAATGTGAGAGCTGATGTGGTCATATGGCTCCATGCTTTTATGGAGAAATGGCGGATGCATGCACTGTCTACTTACCTTTTCTTTGGGACATTTTCTGACACATCTTTCTGGGTGTGTGGTGGAGAGCTCCTTCTTGCTCAGCTATGGGACAAGGGTGCCTGATGGGAGTTGTAATGCAGGCTTCCCATCCACAAACAACCCTCCCTGTTTAGATGGCTTCTTTGCTGTGGAACAGAGGGAGGGAATGGTTACACATGGCTCTTGGGTGGGGTGAGTGTTCCATCTTGCTCAGCTTTGGGACAAGGGGGTCTGGTGTGAGTTGTGGTGCTGTCTTCCCACCCATCAACACACCTGCCGGTTAGGATGGTTACCTACCTGTTAGGTGAAGGTGAGCAATGCATTGGCTGCTATTTGGGTCAGGGTGCAGGGAGTGCTCCATCCTGCTGAGCTATGGAACAAGAGGGCATGAGTATATGGGTAGTGACTGGATGAATAGAGTACTGGCAGGAGAGTGCATAGTGAATTTATAGGTGCTTGGGTTTTGGTGCAGTGATTGGATAAGGACATAGGACTGGCTGGGTGATTGGAGGACCTCATAGGTAGTACCAGGGAGATTACTGGACTGCATAGGTAGCCTTCAAGGGATTGCAGCAGTACATGGGTAGTGACTGGATGTTTAGAGTGCTGCAAGGACAGTGCATGGTGATTTTATAATGGCTCGGGTTTTGGCAGAGGGATTGGATAAGTACATAGTGCTGGCTGGGTGATTGGAGAAGTGCATGGGTAGTGACAGAGGAATTTCTGGAATGCATGGGTACTACCTGGGTAATTGGAGGGGCGAATCAGTAGTGTCAAGGTAGTTAGAGATCTGCATGGCAAGTGCTCAGGGGATTGTAGCAGTGCATGTGTTAGTGCCTGGGCATGTGTATCAGTACATGGGTAGTGACTGGATGATTAAAGTACTGTAAAGAGAGTACATGGTGAATTTATAGGTGCTTGGGTTTTGGGGGAGCTGGGTGATTGGAGGAGTGCATAGGTAGTGACAGGCAGATTACAGGACTGCATAGGTAGTCCTCAGGGGATTGTAGCAGTACATCTGGTACTGCCTGGGTCATTGCATAAACACATGGTTAGTGACTAGATGATTAGAGTGCTGCAAAGATACTACATGGTGAAGTAGCCTCTTAGGTGCTGCGCCTATTCCAACGGCCGACGGCACCACTACCTCAGGAGTGCTGCCGTCGGCCGTTGGACGTTCGAACCTCACCTGCGCAATGGAACGTTCAGCACTGGAGCTGGACGTTCCATAGCTGCTAAGAGGTTAATACGTGCTTGGAGTCCTCCCACTGTAATCAACAGGACATAGTATTAATGTAGCATGGTTTTAACTGTGGATGTAATGATACTCAACTGTTTTAGATGTTTGTAACGATTTTAATTAATCATACAATAAACTTGAACTTGAATAAGTGCTTGGGTATTGGCACAGTGATTGGATAAGTATAGGGTGCTGACAGGGTGATTAGAAGAATGCTCACAGAGTGACAAGGGGAATGCTGGAGTGCATAGGTTCTGCTCTGAGAATTGTAGCAGTGAATGTATTAGTGCCCAGGCCATTGCATGAAGAGTGCACAGAGAGTGACAGGGGGGTTGATAGACTACATTGAAAGTGCTCTTGGGATTGTAGCACTGCATGAGTTAGTGCCTGGGCCATTCCATGGGTAGTAACTGGATGATTAGAGTGCTGCAAGGAGAGTGCATGGTGAATTTGTAAGTACACATGTACTCATGCAATGTCCCAGGCACAAATACATTCACTGACCACTATAGGTGTTATAGTTGTTTGGATTAGTACATGGTAGTGGCTGGGTGACTGGAGGAGTGCACAGGGAGTGACAGTGTGATTGCGGGACTGCATGGGTACTACTTGGATAATTGAAGGAGCAAATAAGAAGTGTGTAAGTGGTTAGAGGACTGTATGGGTGACTGGAGGATTAGAGTGCTGCAAGGACAGCGCATGGTGATTTTACAACAGCTTGAGTTTTGGAGGAGTGATTGGTTAAGTAGATAGTGCAGGCAGGGAGGGGTGGGGAGTGCTGAAGGATCCTGTGTTTGACACCCGGTGATGACCCCAGGTAAGAGCGGTGGGGCGCTACCACCAAAACTCATGCCACCTGTGGCAGATCACTCCTCCCATCCCCCTGGCTATGCCACTCCCCTTGCAGATGAATATGGCCTGATCAGGACACAATTGCTTAAGTACATGCAATTAAGACATGCTCTTCAGGAAGAGGATATTAACTGGCCCGATGTTCAAAATTATGCACTTATGAAAAATAGAGTTCTTCTGTGTGAGTTAGGGAAGGGGGCTTATTCACAGTCTACAAAAGTCTCATCAACAATATGCTAGATAGTCTTCAAAAGCTGTGGACCAAATGGGAGACAAGTCTCGGAGAAATGGAAAACACTGTTTGAGATGAAGCATTGATGCACCATATACAAGGGGCTACCAAGGCCACTCTGAGACTAATTCAGCTGAATGTCCTCCAGAGGGTGTATTATAACTCCAGTAAGCTATACAAAATAGGTTGGGCCGGTTTGCTGAAGTGCCTAAAATATACAATGTTGAAGGGCTCCTCTACGTATGTGGTATGGAAATGTTCCAGGATATAGCAGCATAATGCACGAACTGGGCAAGATATTGGGCAGTAATATCCCACCACTGCCAGAATTTGTGTTGATGTGATATCCAAATGATCTGGACATGACACAAGCCAAACTTCTGTAGTGGGTGCTGGGCCTAGTGGTAGCAAAAAAAGATATTGCAAAGACATGGCGATCCCAAAAAATTCCTACACTCGGGAAGTGGCAAGCCAAGAAAGTTACGTATGAGGCAAGGGACTCCCTATTAAATTTTAAAAGGTATGGTTTTTTTGCTAGAATATTACATTCTAGGAGAAGGGCATGCGTAAGAAATCAATCAAGGAGGCGAGGGAAAGCCTATGCATGATGATGAGTACAAGTAAAGAGAAGAGGTTGACCTAGCCAGGATAGCTGGCCAGTCCAATGCCTGAATCTATATCATGTTTACACTTAAGGCTTGATACTATGATGGTAAAAAATGGCTTGTCCGTTGGAGCGCTCCAATAATTGATTGAAAATGGAAATAGGATTGTGTTATTTCTGTGTATTGGCCGATCAGTGTTACGCAGTAGTAGGTTTTCAATGCTATAATTAATACACATTTAAAAAAAAATATATGAGTCACATAATCTTCATCTCCATATGCCTCAAGACCTTAGGAGGGAACTTGATGGGCCAGGTTTATTAAAGCAGAGGATACGAAAGAGGAAGAAAATCACTGAAATTTATGGCGCAAGAGCAACATCTAAATATGTTCGATTTTGGGCGGGTTCCTAGAGTTATCACAAGCAAGATTAGATGGCGCTGGGACTCGTGCTTTTACAAATGTATTTGTATTAATACAGTCATGATACTGCATTATTGCAGCAGGTGCGATCATTGAATAATATAGTCTAAGTTCTGTTTTAAGGCTCACCCATCAAACTATGCATTTATCAAGCACTGTAATTTGTAAGTAGAAAAAAATTAGATCACCTTATGATTTATTTATAGGAGTACTAATTGATTTTAAATCATTTGTGAAAGCAGCATTTTCTTTTGTTTAATATTGTTTCATGCATTATTGGGCTATTTATTACTTATTAAAGCAATAAAGAACTGAATTGAATTGAAATGCTAACCCATTGGAATGATTCCTTGTTCTGCTTTAGAATGAAATAGCCTCGTCACAGGCTGCAAATGATATCTAGGAAGACTTGTGTCAGAGTTCAGCAGGAGGAGAAAGCCCTTTCCTGTAGCCAAGGACCCCATTTAGAAACACGCATGTTGAATTTTCTGGGCAAACCCTCCACCCCTAACCACCTTTCATTGTAAGTCATATGACTCACTAAGGGCTCGTTTGGAGGGCATTTCTCTTTGTTCAAGAATTTAAGAGTTTTTGCTATTTTGCAAACGTAGTAACCAAGCTGAGGAGCCACAGAGCTTATGTTGGGAAAATCATTCAGGTATCATGAGTCAGAGAGATCAGCTGGGTTAAGACCTGCTAAATCTATGGCCTGCTGCTGTTCAGTGCCTAATTTTTACCAGTGGTTGCCGATAGGGATCCTTGGCCCTTATTTCAGGAACCTGTGACGCTTTCTACCTCACACATTGTCCTGGGCCTGGGATACAACTGATTTAAATAAAGAGCAATGGGAGACAGAAGCTTCGTACTTATTTGGTTTCCATAGAGGCCCATGGAAATAGAAAGATAAACAATACAACCGTCCTCTACCACTGAGTGCATTGGCAGCCCCTCTGTATTTTCTATTTCCACAAATAATTGAAATTAAAAAGGGCTTTGCTATCCCAGAGTGCTATCTCCATTAAGAGTGAGGGTCTTCCAGCTGTGAGATAAGTTTGGGCGCTCAAAGCAGATAGCGGGGCTAAAGTTGCGCCAGGACATGACAGGACATGAAAAAGTTGGGTATGGCATTTACTTTTTTTTTATTTATTTCTTACAAATTAAGCATTGCTAATGTTATAGGTTAAACAACAGAAGCATGATAAGTCCCCTTTCACCACATTGTCTCCTGTTTACCCTGAAATTGGAAGTTGCATGTGAGGAAACTATAGAAAGCCAGGAGGGGCCTTCTCCTGTAAACTAGAAAAAGCAAGGGCCTCTGGAAACTAAGAAAAAGTATTGAGCTCACATGGATGAGTAAGAACAGAAGGGCCACACGGGGCCTGCTGATTCATTCTTGTTGTGTCTGGGCAGAAAACGGACAGGCATTTCCTTTCTCAAATTTGCATGCCCAGGGGGCTAGTCTGACTTCGGGTTGAGCCAAGAACAGACTAGGGGTGCTCATCCATCTTTCTGGTGACCATACATCTTTTTCAACCTTCGAGATCAGGTCAGTGGCTTGGGGTATGAACAACGCTCATAATTATGACCGCCGTCCCTATGGCAGGAGTAGGTGAAATCTGACCTCTAAAGATTCTGCTCAGGTTATGACTTTTGACTGTGTTTCCAGTTCCTTCATTGCTTATGAGGTGTATTTATACATTAGCAGGCAGTATTCCTGACTTTAAAAGCTGCATGTCTATTGCAATTTCAAAAGACGAAAGATATAGCTGAACATTAAGCGTTTGAATTGTTAAATATGTTTAAAGTTGCCAATTTTATAGTACAAATGTAAAAAATACATGTTTTTGCCATTCTGAGGAGTCTCATTGATTATTTTACAGGAACGTGTGTCGCATTAAAAAGTTTAAAATGTTTGAGGACACCTGCCTTATCACCTCCCCAACTGTACTCCCTTTATTAGAGTCCAAAACTCTACATATTGGTTGACCCAGTATCTGGAGGCAGCATGTGATATGAACTGAAAGCATAATAGAAGCGATGCAATATAATATGGGAACTGCAAAGTAAACTATACCTATCAGCTAATTACAATTATAACTTGTGTGCCTATTTCTCACATACCGTCTCCATCACACTCCTCTCTGGTCATCCCCCACATATAAACCCTTCCAATACAGAATCACAACTCTGCCAACAACACACTTCCCTATGGTGCAGTGTACTACTGGTCCGGTAATATGCTTCAGCGCCCCACAAGGGGCATAAAAAGCCTTATAAATGCTGCAGTACAACAGACTACAATCACAAGATGGCCCAGAACAACTCTTGCAACACAACAGGAGCAGCCTTACAGGAGTTTCGTGACAAACAAAGTAGCGGCAGTGCAGTTCTGAGTTATTTGATGAAAACCATGCAATAAACAGTTCTGCAGAGCACACGTGGTACTAAGTCTGAAACACCAAAGATTGCCTTTCTTTCTTTTTTTCAAATTAATTTATCGAGATATCACAAACGTTACCAAGTTATTACATGCCCTCCATCAATCATTCTCAGAAACTGCCTCCATATTCTGAAACTTCCTGCCTACAGAAAACATAACCATGACCACTCTTCTATTCTTCTATCGTTTTTATAAAAAATAATTTATCTAGACTGTACCTGATCCAAAATCCCTGTTAAACCGTAGGTTTAGTGCATTGTCCTCCAATGTTACTCTTCAGAACTGCTCAATACTCATGCTTTAATTCTCTTGCATTCCTCCATTTTTTACACTGCCACTCTCCCTCCCTCACCCTTTTCCCCTCTACCCTGTTCCACCCATCCAGTCCAATTCTGCTTCCACTTCCCTTTGTCTCCCCTTCACCATCCTCGCTATTCACTCCCCATGGTCCCTTCTTCGGTCCCTTCTTCGGCTCCCTACTTAAGTTTTCTTTTAGGTTTACTTGAAATACAACTCTTCAAATACCAACTCTACTGCAGCCTCTCAAAGAAACTGTTTTTTGGTACGAATCTTAATGGATGGATGCTAGCCCTGTGAATGTCCGGGGGAGCTCTGCACTTCCTTGTGCAACACTACTGTAAAACGTGAGTTATTGAATGAGAAATAACCAGTTTTTTAAAACTTGTAGAAATTTTAATAGGTCGATTTTAAATTGTTAAATACTTTTCTTGGAGCGAGATTGCTTCGCCCAAGACCTTTTGGGATCTCCCCCCTCAGCGCTGCTGTCTTTAGGCGCTGAGATCGACTACAGCCACTTTGGCCGCCATCTTGGGTAGGGCAAGGCTGCCTGCCCAGGTGATCGCTCCTCCCGCCCTCCCAGGACATTTAAGGACTCCTCCCTCCACCCTTCTGGTCTGCATTTTTCAACCCTTGAGGCGGAAGCCGGGGGAGCTCTGCACTTCCTTGTGCAACACTACTGTAAAACGTGAGTTATTGAATGAGAAATAACCCGTTTTTTAAAACTTGTAGAAATTTTAATAGGTCGATTTTAAATTGTTAAATACCTTTCTTGGAGCGAGATTGCTTCGCCCAAGACCTTTTGGGATCTCCCCCCTCAGCGCTGCTGTCTTTAGGCGCTGAGATCGACTACAGCCACTTTGGCCGCCATCTTGGGTAGGGCAAGGCTGCCTGCCCAGGTGATCGCTCCTCCCGCCCTCCCAGGACATTTAAGGACTCCTCCCTCCACCCTTCTGGTCTGCATTTTTCAACCCTTGAGGCGGAAGCCGGGGGAGCTCTGCACTTCCTTGTGCAACACTACTGTAAAACGTGAGTTATTGAATGAGAAATAACCCGTTTTTTAAAACTTGTAGAAATTTTAATAGGTCGATTTTAAATTGTTAAATACCTTTCTTGGAGCGAGATTGCTTTGCCCAAGACCTTTTGGGATCTCCCCCCTCAGCGCTGCTGTCTTTAGGTGCTGAGATCGACTACAGCCACTTTGGCCGCCATCTTGGGTAGGGCAAGGCTGCCTGCCCAGGTGATCGCTCCTCCCGCCCTCCCAGGACATTTAAGGACTCCTCCCTCCACCCTTCTGGTCTGCATTTTTCAACCCTTGAGGCGGAAGCCGGGGGAGCTCTGCACTTCCTTGTGCAACACTACTGTAAAACGTGAGTTATTGAATGAGAAATAACCCGTTTTTTAAAACTTGTAGAAATTTTAATAGGTCGATTTTAAATTGTTAAATACCTTTCTTGGAGCGAGATTGCTTTGCCCAAGACCTTTTGGGATCTCCCCCCTCAGCGCTGCTGTCTTTAGGCGCTGAGATCGACTACAGCCACTTTGGCCGCCATCTTGGGTAGGGCAAGGCTGCCTGCCCAGGTGATCGCTCCTCCCGCCCTCCCAGGACATTTAAGGACTCCTCCCTCCACCCTTCTGGTCTGCATTTTTCAACCCTTGAGGCGGAAGCCGGGGGAGCTCTGCACTTCCTTGTGCAACACTACTGTAAAACGTGAGTTATTGAATGAGAAATAACCCATTTTTTAAAACTTGTAGAAATTTTAATAGGTCGATTTTAAATTGTTAAATACCTTTCTTGGAGCGAGATTGCTTCGCCCAAGACCTTTTGGGATCTCCCCCCTCAGCGCTGCTGTCTTTAGGTGCTGAGATCGACTACAGCCACTTTGGCCGCCATCTTGGGTAGGGCAAGGCTGCCTGCCCAGGTGATCGCTCCTCCCGCCCTCCCAGGACATTTAAGGACTCCTCCCTCCACCCTTCTGGTCTGCATTTTTCAACCCTTGAGGCGGAAGCCGGGGGAGCTCTGCACTTCCTTGTGCAACACTACTGTAAAACGTGAGTTATTGAATGAGAAATAACCCGTTTTTTAAAACTTGTAGAAATTTTAATAGGTCGATTTTAAATTGTTAAATACCTTTCTTGGAGCGAGATTGCTTTGCCCAAGACCTTTTGGGATCTCCCCCCTCAGCGCTGCTGTCTTTAGGCGCTGAGATCGACTACAGCCACTTTGGCCGCCATCTTGGGTAGGGCAAGGCTGCCTGCCCAGGTGATCGCTCCTCCCGCCCTCCCAGGACATTTAAGGACTCCTCCCTCCACCCTTCTGGTCTGCATTTTTCAACCCTTGAGGCGGAAGCCGGGGGAGCTCTGCACTTCCTTGTGCAACACTACTGTAAAACGTGAGTTATTGAATGAGAAATAACCCATTTTTTAAAACTTGTAGAAATTTTAATAGGTCGATTTTAAATTGTTAAATACCTTTCTTGGAGCGAGATTGCTTCGCCCAAGACCTTTTGGGATCTCCCCCCTCAGCGCTGCTGTCTTTAGGTGCTGAGATCGACTACAGCCACTTTGGCCGCCATCTTGGGTAGGGCAAGGCTGCCTGCCCAGGTGATCGCTCCTCCCGCCCTCCCAGGACATTTAAGGACTCCTCCCTCCACCCTTCTGGTCTGCATTTTTCAACCCTTGAGGCGGAAGCCGGGGGAGCTCTGCACTTCCTTGTGCAACACTACTGTAAAACGTGAGTTATTGAATGAGAAATAACCCGTTTTTTAAAACTTGTAGAAATTTTAATAGGTCGATTTTAAATTGTTAAATACCTTTCTTGGAGCGAGATTGCTTCGCCCAAGACCTTTTGGGATCTCCCCCCTCAGCGCTGCTGTCTTTAGGTGCTGAGATCGACTACAGCCACTTTGGCCGCCATCTTGGGTAGGGCAAGGCTGCCTGCCCAGGTGATCGCTCCTCCCGCCCTCCCAGGACATTTAAGGACTCCTCCCTCCACCCTTCTGGTCTGCATTTTTCAACCCTTGAGGCGGAAGCCGGGGGAGCTCTGCACTTCCTTGTGCAACACTACTGTAAAACGTGAGTTATTGAATGAGAAATAACCCGTTTTTTAAAACTTGTACAAATTTTAATAGGTCGATTTTAAATTGTTAAATACCTTTCTTGGAGCGAGATTGCTTCGCCCAAGACCTTTTGGGATCTCCCCCCTCAGCGCTGCTGTCTTTAGGCGCTGAGATCGACTACAGCCACTTTGGCCGCCATCTTGGGTAGGGCAAGGCTGCCTGCCCAGGTGATCGCTCCTCCCACCTTGCTCTGTAATGGATAAAAGCAGCAGGCCCACCCGTCCGCGCAGCGGGCGGGCGCAGCGGGCGCGCCGGCGGCGCGCCGCCAAAGGCGAGCCCGTCTGCGCCCGTCCGCGCCGGGACCGGGCCCAGGGCCACGACCCCTGCTCGGCCCACCCTGTACAAACGGAGTACTCTGCTGAGGCTTCGCCCAACCCATACCTCCCGTTGTACCAAATTTGACCTGACACATACTCCCACGGGCACCAATATAAAGTGCTCTCATTGTGATACCATCGTCCCCTTTAACAACGGCATTTCCCACACTCAGGTCTCTAAACAGGTTAAGGAGAAGCACATCACCATGGCCCTAATCAATGCGCGCTCTCTTGGCAAACACTGCCAAGAGATAGCCGATCTCATCATCGACTACAAATTAGATGCCCTGTATATTACGGAAACGTGGATGGACGAGGCATCTGCTCCCGACTTGGTCACGGCAGTTCCACCTGGCTATAATGTTTATAGGCAGGATAGAGAGAAAAACAGAGGCGGTGGCCTGGCTATTATAGTGAAAGACCAATTTGAGGTCCGCACATCCCCTATCCCTGCCATGTCATGCGAAGCTCTACATTTTAATATAAAATTCACACAGTTTTTTAGTTTCAAGGGAGTGCTCATCTACCGACCTCCTGGGGCTAGAGCAGCTTTCCTAACAAACTTAAGCACCTTAATAGAATCAATAGCCACAGATGAGTCCATTACTGTAATGGGCGATTTTAATTTTTATCTTGAACAAAATAATGATAGAGATACTATCACCCTTACATCTGACTTAGAAATTATAGGTCTTAAGCAATTGGTCACGGCCCCTACCCATCAGGCAGGACATACGCTAGATGGCATGTTTACGAATGTGGAAGACCTTCAGGTGACAGAAATTCTTCCCATGACGTGGACCGACCACTCGGCCATCTTCAGTAGGCTGACCATTAAAGATCCGTTTAGAAAGAACACTTCCCACCCCAAGCCAGGCACTTTCAAGGCATGGAAGGACATAAATTACAACAACCTAAATATACTCCTAAATAATACTAAACCTGAACTATCTAACGATCCCTGTACTTCTACTTCTCAATTTCACGAATGGCTAAGTGATTCCACGTCTCAACTGGCACCCACTAAACCCCACTCAAGAAACAGAAGTACGCCGACTGCTCAATGGTACACAGAAGAGCTAAAAATACAGAAGCAATTAACAAGAAACAGGGAAAGGTATTGGCGACGAACTTACGACACTGAAAGCAAGAATAAATATAAAGAAGCTCTAGCCACTTATAAAACTATGATCACGACAGCAAAGAAGCACTTCTTCTCTCTGCATATAGAACATGCCAAAAATTCCAGCAAACAGCTGTATAACATAGCTAAAACCCTATCGGGTAACACACCAGACTTAAACCCTCCCCCATCACAATCACTATGTGATGCCCTGTCTGAGTTCTTCTTCACAAAGGTGAATAATATATACCAAGCTTTCACCTTGGAACCTAATACTACCGCTGCCCCTCTCTCGCAGACAGTTCTGAGTAATACCATGACGAGTTTTAAACCTTTAACGACCGATCAAACTAAAACAATACTGAGGTCCATTAAATCAGGCTCTGCATTGGACCCTTGCCCTCCTTCGGTGTTAGCCATGGTTTCAGACACAATTACTCCTATTATCACTCACGTCTGCAATATAATATTGAGTTCTGGGACTTATCCAGACTCTTTAAAAAACACATTGATTAAGCCTTTGCTTAAAAAACCAAATCTTGACAGGAATGATCTGAAAAATTACAATCCCATAGCAAGTCTTCCTTTTTTGGCCAAACTGACAGAGAAAGCCATGAACCAGCAGCTGTCGGAATATATAGAGAGACACAATCTGCTTGATGATACCCAGTTTGGGTTCCGTAAATATCATGGAACCGAAACTGCTCTCATCAAAGCAGCGGATGATATTAGACTCATCCGGGACCAAGGAGGTACAGCTTTGCTGGTACTCTTGGACCTCTCGGCAGCATTCGACACGGTTGACCATAAGACCTTGGTCGACCGTGTCGAAAAAATGGGAATCCATTCCACTGCGAGAAACCTGCTTGCCTCCTTCTTGGCTAATAGAACTCAGGCGGTCACTCTTGGACCATTCCAATCTGCCAAACTGTCGTTGCCGTGTGGGGTCCCTCAAGGCTCATCCCTTAGTCCGACACTTTTTAACATCTATGTGTCGGACCTTGCTAGTGTCATCAAAGCACATGGGATGAGCCTAACCTCATATGCGGACGACACACAGTTGGTATTGGCCATCAAGGGTGACGGACAGGAGGTGGCAGAACGGTTCCAAAGAGGCATGACAGCTATCGGTGAGTGGATGGCAGGAAACTGCCTGAAGCTCAACTCCGAGAAAACGGAGGTTCTCATTTTTGGCAATCTCTCGCCATCGTGGCCTACTACATGGTGGCCATCAGCATTTGGCACCCCACCTTGTCCGACCCCCAAGGTGAGAAATCTAGGAGTTACCTTTGACAACCAGCTTAACTTTATGGCTCATGCCAATAAGGTAGCGTCCACGGCCAATTTTAAACTCAGAATGATAAGGAAAATCTTGCCTTTTCTGCCTGACACGGCCGCTAAGACCCTGGTCACGTCATTGGTTTTAAGTTCACTAGATTACTGCAACGGACTCTTTCTGAATGCACAATCCAGAGTCACAAAAAAGTTGCAGACGGTACAAAATGCCGCCGCACGCTTGCTGTCAAAAAAAACAAAATTCACACCCATCTCAGATACTCTGAGGTCCTACCACTGGTTGTCTATCCAAAACAGGATAAAGTTTAAAGCTATGTGCATAGTCTACAAGGCAATGCAGGATCAGGGGCCTCGCTTCCTAAAAGATCACCTAATACCTTACAGTCCTGCCAGAAAGCTACGATCTTCATCACTTAACCAATTAGTGGTCCCACGTAGCAGAACAGTCACATGGGGTGACCGCCGCTTCCTAGTTGCGGCCCCCAAAATCTGGAACACCCTACCATACCACATCAAAGCCAGTCCATCGCTTTTACAGTTCAGAAAAAATCTGAAGACGTGGTTATTCAACCAATAATACAGTACACCCACCGCATCCTCACCTCTAAGGAATGACATTACTGCAGTCTAGCGCCGAGACACCCAAGGGTAATTGTTCGCGCTCTATAAGTGTCAGAAAATAAATAAATAAATTAGACGTCTGGACTTGATGATACTCTAGAATTGAGAACATTCACAAGAACCTATCGGGAAAGACACCACCTGTCCGTGTCCTCAACCACTTACAACTTGAAATAGTGTGCAGCTGGACCACCGCTGGAGGAATGATCAGCAAGCAATGAAGTCATCTAAAACCGAGTAAACTTCAAGATGACTCTCTAGCAAAGTGGTGCTCCAGAGAAAAAGTAAATAGAGCCTTACAACCTCTAGGGAATATATCCCATCAAATTCTGGAGTGTAGTGGCAAAATAGTAGAAGATATTTAGAAGGCATAAATCAGAAAGAACTCAAAGCGAAAAGACCTCCAAGCTCCAATCGAAGTGGTAGCTGCTGAGCAAAGCATTCAAGGCAAGCACAATCATGCCTCATCACAAACATTTCCAGGAGTTGATTTGAGATAACAAAATGGCTGAGGCGGCTGGCAGAGACAGTAGGATGTGTGCTACTGCTAAACTGTAGCTAGTTACTTCTCTGAACTAACATCAGGGGTGATTCTCTACCGAGGCTATGTCACTGCTGCATTGCTCTTAGAGTGTGCTTGTGTAACAAGCTCAGACTGAGCTTGGAAATGTAGTTTACAAGTCAGCAGTAAAGCCCAGCTTCTTCCCATCTAAGTAGTTTGTTGTAATGTAACATGTCTTGTGCATTCTCCCTATGCTTACCCCTGCTCTACTGCTTGGTCCTTGATGATGTCATTGGGATGGTTGAACAGTAAGGAGATGTCAGTTGGCATGAGGAGCTGAGCAGTGGAACTGCTCCTGGTGGGGTCTCTAGTCTGTCTCTACACTATCTCATGGATCTGAAGATGAAATAAAGCTATGATCCTGATTACACCTACAGACTATGGATCTTTCTTTATTGTAACACTGGCGACGAGGATGGGATTGTGAAAAATCTGTCCCTGACTTTATTTAATTGTGTTTGTAGTGTTAGTAGGTTTAGTACTTGGATGTTGTATCGCTGTGTTATTTGACTCCTTGTTTCTGAATCTTCTTAACATTCTCTTTGTGCTTTTTCATCTTTGCACTTTTACTTCCTTGTGAATTATTTTGCATGTGTGCTTATGATTCATTTGTTGATTTTGATAAAAGGGGGATGTGTTGTAATGTAACAAGTCTTGTGCATTCTCCCTATGCTTACCCCTGCCCTACTGCTTGGCCCTTGATGATGTCATTGGAATGTTGGGATGGTTGAACAGTAAGGAGATGTCAGTTGGCATGAGGGGCTGAGCAGTGGAACTGCTCCTGGTGGGGTCTCTAGTCTGTCTCTACACTATCTCATGGATCTGAAGATGAAATAAAGCTATGATCCTGATTACACCTACAGACTATGGATCTTTCTTTATTGTAACATAGTTGGAACAGAGTGTTAATGTGCCAAAATGCTTTAGTTATGGGTCGAAGTTTCCGCGCCACATATGTTCAACACCATGTTAGTAATCAAGGGTGTCCTGAATTCTAGGAACACATTATGGTTGCAGCAATCCATGCAGAACTGGAAGCAACCACGGGAGAGCTTAGCAGTGAGCACCAGACCAGTGAGGTAACTGTGACACTAGATTATCCCACAGGGATGGTTCTGGTAATGTGCACTGAGCCATACTCATTCCTGTTGAACAGGACTTCCAAAGAGGTGATACTTTATCAGCACTATAATCTCTTTTCAGGGATAGCAAAGATTCCAAAGGAATATTGCCCATCATTTCATTTGTTTATTAACCACAGACCTCTTTGGTCAATTATGTCCGTCCCCATCTGGCAACACTGTGTTTTTTTAAAAGTAAATGTAGGCTAAAAATTCCTCAAATCAGGAAATCCAGGGATTCATTTTTGCACCACAATTTAAGAGCCTGTCACTGAATTTTAGTGACTTTATCTTTTCCTGCAGACACTGTATATCTTTTTAAGTCTTACTCTGGAAAAGACGTTTGGAAAATATACAGAATTTGATAAAAGCACACTTTTTGCTAGCAATAATCTTACCGCGAATGATCAGTTTTCACTCACCATCTACAATCTCCATTTATCTCATCTGTCCCTTTACGTAAATTGTTTGGTATGAGCTGTTCTTTCTCCACTCAAAATGTAATTCCATGGCACCTAAAACCACTATTTGCCCTTTTCATGTAGTAACCTTCAAAATTAATCCTGTAGCGGTTTCTAGAAATCAGAAAGGGTTGAGCGCAAGACTTAGGCCTGCTACATTTTTCTGTGGTGCCCTTCTTTTATTAAATATATTTTCACACTCAAAGAATCTCGGAACTGGTTTCTGCAATGCTCTAGGTGCGTTGGCCAGGAAATCACAACAAATTGACTAGCAGTGATTACCAGCGCAAGACCAGATCTGCACTCTATGACCCAAGGCACACAAAATGCAAGATGGACGTCTCTGAAGGAGTACTTGAATGGGTAGCAATCAGGTCATTGACCAGGTCAGACAGTTTTCCTTGATTCCAGCTTTGAAAAACAGTCCGTTCTGTAATCATTGATTATAATAAGAACCCTTTTTGTTGTCATAATTACAGGGTGACACCAACTGGCAGGACATCAAGGAAACTTGTTCATCCACCCTGGCAGCTCTGTGAACTCCAAAGGATAAGACCAGATATTTCCTGAAAGCAAGGGGGCAGGTGGAACACTGTTGTTCAACAGGTGTGAATATATAATTTCTGTCCTCTCTCCCAGGCAAGATTTACTAGTAGGAGACCGACCACTTACTTCCTTTACCCTCGTCCCTGTAATTGGTTCCTCCCTCAACAGGTATGAACGGCGGAGGGGAGGGTAGGGGGGGTGTTGAGTCAGACAACTTGAACCCTTTCTCCTTTGACAAATTAAGAGTACAAAAATCTAAGATGGGAACCAGAAAATGTAAAAGCGCTAACATTACATAAAGGGAACCCTGGCACATGTTATGTAAACCCAGTATGGGAACGGTACATGCAAGTATTTATATGTTTGAAAGCTTTATTAATTCAACAGGTTATAAAACAGCAAGGTGACATCAGTAGGAACAAAATGAGTGAGAAAAATATGAAAAAAGATGAATAATAAACTACTGGTGACACAAAGAAAAATCCAAGCATTTTCTAGTTTTAAGGGGGGAAGGGAAGAGAAGAAATAAAAACCATGTTAATATCAATCATATATATATATAAGCATAAGCATAAACAATTGTCGGCAAGGAAAAACAAAACAAATGCACAATAACTGAAAGAAGGAAGTATCATTTATAACTTGGATGAAAGACCTAAACTGTGAAATCAAAGGAACGAAACTGCAGGCAGGAGTACATATGTTCAAGGGGGCTTAAAATTGTCAGAGAAAAGTGGAGTATAACCTCTTTTGACAGATTGATCTAAATACAAGGTAAGGGGTAACCAATAAAGCTCAACATTGCGAGAAGGTTTACAGGAGGAGGCAAAGGCAACATCAAGTCTATGGGAGTTACACAGGAGATTCCACCAACAACGAATGGAGAGATTTGTAAGTGACTTCCAATTGGAGGCAATGTGTTGAAGCGCATGGGCTAGCATGAGATCAAGAAGACCAAGTGAGTGTGAGGGGAGGTTCAAAGAGTCTGAAAGACTTCCTAGAAACACAAGGGAATTGGAGTAGGGAACAGAAAGTGTGAAGATGCATGAGATGCGAGACCAAACTTGTTTCCAAAAAACTTGAACAGAAGGACAAAGAAAGAAAAGATGAAAAAGATCAGCCTCAGGTGTGTTGCATGTCCAGCAGTTAGAGGTGGACGAAGAAAGGAAACGAGACAGAGAAAGAGGAGAAAGATAAAGTCTATGATAGAAGAAAAAGATGGACTGAGTAAGGGATGCAGAACGAGAAGTCTTCAAAGTTTTAGTCCATAACTTATCCCAGAGAGAGATAGACCAAGAACAAGCCAGCTCCTCCTCCCAAGATAGCTCTATTTTAGATTTGGGGCGGTCAGGGTTAGGGGCGGAGAAGAAGAGATAGATAAGAGAGGCTTTAGGAAAAGTGGTAAGTATGGAAAGAAGAGGGGAAGAAGGGGGAGGTAATTCTGAAGAAGGGAGAGAGTAATAACGGTCAAGGACAATTTCCATAAAAGATAATATTTCTGTACAAATGAACGAGGGCAGTGAAACTGTGACTGAAATTGAGGGAAAGAGCAAGGTGAGGAACCATCAAAGAGATGATGAACCCAAATAATACCTTTCGATCTCCAAGAAGACAAGGAAATAGGTCTATTGCGCAAAAGTGAGCTGTACCAAATGGGCAAAAGTAGGAAAGATTCACGAGAAACGGTCAACGGGGAAAGCAAAGGTTTCAAGAGAGAAGAAGTATGTTTGAACAGCGGAGGGATAATATAAGGGGATTTAGAAGTAAAGTGAAGTACATCTTGAAATGAAAAGGGTAATAATAAAGAACGTTCAACATGAAGCCAAAGGGGAGAAAAAGGGGGTAGCTCCGGCGATAGCCATCGAGAAGCCTGACGAAGAGAGAAGGATTTATGATAGAGACGAAAATCTGGAAAATTAATTCCTCCTTTGATTTGGGTTTGCGAAGAGCCGATAAAGATATACAAGGTTTTTTCTGTTTCCAAAGAAATTTGGATAAGATAGAGTCAATGCGATGAAAGTAAATGGCCGGGATATGGACAAGAAGCATAGAGAGTAAATAAATCAAAATAGATGCAATCATCATCTTGAGAGAATCAAGACGACCCCACCAGGAAAGGAAGAGAGGATTCCAGGAGGACAGCAGCCGCTCAATTCTAGAGATGACTGCGTTCATATTAAGTTTGATAGAGGATGAGATAGAGTTAGAAAAAAGAACTCCGAGATATTTTATCCTATTACTATTCCAAGTGTGGCCTGTGGAGGTGAAGAAATGTGAGAGACAATATTTAGTCAATGGAAGAATTTCCGTCTTGTCGGAGTTAATTTTATATCCTGAGACAAGAGAAAACTTCTCAAACTCAGCTAACAAAGAAGGGACAGAGGAAACTGGGCCTGAGATAAATAAAAGAATATCATCAGCATAAGCAGATAATTTGAGTTGATGTTCTCCATATGGAAAGCCAGAAATCTAGGAATTGTTACGAATAGAGGATAGAAAGGGCTCAAGAGCTAAGATAAAGAGAAGCGGGGAAAGGGGACATCCTTGACCAACCCCACGTTGAAGCGTGAAAGATGAGGTGAGCTGACCATTTACAAGAACTGAAGCTTTGGGTGTGGAATAAATTAAAGAAATATACGAAATAAACTTGGGACCAAAACCATGCCACTTCAGGGAAGCAAGTAGGAAAGACCAATCAACTCTGTTGAAGGCTTTTTCGGCATCTACAGAAATAGCTGCTAGGGGGATAGAAAGAGAAGAGGCTTTATTTAAAACATTGAGGAAAAGTCTAGAATTATCCGAGGTGAGACGACCCTTAACGAATCCGCATTGTTCCTTCCCAATGAGGGATGGCATGAAGGGATCAAGACGTAGGGCTAACAGTTTAGCATAGAGTTTATAGTCAACATTGACCAAGGAGATAGGACGGTAATTTTTACAGAATTTAGGATCGCGGCCTTCTTTAGGAATAAGACAGATAGTGGCATCTTGAAAGGAACCTTGAGCAAGGCCAGTGGAGCAAAACGACTGAAAAAGAGAGAGTAGTTTGGGCAAAAGAAGATCAGAAAAGTGTAAATAAAATTCGACCGGAAATCCATCAGGACCTGGAGTTTTGCCTTTGCTAAGGGAAGACAATGCAGTGGAAAGTTCATGTAATGTAAAATCCGTTTCGATGTCTGAGAAGTGAAGTCGGGACGTATCAGGTTGAGGCAAATTATCGAAGTAGGATTGAAGAAGAGTAGGTGAAGGGGGATTTTCGGGAGTATACAAAGATTTATAAAAAGATTGAAATTGGTCTAAAATATCTATATCTGTGTGCAGGAGAACATTGGAAGGGGAATAGATGGAATCTATGAAAGTACGTTGTTTACGCGACTTGAGGTAGTTAGCAAGTAATTTGCCTGATTTGTTACGACCGCCATACTAGCGAGCACTACAACGAAGAAGAAAGGAAGAAGCCGAATTAGTGGTGAGTTTGTTGGAGGCAATTTTAGCTTGAAGAAGTTCAGAGGGCATATGCTTGGGGGAGGAAGTATAAAACTGATGTTCCAAGGTTTTAATATGGGCCAAAGCAGCTGCACGCTTTTGGAGAAACTGCTTTTTTTTCTTAGAAACAAAGTCAATAATAAATTCACGGGCCGTAGCTTTGAAAGAATCCCATAGAACATGGGGGGAGATATGAGGGTCAGAGTTGAGCTGAAAGAATTCAGTGGTAAAAGAGCGAAAAGAGGTGGAGAAATTAGGGTCAGTTAGTAAGGAAGAATTAAAACGCCAACGAGGCGATTTAGGAAGAGGGGGAAGGAGGTCAAAGTCTGCAACAATAGGAGCATGGTCAGAAATTACAATAGGTATAGAGGAAGATAAAAGATTTTGGGATAAAGAAGAGGAGAGAAAAATATAATCCAGACGGGAAAAGGAAGCATGTGGGGGAGAGAAGAAAGAAACATCTAAAGTGTCTGGATGAGTGAGTCTCCAAGAATCTACAAGGTGAGCCTGTGCAATAGTATCCAAGAACTGTTTATGGGGCTTATGTGGGGTGAAGCGGACATGCAAGTATTTAAAGAATGAAAATAACTGCACAGAGGAAGACCTGAATTGCTTTCCAGAAGTAGGCACCTTTCACATAAAACAAATAGCTAACTTTAAAAGCAAACTGAAGGAAATAAAAATAAAATGGAACCAGAATAATAGCAGGCTTTGCTGAATCGGCTAAATAGAGCTCTGAAAGGCAACGGGAATCTTACATTAGAGGTCTTAAAAACACTTGGGAAGAAGTAAAAAATAAAATTAGCAACATGAAAGAAGATATAGTTAAGGCGTGTTCCCCTTCAGCTACCCCCCTTACCTCTTCCCTCAGGTCACAGATAATATCAAACAAGATAGGATGAAGGATGTTTCAGATATTTTAACTTTTCCCCACTTGGGTGAACAAAGCTAATTTCCTATTTGGTGAGCCCGCGATTGGCCCAGTGTCAGTCATTAGGCAGGCAAATGAGCTGCGAACAAATGTGGTACAGGTAGATGGGGGTGCAGGCAAGTGCAGCAAACATGGTAAGCCACAGCACTGCTGTAACTGGGATTCTGAGCAAACACAGAACTGTGCACAGAGACTTAGGACCTCAGTGAATTAGGGTGTGCCAAAACTCACCTTAGTACCCAAAATCCCCTATCAGACTAGCATTCAGTGTCACATTAGCTCTTCGTCCTATAGTAAAGAAACCAATGATTAGGCAAGCTAGAACATGTGACTTAGGACCATCTCAGGAATCGTGGGAAGTGAGAACACTCTTTTGTTATATGTTCATACCAGTCCACAACAGGAGTAAAATAGAGACACAGTAAGGTTAAAATGTTTATTTTAACGACGTGATCTCAAGCGCAGTATTTTTATCAACATAAGCATACATATGGATAAGAATAATATGGACAGCATGGTTACAATTCCATAAAATACAAAAGGAGGAATCATATTACAATTATAGTGCAAACAGGTGATAAAAGCACCTATTTAAAGCACCCTCCCTATCTAGAAACTATGTATTATAAAACTATAGAAGGTCTCTTGAGCTTTCTTAGGGGGACCCCATTTAACTGTCCGCTCAGTAAGTGTAAATTACATCAGGATCGGTTAGTCTCTCTGCATGCCTGGAATCTTCCAAGTGTGTTCAATTCTGGCAAGTGTGCTATGATAAAGGCGCCAGAATCCTACTCGGTTGCAGCTGCCAAATTGTTGTGTCTAGAAAGTGTTACACGGACACGCCGATAAACAGGCTTGCACGTTATGATAACCTTGGCGGCTCAGCACTCACTGTACAGACTGGGGACACGATGTATGTCTAGAGATGTCGAAAAACAACCCTTTTCTCATGTATAGACCTTCGTGAAAGCTAATTCAGGAAAAACAGCTAAGCAATGTTGTGTGCAAAAAGCAGCAAAAAGGAAAAATGGCGTTTAAACTTCTAATAAGCCATGCTAACTTAACATGCATGCAGAAGGAGGCCCATAAACCACACTACACTGCTTCGGGCATGGCACCGTGTAGAAGAACAAGACAGGATGCAAATACCACAACACCTTACTTGCAGCCTCCAAAGCAGTCAGTATTTCCCTGAACTGAGGTGCAAGCTCACAGCAGACCAGTGCATACCCTTTAGATCACTTAGGGTAATAATTTTAGACAGGCTGCTGAGCAAAGCTTGAATTTTGGAACTAACTGAGGCTGAGGGGGAGATCCATCATTGTATTGCTACATTATTATATCAAGGTGTGTTAGCTCCTACTACCAGCATTTTTAACATTTTGATTTTCCAGTCAATAAATTTGTAAATGAAACATATAATTGTATGCAAGTCCTGCAAGCTATTCACTCTGTATTGTCCACTTTACCTATTATTCCAAAGCCCGCTACAATACTTCCTTCTATTCTACCTATTGCTACTCATTTTACTGGCCTGTTTTGTGCTTTCCTCTCCATTTCTATAGACCAAGAAATTCGACTTATATTCGCATTTCTGATCGGTGGACCAATGCAAACATGATTCATTGCGTTTGTCTAAATAATTACCTAAGGACACAAGGCTTCTAAAGAAAATTAGAATTCTGTTTACACCGTCTTTTATATTAAGTTCAAAATATATCTGCCAGAGATCCCTGTCCTCCGATTGAAAACATGCATTTGTGTGTATGTTAACCTCGTCCAATTACTGTGCTCCAAGTGTGCACCCTTTCATGTTGACAGGTTATTGTTATCAATGGATTCTAGGCTATGCTTGTATTGGTAAGTCCCATCAGGATTTATCAAAAAAAGGGACAACCTAAGCACATGCCTTGGTTTAAGAAAGCAGATAGCACTTTCTATAGAGTGCATATTATCTGCTCTATCCATAGGCTTCCCTGTTTTTTCAAAACCCGTCACACTGTATTGTCTTTAAAGGTAGGGCTTGGTCTTCAGGGTGCTAATACAAGATCATGACTACATCTATCATGATGCTTAGGGGCGACCCTGCTGGGAGGTGAAGCAGTGTGCTCCCACACCAACTTTCTACTTGAAGGCTCCCTCGAGCCGCTGTGGGCTGACGAGCTCGTGGAGAGGCACCTGCGCGCCTGGAGAGATACTACGTTCCAAGGATACGGCAGCCTGCTCAGCAACCCCAAATAATGCCTAATCTCTGCTGATGACAGATAATAATCTAGAAACACGTGTCCAGAGATGGCCAGCACTAATCTGCACCCACCTGGTGAAACACTCTAAAGACTTTGCAAGTGTACTCGCTTGTCGGACTACATCTATCATGATGCTTAGGGGCGACCCTGCTGGGAGGTGAAGCAGTGTGCTCCCACACCAACTTTCTACTTGAAGGCTCCCTCGAGCCGCTGTGGGCTGACGAGCTCGTGGAGAGGCACCTGCGCGCCTGGAGAGATACTACGTTCCAAGGATACGGCAGCCTGCTCAGCAACCCCAAATAATGCCTAATCTCTGCTGATGACAGATAATAATCTAGAAACACGTGTCCAGAGATGGCCAGCACTAATCTGCACCCACCTGGTGAAACACTCTAAAGACTTTGCAAGTGTACTCGCTTGTCGGACTACATCTATCATGATGCTTAGGGGCGACCCTGCTGGGAGGTGAAGCAGTGTGCTCCCACACCAACTTTCTACTTGAAGGCTCCCTCGAGCCGCTGTGGGCTGACGAGCTCGTGGAGAGGCACCTGCGCGCCTGGAGAGATACTACGTTCCAAGGATACGGCAGCCTGCTCAGCAACCCCAAATAATGCCTAATCTCTGCTGATGACAGATAATAATCTAGAAACACGTGTCCAGAGATGGCCAGCACTAATCTGCACCCACCTGGTGAAACACTCTAAAGACTTTGCAAGTGTACTCGCTTGTCGGACTACATCTATCATGATGCTTAGGGGCGACCCTGCTGGGAGGTGAAGCAGTGTGCTCCCACACCAACTTTCTACTTGAAGGCTCCCTCGAGCCGCTGTGGGCTGACGAGCTCGTGGAGAGGCACCTGCGCGCCTGGAGAGATACTACGTTCCAAGGATACGGCAGCCTGCTCAGCAACCCCAAATAATGCCTAATCTCTGCTGATGACAGATAATAATCTAGAAACACGTGTCCAGAGATGGCCAGCACTAATCTGCACCCACCTGGTGAAACACTCTAAAGACTTTGCAAGTGTACTCGCTTGTCGGACTACATCTATCATGATGCTTAGGGACGACCCTGCTGGGAGGTGAAGCAGTGTGCTCCCACACCAACTTTCTACTTGAAGGCTCCCTCGAGCCGCTGTGGGCTGACGAGCTCGTGGAGAGGCACCTGCGCGCCTGGAAAGATACTACGTTCCAAGGATACGGCAGCCTGCTCAGCAACCCCAAATAATGCCTAATCTCTGCTGATGACAGATAATAATCTAGAAACACGTGTCCAGAGATGGCCAGCACTAATCTGCACCCACCTGGTGAAACACTCTAAAGACTTTGCAAGTGTACTCGCTTGTCGGACTACATCTATCATGATGCTTAGGGGCGACCCTGCTGGGAGGTGAAGCAGTGTGCTCCCACACCAACTTTCTAATACAAGATCATGTTTATGAGAAGAAAGATATTGCTTAGCATTCCTCTGCATTAGATGTTATTGCTGCTGGGTTACCACCATGTTTATGTGCAGTGGCAGCTGCATCCTACTTGGTTGACATTTCTGAAAATGTTGTACTGGGATCACCTCTTACTGTTGCAATTTCCAACTCTATTGTCCTGTATTGTTCACTACTAAATAGCAACACTTGTCAACGTCCAGGTTGTCAAAGTATTACATACTTTCATTGTCTGCTTCTCATAATGCACTTGTAAGATGCCCTGTGTTAAACCCTGCTTCCTGGCTCACATGATGGAGAACCTCATGATAGACTGGCAACTATTGACCACCTTACTAAGCCTAATATGTCATGCCTCTCCTTAACTGGGATGTTGTGTTGTATGTTGATGGACCATGCCTTAAAAATAATGCAGGGAAATTGGTGGCAGGATACGATGTATGTACGCAACATGAAGCAGGAGACACTCAATATTTGTGCTAGTTGTTCTCTGCCAAGGTGTCTAAACTTGCTACCCCCACTTGCGCTTATATCTTAGTCACAAAAACCCGAAATATGCCTTTGCTTGCGCATGACTTTGGGTTTCTCTGGCAAAAGAGGGGTTTCCTTACCTTAATAGGAAAGCCCACAAACTAATGGGCCATATGTACAATGTCTGTTTGAAGGTTTCCTGCTTCCAGTGGACGTATAAGTAGTCCAATGTGCTGCAAACCAATAGTCTCAACAGGAGAGGTCTCATGGAAATGCTAAAAATGCATCTATGTCACCAGATTCCTCTGTAATAGTGTATCTGTCTGAAGCTTCTGACTCTCTTATGCCTACTTTGCATGAGCTTATTAATATTGAGGAACAGACACCTGAAATCGAAAAGACAATATGGGGTAGGTATGGATACCTCAGGAATCAAGATGGTCAATGCCTGCACAAGAATGGTATACTGTTTGCTTGGAGAATTCTGTTACCTGGCTTAGCTCAGTTATGCCCATGCTATAGTGAGGGCAGCTTATACACACGGGCTAGCTCCTTATGTCTCTTCAATGACTTAACAATATAGCCACTCCTGCACTGTCTGTCAAGAATATATTGGGTAGAGTGTCAAAACAAACCGAGCAGCTGACCATGCCCCCTAGGGTCCCTTTGTCCACATCATAACTCACTTTATTAAGATGTCTCAATGATGTTGCCATCAGTTGGTACTGGTCAAAGACCATATGCTCTCAGGGTGGGTGAAAGCCAAACCATCTTCCAAACAGATGAATTTACCATGGTTGAAATATCAATCTGGGGCTTGATGCCAAGGTTTAGATTTATCAATCAAAACCAAGAGCGACAGTAGGAGCCATATTTTGCCCTCTATGGGTTAGGAATAGTAAAAAGCTAGAAGCATTCAACAGCATTTTCACTGTGACTATCACACCAATATGGAGAACAGTGAGAAAAACAGAATATCGCAAACGTGTTGAAATTGGTCTTAAATGGGGTGATGCTTGACCATCGGTCCATATGTAAACGAGCCATGCCTAAAGAAAGACTGAGCCAGCAGAAGACAATGTCGGGAAGGTCCATGGTTCTTCCTTCCACCCCCTCCAGTGTCTCTAGCTATAGGATGAAGAAGCAGTGAAGATGTATTACCTCTTCTCGCCCAGGACATCAGCTTGCACCCCCAGTAGAGGTAAGGCTCCCTGATACTCCATATCTCCATGGGTTTGGCCGACCTTTTGCAGTGCCTTCTTGATTGAGTCATCATATGGCTGCGTCAGCAGGAGGTGCCAGGTGGTGAAATGGAAGAAATACAGTGAACGGAGCACACAGCCCTGTCCCACGACAGACCACTAAAGGGCCTCCTTGCAAGCATAGGACCAATGTAAATAAGAGTTTTACTTCTCCTTTTTGGCGCTGCTCCTGTTTAACCACCGATTACTGGAGGCTAACCTAAATGCAGTTTGACAGGAAAGAAATGTGTACATTAACAGCTGCACATGCGCAGATCTTTTAATATCCGGCTGGGCTGACTAACCAATTGATACAACTTTCAGCAGTTCACCTCGTGGCCACAAACGGAGGACGGTTTTTAGGTCTCGGCCTGATCCAGCGCATACGCTGATCTGGACGAGACATTTAGTAGCTGGCTTTTGAAAATGCTGCCAAAAAGGCCACCAGCGTGCGGTTACGCGCGAGTGCACGCGCCACCATCTGTCTTTCCTCCGTTGTCGCGGGTCATTAAAACGCGGTGCGACGTTTGTTCTCAACTAGGTTTCTAGAACCGCGCTGGGGAAAACTGCAGTTTGTAAGCTATCCACTGGATGGCAATCATAGACCATTTCAAAGATTGCCGAACTTCCACAGTAAGCAATTCAAATACCCATTGCAGACTATTAGTACATATTTCTCTATCTTTTGGGGGGGCGTTGCTTGGAGGCCGACGGAGCTGGCTGCGTGAGCGCCGAGCTCAGTCTCTATCTCCTTGTAATCCTGAATTAATTAGGCCTTGGGACCCCCCTGGGGCACCAGAAGTCGCTGGAGGAGGGTGACCCTGCCCAGGAGCCGGTCTGGCTGAAAAGGGAGCATGGTGCGAAGCTCTGGGCTCTTTTACGGGCCCGTGATCGGAACAAAGGAAGAAAAGCAAAATGGCGGCAGGGCCGGTGATGAGAGCCCGGACCTGGCTCTGAGGGCAGACGGAGGCATTGGAGGATCGAGACGACTGTGGCCGGAGGGCTGGGGGGCACTGGAGAGCACTAAGGTAGTTCGTGAGGCCTATACAGTTTGGATGAATGCCTCGTGTTTCCGCTTCTTGCTGGGACTGGGGACTCCGCTGCTAACCTCCGCCACCGGGAACATGCGACATAGCGGCGTCGCAGACCTGAGGCGGGAAGCTGTGTATCACCGTGGGGATTGCTAAGGACGACTCGCCCTTTGTTTTGCGCTGCCTGGGGGGCCTGGATGTGCGAGGAGGGAGTTTTTTTTTTCTTTTTTTAGTTGCTTAGTTGTTTCAGATAATAAGTAAGCATTGACGATGTACACCAATGAGTGGGAATTAGAGATGCATAATATAACACCGGTATAATGTGACAGGAAAATGGATAAGAATATAAACCAGTGCAATATGACTGTGTATTTGTATTTGGAATTGTTGGGATAGGGGTGGGAGGATGGATTGATAAATGGAAAGATATATAAGTGTTTATTGTGAAGAAACCAATAAAAATATGTTTACAAAAAAAAATATTTCTCTATCTTTTAAAAAAAATAACTAATTGAAGGCCACCCAAAAACACTTCTAAATGCCAATTTCTTGAAACCACCTTGAGCCTGTTCTGATCCCTTGCAACATTCCCCTACCAGTCCTGAAAATGTACAAAAAGGGCTGTGATGAAACCCAATAGAATAAACATTTTTGGGAACATTTTGCACAGATTCATAATACGGCTCCAAAGTTATTATGAAAACAAAAATGCTTTTAAATTAAAACTCTGATGTAACCATAATTACAACAATGTATATATATGTCTTCTGAATGTCGCCTCCCACTACGCTAGTCACACTGCATGACGTGAGCTGGCCTGTCTTGGTTCCTGACCTACGGCATGCCCGTTTTATTTTTGCTTTCTTCCTCGTTCTCACGATCCCACCTCCCAAGAGTCTGAGGTGTTGCAGCTACCCTTAAGGCGTTGGTCCACTATGGTAGTAAAGCTAGCTCTCTTGCCGCTACTGGCAATTTAGGAGCAATTAAAAGGAGGAACCGGTGCAGAGACAGGAGCATGTGACTGAAGAGGTGCCAAGACAGGAAGACAACAAACGGCACAGCTTGTGACTTAGTTGGGAAGTCCAGTTAAACCAAATGTTTTACAAGCCTGCAAAAGTGCATGGCTGGTAAGGCCCCGGAAAGTTCAGTAAGACAAAAATGCAAACACTTTTTTCACTGATTTGAGTGATTGATGAAGTCTATTGTGAAAACTGTTAGAAATGAATCATTTTTTCCGTCATGATTGGTATGAGTTGATGTAAACTAGTGTGGATGTTGTAGTGTGGCGAATGGGGTAATAATTGATGCAGACACGAGGTAAGCTTGGAGTATTTATTTACTCTGTGAGAGCACCGGGGAAAAGCTCCGGCTCGCACTCTAACTGGGCTACCAAAGCCCGAAGATGGCGTCGACCGTCACGTGATGACGGGACCACTAGAACGCAACCCTACATATCTCCCCCCTTTAACAACACTACAAAGAAATGCAAAACTACTGATAATAACTCGGATAGTTCTGTTCAAAGTGTGGTTAGGTCTTCATGTCGAACTCACAATACTTTTTGGGCAGTACCACGGTCCTGCCTGTGCGGGTCTGTCTCAATGTGGTGCTTGCCCTCGTGTCTCTACTGCCACTGGGTGGGGCAGTGTTGGTTGTCTCCTTTGGTTGGTCCCAGGTGATTAGGCCACTCGCACCTTGAGCTATTTGTCGTGCCTGCTGCTCAGAGTCTCCTGGATTATCCTGTATCCTGGTGGTGTTCGCCTCTTTTGTATTGGTGCCTTCCGTGCCACTGCTGGGTGTTTCTATGTCTCTGTTATTTTCCTCTTCCTCCAGGTTCCCGTCATTAATCTCATCCAGTGGGGTCTCTTCTGTCTTGGCCCCCTTCATCACCTTGTTGCACCTGGACATTCTATCTAGGGACCATATCTTCCCATCGCTCAATAAGAGGATCAACAAGAGGATCACGTTCAGACTCCTCACCCACGCACACAAGGCTCTCCACGACACGGGCCCGAAGTACCTCAACCGCCGCCTCACATTCTACACACCCACCCGCCAGCTCTGATCCGCCAGCCTCATCTTTGCCTCCGTCCCACGAATCCGCAAATCCACCGTCGGAGGAAGATCCTTCTCCTACCTGGCAGCCAAGACATGGAACTCCATCCCCACTCACATACGGCTGACCCTGGACCATCTCTCCTTCAGGAAAATCTCAAGACCTAGCTGTTCGAGCAGTAGCAACCCCCCCCCCCCTCTCAGCGCCTTGAGACCCTAACGGGTGAGTAGCGCGCTATACAAATTCTGCTGATTGATTGATTGAATAAGGCAGACCTGGTGTATATTTCTTTGACCTGCAGGGGCGTGCTATACTTGCTATCGCCTTTCCTTCTCAATTGAGCGAACTTCACTCTGACCCACTCCCCCTTTTCCAGCACAGCTTCTTTGACATTGTGCCTCTTGTTGTAGTGGTCTGTGTAGGTCTTCTGTGCTTTTTTCAGATTACTGTGCACCACTGCCGGAGACCATTTGCTTTGTACTGTGCGTTGTTTCCACGCCACATTGTCTCGGGTGAATGGGTCCCGGACCTTCAATATTTTGAAAGGGCTGTACCCTGTCATAGTGGGAGTGATATGGTAGGCCCACACAGTGCACTTGAGTTCCATCTCCCAATTCTTCGCTAGATTGACTGCTGCTTGGATTGACCCCAGGATGACTCTGTTAAATCTTTCGGCCAGGCCGTTCCCTGCTGGATGGTATATCGGGGTGTGTTTGATCTGTATTCCGCTCCGTTCCATAAATGCATTCCATTTCTCCAACGTGAAATGGGTTCCATTGTCGCAGGTTATGACTCCTAGGATCCCTTCTCTCAGGAATGTGGACGTAAGGAAGGCTAGTACTGCGTCGGTGTCCATGGTTTCACATATCTCAATTTCCGGCCACTTGGAATACCGTCCGACGAGCACAATGGCATACTTGGGTACACGGTTGGCATCTAATACGGGACCTAGTATGTCCACTGACAATTCTTCCCATGAATTCGCTGGGTTGGTGAACTTCCCTAACGGGGTTGCATCGTGGTCTGTGTTTTGTCTGTATTTCTGCACTGTTTACATTTTCTGATATGTCTCTCCACCTGGCTGTCCAGTGCCAGCCACCAGTATGGTTGTTTGGCTCTTTGTTTTTTTTCACTATTCACAAGTGTCCTTCATGCAGAATGGTGAGTAGCCAGTTCACCAGTCGTCCTGGGGTGCCACTTTGTCTCCTCTTAGCACGAACATCTCGTTGTCTCCTACTGACAGTTCTTCACGAACTTCATAGAATTTCCACTGTTCTGTGTTTAAATGTTTCTTTTCCGGCCACCCCGTGATTATAAACTGTTCGATTGCTGTGAGGCTTCTGTCCTCCTCGTATGTCGTCTTCGATTCTTGTGCACTTATGACCGCTTCTTGGTCCTCCATGAATGCTATGGTGTAATCATCTTCTCCATTGCCGCTGCCCTGCTGAGAAAGTCGCCTACTTTGTTCTTGGAGCCTGGAATGTACTGGACATCATACGTAATCTAATAGCCACAAGGTCATTTTTGCTATGCGAGGCGCGGCCGTCGCATGTCCACTTGACGTGAGTACCTTCACTAACGGCTTGTGGTCCGTCCGAAGCAGGAATCTGGAGCCCCACAGGAATTGACAGAATCTCTCCATTGCCCAGATTGCTGCTAGCATCTCTTTCTCCACCACACTGAATTTTTCTTCATTCGGGGCCAAGGACCGGGACGCAGAGCTGACCATCGTCATTTCACCCTCTGCGGATTGCTGCATCAGGACCGCTCCTAACCCTCTATCGCTCACGTCTGTGATGAGAATAGATAACACCCTTTGGTCAAATCTGTGTAGGGGCACGGCCCCCATTATGTCTTCTTTGATTTGGTTGCACTCTTCCTGCATTGCTTCCGACCAAGTGAAGGCTGTTTTCTCCTTTTGGTTGTGTGTTTTGGTGGCGAAGTGAGGCACAAACTTGCTGTAGAATTCTGCCATCCCAAGGAAACTTCATCTTTATGTTTGGGGATAGGTGCGTCTTTTATAGCCTTTGCATTAGCCTGTGTAGGTGCAATGCCTTTGTTGCTTATTTCATGCCCCAGGTATGTCACCGATGACACACCAAACCTGCACTTGTCCCATTCGGCGGTGAGGCCGTTCTGCCTTAGCATGCGCAGAACTGTGGAGATCTTGGCGTCATGGTCTGCTTTGGTTCTACCCATGACTAGGATGTCGTCTTGGAAGTACTGCACCCCGTCTGTATGTCTAAAAAGTTGATGCATTAGCTTCTGGAAGACCACAGCGGCGGATGCTAGGCTGAATGGGATCCGCCAGAACTGGTAGCATCCAAACGGTGTAATGAACAAGGTCAGTTTCTTGCATGTTGGGTGCAGCGCGATCTGATGATAGGCAGAGGTCAGGTCTATGGTGGAAAACCATTTGATGCCCTTCGTCAGGGCTAACATCTCATTGATCCTAGGCAATGGTAATTAATATACTAAGATGTTTTTGTTCAGCTCCCGCAAGTCGATACAGAGGTGTATCTTGCCGTTGGGTTTCCTGGCTACGACCAGGGGTGCCAGCCATTCTGCGCTCTCGATTGGCTCAATAATTCCATTGTCTTCTAGGCGTTGCAACTCTTGCTGTACCGCTTCCCTGCTTTGAAATGGAATATTCCGTACTTTGTGGCTCCTTCCTTGAAGCAGATCTTGTGAGTAAACTTCATCAACTTGCTGATGGTGCCTCCAAATACTATCGGAAACTCTGCCCTCCATTTTTCCGCTTCATATGCCTGCGCTGGGGTCATCATCAGGACTTGCGTTGTGCCTCCTGGATTCAGTTGAATTCCGAGTTCTCCCTTGTCCACCCATCATAGGACTGAGGGTCCTTTCTCTGCTACGTAGAGCTTCCCTTCCGCCGTGTGGCCTTTGAATTCAAATTGTAGGGGACAGTACTCCACCATGGGGATGGACTCCCGTGTGAAGGTGACTGGGTGGATGTCCGGAGCCAAGAGGTGTGTGTCTATGGCGTGCGCAATGTCTCTGTCCCAGATGCTGCGTTGAATGATAGTGTATGGGGAACCCGAGTCGGCCACCATTGCTACTTGGACCCCCCTATTGTAATTTCGCACAGCGGTTAACGTGTGTGTGAACAGTCTATGCCTAAGACCTGGTCGTCTATGCACAGTATGATTTCATTGTCGTCTTCGCCCCTCCTTCCTCAGTCTCTGAGTCTTGGGTCACGTATTTGCCTGAAATTTTCTTGGATTTGGGCCTGCAGACCTTCTCAAAGTGTCCCATGATGCCGCAGTATAGGCATTTGGCTCTGAAAGCGCGGCAACATTTGTCGTTGGCTGCGTGTGCTTGACTGCCGCACCTGTAGCAAGAGTTTTTGTCCCCTCCCTGGGGTTTCCGGTCTGTAGGCGTCTTGGGTGCATACCTCTTGGACTGTCTAGAGCTTCCCGTGAACGGCTGCTTGCGCTCGTGAGGAGTGGCGTCTGTTACTTTGTCCACCACGGCTTTGCTGTCACTTTCCTTTTTGGCGGCTTCCGCACACCGTTTTGAGAGTTCTGCTTTTCTGACTATGACCACTATCTCCTTCAGGGGGACTTCTCCGCTGACCCATAACTTCTCCTGTATGGATGTATTCACCGTATGCATGATGATTTGATCCCTAATGAAGTGATCGTGGAGGGCCCCAAATTTGCAAGTGATCGCTAGTATCTACAACGCCGCCACGTAGTCATCCACTGATTCCCCCACGTTCTGCTTCTGTTGAAAGAAGTTGAAGAGGTCGATCGCAATGCACACCACTGGCTGGTAATGGCTGTCCAGGTCCTCTATGGCATGTTAGAACACGTCGTCCTCGTCCTGCACCCTGGTCTTCTTTACTAAGTTCATGTACACCCTGATGCCTTCCGGACCTAAGTTGTGCAATAGGATCTTGTTTTTCCGGTTGCTCTGGAAGACTTCGCCCCCTTTGTCCTCTAGAGCGGGCAAAAAGTTCAGGAAGTACTCTTTCCAGTCTTCCCATTTCATTGCCGGTTCCCCCGGTTTCGGTTGGAAGGGGACCGGGTTGGTGAGTGAATAGGTTTGGGCACACATGGCGGCTTGCCGTCTGGGTAGGGCGTCCTCCACCCTGTGCGGAGGGCTCATTGTCACGCTTTGGTCTTGCGGGCTCGCTGAGTCTACCTGGGCCCGGGGTCTTCTGCCACGTTGCCTTGAGCCTGGTGCTCCAGGGTTCGGTGTCCACCAGTCGCTCAGCGTGACTACCACCGCCGGTCCATGCGTGCCTAGCTTAGTTGCGTCTGGTCTCTTGAGCTCTTGCCGCGTGCCTGCTAAGCGGTCTGGCCAGGCGTAGAGGATCGGGGCGGTGCCACCTGGCAACTCTGCTCCCCGTGGCAAGCTGGTCTGCGCTCGCCTTGTGTTCCACTCTGTGGTGGCTACTTCAGCTGAGTGGCCGTCCCCCCTTCGTGCAGCCTATACCCTCGTCTTGTGGGTGACCCAGTGCTTGATTCTGGCTGGGTGGTGCTTTTGGGCTCACTTCGCACCCCTTTAGCCGGAGGCTAGGTGTGCCTACTGTCTGCGGTGTTACGCACCGCTAGCTCCTTCTCCCTGGGAGAGGGGGTCTGCTGTGCAGCCTTTGTGGGGCCCTGCTGTCTGACCTTTGCTCCAGCACTCTTCCTGCCTGCCGGGAAGGATCTCGCCCTGCCTTGCGCTATGTCTCCGCCACCTCTGTTACGCTGATGCAGGCTCGTGCTCACGCTCCTTCCGCTGCTACTATGCTTCCGTTGCGGGGGAGGGGCACCGCATACTCACAGCCTCGCCGCTCCCTCTGGGCATCGGAGTGTGTCAGGTCGGCGGCGCAGCATGCTGTTGGAACGGCGCTCGCTTTCACTCCTGCGGCGCTGCTTCCTGCGTAGGTGCGCCGGGTTCCCGCGGCTCCCCTGTCCGCTCTCACTCAGCTCCACGTCGCAGCGTGTGCACTGCTTCCGCATCGTGGGCCAGGTTGTGGTCGTGCCTCCCTCCCCAGCCTCGTCGCCACTTTGTAGTGAGGCAAATGGGGTAATAATTGAGGCAGACACGAAGTAAGCTTGGAGTATTTATTTACTCTGTGAGAGCGCCAGGGAAAAGCTTTGGCTCTCACTCTAACTGAGCTACCAATGCCCCAAGATGGCCGCCCTCGCTCATAGCGTCTACCGTCACGTGATGACGGGACCACTAGAGCGCAACACTACAGATGTTTGCCTCCATTTTTGTTTGGAACTTTTTGCAATTTTGTTTTTAGTCTAATATATTCCTGTCCAAATTCCTTAGTTACTGTGCCACTGGTGAATGTGGGCTACGGGATGAAATGTTGATTGGAAATGTAATTAATTTGATGTCCTCCACCAGTGCTTTACTGGTTTTGCCTATTCTATTTCAGTACTACTATGGCACCTTTTAAAACATTATTTGACTAAATACCAGCCCACGTTAGCACAGGTCGGTTGGTTTTAACTATACTAGTATATTAAAATACTAAACTATACTAGCACAACAATATGAATATAATTTGTACTGTGATAGTATTTGGATTAATTGAAATAGGGATGATGATCCCAATCCCACAAAAGTCTATGCAAATCAATATTAATCTTGCTGTGTTGTTGAAAACGCTTAGTGCCCCAAAAATGAAAAGAATAAATGGCCAGGAATCTCCAGAGGACCTAACTCAAAAAGGTGAAGGACTGGGAATTAAATAAAAAAATATGTCAGAAACTTCTGCAAAAACTGATTATCGGTTCCTTTTTCCCAAGGCAAAACATAAATCAATTAAAGCTAGTACATAGTTTTCTGGAAATATCTCAACGGTAGCCATAAATTCAGCAAAGAACAAGCAGCTGCATACTAGAAGGGTTGCATGTTTGAACAACGAGTTTCTCAACCACGACTTCCCGAACAACGAGGTCTTAACCACTACCCTTCAACCACGATATCTTTTTCCACGCATTCCTTTACCACGAATTTTCCTGGTAAAGGAATGCGTGATAAAAAATTATTTTCAAGTAGTACCGCGATCCTGCCACTCCTTCAATGCTAATTCCTGCCATTCTAAAAATAAACATGATCACCCACACACATGCCATGCTTGCACGTACTGTAATCGTGACGCTACATTGCCTTTGTGTGCTAGTGTATTGCCCTGTCACTAGGTCGACCTACCACAGCATCACCTCCCCTACTTCCTGGTGTCTAAATCCTAATCCGGAGCTTCAACAGTTTGGAGCGTTATTGTTTATGTTATGATGGTAATGTTCGATCAATCTGAATGCAAGCCTGCCATCTAGTGTTCATTTTCTTTTTTATGTATCTTGATCACCGAATGAGCTCCTATATGAATTCCTTTGAGCCCAATGGGCGTTGTGCACCTGTTGTCACTTTTACAATGCATGTGTATCGGAGATTAAATACATAAAATGGTTTACTTTTGAAGATAGCACATAGGGTTTGTTGAGGGAACGACTCACCTAGATGTATACGAAACGGAGGTAAGCATAGCACCTCATGAGAGTTGCTGCTTGAGAAGGCTCCCTCCCGCCTGGGGTTTAGCTGCGGTCGCCTTGCTTGTGTAAAAATAGGTGATAATTGGTGCGCTGACCTATTGACCCAAATGCCTAGGTTTTATTAGTTGCATGTCAGCCTGGAAGCAGGATTTAGGCCAGAAGGGCAGAATAAAATTTTTGAAGAATACAGGAGGCACATTTAAGACCAACAAAAACACTAGACTGAACCCAAATGCGTGGTTAAGGCTGAGTCGTTGTTCAGGCAAGTCGTTGTTCGGCTTGCGTGACTCCGGAACTCGTTGTTCCGGAGTCGTTGTTCAGGATGTTTCCCTACTAGAAGGAGGATAACAAGCATACTTAGTTTTGGGACAAGTCCGAACTATAGAGACCAT
Source organism: Lissotriton vulgaris (assembly GCF_964263255.1). Classification (NCBI taxonomy): domain Eukaryota; kingdom Metazoa; phylum Chordata; class Amphibia; order Caudata; family Salamandridae; genus Lissotriton; species Lissotriton vulgaris. The sequence goes on from NC_141691.1 coordinate 238,337,094, forward strand.
GAGAATAACTGTATCAAGCATTTGCAATGCAATAGTTCTCGCATTTACGCAAGTTAGAGCTATTGAAATTGCAAATAATGCCTTTTTTTGTTGTTTTTGTTTTAAAAACATAATTAAAAGGCATTGTAATTTACAATGCCAATAGCTGAAACTCTCGTAACTGCGAGACCTATTGCATTGCATAGCCAATAGGTCTCGCTTTTGGGACCTTGTAAGTATTTCGTTATGTAGCACAATATCCTTGGTGCAACAACATCAACTGTTGCATGACTAAGCACTTATAAGGTTCGAAAGGCAAGAGAAAAGACATGTGACACGTTTGTGGGACACAGTCCGTGTAACCTAACTGTGGCCAGAGCAAGAATTAAATCTCTTTCATTGTTCGGTCAAGTGGAATTACCAAGAACTGCCTTTCTGTTATTGAAAGTAAAGATATCTAATAGATCACCCAATGAACTCACATGCTACAGGACAGAATGAATGACTCTTGATTTCATACTCGCTGCAAAGGTGTCGATTTGCACTAACCTTGTGTGAAGGACAGGAATGAAGCGCTTTTCTGTCTCTCACCACGGTCAGAAATGTGAGGGCCTGTGGCAGAAATGGGAAAAGGGGAATGGGAAAAGGGAGAAAACTGAAACTTAGGACTCCATCACTTCTGACAAGTCACCTGGCTGATCAGTAAGGTCTGCAGAATATAGCAAATTCCTACAAGACAAAAGGATATCCTAAGTGACTTGTCATTTAGTAAGCTAATTGTAACTGTGAATGTGACTGAAAATACCTGAGCCCTATGCCTGTGAAACTAACTCTCTGTGCTTTAATATGAGACTGGTACTAACTGAAAACGTAAAAATATAATAAATAGGTCATCTATGTATGTGTACAGCATTTCTCCCTGTGCTTTGGTTCACTACCCAAAGCTTTGTCACTATGCACTGTCTTGAGGAAGATGCGTATTAGTTCCAAGTTGGCATCTGTAGAACTGCAAAATAATCCTGTTAATATCCTCTTGATCCCTATTCTTGGCAATGTTATATGCTTACTAAAGTTATAATATCTTGCACATGACATTCCTTAGTAAACTATATCCTCAGTTTTAAAACAGTTCAGATAAATGCCCAGGAGTATAGTTCAAAGTTCTTTCCATCAACACCATCTCAGAATGCTTCTCTGTAATCCAGTGATCCATTTGAATCAATCCTTAGGAAAGCAGTAGTTCTTCAGTAGGAAATTCAAAATACATGTAGTGAGTGCCTGGTAGCAGCAACATAGTACTGCAACTGCCGAGCAAAGAACTCTGTGAATCTACTCAATTATGCAATATTCCTGCGGTATCTCAAGAGGTGGGAATTTGTGGCCTGCTGGGAACTATAGTTAATTGCCAGCTTGATGCAGTGCAGCATGTCCTCCATACATATGAAGCTAAAATCCAAACAACACCACACTCTTGTGTTTACCGCCAACCTGCCCTAAGGACCCTAGCACAACGGATTTGGAAAACACACACACAAGGGCCACACTAAGCTGTACGCAGTACATTCATCCCCACATCCTGACAAAGGGCCATGTCTCGGCTAGTGTAGGTGCCAAGTGCTGCATCTTTATACATCAGACAACTTCCTGGAAATTCACCAGCAAATTACTAACATATAAAATAGTGATAAGGTTTGTTACATAATGTTAATAATGACTTGTTGGATCTTAGTTTGGATTAGGAATTATATTTGGGGATGGGGGGATGAACGTTCTAAAGGTTATAAGCTAGATTCATGAAGCATTTTTGCGGGCGCAAACGGTGCGAATCGCAGAATTCGGCCGTTTGCACCCGCAAAAATGGCATTTGAAATTCATCATTGGGTCATGTACTCGCAATTTGAGAAATCGCAAAAAATTGCGATTTCTCAAATTGCGATCGCATATAAGGAATCTCAATTTGAGATTCCTTAAATGCTATTCATAACCCAATAAAAAATTGCGAATTCGCTATTTATTCCCGCTATTTACCGCGAAGTCAGACTTCGTGGTAAATAGCGAAAACTGAGAAAAATGCACTTTTGTGCATTTTTCTCAGTTGTATGTTACACACACACATGTCCTTTGGGCATGTGTGCGCAACATGAGTCTAATTTACATTTCAGGGGTGCTACAGGGTATCCTGTGGATACCCCTAGCACCCTTGAAATCGCATCCTTATTTGCGATTAGCAATTTGCTAATCGCAAATAAGGAATGTGTAGGAATCGCAATTTATTTTGCGATTCCTTCATGAATCCCGTCTGTAATAGCGATTCCTTATTATTCACTATTACAGACTCGCAAAACATGTCGATGATGAATCGGGCTGTATATCTTTGTGTTCCTTCTTTCAAGTCTTAGCTACATCTGTATCGACTTCAGACCGCGGTAATTAAGGCAAGGGACACTTCCCTGGCTTCCTGACGATGACTGTTCTGAAAATGATTTACAAGATAAAGAGGAAGGGCATGAAGTGTTTTTCTCTCTCCCTCTTTCTGACACACACCCTTCGCTAATCTAGCCTATAATGGCCATGTGTATTTGTCCATGCTGAAAACTAGGGTACATTAAAGTTCCCTGAAAGAAGTGGGCGTTCCTCGCACCTGAGGCATGATTTTTACAAAATGTGAATTCTTTGTAGATACTTTGTTCATGTGTTGGTACTTTTGAAGGTCTGCCCTCGGTTCCATGAATTCGCCCTGCACCTTATCATTAGGGTACCAACCCTTTCACTCGAGTCCAGCAACTACTGTGATAGTGTAAAGACGTGTGCGTTGGCTTGCCCCAGGAATCTTGAGTCCTTAGTTAAAGCTCTGAGACGCCCTGCTTCATTTTTCTGTGATTCACGTGCTCCGATCAATTCCATTTTATTTTGCCACCTTACCATCCAAGGAGTTAAGAAAGCCATAACTGCAGCGGCCCGACTACACACAGAGGGGGGAGTTCACTAAATCAACATTCGCCAGGGAACTGAAAGAGAAATGTGCACAAACGTAGTGTTATGTTATGTTATGTTATGTTATGTTATGTTATTATACACTTATAGAGCGCATTATCATCCAGGGGTATCTAAGCGCAATCAACAGACATACACCATCAGCAAAGCACAGAGCCACCACCTCACAGAGGCCCCCATGAAGAGCACAGTCTTTAGATTCTTCCTCAAAGGAAGGAGATTAGTTTCCTTCCGAAGTTCAGCTGGTAAACGGTTCCAGGCCTGCGGGATGGTACTCGAAAAGGCTCTACTGCCTATGGACGCAAGGTTGAACCTAGGGCAGACTAAATTACATGCCCCAGCTGACCAAAGGGCCCTGCTAGTGCTGTTCTGGTCCCTGGTTTTGGAGGTTAGCAACTTTCTATGATAACAAAATCTGTGTTTAGGTTATCAGCCAAGCGAGGTCAAAGAAACTGCACACAACTTTTAAGGGTTCGGGCGCGGCATATGTCCTAAATGACAAGTCCCAGGTCATTACACCCTCCCTTCCTGCTAAATCCGTGTCTTCTCAACCATTTCTCGGTGCTGGGAAGTGGGCTGGAGGTGTTGCTTACCACTTATTGTTGTCCATGTGTGTGGAGGATGTACTCCAAATCCGCTTGCTCTAGGTGCTCAATTTGTAACAAAACATAAGTGCCAGAGCCCTCGCCAGGAGACCACTGCAGCTTGCACCACCCATTGCCCCTGCCAGCACTGCCAATGACATTAGCAACACAACTACAAACCATAAACAACACAACTACAAACCATCTCACGCCTACAACTGTGACAGTCCAGACTATTCCAGGCCCCCAAAGCTATAAGAATAGCTAGGGTGAGAGGTACTAGTTGATATTAATGTATATTGAATGGATGTATGACGGTACAACGCGTACCGTCACAACGCATCCCTTTACACCGCATCCCTTACAACACAAGTCGTTACCACGACTTGCGTTGGGGGCGCGGATCTCGATTAGTATAATTTACTATTCTAACACCAGTCCCCGTGGACCCTAGGGAAGGTGTTGGGATAGTAAATTTACTATTTTTAATCCTTTAGCGCCCTCCAGCGCAAGTCGTGGTAACGACTTGCGTTGTAACGGCCGCGTGGTAAAGGTACCGCGTGGTAAAAACTTTGTGGTAAAGGATGTTTACCATATTGAATGAACAAACAACCGTTGTTCTGCTCATCTCCAAATTACACAAATAGTGCCACCATGTGTCAGCTCTCATAAGTGCTGGTGTTGACAATTAAGTACTGGTGCTGAGCACCGGAAACCACCGGCTCAAATTAAGAAGAGGCAAGGCCTGGCAGTCATCACCCAGTGCTGGTGCTTTGTGGACTGAAGCTAAGTACACACAAAGGAGGCACCGCGCTGCAGCGTGCTGGCAATTAAATACAATTCAGAGACAGGTAGGGGAAGAGAGGAACATGAAGGAATCACCTGGTACTACCTCCCTGTGCACATAGGAGGGTGTGCAGCTCTTGGTTGAGGGCTGTTTTGTTGTGAAGGATGGAGTATGATTAAGACAGATTTGTTAAAATCCTAGTTTAGTAATGGTTTGTGATATTCGATTTGACAGTAAAAAGAGCGTGATCCAGTGCTGGAAATAGAAAACATGTTCTCTGGGAATCCATAAATTCGGGGCAGTTGCACAAGAGGGTAGAGTCATGAAGGGCAGTGGCATGAGGAGGGGAGTGAAGAAAAGTTAGCGTATTTTTTAAAACTGACCCCAAAGAAATTGGAAGCAAGGAAAAAATGTAATAAGAAAGCTATTGTGTTTTACATAATTGATCAGAAACGGATTGCATTTTAAGCGTATTTAGCAAGCTAAGGCACCTGCTGAGAAGATCTATGCACATCCAGCAAGTTTCAGGGTTCGATCCATATGTATTGACGAGCGTATAGAACAATTATGTCTATTTTTTTTAGTTGAGATGGGTTTTGTTAAATGCAATTATATGTACTGTAGAGCACAATGCTCATTCAGAGAAGCTTTGCAATTAGCAAAAAAGGTCTGTATTCAGCGCGTAACGGAATTCTTGTGTTATGGTTTTCATAAAATTATTTTTATGAGCACTGCTTGAAAGTAATGGAGAGAGGTGTAGTGTCCCTCCTAGCACCTATGTACCACACAGCAGAGGTTCAGGCAACCCTGACACTGAGCACTGCGGAACAGATAAATACATTGGGATTGCGGCACTCATGCTCCACCCTGACATGGGAAGCACAGTGTTCTGCACAGGGGTGGCTCCTCCGTTGGAGCGGAGGAGCGTTTCCCCACTTAAATGCCCCCGGGATGAAAAATAAAATGGCCATTCATTACCGTTTTATTTTCCATCTCCCGTCCTGAACAGAGAGTCAGGATGGGGGCGGGGGCCACTGCTGAGTGACAGCAGCAGGCAGGAGGGTGGGCTGTGTATGCACTGTTTAAAGTATGCTTGTCTTTTGGCCGTCTGTCTTGCGACAGCCAGCCACAAATGCACACTTTAACCCCTTCGATGCTGATGACGAGCTCTCGTCATCAGCCACGGGTGACGTGTGCGGATGACGAGCTGAGCTCGTCATGTATCGCGGTAATTTAAAAAATGCCGCACAGCTATCGCTACGTGCCCCCTTATCATATTAAGAACTTGGATACGGTTTCCTCCCCAAATCTAGAGCTATTGACATAAAGAGTAGAGCTTGACCAAATCATAGAGTGGACAGGAGCGCTAGTACATCACCCACCCGGAGGTAGCAAGAAAGAGTTCTGTACGGCGCTACTTGATAGGTTGGCTCCACATATCTTCAACACAAATAAATTCCTATTAGTCGGGATTTTAATCATCATTTAGAGACTCTCTCTAATGCAGATTCTGCCAGCTTAGGGGCAGCAATGGAGTCACTCGACCTACTGTCAAGAGTCGCCGCCCCACTCATATTGCCGGTCATATGCTGGACACTATGGGGCACATGCATCAAGTGATTTTGGAGTCGCAAACAGTGCGGATTGCAAAATTCAGCCGTTTGAGATTCCAAAATCACTTTTTGGGATGCATTAAACAATTTTTTAGAAATCGCAACTTTTTGCGATTTCTAAAAATGAGATTGCATTTAAGGAATCGCATTTTTGCGATTCCTTAAATGCAATGCATGAATTTTTTTAAAAATGCGAATTCGCAAATAGGGGGAGCAAATGAACACGAGGGTGAACCTCGTGTTAATTTGCGAAATCTTTCAAATATGCTCAAAAAAGCATTTTTGAAAGTGTCATGTTACACACACACATGTCCTTTGGACATGTGTGTGTGAAACTTGCACTTAAAATAGCATTTCAAGGGTGCAGGGGCGGTCCTTTGGACCCCCCTCAGCACTCTTGAAATGCATTAACAAATTGCGATTCGCAAAATTAAAATCGCAAAATGTTAATGCCTTCCCATTGATTCCTATGGGCCTTTTGGCCCATAGGAATCAATGGGAAGGTTTTCCTTAATTGCGATTCGCAAAATGTGAATCGCAATTAAGGAAAATTAAGAATTCGCAAAAATATTTGCGATTTAATCATGCATTGCCGTTTGCGATTTCTAAATTGCGATTCCTTAATTTTCGCAATTTAGGAATCGCAAACGGGTACAATGATGCATGTGCCCCTTCATTCTCAAACATTCCTGAGCTAATGGTCTAACTTCCTCAAATCATAAGCTGGACAGACCACATGGCCTTAAGCTTCTCTATGTTTTTGCCGAACCCAACTGCCTGCGTGTAAGGCCGCAAAGACCTCCGCAGACCTTGAAAAAAGGTTACCTTCGTTACATTTAGCCAAACATATAGCACCCCCTCGTTCAGCATGGATGAAGACTGCGACCTAGCCTTGGGAAGGTTTGAGGGCTCAATCCTAGAAGCTCTAGATTTTATAGCTCCACTTAAAAGGGTAAACATTCAGGATAGGGCAGCCCCTGCCCCCTGGTATTCAGACATCCTCAAAAGAGAAAAAGCTACATGCAGGGCCATGGAAAGGAAATGGAGGAAGCCCAAGGCAGAGCCAGATGAACAGCGTTACCGAAGGGTACATAGAGCCTATCTCAATAGCTGCAATGTAGCGAGAAGAGCACATCTCGGCTCTCGTATTATGGAGGCGAAGAACTCCTCGAAGGAGCTATTTTGGATCCTGAAGGAATTCACCGACCCGAAGGCCAACAATCCGTTGCCTCCCCCCACCCAGGCTCCTTGTGATGATTTAGCCATCTATTTTACCCATAAGATTGATACAATCTATTGCTCCTTTGAGTTAGTGGAAGCAGACCTTCCTGTAGATCCTTCACAGGAAACATTAATGCCTTTTAGGCTAGAACTTTTCCCTCATATGAGATGAGAGAGCCCTGCTCAGGTGTGGTGGGCTGACTGAAACGCTGCCTCAATCGCTGCCTTTTTAAAATTTGAATTGCTGCTATTCTTTGCTTATTTGCACAGCGTATGAACGATTTTTAACTGATGTACTAGTTTTAAAATGTAACACTTCACCGTGCTCTGCTAGATCTTACACCCCACTTCACGACGCTTCCTGGTAGATGCACTTCCGGTCGGTTACCGGTCTAGTGCTGGGAAGTGACAGCCACTGCTCAGCAGGGCTGATTGGCGGGTGGGTGGTGACTCTGCCTATTTTAGCCACGTGGGAACTAGCGCTCAGATGAGAGAGCCGTGCTCAGGTGTGATGGGCTGACTGAAACGCTGCCTCACTCGCTGCCTTTTTAAAATTTGAATTGCTGCTATTCTTTGCTTATTTGCACAGTGTATGAACGATTTTTAACTGATGTACTAGTTTTAAAATGTTATACTTCACCGTGCTCTGCTAGATCTTACCCCCCACTTCACGACGCTTCCTGGTAGATGCACTTCCGGTCGGTTACCGGTCTAGTGCTGGGAAGTGACAGCCGCTGCTCAGCACGGCTGATTGGCGGGTGGGTGGTGACTCAGCCTATTTCTTTCAAGCTGGAACAAGCGCGCAGCGGGCGAGCCGGCGGCGCACCGAAGGCGTGCCAAAGGCAAGCCCATCTGCGCCCGTCCGCGCCCTTCCGGGCACAGGGGCCAGAACCCCTGCCAGAGGCTTAACATACTCCTGGGCAGATCTTCACCTCCTGAAAAACCCATCAATCGCACTGGATAACAGGGTAGCGTCTTGTCTTAAATCTGAAGGGTTATTGAGGCCTTTGATTCGGAGGACGGCTGTCAACCCACGGAGAGCCCCCGGCCCCCGAAAACTACCGACCCTCATCTTTGCGTCACTAAATACCCGCTCCCTACAAAAACACCATCTGGAGGTATTTACATTATTGCAAGACGATATAATCGATATGATAGGCATCACTGAGACCTGGCTCGAGGACTCATCTACCGCCGACCTTGTAGCATCTATTCCCCCTAATTACGCGGCCCTCTATCATAATAGGCCAGGCAGCACACGAGGAGGAGGAGTGGCCAGCCTGCACAAAAACTCCCTGAAGGCTGAGACCTTATTTACCAAAAGCATTGAAGGGGCGGATGTACTAGGGGCTACATTCCACTCTTCTTCAGCATGTGTCATCGTCTTGGTCGTGTACCGTCCCCCAAAAACTCCACCCAAATTCATCAAGTGGTTGACGGAACTGGCACACGATTTTTGCACACGTTATCAATGCCTCCTTATACTGGGAGACTTTAACTTTCATTGGGAAGAATCCCCCAAGGAGAGCCAAGCCAACCAGTTAGAGGAGGCTTTGTTCGCCTTGGGACTATGTTAACACGTCACTGGCCCAACTCATGCCAAAGGTCATACACTGGACCTAGTGTGGTCCTCACTGCCCCTCACCGGCCCCCCAGCTATCAGACCATGCTCCTGGTCCGATCACCTAATCATTTATGGCACCATCCAAACCCCCAAGCCGGGACCCCCACTACCCCCCAACTGGAGAACAATCAGAAGCTGGAACAAAATTAGGGCGGACGACCTCGTGTCTATCCTCAGAAAATCCCGTCCGCCTAACCACCCAACTGGGGACACTGATGCACAATATAGTGCCCTAACGAATAGATTAAACAGTGCTATCGACACGCTTGCACCCGCTCGCAGGGAAAAGATCAGGGGGAAGGGGAAGGGGGCCCCCTGGTTTACTGAAAATCTGCAGTGTCTAAAACAACAGCTTCGCCAAGGTGAAAGAGCCTGGCAAAAAACTTACGATCCAACTGCCCTCTCAAATTACCTGGAAGCCTTTGCCATTTATAAAAACGCCATTCAAACTGAGAAAGCAGTTTTCTACGAAAATAAAATCTCATCTGCTCATAATACGCAAAAAGAGACATTCAAAGTCCTAAAAGAACTCAGACAGGTCAAAGAGCAGAAGCCTCCTTTTGGCATAAATGACTGCGACAAGTTCCAAACTTTCTTCACCACTAAAGTGGAGGACCTCCTGTCCACAATTGAGAACACCCCTAGGCTTCCATGTCTAATAAATCCACTACCAATCTATCCTTCTGTGGAGCAAGCCCTAACCTCATTCCCCCCGCTCTCGCAAGAAGCCCTGACCCCACTTCTATGGCGCGTGAAGTCTGGCTCTCCAGCAGACCCCTGTCCACCTGGGACCTATAGGATGGCCCTCCCTGGGATTGAAGACGAGATTTTATCACTCTTGAATTCTTCCCTCAAAGTGGAAGTGGTCCCGAGAGACTTCAAGGAGGCGTGTGTGATCCCCCTCTTGAAAAAACCCGGGGCCGATATTAAAAACCTGAAGAACTTTAGGCCAATATCCCAGCTCCCCTTCCTTTCCAAGGTACTTGAACAGCACGTACTAACCTCACTTGCACACCATCTATAGGCCAACCACCTCCTACAATTCAACCAGGCAGGTTTCCGGGCGCACCACAGTACAGAACTAGTGATGCTGGCAGTACTAGATGGACTGAGATTGCGGGACGATGCTAAGGATCCCTGCGCCCTGATCCTTTTAGACTTGTCCGCGGTCTTTGACACCGTAAACCATAAACTGCTCCTGTCGCGGCTGTCTAATTTTGGGGTGCAGGGCACAGCCTTGACATGGCTTACATCATTTCTGAAAGATCGCTCTCAGAGAGTGCAGCTGGGTGATGCAGTGTCTAGGCCGGGCACTCTTCCATGTGGAGTCCCACAGGGATCGGCACTGTCCCCCCTCATGTTCAATGCTTACCCTCAACCCCTGATAGCCGCACTCAACCAGCTAGAGTGCCAAATATACAACTATGCAGATGACACCCAGATCATCATACAAATAGACAACTCCACATCCGCCCACTATAGAGCGCAGAATATCCTTAAACTCATAATTAACTGGATGTCGGCCAACAGCCTCAAAATCAATCCAGACAAGACTGAGATACTGGCCATCACCACTGTTACCAGCCCTTGGAATAGCCTCTTTTGGCCACCAGAGTTGGGCAAATACCCCGAGCCTGCCCCGGCAGTTAAAAGCCTGGGCATCAAGATCGATAACAAACTAACTATGGCCCTACAGGTTTCTACAACAGTAGGGGTCTGCTCAAGCATTCTCAGGCAGTTGCGGAAACTGGCCCCTCTCCTCTCTTTCGAGACCCTTAAACGAGTGGTAGTTGCACTGATCTTGTCCAGATTGGATTACGGAAACTCGCTCTACCTCGGACTCCCAGACTACCAATTGTCTAGACTCCAGATCATCATGAACGACGCGGCCCGACTAGTGTTTAAGGTTCCGCGCCGTACTCATGCCTCCCCCCTCCTGCGCCAACTTCACTGGCTTCCCATCAGGCAAAGGATCATCTTCAAGGGCCTCTGCATTGCTCATAAAGCTGTGTATGGCAAGGCTCCGGAATACATCAAAAAGGGCTTAACCAACTATGCCCCCACGAGAGCACTTCGCTCTTCGGAAGCTAGGATGTTAGTCTGCCCCCGCTCTCGTCTGGGATACCTTGGAGGCAGAGCTTTCTCTACCATCATCCCACAGATCTGGAACAAACTCCCTGACAACCTCCGAAAGGAACACTCCCTGCTTCCCTTTAGGAAATCACTCAAAACCATTCTCTTCAAGGAAGCCTGGGTCACACAGTAAAGTACTGTCTCCCTACCAGTAATCCAGAGCAGGTTCTTCTCTCCTAGCGCTTAGAAACTGTTGGTGATTATGCGCTATATAAATGCAAATGACAAATTCATATCATGAGTGAACAAGTGGGCTCCTTATTAAGCCTCGTGCAATCAGGATCTTCATTTGACCCTGCACCACTGGCAGTCATGTCAGAACTCAGTCCGGTCTTAGCTGATGCGCTTGCTGAGGTTTGTAAGATCTTGCTAGTCACCGCCACATTTCCTAGGAAGTGGAAAAGCGCACGCACAAAACCATTGCTTAAAAATGTGCTAGCGAATCAGACTGAGCTACAAAACTATAGGCCGATCTCTCTTCTCTCCTGTTGCTCGAAGGTAATGGAATCGCTAATATACCAGCATCTGTCCCGTTATCTGGAACAAAACAACCTTTTTGGATCCCTTCCAGTCCCGCTTCCGTGCCTCTCATAGCATGGAAGCAGCACTGTTGGAGGCTACGGACACCATAAGATTGACACTGGACAGAGGGACCTCAGTGATCCTAGTCCTTCTTGATCTGTCTGCAGCCTTTGACACCATCTCTCACAGAATCCTGCTGGACAGACTGTGAGGGATTGGTGTCAGAGGCATGGCCCTCAAATAGATAAAAAGTTATCTATCAGATTGTATCCAAAGTATCCAGCTGGACTCCTTTGTGTCACAAACCACATTGGTGGACAGGGGAGTTCCTCAGGGATCTATCCTGAGTCCTACCCTATTTAATGTGTATGTGGACTCCCTGGCTGAAATCATCAGAAGCTGTGGGTTTGAGACTATCTTGTATGCCGACGACACACAGTTGATTGTCCCCATTGAGGAGGACATTGTATCAACTCAATCAAAATTTAAAAACTGCTCGTCTAGCATTGCGATATGGATGAAGAAGAACTTCCTACAGCTCAATTCATCCAAAACAGAGATACTGCTGTTCGGAAAGGCCGAAGACATTTGGTCCCCCAATTGGTGGCCTGTAGAGCTGGGAGAGGCTCCTTCCCCAAAAAACTGGGCTAAGAATGTTGGCATTAGAATTGATAATAAGCTATCAATGGAGGAGCAGATGAAGGCACTGTCAGGCACCTGCTTCGGAACCATGAGGATTCTTAGAAAGAACTTCCACTGGATTCCACTCTCAGCAAGAAAAACCCTTATCCAGTCACTCTTGGTCAGTCGACTGTATTATGGCAATTCGTTGCTTGTTGGAATATGGAAGAACTACTATTCAAACTACAGGTGGTGCAAAACACTGCAGCTCGCCTCACCCATAACAAACCAGCTCGTACCCCTTCTGCACCACTCCTGAGCCAACTTCACTGGCTTCCAATCAGGAAACAAGCCAGTTTTAAGATGCTATGTGTGGTCTTCAAGTCTCTACAGGGGAAGGGCCCAGCCTACCTAAAAAAGAAACTTACCCTTTATCAACCCATACGGCAGTTAAGATCTATCAACCGTAATTTCTTGTGTACACAAAGAATAAACAAGGTGAAAACGGGGGGTCAAGCTTTCTCTCATCTGGCTCCCACTTACTGGAACAACCTACCTGAGAAGATCCGGGCCTGTACCAAGATATCTATTTTCAAGAAATTGTTAGAGACTTGGTTGTTTTAGGAGGCCCTGCCCACTAGTACTCATTTCTCCAAGCGCCGAGAGAATCCCCTGGGGACGATTCGCTGCGCTCTATAAATGAGTAAAATAAATCAGGGTGCTGCTCTCATGCTGGTGAGAGCAGCACCCTGATTGGTCAAGGGAGTTTCCTGGTGGCCGGGCTACAGTAGCGACGAGGATGTCCAGAGCGACGAGGTAAGTGTTTTATTTAATTTTTTTTAAATGTTATATGTGTGCACGTCCCCCGTAGATGCCAGTCTTCACTGGCTCTGATGTGTGTGGTGCTTGATCCTCAGCATCGGTGTAGTCTACTTCCCTTTACCTGCACCACGATACAGGTGGCTAGGATGAGCTCAACGTGACCTCACCTCCATGGTGTCTAGGACTGGACTGGGGAACCAAAAGCAGCTCTCGCAAAAATGCTTAAGTCAGCCAGGTCTGTTCATCTACTCTCGCAATCTGTCTCTTTCCATCCATCCATTACATTTCTCACCTTCTCGCCTTTCTTGAAACTCTCCCTTTGATCGTTTCCTCTCTACCTTCCCCCTCTGTGTCTTTCTTCTCTTGAAGTCTCCTGTTATTGCTGTAATTAACCTTGGTGAACTGTGGAAAGTAATAAAAGCACCAGAAGCGGACCTGGGCTTTCCAAACTGGCCTCTCAGGGCTCCAGTTCACAGCGGAAATGCCTGGTGGAATAAATAGCTTGTCTGACCCTCATGGTGCCTTACCAGGACGAGTGCTCACCATGCTCGGTAGAAGACCTGCAAAGACTGGATGACCTCTTAACTGAATGTGAAAGCGGCAGCCCTTGCCATTTTGATGCTGCACCATCTTAAGGCAACACAACCGCTGACTAGGTAGCCTGACGCAAGATGCAAGAAAGAAAATCAAGTAAGCCTGTACAACGCAAAAGCTGTGACTATAGGGATGAAGCAACTAGCCTCCATGTAGTGTAAAACTACATTGTACCCCCAGCAGCATGTAAGCTAATGGATTCTTGTGAACATTGAGAGACATGCTTGGACATAAAAGTAGAGCATTGGGGCAGAGTGCAGTTATTCTACACTGACAACATGCACTTTCTAATAGTTAGCATAGTGTACTCCCTGGTATTTGAGACTAAATGTAGAAAAAACTCTGATGAAGCAGGATGCTAGAAATTGGATTGATGGTTGATTAGGGATAAGCCCAATTCAGGCAGCAACTACAACCCTAGTCAGGGTAAAAAGCAGGCAAATCCTAAATTAACCTGTGCTCACCCTCTGGTAGCTTGCACATAGCAGTCAGGCTTAACTTAGAAGCAATGTGTAAAGTATTTGTGCAACACTTCAAACAATAAAACAGTGAATTTACCACACAAAGAGATTCCACACCAAGATTGAAAAATACAAATTGATTTTATAAATACAACAAGACCAAAAGGACAAAAATCTAATAAGGAGAACTTGTGATACATTTTTAAAAAATAAACTGTAAAATAATGCTTAGAAGCAATAAGCGTTTAATTATGATATCTGATCGCACTGAAGCAGCACAAAGTCAAAAGTTTAGGCAAACCGCAATGGAGAGAGGGTTGGATACAGGAACCCAATTAGGCCGGCTGAGCAAAAGTAACTTAATCCTGGCTGCGCCGATGTCAAAGACGCACGGTGGTACCGAATCGATGCACAGGTGTGGATCTATGCAGTGGCAGCAATATGACCATCCTGATCTGTGCAGCAGCGGTAAAGAGGCAGCTCTGATGAGCAAGGAGATGTGATGCAGAGATTTGTCATTGAGAATGCTGTCGACGGGGATGCAAAGACCTTGTGCAGGGGAAAGTATTGCGCAGTGGTGTGTAGCGATTCTGATGTCAAGGGGGTTAAGACCATACCATTGTTGTGGTTACCGCTGTTCTCCTGTTCGACATGAGATGAGGGTAAACTACTGGAAAACTACAACAACCAGCATGCCTAGAGACACGTCACCCGGAGGCTCAGGGTGGAACTTACAAAAGCACTTCCTTCACGCTGGGAAGGTGCTTGTCAATCAACCTGTTTCTGTGGGAATGGCGGATGGTGTTCCCCGCCGGATTTCAGCATGAAGATTGAAGTCGTTGCAGTTCTGGACATTTATTTCCAAGTTTGAAATTCAGCCAGGTATTTCAGCGGAAGGAGTGCGGACTCGCCTCCCCCGCGTTCGCCTCGTACCTGGATTTAAAGAGTTAGAGAGTGAAGCTGCGGTGTAATGTAAACGCGCTGTTACGCGCTTACATCGCATTAGACGGAGAGAGAAAGGTTATTGCTTTGCACACGTCTGAAGTCAAGACGCGCTCAAGGTACTTTCCTTCTCGCGGTAGTCAGGGGGATCTGCTTGGTCTGCTACGTTCTGTTGGTGATATTTAACCGCAGTTCCTGGGTATCTCGATCACTCTTCGTTTGGACATTCTGACACTAGTTGCTTCAATATCAATTCCATGGTCACTAGCATCGAAAGCACAGTTGTGAACTGTAGCTTTGTGTCTTTTATAACAACGCTCACACTCTTGGAAAAGGACAAGCCTGGGTGTGCTTAATCTTGTGGTATACTCCGTACCAGATACAAACTTTTGGAATTGGACTATTATTCCCTAGTTATTTTTATATATTTTTGTTTTGGGACACAAGGGATTAGAAATACCCTGCCTGGCTGTATGACTTTCTGGTAAGGAGTGAGAAAACTTTGTTTATTCAGCTAGAGGTAATCAGAAAAGAACAGGTGTTAAGGATTGTGTTTTGTCATCCTCTTATGCAGTGAGGACAGCCTTCCTGGTAGCCAGTCGTTCTCTTGACCAGACCTTGAGGGAATCACAGAACCTATAGCTAGTTTTTTCTTTTATCCACTTCCCTTTTCCCCGGGGCACGAGTCCACGCAGAGGGTGTACAGACTCCTTTGTTGGGGTTCGTGTCTAGGAGGAATTGGGAGGCCTATCACCAGACATCATCTCCGCCGGTCTCAAGGACAAGGTTAGTGGCATTTTTATTCTTGGGCTACTGACAATCCCGAAATGGTGGTTCCGACGACAATGCACTATGGCTGATCCAAGCAGCAGAGGCAATGCACCAGTTCTGATCCACGCAACAGCCTGTTCTGGTCTACGTACGAGAAGTGATGTGCCATTTAATGTCCATGCAATAGAAGCATTGCTGTTTATTATCTATGCAACAGCAGTGATGTGCCAGTTCGACAGAAGATGCATGGATTTTGCTGGAACCAGCACCTTAGGCCCACTTCCAAGAGTCCAAGACTGGGGTGGTACCACTTGACAGGGCAGATTCACAGATGGCAGAGTCCAGGTCCAGAAGCTGTTAGGTTGGAAGTTTTTTATGTCCCTCAGACTTCAGATCAGGAGGCCAACTAGTTAGCCCTTGGAGTCACTCTAGGTTCACGTGATGTAGATCCAGTCCTTCTCACACATGCACAGTGCCCCTCGCTGACATCACTGCCAGGGCCTTCTTACTGAGATTTTCAAAGGGGATCCCCCTCCGATGTTAGCTTCTGAGGTCTGGACTCTCTCTTTTGTTCAGTGGGCTTGGGCAGGCCCATTCTTGGTACAGTGTGACAGTTGATTGGTTGATGCAGATAATTTCACCCAACCTCTTTCCTCCACAGTAGCTGGGTGAAGCATTGTTAATTACTCCCTTTGTGTGGGGAGGCCTTTGTTCTTGCCCCTGGTGGGAAATTTAATTAACATCAGAGTGACAAAATGCCTGGGTCCTGATCCTAAGCTGAGACAAAGAAATATGCCATTTCTGGATGGCACATAAGTTGTACAGGTATCATTGTGTAACTTGCAGAATTGATTTTCTTGCATAGGTTATATACCAATTCAATATGTCAATGGTCTCTGGAGGTCAAAGGGAAGCAAAACTGCACTAAGGCAGTTTTCACCCTTTGTGTATAATTAAGTGTCACTACAGACAAAACAGTAAATCACATTGACTTTCCCTAGTAGTGTACACTGACATTATATGGCCTACCCCTGGTTGATACCTAATCCTGCAGTCCCCATTGTGCTAGGCTACCTCAAGGCAGTCGTCACCCATGTGCAAGTGCAGCCTGCAGACATGTGCACACATCGTGTGTACACATGTTTACGTGTAACCAGCCCTTTGCACTCTTACCCTTGCTGCGTCGCAGCAGTCTTCTATTAAAAGGTGGACACTGGCAGCAAACATGCGCAGTCCAATTACATGTGCGATTAACATGGGTGAGACACGTAGTGAGATTCACCTACAGTAAAAAGTCCAAAAGTGGGAGTTCAAAAAAGCAAAAAATCTGGGTGCACTGAATATTGCCACCCAATTGCAACACCCACTGATTGCTGGCTTGACATGTTATGTGTACTCTTTGTTACAGGAAAGAATCCTGTTATTTTGATTAATTATGCAATAAAACTACTGGAAATTTGCATCACAAATAAAGGTGTGGTCTTCCATATTTTTAACACTGGTCATTTGTTGGTAGTTTAGGGTGGTCAGCAGTGATGTGTTTTGCAGGTATGTCCTGCAGTCATGTCTCCTGTCCTGCTGCTTGCATGGAGGCACTGCGAGTCACACATTGTCCTGCATGTTTATTTCCTCTCTCTTTTAACCCTCTCAAAGGACAAGCAACTCTCAATCTTTCAGCCCTTCTTAAAGTGGTGCTTTCTGTGGCTGGGAGAGAGGAGCTGCAGCACATGGCGAGTTGTGCACAATGCAGAATAAGGAGTGTTTTTAAGGTATTGAATTCAAATCCAGCCACCTGCGGATAAACAGCCATGAATGTATGAATTAAAACCATGCTGGAGACTAATCATGGGTGTATGCCCTTCCTGTTTAGTTTTTCATTAGGCCTACTTGAAAGTGGTGAAATATTGTAAAATCAATGGGGATATGTACAGGTAGAGTATGATTCACCCAGGATTAAGCAGTTTTTTAAAGTAGTAGGGGATGCAGCAACTACTACTTGCTGAAAAGTCTATACATTTATTAGCATATTTCAGTATGGTGAAGGTATAATGAGACTAGACAGATCTCCACATCCCCAGGTAGTAGCCAATCAAAATATTTTATCCCCACACTGAGTAGCAGCTTTTACATACATTCTAAATACTCCCAATCTTGCCAAAAGGGGAGAAGATGAATAAGTAAAAAAGTGATTGTCCAAGAGCACACAATGTGTACAAATGAGAGACAGGGATTGCAAACCATTTTTCCTGGTTCCATATTTCCACCTAGTCCATAGGCGCGGTGGCTCGACCCCCTAAGGGGTATCTCCGCGCTTGTGCTGCAGCTAAGGTGTCAGATCTAGGTCCATAGGCTATACTGTATTTTAAGATGTCGATGTCGAGAACAGATATGTTTTGAGTGATTTCTTAAAGGTCTGAAAGTTAGTGTTTTGTCTCAGAGTGAGAGGGAGCGCGTTCCAGAGTGTAGGGCCCCTATAGGATAGAGCTCGGCCTCCCTGTCTAGCCTTCCTAGTCTTGGGGACCTGAAGCAGCAGTTGGTTGTTGGAGCGCAGAGAACGTCTAGGACTATAGAGGTTGAGTCTTTCAGCTAAATATTTAGGGTCTGAGCCAAAGAGGCACTTATGTATTGTGCAGCAGACCTTGAACTTGACACGTTGCCGAACAGGCAACCAGTGGAGTTTGTCCAAAAGGGGGCATGAGGGAGATCCGGCTGGGGCGTTAAGGACCAATCTTGCCGCGGTGTTCTGGGCCACTTGTAGTCT
The DNA here is from genome assembly GCF_964263255.1 of Lissotriton vulgaris. Classification (NCBI taxonomy): domain Eukaryota; kingdom Metazoa; phylum Chordata; class Amphibia; order Caudata; family Salamandridae; genus Lissotriton; species Lissotriton vulgaris. The sequence goes on from NC_141691.1 coordinate 238,355,523, forward strand.
GCTGACCTGTTACTCATTGGTTGAAATAAAGAGGCCGTTACAGTAATCTAGCCTACTGACCACAAGGGTCTGGACAAGAGTCTTTCTGTAGCTGTCGGGCAGGAATGGGAACACACGCCTTAAGAGTCCGATGATCCGGAAACAGGACCCGGTAACCTGGTTAGCATGTTCTTTTAGAAGTAGTGCCTGATCTAACCGTACTCCAAGATTCTTCACTGCCTGTTTGGGGCTGGGTACCGGCCCCAGATCCAATGGCCACCATTCTGGATACCACAGAAGGGGTGCCTCCCTGAACAACATGACCTCAGTTTTGCCCACGTTGCATTGGAGGCAATTATAGGCCATCCAATCAGATACCGCTCTCATACCATCAGCAAAAGATTTTTTAATTGCGGGTGTGAGGGTCTGAAATGGAACAAAAGCTGGGTATCATCAGCATATGACACCGGGGTGAACCCATGCACTCTCACAATGTCAGCCAAGGGGGCCACATACACATTAAAAAGTGTGGGGCTTAGACATGAGCCCTGTGGCACTCCCTTGGTGAGCTCCATAGAGATGGAGCGAAGGGAGCCCAATCTGACGCCTTGTGAGCAGCCCGAGAGAAAACTCTCCAGCCAGGACAAGGCTGTGCCTCCTATCCCCACCTTCCGTAGATGACCGAGAAGAATATCATGTGACACTGTGTCAAAGGCAGCGGATAAATCAAACAGCACCACAATCATAGAGCCCCCACCATCCAATGCCATCCTGATGTTGTCGGTCACGGAGAGGAGGGCAGATTCGATGCTGTAGTTAGGTGGGTGTTCACATGTTTCTCGGTCATCTTGCTAAGGTATGGCAGAAGGGAGATGGGGCGGAGGTTAGAGAGGTCCGTCGAAGGCAATGCCGCGTTCTTTCAGATGGGATTCACCACTGCTTTCTTCCACTCTAGAGGCACCTGTCCCTCCTTGAGGGAGAGATTTATTACAGACTAAATTTCAGGCCCGAGCAAGGTGCTCAGGGAGGCAACCATTTTAGCAGGAAGAGCAGCACCATGGGCTGCTCTTCCGAAGGAAATGTCACAGAGTTTTGTGCCATTGCTTGCTTTACAATACCGTATTTATTTCCAGCTTATTTAGGTGAAGTGTTAAAGCTGATATTAGTTGTTATGCATCTTAGTTCCATGGCTAAAACGTTCCCACTTGACTAGGTCATGTGGCAGTAGGTGGTTATTGGGCAGTATACGTGGTAGAAACTGATATTTACAGTTGGTGTTTCACAGAATAAGACTATGACCAAGATATGGGCAGGCACAGAGGATGCAGTCTAGTCTTTTTGACCAGAGGCCACACCCATCCCTGAAGACAACGGGCTTTGCCGTTTGGCATAAGGGCACCACAGGAAGTAAAGCCACATCCTGAATCAATCAGTCAATCAATCTATCAATCAATCAATCAGTCATTTATAAAGTGCTCTACTCACCTGTGAGGGTCTCAAGGTGCTAAAACAGCCAGGTCTTGAGAAGTCTCCTGAAGGTCAGCAGGTCCTGGGTCTGTCGCAGGTGAATTGGAAGGGTGTTCTATGTCTTGGCAGCGAGGTGGGAGAATGATCTGCCACCAGTGGTCATTCGGTGGATGCGTGGAACTGTGGCGAGAACGAGGTCAGCGGAACGGAGCTGGCGGTTCGGGGTGTAGAAGGTGACTTGTTTGTTGAGGTATGCTGGTCCGGTGTTGTAGAGTGCTTTGTGAGCGTGATCCTCTTGTTGACGGGGAGCCAGTGCAGGTCTCTCAGGTGGGCAGTGCTGTGGCAGGGGATGTCGAGTATGAGGTGTGCAGAGGTGTCCTGTATGAGTTGAAGTCTTTTCTGGAGTTTGGCTGTGGTTCCCGCATAGAGGGCTTTGCCGTGGTCCAACCTGCTGCTGACGAGGGCCTGGGTGACCGCCCAGCTAGTTCCGAGGGTCTTGAAGCTGTGGATCATTGAGAGTGATGAGTCCAGGATGACCCCTAGGTTGTGAGCGTGGTCGGTGGGGGTTGGGGCAGCACCCAGTGCGGCAGGCCACCTGGAGTCGTACCAGGAGGATGGGGTGGAGCCGAGGATGAGGACCTCTGTCTTGTCTGAGTTCAGTTTCAGGCGATTGTCCTTCATCCATTCGGCGACAGACTTCATTGATTCGTGGAGGTTGGTTTTGAGGGTGGCGGATTCCTTGGTGAGATAGATCAGCTGGGTGTCGTCGGCATAAGAGATGATGTTGAGGTCATGCGCCCGGACGATGTTGGCAAACGGTGCCATGTAGACGTTAAAACGCGTCGGGCTGAGGGATAATCCTTGGGGTACGCCGCAGTTGGCTTCGGAGTGGAAAAGGAGGAGGCGGACTCTCTGGGTTCTGAAGGTGTGGAAGGAGGTGATCCAGTCAAGGGATTTGTCCCAGATCCCTACGAGGTTGCAGATGGTGTTGAAGGCAGCCGAGAGGCCCAGGAGGATGAGGGCTGTGGTTTCTCCATTGTCCAGCAGGGCCCTGATGTCGTCGATGGTGGCGATGAGGGTGGTTTTGGTGCTGTGGTTGCTGCGGAATCCGGATTGGGACGAGTCCAGGATGTTGTTCTCCTCAAGGAAGCAGGTTAGTTGCCTGTTGACAGTCTTCTCGATGACTTTCGCCGGGAATGGGAGCAGGGAGATGGGTCGGAAGTTCTTGAGGACCTTTGGGTCCGCATTGGGTTTCTTGAGTAGGGCGTTGATCTCAGTGTGTTTCCAGCTCTCCGGGAAGGTGGCGGTCTCGAAGGTGATGATCTTCCGGAGTTGGGGTGCAATGATGGAGCTTTCTTTGTTGAAGATGTGGTGAGGGCAGGGGTCAGATAGTGAGCCGGAGTGGATGGTGTTCATTATTTTGATGGTGTCGTTGTCGTTGATGTGGTTCCAGGAGAGTAGGAGGCCGGTGGGGTTGGGGGGCGGTGAGTCTGAGGTGATGGTGGGTGACAGGTTGGCCTGGGTGTTGAAGCTGTTGTGGATCTCTGCTATCTTGACGTGGAAGAAGGTAGCTAGGGAGTCACAAAGGACTTGCGATGGCGGGATGTTGTTGGAGCTGGGGTTGGCGAGTTCTTTCACGATGTTAAAGAGCTCTTTACTGTTGTGCTTGTTGTTGATGATGCATTCCTTGAAGGAGGTCCTTTTGGCGGTTTGGATGAGTTGGTGGTGCTTGAGGATGGCGTTCTTGAGGGCTGCGTGGTTGTCCGGTGACTGTTCGTGGTGCCACTTCTCGAGTCTTCGGCAGGTCTGCTTGGATGCCTGGAGGTCGGTGGTGAACCCGATGGCCCTCCTGTCGGTGAGTCTGTTTGAGGGTTTCCTGATCGGGGTGAGAGTTTTGGCGCAGTCGTCGTTCCGTTGCCTGAATTTGTGGGCGGCTGTGTCGTGTCGGTGGGGTCGGTCAGTGGGTCACGGGCGAGGGTAGGGATTAGTTGGTCTTCGGTGACCTTGTTCCAGCTGCGGTAGGGGATTAGCTGCGAGTGGTTGTGCTTGGTGTGTTTCTTGAATGTGAAGTGGATGCAGTGGTGGTGGGTCCAGTGGAGTTCGGTAGTGTGGATGAAGGTGATGTGTTTGCTGGAGAAGAAGATGGGGTCGAGCGTGTGTTCGGCCGAGTGGGTATGTGTTGTGACGAGCTGTTTAAGTCCGAGCCCCGCAACCAACATTTTGCCTGTTATACTGAATACTTACCTATACCTTCTTACCATGCTGATATTTCACTGCTGGAATTCTGTCTTCTCGTCTATAATCTCTCTGTCAGCCCGAATCTGGCCCTGGGTGCTTGCTTGAGTTCCTGACACCTGCCTGACTCCTGCCTCTCAGGGAGCCATGGAGTTTGCCCATTTGTTTGTCTGCCAACACCACTCAGCAGAAGGAATTTGGGGACCTGCAATAAATAGTAAACCGCTTTACCAACAGAGGAATGTTGCTACTAATTACTAAGGTGCAAAGTAAAAATGTGATATGGAGAAGGACTTACCCTACTAGATATCTGTTCTTCAGTATCATCACTTCTGGAGTTTCGAAAGTTGCTGAAAAAAGAAGACACTATATGAGAAACGTAAAAGTACCTTTTTTGTTTCACAAGACTATTGTCCTAAGGTCTGCTGTAGGACATTTGGAGATCTCATGCAATTTCCAGGACTTATTCACTATTGAAAGTATTAAGGGAATTATACCGTAATACCCCAGATCCGTGGCATGACATTCATTGGATAAATAGGTAATATGTGGGTTCCATAGGGAAGTCAGATATGCTACTACTCTGTATCAGAATTATTCAGTGATAATATTGTTTGGTGTGTTTTACTAGGGATCATCATTAGGAAATACTGTTTTGCCCAAAAACACATTTTTTAAGTGGGAAAGAATGATGTCTTTGGTAAGCTGAATTCAGGAGAAGTAAACAGGATTATCCTTTACACTTTGTAAAGAGTACCCTCTAGTTATCACTTTTATTTAATATGTTAGATACACACAGACACATTCTGTAGCGACCAGAAAGTTATCTCTAATAAAAGAGAGAGGGACCCTCTACCAAAGGGATGGGGTACCAACTATTGACTTTGTCAAAAAATCGGAACACAACGGAGGCTGCACGCGGGAATCCATTTCTTCGAGCATTGAAGAGGCAACAATATAATAGACTGAGAAGACTAAGGCACCCTCTTTCAATCTCAGCGCGCCTGCTGGAATTATTATTGGCGCTACTGTTTTGAATTCTAAGAATCGGAACATCCTTACCGCGTGCAAGCAGGACAATCTGCATTTTATAAACTGACATAGAAATGTATATATCTACTCTTGGCAGTGGCAGCATTTAGCATCGACAGATAGACTGTGGGACACAAAGAAGATTTGGTAAAACGATCTATAAAAAGACTGCCAGAAGCTGGAAGTACATCTTATCAGAGAGAAGGGAGATATCTATCCCCTACTTATTTAGCACGCCTCATTGAAAGTTATCTGGGGAAGACAGCTAATATAAAAAAAAAATTCCTGAGGAAGACGGCTGTATGATAATTGGTCCGTCGAAACGCGTTGAGAAGTGGGGGAGAGAATCCATCTTATAGCAATTAAGGAGTATTCTGACTGGCGCTGAATATACCTTTTGATTATCTCCCTTTGTTTAGCTTTAGGAACTCATTTGATGAACTTTGGAGTATAATTTGTTCCCACATATATTGTCTGTTTTCCCTTGATTGATATAATTTTTAATCTGTTTTTTAACTCAATTTTAATAATAAAACTGTGCATATTGAATTTATTTTGTCGTTTCAGAATTTGGTTAATTATTGTATTGCTCTATGTATGTTTGAAGGTTTGTGATATGTTATGTCATTTTGCTTTTGTTAACGTGTCCAAAGGGAATCTCTCTTTTTTGACAAAGACCAGAAAGTTAACCAGTGAGAAGTACCTGTGCACAGAAGAACCAGACTAGTCAAGGAATGCGTTATTTCTTCTTTTATCAATTTCCCTTTTCTCCTGAGTGCTGGCACTGTTTGAAACTTCTATCAGGTTTCAGACGGAATCAGTGGTTGGGTGACATAGAACTAGCTCCTAATATTGCATCTCGTTCCTATGGGATTGCATAACCCGAAGAAGAAACTAAAGAAAAGGCTAGTGCTATAGCGCTACAGACTATTTAATTCAATTTGGAGACCAGATTAGTTCATTTTGTAAAGTGGACTCCAAAAGTTGCAATAATGGAGCACTCAAATCTTACTTCAGGGGATGGTAAAGGGATTAAAACTCAAATACAGTATGAATAGCAATCCCACGTGTTACGCTGAAGTTATGTCTTTCAAGATATTCTGAACTAGAGGAGGGGGAATCAGAATTAAACCCCAAATATGTGAGGCAGAACTCATAGTCACTCAGCTCCTCATCAAATGTCTTCCAATGTCTCCCTGCACGCAAAGAAGATGATGCAGAATGTAGCCCCTTATTTAATTGCAGGCTGAAGTTAGCATCTTATTCGGTCAGCATCTTATTCACAGGCTGCATTTTTTATAAAGCATGTTAAGGCTTTCCAGTTGTCTGTTTAAACCGGCAATTTCCGATAAAACCCTACTTATTCTCTAATTGGTTTAAAACGAGATACATTGATTTTTCCGCATGCCTGCAGTTGCTCTGCTATGACACTGGAGGGCGTCAAAGTAGTGTCAATAGAGGCAACTTGGTAATAACATTTATATGACTATTTTGGGCGTTGGGGTTTAGCTTCTCACCTTCGCTTTTTCAAGGCTTTTCGGCTCCAGTCCACACCCTGTTTAGGATTACCTTGCTGGCAAGAACTTTCCACCAGGAAAGGTAATCTCTGAATCCCCAATATGATGGTGACACTCGAACCCACTCGGCCGCCCTCTAGGCTAATTAACTATTTAATTGACTGAGGAAGTTTCTCTATACAGGAGGCCGGTTGTCCTTCTGTATCAGAGAGGTGAATGCTCTTTTACAAATCTGTAAATAACAGCTACATACATGGGTGTAGCCTGGCAGGACCTTCCTTGGATCTGTTGCCTCCATAGCTGCCAAGGTTTCACATTGCTTACGTGCGAGATTTCCATGGCTTCAGTGTACTTATGTGTGACATTGTACAGCAAATGTGTGACACTTGGAGTGAAAGTTATTTTATAATATGTGTAGGACAATTTCAAAATAATGACGTGCATAGTCACAATACTTTCTCAGCTCAGTTGCAGTCTGGGACATTGTAGCACTATAAATAACGAGTCACTATTACCCACTGCACCCCACAGGATGCAATTTTGTTTTTCTTAACACACACAGACATCTACAGGGATGTCAATAACCAAGTGAGATTTCACAAAGTAAAATACTGCATTTTCCAGCTATGCAATTTGATGGAACAGTACGTTTTTGCTCATTTTATGGCTGTTTATCATATGCTGTGTTTAAAACAATTTTTAAAAAATCCTTTGCATATTTACTGTGCCTTCAGTCACGGCTGGGACCTAGTAGCACTATAAATACAGAAGTCAGTAACACCGCTCCCCACCCTCGTGTTAACCAGGATTCAGTTCCTATACTTGCTGGCTATAAATCCACATAGATCTCCATTGGTTTCTTTAACTAAATTCGTACCTGTCAAAGAACCCATTTCTTGCCAATTACTTTAACTTGAGTTTATTGTTAATCTTATGTGTGCAGTGCAATTTTTTAGGTTGAGCCTAGGCAGCGTGCATGCCTGTCTGCAAGGCCTGCTGTATTCACTATACGGAGTGTAATCCTGCTTGCTGCTTACAATTGGTTCACTTCAGCGTCGCTCTCCTTTGCTGCCTTCTCAGTGTTTCACGCTCCGTTTCGGAGGCTGTAAGCAACCAATGTCCATTAAGACGTGTGGAAACACCCCAGGATATCAGCGATAGCCACAATGACTCTTTTTATTTTTCTGGTAGAGGTGCGGGGTTGGGGGAGCTTGGTGAGGGGGCAGAGTACCTTTTAGGTAGCTATCGGCATGAGCCCCATCTCCTGCAAGGCCACGCCCCTCCCCACACAGTAAAACCAAAGGGGATGATGAACAGAGTGTTAAACAATGCAAGTACTCACCCCCAGTCAACTGATCTGGGTTTAATCCATCATCATTCTTTAGCTCACTCCGCTACCCCAGTTCAAACATGGCCATATGCAAATCAGTCTGACCCTGTGCGTCATGGGAACAGTCCAGCCCGAACTTCCAAGCCATGTCTTCCCTGGACTGGAAACAAAGCATCCTGGGACCGGTTTCTGGCTAATCAGCCGTCATCAGCCAGGCTAGCTTGAATCCAGTCGCAAAGTGAGCAAGGGACCCATGTCTGGGCATACCCTGCCAACTTAGGGCGAGCAAAGCAAAATCAAAGGGGAGGATGAATGGAGTGTTGAACAATGCAAGCACTCACCCCAGTCAACTGATCTGGGTTTAATCCATCATCATTCTTTAGCTCACTACGCCACCACAAATCAGACATGGGCATATGCAAATCAGTCTGACCCTGTGCCTCATGGGAACAGTCCAGCCCGAACTGCCAAGCCATGTCTTCCCTGGACCGGAAACAAATCATCCTGGGACCGGTTTCTGGCTATTTAGCCGTCATCAGCCAGGCTAGCTTGAATCCAGTCGCAAAGTGAGCAAGGGACCCAATTCTGGGCATACCCTGCCAACTAAGGGCGAACAAAGCAAAACCAAAGGAGATGATGAACAGAGTGTTGAACAATGCAAGCACTCACCCCCAGTCAACTGATCTAGGTTTAATCCATCATCATTCTATGGCTCACTCCGCCACCCCAGTTCAGACATGGCCATATGCAAATCAGTCTGACCCTGTGCCTCATGAGAACAGTCCAGCCCGAACTTCCAAGCCATGTCTTCCCTGGACTGGAAACAAAGCATCCTGGGACCGGTTTCTGGCTAATCAGCCGTCATCAGCCAGGCTAGCTTGAATTCAGTCGCAAAGTGAGCAAGGGACCCATGTCTGGGCATACCCTGCCAACTTAGGGCGAGCAAAGCAAAATCAAAGGGGAGGATGAATGGAGTGTTGAACAATGCAAGCACTCACCCCCAGTCAACTGATCTGGGTTTAACCCATTATCATTCTTTAGCTCACTCCGCCACCACAGTTCAGACATGGCCATATGCAAATCAGTCTACCCTGTGCCTCATGGGAACAGTCCAGCCCGAACTGCCAAGCCATGTCTTCCCTGGACCAGAAACAAAGCATCCTGGGACCGGTTTCTGGCTAATCAGTCGTCATCAGCCAGGCTAGCTTGAATCCAGTCGCAAAGTGAGCAAGGGACCCAATTCTGGCGACTAAGGGCGAACAAAAGAAAAACCAAAGGGGATGATGAACAGAGTGTTGAACAATGCAAGCACTCACCCCCAGTCAACTGATCGGGGGTTAATCCATCATCATTCTATGGCTCACTCCGCCACCCCAGTTCAGACATGGCCATTTGCAAATCAGTCTGACCCTGTGCCTCATGGGAACAGTCCAGCCCGAACTTCCAAGCCAGGTCTTCCCTGGACTGGAAACTAAGCATCCTGGGACCGGTTTCTGACTAATCAGCCGTCATCAGCCAGGCTAGCTTGAATCCAGTTGGAAAGTGAGCAAGGGACCTATGTCTGGGCATACCCTGCCAACTTAGGGCGAGCAAAGCAAAATCAAAGGGGAGGATGAATGGAGTGTTGAACAATGCAAGCACTCACCCCAGTCAACTGATCTGGGTTCATTCCATCATCATTCTTTAGCTCTCTCCTCCACCACAGTTCAGACATGGCCATATGCAAATCAGTCTGACACTGTGCCTCATGGGAACAGTCCAGCCCGAACTGCCAAGCCATGTCTTCCCTGGAGCAGAAACAAAGCATCCTGGGACCGGTTTCTGGCTAATCAGCCGTCATCAGCCAGGCTAGATTGAATCCAGTGGCAAAGTGAGCAAGGGACCCATGTCTGGGCATACCCTGCCAATTTAGGGTGAACAAAGCAAAACCAAAGGGGATGATGAGTGGAGTGTTGAACAATGCAAACACTCACCCCCAGTCAACTGATCTGGGTTTAATCCATCATCATTCTTTAGCTCACTCTGCCACCCCAGTTCAGACATGGCCACATGCAAATCAGTCTGACCCTGTGCCTCATGGGAACAGTCCAGCCCGAACTGCCACGCCATGTCTTCCCTGGACCGGAAACAAAGTATACTGGGGTGAATGTATGACATTGTTATGCATTCTGTCCATCAACTGTTGCTTTTGCATTTGTCACCCCGAGTGGGAAGGGTATGTGCAGACATGGGTCCCGTGCACTCCATGCCACTGGAATCAATCTATCCTGGCTGAAGAGGGGTGAAACCCCTAAACCGGTCCGAGGATACTTGTTTCCAGTCCAGGGAGGACCTGGCTTGGTAGTTCGGGCTGGACTGTTCCCATGAGGCACAGGGTCAAGACTAATTTGCATATGGCTGGGTTCAAACTGGAATGGCATGGTGAGCAAAAAAACGATGGATTTCGGCCCAGATCTCTGTACTGGGGTGAATGTATGACATTGTTCTGCATTCTGTCCATCAACTGTTGTTTTTGCATTTGCCTCCTCACACAGTGGCAATAATTTGTAGGTTCGCAGGTATGAAATAGCATAGGTGGAAAATGCAGTCTTTTACTTTGTGAACCTTCACTTGGTAAGTGCCATCTGTGCAGATGTCTGTGTGCGAGTTAAGAAAAGAAAAACAGAATTGCATCCTGTGTGGTGCAGTTGGGAGTAGTGACTTGGTATTTATAATGTTACAATGTCCCAGACTGCACCTGAGAAAGCATTGTGACTATGCAAGTCTTTCCTTTGAAATTGTAATACATATATATTAAAATATCTTTCATTTGAAGTGTCACACATTTGCTGTGCAATATCACTCACAAGTTCACTGAAACTAGGGGCGTGGCTTGGACGCCGATCGGGATGGCGGCGTGAGCTCGCAGCTCCGCGCGGAATCCCGCTAATTCTCCTGTTTTCGGAACCCTAGGCGACCCGGAGACGACGCTCCTGCCCTCTGAAGTGTAAGGGGACAGCTGGGCGCAATCGGGGAGTCGCTGGGGGACTGCTGGCCCGAGAAGACCGTGTTGAAGAGGCGGCCGAGGTGTTGCCGAGGGTGCGAAGAAAATGGCGGCGAGGAGGTCGGACGGCCCCGAACTTCAGCCCTGAGCCAAGTTGTCGCCGACTGGCAAGAGATCCTGCCATCGGCTGATCGAGGCACTAGGATCGGCGGTGCTGTGTCCTGAGACCAGGGGACGCTGACTTGATTCGCCCGGAGCTTGGGGACCCTCGTTGGCCTCCGCCCTAAGACTCATCCTTCCCCCCTCAGGCTTCCGAGGGGGGCGGCGGAACGGAGCTCGTCTAACTGGTCATTGCTCCTGAGAGCGTCGGTGGGGACATTGCACTGCCCGGTGCCCGGAGACTGGCACGGAACTACGGGCGCCAACGCAAAACGGGCTCCTGGAATGGCGGCGATCGGAGGGCCGATGGCCGAGAGAGGCGTTGAGGGGGACTCGGCGACATCATCTCGGCTGGGCGAGAGTCCCTCCCCGGAGCTCGACCAAGAACAGCGGCTGAACCGGCGTTTGGATGCCATACTTGATGCGATCACCTCAACTAAGGAAGCATTGCACCAAGACATTGCCCAAGTGGCCACGGGCCTGGGGCTGCTACGCGCGGATCATGCGAAGCTAGCGGACAGGGTCAAGGACCATGACCAACTGTTGCTGGACCTGAAGCCGTCGGTGGTGACCGCGGAGCACAGGATCACGGACATATTGGCCCGGCTGGACTCGCTGGAGCGGAGGGCGGAGGATGCCGAAGGCCGCAATAGACGGAACAACGTGCGGGTCGTAGGCCTGCCGGAACGGATTGAGGGGGAGGATGCGGTGGCCTATATGGAGAACTGGTTCCGCACTGTGGTAGCGCGGGAGGGGCTTACTCCTTTTTTCACTCTGGAGCGAGCTCACCGGGTACCTGCTCGCCCGCCGGGACTTGGCCGCCCCCCCCGACCGATGGTGGTGCGGCTCCTCCACTACAAGGACCGGGATCTCCTCATCCAGCGGGCCAGGATGTCGGGCCCGTATGAGGTGGAGAACAGTAAGGTTACAATCTTCCCGGACTACACTCAAGCGGTCCAGAAGAACAGGGCATCGTTCCTAGCGGTGAAGAAGGAGCTCAGGGAGGAAGGCATCCAGTACTCCTTGCTCTACCCGGCTAAGCTGCGGATCATTATGGATGGCTCTACGCACTTTTTTCAGACTCCGGATGAAGTTTGGCAATGGCTGGAGTCGTATAGAGCGGGGACGGACAGATCGCATAAAAGTAGGCGAGACCCACCCAAGCAGCCCCGGGTGAGGCAATCACAACGCATCAGATTCCGCAACAGGCGCCAGCGGGAGAAACGGGAGGCTCAAATGGCGGCGGAGAAGAGGGATGCGCTCGCAGCGACGGCGGCCATTACAGGGTCGCAACAGAACAGTGAACGGGCAGAAACGGACTCGGGAGGGGAAGGCAGCAGGACGGGAGAGGAACTCTCAGAGGCGGAAAGCTCGAAGGGGCCGATAGTGACCCCACAGACATCGGATGGTATCTTCTGCGGCTGAGATTGAATTGGCACTAGATCGAGACTTCATGGTAGGGTGGTATCCTGTTGATGGAGGGCGGGATGCCGGGCAGGGGAGCTGTGTGCTTCGGAGGGGATGAAGGCGCGGGGCGCGGGCTCCGCTTGCTGGGGTCGGCGGTGACTCACCCCCCTTGGGCCCTTAAGGCCGACTGTGGTGGAGACCACAGGGTAGGAGTGCGAGACGTTGGTTCAAGGTTTGGATGGGGGCGGACATTGGGTTCGTGTGCTCTGTCCTGGGGAGTGGGGTTCGGGAAGTTTTTCTGTTTTGGGTATGTTCGGGGGGGGCAACTGCATTGGGGGGGCTATGAACCATCGTCATTTGAATTGGACTGTACGAAGCTGGAATGGGGACATTACCTAATTTGAAATGCCTGACGTGGAATGTCCGGGGGCTGCGAACTATGGTGAAACGTCACAAAGTCCATGCATATCTAGTACGCAGGGGGGTTCAGATTGCTAGGCTCCAGGAGACTCATCTCACTAAAAAAGAGTGCGCTGCCTTGCAGAAAAGATGGCGGGGCCAGGTGTTCGGCACCACTTACTCAGCGTATGCCAGGGGGGTGTTGATCTGGGTGAGGGCGGGGATACCCTTTCAAGTGCTGCATCAAGTAGTGGATCCGGATGGCCGGTTTGTGGCGGTGGAGGGGAGGTTATATGGACGGGATGTGGTTTTCTGCTGTGTATATGCACCGAACACTGATCAGGCTCGATACTTTGATAGCCTCTCGGGGTCCTTGGCCTCTTTCCTGGCGGGCCCGATAGTGTTAGGGGGGGATTTCAATTCGATCACGGATGTGGCTCTGGATAGGTCCCATCCCCCCCTGGTGGACTCCCCGGTGCGCAGGTTGGCCGCGCACAGGAAGGACTGGCAGGATAGATGGGGGTTGCTGGATGTCTGGAGGGAGCGGCACAGGGGAACCAGGGATTACTCCTTTTATTCTGCTCTCCATGATCTGCATGTCAGGATTGATTCGGTGCTCTGCGGTGGATCCCTAGCCCCATTGATTTCCCATGCGGAGTACCTGGCTAGGACTATCTCTGATCATAACCCCCTATTGGTACACATTCAGTGGCAGAGAGAGCGCTCAGTGATACCAACATGGCGGCTTCGGCCGGAGACGCTTGAGGATTCTGTGTTCAGCGACGCGGTTCGGCAAGGCATTGATAGCTATTTCGGAGTGAATGAGGGCACGGCCACGAGCAGGTCCACTGAATGGGATGCGATGAAAGTGGTGGTGAGAGGGGTGTGTTTGGGTAGGTTCTCGAATGCTCGCACGACTGTGTTGAACGAACTCATGAAAGCGGAAGAAACTTTGAGGGACTTGGAGCGCCGCAGGCCGGCTAGGCCAGATTTACAGACCCAGTTATTGGAAGCGAAGGAAGTGGTTGCCACCGAGACGGAACGTTTGAGGTGCTATGACCACAGGCAGTATATCATCAGGGCACATGCAGAAAGGGACAAGGTGGGTACCCTCTTGGCCAGACTAGCTAACCCGGAACTTAGGGGCTGCCCGATCCTCAGTATTAGCAATGCGCAGGGAGACATGGTATACTCCCAGGCAGCGGTATTGGAACGTTTTAGGGGGTATTATGAGGAATTGTACCAGAGTCAGCTGGGAGTGGAGGTTCAGGACATTGCGGAATACCTGGGAGAGAGGCAGCTTCCGGTCCTGGACGAGGAGGACGCGAAGGAGCTGGGTAGCCCGATCACGCTCACAGAAATACGGGTGGCCATCAAACATATGGCCCGCAACAAAACGCCCGGGGTGGACGGACTGCCGATTGAATTTTATCAACAGTATGTGGACAGCTTGGCCCCCAGGCTGCTGGTGGTGTATACGGAAGCTTTCGAGGCTGGGGTATTGCCTGGGTCCATGCGGGAGGCCTTGATTGTACCGCTCCTAAAGCCTGGCCGGGATGCCGCAGATGTGAGGTCTTATCGCCCGCTATCCATGCTGACGGTAGATTATAAGATTCTGAGCCGAATCCTAGCCACCAGGCTGGCCCCACATATGACGGCTAATCAACAACAACAGTCCTAGTTCTTATGGCAATATTCATTTATTGGACTGTAAACATCCATGGTCGAAATTCGTTATCCAAGGGATCTCTTTAGTCTCAAGATAATCCTAAGATGTTTCAATCTACTGCCTCTTTAAAACAACAACCTCTCTGATCTATACAGACAGGACAGCACAAACAAAAAATGTGTGAAAAGCGAGATGGCACCTCACGGGCGCACCACCAATGGGGCCCCTGGTTGGTACTCACCAGGATGGCCCTGTTCTCATCATCGGTGCCATCAAGCTAAAACAAAAACGTGTCTCGAACCCCAAAAATAAAAGGACAGTGGATGGTGCAGTGGACACAACTTATATGTGACACAACTAACAACATGTAACATTTAACATATAAGTCACTGCGCAACTAGGACAATAAACTTTACTTTCGTTCCTTTCTTTGTTGCAAACAGTAGACACACATATACTAAAAAAGGAGAGAGTGAATACTACCTATCGATTCACTCTCTACTTACAGCCGTTGGGGTTCGAGACACGTTTTTGTTTTAGCTTCTTAGGATTTAACATCTTAGGATTATCTTGAGACTAAAGAGATCCCTTGGATAACGAATTTCGACCATGGATGTTTACAGTCCAATAAATGAATATTGCCATAAGAACTAGGACTGTTGTTGTTGATTAGCTTACAGAGTGGAGGGCGTCCTAGTTCTGTTTGTCTTTCCCTCTGGACTCCTATTTTTGTAGTGCCCACATATGACGGGCCTGGTACACAGGGACCAGGCCGGGTTTATACCCACGAGGAGCACGGCGCTGAATATCCGCCGCCTAGTGGGAATAATGGACGCCATCTTGGACGGGGAGGGAGCTCCGGCGGTCCTGTCCGTAGACATCGAGAAGGCCTTTGATAGTTTGGAATGGTCTTTCCTGGATGGAGTGTTAGAGAGGTTTGGCATGGGCGAGGGGTTCCGCAGGTGGACGAGGGTCTTATATACCTCGGCGACGGCGAGAGTGCGCTTGGGCGGCCTGGTGTCTGTGGCGTACCCGGTGGGCAGGGGCACACGACAGGGTTGTTCTCTGTCCCCCCTACTGTTTGCTCTGGCGATGGAACCCTTGGCGGTCCATGCGAGGTCAGGTGACAGGTACGCGGGGATAGCCAGCGGCGGGCAGTGGCATTACATATCGCTATATGCGGATGACTTGCTCCTGTACCTCGCTGACACCTCGCGGGCGTTGGTCGGAGCGATGGATCTGTTGTCTGAGTTCGGCCGGCTGTCGGGCCTTAAGGTTAATTGGGCGAAGACTTGTGTGTTCCCGCTGCGAGCGGGATCGCCAGACCCTGGCGGCGACTTGGGCGTGGTCTGGGAGCCCTCTTGCTTCACCTATCTGGGTGTTCGCATCTACCACGCGACTGCGGACTTATTGGAGGGCAACATTGGTCGCTGTGTCCGGGCACTGAGGGGCAGCTTGTCTTTCTGGTCGACCCTCCCGCTGACGGTTCTGGGTAGGATTGCACTTTTGAAAATGGTGGCGCTCCCCCGCTTCCTCTATTATTTCCGAACGCTGCCTGTCTGGATTCCCCAGGGGGTCTTTAGAGACCTGAGGTCCATGATTATTGGCTTCCTATGGGGGCATGGCCGCCGTAGAGTGGCCCTGAGCACGCTACTTCGCCCCAAGCTGGAAGGGGGCATGGCTGTGCCCGACTTCGAGCTGTATTATCTAGCGGCGCAGTTGCAGGTCCTTACACAGAACGTAGCTAGGGTGTTTCGGGGTCCAGAGGAGGACCGGGACCGGGGGATTCAACGCCACGTGCTGTCCTATATCATCATGCAACAGAGGCTCGAGTTGCGGGCCCTCACCATGGAGGAGCGGACGCTCCGGCTGTGCTGGCAGAGGAGCCTTCGGAGAGCGAAGGCGTCGCGGCCTTATGCACCGGAGATCCCGATCGGAATGCTGACGGCCTTGCCGCACGGGGGAGATTGGTCCCCGTTGCTGGATTGGGAAGAGGCGGGACTGCAGGTAGTAGGCGACTTATACATAGACGGGGCTTTGGCGCCGTTCGAAGCGCTCCGGGACCAGTTCGGGCTGCCCGATGGGGGGTTCCTCCTACACGCGGCAGTGGTGGCTGCCATACAGAAGCACTGGAAAGGGGGGCTCATGGAACCAACAACGACTATGGCGTGCCAATATGTGGTGATGGCAGCAGGTACGTTCAAAGCTGTGACGTGCCTCCATAATAGGATGCTGAATGAGGGACTGGAACCGCTCCAAGGGCTCAAGGCTACATGGGAGGAGAGCGTGGGCCGGCCCATACCGGATACGGCATGGGGCCACATCCTGCGGCGCACGTGGAAGGGCACGAGAAATGCGCGCTTTCAGCAAGTACATTTCTATGTGCTTCATAGGGCTTATTTAACTCCTGAGAAATTACAGCGGTACTTCCAGGTGCCGGATGCCCGATGCCCACGGTGTTCGTTTCTGGGAGCGGACATGGACCATTTGTTTTGGGGGTGCTCACACTTGGGGACCTATTGGGCGGAGGTAGGGGAACTCCTGAACGAAGTGACTGACAGGGAAGTGGAATTCGATATGGCGGCGTGCCTGCTGCTCTGGTTCCCGCATACCAAACACACCAAGGTGACGAGCAAATTCATTGACCTGGGTCTGATATTGGCGCAGAGGGAAATAACGTGGCATTGGAAGTCCAGGGGGGACCCTCACTGCGTAGATGGAAGAATGAATTGCTGCGGTGGTCTGACTGCGAGAGTGTGCTCCGGATGAAGCAGGCTGTCAAGATGGGGAATGAGAAGGCATTGGATGCGGCGCGTGCATGGGAGTTAGTGGTACAGGCTTTGCGTGATTCTTTGGTAGAGGATGAGGATGGTGAGAACTAAGCCGGTGGACACCGCGGGGCGAACACAAGAGTATTATACCCCGCACTGTAGTGGATCCATTTAGCTCGACAGGACGAGGCATACACCTTAGCAGTTGCCAGGGGAGGGGGGGTTTTGGGGGGGTTTGGTTAATGGGAGTTCGGGGTGGGCCGGAAGCCATTAGATGGTAGCCCGCCAGGGCACCTTGGACCTACTAGGATGGTGGGTACTGTGTGGAGTGTGGAATGGCTGGGGGGAGCGGCCAGGCGTGACAGACCCATTGCGCCTAGGGCAGGTCCCGACAAGGGCGGTACCACTGATTATAACTGGGATGGCTGACGGGAGTGATGTTGTGGGTGGGGGGGTAAAAGCAGATACGTAAAACGACATTTCAACCATGGTCCCTATGGGACGTGCACCGTGATGTTTTCCTATTGAATGAAGTAATATGCCGCCCGGCCTCCGGGATGCGGGCTGAATGGCTGTGTACGATTTGGATTTCTTATTGAACGGGGGGATGTCACGAGTGAACTGGCTGATTAATTGTATCCTGTGGTTTATAACTCTGCAATAAAAATATATTTAAAAAAAAAAAAAAAAAAGTTCACTGAAACTATGGAAATGTCACACATAAGCCATGTGAAACCATGGCAGCTATAAGTGCAGTTTGGATAAACATCTGACTGTGTTGCTTATGTTGTTCACCCCCAAGACATGTTTAGGCAGAGAACGTGGCTGCCCAGAGAGATTCAGAGGCTAGCCTGCCTTTAAACAAATATCATTGTAAACACAGACACCAACACCCTTCCCTGCAGGAAATAATGTAAGCTGAGACTATTTTGGCAGGCCCTGAACAGTAACAGCAGCGGGGGCAAGGCCAGAGCAAGCTAATTACCGAGCCGGCTGCCTTTGTTATGCAGCTTCATACAGCATCCTTTGTTGTACTGCAGTGGCCCCAGGAGAGCTATAATGCATGACTAAGGTATTTTAGTGCAGTGATGCAGATAGAGGCACTAAAATGCATTAATCTAACTCCTGTTGCGTGGTACTAGGCAGGGTTGCTTTTGGCAGGTAACCAACTCATGCTCTTAGCTGGTAATGAATCGTCATTGTTTGCAAGATCCAAAGAAGGTGCAATACCCCAGTGTCTGGATGAAAGAACCTTTTTTTTACTGAAAAATCAACAATTTAAATATTTGTATTTACCTTTTAAAGTCTGCACGCAGACAAGTGTACTCTTGTTGTTTTTTAGTACTCTGCTCAGCTCTAAAAAAGGGGGAATAAGCCTTTACAATGCATTCTTTACCATTTAATGCATTTACCACTGAGCCATTACCACTCAGTTTAGTACCAAGCAATATGTATTTGTACCCTTACAACAAATGCCTTTACCAATAACATAACTATTATGTTGTTGTTTTTTAAAGGGTTTAAGTTCAGGTAGTAGTAAAGGGATAAAAGGATATTTATAGGGTTTAGTGGTGGGTAGTGGTAAAGAGAGGTAAAAGTAATCTTAGGATTCGGGGCAGGCAGTGGTAAAGAGAGGTAAGGGTAAATGTAGCATTTAGGGATGGTAGAGGTAAAGGGGTGTAAGGGTAGTTTTAGAGTTTAGGAGTGGGTGGTTGTACAGGGAGGTAAGAGAAATATTAGGGTTATGGGGTGGGCAGTGGTAAAGGGACCTATGGTTAATTTGTGGGTTATGGGGTGAGTAGAGGTAATGGGAGGTACGAGTAGTTTTAGGGTTACGAGGTGGGCAGTTGTAAATAGGATAGAAGTCATTTTAGGGTTTAAGTTTGGGCAGTGGTAAAAAGAGGTAAGAGTAATTTTAAGTTTTTGCGTGGATAGTGGTAAAGGGAGATATAGGTCATGTTACGGTTTGGGATGAGGGGAGGTAAGGGTAATTTTAGAGTTTAGGGTTGGGTAGCGGTAAAGTAAAAATATAGTATATATATGTGACCAAGACCACGGGTGTGGTCGAAATGCGTCGTCCTTTTCTGGTGTGCTGTAAATAAACATCCCTGCATGCGATCAAGTGGGCTCATGGAAACTTTATAGTTCGTTTCTCCTCAAGTGGAAATATGTATATATATATATATATGTACATATATGTATTACCTACTGGCGGTCGCCAGTAGGTAGATATAGTTAGGACCTATTATGCAACATTCTATTTGGAATAACGTTGGCGCCGATTGATGAATCTTCGTGAAATTTTCCAAACTTTTGTCCAGCTCCGCTCCGCTCATGTCCTGAAAGTTTCACGGTGATTCGTCAAGCTGGGGCCGAAAAAAAAGGGGGTCCCAAAACACGTTTTACCCATGCAATTTCCTATAGGACCTTTAGCCACAGCTACAGCCCGAACTGCTGAACGGAATTACACAAAATTTGGCAAAGAGGTAGTCCTAAGTTCAGACTTTGTGCCTTTTGCTTAAATGGTGTAAATCCAATCAGTAGTTCCTGAGAAAATGACAGTTAAAGTCATTTATATATCTATGGCCTCGGAGGGTCGCAAGAGGGGTCCGCGTACCCTAAGCGAAGCCTACGCGCACCCTGCCGTGCACGAGATGTATATTACAACACTTCCAACCAGGAAGTTTTTTGTAGCCATCTTGTGCCTCGGTATAACCGAGGCACAAGAAAACCAAAAAAACTGTTGCAAAATGCAAAAAGGGGGACAGGGTAGAAACACTTTTTTTTTTTTTAAATGGGAGGATGAGCGCAGGTTCCGCGCATCCTGCCAATAAAAAATAAGGGAAACGCGGTCTCCCACGCTAAATATGGTAATTTGGCCCCGGGGGACCAAATCCCGGGGGCATTATCAAACAAAATAGTGTGGGAGGGTCCCAATCCCCCCCCCACACTGCCCTGGTGACCGCCACCCCCCGGGGCTCTAACTTAATATATGCGGGGGGCTCACGGGCCCCCCGCAGCCCAGGGGACCGCCACCCCCGGGGCTTGTTTAAAATGGGAGGGGGGAATCTCCTGAATCTCCTGAAGAAGGCGGTTCACTGCCGAAACGCGCGTCGAGTTTTTATGCTTTTTTCAATACCTGAGTTATTAAATATGTGTTTTTGTTTATAATTTTCACTGTATTGAACATGAGTTTTATGCTATTTGTTTATTATAATTGTATGTAATTGAGACATTTTTTACCCCTATCATATGGTTTGACTTTCTGGTCATTCACAATATGATTTTTAATATATTGATTAAAAATATACGTTTTATAAAAACTGTTAATCTTTTGATTATTCCTTCTTGACCACTGGTCTGACTTGATTGTTCACACAATTTTCTTAGATGTCCTAGGATTTTTTTCTCACACCTGTTGCTACCCTGCCCTAGGAGTCTATATATTAACACTACCCAGGGGGTCCTTGTTTTCACCTGGAATCTCAGGCCCCACCAACCCTGGGGACCGCCACACCCCGGGGCTTTACAACAATAACTTGGGCTCTGAGACCCCCCAGCCCCGGGGACCACCACACTCCGGGGCTTCTTCAAAGTATGGGAGGGGGGCCGTGCTGCTCCCCTCCTGGAGACCAGGAGGGCCCTGGGGACCGCCACCCCCCAATGCCGGCTCCTGCAGTGTCCCGGGGTGCCCACCCCGGGATACTGTAGTTTGCAATGACAGGGCGGGAGAGGGCCAGCCCCGGGGAATGGGGTCCCCGGGGCTAGTAGTGGCCCGGGAGGGGGTCATGCGGCCCCCTCCCAAAAAAAAAGAAAAATGTTTTTTTTTAAAGAAACGGCCCCGGGTGATGGGGTCCCTGGTGCCAAAACTGACCACAGGAGGGGGGCAAGGCAGCCCCCTCGAAAATAAGAATTTAAAAAAGAAAGGGCCATGCCCCGGGCAATGGGGTCCCCGGGGCAAATTATGGCCTCGGGAGGGGGGCCACACTGTCCCCTTCCCGATTTATTTTTTTATTAAAAATTGGGGGCAGGCCCTGGGGGATGGGGTGCCCTGGGCCAATAACTTAGAAAAAGAAGGGGGGCTACACAGCCCCCCCTTCTTTAAAAATTATTTTTTTTGAAACGGGAACGGGCCGGAGGTCACGCCCGCTCCTTGCACCACTCTGCAAACGCGCCCCCTGGCGTGTTTGCAGAGGGGGAACGAATTCCCCTTGAATACAAGGGGTCCCTGGGGCCAACTAGCCCACCAGGAACCTCCAGTATGCGTCAGGGAGCTGCGTTGCAGAGAGGTGTTCTGAGGCCACGCCCTTTTTTACATCTCTCTGCAATGCAGCTCTGTGGTGCTTTCTGGAGGTACCTGGTGGGCTAGTTGGCTGCCAGGGGACCTCAGGATTCAAGGGGACTAAATCCCCCAACGTAAAACGCATCACGGGGTGCCTTTGCACAGTGGTGAAGGTAGGGGGCGGGGCCTGAGGTGATATGTGTGTAAACATGCCCTGTGGCACGTTTTAAGTACGGGAATTAATTCCTCTTCAATCCAGAGGTACTCTGGGGGCCAACAAGCCCAGCAGGTACCTCCAGTAAGCACCACGGAGCTGCGTTGCAGAGTGTTGTAAAAAGGGGCGTGGCCTCTGGACACCTCTATGCAACGCTGCTCACTGGCGCATACTTGAGCTACCTGGTGGGCTTGTTGGCGGCCAGGGGACCTTAGGATTCAAGGGGACTTAATCCCCCAACTTAAAACATGCCACGGGGCACGTTTGCACAGTGTTGAAGGTAGGGGGCGGGGCCTGAGGGGATATGTGTGCAAACACGCCCTGTGGTGCGTTTTAAGTTGGAGAATTAATTCCTCTTCAATCCAGAGATCTCCTAGGGGCCAACTAGCCCACCAGGTACCTCTAGTAAGTGCCACGGAGCTGTGTTGCAGGGTGTTGTAAAAAGGGGCGTGGCCTCTGAGCACCTCTCTGCAACACAGCTCCCTGGCGCATACTGGAGGTACCTGTTGGGCCTCCAGGGGACCGCATGATTGAAGAGGAATTAATTCCCCAACCTAAAACGCGCCACAGGGCGTGTTTGCACACATGTCACCTCAGGCCTCACCCCCTTCCTTCACCATTGTACAACTATTCCTCTAAAATCAGCCGAACTATGAATTCCGATTTACTTACCTGTTATCAGGAGAGAACCCAGTGCTGCATCTTTTAGTCCAGCACTGACCCTGAAAAATAATTCTAAGCGTACTTACCAGTAACTTGCATTTCCTTCCATAGGAATCCACTGTGTGGTTTTCACCAGAAAAGTTTCGAAGTGTCGATTTTTGAAACGTACAAATATTCCTCTAAAATCAGCCGAACTACGAATTCCGATTTACTCACCTGTTATCAGGAGAGAACCCAGTGCTGCATCTTTTAGCCCAGCACTGACCCTGAAAAGTAATTCTGAGAGTACTTACCAGTAACTTGTATTTCCTTCCATAGGAATCCATTGTGTGGTTTTCACCAGAAAAGTTTCTAAGTGTCCGTTTTTGAAACGTACAATTATTCCTCTAAAATCAACCGAACAACAAATTCCGATTTACTAACCTGTTATCAGGAGAGAAGCCAGTGCTGCATCTTTTAGCCCAGCACTGACCCTGAAAAGTAATTCTAACCATACTTACCAGTAACTTGTATTTCCTTCCTTAGGAATCCATTGTCTGGTTTTCACCAGAAAAGTTTCGAAATGTGTCTATTTTCACAAACTAAAAATATCCTAAAAAATTGCCTGTATGACTTAAACGCATTCTTTCAACTGTTTACAGGAGATGCAGCAGTACTGGATCCAGGATCCACTCTGAGTAAGAAAAAGTGACAATAGCACTACTTACCTGCTAAAGGAACTTCCTGCCATAGGATAACATTGGTGATTCTATGTTAAAAAATTTCTGTCAACTTTTGAAATACAATAATATTCCTTAAAAATCACTACTGTAACTAAAACGCTTTTAGTCAACCGTTTATAGGAGATGTCCAAGGACTGAATCTAGGATCCAGTCCTGTGGTTAGAAAAGTAATCCATAAAGTAACTAATTGCATTTAACTAGGAATTCACTCAATGTTGCATTTTGTATGAAATTGTGTTGCCCATTGCAACAACTGTAACTACTTTACTTAAAAGTCTTTTGCCTATATGCAAAGTATTTAAACTAAAGTAATTCATTCTGAGAAACTATATTTTGTAATGTAATGTATAATGTAATTATAATGTTTAAAAAAAATTAAATATCTAAAAATAAATAGTTTAAAAAATGTAGTAAATCAGTATCAAAAATAAATATAACAATTAATGCATATAAAATTGTCATTTACAAAACCTTCGAAATTCACTGAAAAAAACCATAGGTTTCAGGCCAGATATAGTTAGGAATTAGCATTTAAAAAACCTTTGAAATTCAATGAAAAAAACATAGGTTTCAGGCCTGATATAGTTAGGAATTAGCATTTAAAAACCCTTAAAAATTCACTGAAAAAAACATAGGTTTTAGTGGGGGGGTTAAAGTTAGCTGGACATTTCACTCGTACAAAACCACTGAAATTCCTCCTATATAGTTAGTTGTACTCACTGTATCTCGCGCGCCCGCAATCCACAGCTGATGATGTCACATATTACATCATTCATTACATGGTCAGTGACATCACTGATGAAATCTCAAATGACATCACTGATGACATCACTGATGACATCATCCACATGACTATCAGATTCACCTCATCATACACTAGTATAACCTTTCATCACTCACTGTAAAATACAGAGTACCATATTTGAATCCTTTGACAAACCAATACAAGTTTCTAAAACCCCACTCAGTGCTTCCTAGATCTATACACACATCTAATCACTTACCTATAGATTCAATCATACATGCAGTCAATGATCAATAGAACACTATCAAATATACTTATCGACATTACACACCAGCACACATCCTATTCACTTATGAAGTCATCCTATTCTCTTATGCAAACAATGGATCATACTTACATTTACTTAGCTACACACTTATACAAACACCACTTCATCTATTCATATAGATAGTAACTCATACTTAGTGCGTTATAAAAACATTATTACAAGTATACAGTTATCCATATAGTCACTCATACAATCACTGAGTCTTATGTATACTTATTTATAAACAACAACTGACACATACACTGTCTTTTCTTTTTCTAGTTTGCTGGACATGTACCATTCAGAGAGATATTTGATTATCACCACACCCATTAAGATATTCACTCACCCAAACAACTGTTATAACATGTAGTTATAACTTGATATACCTTCTGAATCAACTAGTCATGTTAAAATCTAGTTTGCGACATCAACATTATCGGCGCCATCTTGTCCCTTTTCAGGCTCATATGTGCGCGTAAGTAGCAGCCATTTTGAATGTCATGGCCTCTCTGCTCACTGCCGATAGCCAGCGCGTTTTTCTCTCTCTCCCTTTAACCTTGGAAGCATCCCCCCGCACGCTGACAGCCCCCGCTCTCACATGCTTGGGCCATAATCCTCCCTTTCAGCGCAACCCTGCCTCGGAGCCACATCCCGTACCCAGCCAACACCTCCCTCCATCCCTTTCATGATCATACATCCTTTGATGAACCCCCCCCTTTCCTCTGTGCCCGATTGTCCTGCTCGTTCCCAGGCCACCACCTGGCCCTACGGATGCAGTTTATTGCCCACATACAGTAGGAAGCTTCCCTCTTCAAAGGATCTACAACTGATCAAAGCCCCCACCCCATGAGATCCGATCAACCGCATACATTCCGGGAACCGGCGGAATGTCCAGCAGCGCGACAGTCATCACCTACTGAGATCGGGGTGGGGACTTCTACTGTAAATGTGTGTGGGAACGGGCTTGAAGCGGGGATTCCGAGGATGTCTTTCCGTACTTAAAAGTATTTGCAGGAATGTGCCACATGTAATAAACTGTAATAAAGACCATAAACCTGTGTATAAGAGGCCAGGCCTCAGAGATGCTGGTAGAGCACCTCGAGAAGATACCCTGTTATCTGTTTTGACGTGTTCTGCTCCGTCGGAATAAACTCCTGTTTCCCGCCTTCCAGTCTCCAGCGCCTGCCTCTTTGTTTGACAATTTCGAGTGGTAGGAGAGGCGGCTAACGCCGGGCAATACTTAAGGTTCTCGGTCGAAAACGGCCCTACCTTTCTACAGTCACACACCCCCCACCGACCCACACACACATTCACTCTCCCATACAAATACTCAGTTAACTAATTAATAACTATTATAGACTTTCAAATAGCAAGTAACCAACTGGAGAAGAAGGTTACACAACAACTGACAAAGTGACACAGATGCTCACACAGTTTAGTCACTATTCAATATATTTAGAGAGACACTTTAAATTAGTCAAGTAAACAGTCAATCACGCTGCTACTAAATCCTCCCTCCAGATATTTATATTTATATATCCACTCATTCCTCAATGAAAATTCCTATATATATATATAATACATATTTAAATAACGAACCAAACCACATTCACTGGATGATTTTATCAGTGATGTCATCAGTGATGTCATTTGAGATGTCATCAGTTATGTCACTGACCATGTCATGAATGATGTAATATGTGACATCATCAGCAGTGAATTGCGGGCGCGCGAGATATAGTGAGTACAACTAACTAAATCAGAGGAATTTCAATGGTTTTCTACGAGTGAAATGCCCAGCTAACTGTAACACACCTAAAACCTATGTTTTTTTCAGTGAATTTCTAAGGTTTTTTAAATGCTAATTCCTAACTATATCAGGCCTGAAACCTATGGTTTTTTCAGTTATTTTTAAATGTGGAGTCCTGGGCTCAGGGAGTCCCAAAGAGTTTAGATCTCCGAGCCTTGTTGTGCTGACAATTACATTCCAGTGTCAGCCCACAATGGTGCACTCTTCACGGCCGAGCTGCCGTGCAGGAAAATAGTTCAACAAATTGCCCGAAGCATTTAAGAGGCACACGTCAGTTCTCCGCCCTCCAGGCTTCCAGTTTGAGCATGCCTTTCCGCTCCTCTGAATTCACTCTGCCCGACGCGTTTCAGGGAAACATCCCCTTCCTCATGGGTTGCAGTAAAAAACACTCAATGTGCTTCATTAACATTTCATGACCTTTTATTTCATCAAGCCTCCAAAGGGGCATGTGCTGAGTGCACCGCTCACAGTGATTAGTTATTGTTGTCTCGTTAACAAGCTAAAAACACTGTGTTTGGAGGTACACTAGTTATTATAATGGGTAGGTGGTGCATACATTCTATATTTAATGTATACTTGCAACTTAAAAATATTTAATGTTTATGTAGTTTAAGTGTGGTTTGTATAGAAAGAAGAAATAAAGTTATAGTATTTAAAGGTGGTGCATATATTATACATTTAAGGTATGACTATAACTTAAGAATTTCTAATATTTGTGTAGTTTAAGTTTGGTTGATACAGAAAGAAACAATAAAGTTTACTTAGCTATAACTACGTTTTAATTAAAATGTTTCCATTGAATTTTAATGGTTTTAAAAAAAATCAAAAAGTCTTTCAAAACGTAGAGTCTAGTGTCGTTGAGTGGAGAGTCATACAGTCCAGTGTAGATGAGTGTTCTAAAGTGTAGTGATGTAGAGTGGGGTGTTATTGAGTGGGGTGGCACAGCATATAGTGGAGTAAAGCGCCATAGAGTGGACTGGCGTCTCGTAGAAAACATTGCCATGAAGTTTAATAGAGTGGAGTGGCTGAGCACAGAGTTGAACATAGTGTCATAAGCTGGAGTGGAGTTTCGTAGAGTACAGTGGAGTGCTGTGTGGGAAAGTGTTCAAAAGTCTTGTAGAATGCAGAATGGAATAGAGTGTTGTACAATGGAGTGTACCGAGATAGAGTGGAGTGTACAGGTATATAGCTGAGTGCACAGCTGTACAGTGGCATGTATGGATATAGAGTGGAGCAGAGCCTCGCAGAGTGGCATAGAGTGTAGGAGAGTTTTGTAGAGTGGATTGCATAGAGTGGAGAAGTGTGTCGTGGAGTGGAGCGGTGTAGAGTAGAGCAGCTTAGGGTGGCAAAAAGTATCGCCTAGTGGAGTAGAACGAATTGGTGTTGAGTGGAGAAGTGTGAGTGGAGTGGCATATAGAGAAATAGTGTGTAGTGGAGCGGCATGCAGTGGAGTGGCGTACAGTAGAATAGCATATAGTGGAGCAGTATAGAGTGCAGTGGCATACACCAGAATAGCATACAGTGGAGTGGCATACAGTGGAGTGGGGTAGAGTGGAGTGGCATACAGTGGGACAGTGTAGAGTGGAGCGGCATAGAGCGGAGTGGCATACAATACAATAGTGCAGAGTAAAGCGGTGTGGGGTGGTATATATTAAAATGACATAGAATGGAGTAGAATACAGTAGAGTGGCATACAGTGGCATAGTGTGGCATAGTGTAGAGTGGAATGGAATACAGTGTAGTTGCTTAGAGGGGAGTGGACTGGCGTAGAGTTGAGTGTAATGGCATGCCCGAGAGTGGAGTGACTTGTCATAGAGTTGAGTGTCATGTCGGACATTGAAGTGGAGAGATGTGTCGTACAGTGGAGTGTCGTACAGTTGAGTGTAGTGGTGTCTCATGTGGTGACGAATATGGTGGACAGATTAACACAAGGCATCAACTTGCGCTACCTCAAGTTTCTTAAGATTGATCAAGCAGCGCAGAGTTATAAGGGGTGGCCTGGCGTTGATTAGTAAATCTGACTTAAGTTTTGCATTGCTCCGGCGACACCATGTGTGATGCAAGAGTAATGCAATACAATGACAAATCTGTCCCTTTGTCATATACTGTGCCATGGTATACTGCTGTAACTTTGCAGTATATCACAGTACATGCTAATGACAAGACAGTTTATAAATGGCAAATGGCTGCCTTTACAAAATTAAAAGGCAGCCATATTTGTTTTAGTACACATTAACTGCGTTCTGGATTAGATCCTTAAATATAGCTAAGTAGTAGGTTTTCTTCTAGTTTCCTATCGATTTATACTTTATTGAAGTTTTAATAGGTAGGGAAATGTATTTAAATTGATATTTTTCTATATATTTTTAAAATTTCATGAAATATCATGAAACTACAGCGGTCACAGATATCATAAGTTGAAATGCCTTATAACATTAAATATACTTTACCTACTTTCCTGTAATACCTAAAAGGACCATCTGCACACCATAATCTATAATCCTACCGAATTTTATGAAAATCCGACCTGCCACTATGCGTGAGTACAAAGTCAATGGAAAATGCCCCTTCCTTATCCCCCCTTATATATATATATATTCACTGAAAAACCCATAGGTTTCACACCAGTTATAGTTACCTGGAAATTTTACTGACATAAAACCATTGAAATTCCCACGTTATAGTTAGTTGGACTCACTATAACTTGCGCGTGCAATGAACTGCTGATGACGTCACATATTACATCACTCATGACATGGTCAGTGACATCACTCATGACATCACTGATGACAGCATCCAGTGAATGTGTGTCTTTCTGAAAAATAAATATGTTTTATATATGTATATGTAAAGGTCGATGGAAGAATAAATGTTTAAATAAGTGTCTAAAAGGATGTTTTAAAAAAAAATGGATTGGTTAACTGGCTAATTAAGTGTATCTTAGTGAATACATATATTAGCGAGTCATGTTTGAATACTTTAATATATGTATCAGTGTTTCACTTTGTGTATAATGTATGTATGTATGTATGTATTGGTAATCTTTTATAGCGCGTGTCTGTCACCCAACGGGTATCCTGGCGCTTTGACTGAAAAGATCCTGCTGCGCACCCTACTGATTTAGGAACTAAGAAGAAGCAGTTCTAGGAAAAAGATGTGTCTTTAGGTTTTTCTTGAAAGAGACAAGGTCGTTGGTACTTCTCAATCCTAGCGGAAGAGTGTTCCATAATCTGGCTGCCGTAAAGCTAAAAGATCGGCCGCCCAGCCGTGATCTCAAAACTTTAGGCACCACAGCAAGGTAAGCGGAAGCCGAGCGAAGGGATCTAGACGGAGTATACCAATGAAACATGTTCTGGAGTGGTATTGGGCCTTGTCCGTGGAGGGCCCTGAATACAATACATAAAGATTTAAAATCGATCCGTTGAAGGATCGGTAACCAATGAAGGTCTCTTAATGCCTGGGAAGAGGAGTCGTAACGGCGGCGAGCAAGCGCTAGTTTGGCTGCAAGATTTTGCACCCGTTGTAGTTTTCCTACCAGAGTGGCTGGTGCTCCAAGGAGTAGGGCATTGCAGTAGTCCAGGCGGCTTACGATGATGCTCCTCACCACCTCAGGCCTACTGTCCATGGGAAGCATCGGGAGGACCTTTCTCAACATACGCAACAGTCCCATGCAAGTACTCACTGTTTTATTGACAGCTGCGTCCAGTTGGAGATTGGACCCAAACATCACTCCCAGGTTGCAGACCGAGGTGGTAGACGCAGTCGTGCTTTGGAAGGAAGGAGGCCAGAAATCCGGCGGAAGAGGTCTAGGGACGCGGTCAGTGGTGCAGTGTAAGACTTCTGTCTTAGTGCTGTTAAACTGCAGCGAATTCTGATTCAGCCAGTCCGCAGTTGCGAGCATGCAGCGGTGGAAGATGTCAAGTGTCACTGCTTCCTTGCCCTCGAGTGAGAAGACAAGTTGAGTGTCGTCTGCGTAGTTCGTCACCGCTATGCCAAAGGATCTAATCAGCGCAACTAGGGGCCGCAAGTACAGGTTGAAGAGGATAGGGCTGATGGCCGACCCTTGTGGGACACCTTGCGCCACTCTTCTGATGTTAGATTTAAACGGTGGCAATGCCACTACCTGGTGACGATTTCCAAGGTAAGATGTTAACCACTGTCGGGCAAGGCCAGTTACCCCTACTTCCTCTAGCCTGTTAATCAGAATTGCGTGACTGACAGTGTTGAACGCGGCCGACATATCGAGCAGCACTAAAAAGGCTGCTCTTCCTTGGTCGGCTCGCGTCCTAAGGTCATCAAGTACAGTCACCAGCGCTGATTCCGTCCCATGGGCCGGTCTAAACCCAAATTGGACCTCATCCAAACAGGACCCAGTCTCCAGGTGTTTAGACAGATGTTTTGTGACCCACTTTTCCAGAATCTTTATTGGAAAAGGGAGCAGGGAGATGGGTCGATAGTTTGCAGGATTTACCGGGTCCAAGGTGGGCTTTTTAAGTAAAGGGGAAACCACGGCAAGTTTCCAGCAATCTGGTACCCATGCTGAGACCAAGGACTGATCGCAGATGGCAAACAATGGAGAGAAGAGTTCATCCCGGAAGAGCTTCCAATGTTTATGCGGTAATGGGTCTAGAGGTGATCCCGACGACACACTGTTGGCTAGGGAACAGAATTCCTCAAATGTTGGAGAAGAGATACAATCCAGCTTGGCAATGCTGGAGGTGGAGTCTGTAGTAGATCCAGAGTGCGTTTCCGTGCGACTCTGAGGATTACCGCCAGATGTTACGCCTAGATTAGTCTGCATGGGTTGGTGAGTAGCTACATGTGTGTGTATATGGGTTATTAGATGTGTTTTTAGTATCAGTAGGACTGTCTGTATGGTTTGGTGGGGGTATTACTTAGCACATAGATGCATCAATGACTGACTCACTGTTTGTATGTGTTTTGAAGACAGCATATGTGCAGGACTGTATGGGTGGATGAGTGTGTATATGTGTGTGTTAGTGAGTGAAAGCCTGCCTCACTAGTGTCTTTATGAGTAACTACATATGTTTTAATCCAGTATATGTGAGTATTGATGTATATAAGAGAGTATATGTGAGAGTGAGAGATTGTAAGAGTTCCTGTTTAAATATGTATGTGTTTCTATAAGTGATTGTTTAAGAGAGTAAGTATGTGTAAGTTTCCTTAGAAGTGAGGTGGTAGTGTGTGTATAGTTGTATATGCAAATAAATGGAGGTTCAATAGTATATTTGCATGTGTTAGTATGTGTAAGTAACTTTTGGATGACTGTCGGTGTGTAACAGGATGTATAGGTGTATCACTACATATGATGAGTGAGTATATTTATGAGTGACTATATAGAACTGTTGGTGAATGAGTGGATGTGTATACAGATGCTGGAATTATAGATTTGGTTGTTGTAACTGGTATGGGTATCTGCATTGTTTTGAAAATTTTAGTTTGTATTTTTGAATATGTGTTTCAAGGGTTACATTACAGTGAAAGGAGGCCTGTCACTCTGTCACAAGGATGGTATCATCAGTGATGTCATGAGTGATGTCACTGAGCATGTCATGAAGGATGTAATATGTGACGTCATCAGCAGTGCATTGCACGCGCAAGTTATAGTGAGTCCAACTAACTATAACGTGGGAATTTCAATGGTTTTATGTCAGTAAAATTTCCAGGTAACTATAACTGGTGTGAAACCTATGTTTTTTCAGTGAATTTAATAGGTTTTTTAAATGCTAATTCCTAACTATAACTGGTGTGAAACCTATGGTTTTTTCAGTGAATTTCATAGGTTTTTAATATGCTAATTCCTAACTATAACTGGTGTGAAACCTTTGGTTTTTACAGTGAATTTAATAGATTTTTTAAATGCTAATTCCTAACTATAAGTCTCACTTTATAAGTACATTGGTCTACATTGGGCTACATTGGGCTACATTTGGGCTACATTTGGGCTCTAACATATATATAGCCCAATGAGGCCCAATATATATATTTTTTTAAGTTAATTTTCTTAAAAACCACTTGAGCATATATCTTGAGACATAGCAAAGGCACATCGGGCTACCAGTCCCTTCAATTTTGCAAATTTTTTTTTGCATTTTTTTTTGCATCGGAGCACTCCCGGTGCGCGCCCCGGGGAGCGCAACGGAAAGCGTACTATTATGAAGCGCCCCGGGGCGCGCCCTGGGGAGCGTCCCGTAACCGCCATTTTCGCGAACGAAAACATGATCGTGACGTATCGCGTAGCCGCGCCCGCGTGATACGCACGGCGTAAGCGCACCCGGGAGCACTCGAGCGAATAAGATCGCGCAACGTTATCTTTTTTTTTTTTTTTGTGTATCTTATATAGCGCACGGCTACCCCAACGGGGTGTCCCGGCGCTTGCATTGGGAACCCGTCCTGGCCTTTCCCTCTGAGATAACCCGTACTGGGCATCCCCAAGGTGAAAGCCAAGCATCCCGCCGCGGGGGCCGTAGTGGAGATTAAGCAAGCTATTGCCCAGAGTTGCAGAGCGTGAACCCGTGATTCGAGTAGGCACCGAAGTGAGAATTATCGAGTCCGTGGACACTTGGGCTCAGACCCTGCCGTGTCGGGAATTGAACCCTGGTCCCGGGTCTGACCTCAGCTTCCGGGTATGCCTCCTCTAACCATTGAGCCACACTTCCGACGCGCTTACGTGACGTGAATCGGGGCGTGGCCCGGGACGCTTTCCGGGGCGCGTAGCGTAAGCGCGTCGGGTCATTTGACCTGAAAATAACACTTTTCATTGGTTCATAACAGTTTTGGTTTCATAATGATGAAACCCCTGGTCATGTGACCTAAAATTAACACTTTTCATTGGTTCAGGATATTTTTTTTTCCAACTGATGAAAGCCCCCACCTTTTTTCCCTATTCTACCTTTTTGCTTTGAGAGAGGAAGACCTGTACTAATATCTGTCGAAAATGGCTACATTAGCTGCAGCTGCTGGATCTTCTGGACCACCACCACCACCACCACCACCACAAGGACCTCCACAACTTCACAGTGGTGGAGATCAAGAACAGGAGGAGGATGATGACGAAGAGGAGAGTAGATTCGTCCGAGAGGACAACATAACCTACAAGCCAAAAGAGCACATCATATGGCAATTTTTTTCTATCCCGAGTGATAAAAAAAAAGTAAATGCACCTAAAGCAACCTGCTTAATCTGTCATCAGGAGCTGTCAAGGGGGAATCCCAACAAGAAATACTCCTTCGGCAACCACACAATGATTAGGCATATGCTTAGAAAGCATCCCAATAACTATTCTAGGGCAGAGGTCAGGGAACTGGCCAAAAACCCTGTCCAATCTTCTGCCAGCACCTCCCAAACTACTGTTTCCACCCCATCAGGACCGGAAGTTAGGGAGACATGCTCCATCATACAAACCAACTTTTCAAATTTTAAAATGGTTTGTAAATTTTGTGGTCAAACAATTTGCTATGGTGAGCAATGCATCACACTTATTAATCGTGCTTGGGATAACCACAAGTGCCAAAGGAAATATTAATTTGTTGCACTTTTTTTTTCTCCTGTTGAGCCCTTTTGAAATGCCTGTTTTTTGTTCTCCCCTTAAAAAATACAAAAAAAAACAAAAAATGTTCTGAAAAACCAAAAAAAGAAAAAAATGTTTAAAACCCCCCCCAAAAAAATATAAAACAACAAATAGAAAAAAAACCAGTTCTTTTCAGAACTACCTCCCATTTATATAAAATGACTTAAATGTTTAAACTCTGCCATTCTCTTTTCTCCCCGGTGCGCTCCCTGGTGCGCTCCCCGGTGCGCGTACCGGACGCTCCCCCCTCGCAAATCGATTTTTTTTTTTTTTTTTTTTGCCCCGCGGGGCCCTTTTATAGCCCCCACATGAAACCTAGGGGGTCAGGGGGGGTCTACTCTGCCCCCCTTATGGTCTTTTCCCCCTTTGTTTGGGCCACCTCTTGTGTCTCGATCATACCGAGACACAAGATGGCGGCCGCTCTGGACCATTTGGAATGTTTACAGACACCCGAGAGCCAATCAGCTTTCCGTGCGCAAGTCGCGTAGCGCGCCCGGAGCGCGTACCGGGGCGCTGCCATAGATGTATATATTTTTTTTAACCTAAATTACTCAAAATCCACTGGAGCACATATCTTGAGACATAGCAAAGGCACATCGGGCTACCAGTCCCTACAATTTTGTCAAGATTGGTGGAAATCCATTCAGCCGTTCGGTCTAAAAGTGAGGTCGACCGCCCTATGGAAATTAACATGGGGAAAACGCGTTTTGGGACCCCCCTTTTATCTCGGCCCCCGCTTGACGCATCCCCCACAAACTTTCATGGAAGGACCGGAGCTCGAAGAGGCCATTTTGAGGAAATTTTCATGCAGATTCGTCAACCGGCGCCAAAATTATTTCAAATAGAATTTTGAGATTTAACATTGAAAAAAATCCTAACTATAACTACCTACTGGCGACCGCCAGTAGGTACTATATATATATATATATATATATATATATATATATATATATATATATATATATATATATATATATATTCACAGAAAAAAACCATAGGTTATAGTGGATATATAGTTAGGAATTTGCATTTACAAAACCTTGAAAATTCAATGAAAAAACCATTGGTTTTAGGCCATATATAGTTAGGGATTTGCATTTACAAAACCTTACTTTACTCGCATAAAACCATTGAAATTCCATATATAGTTATAAGCGCTAACTATATATCGCGCACCCGCAATCCACTGCTGATGATGTCACATATTACATCATTCATGACATGGTTAGTGACATCACTGATGACATCACTGATGACATCTCAAATGACATCACTGATGACATCACTGATGACAACATCCAGTGACTGTATGTTTCTGTAAAGTTAAAATATGTTTTACATATTGAAGAATGAGTGGATATATAAGTGTCTGGATGAAGGATTTACTAGGTGCATGACTGACTGATTGAGTGAGTGATTAAATGTGTCTCACTGAGTGCATGGGTTAGTGACTAAACTGTTTTAATTTGTGCATCATTATATCTGTTGTTCTACAAACTGCTGCATATGTTGATCAGTAGCTATATGAGTAACTGTATGGGTTATTGATTGGTTGTCCAAGTATTTGTATGGGAAACTGAGTGTGTGTGTATGGGTGGCTGGGAGGTGTGTGACTCTGTACACAGATGTGTGAGTAGTTGATTCACTATATGTATAGATTCAAAAGTGCATGTGCAAACAGCTGTATGGGCGGTTGACTGTGCATGAGTGTATTAGTGAGTGAATGGATATCTCAGTGCTACATGTCAAATTAAGTACATATGTAAAACACAGTACATGTGAGAGTTGACATCTATAAATAACTGTGCATAAGAGCCAGTAAATGTGTGAGTGGCTGTATGGATCATTGTGAATATGTATCTGAGATTGTATAAGAGAGTAAAGTAAATATGTGATAGTATATGTTTGAATAAGTAAGGTGTGTATAACTGTATAGTTGAGAAAATGGAGGTGTGATTGATTTTTGGAATAACTGACTAGGTGTGTGAGTAACTCCATGGATGAGTGACAGTCTGTGACTGTCTGTTTACACTGATTGTATCTAAGGTTATATTAGAGTCTGAAGAGGTTCATTGTATTATCACATGAATGATATCATCAGTGATGTTATCAGTCATGTCAAATGAGATGTTTTCAGTGATGTCATCAGTGATGTCATTTGAGATGTCATCAGTAATGTCATCAGTGATGTCACTAACCATGTCATGAATGATGTAATATGTGACATCATCAGCAGTGGATTGCGGGTGCGCGATATATAGTTAGCGCTTATAACTATATATGGAATTTCAATGGTTTTATGCGAGTAAAATAAGGTTTTGTAAATGCAAATCCCTAACTATATATGGCCTAAAACCAATGGTTTTTTCATTGAATTTTCAAGGTTTTGTAAATGCAAATTCCTAACTA
The DNA here is from genome assembly GCF_964263255.1 of Lissotriton vulgaris. Taxonomy (NCBI): domain Eukaryota; kingdom Metazoa; phylum Chordata; class Amphibia; order Caudata; family Salamandridae; genus Lissotriton; species Lissotriton vulgaris. The sequence goes on from NC_141691.1 coordinate 238,391,217, forward strand.
TATATCCACTATAACCTATGGTTTTTTCTGTGAATTTCATTGGTTTTTTAATAGCAAATATGAAAAGCTTTAAAATGTCAAGTACGTGATAGATAAAAACATTTTCGTATTTATGCACGCTGATGTGCTTTGAACGCTGCCCCCCCCCTCCCCTCTTTTCTCTTAGTAGTACTCTCTCTTTGCAGATAGTGAACGGTAGTTAACGCAGGCCTTTGCCCCCGTTGTAATCCGTCGTGCCTGCTTGTCTCTCCATTTGATTGATTATTATCCAAGCATTTACTGTTTTACAATTGATTCTCTTTGGTTCATTCTCTATTTACAAACAAGCACAAAGTCGCAATACTCTGTTTAGTCTTTGCAGATCGGGAAAAATCGTGTAAAAAAATAAAAGTAATCGAGCAAAATCAGTACGCCACTAATTGGATCTTTTTTTGACCTCGCTAAAATAGAAATATTATAAACAACCCTTCATGAGAAATACGAAAATAGTGAGATGAACTGAGCTCCACACCATGAGGGCTGCAAGACAGCTCGGCTCCATCACCCATCCCGCACAAAATACCGACAAACCCTATGCAAATATTAAAAATATAGACAACACACCAGCAAAGAAACAGGGTAAAACATTTTATTAAAAAACTATTTACATAACGTTGGTTTATAAGATGATGTCAGTAGTGGACCGATGTGTGAATAGGTCGAAAGCAGCACAAGGCTCCAAGATCCGGATGGCAAGCTCCTGGATGTTGGGTGCCATAGTTCAGAGTTCTGAGTTTGAGCCTTTTTCAATGCCTGTGCTTTGTTGTTTCCCCTCCATCAAAAACAAAAAAAATATATAAAACTGTGCAAAAATACAAAAAAAACAAAAAATATTTACAAAAGCAGTGCTTGTAAGACTGTCTGAAGCTTATTTCCACCTACTGCAGCTTCACTATTCTCAAAGTAAGTGAGGGTCGTTTGTGGACCTGACTGCATTTGAAAACAATGTTATATGGTACCTCCCTAAACCGCTTGACGGAGGCCCCCGAGGGACGGTGTGATGGCACGGACTCGGAGAAGACGCTTGGCTCCGACACCCTCCCCAAGTCTTATAGCACTGGTATAGCCTGAGATCGCCCCCGACATAGGCGGCCGGCTCCCGGGGTCCGGCGGAACTTTTTGCCTTTTGATGACTCTTCAATTCTGGACCTTGTCCCACAATCCGTTTGACCTGAAGACAAGCTGTAGTGGGGCGCCCCTTTACCGTTTCAGTTGCCATTCCGCCCGCTTTTGCTACACTGTGCCTCTTCCGCCATTCAGCTGTTTACCGCCCGCTCTTGCGACTACAGCGTCTCGCTCATCATGTAGTTGAGTTGCTCCCACTCTTGCGGTGCAGCGATAGGCGGCTGCCACAGGACTCTCAAAATGGCGGCCGGCTCTTCGGTTTTGGGCCTGGTCCACTGAAATGGCCCTGGGACACCTTTGAACTCGGACGCTTGTCTGCTAGGGCTTGGGTCCCATTCTCGAAAGCGTCCCCTCAGCCGTGAAGATTCTACAAAAGTCTTGGGGGCCTCCGACTCCCGCAGGCTTCTGGTGGGGAGCGGCTGCCATGTCTGCTCGTGGAATGGCCACGACGGAGCTACGAGATGGAAGTGCTCTCATGCTGACGCCAGCTTTAGTCTGAAACATCCAGAAACACTGTAGACTACCAATTCGATCAGTTCCGGTAGCGCCCCAACATGACCCGGAAGAGAAGAACTTGCCCTCCCCTCTTTGACTGATGGTTCTTGTTGCCTGTCCCCTCTGTTGTCATTTAACAGAACTTTTTGGACTACTGAAAGGGGTTGTGTTCCGAACGCTGGTTGGTGGAGACATTTTGACTATATTCTTGACCTACGTTGTCGCGTAATGCGTTATATGACACGCCGCGTTAGCGCACCCGGAAGTGATCCGAGGCGCGGCGCGCAGCGCGTAACGTAAGCATAACAGGTCATGTGACTTGTTAATAAAACTTTTCATTGGTTCATTTTACTTTTGTTATTTTAATGATGAAAAGCTTGGTCATAGGACCTAAAAATTACGCTTTTTATTGTTTTCGAACATTATTTTTTTTAAAACATATGTTATAATATTCCAGGCTAATGTACTTTCCCGGAAAATGTACAACTGTCCTGCAAGTAAAATATATTCCTTTTTCGAGAAAAAGGGCGTTTCTTCGTTCCATGACGGAGCCGTTGAGTAAAAGATACTCGGCCTGCTGTCTTAGTCGCCGATACGCCTGATTATCAGATTCTTATCGATCACTTTATGTTGCAGGAGTGGAAAACACAACTGCCCTTGACCATTTATCTTTACTGCGTTCCTACATATTATACCTTTTATCCGTCATGTAATTGGACTGCTTTATTTCACTTGCCTTTTACTGATTCGAAAACAGTGACTAAAAGTAAAAACTTTACCAATCTAAATACTACTACAGTGTTTTGTTTTAAAAACCTTTATTGTGAAAATGTCAGTATACAAAACGGGCCTATAACCACGTGGGCCGGCCACGGAGCAAACTGAAATCGTATATGATGAGGAGACATTTACACTGTAGAGGAACGTAACGAGCGGGCCATTAGGTTACAAGAACTAAGGTGTCTAACAGTTGCGGAATCGGTGGACGTACATTTTGTAATTAAAATAACACAGGGCCACTTACAATAAAATTTTCTAGATATACATTTGCGGGCAAGGAGTTACGAGTCCCATTTATACCGGCGCCATTTTGGGCGAGGCCGGGCAGGTCCAAGATATAGTCAAAATGTCTCCACCAACAATCGGCCAGACCAGAACCCCTTTCGGCCCTTTATGCTACAAGATGGTGTCTTCCATTCAGAAAATATTGTTGGCAGCATTTTGAAAGGAAAGATAAACAGCCGTTCTCCTAGTGAGTCTCACATTGTTACATTTAGGAAGAATGTTGAAGAGTAATATGTGGAAAATCTGAAGCCATTTTTCTACAAACTCTCAATCAGCCTTGGATGGAAAAAAAAATCCTGAAGAATGTACAAACTGAAAACCAATTTTTGTCTGTATAGCATCAACAGCAACGCTTGAGTCAGCTTTGTGTCAAGTCGCCATTTTCATTCAATCAATAGCGTCCCCCTGCACACATTCAGGAACCTGGTCGTGTCTTCAGGTGAAACGGATTGTGGGACAAGCAGAAAGGAAAAGGAAAAAAGTTCCGCCGGACCTCGGGAGCCGGCCGCCTATGTCATGGGCGATCTTTGGCCACACCAGGGCAATAGTGAAGCTGCAGCAGGTGCAAAAGAGCTTCAGACAGTCTTACAAGCACTGCTTTTCTAAACATTTCTTTGTATTTTTGCACAGTTTTATATTTTTTTTTTTGTTTTTGATGGAGGGGAAACAACAAAAAACAGGCATTGAAAAAAGCTCAACAGTGCAGGGCGCCTTGTGCTGGTTCCGACCTATTCACACATCGGTCCACTACTGACATCACCTCATAAGCCAACGGGGCACCCCACACTGACTTTCGGCGCAGCATTGTAGGATGGCCACACCAGTGCGGCAACTTGCTGGACACGACCTCGGTGCCATCCGGATCTCGGCGCGTTCGAATCACTGTACCGCAAGAGTGACCGGAACTCAGCTGGTCACGCCGTCTTTCGGCGCAGCATTGTAGGATGGCCATACCAGAGCGGCAACTTGCTGGACACCACCTCGGTGCCATCCGGATCTCGGCACGTTCGAGTCACTGTACCGCAAGAGTGACCGGAACTCAGCTGAACACGCCGTCTTTCGGCGCAGCATTGTAGGATGGTCACACCAGTGCAGCAATTTGCTGGACACCACCTTGGGCAATAGTGAAGCTGCAAAAGGTGCAAATAAGCTTCAGACAGTCTTCAACTTAGTCTGATTCTTATAATAAACTTCAGATAGTCTTACAAGCACTGCTCAGAACTCTCAACTATGGCACTCAACATCCAGAACTTGCCATTCGGATCTTGGCGCCTTGTGCTGGTTCCGACCTATTTACACATCGGTCCACTACTGACATCACCTCATAAGCCAACGGGGCACCCCACGCCGACTTTCGGCGCAGCATTGTAGGATGGCCACACCAGTGCGGCAATTTGCTGGACACCACCTCGGTACCATCCGGATCTCGGCGCGTTCGAGTCACTGTACCGCAAGAGTGACCGCAACTCAGCTGGACACGCCGTCTTTCGGCGCAGCATTGTAGGATGGCCACACCAGTGCGGCAATTTGCTGGACACCACCTCGGTGCCATCCGGATCTCGGCGCGTTCGATTCACTGTACCGCAAGAGTGACCGCAACTCAGCTGGACACGCCGTCTTTCGGCGCAGCATTGTAGGATGGCCACACCAGTGCGGCAATTTGCTGGACACCACCTCGGTGCCATCCGGATCTCGACGCGTTGTGCTGCCTTCGGCCTATTCGCACATCGGTCCGCTACTGACGCCGCCTCACGTGCCAACGGATTTTCTACGCTTTTTGTAGCCCTATGCCGCATAACAGGTCATGTGACTTGTTTATAAAACTTTTCATTGGTTCATTTTACTTTTGGTTTCCTAAAGATGGAAGGCTTGGTCATATGACCTAAAATAACACTTTTCATTGGTTTAGAACATTTTTTTTCCCAAACGATGAAAGCCCCACCTTGTTTCTGGATGATTCAGACTGAAGCTGGCGTCAGCTTGAGAGCACCACCATCTCGTGGCTCCGTCGTGGTCATTCCGCGAGCAATCATGGCAGCCGCTCCCCACCGGAAGCCTGCGGGAGTCGAGGGCCCCCAAGACTTTTGTAGAATCTTCACGGCTGAGGGGACGCTTTTCGAGAATGGAGCCCAAGCCCTAGCAGGCAAGCGTCCGAGTTCCAAGGTGTCCCAGGGCCATTTCAGTGGACCAGGCCCAAAACCGAAGAGCCGGCCGCCATTTTAAGAGTCATGTGGCAGCCGCCTATCGCTGCACTGCAAGAGTGGGAGCAACTCAACAACATGGTGAGCGAGACGCTGTAGCCGCAAGAGCGGGCGCAACTCAGCTGGATGGCCGCCACCTGGGGAGGCCCGTTCACGCCGCCTCCCCCACGCCCCCCCCCCCGGGCCGCCCCACGCCAATTTTCGGAGCAGCATTGTAGGATACCAAAACCAGTGCGGCAGTTTACTGGACATCACCTGGGTGCCATCAACATCTCAGCGCGTTCTGCTGCCTTGGGACTATTCGCACAACAGACCGCTACTGACGAGGCCTCCCCCCGCACCACCCGGGACGCCCCACGCCAATTTTCGGAGCAGCATTGTAGGATCCCAAAACCAGTGCGGCACCCAGGCGACATCATCTGGGTGCCGTCCAGAACTCTGCACGTTGTGCTGCCTTGGGACTATTCGCACAAAAGACAGCTTCTGACCATTGTTGCTTTTTTGGGTGAAAAATGTTTAAATGTTTTTACAGTTTTTGTTCCGTTCATTATATTTAAAAGTTAATAAAGTTTTATAATGTTACTTTGTTGGAGTGTTATAAATTTTTTTAAAAACGGGTGAATGGGGCCTTGAATCGGGTTATTGTCATGTGTGGGCTTTGCAAGTGTACTGCTACAGGATCGGACATTTCAAACTCAAATGCACGTTCTTTTTCTTACCTTTCCGAAGCATGGAGCGCAATAGCAGGCAGAGAAAGGTCGATGCACGTGTTGAACACTACCTGACCTGGCAAGTTGCTGGCAGTGCCCCCCTGCCCGCTCCTGAAAGAGGGCACACACACACCGCCGCCCCGAGTACTTCACAAATCTTTAAAAGACCATGCGCTTGTTCATGAGGCTTAAATGGTTTATCACCTCTTCTAGAACACCTGCATCGACCCTCTGATGTTTCCTGGAAAAATTACCACGTAACACAATACCAAGCCCTATCAGCTGAAACCCCCGAGGAATCGTGGGGCATATTATCAAGGGGGTTTATCTCCGCTTTTTTGGCTTTAAAAGCCATGAAAGCGGAGATAAAATGATCTCCCTATTACCAAGCTGTCGCTAACACCAGTTAGTGACAGCTAAAAGGAGATAGCGACCATCTTGGGCCCCGCTTTGCATGTCAGTGATACTTATCACTAATGACATGCAAAGTGGGCGTGCCAAGATGTTAGCGACTGGAAACAGTCCCTAACATCGCTATCTCCTATTACCAACCTTTGGAGATATTCGCGCTAAACGCGAATATCTCCAAAAGCTAACACCTGCCCTGAGCAGTTCTTAGCCATGTTATCCAATGGGAGGTGGATAACATGGCTAAGAGCATTTGCTCGATAATACATGAATATCGCTGACTTTTCTGCGATAATAGCAAGGTTTATCTGCGATAAAAATCGCCGATGTGCGGCGAAAATTTTTGTCTCTAAACAAGTTATCGTAATATGCCCCCGGGTTTTTGCTTGCAGAAATCGGGAGGCGGGAGACTAGCACTGAAATCAGTAGTCTCACGCCTGAATCGGGAGGGTTGGCATGTCTGGATTCTCTTTAGCTGGGGCCATAAACTACATCCGCAGGGGTAGGTGATAGCCTGGGACCAGCCTGGCATCTAAAATGGCTGCCGTGCACGACAAAATTGTGGCATTGGAAAAAAGGCAAGATGGCGCAGACAATGTTTATCAATAAGGATTCATTTATAACAAAATATTTTATCGCAGTGACAAATTGGCGGTCAACACTTCCTGATTTCCATCGAATCGAACGTTAACAGACGTCACGCAGCAAAAAAAAAAAAAAGCTCACGCACAGCCGCTGGAAAAGATGTATCAACATATATGAGCCTCCTCAGCCACCCTCATGAAACATAGGGGATTAGGATACGTCTCCCGCACCCCCTTATACCTAGTAATTTAATTAAAATGAAGCACAAAATGGCGAATTCTCGTTTCGCTACCAGTTTGCGGCCCAGTTCGCGGCCCGTGAAGCGCTTCTACCGTGAAAAATCTTTTTTTTTTTATTTTCCCCACGGGACCCTTTAATAACCCCAACAACATTCCTAGGAGGTCAAGAGGGGTATACCTTGCCCCCTTTCATTAAATTCCCCCTTCGTTTTTCACCTCTTCTTCTCTCTCGATCCTACCGAGAGATAAGATGGCGGCCGCTCCGGACTGTCACGCAGCAAAAAAAATAAAAAGCTCACGCACAGCCGCTGGAAGAGATGTATCAACATATATGAGCCTCCTCAGCCACCCTCATGAAACACAGGGGATTAGGATACGTCTCCCGCACCCCCTTATACCTAGTAATTTAATTAACGAAGCACAAAATGGCGAATTCCCGTTTCGCTACCAGTTTGCGGCCCAGTTCGCGGCCCGTGAAGCGCTTCTACCGTGAAAAATCATTTTTTTTTTTATTTTCCCCACGGGACCCTTTAATAACCCCAACAACATTCCTAGGGGGTCAAGAGGGGTATACCTTGCCCCCTTTCATTAAATTCCCCCTTCGTTTTTCACCTCTTCTTCTCTCTCGATCCTACCGAGAGATAAGATGGCGGCCGCTCCGGACTGTTTAGAATGTTGACAGACACCGGAGAGCCAATCAGCTTTCTGCGCTCAAAGTTCCGTTTCGCGAAAAGTAAGCGAACCGGAGCGCAGCCTGGAGCGCTGTTACAGATATATATCTTGATTTAAACGTTAATTTCTCAAAAACTACTGGAGCACATATATTGAGACCTAGCAAAGGCACATCGGGCTAACAGTCCCTACAATTTTGCCAAGTTTCGTGCAAATCCATTCAGCCGTTCGAGCTAAAAGTGAGTCCAACCGCCCTATGGAAAAATGAATGGGAAAAACGTGTTTTGGGACCCCCCTTTTTTCTCGGCCCCCCCTTGACGAAACCCCACCGAATTTTCAGGGGCTGCTCAGAAACAAAATGTGCCATTTTCCTGAAAATTTCAGCCGATTCCGTCCACAAACGCCAAAGTTATTAGACATAGAATTTTCAAAAATCCCATAGGGAAAAAATCCTAACTATATATACCTACTGGCGAACGCCAGTAGGTAATATATATATATATATATATATATATATATATATATATATAGTACCTACTGGCGGTCGCCAGTAGTTATATGTAGTTTGGACCTAGTTTCCAAAGGAAATCTGCAACATTCTATTGGGAATAACGTTGGCACCGGTTGATGAATCTTCGCAAATTTCTCAAAGAAGATGGCCCGCTCCGCTCTGCTCCTTCCCTGAAATTTTTGGGGGGATTTGTCAAGTGGGGGCTGAGAAAAAAGGGGGGTCCCAAAACGTGTTTTCCCCATGTTATTTTCCGTAGGATAATTAGACACGGCTACAGCCCGAACGGCTGAACGGAATTACTAGAAATTTGGCAAAATGGTAGAGTCTGATTCGCAGATCACGCTCTTGCTTAAATTGTGTAAATCCCTCCAGTAGTTCCTGAGAAAATTAAAAGGAAAAAAATGTATATATCTGGGCGGAGCCTAACTACACATCTCATCTTGAGATCTGATTGGCTGTCAGCTCTTCATCCAAGAAGTGTTGGCAGCCATCTTGGGACCAATATACATGATAGCACCTCATTAAAAAAAAAAAAGCATTGCAGTTAATAGAAGGTTTTAGGACTTTAGTTACATTATAAACCATTTGTTGATGGTACCATACTCATGTTAGGAATTGTGGTGTGTTCTAAGGTGATTTTACCATGTGAAAAAGCCTTCTGCTGGGATATCATGAATCATGTTTGAAAGAAAACTATTATCTCCTGCTTTTCCCATAGTGGTTTGGAAGGGGATCTATAAGCTACACTGAAAGCATACTTTCTGTAAATTCACATTATCTTTCTCAGTCATGTGAGAATGAAGTATGACATTCTCAGTAAAACATGTACATCCAACAAGGACAGAGAATGTCAGTTGATTCCTTTGTTTTCTACTGCAGCCTCCTGGACTGTTCTAAAGAACAACTAGTGCGTTAACAGTCCTACTTATTACAAAGGTATGGCACACCTGAAGACATCTTGATTGGAATAAAGTGGTAACTCTTAAAACATTTAATTTAAAAAGGAACAAAATGAGGGGGTATATTTTGCCATAGAAAGAATGATTAGTGCTGCAGAAAGAAAAATTAGGGCACATTTTGAGTGACTTCTCAAATCCTCTTCTATTTCATTAAAAAATTCTGACATGCAGTCTCCCAAGATGGCCACCAGAGACAAAAGAGCCCAAATGTGTATATATATATATATATATATATATATATATATATATGTATCTATCTATCCAAACGAACACCTCCACCAGTAATGAAGGAAGGAGACTCAAGTGGGGGTAAGTAGAGAAGTTCTTTATTTGCAGGCAGATACGGCGTTATGCATTTCAGCGTGAGCCTTCGTCAGATGCCTCTGCCCAACTGCGAGTTCATTCACCCAGCTGTCCTCTGGCGCACCCTTAATTGACGAGTGCACGCCTCCCCCAACCACATGGTCGACAAATGCAGTTGGAAAGACTGAAACTGCAACTCCCAGAATGCTTTCACCCTGGGCGGTATTGCGGGGGGGAAAAAACAAAGTCAAATCTCTGTTTTGCTAGACGTGTGCAAAGCTGGGAGATGTTCAGGACAGTTAATATTTGCATTATGAACCCCTCCGGTCCCAGCATTCGCTTCGACCAACAGCTCATAGGTCTGCAGGATCGTGTGCTGGTAAAAGTTCACCAACACCATCAGTGAAGTCATCGACTGTATTCCCAGCGTTCCTTGCTTTCCTGCTTGCTGCGGGTGAGCTGCCTCATGCCAATCCCTTGACGAAAACGAAAAACTGCAGGCGCAGGTGTCCAGATGAAAGGCAGCTGGCTTGTGAAGCGTGGACTCCCAACCGTGTCTCTGGCCGACACGCATAATATCCAAACGAACACCTCCACCAGTAATGAAGGAAGGAGCCTCAAGCGGGGGTAAGTAGAGAAGTTCTTTCTTTGCAGGCAGATACGGCGTTATGCATTTCAGTGTGAGCCTTCGTCAGACGCATCTGCCCAACTGCGAGTTCATTCACCCAGCTGTCCTCTGCCGCACCCTTAATTGATGAGTGCACACCTCCCCCAACCACATGGTCGACAAATGCAGTTGGAAAGACTGAAACTGCAACTCCCAGAATGCTTTCACCCTGGGCAGTATTGCGGGGGGAAAAAACAAAGTCAAATCTCTGTATTGCTAGGCGTGTGCAAAGCTGGGCGATGTTCAGGACAGTTAATATTTGCATTATGAACTCCTCCGGTCCCCGCATTCGCTTCGACCAACAGCTCATAGGTCTGCAGGATCGTGTGCTGGTAAAAGTTCACCAACACCATCAGTGAAGTCACCGACTGTATTCCCAGCATTCCTTGCTTTCCTGCTTGATGCGGGTGAGCTGCCTCATGCCAATCCCTTGACGAAAACGAAAAACTGCAGGCGCAGGTGTCCAGATGAAAGGCAGCTGGCTTGTAAAGCGTGGATTCCCAACCGTGTCTCTGGCCGACACGCATAATATCCAAACGAACACCTCCACCAGTAATGAAGGAAGGAGCCTCAAGCGGGGGTAAGTAGAGAAGTTCTTTATTTGCAGGCAGATACGGCGTTATGCATTTCAGCGTGAGCCTTCGTCAGACGCCTCTGCCCAACTGCGAGTTCATTCACCCAGCTGTCCTCTGCCGCACCCTTAATTGATGTGTGCACGCCTCCCCCAACCACATGGTCGACAAATGCAGTTGGAAAGACTGAAACTGCAACTCCCAGAATGCTTTCCCCTGGGCGGTATTGCGGGGGGAAAAAACAAAGTCAAATCTCTGTATTGCTAGGCGTGTGCAAAGCTGGGCGATGTTCAGGACAGTTAATATTTGCATTATGAACCCCTCCGGTCCCCGCATTCGCTTCGACCAACAGCTCATAGGTTTGAAGGATCGTGTGCTGGTAAAAGTTCACCAACACCATCAGTGAAGTCACCAACTGTATTCCCAGCGTTCCTTGCTTTCCTGCTTGATGCGGGTGAGCTGCCTCATGCCAATCCCTTGACGAAAACGAAAAACTGCAGGCGCAGGTGTCCAGATGAAAGGCAGCTGGCTTGTAAAGCGTGGATTCCCAACCGTGTCTCTGGCCGACACGCATAATATCCAAACGAACACCTCCACCAGTAATGAAGGAAGGAGCCTCAAGCGGGGGTAAGTAGAGAAGTTCTTTATTTGCAGGCAGATACGGCGTTATGCATTTCAGCGTGAGCCTTCGTCAGACGCCTCTGCCCAACTGCGAGTTCATTCACCCAGCTGTCCTCTGCCGCACCCTTAATTGAGGAGTGCACGCCTCCCCCAACCACATGGTCGACAAATGCAGTTGGAAAGACTGAAACTGCAACTCCCAGAATGCTTTCCCCTGGGCGGTATTGCGGGGGGAAAAAACAAAGTCAAATCTCTGTATTGCTAGGCGTGTGCAAAGCTGGGCGATGTTCAGGACAGTTAATATTTGCATTATGAACCCCTCCGGTCCCCGCATTCGCTTCGACCAACAGCTCATAGGTTTGCAGGATCGTGTGCTGGTAAAAGTTCACCAACACCATCAGTGAAGTCACCAACTGTATTCCTAGGGTTCCTTGCTTTCCTGCTTGCTGCGGGTGAGCTGCCTCATGCCAATCCCTTGACGAAAACGAAAAACTGCAGGCGCAGGTGTCCAGATGAAAGGCAGCTGGCTTGTGAAGCGTGGACTCCCAACCGTGTCTCTGACCGACACGCATAATATCCAAACAAACACCTCCACCAGTAATGAAGGAAGGAGCCTCAAGCGGGGGTAAGTAGAGAAGTTCTTTACTTGCAGGCAGATAAGGCGTTATGCATTTCAGCGTGAGCCTTCGTCAGACGCCTCTGCCCAACTGCGAGTTCATTCACCCAGCTGTCCTCTGCCACACCCTTAATTGACGAGTGCACGCCTCCCCCAACCACATGGTCGACAAATGCAGTTGGAAAGACTGAAACTGCAACTCCCAGAATGCTTTCACCCTGGGCGGTATTGCGGGGGAAAAAACAAAGTCAAATCTCTGTATTGCTAGGCGTTTGCAAAGCTGGGCGATGTTCAGGACAGTTAATATTTGCATTATGAACCCCTCCGGTCCCCGCATTCGCTTCGACCAACAGCTCATGGGTCTGCAGGATCGTGTGCTGGTAAAAGTTCACCAACACCATCAGTGAAGTCACCGACTGTATTCCCAGCGTTCCTTGCTTTCCTGCTTGCTGCGGGTGAGCTGCCTCATGCCAATCCCTTGACGAAAACGAAAAACTGCAGGGGCAGGTGTCCAGATGAAAGGCAGCTGGCTTGTGAAGCGTGGACTCCCAACCGTGTCTCTGGCCGACACGCATAATATCCAAACGAACACCTCCACCAGTAATGAAGGAAGGAGCCTCAAGTGGGGGTAAGTAGAGAAGTTCTTTATTTGCAGGCAGATACGGCGTTATGCATTTCAGCGTGAGCCTTCGTCAGACGCCTCTGCCCAACTGCGAGTTCATTCACCCAGCTGTCCTCTGCTGCACCCTTAATTGACGAGTGCACGCCTCCCCCAACCACATGGTCGACAAATGCAGTTGGAAAGACTGAAACTGCAACTCCCAGAATGCTTTCAAACTGGGCGGTATTGCGGGGGGAAAAAATAAAGTCAAATCTCTGTATTGCTAGGCGTGTGCAAAGCTGGGCGATGTTCAGGACAGTTAATATTTGCATTATGAACCCCTCCGGTCCCCGCATTCGCTTCGACCAACAGCTCATAGGTCTGCAGGATCGTGTGCACCAACACCATCAGTGAAGTCACCGAAGGTATTCCCAGCGTTCCTTGCTTTCCTGCTTGCTGCGGGTGAGCTGCCTCATGCCTTATCCCTTGACGAAAACGAAAAACTGCAGGCGCAGGTGTCCAGATGAAAGGCAGCTGGCTTGTGAAGCGTGGACTCCCAACCGTGTCTCTTGCCGACACGCATAATATCCAAACGAACACCTCCACCAGTAATGAAGGAAGGAGCCTCAAGCGGGGGTAATATATATATATTACCTACCGGCGCTCGCCAGTAGGTAGTTATAGTTAGGATTTTTTTCAATGCAAAATCTCAAAATTCTATTTGGAATAATTTTTGTGCCGGTTGACGAATCTGCCTGAAAATTTCCTCAAATTTGCCTCGTCGAGCTCCGGTCCTTCCCTGAAAGTTTGGGGGGGGGGGGTTCGTCAAGCGGGGGCCGAGATAAAAGGGGGGTCCCAAAACGTGTTTTCCCCATGTTAATTTCCATAGGGCAGTCGAACTCACTTTTAGCCTGAACGGCTGAATGGATTACCACCAAACTTGGCAAAATTGTAGGGACTGGTAGCCCGATGTGCCTTTGCTATGTCTCAAGATATGTGCTCCAGTGAATTTTGAGTAATTTAGGTTCAAAAAAATACATATATCAATGGCAGCGCACCGGGCGCGCCACGCGACTTGCGCACGAAAAGCTGATTGGCTCTCGGGTGTCTGTAAACATTCGAAACAGTCCGGAGCAGCTGCCATCTTGTGTCTCGGTAGGATCGAGACACAAGAGGTGGCCAAAACAAAGGGGAAAATGATCATAAAGGGGCAGGGTAGACCCCCCCTGGTCCCCTAGGTTTGATGTGGGGGCTATAAAAGGGCCCCGCGGGGCAAAAAAAATATTTTTTTTTCATTTTGCACGGGGGGAGCGCCCAGTACGCGCACCGGGGAGCGGACTGGGGAGCGTACCGGGGAGCGTACCATGGGGAAAAAAAGAATGACAGACTTTTCAAAAATTGTATGTTTATTAATTGTTCTTTTTGTTGTTTTTTTTATTAAGTACCAACATGTAGGTACCAATGCAGAGTCTAAAATTTAATATACACCGTCTCCTTTGTAGATATCTTGCATGTTGTTACAGAAGTTATTGTGGTATATGGAATTCATACCATAGTCTGTCAGGAAAGCAGAAACAACATGGAGGCAGGAGATGATAAAGAGATGTTAAATACACATTGGAGATAATATAGTGGGAGTAAGGAAGTAACTATGAGCAAACTTACTATGTAACACAAAAAAGTTGCACAGTATACTATAAGTCTCACTTAATATTATAAACATTTGGAACTACTTGATGAATTACATATAAAAATGAATATTGTCTCGTACAATTTTTGATTATTAAATATAAATTTATTTTTCTGATTCTTTTTCATAATTTAATAAAACTTCTAACAATATATTGTCTGGAATGTCCTCATTTTCATTCTGTGATGCTATTGATTCCACACACTGAACTAATTGATGGTCCAGAGACTCATCCATAAAATCAAAGTTATCATTCTCAGCAATTTTTTCTTCAGGGTTGTTGTCCAAAACAATTTCGAAAGAAATATTCTGTTCTTCTTCCATTTTGTTGCTATAAATTGCATAAAAAATAAATATATCAGTAGAGATAGGGCACTGTTGGGTTTAAGTTCAGACAGGTACTTGTGAGTTTTTAACAGTGAAGTTATCTTTGGGCAGTGTATGGTTTCAGGCAGGAAGTAGAACTATTAAAAAGTGCCTGTGATGAAGCCTAAGTAAATTCATAATTATACCAGAGAAGCCTAAATCAATCCATAATTATAATAGAAAAGCCTATCTCAATCTCTAACTCTTACAGAGGGACAGTATATAACTATCTGAAAACGTTTTCCAAAATTAATTTAAAGTGCATTACATAGTTCTCCTTTCAAATTAACAACGTACCTATTTCAAAGTAGTTGAAGTTTTCTGTCAAAATTCTTTCCAAATGTACCTTAGGTAGTGTTAGTCAAAATGGCTGTGTTTCCCTCTAATTTTTCATATATATTCATGTACTTAACCAATCAAATGTCAGCACATAAAAGTACAAAATGTAAGTAACATTTTAATTGGTTGAAAATTCAAACAGTTTCATATGTGTTTTTGTCATGTAGTTTACCTCAGGATATTTAGACAGGGCTACAGCCCAAAATTTTGGTAAATGGTAGGGACTGCTATGTAGTAGGGCCTATTCTATATTTGGTGTAAGTGTCTCCAGTGGTTTTTATGTAAATTACTTTCCCACATTATTTTGGGGAGCGCTTACCGGTGCACGCCCAGTACGCGCACCGGCAGCGTTACGGGAGTCCTCCATTTTGTGTTTCGGTAGAATTGAGACACAAGATGGAGGACAAACAACATTGGGAATGGGTAGAAGGGGGCACGGTAGACAGTTCCTGACCCTCTAGGGTTTCTGAGGAGGGTTTAGGAGGGCCATTTATGTCCCCCCAAAAAAAACAGTTTTAAATTTTTCACGGGGGAGCGCCCGCCGGGGAGCGTACTTTGGTGAAAAATAGTGAAAAAAGTTAGAAAAAGAAAATAATTATGAGTGATCAGAGGTAGGATAGCCCTGAAAAGAGCTTTTGGGTTCTGTGGCTGATTTAAGTACCTACAAGTAGGTTCCAATGCACAGTCTTAAATTCAGGAGGAATATTCTATTCCCCTCATCTGAGAAGAGCACACCATCTCCTCTGTAGATGTCTTGCAAGTTGTAACGCAAGTTATTGTTGTATATTGAAACCATTCCATAGTCTCTCATGTAAGCAGAAACAGATTTATTCACATGTTTCTGTGATTTCTCAAATTGTGGATGAAATTGGTTGGACCAGTTCCATTTCTGTCTTTGGCATATATTGGAATATACCAAGGCAGTTTGTGGAAAAAGTGTCATCAATTGATCAAAGGTGTCCTTTAAAAGCATTTCCAGACCAACCCCAGTCATAGTGCCCACGTCATTTTCACCACAGTGCACTATTAAGAGGTCAGGGTTTGGCAGATGCAAAAAGGTTTTCACCAATGGTATCAATTGGTGACATCTCAATCCTCTCTGGCCAATCCACTTGATTTCCACATTTGATAAATCAAGGTTGTGAAAATTTCTGCTAGCTGCATACCTTTGAGCCCAGTGGATGTAGCTATGTCCAATAATCCATACAGAATACATGATGAGAGAAGGTTCTGGTGCAGTCAGATGAAGTGTGGGAATGAAATGGCAGTTGGAACAGTAGGAGTTTACAGAAAAATAATTGTGGAGTTTCTCTACTATTGAATCACAAGCAATGATTGGTGGATTCAGATAGTTGAAAACTGAAAGTTAGGGTGCATGGTTGTGTTGTGTGAAAGAAGCAATTTGAATGGTTAAGAAAAAGTCACTAAAAGCAATAATGCCCTGGATAAGCTGGTGTATTGAGAGGTCAAACATCCTTGCTGACTTAATTTGCAACATTGTAGAATAAACTTTTGAACCTGAGAGTTCAGTTAGGAGGGAGTTGCTATGGTAACAGATAGAGAGGTCTGAGAGGGGGAAGGGTGTTGGTTTGAAAAAAGTGAGGGAATAGTTTTGATTGGTTGAAATGAGGCATATGTGTGTAGAATTAGAGGTTTTCTCTGCCAGTCTTGGTTTCAGTGTATTGAGTGAACACCTTTTGCTCTGCTAAAAAAAATTGGTGTGTGTGTCTGACACTATTCTCAATCTCCCAAAGCATTTGTAAAGGTAAGTAATGATTCATTTAATTTAGATAGAGACTTGTTTGCTCTATGGAGAAGATTTGGAAGCAGATAGTGAAGTTTCAGTAGTAAAATTGAATGCTTGTACATAGGACTTGTGCTGTGTTTGTAAAAAGCTATTTAAAAAACGATTTTGGGGGAAATGGATGGCTTATATTTTTGAGAAGAAATTAATAGTGTTTGCCTCATTAAATAAATATATGTGAACCTTTTAGAATGATGTCACCTGCGTTACCCCAAATTTGGAAGCAGATTGAGATTCTTTCTTATTGGTTTGTGGCATGTTTTTTGAAAATGCTTGCTCTGAACATTTGCAAGATAGGGGATTTGTATTTTGTGAAACAGTGAGGTTTCAGTAGTGAAATTGAATGCTTGTACATAGGTCCTGTGTTGTGTTTCTTAAATGATATTCCATAAACGATTTTGGGGGCAAATCAATGGTATTTACATTTAGGTGTTATTTATGATTGCCTTGTGGCGCCGGTGCGTCACTTTTAACATGGGAAAAAAGTGACGCACCAGTGGCGCAAGATCTTCATAAATAAGGTCCTGAGTTTCTTTGCTGTTGATTTCTGTCTTGCTTTTTGATAATGCTTGCTATGAACATTTGCAAGATAGAGGATTTGTATTTTGTGAAATAGTGAGGTTTCAGTAGTGAAATTGAATGCTTGTACATAGGTCCTGCGCTGTGTTTCTAAAATGTTATTCAAAAAACGATTTTGGGGGCAAATCAATGGTATTTACATTTGGCCCTTATTTATGATTGCCTTGTGGCGCCAGTGCGTCACTTTTAACATGGGAAAAAAGTGACGCACAGGTGGCGCAAGGCCCTCAAAAATAAGGCCCTGAGTTTCTTTGCTGTTGGTTTCTGTCTTGCTTTTTGATAATGCTTGCTATGAATATTTGCAAGATAGGGGATTTGTATTTTGTGAAACAGTGAGGTTTCAATAGTGAAATTGAATGCTTGTACATAGGTCCTGCGCTGTGTTTCTAAAATGTTATTCAAAAAAACGATTTTGGGGGCAAATCAATGGTATTTACATTTGGGCCTTATTTATGATTGCCTTGTGGCGCCGGTGCGTCACTTTTAACATGGGAAAGAAGTGACGCACCGGTGGCGCAAGGCCTTCATAAATAAGGCCCTGAGTTTCTTTGCTGTTGCTTTCTGTCTTGCTTTTTGATAATGCTTGTTATGAACATTTGCAAGATAGGGGATTTGTATTTTGTGAAACAGTGAGGTTTCAGTAGTGAAATTGAATGCTTGTACATATGTCCTGCGCTGTTTTTCTAAAATGTTATTCAAAAACCGATTTTGGGGGCAAATCAATGGTATTTACATTTGGGTGTTATTTAGGATTGCCTTGTGGCGCCGGTGCGTCACTTTTAACACGGAACAAAAGTGACGCACCGGTGGCGCAAGGCCTTCATATATAAGGCCCTGAGTTTCTTTGCTGTTGGTTTGTGTCTTGCTTTTTGACAATGCTTGCTATGAACATTTGCAAGATAGGGGATTTGTATTTTGTGAAACAGTGAGGTTTCAGTAGTGAAATTGAATTCTTGTATATAGGTCCTGCGCTGTGTTTTTTAAATGTTATTCCAAAAATGATTTTGGTGACAAATCAATGGTATTTACATTTGGGCCTTATTTATGATTGCCTTGTGGCACTAGTGCGTCACTTTTAACATGGGAAAGAAGTGACGCAACGGTGGCGCAAGGCCTTCATAAATAAGGCCCTGAGTTTCTTTGCTGTTGGTTTCTGTCTTGCTTTTTAATAATGCTTGCTATGAACATTTGCAAGATAGGGGATTTGTATTTTGTGAAACAGTGAGGTTTCAGTAGTGAAATTGAATGCTTGTACATAGGTCCTGCGCTGTGTTTTTAAAATGTCATTCAAAAAACGATTTTGGGGGCAAATCAATGGTATTTACATTTGGGTCTTATTTATGATTGCTGTGTGGCGCCGGTGCGTCACTTTTAACATGGGACAAAAGTGACACACTGGTGGCGCAAGGCCTTCATAAATAAGGCCCTGAGTTTCTTTGCTGTTGGTTTGTGTCTTGCTTTTTGATAATGCTTGCTATGAACATTTGCAAGATAGGGGATTTGTATTTTGTGAAACAGTGAGGTTTCAGTAGTGAAATTGAATGCTTGTACATAGGTCCTGTGCTGTGTTTCTAAAAAGATAATTTCTCTATGCAGCAAAATGTTTTAACCAAGCATTATCCAAAAATATGAGTAATCTGAGGAAACATAGATGACATGATTGTGAAATGTGTTAATATATTTCTTGAATCATGCAGATACTATCTAATCAACCTTTTTCTTTGTAATATTCTAGCCTTGAGTTACTCTCTATTACACCTTTTGTCTGTTTTATACCGTCTCTCTTTCTCTTCTTGACTTTTTACCTCTCTTCCTGTTACATCCTCTGTCTGTCCTATTTCTTGTAACATCCTGTCTCTGATTTACTTCCTCTTACACCCTCTCTGAAACTTAATCTCTGTCTCTTCCTTTACAGGCTCTCTCTGTTTTAGTCTCTTTTACAACCTTTTCTCTTCTAACACCCTCTCTCTGTGTTAGTTCCTGTTACACCCTTTCTCTGTTTAATACCCTGTTACATCCTTTTTCTGATTTACTCCCTTTTTTTGACTGACTCCCTTTCCCTATTACATCCTTTTTCTGTCTTTCAACATATTATACACTCTCTTTGTCTTAGTCCTTTTGTATGTTTTACTCCCTCTACCTGTTTCTTTGTCTGAGTCTCTCTGTGTTTTTGTGTTACTCACTCTAGCTGTTTTTCTTTGTCTTACTACTAGTTATATAGTTGCTGTGGTATAAACTTAGATATGTTGCAAATTAGTGTTTATATCGTTTGATTATTGTAATTGCTTTGTGGTTTGCTAATAGTGGTCTATAATGTGTTATTTTTTTCTTTACCACAGATTGAAATCAACATTTAAAAAGTAAGCAAAAATGCCGTCAAGGCAAAGGAGAAGAAAAAACACCATACGGAAAATAATAAAATTAGCAACGGAAGTAAAGGAATCCTCTACAACAAGTACTTCAAAAAACACCCAAAAAGGTCCTGGTAAGACAACTAAGTCTTTTTTTCGCAACATATGTAAAACAAAAACAAATGTTAACGGTAATGTGAAGATCCAGAAGGAGAGAGCAAATTTGAAAAGGAAGGAGAGGCCCTCAAAAAATGTCTCTATTGGAGCAGGAGAGAAGAATATGGATAGCAATAGAAGGTTAAATCAATTTAGGGACATTTGTAGACGAATGTTTCGCAATAGGGTAGTTTTAAATTTGCTAAAAAATGAAAAGAAAGGTAAACAGAGAGGTGCTTTTTACAAGAAAAAGAAAAGTGTAGAGAAGATTGTTGATCAGGCTTTTGAAGTTAAGGAAAAATTATTTATTTTAGTAATCAATAGAATTAGGATACTTAATAAGGCAATTGATGTTTTCAAATCGAACAGTAGATGGAAAAGAATAATTAATCAGACTAATTTTTGTGAAATATTTTCTGGAGAATGGATGCATAGTTCAAGTTCTGTGCCATTTTTTAATGAGGAGAGTTACTTTCAGGAAAATGATTTGGTGCATGCAGTTGACACCAGTGGTCGAGCATATGAGGTGAAAGATGGTTGTGTGATGGAAAAAGAGAAACTTGTGTCTAGAGATGCAGAAGAGGTGTTAGCTGATGAAGTTTTAGGGAGACGTACTAAGGGTCCAGTGTACACATGGAAGTGCAGTAGTGTTTGTAGTGTGCGACAGGATTCAATTGATTTGCTTCGAAATTTCTTACGTACATATAGTAAGAAAAGTGTAAAACAGAAAGTGAAGATCTTGCAAGAGTTAGATCCTTGCAGAGTGAGAGAAACCACAGGTTTGCATGGGCATTCACTGGCTTGTCTTTCTAGAAAAGTATGTCAGAGTGTTTTTCATCATTTTAGGATGTTAGCAGTGCATCATAATAAGGTGAGGAAATTAGTGAGAAGGTTGTATTATGCAAAACGTCCAGCACTTAAGCTTAAACAGTTAAACAGTGTTCTTTTGCATGGATCTGAAGTAGATGTGAAGACTATTTGTGAAGAAATTGAGTTTTGTTATTTTGGGAACAAAGAGGACAGTGTAGAAATGGATATAGTAATGGATGGTAATGTGGAAGACAATGTACAGATTTCAAGTATAGAAAAGTTTGACGAGGAAATTACCAAGTTTAAGGTGAAATCAAGTGAAAGGCCTAATTTAACTTGTGTGTGTTGTCGACGGACTCATTATAAGATTCAGACTAGGTTAGTTGATTTATATGCAAAATGTGAATTGGAAAATAATAGTGAATGGAAGGATTTTGTAAGTTATTTGTTGGTGGAGAATTCTTTTGATTTGAGTTTTGATCAGCGTATTTGTAATTATTGTTTGAAAAAATTAAATGAAAATAGAATGCCTGCTAGAGCTGTTCATAATAATCTTCAGTTGATAGATATTCCTTCTGAATTTATGGATTTAAATACTTATGAATCAATTTTGATTCAATGTGTCCATCCTTTTCAGGCTATTGTTCGCATGGAGCCTACGATAGGGAAATTACCTCCTACAGATTTACAAAGAGGATTAAAGGGAAGAGTTGTTTATTTGCCTCTGGATGTCAAGAAAAATATTGATATAATTGGTGTAGAAAGAGTAGAAGAGGATCCTCTGGTTATTCTAGATAATGGGGTTCCGACAAAGAGTAAGAAAATCTGGCAAGATATAGTGGATGTTAGGAAAGTCAAAAAGGCAACGTTGTATTTGGTCAAAAACAATGAGTACTATAAAGATGTAAGTGTTGGAGCAGAGGAAACAGCTACAGAAGAAGACAGTGATTGTTCAGGTGGCCAAATTGAAAAAGTTGATGTGTCTAGAAGTGAAGAAATATATGAACATTAAACTGTTCATCCTTTGCATTCCAAAGAAGTAATGGGGAATGCAATTGACTTGTTTCAAATGAAAGCAGCAAAAGGAAGTCCTATTAGTGTATGGGAAGAAAGTTTGGAAGCTCATTTTTTCCACAGTTATTTCCAACAGGTCGAGGTGGACGATATGACAATCGACTAGTTAAAATTCCTGCAGCTGAATACCGGACTTTAAGATTATATGCTGAAGATCCAAGGTTTCGTCAATGCATTCCGTATTTCTTTCATCTACTGTATAAAAATGATTTGTCTGGGCTTTCTTATGCAGTTAATCATATACTGAAAAGTGGAGCTCATCTGCAAAATGTTTCGGCGAGGGACTTTATGGAGAAAGTCAATCTGCAAGACAGTATTTTGGAATCTCAGCTAATCAATCTCATGGCATGTCAGCGTGGAACAAACGAGTATTGGTTCTGTCATCATGGGGAATTGAAATGTATGCTAAGAAACTTAGGGACTCCTACATGGTTCCTCACTCTTAGCAGTGCTGAGTATGCATGGGACGACTTACTTCAATTTCTACGAGAGGCAAATGGAAACATACAAAATATAGAATTGAAAACACCTGGAGAACTGTGTTCTTTGGATCCAGTGAATGTTTGCAGATATTTTAATCATAGATTTGAAGCTATGATGTCTTTTATTACCAACAAAAAAAATCCTCCCCTTGGAGAGGTTTTGGATTTCTTTTGGAGGAAGGAATATCAAGCGAGAGGTGCTCCTCATATACATATGTTGTTATGGATTAAAGATGCACCCACATTTGGAACTGATTCGGATGACACAGTTATTAGTTTCATTGAAGAATATTCAACATGTGCTGTTCTGAAAACTACTGAAGAAAACAGTTTAAGGCAACAAGTTTTACGTTTTCAATCTCATCGTTATGGAAAGTACTGTCGTCGAAAATTCAAAAACAAGGAAAAGTACTACACAAAATGTCGTTTTGCGTTTCCACGACCAGTGATTTCTAAGGGAAGAGTAAATAATTTGATGTCATCTCTACGACATACTGTGACGAGGAAATCACCCAAAAATACATACAATTTAAAAAGAAACGAAGAGTCCAAGTACATCAACGACTACAACCCAGTGATTTTGTCCATGTGGAATGCTAACATGGATATTCAGTTTGTTGCTGACAACTCTATTGCTGTGGCTCGATATGTGAAATCTTACATCACAAAAAAAGAAAAGACAGAACTGAAGGAAATGTGGGAGGACATTTCACATGAAAAGAGTCTAAGCAAGAAATTATACAGTTTCAGTCTGAAGATGTTGTTGCATCGAGAAATTGGAGTATATGAATGTTCTGATTGGTTATCATCAGCAAGTCTCTATGCCAAATCAAGAACAATCATTTGGGTGAGTCTAGGTCTTGCTGCAACACAAAACCGAGTTTTGAAATCTGTACAAGAAATTGAATATTTGGCGGAGAAAGAACCAAACAGTACAGATATTTTGAAGATAAACATGTTGGATACATACTATCCAAATAGAAGTACTCACCTTGAGAACACTTGTTTGTATGAAGTTCTGCAAAACTACAGTTATAAGAGGAACATCACAGAAGATATCAATAATGGAAAATATGCTGTCATTGGGTATGAAGGATGTCTAGTGAAGCAGAGAAAAGGCCATTTGATTAATCATCGAAAATTGAGTTGCGAAGCTCCAGACAAAAGAGAATTTTACTATTTAGCTCTTTTGCAACACTTTAAGCCATGGCGTACAGAAGAGGAACTACTTGGAGATTTTCTCTGTTATGAAGACTCTTTTAATGCAACAAGGATACCATAGAATGTCCTGTTTTTCCAAATTATCTGCAAATGTTGAACGAAGAAATAGAGCAAGAAACCACAATTGCTGAAGAGATTGCTAGAGACAGTTCTCAAAACAGTCAGAGTTCTACTTCATTGAGTCAGGATCCACTAGGAGGACCAATTATCCAAAATGAAGCTGCAACTGCCATGATTGAGGTGGAAAGAGCTATGGAACAAGCTCAAGAGGATATAGTTAACTTAAAAGATTTGGTAAAGCAACTAAACATTGAGCAGAAAAAGATATATGACGAAGTCACAGAACAGATTGAACATGGATTCAGACATGAGAAAAAAGTGTGCTCATGTACATCATTTAAGCCTGTTCAACTGTATGTAAGTGGAGAAGCGGGAACAGGAAAAAGTTTTCTTATTAAAGCCATTGCAACTTATTTGCAGAAAAGGACTGAATCACCGCTGTCTTGTGTTGTAACCGCTCCAACTGGACTGGCAGCACATATCATTAAAGGGATTACTCTACATCGTTTACTGATGCTGCCAGATGAGCATGATAATAAATTGCATTACAAAAAGCTATCTGTAGATGCGTGTTCTGAAGTTTCCAGAGTCTTGAAGAAAATGAAACTTCTTATCATTGATGAAGTAAGCATGGTCTCAAATCTAATGCTTGCTTTTGTGCATTTGAGAATGCAAGAAATTCTTAGAACAGAGTATGATGTGATATTTGGAGGAAAACACATTATTGTTTTGGAGATCTACTACAGTTGACTCCAGTAAAAGGACAACTAGTGTTTAAAATGCTTACGCATGAAGATACCAGGAAGTCCCTTGGAAGCATTGGAAACGTTAATATATGGTTAAATTTTAATTATGCTGAACTGCTTCAAAATATGCGACAGGCAAAGGATGAAGATTATAAAAATATTCTACAAGATGTAAGAATCGGAAAAGTAAGTGAGCTTGGGAAAGAAGCTTCACATGCTCGATTAATTTCAGTTTTGTATCCAAATGAAAACATTCTTCCAGAGAATATTTTTTTAAAAATGACTGAGAAGAAATCTGGGATATGTTTGATGCCAACTCTGCAAGAATGTTCCATCTTTAACAACAAAATGTTAAAGTTAGAAAATGAAGAAATTGTGAAGCTGGAAGCAATAGATCAAATAGAGCATATGGTGCAACAATTGTTTTGTCAGAAAATTTGAAAACAAAATTGGATTCATTAGAGAAAAGTATTTCTAAAACAGCTGGTTTTGAAAAGACTCTGAATGTGTGTTTATATTGTTGTATCATTTTGAGAAGGAATTTAAATGTTGAAAGAGGTCTGGTAAATGGAGCAATGGGTTATGTTGTTGATTTTGTGAATTATAGAAATAGAATTGATTTTTTAAAAATAAAATTTGATGGCATTGAGCAAGTACAACAAATCAATCGTTGTTCTGCTAGATTTTTGCTTGTAAAAGACTTATATGTTCGCCGAAAACAGTTTCCTGTTTGTTTGGCATATGCGGTGACAATTCATAAATCTCAAGGTTTAAGTGTAGATAATGCTTTGGTGAACATTGGAAGATCTGTGTTTAAAGAGGGTATGGCATATGTGGCATTATCACGAGTCAGAACTTTATCAGGATTGTACTTGATTGAGTGTGATGAGACAAAGATTTTTGCAGATCTAGATTGTGTTAAAGAATACAATAGGTTAAGAAGAGAGTATGCTCCCATTTGCCTCAATATCCTCTGTTTGAAAAACGTGTGGTAGGCCGAAAAAGAAGAAATGAGAATAATTGCAGTGAGGTAGTAGCAAAAAGAGAAAAAGTAGATGAAAATGTAATTCAAAACAGAAAGAAAAAGGATTCTGATGAAAATGTTGTTGGATTTCAGTTTGAAAACAGTTCTGGTGTCAACTGCTATGCTAATGTAGTGGTTAATGTTGTTTTTTTCCTTCAAACTTTACAAGAACAGATTGTTGAAAATCGGGATCAAAGATTGTGTGGTTTATTGAATTCTGTGTTTGAGAAATGTAGCAGTGATAGAGCAAAAATAGAAAGTGTAACAGAAATTCGAAATATTTTAGATATGTGTTCTGGTCAAGATCAATTTTCACGGAACATTCAGCAGGATTGTCAGGAATTTTTAATGTATATGTTTGGAGTTTTGGGAGATGAAGGTGTAGATGTAGATAATCTTTTTAGCCTTTCTTATCAATGGCAGCATGACTGCCACAACTGTAGTTCATCAAGTACTACTAGAATAGACACTGAAAGATTTATATATTTGTCTTTACCAGACTGTAAATCAGTGTCATTTAATAATCTAGTTAAAGCAGCAGATCATAATATGGTGTGTACCCAATGTAAGTGTCCAATGCTGTCCACATTAGTTATACAAAGTTATGGTCAGTATATAATTTTAACTTTCCGATGATGTAGACCTGATGGAACTAAATTGACAACTTGTATCAAAAATGTTGTGGCTTCTCAGTTATCAATTTCAGGAAGAACCTTTACAACTGTAGCTATTATTTATCATGACGGTCCTTCGACAACATCAGGACATTATACATGCTACTTAAAATGTCAAAAAGGTTGGAGTTACTGCAATGATTCTCATTTGACTTATAAACAACGTTTGCCTTATGACTTTAAAAATTCTTACCTAGTGTTTTTAAAACCAAAGTTTTAGTAAAGGTAATTGGCCTTTGAAGACGGGTGTAGTTAATAAAAGTTAGTTAGTTAGTTAGTCTAATGTTTAAAATTATTTATCTCATATAGGTACTGTAAGTGGATCTCATAGTAAGTGATATCAGTTTTATAGGAAATGTTGAACGTGAGTGATCAAAAAAGGGAATATGAATATTTAAAGATTGTCAAAATGTTATATGAGCTTTTCTTTGAAAACTTCGGGTAAACAGTAATTTCAGAGTTTAATTAGAGAAATTTAAAAATATACTCATATATCTGACACTATTTGGCCGTAAGGAAAGTGTAAGGTATGATGTTCTTAGATCTTTTTTCATAGGAAGTCGATGAAATGGAAGTTTTAGAGAACAGAAGACTTTTTTTCCACCAAAAGGATTTTCACTATCTACTATTTGGCCTCAAGGAAAAGTAAGTGAATCAAAGATTAGTGTACATATATGATTTGTAAGTTCATACTTTTTTTTTAAACACAATCTTTTAGATTGTGTTTTTTCTTCCCGCTGTTATATGATGAAGAGTTTGAACTCACTGTTTTAAGTGAAATTCAATATATTCTGAGAACAGCAAAAATAAACAATGTAACATATTGTATAAGTCATTCTATAGTTTGCATTGTGTAATTTATATTGTATTCCCATTGTCTCACACTCATTTTCCTTTTTCCACCCTTATTCAGCTCTCTTTACTCACTTACATTGCCTTTCTTTCACTTTTGTTTCATCGCTGTTCCTTTACTCCACTTCTTTCACAACTCCTCAATCCAATTTCAACTATCTGCATTTCCTCTCTCCCTTGCACCACTTTTCAGCGTTCTCACATTCTCTCAGTACCACTGCTTTAGTTCTCTTCCCCTCTCTTTCCTTCTTTTGCTCCTTTACTCTTTTTCCTTTCTTCACTCATTGTACTGCAGTTCATTCAGTCCTTCCCTTTGTCTTTCTGTGTACTTACTTTCTCACTCCTTTTTCCTCTATCTTTCTATATTAACCTCATTCCTTTCATCCTTTCACTTTGTGACTCCCCTTCACTCACTCTCAGTCATCTTCCATTCCTCTTTCTTATTAATGGACCTCATTTAGACTCCTTTCCTTTTCACTCTTTTTCCTTTTACTTTCTTCTCTTTCCTGATTTCGTTTTGGGTATCTCACATTCTTTTAGTATCTTACTTATCTTCAGTAATTTGTTCTCCTTATATTTCTTTTCCCTCTTTTTTGTCTTTCTACATTACTTTATTTCTGTTTTTGTATCCTTCACTCTTGCTTTATTTCTTAGTACACTTTTTTGATTTTTTACCTCTTGACCTGTTTCTTCTATTTTAAAATATATATTTTACTAATTATAACTTATTTTTTCTTTTGTCTTTCACAGATACAAAGTGTAGTTTAAACATGCAAGTAAGTTTTCATTAATTATATGGTAAGTGTGACTACAAAATGTAGTTTGTCATCACCCTTTGCTTTAACCTCACTACTTTTCTCTCACCCTACCTCACCCCTGTTTCCTTAATCTGCTTCCCTCACTTATTCTTATCCTCCATGTTTATTTCCCTTATTCACTTTTATCCACTCTCTTTCACTTCTCTTTACTTACACTAACTGCTCTTTTCTTTCCCTCCGTTACCGCTGTTCCTTTTCTCTGGTTCCGTCACTACCCATCATTCCCCATCCTTTACTTTCCTTCCTTTTACTTTCATCACCCATTCACATTCTCCCAGAACCTCTGCTTTAGTCTTCTTCCTCTTTCTTCTCTTCTTTTGCTCCCTTATTCATTTTCCTTTTCTCAGTTACTTCCTCTTATACCTTTTCTCTGTTTTACTTTCTATTACACAGTCCCTCTGTGTTTCTCCCTCTAGCTCTCTTTCTCTTTACACCACTCTCTTTGTCCCCATTCCTCATGCTCACTCCTTCATTTTTTTTTTTTTTTTTTTTTTTTTTGTGCGCTGACGGGACGTGCCCCGGTATGCGCACCGGGGCGCACACCGGTACGCGCACAGAGAGCTCTCCAGGATGAAACATTAAACAAAATGAATATACTTTAAAAAAAATATTATATTAATATACAATATAGGATTCATTTTTAGAAAAAAATACCTTTCTAAGCTATATACATTTGCTAATAAATAACCTTAGAAATACACTAAAAAACACATAGGTATGAGGCCCTATATAAAGTTAGGAATTAGCAGTTAAAAAACCTATGAAATTCACAGAAAAAAACATAGGTTTCAAACCAGTTATAGTTAGGAATTAGCATTTAAAAAACCTATGAAATTCACAAAAAAAACATAGGTTTCACACCAGTTATAGTTAGGAATTAGCATTTAAAAAACCTATTAAATTCACTAAAAAAAACATAGGTTTCACACCAATTATAGTTACCTGGAAATGTTACTGACATAAAACCATTGAAATTCCCACGTTATAGTTAGTTGGACTCACTATAACTTGTGTGTTTAATGTACTGCTGATGCCATCACATATTACACTGTAAAGTAACCCTTGAAACACATATTCAAAAATAGAAACTAACATTTTCAAAAAAGTGGAGATACCTATATCAGTTACAACAACCAATTCAGTAATTCCACCATTTATATACGCATCCACTCATTCACCAACAGTTCTATATAGTCATTCATACATATACTCACTCATCATATGTAGTGATACACCTATACATCCGTTAACACACAGACAGTCTTCCAAAAGTTGCTCACACACATACTCACACATGCAAATAAACTATTGAACATCCATTTTTTTTGCATATACAGCTATACACACACTACCACCTTACTTCTAAGGAAACTTACACATAGTTACTCTCTTAAACAATCACTTATAGAAACCCATACTTATTTAAACAAGAACTCTTTCAATCTCTCACTCTCACATATACTCACTTATATACATCAATACTCACATATACTAGATTAAAACATATGTAGTTACTGATAAAGACACTAGTAAGACAGTCATTCACTTACTAACAAATACATATACACAATCATTCACCCATACAGTCCAGCACATATGCTGTCTTCAAAACACATACAAACAGTGAGTTAGTCATTGATGCATCTATGTGCTAAGTAACACCCCCACCAAATCATACAGACACTTATACTGATACTAAAAAAAACATCTAATAACCCATATACACACACATGTAGCTACTCACCAACCCATGCAGCCACTTATACACAAAGTGAAACACTGATACAAACATTTAAATATTTAAACAATACTCGCTAATATATGTATTCACTATGATACACTTAATAAGCCAGTTAACCAATCAATTTTTTTTTAAAACATTCATTAAGACACTTATTGAAACATTTATTCTTCCATCGACCTTTACATATACATATATAAAACATGTTTATTTTTCAGAAAGACACAAATTCATTGGATGGTGTCATCAGTGATGTCATGAGTGATGTCACTGACCATGTCATGAGTGATGTAATATGTGATGTCATCAGCAGTGTAATACACGCGCAAGTTATAGTGAGTCCAACTAACTATAACGTGGGAATTTCAATGGTTTTATGTCAGTAAAATTTCCAGGTAACTATAACTGGTGTGAAACCTATGTTTTTTCAGTGAATTTAATAGGTTTTTTAAATGCTAATTCCTAACTATAGCTGGTGTGAAACCTATGTTTTTTTTCAGTGAATATATATATATATACGCATACATATATATAAATGCATAGGCATATATATGCATATATATGTGTATATGTGTGGGTGTAGCGAGAGGTAGAGAGGTAGAGGTGTAGAGGTAGAGCGGTAGAGGTAGAGAGGTAGAGGTAGAGAGGTAGAGACTAGTAGAGAGAGAATTAGAGAGAGGTAGAGAGTAGAGAGTGAGTAATAGATAGTAGAGAGTGAGTAGTAGAGAGTAGTAGGGATCAGTAGAGAGAGTAGCAGAGAGTGAGTAGTAGAGAGTAGTAGAGTGAATAGTAGAGTGAGTAGTAGAGAGTAAGTCGTAGAGTGAGTAGTAGAGAGCAGTAGAGAGAGAGTAGTAGAGATTAGTAAAAAGTGAGTAGTAGAGAGTAGTGGAGAGTGAGTAGTAGAGAGTGAGTAGTAGAGAGTGAGTAGTAGAGAGTGAGTAGCAGAGAGAGACAATAGTAGAGAGTAGTAGAGAGTGAGTAGTAGAGTGAGTAGTAGAGAGTAGTAGAGAGAGAGTAGTAGAGAGTGAGTAGTAGAGAGTAGTAGAGAGTGAGTAGTAGAGAGTGAGTAGTAGAGAGTGAGTAGTAGAGAGTAGTAGAGAGTGGGAAGTAGAGAGAGAGTAGTAGAGAGTTAGTAGTAAAGAGAGAGTAGTAGAGAGTGAGCAGTAGAGTAGAGAGTAGTAGAGAGTGAGTAGTAGAGTAGTAGATAGTGAGTAGTAGGGAGTGAGTAGTAGAGAGTAGTAGAGTAGTAGAGAATGAGTAGTGGAGAATATTCCAAAGTTTGGCACAGCACCACTTGCACCACAAGTCCAATCAAAATATATCACTTAGAGTCCTTATTGAAGCGCTGAATCTTGGTGTATATTCAAATGCTTTTATTTTCCTTAAGTTTATGTACCACAGCCAGCCGACGCGTTTCGTTCTGTACAACAGAACTTCTTAAGGGCGTTCTTATTTCCTTCAAGTTATGTCGGTATCCTGTTGTCATATAACTAGATATTTCTTCCAAATATTAGATGAGACGTAAGTACATTCTTATTCAAAGTGACTAGGTATCAATTTTACCAACACAATTCGGGCAGACTTGAGTAATTTATAGCATCCTCAAAGTCAGTCTTTCAAAAATTCCAAAGTAGAGGACATGATAATCCAAATCCAAATGTTTCTCAAGAAAAGTCATTTTCAATCGTTCGGAATATCGGTATTTGGGCAGATATGACCCACGGACACAGTTTATGACTTTTCTTGAGAAACATTTGGATTTGGATTATCATGTCCTATACTTTGGAATTTTTGAAAGACTGACTTTGCGGATGCTATAAATTACTCAAGTCCATGGATGCTGCTGAGAACGCCCCCAGCAACACCCATTGCACACCCCTTTAACGCAGGACACTGCGTTAAAGGGACTGATATTAATCAGGCAGGATTACGCCACAAAAAGTGGCTTAGTCCTGCCTGATAAATATCACTCAGTCTTCTGCACCACCGGAACGTCACAAAAAGTGCATCATTCATGACATGGTCAGTGACATCACTGATGACATCACTGATGACATCTCAAATGACATCACTGATGACATCATCCATGTGACAATCAAATACACCTCATCACACACTAGTATAATCTTTCATCACTCACTGTAAAATCGAAAGTGCCACATTTGAAACCATTGACACACCAATAGAAATTTCTAAACACCCACTCAGTTATTCATAGAACTATACACACATCTAAACTCTTACCTATAGATTCAGTGTTATATGCAGTGAATATTCAACAGAACACTATCAAATATACTTATACGCCTATTTCAACATTACACACCAGCACACATTGTATTCACTTATAAAGACATCCTTCTGAATTATGCAAACAATTGATTATACTTACATTTACTCAAACACCTGTTCATCTATTTATATAGATAACTCACACTTAGTGTGTTATAAAATCACTATTACAAGTATACAGTTATCCATATAGTGACTCATACAATCACTAAGCCTTAGACACACTTAATTAGATATAACTGTCACATACACTGCCTTTTGTTTCAAGTTTAATGGAGATGTACCATTGAGAGAAATATTTCATCACCACCACACCGATAAACATATACACTCACTGAAACAACTGTTATAACATGTAGTCTTAACCTCATATACCTACTGAATGAACTATTCACACATTTTTTGGCAATCACACACCCCCACCAAACCAAATAGACATTCATTTACCCATACAAATACTCAGTTAAGAAACCAATAACAAATATAGTCTTTAACATAGCAATTACGACAAAGCAAAAAAGACTTTCACACAGTTAATAACTACACATTTTATATAGTGAGACTCTACAAATTAGTCAAGGAAACAATCAATGACACTGTTACTAAATCCACCATCCACACATTTATATTTATATATCCACTCATTCTTCAATGCAAATTAGTGTATTTATAATACATATTTAAATATCAAAGCAAACCACATTCACTGAATGATGTCATCAGTAATGTCATCAGTGATGTCATTTGAGATGTCATTAGTGATGTCACTGACCATGTCATGAATTATGTAATATGTGACATCATCAGCAGTGGATTGCGGGCGTGCGAGTTTTAGTGAGTACAACTAACTATAACGGGGGAAGTTCAATGGTTTTGTAAAAGGTCCAGCTAACTATAATATATATATATATATTTATATATACGTGCGCTGACGTGCGCGGATCTTCGCGTGTGCGAGCTGCATGCTGATTGGCTGCCAATGTCTGTCAACACTCCAAAACAGAAATTGTTGGCAGCCCTCTTGTGCCTCGATAGACTGAGGCACAAGAAAGCAGGAAAACAAACGTGTAGAACTCAAAAAGGGGACAGGGTCGAAGCACCCTGACCCCCTAGGCCTGCTCGGGGGTCCCACTAGGACCCCCCAAGGCAAAAATTTTTATTTTTTTAATTTCGAAAAATCGTGGGGTGCGCGTACCATGCGCGCACGGGTCCGCGTACGTACGCGTACGGTATGCGGAAGGTGCGCGTACCTTTCTGAGAAAGCTGCATGCTTATTGGCTGTCAACACTCCAAACCAGGAAGTGTTGGCAGCCATCTTGTGCTCATTAGACTGAGGCAAAAGAAAGCAGAAAAACAAATGTGTAGAACACAAAAATGTCATGAATGATGTAATATGTGACATCATCAGCAGTGGATTGCGGGTGCGCGAAATATAGTTAGTACAATAACTATATAGGAGCAATTCCAATGGTTTTGTATGAGTGAAATGTCCAGCTAACTATAACACCCCAAAGCTTATAGTTTTTTGAGTTATTTTTAAAGGTTTTTTAAATGCTAATTCCTAACTATATAAGGCCTGAAACCTATGGTTTTTTCAGTGAATTTTCAAAGTTTTTTAAATGCTAGTTCCTAACGATATAAGGCCTGAAACCTATGGTTTTTTAAGTGAATTTGCAAGGTTTTTTAAATGCTAATTCCTAACTATATAAAGCCTGAAACCTATGTTTTTTTAAGTGAATTTGCGAGGTTTTTTAAATGCTAATTCCTAACTATATCAGGCGTGAAACCTATATTTTTTTCAATACATTTCAAAGGTTTTGTAAATGCTAATTCTATTAGCAGATAACCTTTATATATGTTATTATCCTTCTGGGACCACCTGAGCAGCCATCTTGTTTCTCAGGAGAAGTGAGGCACAAGAGAGCACAAAACAAGAGTGGAAAACACGAAAAGGGGGCAGGGTTGAGACCCCCTGACCCCTAGCCCTTCTCAGGGGGTCCCAGAAGGACCACTAAGTGCAAAAAAACATTTATTTTTTAAATCGCGAGGTATGCGTACTGTGCGCATACCACTTGATTTTTTCGAATTTTTTATTTTTTTTTGCCCTTCGGGGTCCTTTTGGGACCCCCTGAGAAGGGCTAGAGGGTTGGGGGGGTCTCTGCCCTGCCCCCTTTTCGTGTTTTCCACTCTTGGTTTGGGCTCTCTTGTGCCTCAGTTCTCCTGAAAAACAAGATGGTGGCCAACACTTCCTAGTTTACACAGTTTGGAATGTTGACAGTTGACTGCCAGCCAATCAGAAACTCGCTCGCGCACGTAAGGGTACGCGCATGTACGCGTACGGTACGCGTACCGTACGCATACGGTGCGCGTACGGTGAGCGCATATAGATATATAATTTGCTCAAATTCAATTTTCTCAACAACTACTGGAGGGATTTTCACCAAACATAGCAAAGGCACATCTGCATACCAGGCCCTACCATTTTGCCACGTTTGGTGTAATTCCATTCAGCCGTTCGGGCTGTAGCCGTGTCTAAAGGTCCCTATGGAAATTAACATGGGGAAAACACGTTTTGGGACCCCCCTTTCGGCCCCGCTTGACGAATCCCCCCGAAACTTTAAGGGAAGGAGTGGAGCGGAGCTGGACAAAATTCTTGAAAATTACACACAGATTCCTCAATCGACGCCAAAATTATTCCCAATAGAATGTTGAGCGCAGATAGATATATAATTTGCTCAAATTCAATTTTCTCAGCAACTACTGGAGGGATTTTTACCAAATATAGAAAAGGCACTACTGCATACCTGTCCCTAACATTTTGCCAAGTTTGGTGTAATTCCATTCAGCCGTTCGGGCTGTAGCTGTGTCTAAAGGTCCCATAGAAAATGTCATTTGAAACATTTCAAATTCAATTTTCTCAAGAACTACTGGAGGGATTTTCACCAAACATAGCAAAGGCACATCTGCATACCAGGCCCTACCATTTTGCCAAGTTTGGTGTAATTCCATTCAGCCGTTCGGCTGTAGCGGTGTCTAAAGGTCCCTATGGAAATTAACATGGGGAAAACACATTTTGGGACCCCCCTTTTTTCTCGGCCCCCGCTTGAAGAATCCCCCTGAAACTTTCAGGGAAGGAGCGGAGCGGAGCGAAGCAATTTTAAGGAAAATTACACGCAGATTCCTAAATCGGCGCCAAAGTTATTCCCAATAGAATGTTGGGGATTTCCTATTATATATATATATATATATATATATATATATATATATATATATATATATATATATATATATATATATATATATATATATATATATATATATATATATATATATATATATATATATATATATATATATATATATATATTCACAGAAAAAACATAGGTTTTAGGCCATATATAGTTAGGGATTTGCATTTACAAAACCTTATTTTACTCGCATAAAACCATTGAAATTCGCATATATAGTTAGATGCGCTAACTATATATCGCGCACCCGCAATCCACTGCTGATGATGTCACATATTACATCATTCATGACATGGTCAGTGACATCACTGATGACATCATCCAGTGGCTGTCTGTTTCTGTAAAGTTAAAATATGTCTTACATATTGAAGAATGAGTGGATGTATAAGTGTCTGGATGAAGGATTTAGTAGGTGCATGACTGACTGTATGAGAGAGTGATTAAATGTGTCTCACTGAGTGCATGGGTTAGTGACTAAACTATCCTAATTTGTGCATCATTATATCTGTTGTTCTATGAACTGCTGCATGTGTTGATCAGTAGCTATATGAGTAACTGTATGGGTTATTGATTGGTTGTCCAAGTATTTGTATGGGAGAGTGAGTGTGTGTGTGGGGGTGGCTGGGAGGTGTGTGACTCTGTGCATATATGTGTGAACAGTTTATTCACTAGATCTATGGGTTCAAAACTGCATGTGGAAACAGCTGTATGGGTGGTTGACTGTGTACGAGTGTATTGGTGAGTGAATGGATATCTCAGTGCTACATGTCAAAGTAAGTACATATGTAAAACACAGTACATGTGAGAGTTCACATATATAAATTACTGTGCATAAGAGCCAGTGAATGTGTGAGTGGCTGTATGGATCATTGTGAACTTGTATCAGGGATTGTATAAAAGAGTAAATATGTGTTAGTATATGTTTGAATAAGTAAGGTGTGTATAACTGTATAGTTGAGGATATGGAGGTGTGATTGATTCAGTGCATGACTGACTAGGTGTGTGAGTAACTCCATGGATGAGTGACAGTCTGTGAGTGTCTGTTTACCCTGAGTATATCTAAGGTTATATTAGAGTCTGAAGAGGTTCATCGTATTATCACATGAATGATGTCATCAGTGATGTCACTGACCATGTCATGAATGATGTAATATGTGACATCATCAGCAGTGGATTGCGGGTGCGCGATATACAGTTAGCGCATCTATCTATATATGCGAATTTCAATGGTTTTATGCGAGTAAAATAAGGTTTTGTAAATGCAAATCCCTAACTATATATGGCCTAAAACCTATGTTTTTTTCTGTGAATTTCAATGGTTTTTTAATATCAAATATCAAATGCTGTCAAATGTCAAGTACATGATAGGTAAAAACATTTTCGTGTTTATGCACGCTGATGTGCTTTGAACGCTGTCCCCCCTCCCCCCCCCCTCTTTTCTCTTACCAGTACTCTCTCTTTGCAGATAGTGAAGGGTAGTTAACGCAGGCCTTTGCCCCCGTTGTAATCCGTCGTGCCTGCTTCTCTCTCTATTTGATTGATTGCTATCCAAGCATTTACTGTTTTAGAATTGGTTCTCTTTGGTTCATTCTGTATTTACAAACAAGCACAGAGTCGCAATACTCTGTTTAGTCTTTGCAGATAGTGAAAAATAGTTTTAAAAAACTAAAGGAATCGAGCAAAATCAGTAGGCCACTAATGGGATCTGTTTTTGACCTCGCTAAAATAGAAACATTAAGAACAACCCCTCATGAGAAATACGAAACTAGTAAGATGAACTTAGCTCCACACCATGATGGCTGCAAGACAGCTCGACTCCGCCGCCCACCCCACCCCACCCAAAATAACGACAAAACCTATGCAAATATTATAAATATATACAACACACCAGCAAAGTAACAGGGTAAAACGTTTTATTAAATAACTATATACATGACAGCCTGCTGCAACATCGATCCAAATGCCTTTTGGTGACTCTTCCATTGTGAACATTGTCCCACAATCCGTTTGACCTGAAACGATTACACAAATAAAACATTTGTGAGTTTTAAATTTCCGGAGAAGTATAATTCACCAATAGTTTTCTCTGTAGATCTTTTTCCATTAACAATCCCAGTTCCATCACCCGCCCAGGATATCACTACTGTTAGTTGTCATTGTTGCTTCTGTTTTAATAAAAAATGTTTTAGGTGTTTACGGTTTTTGTTGCGATGTATATATTTATAAGTTATTAAAGTGTTATAATCCTACTATTTTTTTTATCGATTATTGCTGTTTGAGATATTCCCTGTCTACAAACAGAGAAGAATAGAAATATTCTGTCTCCCTTTGCAGATAGTGAAGGATAGGTAATGCGGACTTTTGTCCCCCGTTGTAATCCGTCATGCCTGATTGATTGATTGGCTGGAAATTTATTGTTCAAGGAATAGTTCTTTCGAGGTACTCTCTGTTTGCAAATAACGTGGAATAGAAATATTCTGTCTAGTCTTTGCAAGTAGTGAAGGGTGGGTAATGCGGACCTTTGTCCCCCGTTGTAATCTGTCACTCCCCACTGATTGAGAAACTACTTCCACCCGGACCATTTATTAGAGGTACATCATCTGACTCAACCGGAGAGAACCCCTAATAAAGCAGACATATGTAAAATACGAAGTAATCCCTGTATCCTGTTAAACAGAAACTTTAGCATGAAACACACTTGAAAAGGAAAGGAAAGAAATCGAACAAAATCAGTAGGCCTCTGATGAGTTTTTGACTTCGCTAGAAATAAGAAACATGAAAATGGTGAAAGAAGCCAAGCTTGACGTTACGGCAGCCACAAGGTAGCTAGGCTCCGCCACCCCCCCACTGCTCCAAGCATGTCTGTCCCACCGCCCGCCACGCCCAATAACGGTAACATGAAATAAATACAAATCAGCAGATACCTACCCCCATTCCGGAAACTCCCGAAGTGCAACAGGTTCGCGGCTACGCCCATCCGGAAGACGAGGCCTTCGGCACGTGTAGGGCGAGTCCTGCTGGCAGCCGTCGGCCGGGGAGGTCATCCCGTAAGGTGGGCCAGGAGAGGAGCCGAGGCCGACGGGATTCTTCTTCTTTCTTAGATAATGACTGCGACAACGGGGGGGATGTCTTGCATATGCCACCGACCCCCCCCCTCGTATCTCCTGGTCTGGCCCCGGCTTGATATGAGCTCCCCGTTCGGGCCTGAAGCGGCGCCCTGCAGGCCACGGGGGGGGGTGTCTTGCCTCTGCCTCCGACCCCCCGCCCCCTCTTATCGCCTGGTCCGGACATCACGGATATCAACGCCAGGTGTCAGCGTGGGGTGCGCTGGGAGGGAGAGGCGGCGCGAACGAGCCTCTCCCACCCCCCCCAGGTGGGGGCCCCTCAGCTGCACCCCCAACGCTCCACTCACCCAACAAAAGGGTTCGTCCACTCTTGCGATACAGCGACGCTCCACTCGCCCAACAAAAGGGTTCGTCCACTCTTGCGATGCAGCAACGCTCCACTCACCCAACAAAAGGGTTCGTCCACTCTTGCGATGCAGCGACGCTGCACTCACCCGACAAAAGGTCTCGTCCACTATTGCGAGGCAATGATGCTCCGCTCACCCAGCGGGGGTCTCGTCCACTGTTGCGGTGCAACGGCGCTTCTGAGTTCAACTACAAAATGAGTCCTGCATCCAGAAACGTTCTCCTCAACTTTGAAGATTCTATAAGAGCCACGGGGGCCCCCGACCCCCGATGGGGAATGACTGCCATGATCACTCACGGAACGACCACGACGTAGCCGCGGGACGTCGGCGCGCTCATGCCGGCGCCGGCCTCAGTCATGAAATCACCAAAATCCTGCAAGACTACCAACTTGATCAGTTCCGGTGGGACACCAGTATGACCCGGTAGGAGAGATTTTTGCCTCCCACCCCTCTTTGACTGATGGTTCATGTCGCCAGTCCCCTCTACTACCCTTCAACGAAAACTTTTGGACTACCGAAAGAGGTCCCAGTCCAACCACGAGTTGGTGGAGACATTTTGACTATACTTGGACCTTCCAGACCTCACCCAAAATGGCGCCGGTACAAATGCAACTATTGTGCCCCGATTGCTCAGCCTTGATATCATGAGATATGTATGCAGTTTTTAGCACATGAATTGATATGGGATAAGACTGATTATATGTTCGGACAATGAATTGATCCGGGATGGGTATTGATTATACGTTCGAACAATGAATTGACATGGGGCAGGTACTGATTACACGTTCGGAAAATGAATTGATATTAAGTTCTAATGCATCATTGATTACTGTATTTATTGAAGTAATACTGATCTCTCCGCATGAAATAAATTTTCCACATGCTACACAAGTCAATCTCATCTGCCCAAAGTTCTTTTGCAGATTTGGGACCGTTTCCCTTGCCTCTGACTCACTTATTGCTAAGTCATTGGTGGATGTTTTTGCCGGTCGGGGGTTATCCCCCAAATCTCGAAGTTGTGCTTTAGAATAATTAAGAGGGTGCCACCTCTCCATGTGCCGATGCATGGTATGATTACCATAGCGCTATTTTTTTTCGGTCCCTCTCGAGAGTTTTTTTTTTGCAGATGAGGCAGGTAACGAACCTGGCTTTAACTTTCTTTTCATGAGAAGGAAAAGAAAAAAATTGCCAGATAAAATTCACTTTCACATGGGACGTTCTTGGCATTTCTTTTAGTTTTTTAATGTACA
Organism: Lissotriton vulgaris; assembly: GCF_964263255.1. Taxonomy (NCBI): domain Eukaryota; kingdom Metazoa; phylum Chordata; class Amphibia; order Caudata; family Salamandridae; genus Lissotriton; species Lissotriton vulgaris. The sequence continues at coordinate 238,430,655 of NC_141691.1, forward strand.
TGTTCATAAAACGATTACACAAATGAAACATTTGTGAGTTTAAAATTTCCGGAGAAGTATAATTTACCAATAGTTTTCTCTGTAGATGTTTTTCCATTAACAAACCCAGTTCCATCACCCGCCCAGGATATCACTACTGTTCCCCATGTCATAAACCATTGTTGCTTCTGTTTTAATAAAAAATGTTTTAAGGTGTTTACTGTTTTTGTTGCGATGTATATATTGATAAGTTATTAAAGTGTTATTTTCCTTCTACTTTGTTGGAGTGCTATATATTTTTAATGTGACACATAATTGTGAAGACTTTGATGTTCAAAAAGGCATCCCTGGAATCTTCCGCTTCAGGCTCGGTCCCACACACCCTCACAGTGAGAATCCCCTCTCCAATCACAATACAGGATGGTTATCAGATTGCAGGAACGCGTGTAGTGTGACGGATCTCATCGGGTGGGGGCCTTGATCTACTGTAACTTCTTTGAAGAGGGGTGATTCTTTACAGTTGAGGCCATAAACTACATCTGCAGGGCTAGGTGATAGCCTGGGACGGGCCTGGACAATCGGACACAGAGGAAGAGGAGTGTCAGAGGGTGCAGTAGTGAATAGGGTGAAAGGCAGGTGTCGGACGGGCACAGGGTGTGATTCTCAGAGAAGAACAGCGCAGATGGGAGGAGGTTTCTAGCCCATACATGAAAAGGAGAGCGGGAGTGACCAGTGCGTGGGGGAGATGCTTGTGAGGGTGCAGACAGTGGGTCTGGTCAAGGCATCTAAAATGGCTGCTGTGCTCGACAAAAGTGTGGCATTGCAAAAAATGGCGCAGACAATGTTTATCAATAATGATTTATTTATAACAAATAAAATATTTACTCGCAGTGACCAAATGGCGGTCAACACTTCCTGATTTCCATCGAATCGAATGTTAACAGACGTCACGCAGCAAAAAAAATAAAACGCTCATGCACAACCGCTGGAAGACATGTATCAACATATATGAGCCTCCTCAGCCACCCTCAAAAAACATAAGGGATCAGGATACGTCTCCCGTACCCCCTTATACCCTGTAATTTAATTAAACTGAAACACAAAATGGCGAATTCCCGTTTCGCTACCAGTTTGCAGCCCGGTTCGCAATCCGGGAAGCGCTTCTACCGTGAAAAATCTATTTTTTTTTATTTTCCCCACGGGACCCTTTAATAACCCCAACATCATTCCTAGGGGGTCAAGAGGGGTCTACCTTGCCCCCTTTCATTAAATTCCCCCTTCGTTTTTCACCTCTTCTTGTCTCTCGATCCTACAGAGAGACAAGATGGCGGCCGCACCGGACTGTTTAGAATGTTGACAGACACCGGAGAGCCAATCAGCATCGCTTCGCAAAGCTCCGTGACGCGAAAAGTACGCGATCTGGAGCGCTATCTGGGACGCTGTCACAGATATGTACATTTTTTAAAACGTTCATTTCTCAAAATCCACAGGAGCACATATATTGAGACCCAGCAAAGGCACATCGGGCTAACAGTCCCTACAATTTTGCCAAGTTTCTTGCAAATCCAATCAGCCGTTCGAGCTAAAAGTGAGGCCAAACGCCCTATGGAAATTAACATGGGAAAAACGCGTTTTGGGACCCCCCTTTTTTCTCGGCCCCCCCTTGACGAAACCCCCCCAAATTTTCAAGGGCTGCTCAGAAACAAAATGTGCCATTTTCCTGAAAATTTCAGCCGATTCCGTGCACAAACGCCAAAGTTATTAGACATAGACTTTTCAAAAGTTCCATAGAGAATTAATCCTAACTATATATACCTACTGGCTATCACCAGTAGGTTAAGTATATATATATATATATATATATATATATATATATATATATATACACACACACCAAGGTGTATTGAAGAATGAATGGGTGTATAAGCGTCAGGATGGATGATTTAGTAGGTGTGTGACTGACTGTATAAGTGAGTAATCAATTGTGTCTTACTGAATGCATGTGTTAGCTACTGATACAAACACTCACACAGTTTAGGTTATCAGTTGGGGTGTAAGCGGTTGCAGGGGTTGGTTAGCAGCTAAAGAAGGATCTATATGGGCTATTGATTGGTTGTCTGAGTATCTGTATGGGACCCTGAATGTCTGTGTAGGTGGGTGGGGGGGTGACTATGTGCAAAGATTTGTGAGTGGATAATTCACTGGGTATATGTTTTCAAGACTGTATCTCTGAAGGGCTGTATGGCTGGGTGAGTGTGTGTATGGGTGTGTTGATGAGTGAATGGATGCCTCAGTGGTACATGTGTGAGTAACTGCATATGTGAAAGGCAGTATATCTGCATGTTGGAGTTTATACATGACTACATTTGAGAGTGACTGATTGCCTGTATGGATCAGTGTATGTTTGTATTAGTTATTGTATTAGAGTGTAAGTGTGTGTTGGTATATCTTTAAATAATTGTGGTGGTATGTGTATAACTGTACAGGTGAGTAAATGAAAGTGTGATTGATTATTTCCATGACTGACTAGGTGTGTAAATAACTCTATCAATGAGACACGGTGTGTGAGTGTCTGTATAGATATGTGACTGGATATGATAATGCTGTATTGATGGCTGACTGTATGTATGAGTGACTGTATGAGTGAATGAGTGGATGTGTGTGTAGACCTACAAATTAGTGAGTGGATATGTACTAACTGGTATTAGTGTGTTAATGGTTTAGAAAATTATATTCTGTATTTTAGAGTGGGTGTATCAAGTGTTATATTAGGGTCTGATGAGGTGCATCAGATTTTCACATGGATGATATCATCAGTGATGTCATTGGAGATGTCATCAGTGATTTCATCAGTGATGTCACTGACAATGTCATGAATGATGTAATATGTGACGTCATCAGCAGTACATTGTCGGGGCGCGAGATATAGTTAGCTCAACTAACTATAACAGGGGAATTTCTATCGTTTTGTATGAGTGAAATGTCCAACACACTATAACGTCCCAGAAACCTATGGTTTTTTCAGTGAATTTCAAAGGTTTTTTACATGCTAATTTCTAATTATAATGTTCATTAAACCTATTTTTTTGAGTTTTTAAATTATCATCCCATTCTCAACCTGGTGAAAACTGCAAATCTCACCAGTTTTTCATCCATACCTTCTGCCAAAATAATCGCCACCAACGAGAGTCACAATTAACGCTAATGATATGCAAAGTAAACGTTCCCATGGAAACTAATAACTAAAACACCACTTCCCCATATTTTCAACGACCAGCCAAATCTGCAATGCGATCCAAAAACAGGCGAGTTAGCAGTAAGAAATTAACATTAACCTTTAACTGGTGTAAGGAGCTCGACTATCTACAGCGTGAATTGGACCCAACTCACAGCCACATCTAAAGACCAACACGTGATACAGCTCCTGATCATGCAGCGCCGACACCCAACAAGGCCACAACACCCAGCGCCACAAATTGCGATGCATTGTGCGCAACAACATTTGTTTTATTTATTTATATGTTTACTAACCTGTAAACCTCCGTAATCCATAGTTTACTACCCCCCACCCTGAGACTTCCCCTCCTGATGTCACCGCCCGGCAGATACTCCCAATACCGACTGCGGCTTTTTAAAACAAAGTTCCTCCTAGAACTTATGCACAAATGCTGACACTACTTGGACAGGTGTGCCGCAATGGCCAGAAAACATGAGTTCAGAGCACAGGGCTCATGATTTAATCCCTGCTCCGGCAGCACCTCAGCTCAGCACCATATGACTCTGGGCAATAGCTCACTTAATAGCTCACATAATTTCCACACCGGCCTCGAGGGCCTTCAGACCCATATGGGTGAGTAGTTTGCGCTTTACAAATACCGTATTGATTTACCTTCGCACTCCCTATATAACACCACCTAAGCACAATATACAAGTTGGAAAGGCGTGGCACAGCGCCCAGAGCACATGACTTCACAGCATAGGACACACAGTTTGAGCTCACGGTCTCATCCCTGAGTCCAGCAGCAGCTCAATTTAGAAGCATGACACTCTAGGCATACCTAAATTCCTCACTTAATTTCTGTACCCAGCACTTTCAAACCAGTAGGGGTCAGTAGTTCAGCTGCTGCCCCCAGAGCCATCAGACCCGTAGGAGTGAGTAGTTTGCACTGTACAAATACCGAATTGATTTGATACGCGCACATTCACCTTCGCACTCCCTGTATAACACCCCCTAAGTACCATACACAAGTTACAGTGTTTGAAACAAAAGTTCATCCAAGTAGGTATAACTATATGCTGACACTCCTTGGACAGATGTGGCACAGCGGCCAGAGCACATGACTTCACAGCATATGACACACAGTTTGGGCTCACGCTTTCATCCCCGAGTCCGGCAACAGCTTAGCTTAGCAGCATGAGACTCTAGACAATATCTCACATATTTTCAGTACCCCAGGACTTTCAGACCAGTACGGGTCAGTACTTTGTCCTAGTAGGTATAAACACATGCTGACACTACTTCCACAGCTGTAGTGCAGCGGCCAGGGCACATGACTTCACAGCAGAAGACACACAGGTTGAGCTCACGCCTTAATCCCCGAGTCCCGCAGCAGCTCACCTTAGCAGAATCAGACACTATGCAATACCGCACTTAATTTCCGTAGCCCAGCACTTTCACACCAGTAGGGGTGAATACTTCGCTTTGCACCCCCTCTTTAGCACACTCTGAACACCCCACAGAGGTTACAGTGCTCCTACCATGCTCTTTCCTACTTTTTTCCCCCTTTTTTCCTCTTCACAAATCACAAAATGGCGGCCATCACTTCCTAGTTGCAACCGCTCGCAGCCAATAAGCAGCAAGCTCATGCTCGTAAAGCCTCAGCCAGTCAGATGGCAGAATTCCCAAATATCGATATCTTTAAATTTTGATATTTCTCAAAAACTACTGAACGGATTTACACTGAATAAACAAAAGAGTTCTTTCTAGACCATGACCCTTCTCCCTGCCAAATTTGGGGTAATTCTGTTCACCCGTTCGACCCTGTAGCCTTGTCTAAAGTTTCCTATGGAAATAAACATGGAGAAAACACGTTTTGGGACCCCCTTTTTTCTCGGCCCCCTCTTGACGAATCACCCCCAAACTTTCAACATAGGAGCTGATATGAACGAAGAATTAGTTTGGAAAATGTCATGAAGATTCATCAAACGACGCCAAAGTAATAAGCAAAACAAAAAATGTTCTTCCTATGGAAACTTGGTCCTAACTGTAACTACCTACTGGCGACCGCCAGTAGGTAATGTATATATATGTATGTATATATATATATATATGTGTGTGTGAGTATATATATATATATATATATATATATATATGTATATATATATATATATATGTTCGCGAGTTATAGTTAGCTAAACTAACTATAACAGGGGAATTTCACTGGTTTTGTATGAGTGAAATGTACAACTAACTATAACGCCCCAGAAACCTATGTTTTTTTTTGTGAATTTCTAAGGTTTGTTAGATGCTAATTTCTAACTATAACGTGCCTGAAACCTATGTTTTTTTCAGTGAATTTCAAAGGTTTTTTAAATGCCAATTTCTAAGTATAACGTGCCTGAAACAAATGTTTTTTTTCCATGAATTTCTACGTTTTTTTAAATGATAATTTCTAATTATAATGTTCATTAAACCTATTTTTCTGAGTTTTTAAATTATCATCCCATTCTCAACCTGGTGAAAACTGCAAATCTCACCAGTTTTTCATCCATACCTTCTGCCAAAATAATCGCCACCAACGAGAGTCACAATTAACGCTAATGATATGCAAAGTAAACGTTCCCGTGGAAACTAATAACTAAAACACCACTTCCCCATATTTTCAACGACCAGCCAAATCTGCAATGCGATCCAAAAACAGGCGAGTTAGCAGTAAGAAATTAACATTAACCTTTAACTGGTGTAAGGAGCTCGACTATCTACAGCGTGAATTGGACCCAACTCACAGCCACATCTAAAGACCAACACGTGATACAGCTCCTGATCATGCAGCGCCGACACCCAACAAGGCCACAACACCCAGCGCCACAAATTGCGATGCATTGTGCGCAACAACATTTGTTTTATTTATTTATATGTTTACTAACCTGTAAACCTCCGTAATCCATAGTTTACTACCCCCCACCCTGAGACTTCCCCTCCTGATGTCACCGCCCGGCAGATACTCCCAATACCGACTGCGGCTTTTTAAAACAAAGTTCCTCCTAGAACTTATGCACAAATGCTGACACTACTTGGACAGGTGTGCCGCAACGGCCAGAAAACATGAGTTCAGAGCACAGGGCTCATGATTTAATCCCTGCTCCGGCAGCACCTCAGCTCAGCACCATATGACTCTGGGCAATAGCTCACTTAATAGCTCACATAATTTCCACACCGGCCTCGAGGGCCTTCAGACCCATATGGGTGAGTAGTTTGCGCTTTACAAATACCGTATTGATTTACCTTCGCACTCCCTATATAACACCACCTAAGCACAATATACAAGTTGGAAAGGCGTGGCACAGCGCCCAGAGCACATGACTTCACAGCATAGGACACACAGTTTGAGCTCACGGTCTCATCCCTGAGTCCAGCAGCAGCTCAATTTAGCAGCATGACACTCTAGGCATACCTAAATTCCTCACTTAATTTCTGTACCCAGCACTTTCAAATCAGTAGGGGTCAGTAGTTCAGCTGCTGCCCCCAGAGCCATCAGACCCGTAGGAGTGAGTAGTTTGCACTGTACAAATACGGAATAGATTTGATACACGCACATTCACCTTCGCACTCCCTGTATAACACCCCCTAAGTACCATACACAAGTTACAGTGTTTGAAACAAAAGTTCATCCAAGTAGGTATAACTATATGCTGACACTCCTTGGACAGATGTGGCACAGCGGCCAGAGCACATGACTTCACAGCATATGACACACAGTTTGGGCTCACGCTTTCATCCCCGAGTCCGGCAACAGCTTAGCTTAGCAGCATGAGACTCTAGACAATATCTCACATATTTTCAGTACCCCAGGACTTTCAGACCAGTACGGGTCAGTACTTTGTCCTAGTAGGTATAAACACATGCTGACACTACTTCCACAGCTGTAGTGCAGCGGCCAGGGCACATGACTTCACAGCAGAAGACACACAGGTTGAGCTCACGCCTTAATCCCCGAGTCCCGCAGCAGCTCACCTTAGCAGAATCAGACACTATGCAATACCGCACTTAATTTCCGTAGCCCAGCACTTTCACACCAGTAGGGGTGAATACTTCGCTTTGCACCCCCTCTTTAGCACACTCTGAACACCCCACAGAGGTTACAGTGCTCCTACCATGCTCTTTCCTACTTTTTTCCCCCTTTTTTCCTCTTCACAAATCACAAAATGGCGGCCATCACTTCCTAGTTGCAACCGCTCGCAGCCAATAAGCAGCAAGCTCATGCTCGTAAAGCCTCAGCCAGTCAGATGGCAGAATTCCCAAATATCGATATCTTTAAATTTTGATATTTCTCAAAAACTACTGAACGGATTTACACTGAATAAACAAAAGAGTTCTTTCTAGACCATGACCCTTCTCCCTGCCAAATTTGGGGTAATTCTGTTCACCCGTTCGACCCTGTAGCCTTGTCTAAAGTTTCCTATGGAAATTAACATGGAGAAAACAAGTTTTGGGACCCCCTTTTTTCTCGGCCCCCTCTTGACGAATCACCCCCAAACTTTCAACATAGGAGCTGATATGAACGAAGAATTAGTTTGGAAAATGTCATGAAGATTCATCAAACGACGCCAAAGTAATAAGCAAAACAAAAAATGTTCTTCCTATGGAAACTTGGTCCTAACTGTAACTACCTACTGGCGACCGCCAGTAGGTAATGTATATATATGTATGTATATATATATATATATGTGTGTGTGAGTATATATATATATGTATATATATATATATATATATGTAGATATATATATATATATGTTCACGAGTTATAGTTAGCTAAACTAACTATAACAGGGGAATTTCACTGGTTTTGTATGAGTGAAATGTACAACTAACTATAACGCCCCAGAAACCTATGTTTTTTTTTGTGAATTTCTAAGGTTTGTTAGATGCTAATTTCTAACTATAACGTGCCTGAAACCTATGTTTTTTTCAGTGAATTTCAAAGGTTTTTTAAATGCCAATTTCTAAGTATAACGTGCCTGAAACAAATGTTTTTTTTCCATGAATTTCTAAGTTTTTTTAAATGATAATTTCTAACTATAACATACCTGAAACCTATGGTTTTTTCAATGAATTTGAAAGTTTTTTTTAAATGCTAGCTTCTAACTATGCCTACAGAGGTAGGACATGTGAAGAAAGAAGAAAAAACGCACAGAAAGAAGCAAAAGAAATACAGAAAGAAGCAACGGAAGTCCTCAAAGACAAAGAAAAGTGTAGGAAGAAGCAAGACATGGGCAGAAGGAACCAACAGAGGAGCAGAAAGAGGCCTTGTTGCAAAATCATCCTGTGCCCACAACTTTTTCTGACAGGTACTGGTGGTAACTGACTCTGACTAACCAGGCCTAGAGCCAGTGATATGCTAAAAGACACTTAGAATACAGTGAAAACACCTACATACACTCCCTAGTGTATGTAGGGAACACTATGCGTTGGGGTACCCCTGTAATTAGCATGACCTCCTCTGTAAGCCCCTAGTACATAATAGGGCAGGGGGATTAAAATTACCCCTAAGTCAGAGTAGCAGAAATATGCTACTTTAACTAGAAGTCGTGTTTGCAGAGTGGTGGAGAAAGGGTACTGGGCGTCCAACCAACGCTCAGGAATTCAGCTGCTTAGGACTTACAGGAGGTACCAGGAGGGATTATTGGCCTCCAAAGTTCCTCAGGAATAAATTGGACTTCATCCCCCATCCCATAGTCTGCCATGAGGCACGTTTGCAGAGTGGTAGAGAAAGGGGGCCATGGCCTCCGAAGACGTCTTAGCAAACCCACGGTGGTGAGACATACTGTAGGTAACAAGAGGGGTAGTTGGCCCCAAGGACATCCTTGGGGGTCAACTTCTCAAACTATTACCTCCAGTAAGTCCCACACTGCAGCATTGTTGAGTAATCGTACCAGGCCACACGCACTTTGCCCACCACGCTACAAACGCGCTCCCTGGCACGCTATTGGATGGGGATTTAAATCCCCTTCACTGCTCGGGGTCCTTTAGGTGCCAACTAGCCTACCTTTTACCTACAGTAAGCTCCACGCAGTGGGCTTGGTGAGAGATAGACAAAGGCCATGCCCCTTTCTCCACCACTCTGCGAACATGCCCCCTGGCGCATTGTAAGTTGGGGGATTAAGTCCCCTTGAATCCTGAGGGTCCCTGGGGTCCAACTAGCTCACCAGGTACCTTCAGTAAGCGCCACAGAGCTGCGTTGCGGAAAGGTGTAAATAGGGGCATGGCCAGAACCACCTCTCTGCAACGCAGTGCAGTGGCGCTTACTGGAAGCACCTGGTGAGCTGGTGGGCTATGCGTTTCGAACATCTTGTTCTTGATCACGGTACCCTGATCAAGAACGAGATGTTCAAAATGCGTAGGGAAGGGAAGAGCTTTTTGTCGTATTAAAGAGCGGAAAACGACTAAGGTATGTGCCGCCTATTCTTCGATTGCTGAGAAATACAAAAGCGAAATTTGGCCCTTTGTCTCGCCGTGACCACAGGCTGTGACAGTGTTCCCCCCACCAACGTCAAAGATTGTTGAATTATATATCTATATATAGATATAGATATATAGATAGATATATATATAACCTACTGGTGGTCGCCAGTAGGTAGTTATAGTTAGGTCCTTGTTTCTATTCATGAAGTGTTTTTTCTTTTGCCAATATCTTTGGCGCCGTTTGACGAATCTTCGCGAAATTTTAGAAACAAATGGTTTACTAAGGTCAGCTCCTGTTTTAAAAGTTTTGGGGTGATTCGTCAAGCGGGCCCGAGAAAAAGGGCGGTCCCAACACATGGTTTTCTCCATGTTAATTTCCATAGGACTTTAGACAAAGCTACAGCCCGAACTGCTGAACGGAATTACACCAAATTTGGCAAAAAAGGTAGGTCTTGGTCCAGAAAGCATAAAATGGTGTAAATACGTTCAATAGTACTGGGTGGCTGAGTGAGCTAAAGAATGGTGATGGATTAAACCGAGATCAGTTGACTGGGGGTGAGTGTTTGATTTGCTCAAACGCTCCATCCATCTTCCCCTTTTGTATTGCTGTGCCATAGCAAACAGCAGTGTCCTGGGGGTGGGCACCTCGGGACACTACAGGAGCCCGCCCTGGTGGGTGGCGGTCCCCTAGGGCTTGAAGGCCTCCAGAAGGGGGGCCGCGCCCCACGAGTTTCGAAAATTTTGCATAGATTTGTCAACCGGAGCCAAAGCTATTGGGAATAGAATGTTTCAAATTTCCTATGGAAAATAGGTCCTAAATATAACTACCTACTGGTGACCGCCAGTAGGTAATATACATATATATATATATTCACTGAAAAAACCATAGGTTTCACACCAGTTATAGTTAGGTGGAAATTTTACTCGCATAAAACCATTGAAATTCCCACGTTATAGTTAGTTGGACTCACTATAACTTGCGCGTGCAATGCACTGCTGATGACGTCACATATTACATCACTCATGACATGGTCAGTGACATCACTCATGACATCACTGATGACATCTCAAATGACATCACTGTTGACAACATCCTTGTGACAAAGTGGCAGACCTCCTGTCAGCATAAAATAACCTTTGACACACACATTCAAAAATAGAAACTAACATTTTCTTAAAAAAGGAGAAACCAATACCAATTACAACAACTTATTAGGTAATTCCAAAATCTACATACACATCCACTCATTCACCAACAGTTCTATATAGTCACTCATGCATGTACTTACTCATCATATGTACTCATACACTTATACATCCTGTTACACACGAATACTCATCCATATAGTTACTCACACACAAATTCACACATGCAAATAAACCATTTACTTGATTATACTGCTATATGCACACCACTACACATACTTCTACAGAAAAGGAAACATATTTACTCTCTTAAACATTCAATTATAAAAACACATACTCACTAACCCACCCATACACACAATTATCCACCCATACAGTCTTGCACACATGCTGTCTTCAAAATACATACAAATAGTGAGTCACTCATTCATGCATCTGTGCTCTAAGTAATATCCCCCACCGAACCATACAGACACTGATACTAATACTCAAAAAAACAACTAATAACCCATATACACACTCATGTAGCTACTCACCAACCCATGCAGCCACTTATACACAAAGTGAGACACAGATACAGATATTTAAATATTTAAACATTACTCGCTAATATATGTATTCACTAAGATACATTTAATAAGTCAGTTAACCAATCAATTTTACAAAACAAATCCATTTAGACATTTATTTACCCATTTATTCTTCCATCAACCTTTGGATATACATATATAAAAAATATTTATTTTTCAGAAACATACACATTCACTGGATGATGTCATCAGTGATGTCATTTGAGATGTCATCAGTGATGACATGAGTGATGTCACTGACCATGTCATGAGTGATGTAATATGTGACGTCATCAGCAGTGCATTGCACACGCAAGTTATAGTGAGTCCAACTAACAATCACGTGGGAATTTCAATGGTTTTATGCGAGTAAAATTTCCACCTAACTATAACTGGTGTGAAACCTATGGTTTTTTCAGTGAATTTAATAGGTTTTTTAAATGCTAATTCCTAACTATAACTGGTGTGAAACCTATGGTTTTTTCAGTGAATGTATATATATAATATATATATATATATATATATATATATATATATATATATATATATATTCCGCTCCGTGGGGTTGTCCAAAAAGCGGGTAGCACTCGAGCCTGCGTGCGCCTTCCCCAAGGCGTTAGTTGGTATGGGCAGTTGCGTGCTTGTAATAGGCCTGACGCGTTTCGGAAATTTATTTTCCTCATCAGGGGCCAGCAGTAAAGTGCATGACGTCTACCGTCTCACTTTATGAAACCAAGCAAGTGCTTGTGGGAGATGTAGTCCATATTATCCTGGATGGATGCACTTTCAAATTACTGCTCGTTCCAAAGGCTCTAACATGAGCCCCCAAACATCACTCCTGTCCTCAGCCGTCGCGCAGCTCCACATGTGAGACTCCTTGGATAGAGGGTCTCGTGGCCCCCGTTTCTTCAGGGTGATGCTACCCAGCGGCAGGACCGCTGCTAATATATTCCGCTCCGTGGGGTTGTCCAAAAAGCGGGTAGCACTCGAGCCTGCGTGCGCCTTCCCCAAGGCGTTAGTTGGTATGGTCAGTTGCGTGCTTGTAATAGGCCCGACGCGTTTCGGAAATTTATTTTCCTCATCAGGGGCCAGCAGTAAAGTGCACGACGTCTACCGTCTCCTTTTATGAAACCAATCAAGTGCTTGTGGGAGATGTAGTCCATATTATCCTGGATGGATGCACTTTCAAATTACTGCTCGTTCCAAAGGCTCTAACATGAGCCCCCAAACATCACTCCTGTCCTCATCCGTTGCGCAGCTCCACATGTGAGACTCCTTGGATAGAGGGTCTCGTGGCCGCCGTTTCTTCGGGGTGATGCTACCCAGCGGCAGGACAGCCGCTAATATATTCCGCTCCGTGGGGTTGTCCAAAAAGCGGGTAGCACTCGAGCCTGCGTGCGCCTTCCCCAAGGCGTTAGTTGGTATGGGCAGTTGCGTGCTTGTAATAGGCCCGACGCGTTTCGGAAATTTATTTTCCTCATCAGGGGCCAGCAGTAAAGTGCACGACGTCTACCGTCTCCCTTTATGAAACCAAGCAAGTGCTTGTGGGAGATGTAGTCGATATTATCCTGGATGGATGCACTTTCGGAGCGGAGTGTATTAGCGGCGGTCCTGCCGCTGGGTAGCATCACCCCAAAGAAACGGGGGCCACGAGACCCTCTATCCAAGGAGTTTCACATGTGGAGCTGCGCGATGGATGAGGACTGGAGTGATGTTTTGGGGCTCATGTTAGAGCCTTTGGAACGAGCAGTAATTTGAAAGTGCATCCATCCAGGATAATATGGACTACATCTCCCACAAGCACTTGCTTGGTTTAATAAAGGGAGATGGTAGGTGCACTTTACTGCTGGCCCCTGATGAGGAAAATACATTTCCGAAACGCGTCGGGCCTATTACAAGCACGCAACTGCCCATACCAACTAACGCCTTGGGGAAGGCGCACGCAGGCTCGAGTGCTACCCGCTTTTTGGACAACCCCACGGAGCGGAGTGTATTAGCGGTGGTCCTGCCTCTGGGTAGCATCACCCCGAAGAAACGGGGGCCACGAGACCCTCTATCCAAGGAGTCTCACATGTGGAGCTGCGCGATGGATGAGAACAGGAGTGATGTTTGGGGGCTCATGTTAGAGCCTTTGGAACGAGCAGTAATTTGAAAGTGCATCCATCCAGGATAATATGGACTACATCTCCCACAAGCACTTGCTTGGTTTAATAAAGGGAGATGGTAGGTGCACTTTACTGCTGGCCCCTGATGAGGAAAATAAATTTCCGAAATGCGTCGGGCCTATTACAAGCACGCAACTGCCCATACCAACTAACGCCTTGGGGAAGGTGCACGCAGGCTCGAGTGCTACCCGCTTTTTGGACAACCCCACGGAGCGGAGTGTATTAGCGGCGGTCCTGCCGCTGGGTAGCATCACCCCGAAGAAACGGGGGTCATGAGACCCTCTATCCAAGGAGTCTCACATGTGGAGCTGCGCGATGGATGAGGACAGGAGTGATGTTTGGGGGCTCATGTTAGAGCCTTTGGAACGAGCAGTAATTTGAAAGTGCATCCATCCAGGATAATATGGACTACATCTTCCACAAGCACTTGCTTGGTTTAATAAAGGGAGATGGTAGGTGCACTTTACTGCTGGCCCCTGATGAGGAAAATAAATTTCCGAAAAGCGTCGGGCCTATTACAAGCACGCAACTGCCCATACCAACTAACGCCTTGGGGAAGGCGAACGCAGGCTCGAGTGCTACCCGCTTTTTGGACAACCCCACGGAGCGGAGTGTATTAGCGGCGGTCCTGCCGCTGGGTAGCATCACCCCGAAGAAACGGGGGCCACGAGACCCTCTATCCAAGGAGTCTCACATGTGGAGCTGCGCGATGGATGAGGACAGGAGTGATGTTTGGGGGCTCATGTTAGAGCCTTTGGAACGAGCAGTAATTTGAAAGTGCATCCATCCAGAATAATATGGACTACATCTCCCACAAGCACTTGCTTGGTTTAATAAAGGGAGATGGTAGGTGCACTTTACTGCTGGCCCCTGATGAGGAAAATAAATTTCCAAAACGCGTCAGGCCTATTACAAGCACGCAACTGCCCATACCAACTAACGCCTTGGGGAAGGCGCACGCAGGCTCGAGTGCTACCCGCTTTTTGGACAACCCCACGGAGCGGAGTGTATTAGCGGCGGTCCTGCCGCTGGGTAGCATCACCGAAGAAACGGGGGCCACAAGATCCTCTATCCAAGGAGTCTCACATGTGGAGCTGCGCGATGGATGAGGACAGGAGTGATGTTTGGGGGCTCATGTTAGAGGCTTTGGAACGAGCAGTAATTTGAAAGTGCATCCATCCAGGATAATATGGACTACATCTCCCACAAGAACTTGCTTGGTTTAATAAAGGGAGATGGTAGGTGCACTTTACTGCTGGCCCCTGATGAGGAAAATACATTTCCGAAACGCGTCGGGCCTATTACAAGCACGCAACTGCCCATACCACCTAACGCCTTGGGGAAGGCGCACGCAGGCTCGAGTGCTACCCGCTTTTTGGACAACCCCACGGAGCGGAGTGTATTAGCGGCAGTCCTGCCGCTGGGTAGCATCACCCCGAAGAAACGGGGGCCACGAGACCCTCTATCCAAGGAGTCTCACATGTGGAGCTGCGCGATGGATGAGGACAGGAGTGATGTTTGGGGGCTCATGTTAGAGCCTTTGGAACGAGCAGTAATTTGAAAGTGCATCCATCCAGGATAATATGGACTACATCTCCCACAAGCACTTGCTTGGTTTAATAAAGGGAGATGGTAGGTGCACTTTACTGCTGGCCCCTGATGAGGAAAATAAATTTCCGAAACGCGTCGGGCCTATTACAAGCACGCAACTGCCCATACCAACTAACGCCTTGGGGAAGGCGCACGCAGGCTCGAGTGCTACCCGCTTTTTGGACAACCCCACGGAGCGGAGTGTATTAGCGGCGGTCCTGCCGCTGAGTAGCATCACCCCGAAGAAACGGGGGCAACGAGACCCTCTATCCAAGGAGTCTCACATGTGGAGCTGCGCGATGGATGAGGACAGGAGTGATGTTTGGGGGCTCATGTTAGAGCCTTTGGAACGAGCAGTAATTTGAAAGTGCATCCATCCAGGATAATATGGACTACATCTCCCACAAGCACTTGCTTGGTTTAAAAAAAGGGAGATGTTAGGTGCACTTTACTGCTGGCCCCTGATGAGGAAAATAAATTTCCGAAACGCGTCGGGCCTATTACAAGCACGCAACTGCCCATACCAACTAACGCCTTGGGGAAGGCGCACGCAAGCTCGAGTGCTACCCGCTTTTTGGACAACCCCACGGAGCGGAGTGTATTAGCGGCGGTCCTGCCGCTGGGTAGCATCACCCCAAAGAAACGGGGGCCACGAGACCCTCTATCCAAGGAGTCTCACATGTGGAGCTGCGCGATGGATGAGGACAGGAGTGATGTTTGGGGGCTCATGTTAGAGCCTTTGGAAGGAGCAGTAATTTGAAAGTGCATCCATCCAGGATAATATTGAGGAAAAGTAGAAAATGACTCACTCTCCCCACCAGGGATCTATCCAGCAGTTTGCATAATAAAGCAGCAAAGGAATTGACAGCCAATCTGTAAAATTAAAAGACATCTTTATTATAATTAATTATGAGGCTTCGTCGTCCAACCGTAGTTTTACAATTGAAAGAGGGAGCCTGCCTGAGCTTTCTCAGGCAGGCTTTTTATACAAAAAGTTTGGCCCTAGGCTCACATTCTTGCTGTGAAACACATCATTGTAGGTCGCTCCCATGGTACCATTACAAAGCAGGCTATAATTATGAATTCCATTCTACTTGCCCAAACTGACCAACCCATCTTCCATTATGAACATATGTCAAACTTCACATATTTTCCTGTGCAGGCCGGAGAAACTCACAATAGAACTGGTTTCCTCCCCATCATATAAACAGTCACCACCCCATTGTAAAAGCCCAGAAGCAGAGAAACAGAGCCAGGTGTGGAAGATAGAAATGTAGGATAAGGGATGCTTGTGGGTCATAAACAGGCATGGCTACTGTATTCGGCCTTCTAATCTTGCTCAGGCCAATGTACACAACAAGTTGCTCAGATCTTTAATATAGATTGACTAGAGGGCATGGACTGGTTTGGTGAGGCCAACATCACGTAGGCAGATTCAGCCTGTTCAGGTCAAATGGGAGTCAGGAAGAACTCAAGCTAAGGGGTACGTGTCCTTTAATACTTGCTCTACCAGAATCATTGGCTCATGTATATGCCTATGTAAAGGGCAACAACTAAAATGGACGCTGTTCACAACCTGGGGCCTGTGGGCTCAAAATGAATTTGCCAATAACTCCTGCATGCATCATTGTATCGTGATGAAAATACACACACATATAAAACTTGCCATTTTCGTTTCTCTGATATCAAAATCATAGCAGAATAATGATATTTTAAACACAGGTTCAGATTTCAAAGAACCTCAGACGCCCCTTTTGCCCTTACATAGGCAATAACCTATACTCATGCTAAATCTGAGTCCATGTCTATATTCATCACTAGCTGGTGTTGATGTAGAAATTGTACAAAAGGAATTATCAGTAAACTCTGACCTAACCAGTTCATGTTCAGGTAAAATATGAAACTCATGTGAAGAAACAGTAGAAAAAGAAAGAGTATGTTGGGAAGTTGGTGCAGACGTCAATTGTGTAGAAGAAACAAACCAAAATATAGTAGCCAATAAAATACATAAAAGTATTAAAATAGATAGAGCTATACCGCACTTAGAGAACAATATTCTATAATGTCTGTTTTTCATCTCTTGCTTTTTATCGTCATTCCTCAATACAATCTCCATTTTCTAATGTCGCTCACGCAATCTTGGTAGAGTACTTCAGCTGTGATTATTAGCAGGTCATAGGGACACTGCATGTCCTGCAGGCCTACTGCCACTACTCAGGTCACAAACTGAACCGTTTGTACTCCTACGTGACCCTGCAACTGGCAAATGGTAACCAATCAAAAATTTAACAAAAAAAAAACATAATACAATTTCAGAAAAAGCAAGAGAAAAAGAAAAACAAAAGTCAAATGCAAAATACTTGCACACTCCTAAACAGAAAGCAAATCCTAGAATTATCTAATAACATTTTATATAGCTTCCTATGCATTTCAGTAATTCATTATATGTTTAAGTGAAACAATGGTGTTCCTGATCAATGCTCTCAGATGAAAAGGGATACTGTTCCACAGAGAGTGGACTTTATTCTGCTTTTACTAAACAGAATAGTACTTTAAAACAATGCCAGAAAAGCAGCAAAAATTAGTTTCCAAACTTCAAGTCTATACAAGCTCACAGAAAATACCCAAAGTCCGTCAAAGCCTCTCCTGGCAGGCTTCTATTATCCATCAAATCCGCTTCCAGTGTTTTATTCGTGTTGGGCCTCTTCAAGTCAGGCTTTTCATGAGAAAACAATACTGTTTAGTTGGAGTGCTCTCCGGGCAAAACACTCACAGCTCACTAGAAAGTCTCAATGTCTCAAAACAATGCACCAGTGTCTGTTCTTTGTGGCAGACGCTACAAATGATGTGCTGTTCATTGATCAAGGGCACAAAGCATCTCGTGCAGATCCAAGCATTACTTAGCAAGATCAGCAGCATTTTCAGACTCCAACACTCATCATTTAGTGTCAGAGGACGCTCAAGCTGCTCTCTCATGGGCACCAAAATGTAGTGCCTTTTTCCAAACGTGGATGCTTGGGTGTACTGCCGTTCCACTGGTGCAAAGCAAAAGAGGTGTGAATGTGGCCAAAACTCGGGCCAAGGGCTCAAGGGAATGTACACTGACAGAGGTTTCCAGCACATAACAGGTACAGAGCCCAAACAACAAATAAAAGAATCAGCTCCTCCTTTCTTCTGCAACGCCTTTCGCAAATCAAATGCCTTGCTTTGGAGGTACCACTGATGTCGCGCTGATGATCGCTGTTAAGCTTCACGACTTTCTTGTTGCAAGAATTGTAGAGCCAGGAAATCTATTAATCTCAGAGCGGTCACTGATGGGGAGTGAGCTTAGTGTTGATCACAGGTCTACAGGTAATCACTCTTCCTTTAACTCTGGAAGGTCTAGCAGAGCCTAGTGATGCAGGGAATGTAACACAATTGTTAGTTTCCTCCAAATCAAGCACAAGAAGCAGTTCATGTGTTTTAACAAGGGGACTGGTAAGCATGTGGCCTGTAATCTGCAAGGGAGTGACAATGTGCCATTGGCATAAAATACAAGAGCAAAGGCAAAAGGGCAAAACAGTATCTTTAGAATCTTCAGTTATGTTCTTTTCATTATTCTCTGTCATCTATAGCTACACAGGAATTCTATCCAAATGAATTTCTTCACACAGTGGCATTGTCTAATGGGGTAAATACATGTGTTCCCTCAATGACTAAGCCTAGGTGTTCCTAAATTCCTTATCTAGAACATCTCGAATAGAAAAATAACATGATTCAGATTATCAAGGACATGAAGAAAAGTCCCTTAAAAAAATGTGCATTAAGTGCACTATGCAACACAAAGGCTAATGATCAAATGTGAAGACAAAGAACAAACACTAGAAAGTCCTGGTATTTGCATGATTAGAACACATATAATTAAAAAATTGAAACAGCAGAAACAGAAGAGAACTGAAAAATTAAAAATAGACATTAAAAATATGTCGTACTAAAAAGAATGTAAACTTGAGATATCTCCTATTGAGATGGAAAATCTCCTATTGAGATGGAAAACTTGTATTGGGTCAATTAACCAGGCTATCACTATCCTGACAGTCAGTCTGAAAAGGCATTTGAAGTAGGCCTAAAGAAAATTCTTGAGAACCAGTCTGGTCACACAAAAGGGAATGGTATGTAGCATAAGGGGGGGTTCCTAATACATCACTGCAGTCTAAAAGTGTGAACATGAACAATACACCCATAATAATAAATGGGCTGACTGGTGAAAGGAAGATGGAGAAGGGAAAATGGAAGTAGAACACAACAAAAATCTTCAATAACTAAACATGATGCAACATTGGTCAGGTAAGGAGCAAAAAGAAAAATCTATAGGAAGGACAAGAGTTTGCTTGGGTGGCCTAAGGCATGTGACACAGCACCAAGAGCACGGGGATACATGAAAGACCAATGTTACAGAAATTTAACTCTACCGCTGACAATCTATACCCCACACGGTAATTCTAACTAATGTTCAGTTGTCTCTTCAGGGAAAAAAATGAATCCATAGGCTTATTCAGGAATCAAAAAATGCGATAAAAAAATGCGATATCGAAATTAGGCCACCTTTAGTCACGGATCTATAATTCCATCCTTAGGCCCAATCAAGGATACATAAATGCAGAGCTGCCTGTCCTTAAGGAAAAAGGGCAGTTAAGTGACTAACAACGGATGGCACACTTTGATCCAGTATATCATTTTAGTTTTCTTAAAAATCATTACAGCCAAATTTAGGCATGCACTGGAAAAACTGCTGCCTTACTCGCTCACAGTATGAGGTCCATATCTGTGAAATTTATCTTAATACAATATTCATCCAATTTATTGTGAAATAACACATATCGTCATATGAGTTCCTTCACAACACAGGGGAACTTGTAATTCAAAGTAGCACCATAGAACAGAACATACACACAAAACATTAAAAAATAAATACACATATCAAACCATCTCAAGCCATAAGATATACTTGCTGTATATCAAGCACAAGGAAAAACAGCCCAGACAAACAAACAGCATATATGAATAAACGGTCATGCATAATACCATGGCACATGTACTGTATACTATAAACCTGCAGCCCAATCTCAATTGTCAAGTCTAAAATCCTATACCCTTCTTTTGACAGCAGGGCATCAGGTAATTGATACTCTGCTGTAAAATATAGTGTCGCTGTGTCAAATAACGCGTTTCAGTGGACCAAATGTATAAATGAAACATAAACACACACATTTTTTCTTAAAGAAATTACGCAAAAAAAACATTTCTCTTCAACCAGCCAACTCACGTGTCTTGTGAATTAATCCATGAATTATCTGTAGGAAGAAGCAGAAAAGATACACAACACACATATTTCTCATAATACAACATCAATTATAACCCTTTTTATCAGGCTACAAAACATGACACAATGTGACATACAAAAACTTTTCATTATTTACCTGTAACTTTTTGTCCATGTACCTTGCAAAAAACGCCCATTCTCACTCAGGCCTAAGGCCTTTAAGTTGCAGAATTTTGGGGAAGGGCTTCTACTTATTGCCTATCTAAAACTTAATGTAACACTTCGTTTTTCTTTTTGTCAAATAAACTTAACTAAAAAAAAATTTGTTCCTAGCGTGGAGACACACATATACCAGTTCTACAGATCATTTAGCAGAATGTTTGATATATTTTTTTTCGAAGAAATCATTTTTGCATTTGCCCCTTTTAAATCATGTTCGCTCATTTTACACAGTGCTTAATTTGTAAGACATGAAGTGCAGGTGCTACAATTTTGCATGAGGAATACCTTTCCTATTTGTTTATTATCTCAGATGTGCGCTTTTAACGCAGATGTAATGTGAATGCGGCAAATGAGAACAAGCCAGCCTGCAATGAATGAAGGTTACAGATTTAAATCATATACAATCCACTACATCTCATATAAAGCGCTTGTGTGCAGCATTTTGAAAGCAACTGGGAGCTATGCAAACCACGTGTGGGCTCTACAATCCTTCAGGGTACTGACAAATGAGGCTGCAGTTTTACAAATTAAATAGTGTTCCTTTTATTATTATCAGCGGGATGCAATGCTGTGTCAGCCCATATCTAATTGAAAATAAATGTGTTGGTGACATAATTTACCGAACAACAAGCGTTTTGAGGGAACATGCTGGAGCTATTATTTATTCTTTGGCTAAAATGTAATCATCATTGCTGTACATGGCCCTGCATCCTTTGCTCATTTTAGTTCCCAAAAACGAAAATCCCATCCCAGCTAATGTCATATTTGTAATGCTCTAAGAAGATACTTTTAAATTATAAAAATGAGCAGGAATTAAATTTATCGGAGCAAGTCAGGCTATTCAAGTGACCTCAGGTCAGGACCGTGGCAGGGGCAGGGATTTAAATACAAAGAGGCAGCTGAAGTTAGCATCAGATGCATGTTTAACCATGTCATGCTGCATTCCACAGGCGAGGCCCTAATTAAAAGGTCACAAATGTCAACAAGACATCCTTACAAGATAACATCTCGGCCGCGCTGCTGGAACAGGCTCTACAGGTTTCTCAACCCCTGCCCGTCCCCTGCTCGTGGTAACTGAAGCTGACAAGGCCAGTAGGATTAACCACTTCCACATAACTTGCAATATTTCACTATATTTAAAACAATAATTTCTCTCTTTTTTTTCCGCGCTAAAATTCATCTCCCTACTCTTATATTATTAACCTAGATTTACTGAATAAATCACCAAACCTAATAACACACATACTAGTCTTTTCAGAATAAAAGCTTCTTGTAATTCTATGACACATTGACTCGCTGAATCATAAGAAGGCACAACTTGCAAACATATATATTAAGATCTAAATATATGTATTTACTAAAGAGACACTTTAAAAAGGGGCCCTGAAACCATTTAAAACAGTCTATTTATCTGAAAATCGACTTTGGTATTCTAGATACTAAGAGATAAATATCCTATAATTTTATTGCATAATGGGTATTACTAGAATGCCTACTACCTAATTTATGAGTCATACATGTGAAAATACTAAGTTATACCTTATAGAAATGAGCTTGTTTGCGCCTAGGGTAAGGGAAATTGCGCACAGAAGTGTTTGGTCATTTTCATGGTACAACATAACTTAAATCAAACATTTTAATGCTAGGGGGTCATAGTATGAGTGTTAAGCTTCACAAATATTAAAAAACGATTTTTGTAGCACTTGTTTTTAATTATTATTTTTCATAATTAACAATTATTTTCTCCTAATGAAACCTAATTATTGCTATTTGTGACTGTTCTACACATAAAAATGCTCACTACATCCCTTGCCTCTTATTTAGATGCATTAACTCACAAACCTGAGCGCATATACCTAACTTAAAAAGCGTCACATTCTGCGTCACTTTTTGGGCCTCTTTTATGTAAAAGGGCCTTCATGCAAAATTCGACCCGTGTTTAACTGCAAAAAAAATGCTGGCTGAAGAAACATTCCTATCAAATATACTGTAGCTAAAAACGTTTGCCTGTGAACATCTAACACTGCATTTAAGTGAAAATGCTGTACATTAATTTATTTTTGCAGAAACATGTAATTTCGTTTTTGTCTAGGGCTTCATTTATATCCATTAAATGTGAACCACCCACATTGAGCTCATTTCAGACATAAACAGAAAGGGGGGTCAAACACTCAGGACACACAAAACAGCGCGCTCTAACCATTTCTTGTACATAGCGCCGTCCCAATTTACAACAAAACCCACAAACAACATAGACATTTAAACACGCATTTTAACCCATAGGTCAACACTTAGGACAGGAACAAGGAACAGCCTTCAGACTGTGTTCAAAAATAACCTGCCAATACTAGTTGTAAACCATATTTACAACAAAAACGTTTTAGTTCCTATTTTTCTTGTTTTTTAAATTCTTCAACAGATTTCCAGAAGGCTGCAAAAGGGACAGCCTCACAGACCTTTTAGAGAGAGCTCATAAATTGGAGTTCCAACCGGAGGTATCGAACGCGAATCCTCCAACCGGGAATCCTTTGTTGCAACCTAGTCAATACTAATACAAAACAAAATACCGCGACCAGGCATCTGCGCTCACTAGTCGGGTTTCAAACTTCATGGGGCTATCTCCAACGATATACACGCAAATGTACGTGACCCACGGTTTTTGAATACTGCAGTGTTCAAATAAAACTAAGGAACCAATACTGAGGAAGATTATCCAACTAAAGCAACCGGTGATATTCTGAACCACAGCAACAAAAGGCCTACCAAATGAACCAAATGTACCGGTACCCAAATCAAAGATTATCTTAACAAAAGCAACCAGTGATAATCTACAAAAGCAACCAAGAGTATCAATAAATACTAAGGACCGCGTCACATTTCTGCGACCAATAAATAACTAAGGACTCAGAACCACAAAGAACTGGGAGCGACCCACTTTTATTCTTCAACTAAAGCAGATGGAGAAAATATCTCTTCATTAACTTCCTATACAAATTGCAATTTGCATATACACAAATATTTGTCCAAATTATAACTGTCAATTCTCCACTGCACTAACAGTCTGTTAAAAAATACTTACAGCAAAAAAAAGAATGGGTTCCTTAGTCAGGAGTGGCAACTTCAGGAGAGTTTTAAGTCAGAAAAATCAAAAAACATACTGGTCCACAGAGACAGATAATCCCCCAGAAAACCCTGTGCCCAGAGTACCTCTTTTTGGTAGAATTCTGTCTTGTCTTCCCCAGTAGTTTTTCCATCCTTTGACAAAACACTCCTGTAGATAACCACTCCATGATAAGGCCCCATGTTGGGCGCCAATTGAGGAAAAGTAGAAAATGACTCACTCTCCCCACCAGGGATCTATCCAGCAGTTTGCATAATAAAGCAGCAAAGGAATTGACAGCCAATCTGTAAAATTAAAAGACATCTTTATTATAATTAATTATGAGGCTTCGTCGTCCAACCGTAGTTTTACAATTGAAAGAGGGAGCCTGCCTGAGCTTTCTCAGGCAGGCTTTTTATACAAAAAGTTTGGCCCTAGGCTCACATTCTTGCTGTGAAACACATCATTGTAGGTCGCTCCCATGGTACCATAACAAAGCAGGCTATAATTATGAATTCCATTCTACTTGCCCAAACTGACCAACCCATCTTCCATCATGAACATATGTCAAACTTCACATATTTTCCTGTGCAGGCCGGAGAAACTCACAATAGAACTGGTTTCCTCCCCATCATATAAACGGTCACCTCCCCATTGTAAAAGCCCAGAAGCAGAGAAACAGAGCCAGGTGTGGAAGATAGAAATGTAGGATAAGGGATGCTTGTGGGTCATAAACAGGCATGGCTACTGTATTCGGCCTTCTAATCTTGCTCAGGCCAATGTACACAACAAGTTGCTCAGATCTTTAATATAGATTGACTAGAGGGCATGGACTGGTTTGGTGAGGCCAACCTCACGTAGGCAGATTCAGCCTGTTCAGGTCAAATGGGAGTCAGGAAGAACTCAAGCTAAGGGGTACGTGTCCTTTAATACTTGCTCTACCAGAATCATTGGCTCATGTATATGCCTATGTAAAGGGCAACAACTAAAATGGACGCTGTTCACAACCTGGGGCCTGTGGGCTCAAAATGAATTTGCCAATAACTCCTGCATGCATCATTGTATCGTGATGAAAATACACACACATATAAAACTTGCCATTTTCGTTTCTCTGATATCAAAATCATAGCAGAATAATGATATTTTAAACACAGGTTCAGATTTCAAAGAACCTCAATATGGACTACTTCTCCCACAAGCACTTGCTTGGTTTAATAAAGGGAGATGGTAGGTGCACTTTACTGCTGGCCCCTGATGAGGAAAATAAATTTCCGAAACGCGTCGGGCCTATTACAAGCACGCAACTGCCCATACCAACTACCCGCTTTTTGGACAACCCCACGGAGCGGAGTGTATTAGCGGCGGTCCTGCCGCTGGGTAGCATCACCCCGAAGAAATGGGGGCCACGAGACCCTCTATTCAAGGAGTCTCACATGTGGAGCTGCGCGATGGATGAGGACAGGAGTGATGTTTGGGGGCTCATGTTAGAGCCTTTGGAACGAGCAGTAATTTGAAAGTGCATCCATCCAGGATAATATGGACTACATCTCCCACAAGCACTTGCTTGGTTTAATAAAGGGAGATGGTAGGTGCACTTTACTGCTGGCCCCTGATGAGGAAAATAAATTTCCGATACGCGTCGGGCCTATTACAAGCACGCAACTGCCCATACCAACTAACGCCTTGGGGAAGGCGCACGCAGGCTCGAGTGCTACCCGCTTTTTGGACAACCCCACGGAGCGGAGTGTATTAGCGGTGGTCCTGCCGCTGGGTAGCATCACCCCGAAGAAACGGGGGCCACGAGACCCTCTATCCAAGGAGTCTCACATGTGGAGATGCGCGATGGATGAGGACAGGAGTGATGTTTGGGGGCTCATGTTAGAGCCTTTGGAACGAGCAGTAATTTGAAAGTGCATCCATCCAGGATAATATGGACTACATCTCCCACAAGCACTTGCTTGGTTTAATAAAGGGAGATGGTAGGTGCACTTTACTGCTGGCCCCTGATGAGGAAAATAAATTTCTGAAACGCGTCGGGCCTATTACAAGCACGCAACTGCCCATACCAACTAACGCCTTGGGGAAGGCGCACGCAGGCTCGAGTGCTACCCGCTTTTTGGACAACCCCACGGAGCGGAGTGTATTAGCGGCGGTCCTGCCCCTGGGTAGCATCACCCCGAAGAAACGGGGGCCACGAGACCCTCTATCCAAGGAGTCTCACATGTGGAGCTGCGCGATGGATGAGGACAGGAGTGATGTTTGGGGGCTCATGTTAGAGCCTTTGCAACGAGCAGTAATTTGAAAGTGCATCCATCCCGGATAATATGGACTACATCTCCCACAAGCACTTGCTTGGTTTAATAAAGGGAGATGGTAGGTGCACTTTACTGCTGGCCCCTGATGAGGAAAATAAATTTCCGAAACGCGTCGGGCCTATTACAAGCACGCAACTGCCCGTACCAACTAACGCCTTGGGGAAGGCGCACGCAGGCTCGAGTGCTACCCGCTTTTTGGACAACCCCACGGAGCGGAGTGTATTAGCGGCGGTCCTGCCGCTGGGTAGCATCACCCTGAAGAAAAGGGGGCCACGAGACCCTCTATCCAAGGAGTCTCACATGTGGAGCTGAGCGATGGATGAGGACAGGAGTGATGTTTGGGGGCTCATGTTAGAGCCTTTGGAACGAGCAGTAATTTGAAAGTGCATCCATCCAGGATAATATGGACTACATCTCCCACAAGCACTTGCTTGGTTTAATAAAGGGAGATGGTAGGTGCACTTTACTGCTGGCCCCTGATGAGGAAAATAAATTTCCGAAACGCGTCGGGCCTATTACAAGCACGCAACTGCCCATACCAACTAACGCCTTGGGGAAGGCGCACGCAGGATCGAGTGCTACCCGCTTTTTGGACAACCCCACGGAGCAGAGTGTATTAGCGGCGGTCCTGCCGCTGGGTAGCATCACCTCGAAGAAACGGGGGCCACGAGACCCTCTATCCAAGGAGTCTCACATGTGGAGCTGCGCGATGGATGAGGACAGGAGTGATGTTTGGGGGCTCATGTTAGAGCCTTTGGAACGAGCAGTAATTTGAAAGTGCATCCATCCAGGATAATATGGACTACATCCACCACAAGAACTTGCTTGGTTTAATAAAGGGAGATGGTAGGTGCACTTTACTGCTGGCCCCTGATGAGGAAAAAAAATTTCCGAAACGCGTCGGGCCTATTACAAGCACGCAACTGCCCATACCAACTAACGCCTTGGGGAAGGCGCACGCAGGCTCGAGTGCTACCCGCTTTTTGGACAACCCCACGGAGCGGAGTGTATTAGCGGCAGTCCTGCCGCTGGGTAGCATCACCCCGAAGAAACGGGGGCCACGAGATCCTCTATCCAAGGAGTCTCACATGTGGAGCTGCGCGATGGATGAGGACAGGAGTGATGTTTGGGGGCTCATGTTAGAGCCTTTGGAACGAGCAGTAATTTGAAAGTGCATCCATCCAGGATAATATGGACTACATCTCCCACAAGCACTTGCTTGGTTTAAAAAAGGGAGATGGTAGGTGCACTTTACTGCTGGCCCCTGATGAGGAAAATAAATTTCCGAAACGCGTCGGGCCTATTACAAGCACGCAACTGCCCATACTAACTAACGCCTTGGGGAAGGCGCACGCAGGCTCGAGTGCTACCCGCTTTTAGGACAACCCCACGGAGAGGAGTGTATTAGCGGTGGTCCTGCCGCTGGGTAGCATCACCCCGAAGAAACGGGGGCCACGAGACCCTCTATCCAAGGAGTCTCACATGTGGAGCTGCGCGATGGATGAGGACAGGAGTGATGTTTGGGGGCTCATGTTAGAGCCTTTGGAACGAGCAGTAATTTGAAAGTGCATCCATCCAGGATAATATGAACTACATCTCCCACAAGCACTTGCTTGGTTTAATAAAGGGAGATGGTAGGTGCACTTTACTGCTGGCCCCTGATGAGGAAAATACATTTCCGAAACGCGTCGGGCCTATTACAAGCACGCAACTGCCCATACCAACTAACGCCTTGGGGAAGGCGCACGCAGGCTCGAGTGCTACCCGCTTTTTGGACAACCCCACGGAGCGGAGGGTATTAGCGGCAGTCCAGCCGCTGGGTAGCATCACCCCGAAGAAACGGGGGCCACAAGACCCTCTATCCAAGGAGTCTCACATGTGGAGCTGCGCGATGGATGAGGACAGGAGTGATGTTTGGGGGCTCATGTTAGAGCCTTTGGAACGAGCAGTAATTTGAAAGTGCATCCATCCAGGATAATATGGACTACATCTCCCACAAGCACTTGCTTGGTTTAATAAAGGGAGATGGTAGGTGCACTTTACTGTTGGCCCCTGATGAGGAAAATAAATTTCCGAAACGCGTCGGGCCTATTACAAGCACGCAACTGCCCATACCAACTAACGCCTTGGGGAAGGTACACGCAGGCTCGAGTACTACCCGCTTTTTGGACAACCCCATGAAGCGGAGTGTATTAGCGGCGGTCCTGCCGCTGGGTAGCATCACCCCGAAGAAACGGGGGCCACGAGATCCTCTATCCAAGGAGTCTCACATGTGGAGCTGCGCGATGGATGAGGACAGGAGTGATGTTTGGGGGCTCATGTTAGAGCCTTTGGAACGAGAAGTAATTTGAAAGTGCATCCATCCAGGATAATATGGAGTACATCTCCCACAAGCACTTGCTTGGTTTAATAAAGGGAGATGGTAGGTGCACTTTACTGCTGGCCCCTGATGAGGAAAATAAATTTCAGAAACGCGTCGGGCCTATTACAAGCACGCAACTGCCAATACCAACTAACGCCTTGGGGAAGGCGCACGCAGGCTCGAGTGCTACCCGCTTTTTGGACAACCCCACGGAGCGGAGTGTATTAGCGGCGGTCCTGCCGCTAGGTAGCATCACCCCGAAGAAACGGGGGCCACGAGACCCTCTATCCAAGGAGTCTCACATGTGGAGCTGCGCGATGGATGAGGACAGGAGTGATGTTTGGGGGCTCATGTTAGAGCCTTTGGAACGAGCAGTAATTTGAAAGTGCATCCATCCAGGATAATATGGACTACATCTCCCACAAGCACTTGCTTGGTTTAAAAAAGGGAGATGGTAGGTGCACTTTACTGCTGGCCCCTGATGAGGAAAATAAATTTCCGAAACGCGTCGGGCCTATTACAAGCACGCAACTGCCCATACTAACTAACGCCTTGGGGAAGGCGCACGCAGGCTCGAGTGCTACCCGCTTTTTGGACAACCCCACGGAGCGGAGTGTATTAGCGGCGGTCCTGCCGCTGGGTAGCATCACCCCGAAGAAACGGGGGCCACAAGACCCTCTATCCAAGGAGTCTCACATGTGGAGCTGCGCAATGGATGAGGACAGGAGTGATGTTTGGGGGCTCATGTTAGAGCCTTTGGAACGAGCAGTAATTTGAAAGTGCATCCATCCAGGATAATATGAACCACATCTCCCAAAAGCACTTGCTTGGTTTAATAAAGGGAGATGGTAGGTGCACTTTACTGCTGGCCCCTGATGAGGAAAATAAATTTCCGAAACGCGTCGGGCCTATTACAAGCACGCAACTGCCCATACTAACTAACGCCTTGGGGAAGGCGCACGCAGGCTCGAGTGCTACCCGCTTTTTGGACAACCCCACGGAGCGGAGTGTATTAGCGGCGGTCCTGCTGCTGGGTAGCATCACCCCGAAGAAACGGGGGCCACAAGACCCTCTATCCAAGGAGTCTCACATGTGGAGCTGCGCGATGGATGAGGACAGGAGTGATGTTTGGGGGCTCATGTTAGAGCCTTTGGAACGAGCAGTAATTTGAAAGTGCATCCATCCAGGATAATATGAACCACATCTCCCACAAGCACTTGCTTGGTTTAATAAAGGGAGATGGTAGGTGCACTTTACTGCTGGCCCCTGATGAGGAAAATACATTTCCGAAACGCGTCGGGCCTATTACAAGCACGCAACTGCCCATACCAACTAACGCCTTGGGGAAGGCGCACGCAGGCTCGAGTGCTACCCGCTTTTTGGACAACCCCACGGAGCGGAGTGTATTAGCAGCGGTCCAGCCGCTGGGTAGCATCACCCCGAAAAAACGGGGGCCACGAGACCCTCTATCCAAGGAGTCTCACATGTGGAGCTGCGCGATGGATGAGGACAGGAGTGATGTTTGGGAGCTCATGTTAGAGCCTTTGGAACGAGCAGTAATTTGAAAGTGCATCCATCCAGGATAATATGGACTACATCTCCCACAAGCACTTGCTTGGTTTAATAAAGGGAGATGGTAGGTGCACTTTACTGCTGGCCCCTGATGAGGAAAATATATTTCCGAAACGCGTCGGGCCTATTACAAGCACGCAACTGCCCATACCAACTAACGCCTTGGGGAAGGCGCACGCAGGCTCGAGTGCTACCTGCTTTTTGGACAACCCCACGGAGCGGAGTGTATTAGCGGTGGTCCTGCCGCTGGGTAGCATCACCCCGAAGAAACGGGGGCCACGAGACCCTCTATCCAAGGAGTCTCACATGTGGAGCTGCGCGATGGATGAGGACAGGAGTGATGTTTGGGGGCTCATGTTAGAACCTTTGGAACGAGCAGTAATTTGAAAGTGCATCCATCCAGGATAATATGGACTACATCTCCCACAAGCACTTGCTTGGTTTAATAAAGGGAGATGGTAGGTGCACTTTACTGTTGGCCCCTGATGAGGAAAATAAATTTCCGAAACGCGTCGGGCCTATTACAAGCACGCAACTGCCCATACCAACTAACGCCTTGGGGAAGGTGCACGCAGGCTCGAGTACTACCCGCTTTTTGGACAACCCCATGAAGCGGAGTGTATTAGCGGCGGTCCTGCCGCTGGGTAGCATCACCCCGAAGAAACGGGGGCCACGAGATCCTCTATCCAAGGAGTCTCACATGTGGAGCTGCGCGATGGATGAGGACAGGAGTGATGTTTGGGGGCTCATGTTAGAGCCTTTGGAACGAGAAGTAATTTGAAAGTGCATCCATCCAGGATAATATGGAGTACATCTCCCACAAGCACTTGCTTGGTTTAATAAAGGGAGATGGTAGGTGCACTTTACTGCTGGCCCCTGATGAGGAAAATAAATTTCCGAAACGCGTCGGGCCTATTACAAGCACGCAACTGCCCATACCAACTAACGCCTTGGGGAAGGCGCACGCAGGCTCGAGTGCTACCCGCTTTTTGGACAACCCCACGGAGCGGAGTGTATTAGCGGCGGTCCTGCCGCTGGGTAGCATCACCCCGAAGAAACGGGGGCCACGAGACCCTCTATCCAAGGAGTCTCACATGTGGAGCTGCGTGATGGATGAGGACAGGAGTGATGTTTGGGGGCTCATGTTAGAGCCTTTGGAACGAGCAGTAATTTGAAAGTGCATCCATCCAGGATAATATGGACTACATCTCCCACAAGCACTTGCTTGGTTTAAAAAAGGGAGATGGTAGGTGCACTTTACTGCTGGCCCCTGATGAGGAAAATAAATTTCCGAAACGCGTCGGGCCTATTACAAGCACGCAACTGCCCATACTAACTAACGCCTTGGGGAAGGCGCACGCAGGCTCGAGTGCTACCCGCTTTTTGGACAACCCCACGGAGCGGAGTGTATTAGCGGCGGTCCTGCCGCTGGGTAGCATCACCCCGAAGAAACGGGGGCCACAAGACCCTCTATCCAAGGAGTCTCACATGTGGAGCTGCGCGATGGATGAGGACAGGAGTGATGTTTGGGGGTTCATGTTAGAGCCTTTGGAACGAGCAGTAATTTGAAAGTGCATCCATCCAGGATAATATGAACCACATCTCCCACAAGCACTTGCTTGGTTTAATAAAGGGAGATGGTAGGTGCACTTTACTGCTGGCCCCTGATGAGGAAAATAAATTTCCGAAACGCGTCGGGCCTATTACAAGCACGCAACTGCCCATACTAACTAACGCCTTGGGGAAGGCGCACTCAGGCTCGAGTGCTACCCGCTTTTTTGACAACCCCACGGAGCGGAGTGTATTAGCGGCGGTCCTGCCGCTGGGTAGCATCACCCCGAAGAAACGGGGGCCACAAGACCCTCTATCCAAGGAGTCTCACATGTGGAGCTGCGCGATGGATGAGGACAGGAGTGATGTTTGGGGGCTCATGTTAGAGCCTTTGGAACGAGCAGTAATTTGAAAGTGCATCCATCCAGGATAATATGAACCACATCTCCCACAAGCACTTGCTTGGTTTAATAAAGGGAGATGGTAGGTGCACTTTACTGCTGGCCCCTGATGAGGAAAATACATTTCCGAAACGCGTCGGACCTATTACAAGCACGCAACTGCCCATACCAACTAACGCCTTGGGGAAGGCGCACGCAGGCTCGAGTGCTACCCGCTTTTTGGACAACCCCACGGAGCGGAGTGTATTAGCGGCGGTCCAGCCGCTGGGTAGCATCACCCCGAAAAAACGGGGGCCACGAGACCCTCTATCCAAGGAGTCTCACATATGGAGCTGCGCGATGAATGAGGACAGGAGTGATGTTTGGGAGCTCATGTTAGAGCCTTTGGAACGAGCAGTAATTTGAAAGTGCATCCATCCAGGATAATATGGACTACATCTCCCACAAGCACTTGCTTGGTTTAATAAAGGGAGATGGTAGGTGCACTTTACTGCTGGCCCCTGATGAGGAAAATAAATTTCCGAAACGCGTCGAGCCTATTACAAGCACGCAACTGCCCATACCAACTAACGCCTTGGGGAAGGCGCACGCAGGCTCGAGTGCTACCTGCTTTTTGGACAACCCCACGGAGCGGAGTGTATTAGCGGTGGTCCTGCCGCTGGGTAGCATCACCCCGAAGAAACGGGGGCCACGAGACCCTCTATCCAAGGAGTCTCACATGTGGAGCTGCGCGATGGATGAGGACAGGAGTGATGTTTGGGGGCTCATGTTAGAGCCTTTGGAACGAGCAGTAATTTGAAAGTGCATCCATCCAGGATAATATGGACTACATCTCCCACAAGCACTTGCTTGGTTTAATAAAGGGAGATGGTAGGTGCACTTTACTGTTGGCCCCTGATGAGGAAAATAAATTTCCGAAACGCGTCGGGCCTATTACAAGCACGCAACTGCCCATACCAACTAACGCCTTGGGGAAGGTGCACGCAGGCTCGAGTGCTACCCGCTTTTTGGACAACCCCATGGAGCGGAGTGTATTAGCGGCGGTCCTGCCGCTGGGTAGCATCACCCCGAAGAAACGGGGGCCACGAGATCCTCTATCCAAGGAGTCTCACATGTGGAGCTGCGCGATGGATGAGGACAGGAGTGAATATTTGGGGGCTCATGTTAGAGCCTTTGGAACGAGCAGTAATTTGAAAGTGCATCCATCCAGGATAATATGGACTACATCTCCCACAAGCACTTGCTTGGTTTAATAAAGGGAGATGGTAGGTGCACTTTACTGCTGGCCCCTGATGAGGAAAATAAATTTCCGAAACGCGTCGGGCCTATTACAAGCACGCAACTGCCCATACCAACTAACGCCTTGGGGAAGGCGCACGCAGGCTCGAGTGCTACCCGCTTTTTGGACAACCCCGCGGAGTGTATTAGCGGCGGTCCTGCCGCTGGGTAGCATCACCCAGAAGAAACGGGGGCCACGAGACCCTCTATCCAAGGAGTCTCACATGTGGAGCTGCGCGATGGATGAGGACAGGAGTGATGTTTGGGGGCTCATGTTAGAGCCTTTGGAACGAGCAGTAATTTGAAAGTGCATCCATCCAGGATAATATGGACTACATCTCCCACAAGCACTTGCTTGGTTTAATAAAGGGAGATGGTAGGTGCACTTTACTGCTGGCCCCTGATGAGGAAAATAAATTTCCGAAACGCGTCGGGCCTATTACAAGCACGCAACTGCCCATACCAACTAACGCCTTGGGGAAGGCGCACGCAGGCTCGAGTGCTACCCGCTTTTTGGACAACCCCACGGAGCGGATTGTATTAGCGGCGGTCCTGCCGCTGGGTAGCATCACCCCGAAGAAACTATACATATACATATAGACAGCGACTAAGAAAATAAAGAAAAGGTTTTTCCACCACGTTGTGTCGTCTCCTTCGAAAACTGGTTCGAGGTTCTGAGCGCTTTATATATATATATATATATATATATATATATATATATATATATATATATATATATATATATATATATATGAGGCATGCACCGTTCCACCTATATAATATAAATAAAATGTTCCTGTTTTGTGCACCAAAAGCACTGGGGAAGCTTGAAGTTGGTATATATATATATTTTTTTTCTCATATTGATTACGCAAGTAGAATGATATAGACTTTTGCAAGAAAATATGTGAACCTAAGAAATAGGGAGGCCATGGACAAGCTACGGGAAGTAAAGAGCCAACAAAAAAATAGAACATGTAAATAACTCTGAAGTTAGCCTTGCAGATGAAGATCAGAGTTCCACAAATCTGAATTTATTCAGAGAGATGAGGCTGATCCAGATGGGTACTGGGCAAAGAGGCAGAAGCCACAACCCCAGAAGAGGCAGGGGAAGACCAAAACAAGGAGGAGTAGAGGAAGATGGAAGATCAAAACCAGGAGGCGAAAAGAAAAAGTAAAACTTAAAAAGGCATTGGTAATGGGGAACCTGGTCATTAACCTTTCCTTAAACATTCTCAATGAAAATCATTTGAGAGTTGTCAATAAAGTACTGTCCTTTCTCCCGGATGCAGAAATGAACCTGGCAAACATACAAATTGATCTCTATAAATTTACTCACAAATTAAAGCTTAGGGAACACTTCCTCATGCACCTTCCAGTTATTGCAACCAACAACGCTACTCAAATAGAGGTATCTGAAATCACCATGAAGGGCCTACCAGGTCTAAGAACATTGATGTCTTTGGAAGAGTATTCCAAAGAACTAATTAGCAATGAGGATTCAAATGGCAAGTCTGATGTGCAATTTTGCAAAGACATGGGTATTGTTACATGAAAATCAGGGAATAGCAGTTTTGAGCCTCAGTCTATATTCTGTCCGCAAATGTCAGCTGGAAATAAGTTTGACCTCTTTCATGAGGTGTCATCAACTAACACGTATTAAAGAAAAAGATAAATATCAAAAAGAAACTGAATTTAACCCTGGGTGAATGAACAGCCATTAATGACATGAGGAATAACCAACACATAGTAATTAAAGCATGTAACAAAGGTGGGAATGTTATCATTCAGGATCGCTCAACATATATGGCAGAAGCTTATAAAGAACTAAATAATAAACAGAAATCAAAAGAAAACCCCATGAAAAAAATCACTAATGAATATCATCAAAAACTTACAATTTGGCTGAATCTGGATTTAATTGACATTAAGGTATTAAGATATCTCAAGGTAGAACATCTGGCAACCCCCACCATCCATTTCCTACCAAAGGTACATAAGAATCTACAAGACCCTCTGGGACTACCAACTGTGAGCTGTATTGGCTCGTTGCTGGAAAACACCGCTAGGTTTATTGATGCTTTTCTTGTTCAATACAGAACAGTCCCATCGTATCTCAGAGACTCTATGGATTTCCTTGCCAAAATACATGCGATCCCATAGAAAGAAAACTACCTGACAGCAACAATAGATGTCTGCTCACTTTACACCTCAGTTAGACATGAGGATGGCTTAACTGCATGTAAATATTTTCTCAGAGCTTGCTCAATCACTTACATGAAGCATTCGAAAATGTTGTTGGAAATGCTTAGTCTCTGACTGACCCTTAATGTATTTATTTTGATGGAACCCATTACCTCCAAAAACAAGGGACAGCTATGGGGACATGTTTTGCTCCTACGTATGCAAACTTACATATGCGGTTTGGAAAGCAGAAACAATATGGACTGAAAAAAATCAGGCTGTGGTAAATAATGTAAGATTATGGACAAGGTTTATTGATTACATCTTCATTATCTGAAAAAAAGACAGCCTAGGTCTGGAGAAGTTCATTATGTCCTTGAATCATAATGTTTGAAATCTGAGCTTCACTCACATCCTTAGCTCTCAACAAATAACCTTTCTTGACGTGGAACTTTTTATCAAGGATATGAAACTGTATCATGTACCAGCATCCTCCATGCCAACAGTGGGCATCCTAAGACTTTAAAGTGGAGTATCCCTTTTGGAGAAATATTAGGAGTTAGTAGTAACTGTTCGGAAGACAGTGATTTTGAGGAACAGACACATGAAATGCAAACAAAGTTCCTGCTTAGGGAATATCCACTTAAAGTGCTAACAAATGCAACAAATACTGCAAAAGATCGGAAAAGAGAAGAACCCCTAATAGCTCGCATAAAGAAAACAATGAAGGATGATAATATCCGCATAATTATGGATTACAATTGCAGACATCAAGAATTAAAACAAATACTAGATAAAAATTGGGAACTTTTGCAACTCAATGAAACCCTAAGGGATGTACTTATGGACCATATAAG
Organism: Lissotriton vulgaris; assembly: GCF_964263255.1. Classification (NCBI taxonomy): domain Eukaryota; kingdom Metazoa; phylum Chordata; class Amphibia; order Caudata; family Salamandridae; genus Lissotriton; species Lissotriton vulgaris. The sequence continues at coordinate 238,466,930 of NC_141691.1, forward strand.
CATAACATATAGATAGGTTTCATCCATAGGAGATCTTTTAACTCAAAGCCATATACCCCCGTGAAACCTCCTTGCTCCAGTTGGCTTAGCCAAAATGTTATCTGGAAATGTGCTAAATGCAAGGCATGTGAGCATGGTATAAATAAAACTACATACAAATTACATGGTGGAAAACATGAGAAAATAAAGGAACACATCACATGTGAAACCAAATGTGTAGGGAGTACCACTAACACAGTTAAACAGAGTGTTCTATAACATTTGCGAGCTGTTGAAGATAGTGACTATACGTATCCTAAAGCAAAACATTTCTGGGAGAAACAGAATGGTGAAACTAAGGAACTACATTATTATGAAATAAAACACATTATAGTAAAGGTCAGCCGAGGTGACCGATAACTGATCCTAAGAAGAATAGAATCACAACTCATATGATGGGTATAATAGCTCCCCCCAGACGACCTAGATCTCCTGTATTTTATTTTTCGGGATTGATCCAAATTTTATGGTGACATTTGTTTCTTTGTAACTGTGAGGTAATTTTATCCAAAAATGATTGATATTTATGGTTAAGCCAAATTAGTGGTCTTCTTGTACTGCATCAGCAACTTACTAAGGCACTATGTAGTTTGATCATAGGCATTTGTGATGTCATCAGTGATGTTACTGACCACATCAAGAGTGATGTATTTTGTGGGTTCATAAGCAGTGCATGGTGGGGGCATAAGTTATAGTTAGCCCAGGTAACTATAACTGTCGAATTTCATGGTTTTGTACATGTGAAATCTGAGCCTAACTATGTATGCGTACCTGAGAACATTGGCTGCGGCTTCTGAGAAAAACGTTGGCCCAAAATGTATATATATATTTTTTTATAAATTGAGCACTGCCAATGTACATGATAGAAGTATCCCAGGATATAGTATAGCATTATGTTGATTTAAATGTGTATGCCCTCATTTTGAAATAGGGAGAAGGAAAATGCAAAACCGCAGTGCAGCTACAGCCCGCTGAAAATATCAAGCAAAGCAAGCAGGCTCGGAAACCTGACATTACATACTCAAATCTACAGAATAATATACATCAAATCAACTGATTTCAAACAGCAAAACAGCATTTGCACCAAGGTTGTCATCTAAAAGAAGGGATCTAGAGACATCCATAAATCTGGGCACGGTAGACAGTTTACAGTGTTTTGTATTGAAGAATTTAAATAGCACTTCATATCCCCCGGAAAAAATCTCAAAGCGCTCCTTTTTAGAAAGACTCTTAAGCAATCTGTAGGAAGAAATTAAGTATTGAAGTGACACTTTGAGTACTGTGTCCATCTATTGAGGCCTCATCTTTAGTATTACTATTATTATTATCTCTTTAACTGCTGGGCCTTCCATCCACCAATGCTGAGCCCAGTTTGGCTAGTTGTGGTAGTTTGTACATACGCCTCCATATCTTTTTGTCCACATAATACACCCACATCACATTTGTATCCTTTATTTCAAACCTGGGAAATCTAAAGGGTTTGTTGATTTCCCTCGAGGAGACCGAGAAAATAGCCAAAATATAGTTACATTCTGATTTTGGGTGGAAAATAGGAAAGTGCTCTGAATAAAAGTGACCGGTTTTCTCATAATAATGGTGTCAACAAATAGTTTGCTGTGCTAAAGTCACCAGCTTTCAAGAACATGCACAGCTGAATCAAAAAAACAAATGTTATACCACAGTATTGGCATATTTCAAAGAGGTAACTCATTTTTTCTTTTTTTGTGCTTTCAACTTACTTCCAGTTTGTGCTGGAAACCAATGTCAACCCCATAGGTGATCCAGGAAAGCTATATATTTCTGCAAAGTAGACATAATTCTGAATTCAGCAAGGGGTGATGTGTGTAGATCCCAGGGTATGCCCGGACGTAGGTCCCTTGCTCACTTTGTCAGTGGGTTCAAGATAGCATGGCTGATGAGGGGTGATACCCTGTAACAAATCCCAGGATGCTTGTTTCATGACCAGGGAAGACCTGGCTTGGCAGTTCAGGCTGGACTGTTCCCATGAGGAACGGGGTCAAGACTGCTTTGCATATGGCTGGGTCTGAACTGGGGGAAGGGGAGAAGTGAGCTAAAGAACGGTGATGGATTCAACCCAGATCTAATAGTGGCTGGGGTTGAGTGGTAGAAAACTTTCAGCGCTCCGTCCATTATCTTTTTGTATTGACATTTCTGAAAATTAGACACCTAGGGGAATCCAGGATAGGGTGACTTGCATGGTTCTCGCCAGGTTGCTTTACCCAGAATATCTTGCAAACCTCATACTTTGACTAAATCAACACATTTCCTTCATATTTCTGTTTTGGAAAGTACAGGAATCTGTGGGGAGCCACAAACTTCCTTCCACCCAGCATTCCCCTAAGTCTTCTGATAACAATGGTACCTCATGTGTGCTGTTAGGCCTAGTGTCAGCGACTGAAAATGGCCCAAAACTCAACATGAATACATCACATTTTTCCACTCTAAATGGACCCATTTTTTCAAAGTGGATAGCTGTGGATTTTGGATTCTAGCTCAGCCAGTACCTAGGTAATTGTTAGAAATGGGGGTCTCTAGTTGGCAGAGGTAGGTACCTTTGCCCAAATAGTGACCCTTGCTTCTAGCCAGCAGAAGGGAGATATACTTCTAATATAACCCCTGCTCACCCCCTTGGTAACTCAGCCTGAGCAGACAGGCTTACCTCAGACGCAGTGTGTAAAGAATTTGTGAACACATACAGTAATACAGTAAAAACACTAAGTATGGACACCACCCCAGTTTAGAAAAATAAGAAATCTTTATCTGAACCAAAACAAGACCAAAACATTAAAAATCCACAATACAGTAATTAAAATATGATTTTCAAATGGTAGAAATAGTTCAGTTCAAAGCAAATTGTAGATGTGACACTTTTCACACAAAGTACCTTGGATGCTTCATGCACACAAGCAAAAAAGGTTGCAGGAAAGGTGATGTGTCGGTTCCTTACACTGAGGGAAGGTGATGAGTCGGTTCCTTGCTCCGGGTGAGGTGATGCGTTGGTTCCTTATTGCTGCGCAGGGGAGGTGATTCGTCGGGTCCTTACCAGAGAAGAGGTGATGCGTCGGATTCTTACTACGTGGGGAAGTGATGCGTCGGTTTCTTACTGAGTCCCCCAACAATGCTACAGACTTGGTGCTTCGATGCGACGATCCAGGACGATGCGTGCATTCTTGCAGCCGCACAGCTGGGCTTACGGCGGAATCTGAGTGGTGATCTCGGACTTCGCAGACCGGTGCACTCAATGTGGCGTGCAGCGCTTTCTCAAGACGCGGGTTGGCGCTGCCTCGGTGTCTTCGGCGATGAATCAGAAACAGGTATGGTTGCTTTGTGCTTCTTGTTGTTGCATTGCTTTTAAGGCTCCCAACAGCCAGAACACCCTCCAGAGGCCCAGAACAGAGACAGGCACCTCTTGGCAGGTCAGAACTCTCAGCTAGGAAGTTCAGGGGAGCTGCAATGGCAGACCTGAATTACCTTTATAGGCTGCTTGTGTGCGTGGCACAATTGGTGCTGCAGCCCAAACAGCAGCATTTGGTTTACAGGCCCTGGGCACACACAGTGCACTGTACTAGGGATTGACTAGTAAATCAAATATGCCAATCATGGAATCAACAATCCATAACAACTATTTACAAGGAGCACCTGCACTTTTACACTGAACAGCAGTGGCAAAGCGCCTAAAGCATCTAGACCAGCAAAAACGAAGTCCAACACACAGCAAAATAACAGTAGGCAAATGCAAACAAGCATTTGCAATGTAATCGGTCTCACCTTTGGGGTCTTATACGTATTTAGCTATGTAGTGTTGTAAGGCGTTTTAGGACCCTAGTGTAATTTTCCCGATTCATGCCCTTATACAGGTATAATTCACACTACACTTATATAGGCATAGAAATAATACCCATATTTAGACATAGACCATGCAGTCCAAATACAGGCATGGCTACTTCCACTACTTCCAAAAAGCCACAACGATTTCTTGGAAAACTCGGCTTCAGCAGTCAGGGACATCCCCTTTCTTGAATATTGATTTGTCCTAGAAATCATGGCGTTTTCAAAGAACTACCATTCCCTTGGAGTTCTTTGGGGACGTTATTATGTCAGAATTTACGTCAAACCAGGCACCTTCAAGGTATAAATATGCCCACACTTGCCCTAGCAAAGAGACGGTGGTTTGGAGCAGTTCGACTATCTACTTGCCCGACGCAGCTCGCTACAGCAAGTGCCGAAGGAAGCCGACCCTCCAGCTGACGCACTGACAGAGAGGCTGTCTTTCTCTCACTGAGAATCCAGCTCCAGTGTTTCCAAGCTCCCCTTGAGGGGTGTTGGGAAATCGAGTTCCAAAGACAGAGATACCAGACCTCCTTCATTCTAAACCAAGGTACGGAGCTGATTAGACCCTAAGAGAAATTTTGGATAGATTCTTGGCAAAGAAACTAAACCTATGCACTTACTTCTTCCCTCGTACTAGACTTAGGTTAGGTACATCGGGGTAGGCGTATTTTAGAAACACCAGTTGCGTACTTTTAGTCTTTGTTATTTATGTATGTATCTTATGGCTTAGAAACCATTCCATGCTTTTACAGTGTTTTTTTATAATATTCTTCTTGCAGTACGCATTATACTTTACAGCCAGTATTACGATTGTAGCAGTTCATTTCCTCTGCATGAGAAAGAAGACTGTTCAATAAATACTTTTATTGAAAACGCATGTCTCTCTATTTCTCTGCACCTCTGGTGAAACGAAGCATGCACGATTGACTGAGTGAAATATCTATCTATTGTTTCCACGACTCTGAAGATCAGTTTTATTCTTGGGGAAACGAAGTTGTCATGTTTATGCGGTTGTCAGAAACTAATCCCTTCTTCTTTATTCGAGAAAGTTTCTAGTGACCTCTGAGCTAGCTGGCACTCACAATTAAGTCTAATATATTCCATAGAGACCTAGTCGACCTAAGTCCTACGTCAAATCTATAGGATATATTATTCCAATGCGCAGAGCCTATTGGGAATATAGGAACTACACTACATGGCGCCCAACGTTTGGTAAGGCACTAATTTAACGGTAGATACTAGAGTAACTCAGTCGTGCTTTTCACAGAGACCCCTTTTTCCCGTAACATACTCCAATAGACGTCTGGAGTGGGTTGAAGGATAAAATAGCCGCCATTACTGAGTAGGACGAAAATCCTATTTATTAGAGTTTGGTTTGTTCAACGTTGAAGGATACAGTGTTCCAAAATATTGTGCACCTTATCTTTGTTTCCTTGAGATTTGCCTCTGCAAGACTTTCAACAAAATGTCGGATAGCGACACCGAGAATGGTTGACCGGCAGGCAATAATGCAACTGGTGGAACTGCAACTGCAACCTGACCGGGCTTTGACGTTACAGGGTTTAACAAAGACGATGCAGATGCTATAATCATCCCGGAACATTTAAGGAAAACCATCACTATAAAGCTTAAAAAAAATGGCCTATCATAGAGAGGTGGTAGGGTAATTTTTGTCATAGAGGTACACGAATATTCTACTCATGGATTGTATTTCCAGAAGCAAATCCATTAACACGTGTTCCATTTCTACAAAGTAGAGGAACCTCAAGTGAAATACACCCCTTTCGAGGATATTGAATTCCATTAACATACCAAGAGCATGCGCTCTGGTTTAAAGGCGCCCTACAACATCAAAATCACATTACCAGGCTCGATTCACTAGGTAGACCAGGAGCAACATGGCCGGTACTAGCCAGCTATATATCACATCCTGACATTGAACGAATGACAGGTCCAGAACTATTAGTTCAACTAAAACAACTAATAAAAATACATAGACAATTGGTTCAATATGTCATGCAGACTCTAACAGTCCAACCTGCTATCAGGATCCCACAGCAAACCCCTCATCAGGGGAAAACAAATAAAACTACACCACAGACTATACAATCAGTCATTGGTAAATTGCCTGCAAAACGGGAACAAATTCCATTCTGGATAGCTCAGAAAATTACTCAAATAGAGGCAGTATTTCCTGATAGTACACCTCACGAAAAACACAGAATTTTAACAATCAGTTTACCAATGGGGATCACACCACATTTGGAGGACTGCGACACTTGGGGTAAAGTCTTTGCTGCAATCTACACAAAAACTCATGGTCCGTCTATGGGGGTAATACCAGAAGTCCTGAAACAGATTCAAAATGAATACGGGGCAGAGCCTGCTTTAAATCTGAGTATGAAGTTACTTAAAGATTTCAAACAGGTCTCAGCTATAATATCATAATATTAACTAATATTAAAGGTGAAACAGCATCCGTGGCGATCCGCCAAAAATTAAAAGAGCTTGAGCAACCATATGAATTGGCCAGAATAATAGAAAAATCCTTTGAAGAACTAGGGAAACCAGTTAAGCCCCAACTAACAGAAAGTCCTTGAAAGGTCTTTATTAAAAACACTCTCACTACTCCTAAAAAGAAGTGGGAATATACTAGACAGACACTTCCTAAAGAGAAGCGTTCTCAATCCAGAGGTAGGTCTCCTCAAAAGGAGCCCTCTGAAAAGAGGTATAACCTCAGGAATAAACTTACAGTCGATTCTAGGTTTCCTGAATTTCGGAGGAACTTACATTCTAAATTAGGTAGAAAAGGTTAAACCTCTCTACGAATTAATCAAACCTGATTTTAAAACAACTAATTGGACTAAACAACACACAGAAATTTTACGTTCAGTGCAAACAGACATGTTAGCAACATCACATTTACAGACACGCGTAAACATACAAAACCTAGTAATCCGAATACTACCAGGTAGATGCGGATTCACGCACTTAACCTTTAATGAAGGTGAAAAAGTACCAATTACTTACAAATCACACTTGTACACACAAGCTGAAATAAAATTCACTTCAACAGAAAAAATTCTGACAGCGGTTCAAACAGCAGTAGCAAAAGAGAGAGCTCTCGCACTGTAGTATGGTTTACGGGCCTCTTTCTGCGTGCATGTTAAGTTAGATTGGCCTATTCGAAGTTTAAAAGCCATTTTTCCTCTTTGCTGCTTCTGCACACGACACTCCTTGGCTGTTTTTGCTGAGTTAGATTTCACGAAGGTCTATAGATGAGAAAATGTTTGTTTTTCGACATCTCTAGACATACATCGTGTTCTCAGTCTGTACAGTGAGTGCTAAGCCGCCAAGGTTATCATAACATGAGTAGGATTTTGGCGCCTTTATCATAGCACACTTGCCAGAATTAAAAACACTTGAAAGATTCCAGGCATGCACAGAGACTAACCGATCCTGATGTAATTTACACTTCCTGAGCCGACAGGTAAATGGGGTCCCCCTAAGAAAGCTCCAGAGACCTTCTATAGTTTTATAATACATAGTTTCTAGATAGGGAGGGTGCTTTAAATAGGCGCTTTTTATCACCTGTTTGCACTATCATTGTAACTTGATTCCTCCTTCTGTATTTTATGGAATTGTAATCATGCTGTCCGTATTATTATTATCCATATGTATGCTGATGTCGATTAAAATACTGACCTTGAGATCACGCCATTAAAATAAACATTTTAACCTTACTGTGTCTCTAGTTTACTCCTGTTGTGGACTGGTATGAGCGTATAACAAAAGAGTGTTCTCACTTCCCACCATTCCTGAGATGATCCTAAGTCGCATCTTCTAGGATGTATAATCATTGGTTTCTTTGCTATAGGACGAAGAGCTAATGTGACACTGATTGCTAGTCTGGAAGGGGATTTTGGGTACTAAGGTGTGTTTTGGCACACCCTAATTCATTGATGTCCTAAGTCTCTGTGCACAGTTCTGAGTTTGCGCAGAATTCCTGCTACATGGCGCCGCCAACGAGTGTGGTCTTATTGTGAGACACCTGAGTAGTGCTTTTATCAGTCTACAACCCCCTCACTATCGTTTCCGGTTGACGGTAGTGACGGATCAAAAACCTACCTATATTTGCATAGGTTGTTTCAAGCTTGTTAATTCTCGAAGGTTTCATCTTTGGATTACAAACCAGTTGTGCGTACTAGTATTGTCTTGTACTTCTCTCTTACTGTTTCAATATGGCTGCGGTTGATATCACGGCTCACAGTTGTGTAGCTGTGTGTAATCATTTGCAGGAATACCTTGTTTCTCTTGAGGGACAGGCGATGGTTTTTGTAGTCTCTGCTGACGTGGCGTACCCGTTTGAGTTGTATTACTCATGGGTTACATTTCCCGCAGTGGATGCGGTTTCTGGTGTTTTTCACTCGTATACCCCCGCTGATGCTCCTGCAGTGTATACTCTATATCGGACAGCAGAAATTCCGATTTCTGTTTCGCAGCATGCCGTTTGGTTTAATGGCGCCCTGCCACACGTTGTTACAGCGGTCAAACAAAGGCTGTTGTCCATTCCAGGCGCTACTTGGCCTGTGTTGGCTGCTTACACTCCGCATCTCCAGGCGGGTGCTTTGACAGCTGTGCAACTGCAATCCCCTGTATGCTTCTTCGTTAACAGTTGTCAGGGGTCTGGTTCATTACATTACTTGCAACCTCCCGGGTGGGGCCCCGGCTGGTGCAGCGCATCTAGTTGGCGGTGGTGGACTCAAGCTTAGTCCTGTCATGGTTAACGCAGTCATGGACAAACGTCCCCAAGATAAGGAAGAGATGCCTTTTTGGCCTGCAGAGAAATTTGACCAACTGGAGGCAGTGTTCCCGAATACTAGTCCTGTTGAGAAACATACGATTTGAACGGTGAGCTTGTAAATATATAATGTAAATGTAGTGCTTTTACATAGCGCACAAATCACCCCCGAAGGGGTCTCAAGGCGCTGTGCACATACCGCTGTGGAACCCTTCCTGGCCTTTCCCTGTGAAGTGCTCACTGCTGGGCACCCCCAAGGTGAAGCCAGGCATCCTAGTGCTGTTGGGGCCATTGTGGAGATTAAGCAAGCTATTGCCCAGAGTTGCAGAGTGGGACCCATGATTAGAATAGGCACCAAGGTGAGAATTATCAGGTCCGGAAAAATTGAGCCCAAGACCCGCCGAGGCGTGAATTGAACCCTGGTCCGGGCCAGACCTCTGCATCAGGATCTGCCGCTCTAACCATTGAGCCACACTTCTCCACACCATTGAACCACACTTCTTGCAGAAAGACTTAGTGCCCGACGTAAATAAGTGTACAACTTTGAGGGTGATTTTTGCAGCAGACTACACTAGGTGCTTTGGCACCCCGTCAATGTCTGTTTTGCCCACTGTGATCAAACGTATTCAGGATGAGCACAGGCCAGAGGGTGCAGTGGAGTTGGGAATGCGCCTCGTTGGAGCGTTTGATATGGTACGTGATCTCGTCCTTGCTAATGCCAATTCGGATGCTGTAAGTTTCCAAGTCTCTAATGCTCTACGCGAGGTGCCTGACGCGACAAACCCCGTCAGTTGCCGTGGGCCGTAATAGTTTAGGTGTTAGGCCTTTCGCGAAGAAAGAAAAGCAACAGCAAGCTCAGCAGGGGTCATCTGATAAGGATGACCACCCAAAAGTTCAGAAACAAAATTGGAGTAAGAACAAAAGACAGGGGAAGCAGCAGCAGCAGAAACAGGGGTCCCATCCCGCTTCGCCTACACCTGCCCCTGTTGAGCGTAAATATGATTTGCGCGACCGCAGTACTATTAAGTCGCCTGATAGGTTTCAGGTTCTCCTTGCTCTTTGCAGGAAACATCGTTGACAACCGCCAGTGGAAGAGGCGGCGGCAGAGGTCAAGGTGCCCAACAGAGCCGTAAGCAGCCTCGTAAGGCTGGCGGAAAAGGCAAGCAGGATGAGTCACGGCGTCAAAGATCCAGTTTCAGAAGAAGAAAGTTGCTGCTGTAACAGCGAGATATGCCACAGATAGTGAGAACGCAGCTTCGGAATCTGACATGGGCTCTGACCCTGCTGGACAGCGCAGCGGAGATTACCAATATTCAAGAGGCGCTGCGTCCACTACTGAAGGTGACAGCGACTGACACCTTTGTTGTAGTTGAAACAGTAGACATTAGAGTGGCTCCCCCTGAAATGCTTTATGAAATTGTCCTTGTAATTGAAGGTGACATAGAACGTACCATGTTTTTTTTTTTGGAGAATTTAACGACTACTTATGACATTTTGTTGGCGGAGGTCGACTGGCCCTCACCTTTAGTCTTGGCTGCTTCGCAGGGGGAGGAGGTGATCTCCCCGCTTTCGCGCACACTGTGCCGAAGGAGCAGGCGCTGCAGTTTGCAGAATATTGGTCTAAGGCGCTTGCGCCGGCATTATACCTTACTCATTGTGGATGGGACAAATTTTCCCCTCGACATGAGATCCCTTTGGGGTCGATGCCACAGCCACAACCCCCATACCCCATACGGCGCGAGGCAAAAACCTCTGTAGCCGATATCCTTGAACAATTGGAATATCAAGGTGTAATTGAAACGTCTGTGTCTCCGATGAATAACCGGCTTTTTACTGTGACCAAGCCGGATGGTTCGTACCGTTTGATATTGGATTACCGCCACTTAAACTCACACTGTCGTACGTGTGCAGTGCAGAATACTAACAGTTCTGCTTTAGTGGATAGTCTAGTGTGTAACCACCATCTTGATGGGCGCGCGGCCCGGAGAGGCAGGGGCAGCAGCGGTGGTAGCAGGCCTTCGTCAGGGACCCAAATGGCACCGGAGGACACAGCACAGGCAGGCAAGTGCAGCGGTAATAGCGGAGGTGCCGGATAATGACTGTTGGCGGTGGGTTTAGGACGGATGACGGATGGGGGTCCGGAGCACACTTAAAGTGCGACCGCCATCTTGACGTCCTTGGCCACGCCCCCTCTCCAATCAATTTAAAATAAAAAGCATTAGGGTTGGACTGATCAAAATCAGTAAAATAGGAAAACTTTTTCAGGAATGTTTTGGGACTGCCTTCTACTGGTGCGGGACAATTTTCCCACTGTGTGAAATTAACCATGCTTCGGAATGAACTAGTCTTATGCAAAAAGTGATTGCCAAAATGTTGGTAACAGTACAAATCACCATAATTTGCGGACTCTAAATATAAATCTTCAGCATCGAAGGCTGCATAATATTTCAAATCAGTAAATAAGGCTTCAACCGCCTTAAAATCCCAATCATCAGAGCGAATATTTTGTTTAACCGCATCCCCCATAGAAACACGGAGTACATTGGGAACATTAATGACCTCTATGGGACCATGAATCTGGAACTTTACAGCATCTCATACAATCCCATCTAAAATGGGCCAAGCACTTATATTAACAAAAGTCTGGTCCCTCTTCATGATGTGCGAAGAGGAGTGGGGAGCCAAAGTTCCATCAATCACTCAAATTGACGTTCTTTCTTCAACATAGTGTCCAATGATAAAACCAAAAAAATATACTACAATCCCTATGGACATGAACAAAAAAATAGCAATCAGCACCAGCCAAATGTAAATCCAAGGTGGGATCAAAGAATGTTTTTTAAACCAGGTAACAAAAATTGAAACTTTTGAAGGGGTCCTTTTGAAGAGACCAGCTGTCCCTGCGTCCCCCCCCCTCTACGTTTGTCGCCGGGACTGCCAGCTGCGCCGCCCTATCCTGGAAGAACTGATCTAGGACCCTCTGCCTCGCGTCTCCCGGAAGCGCGGCCTGTTCATCCCCGTGGCCCACTGTCATCCTGCGCTGGGAGGCTGCGCACCCTCGTGCTACTCGCCCACCACTTGACCCCCCGCCTGTTCCTGACTTGAGGCCCCCCCTGGACCGCCGTCTGCTGCATCCGCCCTGGTAACGTCGCTGCCCTCCCTCAGGGGCGCAAGCGGCCATTGGACTGGTGAGGGAACTGCCCGGACTCCGCTCTGCCCTCCCGCGCCTGGACTGGGCCGAGCACCCTGGGGCATTGTGGCCGAGACGCCCGCCATGGTGTTCCTGACCCTGGACTGACTCCTTCCACCTGGAACACTGCTGATCCCCCTGCTCTCTCCCTCCTGGTCCTTGACCCTCTTCCCCCCATGCTGAGAGAGGTCACGGGGCCCGGTCGTGGGTCTCCGTCTCCGCCTGTGTCCCCTCGAGAACTGGCCTCCTAGGCCTACCGCGGGAACGTGCGGTGACAATCGTTGGACTGAGCGCTTGCGACCGGAGGAGCCATGGTTAGGGGGAAAAATACGCAGCCCTTGGTCCCCTCCTCCCAACTACGTATGGACCAATTCACCAGGATGAACCATGGCCCCGGTACCGGTCCTCCTCCTCCCTCGGGGGCGGAGGGAGGGGACTTATCGACAATCCTTCAAGCAATTAGTGCCTCCCAGACATCGGTGGAGACCAAGATCGGGGAAGTACGGGTCGATGTCGCCCTAATCCGGCAGGAAACGCCACGGCGCGCATCACGTATCTCCACGACGGAGGACGACCTGGCCACCCTCAAGACCCAAGTGGCCCACCTTCATACGCTAACGTCTGATCTCCATCATAGGGCGGAGGACGCGGAAAACCGGTCCCGACGGAACAACCTCCGCCTCAACGGATTTCCGGAGGGGGTGGAGAAGGGCCCGTGGCCGACTTCTTGGACAGCTGGTTCCGCTCCTCCCATCGTTCCTTGGGGCCCAAACCCCCCCCCCCCCCCGGGAGGCCCAGCCCGACCCTTCATCCTCCTCATCTTTAATTTCTGAGACCAGGACGCCATTCTAGCTGCGGCCAGAGACCTGGGCCCCCTGATATTCCAGAACTCCACGATCATGGTCTTCCCGGACTACTCGAGGGAAGTCCAGTCCCAAAGGAAATCCTACGATGAAGTCAAACAAAAGCTTAGGGTGATGGGTCTGCGGTACGGCCTCCTATTCCCTGCACGGCTCAAGGTCCTTTTCCAGGACAAATCCTTCTTCTTTGATACTCCTCAGGCCGCCTGGACATGGCTCACGGAGGAGCGCCCCCTTCTTCCGGAACGGATGCCCTCCTCCTCCCGAGGATCCGATGCCCGTTCCGCCCATGAGGAGCTCAAGCTGCGGCGGCACCGGACCGGGTCCCGAAGACGGGGCCGCCGACATCAGGATGCCTCTGGCTCGACTGGGGGGGCTGTGCGACGACCATCCCCTCCTCCCCCGGACCGTGGAACTCCCCTGGCGGCGGGGCCCTCCAATGCGACCACCACGGGCGAGCCCTTGACCTCGGGTGCGGGCCTGCGCAAATCTAGATCAGACTCGGACCTGTCCGGCAGCCCAGTGATCCGAGATTCTACGCAGGAGGTAGAAGCCTGAACCTCGATTTGTGATGTCTCACTGCCCATGGTCGCCCTGTGCGGCCAGAATGCCGGGGACGCTCTCCCAGGTCTTGCCAGACGCCCGGAGGGCGGACGGCCTGGTGGGGTCACATGCGAGATCTGAATAGTGTCTACTTCATGCTCTTATTCCCACCTGCTTTCCCCCTCAACACCCTTCTTCTTCCTTCCTTCTCACTTCTCTTCCGATGCCTCTATCCTTATCTACCCTCCGCCTATATATCCTGCGGTTTTTGGGTGACCATGCAGATAACTGTCAATGTACTAGGTTGGTTAACGGATCATCAATGTTTATGGCTGTTGTTATTCATCCGACTATACGGAGGGGGGTCCTCCCTTGTTTGTCACTGGACTATTGCCCATGCTCCCAACTAATCGTTTCAGTTTAGTTTCTTTGTTTTTGAGAGGTTGAATTTACGGGTGACAGATGCTTCCTGTTCTGAAGTGTAGGGTGGGGGGTCTTGGGGGGGATGGGAAGGGAGGCCGTTGTCTCCCCTGTGGTTAATGGTTCTAGCCGCCTACGGGCTGCTCTTCAGGTTGATATTGTGCAGCTGCTTCTCGGCTAACATGGTTGCCGCTCACGAGCGGCCGGCAGCAGCTCTTCCCATTATTGTTTTCAGGTGGACACACTCTGTACGACATGCACTTGCGACACACCAAGGCTCGGGTTACCCTGGGTCCCCTGTGGGCCGTTACAGGAACAGTCATTGGACTGCCGCCCCCCCTTCCTCCTGACTCACCGATGCCCCGGATGTTGGGTTCTGTAGATCTGCGCTGCGCACCCAGTTCTTTAGCCCCGGAGCGATGTGCTGGGTCCTACCCCCGCGGCACGCTCCCTTGCTGCCCCTGCGCTACCCCACTTCCCCGCCTTCCCCAATGGCGTACTCTCTGAATAGGCCCCTCCACTTTCTCTCCTGGAACGTCAATGGTCTCTTTGACCGCATCAAACGCACGGCGGTCCTCCGAGCGGCGCATCGCCACTCGGCGGACGTACTCCTTCTCCAGGAGACCCACCTCTTGGGCACCCACTGTCACTTCCTGGCTTGCTACGGGTTCACGACGGTCTGGCACTCTGGCTTCCAGCGCGGGTCCCGGGCGGCGATCCTGCATCGGAGGGGTCTCCCCTTCACCCTGACTAAAGCCTACACCGATCCGCAGGGGCAGTATGTTGTGGTCTCGTGTGTGATGGAAGGTTGCCCCTGAACATCCTAGATGTCTATGTCCCGCCTGCCCTCCTGGCCCCGACGCTGCGCTCCCTCACGCATATCCTCTCCGATTTTCCACCCGGCCTCACAATGGTTGACGGTGATTTCAACGCTGTAATGCAACCAGGACGAGACACATCAGGTCCCCCTTCAGCGTCCCGCTCCTTAACCGCGGCGTCCCTCTCGAGTTGGGCTCTGCGATGCCTGGCGGGTATGGAACCCCCGTAAGACACATTACACCCATTCTGGGCCTCCCACCACACCCACTCCCGCATAGACCTCCTCCTGCTCCCGGCCACGGACTGCCACTGGATCTCCGAAGTGACTATCTTGCCAAGAGGGTTGTCGGACCACTCCCCGGTCTCCCTTCGCATGGGCTCTACCCCGGGGGGTCCGCGTGCGGTATGGCGCCTCAATGCCTGGTTCTTACAGGATCGGGCCCTAGTGGAGGAACTGGGGCAGGAACTTGCCCATTATTTCACTACGAACGAGGGCTCCGTCTTGTCGCCGGGAACCCTATGGGAGGCCGGTAAGGCTGTGATCCGTGGAGTGGCGAGGGACTGGTCCATGCCAAGTGAGCGGATTGGCTGACCCGGCTGGCGGACTTGAAGTCCTGAGCAGCCCGACTCGAGGCTGAACTAGCTGCGAGCGGTCGAGGTTGATCCCACCCGACAGTTAGCATTGATCCGGGAAGAGATTCGCAAGGTCTCGCTCGACTCGGCCCAGCAGCTGTGGCGCTCGTCAGTAGCACGGACATATGGCTGGGGTGATAAAAATGGTAAACTCCTTCACAACCTGGTGTCCTACCCTAAGATCCACTGCGTCATTCCAAAGATCTGTGCGCTGGATGGCACCCTCCGGATGACTTCGGGGGCCATTGCGAGAACCTTCGCCGACTTTTATACTCGCCTTTACGCAGCGCGCCCTCCGGAGGCCCTTTTGACCGACCTCCTGGACGGAGCTGGGTAACGCTTATCCTCCCTGGGTCCAGAGGATGCAGAATCCTAGGAGCGACCCTTCTCGCAGGAGGAAGTCTTGGAGCCTATCCCTCTTTTGAACCGGGCCAAAACGCTGGGTTCGGACGGATTCCCTCAGGAGTTCTACGCGGCCTTTAGAGATACTCTGGCCCCCCAGCTGCTGCATCTCTTCCACCATGTGATAGAAAAGGGCGCCTTCCCCCCCGAGCCGGACTTGGCCACGATCGTGGTCATTCCTAAGACCCACCCGCCCTCAGTGGACTGTGCGGACTTCCGCCCTATCTCACTCATCAATACCGAAATCAAGCTCTTCGCTACAATACTGGCCCAGAGACTTAAGCCCTTCCTACAGGACCTGGTCCCCCCGGACCAGTGTGGTTTCATGCCGGCCAGAGGTATCCATGACTGTATCCGCCGTCTTCATCTGGCCTTGGCCCATCGTTCCCGGCTGTCTCCCTATCTTGCCCTCCTCTTTCTTGATTTCGAGAAAGCTTTTGATACGGTGGGCTAGGAGTATCTGCGGGAAATGGGTTTCGGCCCACGGTTCTGCAGTTATATTGGGGTTGCCTATGCGAATCCCAGGGCCAGAGTACTGGTCAACGGATCGCTTTTACAGGCATTCCTGATTTGTAGAGGGACGCTCCAGGGGTGTTCCCTATCGCCACTCCTATTCGCGCTAGCGATAGAGCCCTTGGCGACGCTCAGCCGGCATGATCGCCTCATCCAGGGGTGGGCCTGGAATGAGAGTCACGTAGATAAGATCGCCCTCCACGCCGACGATGTGCTCCTGTACTTGGCAGACCCGGCGAACTCGGGCCCCAGATGTCTGCACCTCCTCCGGGACTTTGAGCATGTCTCCGGCCTTCGACTTAATGCGGCCAAGTCCACCCTGGTCCCATTGCACCCCTCCCGGGAATGTTTCGACTGGCAGTCGTCTATCCCGATTCGTCACAACTCTGTCAAATATCTGGGGATATGGGTGACTCTCCTGCTGGAGTTGGAATGGGTACTGAACATCGCGCCCCTGGTGGCCCGCATGAAATCGGACTTGAAGAAATGGCACTCCCTTCCCCTTAATCCCCTCGGAAGGAGCGCGCTGTTCAAAATAATAATTCTTCCCCGTTTCCTTTATACCCTACAAAACACCTCTATTCCACTCCCCCGTGTCTGGTTTCGGGAGCTGGATGGAGCCCTATCGCGGTTCCTCTGGGGCGGCAGGCGACCGCGGATTTCCCTTGTACACAGCCGCATCCCATCCTATGATGGAGGCCTAGGGGTGACTCATCTCTACCTCTACTATCTCACCACCAAACTGATAGTTATCCACGACTGGTATGCGGGCGGCTGGTCCGACCCGGCATATCGGGTGGAATTGGCAGAGACGGACTTTCCTCAGATCCAGGCCCTCCTCTACAGCCCGCTGGATTCCGCAAGCCTTGGCCCCCATTGTCAGACGAAGTCTTCCTCGGAATCTAATGCGATGATATAAGGGCCCACCTCTCGATACCTCCAATTCTGATTGTAATTATTACACAGAATATTGAAGTGATCAAGCGGGGGGAAAAGGGGAGTTGGGAAGGGAACAGCTGGGAGGGAGATCTGAAAAGGAAAAAGTTAGACACACACTAATACCTATTTACTTATATTTCAGTAAATTTTCCTTAATGCAAGCAGCAATCTAAGCATGGTGTGGTATTCAAAAACCTTGGAGTCCTTTAAAAGCAATAAGTGGCTGGCACAGAACTCTGAAATATCAAAGGACAGTTTATTACATGAAGTGAGGCTGCGTCGCCCAAAGGCCATGGCAAATGAATGAGGCAGTCTGAGGAAGTCAGAAGGCAGGCGCCTTATATACATTTTCAGACTTACACAGTAAGCATACATGAAAAGGGGGCAGTCTTGGTTCCTGTGAGCACACAAGGAATACCAAATAAGGACATATGGAACCAAGTGGGAGGAGCTAACAGTTTCAGAACGTAGTGAACACATTCCTATGTAAAACTTAATCAGTAACAGATGCAGACTCTACCAGGCATTTCTGAGCATGCGTGGAAGTGGAGGAGGCTAAATATATCTTGTTACTAGGCAGACTTCAGGCGCAGCTAAACGGAAGGTAGGACAATACAGATAGTGAGCACATGGCAGCACTTGGTAGCCAAGATGGCCTCCAGAAACTAAAATGGCTTCTAAAAAGCGGATAAGATAACTTCTAAATGCAAAATGGCTTCTGCTAACGCTAACCCATTTATGCTAATTTACAACAGACGGCCGTTTTAGCGTTTGCTGAAGACATTCGTATTATTCAGTAGGAACATGGAAAACAGGTGCTCATTAATTTGAACATAATTTCGTCAATTTTCTAATTCATTGCTAGATAACCATTTCCATTCTAAAGATTTCAGCAAGGGGATGACCAGGAATACTAAAGAACGGGATATTAGGTCATAAGCATACATACAAACAGTAGGAGGAAATAATGACCACTATTACAGAGAAAATTAGCATTTTCACAACCCTAAGCAATAGCAAATCCTAAAATCTTTCAGTAAACACTATATACTCATGTAAAATGGTGGCAATGCAATCCTTCAATGCTCTCAAATGGGATAAGAACACTTTTCCACAGAGAATGAACTTCTATTCTACCTGTGCTAAAAAGAATACTACTCTAAAGTACTGCAGGCAAAACAATAAAAATTAATTCCACCACACCCAGAATCTCAACATTTCAGGAATCACTTCTATAACCACGACTTATGCCCAGAGTCCAATTCCAAGTCTCTCTGGCAGACTTTTATTGCTCATCGAATCTCTTCATCCATCGCTGCAAGGGCCTCATCATTTCAGGCCTTCCATAGAAATGTATCTCAGCATCCGTTGGAGTGCCCTTTTTGGCAAACACTCATAGTTCAGTCAAAAGTCTCAAGTTCACAAGGGCAGTGCACCAGTGTCTCTCATCTGCGGCAGACACTACGGCAGACACTACAAATGGCGTGCTCTTCGTGATCAAGGGCACAAAGCATCTCGTGCAGATCCAAGCACTGTCAAGAAAACTCCTTTAGCAAATCAGCAGCACTTTCAAACTCCAACACTCCTTGTTCGGTGTCAGAGGACGCTCAAGCTGCTCGTTCATGGGCACTATAAGATAGTGCCTCTCGCCAACCTCGAATTCTCCATTTCATTTCTTTTTCGTTGGAGCAAAGGTGAGAAAGAGAACGGTGTGGCCAACTTAGACCAAGGCTCAGGCCAAGACGCAGACCAAAGGACTCAAGGGGTTCAGGCCAAAACTTAGGCCAAGGGCTCAAGGGGCTGTACACTGTCAGAGGTTGCCAGTACATAACAGGTACCTTTTTGCTCTTTTTTTTTCCAATTCAAATTCTGTTGCAAAACCAAAGGGACTCCTTTTCTTCTGTCGTGGAACGCTGGGCAGTAGAGTGAACAAAGAACTAGGGTATACCATTGATGGCGTGCAGATTCCTCACTGGGTGCTGGGACTATAAACCAAAACTTCCTGCTTTTATCTATGGCTGTCAAGGATAGGAATTCGAATTCATCTTTGTCATTCGTTCTGCAGGTGTCACTCTCCCTTTGACTCTGGAGAATCCTGCAGAACCTATCAATGTAGAAGATATGACACAATTGTTAGTTTCCTTCAATTGTTGTACAAAAACAATTCGATATTTAACAAGGGGATTGCAATCAGTTACCCTACAATCTTCAAGAGAGTGGTCATACGCCATGAGACTATCATAATCTAAAATACACTATCATTCTCATAGAAGGCAAAACAATGACTCTAGCCTCTTCAATTGTGCTTCCATATGAGAGCATGTCTTCTATCATCTAAGGGTAGACAATTACATAAACATTTTATCTGAGTGGAAGTCCTTACATATAGGGGCATCATCTAATGGGTAAACATTTTCCTAAATGAGAAAATGTAAGTGTTCCTAAATCCCTCACCTAAAACATTTCAAAAACGAAATCACATAAGAGATGGTCAGGGGCATTCAGACAATGGCTAATTTATTAAAAATGTGAAAACAGAGAAAAAACAAGAGTACAAACTCCTAATGTTTCCATTATTAGAACACATGTGGTCCATCAAACATTAAAACAGCAGCTAAAAGAACTGAGAACCTAATTAGAATGGGCATTACATTTTTCCCACATTCAAGAATGAACATACAGTGTCTCCTATTGAGATGAGAAAGCTTTCCTTATTATATTATTAAATCAGTTAACCAGTCTATCACTAAGCTGACAGTCAGACTGGAAAGCATAAAAAATATAGGCCTAAAGAAAAAGTCTAAAGAGAAAGAAACAGTCTGGTCAGGTCATACTAAGGGGAATTATGCATAATGTTGTTGTTCCTATTACATCTCTGCAGTCTGGACACAATGCAACATCTGGGGAGAAGCGCTACACCATACACAGTAATCTCAGTTAATGGTCCAGTTCCTCCTTCAAGGGAAAAAATGAAAAATGTAGAAAAAATGAAAAAGTTAGGTCACCTTTTAACAAGAGCCACGAATCTATAATTGCATCTTTAGGGTCCAATCAAGGATATGTATATAAATCTAGGCCTGCCTGTTCCTTAAGGGAGAAGGGCAGTATCTGTATTGTGGCTTCCTGTATATCTCTTTTATTTTACTTCAATACTATTATGGTCAAATTTTAACATCCACTGGTGAGGCGAATGTATTTTTATGATCACAGTATGCAAATATCATATCTGTGAAATTTAGTATAAACGCAGATATTAACCACGTGGTGTAGAGCGACACATACCGTCATACATGTCTCTTCACAACACAGGCAAATTTGTAATAATATCAAAAAGCAGCTAATAAAACAAAACAACATCATGATTAAGCCATCAAATATACATGCAGTATAATAAGCGCAAAAAGCATAAACAAAGCACAATGGCATTTGTAATCAAGCAGAAAAACACATGCATTCATGCAACTGAAAACCTGAAATCCAGACCTGCTTAATTTGTCAAAAACGAAATCAAAATCAAATTGTACCAAACTTACGATTTTTAATTTACTCACACCCCGCTTTTACCAGGTGATCACCAGTTGCTGGCTATCAAACTGGTCAATAAACTTACAGTGTCACTTGTGATAAACAAGGGTGAGCAAGAACCATTCAGAAGGGAAAAATGCAAAATCATGAAAAAAACACACAAACATTTCATTTCAAAGAAGTCATAATTAAACCCATCTCTTTTCAACATACTACTAACACAGCGCATAACAGAGTAAATCTCAACTGTTAACCAATCATCCTGATTGTAAAACATGCTAACCCACTTTCATATTAACTGTAAAACTTTTTCACAGACACACTGCATCCCTTGCACCAGCCTTTCCATGTGGCCCCTCCAGACCCCCTGCCCTCAAAGCCCTGAGAGCCTGCGGCCCCTCATGACCCTGATAGCCTGCGCCCCTTCACAGCCCTGGGAGCCTGCGAGCCCCTCATGGTCCCCCCTCTCCCCAAAGCCCCTGAGGGCCTGCTTTTTTCCTTTCTTTAGGGCTGGTCAAGAATGCACTTCTCAAAAACAAAAACCCTCATGTAACCCATCTAATGTGCAAGCTTGAAATTCTGCTAATCAAAGAAGCTTTTCACCAAGCAGTCATTGCTCCATCTGTTCACTTACTTACTCCTAAACCCCCTTCTCACTGACCTTAAGGTCAAATTCTGCCAGGCGTACCGTGCGGTCCTCTCATGCCCTAGATCCTATTTCGTCCCTTAAACCGACAAAGTCAGAAACTCTTCCCCACTCATTCTAAGCTACAAGATCAACCCTATTGAAAAACACATGTTATATAAATGACTTCTTTTAGGGATAAAATTCATTTAGTAAAACATTTACTGTGAACAATTTGTAGAACATGACAACAGAGCATACCAGCATTATATTAAATATTTGCTACCATCCTATACAGTGGTACCCAGTTATCAACTCTAAAAAGATAAAAGACAGAATAGGCCCTGCCGAAATTTGAGTTTTTAATCCTGATATTAAACATAACCCTCTGCACCAGGCACAATAGGTCACTGAGCTATGAAGAACAACCTCGACTAATAACAACCCACAGTTTGTAATATACACAAATATGCATTTTACTGAAAGCCAAAAAACACTGCAATGCTATGGTAAATGACTAGAATGCTTGTTAAAAGTCAATTTTAACTAGATTTCGACTTTTGACTGTGGGGTACATAAAAATGAAAATCCTACACTTGCATTACATATTAATCAACCCCAGAATGTGCTTTACAAATTACAAAGAGTAAACATGAAGTATCTCGCATGTAATGGCTTACAAAAATGAGCTTTCAGCCTGCGCCAAGTAAACCCTTAACATGCAAATGTCCTATTTAAGCTGTCACACATTACTTTAATCAAATTTTAATTTTAGGAGGTCATAGTATGAGTATTAAGCTTTATGAATATCCAAAAACGATTTTGAAAAACACATATTTTTTTTCAAATAATTTTTCCATGTTTAAGAATTTATTCATTTCTTTATTATTTTTTTTCCTCAAACCCAATCTGAATTGCTAAAACCACATTTAAAACCCAAACTGCATCTTTTTGCCTATCAATTTAGATGCAGTCATGTAGGAGCCTATGCGCAGAAGCCTTACTGAAAACATGGCAGATTTTCGCGCCAAAATTTAAAAGAGGACATTGAGCAACATCACCAGAGATAAACCCCCTTTTCATTTTACTGTGTTTAAAAAAAAAAAGAGAACAACCCTCAATTGAAATGCCTTCCTGTGATATAAAATAATGCAACTTACTTTTGTAACCCTTTAAAACTCTTATTCTGAGTTCCTAAATTCAGCCCGTGTTAAAACTACCAGTTAGTCTCTGGCCTGAATAAACATTCCAGTGTCTTTTATTGCCTTTCAAAAACAACACATGCTGTTCTCAAGGCAGGAAATGGCCTGCACGAAGCTGACCCTAGAGCTTTCAGGAAACAGACATTTTTTAGAAAAGTGTGTGCCACAAAATACATTTAAACATAGCAAAAATTCACATTTAGCTGAAACTTTAACATTTTACATGTATGAAAATGCATGTAGGCAAAGGAGGGCTTCAAATTCGTTTTTCCCTATAGAACACACAATTTAATTTTGAGGCCTTTTCATGTTCCTAGTGAATGTAAATTTTAACTTTATCTAATTTAAGCATTTCAACAGTTTGCAAATATGTGCCTTTGTTTAGTCTATAATTTAAAAAGCAACATATAGCGATTTTTTTTGCAGGTAACATGGCAAATTACTGCATTCTTATTTAATTTTCACCTAATATCAATTAATGCAACATTTTCCTTAACAGACTGAAAACATCAAGAAATCCACATTCACGCATTGAGCTCATTTCACACAGAAACAGAAATATTTCAAACATACAGGACACACAATACAGCGCTTAAGGCATGTGTTTCATAAATTCGCGCCAACGCTATTCACAAGCAGAAATTACACTAACAGGAACAAAAACCCTACATTTAAACGCACATTGAACCCACAGATCAACACATAGGACTGAAACAAAAAACAAGCCACAAACAGATCTTAAACCAACCCAATTGTAAATGCTAGTTGTACGTCATATTTACAAGGAATGTTTGGCAATGATGTTTCAATTCACAAGTTTTAACTGGCAGAGCACCAAAGAATCGCTCTGCATTCCCCATTCATAAAAGTGCACAGAACAAAGGATCCTTACATGTATTATGGCCATATTTTAGTTGCCTGAGGATACAATATCACCAAGGAAGAAATATGTTTTCACACCTAAACCTATTTAGGTATCCCTTCTAAGGGAAGCCGGCTCATTTACTTCACATCACATTATGGTACCGTTCACAAAAGCAACACATTTTAACATGTGAGCTTAACCAAGGACAACAGGCATGCCAAAAAAAGTGCAGGGTATACACTACTATCAAAGGTGGAGGAAATATCCTCGCATTACCTGCCTATATGAGTTGCAACACATACATATCAAATCAAATCACATCAAATCATATTCATATCATATTCTTCGAAGATCACACACAATTCAAAGTAGACAAGTCTATCTCAAACTCAAATATGCCACAGTAAGCGTTACAAAGGCATTCAAAACGTAGAACAGGCGCCGCAAAATTACTTTTACCAAACATAAGCTGTCCAAATTCTAACTGCCAAGTCTCATCTAACAGTCTATCTTTTTATGTTACATTTTAATACTCACGCCAAAAGTGTTCTCAGTCAGGGGGGTGACATCCTTGGGAGGACCAGAGGTCAGGAAGGTCAGAAAACACACCGAGCTGCAGACACAAGAAATCAGCAGAAGCGCGCCGTGCACAGCATACCTCCTTGCAGAAACCAGTCCCATGCTGCTCAGCAGTTTTCTGCCTCCTGGCAAGTTGATCACTCCTCCAGATTGTCACCTCTCTGATGAGTCCCTTTGTGGTCGCCAATTGTGGTATTCAAAGCTAACCCATTTATGCTAATTTACAACAATGGAGTTTTCATGTAAAACTAGATTCACTTCACAAAATTCTGTGGAATAATATCGCAATTAAACCTCTTGCAATTTGACCTTTTATACTAATTATTCTTCAAATGCTTGATATTTCTTTGCACATAAAACATCTGTACTTTTCTAATAAAACTCTGTCAGAAAAAATAGCACGATTTACATTATCTTCTGTAAATTGTTCACTGTTAGATAGTATCAAAACCTTTAAACTTGTTCACATAGCACGAAACTGTGTATTGCAAAACACTCTAATATTGTCTTGTTATAGCTTCATAATCAAGTTACATGTAGAAAACATAAGCAAGAGATTTATCTTGTTTCTGTGCTAAAACAATAACTTTCTATTCGAAATATTATGTTGGGTTTACTTCATACCAAAAACATTGAAGATTTCTAATTCCTTAAATAACATGATATAAAAAACTGAAACAGCGTTTAAATCTTTCTTGCTCTTTAGATTCTGTAAATACAAAAAATAAAAACCTTTTTGTGCATTAAATTGCCTTCATACCTAAAGAGTACGACCTACTCTTAATTATAGGTTCATCTGCAAACTCTGGACCCCAAAGGAAGAAATTCCTCGAAGAAATCCGGTCCAAAACCGCCTTCTTAAGACTGCCGGAGAAGTTACCAACTCAAGAAGCTCCTCCGGAAAGGTCTGCTCCAGCGCGGCACACACGAATCTGCATCAAAGGGTTAAACAGCATACCAAAACACAGAGCCTGCCTGGAATCAACCTCCTTCTCAGAAATCTCCAGAATAGTGAGCACAGATCCTTGGGTGTGGTCACGTACATCAACGTAACCACACCCACGTAATTTCCCCTGCTTGCGGCGTTGAAATGCGACAGCATGCCAAATGGCACGCATCTCGCGTACCCTGCCAAACCTCACTCATCTCGCGTACCCTGCCAAACCTCACTCATCTCGCGGACCATAGGGAATCAATGGAATTTTTAGGGCAAAATACATTTCCAAAGTTTAGCCTGCCCTAGCCCTATAACAAAGCAACCACCAATGTCCAGCAGGGGAAGACCCATGAGTCTTTCCACATAAACGTTTGGGACATGGCCGAAGGCCAAATGGGGCGGGCCCTAGACCGCAAGCGCCCCTGGGCCTGACAGTATTCCCCCCTCCCTGGAGCGGTCTAGGGCCCGGCTTCGAGGGATGAAGGAGGTGGAAACGTTGCACCAAGCGAGAGACATGAATGTTCTCTGCCGGTTCCCAAGAATCGTTCTCAGCTCCGTAACCTTTCCAGGAGACAAGATACCACAATCTGCTTCTCCTTAGTTTAGAATCCAGTATGTCCTTTACCTCGTATTCCCAGTTACCCTGAACCAAAACTGGCGCTGGCCTAGTTGCAACATTTTGTCTAGCTGGTTTCAAAAGGGATGTATGGAACACTGGATGGATTCTCAAAGTTTTTGGAAGTAACAATTTGTACGTTACTGGATTGACTTGACGAATTACTGAATATGGTCCAATAAACTTAGAATGAAACATACTTTTTCTTTTGAAGGTTAAGTTCTTGGTAGACAACCAAACTTTATCCCCAGCAACATATCTTGGACCAGGTCTATGATGTTTATCATACTGCTGTTTGTACTTTTCCTTACTTTGTAGTAAACGTTGGTGAGTTTGTTGGTGAACAGTTTGCATATGTTGTATAACATCCTGTACTGCAGGTGTATCACTTACATGTTTGGGCAATACTAAAGGAATTGTGTTTGGTAAATAGCCATAGAGAGCGTCAAATGGAGATGACCAAGTTGAAGAATGCGGTGATGTGTTATAAGCCATTTCTGCAATCCAAAGCAAATCATATCAAGATCTCTTGGAGTCTTCTACGTAAAATCTTAAGTATTGCTTTAATGTCTGATTTAATCTTTCAGTTTGACCATCAGTTTGGGGATGGTAACTAGTAGACATATTAGATGTGATTTGTAGACTTTGACACCATTGCTGCCAGAATTTAGATGAAAACTGAGACCCTCGATCAGACAGTAACACTGAAGGCAAACCATTTAATCGCACAATGTTTGTTAGTAGTATTTGCGCTAATTGTCCTGCTGTTGGCAATTTTTTACAAGCAATGAAATGGGCATATTTTGTTAAACTGTCCACTACTACCAAAATTACTGAATGAAGATTCACTAGTGGTAAATTCATGATGAAATCTAAAGAAACATGTTCCCATGGTTTGATTGGTGTTGGTAAGACTTGTAACAAATCTTTTGGTTTGCTATGATCAGTTTTAAATCTAGCGCATGTTTCACAGTTTTGAGCCATCAAAGAAACATCTTTTTTGAGAGTTGGCCACCAAAACAAGTTTTGAATCTTTTCTACAGTCTTTTTTGGACCTGGATGTCCTGCCATAGGATGGGAATGTAGCCAATTAAAGACCGTCTCATGTAATTCCTTGGTTGGAAGGTAGACTTGTTTTCCATGAAATGGTATTCCTTCTTTGATTGTTTGGTTTTTCTTCTTGTTATTCCATTTCTCCCATTGTGATGGAGGAAAATTCTCATATATACTGTCTAAGAACTGATCAGCATTCAACAAACAGATCACTTTGTCAGGTTCTATTATTGATTGTGGAGTTCCTTCACACTTATGTAATGTTGAGTCTTTCCTGGATAAAGCATCCGCCTTTTTGTTGTCTTGTCCAGGTCGATAGGTTACTATGAAATCATATTCTGCAAAGAACATCATCCATCTCATTTGTCGTGGAGTTAACATTCTGGCTGAACTCATGAATTGTAAGTTTCTGTGATCTGTATACACTGTTACTGTGAATTTTGCTCCCATAATATAATGTCTCCATTCCTTGAATGCTTCAAGTATTGCAAGCAACTCTTTCTCTGCAATTATGTAATTCTGTTCAGCTGCATTCAATTTACGAGACATATAAGCGACAGGATGCATTTGACAAGTTTTGTGATGTCTCTGAGATAAAATGGCTGCAATTGCAACATCTGAGGCATCCGCTTTGATTATAAAAGGTTCATTCACATCAGGATGCATCAAAATTGGGGCTTCAGTAAAAGCTTTTTCAAACTTTGGAATGCTTCATTTGCTTCTGTAGTCCATTCGAACTTCACCTTTTTTCGTAACAGACGAGTTATGGGAGCTATGACTGCTGAAAAGTGATCGATAAATCGTCGATAGAAGTTTGCGAAGGTCAAAAAACATTGCACATCTCGAACAGATTTTGGGATTGGCCATTCTGCTACTGCCTTTATTTTTCTATCAGTCATTTTCATGCCCGTTGGTGTGAGCAGTACTCCAAGAAATTCGACCTCAAAGACATGAAAATCTCATTTGGATAACTTGCAATACAGATTGTGTGATTGTAATGCCTTTAAAACTTGTTTGACATGACCTTCGTGCTTTTCTTCTGAATCGGAATAAATTAAGATATCATCTATATAGACAATAACAAATAAATCTAGAAATTCCCGTAGAACATCATTGAGGAAAAACTGGAAGGCTGCTGGCGCATTACAAAGACCAAACGGCATTACCAAATATTCGAACAGTCCATATCTAGTTGTAAATGCAGTTTTCCATTCGTCTCCTTGTCTGATTCTCACCAGATGGTATGCTCCTCTTAGATCAAGCTTGGTGTAAATTACTGCTGTTTTTACTTGATCTAAAAGAACTGGGATTAATGGTAAGGGATATTTGTTTTTGATGGTGATTTTATTCAAAGCCCTATAGTCAATGCACGTTCTTAATTCACCATTTGCTTTTGGAATAAAAAACAAAGGGGAGGCGGCTGGTGACTTTGAAGGACGAATGAACCCATTTTCAAGATATTGATCCAAGTATTCTCTCAAGTGTTGATTTTCTGTTTCAGAGAGTGCATAAATCCTACAGTTCGGTACACATGAACCCGGCATGAGATCGATTTGGCAATCATAGCTGCAATGAGGAGGAAGGATTGCTGCTTTCTCTTCACTGAATACCTCCTGAAACATTTTGTAACATTTTGGGTAGAATTGTCTCTTTTTCTTCTGCAGTAGCAATTTGACTGATTGTTTTTGTGAGAGTTCCCATACAAGATGATTGACAAAAATCAGATTGGAATACAAGTTCTCTCTTTTGCCAGTCAATAATTGGATTATGTAGACAGAGCCATGGCATTCCTAAAATAAAGCCGTATTGAGGTGCTTGGATTACATCGAATTGAACCTCCTCTCTATGATATCTCTTTTTTGAGTCTTCACAACACATTATTACCTTTGAGGTTTGCATGGTGACTGGACCTCCGGACAAAACTTTTCCATCTACGGCTTGGACTATTTCAGGAGTGTCTTTTTTCTCACAGATGATGCTCAATCGCTGGGTGGTTTTTAAATCGACAAAGTTTCCTGTGGCCCCAGAGTCAATTAAAACTTCCATTTGCCAGATTTTGTGAATCAGTTGTATTTGAACTGCTAATCGAAAATGTGCTTTGTAATTACTTACACAAGAGTTTATTGAAGGGTAAGCAATGGTTCCCAAGATATCCCCTTCTACCAATCCTGGGCATGTTAGTTTCCCGACTCAAAGTCTTTTGTTTCCAAAACTGACACTTTACCTGTGGTTGGAGTTTTATGCTTAGGTTTCAACATACAATCTTTCACAAAGTGTCCTTTGCGTCCACAATAGAGACACTGTCCATTTTTGCGTCTATTCTCTTTCTCGTCTTTTGACAATGGTTGTCTAAGAGTTCCAATTTCCATTGGTTCAGAGCTAGATTCAGAATGTGTGAACTGAGTTCTGGGTTTAGTTTCACTTTTCCAATTAGGTTTCTCTCCTCTTTTTTTATCACCCCTTCATTCTGATAGTCTGTGATCCAATCTCAAAGTTAGATTAATTAAATCTGAACAAGTTGTTGGTTGTGGGTCAATTTGAGCTAACACATCTTTCAGATCGTCCTTCAACCCTTGATAGAAAAGTGCTGCTCTTTTTTCTTCAGGCCAAGAGGTTTCTGCGACCAATCTATTAAAATGTGACAAGTAGGCAATGAGATCTCGATTTCCTTGTCTTAATTGTAACAGTTCTCGATCTGCAGACAAAGTTACTGTTCGTCTGTCGAATACTTTCTCAAATTCTTCTACAAAGCGCCGCCAGTTATACAATAGAGCGCTATCTTGACGTACTAGCGGAACGGCCCAATTTGCAGCATCTCCAGACAGATAAGAAATTAGAAAAGCTATTCTGGATTGAGGGGTGGGAAATGCAGCAGGTCTACAAGAGAAATGCAATTCTATTTGTGTTAAAAATATTTGAACCTTAGAAGGGTCTCCTGAAAAACGTTCTGGCGCAGCCAGAGGAATTTGTGGTGGAACAGTTACTGATATATTTGTGGAAGCTCTAGTGTCTTGCGCCTCCTCAGGAAGGGGAGTGTTCAAAATCTGAATATTTATCTACTTTATCAGACAACAATGCTGTAGCAGCCATAGTTTAATTTAAATCTGCCTGCATTTTAACTATTGCCGCAAGTAAATCATCCATGGTGGCCATTATGTCAACACAGTCAGATCGGGAGGAAAATAATTCGTGGGCTCACTATTCTGTCAGACGAAGTCTTCCTCGGAATCTGATGCGATGATATAAGGTCCCACCTCTCGATACCTCCAATTCTGATTGTAATTATTACTAAGGGTGGGCGGGCGGCTACGCTCCGTGCACGGAGTGTGCGTAGTGCCGGCTTCTATGCATTTTGCGTAGCAGGCATAGAATCCGGCACTACGCACGCTCCGCAGACGGAGCGTAGCTGGCCGCCACCCGCCTCCCTCCCGCCCTCCCTAAATACTTTAAATTAAAAGTGTAAAATAATTAAAAGGCACTTACCTTGCCCGCCTCTGCCCGCCGCGTCCCCGGGGCTCGCTATCTTCATTCTGCCGTCTTGTGTACTAATGCGCATGCGCGGGCGGCCGCGCATGCGCATTTCTCACAAAAAAATGCGCATGCGCGGCCGCCCGCGCATGCGCATTAGTAAACAAGACGGCAGCAATGAAGATAGCGAGCCACGGCGACGCGGCGGGCAGCGGCGGGCAGCGGCGGGCAGCGGCGGGCAAGGTAAGTGCCTTTTAATTATTTTACACTTTTAATTTAAAGTATTTAGGGAGGGCGGGAGGGAGGCCTGCGGTGCGTAGTGGGGCTACGCGAAGTGTGGAGGTGGGCGTAGTTTCTCGCCCACTTCACGTAGCTCCGCGAAGCCCCACTACGCCCACTACGCCCATGGTTAATTATTACACAGAATATTGAAGTGATCAAGCGGGGGGAAAAGGGGAGTTGGGAAGGGAACAGCTGGGAGGGAGATCTGAAAAGGAAAAAGTTAGACACACACTAATACCTATTTACTTATATTTCAGTAAATTTTCCTTAATGCAAGCAGCAATCTAAGCATGGAGTTTTCATGTAAAACTAGATTCACTTCACAAAATTCTGTGGAATAATATCGCAATTAAACCTCTTGCAATTTGCACTTTTATACTAATTATTCTCCAAATGCTTGATATTACTTTGCACATAAAACATCTGTACTTTTCTAATAAAACTCTCTCAGAAAAAATAGCACGATTTACATTATCTTCTGTAAATTGTTCACTGTTAGATAGTATCAAAACCTTTAAACTTGTTCACATAGCACGAAACTGTGTATTGCAAAACACTCTAATATTGTCTTGTTATAGCTTCATAATCAAGTTACATGTAGAAAACATAAGCAAGAGATTAATCTTGTTTCTGTGCTAAAACAATAACTTTCTATTCGAAATATTATGTTGGGTTTACTTCATACCAAAAACATTGAAGATTTCTAATTCCTTCAATAACATGATATAAAAAACTGAAACAGCGTTTAAATCTTTCTTGCTCTTTAGATTCTGTAAATACAAAAAATAAAAACCTTTTTGTGCATTCAATTGCCTTCATACCTAAAGAGTACGACCTACTCTTAATTATAGGTTCATCTGCAAACTCTGGAC
Organism: Lissotriton vulgaris; assembly: GCF_964263255.1. Classification (NCBI taxonomy): domain Eukaryota; kingdom Metazoa; phylum Chordata; class Amphibia; order Caudata; family Salamandridae; genus Lissotriton; species Lissotriton vulgaris. Next base: position 238,497,965 of record NC_141691.1, read on the forward strand.
CCCAAAGGAAGAAATTCCTCGAAGAAATCCGGTCCAAAACCACCTTCTCAAAGACTGCCGGAGAAGTTACCAACTCAAGAAGCTCCTCCGGAAAGGTCTGCTCCAGCGCGGCACACACGAATCTGCATCAAAGGGTTAAACAGCATACCAAAACACAGAGCCTGCCTGGAATCAACCTCCTTCTCAGAAATCTCCAGAATAGTGAGCACAGATCCTTGGGTGTGGTCACGTACATCAACGTAACCACACCCGCGTCATTTCCCCTGCTTGCTGCGCTGAAATGCGACAGCATGCCAAATGGCACGCATCTCGCGTACCCTGCCAAACCTCACTCATCTCGCGTACCCTGCCAAACCTCACTCATCTCGCGGACCATAGGGAATCAATGGAATTTTTAGGGCAAAATACATTTCCAAAGTTTAGCCTGCCCTAGCCCTATAACAAAGCAACCACCAATGTCCAGGAGGGGAAGACCCATAAGTCTTTCCACATAAACGTTTGGGACATGGCTGAAGGCCAAATGGGGCGGGCCCTAGACCGCAAGCGCCCCTGGGCCTGACACCCATTACCAAAGCGGTCTTGCTGGCCTGGCGTACTTTCCTATGCCACATGGGATGGGGCCGCACACTTACCCGCCAGACGCCACTCTGGCACGGGAACTGGCTCCGAGAGGTATCGTCCCTGGACGGGTTCCGACGTTGGGATCTCATTGGGGTGTCGGTGCTAGGAGAGGTATGGGTGGGGTACCATATTCGAGCCTTTGCCGACCTACAGCAGCATCACGCCCTTCCCCACGGCCAATACTTCCGCTACCTCCAGCTGTGTCACGCCCCCCACGCGCTCCTCCCCGCACCGACTACCCTCCCAGAATTTAGCCCATTGGAGGCCCAGGTAATGATGGGAGACCTGGGAAGGGGGGGAGTGTCCCGAATCTACCGCACCCTACTCAATAATAGCCCCGCGTCCCTTGACCACTTGCGTGCCCGGTGGGAGGGATGGGTGGGACCCCTGGAAGAGACCGACTGGAGAGACGCCTTGATGGCTCCACGTACCCTGACCACGTCCTCCAAGTTGCGGCTGGTACAGATATATTACTTGCACACGTCCTACCTCACCCCGGAGAGGCTCTTTCGAGCCCACTTGAGAGCCTCCCCAGATTGCCCTAGATGCGGCAGCTCCCCAGCCGATTTCTTTCGCATGGTGTGGCCATGCCCGGGACTGAGGAGGTTTTGGAGGGGAGTGGAGAGGGAGTTAACACAAGCCCTGGGCTGGGAGGTCCCCCATTACCCAATTCGGAAGCTCCTGGGGATATTTGATGGCCTAGATGGCAATAGATTGGACAAGCGCCTGATGGGGAAGGCGGTGGCCGTGGCTAAGCGGGACATCGCACGTCACTGGCTGTGAGACTCAGCTCCCACGGTGAAGGGCTGGAGGAGAGGGGTGGACTGGTGCAGGGCCCAGGAGGAGGCCCTATGCGAATCCCGGGGTTTACCGGAACAATTCTCCAAAATTTGGGGGAAGTGGTTCAATTTGCTGCCACCGTGAACATTGATATTTGCTTTGTTTTTTGCTCAATCCAAATGTATGTGACGTCGGACTGGATTAATTTCTACCCTTTTATAAATGCTGCTGATTCTCTCCAACTGTACCTATTAGTTGATGAGCTGCAGCCAATGAATTTTCTTTGTTGTTTTGAAAATGTCAATAAAGTTGATTATCAGAAAAAATTGATTGGAGAGTAATTTTCCAAGGTTAGACTTACCCACACCAAATTACTTTATTCAAAGTCCTTTATTGACCAGTTAGCTGTTGGGGGCTATGAATTGTGGAGAGATACTATTGATCTTAAATCTGTTTGGGGTTCTAAAAGTTGGCAAGTACTAGGCACTGAGGCTTTGCATCGTGCTTGTCTCATCCCGAACCATATGTTGTTTCTGAATTATACTATTTCGCAAACAACATGCTTTGGATTGGCTACGTCTAAAAAATTGAATGTTCCTTCCTTTCCAGATTTGAGCGAATTCCCCCATTGGAATAATTTTACCATACACCCCTAAGTGAGATTCAGCACTGTTTAGTAATTCCTCTTTTAATGTTTCTAGACTCACCATTCAGTCACCACCTATTCTGTAGGCAAATTGTGCCAGAGTTGGCTCAGACATTCCTCCTTAGCGTCTGTTAAGTCACATTTGTCCAAGATCTCTTATACTGTTGATTTAAATGATTTTGTAAAAGGCCCTGCGGGTGGCAGATCGAAAAGATGGATATATGCTGCTTACAATGAAGTTTGGAAACTTTCTCAAATTGAAGCTGCTTCTAGGCTTAGGGCTATAGATCAAGCTAATTTAGAAAAAGTGCTTAAAGTTGTAGACAATAGCAATAACACCCTTTCTTCCCGAATTTACACTTTAGATAATAGTGTGTCATCTGTGGTTGATACTGTACAAGAAGATGTTGCAGGGTTATATCATGGGCAAAATCAATTGCGTTCTGTAATGCATTTTGCCAGGACTTTGCAGACACTTAAGAATGGTCACGTTGCTTGGGATTACATGAACACGACCTTGTTATTTCTGCCTTTTAATTAGACTTTAAAACAGCAATTTATGTCAATGAAAGATGCCACGTTTTCCCTGTTGCATATTGAAAAATTAGAACCATTGCCTTTTTCTGTAGCAGAGGCAAATTCGGCTGTGTGGCTTATCCACGGGTTAATAACCTTACCCTTCTCTCTTTTCAAGTTCGAGAGTTGCATTAAACACTATGCTATAGGCAGATTTGAGCCCCTGGGTGGAGCATATCTTCATGAAATTTGGAACCTCCCATTCACTTACAGGTGTTTGAGGGATGGTATAGAGGTATTTTTAAATGGCGAGGGTTGCATCACTACATCAGACCATTAATTAACATGCAGAAATCTTCAATTGCACAGCTCTGGTAATGTCCTTGCACTCAATTTGGCGTATGTGTTGAAAGGCACCCCAGGGGGCGTGGCTAGGCACGCATTGGCAGCGGATCCACTTGGGTAGAGCTCCGATCCGAGCTCCCCTTCCCTAGGCCGGTAATCTGCCACATTTATCTGCAGCCGGCTGAAATTGCAGTCGGAGCACTGGGGCAACATCCCCCACCCTCCAGCTGACTTTGGTGCTGAAAGACCGACCACGGCCGATCCGACACCCTCTGAAGACTGTCTGCCGCATCGCGTGCCGCCTGTCTAGCGGGCGCGACCACGGAAGGCCGGGGCCTCTGTTCAGTCATCAGGCCCGAAAACGCAGCCTACACAGCGAGACGTCGGCAACTCCTGACATCCCACGCCTGTTCCTGAGCAGCTGCACCTATGCCCCCGAGGCCCTAACCAGGGCGGAATTACACCGGCGCTGACACCCCTCACACCTGCTGCCACACGGGACACGAGGAGGGCCCGAGATGGGGAGCCATACAGGATGCCATAGCTGAAGAAGACGCGGGCCCCCTGCGGAGCGCGCCGCTGGACTGCCGACTAGGCTGGAACCTCATGACGGTGAGAACGGCCAACAGCGATGCCCACATGGTGACTGCAACGGGGCGCGCTCCACAGTGCACCATCCACTAAGTCCCGCAAGCGACGCACCCCGACGGGGCACCCTGCCCTTCCGCCCACCCTGATGCTGAGGGGACACGCCTTGCTGCTGCACGCCCTGGCCGGGGATCACCACACTCAGACAGGGCAACGGGAGAGACCACGAGGGAACAGTGGATCTACCGGGGAGTTGGCCCTGGAAGCAGGACCGGTGCCAGGAGACATCGGAGACCCCTTGGGAACCGGAAAACGCGGTGGACTACACATCCCTGAGAAGCGGGGTCCCCAATTAAGACTGGACCACACCGACACCCTGATAATCTACCTCTCCTGCTGCCGGGCGCCTGGAAGGGTCTCGAAGTGCGGGCTCTTGCCGAAGGCCTGAGGAGGGCCGCACCCAGGCAGGACGCATTTCCACAGGGAGCGTAGCCCAGCGCCATTGGATAGGAAAAAGCCCCGCATTGGCAAGGGATAACCACGTCGCTCAGTCCCGCAGCAACAACTACATAAGACGAACACTCGAGGGTTGCACTCTGCTGCCCTTTTGAGACGTTGAGGTGAGCTGTATTTGACTCTACCCCTCCCCCCGCTTCCCTCAGGCCCACTGGAGGACCTCTGTGCCCCGCGAAACTACGGGCTCTGTGTTGAGAGCCACACTTGAAGGGGGGAGAGACCACGACTGCTGGGTACGACGTGGCGCCAAGCTGTCAAGAGCCACAACTGACGGACTAGCCGCATACATACCCCGTGGCCACGCTAATTGGTTGCCCCAAACTGGTGAAACACACCTGGACGACTGCAGGCGGCACCAGACACCTTGAGCCACGGCGACCAACACTGCTAACGGTTGAAGAAAAACCACGACGGCCATAATAAAAGCTCTGCCTGCCACAGGCAACCTCCGGACCCGCCACACCCTTGGACCTACAACACCGGCACCAGGCATAGAAACGATTCACACTGCTGGAGACTCTCGCGAACACCGCAGACCCCCTGGACCACCACTGTGCCCATGTCTGGGGGTGTGAAGACACGCACTGGCACTGGAGGTGCACAACCAAAAGGGAAAATAGATAAACAGCTGAAACCAATGGATACCGACCACGGGCGATGAAACTGGACACTGTGCTTGCTGCCATGGAGCGGCTGGAAGAATCGGTCCAGCTGACCCGTACCTCCCTGGAAACCAAAATAGACAGCGTCGCAATCGACCTCACTCATCTACGAGCCGACATAAGAAACTGGCAGACCGCACTACGTCTCTGGAAGGAGCGGTGACAGATCTTGAGCCCCGAGTCAGACAAGCAGATAAGCATATAAAAGACCTCCTGAACAGAGTTGAATTTTTAGAAGATCGAGCTGAGGATGCGGAAGGACGGGCACGAAGAAACAACATCAGACTTGTCGGTGTGCCGGAAAGATGGGAGGGGAGAGACCCTACGCAACACGTGGAAGACTGGCTGAGGGCCCTGTTGCCAGAGGGCGCATTGTCACCACCCTTCGTGGTGGAACGTGTGCATCGGGTGCTGACGAGACCCCACCTACGGGCTCCAGCCCTCGACAGCACCTCCTCCGGATCCTGAATTACCGCGACCGCGACTCAATCTTGCGTGAAACCAGGAAGCTCGGAGACATTCAGATCGACAACACCAAAATAATGTTCTTCCCCGACGGTTCAGGTGCAAAGACAGAGACACTCTTTTCTTGCTGTAAAGCAGAGACTGCGCCACGTGGGCCTCAAATACTCCCTCCTCTTTCCTGCCAAGTTAAGAGTGGTGGCACAGGACAAAACACACTTTTTCACCAGCCCAGAGAAAGTGGAGGCCTGGTTAGACAGTGGCGTGGACACAGCGCTCAGACGGGCACAAGGATCTACCACATCGACACGCACATGTGGATCGCGGCGGTGCCGCAGACACAAATCGCCAGCGGCCCAACAGTCGCAAGAGGCGGTGGACCATGCCCCACCTGAGGAACTGGTTCGTCTGGAGCAGCAGGATGCTCTCTGCCGAGTCACAGAAATAAGCCGCTCCTCGGTGTTGAGCCCAGTCCAGAACACCAGCCCCCGAGCCTTTCAGAGCGATGATGAAGCTAACTATGGACTGCCAGACTCCCAGATTGTCATGGACCAACCAGACGTGACACCCCAGACTGCGGATCTGATCTGTTGAGAGACATAGTCGGATCCCAACGGGACACGCCCTGGCAGCAATAGCTTGATCTTGAAGCCAACGCAGATCTTGGTGGGGCTGTGGCTCTGCGATGCCTGGAGAGGAGCCTTAAAATGGGTCATTGAGATAGAGGAGTGGTGGGAGGAGAATGTGGGGATTACATAGAGTAACAAAATGTCTGCGATAAAAATCTGCACATGGAACATTAGAGGCATGCATACACCATCGCGCAGGTACCAAATTTACTCCTATCTCAAGCGCCACCAGGTTCATATTGTGCTCCTACAGGAGACACATCTGAACAAGGCGGACGCGCGAACGCTATATCGTAGGTGGCGCGGGCACCTCTATGCCACAGAGTTCTCCTCCTACGCCCGCGGGGCACTGTTATGAGTGAGACCTGGGACTCCACTGGCAGTAACACACTCCCACACCGACCCAGATGGTAGATTCGTGATTGTCCATGGCCGACTAGATGGGCAACCTGTGATTTTGGCCTCCCTGTACTCCCCCAACACAAACCAAGGGGGCTTTTTTACACAACTTTCAGCGAAATTGGCGCCCTGGCATGGAATCCCTTGGATACTGGGGGGTGATTATAATTGCGTATTAGACGCGACACTGGATCGCTCCTCCCCACCTCAACGCGGTACACCGGCACACGGGGCCATGAAAGCATTCGTCAGCTGGGCAACACAATGGGACTTACATGATGTCTGGCGCACACGCAATCCTGCATCCAGGGTGTATTCCTATTACTCAGGAGCGCACACCTTACATGTACGGCTGGATAGATACATGATATCCACAGAGCTCCTGCCACTTGTTATAGACACACACTACATGGGCCGCACCCATTCAGATCATAACCTGCACATACTGGACATAGAATGGGAACGCCCGCACCCGCCCATCCATACCTGGAGGTTACAACCAGCCTTGCTCCTGGGTGCCCCGTTCCGGGACTCCCTCATTGCGCAAACGACACAATACTTTGGGGATGACTCCGGCACGGTGTCCTCTCCCCTGGTCGAGTGGGATGCCTTCAAAGTCGTGATCAGGGGACATTGCTTGGGCACGCAGGGACATATACAAAAACAGCTTGAGGGGGAATTGAAAAAAGTAGAGTCTGAACTGCTCCAACGAGAGCAGGAAGCGGCAGATGGCGCTGATGAACCGCTACTAGAGGCCCGCGGGGCACATGCGCGGTTGCTAGAGAGGCTCTGTCACATCAACTATGCGGCTCACTCGGCGTGCACGCATCATCTCAGTGACAAACCCGGGAAATTGTTGGCCTGGCTCATTAAGCAGGAAGATCGCACAGCGCCGGTGTCTGCAATATGCACCGACGGGGGTGAGGTGGTATACTCACAAACCAAAATACACTTGGCCTTCACAGACCACTACCGGGCTTTGTATCGCTCCCAGCTACGAGTCCCTACTGCGGACATCACGGATTATCTTTCAGGCATTCAGCTACCGCGGCTCACCGCCGCACAACAGGGAGACCTTGGGGCACCGCTTACGCCTGAGGAGCTGTGCACTGCCATATTTGACTTGTCAAATGGCAAGTCCCCTGGCCCGGACGGGCTACCTGCCGAATTTTACAAAGCCTGCCCTGATATACTGATTCCTGAGTTGCTAAAAATGTACGCGGCCGCCGCCGAAGACTCCTCTCTCCCCCTCACTCTGAACGAAGCCAACCTAATCTCCATCCTAAAGCCTGGCAGAGATGGCACGTGTGTGGGCTCTTAGCGGCCACTGGCCCTATTAAACACTGATTACAAAATACTTGCTTCCACCCTGGCTCAGCGACTGGCCCCTCTGGTCTAGACTCTCGTGCACCATGACCAAAATGGTTTTGTGCCCACGCGCAGCACATCGCATAATATTCGCAGGCTGTTCAGAGTACAGGAATATGCCACCCGACAATGGCCGAGATCGGGATGCCTCGTACTTGACCTTGAGAAGGCCTTTGACTCTGTAGAGTGGCCCAATCTCAAGATAATGATGGAGAAATATGAACTAGGGGATGATTACACTGACATGGTCAGTTTACTATACCAGAAACCCACTGTACGTGTGCGCATGGGCAGGTTGCTATCAGACACAACTCGGTGCGAAGGGGAACCAGGCAGGGCTGCCCCCTGTCTCCGCTACTTTTTTCTATGGCAATGGAACAGCTTGCAGCACTGCTGAGGATATGGGGAGAGGAGTGGGGGATCCCACTGGCGGACGGCTTACACGCAGTCTCGCTTTACGCGGATGATCTGCTTTTATACGCCAATGACCTTCATTGTCTACCACAATCCCTATCGGACATATTCCGAACCTTCGAAGCCATGTCGGGACTGAAAGTTAACTGGGCTAAATCGGGAGCATACCCCTTTGGCCCGGATATGCAGGAGTGTGATATCCGTATCAACGGCGGGAGACTCGCCTGGTACCCAACCACGTTTAGTTATCTTGGGATACACATTTATAGGTCTCAATCTGACATACTGGAGGGAAACCTGATGCGAGCCATCTCCTCGTTACGTGTGCAGATAACCTTTTGGAAAACCCTTCCCCTGAATGTGCCCAGCCGTTTTGCGCTGACGAAAATGTTAGTCCTGCCAAGGCTATTATACTATTATGCCAATATCCCGACATATGTTCCCGTCCGAGTGTTTCGTGACCTAGAAGCCTTGCTCCGAAACCTTATCTGGAACACTGGCAGGCCGCGTGTAGCACTGACGAAAATGTACATACCTACTGAGGCTGGGGGCTTCGCGGTGCCCCACCTAGAACTATATTAACTAGCAGCGCAGCTACAGTGGGTGTCGGGCCGGCTGAGCGGAAAGAACTTGGGCGATACTGCCACAGACGCCACCACCTGGACTCACACACAAATCTGCACATTGTTTCACCCCCTGACCAGGGTTCCCTGTCCGTCGCAACTACACTTTGCGGTGGCCCACAGGTGCTTCCTACGCAGCCGAAAACTGACTCGAGAGGGAAGGCTTTATGCCCCAGCGCTTCCCCTTAGAAATGTCAGCAAAATTTACAAACAATGAATATTTAAAATGTTAATCAGATTATGAACAAATGTATTGTTTCAATCACTATGGTCATCATTACTTGCACAAATCTGCAAACCCTAGAAATAGTTATACTTATAATCAATGGGAACATTGTCCAACGCACCACCAAAGGGTAGCTCAAAAACATTTTATGAAAAATTTCCATACTTCTTAGGTTCAATACCACAAAAGATAAAAGATTTAAACAAACCGTCCATACCTGTACCTACAGCTGATAGTAAATACACTTCAGAGGGAGGGGTCGACTTAACATCGATTTTACTTAAAAACAGAACTGATCCTGATTGGAAAAAATGGTTACTCTGGCCTATAGACACGAATAACTGTCAAAATAGATTCCTGAACAAGACACAAGGGTTTACAGTAACAAGGCCAGACCCAAGATATGTCCAGAGACAACATCCAGGGATAGTAACAACATACAGTGTAGGAAAACTGTGCCTTCAGTGGCTACAAAAATCTACACTCACAGAGGTTAAACAACACTTATCTTTACTTAAAGATGCTTCCTACAAGGTCCTGCAAAGCGATGTCATAAATGTTTCATATACGCCGGTATCTATGCTGCTTATAATGAGGCATGGAAAGTCCCGCAAATGGAAACTGCAGAACGAATACGAGAAATTGATCATATTAATTTAGAGAAAGCTCTCTCTGTAGTTGACAATGGGTTAACAACTCTGTCATCCAGAATTTATTCTTTGGACAGCATTGTATCCTCTGCCATAGACATAATCGAACATGACTTGCTCATGTTACAACATGGGCAGTCTCAATTGCGTTCTGTAATGCTGCTAGGCTGGACGTTACAAAATCTCCGTTCAGGCTATGTCCCTTGGCGTCTAATCAACACCACGTCATTGTGTACTGGATTTAACCTTAAAGATAAACAAATCTCTTTGGCACAGAGGGGAGCAGACTATACTGTGCTGAGCATAGAAAAACTGGAAAGATTACCATTAACAGAAACCAGCCATAGAATGGATAATACATGGCACCATTACGTTGCCAGTGACAATTTTCCAGTTTTAGTATTGCTTGAAAACACATACCAGCAGGCCTGTATGAAAGGTTGGGTAAAGAATACATTAAGTCAACCTGGAATTTACCATACACACACAGATGTTGGAGTGGGGGAAAATAAGTATTTCTTAGTGATACACAATGTAACAGCGCACTAAGTGGTACACTTTTATGTCAGGGTATTAATTTACACGGAGCCTGTGATAGTTTTTTGACCAACTTATCCTGCCACCTGCAAGGTTCTCCGGCAGCAGTGATAGATCCAATATTTAGGCAGCTTTCCAATGGGAGCTACATAATGTTGAATGATCACAGCTGTTTAGGAATGATGCCAGGAATTGCCTATCTCGTAGGTGTGTCAGCCAGGGTCACTTGTTGTATGCAAGTATTGTTTCCTAAAGCAAAGACAGATGGGGAGTCGCCGTTATGGCCTTCACTGAGCATCTCTTCTATTCGAATTGATTCTTTAAGCAGAATGAAAGCCATTCTTTTACAAAAAACTGTTCCACTGACCTTGTCTAAAGAGACGTATGATCTGCAGGTTGCATGGACTTTAGCAGAGATACATGTCTTATTATCAACAAACTGCCCCAGACATTTCGCAGAAATGTTAGGTCGTATCTTAAACATGTCTGATACCAGTGGTATTGTACATGTATTTAAGGCGATTTTTTCGGGACTGTTAACAGTCCTCTGTATATTTTCAAACTTTGTGCACTCAGTGTTTGGCGGACTGCCTCTCATTTTGGGACTCACAGCAGGAATTTTATTTTAGCTACTTCTGCTTCAATATGGCAAGCCAATACACCAACAACGCCCAGATTACCATTGAGAACACTCTCCTGGCAATAAAGTGTTGTGAGCGCATAATCCAAATTTTGGGCTTTGGCTCATTTAAGAGGTCTGAATACCACATGGTTTCATTCATTCAGACCAATCTGGCAAGATTGCATCTTACCTGTTCTATGATGCCTGCTATGTGGAGAAGAATGTGTGCTAGACATCTGTCTAACACTTCCATCAGCACTGCCAACAGATGTTGACGATTTGCTTGGTTCGGTAACGGCTCATGCATTGTGTTGTCCCCAACGGCTACGAATCCTGAGGACGCGTTTCATGGAGGTCTCACCAGCACAACCAGCTGACGGTTAGATACGTGGACCAACAGGCACACAGGTACCATCTACTGCGAACATTGCTAATGCGACTGACGCTGACGGCGATGCTTCTCATCTGTGTACAATTGATCTGCTTGACGAGGTAGTCCAACTTTCACCTACAGTAGTAGACGAATTCTTTTTAAACTTAGAAGACTTGATGTTTATGTCAGGATTGCACTCCGCAGGATCCGTATGCAGCAACAATACTCCACCTCCGGACCCTCCGAACACCCTGAAGTATACTCACAGGGTGTTCAGACGATACGGCGAGGGAAAACCCCCAAAAGGGGAAAAAACCCAAAAGAATAAAGGGAAGAAGGAAAGGGGCAGCAGGGAAAAAGAAGCTGTAAGACAAATAGGCAATGGTTAATACAATTCTTAACCCTACACTCAGTAATTTCTCACTAGACAAACACCTCCTTAATTCACCTGTATAAACACATGTGCATACACCACACTGCTGTTCCTCTGCCTTCTTTTTATCCTGCATGAACATAAGAACAAGTGTAAGAACACAGTGGACATGTACACTATCTGCCTAAAGTAGTAGTACTCAATAGTAACATACCCTATGACCAGTAACTGGAAAGCTCTGAAGAAATAGGCAATCCAAGGCATATAAGAGTACAAAAAACTAAATGCAGCAAGCCAGTGTTTGGAGATTACAAAAATAGTTCCCAACAAAAGAGATGAACAGAATCCTCTTTGCTATAATAGCGCAAATGTCTCCTTTTTGATGGCAAGACAAAAGGTAAACCTAACACGGCATGGCGTAGTTCCTTCACTACTGCCATCCGCTTTGGTAAGGAAGTCCAATAACCGAAAGTGATTCACAACATCACGATTTCATGCCGGCAGTGCGGAGGTCCTCATCCCCCCCTGCACTCCGTCACTTGTATTCCCAAGTCTGATAATCCCTTCACTTGGAACACCTAAGAGAAGCCTTCCCCCCGAAAGCAATACCAAGGGATTTAGGTGCACAGTTCTCTGACAGCTACTCGCAGCCGCGAGGAACCAGAACAGCGTCAAAAGAAAGAAAACGAGCCAAAAGTATTTTCAGAACATACGCGCTAGCCAGCGCGATCACAATACCGTGCAGAAGTCAGTTCCTCGGCGGAGGAAGAGCACGGATTCAGATGCAGGAACACCGAGGCACCGTGGAGCAGCAGCTCTCGCTAACAACAGGAATCACGAGCCCCGAACACCTGGCTCCGCCCTCTGATATCCTGCTGCACCACCGGGAATGATGGGAAATGTAGTTTTTTCCCTAAAGCTACTGGGAACTGTAGTTTAGGCAGGCGCACGCTGTCCTAAACCCTGACAGTTTACTCCTCATAGCGAGAATGACTTTTGAAATTAGCACACAGCGTTCTGATGAACTCTGAATTTGACCTTCACTTTTCAAAACAAAACTTCTAACTTTAGAACTCTATTTTTCTTGGATTTAACTTTTTCCAAATGGAATTTTTTTGGGGGGTAGAAGGTAATCTGCTTAAAGTAGAACTATTCTTAGAGAACAAGAATTCTTTGAACACTACCAAGAGACAATATTTGACCTCGTTCACAACCAAAACAGTTTTTATATTCTCTCATGGAATGGTCTCGACCTTTCTTCTGTATTTCAGAGCCATTTCATAAATTGTTATCTAATGACTCATTCTGATGAACATTTTTCCAATATCACACTACATGCTTTGAATGTAAATATTGCTCTTCTAAATGCGTACATCACAAATGCTTATTTTCGTGTGCAACCATTTCGAATGCATTTTTTGTATTTTGGGAGGGATTGTAAACACATCATGCTTTAGATATGTTTTTAATGCTAGGAATTTAGAAATATCGAACATAATAAAGTGGAGTGGGTGTTGTATAGCGTTTTACGACCCTAGTGTAATTTTCCCGATTCATGCCCTTATATAGGTATAATTCACACTACCATTATATAGGCATAGAAATCATACCCATATTTAGACATAGCCCATGCAGTCCAAATACAGGCATGGCTACTTCCACTAGTTCCAAAAAGCCACAACGATTTCTTGGAAAACTCGGCTTCAGCAGTCAGGGACATCCTCTTTCTGGAATATTGATTTGTCCTGGAAATCATGGCATTTTCAAAGAACTACCATTCCCTTGGGGTTCTTTGGTGACGTTATTATGTCCAACTTTACATCAAACCAGGCACCTTCAAGGTATAAACATGCCCACACTTGCCCTAGCAAAGAGACAGTGGTTTGGAGCAGTTCGACTATCTATTTGCCCGACGCAGCTCGGAACAGCAAGTGCCGAAGGAAGCCGACCCTCCAGCTGACGCACTGACAGAGAGGCTGTCTTTCTCTCGCTGAGAATCCAGCTCCAGTGTATCCAAGCTCCCCTTGCGGGGTGTTGGGAAATTGAGTTCCGAAGACAGAGATACCAGACCTCCTTCATTCTAAACCATGGTACGGAGCTGATTAGACCCTAAGAGAAATCTTGAATAGATTCTTGGCAAAAAAACGAAACCTATGCACTTACTTCTTCCCTCGTACTAGACTTAGGTTAGGTACATCGGGGTAAGCGTATTTTAGAAATACCAGCTGAGTAAGTTTAGTCTTTGTTATTTGTGTATGCATCTTATGGCTTAGAAACCATACCATGCTTTTACAGTGTTATTTTATAATACTCTTCTTGCTGTACACATTATACTTTACAGCCAGTATTACGATTGTAGCAGTTCACTTCTTCATCATGAGAGAGAAGACTGTTCAATAAATACTTTTATTGAAAACGCCCGTCTCTCTATTTCTCTGTACCTCTGGTGAAAGGAAGCATGCACGCTTGACTGAGTGAAATATCTATCTATTGTTTCCATGACTCTGAAGATCAGTTTTATTCTTGGGGAAACAAAGTTGTCATGTTTATGCAGTTGTCAAAAAACTAATCCCTTCTTGTTTATTCGAGAAAGTTTCTAGTGACCTCTGAGCTAGCTGGCACTCACAATTAAGTCTAATATATTCGATAGAGACCTAGTCGACCTAAGTCCTATGTCAAATCTATAGGATATATTATTCCAATGCGCAGAGCCTATTGGAAATATAGGAACTACACTGCAGCAGCACATTAGCCTGGGCGCTGAAACATCTACTGTTCTTCAATGTGAGGAAACGTAAGCACCAAACTCCAAGCTCTGTTTTTAATATCAAATCAGGGACTTCGATGGTCATATTACTGAAAATACAAGATTTGAAAAAAATATTATTGTCTATGGTTGCTTGTGGAAGACAATTTCTATGGACTGGAATCTAGATAATGCTATAGTTATTCTGGTAATTTACTGACCTCTGTTGGTCGTTTTCTATCAAGAAAGTTGAATAGAGGCAATTGCCAGAAAAATGTAAAAAATAAAGTCCCTCCGCAGACAGTAATTCTGGTATTTTACTGACCTCTGCTGGTCGTTTTCTATCAAGACAGTTACACAGAGGCCGTTGAACAGATAAAAAGTCTCTAAGCGGAAGCAGACACGTCCTAGGGCTGATCTCCAGAGCCCAGAAAGTACATACACCTACAAGTCAGCCTTTGAGTAAACTACTACGGCAAATTATATTTCGGAGTGTGAGCTTTCTTCTGTGTTCTGACTTCAGCACAATACCAGAGAGGGGGTTACAGGGGTGACAACAACAAAGGCAGAGGCCCGGAAGGGCGTGCTCTTAAGTTACTATGAGGAACGTGATTGGCGCTGGACCTGGTGCAAAGTGCAATGTGGGGCTTCTGTCCCTGTAGTATTCCTGTAAATCAAAAAGCAAGGTTTAAAATCAGACATGACAACATCGTATGCATGCTATTAATAAATAAATAAACTCGCTGGACATGTGAAGAAGAAGAGTTAATGAAGACAACAGTATAGGACTGGCAGGAAACAATGAATCAGAAATAATCATCTTTTAAATGAACTGCCAGTTCTTCATCGTGGTTTAAGCCCCCGGGGACCTTGGTTTGAAAATTAATGATATATCTGGATTCAGTTTGTCTCATCCTGAGCACTCTGTTCCCACCCCTAGGCTTCCTGTTAATTTGTTCCAGGATAAAAAATCTCATGAGTGCAGGATTGGAAAAATGATGATCACTAAAGTGCCTCACCCCTGGGTATTTCACATCTTTGTGGATAATGGCACGATAATGCTCTAGGATACGTTTCTTGGCATGGGCGGTGGTACTGCCGATATACCATAGTCCGCAGGGGCAGACTATAACATAAACCACGAACATGGTACTGAAAGTAAGAAATTGGGTGATCTCTTTGGTAATGCCATTGTATTCTACCTTTTTGACCAGGATGCTGGTTTTACAGGCCTTGCAGTGGCCACACGGAAATATCCTTTCAAGCCCAAATTTTGACTGTTAGAATACTCCGTGATGTCACTGCATACACACAGGTCCCTTATATTTCTACTTTTCCTGTAGTTAATGCTGGGTCTATCAGGGATAAGATTCCCTATTACTCCATCACTTTTCAGGATATTCCAGTTTCTGGCTACAATTTTCTGGATCTCTTTTGACTCCTTGTTGTAAGTTAAAATGAGTCGGGTGATGTTATCTTCTGGACTGCTGTCCTCGCGGGCACTGTTGTTAAGAAAGTCAACGCGGTTGACCGCATCAGCCTTGGCTTTGGCTTTTTTCAACACCCATGCCAGATAGTCACGGTGTTTGAAACGGTCCAGCATTTCCCTGGCAATCTGCTGGTAACTGTCATCCGTATTACAGTTCCTCCTTGCCCTCAGAAGTTCCCCGAAAGGAATACTCCACTTGAGTGGTTCCGGGTGGCTGCTGAGGGCATGGAGTATACTGTTGCCAGCAGTCTCCTTCCTGAAAAGAGATGTGTGTATCTTATTATCTATAATGTCAATTCTGACATCTAGATACTCGGCATGAATTTTACTGATGGTACTGGTCAATTTGATGTTTCTGTCATTGATATTGAGAAGATCGATTACAAGGGAGGCTTTTTCCTCCGATCCTCTCCATACCAAGAAGAGATCATCAATATATCTCCACCAGGTGGCGATATTGCTCACCTGGTCCTTCAGTGATGGGTCCGCGAAGATCTTCTGCTCCCAATACCCCATAAAGAGGTTAGTAAAACTTGGCGCAAAACACTAACCCATCGCTGTTACAGTCTCCTGTTTGTAGATCTTACCATCAAAGAGGAAAAAATTGTTTAAGAGATAAAATTCCATCATTTCCAGGAGCATTTTGCTGTGCTCTCTGAAGCGAAGTGGCCGATTGTTCAAGAAATGTTCACAGGATTCCAGGCCCTGTCGATGGTCAATGATGGTATAAAGGGCCTGGACATCCATGGTAATGAGAACATAGTCATCATCCCATGTGAGATTCTGGAGTTTGGCCAGAAAATCTTTGGTGTCCTTGATATAGCTACCTAGGCCTTGGACCCAGTCCCGTAGATAATGATCTACGTACTTGGATACGTGTTCCGCAACACTACCCCTCGAGGAGACGATGGGTCTTCCAGGGGGATTCTCCTTGCACTTATGTATTTTGGGTAAGAGGTACAGGACTGGGAGGGTAGGGTTGTTGTTCTTCAAAAACCTGTACTCCTCCCACTCCAGTATGCCTTTCTCCCTCCAAATCTCTAGTTTATCCCACAGAACAACTATACTGTTGTTATAAGTCAAAAGTACTGATGGTGTAAAAATTGCCATCAGACAGTTGTCTCAGGGCTTCTGTTACATATTGTTCTCTATCCAAAATGACACTATTACCTCCCTTGTCGGCAGGACGCATGACAATGGTATCGTCCTCTGTAAGAGATTTCAGTGCTTTTCTCTGGGTCATGGAAAAATTGTCATGCCCATACCTGTGCTTCTTGTTTTTGGCCCTGTAGGCGCTAAGTTGCTTACTGACACATTCATGAAACGTATCAATGGCGTCATGCGCCATGATCGGGATAAATGTGGACTTGGGCTTGAAGCCAGAGGCTGTGCTGCTGTCAGTAATAATTATTTATCAAAACAACAAGTGGTCCTGAGCATACGAGAATGAGGAAAAAATAATATATATAGATCACAATGGAATTCTATATAGTTCAGGATTCCTTGACCAGCCGGCCAAGGAATATTTATTGGTTCAATAAGTTTATGATCTCAAAAATACAACAAATAACCCAAGGAGTAAGGGTTAAATTGGGGCACAGTCCTGTGCCATACAGGGAGAGGGAAGGTAAGAGGGTAAAGGTAAGTGAGGAAAGTTATCAGGCAAACAGAGTGAGCTTGCAGGTCACTGATATTAGATATACATTAGCAGTGTATCCTGGAGTCATTCATACAAACAATAGTATCATGGAAGTACATGTATGAATTACTCTAAGGTCGACGTTTCGATCCCCAGCTCAAGTATCACAGGATCATCATCAGGACAAGAAAAATATTTTTGCCTGAACACAGTTATTTAAAACACCTGTTTTTGAGAAGAAGTGAAAAGGGAAGAAAAACAAAGATATATACACAGTCAGTATTTGTATAGTCAGAGCTCACATTGTAACAACAGACTTTGCTTTCGGAAACGCAGTGGTAGGTGTTGCCATGAGGCGTGAGTATTCCGTGCAAGACCTCTGAAATTCATGCAATTTGCAATTCATTAATTTCTGTGAATGGTCATCCGTATTGACGTGGAGTGTTGGTGAAGGGTACTCATTGGACTTGTGAGTGAAGGTGATTTGGGGACTATAAGTAAGCCGTGAAGAGGTGAGGCTTGTGTTGGTGGAAAATTCCGGTTTTTTAGGGGGCAAATTGTGAGGGCTCATGGCGCTTGTTAGCCGGGGGAACCTACCAAGTTGGTGGCTTGAGGTGGGATTAGCTTCAATTGGGAAGGTCCTTTTTGGGTCGCCCACGCGATTCCTTCTGTTGACAATAAATGGTATTAATTCCGGTGTTAGAACTCAGGGGCGAAGGGGAACTTATTCTTAGATGAGCCTGGGTACCTTAGTGGGTGAACCGTTCTTCGAGATGCGGTTGGGTTGGGATTCTGAATAGGCGCCGGTATAGGTTTAAGGGTAAAGCCCAATCTGAAATAAACATTTTAATATTACTGAGTGCACGCTGTTGCGTGAAGGTACGTTTTAGGTGTGGCCATGGTGGGGAGCTGAAGGGATTACCTTCTGGGTTGTTAGGTAGAGTGACACCAAAATCACGGGTCTTGAAATTATTCAGTTAGGGGCATCTGATCCTATGCGTTTATTTGCTATGAGGTAAATAAGAAAAACAGGAATTCCATTAGTTATGGTGTTCTAATGACTTCATGGGGTATCGAGTAATGTGGTGACACAGTTACCATGGTGTGGTGAGAAGTATCATTGTTTAGCAGAAGTCCGTTTCAGTTACTGGAAATACAGTCTATTATATCTAGTTGGAGCACGATGCGCTGGCCAACCTCTGTGAGGAAAAAGGGAAAGAGAACAATTAACTCGGGGGGAGGTGAGGAGTTCTCTTTCCCTTTTTCCTCACAGAGGTTGGCCAGCGCATCGTGCTCCAACTGGATATAATAGACTGTATTTCCAGTAACTGAAACGGACTTCTGCTAAACAATGATACTTCTCACCACACCATGGTAACTGTGTCACCACATTACTCGATACCCCATGAAGTCATTAGAACACCATAACTAATGGAATTCCTGTTTTTCTTATTTACCTCATAGCAAATAAACGCATAGGATCAGATGCCCCTAACTGAATAATTTCAAGACCCGTGATTTCGGTGTCACTCTACCTAACAACCCAGAAGGTAAATCCCTTCAGCTCCCCACCATGGCCACACCTAAAACGTACCTTCACGCAACAGTGTGCACTCAGTAATATTAAAATGTTTATTTCAGATTGGGCTTTACCCTTAAACCTATACCGGTGCCTATTCAGAATCCCAACCCAACCGCATCTCGAAGAACGGTTCACCCACTAAGGTACCCAGGCTCATCTAAGAATAAGTTCCCCTTCGCCCCTGAGTTCTAACACCGGTATTAATACCATTTATTGTCAACAGAAGGAATCGCGTGGGCGACCCAAAAAGGACCTTCCCAATTGAAGCTAATCCCACCTCTAGCCACCAACTTGGTAGGTTCCCCCGGCTAACAAGCGCCATGAGCCCTCACAATTCGCCCCCTAAAAAACCGGAATTTTCCACCAACACAAGCCTCACCTCTTCACGGCTTACTTATAGTCCCCAAATCACCTTCACTCACAAGTCCAATGAGTACCCTTCACCAACACTCCACGTCAATACGGATGACCATTCACAGAAATTAATGAATTGCAAATTGCATGAATTTCAGAGGTCTTGCACGGAATACTCACTCCTCATGGCAACACCTACCACTGCGTTTCCGAAAGCAAAGTCTGTTGTTACAATGTGAGCTCTGACTATACAAATAATGACTGTGTATATATCTTTGTTTTTCTTCCCTTTTCACTTCTTCTCAAAAACAGGTGTTATAAATAACTGTGTTCAGGCAAAAATATTTTTCTTGTCCTGATGATGATCCCGTGATACTTGAGCTGGGGATCGAAACGTCGACCTTAGAGTAATTCATACATATACTTCCATGATACTATTGTTTGTATGAATGACTCCAGGATACACTGCTAATGTATATCTAATATCAGTGACCTGCAAGCTCACTCTGTTTGCCTGATAACTTTCCTCACTTACCTTTACCCTCTTACCCTCCCTCTTCCTGAATGGCACAGGACTGTGCCCCAATTTAACCCTTACTCCTTGGGTTATTTGTTGTATTTTTGAGATCATAAACTTATTGAACCAATAAATATTCCTTGGCCGGCTGGTCAAGGAATCCTGAACTATATAGAATTCCATTGTGATCTATATATATTATTTTTTCCTCATTCTCGTATGCTCAGGACCACTTGTTGTTTTGATAAATACTTGCCACCCATGGTCCCGAGTGATTTAATGGGTTCCCCTTGTCCTCCTTGATGCTGTCAGTAATAAAGCATGCCTTGCAAAGGAGCTGTAGCAGGGTTTCCGTTCTCCCACAGAACTGTGCACAGAGATCTAGAACCTGGGTGAGTTAGGGTGACCCAAAACTCACCTTGGTTTCAGAAATCCCCTTACCAAGCTAGCTACAGTGTCTCATCGGTAGTAATAACTTACCAATGACTTAGACAATCCAGAACATGAACTTAGAATACCTCAGGTATCGTGGAACACATGAACACTCTTTCGTTATATAATCATTACAAACCGAAACTGGGAGGCAGAGAACACACGTGCAAGTTTGAAATGTTTATTTTTCAATGCAACATTCTCAAACGCAGTATCTTGTATAATATCAACATACATATTATAAAAATCAGAGTTAGCAGCATAGTCACTAATCCATAATAAGCAAAAGGTGATAGCATGTTATGATGCAAAAATCTATAGAATTATGTATCACCTATATTTCGCGCACCCTAATTAGCATATTATATTATATCTAAGAAGGTCTCATCTGGGTTCTTAGCAGGGCGGACCCATACCTCTAATTCTCAGTAGGAGGAGATCACATCAACCGCTACCAGCTCTCAGCATGCGAAGCATCAAGTGTGTTGATTCATTCCCTGTAACTGTATCTTAAACCCGCGTAGAGCCCAATGTTGGCAGCAACATTATTTGTGTTATGTCTAACGTGGTGCGAGGATCAGGCCTTCAGCAACCTTGTGTTAGGTTATCCTTAGAGTGTGCAGTTCTCAGTGTGCAGACAGTTGTACCAAGTGTACCAAGCACGACTGATACCAAGGCAATAACATATTATTCTCAAATAAATCACATCTTTCGTCTAGGTTAAAAGCTACAATAACAATTAGGTGTTGTGTGCAAACCGAAGCAGAAAGAAAATATGGCGTTTAATTATTTAATAAGCACATGCTAACTTAACACAATATATAGAAACGTAGTAACCATATGACACCCCCCCAATGATCCGAGGACAGTTAAAAAAGAAAAAATATAAGCCAATACTCTATGAGAGGCAAGACATGAAAGCAGAGTTCAATGATATTGAGCCAAGCTAAAAGTATGCAAATGTATGTAAAATTCAAAAACAAAATTTATGTATGAATGCCTAGAGTGGCCACACAAAATATAAAAAGTCGAACTTAATGCCTACTCTTAGTCAATAGGCCTAGAACATATGAAAAATCGAATGTTCGTATTGAAAAAAGGCACCATTCAGAATTACTAAAAAGTCACGTGCCATAATGATGGAAGTTTTCAAAGTCACTCATGGTTGAATCAATATGCAAAATAGGTAGCTACAGCTTCCAACATGAAATCACTGTCATCATCCGAAAACAGTTCAGCCATCCAATTAAGCAATGGGAAAGAACATACGTGCTCCTCCAACACCTATTCCTCTAGCAACATCAGAGGACAACTCAGTGGGTTCTCGAGAACGCTCTGTGCCAGAAAGTCATGCACCGCTGCGAATATGTCCCACTGACCCATTAGTCCATGCATCGCTGCCACAGCCATAACCCTTTCGCCAGAACAGACCAGCTCGTGAGCCACTACGGGGTTCATCAGCTGATCAAAGTTGACATCAGGAGAAGTCGGTAAACAGAGACACAAATCAATGGCCCAGTCGAAATCACAGCTCAGGCAATGAAACACGGGCTGGACACATGTGAAATAGGAAAATCTGAAGGATAATCCAAAAGCCGTGCTTAAAGTCGCAAGCGGCAAGGAGCCATAGTAATCAAGCATCCGGTTGCGAAACTGCATCAGTAGGGGCTGAGCGTTTCCTTGCGCAGGATGGGCATCCATGTTTTATAAAGTAAAATATCACCAGAACGCCTGCAGCCAAAGCCAGCAAAACAGGAAATCCGCCAAACAGGCTAGCGAATATAGAATGAAAGAACGCAGGGATAATACCAAATACTTTTCCAAATGTAGTCACGAGACCACTGCTAACCATTTTAAAAAAATGAGCCAGGCTCGTTGTGGAGGAGGCATTGAAAATTTGATGAACCAGCTCGCAGAAATGAAACGGCAAATCAGTACTTAAAAGAGCCTGTACTTCTGTGCGTGTGTTTGCTATGTGAAGGACATAAGTTTCGCGGGCAGAGCTCAGGGCCTCCTGCTTTTGAGACAATAGGGCTCTTATACGGCCTAAACCATTGAACTCAGCTCTCAAGGTTGGTATTCTTGGCCAAATTAAAACATCTGAATTCGCATGCGTGGGTGGATATAACACATTCTTGCAGCAAACCACCCTTTCTGACACGGTAACCACATAAGCGATACCGGCCTCTAACCCACAACAAAATTCGTTATTCAAAAGTAAATAACTACCGGTTGACAACAAAGTGAACGTGGGAACTATTGCAGGAACTGGTGTCCCTTTCAAAACACAGGCCAAATTATGTTTGTCCTTATTACAAGAACCATGCAACTGGATGTGTCTGCATATTAGTGAGCGGTCAGGTGACTGTGTACATTCTTCACCATTCACATTCACTTCATTTCCCTCTTTTAGGCATCTGTAAGTGTATGGTAAAGACCATGTCTCATGGAGGAAAGCACTGCCTAATGGTTCATATCGCCCAATGGCTATATATTTCATACAATTTGTAAATTTATACAAAGCAAAAGGTAAGGTAATAACACCATGGATAAGCCATGTAGCAGCAGTCACCTCAGCCACAGAAAAGGGCAAGGATTCTAATGTTTTAATGTGTAACATAGAAAATGTTGCATCTCTCATTGATACCATGCGCTCTTTTTCAGTCAGATTAAATGGGGCAAATAGTGATGAGGCGTTCATAAAATTCCAAGGCACTCGACCAGACTTAAGAGTCTGTAGTGTCCAAGCAAACTGCATCACAGAACGTAATTGATTCTGACCATGATATAACATGGACACTTCATCATGTACAATGTCAACAACAGAAGACACAATATTTTTTAACGTGTAAATTCGGGAAGAAAGCGTGTTAATACTGTTATCAACAACTGCAAGCACCTTTTCTAAATGTGCTTGATCAATAGCTCTTAGGCGTTTAGCAGCCTCAACCTGGGTAACTTTCCAAATTTCATTGTAAATCGCATACAGCCATCGTTTAGATCTACCTTTAGCCGGGCCTTTTATAAAATCGTTCAAATCCACATTATCATTTAATTGAGATAGATGTAGTTTAACTGCAGCTAATGTGGAATGTTGTAACCAATTTTGACACAGCTTCCCCACAGAATAAGTTGTGACAGTATAGTCTTCTTCAAAACGGGGATCGGGCCTGACTTCTGTGAACCCTTTAGCCAAACCTAGAAAACGGCGTTGGCAAGAATCAGCACTCTTCTGCCATATCAGCCAACCCTTGGAATCCAAAATGGAAATGTTAAAGGATGATGTGTGCAAAAGAGCTTGCAACTCATGAATGGACAAATCAGTAAAATTACCCCAACCTGTATATTCCTTTAAATCTGGGATGGTCGGTGTATTTAATTTTTTAGAAGTAGCCAATCAAAGCATGTTGTTTGGAAAATAGTTGAATTTAAAAACAACATGTGATTCGGGATGAGACATGCACGGTGCAAAGCCTCAGTGCCTTGTACCTGCCAATCTTTGGTACCCCAAACCGATTTAAGGTCAATTGTTCCTTTCCAAAACTCGTAGCCATCTACAGCCAAGTTGTCTAGAAAGGACTTTGAATACAGCAATTTTGTATCGGTAAGTTTAACTTTGGACATTGACTTTTGTGTCATTTTAAAATAAAATGACCCGGGATTAGATTGATTAAAGTCTGTAAAATAGGTGTATTTTTTCAGAAACGTATTGGAACTGCCACCGAATGGTGCAGGGCAATGTTCCCATTGTGTATAATTTACAGCAACCCTCCTGGAATTTGTCTTATGTAAAAAATGATTACCATAGTGTTGAAAACAAAACAAATCACCATAATTAATAGAATCTGTGTACAGATCCTCAGCATCGAAGGCAGCATAATACTTTAAATCAGAGAATAATGCTTCTACGGCCTGAATATCCCAATCATCAGAACGTATATTCTGTTTAATTACATCTCCCATGTTTACTCTAAGCACATTTGGAACATTAATCACTTCAGTGGGCCCATGTATCTGAAACCTAACCGCATCCCACACAATCCCATCAAGGACAGGCCAAGCAGTAATGTTAACTGTATTTAAGTTTCCTTTCAGTCTGTGTGCTGAATGTGAAGAGGAAAGAGGGGCCAATGTTCCATTAAGGTACCGAATTCCTGTTCTTTCTTTAACGTAGTGACCATCGATCAGGCGGAAAAAATAAAACACAAAACCAATTGACATAAAAAGGTAAAATGAAAATAGGATTAACCAAATGTATGTCCACGGAGGAATCAACATTTTTTTTTTAAATAACTTGGTATATTTTGAAATGTTTGAGGGTTTCTTTGAAAGTTCCGAAACAGAGTCAAAAGAGAATCTGGATTGGTCTGCCAAACGGGTCTGTAAATCAGGCATCGATAAATCAGCAGGATAAGTGTAGTTCAGCTCATCAATGTTAGTATCAGGAATAGTATTTAATAAAGGACTGGATATGGCAGGCATCTCGAGGGACACCTCCTGTTCTGCACCAGATGTAATAGCCAGCACAGAGTGCCTCACCATGGAAGGACAGGATACAGCCGGTGTCATGCTATGAAGAATCGGCCACCCTGTGTGTCTTGACATTGTCAATAGAAATAAATCTGTTTTCCTTACGACCTGGAAGTGGTGGTAAAATGACTGTTCTTGTGCCCTTCACTCCAAGAACTCGAACTGGTGCTCAATATGAGGGACCAAACTCTTTCTTGTTATCGATCTTCTCCCGAACCAGTTCTCCAACTTGGGGTAGCCAGCCAACTACCGGGATCTGCAGTGCATCATCCGATGTGGAGGGCAAATGTTCCTTTGCAAGACTGTCTCTGGTCTTTTGTAGATTCTGTAAAACATTGCAATGTTCATCTACGTCAAAGGCCGTGGCCTGGGCCTTGCAGTCTAGCCCATCGAGGTCAGGGACATACATCTTGATACCAAAGAGCATTTCGTATGGGGTCCGCCCACCCAGAGACCTTCTAGGGAGATTATTAAGCGCACGCTGCACGCCTATAAGGTGGGCTAACCAATTTCTGCAAGTGCCTATAACTCGAGCTGTCAAAAATTCCTTTAAGTCGCGGTTCATTCGTTCAACTACACTGTTACCCTCGGGTCTGTAGGGACTCGAAAACTTGACTTGGACCCCCATCGAAACCATAGCATCCTTATATGCCTTAGAGGCAAAAGCCGGACCCTGATCCGAATGGAAGGTACCACAGGCAAAAATTCCCACAAAGACACGCAAATCCTTAATGACAGTACGTGAATCAGCGCTCCGATGTGGCCATACCCACACAAAGCGTGTGCATGAATCTACTGCTACTAAGATGTACTTGTATGCAGTATCAGAAGAAAATGGACCGCAGTGATCCAAATAAACGCATCCAAGTGGTTTATTCGAGATGTACAACTGTGTCTGAGGCGGACGCGCAGCAGTTGAAGACTTAATCTGCTGGCAAATGTCACATTGAAGAACATATTCGCGCGTCTGTTTGTACAGCCCCCGCCACCAGAACCTTTGTTGTAGCTGAGTTACAGTGGCCGAGACGCCCGCATGCGCAGACGCCACACCTTCATGAGCCGCTGCAATCAAAACAGCCCTGCGATCCGAGTTGGGAACTAGACGTTCGCCAACTTCAGGGATTTTCACATAAGGAACCTTATCGGGACTTAAGTGGTATGTGTATTTAGAAGGGAACCCCGCAGGATATTTAATTCCCTTCTCTATTGCAGCAACTGCTGCCAAGATGTCATCATCTATTTTGCTTTTGGACCTCGTGACTGCTGCAACTAAGTATTTTGATACCGCTGACTTCGCTGCTTCATCAGCAAGCGAATTGCCAACAGCGTGGACCCCCACGCGCTGATGACCGAGAGTATGAATCACAAACACGAGTGGCAACTTCTCTTTAAGTTCCGCCACTCGGACCCAGATCATTTTATTTTTTATTGTGCTACCTTTGGAATCACGAAATTCATTCTGAATCCAAAAGAACAAGTTTTCATTGTAAGACTGGACACAGTAGTAAGAATTACTTACTATTAAAGTCGTCACATTAGGATTTGCGTACTCCAATGCAAGCATCAGAGCACGAAGCTCTGCTAATTGTGCGCTGCAGTCCCCAAGCGTCTGCGTGTGCACGACACTGGACTTGAACTCATCGTTCACCATGGCACCGACCACAATGGCGCAAGCGGAAACGTAGGCATTTTTAGAGCCATGCGCAACCTGCGCCGAACCATCAGTGTAAATGATGCAATGGAAATCCTCCAACGGCCGCATTGCTAATGGAGCAGGATGAACAAATTCATACTGTAAATACTCCTGCGACCGTAAAGTGGCGTCAAAAATAAACGTGACATCCTGGGACGTCAAGGATGCAGCCCATTGAATCCACTGAGGGTGCAAAGCTTTGGAATTAGGTACACTGGCTTTCGTAACCGCCTCTAATGCAGGACACGGGGTAACAACCAACATGCGTTTTCCTTGTGACAGGGCACGTTCCTTAAGAATCGCCTTCTGCACAGCTGTTAAAACTTTCTCCACAGTGGAAAAACGCAATTCAGCCGAAGTGTACAAGTGTGACTTGTAAGCAATTGGTACTGTATCTCCCTCATTAAAAGTCAGGTACGTGAAACCCACCGCCCCAGGGATAATTCTTATCACCATGTTGGTTTGGTTATCACGAGTCTGTAAGTATTCAGAAGCGAGCAAATCAGCCTACAAAGATTGTAGAATGGCTGAATGCTCAGGCACCCAGCATGATTTGGAAAAAGATGGTTGTATCAAAGCATACAAAGGCTTGATACGCTGGGCATATTCCTGAATGTAAGTCCTCCCGAAATTCAAAAAACCCAGTAAAAATTGTAATTTTTTCAGTGTTGTCGGAGAACGCAACTGTGCGCATTTCTCCAGGAAGTGGGGTGCTAAACCCTTCCCTTCGTTGTTAAGCTCGTAACCGAGAAACAACACCGTGTACTCTGCAATGTGCGACTTTGCAAAGTTAAACTTGTAACCTAAGTCAGCAAAGTTACAAATTATGCTATTTACTCGACACAGATGTTCCCAAAGATCGTCGTCTGTGAGATAAATATCATCCACATACGAACAAGCAACTGGGTCGAAGCTCTCCAGAAGAGAGACAATGCGTGCGGAGAATACTCCAGGACTATTCTTGTAGCCCATTGGGAGTCGCCGAAACATTTTTTGCACACCGTCGCATATAAAACTGGTCCATTGAGAACTTAGACCGTCTAATCTATGGGCATAAAAGCCATTGGAAATGTCGAGCGTGCTTTTGAACCATTTACGCTCAAGACTATTCACTAACGCAGAGCCATGAGTATTCTGTACTGCGCAGTTACGGCAATGCGAGTTCAAATGCCTATAATCCAAAACCAAACGATATGAGCCGTCTGGCTTGTTTACAGTAAAAAGGGTGTTATTCATCGGTGACACACACGTTTCAATTACACCTTGATATTCCAATTGTTCAAGGATAGCCGCGACTGAAGCTTTGGCTTCACGCCGTATGGGATATTGAGGTTGAGGCTGTGGCTGAGACCGTAAAGGAATCTCGTGGCTCGGTGACAATTTATCCCAGCCACACATATTGCGGTACACAGCCGGCGCAAGCGCCAGAGCCCACTCTTCTGCAAAATGCAGCGCTTCCACTCTCGGCACAGTGTGCGCGAAACTGGGTAGTATTACCTCCTCCCCTCGTGGGGCTTCGAGAACAAAAGATGGGGGCCAGTCAGCCTCCGAAAGCAAAATGTCATACGTAGACGAGATATTTTCCCAAAATACCCCTTTTACAGTTCGCTGCATGTCACCTTCAATTAACAGGACAATTTCAAAAAGACGTTCAGGGGGAGCAACATGCGTATCAGCATTTTCAATCACAACATAAGTATCAGTCGCTGTCACCTTCAACAGTGGACGGAGGGCCTCTCTCACTATGGTAATCTCTGCTGCGCTGTCCAGCAAGGTCAGAGCCCACGTCAGATTCCGAAGCCGCGTTCTCACTATCTGGGGCATAACGATGCGCTGTCAGGGCGGCGACTTTCTTCGTGGCAAACTGAGGTCTCTTGGGTGTTGAGCCTTCCTGCTACTCTCCACTGTTTCGCGGGCGGGGCTGACCACGTCCTTGCTGGCCACCCCGGCCCCTGCCGCCCCCTCCACCACCTGTTGACGGAGCCGATGAGTCCTGAAAGGAACGAGGAGAGCGTTGGTCAGAAGCCTGAAACCTCTCAGGCAATTTAATCATCGCGCGGTCGCGCAAATCATAAACTCGATCCGACTGTGCAGGCAACGGAAACGCAGGAGCAGAAACCTGTATTTGTTGTTGTTGTTTCTTACCCTTATTCTACTTTTTAGGCCAATTTTGTTTCTTGGACTTTTGTTGACCACTAGTTTCCGATGTCTGACCCTGGGCTGCTTCTTCTCCTTATCAGGAAAAGCTTTAACCCCCATTGCATTGCGGCCAACCATTTTGTAAGCAGCTACAATTATCCTTGCCAACCGTCGGGGTCGTTCGGCCTCGGGAACCAACGCCAAAGCGTTAGCAACCTGAAAGTTCACTGCATCCCCCTTGACATTCGCAAGGATCAGATCGCAAACCACATCAAAGGAGCCACACAGGCGCATACCCAATTCAACAGCCGACTCCGGTCCGTGTTCGTCCTGAACACATTTAAGGACCCCACCTAGATTGGTCACAGACGGGGAGCCATAGCACCTCGAATAGACCGCTGCAAAAGTCTTGCCCCAGGTCTCACAGTCAACAAGTTCAGGAGCCAAATCTTTCGGCAAACTTAGTGTAAGAATCCAGTGTTTATCACCCGGACTCGTGTTGGGAAACACAGCTTCCAGCTGTCCGAATTTCTCAGCGAGCCAGAACGGAAAATCATCCTTTTCCTGGGGCTTTTTACCCATCACGGAATTTACCATGACCAAATTCATTTTCAGACCAGCATGTTCTGCACGAAGCTGTGCGCCCCTTGGGGCCGCGTCCTGAACATTACAGCTAGTGTAATGAACAAGCGCTCTAATCACTGCCACCGCGACTTCATGAAGCCGCCGCAGATCGGCCACGTTACAAGTGGCGCGTTGAGGGTGAGAGTGAACCCAGCCAAAGCGGGCCAAGGTGTGCCCGGAATGGACAAAGGACCTAACCTCGAAGCGGATAAAGAGTGTGGTAGGGCGCCACCAAACCAAACTCCATGCTGCCAAGCATCAATAGGAACCTCCAGTGCTCTGTACGGAGCATACGCAGCCAGTACAGCTGTAGCAGTGTATGAATGGAACACTTCAGAATTAGCGTCCACCGCCGGAAATGTCACCCACGAATAAAACAGTTCGTACGGGTAAGCATGTTCCGCACTCACTACCAGAACGACAGCCAAGCCTTCCACAGGAACATCATACATCCGCAAATGGTCACGCACCGCAATGCGACTATGCTGCGGGATGTCCACGGCTTGTGCCATGTCAGCACAGGAAAGTGAAAACACAAAGATTACTTTGTAGCACAACTGGGTAGTAATTCAAAGAAACCTTATATAGATAAATTCAAGCTTGAAAAACACCTATTTCAAAAATAGGTAGATTTTTCCGACACTGCCGTTTTCCGGAAACGGGAATGAAGGCGTTAAGGAATGAATGATATACTACTCGAGTGTCATGATATATGGCCAACCAACGTATGGGCGCCATGTAGCAGGGTTTCCGTTCTCCCACAGAACTGTGCACAGAGATCTAGAACCTGGGTGAGTTAGGGTGAACCAAAACTCACCTTGGTTTCAGAAATCCCCTTACCAAGCTAGCTACAGTGTCTCATCGGTAGTAATAACTTAGCAATGACTTAGACAATCCAGAACATGAACTTAGAATACCTCAGGTATCGTGGAACACATGAACACTCTTTCGTTATATAATCATTACAAACCGAAACTGGGAGGCAGAGAACACACGTGCAAGTTTGAAATGTTTATTTTTCAATGCAACATTCTCAAACGCAGTATCTTGTATAATATCAACATACATATTATAAAAATCAGAGTTAGCAGCATAGTCACTAATCCATAATAAGCAAAAGGTGATAGCATGTTATGATGCAAAAATCTATAGAATTATGTATCACCTATATTTCGCGCACCCTAATTAGCATATTATATTATATCTAAGAAGGTCTCATCTGGGTTCTTAGCAGGGCGGACCCATACCTCTAATTCTCAGTAGGAGGAGATCACATCAACCGCTACCAGCTCTCAGCATGCGAAGCATCAAGTGTGTTGATTCATTCCCTGTAACTGTATCTTAAACCCGCGTAGAGCCCAATGTTGGCAGCAACATTATTTGTGTTATGTCTAACGTGGTGCGAGGATCAGGCCTTCAGCAACCTTGTGTTAGGTTATCCTTAGAGTGTGCAGTTCTCAGTGTGCAGACAGTTGTACCAAGTGTACCAAGCACGACTGATACCAAGGCAATAACATATTATTCTCAAATAAATCACATCTTTCGTCTAGGTTAAAAGCTACAATAACAATTAGGTGTCGTGTGCAAACCGAAGCAGAAAGAAAATATGGCGTTTAATTATTTATTAAGCACATGCTAACTTAACACAATATATAGAAACGTAGTAACCATATGACAGAGCTGTGTGTTGCTGATGTCTGTTGTTGGACCCGGCCCTTTTGGCAGGTTCACCCCGGGACTTTTTGCTTTTTCCTAGCCTGCTTCTGGAACCTGGTGGTGGTGATTTTAGGCCTCTGTGCACTTTTTCACTGTGGTACAGTGTAAAGTGCTTGAGCTCTCTGTGTATGTGTGGTGAGTGACCTGCCCTCCCATAGGAATGAATGGGGAATATGTATGCCATGGGAGTTCCTAATGTGTGGGGAGTGCAGGGTCGAGTTTGATATGTACGAACTCGTGAGATTGAATGCTGCGAAATGATATATGATGCATGACTGTGTCTAGTCTAGAAGTGCCACTTTTAGAAGTTGGCATATTTGTGTAATTTGTGTCTGGCGTGTGATTGGCTGGTGAGCCTGGTTTCAGGAGTGCCTGGGCCTGCTTGTGGATTAACTGTCTGGTTTGAGGGTGACAGGGGCTGGGGAGCCCCAGGAGGTTGTCTGAGTCAGCCCGTGGATGAAAGGCTGCATCTGCTGCCAGGGAAGTGGGAGGAGATGGCACTTGGGAGTGACCAGGGCTGTGCCAGCCTGACCACAATGCTGGCTCCACCTCCCGCTGGGCGACTGTCACCTCTGTCCCTGACACTGAAGAGAGTTCCCTATAACCAGTTCTAGCTGGTTCTCACACTGCCTGCACAAAGACTTCAAAGACTTTTCTCTGTATAAGAAGGGGATGTGTCCCCTTCCAATTTGTTCTTGTTTGTTTTTGGACTTGAATCTGTCAGGGGCGGGCTGCTGCTTGGGCCTGGGGAAATCCCTGGGCCCTGCCCAGCCCCTGGACACCTGATGGACTTTCCTGGACTCCTGGGGGACCCCTCTGCCTTGCTTGGGCTGATGGGGGGGACTTGGCTTTGCCCCCCTGGGAATCCCTGGGACCTTTGCAGCATGGAGAGGCTGCATTTTCCTGTGGAGAGCGCTTAATTTGTGTTTCCAGCGCCTGGAAGCGCTGTGCTTACCCCCGAGCGCCTGGGAGCGCTCTGCCGGTTTTCTAGCGCTTTGAAGCGCTTTGCTTTGCCCAAGCGCTTAGTAGCGCTTTTGTTTTTGTGTTTGATTGAGGCCGGTGCCCACCCGGCGTTTGCCCCGGATTGAGGAGCCTATCGAGTGCCCACCTCGATTTATTGTTGATTCTTGGTTAAGGACGCCGGTGCCCACCCGGCATTTGCTCCCAATTCACCGCCGCTGCCCGGGGCTTGAAATGGACGAGAAACCGAAGGAGCAGAGCCCTGATTGGCTGGAAGCGACGAGCCCCCTCAGCAACGCCACGCTGGGATTGGTTCCAGGGCCGTCGCGTCATCAGGAAAGCCGCGCTGTGAGTGGCTGCAGTTCCGGTGTCACTGGGGGCTCGCCTGCGGAGCTGGGCATCGATTGGAGGATCGCCCGTGCTCCCCGTGAAGAGAAGCCACTTCCCGCTTTTCCAGTCTCCCGAATGCCGAGGGAGACCGGAGATAACCTGCAGGGCCCGTGATCGGGGCCACCAGCCCTGGGAAGAGAGGAGGAAGCGTGGCCTGCTGCTGGGGCTCCCGTGTGCTGAGGGAGAGAGAGAAGTCCAGCGCGAGGCTCCCCGAATGGAGGGAGAGCCCCGAGTGAGGAGAGCCGCTGATCCTCTGGAGACCCGGTGAGTGGGGCAGAAGAGAAGGGAGGGGCGCCGGGACACATTGTCGGTGTCCGCCCCCTCCCCAGTAGCGCGAGCTCGCGCTTATGGTCAGTGTGAAGCCACAAGGGCTTCAAGGGTGGCCCCGGTTGGCAGTGGGTCGCCCCAACGAGAAGGCTCTGGGGCCATTATTTTTAGTTAGAGGGGGCGCAGGGGCACATTGCCGGTGCCCGCCTCCTCCTGCCTGCGAGTGTTAGGTTTAGAGTCCAGTGAGGCTCTAGGGGCCACCATTGTTTTCAGAGCCTGAGAGCTCCAGGGGCCTATAATTGTTTAAGAGCCTGTGTGGCTCCAAGTGCGCAGTTCCGAGCCTGTGTGGCTCCAGCAGTGGCGCAGTTTGCGCCTAAGGGTCAGTGAGGGCCCTGGCGCAGTTTTGTTGATTTCCAGCTTCCCAGCAATTAGTGGGCAGCTGCACCGTTTAGGCCCCTGACATTGAGACACAGGGCGTCCGAGCCCCAAGAAGGCCAGTTGGACTAGGGACTGTCACAGAGGGTGGCTTATGTAAGTTTTGCGCAATTGTATGGTTATTGCACCTCTGAATGTGTTTTCTTGCATCATGTGTTATTCCTGCACCTCTGAATGTTTTTAGGCATCATGTGATTTTTGCGCTATTGTATTGTTCTGGCACCTCTGAATGTTTTTATGCATCATGTGTCTTCTTTTTCCCTGCGCTGCACCTCTGAATGTTTTAGGCATCATGTGTCTTCTTGCGCTGCACCTCTGAATGTATTTTATTGCATCATGTGCTTTGTTCTGAACACCGCTGAATATGTAGGTTTTTGCATCATGTGTTTCCCTTGTCTTACACCTCTGAATGTTTTTAGGCATCATGTGTTTTTCCTTTACTACTCCTCTGAATGTGTTTCATGCATCATGGGTAATGTGTTCTTGTTTATACCCCTAAATGTATTTTATTCTTAGGTGGTTGTTCTTTTAGTACAGGTGGTCCTAGTGAGGTCCTGGTTCCTGTTACCAGTGGTTACTGGTTGTGTGCTATAGTTGCTAATTTGTGCTACTATGATTTTTATTCTTTATTATTCTTTATTCTAGAAGTGCTATTTCTGATTCTGAAAGTGGCCCACGTGGCCCTGTCTCCTGTAAATAATCCCTTGTGAATATTGCCCGTGCCAGTTGGCACCATGTATTTTGTGTGATACTATCTGATGTGTTTTTACAATACAAATGTTATTTTATGTTGTTTTATGTTTTAAGTTATTTACCTTGTGTGGATTCCCTTTTGTGGTGTGCCTAGTATGTTGTTGCTGTTGTGTGCTGGCGCAAATGCTTTACACATTGCCTCCGAGTTTAGCCTTACTGCTCGTGCTAAGCTACCAGGGGGGGAGCAGGGGTTATCTTGGCGTGTGACTCCCTTGCCCTGACTAGAATGGTGGTTTCTGCTTGGCTTTGGCGTAAGCCTTAGCCTACCAGAAATAGCCAGTTCTAACATCTGTATTAGTTGTTTCAACAAAGAGGACTCAATCACAGAATGATCTTTATCTTGTTCTAATTCAACAATATTGATGAGGGCATCTATATCATTAATCACAAAACTGTCAGTTTTATTGACCCCAGGTGCAGTATTGTTAATACCTGTGCGGCCTTTCAATTTGTGCCATTTCTTTAATTTTTGTTTGGGAATATATTTAAAAAGATCAATTCTGGATTCGCTGTAGTTAAAAGACATAGAGGGACAAAATGATAAACCCAAGCTCAAAGTGTTTTTTTCAATGTCAGTAATTTTTCTTTTGGATAAATTGATAATAGTCTTATTTACCCTTGAAGGATCCATTATTGTCCTTTGTTGGAGCGAGTATTCATGTATCCCACGTTGCCCCTTGTGCTGCCTCTTTTTCCACCTCTGAAAGAGCCTCTTCCCCCGGTTTCTGCGTTTCCTCATCCTCTCGGTCGTCCTCGTCCTCTCGTCACATTGGGTGATGATGCCGGAGTCTCCTTGTTCGTCCGCCTGCTCCGGCGCAGGTGACGATACTCCTCTAAAAAATTCAGTTTACAAGTGTTTTTTTCGCTTTGTTTGTCTCTTCAATGGATACGTTGGATACATCCGACTCTGTCTCACTGAGTGTGAGAGAATTCTCCTCCCCTCCTTGTATCGATGGTTGAGCTGTCTTGTCCTCATTGTTGTAGAGATAGTCAAATTTACGACTGAAGGTTAGAATTCTGCCTGTGCCGTAGTCTTTGTAATCTCGATCCAGTTTCCTCTCCTTGCGTGCTTTAATGTCCTCCTCATCCTTTTTTAGACGATCTTTCATGTCAGCGACCAATTTATTGACAACGTCGTCCTCCGCGTGTTTTTTAATATCTTCCATCAGCTCCGCAATTTCTTTTAACAACAGATCCCTATCAAACCAGGCATACTTAACTAGGATCTCTAACATCCTCCTGGAGCTATTGGCCGAGTTCTCTGACCACTCCGCCAGCATTTCGGTATTGGGTGCCTCGTAGGTGGGGGTAGTGAAGATTCTCAACCCTCTGGGTGCCATCTCCTGATCAATATAATTTTGGAGGGAGATGGCTTCCCACGACTTCGAAATTTCTCCTCTCTTCAATTTCTCTAGTTTATTGATTTTGTCCTTAATAGTCTGAGGAGTGTCAGATTTAGCCGCCATGGTGGTAACAGAATCAATTTTCTTCCGTCTAAACAACAATTGGGCAGCAGCCCTTCTTTCATCTTCTTCTTCCATGTCTAGCGGCCCCTGGAGTTGTAATTGCTGCCGCTGGGTGTTTATGGGGTCTCCCCTCTCAGCTGTGAGAGGTTCCTCCTGTTCGCGGATGCTGGAAAATCAGTTCACTGATGTGTGAACGGAGAGAGATAAGAGTGCGGAATGCACAGAGACGGTAAGATATGACTCCGTAATCACCTTGGACTCTGCTGATTTGTGTGGTGTTTTTCAGGACTCTGAGAGCTTGGTATAATTTTGGGATTCTTCGAACTAATATATATATATATATATATATATATATATATATATATATATATATATTCACTTAAAAAACATAGGTTTCAGGCCTTATATAGTTAGGAATTAGTATTTAAAAAACCATTGAAATTGCTCCTATATAGTTAGTTGTACCACTGCTGATGATGTCACATATTGCATCATTTATGGCATGGTCAGTGACATCATTGAGGCATGCAGATTACGTTTTCTAGCTAGAGGCTATTCCAATGCCAGTCTCATAAAGGCAATTCGGCGTTCTAATTCGGTTAGTAGACAGGAAGCCTTAGTTCTAAAGGATAGAACCATCCTTAGAGACAATCATTTGGCAGTAGGGGTTCAAACAGCTTCCCCACGAATCATTTTGACTTATAATCGACAGCATGGGGCCCTTCGGAAAATTCTACATAAGAACTGGAATTTAGTACAAAGTAACCCTGTCATCGGGCATAAAGTGAGCAATAAACTGGTGCTCACTTTTCGAAAATCCCCTTCTATGTCCAAATCATTGGTTAACAACACTTTGGAACCAAGAGCTTCCAACACTTGGATGGCACTCAAGAAGGGCTTCAGAACTTGTCTGTAATGTAAAGCCTGCCGTTTCGGTAGCACTAGGACTCATTTTAAAAGCCCTTTTCGTGAAAATCCCCTTGCCATTTCCAAGTGGCTTACCTGCAGAACCGAATACGTGATCTATGTGTTGGAGTGTCCGTGTGGACTACAATACGTGGGCAGTACTAAACTGCCCGCCCACAAACGGATACTCCAACACATACGTGCAATTTCGGGTCATGATCAAAACTATCCGGTTGCCAGGCATTTTCAGGATAAACATCAAGGCATACCTGATCAGCTCCAGTATTTTTTAATTGACTCAGTGGAGGTCTCGAGGAGAGGAGGTGACTGTGAGGCCAAACTCCATCTCCTTGAAACCAGATATATACTGGAGCTCAATACAAAGAATCCGAATGGATTAAATGACAGGGAAGACCTTTACACCTGCATTTAGAATTCACCTGTATGCCTATAAGACCTGTCCGGATAGTATGAGAATCCTACCCTAGTCACAGTCATTTTTTTCTGTATTGAAATACTTTGATAGAGTGGTGGCTCTTTTGTATCTCTTTTGTAATTAATTGTTAATCCTTCTATTTTTAATATTAGGAATCAGCTGTTTTATATTAAAACAATGCACTTTATATTGATAGTTTGCACAATCACTTTTTTGCACTAGATATGTCTTAGCAGGCACTGTTAAGGTGACAGGCCCACTTGGGCTCTATTTAGATTATTGTATAAATGATCCAAACAAGGTGACAAGGAATTAGCATTTCTGTTATTCAATATCAGTGTCCTTTACATCTAACGTTGTTTCTCTGTACATATGTATATAAAACTGTTTTTACACAACACTAGCATTTATATTTGGTATATTTGTATATCCCGTTGATACCCTCACATAGACATAGTTGGTTGTCATGTTTAGTTAGATGTATCAATTTTATCTTCTTATGTTGTGTAAATATAAATGTATCATGTGTAGTGGGTTTTAGGATGTTTAATAGTCTTAAATATTATCTACACTGATAATCAGTTTTTACCTCTATTTCTAGCATTTGTCTAGCAATAAGGAGATAACGGCGTTACTTTGCACAGTATTTTTACCTTGTCCATGAATTAACTTAATGCACTGTCACTTTAAATGTTCCGCACTATGGCGAGCAGTTTGTCATGTGATCAAGCCTCCTTGGAGGCGAAACGCGTCATGGCGGCAGCGCTGGCATTGATTGAATAAATCACCTCTGCACCAGCACTCTTTGGGTCGACTCTTCGTCACTGTGTGATTTGGTAGTTTGATTTGGGTTAGGACGAGTATGCTGAAAATAAAGCAGTTGGTCTAAAAATCGAAAATTGCCTGAGTGAGTGCCTCCTTACCGGTTTTCAATCGGTTCCCTGTTTGATATATTACGACTGGTTCTGACGTTTCTAAGGAGGGCACCACGCTTCAATCAAGAGCGCCGGTGTTCCACACAGAACCAAACTACAGATAATATATATATATATATATATATATATATATATATATATTCACTTAAAAAACATAGGTTTCAGGCCTTATATAGGTAGGAATTAGCTTTTAAAAAACCTTTAAAATTGCTCCTATATAGTTAGTTGTACTAACTATATTTCGCGCACCCGCAATCCACTGCTGATGATGTCACATATTACATCATTTATGACATGGTCAGTGACATCACTGATGACATCACTGATGACATCTCATTTGTCTGTTAGAGAAGAGCTTACCTTAGTTAGTCGCAGCCTGTTCCACTGAAGAACTGGTTCATCACCACATCTGATGCAGAGCTCTTCATCCATGCCATCACCACAATTAGGATCTCTTATTGCAGCATAATTACCTAGTTAGCTATTAAAAACACCAAACACAGTCAAAGTATCCTTTAGAGACAATAAAAATACCACTCAAGCACACTGACACTGTCATCCATGTTCAGATACCCTAAATACTCAATGCAGACTCCATCAAAACCACAGAAAGCGTTCACGCAATACCTCCAGACATGTTTATATGGCCAGGTGAAACTCTGCATACTGTTAGTGAGTGGTAAGATCTTCTGAGCAGAACGAATATTTAGACCAACATAGGGGGTTGGAGGATGGGGGTCAGGCCTAGAAGTAGGAGTGAAACTCGACACTAATGTTGACCTTGGTGCCTAAGAAGAAAAGTTAGAAACAAAGCCTACGTTGAGACTGACAGGATAGTCATAATGCAGCGGGAATCTAAATCTAGCATTGTTGATAGCCAGTCTCTCCAGGTAGTGTTGCAGCATGAATATCTGTGGAAGAAATGAGTGACATTCATGCCATTTACAAAGCAGTAAATACACCTGTATCCATCACTCTAACTTTTGCAAAACCAAGAGAAACAAAGCACACATGCCTTTCGGCAACACCGCTTTGAATAACTGCAGAGAGATACAAAACACAAAGCTTGCAAATGCACACATTATGGACCCAGCTGTACGTTTATAGGAACTTTGATTGTGACCATTACAAATACGTGCACAAGTTGCAAATCATCCAACATACTTAGCACAATAGAGTTACATAGAGCCATGCAATGGAGAAGTTCCAGGGCAGACAATCCACCGTCTAAATAAAATTGTTTGATATGACACAGAGGTGGCAGCTGAAGCGCGTACTTCTTAGCTGCTAAGTTTTTAGTTTTATTATGTGTGATATTTCCATATTTTGAGTGTGCTCATGAGTAACATTTCAATGTCTTGCTTGTGGCACTTTGAGTGACAGTTTATCCTGACTGGACTGAAGTATGACATCCATGGGATGGAATGCATTTCAGAAATTATTTTGTTTTTTGTGATTTGATAGTCTAAAATAAGCTTTAAAACACATTTCTTTATAGACTGAAACAAAGTGATTTCATTGTTACCCTCTTATCACTGCAGTAACATTGCCATGGGAACAAATGAGAGTCAGGTTCCGAACTGCTTCTAACAGCTATACATGGGTCAAATAATAGCAAACTTAGTGGAAGATGACAGATCTCTGCTCTTACCTAAGGTACACTCCTGCAAAGCTTTCAGAGACAGGTGGGCATGTCATATGAATTGCAGAATTGGCAGGACGTGGCAATTGCCATTATCAGATTGCTGCCAAGTGGGCAAGTCATATCTGACACACTCAGTGAGTCTTGCATCTTAGCACCTGCTTTGGCATTCTGGGACTTTTTAAGTACAGCTATAGATGAAAATATTCCAGCTATAAGTCCCAGAATGCACAGTGTTGTTGACTAATGCGGTAGCACAGGCCAAAGGTGTCAATCACACATCAGACTAGATAGCTTGCCATGTTCAGTACCTAAGGCTTCGGCCTTTCCCACTGTGTACCCGAGACCCTGTGAACATGGAGAGTTTTAGGCTGGAAAAGAGACAGTCAGTGGCATGACACACTCAATCCAGAATAAACCTGCACAGAGTCTGGAGCTCTCAAGTGTGCCATTTTCATGGACAATAAGATGATCCAGTCCCGTTTCTTGGTTTGCATTTTGCCAGTTGCAGCTGCAAATTTATAATAGGATATACATGACTACAAGAAGCGGATTGCGAAGTAAATGCCTGAAATGGATGAGCTGCACAAGTTTGGGAGCCCTGAGAGTTAACTGGAAGGTGAATAAGCCGATACTGTACTGCAAGGGTATTTATTTTCTCATGCAGCCAGTGCTCCCAAGTAGCTCTTCACTTGTAGTAAATAGAATATGTATATAAATCAGAAAGCCATTGGGACAGGCCTTCTACAGAAAGCCTTTTACATGGGCCTGTTGAGGAAGGGTAGGATGACCCGTTGCAGTGGCTGGCACAGATACCTGCAGTGTAGGAGCTTAGGCAGTGGCCTTCTCAGTGGGCTCAAAATTCAAAACTTACTTCAAATATTAATGGTACCTGAGCTGCAGTTAACTTGTGACCATGGTTTATGGCTGCTCCTTCGAGCTGCTGCGCCACTCCAGGCCACCTGAGGCACCTCTTCTCAGCTTGTCTGCTGCTTTGGGGAGGTGCAATGTGAGACTCCAGAAGGGGGCACCGCTTCTCCTCACCATTGACTGCATGCCGGGACCCTTCCCTGCAATACAATAAAAGTAACCCCCCGCCCCCTCCTAACCTGGCCCACCCTTGGGGCCAAAAAAACAAGCATAGTTTTTGTGGCAACAACTATCTTTCCGATGCTGGTGTCAGCGTGCCAACCTTTCAAACAATTTTATGAGAGTAAAGCTCTTGCGAAAATCACCCCCACAGATGCCGAGATGGGCATTCTTTCAATGCTTTCAAATGTACTCAATTTAAAATAATTAAAATGCTGGGTGTGTAATTTCTCGACATCACTCTAAGTACATACAGCTCACCATGCCAGTCTCAGCTCGGACTCCATCCTGTCGTCCAAATGAAGAGAGGCAGTGACAAGGCCCTTAGTCACATCAGGTCAACAGAACCCCCCGCCCCAACATACCCAACATCCCGCAAATAACACACAGACACCAGTGTTAGATTGGGAAAAGTTGCTGCAGGTTTATTACATACAACATTATGTAATCACGCTGGGTTATCTTACGGGCGATCCAAGGGCAGGCCGCATTCTCGCCACCTGCCCGCCTGATGAGCCAAGCAGCACAGTGGCGAACCACCCATCTGCTGCGCCATTATGGTAATTACTCTACTCACGCCCCTTGCGTATCTAGGCAAACCCCCGGTTGCACAGGCTCACAACCGCCCGAAG
Organism: Lissotriton vulgaris; assembly: GCF_964263255.1. NCBI lineage: Eukaryota > Metazoa > Chordata > Amphibia > Caudata > Salamandridae > Lissotriton > Lissotriton vulgaris. Next base: position 238,538,687 of record NC_141691.1, read on the forward strand.
GACTACTGGGGTTCCTGGATCTCCCGTGAGGTTCCAGGTTAGGCTCTGGCACCCCTATGTGCCAGCTGAAGTACAGTGCTGCACCTCTCTGCTTCTGGATCGCCCTGTAACTCCGCCTGCAACGAAAAAGAACACATTAAAGTTCCCCCAGGTACTCCCCCTTCGCAGACACTCAGGGTAAGAGGTAGGGAGGAAAAAACAGTGTCCCGAGACCCGACGCGCGACGTCCGGAGTGGCAAAGAGGCTAGTAAAATGGCGAGGGGAGGATATATACCCCCTCGCCTTGCCTGCCGCCCCGGACGCGCGTCACTAGCCCGCCCACCCTCCAGCCGGGCGCCTCCTGCCCGGGGAGGAGTGGAACCAGAGTAGGGGGGGGGCAGGGGAAGCCCTCTGGGACTAAGGGCCCGCCCTCCTGATGGCCACAGGGCGGCCTCGGGCAGCCGCATAGTCACATCAGGTCAACAGAACCCCCCGCCCCAACATACCCAACATCCCGCAAATAACACACAGACACCAGTGTTAGATTGGGAAAAGTTGCTGCAGGTTTATTACATACAACATTATGTAATCACGGTGGGTTATCTTACGGGCGATCCAACGGCAGGCCGCATTCTCGCCATCTGCCCGCCTGATGAGCCAAGCAGCACAGTGGCGAACCACCCATCTGCTGCGCCATTATGATAATTACTCTACTCACGCCCCTTGCGGGGCATATCTAGGCAAACCCCCGGTTGCACAGGCACACAACCGCCCAAAGGACTACTGGGGCACCGACACGGGTTCCTGGACCTCCCATGAGGTTCCAGGTTAGGCTCTGGCACCCCTATGTGCCCGCTGAAGTACAGTGCTGCACCTCTCTGCTTCCGGATCGCCCTGTAACTCTGCCACAGCCCGGCCGGCAGCTACCGTCACCGTCTGGGCCCCCACCACTTCGCTACTTAGGGAACCTGCAACCCTTGCTCTTTAGAGCTTCTCGTCAGTCCAATAGGAACAAGTCCAAAACGACAGGTGAGAGGTGGACCCCTTCCACTTCCAAGAGACCTTTGCCCCTGTCCTGAAACAACACATGCCTGACGAACCAAAGCCCCTCTGTCACTAATTTGCAGCTTACCCCCGGGTCCTTAGTCCTCTACAGCATTAGTGTAGACTGTCCCCGGTTCGTAGGGTCATACCCCCAGGTGAAGGACCACTTGCTGAGGAGGGGGGGTCCCCATTGCTGATAGCGCTTCCTGAAATCTGTACAATAGGAGATCCAGCGCACGCCACTGAGACACAACCACACACCTTCACGCAAAGCGTCCGCAGACTGCACCCCGGTAGGATTCAACTTCTGCCGTACCGCAGTCCCCCGAATAATTTGTTAAAAGTGCTTTATTAAACCCTTGTGATTCAATACTCATAAAGAGTACAGGGGATCATTCTGGTGAAAATTACACATATTTTATAATATATAACTTGTGTGGGGTCCCTATATTTGATATCACAGGATTGCAATGGTAATACACTGGATTCACATGCCCTCGTGAGTTAGCCTCGAGGCAGCTAGTCCATGCTACCTAGATAGCTTGACTATAAAGTTGACCTACAACCACCGCCACAAGGGATTGCTATGACTGCTAAGACAGTCAAGTGTCCTGGTACATGCGCTGACAAATAAAGACTTTTTACATCAGGATGCATATTATCAAAGCAATATGAGCTCTGTATTGCATTACATTTGTATTCAGTGCGGAAAAGCAGGTACTTATCTCTCTAATATATGCTTCCTGAGGCCGCTTTTATTCCCTTGTTGCTCCACGTATTGGATTAATTGTCCTTTGCTGCCTGCCGCCTTTCACTACATTACATGCACCCCAATTGAATCGGTGTTTGCTGCTGGCTGTCAGGAAGCGGGGGGGAAAAATAACAATCTTTGCAGAATCACCACAGCTCGAGCGTCTGAGCTCAGCTTACATAAAATGTCACGTGACTAATGAGGCAAGAACTAGTCAGCAAACATTACTATAGATTTAAAAAAATGCATTTTATTTTGGGATTTTGAAATGTGTGCAAATACAATTAGGTAGCAGTCCGCTCTACATGCTTTTTCTGTAAACTCAGAAAAGATGTTTATGAGTGTATGCGAGTCTATCATCACCCTGGGCACACATGGCATATACTGTGCCTCAGTCCCAGAACTGCTCGCAGTCTGTCTTCTAAGCTGAAGCGGTCTTCCAAGTAAGAGATTTATTCAATGGCAGGACCGGAGGCTTCTGATTATGCTTTCTCATTTCTTTACTGCACAAACAGCAGCCAATGAAAGTAAAACTACAATGGTAAACAAGCATTGAAAATGCAATAGGTCTCGCCTTTGATTAAGTTAAAGCCATTTGCTTTGCTAATGGTATTGTATGGCAAAGCAAATGGCTTTAACTTAATGAAAGGTGAGACCTATTGCATTTTTAATGATTGTTCATTTGCACGCGGATGATGGTTTTGTTGATATGTGCCAGCAGAAGTCCACAGGTGACGGGAGGGCAAGGAAGGGGGCTGAAGGGGTGTTAAAAACATTGCATAAAGTATGATAACAGCATAACCTCTCCCCATACCTGCTGTTCTCAGGAGCTCTTTTAATATCACCCACCCACTTGCTTCACAGATACTTCACAATATACAGACATCCACCAGTATCAATTCTGACTCCATATTAAAATAAAAACATGCCTGTTTATTTTTTAAAGACTCAGTGCTACATACAGTTTCCACCACCCTAATTTGGTCGTGTCAGCTAAAGCATTTCAATAAAAATAAGCACAGTCCGCTTTCACTTTTGACCGGAGCATGGGGATCTCTTGTTATTGAAATGCTTTAGCTGACACGACGATTCTGAAAAGGGGGTGGTGATGAACAGAGTGTCTGAATTAAGCAGACCACTCTTACCCAGTCGAAAGATCAGGGCTTTATCCATCACCGTTTTTTAGCTCTCTGCACCATCCCAGCTCAGAACCTGGCTATATGCAAATTAGTCTGTCCCTTGCCCAGTGCATCATGGGAACAGGGCAGACCTACTTTGTTAGCTCGTTCACCTAAATGTAAGTAGAACAACGGTATCTCAAATTGAATGGTAAAAATACCCCAAAATTTGTTTAATTAAAAACAGAAACGAATCCTGACAGGACCACAGATGCTGAAATACTATACTGTTGACTGCACACTGCTGAGGACTACATCAATGTTACCTATCTTGGTATGGAATCCTAAAGGAAGACGAACTGGTGAAGGCCTGAAAGTGGAAGAAACCGATCTGCCACACTCACAAGGGTAAACCACAGGAATCCTTCACATGCTCGCTAACTAACACATACCTAATTTCTGAATCAAACATGTGCGCATCACAACTAGGGCATAATAAAGAGGGACGAGGGGGGTTGTTTAGGGATGGGTACAGCTATATTTTCAAACACCTATGACCTGGTGCGCATTTAAAGAGGTGCCGCATCCTGACACCGGTCGGATTGGATTTCTATGGACTGTTTAGAATTCCACTATGAACCTCCTCCCCTAAAAGCAGCCGTACCACTCGCTAACATGCAGAGATTTACTGAACACTGGCCTTGTCCCATGCGTGGTCAAATATGTTCACTGTCACCCAAAATAACTGTCCAATGGTGGATCTTTGGAAGCAAATTAACAAACTGGAGAACAAATTCCATTTGCTTTGATTGAAAAAAGCCACTTGCTTTTATGCCTTGCCACTCACCCACCCAAAATCAGCTTTTAACACTTTCAAACGCTTAGGACTAGTTTACTAGATCCATCACACCGATAAGGTAGCCCCAAACTACCCGAGACCCATTATACCAATAAGGCAGGACCAAACTGCCCCCGTATATCATCACCTCCAAAGCAAGAGTACTACTGCAGAGATACATCTCATTTACACTTGCAATTGGGGCCCTGCTACGTTTAACTGGCTCTTCCCTTCAAAGTCCCATTGAAATATACTGCACTACAAGCATACATTTTACACTCAAAACTAGCCATATCTGTACCAAAAATAAATGCGGAATACTCCTGAAAAGGAGGCTCTATTAAATAAGTGTACCAAAGCTACTTTGTCTTAGACCTTCACCTTACTCTTCTCGGGGACCTTTCTCTTGCTCTTCTTCCTGGCCTCCTCGCTCTTAGTGCTCTTGGACCCCGCTGAGACTTTTCTGACATCTTCAGTCGGGCTGGCCCGGCTCTTCCTCCTGCTTGCGCAGGCCGCGACAAAGAATATCAGACTGAGCAGCAGCGCGGTCACCAGCAGAAGCGCCCAGGAAGGGAAGTATGCAGGTTCCAGTCCCAGGTCAAGCCCTAGCTCACTGTGTGTGATGTAAACCGAGGCCCAGCAGCTCCCGCAGCCGCTGGGCCGCTACTAGGCCTGCTTTAGAGCCGCTTTCTGCCAGACTCCCAACAGCATCCATCTGGACGAGGCCAGTGTGTTCTAATACATCCCGCAAAGCAAGAGCCTGGCATTCCCGGGCGCGCCGTCGGACTGACACAACAAGGCTGTGCACGGAGAACATAGGAACTGGGAGCTCCACCCAGGCGCCTGCCTCTGTTGGGCGTCACAATTTCAACGGCCGCGGCTGTGCAGAGAAACGTCACCACTCCACCCCAGTACCAGGCCGAAGGCTCACGAATAAAGTTGTCCCCCTTCTATGTCTAATGGACCAGTGACACGACGCTGTGAACATAGAAGAACAAGCAAATTAAACCCACCACCTCACGTCGTTGCACCGAAGCGCTGCCTCCTCCGCCCCCCACCATGCTTCCGTAATAGCCCGATTTGCTTAATCCCCAAATTAAAAGCTATTTGGTGCACAGGCCCGGCGTTATTTCTCTCACTGCTCCGAAGAACATTTTCCCTGCCGAGGACAATTTGAATTGGCATGTGGGTATGTCCCCCCACTAGTGTACCTTGATGTGCTGGGAAATAGTTACGTTTTGCCATAAGATAAATAAAAGGCGAGATTGTCTGCCCCGAGCTGTAAACTGCTGCGTGTGCTGCTGAAAAGACGAGGTAACAATGACAGACAAACACACGCACAAAAAACAAGCATTGGCTGCGCAGCAGTAAAGCTGCACGGCCGTGAAAGGATCATTTGCACATTAAAAAAAAGCCGCGAGCGTGCACTCTCCCGAACTTCCGGTCTCGGGATGTGCACGCTCACGGCAGTCGTGGGGCGGGACTTCCGACTTTGAGAGAAGCCTGCGCCCTCAGAGTGGATGGCAGCAGAAGTCAGGAGAGGCGGCTGAGGCGGTAAGTGGGGCTTGGCACCTGTGTGTGAGGTGTGTATGGTGTGTGCGTATGGTGTGTGGTGTGTGCGTGTGTGTGTGTGTGTGTGTGTGCGCGCGCGCGATTGAAAGGCTGACTGGCTGTGCAAAGTTGGAGCAAGAGATGTGCACGGCTGGGGGGGGCGGGGCCAGAGGGGGCGCGTCCACGAGATGTAATCGGCGCTCGTGGCCAGATCTAGGTCGCTTCACAAGGAACTCGGTAACAATAGGTCTAGCGAGACCTAAAAACAACATTTCCCATGAGGCTTTGAACCACGCCTCCAATAACAGTAAACCAATCACAGTAGTAACAAGCATATAAAGTATAGAGACACTAATCTGGCCTCCTCTTTCTTTGCTGCTCCGCAGCCCAGATAAGTGCTCCTTACTTTATATGCTTGTATGACTTTAGATTATAAGAATTCGCCCCAGGCGCATGTTTTTCATGATCGGATCGTGCTATTTATATCATTGCTATTACGATGTACCATTTATTGTGATGTTGATGCTTCTGTTGCCTGTTAGAGTTGCCGCGCTGTTGCGCCTCGTTTGTTAACGCCGCGGTCGGCGTCCCTTCCTTCCCGATCTCAGAGCACTGCTGCTCTTGCCCGCTCCGTGTCCCTGTGTATTTAGGTGGAGCGCTGTAGCGCCCGTAGGCTTCCCTGTGCCCCTAATCGCTGCTCGCGGCTGTGACCGCTGTTGATCGCGGTCGCGATCCGGAGGGACTTAGCCCCCCCCCCCCTCGGGGAAGGAGGCGCATGTAGACGCCCGGCTGAGGCCCGGCGTGCGTCTTCGGGGTCTTGCGCACGCCTGTGTGCGCGCGCAGCCCCTAGTTGGTGCCGAACGGACGCTCTAGCCCCGGATGAAAGAGGACTCCACGCAGTTTGGCCAGGAGCTGAGGGGCCGACAGAGGAAGTGGGGTAATTTTTGGCAACCCTTTTCTGCCTGATTTGGGTTGGTTTTCCCTCCAGTAGTCCTGGAATTGGACTTTGTACTTTGATATTCTTGGTATTTCTGGCTCCTGCGCCTGGCACTTCCCCAAATCGACGCCCCTGACTGGGCTGGCAATTCTGCTTCCCTCTGGGGATTTATAGTGGGATTAAGAGGTCCCTTGTGAATATGGCAGATACTGAGTACTCCGAAGAGGAGGGCACTGCATGCGATTACCAGGGCAATGACGAATATTACGAGGAGAAGTCTATGGAGGATATAATTGACAAGAAGCTGGACGCTAAGCTTGATAAGGCCCTCTCCTCAGCCCTGCTTCCATTAGCCAAAAAATTGGAACTGCTGGTCCCTGGTAAGCCACTCCCTCTTCCTGGCCAAGATCATTCACATCCCCCTCTCCCTAAACAGGTGGCTCTTGACCCGTCCTGGCCCCATGCCCAGTCCTATGATAAAATTTACAAATCCAAGGAGTCTTCCGCTGGCGAAAAGTCCTTGCCGTCCTGCCCACCCTCCCCCCCTCCTAAAGACACCACCACTGACACGGATACGGACACAGATTCCTCAGATGTTGCGCCCCGCAAGCGCTCTAAGAAACGCAAGCATGCCTCCCCTTCTGTCACTCCCTCGCCCTTCTCCTTTGACCCAACGGACATTATACATCCTAGGTCCTCTGATTGGGTTCCCCCCCCAGCTGTGGCGGAATACCTGGAGTCTCACCTCTGTAAAGGTTTTGATAAAGAGGTGAGAGCTCGCCTTAAGTCCGAGTGCCCCCGTCCCGACTTGGCCCATAAGGTGGCCGTTACCCCAGACATCGACCCTTCCATGACTACTTTCCTCAAAAAATACAAGAAAGACCCCAAAAAAGGAATTGATTGCGCGCTCAGAGCGTGCCAGGATAAGGTCCTTGACCTTTCGGGGCCTTTGGCCAAGATACTGGAGCTGGCCCTCCAGGCTCAAGAGATGGGTGATGCCATCCACCGTGAAGTCCTTGCGGGTTGGGCGCAACGGGCCATTTGCATGTTGGGTAACGCCAACTGCGCTCTAGCTTCTGAGAGACGGAAGTCAGTCTTACTCCGGATTGATCCCCAGTTGGTTGAATTGGCTTCGTCGGAGCCGGGTCCTTTGGCGGAAGGACAGTTGTTTGGGGACAACTTTGTAAAAGACATTGCTAAATTTGTCGATACCTTTGCATTCTTGGATAAGTCTCAAGCCTCCTTGAAGAGGGTGTTGCACCAGGTCTCTAATAGGGCCGGCCGTGGCAGAGGACGCTCGACCGGCCGCTACTCGAATACCAGTCCTCAACAAGGTTACGCCCCTAGACGGGGCAGAGGCTATACACAGGAACCAGACCAGGCTGGCTTCTACCCGTCGAGATCCCGCGGCTTCAGAGGTCGCTATAATGGAGGGGTTAACAGAGGCTACAAAAAATTTGACAATCAGTCCTCCGGTAAGTCAAATGTGCCCCTTGGTCCCTTTAGGAGGCAGATTGCGTCATTTTGTAAGGAATTGGACGTGTCTCACTTCAGATGCTTGGATACTGCAGACTGTCCAAGGTTATCACATAGAGATGTTGGAATGTCCCCTTCAACCCTTCCCTCCTCAGCCTCTCCTTTTTTCCAGTCTAGAACAGAGTTTTATCGACTCAGAACTGGAAGAATTGTTACAAAAGAGGGCTATTGCTGTCGGACCCTTCATCCCCAAAGGATTCTGCAGCAACGTCTTCCTGGTACATAAGAAGGGTGGCGGCCAACGCTTGGTTCTAAACTTAAGAGACTTCAATCCCTATGTCACTTATCGCCACTTCAAGATGGAGGGTATCCATCTTTTACGAGACCTCCTGTTTGAGAACGACTGGATGGTCCGCTTAGACCTAAAAGATGCCTATCTGACAGTCCCCATCTGCCCCTCTCATCAAAAATTCTTACAGTTTCCTTGGAGAGGGCGATATGGTATCGTTACAGGGTGCTTCCCTTTGGCCTGTCTTCAGCCCCTTGGGTATTCACCAAGATTCTCAAACCTGTGGTCTCGCGTCTGCGAGAGATGGGAGTGCACCTCATTGTGTACTTGGACGACATGCTCAACCTAGCCCAAGAACGGTCCCTTCTTCTCACTCACTTGGAGTGGACAACGTCCCTGCTACAGAATCTGGGGTCCGTCATCAACACCAAGAAATCGGTGATGATACCGAATCAGCAGATGGAATTCCTAGGTTTCCTGATAGACTCTGTTGCGGCTCAACTGCTCCTTCCCCTTCACAAGATCAGGTCCATCAAAAGGAAAATAGCATCCACTTTGACCAAGGAGAAGATTTCCTTGCGTGTGTTAGCGAGGATTGTGGGCCTCCTGGCCTCGTCAATCCAAGCCATTTTCCCCGGTCCCTTACACTACAGGGCCCTTCAGAGACTGAAAATCTTTTATCTGCAGAGGAAATTTCACTACGATCACCTAATTCCTCTTTCCCCAGAGGCCCGGGAGGAACTCCAGTGGTGGCTGGAACACATGTCAGCCTGGAATGGCCGAGCCATCTTCGGCGCAGCCCCGGATGTGGTAGTCGAATCGGACGCCAGTCAATGGGGCTGGGGCGCTCGCTGTGGAGATTATACCACAGGAGGACGATGGTCAGCAGACGAGCTTACACTACACATAAACTGTCTAGAGTTTTTGGCAGGGTCCTTTGCCATCAGGTCTGTCTCACCGCTGAAGAGCAATTGTTGTATTCTCCTTCGAATGGACAATGTCTCAGTGGTGAGATACATCAACCGATTAGGGGGGACAAAGTCCCGAATGCTGATCCACATTGCAAAGGAGTTTTGGCATTTCTGCCTGGATCGCAAGATCTCTGTGGTGGCAGAATACCTTCTGGGGAAATTCAACCAGGTGGCGGATTGGAATTCCTGATTTCTCCGAGACTTCAGCGATTGGAGACTTCACCCATCACTTTTTTTTCAGATCATGACTATGCGAGGCCCATGTCAGGTCGACCTGTTTGCCTCTCGCCTCAATGCCCATCTCCCCCAGTTTTACAGTTGGAGACCGGATCCGATGGCGATGGGAACGGGCGCGTTCCTTCACCCTTGAGGGCAATGGAGGAATTATGCCTTCCCCCCGTTTGCGCTGATCCCGAGAGTGGCGGCGTTGGTGACTCCGTTTTGGTCGACTCAGTCGTGGTTTCCCACACTGTTGGAGTTGTCTGTGGATCTTCCATTCCGGCTCCCAGTCTTCCCGACGCTTCTGCAGGACTCAGTAGGAGCTTGTCATCCGTTGATCCTGCAGAATCAATTGACCTTAATGGTGTGGACGCTCTCCGGAGACATGAATGCCTTGCAGGTCTTTCACTAGAAGCTTCCGGCTTTATGCAGCAAGAGTGGGCTCCTTCCACCCGGAAGCGATACTCTGCCTCTTGGAAGAGGTGGGTGGGCAGGTGGATCCTGTGGGATCAAATGTGACTGAGGTATTGAATTTTTTGTCTGAACGTGCAGCTTCAGGCCTGGCTTACAGGTCGGTTAATAATTTTAGGTCTGCAATTTCTGCTGGTCACGACCACATCGAGGGTAAGCCTGTGGGGATGCACCCCTTAGTTTGTAAGTTGCTTAAAGGTGTGCGTGTGGCCAATCCTCCTCGGCCCAGGTATTCCACAATGTGGGATGTTACAAAGGTGCTTAATTTGTTGGAATCCTGGCCCAATAATGGTGATTTGTCTTTAAAACAGCTCTCTGCCAAGCTCACTATGCTATTGTGTCTCATTTCATGTCGCAGAGTTTCAGATGTTAGAGCTTTAGATTTAGCTGGTAGGATGTTTTCTCCTCAGGGTGTCTCCTTTGTTATCACACGACGAACTAAGACCATGTCACGCTCAGTGGAATACCCCGCCTTTCCACATAAGAGCAAGCTATGTGTGTTGCAGTGTCTCAAATGTTATGAGGAGCGTACTATTGCACACAGGGTTGATCCTTTAGGTCAGTTGCTAATCAGTGTTCAAAAACCCTTCAAACCAGTCGCTGCGGCTACTTTAGCCAGATGGGTTAGATGGATCATGTCAGAGGCGGGCATTGATATATCTGCTTATGGTGCTCATTCAGCTAGAGGTGCGATGGCTTCCAAAGCCTATTTATTAGGTTCCCGCTTGGAGGATATCCTCAAAGCGGCGGATTGGTCTTCGGATTCAATGTTTAAAGTGTTTTATTATAAACCTATTCCTCATGTTTCTGATGCTGTGATTGATGAGCTTGATTGATGAGCTTTGAACCAGCATAATCAGAAGCCTCCAGTCCTGCCATACAATACAAAATTTTCTAGCTATCGCAACAAGAATTTTAGATTCTATTAAGGACACTGAGGCGAGGATTATCTCACCCGTTGGGACAGTTATAACTGTAAAGTTGTTTGAAATGATGTTGTTTAACAACTTTGTACCTACCCTCTGAGAAATGTAGTTCGTGGGCTTCTTTTCTCAATCCTTCTTTTTCTGTTTTCAGGAAATGACTCCAACAAAAGTTAATTGCCTTCTGTGGATTGTGCTGCTGTACCTTCCTGGTGGAAGATGATTCTTTGTGATTTTGGATCTTTTCTCCGTTGAGAATTCCTAAGGAACTGTTCTCTCCGTTGAGAGTTAAAGACTTTGTTCACTATGACAAGACTGTTCGCGCAAAGAAAGAGGAGGCCAGATTAGTGTCTCTATACTTTATATGCTTGTTACTACTGTGATTGGTTTACTGTTATTGGAGGCGTGGTTCAAAGCCTCATGGGAAATGTTGTTTTTTACCATTGTAGTTCTACTTTCATTGGCTGGTGTTTGTGCAGTAAAGAAATGAGAAAGCATAATCCTCACCTCCGTGTCCTTAATAGAATCTAAAATTCTTGTCGCGAGAGCTAGAAAATGTTGTATTCGGCGTTACTCTGGCAAAGAAGAGCACTGTAGGCCTCAAATCCCTGATATTTTCACTTGAATGGTCTGCACAGCCCGACGGTTCGTGCTCCCATTTATTGCTAAGTTTTCTTCTGATGCGGCTCTATGGTTCCGAATACGCGAATGAACAGACATAGAAAACGGACCTGAAGTGTCAGTTTGTACATTAAGACACAAAATAGGAATAAGTTATTTACTTATTTACTTATTACAAAGGCCCGCCAGAGCGGGACCGATAACACAGACAGCTGGGGCTAGGAATGACAGGCGGCACTCAAACAATGGGGAGGATGACAAGAAGTGTGACGTGAACGGAGAAGGAACCAATGAGTAAGGAGGAGGGAGGGGGGAAGGAGAGAGGAGGCAGATAAACTGGAATGCTGACTGCAGCACTTTAAAGGGAATTACAACATCTCCCTTTTTTTACAATAAACCAAGATGAAGGTTCAATACATAATAAAATCTCTAAGCTTGCAGGGAATTTGTACAACTCTTCCAGAACTCGTACTTGAGGATTCACCTGTTCTAGGAGAAAATAACACATTCTGCTCATATTGAGAACATTCAGACTCATATATGTTCAACCTCCCCTGTACCTTGAGAATTTGACTCATCAGTACTCAAAGGTGCAAAATCGAACCTTTATTCCTTTATTTTAGCGATGCTGTGTTCTACCTTGTCTTGCGCCGGGACGCTCCTTTGCTGGAGCAGCTGCGCGCATTATAAGTACCCATAGCATAGCATAAGCATGAATCTCCGTTTGTTTCCAAAGCAACATTAGTAGTTTCATTAGGCTGGTGACTGTCCCTTTTAGAACTTGAAGGAACACAAAACTCTGAACTATTATTACAAGCCTTACTCTCATTTCTGGTTGTTAGATCGTACCAAAAACTATCAGCTAGAGAAACAGAATTATGATCATTATGCTCAGACATCAATTCTTTTTGACCACTTTTAAGTTTGATCACATCACTCTTATTCCTCCAACCCAATTTTGACAATCGGACTGCACCTCCTGATACTTCAATAACTTCACTGGGATTTAATTTACGATGAATACATTTCGTTGGACGCCATAATTAATCCATAGCGTCTGTTTCCCAGAAAATCGATGTCCAGGCAAATGAAACTTAAAAGTCCTCATGAGTGTTTTAACACTTAATTATACTCATTGTGTTAGCCGATACACGGCGTGATCAAACGCTGGAACTTTTCACTGAAACAATTACTGTAAAAATGATATGAAATGCATATTCAAAGATGGCGCGCGAACGCAAATGTTTGTTGATGTCCGTTTTGTTTCAATGACTCCAGTGAACAAAGATAAAGATGCCGCGCAGCGCGTTCAGATGTGAACACTGACGAAGGGATTCATTCCCGAAACGCGTTTGTTCTGTGAATAAATCCTTTGCTGACTGCTAAAAAACCCTGTGAGTGCTGTATTTTCTCCTGACCCGGCTGGGTATTCGAGAGGAATTGGAGCAAATATTTATGACGCGGGGCACCGCCGCGTAACAGCACCCGCTTTTGAGTGACTCGTGTTGTTGGTGTATCAGGAGCTTTGGATATATAACGCGTCAGGCTTTTATGTTCGAATGAGACTCTGAAATCTGCTGGGAAGCGAGCAGTGAAATGGATTACAATAAACGTGCTCATTGAAAAACTTTGTGTGACAGAGCTTCTGTTAAGGCTACCTGTTTTGATTGAATATTTTCGGCTGTTGCCCAGTCGGGAAGCAAGTCCCACCTTGAATGAGGGTCCATGCAGGCTTTTGGTAGGAGCTTGCAGTCATGGAACCAAGGCAGGCGCAGCGCCAACGCAGGTGGTGCTGCCTTGGACACGAATTCACTGCTGCAAGTGCGCTTCCAGTCAGGTTCCAGTGCCCTCCTCGCTCCACTGGGAGAACATTGGTTTCAAATTGCAAGGTTGAAGCAGCAGCCCCACTGTGGGTTAAAGGACTGTGTACTACAAAGTCCAGGATGCAGTGTGCCTGAGACACGCCCATAGAGGCAGGTGAGAGCTATTTGAGTAGACACTACCAGGAACTGTTTGATTGACCTTCAGGAACATTGCCTCTGAGGAAAGGGTCATCCCTGAAACGCGTCAGGCTTTTATGTTCGAAGGAGACTCTGAAATCTGCTGGGAAGCGAGCAGTGAAATGGATTAAAATAAACGTGCTCATTGAAAAACTTCGTGTGGCAGAGCTTCTGTTAAGGCTACCTGTTTTGATTGAATATATATATATATATATCTATATCTATACTACTATTATAAAGAGAGAACTTGCACCTTTTGGCCAGGTAAACTCGGGAACCACAGCACCAATCTACACACCTGATACATCTAAGAAAATGTCAGGGTGTGTAGATGGACATAGGCTATATACATTTTTTTAAAAGTAAATTAAAAAAATTAAGTTTGTAAACAAAGTAGTCCCCTGAAAGTAGCCCCGGCCGGGACCTAGCGCCAGGCTTTTATGTTCGAAGGAGACTCTTAAATCTGCTGGGAAGCGAGCAGTGAAATGGATTCAAATAAACGTGCTCATTGAAAAAATTTGTGTGGCAGAGCTTCTGTTAAGGCTACCTATTTTGATTGAATATTTTCGGCTGTTGCCCAGTGGGGAAACAAGTCCCACCTTGAATGAGGGTCCATGCAGGCTTTTGGTAAGAGCTTGCAGTCATGGAACGAAGGCAGGCGCAGCCCAACGCGGGTGGTGCTGCCTTGGACACAAATTCACTGCTGCAAGTGCGCTTCCAGTCAGGTTCCAGTGCCCTCTTCGCTCCACTGGGAGAACATTGGTTTCAAATTGCAAGGTTGAAGCAGCAGCCCCACTGTGGGTTAAAGGACTGTGTACTACAAAGTCCAGGATGCAGTGCGCCTGAGACGCGCCCATAGAGGCAGGTGAGAGCTATTTGAGTAGACACTACCAGGAACTGTTTGATTGACCTTCAGGAACATTGCCTCTGAGGAAAGGGTCATCCCTGAAACGCGTCAGGCTTTTATGTTCGAAGGAGACTCTGAAATCTGCTGGGAAGCGAGCAGTGAAATGGATTAAAATAAACGTGCTCATTGAAAAACTTCGTGTGGCAGAGCTTCTGTTAAGGCTACCTGTTTTGATTGAATATATATATATATATATCTATATCTATACTACTATTATAAAGAGAGAACTTGCACCTTTTGGCCAGGTAAACTCGGGAACCACAGCACCAATCTACACACCTGATACATCTAAGAAAATGTCAGGGTGTGTAGATGGACATAGGCTATATACATTTTTTTAAAAGTAAATTAAAAAAATTAAGTTTGTAAACAAAGTAGTCCCCTGAAAGTAGCCCCGGCCGGGACCTAGCGCCAGGCTTTTATGTTCGAAGGAGACTCTTAAATCTGCTGGGAAGCGAGCAGTGAAATGGATTCAAATAAACGTGCTCATTGAAAAAATTTGTGTGGCAGAGCTTCTGTTAAGGCTACCTATTTTGATTGAATATTTTCGGCTGTTGCCCAGTGGGGAAACAAGTCCCACCTTGAATGAGGGTCCATGCAGGCTTTTGGTAAGAGCTTGCAGTCATGGAACGAAGGCAGGCGCAGCCCAACGCGGGTGGTGCTGCCTTGGACACAAATTCATTGCTGCAAGTGCACTTCCAGTCAGGTTCCAGTGCCCTCTTCGCTCCACTGGGAGAACATTGGTTTCAAATTGCAAGGTTGAAGAAGCAGCCCCACTGTGGGTTAAAGGACAGCGTACTACAAAGCCCAGGATGCAGTGCGCCTGAGACGCGCCCATAGAGGCAGGTGAGAGCTATTTGAGTAGACACTACCAGAAACTGTTTGATTGACCTTCACGAACATTGCCTCTGAGGAAAGGGTCATCTCTGAAACGCGTCAGGCTTTTATGTTCGAAGGAGACTCTGAAATCTGCTGGGAAGCGAGCAGTGAAATGGATTCCAATAAACGTGCTCATTGAAAAACTTCGTGTGGCAGAGCTTCTGTTAAGGCTACCTGTTTTGATTGAATATTTTCGGCTGTTGCCCAGTCGGAAAGGAAGTCCCACCTTTAATGAGGGTCCATGCAGGCTTTTGGTAGGAGCTTGCAGTCATGGAACCAAGGCAGGCGCAGTGCCAACGCAGGTGGTGCTGCCTTGGACACGAATTCATTGCTGCAAGTGCACTTCCAGTCAGGTTCCAGTGCCCTCCTCGCTCCACTGGGAGAACATTGGTTTCAAATTGCAAGGTTGAAGAAGCAGCCCCACTGTGGGTTAAAGGACAGCGCACTACAAAGCCCAGGATGCAGTGCGCCTGAGACACGCCCATAGAGGAGGGTGAGAGCTATTTGAGTAGACACTACCAGGAACTGTTTGATTGACTTTCATGAACATTGCCTCTGAGGAAAGGGTCATCCCTGAAACGCGTCAGGCTTTTATGTTCGAAGGAGACTCTGAAATCTGCCGGGAAGCGAGCAGTGAAATGGATTAAAATAAACGTGCTCATTGAAAAACTTTGTGTGGCAGAGCTTCTGTTAAGGCTACCTGTTTTGATTGAATATATATATATATATCTATATCTATACTACTATTATAAAGAGAGAACTTGCACCTTTTGGCTAGGTAAACTCAGGAACCACAGCGCCAATCTACACACCCGATACATCTATGAAAATGTCAGGGTGTGTAGATGGACATAGGCTATATAAATTTAAAAAAAAAGTAAATTAAAAAAATTAAGTTTGTAAACAAAGTAGTCCCCTGAAAGTAGCGCTGGCCGGGACCTAGCGCTGGCCGCTACGCGACGTGCGTGATGACGAAGGAGGAGGGTGGTGCAGTGACGAGCGGCTGTGCAGTGAGGAGCGGCGGCACAGGTAAGGAAAGGGAAAGTTAAACGGTGTGATGCAGGGGGAGGCAAGAAGGAGGCAGCAGTAAATGAAAATGTCGGAGCCCGAGTGAGTCCGGGCGGGAGGGGGGCGCGAGTGAGTCGGGGCGGGAGGGGGGCACAAGTGAGTCGGGCGGGAGGGGGGCGCGAGTGAGTCGGGCGGGAGGGAGTCAGTGCGGGAGGGAGTCGGGCAGGAGCGGGTGTACTGCCCCCAGCCCCTTTCTGCCCCAGGCAATGCTGGGACGGGCTGCTAGTATATATATATATATATATATATATATATATATATATATATATATTCCTGTGTGAAAACTTAAACTGAACTCTCAATAAGATTCGCTATGCAGAGCTGAATACAGACCACTCGCAGGTTGGGAAGGCCCTTTGTGCAAATTCCTTTATTGGGACCTGTATTGGTGGAAAAATAGTAGATCTTATCCACTGGGGGCCATGAGCATAAACTAAAGGGGACAGGGTTCCCTTTCCTCAGCCTAAAAGTGTTTTAGAGCAGCATCCACATATGGTGCTAACAAGTATGTTGCACAATGTGCACATTTTGGACCACAAACAATAAAAACACACACACACTTTTTGAGGTGGTGTTGTGGAGCAGGGACAGAGCATAGTCAAAGCACTCAGTATGGTGATGCCCAGAGAAACTGAGAGCAGTGGAAGCAGGGCATGACTAAAGTACATGCATTGGGCATGGTCTACGTTGAGTCCCGTGGTTTCAAATGGGTGCAGCTGGCTGTGACCAGTGGGCACTGCATGGAAGTGTAATGGGCTCAGGACAAATCGGAAAAGAATATCTTTTGTCCACAGCCCCAGACCAAAATTAGTAGGTTACTATGCCTTGGTCTCCCTTACTCAAAGGGCTTTATAGTGTCCGAAAATCAGCAACACGCGCTTCACAAAAACTCAAGATAACTTGATTACATTTCTGTCAGGCAACCTGAATAGACATTCTGGGAAGATACTCTGGCTGCCCTGTCTTGACAAGCCCCATGACTAGAAGTTCGTCAGTGAGGTAAACCTGGCATTCTAGCCAAAGCCGGACTCTCTGGGGTTTCAGGAACAAAGCCCAGACTTTCATTTTTGTCTATGTATCCTGAAAAGAAGTTCTGGCAAAGTTTTATGCGGCTAAGGTCTTCCAGCCTTGCATTCTGCTTGAGGTTTGCATTAAAGAATCACGAATAGGGCTTTGACCAGGATTTTCATGAGCCTGCTTCTGTCACGTACCCTGCTCTTAAGATTACCAGTCCTGAATTTAATGCATACCTATGACATGTCAACTCCCTGGGAATGCTAGAAAGTTAGCTCAGTGGACTGTGCAATGAAAGGTGGGATTTGAATGCACTCTGCAAATTCACTTGTAAGACTCCAGTCAGTCCATTAATAGTAGCTATCATCTCTGTTGTCCATCCTACAGGATGGATACGTGTTTGACGTAATTTTGCTTGATTCTGAAATTACCTCATATGTCATGATGATGTGGAATAAACAGAGGTTATATTTCGGTTTTATATTCCCCAATAGCAACTATAATCATTTCACAAAGAGCCCGTCAATTAATTAAAAAAATTAAAAAACTTGTCTGGGACCGATTTGGCATTACGAAAACAATACCTTTATAAATAATAACTAAATATGGTCCTACAGAACCCTGAAACTGCCTTTCATGTAGAAGGTCTAACTTACTTTGCTGTTTACTTATGGTATGACAACAGACCCAGGTTCATTCTCGCCAACCATGTGAAACTTGATACATCAGAAGTCATGGTGACAAATGCTGAATTTTAAATATTAAATAAGGTTAGATTTCACCACACTGTCATTCAACAAGCACACCCGGCAGCAAACTCTAAAATTTATTTCAGCAGAGAGCACAACTGCCTCTCACACTTAAGTAGAACTAACTTGTATTTTCACCGACTTGAAATATCGCAGAAGCCCTGGCATGCATGAGGAAATACACAGGGGGCACGGCTCTTAGCATAAGATGTTGTGTTTGACAGAGCAGAGGTATGTTTTAAAGTGACCTGACATTATATAGCAGCCACAAACACGTACGAATGTTGGCATCAACTGAGCCACGAGCTGAGCTCAGTTTAACTTCCCAAGGATTCCTGAAAAACTAACTTTTTTTTTAAAAGTCTTTTTATTAAAACATAACCACTCCATTTCAATACACATCTAGCAGCAGTGGGAATTCATTGGCACATTTACAGTATACAAATCGAAAAATCATTAGATGAGTTCCGTGGTGGTCTACCCTCCTAGCGTGCCCTGTACAAGATGTAAAGTTCTCCAAAAGCGTTCCTAACCCTCTCTGCTCAGATCCCCCCCCATTTGGCCCAACCCCCCCCCTCCCCTTCCACCCTCCCTCACCACAGGGCCATTCCCTTCTGTGCTTGCTGGTGGGTGGTCTTACAGACCATTGGGTTTAGCAAGAAACCACGAGGGGTGTGTGTCAGGGAGTGGATTCCACGCGAGGCCCCGTTAAACCAGTGGTGAACCCTCAGGGGTGCTCAGCCAGTCTCCCCTGTAACGCCTCCACGCCCGCCATACCTTTTCCCATTTCTTGGGACAACCCCGGCTGTCATAGATTACCTTCTCTGCCCTCTGGCACCAATCCAGGTCCCTCTGCCATCCTTCCACCTTTGGCACCAAGTCACTCCCCAAAGTCGGGCTATGTTTCGCTTGGCCACCATACTGGCGAGGGCCAGCCACACCTTGTCTCCCTTGGGCCAGGTAACATCCGTTGTCACCCCTAAGATATGCCACCTTGCCTCTAGCGGTACCTCCGCCCCAATTACTTCTTCCATGATTTCCTGCAGTTGGGGCAATCCCAAAGGATGTGGAAGAAGGAGCCCTCTTCCCAGCAGCCCCGTAGACAGAACCGGGAAACTGCAAATCCCATCCTGTAGTGCAGCGCCCGTGAGGTGTAGGACCTATGAAGGATACGCAGCTGTACCAGCCTGAATCTAGCCCGGATCGCTACCTCTCTGGGACACTGCAAGGCCTCATTCCCGTCGTCATCTTCCAATAGGCCATGGTCTGACTCCCATTTCTCCCTAAGTGAGCCCAAGATGTCTGGGAGATTATTGACCAGCTTTTTATAGGTGAGAGAGATAGCTTTGTCAATCATAGGGTCGAACAATAGTCTGTCTTCAAATGGAGCGTACTCGGGCAGCTGGTCCCCCCGCTTCAGGTGTGTGTGCATGGCGTGCTTTAATTGTTGATAGTGCAGGAATTCCCCGTCGCCCATATGGAACTCCTTCTGCAAAGTTATGAAGTCCACCAAGTCTCCCTTTCAGAATATATCCCCCAGCGTGTCTATGTCTATCAGACTCCATTGGCGCAAGTCTCGCAGTTTCACTACCTCCCGAAGATAGTCACCTTTCCACAAGGGCGTCTGTGCTGTAAGTTTTGCATTCCACCCCAGTGATTTCATTGCCCTCTTCCACACCTCTATCACAATCGCCGTCTGAGGGGGCAGGGTCTGGTTGCGTCTAGATTTAGAGTACAAGGCCGCCAGATATGAATCTTCTCCCAGGGCCATGCGGTCCACTTGATACGCTGGTTCCTCCATCGGGGCAAATACCCAGCCGTTTATGTTGACCAACTGTGTCGCCCAGTAGTGAAGGCGAATGTCTGGCACCGCCAATCCACCCTCGTACGGCCCCCTCTGCAGTTTTTTAAGTGCTATTCTAGGCTGCCCTTCACTCCACAATAAGGAGCACTGCTCCGCCTCCACTGTTTTAAATATGTGCTCCGGGATCGGGAAGGGCACGCTCTGCAGCGCGTAGAGCAATCGAGGCAGCTCCATCATTTTAAATAAGACGGCGCGGCCCATCAGGGAGACCGGGAGGGTCCTCCAGTGTGTCACGTCACTGTGTAGACAATCCAATTGTGTCTGCACATTTAACCGGAGGAATTCGGTGTCGGATGGCGTGATCCATAGCCCCAGGTACCGGAACTCAGTACGCCAGGTTAGGCCCTGACAATCTTCTGTTGCTTGGGGCTGGGGGCCTGTCAGTACGTACCCCAGTGATTTACTCCAATTGATGCAGTACCCGGAGTATGTCCCGAATTCGCGTAATAAAGCCATCACCCTTCGGATGGACTCAGATGGACTCTGTGTGTACAGTAAGATATCGTCGGTGTATAACGATATGCGTTCCTCACCAGCCACCTCCCAGGTCTATACCCCGTACTCCCGGGTCTGTACGAACCCAGTGCGCCAGGGGTTCCAGCGCAAGGGCAAAGAGGGTTGGAGAAAGGGGCGTGGCTAGGATCTTCCCGAGGACCTTCGTCTCGAAGTTGAGGAGGGATATAGGTCGGTAGGAGCTGCATGCTTCCCTCGGCTAACCCTCCTTATGGATCACCACGATAGTTGCTTGTCGTAGATCTCGCGGAAGCTGGCCATTCTCCCGCGCCTCGTGGAACATCGCGCACATGTGCGGTGCCATACAGCTTGCCACACACCCGAATGCTTCCGCCGGGAACCCGTTGGGACCCGGGACCTTACCCCTCTGCAGATCACCCATGGCCTCTTCTACTTCGGTGACCGTAAATATCAGCATCAAGAATATCCCTATCCGCAGGCTCCAGTAGGGGCAGCTGCATCGGGGCCAGGAAGTCACAACAATCCTGCTCCCCCTTAGAAGTCTGAGATCGGTAGACATCCTCGTAGTAGCAGGCAAACTCCTCCGCGATCGCCACGCTTGTAGTGCTCAATGACCCGTCCACGCGCTCTATACCCGGCACCCAGCTGCGCTCTCGATCTTTCTTTTCCAGCAAGCAATCATTTTATTCGCCTTATCTCCGAGGTCGTAAACCCATCGCTGGGTGGCCAACGCATGGGACCGTGCCTGTTCCGTCATAAGGTCCTTCAATTCTTTACTTAGGAGACGCGCTCTATGCTGCCTATCATGCCCCTGTTCCTGGGCGGATCCCACCTCAGTCTCCGGTTCATTGAGCGCCAACTCTAACTTCTCAGCCTGCGCATATTTCTCCTTTCTCCGTCTCCCCACCTCCGCCTGCACGAAATCCCTGCCCACCGTCTTATATGCTTCCCAGACCACCCCGGGGGAGCTCACGGACCCTACATTGTCCTTGAAATAATGTTCCACCCGTTCCCTGAATCTCTCCTGGAAATCCCTGTCTTTGAATAGGAAGGAATCAAGTCGAGGGGGGACACTCCGGTCTCGCCTAGGACCCACCATCTGAACCTCAACCGGTGAATGGTCTGATATCCCTTTGGCCTTGTGATGACCGCCCCTAAAGAGGCTCAAGCTATCATTTCGTGTAAGCATGTAGTCAATCCTGGAGGAAGAGCCATGGGCCGCGGATACGTGGGTGAATTGTCTTGACTGCGGGTTATGTGCCCTCCAAGAAAAAAAAAAATAACATTTAAACTTTCAGCAAGTTTAACACGAGTATCTTTGATATTTATTGGTGTCACAAAAACAGGTTTACAATACATGGATTATTACAATGCCAGTCTGTTTTTTGCAGTACCCCCCTGCTATGAGGTCACACTTCCAATGTTCTAAGATGATTTCCTTGAAAACAGCCATTCCAGAAAATAACTTTAGAGACCCTCGCCCGCCCCAGAAAAAATAAAGGCACTTTAATATTTCCTGACAAATGCAGCTGTCCCCGTACTTTCAGACATTAAGTCACAGGCGCGAACGGTGCATAGAATAAAACAAGCATTTGCAATGCAATAGGTCTCGCATTTAGGCGAGTTTGAGCTATTGGCATTGTAAATGACAATGCCTTTTATTTATGTTTTGGTTTTTAAAACATAAATAAAATGCATTGTCATTTACAACGCCAATAGCTCAAAGTTCCGTAAGAGTGAGACCTACTTTATTCTGTACAAGCACATATAAATAAAAAGTGATTATTAAATTGACAAAAATTGGCGAGCTTTTACTTCTGAAATGTATTTCACAAGGTAGTATGCTATATGTCCGCAGTTAGAACATTTGTTTTCCTAGGTAATCTATCAAATATGTAATGCTGCGAGAAAAGGTCGAAAAACAACCCCTTCTCGCCGGTCACCACACCCCTAACCCACACAAAATGAATGCTTGAGAGCATTAAGACAGGCCTGGATCATGGTCTAAAACATATATTTGTTTTGAGGATTTATTTTAACAACGAGTCTACGAGTGGAACATTAAAATATTAATGGGGGCGTGGCTCAGCAAACAATTTCTTCAACATTTGAAACATCAGGTGCTTTTTGTGGAGTGGCAAGGGAAGGAGATCTGTGCGATCAAAAGATAATAAGAATGACTGGAGCAGCATGCTCTACCCAAAAATTATTTTGAGCATTTATCGTACGAGAATTCATTTTGTTTGGAGCAAAACTTCGAAAGAAGTCATCTCGCAGCAATTTGTATCTCTGCGAGTAGGATTACAAGGATGGACGGAAAGCGTCCGGCAGCCACACTAGCACAATAATACGTGTACTCACACCCACTATACCCGTAGTGTGGGCGGCCATAAACAACCCCTCGGCCCGATACAAAGTTCTGCTTACATAAGAGAAAGAAATCTAGAGCTTCTCCACACAGAGCACTGTTTTATCGCTGCGAAACCAGGAAGGGGGGTGGAGTAGGGACCTGGGAGAAGGCGAGAGGTAGATTAACAGGAGACATTGAGGAGAGAGGCAAAGGGTGGAGAGATGGAAAGGGGGAGAAAGAAAGGTAGAGAAGCAAGAGAATGAGAAGGAGCAGAAGGAGGAGGAGGAGGACAATCCGTAGCAGAGGAAGAAGGGGAAGAGGAAACAGGAGAGAAATTAAGGAGGAGAGGAGGTCTAGGGAGAAGAGAAATTGGAGGCAGGGAGGCAGGGAGAAGAAAAAATAGGATTCATGGAGAAGGGGCCAGGGAGGGGCATAGCGAGAACCATGGTAGCAGGAGAGAGAGGCAGGAAAGGGAGCGATTGTGAGAAAAAGGGGAGGGTGGGAATGAGAAAGGAACGATCTGGAGAAGAATAAAAGGAGAAACGGAGAAAGGAAAGCAGGCTTGCGATAAGGAGAAGGGTGGGAGAAAAGAGAAGGGCCTGAGGGGGAGACATGTTTATAAGAAGTGCCTGAAGGAAGGGAGAGAGGAAGGGAGAGAGGAAAGGAGGAGCTGGAGAAGAAAGGGGAAACAAAACAAGATGCCCAAAGAGGGGGGTACACAAGTGTAGACTGAGAAAGATGGGTGGGAGAAAAAGGAGACTGCAGACTTGTGACGAGGATTAAATCTGGACACAAAATACTATACAGGGTGTAGACTGAAGAGGGAGGGAACGTACAGTGGGCGCATTATACCGACAGTGGGGGGTGGGAATGGCAAGAAGAGAAGAGGCGTGCGGAAGGAGGAGGAGGAAAGAGACAAGGTATGTCCCCCGAGAGGCTAGAGTTTCAAGTACAAAGGGCAGAGGACTTGTGGGACACTGCTGAGCAGTACACCGCCTCCCGGCTGTCCGAGGGGATGGGCATAGTTGGGGGGTCTTCGAGGAGGTACGGAGTGAGAACAGAAGGGCTGCCGCCATGAAGTGTGCGAACTGCACGCAAGAGACGCCTCCATTCTTTTTTTTTACTGCACCATCGAAGCCTTTGAAGTTACAGAAATCAATTAAGTGCCAGCCACGCACCAGTGTGGGAGGTGGGGGGGGGATGGAGGAGGGGAAAGAATCAATTACCAGATGGCGGCCAGATGTAATCAACAGTTTCCAGTGATAATTAGAAGCCCACCCTTCCAGACAAGGATGCAGTGCCGTGCTCCTTCTGCCTGGGAGATCGACCCCCTCCCATCCAAGCTTTAGAATTACGAAGTACCTCACAGGGACGGAGACACATATACTGCACCGAGGGAATGGCGAAGGCTGGCCAGAGTGGTATCAGCACACTTACGGTGTCCCATCCAGACCATGTCCCAGGTGGGGGGTGTAGCCGGCCATAAATGTCACCATGGATACAGCAAAAATAAAGTGTGAACATTACAGGTTAATGGTTAATAACAAGCTCAGTATCCGGCCTGGGAGGAGTGGGAGGGCGGGGGCTGCCTGCACATGCGCAACATTTTAAAGTTTTGTTTTGAGGTCGGAGCGCGAGCCCGGAGCGACAGCGAAGTGCCGTACCTGAAGTCCCGGGACCCAGGAGGGGGCCCGGCTGAAGACTAGCGGGGAGACTGCGGGACCCCCAAGCTTAAGGGGAGAGCCCCGCATCTTGCAGGCATGGCAGAGCAGCTCGAGTGCTCTGCGAGGCTCCCGAGAAGCCCGAAGCCCGGTTAGGTAAGAGAGGGGAGGGGAGAGGGGGTTGCCTGTATGTGTGTGCCTGCGTCTGGGTGCCTGTGTGTGTGTGCATGTGTGTGTGTGTGTGTTTGTGTGTCTGTGTGTGTGTGTAAGTAAGTGTAAGTGTGTGTGCGCGCGTGTGTGTGTGTCTGTGTGCATGCACGCGCGTTAGGCTGGGAATGTGGATGGAGCCGACGTGCGCGTTCACGCAGGCAAATCCAGCAATCTGCAACAGAAGCGCGTGGCACCCTCCTGTCCCTAATTCCCCCGAGACGGCTGACTAAAGTTGTCGAGCTGGAGCATCCTTCAGATGCAACTCCAGCTCGACCTAAAAACCTGCCTTATGATCCTTGTTTTGTTAATAATGTTACTCCATTTTACTGGAAACCATACCAGAATGCCTCGCTCTAGAGTTATTTGAGCCTGCATTGACCCTTAGACATTGAAAATAAGAGGGGGCAAGGCCAACAAAGCCAAGATAGCGGACGTCTTTTAGACTGTTTTCTATCTTGTATATTCATCCTGCCCCAGACTCACTGCCGCAGTTCCTGGAGTCTGGCCTGTGGTTTCCTCCCCCTGCCGAACCCAAAGAGCAGCTGCTGGGGCACCAGGAGGCAGAGGTGGCATGCACAACGTGCAACCTTGGTGGTCCTCGTAAGTCAGGTCGGCGCTTCGGACCAGAATATCCCTTAAAGCACTGCAGCCGCCAGCCACACAGAGGAACAACCGGTAGAGCCTGATAGAAGTGAGAACCTGCTTGGTGAGCAAAGCAGCAGCTTGTGACGTGGGGGTAGGCCCCCCATAGCCCTTCCGGTGCTGGCAAGGATGTGGCTGACTCTGCCTCCCCCTAGCCCCCGGCTGATGACAACAGAGCTCCGGGAACTTGCTCCGGCTGCAAGCTCTTAGAAAATGATCAGGCGCTGCGTGGGGCACAATTGTGAACGTGAAAGAGTGGCGATAGCTGGCTGCACATAAAAGAGAGCTCCAGCAAGCTCTTTATAATTTTAAAACAAGTGAGACGCAAGTGCGAGGCCTGCCGGGATATTCAATCCGCCGCCTAGGTCACTGGAAGAATTTTATAAGCAAGCACTGAAAATGCGAGTCCTATTGCATTAAAATCGGAACTGCAGGCGGGAAGAAGGCGCGAATTGAAGAGGGGGGGGCTGGTGTGGTCTGAGGAGTCACAGACTGCGGGAGTGAAGGGGGGAAGGCAGGGGAAGAAAAATACTATTGGAAGTAAAGGGGCCGGTAGCCGTGGAAGGATACAAGGGACGAATAAGGAGGGACTAAGAAGCCTCAAACCAATCTCAAGGCAGCATTTAAGACAGAAGCCAATGGGCAGAGAGTGGGTGGAGCTTCCACGAAGCTTCCATGCTACAGTACATATTGCATGTCTCGCAAAGCGATGGCAGCACTTTTGCGCTTCACGGCTACGCCAGACCTAGAAATACAGGGGAAACCCACGCCCATGATGCCAGGTCTAACACGTGTCCCCTCCAGCTGAAATGTGAGGAGAACTACTCACCCTCTTGTGAGTTCTATTCACTAAGGCGGAAAAATCTGGACAGACCATCAGCATTGGCGTGTTCTGTACCAGGGCAGTGTTCCAACGTGAAGTCCTTTCCCTGTAGGGAAATGGACCACCTCAACAACTTTGGGTTCTCACCCCTCATCTGCAACAACCATCTGAGAGGCCTGAGGTCAGTCTGAACCCGAACGTGAGTCGGCAAAACAAGTAGGGCCTCAGCTTCTCAGTGCCCAGACCACGGCAAAAGCCTCACGCTCAATCTCACTCCACCGCCGGGGTCCGCCGGGGTGGGGCCCTCGCTCGCTGTCCAGGGCCATTTTGTCTACAGGACGCCCTCAGTTGCATTCTGCTCTGTCATTGCCCCCCCCCCTCCCCCCGGGAGTACCCGGCTCTTCGGGGACTGCCAATGTGATTGTGAACCGAAGAGCGGAGGCGGGTCTAACGAATGAAGAGCCTACATTGCGGACCGTGTTGGCAGCCATCATGGAGCTACAGGCGCATATTGAATCTCGACTCGATAATATGCTTGCCGATGGGCCTGATGTGGAATGTATGGGACCGGGCTCTGATCCTCTACCACGACTACCAATATCGACGGTTCCTGTGCGGTCTGGGGTGACCAATGATGACCGCCCAGGGCAAAGCGATCTGGTGCAGCCCTTGAGTTGTGTACCGACAGAGAGTAGCGAACTTGGTCCCCCGGAGAGTTGGTCGCACCCGCCATTGTTGTCGCCTGGGGTAGTTCCACTTGGCTTCTATATCCTGGAGTTTTCCGTCGGAGCCGACTGGATTACCACAACATCTCTGCCTCCCCCGTCTGCTTTGCTGCTTCCGCGGAGGGAACATCACTGGGACAGGGTGCCGACGATAGAGGGCCTATTGATGATCGTGACTGGTAATGACTTTGTTTTTCGGGCTCTCTGTGAACTATCCTCTGCAGTACTCTTCTCGTATCCTGGATCTACAATGACTGCGGTGCTGCTGCCGGATGGTGTTTGCGTGCAAGATCGGAAGGGCCAAGGATGAGACTGTTTCGATGGGTTTGATTTTGGGGCTTTGGCGGACATGGGACTTGGATCTGGGTATTAGAGTGAGGTCGGGTGGGGTTTAGTGATCCCCCTGTATTTCTACTGTCATATCTCCTGGTATTATCTGAGCTATCGCAGGGGTGGTTGGTGTCCGGCTGGGGAGAAGGAGACCAGGTGCTCATATGCTTCCTCCTGCTCCATTTCTTCCTTCTTTTAGGGTCTTAGTTAATTGGGGCAACAGGCACGTTGCTAGGGGGGTTAGGCTGTAGCCAACTGCAGGGGTGCAGGGTGGGAGGTTGGGGGGGGTTGGTTTTGCCCTTATTTTGTTTCTATGGCCTTTTTCTTCCTTTCCTTTTCTTTCCTTTGATTAGTATAGTTGGCGAAATGTTCTGATTAATATCGTATATCCGTATCGGGTGCTCTTGCTTCTTCATTATCCTGATCTTTGGGTGGGGGGGCTCCGAGGACTGGCGCTTAATGTAGACTGTGTATTGTATGGTTTTATATCCTGAATAGTATGCTTTAACGCCAGTGTCTTAATCATAGCTGTTCCTAATCTGCATATCCTGTTTCTCTGCCTGGCCACCGTATTAGTATCTTCGATTGTGTGGCACCCGATACGTTGATTTAGTCAATTTAAAAAATGAAACCTCCATTCCATTCTGTGACTAATTATGCGTTCAATACGAATTTTATCCTGAATCGCTGCCGGGTCTTAGGGATGTCGGCTGAAGAGCTGTGGCATATTACAATATATTTGCTCCTATGTTGATTAGCGGCCGGCCCCTGTGGTTGTAGGTCCATGCCTGTAATGTTATTGACTTGAACAATAAAGGGTTTCCAAAAAAAAAAATACTGGTGCCCATAGTTCAGTGTTGCAATGGCAGGACATGTATGTATGCTTCAAAAGAAAGGTTGTGAAATGGGAAAACACAGGGAGAGAATAGCGAAGGCCAAAAAGATAAGATAGACAAGAGAAGAATACTAAAGGCTAACAGATAGTTGATACGGGGACTAGGTAGTCCAGACAAGGATTAGTTAGGCCGGCTGGTGTCTGAGATTGGTTCCAAAATGGAGGGGGTTTTCGACACGTTTGCAGTCCAAAAGGGCAGAGACACTTCGTTCATCGAGCAGCCTGTGTAAAGGCAACACAAAATGGCGGCGAATGTAAGATGGAGTAAAAAATAAAGAACCTCAGACCCTCCTTTTGCCATTATGCAGCAATTCACAAAGACTCACGCTAATCTGAATCAATGTCGATGGTCATGAGGTCGTCAAGCTGTTGCTGCAACATCATCTTCATATTCTCTGTTTTCTGTGACATGGGTCTTGGGACACACATAGTAGCACAAAGACCACAGATTACGGGGCCACATTGCAAACAAAGGCAACACGAAAAGATGTTGGCCAAAACTACTCCAACAAAAGTCAATACCTTCCATCCCCATGTGGACAGTAGTCCCCAAAACCATCCCATCAGAGACCAATTTCCTTTGTCCTGGTGGATGGACTCAGCAATGTGGTGTAATTTAGAGATGGCCTGGTATACTGTAGGGGCATTGTCAGGTATGTAAATGCAACAACTGGATCTGATCAATTTACAGACTCCACCACGATCTGCAAGAATGATGTCTAACACCATTCTGTTTTGTAATGTCATAAGGCGATCCACAGTAGCGGTTCGGGGGGAGGGTGTAGTTGGGATAGTTGGGGATCCTAATGTTGGTGTAGTAGGGGACTGACTGTTGAGAGACGGGTGTGTTGATCTATGTGCAATACGTTTGGTCAATCATTTCCCCTAATTCGGGGGTGGTACACAGTGCTTAGTTTTCATAAGTTTCTCACCTTACCGGAGCTAGCTAGTTGGAGGTGGGCTGTTAGATTACACTAGCAGTGGCTACCAGTAACCCCCTTTTGAGCAATAGGACAGGTTATTTGTTGGGACTAGGGGAAGGGTTGGTTTCAAAATAAAAAAGCAGATACTAGATCATCCTGTCGAGCTGCTGTCTTTGTTTCATTGCTGAAGGTCCATGCTTAGCACTCTATAACTGTCGCCGCCCAGCCCCCGGGGTGTGGGCTAAATGGCTGTGTGATGCTTACCTCATGGTGTTTGTAGGATTTCTGTAAAAGGCAGGACAACTGGAACAACTGGTTGTATGTTTTCTAATTCTGCAATAAAAATACAGTTTTAAAAAAAAAAGGCGATCCGCCTGAAGCTCGGCAGTTATATTACTCCGTGCTCCGACAGTTTCATCTATTGTTGCTTCAACTACTCGAATGAGATGCCTGATATTTCTACTATTGGCCATAGGGCCCCAAAATGGGAGGAATCCCTTAAGGAAATCGCCTCCTTCTTATCCTGCTGTGTCTTCCAAAGCAATTACCCCTCTACCGTACCTTGTCTTGTGATGTCCCGAAGGAGCTGTATATGTTGGAGGGAGGAGAAAAGCTATATAACAAGTTCCTAAGAAATCGGCTGGTAGCCATGTGTAGGCTCTGTCATGGCAAACAAAATATGTTCCTTGAGATGCTACCAGTGGTGGAGACGTTTGGGATGCATAGGTATATGTGATGTTACAAGTGCTCTTTCCCAATTGGGCCTTAGGACTTTGACCATTTCCTTGGAGACATAAGTGACCTTGGTGGGGTACAGTATATATAGGTGGGGATCTTTTCCTTTTGGCTCTGTCTGTAAGACTAGTGACATAATGTGTCACATTCCAATCAATGTATGCTTGTCGTTCGTCAGTGGGGAATTCATTAAATTTCTTATAATGTTTTGACATAGCCACTATTCCTTTTATTAGTGCGTCATGACTAACATCAATTCCATCCCTATACGGACCAACAGGATATCGATGTTAGTTCTCATAGGCATTGGCAAACATAGAGGTGTAAGCCCAAGCAGATCCTTTTAGGGAGAAGGGTAGAACTAAATATGGCATTCCTCTATCTGTATTATGGGGTAAAAGTCCACATACCCAGCAATCGGTGGTATTGATCACCAATTGATGCTGGTGTAACAATTGAATGAAGGAATTGTTAAAATAGTCCATTCTCCTAATTTGCTCATGCTCTGGCAGCGTATGAAATTGGTGTGGGGAAGCAGTAGTGATGGGCTGGGAGGTAGATATAGGTACAGATGTTGGCTGCAAAGTGTGAGTAACCCAACCCACACAAGCTAATAAAATACATAAAAAGGTTAAAACACATAATGCTACACCACATCCACTATATAATAATTTACAGTATTTTTTCTTCATTTTTGTTCTTTTGTAATTCACTAAAAATCAATCCTCTAAAGTGTTGCTCGTGGCAATCTTCCTATCTCACTTAGCTGTGGTTATTAGCCGTCCTATGACACTGCAGGTCCTGCAGGCCTATTGCCACTACTCAGGTCACAAACCGAATCTCCTACCATGACCCTGCAACTTAATTGGATGATTCAAGTATCGTATGAAAAAAAAATACAATTCAGGAATAAAGAAAAGAGAAAAAGTCTCAACTGTCTTTGGCCGCTTTAGGCCTCAAATTGTATCTAGTCTTGTTTGGCACAGTCTGGTCCTGGAAAGGGGTCTCTGGATGAGTTGTATTTATTCGGAGATCCGATGGTACAGCTTCTTGCAAAACATCATCGTCTTCCTTCTCAGTCCGAGTCCATTCCAGATGTGCATTGCCAAAAGGTACAATCCGGGGGACCATTTCTCCTTCAAAATCACCTACACCTTTGCGGATCCACTGGTCAAAGGGCAAAGGCAAGGGTACCTATTTGCAGTGCATACCAAGGATCCAGTTCTCCTTTCCAACCACTTTCACAGCTGTACTTGTCGTCAGTAGGACTTGTCTCGGCTCTCGCCAGCGAGGCTCCAAGTTCCTCGTCCTTTGGAAGTTTTTCAGGCACACCCAGTCCCCGGGTTGGATGGTGTGCCCGGGAGCTGAAGAAGCCTGAGGCAAAGCGTCTTGTACCTGCTGATGGAGAACACGCAATTTAGTGGTGAGGTCATGCAAATAGTCAACCAACATTGGGTATTCTATGTCAGAGTACTTCTTGGGTCTAGGGACTCCCCAGACATTCGCCGGGCGTCCAAACACTATCTCGTATGGGCTAAGTCCCACACGAGAATGAACAGCGGTTCGGGTGGACAAGAGAGCCAAAGGTAAAGCATCGGGCCAAGCAAGACCCATGCTGGCCTGTATCTTCGCAAGTTTAAGCTTGAGAGTGCCATTATAGCACTCTACCAAACCCGCTGACTGAGGATGGTTTGCCGCATGGAATTTCTGCCTAATACCAAGACCTGCGCATGCTTTCTGCATGATTTTATCCATGAATTTGCTTCCATTCTCACTCCAGACAACTCGAGGTAAACCAAACCTCTGGAAGTATTCTTTCAGAAGGACTTTGGCTGTAGACAAAGCAGTATTATCCTTTAGGGGGTAGGCCTCTATCCCTCTAGAAAAGGAACACACCACCACAAGGACATACTTTAAGTTATTGCATCTCTCCATGTAATTGTAGTCTATTTGCAACACCTCAAAAGGATACGTTGGGAGAGCAAAATGGCCTGCTGGGGTTGATGTCCCCCTTCCTGGATTATGCATTATACAAACCATGCAATGCTTAACAAGATTATCTGCGCATTTAGGGATCCCTGAATTCTGCCATACAGGGGCCAGAAGCTTGCATATCCCTTTCGCACTAATGTGGGCTGGACCATGCGCCATAGTAACTACTGGAAGCACATAGGTGTCTGGTAACAACCAACGTTGATGTTCCGACAATTCTATCCAAACCCCGTCGCATCCAACATTCCCATGCCATCTTTCCACTTACTCAATTCTTTCTCTGTAGCCTCTTCTTGAATCATTTTCACACTTTCTATTGTGTCCTCACACATTCCTCCTTGGCTGACCCATCTAGCAGGGCCTGCAACATACATACGACTCGTCACATCTCTAGCTGTCTCTTTCGCTATCTGATCCGCAAAAGCATTTCCTTCACCCACGTCATCGCTGATCCTCTTATGCGCACCACACTTCACAATTGCTATCTGAGTGGGCAAAGCAAGTGATTCTAGAAGGTCATTTACTAACT
This sequence comes from Lissotriton vulgaris, assembly GCF_964263255.1. Classification (NCBI taxonomy): domain Eukaryota; kingdom Metazoa; phylum Chordata; class Amphibia; order Caudata; family Salamandridae; genus Lissotriton; species Lissotriton vulgaris. The sequence continues at coordinate 238,570,645 of NC_141691.1, forward strand.
GAACATGCTGTATTTTAGTACAGTGGGAGGTGAAGAATCCTCTGTCCCTCCAGAGGCGGCCAAAACTGTGGGCCACCCCAAATGCATACTGGCTATCGGTGAACACATTCACTCTCTTTCCTTTAGCCAATTCGCAAGCTCTAGTCCGAGCTATCAATTCAGCTGCTTGGGCTGAATTATGCCTAATGCGTGCTGTTTCTACAACTGTATGCAAAGTGGTAACAGCATAGGCTTCAGTCGTTTCACCATTTGGAAGCTTGAAACAAGAACCATCCACCCATAGGATCCCATCCGGGTCCAGGAGTGGCGTATCTTTTAAATCAATTCTACCTTTCGTTTCTTCCTCTGTACGGAGAAAACAATCATGTTGCTCCTGAGTGCCTTTCTTTACTGGGATCGGTAACAGTGTAGCTGGATTTAGGGTATTGCATCGTTTGATGTGTATGTGGCTAGCTAAGAGCGTCAGCTCGTACCCAGATAAGCGGGCGCTCGTAAGGTGCTGAGTTTTTGTCCTATTTAGGAGAGTATCTACTGCATGTGGCACCATGACAATAAGAGTATTGTCTAGTACCAATCCAGCAGACTGGCGAATGGAAACTGCTTCTGCTGCTGTAGCCTTCAGACAACTGGGTAATGCTTTAGCTACAGGGTCTAATGTAGCCGAAAAATAGGCACATGGGCTCTGCTTGTCCCCAAATTGTTGTGTCAAAACTGACAACGCGCAACCTTCTCTCTCATGGACATAAAGTGTGAAAGGCTTGCTGTAATCCGGAGTACCCAACACAGGAGCAGAACACAAGGAAGTACGCAAATCAGTAAAACTTTTCTGGCATTCCTCTGTCCCAGGGAGAGGTTGGGGTGTATCTTTAAGGGTAAGTGCTAACAAAGGTTTCGCTAACAAAGAAAAATTTGGAATCCACTGTCTACAATAAGAGGTAATACCCAAAAAGGCACGCACCTCTCTCTGTGTACATGGTACAGATATTTGTGCGATTGCTTGGATTCGTTCTGGGGTCAATCGCCGTCCCTCCTTCGACAAGAGATGACCTAAGTAGGTAACCTCTTGGCAACAATATTGCAATTTAGAGGGCGAAACCTTGTGATGAAGGTCAGACAAGTGACGTAACAGTGAAACAGTAACTTGTTTACAAATTTCCTCAGAATCAGCAGCAACCAACAGATCATCTACGTATTGAATAAGGGTGGCGCCCTGAAGGCAAAGTGTAAGCATCGAGCTGGGTTTTCAAAGCCTGACTATAAATGGAGGGACTTGAGGTGCACGCTTGAACCGGAAACTTCGGCCTCCCAAAGAGAAACCAAAAATATCCCTACTTTCATCAGCAATGGGAATGCTAAAGAAAGCGTTCTTAAGGTCAATGACCGAGAACCAGGCAGCCGAAGCAGGTATCATTGTCAGTAGAGCAGTGATATCTGGGACAACAGGAACCTGGGGTACAACAATTATGTTGACCTCTCGGAGATCGATCACAAAACGATAAACAGGTGGCTGGGAAGAGTCAGTACGTTTAAGAACAGGTAAGACAGGACTATTGCATACATTTCCCCTAGTCTCTTCAACCACATCTTTCTCAACCAAATCATAAATAATAGCCAAGAGCTCTCTCTCACCATCACTAGAAATCTTATACTGAGGAATGCGAGGTAACATTAGATTTGAGGGTGACAACATAGGGTGGAATCTGCAAGAGACCAACATCATTGGGGCCTGTAGACCAAAGAGTAGCAGGCAGGGAACGTAATTCAGAAGGGAGTTGGTCTCTCGACAAATATGTCGGGGAAATCACTCTCTTCCCTAAAATAAGATGTACACCAGAAGGAGAACAATGCAGTGTCGCATAAAGTCTTTTCAACAAATCCAAACTCAACAAATTTTCACCACAACCAGTTGTCAAAATAAGCGGAGCCTCTAAATCATAAGGACCAATGGAGATAGGCAAAGGACAAGAAACTGGGTTACGAACTGGGGCGCCAGAAAATCCTACAGAAACATTTGTTAAGCCAGACAAAGGTGCCCCAGGGAGTTTAGAGTGGATGATAGAACTCTTTGTTGCACCAGTATCCAAGAGAAATGGCTCTGACACACCAAGTGCAACAACATCAACATAAGGCCCATTTTGGTCCACTGGAGCTGATATGACTCCCTCACTTTGTCTATGGCTGTCCTAGCTGGAGAAACCCTGATTCTCATCTTCCATATAATAATCGTCATTATAATAATGGGCAGACCGAGCATTTTGCTGATTAAAATAATTCATGGAATTTTTAGGCAGAAAGGAACTTTGATACTGGGACAATGTACTCCGCCCCCTCCCCCTAGGTGTTGACTGAAAGCCACCTCGGCCTCGCGATCCAGGTGTACCACCAGCACGCTACAATAAAATCGGGCAATTATTCTTGAAATGACCTTCCTCTTTAAAATAGGCGCATTGACTCGGACCCAGTGGAGGCCGTGGAACAAAGGGCTCAGGTTTCTGAAACAACTTCTGAAATTGGGGAGTCGACTGAAAATGACGCTGAGCAGGGCGAGGGGGATAAGCCTGTTGCAAAAGAACTTTCATTTTTAATTCTTTGGTCTTTTTATCAAGTTTATCCTTCTCCTCCTTATCCCTATTTTCATAATACTGAGCAGTAGCCAATCTCTGGGCAGAAGAAGAAACAGCCCATGAACTTTTGTAATCTATTAATTTATTAGAGAGTTCGGGAAGTAAATTAAATACAAATTTATCTACGAACAATCGTTGTCCACCCTCTGTGCTCATATCCTGACCACTGTGATCAAGAAACGTCTCCTCGAAACGGGTAAAGAAATCGGAGACACTCTCATCCTTCTTCTGTTTACAAGCAGATAACTTATCCCAATTAACTCGGAGAGTGGGTATCATGGTATTCATTAAGGTAATAATCCTACCAGGAAGTTGTGCAACTAAATCATCAGGTTTAGCACCACCCACCTGGAGTCTATCAGCAGCCAGTATAGCATTCCAATCACCTCCTAATTCTTGGACATGGTCCTCTTTCCGAATCCTAGCCCACAATGGTTGTGGGACAACATTTCCCATCAACATATCTATGACAGCCAAATTCATAATGCAAGCACCAACAGTCTGAGATCATTCTTTGTAGTAACCAGCAGGGTTTTTACGGGGGTCAGGTAAAGACTGTTTAAGGGCCAGAACCTCAGATCTCTTCCAAGGTACATGTACCCATATACGTTGGAAGAGAGCTGGTATAGGCTGATTACCATCCTGGGTTGCAACCGCTTCTCTCCACATTGGGGGAACCTCTCGCATAGGGTATCAGTTTGCGCCAAACAGAAGGATCAGGTTCAGACAAAGACCGGGAAATAAACATCGATCTGAAGGTGACAAGTGTCTGTATAGCATCCTCAACCTCAGGACCCACAATAATTCCCTTATCAAAATCAGTCCTAATATCCAGCAAACCCTTGGGAGCTAAACCCAATCCCGCAGCCTCCCATTCCTGACCTAAAATGCCACACATGGTGTCAAAAACAAATCTTTGTATAGGGGCATCCCACTGCTCAAAAGTATCCATAATATCTCGTACAGTATACTCAGGACTATTCATAATCCACTTGCGGGCAAGGAGATCTAACGCATCTCGTTCTTGGGAATCTGGGAGTAAACTACGGGTCTGCCTGCGGGGAAGGACAGGAGTCAGACTTACTGACCCAAAGAGAGGAGAAAAGAGACCAGAAAGAGTCTCAACCATCCGCTGATGGACAGAAGGGGAAGTTGGCAGAAAAACAGGAGATAAGGTATGAGACGGAGCAGGAGAAGAGGCAACAGGTAGAACGGAGGTCGAGGGCAGAGAAGGCTGAGACAAAGAAGTCGGAGGCAAGGGAGCCGAAGGCAGAGGAGCTGGAGGCAGAGAAGCTGGCGGTAGTGGTAGTGCCACAAAGGGCTGTGGTGGAGGTGCAGGAGCAGGAGCTGGTGGGAGAATAACAGGTTGCTGGACGGGTAACAAAAGCGGGGGTGCATTAGCACCTTGTACATAGGGCGGAGGCGATCTGAACAAGTGAGACATTAAAGGATCCTTCTCAAGATCAGCATCGGGATTCGGGGAAGAAGTCGGCAGCACCGGGTAACATTTATCAATCGCCATGCGATGTTGCCTATCTGAGATCTCTATCGCATGATCTATTTCATTATCTTTAAACTGTTGGGCAGCCTGTATAAGAGTCATGCCTCTTTCTTTCCCATCTCTTTTTGCCTGTTTAATTTCTTTCTGTTTAGCTTCCTTGCGCCAAAGGCGAAAAGAGTCAAACATAGCTGGCCGGGCTTTTCTTTTAAACAAAGTAGCTTCTAAATTGTCTAAAATATCAGGCTCAAAACTACCATTATGTGGCCACTGTAAAATACCATCTTTCTTCGTATAGCGAACCCACACTTCATTAAAGGTGATGGGGCCCACACCATGTTTAGAGTAGAGCTCATAAGTAGGAGTTCTAGCCGGCGGAATTGGACAAGAGTCCTCCAGTCGGGAGTCCATATCGCAACAAAAACAACACAATTTTTTCATGGGGCATAAGACATCTGATACTCAGTGGGCAATGCAAGCATCTTTCCCTCCCCTCAGCTAGGAAGTGGCTCCACAACCCTGCTCCCCAGTCTCTCTCAATGACTCTGTCGGACCTCATTGATACCTCATATGCTTTAAACCACTGACCAATGTCCTCATGCTTCATGAAATCCTTAATAACCTCCTTGGGGATGTATAGACCTCCCTTCTCCAGGCACTGATGGAGCACTGCCACCATGGGGATTGGGCTACTTTTTGCTTTTAGATCCAGTTCCCTCAAACCTCTTTCATGCTCTGAGAGCATATTTTCTCTTGCATGGCCAGTTTCTGCTTCTCTAACTCAAATGCATTACTCTCCATGTCACACTCCTTCCCTAGCCTGAGCTTTGTAAGCTCCAACTCATACACTCTGCTGTGAGAAGTTGGCCTGATATGTAGTGCTCACTATTCTAGTGATCACTGTGTATCATTCCAAACGACCCTTATTGATGATTGGTTGTAAGTCAACCTTATAGACCAGCTATCCTAGTAGCATGGACAAGAGCAGTCTTTAGGCTAAACTCTAGAGGGCGTGTTAAGCCAGCTGTTATACCATCACATATACCCCTTGAACACCAAGTGAAAGGACACCACACAAGTTGTTATGAAAATAAAAGGATATTTATTATAACACAACAGCCCTGGACTCTTTATGAGGACAGGGCGCTAAGCACAATACAAAGCTCCTAAAGAAATACTGAAAGTCGCACAATTTACACAAATGCCCGAGGGGCACGGAAAACCATATACTACAAAAGTGGAATGCGAATTTACTAGCAGGTAAGTACTAATCTCAGAGACTTTGGAATCGCCAGGCCTACAATGCTGAACCCTTAGATTAGAAGCAGGAGGTCTAGGAACGCTGTGTGCAGAGTGGGAACTCTCACGCGTAATGCGGGACAAAGTCTATGGATACTAGTAAATGCAAAAGTTAGTGTTCTCGGGCGAACCCGCCTAGGTAGGTCAAAAACGAAAGTGAATCTAGACACTTAGAGAGTTGGTCTACGCTGGAGCACCGTGGTACTCGGTTTACCTAGCCCAGGGGCTGCGGCTGCATAGGGTTCAATTGTCGTCGGGTTTCTTCGTTGACGAACCAGGAGCCTGAAGTGGAAGTTGCTGGCAGGCGACCAGTGAAGATGTTCCGGGCTGTTCCAAGGACTGGATCAGCTGAAGAAGAGTACCTGTAAGCAGAGGGGACCAAGTTCTGAATCACTAGCCAGTGATTAGATGGGCACCAGGATGGCACCGGATGAAGTCACCTCGACCAGGTGAGTGGGCGACGCTGGGCACTGCAGTCTCTCGGACCAGGAGGCGTTGTCGGCGACCAGGATGGAGGTGCGAGCTGTCCCACGAAGGTATCTGCTGTCGGCGATGCTGGACCCAGGATTGGGGCAACAACTCTTGGCAAATGCAAGCCCACGCGGTGGACTCAAAATGGCGTCTGGAGTGGACCAGGAGGGTCCGGGATGCTCCTCTGTTGGAGGGGAGCAAGGGCCAGTCTGGAGCAACCAGACCAGCGATGGAAGTGTCGTTGTTCGTCGTCAGGAGGGCTACAAGCCAGCAGGCAAGTGGCCGGACAACGCGGTGAGCAGCAAAGAGCAGAAGGGCCCCACGCAGATCTCGTGGAGGCTGGGGGGCTGGACTTCGGTGCTGGAGCTGCTCAGGGTTAGGGCTTCTCAAACCCCAAAGCACTCACTCGAGGATCCCTCGGCGGTCGTGCTGGATAAGCGTAGTGCAGTTCTGAAGATGGCCGGTCCCTCGAGGTCTCGTCACACCCACGAATCTCAGCTGGGCTGATGATGCAGGTAGAGGTCAGAGGTGCCAGGGAAGCCAGGTCTCGTCGTGCTGGTCGGTCTGGTTCCGGAGGAAGGACGTGCAGCAAACCGCAGGTTACTTAGTTGGTGCCCGCTTGATGCAGGGTGACTACTCCTTAGTCACAAGGGAGAAATCTTGAGAAGAAGTCTTGAGTTCCTTTCGTAGAAAGTAGTTTCAGGATTCAAAGATGATCTAATCTGGAAGGGTCCCCGCTCCCACCTTTATTCTAAGAAAGGGGCTGGTACGCGACTAGGTCCTGCCCATGGGTAGGACCAGGATGGGGGGTGGTTACACCCCTCTCCCATGCCGGACTTTCCCCAGCTTAGGAGCGGGTGTGCCCCTGGAACTGGTTCAAACTGGCAGATGCACAGTGAGCACCGGGGTGCCACTTGCAATCACCTTCCTATTCAGCCCTGCCTACCTAGGATACACAAAACCCTATCTGGGATGGTGCTAGCACCGCCCCTGACAGGAAACCCTTTGTTCAAGCTCCCCTCGCTGGAAGGACTCCCAGCTGCAGGGGATCAGACTTGTGTCTGTGGTGGCAGCATCCATTTTGTGATGCTGAGGCTCGAGTTAACTTTAACCGGGGTTCACAGTTACATACATGTCGTGTCCCTCTAGAAGGGTGGAATGCTAACCCCGTCGCCAGAATTGGCGAGGGGTTAGTATTCCAGTTCGTATGACACCTTACTCGACATGTTTTGATAAAGCGATACCAGAGTTGGCAAATAACCGCGAGGATTATAAGGTACTTAAGAGTATATGTTACGCGTTATCATAGAACAGCTATTAGAACTTGGTTCCGCAAGCTGCAGAAGGGCTCAGCTCATGCCAGAGCACCATCTCACATAATTCCAAGCACTCTGCCTTCAGGATTGTTAAGGCCTGCCATAGGAGTGACTGATAGGAATACATGTGTCTATTTTAGGGTTAGATATAGGTATACTATATCTAAAGCAAAGGGTGACTACACCACCTTGCCCCAGCTGTCGTGCAGCCAGTTGTGTCAGATTTAGATGGCTAGCCAGGGGTGGCATAATACATGCTGCAGCCCCTGGTAGGCCCTGGGTACACCTATGCCCTGGGATCAGGGACTGATAAGGTGGCCCAGTACCAATTAGATATGTACCTAAGGTACATGGAATCCATTTTACAGAGAGAGCAGTATGCCTGGGGTCCTGATTGGCAGGGTCCCAGGCCAACTATGTCAAAAACCAGCTAAAACACAAGGCAAACAGTTGGGGGCAACCATAGTCAGGATCTACCTTCCTACATAACCCCCCCCGCCCCCCAAACGAAAGGAGATACGGCTATCCTTGTCCAGGTAAGCCTCTATTGCCTAAGTGGCCATATAAGGAAGGACCAGCTCTGGCTTGGTTTCCCCCTGTGTCATGGTCCACTAAGCAACCCCTCACCCTAAGGGTATCTGAGGGTCTCCACCATAGGGAATCTCTGTCTTTGGTGTGTCTTGGGAAAGTAAAAGGCTGATGCTGGGATGGAGTACTGAAGTGAGGCTCCTCTACCTTTGGGCTCAACTTCCTCCAATCACCATCCATCATGTGTGCCTTTCTTTCTGTAGCTGAGATGCACTGTGCTCTCAGGGTCAACCTCTGGCTACCTAAAGCTGGAGGCTGAGTCCCTCTGTTTGGCTTACTGGAGGGACAGGTCAGGTTTGGGGTTTTTAGGCCCAGGTTTGGCTGTGCCCAACAGTGTCCAGCTGTGGGAGGTCCCTAGCTAATTTTAAGGGGGATCCCTCAGGAGTTTGTTTTATTTTCACTGGGCTAGGATTACTAGCTTCAGTGCCCTTAATCTGCTGATTGGGGGGTTCTTGTGGACAGTGGGCCCTTTGGGGCCACTGGCCTTCCTGACCTCTACAGCTCTGGGCTGACTGAGGCAGGGTAGAGAGGTGCAGGCTACCTGCTCCAGACTGGGTCCCACCTGGGAAGGGTCCACTGCCATCAGGGGTTCTGCCAGGCTAGGCCTGACTACTTCTGGGGCAGTTCCTTCACCAGGGGTAGAGTCAGTTCCCCGAGGAGGCTGGCTCTCACCTAGTGTCTGGGAGGGGGAAGACTTTTCTTCCTCCTCAATGCTCTCAGTTTGGGTGGAGTGATCCATTGTTTCAGGCTTCACAACCCCACTATCTGTTTGAGTAGAGGCTGAGACCATTTCAACCTTACCAACCTTTTCAGGAGGGCACTCAGTCTGTGTGTGGGCTGTGACTGTCACAGCCCTCCTATCCTGTTCTGGAAAGTCTGTCTGAGCCTGGGCAGTGGCTACCACTGTCCTTCCAACCTTTTCAGGGAGGACTGGTGCTTGGACTGGGGCTGTAGCTATTACTGCCCCACTAACCTTTCTGGGTAGGCCTACCATCATGGAGTGGGTTTCTTGCTCCACTTCAGCCCATGCTGAGAGTTCCAGGTCATTCCCCAGTAGACAATCTACAGGTAGGTTGTCTGTCACTGCCACTCTCATGGGCCCTGTGACATTACCCCAACTGAGCTCGACTACTGCCATGGGATGCCTTCTTTTCACTCCATGAACATCTGTCACCTGATAACTAAAACCAGGGGTCAGTTGAGCAGAGGGGACCAGATGGTCAATCACCATGGTGATGCTGGCCCCTGTGTCTCTGAATGCCTCAACTTTCTGACCATTGATAATGGGCTCTTGTCTATACTTTCCCAAAGTGTGGGAACCAGTAGTGAAGTTGGCAAACCCCATGCCAGTCTCACAGAAAAGAGTTGTGTCAGGGGATCTGGCTAGGCCATGATCCACCTGGTTTCCCAAGGCAATGCCCACCACATTCTTGGGGGCACTCCCACCACCTGGGGGATTACCATTAGTGGTAACAGGAGGTCTGGGAGTAGTACCTGGGGGTATGTTCTCCTTATTGCTATTTTTAGGGCAACTGCTATCAGTTTTCCAGTGGCCCATCTGTTTACAGGCATGGCAATAAGGCGTTTTCTGTTCTGAAGGGGTGTTCTGGGACCCACCACCCTTGTTGGAGTTTTGGGGCCCTTGGGAAGTCTTCTCTGTAGATTTATCCCCACCCTTCTCTTGAGGCTTGTTAGTCTCTGTCTTTTGGTTGCCACCCTGGTTCTTAGGCCTAATCCTGGTTCTGACCCATTTGTCTGCCATCCTACCCAATTCTTGGGGGGTGGCCAGAGCAGAGTCAACCAGGTGCTGATGCAGAAGCTGATTTTGACAATTATTTAGGATTTGCTCTCTCATGATGAGATTGTACAATCCTGTGTAATCAGTAACCTTACTGCCCAGCAACCAGCCCTCCAAAGCCTTAGTGGCACAATCCACAAAGTCAGACCAATCCTGAGACTGAGTTTTCTGGGTATCAACCTGTACTGCTCAGTGGTTAAGCCAAACCCATCTATGAGGGTGTTTTTCAGGACTTGGTAATTGTTAGCATCCTCAGCTCTAGTAGTGAGGAGCTTATCTCTACCTTTGCCTTCAAAGGAGAGCCACAAGACAGCTGCCCACTGACTCTGGGGGACGCACTGGACAGTGCAGGCCCTCTCCAAAGCAGTTATCCATTTGTGGATATCATCCCCTTGTTTAAAGGGGGGCACTATCTTACTCAGGTGTCTAGTGTCTAAACTCCTGTCCTTTTCTCTAGGTAAAATGCTGCCACCAGTGGGGTCTGCCCCACTCAATTTCTGCTCTCTAGCAGAGGCAAGTCTTTCTTTGGCCAGGGCAAGTTCTTCCCTTTCAATCCTCAGATTGACTTCCCTCATCTTTGCTTCATGCTCTCTTCTCTGAGGGGATGTCATCCCTCTGTGAGAAGAGGTCTGAGAGCCATTGGTTCGAATGGATCTGTTAGAACCTCTGGATAGAGACCTAACTCGTCCATTCCCAATGTTAAGTCTGCCTGAGAGTGGCCCTGGGGGTCCCCCAAATCCATTCTCATGCCTACTTAAGTTGGTCCTGGTGAGTCTACTGACTTCTACCTGACCCTAGTCTGCCTCATCCCCTGACACTTCCTGATCCTCCTCCTCTCCTTCACTAACTGTTCCATTGAGATGGAGGTCAGGGTCCCCAAGGGTTCCCTCTAAGGGGGCATGTTCCCATCTGGATTAGAAGGGTCTGTGTTAGCAGTCCTTCTGGCATCATAAGTCTCTAAGAGACCAATCAGAAATGGGATTGTAGGGCTAGAACCCTGTTTTAGCTTCCTGGAGGTACACACTTGTCTCATCTCCTGGAAGCTAAGAGCTGCATATCTTGAAGTGACCTGTGGAGGGTCGACTGACACAAGGGGGGCCTCTGAGTTCCCTCCTTTGTCTGACATGCTTTTCTAGTGAGGTGTAAGTGGTGCACTTACCTACACTATTTGTTTGCCTAATAATCCCTTGCTAAGAGTTGTAGTCAGGGTGTGCTAGGCCCTGTTGAACTGGAATCTGGGACACCTACTGAATATTTATTGCAATCAAGGGACCCTCACTGAGTCATTACTGGAAGCCAGGTATCCCTGTCTGAGCAATTTCGATAGTTTAAACTACAAAACAATATACAGATTATGGCACATTTTATTTAATTTACAATCAATTATTGAAGAAATCACTATTTTAATTTTAGTGGGAAGGGAGGAGCTTTTCTAAATTAAATTAAGGGCACCCACCGTCCATACTATGTTCTGTTTGATGCAACTGCACTGTCCCACAAATCAATCACAGAATACCAACTTACATTTTAGCCTCTTATTTCAAACTCCTTCACAGTTACAGAAAGTTTTTAAAAAATCAATTTTACATTTTGCTTTTTTATTTATAAACATTTATTAATTTGTTACCATTATTTAATTTCCTAATTCGTCGTAGACTCCCTGAGAATGCATTGATGACCCCAGGGGTTTCAGAACCATAGATTAAGAATCAGTGGTGTAGCTGGATGTTGCTTTTATTAGGCTCAATATGAATATTGGTGTGCCTAGTTGATCTTCACAGGAAAAAGGATGACTTTTTACTTGTGTTTAAATCCATAGAAACACATTGGCAGGAGGATTGCTTGACTCAAACGCAATCCATATGTACCTTGTAGAGGTTTGAAAAACAATACATATATTTGTGAAGTAATGTGATTGTTCTATAGGAAAAGTGTCAGAACCCCGTTAAGGGAGTCACGTTGAAAGCAGGAGTTACTGGGCACATACCGTGGGGGTTGAGGCCTCTCACTCCTGATGTCCAGAGGTCTGACTTATTATGGATCCTGAGCAACTTGGCCAAGTACCCATTCAGCACTTGACTCTCAGTTGTAGCAGGGGTCAAACAGTTCAAGGCTTCTCAGAGGGGAGGTAGACAAAGGGGTATGGACATAGGTTCACAACTCAAAATATGTCCAACAGCTGCAATGAATGATTGTCCAGTCAAATATGTGCATTATGAAAAATATAGTATTTATATATTAACACAAAGTAAAATACGGCATTTACAAACAATACACACAGTCCCCTGAGGTCAGGGCTCTAGTGTTTCGTAGATAAATTCCTGAATCCTATTCCCATCTCTCTAACAGCAGTGGTTATTCCACATTACATATAGGTGACTTCAGGTTAAGCCCCACTAATAGTCCGACTCAGAAGTCCCAATTTGACTTACAGCCCGATTGGCATACAGGGTCGCTGACTCACAACTAGCACACAGGTGATAACCCAACCTTGTTGCAAAGGTCCCAGCTTTGCAGTGGCCCTCCTCTAGCATACAGGGGTCACCAACTTTTACCTGCATGTAAGCAAGAACCCAATTGATGCAGGAGCTGTCTCTTCACACCTCGTTACAGGGATCCAATCACCAGGTTCTCTCACTGGACATCGCTTCTCTCCCTGACAGAGAACACTGATCTTGGCAACCAGGAGGGCGCTTGTACTCCAGACTCCAGAGACAAGTGGTCTACACCCAGCACATATTTACCACACAGACATTGCACAAAACTTCACACCAAACCAATGTAGCCCAAAAGAGAATTTAGAATACTGGAGCGGAACTTAAATTCAGTGAGCATGTAGGCCTCACTCCAGTGACACAGTTAAAAAGGACCTGTTCGCTGAGTGAGGTGCAAGGGGCGAGGGCCTGCCTCCCGAGGGCTAAATCCCCGGGGAGTGATGGCTTCCCCCCTGAATTCTATCAGGCATTTGGGGATACCCTTGCCCGTCTCCTCCTACAGGTGTATCTTGAGGCCTTTGAATGTGAAACCCTTCCGCCAAGTATGAACCAGGGCGAAATGGGGGGAGATAGGTGTGATCCTGGGGCGTACCGCCCCATAACCATGATAAACACGGACGCGAAGATTTTGACCAAACTCTTAGCGGCCCGGCTGGCACCACATATGGCCCACCTTGTACACCCGGACCAGTGTGGTTTTATCCCGGGGCGCAACACTGCCATGACCCTACGGTGGTTGAATCGCATTCTACATGAGGTACGTGATAGGGAGGAGCAGATGGTCATAGTGTTGATCGATCTAGCTAAAGCGTTCGACACTGTTGACTGGGGGTACCTGCTGGTGGTCCTCTGTGTGATGGGGATGGGCCCCAACTTCTGCCGTTGGGTCCGCATACTGTATGGGGCCCCCGTGCCAGGGTGAGATGGGTGCGGCACGATCGGAGGAATGGCAGTTGGGACGGGGTACGAGGCAGGGGTGCCCCCTCTTGCCTCTCCTCTTTGCCCAGGCAATAGAGCCGTTGGCAATTCGAGTCCGAACGGAAATGGCACAGTGGGGTATTCTAGTAGGTGACACTTGTAACGTGGTATCCTTATATGCGGACGATGCCCTCTTTTATTTAATGGCCCACGGGAGTCGATGCCCATTCTTCTGCAGCACCTGGACCGCTTCGGACTGGCTTCGGGTCTGAAAATCAATCGTGGCAAGTCCCTGATCTTCCTTCTGGCGGGTTACGGCTCTGGACCACTAATGGACCTGCCGAGCCTTGGGCTGCGCTGGGAACAGGAGGCATTCCGGTATCTCGGAATTCAGGTGGCCCGACAGATGCACAGTTGATAGCCCGGAACGTCGATAGGATTCTTACGTCCCTACAACAATCGGTGTCCTTTTGGAACACCCTGCCGCTCTCCCTTATGGGACGGCTAGCCGTCGCGAAGATGGTAATGCTCCCCAGGATGCTTTACGTCCTCCAGAACTCGTTGTGCCCTCTCCCCCGCGAGTATTCCGCACACTTAATACGCTCCTCACGTCTCTACTTTTGGCGGCACGGCGAAGCAGGGTTGCCCTTCACACCATTGTCTGAAGCTGGGAGGAGGGTGGTCTGGAGGCGCCGAGGTTTGATTTGTACTACTAAGCGGCACAACTATTGCCGGCAGCACAGTGGTTCGCGGACGCAGATAATTGGGAGATGCAACTTCTGGCCGGTAGAGCAAATGGGCGGACGTTACAGGTCGCATTAATGCAGGGACGGGGAGCCGATGCGGCCCTACCATATGTGGTACGTCACACGGCAGGTATCTGGCAGCGGTTCATGGAGAAATACTGCGATGAGCCGCCTTCCATAGGGAGCTGCCGGTGTGGATCCTGGCCCCTATAGTCGCCATGGAGGAGCACATGTCCTTTCGGGACTGGCGGGCGGGAGGCTGTGAGACCTTGGTGACCTTTACCCCAGTGAGTCCTTCGTGTCCTTTGAAGAGGCTGAGGAGGCCTTTGGACTGGGAGTGGGGCAATATCTACACTACCGGGGCAAAAAGAGGTGGTGAAAGCGGCCTGGCCCCAATTCCCAGAAGCGCCCCCGATCTCCCATACCATGAACATCATTATTTCTTGTGGTAGAGGGCGTAGATTGATATCTTTGCTATATTCAGCCATGCGACAGGATTCAACTCCGTTGGTCCAACCTTCATGGGGGGCCGGGAAGACGGATCTCGGAGCCACCTTGGACCAGTGGCAGTGCAAGCGTATAGGGAGCCTCACACATAAGGTATCATGCAATGCACGGTTCAAGCTCGCACACTTTTAATTTCATGCACCGCACCTATCTGACTCCGGTTTCTTTGAAGCGTATTTCGGGGGATAGGGGGGACACTTGCCCCAGATATGGTGTGGAGGGGGCGGGGTTCCTACACTTGGCCTGGGACTGCACATTAGTCAGGAGCTTCTGGACGGAAGTGGTGGTACGTATAACCGCCGACACCGGCCTTCGGATAGACCGGAACCTGCTCCACTGTCTGATAGCTTTGGTCCCTAAGCCTAAGAAAAAGAACCTTTCTTATAAACTACTGCAACTAATGTTGGTCCTGGCGAGGCGTAGGGTAGCGATTACCTGGATGGGGCGGAGGGCTCCTGAGGTGCCGGTATGGCTTAGAGATGTCAAGAAATGGTCCCTGGCTGAGGAGACCCATATGCAGCGTACGTGCAGGGACGAGAAACTGCAGGACGACCTACTGGCCTGGCAGGTCATTTGTACTACGGGGCTGTCCCTGAGTGATTCGGATGGGACAAGTGATGAATTATTCACGACGGAGGGATCGGGGTCTGATGGGGAGGGAGAGGGGGAGAGGGACTGCTAGGTCTGGGGTAGTGCTCGGCTGCTTCCTCATGTTCATCTCCTGTTTATATCATGCTTTTCTCATTCCACATGGACTCAGCCGAACCTGTGATACCCGTACCCTTTAATGCCATAATGAGGTCATCGAACTGTGTGCAAGTCTTTTTTATTGATGCCAACTGCAGGGGGGAATGTTTCTATACACGTTGTATAATCAAAAAATAAAAAAGGACCTGTTCACTCCTACTGATCACTACACAATATGTTGCCAACAGTGTGCTTCTGCTGCTTAACTTCTAGCAAAAGCAGTAGCCTTTCATCACTACGAGTGTAGTGCTTTGAGTGACTCTCCTTTTCAAAAAAAGACCACAATCCGTGAAACAGCCCTATTTCATGGAGCACATACATGGTCCATGCTCGCCCATGACAACAAAAATCAGCATTAGGGATCTAAACCTCACTACATTTGGGACACTCAGGATTGCACATTCATCACCATGCAAGGAACTTTTCTATCCCAACAAGTATGATTACTTATTCGGACCAGCTGCATCTCCTCATCGCCCCTCCCCCCCCCCTCTCGCCTCAAAATGACAGGAAAGGAAAACAATGATGAACACTTTGTATTATTGTTTTATTTTTCTTGTTCTGACGAGTCCTGGGGCGGGGCCAGGGGGATGACAGGCACAGGAGGAGTGGTAATGCACTGTTGGCAGTGCGCATGACGGTTTGGCTAGCCGTCTCAGGCCGTCCAAACTGTCATGCACACTGAAGCTCTCTCCAACCCCAGTTGCATTGCGGGTTGGAGAGAGCAGGCATAGCTCCCAGTCTCCCTGGAAGAGCTATTTCCGAGCACTCTGGCCAATTCTGATGCTGCTCTCCTGTAATGAGGCTGGGAGACTGTGTCTGCAAGGAGAGAAGCGGACGAGCACGGTTTTTTTTTTTTTTTTTGTCACGTGACCCCGTACAAATCCCCCCCCCCCACTCAACACCATCTGCAACTGATTCAGACATTAATGATTTCTCGTTTGATCTTTGACTCAACCACCACTATGGCCCTGATCTATGGCGGTCTACTACCTCCCTTCGGATTACCTAGTCACCCCATCAAGAACCTTGAGAACTTGTCTTGAGTAATTGTAAATTTAACCTGTAAAATATGTTGTCTTGTCTTGAGTAATTGTAAATGTAATCTGTAAATACGTGCCCTTCTGTCTCTTATGTATCCTGCCACACCCCCATTACCCGATCCGTTACCTGTCTGTCTATGCAATGCTATGTTTTCCTGTAAAGCGCTCTGATACCCTAACAGGTCAAGTTTGCGCTCTATAAAACACAGAAAGAAAGAAATAATGATGAGGAATGGATTGAAGTGAGGGGTGACTCGTTTGGTACCATGTGCTGTGACAAATATTGTTTGGCTCAGACAATTTACATGTAGATACTGTAGAGGGAGGCTGCATTTATAGAATTAAATGAATATTCGTGAGCCTCAGAGAAAGGATGACTACTTTGTCTTTAACCCCATAGAAATACATTGGCTGGAGTGTGGCAAATTAGGTACCTTTGATGGACACGTTGCTTGACGGAGGCTAATTCCTCAGGTGCCTTGTAGAGGGAAATTATTTTTTTGAAAACCAATACAAATATTTGTGAACCAATGTGATATTCCTATTGGAGAAGTATGATTATTTATTGGGGCATGTCTCCACAGCAATGTACTTAAGTAAAGGTGATCCGCTTGGCGCTATCTATTGTGACAAAGATTGCTCAGCGTGGACAATGCATTTAGAAATAGTGTAGCGAGATGCTTTATTTGCTTAGATCTAAATAAATATTGGTAAGCCATGAGAGGAAGGATGGCTACTTAATAGTCTATAACGTCATGGGAATATAATGGCTGGAGGGAAACGTTGCTTGACTCAGACTCACTCCTCATAAACCTTGCAAAGGGATGTGGAGTATGTGAAAAACAAAAATATTTGTGAGCCAGACACTACCTTCTTTTACCACCTCAGACTGCAGGGGCCTTCAATGTTTTCTGCCATGTCTCTAAGAGCCTCACGAGTAGCCCCTTTTTTCACCACCAAATGCTACTTAGAGTCCCCCTGCAAGCGCTAGGGTTCTTAGAACATCGTCTGTTCTGTTTGTTTCTGTCGGTATAGGCCCACCGGGACATGCCTCTACAAAGTCTTTACTACCTCATGTATTTTTGTTTGCTCACAATTATCACTTTACCGTATGTAACGTAACGTATGCTTTTGCAATCTGTTGTTCGTGTAATGTTCACAGTTTGTATCATTTCTGTTCCTTTTGTGAAGCGCTCTGACGCCTTCGGGTAAAGTCCGCGCTATATAAAATTGCATAAATAAATAAAAAATAAATAAATAAATAAAAGTCACCCCCTTCCCCATGACTGAGTCTGAACGTCCGCCTCTACACAGCCAGCTAAACTGTCAACAGGCCGCGGCCCGCGAGCGGCTGGACCATTACTTCCGGGGCCTTGGATTATTTGTTATCCAATCGCAGGGCATGTGGGGCGGTAGTACTGCCTCCGAGCTCCAACCAATGTCGGGCCTGAGCGAGAAACGCTAGCTAGTTTCAAATACAGTAGCTTTCCCATGGTCGACGAGAACAAGCTGAGTTGAACGGATTGGATGTGGGAAATGTTATGGGTCCTCACCCGCACGACTGCATTTTCACTCCACTGGTGAGGTCCCCAACACTTTCAGAAAATGCGCCACCGGTATGAATATGGAGTCTGGGGTGCCTGAAAGAGTCAGGGAGGCAGCAGATGATGATATTGGTCCCCAGGGCACAGCACCGAGGCCACATTCCTGGCTAGAAAGTACATTTCTTAAAGTAACCACTTCTCCCACCCTGAGCATAACCATCGACGATCACCAACCTGTTGCCATCGTTGCTGTGGAAAGGTACTTGGCTACGATATGTACCAGCGAAAATAAGACTCCGGCAGTCTCCATGCCTCCCCGCGATGACTTCAGCTATGACCTAACCATCTCCGATGGGGTTTACCAGGAAAAGTGGCACCTGGACAATGGGTTGAACTTTCTAGTGCAGAGAAATATATTAAAATGCGGCACAGAAGTGAACATTACAAAGTGTTCCTACATATACGATGAGAGACGAATGGGTTGGGGTTTTATGTGCATCGAAGAACTTTTTTGTGGAAAGGATGGCTTACGTCCCAAGACGTTACCTTGTAGAGAAATAGAAAAGAAAAAGGACCCAAATTTGCCTCTGAAAGGGGGTATGAAACATTACCTTCCATTGTGGAATAACGAAGAACCCTATGGGGCTATATGGATCCAAAATAATATACCGGACGTCCAACTTAACTTGAACAGTAAGTGTATACGTTCGCCAGAACACTTTGGCAAAAAAAACTCTGAATACCACAACTAACCAACAGTTGTTTCTTAATTTTTCCATGTATCTAGTGTTTGAGTGCGTTACATTCTCTATTGCAGGTCAACCATCCAAGTGCTGCTCAAACCACAGGGAACATTAGTTTCTGTCTCTCTCTCTCTCAGGTAAAACATCATAGTGCTACTCAAGACCAAGGAAAACACAGGTGATATTTTCGTAAATGAATTAGTGCCCAACTTAAAAGAGTGATGTCATGCAAAGGTTCTCTTAGCAATTTGTCAGTTGGCGGAATGATAGGAATTCCTTTTTTAGGTCTCAACTAGTAGGTGTGCATGAACTGTCTCGAACCAAGACATGCTGTATCTACATTGTGGGCTTACGACCCACGTTTGCGGATTCGGCTCTAGGCGCTGGGGGTTGGCTCTGTCTGCGGGAAGCAGGTTTCAATAAATGCTGGAGTGGGGAAGGGGAGGCGGGGTGTGCAGAGGCTGCTCACGGTAATAGCACTAATGTCTGTTCCTCTGTACTGTTTGCCCAATATATGATTTGTGACTAGTGGCTGGTGTGGGTTCTCATAGGGCCGAGAGCTTAGACTCCTTGCATAAGCTTTTATTTATTAATTGTGACTTCTGTTGTACTTTCACAGACATTAACATTTTCTACATTCCTAACTTGAGGTGGCTGATTCAACAAAATAACAAGGAGAGAGCCTGAGCCAGGGATCTGGCTTGACTCCAAGAGACTACATGAGGTGTGCCTTGAAAATTTTCAGAATGTTATAATCATGCAGCAAACAATATGTTAAAATAGGATATAGTCCATTGAAAATTAAAATACGGATGTTTAACGAAAGGAAACGTTTCACCTTAGTACATCATATTAAATCACTGCAGTAAGAGGTATTTACTAAAAGTTGTAGTTTATAAAAATTGAACTTAGAAGTATTCCTGCCACCCGCCCTGGTTCCCACCCTGATGACGAAGCCATTTGTGAAAGAGCAAGTCCGTTGCCAGTATAACCTAATTGTGGCCTAGATTCTTATTGTATATGGCGCAACGTTTTAGACTAGCAAATCACGCAAAAGAGCTGTGAAACAAGTTTTAGGGAGTGAAGTTTACCACAGAATGGTCCATCTCAAGGTACCGGAAGTGGTATTCACCAGAGGAAACTGCTTCAGGCAACTTTAGGTGTCCCAGGTGTCTGGATTTAGAATTATTCAGTCCACATGGGGTGTAGCAAAAGAATATTTCTCCAGCTGAACTAAAAGGAGAACTGCCCCTCCAAACCCTTCCAAGCAAAAGAAATAGCCCATCCAACCATTTACCACTTGCTCTAAACAGGTGGTAACAGTGAACTTGTCATGGGGACCCTCGTCTACATCTACTTTATGTTCGGGATTGAAAACAAAAAACTGGTCCATTTAATTCATGCTGATTAAAGTCTGCAACTGAAATCAAAACACATATGCTAAATACCAACATTTCTAGTACAGGGTTTTCATTTCACAATTCAATGCACTCTGGCATTTGGAGTTGTTGTTTGCTTTGTTTGACTCAATTCAAATAATAGAGTTAATAAAAGTGATTATGGTAGGAAA
Organism: Lissotriton vulgaris; assembly: GCF_964263255.1. Taxonomy (NCBI): domain Eukaryota; kingdom Metazoa; phylum Chordata; class Amphibia; order Caudata; family Salamandridae; genus Lissotriton; species Lissotriton vulgaris. The sequence goes on from NC_141691.1 coordinate 238,590,552, forward strand.
TCTCACTGCTGTGAAGTGCTGCTAGTTGTCCTTGGAGCATTCTGGTAGCCCAGACTGTGGCATACTCTAGTTGCAAAGACATGCAGGTGCTGAATTCAAATCGACATGTAAAGTGCACTATATTCAAAGAAGCAGAGGATGGAATGGGCATTCGATGTGCACCTCGTTCTTAACTATAGGAAAAGATGATATGGTGAACAAAGGCTTCCACCAACCAGTACAACTGTGTTTTTTCAAGGAGATGCCAAGGTCCGAATGGGCATTGATACTCCCCTACTTTCTCCACTTTAACGTGATAGCCGCAGACGGGTTAGATATTTAGTGTACACAAAGCCTGCATTCAACCCCCCACCGTCCTCTTCCCCAGAACTAGTTGTGTCCCCTCTTTTGTCCAAAGTCCAGATGTCTGTGCTGTCAAGTCAAATATTTTTTTCATCAAGATTGAATGACACCTATGCCAAGGGCCTGCAGTATGGAATGTGACAGTCGGTAAACCTTGCTAGCGCCACCATTTACTGCCTGCTCTTGAGTCATTGGCTTTACACTGTCTTCAGATTTGCCTTTGTCTCACTGCTATTTTCACACTCAAGTTTATACAGGCACTTCTAAAAAATAAATGTGTTTTTCTTCTTCTACCACTTCCACCTCTTGAAAGCAACAACCATTCACTTCCCATTCAGTGCAAACAAGTTTCACACTAACACCCTGAGGCTTCTGTTCCTATTGTGCTGTCTCGTTCTAGTACACTACTAGTAAATATGCAGCATACGTAACTTAATATAATTACATAAATGTGCAAAGCGCACGTTCATCCTAAGAGGTTCCTTGGTGCTGAAATAGATGCTTATTGTTATCCAACTCACTACTGTGCCAGTCACTCAGTAATGATTATCAGTACATGCTCACTTGTTCAGTGACTTTCTCAGGGCTGCCGCTCACCTCTTACTATTCCTCATGACGGTGGCAAGATTTGACTCAATCTCTTAATCCGCAGGGCGTGGTTGGACTTTCCACCCATCACGAAAGTGTCTAGTGAGTAAGAACTGATATGTGAAATGTTAACTAAGAGTAGGGCCACTTGTATTACGCACTTTTAGGGCTGCAACGTTTTCTGCACAATTATGGATGCGCTGCAGCTGCATAATCTTGCAGCATTATTTGCAGATTTTAACTAAGAATTGATTAAGATCAAACAGATTAAAAGTTACTAATAAAAACGCAGCAACACGTGTTACCGCACAGTTGAAGGCTCTTGGCAACCGTTAATTGGTCCACAATCTGTTGCTTATTGCTGTTTGTAGGGGTTATTTTGGCACTAATGTCGTGAAACCTTTGCCAGAAAATGTTAACCTGTGTAGAAATGTCAAAATAAGTAAGTAATACTATTCCAGATGTTCTGCTTTATGCAGCATACTTTGTCTTTTCTTGATACATAATGTAGTCAACCCCGCTGCATAATCTGGCCCTCCAGTGGCCCTGGCTATGAGGTAGTGCTGCCTCTTCTAAGTCACCCAAGTTTTTTTTTTTCTTTTAAACCAGATTTTATTGAGTTTTTTAAATAGTTGCATCTCATGCTTCACTTGTGCCATACAGTGCATGTGAGGTGTTATTCATATATTTCTGTTTCCCCTCAGTGACAACAGTTTTACCACCCTCTCCCACCCCTTTTCCCCCTTGAGTTGCAGCTGCTTCTGGGTAAGAGTCAGAATGTCATATAGTCGTAGAGTGGGGTCCTTCTTTTAACATCCTTGGTATTGTGCAGGCACATATGATGGGGTTAGTGTCGGGTGGTTGGCCAGCTTTCATGCTGTCAAGCCTGGCTCCCATTCCCCCCCAGTCAGGTGAAGGAGGGCTGTGAGGGGCCTGCCCTCTCCGCTTCCTGCCCAACTGCTAGTAGTTTGTCCACCAATGCATTTTCTAGTGTATGAATGCCCCGCCTTGCTTCCCTCAATAGGATACTCCCTTCTGTGCCTGCCCATTTTTAGGTTGCACATTCAAGACCTCTTGTATATACTTTAGTATATACTTATAATGTACGTATATGTACTTTGTGCGCTCTGGAGATCAGCCCTAGGACTTGTCTGCTTCCGCTTAGGGACTTTTTTTTTTCTTCTGGTCACCTCCCTCTATTTAACTGTCTTGATAGAAAATGACCAGCGGAGGTCAGTAAAATACCAGAATAGCTTTTTACTGAGAGACTTTCTTTTTTAAATTTTTGTGGCAACTGTCTCTATTTAACTTTCTTGATAGAAAACGAGAAACAGAGTTCAGTAAAATACCAGAATCACTTTAGCATTCGCTAGATTTCAGTCCATAGAAATTGTCTTCCACGAGCACTTGTATTTTCAGTGATATGACCACGAAGGCCCTGATTTTATATAAAAAACAGAGCTATGGACTATACCATTTTACCACTGGAAGGCAATATTTCTCTCCATGTGTTCCCATACCTGGCGTGTCATGCAGTTTGGTGCTTACTTTCCCTCCATATTAAACCCTTGCATGCTCACGACTGCCCTCGGCCGTCATGCGCCACGGTGGGCTTGTGCGAAGGATGGCCAGGGCCTGTTAGAATACCGCCCACTTTTAAAATCGCCTGCACAGCGCGAACATTCGCGGCGCATGCGGGTAAAAGAACAGTAGATGTTTCAGCACCCAGGCTAATGTGCTGCATAGAAAAATACATATACGGTCCCAAAGGCGAGACCGATTGCATTGCTAATACTTGTTCTAATTCCTTCTTCCATGTTCCCACCTTTGGTCCTCCGGATGAATTCCAGTTCCTGATGATTTTTCGTTTGGCCAGGACATAAGCAAGATCTTGGAATTTCCCTGCGTTTATGTTTTGTCTGTGTGTGGGTACCAACCCAATCAGCAGTGGCCTGGGGTATGTGGGATCTCTATTTCAGTGACATCTTCTACTATGTTTATTACCTCCTCCCTGAATGTGCTCAAGGTGGTGGCAGTCCCAGAACATATGCAACATGTGGGCTTCCCTTTCTCCATACCTTGGGAAACTACAGTCTCCATCGGAAACTACAGTCTCCATCTGGAAGTATCTTCTAATTCGTGTCTGGGTGAGATACGCTCTGTGAAGGAGGTAATAGTTCATTAATTTGAACCTCTCATTCCTAGACACTTTCTGAGTCCTTTCGACTATAGATCCCAGTCTGTCTTGGGGATCAGGCTTCCCAAATCCTCCTCCCACAAGCCAAAGGCTTGTTTTGTTCACGTCACCTGCTTTCTTTTTTCACTTCAATCTCTGAACGGGTTTCCAATCCTTCATATTCCATCACACAAGAAGTGGCCAGGGATTGAATGGGAGTTGACACTGTACGTTTATACATCAAAATAATGTAGCTGGACATGTAACATGTCCATCTTTCTGTCCATTCCTTTGTGCTGTTTGACTGCATGGGTGTCTGTCTGTACGTGTGCCCTCTTGTTGAGTCTCAGCACCGTGATCTCTGTGCATGGGTACCAGCATGTCTGTTCGCCAATGGATTTGATTTTAAAAATCTGTAGGTCGGTATGCTAATTTGGGGTGGTATATAAAACTGTCTGGGGGGGTACTGTTGGGTTTACGCGATGGGTTGTGGAAACTGATCAAACTCCAGCAAGTCTATGGCTTCCGGATATCAAGCTTTAAGTCAAACCCCAGGCAATTGTGTCAATGAATTCCTTTGAGAGTCTAGTCATGACCGTGTTTTAATTGGGCAGGAATTCGCAAATCCCGGATACCTAAACCTTTTGACTTAAAAGGGAAAGCACCTGCACTTCGCAGCACACGTCAATTCTTCTAATGGGAGAGAACCGGCGCTTCTAAGTAGCACTATAGATAATATAATATTTTATTTTTTCAATTTAAAGCACCATCATCAGTGTGGTTTCTTGCTGGATGACTTCACGTCGTCAGAGTAATACATCAAGTTCCGGGCTATTGGTTGTTTTCAGGTGCGTTAGTCCAATTGTTTAACCGCATGCGCGCTAGCGGGTTTTCCCCCTGCGCGCTGAGAATTCGAAAATCGCGCGTTACGTGACAAAGCCAGCTCGTCATGCGCGCAGCGCAGGTAACGCCCATTACGAGCTGGCTTTGTCACCAGCATCGAAGGGGTTAAGTTGATATGAGCCAGTGCTACAGTTCTACAATGCATGAGACTAATAAAAGAAAGATCGGGGAGAGAAATACTGTCCCTGCTAAAACTGAGTTATCTCGCACCATTTATCAACTCTTAACCACAGGCATCGGGGTCATGTTGCTAGTGTGTGCAGCAAATTTAACAGCAGGCGGTGTCCGTTTAAATAGGAAAGTAAAGCATAGGTAATATGTAGGGGCAGCTTCAGGGCAGTGCGACTGTTGGCACTCTGCCAGGGCTCCGAATTTTAAAATCTATTTTGGATGTAAAAGCACCTGCTGCAGAGTTCCTTGCCTTCAGCATTGTTGAGGCAACATAAAATTGGCAAGCTATCTCCGGTGAAATCCCAATTGGTTTCTATATCAGCTGGCGTGTGGGCCTAATACTGGGTTTTTATTGTACCAAACATCTGACCCGAACTATTTTAAACGAGTTCGCTTTAAGGTAGTCAGAGACATTACTAAATTATGGCGTGAAATTTGCAAAACCTACCAGTACCCAACTTGCACCAATATACGCTGTTATGGGGGAACCCTCTGTTTCCCAATATATTTAACGATTATAATGGGAAAGAATGGTAAATCAAGGGCATAACTCTGGTGGGTCAGCTGTATGATAATCTGGGTTTTCAAACTTTTTTTTCACTAAAAGAAGAATGTGATCTTTCATACACCCACTTTTTTACATATTTGCAAGTTAGGGACTACTTCACTCGAGGTCTGGGACTATCTGTGCTGTCCAGCTCATGTGAAATCTTGTCTATACTTGTTGGTACCAGAGGGCGAGGAGCTATCGGTTACATTTATCAAAAACTCATCGGGCAGTTGGTGACGATGGTCTACAAATTGCAGCCAAAATTAGCCAGCTCTTTGGGCTTGATATTTCTAAGGAGGAAATACAACGGTCTCTTCAGACCATTGATTCATCTGTATCGTCCGTCAATTTAAAATTAGAGCAGCATAGATTTATTTTTATGCTGTATTACATTCCCGAGCAAATTTCTAAATGAGCTAATAATTTAACCGCTGCTGATACTAAATGTCATGAATTCGCTGCTGATCTAAGCCATGTTTTTTACCTGCCCTCGGATTTCTGGTCTAACATCGCTCTGGCTTTTTCAACCTGGGTCGGCTACGATTGCCCGGTCTCGGGAAAAGAGTTGCTGCTGGGACTTTTCACTGACTCTGAGTGCTTTACGAAACCCAAAGCCTCCATTATCGCCTCTTGCGCTTGTCTTTTTATAGCCCGCTCCTGGATACATGCCACACCTCCAGTATTAACAAATGTTGGTCTCTGATGATGGAAACTGCATTGGCAAAAGCTAGAGGCCCCCGATCTTTGTTAAAATTGAATGGGGTTTGGTCCTGTCTGCAGTGGGACTAATGATTGTACGTATTCTCTTATTTCTTTCGCTCTTTTTTTCTCTTTGCTTTTTTCCCCTTTGTTTTTCTTTTTTTTTTCTTTCCCTTTTTTCTTTCCTTTTTTCCTTTCTTCATAAATGCTCCTCTATGCTCTGCACAATCATTTATATTGATGTATTTGTATTTCCAAATGTTGCCTTATATTTACTCATGTTTATTTATTTCTTTGTGGCAATTGAAAAAAATAAAATAAAAAAGAATAATGGCCCTGCTGTAGAGAGATGGAATTTTGTCCAGTGGAAGTTTTGGCTTTTCCTAAAGTGGTGCAGAGGGCTAACATACCTGTTGCAAATCAAGTATACCATGCAGATCACCACAGTGCATTTATTGTAGACCCTGCAGCAGGTTACTGCTTTTGTCAGCGAGATGCTTTTGTTAATTGCAGTTTATACGTTTCAATCGTATAATATTATAGTTAGCTATTAAATGCCATCAAATAACTGCATGTAAACTGCAAGGTATTGGCAGGGCCACAGGAATTAAGCGGCAGAGGAGGGCTGAGTAAATTATGTAGCAGGCAAATTATGTGGTATAATATGGCAGGTATTGTGATAGGATTCATTATTTTGTCATTTGTACACTAGTAAACACTGTCTGGACATTGTTTGCAGCTAAAGAGTACTGGCTTAATGCCCAAATATAGCAATAAGCAACAGAAATGTGACGACTCTACCTTTGCAAATGGCCTTCCACTGCATGGCAACATGTGTTGCTGCATTTGTAGTAATGTTTGAACTGTTTGAGCTAGAAGATAATGCATTAAATAAGGAAATGTGTGGCAAGTACAGCAAATCCTATAATATTGTGAAAAATGCCACACAAGTGTATAACTCCAGTGGCCCTGGCTGCAGATTAGAGCATTGTGATTTTTTTTCTTGTATCTTTCATTATCCTATTGTTGCTAAAAGCAGGTTCATTTGGGTAGAAATTGATTCTTATTTGTAAAATCAATTCCTAACCACTATGTTAGGTTTTACATCGTGAGTTTGTGCTTCTCCAGACCAAGCACTCTTAAACATACTGCCTACCAGTATGGATGACATGTGGCACCTGCACCCTGTAGTCCTCTTTGTCTTTATGTAACATTTACCAAAGACTTATTTACATTCGTATGATTCATTGTCACTGTACAATGTGTGTGAGATGTAAAGGTCTCTGAAACCATACTCTGATTAAGTAGAGCTATAAATAAAAAGAAATGCACATGAGAGAGTAGTTGTGGAGACTTGAGGGGCACTGTTGGAGGGTAGTAGTGAGGGAATTTGTGTAGAATGAGGTCATTGGGGGAGCGCCAACAAGCATTGCAGCACCGGGCTCCAACCGAGCTAACGCCGGCACTGGTAATATGTAAACAACCTACACTCGCAATCCATTGAGGGCTTCATTTTTTGTTGTTGTTGCATGAACACTGAGAGCACACATATTAAAGCAGTCTCTTTTGGCAGTGTAAAGTCGCCAGCGCACCCCATATACGACGGGACACAGCGTGAGGGTTAATGCGTTTATTCTTTTCTTTCTCTCTGAGCGCGCCGAGCCGGTAAAGCGTCCGGGCTCTGGCACTCGCGCCTCTCAATGTGGATGCGCGCGCATCCACAAAATGGCCGGAGGCGCGTCGCGTCATCACGCGACGTGCGTCAGCTAGAGCGCTGACACTACATATCTCCCTTTTTTCCAAACAATAGAACAAACATAAAACTTACAGTCCGCTGCTCATATCATAGTCCTGGAACTTGGATGGTCTCACCACCGCTCTCCCCCTACGGGTCTGTCTTACCGGGGTAGCCGTGGCTTACCTCTCATGAGTCTCTGCGCCACCTCCTCTATTGTTCAGTGCAGCTGGGCTCTCCATTGACCTTCTTGTATTCATCTCCTTCTCCATCCCGGGGCTACCTCTGTTGCTTTGCTCCTCGTCGACTTCTCCTCTTCCCATGTCCATCTCCAAGTCAAATGGTTCATTTCCTGCATTGGGCTACATCGCCCCTTCCGGCTCCAGCTCATCTTGGCTCCACTGTAGTACTTTATTGCATCTCGCCATGCGGTCCTGAGACCATATGTTGCCATCGCTTAACAAGGCAGCTCTATCATACACCTCTTTGACCTGGAGGGGTCTACTGTATTTGCTGTCCCCTTTCCTTTGCATTACCGCCAACTTAACTCGCACCCATTCACCTTCCTCTAATCCAGTGTCCTTCACATTCCTTCGCATGTTGTAGTATTTGGTATAAACGGCTTGTGCTTTCTCCAAATTCGCCTGAACCACTGCGGGGGACCATTTGCTGGTTATTGTTTTCTCCTTCCACGCTCGGTTTTCCTTCGTGAAGGGGTCACGGCCCCATAGAATTTGGAAGGGGCTATACCCTGTTTCAGTGGGGGTGATTCTGTACGCCCATATCATTTGCCATATTTCTTTCTCCCAGTCCTTGTCATTCGTTATCGCCGCATGCACAGAACCCATCACCACCCGGTTGAAGCGTTCTACTAGTCCATTTCCGGATGGGTGGTATATAGAGGTGTGTTTGGAGAGGATACCATTCCTCTCCATGAACTTGGTCCATTTTTCTGAGGTAAACTGAGGGCCGTTGTCCCTCAGGATAGATTTGGGAATGCCCTCTCTCACAAACGTGTCCCTCAAAAACCTCAGACTTGTCTCTGTGTCCATTACTTTTTCCACTTTTTCTTCGGGCCATTTCGAGTACCTGTCTATGAGGATACACATACTTTTGGGTTCCTTGTCCGTCCAAGATCGCGCCTAGGTTATCGATGGATAACTCTTCCCACTGGTTCTTTGGGGAGTCAAATCTTCCCAGTGCCGGTCTTAGTGGCTTGAGCGTTTTGTCCGCTCCTTGGCACTGTGTACATTCCCTGACATAACGTTCAGCTTGCAGGTCCATGCCTGGCCACCAGTATCCTTGTTTAGTCAGCAGTTTTGTCTTTCCGATTCCCAAATGACCTTCATGGAGTATCGCCAATAGTTTTGGGACTATTCGTGCTGGGGAAATGACCTTGTCCCCCCTGTATACGAACACTCCTTGATCGTCCATTGACAATTCTTCCCTGACCTCGTAGTACTTCCGTAGATTTTCACTAAGGTGCTTCTTTTCTGGCCAGTCATTTACTATGCATTCCTTCACCTCCTGCATGGCCTGATCTTCTTTGTAGGCTTCATTCCACTCCTGGTTGCTAATGACCCTCTCCTGGTCATCCATCAAGGCTACCATTTCCTCACCGCCTACTTTGTCTTCTTCTTCGGGTTCCATGGCTGCCGCCCTACTCAAATAGTCTGCCACTTTGTTCCGACTGCCCGGAATATATTCAACATCATATCGAAATTCCAGCAGCTTCAAAGTCATTTTCGAAATCCTGGGGGTGGCACTGGCGTGCCCACTGGAGGTAAGTACCGTCACCAATGGTTTATGATCCGTCTTCAACTGAAACCGTGTACCCCACAGAAATTGTCGGAATCTTGTCATCGCCCACACTTCGGCCAACATTTCTTTTTCAATTACACTGAACTTTTTTTCCGGTCACTCAGTGTGCGAGATGCGAAACTCAGTGTCTCCACCACTCCTTGTACTCGGTCCTGCATTAACACAGCGCCCAATCCTTTATCACTGGCGTCTGTCGTGAGCACTGTACTTCCTTGGGGATCATATCCTTGCAGGGGTATGGCCCCTACAACGTCTTTCTTTATGCTTTCGAACTCCCTTTGTGCCTCTTTCGTCCAGCAGAACATAGTCTTTTCTCTCGTTAATTGTCTCATGTGGCGGGTCTTTGTTGCGAAATGCTGAACAAATTTGCTATAGTATTCTGCCATTCCTAAAAAGGACCTGACCTCTTCCTTGCTGGTGGGTGGTGGTGCGTCACAAATCGCCTTTACATTCTCAGTCTTGGGCGTGATTCCTTGCACTCCAATTTCGTGTCCTAAGTAGGTCACTGATTCCATGCCTAGGCGGCACTTTTCCCACTCTGCGGTTAGGCCTCTTTCTTCCAACACCCTCAGTACTTTGGTTAGTTTTGCATCGTGGTCCAACCTGTCTCGCCCCATCACTAGGATATCATCCTGGAAGTACTGGATGCCGTCCATATTCTTAAACAGTTGGTGCATCAATTTCTGAAACACCGCTGCCGCCGATGCCAGTCCGAACGGCATGCGACGGAACTGGTAACACCCGAAGGGGGTGATGAATGACGCCAACCTTCTGCTCTCCGGGTGCAACGCGATCTGGTGGTATGCTGAGGTTAAGTCAATGGTGGAGTACCACTTAATTCCTCTTGTTTTGGCCAACATCTCTTCGATCCTTGGTAAGGGGAACTTCTCCACTACAATGTTTTTATTTAGTTCGCGTAGGTCTACGCATAGCCTGACCTTTCCGTTGGCTTTCATTACCACTACTAATGGTGCCAACCATTCAGCGCACGTGATTGGTTCGATTTTGCCCCGTTTCTCCAACTCTTGCAGTTCTTCCTGCACCGCCTCTCTCACTGCGAGGGGCACATTTCTCACCTTGTGAGACACTGGTACTGCTCCTGCCTTGAATACAATTTTGTGTGCAAACTTCTCGAGTCTTCCCACTGTGCCTCCAAATACCTTGGGGTACTCTCTTCCATTTGTCCAGGTCCGGCCAACCCTCAGGCCCGGTGAGTAAGATCTGAACTTTACCCCCCGGGTCCAGTTTGATGCCCAGGTCACCCTGGTCCAACCATCCTAGCACCGATGGTCCTTTTTCATATATGTACAGTTTGCAGTTGGCACTGCGTCCTCTGAATTCAAACTTTAATGGCCTGAACCCTACCATGGGTATGCGATCTCCATTGTACATGACGGGCCTTATGTCCAGTCGCTCAAGTTCTGGGCCTAAATGTGGTTTAAATGTTTCATTCCACACCGCCCTCTGGACTATAGTATAGGGCGAACCTGTATCTGCCACTATGCTTATTGGCACTCCCCCAATCGTCATGTCCAGCACCGACTTGGTTGATCTCTTGGTATCCACACTTAACACTTAGTCATAGATGCAGAGTATGGTGTCATCCTCTTCTTGGTCGTTCTCCTCCGGGCCTTCTTGTCCTTGATCTATGTATTTAACCATACTCCATGCGGACTTTCTGCGGCACACTTTCTCGTAGTGCCCTACGATCCCACAGAACATGCATTTGGCGCGAAACGCCGGGCATTTCCTGTCGTAGGCCTCGCGTGCCCAACTTCCGCATCGATAGCAGGCCTTCTTGTTGTTTTCCCGGTGTTCCTGGATTCCCTTGCCACCTGTTCGGTCCCTTCGGTGTGGTCCCTTTGATTTTACTGTCTCTTAGGGGCTCCTCTTCTTCTATTCCTGATCACCATCGGACTGGCCAACGTCTCTCTCTTTGCCGCTTCCACGCATCGTCGTGCCAATTCCGCTTTCTTGACTTTTACCATTACTTCTTTCAGCGTGGCATCCCCACCAGCCCATAGCTTGTCTTGCACGGCTGTACTTGTTGTGTGCATTACGATTTGATCCTTAATGAATTCATCTTGGAATGTATCGTATCTGCATGTGGACGCCAGCTTCCTCAATGCCACCATGTATTCTTCCACCAATTTTCCCCCCCGCTTGCTGCTTCCTTGCTTCCTCTGTTGAAAATTGTATCTATCGATTGAGACACAAACCGCAGGTCTGTAGTGCTCATTCAATTCTTCAATTGCTTTGGCATATACGTCGTCATCTGTACTCCCACGTTGTTTGGGCACTAGGTTTTTGAAAATCCTGAGCCCCTCCAGGCCTAGATTATGTAACCGTATCAGTTTCTTCCCCTTACTGGTAAATTTCTCCTCGTTTTCATCTTCAAGTACTTCAATGAAGTTGTCAATATAGTCTCTCCAGTCTTCCCACCTCATAAGGGGTTCCCCTGGCTTGGTTAGGAATTGTACGGGCGCTGTTGCGGACGATGCCTGTGCACACATGGTTTCGCGCCTTCCCGGGGGTGGAGTCCCACTGTTGCTCCTGGTGCGCCGTTCTCCTCCTGCTTCTCAGACAGCAGCTGGGGGCTTTCTGTCTCTGCCCCTTCGCTCTTCTCTGAGATCGCCAGTGCTCCTGCCCGTGGGGTGTACTGTGCTCTGGGGTGCCCTTTGTAGTCTACCACTCTGCGTGCCCTTTACTTCCTCCCCGGTGCTCAGTGTGGCTCCTTTGTGGGGATGTGGGCTCTGCCGCGCTCTCTGATGTCCCTCTGCTGTGTTACTTACAGGCCCGTCGAGCTGTTTGATTGTTGCTCCTGCCTGGGTTGAGGCTCTCTGTTTTCCGACGTTGTGTCCGGGTTTTTTTTCGTTTTTTTTTTTTTCCATCCCGATCTCGTTGCCATTGTAAAGTCGCCAGCGCTCCCCATATACGACAGGACACAGCGTGAGGGTTAATGCATTTATTCTTTTCTTTCTCTCTCGGAGCGCCGAGCCGGTAAAGCGTCCTAATGTGGATGCGCGCGCATCCACAAAATGGCCGGAGGCGCGACGCGTCATCACGCGACATGCGTCAGCTAGAGTGCTGACACTACAGGCAGGTGTCACTCTTTTGTAGGGTGACTCTGTGACACCATGTCACCTGGGCACCACTTTTCCATTTCTGAGCTGTGCTTTTATCTATCATTGTAATCAGATGCGTTGGTCCAATTGGAATCATTAAAAAAAGAACCAAGACTACAAATAGCTGAAAGCAGTGGTGCGTTAAAGCAACAAATGCAAAAAGAACAGTGATTTCCTAGAACAGTGATTTCCTAGTGATATCACATCATCTTCTCATCAATGTACCCAGCTGTATTATGCTGCCTTTTGGTAAGGTTCACACCATAGAAATACCATGTACATACATAACGTACACAGTCTGCAACCAACATGATGTAAAACGTGTTCTTTGGTGACACAGAACTATTGTGACAAAGAATATTCAAAACTTTTAATCCACTGTGTATGTTATTCAACGGATGCGATTTTGTGTCTGAATTTAGAAAAATCACTGTATGAACATATAGCTGTGAGTTAAAGTAAAAGGATACATTTTTTCAGGATGGAGATTGCACCACTGACATCTGCAGACTCTCAGCTGGTTCACTTCCTATACGTAAGGGTTTGTAGAAGTTACAACTAAACTGACTGTGAAGAGTTTAACTGGCATTATGTTTGACCTAGTATAATGCCACAAAACTTTCAACATTACTCAGTGAGTTAAACGCTCACTGCTGAGCAAAGCAGTGGTCTGTAAGTCTCAAGTTTGATTCTGGGCTGGGCCAAGTCTGTCTTCCATCCTTTATAGCCATTCTTTTATATGCTTGCTCTCCCCTTAATCTCCCCATGCCTCACCGATTCCTTCCACAACACTGCTTGCAGGCCCGACACCATCCCTCCGAGGCCACTGCTTGTTTTGCTGATCTCCTATCTCCTGCCTGTTTGGTTAATTTTCACATGATGTGCAGTGCCCTCATTCAATCTCCTCTCCCTACCCCCTTGCACAGTACTACTTGCCCGCCCCCACCTATGAGACTGCTGTATTGATTTATTATTCTTATTTTAAATGAGTAGCTTTCATTTATATTGGGCCGACACCAGACTCCGTTGGCGGAGCTCTTACCGATGCACCATATTAATTCCCTATCCATGTTGCAGGGTGCAGTACCTTATGTTTTCAAGAATCCCATGGGACACCTAGTGACAGGTTGTGGTACTACACCCTTTCCCTGCTTCGGGCACACTAAAACAGTACATTTTGTTGTACCTGCAATAATGTGCTGTATAGCTAAATACTTATAAGGTCCCAAAGGTGAGACCGATTGCATTGCAAATTCTTGCTTAACCTGCTGTTTATAGAAAATCACAGACTTCCTTGCACTGCACTTTTTTTCTTTCAGTTTGTTATATTAAATATTCCACGTTTTGGCTATATTTTGTTTTCCTTTGTAAAGTACGGACCCTGGATACCTTTAAACCCTCAAACATGTACAAGACAAAAGACCCCATTTTTGCCAGGAGGTAAGTATGACGGCTGAAGTATGACCTGCTGCAAATATAAAAAATGCTCCGCTCTAGTGGGAGTTGGGGGGGTGGGGCCGTTGTGGAGGGGGGGTAGACTACTAGACGTTAAGTCGTTAAGATGTTTCACCCATTAAATTAAAACTGGTACAAACATACATTGATTTTAAAACCAAATGATACATAGTGTATGTTCAGCTTTGGTTCCATAATCTATTTTTTCACTTTGGCTTTGGTGCAACAACATTTCTGTATTATGGATTGTGACGGAATAGTTATGCATAATTCACATTACAGAAGTTGCAAAATGGTTTTGCACTGGTAATTCCACCGTGCAAAATTTCTGTATTCTTACACCCCTCTCTGTTGTATGTCACGAGTGTTTCCGTGATTCCGACGCTTTGATTGGTGTTTTGTTTCTGTAGGCTAAAGGACAAATTTGAAATCTATTTTACTTTTGTCTTCTAGCTTTCAAGATCGTCTCTTTGTCCGATTTGGAAATGACCTGGAGAAACAGAAAATCATTTCCCCCTTTGCTCGTAAAAATTATACTAAAATCAAGACTTGTATATTTTGGGAAAAAAAGGAGGAAACCTGATGTACCTTACCAGGTAAACACAACTTAAATATTATAGTTTTGTGATTCTTCCCCACGAAGCACAATGTGCAAAGAAGTTGCCACATGTCTGTGAGTATGCGTGACAATTTAGAGTTAAATACTGCATATTTGTGATTGTGTACATATTGACGGTGTAAAAAAGTTTTTAAAAGCTACAATGGGAGTTTAACAGGTTCAAAAACTATTTTTTTAAGAAATTCATTCGTTAAAGTGCGAATAGTAATCTTGCATTAGAGTTCTGAAATAGCTGTAAGGCTGCATATTTTTGTTCCACAAAATGTACCCGAAATAAAATAAGTGCAAATATTGAGTGAAATTAAGCAATGCTTGAAAAAAGAATCCGCAATGTCATAACGTAACTGCAGATCAATTTTTGGAGTGTACCAGACTTTGTACTGTAGGATTTGTTCTCAAGTCAGAAACTAGTGGATATGTAGGACCTGCTTACGTTTTCAAAGAGAGAACACATTTCGTGATTTTCTCTGGTTGATCAATGGATGTAAACATGTAGATTTATGCTTATACAAAATTAATTTTCGACTGAGAATGAAAAACAGGCCTTTATAGTTGGTGGGACACCAAAAAGGAGAAATCGTCAGAAAAAAAGTGAGTTCCAAGTGAGTGACAAAGGAGTGTCCTTCAGTAAACAAAGCAAACCAAAGATATGTGTAAATGAGGTGTTATTATTTGAGTTATTAGTCAACACATTTACTTTGTCACATTTTAATCTGTCCTAACATAGACGTTGGGTATAATTTCAATATCCCAGGTGTTCAAAATTGGGTTTGTGGTTGGCAGAGTATGCACCCTGCTTGATCAGGTACCCCAATCCTAGTCCGGATAAGTCAGAAGTACACTTTAAACTGTGCTCACTCTCTGGTACCTTGGCACAGAACAATCCAGCTTAATTTCAGAGGAAATGCGTAAACTATTTATGTACACAACACAGTAACACAATGAAAACACCACAAAAGACTCAACAGCAGTTTAGAAAAATACCAAATATTTTTATGAATAAAACTAGACCAAAATGACAAAAATTGAATTGATAGATGTCGAGATATACATTTTAAAAGATTAAATTAAAAAATAGCGATTGGAAGCAAATATAGCTTAAATAATTAATTGGGTGCACTGGACTAGGACAAAGTCAAGAGTTCAGACAGTTGCGATGGAGCGCTGGCCAGCTAAGGGACCAACACAGGGCCTGCTGAAGAAAAGAACTTTAATCCTTGTCGCAAAAAACAACATATACGGTGCCAATACTGATGTTGATTCACTATATTATTTCCACTGGGGTACAGGAAACCATTCAAAGTGACCCAAAGTAATTATTGCTTATTTCTTTATTTTTAATAGAAAAGTTTTTTCTGTATTATTTTTTTCTTAAGTTATGAAAAATTCTTTTAAATGTTACAACCATCACATCCTACACAGAAACAATTAATTTGTGGATAAATAACACAAAATGAAAAACATGTAGCATACTCAATTTCAAATCCAGTGGACATACAGTTTATTGTCATAGATGCATCTTTATTCGAATTTGGCCATATAAAACACCCCCAGCTCCGGCATGGAGAGTCAGCCCATCGCTGTTCCTTTGGTCTGGAAGTAAAAATCATTTCCAGATCAAAAATAATTTTTACGAAGAGCAAAACAAGCCAATTTCTTGATAAATTCTGTTGGTACCCTTGTTGGTTTGGATATTTTTTCTAAAAAGGATTCTATTCCAGATAACCCATCGTCCTGTGGTATCTGAGTGTTCAGTGACACTACATCAAGTGTGACTAATCTGTATGTTCCTGTTTCAAAATCCATCGTCTGAACTTTGTTTAAAAAGTCAGTTGTTTCGGGGAGGTAAGATGGTACCTCTTGCATGAATGGTTTTAAAAAAGAAATCAACATATTTTGATATTGGCTCAAGTACTGATTCGCAATCCGACACTATCGGTCTTCCTGGTGGGTAGGTTTCACCTTTATGCACTTTTGGCAAAATGTTCTTTCGAAGGTTACCACTTCTTTAGGTATTTACTGTAAGGAGGGCAGAATGTCGATCTATTTCTAAGTTCTGTGTTTTTAGAAGTTGGATTTTCAGAGAAATAAGTTATCAGACAAATCATTCTACTAAATTCTATGACTTCTGATTTTCATTTTCACAAAGTTTTTTTTTTAGTTGGGACTAAGGTTAAACCTTTTCCTAAAATACTTTCTTCCGCTTCAGTAAGAACAATACCGGACAAATTATAAATTGGTGATTGTATTAGGATTTGTAGTACCGCTGCCTGGTTGTCATTTCCCAAGGTTGATTGACGTATCTGCTTCCTCCGCATGGCTTCTGCTGGCCTCTGCCTAAAAAAGGCCCACCTTGTTGCTGGTTATTTGCTCAGTGGTTGCTATTAAAACCTCCTTCGTTATTGTCGTTTTCTCCTCCTGAAGATGTTGAGGTGTCTGAAAATGAAATGAATTTATAGCGTAACCTTCCCTGATAGTCTGGTAGGAATCTTTGTGATTCCGGACGTGAATAAAAATAAATTTGTAAGTATGGATATGTTCTTTCCAAAGAAAAAGTCTGTTTGTACTTTTCAAAGTTGATTGCCTTTTGATTTATGGTGTAATCCTTGAATTCAGATGAACTGTGATAAAGACATGAACAAAGATACTAACACCGTGTCCTGCCGACTAGAATAGAAGTGAAACCTGTCTTACCAAAAGAGAATCCTGTGAGATTAACACACTGTTTTCGATGGATGCGAGGATAAAACTATCTGAAAAAATAGAGAATAAAACAAAAACGGGGGGGCACAGTACACACCCGCGAGGTGCTTGACTGCCCCATACCCGGCTATCTTTCAGGCCAGGACACTGGGGCAGATATTGAGACCCGCGGTCCTGGGAACATAGGGTGCCTCACTACGTGGTGTCAAGGGGTGGCACTGCAGTTACTGGTTCTATTTTCTCCTGGAGACCTAATGAGCTTTCTGGCATAATGGGCAAACCCAGGGGCCTACAAGCAACGAGGACAGTGCCCAGGAGCAATTACAATATACCCCAGAGGACCCAATGCAAAAACAGCTGAGCAAACTCCTGAAGGCCATAGCGGACACAAATGCCACCCTCCACCAAGATATCAGCACGGTGGGCTCGACCTACTGCGGGAAGAGCACTAGAATTTATCTGAGAGCGTGAAAGGGACTGAAACCAGTATTGCGAACTAATGCTGGCACAGAATGCATTAGAGCAGAGTGTAACAGAGTGTGTGCTATAGCAGAGGTCCGAAGACGCCTAGGGGCGCCACTGGAGGAATAACATCAGGGTCCTGGGACTGCCAGAAGGGGTTGAAGGTAGTGATATGGTGTCCTTCTTGGAGCATTGGCTACGTAGTGTGGTAGCACCTGTGGGACTGTCAACCGTCTATACACTAGAGAGGCCCCATTGAGTTCCGGCCAAACCGCTGGCCCCTGGAAGACCCCCGCGGCCCGTGGTGGCTCGATTGCTCCATTTTCGAGACAGAATTTTCCTCCTGCAAAAAGCTCGCACTGCGGGCCCATTAACCGTGGACAACAGCAGAATCCCCCTCTTCCCGGACTATACATTGGAAGTGCAGCGAAAACAGGCTTTTTACCTAGAGGTCAAGAAGGCATTGAGAGAGGAAGGCCTCCAATACTCTCAGTTCCCAGCCCGGTTGCATATTATCCTAATTATCCTAGATGGGAACACACTACTGTGTAAAGTCTCAAAGGCGCCTGGGACTGGTTAGTGGCCTACAGGACTGGGTCTTCACGGTGCACGGGCCCTGGACCTGCTCGGAAGAAAACCATGGGAATTAGGAAGAGCTCCCGAAGACGACCTCGTAGAGGCCACAAAGGAACCGACCTCTTTGCAGACAGAAGGGGAGAAGGCTGAAGCGTTGCAGGCTGTGGCAGCGCTTATGCAGGGCCACTTGCATAATTTGATTTACAGGCCCTGGGCACATGATGTACATAGGGACTGATAAGTAAATTAGATATGCCAATTGTGGATAATGTCAATGTTACCATGCTTAAAATAAAGGACACATGCACTTTAGTTAGCCCTGGTTAGCAGTGGTAAAGTGCTCAGATTCCTAAAGCCATCAAAAACTAAGTTAGCAAACATAGGAGGTCAGAAGGCAGAAAATCAGGGGAAACCATGCCATGGGTGCCAGGTATAACACCAGGGCAGGCGTAAGCAAGGAAGGAAAGAGTGGACACCTAAAATGGCACTAAAATGCACACAACACACCTAGGCAACGATGGTGGAAACTTCATCAAAAAAGCATGGTCAGCATGCATTACAGCACCTTTCTGACTTGACTGGATTTATAACGGGGTTAGTGTGTGGCTGAAAATAATGTTTCCGTCTGATATACCTGCACATAAATCCAACTATGATGAGTATTTGCCAGTGGAGTAAAATGGAGACCTGGATTTACCAGGTCGAAATCCACATGCTGTCTCACCAATCCTGGGTCAAAGACCCATCCTTATACCACCTGCTTATGAACAGGTGGCAAATGGAAACTGAAAGGCAGGTTCGGTGAGTGGAAGGAGGGCAGTGTTGGGAAGGACATCAGAGCAGAGCTTTCTGTACTCTTCCCAAACCATGTCTGGTGGCTGCTGAAAGCCAGGATGCGCATGCAGCCTGGCCCTAATTTGATTTTACTACTGTCTGGTAAAATCGGGTCCAGAAATCCCTCATATTGGAAATCTGGGGGCGTAAACCTTGGCCCAGTTATAATTGGGCGGAGAGCTATACCACCGGGAAATGCTGTTCCTTCCAAATTAGAATTGCGGGCTTAGAAGAGACAGTCATCATGGAAATATTTAAAACCATAAAAGCAAAAAAATACTAATAAACACAATCGTACACCAAAGGATAGCTGAGCCACAAATTGACCTCACAAGATTCCTATCATGTCCGACATCAGTGCTGGATGGGTACCTAAAACTATTGTGGCATTTTGCTGCCATGTATGATATGGCTGATATTAATATATCAGGAAGAGAAGAAGCGAGGTGTCATAGAGGCAAACTATTGCATTGATGAAGAAGTGCGTGTTCATTTTCACTTACTAACCCAAGTGATTCTGAACATGAGCAGTCATTGCAAGGTAGGGTACTTATCATAAACTGCCCACTCCATGACTTTCCTGCCCATATCAAGCTCTTTTTTGCTCGGAACTTAGACTATTTTCAGATTGGGTCCAAATCCAGAGGTGGAACTTGATTGCCTCTGTATAATTGTTTATTGACCCCATTGTTTTTTTTCTTTACAGGATGTATTCCTTCCATTTTCAGGCTGGGTGCTATTTATTGGATACTTTGGGGGTGGGAGAGTATGGTTTTTATGAGTTGCTTGGTTAGCGTACTGATATATATTGGTATGACGTGTATTTGTGACTTGATTTCTGAAGGCATGTTATCAGATATGAGGGTTGTGTCTTAATGGGTAACCTCTACACTTTTGTGGTAGGCACTTGTTTGGTATGGGGGGTTCTAGGCTGCAAGTTCTGTCAGCGAGAGTACAATTTGATTTACAGTGTGGAATGTTGTTGTTACGCTGTCTATCCAGTGATGAGGGTTTGGTATTAGATCACCGTATCTGGGGACATTTGTTAGTTGTTCTTGGGGAGGATGGGGGGGGGAGAGAGAGATGTTGCTTTATTTTTCTCCTGTTCCAGTTGGGGAAGAGGTTTCTTTGATGTGCATGGACAGGTGATAACAATATCCATTCCTTGCAGGTAACATTAGGTCAACGGACCCAAACAGCATCAGAATTGGTTCTGGGGCAGGCGGGGGTGGGGTATTGCCAAACATGGTTGAGAGAGCGTATTTTTACTTGGAATGTCTGAGGTCTACAATATTGCACAAAAAGGTACAGGGTCCATTCGTATCTCAAGCCTCATGTGGTCAATATGGGCGCAGACACAAAAGCTAGCAAAAAAAGTGCAAGGGCAATTGTATTCAGCAACCTACTCCTCATAATGCCAAGGGCAATCTGGGTAGCCACCGGGGTACCAATTTGTCATGCTTATAGTGAAGCGGAAATAGAGGGACGCTATGTCCTATTGCAGGGGTTCAGGTTAACACAATATGTGCATCACATTTTGAAGAAAAAATCAAAAAACCTAAAGAAAACGTTATAAAATGAAAAATATGGAAAATTATAGTAATGAAGACACAGAAAAGGAAAGAAAAAAACGAGAAAACCCATGTTTAAATATATACAATTCATAGAAAAGTTGTATTAACAATGATAAATAATTCTGTCTTGAAGCATATAAGACAAAAGGCGCTCAACACCATACACAAAGAAAGACCTATAAACAATGCAATGTGTAAACATACAAGTGGCTGAGGAAAAAAGGTTTACAAAAATCAGAAGTTCAGGACAAAATTGAAACAACACAAAGCAAACAATGCGTCCTCTTCAATTTCGGCCACATATGTGCGTCAACGTTTTGGAGTTATGGGCCATTTTGGCACATTAATCTATTCTTTTCACACATCTAGGTTCTGAAGATGGTTTAAGGGTCTTTTCTCCCCTTGCTCTTGGTGGTGGTCATTTATATGCGCATTATCTTTTTTTCTAAATAGAGGGGGATTTTGTCTCGCATTATTTTGCTGAAATAGAACCCTTGAATGTCTGATACCCATGTTTATATATTTTTGATTTTTAGATGTTTTATTGAAACTGGTATAGACGCTCATATAATTACCGCTTGTCCCAAAGATGACCTTTTAGTTTTACTATGGTCGAAACCACTTGAAGCACATATGTGGCCGAAATTAAACACGACGCATTGTTTGCTTTGTGTTTTCAGTTCTGATTTTTGTAAACCTTTTTTCCTCAGCCACTTGTCTGTCTGTTTACACATTGCACTGTTTATAGGTCTTTGTTTGTGTATTGTGTTGAGCGCATTTTGTCTCATACGTTTTAAGATTGAAATATTTATCATTGTTAATAGAACTTTTTCTATGAATTGTATATATTTAAACATGGGGTTTCTCTTTTTTCTCCTTTTTCTCTTTCCTTTTGCATTTTCTGTGTCTTCATTGGTCTAGTTTTCCATATTTTGATGCACATACTGTGTTAACTTTAACCCTTGTCGAGATTCTAGTATTGGTTGCCCCTGGTTTAGGTTTTCAGGGCTGCCCCTGTTGTTTATAACTAGTCCTATTGCAGGGCACATTTATGGGAAGGACATAACCATTTGAACTCATATGGACCCAATGTCTATGAGGGTCATTTCTATGCAGTAGTAACAGTATGAGAAAGAGGGAAAAAGGGATACCCTCGGTCCCCCGGGCAATCTCAGTTAAACAACAAGAGAGTGTCAAAAGTTATAAAAGAAATTAGCACAAAATCAGAGATGAAGATCTTCCTGTCGGATTCACATTGGAAATCATTTAGGATTTTTTAGAAGCCTTCACTCACCACCCTGGGTGGTGACATGCTTCATCCTCGGGCCCACCAGGAGAAGCCGAGTGCCTCCCTGGTGTGCTACAACGCCAGATTACTGCGAAGCTGGATTTTTTGTGACAGTGATGTGAAAAAATACGTGATATTAAAATTGTCAAAGAGCTGTACCAGAAAGAAAAATTTATTCAGTGGTCAGCCTGACAAGGTTAAAATATGTGTAGGGAAATGTGCCAATTAATGTATTGGTTATTTCCACTTAAGGTGGGGTCGACCTGTTTCAGCCCTTATGTGTACAGTTTTTCTTCAGGACCATGTTTTGTGTACCTCGGCGGTGTGGGCACGCTAAGGTCCATCCTACCAGAGGACGTGAAAGTTAAAAATGACTGTGTAAAAATTGTGCAGAAAAACAAACCATCAAGTTGTGGGAATTACATCTACTTTAGAGGAACCTGTATAGTTTGTACAAAAAACGATCCACGCCCTATAGGTCTCGGGAGGTGGGTGGGGCGACAATGGTACACCGCCCACAACGCCCTGCACCCGCTCGGCACCTAGCGTCTCCTGCTACCAGACCTCGTGGACCTTAGCGCGCCCACACCGGGGTGGTGAGTGAGGGCTTCTAAAAAATCCTAAATGATTTCCATGTGAATCCGACAGGAAGATCTTCATCTCTGATTTTGTGCTAATTTGTTTTATAACTTTTGACACTCTCTTGTTGTTTAACTGGTCATTTCTATGCAACGTTGCATGGGTTGCCAGAGGGCAGCATAGGCACTCTTTGGTATGGGTGGTCGACTACAACTGTGTCATAGATGGACACTGGGACCGCCATCCCCCAGACCCAAATAAACAAATCTTGAACCCTTATAATGAACCTGGGAAAGATTGATAGTTGGCACCCACTACACCCACAGACACATGGATATACCTGCCATTCAGTAACACAGTGTACATAGATCCACCTCGATCAGATGCTGGTTGCCGGACTGGACCCAGGGATATTGCACACAGTTGAACACTTGAATAGATAGATGTCCGATCGTGCACCAGTGTCACTTCTTTTTGGTTGGGTAGGGGGTACACGTACTGGTTGACGAGCCTCTGGACCTACTGACTACTCCTAGGGGATTCGTTATGTGGGGCCTCCAAACAAAGCCCAGATCATTCTAGCACAAGTAACATTTATCTCAAGAATTTGAGAAATTAGTGCCCGGTTTAGAGTTGAGTGGATGGTTAGTCCTAGTGCACTTGCAATAACGGAGCCTAGATATCTGTTACCTCCTCCATTAGACCCTAAATCAGGGCGTTCGTCTGTAAATTGCATTCTTTTTGCCACATTTAGTCTAAAGTTTTGTAAAGGCAAGACTTCATCTTCTACAGATCTCCCAGTAAAGAGGTGTATTCAATTTGAGAAATAAATTGTTGGTATACACTACTTGTACAAAATATGCTTGTTCATGGGCTTTCTGACAAATTAGCACATGTTTCCTAAGTTCAAAAATGATCTATATGTACACTGTATTGATTTAAAATATTATCTTTGATGTGTATGCCTAATGAATTCATGTTATCTGTAATCTAGTTGTCCAGCTGAAGTGTTGAATATTGGCGTTAGCAATGTCCTTGATTATCGTTCCTGTTATCTTTTCTAGGCATATTTTGAAGTGGCTGACCAATCGGGCATGATGTCACTGGTTTTGTGGAACTCCGTTTGTTTTGATTGGTTTCAGAGTCTAAAAGTTGGTACTGTAATTCTGCTTCGTCAGTATTCAGTAAAACTGAGTTACCCCTCTAGAATTCGTCCAGTTCCTAGGAACCCACAGATGAATATGTTTACAACAATTGGTTAAGTACTTCATTTGTATACTTCTTTTTAACAAGTTTCACGATACATCTGATACTGTCTTTCCTTATAATTCTCTGTCATATAATTACAGTTTCTTTACTCCATCCAGTAGCAAACTCAAATAAATAATTTCTAAATCTGGTCACAGATGTATTTCATAACTATACAAAATCTCCCACATAGCCCCCTTCCTAACACACTCTTTCCATACCAGGACTTTTCTTTGTTTGCAGGGTCCAGCATTAAGAAATGCTTATTTCTTTCCTATATGTTTTGCTATGCTGCAATTTAATATTTGCTTCCTCTGTCTAATTTGTACTGGGTCTTCAATAAGTTGAGCTGTTTTAGTAGGGTGGTCTTTCTTATGTAATGTATTTCATGGACTCAATCTGCCGCCTCAGCCTCTGGTTTGAGTGACTGCATGCATTACAGCTTCTCTGCATGACACTTGCAGTTTGCTTAAGGTGCTCATATTCTTTGAGCAGCTAGTGGTGATTTGATATGTCTGGCTGAGCCCCTACCATTATAACGTAGTTCAGTATAGACCACATTGCATGGTACAATTTACGGCAGTCGTTGCAAGTGGGTTCCGCATATTTACTACATCCGGAAATTTTGCTTTTTGATCACCCAGTTTTCTAACCTTTACTGTGAGCGAGTTTCACTACCCGAATTTCACTTAGTAATTTAATTTTAAATTGGACTGCTGTTTGCTGCCAGTTGTCTGCCTTTTAAGATATGGCAGCTGCAACACAGAGTAAGGAGGCACTTAGCTGGTTTCATGTGAACATGTGCACATGTGTGCGATCTGCAAATCCGAGACTACAGTCTTGTGCAGCCTGGTAGCTGCACACAGGTAACCTGCCTGTGGCACTTTTAAACTGCAAATTCGACCTGCCAAATTGACCCTTCTACAGACCTAAATCTTCCTTTGAAATATTAATAAGTCACCCATATGTAGGCCTTATTGCCAATAAAGTGAGAATGTCACCAGGCTGACTGCTGCCATAGGGAATCGTTGGGTTACCTTATTACATTAATTAAGTGTTAAATTTGAGTTGGTAGCAGCTAGAGAAATACAACTCCCACTCATTTAAAATGTAATTTGTAAACCTCTTTAGTCGTAAAGTTGGATTTTAAATTATTTTGGAAATTACGCTTTTATAAAGTTAGTATTTCGCTACCTTTCTGTGATGGTTGTCACACTGGGAAATGTGTATTGGAGGCAGAGCGTGAACAAAAGGGATCTGGGTGTAGAGGGAAATGGGTCTTTCTGGCACAATATCTGGGAAGGAGCCTTGCCCTGCACTAATTTTATTTCAAAGGAACCTGCCTCCAGCACACATGAAGAAATCTGACACCTGGGCCGCAATTGCCTTTGTTTTAATAGAAGGCTGCAGCCAAACCCAGAGGAAAGGGAGGAACTGACCAGAACAAGTTTTAGCGCTAGTCATAAAAGTGGCATCCCCTGAACAAGAAGTAAAGAAAGACCCTAGTCCTGGACGGCCACGGCGGCAACACCGTGGACCGTTGGATGCAAAGCCCTCTGCAAAGCCCTCTGTGAACTAAGAACGTTGTTTACGGCTGAACCCCTCCGAGGCTATATGGGTCTCTCCAGGGCTAGTGACGCTGGCCCCTTAAACCCCTTGTTGACCAGTTTGGGTTAGATTTGGACCTCTGTGACCCACCAGGTGAAGAGGAGTACCAGAAGTCTGACAAAATTGAAAAAGTAGTGCAGGGAGCCAGTGCAAACAGCTCTCTGCAGAGTGCATCCTTTTTTAGGCCAGAAGGCATACTGAAACTGCTCCAGGTGGCTAGGGATCACCAACATGAGCAAAATGAGCCTAAGATCAAGACAAGAGGCTCCATGAAATGCCCCTCATAAGAGATGACATTTTCTCTGAGACCTCCATTTCATGTAATGACCGTATTTAAACTGTATAACACAACTTTAAAAAAAAAAAAAATTGTCTTTGCAGTCTAGCGGTTCCATATTAATTCTCATATTGTTTACATCGTACATGCATCATTAAACTGATACCTCTACAATGATATAATTGAACATTCAGCCCAAAGTCCAAGAGCAAATGTGAACAACAGTCTTCAGCACTAGCAGCACTCTGCCTGCAAACTGAGAAAACAAACAATCCATTCTGTGATGCCGCTCAGAAGGATACGGAGCAGGCTGTGCAGAGCTGGGATCCTAGTAGCATCCCCCCTGTCACTTTTCAATCTGGCATGCAACCACCTAGTAAACCACTGGAGCTGAGCTGATCAGTAGAATGTTTCCCAATCTGGCGCGGCCAAGTCGTCCTCCCCAGTAGGCTTATGCAACCTAGCCATGGACACTTTGTCTACCTAAACTCCAGGTGAACCAGTAAGGAATCCAATTCCTTAAAAACAGTGCAAGAGATGGAAATCAGTAGGGTGGTAAAGAAATATAGTAAGCGGGTTAGAGCCCCCATTTTATTGACCGATATGTGGCCCGGGAAGGGCAGGGTCCTCCAAAAAGCCACATTAGCTCAAAACGCCTGCACAGCTGCACCCACATTCGCATTCATTACATCCCTGCGGAAGTGATTTCTGCCAATTTATAAAGTCTTTTTTTTTTTTTTTTTTGGTGTCAAAATCGTCAGGGGGTATACAGCGCACATTAGAGGCATTCTGCTCCTTTTGCCATCTGAGAAACCTGGTGATCAACACCTCGAGAACAAAGTTTATGGTCTTTAACTATAAACTGGCCAATTGCCCCCGCCCGCATATGAACAGAACAGTGCTGGACCGTGTGTCCACCTTTGAGTATCTGGGGGTCACTTTGAACGATAAGATGGATTTGGGGTCTCAAACGGGCAGGGCCAACTTAAAGCTGGCCCAATCTTCGGGTGGCATTTTAAAGGTTTTTAATGACACCTCATTGAAACTTGTGAGCCCGCCTCTTAAGATCTATAAGGCCCAAGCAAGAGGGGGCGCCCTTTATGGCGTGAAGCTCTGGGGTCATACATCAGCTACCCATCTGATGCTCACTGAAAACAGCTTTATTAGGCGCTTACTTCGTCTTCCTGTGAGCTCGCCCTCGATCCCTCTGAAGTAGGGTTTGGTTCCAATTCAGGAGATCGTAGCAAATCGCCCTCTCCTGTACTGGAGGCGACTTTGGGCGACCCCTGAGCTTTCGAGCTATAGGGATGACCTGAGAGACATTCTGCAGAGGGGGACCTCTGGGAAAATACCCTGGCTGAATTACATCAAGCACCTCTGCCATGCTTTAGACAGATGAGACATGTGGTAGTTTCCCCAAGATTCCTGTCCTCAGCTCTCTAAAAAAACTATTGAATGTAGCTCTTAGGAGGTACCGCATGGAGTCTATAACTAGCAATCATTTGACAGGTAAGCTAACGGACATTTTCCTGAACATCAAGGCTAACTCCCGCTTTGAAGTCTTCCTGGATGATATCCAGCCTGCCCCTTGCTAAGAAACTTTACATTCAGTTCAGACACACCATACTGCCATTGAGGGCGGTAACGCACAAATGGCGGAACACCTCCTCAATGGCAAGTACATGCCCTGGGTGTTTGAGCGGCAGTGAGATAGATCTGCACGTTCTGCTCTTCTGCCCCACTTACGCTAGTGCAAGGGAGAAATGGATTCTACAGCTGTGTAGGGCCAGGGGCTTTAGGGACTACAGGGAGGTTTTCAGGATTCGTTAACCACATCGCTGCTGTGGTTATTTTTCCCCTGTGCTGGAAATTGCTATGCTCCTGTATTCATGACGAGCTCAGCTCGTCATCAGCACAGCTCAACTGTGCCTCATGACGAGCTGAGCTCGTCATGAGCAAGGAAGGGGTTAATATGATACTTTCCCCCTGATAGTCTTTGCCACAGCAAGATTTCTTCAATCCATGTGGTACATGAGATGTGCAATACTAAAGCTGGAAGCTCATAGTTCGCATTAAGGGCTACTTTTAGGAGGTGCAACATTTTTTTACCCAATTTTATACATTTTATATACTGATATTTCGGTGTAATATCTGATGTTTGTTTAATATTTGTAGGAATTGCTTGTATGTGAAACTTAATACATGGTTTTATCTGTTTTATTTTCTTACTGTGCTATGCTTATTGAGCTGTATGGCCTTTTTATGGTATGTTACCGAAATAAAGTACTTTGACTGACTGACTGACTGAAATACACAAGTGTGTCAAACCTCATTTTTATTAAAGAAAGGAGTGATCGAGCAGCTAATTGAAGCTGATGTGCCATCTATAAAAGAAAAAGACAAAAGTGACTGGCAGGTGGGGTAAATGCCAGCAAGCGGCAAGGGAGCAACTAAATTTAAATAAATAAAAAAATTATCAAAGTTGAACATGGCTGGGTAGGGAGGAGAAAACAGCATATGGAATGGGGAGCAACAAATAGAACATGGCAGTGATAAGTGGGGATGTGAGGAGAGACGGAGAAAGATAACCCTTGCGACCCTTGGAGTACGGAAAGGAAAAGTAGTTACTGGTTGTGAAGCTGCAGAAGGACGCAAGACATCCAATCAAACATAAAGACGGTAAAGAAGCTACGCTCCAGGGAAAGACAAACGCAAGATGAAGGAACGAGGTTGAATAAGATGTAAGCAAATGAGATTGACAAAAAGCCAACAAATGGTAAGCAATGGTCTGACCAATGCCCTCTGTTGGTCACAAAAAGTATCTGACAACTGACTGCTAAAAGCTGTGTGTAGGCAAGATCTAAAAAAATGAAGTTGGTGAGCATCGACGAAGTGAAAAGGCTGTCTTCTAAAATGTTCTCATGGGAAAGATTTGTTTCAGCGCCGCATCATAGACCTGACAAAACCGAAATAAGGAATTGTGATATTGTCCTCTGGAGAAGAGGCAGAACCATTCAGTGACTTTTGCTCCGTGTTTAGGATCGCGAAGTGCATTAAGGTTTGGTATTTAAGCAACGCCCATATGCACTCTGAAAACGAGTTTGGTACATTTCCATGTGATGGTATTCGCTGTACTGTGTGCTTTCCAATTCTCTACTTGAAAAGTTAGTAGAGGCTGTTTTCCCTTTCCTGCTTGAAGGAGTCAGGCTCTTGTCATCGTCTGATGGATGGTCCGTTCACAAGCCCTGTAAATTGAAAAGCTAACTCTGCAAAGTGCCAATGTCAGACAAATTCTACAATGTAAGTAACCCAATCCATTTAGTGTAACTGGTTGAGATCGTGTTCTATTATGGCCCGACACTAGGGTGAAATTAAATGTAAAGTCTCCGTAAATTACATGTGCTGAGGAAAAATGCGTGTCTGGAAATGTCTGATTAAAACTTGTTGATTTAACAACCCCTTAATGAACAGTACGATTGGTGAATAATACGAAAAAAAGATTAACACACGTGCCAGTGGAGATGTAGTCGAGGCCAGCACACAGAAAAGAATTCGAAATAAAAACAGTGGAAAGTGAAAGCTAAACCAATTGTGAAATTGCAAAACAAAAAAAAAACATACACAGAGGGGTGGAAATGGGAACTGTTAACTCCGTACCAAAACAATTAATTAAGAATTTACCAACTGAGAGTTGGGACAGCTACACGTACCAAAACAATTCATTAAGAATTTACCAACTGAGAGTTGGGACAGCTACACGCCGTACACATTTTATGGGCCACAAAGAAGCTGGTAGCTGCTTGCTTGCTTTTTCAGAATTTGTTTTTTAAACTCCTGCCAACCTACTTGCCCTTGGGCGAAGCGAGGGGTGTGAGAGAATCTCCTCACCATTGTCCAGGGCAGCGGCATTTGTCTACTTAATTAACACCAGCTGCCTCTGGAGCAGGGGGAGGTATAAATATATCCAGAGTATATATCAGTACATTTGCATGGTGGGGGGCGGGGGGTTTAATGACCTACCACTAACTAAGGTGGTCAGATATATAAATATTCCCCCCCCCCTCATTTGGGCCATATACGGAGGGGTTATAGGTTGGTTTTTCGACCCATCTCACCATTTAGAAAGGTGGAGGATAGGGAGGCAGCAAGTTTTAACGAAATTGCAGTGTCGGTGAAAAGGGCTTCTTACAGGGTTTGTGTTCCAGGTTGCTAGAACCCTTTGTGTCACTGGACAAATCTTAAGGGTCAGTGTTGCTTCATGGATCCTCAACAGCATTTCGTCCAGGTGTTTCAGATGGTCCTCACATGTATTGCTGAAAATAGTAGTATCATGAAGTGAGCTACGTACAAAAGTGGTTGGAGCATACTTCTGTTCAAAGGCATGACTCCGTACTGGCCCAGACCCTCTGTCATGTAGTTCCTATGTAACCTATACAGGATCTGTGCGTTTGGATAACATAAACTGTGCTAGCTTACAGTGCCACTATAATCTCCTCTTACCAAGGCGAGAATAGTTTCTGGCAACCTCCGAACATGACAACCCTGATCCCTCAGACTTGTGGAAACAATATACCACCTTTCGCTCAGTCACTCATGCTCACTTAGTTTGCCTCCGAGATACACTGAATACACATACTGGGCTTTTGTCAATTTGAATTTATTGAACAGTTGTTATTCTAGTGTAGACTAGATGAGCTGTAACAACCATTAGACAGTAGCAGAGATATATGATTAGCAGTACTACGAAAGTAAGTACAGTTCTACCATTTTGCAGTAATTGAGAATATATACAAGTACATAAAATACATGATCAAGAGTGCATACTCCTATGGTGCCTCCCTAACTAGATGTACCTAGCATCTGTTTAGGTGTTATGCCAAGAATCCCTCTAGGATCTGGTCAACCCCATTACCTGAGAATGAGCGAATATGGGACCCAGTCATGGTCTCGAGTTGGACACTCTGCAAGAGATGTTAGACCACTGCGAGCTGGAGTATCTGCATGCAGGAACCTCCGCATCTCTGGTCAGTGTGTCAGCTGGGAAGT
The DNA here is from genome assembly GCF_964263255.1 of Lissotriton vulgaris. Classification (NCBI taxonomy): domain Eukaryota; kingdom Metazoa; phylum Chordata; class Amphibia; order Caudata; family Salamandridae; genus Lissotriton; species Lissotriton vulgaris. The sequence continues at coordinate 238,620,931 of NC_141691.1, forward strand.
CTGTCTCTTCTGTCTTTCTAAACAAGACATGATGTATATATACCCATGGGTTTCCCCAGGGATCCTACCTTGCTGTGTTACTGTGTCGGCCTAAAGAATGGCGTCGGGCCTGAACTTTATACAGAGATATTATACAGGAGATGGTAGTCCTGCTGTGCTTCCAAGAAACCTCGTGCATAAATTATGAGATTCGAGCTAGGGAAAAACCAGCAATCTGAATGCAGTGTCGTATCTAGGTAAAAGGTCAGTTCCTAAGAACCGTTATATATGTAATGTAGGGAAGAATATAGGTGAAAGGTTGCAATGCTACTTGCGCCTGTATAGGGTACCTATATGGAATATAACCCCTCCATTGTGGAAAATGCAGTTGTCTCCTTGGAAGTAGGTGCCAAAGTAATTTGGCATACCCACTGGTCCTATCAAGAACCTAGCAGCACCTAGCCAGCCCATCAACTCAGGGAATCGGGTGTTACTCAGTGTTGGTTATCTAATTGAGAGTACCTGTGAAATCAGCTTCACAACAGATTCTACAGATTGCTCAAGATGCAATTTAGTAAAAATGTCCAACATTACTTAGCAGCTGGGTGGTGGACTGGTACGTAGAGGAGATGGGACTGGCCCCTGAGCCCCAAGTGAGAGAGACTTTTCACCCACAGGGGTTGATCCCCCAGCAGGCTAGTGGCTTATTAAGAGTGGACCAAAGTAGTTTTCGGAGGAGTTTATGCCTCATGCCGAATATACCTCCGTATGCACCTGGGATCCATTTAGGCTCTATCCGGCTATTTGAAGAGCTGCAGAGCTGCTTGGGGGGTGGGGTCGGGGGGGGGGGAGGTGTGACATAGTGGGTAGGAACCCAGGGAGACTTGTTCAAGGATGGAGCACTAGTCCCTCTTGACCATTGAGAGAGGACAGGGGACTCCCATCAGGGCCTTTCCTGTCCTATGGCCGGCTGGTGGCTGAACTTGAACGATTGTTAGATATCACTGACCTGGAACCAGATCAGCACCCACTCATACAAAAATGCAAACTATAGGCGACAGCTGTCGTCTGATAACGAACAAGTTACGCTATATCTGTAAGCAACATAGGTTAGTTATAGATTCCTGACCTTAGAATTACCCCCAGGCGTCAAAAGGTGGCGTCGGTCGGCTCCGCATTAGTCATTGCGTCGTGGTCGCCGGGTTGGCGTTGTGGTAGCTACTTAAGACGCTGCCCTTGCGTGTTGATGTCCGTTCTGTACACGACTTTCCACACCAGAAGCGCAGAGCCATGCAAAACACTGACCACTGGTGGACATAACTAGGGCCCTGAAAAGATGTCCTTAACCCTAGAAGTCAGTTCGTAGAACGGGGAGGATGGGTGGTGCGGTCAGGAATCTATAACTAACCTATGTTTCTTACAGATATATTGTTACCGAAGGCAAGTAACTTGTTCATCTGAAAGAAACAGTAATAGATACCTTACCTTAGAATAGATACACCAGCAATACCAACCCCAGAGGTGAGTTTGAGAACTAAGTTCACACCAGGAAGTCCTGGAGAACAGAACGTCCAAAGAAGCCATCTCTCCAGACTTGGCTGTATAGGCAGTAGTGCTTGGTGAACGTGTGCAGCGATGCCCACGTAACTGCCGGACAGATGTCATTTAGGGGGACTCCCGTCCCAAAGCAGTAGTAGCTGCCTTCGCCCTGGTGGAATGGGCGCGCAGCCCCACTGGAGGCTCCTTCTTTGCCAAAGAATAGTATGCCTTGATGCACAAAACAACCCGCCTGGAGATGGTTCGTTTGTGCACAGCCTGACCTTTCTTAGTGCCTGCGTAACCAACTAAGAGCTGGTCGTTCACCCGGAATTGTTTGGTGCGAACCAAATAGGAGAGGGCACGTTTTGGTTCCAGATGAAGGAGCCTCTCTTCCTCATTTGAAGAATGCGGAGGCGGAAAGAAGGTGGGCAAAGTGATGGTTTAGCTGATATGAAAAGAAGTGACCACCTTGGGAAGAAAGCAAGGTCGAGTTCTGACGACACCCTTGTCCAGCTGAACAGCCAGAAAGGGAGGCTTGGAAGACCGAGCTTGTAGCTCACTCACCCTGTGCGCAGAGTGATGGCCACCATAAAAGCAGTTTTCAGAGTAAGGAGTCTGATAGAACAGTTATGTAGTGGCTCAAGGGGAGCGCACAGCAAATAACTAAGATTCAAGTTCAAGTCCCACTGAGGCATCACAAATGGAACGGGTGGAAAAAGATGAATAATGCCTATAAGAAATCTATTTACAACAGGGGACTTGAAAAGAGAAGGCTGATCTGTAGTGTAGTTCCTATATTCCCAATAGGCTCTGCGCATTGGAATAATATATTCTATAGATGTGACGTAGGACTTAGGTCGACTAGGTCTCTATTGAATATATTAAACTTAATTGTGACATCGTTAGCTCAGAGGTCACTAGAAACTTTCTCGAGTTCACAAGAAGGGATTTAGTTTCTGACAACCGCATAAACATGACAACTTTGTTTCCCCAAGATAAAACTGATCTTCAGAGTCGTGGAAACAATAGATAGATGTTTCACTTAGTCAATCGTGCATGCTTAGTTTCACCAGAGGTGCAGAGAAATAGATAGACGGGCGTTTTCAATAAAAGGATTTATTGAACAGTCTTCTTTCTCAAGCATAAGAAATGAACTGCTACAATCGTAAAACTGTTTGCAAAATATAATGGATACAGTAAAAAGAGTAGAATAAAATAATACTTTAAGAGCATTGTATGGTTCCTAAACCATAGATAAATACATACATAAATAACAGAGGCTAAAAGTACTGGTGCTTCTAAAATACCCCTACCCCGATGTACCTAACCTAACCTAAGCTTAGTACGAGGGAAGAAGTAAGTGAGGTGTAGCATAAATGTAGTATTCTTTTGCCAAGAATCTGTCCAAGATTTCTCTTAGGGTCTAATCAGCTCCGTACCTTGATTTGGAATGAAGAAGGTCAGGCTCAGGACTCGATTGCCCAACAATCCCCAAGGGTAGCTTGGAAACACTGGAGATTGATTTCTCAGCAGGAGAAAAGACCGTTTCTCTCTCAGTGCGTCTGCTGAAGGGTCGGCTTCCTTCGGCACTTGCAGTAGCAGGGCACGTCGGGCAAGTAGATAGTCGAACTGCTCCAAAACACTGTGTGTTTGCTATGGCAAGTGTGGGCATATTTATTCCTTGAAGATGCCGAGATTGACGTAAAGGTGTACATAATAACGTCATCAAAGAGTCTCAGTTCTTTGAAAACTCCATGAGTTCTTGGACAAGCCAGTATTCGAGCAAGGGGAAGTCCCTAGCTGCTGAAGCAGAGTTTTCCAAGAAATCGTTGTAGATTTTCGAAACTAGTGGAAGTAGCCCTGCCGTATTTGGACTGCATTAGCTATGTCTAAATACGGTTATGATTCTTATGCCTATATAAGTATATGGTGATTTATGCCTATATAAGGGCATGAATCGGGAAAATTACAATAGGGTCCTAAAATGTTACACAACAGATCAAGATGCCTGAGGAAGGCTAAAAGGGCCACGAGGTAGCCCTAAAGAGTGCCCAGACCAGAGCCCTACTGGGCCAAAGACAGAAGGAACAAGAGAACCTCAGAAAAGGGGCAGAAAGGGGATTCACAGCCTTTGCTGTGCACCATGCGTCCATGCCACAAATGTATTCCATCTGCAGGCGTATACCCTCTTAGTGGAGGGACGCCTGGCTACCAAGATTACATCACAGACTTCGGGAAACAAGTCAAATGACGTCAACTGCCGCAGCTCAATCTCCGCGCAAAGAGGTGGAGGCTGGACAGGCTCTGGTGGAGGACCGACCCCTGCTGCTGCGACACAAGATCGTCCTGAAGAGGCAGTCGGATCAAATGATCGATGGCCATGTTGAGCAGCTCTGGATACCAGACTCTTTGTGCCCAATCCGGAGCCACAAGAATGACTTGGGCCCAATCGCGCTTGATCTTCTTCAGCACTCTGGGCAGAAGTGGTATAGTCTGAAAGGCGTATAGAAGACCGCAACTCTACTCGTGACGAAAAGCTTTGCCTAGCGAATGCTGCCTTTGAAATTGCAACACGCAGAATTGCTTACATTGTGCTTTCTCTTCGGTGGTGAATAGATCTAACCAAGGCTCTCCCCATCGTAGAAAGAGACCTTGCACCACCTCGGAGTGAAGACGACATTTGTGATCATCATGCATCTGCGGCGGAGTTTATCTGCCCTGCCAGGTGTTGAACCACCAGGGATATGCCCTGATGTTCCAGCCATGTACAGAGACAGATGGCCTCTTGACATAGGGTCCACCAACCCCACCCTGCCTTGTTTGTTCCATCACCACATGGCAACTGTGTTATCCGTGAACACCTGCCCTACTCTTCCTCAGACAGAGGGAAGCAATGCTTTCAGTGCAAGACGGATCGCCCGAAGCTCCAGGAGGTTGATGTGGAGCTCGGACTCCGCCGGAGCCCAGAGGCCTCTGATCTCCGCCTTTCCCATGTGGCCGCCCCATCCAGAAGGGATGTATCTGTCATCACTGTGTGTTCTGGTTGGGTAAGGAAGAGGGATCTGCCGTTGACCCAATCCTGGTTCATGAGCCTCCACTGCAATTGCCGTGCAGTGCCCTCCGAGATCTGGATGCAATCGCCAGATTCTCCTGATGCTGTGTCCACTGGAACTTCAGGTCCCACTGCAGAGCCCGCATATGCCATCTAGCATGATCGACCAGAAGGATGCATGAGGCCCAGCAGCTTTAGGCTCATCCTGACCGAAACCTGGGATAGAGGCTGAAAGATCAGAATCATAGCCCGAATATCCCAGACTCGCTGTTCGAGTAGATAAACCCGAAACTGCGTTGTGTCCAGAACCACTCTGATGAAAAAGAGCTTCTGAGAGGGGGTCAGGTGTGACTTTGGCATGTTGATGGAGAACCCCAGCAAATGCAGGAGGTCTGCCTTAGTCTGGAGGTGGGAGACTACTGCCTTGGGCGAGCCTGCCTTCAACAACCAGTCATAGAGATTGGGGAAGAATGGACCCCCTGATCTGCCCAGATGAGCTGCGACCACCGCCATCAATTTCGTGAACACCCTAGGGGCGCTGGTAAGGCCAAAGGGGGCACTGTAAACTGAAAGTGCTTGTGGCCTACCGTGAACCGCAGGTAACACCAGTAGGCCAGCAGGACTGGGGTGTGAAAATAAGCATCCTGCAAGTTCATCGCTACCATCCAGTCTCCAGGGTCAAGGGCAGACCAGAACGGAACCAGGGTCAACATTTTGAACTTCTCCTTCCGGAGGAAGCAGTTGACGTCCCTGAGATCCTAGATAGGGCGTAGGTCCTTCTTGACCACCAGTAGTGGGAATAGTAACCACAACCTACTTCTGCGGCAGGAATGCGTTCAATGGCACCCTTGGCCAAGAGAGCCGTAACTTCCTGTTGGAAAAGGGCCAGGTGATACCCCGACATGCGATCGTACTGGGGTGGCATGACTGGAGGGGTAGTCTCGAAGTGAGGGAGTAGCCCTTTGGACTATCTGCAAAACCCACCTGTCCGACGTGATGGTGCGCCAGTGTGGGAGGTCATGGCAGTTCCTGTCGTCCACTGTCCTTTGATGGGCCTGAAAGGTCAGACTAGGAGTGTTTGGAGGCTGCTGCAGAGAGGGCATTGGTGGACTGGCCCGCCCGTTGGCCCCCAGAACCACATCAGTGGTTTGCACTTCCCCCGCCTCGCTGAGGTTGAACAGTTAGCGCTGGCCTGTGGCTCTGAAAGGAATGTGTTGGGTCACCCCTTCCGTGGCCACGAGAAGGGCGAAACGCAGACCGGGCAGGGTGCATGGTGGAGAGGCCCAATTGATTTGGCCGTAGCCCGAGAGTCCTTGGAGCGCTCTAGTGCACTGTCTACCTTGTCGCCGAACAGGCAACGGCCATCAAAGGGCATGTCCATCAAAGTGTTCTGGACATCCCCAGAAAAGTCAGTTGATCTCAACCAGGCGTGACGGCGAAGCGCCACCGACGTTGAAATGGTCCTACCCAGTGAGTCAGCAGTGTCCAGTCCACAGCGGAGGGTAAACTTTTCTGCGTCCTTCCCCCCCCACCCCGGGCAATAGCACTGGAAAGTACGGCCCGGGCCTCCTCTGGACACTGAGGCAGCACTTGCACCACCGTATCCCACACAGAGTGGGACTAATGGCCCAACAGGCATGCAATGTTTACTGACCGCAGCCCTAAGCTGGAGGAAGAAAAACACTTCTTCCGAAGCTGATTCAGCTGCTTGGATTCACCGTCCGGTTGTGCGTTAGGGAATGCGCTTTGGGAAGTTGAAGCTTGGACCACCAAGCTCTCTGGGGAGGAAAGTGGAGTCGCCCGGTGCCGGGAGTGGCGTTGGGCAACCATCCTATCCATAGGAGCCCCTGGGCCTGGACCAGGTGCCCAAAAGGATGTCCTCGAGGGCTTCATTAAACAGCAGCATGGGGCTCCGAAGAGCTCGCTGCTAGCTGAAGCACCTTTGTCAGGAAGTTAGACCAGACTACCACAGTAGGTAGCTCAAGGTTAGGGCCTCGGATGGCCTACGCAACACCACTGCGTAAGACGGTCCCTCCTCCATAGCCATGGTAGGAGGAGACCACATGCCATGGTCTGGTGAGATGTTCAGACCACTGGCATCCTCTCCAGTACTGGTCATACTCCAACTGGTCTGTTAAAGGGTCATCAAACACCTCCCAGTATTACTCACCCTCCTTTGGCTGCCAAACTGGCTGAAAATGAACGGGGTGGAATGCAGGCACAAATGTACCCATCAGCGCTGGATCCGGGTCCGGTTCCGGCTCCATATCCACATCGGAGTGTAAGCCAGGTTCGACTCTGGTTGGGGGCCCAGCCAACTCTGGCTGCAGATGTGCTGCCGGTGGAATCGGCACAGGTGGAGGTGTAACTAGGTCGACCGACGCCGATCTGGATCCAAGCCTGGATCCAAACTGGGCCCTGCGGTGCAGAGGCCGGAGCCGCTGGCATCAAAGTCCTAAGGTCCCCAGCCAAGTCAGTGGGGCCCGTAGGCGCACCGGCGTAGTCGGGCTGCCCAAAGATGGCATGCATCGCTTTGTAAAACTGACTAAGCTGGGCAGTGGTCGCTCCTGGGAGGCCGGAATCAACCCTGTAGGCTCCGCACGAGGGGACACGGGGGTGGCACCACCCGCCCACTTTGCCGCATCAGCCGACAGGTGAGGGGAAATCCAAAAAACGACAATCCTTCTTCGACTTCTCTTATGTTTTGACTTACCTGACCCAGAGTGCGAAGATTTAGACAAGGAGTGATGATGGCTCTGCGATCGGTCCCTCAACCTCCCACGGGACTGGGACCTTGAACGACTCTGAGCAGCTTTCGGGACCGCTTCCGCAAACACTTCGGGCCATGGTTTGGCAGTAGGAGCACGACTTGGGGTCATGGTCGTGCTCCAGGCAGGAGAGTCACACGCAGTGCGGATCCGTCACTGACAACAGTCGGGTACAGGAACCGCAGGCCTTGAAGCTGGGACTCCCTCGTATACCAGGAGTCGATGTTAGACTAAAAAACAAAGTGGCAAAAAAGTCGGTCAAAAAGTGACTGGGGGTACCGCTCTTTCCGGATCTGCGCTTGCTGGCGTGGAAAAAGAAAGAACTGACATCAGCGCGCCAGGGTGGCATCTATGTAGCTACTGCGATGTCATCCCGGCGACTACGACGCCAACGAGGAATGCTGGTACTGCTGACGAAAAACTTTCTGGATCCAGTCTGACGCCTGGGGTAATTCTAAGGTAAGGAATCTATAACTAACTGTTTCTTTCAGATAAAACTTTCACTGTCCCTTTCACATCTATCAAAGGATTCTTTAGTAACACTTCACGTGGCCAAGAGGGGAACGGAGGTTGGGAACTGACACAGAAGAAATGGGACGGGCCATCCTACACCTATGAAAGATCGCCAATAATGCCCAATTCCAGTACTTACAACACAACATTTTTGCACATGGCTTACCTCACTCCAGCGAGACTCCACAGGATCTCTACTGGCTCCGCATCGATTTGCCCACAGTGTATGGTGACTGAAGCGGGCATGGCATACATGTTCTGCAATTGCCCGCTATTTAAGGACCAATGGCTAGTGGTCACGGACAAACTCACCAGGATAAAGGGCTGCACCGAACTATATAATATGGCGAGTGGCATGCTGGTGCTATATAAGTGCAGTCATGCAGGGGGTACTACAGACCACTTCATAAATTTAGCGATGTTGAGGGTCTGTAAATTGGTTGACATGCATTGTAAGGCTGGAGTATTGCCCGGAATAGGGCATTGGGGTAGAGCTAAAGTTGAAGAGGAAGGAGGCACGTGGGTTGTGGAAGACACCCTTTGCTGCAGACTCCCCAGGTAGACCTTGTTGCAAAGGCATAAGAATATAGCACGTTTACTTCGTGCACACTGGCCTTCCCACCTGCTCTGACGTTTAGGGGGGTACGAGGGTGGAGAGTGCAGCAAGGTTGCAGATCATGTATTCAAATATACCAAGTAATAGGACTTACCATCAGAGTATGGGGGTCACAAAGGGTTAATGAGCTGCAGGCCTGGAAGGAATGATCCACAACATCGCGATGTTCTCTGTATGACTGCTGCTAACTTGGTTTATTGTTTGATATGTTTCTATGTTCGTAGACTTTGAAGAACCTGTATCTCCTGATCACCTCGAAAATGTGTATCGCGATTATGAGGGGTGCGGTGGGCTTACTGCTTGCATTGATATTTTTCATCGACGAGCATGTGCTGGCCTGCATAATGTGGTGTTCATGTCAAAACCCTAATGAAGATGGTAAAAAAGATGCAATTTACTACTATTGACAATTAAAGACTTGCGTTGAATGATCTGATGAGTTAAACGCACCATTTGCAAAAGAAATGCTGCCAAGTCGTTTTAAAAATTCAATGTTCCAAATATTAACTGAATTTAACGTTATTCCAGCAGTGTTTATATTGTAAATATTGTACACCTGTTCGCATCACTTGTGTTTGTTGGAAATTGATTTATGTTGGTCCTGTAGAGGATAAGGAGACCTTTTGTTCATATCTTATGTAATGTGACCGTCTGTCCTCACTTTAGTCTCGGGGTTTCCACAGAATTAGGTTGAGAGTTGACCGGAAAATTGGAAATTGAAAATCAGCAAATGTTTACCCTGCTTGCCTTTGCCAGCCAAATTAAACTATTATTAATAAGAAAAGCATATTTATATTAAAACCTTGCTCGTAGCCAAAAGTGTGGTGTCAAAAATATGCTGACTGTCTTAAAAAATATTGACCACTGAATCCAAGACTTCATCCAAGTGGGGAAGCTAAGAGAAGCAGTAAACTTGGCAAAAATAATTCCATATATACCTCATTCTCCTTTACTTTAGACTTCTTGCCTGTTTTATGTGTGTTTTTTAAAAACTCACAGGGCAATTAATATGCATATCTCATGTGTTTTACTATTCATGGGTAATTACGTTATACTAGTCAGTTATGTAAATGTCTGCGATATGTTAACTTGACTATACAGTGTATATTTCCTAATATATATGAAGTAAATACCTTGTTTCATATTACAGTGACAATAATTGTAAATGTGAAATCCGTAGTTGTACAGCAGAAATAGACAATGTAATCAGAAAAATCCCAATTGAGGATTGTAAAAGTGTGTTTTCTTCCCTATTCATACAAGTTGAGCTTTTTTTATTTGACCCAACCACAAACTAAATGTTCATGGTCTGCTTTTTTTTTTATATATTTTTCAGAATTAAGTTTGAACTCACAAAACCCATCTCCAATCATTAATATCGTACCAGACAAACAAGTTAAAGCAGAGTGGAAATTACCTGATGTAAAATATAACTTTATTACAAGGTGAAAACAATGTTGATACCTAGTTATAACTTAGTACTGTACTATGAGTAAATATTTAGAAATATGCATTTTATCGTCCAACTGGAATTTATTCATATGGTCCGAGGTGTGTTCATTAAGCAAATGAATGCAAAATGTATCTTTGTCTTTATGTAAAAATATTTTTATTGATTTTGAAATGATTCACAGTACATTGTAGTTCTCCCAAGCACAGTTCACATGGCAAGAGTTACAGATATCTAAAAAGAAACACAGCATTTTCACAAGTTCTCGACTCTGTTTGTTTTACTTCACACGTTCCACTAGATGTGGCAGGGTTGTCCCTATACCATTTCAGTATAAAGCTTGTATGTTCTAGGTTGTAACTTCCCACTAGCGCCCAGGGGACCACAGATAATGCACAGCTTATGCAAAGAAAATCTCAGTTTTAACCAAACAACAAACAATACAACTGTACCGTGGTAATATGAATAATTGGTCCAGGTGGGTTGGGGATACGCTGGGAACGGGATCATATTACTGGGCCGCTGAGTCTCCAGGACCCTTCCCCCCACATCTCCAGAGTGTCCCGCGACCACCGCCTCCGAGGGCTACCCCAGGCGTCTTCGAGAACATCCACTGAGCAGGTCAAGGAGGAGCCCAAGCCTCTAAGTCTGAAAGAGGTAAAGGGCTCGCAATCTAAGTTCGCATGCAAACAAGGGTAGACCCTCTGATAGGTAACCCACCAGGGGGCTCCAGACATAATCGAAGCCCGCCTGTGTGCCTTCAACAATGTCTGTAATCCGCTCAAGAGATAATGCCTGCCACAGACGACCATGCCACTGAGTAATGGAGGGGGCCTCTGGCTTATTTTCCCAGGCTGCAGCTATTGCCATCTTGACCACTCCAAGACATAGCCACATGATGGATTGGTCCCACTGGGTTTGATACTTTAGCATTGGGTTCCTCACGCCCAAGAGCATGTGCTCCAAGGTGTTCGGAATTAGGTATCCCAGAATAGTTTTAATTTGGGAGAGATTTTATTTCCAAAAGAGTTGTATAGAGGGGCAATCCCACCATATATGGCGAAAGCCTCCCATCAACCCACAGCCCCGCCAACATTTATCTGAGGTGTTAGGGAAAATTGTGTGAAGTTTCTGGGGGTGTAGGTACTATTCATACATGATTTTGTAGTGGGCTTCCCATAAAAACAGGGTGCGGTTATATTTTCTTTGTCTTTATTGCAGTGTTCAAATTTGGAAGTTCATCCCATCCTCTAAACAAACTAATATTTCAACAAGGCTAGGCTGTCATACATATGTAATTGCTCAAGTGATAAGAATACAAGTGTCGTAGAGTACCTTGTGAAGCAAAGCATGACGCCATTGCTAATCAATCCATGCCTCATTTGTAGTTTGTAATGTGATGCTTGCTCCCATTTAATATTAAACTTGCATTACGGAGTAGCTTTTTCCCCCTAGTTCTTGATTGGTTGCCTATGCGTTGTGCTGCACCCCATTCTGCTGATGCCCTTTTTTCTTCAGTTTTCTTTCTTTTGTACAATAGGGAACTGTGTCCTTTGTTCATCAAGACATCTTGTACTTTAGGAAGAATTTCTGCCATGTCCCTTACAACCTCTGGTCTTCTTTCTGTCTCATGGCAAAACCAGAACGGGACATCTGCTACAGTACTATTTTTTTTCTATGGAGAAATGTCTTGCTATTCATTTTTTTAATTTTTTTATTACTGGCTGAAGTTCCTCTGTAGAAACCATATGGTTAAAGGCCACAGGAGCCTTGTACCCCGAAGGGCTATGGGAACGAACGTCCAGCAGCTCTCATTGTAGGTATCGGGACTCTTAAGAACCATGTGTATCCGTAGGATCTTATTTGTAGGTATACCAATTGTTTTGTCCTCTGGCCGTATAATTTTATATTTACCTGTACTATTTTTTTAAATTTTTTAATTTGTTTTATTTTTCACCATCCGTATTCCATCAATTTTTTCACAAAATGTAAACAAAAGCAATTAAGCCTCAAAATGTTTAAGCAGTATAGACAGAAACAAAAAGAAAACCAAGAAGAAGCAGTAGCATAATACACAGGGAAAAAACAAAGAGTATTACATGTCATAAACAATTCTAAGACATTTCATATCAATAATCCGCTCTTATGCTTAAAGTAATTACATCCTAGCCTTCCAGTCTGTTATCGGAGCCCAGATGCTTTTTCCCAGATTTCTATCTTTCCACCCTTTCTTCTCATAGAGCGCTTTTTCCAAATTGTACATGGCCAGAAGTCTAAAGACCCATTGTTGGAATGTGGGAGGGTTAGGATCTTTCCAGGCTGCAGCAACAGAGATCCTGGCAATCGCAGTGGCAACAAATAAAAATTCTTTGTGCGGTATTACATCACCCTCCCAACAAGTGCCTAAGATCATTAATTCATTAGATAAATTTACTGTAACTTCTAGCGAATGATCCAAAAAGGACTCTATAGCACCTTTCCATTGATCAAGTTTTGGGCAGGTTGCAAACATGTGCAAAGCATCAGCCTCCAGACTGCCACATCGTGGACAGCTAATTCCTGTTTGTCCTCCCCACTGGGCTATTTTCGCCAAGGTATAGTAGAGATTAAAAATCGTTTTAAAATGTTGTGCTTGTAGGTTTGCTACCTTCAAAACCATACAGCCCATTTTGAGCAAGGTAGCCAATTCACTACCTTCGATACCCAGCTTCTCCCTCCATTTCTCAGTATGTTTGGTAAGATCATCATTTTGTTTTTGATTTAACTCGCCATATAGTTGGGATATGGAGCAACCTTCAAGATTTTGCAGCCTGTCCGGGACTACTTCTTTATCCAAACCGTTTACTCCCCCCCCTCTTTTTACTTAAAGCTGAGCGTATCTGTAGGAATTAAAAAAACTCCCTTCGATCAAGGTGGAACCGACTTTGTACCATTTCTAATGTTATTATACAGTCAGAATCCATTATATCACCAATAGTTTTACTCCCATCCCGTCCTACCGTTTCATTATATTATTATGAAACGTCTCTGGGAAGGCTGGATTTCCGAATAAAGGAGTATAGAAATTCATTCTGCCTATTCCTAGCATTTTTCTAACGGAGGACCAAACTGAAATTGCTGCTCCTAGAGTCTTAAATTTCACTTTCTTGTGGTAGCTGGCCTCGTGAAACCTTCGAAGCCATTTGTGTGCCTCACCTTTTAAAAGGAGCCCATATACTTCTGACACCGTTTCATCCTCCCTCCATTTATCAGTCACATAACCCCCCAGCAGCCCCCGCATATACTGCAGTGCGGTTGCCCAATAGTATAGTTTTACATTGGGAACTGCCCAACCACCTCTCTCCCTTGGAAGCGTCATAAACTTATAGGCTCTTCTAGTCTTTCCATGGGCCCAGATGAATCTATTAATCATTCTCTCCATCTCTTGAAACCAGCTATTATCAAATTTTAGAGGTATTGTTCTAAAAAGATATAAAACCGTTGGGAGAAACAGCATTTTAATAATGTTGCACCTACACACGATTGTTAGAGGCAAGTTGTTCATCTTATTTAAATCCCTCCACGAGTTCTTAATTACAGGAGAGATATTCCTTTCGACGACTTTTGTTAAATTAGATTAAATTACCACCCCTAAGTATGTGGCTGATTCTGTGACACATTAATCTACCAGGCTGATATGCTCATTGATAACTATCTGAGTTTCCCCCTGTTGAGTTTGTATCCAGAGACTAACCCAAATAAATCTGCCTCTTGTTCAATTTCATTTAAGGCCTCTGCAGGATGCGGGGACATAATAGCCAAATCGTCAGCGCAGACCAATATTTTTGTTTCAAAACCATTAAATTGTATTGGAGCAATGCGTCTGTTTGAAACTATTTTCCTTATAAATGGATCAATGTAAAAAGCAAATAGGAGGGGTGAGCACGGACACCCCTGCCTATTTCCTCGTTTGATATTTATAACATCATTTTGTCCTCCCATCACCCGAACCCTAGGATTTTTGTATAGGTCTTGTAATGCTCCTAAGCACTCCCTGCCGATGTTAGCTCTTTCCAGTACTGACCAAAGAAAGCCCCACGAGACCCTATCAAACGCCTTTTCCGCGTCAAGCAGGATAAGTGCCATAAGGTCTCGCGTGACTGATGTACCGTCCAGGAGGGTGAAAACTCTCCTCACATGCTCAGCTGTTCCTCTGCCTGGTATAAAGCCATGTTGCTGAACAGATATCACTTTTCCTATAATCAGGCTAAGGCGATTGGCCAGGATCTTCGAGTAGATCTTAGAATCACTATTCATTAAACATATTGGTCTATAAGACCCAAGCTCAAGAGGGTGTTTGCCTTTTTTTTAAAAACACAATCCTAGTAGCCTCTCCCCATGTTTGTGGAGGTGTACCTGTCGCAGTATACTACATCAAATTTTATTTAGCGAAGATAAAAAGATTTTATAGAATTCCAAGGGAATAAGATCCGGGCCGACCGCCTTCCCTGATGGTAAATCAAAGACAGCTTTCTTAATTTACTCATCTGTAAAGTTAATTTCCATTGCATTTGAATCTTCTGGGGAGAAAACATCAGCCGAAATTGAGTCGAAGTATTCCCTATTCCCCTCGGGATCTCTTATCTCATCCTCATTGTATAATTTTTGGTAAAACCCTTGAAAGGCCTTACAAATATCCTCCGTGGTTTTAGCCACCATACCATCTAATGATTTAACTTCTGTGATCTCCCCTTTAGAAGCTAACTGTCTTGACCTTACTGCCAATAAGTGCCCTACTTGCTCGCTAAACTCGTACTGTATTTGCTTCCATGCTAGAAATTTCCCTGCTGCTTTTGCTGCAATAGCTTCCCCTGTGGTCGCTTTTGCCTGAGTCAATTTCCACAGGATCCCATGTATATTCAAGCCATGAGCAATTGCCTTAACCAACTCCTCTTCAAGGATCCCAATTAACCTTTGCATAGCCTCCCGTTCAAGCTTTTCCAACCGGTTCCTTCTCAAGGAGTAGCTCATTGTTTCCCCCCGTATTCCAGCCTTAAGAGAGTCCCAGACAATTACTGGTTCAGCACTCCCCCAGTTAATCTCCAAGAAATCCTTGAGCCAATTATTCATATGGTTTACATATTCAGATTTGTATAAAAAAGCTCGTTCAAATGTCCAATTAGTTGTTTTTTTGGCCCCCTTATTAGTCTGGATGTCTAAAATCAAAGGGTTATGGTCCGATATTAGACGTGGTAATTTCTTGATTTTGCAGGCTGAAATAATTGAAAGGGAAACTAAGAAGTAATCTAGCCGCGCCACTATCCTGTGAGGTGCAGAGTAATAGGTGCTACCGCTGCCTTGGGAATTATACTGCTCCCATACATCGACAAGGCCATTATCCTCCATTGTTTGGGTTAGCGCCCTATGGCCCTTCTTTTTCCGGCCTGTAAATTTAGTTGGATCCCCCTTCCATAGCCCGTTCATGCAATTTATATTAAGATCTCCACAGTAGATAATCTGGAGTGGCCAATTTGCCAGTTGTTGATTAACTGTATCAAACATCTCTGCATCATCAACCGTGGGGCCATAAACTGAGCAAAGTGTGAATTTGAATCTTGCCATTTGACCCTCTACAATTACCCATCAACCGTATTTGTCTGACAGGCACTTCTTAAAGGTTAGCCCACTGCTTTTAGCCAATATTGCCACCCCCTGGTCCTGGTTCCCTGTGATGTACAGGCTATTAATTGAAAACCTAGTTGTTCCAAAAGGAACAAAAGGAACTTGCGTGTTCCCTTAGCATGTCTCTTGCAGGCATGCCCGTAACGTTTTAAGATATTCTCTCACCGCTCTCCTTTTAACTGGGTCATTCAAACCACAGATGTGAAGTGTAATTACTCGCATGAACTATAAGGTTTAGTGTAATACCAATCATAATAATCTTGGCCTTTTTGCGTATCAACTTTATCTCCTTTATTGAGCTGACCATTTTTCATACTAGATGGTGAATTTTTCCCCCTTTTTTCCCCTCCCACGCCCTCCCAGCAGATACCCCACTCCCTACCCCCCCTCCCACCCCCTCACCCCTCCTACATTGTGAAGCAAGCAGACCTAAGGTCTCTGTGATGGAGCCTGAGAAGCGACCCTCCTCGCTGCAGACATGCCTTTTTATTTCCGTGCAAACCCTACTACCATCCCTTCATAGCTAACCCTGTTAATAACCTATGTGTGCGTCTAGCCTATCATGCCCTCATTACCCTGCCCCTGGCCTTTTCAGACTACCCCCCCCCCCCTTTTAGGATACCCTACCCCATGTTTCAGTTGCCCTAGCTTACAGACTCAAGGTTTGTTTGAGCTCGAAATATACAGCAGGTTTTCAGTCCACCTGTGATTTAGGAAATTAATCCATATAAGCCTTTGCTTGGCTCTCTGAGGTAAAGACTTTGGATGTATTTTCATAAATAATTTAAAATTTTGCAGGATTCATCAGAAAGGCCTGCGTACCCATGGCTTGACAGGGTTGGCGAATACACAACCCAATACAAATTGTGTTATACTGGCGTAACAGGAACACTGCTGTTAGTCACATCCCCAAAACTAATAATCGGCCAATATAGTCTCTAGCCCCAATGTAAACAATACTATGCAATGTTTTGCATGGCAACAAGCACAACCAAGGCTTGCCGCTGTATACATCCCTTATTTTTTATTTTTATTTTGTTGGCTTCTCTTTAAAGTCCGAAGACCGAAGCCCGAAGTCAAGGATTGGCCAGCTAAAGCAAGCCTCTCTTTGGAGACATAACACGAGGTTTCCATAGCAACGAGTGCAACCAAGCCTCGTTTTCACCGACCGCGCCCACGGGATAGAACACCCTGGCCTCGTTCGGGAATAGCCACGCCCACCCGGAAGAGCGCCAACAGCGTTTCACAGCCCTTTAAAACAAATCCACCGGCCCCGCTCTCCATCGTCGGGGTCCGGTGGAGGTAGTACTAGGTGTACAAGCGGGCTGCGAGTGCTGAGGGCGTGAGTAATGCTGCAATGACGATCGGACCAAATCCATACTATCAAGCTAAGTCAATCGCGATTCCGTATGTTTCTAGCCTATGTTTTCTTATCTTTAGGATGTGCCAGGGACACTCCAACCCCCCTCCTGAGACCCATGGTGCAGATAGCGCCAATATTTAAAGTGAGACTTGTTTTTATATCATACTTGCGTGTGGGGGTCACTGACTCTTTGTCTATTGATCCTTTTGAAACACTTATACCATGTGATTTTAACCCCCTTAAGCCACTCACGGCTTATTTTAAATCACTATTTTCACTACACTTCCCAGAACTAGTTGTATCATCCCTAGAGGGTTTGTGGATGGTGCTTAACTCTAGTAGTTATTCTGGGAACACGTTTGCTGCCACTTATTTGGAACACCATGAACCGAAAAGTACTTTGGCATAGCCCTACAAATAATTGTTTGTTTGTCTTATATGTCTGTTCGTACTTTTTTGTTCCACAGGTGCCGAGACACTCCAAAACTAGGAGTGATTTTTGGAATGAGCATTTGCTCTTCCTATTTTTATGCACTTTAAACACCTTTTTATTTCTTCACTTTCACGTCCCCAGGTCAGGGTGGACGATTAGAGAGTCCATACCGCCGGGGTTTATCATTGTCCTGACGAATGCCTAGGTAAAATAAAACCAACACTACGGCTGAAACATGTTGACATACTAATGATATATTAATTCTGAATTAAACCAATCATTACCTTGGCTTTACAATTCAGACACATAGAACTCCTGTATTCGTGTCCTAGGGATCATTAATAAACTTTTTTTAGATACCCTTTAGACACTTTTAAGTTTAAGTTTATTTATCCTCACAACACACCCTTTACACAATACCAGCTCCGCAGTCTTCTGGCGTCGCAGCACACCGAAGAGGCATTAGGTCTCTTCGGTGGGGCCCGATGATGAAGCATGACACTGACTAGGTCGGTGTGTGAGGGCTTTCCTTCAAACCCAAATAGGGTGTGAATATCTTGAATCTGTTGGCTCCATCCAAGTGGCTTATAAGAGACATTAACCTCTCTTCTTTTGTTTATTGACAGGGTTGGATCAGTTCTCTTAACCTCCAGCGTCTTTCCACAGTTGTATGACAGTAGTCTTGCCTGGTGAAGAAAGACTGATTCTCAAATGAGCGTTTGGCATTGGGGTGTGCCTTTGCGTAGATCTCTTCTCGTAGCAGGAAATTTCCAAAGTAGATTAAGGTTGCTCTAGGTAAGGTGGATCCATGTTTGGTCGCATACGATGATTTCTTCAGCATCAAAGGAAAGCGATGGACGCGTTGAATCTCAACCTCCCAGTTCCAATGTTGTAACTCAGGAAAGGCACTTTTCATCAATTTCAAGATATAGGCGTGGATGTCATCGCCCTCTGCGCCTTCCTCAATTCCAAGAACTCTGAGGTTAATGCGCCGTTGCCTGTTCTCCAAGTCCTCCATCTTCCATTGAAGATCGACCAGTTGTTTGTCATAAGAGTCAACCTGCGCTTAGGCTTTCACTGCGTTCTCTTCCAAAGTGATTGTGCGCTCTTCAACGTGTGTTATCCTTGTGTTTACATTCGTGCAAGCCTTGGCCATTTTCCTTCCTGCCCCCTGCAGTTTTTTAGTAGCAAGCCTATTTTTCTTGCCATCCATGCGCGTCTCCTCCTGCAGTTGTTTGATAGTCGAATATCATTTTCAAGGATGGTGAAGTTTTATCTCTAACTTCTTCTGATCCCGCTTGATCTGGATAGGTGCTCCTGGTGGCCGAGTAATCCCATCTCAAAGGAGTGTCCAAGTTGGCTCTTTTTTCTCTTTGATGGGCCTCCGCACTTTTCTCCAATATTGACCCTTCTCTGTGTTTCTTTAGTATTTTCTTTCTCCTAACGACAGTGTCTCTCTGTGTCCGGGCTTGTCGTGGCACTGGAAAGTTGTGACTCACTCTCTTCCACCTCCGAGGGGCTTAAGTCAGGCCCATCAGAACCATACGTATCTCCTAGGTCAAAATCGAGATCAGCCAGATCTCCCAAGACATCGGCTACTTCAATCTCATTTATTAGTGCGCTAGTGTCCATTTGCGACTCCGTTGAGGGTGGACCCCCGGTTGCCACTGAGGCCACAAATGCTGCGGCTGCCTCTGGGTAGACCCCTTCCCCCGTTTGGGAGGTGGGGTATGACTTGACTTCCTAAAGGGGTTTGTATGCTTGCTGCAGGGTCAGTGTGTGGGGTATGCTCTACTATAAGATCAGCATGCACATTCGTGTGTATGTGTATACTAGAGCCAGGCTGAGATGGTGGTGATATTGCCTGTTCGGTGTGGTCAAGTTCTGAATCCACCATTTGCTCCTCTCTCACCCCGTGCTGGAGCTTGTAAGCCCTTCTTTTTTAGGGCTGATGCCGTACCAGAGAAAAAGTTTGTAATGGCATTCCCCTTCCCGGGATCCTTGGAGCCCGTTTTTGCCCCCTTAGCACCTGCAGCTGCGCCCACAGTGCCCTTCTCCTTCTCTCCCTTTTTCTAGCTTACCTCAGTGCTCTCGCCTTTTAAAGCAGTGTTTGGGTGAGGGTGTAGTGTTTTTGCACTGATCAGCCCTTTTCCTCCCTTGGTAGCGCTTGTCTCCGTGCTTTCCTGTGGTGATTGACACATCTGTGTCTCTGGAGCTTTTCCTCGAGCTCTGCGAGTCGTCTTTGGTGCCATTCTCACCGCTTGTGACAATTGGGAGCGATATCCTGCCGCGAACCACCCGGGCCGTGTAGCCGGGTCCGCTCATGCTCCTCGGCACTCCGTGCACTTTCTGGCTGGATTCGAGCCGCTCCTGAGCTCCACCAGCCGCACCGCCGCAGAGGCCGTCACCAGTAGCTCCTCCACCACGGCGAGAAATCCTGCATCAACGAGATCCCAGCCAGGGGGCATCTGCAGGTAAGCGTGCTGCTTCTACCATGGGTCGGCACAGTTTAAACCGCAGATTGATATCGAGCCGCGAGGAGAGTTCTCCGAGCCGGCTACTCAGGCGCCATCTTGCTCCAAAAAAAGGAGCAAAACAGTTTTCATATTTACCTGTACTAATGGATAAAATTAATGTGCATATTGCACTCTTTGTTCTGTGTAACTCTGGCACCCATCAGTTGTCATGTGAAAGGCAAGGGCAGTGAACAGAGGGAAGTATGATTCTCCATTATTGAATCTTTCAAAAATTCACATGCTTGTATCTTCCCCATCGTCATGGTGGGAGTCTCACGGTATAATAAATAGATAGCAGTACAAAGAAAAAAACTGCACCAGTAACATAGAGATGTCTTATTATTAGTAAACCAGAACCATCATTATATGGTCCAAATACCGACCAATAAGAAGCCAGCCCTGAGATCACAATCCCCATTAGAACCACCATACCTCAGATTTCCAACCGCCGTCATGTGAGGAGTCTCCCACTGCTCAGTTTTGTTCCTTGGTGAACTTTTGACCTGTTACTTTATAGCAAGTTTATTCTGGGAAGAAGGTATTGCCTTTTGTCTTCAGGTTAAAATGTCTGACAGCTCTATAAAGAGGCTGTTCAGGCCTTGTAGATCTTGTGGGATGGCCAGACTGTTTTCAGAGGACTCCCACAAGGATTGCCTATACTTCCTTCATCCTAAGCACGTCCCTAAGGAGTGCAAGCATTGTAGGAATTTTCCTGCAAAAGCTATGAGAGGCAGAGAGGCACGCTTGCTTTTATGGCTTCAAAAAAAGAAGGTCATGTCTGACTCCGGTTCGGAGGAGGAAAAGGCTCATTCCTCTCAAAAAAGGAAGGTCGAGCCTTCTGGGTCGAGGTCTGATTCTAAAAAACCAAAAATTGACAAATCTAAGGAAAAGGAGTCTGCATCCTCTTCAGTGCCTCATACTCCTCTCAAGAAATATAAGGAGACGGAGGCTCCGCCGTCGGACCCGCAAACGAAAGTTAAAGTGGTCATGGTGCTGACAACGGCATCGACAATTACAACGGCACCGTCAACTACAGTCCTGACTATGACCTAGTCGACGACAACCTAGTCGACGACCGCTCTGTCGACGACTTTTAAGTCTCCAATTTCTCCAACAGTGGTGACGTCTATATCTATTAAAAGGTATTCTCCATCGACGGGCTCGTCGACGGAAAGAAAATCAGGAAAGCCTTTTCAGAGGTTTTGTCTTGGAATAGAATTTCGCCGCTTACTCCATCCAATTTGCTGGAGATGTAGGAGTCTGAAGAAGATAATGCTTATGGGGTTGCCTACAGCTCATCTCAACTTAAAATAAAAAGGCAAGATACAGAAGAGGAGGAGTACCAGGAACAGCTTGAGGTGGTACAAGAAGAATTCTCTTTCAAAGATCGCCCTTCGTCAAGCACAAAAACAAATTAATCTTTTCAGGATACTCATGAATATGAGGAGGATGAGGATTTACCCCCAAGGGAAGAGGCAATTTCCATGCCAATATCTTTGGTAACCGATTTGCGACATATGATTTAAGATTACTATCTCCATTTTCCGGAAGCCAATGCTCCCGCGTCTGATACTACAAGTAAATCGCAGGGCGCTTTTCAGGATACTCATGAATATGAGGAGGATGAGGATTTACCCCCAAGGGAAGAGGCAATTTCCATGCCAATATCTTTGGTAACCGATTTGCGACATATGATTTAAGATTACTATCTCCATTTTCCGGAAGCCAATGCTCCCGCGTCTGATACTACAAGTAAATCGCAGGGCGCTTTTCAGGCTGTGTAAGTGCAGACACCTCAAACCTCTCAAAAGATACTACCTCCAAAATTCATAACCATCAGAGACGACTATGTAGAAAGCGAGGTAGAAGACCAAACAGAGGAAGGGGAATTAACACCGGATGAGCCTGTGGGAGATGAATTGGACCAATATACTGCTACATCATCTCCTTCCCCATCACCTTCTCCAGCAAACTCCCCGCCGGGGGATAACGTGGAATATCACAAACTCATGGAAAGAACCTCAAAATGTTTTGATCTCCCTCTTCCAGTAAAAGGAACAGAATGTTTCTAATGACTTCAAAGATTCTGTCAGGAATTCAATCAGAACTATCCATGTTGTCCATTATATTTGGGAAGAAGGCTTAAAAATCTTGAGGATTCCAGCCTCCATTTCAGCCTCGATTCCGAGAATTGAAAAGAAATATAAATTCCTGTAATCATCCCCAGCTTGTCTGATAGGTCATCCCATCCCAGACCGGATTCTGTTGTGATGCAGGCAGCTCAAAGACGTTTCAAGAAACCTGGCTGCGGCTTGCTCAGCACCCTCGGACAAAGAGGGAAGAAAACTGGATAGCGCAGGAAAATGTTTTGTGGTCATGGTGGCCATGTCCATCAAGGCCTCTAATGCGCTGGCTATAGTCAGCCGATATGATGGACAAATGTGGTCAGATCTGGCACCCTTATTATCTTATCTTCCAGAGGATAAGAATGAAGAGGCCTTACAGATCCTTCAAGATTGGACCCGAGGGGCCTCGGAGATGATTGACATAGCCATGGATATAGCTGCAGTGGCTTTTCGACAAATGGCAGGAGCTGTGGCACTCCGCAGGCAGGGCTAGCTTAGGGCCACCTCATTCAGACCAGAGGTGCAAGCAAAAATCGTTGATATGCCCTTTGATGGGGAGAACCTTTTCAGGAAACATGTGGAAGATGCCCTGCAAGGCATTAAAAAGGATATGGCTCGAGCCTTAGGGTCTCTGCAGCAGAACAGATTTCAGTCCTTTCGAGGCTGAGGAACACGAGGTCATTATCAGCAAAGACCATCCTTTCTTTCATATTGGTACCAGCCTTACCAACAGCAGGAGTATCGTCAGTTTTCCAGTACGTATCAATTTCGATCATCCGGTCCCTCGTATCAACAGACGAACAGAAGAAAGTCCTCGACAAGAGGAAAACCCCAGGAGTCTAATAGGAGACAGTGGCAAGGCGCCAACCACTTCGAGATCAATGAATCCTCACCGGACCCATTATCTCTCTCGTTTTCACCACCAACGGTTGTCAATAACATCAGACAGATCGGTGTTGGACAAAGTTTTGAAAAAAACAAAAACCTAATGATCGACAAGTTCAAAGAGAGAAATTATCGCACTTCGGTCATAGAAAGTGCTGTTAAACGAGCTGAGAACATTCATCGAAAACAACTATTGACCAGCAGAAAAACTACAGATACCAGTAACAGACCTGTTTTTGTATCTAAATACTTGACGAAAAGCCTACAAATCAAGAGTCTTGCTGAAATACTGGCCCATGATATAGAATGAGAGTGACTTTAAAGGAATCTTTAACACACAACCATTATTCGCTTATCAGAGTACCAAAAACCTGAAAGAACTTTTATCTAAACCTTCGATTCCTGACAAACCGATCTACAAAGGAACACTCCCCTGTTTAAATTGCAGCCACTGCAACAATATCATAAAGGGCACAAGTATCCCACACCCCTCAAGAGGCACGCCTATTAAACTTCGAACCACCGATTTAAAAAAAAAAAAAATCAAAAAAAAAAAATGTGGTTTATCTATTGAAAGGTCCCTGTGGATTACCATACGTGGGAAAAACGGAACGAAATATCAAAGTGAGACTGACTGAGCATAAGAGTAAGATCAGAACCAAATCCGACAAATCACCTATAGCGGTACATTTCAATAACAAAAGACATATCAGCCAACTGAGATTCATGGTCCTAGAAAATTTTAATATTTTGGAAGGAGTGGGTAATAGAAAGGGACTATTACAAAAAGAAGTAATGTGGTACAAAAATTGGACTCATGTCATCCAAAAGGTCTCCATGACCACATAGAATATACTTGTTTTATGTGAACTATGTATCTGGGTACTATGTACACTTTGTGTTCATGAACTGTTTTTATTGCACTTAAAGTTTGCAACAAACTTGGATTTCACACAGCTCTACTTCGCTTTCAATACACCTTTATTGTTCTTTTCACATTCACACTTTTTGTTATTTTTACAATTGCATTTTCGTTGTTCACCACAATGGTTATTTTTCAAACAGCTGTTTTCCCGGTTTTGTACCGGCTTAAGTCTTCTTGTGGCTCCCACAGGCAGTTTTACTCGTTTTTTGAGTGTTCTGCACTCTGTGGTCTCTCTTTCCAACCTCTTATATACTCTGTTATCTCTTCGCTACTGATTTGTGGTGCTGCAACATCATGGCACCAATACTTTCCGCGAGTCCGCTTTCTTTGTTTACCCCGGTGTACTTTGCGAAAGCTTACACTTTTATCGTTTCTATACTTCCCGCAAGTCCACTTTCTTTGTTTACCATTGAGTGACGCATTATAACTCCGGTGTACTTTGTGAAAGTTTACACTTTTCTCGTTTCTACATCTCAGCGTCGTACCGCGACTATCCAGGTAAGCGCCCTCGCTCAGCAGCAGACTCTCGATTTTATTATCTTTGACACGGCACAGTGTTTGCGCTTTTCTTTTTACAGACTCCGAGCTTCGTTTTCATACATTGAATGGGTTTCCCACTTAACTGTTGTTCAGGTAGGAACCATCCTTTAAACCCTGTACCCGCTCTATCACGGCACTTTCTAAGCAGGTTTACCGTTCTGCACCAACTATTTTCTTCTAATAGTGATAGATTTTGCATGTTTCCTGCCTGCGCCCCTACTTCTTGTTGCACTTATTTGCGTGTAATTTACTTTCGCCATGGTTGACTTAAGCGTGTAACCATGGCGCTATCTGCATTTTTGTTCTCATACACTTGTTGCATGGCACATATTACCAACACACCAAGCTCATTTTTATCCTGGCATGCATTCTCTACCACAAATTTTTCACTCGACCTTAGGGTACACTCACTTTTTGATTTCAACCGTTTTCACTTCAATGATCGCTCAAGAGCCTTGGTTGTTGTGAACATGTATTTTCATGTCAACTTGTATATACCAGAAGGCCTCCCTTCTTGAATTTTAGTTGTGAATTATTTACTTTCAGGATACTAAACCCCCTGATGAAGGGTCTTTGACCCGAAATGCATTGGGATGGTCTAAAAATGTCGTGTCATTAAGAACATACACATTTGATGTATAATCATACTTGAGAAGTATCATTATGATGATCTACACGTGATAATAAAACAAGATATATTCCTATTGGATATACTATGAATTCATTTTGTGGAACTTTCTTTAATTTGAACAAAAAGGTTATTCCAACCTACACGGAGTGCAACTGAGGGACAATAAGTATTTACACTTAATGCTGTTTTTCATTGTTGGACATTATTATCATGGTCACACCCTAGACTTCGTCCAAAGGCCTCCCTAGACTTATTCCAAAGGCCTCTGGACCGCCCTCCGGTTCCCAGAAAACAGCAGGACCTGTCGACCCTAAAAACAGAAATTATTTCTCTTCTCATAAAAGGGGCAATAGAAGAAGTTCCTTGTCTACAACGAGGGAAAGGATTCTACTTGCATTTTTTCCTGATAGGGAAAAAACAGACTACCAAGTGGAGACAGGTGATGGATCTGCGAGGTCTAAACAAATTTATCAGGAAAGTCTTACCAAATGTTATCCCTGCAAGATATACTGCTGATGCTAAACAGAGGAGAGTATATGACATCTGTAGATCTAGTAGATGCAGACTTCCATATTCCAATACACGTCAAACACAGACAGTACCTCCAGTTCGAGGTGGCAGGGCGCCACTACCAGTTCAGAGTGTTTCCCTTTGGACTCGTATTCACAAAGTGCATGGCTCCAGTGGCAGCACAATTACATCAGCAAGGTCACCAGGTATATCCATATCTGGACATTTGGCTGATCAAAGGCCTATCGTATCAGGACACTCAAGACTCATTGGAAAGCTGCATGAACATCTTTGTATCTCTGGGTTTGAAGATAAATCTAGAAAAATCATCTTTAGTCCCGTCCCAGACTCTCCAGTTCCTGGGGGCTGCGTTGAAAACAAAGGAAGCAAAGGTGTATCCGTCGGAGGAGCGCATTCAAAAAATCTTCAAGCTAAGTTCTCAGTTGAGAAAAAGAAAGTTCACTTCAGTGACGATATTAAAGTCCATGCTGGGGATGCTTTCATCCTGCATCCCTTTAGTCCCGAATTGCCGTCTTCACATGAGGCCTCTTCAAGAGCTTCTCGACTTACAATGGGTACAACATCAAGGATCGATCGAAGATCTAATAGTCATCAATCCTTTGATAAAGAAAGCTCTGTAATGGTAGGAGATAAGAATTTTTTTCTCAGAAGGCCTACTCTTTGCACCACAATCTCCAAGTTATGTGATGACGACGGACGCCTCCCTTCAGGGATGGGGGCACATCTACAGGAAGCAAAGCTGCACATCAATCTGCTAGTACTCACAGCAGTGTTTTAGGCCTACAAGCATTTCTGCCAAGAACGCAAGACTCCCCAGTTCTAGTCAGAACGGACAGTACAATGACTATGTTTTATCTGCTGAAACAAGGAGGGACAAGATCGAAACCTGTGTCTGCACAAGCGCAACAAATCTGGCAGTGGCTTCTAAGGCCCAATATCACTCTACAAGTTCAACATGTCCCAGGGATTCGCAATACGGGAGCAGATCGACATCCCTATGCCACGAATGGGAACAGGATCAAAGTGAACTACTGCAAATATTTCAACTCTGGGGCACCCCAGGATTAGACCCGTTTGCCACTTGAACCAACAAAAAAATTAAACAGTTTGCCAGCAGATTCCCCCAACAAGGCTCATGGGGTAATGCTCTTCACCTTCGCTGGACAGGGATGTTTGCGTATGCATTCCCCCTTTCCCTTTGATCCCAAAGGTTCTCCAAAGATTGGAACCATGTTACTTGATCCTCATAGCCCCGGCTTAGCGGAGGCAGTTCTGGTTCTTGAAACTCCTACAAAGGTCAGTGGCTCCCCGGGTTAAATTTCCCTTGATGCACGATCTGATTTCAATTAACAAAGGTAAAGCGCTTGATCCTCAATTGGACTCACTGAATTTATCAGCCTGGAACCTCATGAGTACGAGTTTAAATCTCTAAATATCCCTCAGAAATGCAGCAATATTCTCTCTCACTCTTGAGCAGTGTCTACCAACAAAACATAGGCAGTAAAGTGGGTAAAGTTTTGTCAATGTTGCATGGAGCAAGCGGTACATCCCTTGCTTTCATCTCCAAAACAAATCCTTCCATATCTCTTGCCTTTAGCCAAAGCAGGGCTATCTCACGCATCGGTGAAGGTGCATCTTGTGGCAATTTCAAGATATCGCAGAAGGCCATCTCAGTAGTCGCAGAGAGTGATTAAAGAATTCATGAAAGGGCTTTTAGAAAATGTCCTTCAATTAAACAACCGTCAGTGCTGTGGCAGCTTAACACAGTCTTAACACAACTGATAAAGCCACCTTTCGAACCAATTCACAAAGCTAACATGAAATTTGTTTCCTGGAAAGTGGCTGTACTCTTAGCTCTGACGTCAGCCAGAAGAGTCAGTGAGATTCAGGCTTTTTCTACAGCAGAACCCTTTTTACAGTTCACAGCAGACAGAGTAATGATCAGAACGAATCCGAAATTCATTCCGAAAGTTCCAATGTCCTTTCATCTCAATGAACCTATTGTTTTATCTTCATAGTTTTAAAGATCATCTTCTGCAGCATAACAATCTCTTCACACATTGGATATCAAAAGATGTCTAAAATTCTATATAGACAGGACAAAATCCTTTAGAAAAGCAAATCCACTATTAATACGTATGCTGCTCCCAGGAATGGTTTGTCTCTGTCAAGATCTCGTACTTCCAGATGGATAGCCTCGGCTATTACTTTGTCACAAAAAGGCTGGAATGCCTTTATCCTCGGCAGTCCGAGCTCACTCAACAAGAAAGATGGCGACTTCTGCTGCACTTTTAGAGAGAGTATTGCTCCCTGACATTTGCAGAGCTGCAACGTGGTCAAATGTCAATACATTTACCAAACACTACTGTCTCGACACAGCGTGGAAGACCGGTTCAGGAGTGGGACAAGCGGTGCTGCCCCGACTGTTTCTTTAATGTATTGTTTCATTTATGTTTATTTTGTGCTCATAAAACTCATAATATGTTTGTTTTTAAATTGTACGATTCACTATTGTACATGCAGAGACACACAATCCAATATATTATCTGAGAGTTCTGGTACTCTTGTGAAAGACTATATTTAATGATGTGTAAATAGAGTTTCTACCCGGGAAACACCTTTTACGGAGGAGATACTGCTTTCTATTCTGATACAAGCATGTGAATCTATAAAAGATTCCATACTGGAGAAAGACAAGTTACTTACCTGTACACTATGGTTCTCCACTATTGATATCTTTCATAGATTCACATGCGACCCGCCCGCCTCCCAGTTGCTAAGGTAGAACACTTTTACCTCTTGATAAACTCTTGGCCCACACTTGGGCTGGAAATCTGAGGTATGGTGGCTCTACTGGGGATTGTGATCTCGGGGCTGGCTTCTTATTGGTCGGTATTTGGACCACATAATGATGGTACTGGGTTACTAAGTATAAGACATGTCTGTTACTGGTGCAGTTTTTTTCTTTGTACTGCTATCTATTTATTATACCGTGAGACTCCCACCATGACGACGGGGAAGATACAAGCATGTGAATCTATGAAAGATATCAATACTAGACAACCACAGAGTACAGGTAAGTAACTTGTTTTTTAGCTCATATAGTCTTACAATGTTTTTCAGTGGATTACCAAACTCTTAAACAACCATATTCTTTTGCTGTGATTTCCCAACTATGTGAAAATTACGTTTCTCACAGTAATTTAATTTGTAAATAAGGCCAGTTCAAAGGTGGTAATGTTTTGATAATTCCACATCGAAGCTAGTCCCAAAAGGATACTAGGATTAAGGTCAAGACCCTCTGCAGCACGCATAAAGCCACAGTAAAGGGTCAGTGACAGCAGAAGTCAGCATTCATTATGAACCATCCCAGGATCTTCACTCCGCACACAACACCTGCACACATGATTTTCCAGCAACCCTTGAAGTGACTAAAGTGAAGAGGCAGATCTCTGGTGTCCTATCACCCAAGCCTATCCAATACAACAGACCATCCCTGCAGGCAATAACACGATCCGTTCCAACTCCCCTTAAATGAACTCCGTTCTGGTAAGTTGTTGCAAGCGAAGACTACAGAGTGCAGTAAGTTACCTTTGAAATTTAGGGTTTGTTTGCTGTTTCACAAACATTGTCAATTAGTCCGAACTCTGAAGGCAACTATCAACTCTAAGACTAAAAAATAAGGCAGTTTTATGTTTTTCTTGTTTTATTTCCAACTGCATCTACATGTTTTTGTTTTATTACATTATATGGTACTGACAGCTACTTATATCACGAACCACTGGTATACACTTAAGCTGTAATGTTTTCCTTTATTAAAACGTGTAAATGCACACCTCCTTTTTCCTTGTACTGTAGACTCCATCTTTTGCAAATGTAAAAAAAAAAAATCAAGGTGTGAGTTTGCAAAATGTTCAGCGGTACTTTGGTTACAAAATAAAGACTTTAGTTATTCGGTTTACCTCCTGTTGGACTCTGTTTGCTGATGAGGGTGAAGGAGCAGACTGGTAGGAGCGACGAGACCTCAACCGTAAGAGTTGAGTTGGTGTGCCTATGATGTCCCAGGGCCCTTACTACTTTGGCTCTGCAAACTGCGCAAAGTACAGCTCTTTCTGCATTTGACTCTCAGGGTAGCAAGGGCGAGCAGTCCGAGGCTACTCCAACTCAGAGCTCAACAATCTATCTACCCATCTCTTGCAATCCTGACAGAATTCTGTTTGGAAGTTCTGTGTTATTACCCAAGTTGTTGTTGAGTGCTTTAATGATTCGGATATCAGGCTGTGCTTACATTATTAAACTTCTTTACCAGTGACCATTCTTAATATTGCTCATGCACCTCATTACTCCAAATGTAACCTGTGCATTTGATAGGGTGCAGCAGGAGGATTCAGTTTCAACAGCTTTTCTTTTTTTACAGGTTGGTACGTTTTTAGCGCATTTGCACTTTATTAAAATCCGTACAACCTGTTTATCTTGCCATGGGTTTCAGGGCAAAACACTCCACGGAGTCGGCCCTTCTACATACAGTAGAGACACTTAAGATGGCACTGGATCAAGGAAAAAAGGCCGTCCTGATCCTGCTCGATCTGTCGGCGGACTTTGATACGGTCTCACACCCCGTACTAATTGGCCGCCTGGCAGAATCGGGGCTAGCAGGAACCGCCTTCAAATGGCTGAAAAACTTCCTAAGCTATAGGAAACAAGTCACCATATTAGGAAGCCACTGCTCAGATGAAAAAATACTAAAAACAGGAGTACCACAAGGCTCAAGCTTGAGCCCGGTTCTCTTTAACCTTTATATGACCCCTTTGATTGAACTCATCACATCCTTCAACATCAGTACGATATCCTACGCGGATGACACCCAGCTCATCCTGGTATTGGACAACAACTCAACTAAAGCAGAAGAAAATCTGAGAGACTGTCTCACTGCAACCTTTGAATGGATGAGAACTCGCCACCTAAAATGTAATTCAGGCAAAACTGAAATCCTCCCTTTTGGCCAAAACAAACTTTTTTCCCCTAATAAATGGTGGCCCCAAGACGCCGAAGTCCCACCCAACACCATCACGTCGGCCCGCAACCTCGGGATAAGGTTTGATGAAGCCCTATCCTTCAAACAACAAGCAGGCACTGTGGCAGGGTCCTGCTTCAACATCATCAAAGGCCTCAGAAGGTTCTTTGACTTTCTCCCCCTGACAGCCAGAAAGACGGTAGCAGTGGCCCTCATCACATCCCGTCTAGATTACTGTAACAGCATCTATGCAGGTTCCAACAAAGCTGTTCTGCACAAACTGCAGATGGTTCAGAACGCTGCCGCCCGCCTAGTGCTAAGACTACCCAGGAAATCATCTGCCTCAACAGCACTTAAAACCCTGCATTGGTTACCCATCCACAAGAGAGTGCTTTTCAAAATCCTGCTCATCACTTTCAGAGCTTTCCACCAGTCGGGCCCCAAATACCTAGCTCAAAGGTTTGGAAGATATATTCCCTCCCGGTCACTCAGATCATCCAACCTAAACCTATTGACAGTCCCCAAATTCAGACTAACCACAAAAGGTGGAAAATCCATCGGAGTGCTAGGAGCCAGAGCCTGGAACAAGCTCCCACCCCAGATGCGTCTGATCCATTCAGAGAACCTATTTCGAAAAGCCCTCAAAACATGGATTTTCAAGGCCACTGACACACTCTGCCTAGCGTTAATTTAATTTCACTCTTTACACCCGACTCTCACCCCTCTCCCCCCTCCCCTGGTCTGTTTAGGTAGCTCTCCCTCTTTCTCATCTGTGACACGTGATGACTAGCGCCAAGATGCTCCATGGAGTGTAAGCTGCGCTCTATAAAAGCCAATTCATATCATATCATATCATGGGCACAGTATGATGAATTAGCTACTCGGCGGATAATAGATAATTTACCCAGATTATTTCATGTTAAACTGTCGATAATTGGATAGGAGGATTTATTGATTTGTTTGTAGTAAGTAGCTCTGGTGTTATATATGATTTTAGAGATTGTTTTTACTTGACATGTATTTTAATAGAGCATATTTGCTGTGAAACAATGAACATATGGTTTATGATAAGCTCACACTGAGCCTTTGAGCCATTCTTAGCCCTTCTGTAGGAACAGATTTGTGATTTCTTATCTAGGAAACGAGAAACTTTCTGTTTCTGCCTCAGCCTTTATGACCACTACGATAAGGGGGTGGAAGGGCAGTGCCCTGGGTATCGAAGGGCAAGCCAGGCGTGTCGGATACTATGCCTAGCACCAGTAATTGACGTCTATGACAAGGTCGCCGTTTTCCTTATGCTTGGCTCTGCTGTTGGGGACAGAATGCCGTAGGAATGTAATTACAGGACGCTTCAGACTTCTCCCGTGAAAGTTGTTGGATGTTCTCGACCGCCTCCCTTTTTATAATAGTAATAAGATGTCTTTGTCGGTCTCATGGTAAATAGTCTAGATAGGTTATTTTAACTTTAACTATGGAATCCCAAATCGTATGTTATCCACAGGTTACCAACCATTTTCACATCCTTGACAGAGTTTAGATACATTTATACAACTGACTTGATATTTAAGTGCCTGAACCTATTGCTGCTATTCCTTCTTTATGCACATTGAGTGGCTTCCGGCTCCACCCAGAGCAGTATTTATCACTAACCTCATGCTATTAGCTGTTCAGTGTAATTTTCCACCTCTACTGAAATGATTGAATTGCTCTGTGCAAGTAGGCCTATTTTAGCTCTAAAAAGTAATCTGAATCATCGCACATTACCTACTTGTGTCAGAACCTTAGTGAATTATATAAATTGTATTGTTGTTCTTTGTTTTTTTTCAATGTAGCAATCTATTTTAAAGCTTTAGTCAGGACTCAAAATGAGGGCTAGATCTTTTTACATTTGCCAATGCTTTTCTGTTTGTTCTATGGCAGATATATTAGAGAAGAAAATCTAAAGTAATTGAAAGGTGCAGTCGTGCTGGGTGATGTAAATAAGGGATGGTTTAAATTACTGATATATGTAGCAATATCCTGTTCATACATTACCCGTGCTGCTTCTGTATAAACCATAAAAAGGAAAACCATTAATTTTGACTCTTACTATAAAAACGCAGCTTAGCCTATTTTGAGGAAGTGGGCTTTCTTTCTAGTCAATATGTGTAGAATGACTAAATAATAAATGCTGTTTTTCGTTTTACTTTTCGTTTGTTTCAGATCAGAATTAAATTCTCTACCACATAATCACTCTTGTGATGTGATCGGTCTTGTAACATTTGTTGGAAGAGCACTAAGAAAAAGAAAGAAAAGTAGAGCTGGGTTTCCAGGTATGGTTTTTGGCAAACGTTGTATTTGTCAAGATTATAAGGGGGAAAAGTAATTTGGAAATGATTTTTAAAATTCTTTCTCCACAGATGACTGTGAAGGATTTTGGTTGCACCGTTGGGTTCAGGCTGTCGATGGAACTTCAGAACAACCTTTTGTGCTTCAGCTGTTTGCATCTTCTCAGCCAGACATATTTGAAAACATTCACCCAAGTATGTACTGCAAATAGTGTTGATGCTCTAGAGAAGTGATAACACTGTGGCTTGATTGTCATTGCTGCCATGTATTAGTCCTTTAAATATTGTTAGGGAACCTCAACATGCGTCATTATTACGATCCCGAAATGTGATTCCCTCTGGCATTTGGCCAAAGCACTGATTTGGGAATACTTAGTTATCCCTATCGTAATCAGTTTTACACGAGGTAACGCAAATTGATTTTGTTACACTACATATCCCATGGCTCTTCCACAATTTCAGCAGTACTCTGTCCCTTATTTTCATGATACCAGCCTGGACTTCTTGCTCCCTGGTGAGTGACACTTCCCATCACTTTTCTAAGTAGCATTTAATGGAGTACTTTGACCAGCTTATACCACAGAAAACTGACCGCTTTGTTTGTTCATGCAGAAAAAATGGGCACCCAAATGATGACACAGGATCTGCTTACGATCTTGGCGGATGGGATACTCCGTCTCAAACATGACAGATATCCAAATTACAAGTTCCATAGGACATAATAGAATTGTAATTTGGTGGACGGGATATCCGTCACGTTTGTGACGGAGAAACCCTGAACGCGAAGATCGTAATTAGCCCCATAGTCACTGTGTTTGCAATGCTATACATTAGCATATAGTGGTTTGCCTCTGCCTTTTGCAACTTTGTTTGCTGAATTATGATCTTTTTCCAGACCACAAATGAAAGGAAAAAAGTAGATCAGTCAACTGCCTGTCTTTCTGAACTATCCTCTTCCAAGTAAGCACAATTTACAGCTCCTCTGTAAGCACATTTTAATGCTGAAGCTTGTTGTTCTATTAGCTTCCCAACCAGTGCTAAATTTGTAAAATCATTTGTGCCATCGCCCAAGGTTTTCTAAGAAGCCTGCCGCCAGAGCTGTAGAAATTCAGAGTTGTTGAATACAAGCCTGTCTTGATTCCTCCTTGTTAGAAATAGGGTTCTCTAGTTTGTAGAGGTAGGGACCTTTGTCCAAATAGGGGCCCTTGCTTCTATTCCGGGTAAGGGGGATACACTCCTAATATAACCCCTGCTCACCCCCTTCGTAGCTTGGCACGAGCAGACAGGCTTATCTCAAAGGCAGCGTGTAAAGCATTTGTGAACACATACAGTAATACAGTGAAAACACTATAAATGGACACTACAGAAGTTTAGAAAAATAAGTAATCTTTATCTAAACAAGCCCAAATGACAAAAATCCACACTCTTCCTTTTGACTGTTTTTTAACAATTTAAATTTTTTTATGATGATGATCGTATGAATAATGTTTTTTAATTAGATTGTAACCCTTATAGGGAGGTACCATAATAAATTGTGCTAATTGTTTTTACATTTTTGGTGGATTTGTTTATTGATTAATGTTTTGTGTTTACAGTATGATGAGTGTTGTATATGCCTTTGCAACTACACTTTATTGTAATTAGGGACTCCGCTCAGACCACAACCTCCCCACACATCTCTGTATAGTCAGTATTTCTGACCTCACTCACAAATACAAACCACAGGGTCCGATTCCTTGTACAGTCCACGCCAAAATCTACAATATCGGTAACAAAGACTCCAAGGCATGATACAGACAAGCCTAGACCACCTTCGGCACCGAAAAAATTGCCACAGGACTCAATCACTCCTCCTAAGGCAAGGAACACTAACCAACCTCTATCGGCACCGAAAAAATCGAGGCCAAAGAAGATTATAGAACAAGAAGAACTGTTTAAACCAGATCCTAAACAGAAAAAAGTCTATATTAATCCAAAAACTGGACATGTGGAGGCAATTCCATATAACAAAAGACCAGCAGACACACCACTTCCACCTGTGGTTCCTGCCAAAAAGGACTGTGCAACTTCTGCAATGCACCCTTCCTCTCCTTCACCTTCTTCCTCTCCTAATCCTTACATTGAACCTATTACTTCTCCAGTTAATCTCCTGCATCATCACACCACACTGACGAAGAGTATGATTTAGGTGGGGGCAATGACGTAACATACCCTTTAAATGAGGATGTCAACCTCCAATATCCCAAGGAGGACGAGGCATATGGTTTTACACCAATCAATGCACCAGACATCCCTGAGCCTCAATACTACCCAACAAAACCTTCCCCTACAGAAGATAGTATTGGGTTTAATCATTTATTAAACAGAGCTGCCCTTTACCATGGAGTGTCAATGCACTCTGATGCAATTGAGGAGGATTTCTTACTAGACACTTTTGAGCAGTCACAAAGGTCTACTCAAATATTACCTATGATCAAAGGAGTCATTAAACATGCTCCGGACATTTTTAAAGATCCAGTAAGATGTTGGGTGCTAAATCCCAGAATAGAAAAAAAGTAAAGACCAGCACCAGCTGATCCGGTCTATATTAAGGGACATCTGCCACTAGACTCTTTGGTAGTGTCAAATGCATGTAAAAGAGCAAACTCCCAAACTTCTGGTGGCACGCCCCCGCTTGACAAAGAATCAAAAATTATTGATGCGTCGGGGGGGAAAAGGGATTGCTGCACAAGCAGCAAACACATGGCGCATAGCAAACACACCAGCCTTACTCTCACGCTACGACAGGGATCACTATGACCAACTAGAAAAATTAATGGAACATCTCCCAGATCAATACAAAGATCAGGCAGCAGAGCTCTTACAAGAAGGCAAACCAATATCTAATGCCTCAATTAAATGCACACTAGATGTAGCTGACACAGCATCCAGAGCAGTCAATACTAGTGTGATTATCAGACGTCATGCATGGTTACGCATTTCAGGTTTTAAACCAGAGGTACAAACTACTATCCTGAACCAGCCCTTCAATCAAAACCAGTTGTTCGGGCCGGAGGTAGACAACACACTAGAGAAGATGAAAAAAGACACGGACACAGCTAAGTCTATGGGTGCATTACAATCCACCCAGAATAAAAGTTATTTTCGCCGCTCCTTTTATAGAGGAGGCTCAAAGCAGACCGGTACAGAGACCACATCATCTTTTAAGACAAACACACAAACCTCCTCTAATAAAGGCTACTTTAGAGGAGGATACAGAGGCAACAACAATATGGGAAGAGGCAGAGGTAATAACAACAACCGCTCCTCTTCCACTCCCAAACAGTGACTTCCCTCTGCCTCCCCTACAGCATTCCACTCCTGTGGGGGGCAGGCTTTCACAGTTCCTACCTGTCTGGAACTCCAGCACAAGAGACAGGTGGGTAAGACAAATTATCCAACATGGTTACTGCCTAGAACTCACAGCAAACCCACCAAACATACCACCCAGGCAGTGTCCAATGTCCACAGACCATATAACTCTGCTTCAACAGGAAGTTCTAGCACTTCTACAAAAAGATGCTATTCAAGTAGTTCCTTTAGAGGAACAAGGAACAGGAGTTTACTCCCTGTACTTCCTAATTCCCAAAAAGGACGGGACATTAAGACCAATTCTTGACCTCAGGCCCCTCAACCACTACATACAATCGGATCATTTTCACATGATCACTTTACAACAAGTACTCCCATTACTACAACGGGGAGATTTTCTGTCCACACTAGACCTAAAGGACGCCTACTTTCACATTCCTATACATCCTGCACACAGGAAGTATCTAAGGTTTGTCATACAAGGACAACACTATCAGTTCAAAGTCCTTCCATTCGAGGTCACATCAGCACCACAAGTGTTTACAAAGTGCTTAGCAGTAGTAGCAGCACATCTCAGAAGACAACAAATATATGTCTTCCCTTACCTCGACGACTGGCTCATAAAAGCAAGATCGTTCAACTAGTGTGTACAACACACAAAACAAACAATTCAAACATTGCACGACTTAGGGTTTACGATAAACTACACCAAGTCGCACCTAGAGCCTTCGCACGCTCATCAATATCTAGGAGCTACCATAGACACATCTGCAGCTCTAGCGTATCCTAATCAAGACAGGATTCAAAGTATTCAGAACTTAGTCTCCCTTTTTCAATGCCAGCACTCTCTCCAAGCCAGAGTGTTCATGAAACTAATAGGCATGATGGCGTCCTGCATCTTTATAGTTCCTCACGCAAGACTGCAAATGCGCCCACTACAAGAATGTCTAGCACAACAGTGGAATCGGGCTCAAGGTCAGCTCACAGACCTGGTGTTGGTAGACAGCCGTACATATCGCTCTCTGCAATGGTGGAACACCAAAAACTTGACAAAGGGACGGCCGTTCCTAGACACTGTTCCACAGATTGTGCTCACGACAGATGCATCCCTCACAGGATGGGGAGCCCATCTCTTGATTTATACCACACAAGGTCAGTGAAACAATCAACAGAAGCAGTTCCACATCAACCATTTGGAGTTGCTAGCAATTTTCCTAGCACTCAAGACTTTTCAAGTACAAATACAAAACAAAGCTGTCCTAGTCCAGACGGACAATATGACAGCCATGTGTTATATACAAAAACAGGGGGGAACACACTCTGCAACTGTCCCAGCTTGCACAAAACATTTGGAGATGGGCCATCCCTCAAAACATACACCTCACGGTAGAACACCTTCCAGGAATTCACAACCAGATAGCAGATCTGTTGAGTCATCAGTCACAACAGATTCACAAATGGGAGTTGCACCCACAAGTTCTACAACCATTCTTCCAAATGTGGGGGCATCCACAGATAGACCTGTTTGCCACCCACGAAAATGCAAAATGCCCAACCTTCGCCGCCAGGTTTCCACACCCACGGTCGGAGGGGAATGCAATATGGATGAACTGGTCAGGCAGATTTGCGTACGCTTTTCCGCCTCTCCCACTCATTCCACTAGTAGTACGCAAGCTCAGACAACAGTCTCTCAAACTAATACTAGTGGCCCCCACATGGGCACGCCAGCCGTGGTTCACCACGCTACTAGATCTCTCACTGGTTTCACATCAGAAATTACGGCTCACGCCATCCCTGTCAACACAGAACCATGGAGAAAAAAGGCACCCAGAACCAAGCCAACTGAATTT
Source organism: Lissotriton vulgaris (assembly GCF_964263255.1). NCBI lineage: Eukaryota > Metazoa > Chordata > Amphibia > Caudata > Salamandridae > Lissotriton > Lissotriton vulgaris. The sequence continues at coordinate 238,659,001 of NC_141691.1, forward strand.
GGCGATCTGGCTCCTGAAGTCCTAGAGTTTAGTTACTTAAACTTACCACCAGACTGTATGAATATAATTAAAGAAGCTAGAAAACCCACTACCAGAGCATGTTATGCTGCTAAGTGGAAAAGATTTGCAATATACTGTAACAACAATCAAATTGATCCACTGGATGTTTCCATCCAAATCATCATTTGCTACCTTCTACACCTACAAAGGTCCAATTTGGCTTATTCTTCCATACGCCTGCATCTAGCAGCAATTGCAGCGTATTTACAAAATAGACCACATGTATCTCTCTTTAGAGTACCTGCAATAAAAGCATTTATGGAAGCATTAAAACTAATAATCCCACCTAGGTTACCACCTGCTCCAATATGGAACCTAAATGTGGTCCTTACAAGACTCATGGCCCCCCCTTTTGAGCCTTTACATAAGTGTGAACTGCAATTTCTAACATGAAAAACTGCCTTCCTTGTTGCCATCACCTCTCTTAGAAGAGTTAGTGAAATACAAGCATTCACAATACAAGAACCATTTTTTCAAATACATCCTAACAAAGTAGTTCTTAGACCCAATCCTAAATTCCTGCCAAAAGTGATTACTCCTTTTCACCTAAACCAATCAGTAGAGTTACCAGTGTTTTTTCAAAAACCGGACTCTGTTGCAGAAAGGGCTTTACACACCTTAGATGTTAGAAGAGCTCTACTATACTACACAGACAGGACTAAATCCTTCAGAAAGACAAAACAACTATTTGTATCTTTCTCTCCCCCACACAAAGGCAATCCCATCTCTAAAGGAGGAATTGCCAGATGGATTGTAAAGTGTATTCAAATATGCTATCAAAAAGCTAAACGTACACTAACAGTTCCTCCTAGAGCACACTCCACTCGCAAACTAGGAGCCTCTATGGCTTTCTTAAGAAACATACTACTAGAGGACATATGCAAGGCAGCAACATGGTCTACAATACACACCTTCACTAAACACTATTGTGTTGATGTGCAAGCCAAGAAGCAAGCTGCAGTGGGCCAAGCTGTCCTTAAAACACTATTTCAGTATGCTGCATCGGATACAAGCGACTACCGCTAGGGGATACACTGCTGCACAATTGTTGCTAAGTGTAGGATCTGCAGCTCATATGCCTCGAACAGAAAATGCTACTTACCAGTATGCATCTGTTCTTGGCATGTAGAGCTGCAGAGTCCTACATGCCCTCCCGCCTCCCCGGGACTTGTATCCATTCCAGTACTCATCTTACTTAGATGCACACGCATGGACATCCTTTCTCTTTACTTCTACTAACTTCATTATTTCCCATCCTGGCGAAAAACAATCTGAGGATGGAGTCGACGACCATGCGCAGTTTTGTCCAAGGGAGGAGTCTCCCATCTTGTGACTACAAAGACTTCTTCCAAGAAGACAACAACCTGCAATCATCCGAGCCCAACACCAGGTGCCGATCTATTGCTAAGTGTAGGACTCTGCAGCTCTACATGCCAAGAACAGATGCATACTGGTAAGTAGCATTTTCCTTTCCTATCTTGTTCCCAGGGTCAGTTATGTTTATACGATGTTATAAACAAACTCCCCATTCTGGCCTACCGGAACAGATAGCCTTGCAATAGTGAAAAACAAAATTGGTAGTAATTCAATATCCGGACATGTCCTACCTTTTACATTCATTCCACCCTGCCCACAGAGGTACCTTGGGCCTACCTTAGAGGTGACTAACATGTAAGGAAAGGGTAAGCGTGGCAAGTGGGTACACTTGCCAAGTCGACATGGCAGTACTAGACTGCTAACAGATACTGCAGTGGCAAATCTGAGTCCAATTTACAGGCTGCTTATATGAGTGGCACAATCAGTGCTGCAGCCCACTAGCTGCATTTGATTTACAGGCCCTGGGCACACACGGTGCACTGTACTAGGGACTGAGTAGTAAATCAAATGAGCTAATCATGGAAACACCAATCCATAACAACAATTTACAAAAGAAGCACTTGCACTTTGGCACTGAGCAGTTGTTCACAGTTGTGAAACTACTAAGAATAGCACACCACTATGCTTATCTGAAAAGCCAATGATGATTTGGAATCTGAGGGACTTTTACATTTCCTTATCCTTGAGCAATTGGCCTACTGTTAAACTGAGGCGCCATATGTTTGAGTGAAAGGGGTAGGGGGGAGGGAATGACATTCTTCTGATTACAGAAAGGATCACCATCTTCCCTGATGTTTATTTGTAGCAAACGTGATGCATTCATGCATCCTTGCCTGGACATTTTGATGTGAAAAATATGCAAAAGTAGTTAATTCAATGAAAATCAATTTTAATTTGTTGACATTGATCTTTGCTCTCTTTAGTGTCCTATTTGGTTTGCACACAGATGAAATTGGTACAAGACTCTGCTTCTAATACTTCAGCTACAGCTTATCTCACAACAACTTGTGAAAGTCAAATATTTATTACTGGTAGGTTATGAAAACAATATTATTTATCCTTTGTATTGCATTCCTAACGTGGTTGTCAAGTTTTGTTTTCATTGTACACTTTTATTGCACAAGTACACAAACCCATGCAGGAGAATCTTACTTTTACCATATCTATAATTTTAATATTGCCTAGTATTGGTTTCTCACTAACATTAATAATGTTTTGATAAAATGTTTGTCACTTCCTTAACAGGGTAGCTATTGTGCCATAGTAAACTTGTTTTTCACATTTTTAAGAATGAGTTTGTTCATTTTTGTAGCCTATGTCATGCCAGACAGGCACTATGTGATCTTTGACTCTTCAATCCTTTGACCCAATGGACCTCATAGTTCATAGCATTAGCCTATTAGAGGCTCACCTTAAGAGCATCACACTTCTAAAGATTATCAGTGCCAAAGATTTAATAACACAGAAATCTGTAATTGCTATTACAGGCATCAAAATGTTTATAGAACAGAAAAAGATGTCAAAAATATATCACAATTGCGGGCGAGGCTTCTGAGACGAGGGAAATGGCACCGTGTTGGAAGCGCTCCTTCCTACAGGTCCTTAAAACCCGATAAATCCGTTCAAATCAGCCGCTTCGCAGAAACAAACTGAGGGATATTGGCTGACTGAAGGCTGCAAGAACACAAATACAGGCGATCCTGAGCTGTGCGGACCCCTGGGGCTTCGCTGTTTGGTGTGACGCAGCGGCGCCCGTTGTACTGCCGCGGGCCCCGGGCCTGATTAGAGGCGGTGTCCCGCGTGACAAGGAGAACATCGGCATGCACCGCGGTTGGGACCACGTTCAAAGACAGCAGGCGAGTGCTGAATGTGAGGGGACGGTAGAACAGAGTCGGGCCCCTGGGGAGCACGAGCGGAGCAGCGGCGCCCGGAGGAGATTGAAGAGGCTGTGACAGGTTCCCGGACCCTCCGATCACTGCCAGAGGTGGGGTGAGCGGAGCGGCGGTCCTGAGAGCACTACTCGAGCGGGATGCAGGGGTGAGGTGCTCCTGCACCCTTCCTTGACTGACACGAGGGTTGTAGGGTAATGGCCTGATGGCGTGGGACCGAATGCACAGGGAACAGTTAATTACGGAAGGGTACGGCAGCGGTGTGCGGTGGATGAGGCCTGAGAACCCATGGGAGGACCCCGACTCACCGCGGACATTATCGCCCGTGTAGGCACCACTCAACCAAACTCCATCAACAAACAGGAGGTTACTAGTCCCTGGGGCTGTGGGGGGGGGGGGGGGGGGGGGGGGGGGGGAGAAGTGTAGCCCGTGGCAGAGACTGACACTCCCAGGGATAGAGAACAACACCTGCAGGTGTCGCAGCAAGTGAGTCGGTAGCGCAGGAGCCCTTGGAGTGGGGAATCTGGCATGGAAGGGTGCCAATGGTGGACATGAGATGGATGGCTTACAGAGGGTGCGGAACGTCCAGAGGCAGTGTGCTCTACAAAGGGCTGGACAGTGCGTAGGGCACTAGGAGCGACATTGGAGCGGACTAAGTTGCGTGCTCACACCCTCCTGTGGGCCACGAGACCCGGAGGGCTGACCCATAATCTGCAGACAGTTGAGGGAGCTACAAACTGTGAGTTGCTGGCACTTTCAGAGACCACTATTGGACTTGGGGAGTGTGGGGTGCGTAAGGCCGGATAGACACCTCGTGGGGTGCGAGTGCTCTGCGAGCTTCCTACTGCAAGATCGTCGCTGTATCGGCGCATCTACACGGATGAAGCCCAAAGGCCAAGCGGGGGCGCAAATCAATAAAATAGACAAATATGTGGTGCCGCTCTCAGCGGCACCGTCCCAACACTGTCCACCTGGGGAGAAGACGGAACCTTCACTGAGTGCCATCAGGGTGGCAATTGCGGACCTCAAGGGGACATTAGATCCTAAAATCGACGCTGTAACGCTCGAACTACCCTCCTGCGAGCGGATTTAAGGAAAATGTCTGTAAAGGTTGCGCCCACTGAAACTCAAGTAACGCAACTGGGAATTAGTACAGAGTCTGGAAGAGAGGGTTCAGGCCCTCATGAAACAGCAAAAACGTATGGGGGCTAAGTTGGAGGACCAGGAAGGGAGTGCACGACTAAATAACATCCGCGTGGTGGGAATGCCGAAGGGAATGGAGGGGCCGAGCGTGGACCTCTTCCTCAAGAACCTGATCCTGAAACACCTCAAGCCCAAACGTCTCTCCGTCCATTTCACTGTTGAACAGGCACACAGAGCTCCCATCCCTAAGTCCAAGCCAGGAGCTTTGCCGCGCACGATTATCGCTCGGATTCTTAACTACCATGATAGGGACGCCATCTTGCAAACAGCACGTCAACGTGGTGACCTGTTCCACAAAAATGCAGTGATCAGATTTTTTTTATGAATTTCACCCTCAACGTGCAGCGTCCGAGGTGTGCTTTTGATGCTGTCAAAAAGGAGCTGAGGGCCAAGGAACTTAAGTGTTCCATGATGTTCCCAGCTAAATTGAGTGTGGAAGCTGATGGGAAGGCGTAGTTCTTCGGAGCCCCGGAGTGCGCCATGGACTGGCTGGAAGCATGGTGCACTGTTGGTTCCAATTTGCAAACAGGAAAATGGCGAGAGAGAAGCAGGACGGCAGGAGAGGAATTCGACTGATGGGCGCACTGGAGTTGGGACGCATGGAGGGTCTGGAATTCGTGGAAGTCGCCCCAGGATGACCCACGGACTGTAAAGTTGGGGTCACATGAGGGTGAACACTGAACGGGTCGGTTGGAATGTATGAGCTAAGGACTGCACGGCAGGAATGGCCTTATATTGTCATACATTGCTATTGTGGTCACTATAGGACAGAACTATTTTTTGCTAATGGAATGTGGTCGGGACCTGGGGTAGGAGCCTCGAGCTCTGCACCAACCAACCCCACTGTTGATGGTTTTGTTTGGGGTGACAGGCACTCTGCGAGTTGGGGTGGTGGGAGTTGTAGCAATTGCCAGCAGGGTAGTAGGGAGGGTGGTGCGGACAGGGGGCGGCTGTTAGGCGTTGTAAAGGTTTTTTGTTGTAAAGTCAGCTACTTTGTGATGTGTGAGTATGTTCATGGGTTGTTGCAATTCGAGAGCGTCATGATGAGACAATTAAGACATGGATGGTATCGCAGGAGCGGGTAGTCAGGCAGGGAACAGCTCGGGCACCTTCCAGAGGGCTATGGGTGGGCACTCGGGGTATTACCAGCCTAAGTTTTATATCCTGGAATGTAAACGGACTGGGGAACCGTATCAAGTGTTAAATTGTGCTTCACTATTTGCATCGTCACTCCCCGAGTATTGTGTTGCTTCAGGAGACGCATCTCAAGGGTCAGAGGTATCAAGCACTGGATAGATATGGCTATAGATTGGTAGCATACACGGGTTATACATCAGGATTCCGTGGGGTGGGAGTCTTGGTTAAGGCTAAGGTCCCGCTAGTAGTTGATAAAGTGTGGCACAAAACACTGGCTCTTGTTGGGAGGGACGGGCTCTTAATCTAGTTTCCTGTTTTATCCTGCCAATGGTGCGTTCTGAGGCGTTCACAGCACTGGGAGCTTTCTTGCGGGAGCTTCCTCCGGGGGTGTTGGTGCTGGGAGGGGATATGAACTCTACGATGGACTGCGGGCAAGACAGACACTGTGGCAGTGAGAGTTAGGGGGTTGGAGCCACTTCCTGCATTTACTGAAGCGTTTGGGCTGAACGATCTCTGGAGGTTACTCAACCCGGGTGTCAAGCAATGTACCTTTTATTCTGCTGCCCATGCCAGTTATTCACAATTAGATCTTATAGTGACACACCGAGGAGTTGAGGGGTGGTTCATTAATGCTAGAATCGGACCCCGGGGTATATCCGATCACTCTCCGGTGGACAGAACGATGAGAGGCCTGACCTGCCAATATACGTTGCCACCCCACTTGAATGCCAGGTTCTTTCAGAATTAAGAGATCGCCCAGAAGGTCAAGGAAAGAGCGCAATTTTACTTTCAGGAGTATGTAGGGTCAGTGAAGCAGGCGGGTATCGTTTAAGCCGGTAATTAGGGGTCACATCCAAGCATGCATTGGGATAGAAAACAAGGAAAAGAGATTGCGCTGGGACGCGTTGGAGATGGCAGTACTTGAGTTGGAAGCACTCTATTTGGAGAGTGGGAGGAAAGATAGGGAGCTGGCGCACCAAATCGATCTTCGGAGGAGTGAATTACAGGATCTGGCTACTAACGCAGCCAGGTCAGCTGCCTTGGCTACACAAAAAAATAGTATATGACCTGTGGGATAAGGCTAATAAAATGATTGCATAGCTAGAAAAACACGATAGAGAGAAGAACTGGGTGGCGTAAATAAAGGACAGGGACAGGAGCACAACTCTGCGGGAGAGGACATAGCACAAGTATTCACTTACTACTGTGAGGAGCTTTATGACCCGACCCTGGTTAGGACGGCCCAAGACTGTTGTGAACTTCTTGTGGCAATGCGCCTTCCAGTACTAGCGGAGAAGGACAGGGATTCTATAGATAGGGAGATAACAGAGGAGGAAATAGTGGGCGTCATAAGGGATCTGCAGGTGGGAAAGGCACTGGGGCCCTACGGACTACCAGTTGAACTTTTCAAATGTACAGCCAACACAGTAGTCCCACACCTTCTAACCATGTTCAACGAGGCGAGCGTTCGTGGTTCGCTACCGATTGACCAGCGAGAAAAGTTGTGATCCCCAAGGTCGGTAATCCCGCGGATCAGTGTGGCTCGTATCGCCCGATCTCTCTGTTAAATTTAGAAGTGAAAATTCTGGCTAAAGTTTTGGTGAATAGACTTCTGGTGCCCATTCTTACTCTGATACACCCGGATCAGTCAGGCTTTATGCCCCACCGAAGTATCAGACTCAATTTGTGACAACTGTATGGGGTAATGCATCTGGTAAGGTCCAATCTGGGGGTGTTGGCGGACCTGTTGTCACTTGACGCCGGCACGGCGTTGAATAGTATTGAATGGAACTATCTGTTTGAAGTCCTGGGGAGGTTCGGCTTCGGGCCCTGGTTCCTCACCTGGATCAAGCTGCTCAATACGCAGCCCATGACCATGGTCCGGTAAATGGCTCGGTGTCTCGCTCATTTACTCTGCGAAAGGACACAAGGCAGGGATGCCCCATCTCACCGATCTTGTTTGCACTGGCGCTTGAGCCCTTGGCAGTATGGGTCAGAGAGGATCCGGTAATCTCGGGTATCTATGGGGGCGACCAGTGGGAGGAAAGGATATCGTTGTACGCTGATGATGTCCTCTTGTAAGCAACAAGACCACGGTTTCCAATTAACCGATTGCTCCAGATCTTCAAGCTTTTTGAGGGTTACTCCGGGTATCAGATCAATTGGGATACGTCTCTCCTCTATATGCTCTCAGATGGGCATACAGATCAAAAAATCTGACCGCGTTTTTGGCAAGGAATCTAAGGCCACAGTTGAATCGTCTGAAGAATGACGTCGCACACTGGAGGAAGCTGCTAATTTCCCTGATGGGAAGGGCAGTTATCTTCAAGATGATGTCGCTGCCACGGATACTCTATGTTCTACAAAATACCTCCTGCCAAATACCAGACACTTTCTTTAAGGAGGTAGACAGTGAGTTAACAAAGTTGCTGTGAGATGGGGGGGGGGGGGGTTTGCACGGATAGCATTGGAAAACTGCAGAAAGGGGTGTACAAGGGGGTTTTGGCTGTCCCAGACATCCAAAAGTACTATTGGGTGTCACAACTTATGGGTATTAAGAACTGGGTCTTTGCAGATAAACGATCCGACATATAGGGTCAACCACTGGGCAATGGGGACAGACGGATACATGCGGGCAATATATGGTCAGGAGAGACAGGATGGTATACCCCTGCATACTCAAGTAGTACGGACGGCATGGACTAAGGCTACTAGATTTCTGGGCTCGGCTGAAGGAGCAGACTCCTTTGTGGAGCTGTGACATGCTCCAGGAGGTGGGTCGATTGCAGGGCTTCTCGAAATGGAAGCGAATAGATATTTTACGCTTGGGGGATGTGAGGCGGAGACAGGCAGTGTTATCATTCTGAGAGCTGCAGGCAGAATTTCAGTTCGCAACCACAGAACACTATAAATATTTGCAGTTGAAGCATGCGCTGGGCAGACATTTTAAGGATGGATACCAGATCCCCGGATATAGTCCTTTAGAAGACCGATTGTTGCTAGACCCAATTCCGGAGAAGGCACTGTCCTGTACATACAAGAAAATTATAAACAACTCCCCAGATTTACTATCCAAGGTGCGAGAGGCGTGGGAGTCAGATGTGGGACTATTAGAGTATGATGGCTGGGTGGAGGTATTGCAGAGTCCTAGAGAGGTGGTGATCCCCGCGCAATTTAGATTAGTCCAACTGCGGATTCCTCATAGGTCCTACTACACCAGCACACTTATGTTTAAATTAGTGCGCATCTTAGCTGAGGAGTGTCAGAGGGGTGTACCCAGAAGGAAACAGATATACTGGACGAAGGTGGTCCGGATTATTTCAGAGGTGTTAGAACAGGAAGTCCCCCTGGACGCCAGATGGCATATATTGTGTGTAACTGGGCAACTGAATCGGCCCAAATATCAAAGATTTGGCGACAGGCAGCGGCGATAATTGCTGAGAGAAATATTTTGGGGGCATGGGCGCGATTCAACCGCCTAAGATCTCACAGTGGAAAAAGGACATGGACTGGTGCTGTGTGGCAGAAAAGACCATGTACAAAAGCAGGAAACGCCCAGGGAAATGGGCAAAAATCTGGCAGCGTTGGGAGGACTACAAGGGTTTCAGGGGGGGGGGGGGTATGATCTAGTTAGGTGGGGAGGGCCCAGGAGCTGGTGTGAATTGAACTGTTGAACACCAAGGAACCACTTTCCCTATATATTAGAATGTGTATGCCAAAGAATGCAACCCAATGTAAGACTATGATCATGTTTGGCAAGCTGACTATTGTTTAATAAAGAGGTTTTAAAAAATATATAGATGTCACAATTGTGTTGTTAGACCTGGCACCTTGGTGTGGGTCTCCCTTCCATTTTCGCTGTTGCCTCGTGTTTTTGCTGTCCAGTGTCACAGTGCAAGTGGCTCCCTATTGTAAATTGATGTATGGATTATTGATTCCATGATTGGCTGGTTTGGTTTACCTGTCAGCCCCTGGTACCGTGCACCAGGAGTGCCCAGGGCTGGTAATCCAAATGCTGCTAGTGGGCTTGCAGCACTGGTTGTGCCACCCACAGAAGCAGCCTGTAAAAGTTTGTCTGAGGCCTACCATTGCAGAGCCTGTGTGCAGTCTGGTACTGCCATGCTGACTGGGCAAGTGCACCCACTTGCCAGTCCCTAAACCTTCCCTCTTCCTCATATCAGACACCCCTATGGTAGGCCCAAAGGCAGGGTACATTGTAAGTGTAAAGTAGGACATGCCCTGGTGTGTGTGGCATGTCATAATAGTGAATTTCAGCCATTTTCGTGTTTCACTATTGTAAGGCTATCTGTTCTCCATAGGCCAGAATGGGCAGTTAGATTATTACATCTAACTGACTCGGAACATGGTAGAAATTTGAGTTTAGTGTGCCTGAACTCAGGAGGATAAAATACATCCTTTAGTGAAGTTGGTCTTAACATTGTGTTTGAAAATACCTCTTTTAGAAAGTAGGTATTTTCTTGTCTAACTATCCAAGCCTGCCTCTGCTAGGTTGTGTATTCCTTGTCTGGAGTTTGAGTGACAGGGCTGGGGGGGATTCCAGGAGACAGGGTGAGTCAGCCCAGTGGTGAATAGAGAGATCTGCATCTAGATGGGAGGGAGGAGTTGGACCTGGGACCTGAATAGGGCTGCGCCTTCCCTCCACAATGCTGGCTCCACCTCCTGTGGTGTCTGATGTCTCTGCCTTGCACTGTGAAAGAAGAGAAGGAGTCATGTCAACAGAGTGCTCAAGGACTGACCAGAACTATTTTAGACTAGGCAAAGGCCCCTCTGCCCTCAGAAGACAAAGGATTTTGGGGTATAAGTATTGGGACCCTGATCCCAGGAATTTAGATCACTTTTGGACAACAAGAAGAAACCTTTGCTGAGGAGTAAAACCAGAGAGACTGGGGAGAGACTATCCCTAAGCTGAAGTGCTGCTTGGGGGATTGGCCTGCAGTGGTTGCCTGATTGCCAAAGAAAGGAGAGAGGAACTTTGTGTACTTTTCATCAACTTTTAAGGATCTCCAAGGGCTTGGAACAGAGCTTGCCTCCTGCTGAAGTCTCGGGAACAACAGACTTCACCCACCAGCTCCCCAAGAGTTTTCTTGAAGTGCCTGCAGTTGTGCCGCAAGGAGCTGGATAGCGCGACTCAAGAACAGGAAGCGTATCGCCGAACTGCTGCTGCCGCTTCACAACACGAAGCGCCTCGCACCGCCGGAGAAGAGGATCGACGTCGCAGCAGACGCCGTGCATCACCGGGAAGCATGTTGCAGGAGAAGAGGATCGAAATTGCATCAGACGCCGCTGCATCTCAGAGAAGCGTGTTGCAGGGCCTGTTGCGGCTCATCGCCAAAGAGGATAGACGTCGCAGCAGACTCCGCCGCATCACCGGGAAGTGTGTCGCAGGGACTGTCGTGGCATCGTTGTGGAAGCAACTCACATCGCCAGGGAAGCGTGTCGCATTAAGGAGAAAACACCATCTTCATTGCTTTGCACCAGATCTTCAACGCATCACCGTCCTTGCATGTAAGGGACTACCGCATCACCTTCCCTGCAATGCTTTCCTTGCCCTGAATGTCGCATCTTAAGGTACATTGACTCAGTGTCGCATTTTAAGATCTAAGAAGAACTAAGCTAATTCTACCAGCTTAAGTACAGTATTGTGGATTTTTGTTGTTTGTGGTCTTGTGAGAAGTCTATATAAAGAATACTTTTTTTGTATATTAAACCTGTGTGGTGTCAATTTGTAGTGTTGTCATTTGATTACTGTATGTGTTCACAAATGCTTTACACACTGCCTATGAGATAAGCCTGTCTGCTCGTGCCAAGCTACCAAGGGGGTGAGCAGGGGTTATTTTAGGAGTGTACTCCCTTACCCTGACTAGAGGCAAGGTACCTACCTGTGTCAACTAGAGACCCCTAAATCTAACAGTTCATTTTGTAATTGTAATCTTGCGATTTTTCTATATTTTAGGATTGAGGCCGGAAAACCGTAACATTCTAGGTATTCACTCCCATTTTCACATCTTTTGGGACCTTAGAAGCACATGTAAATATATGCCTATGAAAGTTTGTATTGAGTCTGTCAGCCGACAAGCCCATGGTATGCTGTAGGTTCACGGGTTCTTGTTCACCAGCCGGTGGGAAAATCTACGGATCTGGGACGCCTTGGCGATAGCTCAAGTATATCTGGAAGAACGACCGTCTCCTTCGAATCTTCGCTATGAATGCCATTCATAGCAAAGACTCGCACCAGAAGAACAGAGGAAACATACACCTAACACTAAGGCTGTCCAACCTAATTTCAATCCTGATGAAGACCCGCCCCAGATGCACATAGTCAGCACATCACTACTAGGGTCGAAACGTCGACACACACTGCTATATATCTAACTGCGCAAAGTCTGATAGGAACTAAAGAAATCATTTATTGCCGAAAGACTATTGTGATTGCAGTTGATAAGCTTGAAAAATTTCAGTTTTTATGTATACATGTTGTGTAACCTGTAATTGTCTATCACAAACCACGATCTACACTACTTGTTGTTTTTATTGTATATGTCTTCTTGTATATTGGACAGCAGACCTAATGCTTTATTTAGTCAAAACCTATGAGAAAGTTGAATACTAAAGATTTACTTTTTCATCACTCGGGTCAGTGTTCATTTATTTGTCTTACTACGTATGTACCTCTCCCGGGACATATGATTGCAATTTAAGTATTAAGTACCATGTTAAATTGAACTGTTCCTCCCGACAGAACCATTATTGTTTGTTTCATTACCCGACCAGGTTTTGAGGGTTATAGGGTCATCCCCATTATACTTAATGGTAATTTTATCCAGGACATTCTTTTTCACCAGCCGGCACTCCTAGTCAAATTATGAAGTTGCCTTATTTGTTGTACTATTTTCTTTGCCAGACATGCTCTACAATGGTTATTTCTTAAAATTAGAGAATAGTATCGTAGATACCCATAGCATTTAAGTAACTAATGGCAGACCAAAGAAATAGAATGGTAATTAAACTTATTTTTATGATAGTGGAGAAAAAACACCATATTAAAATGACTGTTCATTGAAATATACATGTAGTGGGCTAGTTTCATCCATTTACTAGGCTATTTAGACTGTACAGTTCACCCATTCTGATTAGGTTGGGTTTACCTTAGATCTTTATCTTTAGGTGATAAGAGTGTGGGCCAATTGATACAAGGTAAATCACATTTGCTATACTATCTAGTTCCCGTTGTCTGCTCCCTACACTAGAAAATTAACTGTGGCATAAGGTATTGAAATCCATTTCTCAGCTCCTTTCCATTATGAAATGTGATTTTGTTAGAAACAACGATAAGTCTTACTAGTGAAGCAATATACAGATAGTAAGAACAGTAAAGAAACGATAATGTGATCATCTCAAGTGTTGAACTAGTGTTTGCTGAATAATAGTGTACAATGACACAACTCTGCCAGAGAAACTAATGATATTGCTTTACGCTGCTATTCATTAATCTAGGATCACTTAAGAAGAGTTCAGCAGGATGCGCATCTTAATTTTGCCAATTAAAATACGAGACTGCAAAGAACACGTGGTTCAGGTTTTCCTAGAGCAGAACTTGAAAACTGGTTTAACCGCATCGCTGCTGCGGTGATTTTTGCGCTGTTGCCAATTTGCTGGTGTCATGACGAGCTCAGCTCGTCATCAGCACACGACACCCGTGGGTGATGACGAGCTGAGCTCGTCATCCGCATCGAAAGGGTTAAGTTAAACCGCATGATCGCTGTACAAAGATGATATTTGAAAAGTATAAGTTGTAAGACACACTTTGAGAGAAGAGTAACTCAAGACACTATTAGAACTCTCCTCCACTAATTCAGGAAAGAGAACAGTTCTGAGTCAGGGCATGTTGAACCATGTTCCCAGTGAAGCCAGAAACCAATGTCTGAATTAATAGCATTTTTTAAACCGTAGGTAGACTCATGAATAAGAGCACAAGTGCATATTTTTGGCATCACAAGTAGGCCTGGGCTAAATTGTAGGTACGCCATTAAAATGTAGCGTAATGTCTGGCATTTTCCGTTACACCTGTTGGACGAAATACGTGAAATTATACCATTACAACACATTTCATAATTTTCTGTCCATTCGGGGAAAATTCCTATCGCAGGATCACATAGGTGGTGTGAATGAATAGAACCTGAGCCATTGCTGTTTCAATCTTGTGCAATTTTTGGCTGGTTTATGGTTAGCATAATATTCCAGAAATGTTTAATTTAAAAAAAGAAATGGTGAATTTCTCACACTACTGATCATACGACAATTTCACTCTTAACAAAATAGATTTCTATTCGTATTTTTGAGCCCCTGGCCCCAATTTCCGGCCCCAATTTCCGGACCCTTTTTCCTGTCAAGTTGCCTTCCTTTCCTAGCTTTGCTCTTAGATGGTAGCAATTAAAGGTATGCAGTTCCTAAGAGGAAAGGTATCTGGTAGGAAACATAGGAACTAAAAGAAGGGAGATGATTCCTTTTGGAACACCCCCTACTTCTCTCCTGTGGGCTGATCACTTACTAGTTCCCCTGGTATGGGAAACCACAGTCTCCTCTTTTGCGCAGAGCGCTGCTCCACTGCTGGAAAGGAAATGGTCCAATCTCTCTGTCAGTCAGTGGTCCACATTGTTAACTACCACTACCCACATTACTGACCCAGACCCTGAAAAGGCTAACAGCAATTTTAATCTCTGGATACATACGTCTCTAGACTCACTACTCCCAAAGAAACTCTCCTATAAGAAATCGAAACAAACATAGGCACTATGGTTTTCCCCCAAACTAGGAACTCAAACAAACTTCTAGGAAACTTGAAGGAGCTGGGGACAGAACCTAGAAGTTGAAAGGAAAAATGTTTATAGAGAGGCAATTGGAAATTACAAGGCCGAAATCAAAACCGCGCAATCCTTATTTTATGAGGACAGGATTAGTGCGGCCGCGAATTCACCTAAGGAGATAATCTGGATTGCCGAATCCCTCATTATTACACAGCAAAAACTCCCCAACCCAGAAGATGCACAAGCTAGCTGTAACAATCAGGCGGAATACTTCCACCAAAAAAATTCAACTAATACCTCAATCCTTTGTGCCATGCCAGAATGAGTCTGTAACCTTTCGCACTGCGAGTTCCCATCCTGATCCACAGTGCTCTCTAGCAGAGTTTCCTCTGCTAGATGAGGGTTTGTTGAACATCTAATCTCAAGGGTTACATCGGGCTCGCCCACGGGCCCCGCTTCTCCGCATTATATCACTCTAGTTACTGATATAATCCGTCCAGTAATCCTGAATGCTCCTAATGCCTCCATCACTTTGGAAAAGGTGCCACCGGCATGGAAATGTGCCCAGGTCAGAGCCCTGCTGAAAACAACTAACCTGGACACCTCCAACATGGCCAATTATCCCCCCATCTCCCTCCTTCCCTGGCTGAGCAAGCTGATTGAGAGACACATTAATTCCACCCTAGTTTACTACCTAGAGTCCAACAACTTGCTCCATGACTCCCAGACAGGATTCCGTCCCAAGCTCGGGACAGAGACGGCTCTCTTGGCAGTGACAGAAGAAGCACGGAGACTTCTGGATCAAGGTGGCACAGCAGCAATTATTTAGCTGGACCTCAGTGCCGCCATCAACACTGTGGATCACAACATCCTGCTCTTGCGACTAAAACACCTGGGTGTGACAGGCCTGGCTATCACCTGGCTTCAGTCCTTTCTAAAAGACCGATTTTTCCAGGTCTCTGAGGGTGCTGCCACCTCAAACCGATAGCCTCCTAGCTGTGGGGTTCCTCGGGAATCATCCCGGAGCCCCACGCTTTTTAACACCTATGTGGCGCCGTTGGCTGAGAGAGTGCTTCCATTCGGCATACAAATCATCACCTACGCAGATGACACCCAATTGGTGGTGGCGCTAAACCACCCTGAGGGGTCATCGTGCACTCTGGGTACCTGCCTAGAAGCGGGAGCCGAATGGATGGCACTATCTCACCTTAAGCTAAATGGGGACAAGACAGAACTAATATTTCTGGGCAAGTCTCCCTCACCCACCCTGGCTTTTTCGTGGCCGGCCTGTCTTGGCACTATGCCAGCCCCAAAGCACCACATCAAGAGCTTAGAAATATGGCTTGACAGTACCCTTTGTTTTAATCACCAAGCCACCAAACTCTCTGCTACCTGCTTTGGCCTGATGAGGATGTTGAGGAAAATCCTCCCTCTACTCCCCTTTCAGGCGCGAAGGATTATGGTGCAAGCCCTCATCCTGTTCATCCTAGACTACGGGAACGCCTTGTATCCGGGCGCCCTGTTAGCCTCCATCAAAAAACTGCAAGTGACCCAGAACTGTGCGGCACGCTTACTCCTTGAGATCCCTCGGAGACAATCAGCGACTCCTTCACTGAAGAAACTTCACTGGTTGCCAATTAAATCCAGAATACGATTTAAGGCCATGTGCCTGGCCCATAGAGCCATTTGGAAAACTGGTCCTGCCATTATCCACCCTCTGTTTACCCCCTACCAACTCTCTAGAAGCTTGCGTTCCAGCGCAGCCTTACTCGCCACTACGAGGAAAGTACGGAGATCCAGACGGGGTGGACGTTCCTTTTCTTGTAATGCCTCCATCTTCTGGAACTCCCTGCCCCCTACTCTTCGTAGGGAATCCAATCTACAGATCTTTCGTAGAGTTATTAGAACTTATCTTTTCACTACCATCCATTAACATGCTATATCCTCTGTTTGTCCGGTCCTAGCGCCACGAGGCCTCAGGGTAGAAGTGCGCTATATAAAACCAATTTTATTCATTCAACTAGGGCCCTCACACACCCAGATGAGTATCAGGCTTCATCATCAGGCTTGCTCCTCGTCAGGCTGGCGTTGCAATGCCCGTCGGGCACCTTCAAGGGTGCTCTTTATCGAGATCATTTGTTCTAATGCTGTCTGTGAAATGCAGGTGTAGTTCCCTGGGTGTTGATTGGAGGATATGTAGATGTAAGTGAATAGTGATTTAAAAATAGCCTAAGCAATTTTCTAAGGCGGCTTTTATTCTACGAGTTTTATTGTTCAACTAAAACTGTGGTGGCCACCTGTGGAGACCATGATCCCTGGTTGCAAAAGAGTTAAAAACATCTACATGTTTTTTGCCGTCGTAGAGTCAGTAAAGATCAATGGACAGTTCGTCAGGTCCGAGTGAACCTAATCTACAAAGTGTTTGGGACTAAATGGTAAACTATACGGAATTCAAACACTAAGCACCCAAAGATGATGTACCTTTTAGAATAGATGCCAAAAACGCTGACCCAATATGGGTAATCTGTATGCCTCCTTGAGTGAGCGATGGAGACACGCTATACTTTAGCATGACAGTCTTGGGGACAATGTACCGGCGACCTACCCCATCTCGAGCGTCTCAAAAACTGACTGTTGCTATTAGATGCTCATTGCAGCAAACAGCCTGATGGCCATGGGTAAAATGTGAATATTGTTTCCTCAGTTCAAGTTTCATATCGTGATTTGTATCCCTGTGTCCTGTATATGGTAGTTTTTTCCGATTGTGAGAAAAACCCAGTCTAGTGTAATCTAGTGATAATATGGATAGGATTTCAGTTGCACACCTTTCTTTACCCCGTTGTTCGACTTCTCTATGCTTCTTTGTTCAATAAGATATATACTGTGTTCGATTTAAAACACACACATCACTAAATTCTCCTTTTCATAACTGCTTATTTTTTCTGGCAGGATTTCACAGAGGCCAGCCTTACATTACAGACGAGAAGGTTAAACGCTTTATCCGGTGGACTAAAACACAGACCGAAGCAGAGCTGCTGGAGAAAAGCTCCATAGGAGGATATTGCCACTTTCCACTGGCTCCTGATACTTTTTCACTGTATCGTAAAGACAGCAAAGGTGTGCTGTTAACGCTAATTCTGTCTTTGTATTTACCCTAAATGTTTACTTCATGAAATGCAACATTGCTAGTGACTCCGTTAACTCCTCAAGATTATAATCTTTAATCTGTTGGTATAACCTTTTTATGCTAAACGAACCTTCCGTTTTGTTTGTTTTCCAAATATTTTTAATGGATATATTGTCATTATGTTGTCATACTTTTTTAATGGCAAGTCATGTTGTACTAAAATTTGAATTTTTGAAACCATGTCAAAATGCAGAACTGGATATACAGCAATTTTAGGAAATACAAATCTAGCAAGCGTCTGGCTTTATATACATACTTGACAGATTGAGAGCTAAGAACCACCAACTGAGTAAATACTGATGCATTTTCAAATGGCTTTGATTAATCGAATACAGCCCCACGTATCTAGATCTATTTTTCCATCTATTATAGCATCATCAAAGCCTGACTTTGATGTTGATGTTCCATCATTCGTGCTTATTGTTTAGTTTGTGCTTTTGGAAAAATAGGTTAATTTCCCACAGCTGTAAACGTCCTGTTCAGGCCTCCCATTGCAGAGAAGTCATCAACAGGTTCCTGTGCAGTATCCTTGCTGAGCCTGTAATCTAAAACTTTTGGGGCTTAGTTGATGCCGTTGGCAGTATCTCTGTTTCTTGAGTGTTGAAGAGGGCAACATGTAATTCAGTTTAACTAATGTACTTCCCTCCCCCCCTCACCCCCTCCACTGAATATCTTAACCGCATCCGTGCGGCGCGAATTCCCCGCCCATGCTGACTCCGCCTTGCGCGGGCGGAGTCATGACGGAACGGTTCCGTCATCAGCACAGCTCAGCCGATGCTGATGACGGAACCGTTCTGTCATGAGCATCGAAGGGGTTAACCTGCAATTTTCTGTTTATTTCCCCTTAGTTTAATCCGAATCGTGGGCTATATTTTTGGTCCTTTCACAACTGTGTTGTATCATATGCATAATTTTCCCTTGTCCGGCTTGTGGTATAGATGAGCGGATTTCAGTGTGACTCACTGCCTAAGTTTTAACCCCTTGGCCGCGGCGGTAATTTCGCCACGGCGCTGGGGGGAGGGGGTCCGCGCGGCGCCGCCATGCTCGTGACGGAACCACACCCTCACGAGCCACGGGCGCGCTGTGCTTGTGGCGGAGTGGTTCCGTCCCGGCCCCGCCCCACCGGCTCAATAGAACGCCCGCGCAGACCCGGAATTCCTGCAGCGTGGGCAGTGACTGAACCACTCCATCACCAGCACAGCGCATCCGTGGCTCGTGACGGAGTGGTTCCGTCACGAGCACGGAAGAGGTTAAAGCACTTACACAAAAGGGCAACTCGGATGTATTTGCCAGAAAAGAAGGTCCTGGGGAAAATCCAAAGATTTTGGAGTAGACGCCTCACCCACTTAATATTGGCATGCTTCATCATCTGCACCTATTCACAGCCTGGTATGGTACAACCATGGCAGGTTCAACCAAAAATATAGTAATTCTTATATAAACCATGGCTGGATTTGTGATAGGGATCCAGACAATAAGAGATAAAAATGTCTTGTGGCATACCACAGGAAATTTCCTTTAATAGGTGGGTACCCTAGACATGAATAAAAACAGAGAGTGGGGTTATTATTAAGTATCAATGTCTCAATTACCCTTTAATATCGAACGTGTTTTGGTCTGCCTTTAAAGCCCGTCTAAGCAGTTATGACATGCATATGTATGAGGCCTACATCTCTCCTCTTGAGTAAGGATACTTTACTTCAGAAAACCTAAAACTATAATGGACGCACCAAAAGTTAATAGGTACAGGACTCTGAATGGCACTACCAGTAATATTATATTCAAAATGGGAAAAAACGTTGGTGGGGGGGTGGGCGCATCAATAGCAGCCACCTACAGGCAAAAAGCCCCATTTCTATATCAGACTGGTATTAAAAGAAACGGTCTTTATTTATGTATAGTTTTGTTGCTGTAATATACACAATAAGCTATAAAGTGAGGCACGTCAAACAACTGCAGAACGACACACGTGCATACACCAACAGCAATTTACAAAACATGCCGAAACGCACACACTTTTTACACTATATTCGGGTGGCACAGGGGTCATGCAGACCTGGCAGGATTGCACCCTTCTGTAGTCACACACTTCATTGGTAGGGGCATAACTTAGTTTGTTACATTGCCTTATGTTTGGTAACGGCACACTGGGGCTAGTATCTGTTAAATATGGCTATCTTGTCATGCAAGGTCTTGTAGGAAATCAGGAAGTCCTGGGAGGCTGAACGCTTTTACTATGCTTTCATGAAATGCACTCCAAATGTGGATATTGTGATTCGCATGGGCTCACATATACTGGAGAAGCACTTGTTAGTTATATACCATTCCATGTTTGCAAACGCTAGTAAGCCAAATGTTGGATTCGCTCCATAATACTTAACAATCATCTAAGAAGTCATTGAGCTGGCTCCCCAAAGCGTGCCCTCTAGTCAAGATGCCAGTCTGTATGGGGATTGAGCCACCCCCTCCCCCACCCCCAAGAGACCCCTTCCACCAAAATGCCACAGAGTAATAATTGGTGCAGGGAGCGGAGGTGCCACATACCAAATGTATTGGGCATGCATGACTTGTGGCTCAAATCACAGTCACAATGTCTCAGACTGATAATAGGTGCAGGGCTCATGCCCTCAAATCACTTACTTCGTTAAGTTCGATGTATGTCGTTAAAATCGACAGCTTCCCGCAACAGATTGCTGATGAACAATTAGAGTTTGTGCCGACTGCTCTGATGAAGGGGAAGAAAGCAGGTGATTGGGTCGGTTCGCAGCGCTATCAAATGACGCGTCACGGGGACGCCACCGCGGGCTTCATGTGAAATTACATTTCAATGGCATACGATGTAACTGGAAGGACAGGACTTGTGTTAAGGACAAAAAGATGTAAATGTGCAATAGCCAGTCACTGCCCTGAGCAACTCTGAGCCCATGATCCAAACTAAGCACATTAACTGACTCATCGACAATATGTACTACGCAAATAATTTTAAAAGTTTGATAACCAATTTTTATGCATTTTAAATTGTGAGTTTTAATTAACTGTGCAATAAATTTACCTTACCAGTGACTTGTGTTAAGGACGCAGTATGGGGCAACAAGAAACATTTCTTGGGACAGGCCTGCAAAAATGCAATGTTAAGTCTGGATTTACAATGTAGGCCCATTCAATCTGAATGTCCTGTGGTTAAAACCAAATTGAGTGTGAGATATGTGTTAAAACAGTATGGACCTTGTAAAAAACTCAGCAAAATGGAAAAATAACGCATAAAAAGAAATAACATATAACAATGGGGTCTTGACTTTCCTCAAGATTATTACACTATTATGAGGGTATTTTCTTACAGAACTGAGCACATGTCAAGTGGAGAAATACTGCCCTATTTATGTTTTCCACTAACTGGTGGAGGGTGAGAGAGATGTTTTTGAGGAATTCACAGACTTCGCTTTGTTTTCCCTCCCGCTGTGATTGAGAAATCGCGTCATTTAGACCAGTTGTAGCATTGTAGATCCATCGTTGTACGTAAGTAAACACCTTTTTTTTTTTTTGCATGCATGTGATGGTAGTTTGCTAATTATAAACCACGGTAAATCATCCTCAATGTCCCATGGACCAATAATGGTGCATCAGTTTGGGAACTGTTTTCGTGCCCCTGGAGTTGCTTCTGTGCTCATTGATTCTGGTGCGAATCTTTCTGGTGCTCATGCCTATGTATTTAAGGCCACAGGGGCAGATGAGGACATAGACCATGCTGGTTGTGTCACAGTTAGTGTTGTCGTCTCAGGGCTTAAGGTGTTCGTTGAGCCAGGTCTAGTTCTTATACTGGTTTGGGTAAAGGAAAAATGTTGCAATTGCCGCATGGGTAATGGCCTATCACAGGGGTCAAGTTCCGCAGTGACCGAATAGTAGGTATGTTTTGCTGCCAGTGGGCTTGTGTCTGGTATGTACTAACATTTCTCCAGAGCGTTTCCCCGTTTGAAGAAGAGAATTGTTTTTTGAAGATTTATGGGACCCGAAGTCCCAATCTTCCAATGTTTGGAGCCCCTTTTCCTCATCTGATCAGAATGTGTCTCATATGTAGCGACACAAATGAGACATTCATTCTTTAGTTTTTCGAATGATTGCAACATGGATTGCCTCAGATTATTGCGAGCCTTCTTTTTTATTTTTTCGAACAGATTGACTGGTAGCTCTTAGCCTTTAGTTTTTTGGTTGGAAAGTCAGCAAGTAGATAATAATCATTTTTGGCAGTGCAGTTTTGCTCATTCTTAGAAACTGCCCTACTGCTAGAATGTCCTTGAGTGACTTTGGGTGGAAGCTGTTGTCTCTTAGCAAGTTATTACAGTCTTTAAATTTGTAGTATACCTCAGTTGTGAGATTTTCATGTGCCCAGATTTTTAGATCCAGGAATGTGATTGTTTTTCTGTTTATCGTAATGGTAAATCAAAGAAAATGATCCTGAGAGTGTGACTGTTATGCAAATTTGAGAACATGTGATTTATTGCCTCGCCATATAATCAGGATATTGTCAATATTTATTGGGAATGTATGAATTGGTGTTGTAAATATGCTTAGATTCGAAATCATGAACATAGAGACACGCTATGTTTGGGGAGAATGTGCTGCCAATCGATGTCCTGCGTGTCTGCTAGAAGTATTGAACCTCTGATTATGAATAAATCCTGGTAAGGGCCATGTGTGTGCAGTCTAGTATGAAATTAATAGGTGTTTGGAATTCCATTGTATTTCTTTCAGTAATGTTTCAAGTACCTTGCGGGTGGCTTCCTGCGGGATGCTCGTATACAAGGCCTCTGCATCTAGTGTTAGAAGACAATCAGTAATGGAATCAAAGTCAATATTTTTGAGTATGTTAAGCTTGTCCTTCATTTTTTTGACATATGACAGCATCTGGGTTACCAATAGTCGCAGAAAATGCTGTGTTAAATTTGAGTGTGACTCCAAAAATGATCCAATGCCAGATAACAACATCAATACTTTATTCGGCCTTTGTCAGAAAAACAATATAACTCAAGATTACAGGGTGCCCAAGAATACACATAATAAAAATGCAGATGATACAAATTAAAAAGATACAAAAAAACTTTGCGCCCAATCATGCGCCACCCATATTACTTAATCACAGCACGATTTGAGCGTTACTGTGGCATTTAAAAAGCTAAGAACATGCCATACAGTGGTCCATGAAAGCATTGATAATAAGTTAAAAGCAGGACCCACTTGTTTAAAATATTCTTTTTTTTTTATTGGAATTAAATGAGTCTTTCTTGGCACCTAGTAATTGCTACAAAACATTAAAAAAAATGACACATGTCCTATGGAGACTTGCTGTTGCAGCCGCAGGGCAACATGGTCTCGCCTTTGTTACTCACTCGTGGATCAGCAAGAAGAAGATGGAATAGATCGAAGCTAAATCTAGTCAGTAAAAAATAGTCATACCAGCTATGAAGCCCTAGA
This sequence comes from Lissotriton vulgaris, assembly GCF_964263255.1. Lineage (NCBI taxonomy): Eukaryota > Metazoa > Chordata > Amphibia > Caudata > Salamandridae > Lissotriton > Lissotriton vulgaris. The sequence goes on from NC_141691.1 coordinate 238,682,148, forward strand.
AGATACTACAGTTTTTAAGATGATAAATCTACGTAAACTGGGCTTCCTTAGATCGCATTCTTCCCTTACTACCGCCACAGTCTAGAAAAGGACTCCTTGGCCCAAAGCAGGTCTTACCTTCTGATTATGTCCGGATTGCTAAAGAGAGCCACTCTTCCTAATCTCATAAATACTTTCAGTGATTATTTAAACCGGGAAATATGGTGAGCACGGTCCAGGGCCAGGCGATTCCTTAGGATTTCTTTGTGTAAAGCAGTCCTGTTACTTAACCATACTTTAAGCCAATAGGATAGGGGGCGAAAAGATAACAGGTCTGACAAATATGACATGCCCAATTCTTCATGTACAATAAGAGTAGTGGTTCCCTGAGGTATACACAAAAGCCGTTGTCATGTCCTTTAGGATAAACCGGTCATGTATGCACTTTAAAAAAAAATGTTTTTTTATTATAAACGTAGGGCATCATAAAATTACATACGGTTCATATTGTTCAATAATCTTTGGCACATTGAGCTGTAACAGCACTTACATCATTACTACCCGTGGCAGCACAAACGATCCCAGGAACAATTCAACAATTACATTCCTCCCCCTTCAATCTGACAACTGCTCAGTCTCCACGCCTGGTGGTTCTCTTGGTGGTTCGCAAATATACCCTCTGAATTTGTTCCAGTCTCCCCAGACTCTTCCCTATTTTTGAAGGCACCCCCGGTGTACATACACCGCCCTTTCCGCCACCATGGCTTCATCCATGTCTTTACACCATTCTTGCAGTGTAGGTGACTCTCCTGAACCCCACCTCCTCGCAATATTTCCTGCGCAGGATAACTCAGATCATTTGACTCCCACATATTTAGTAAGCATCTCTTTGGCTTTGGAATCAGTGACACCTCCACAGTTTGCGATACAGCCCTCATTACCTTGACCTAATAAGCCATAATCTTCGGGCACTCCCATATAGTATGATAAAAAGTACCCTCTTCCCCACAATCTCGCAGACAAAACTGGTGTGAAGCTGTCCCTATTTTGTAGAGGGTCATTCTAGTATAATATGTTCGGTGAAGTATTTTGAGTTGTATCAGCCTTAATCTTGACGGTATCCCAACCTCACGAGGGGACGATAGTGCCCCCTGCCAATCTGAGTCATCGAAGTCCCCCAAATCCTTGTACCATTTTTGCCTAAGTGTTACCATGGGGTCAGGTAAATTGTTAACCAACTTACGATAGGTGAGGGCGGTGGCCCTTTTTTGCATTTACTCTGTCGATAGATCTATCTTCCAGAGGAGTAGCTTCCAGGGTAAAACTGCCTTCAATGCATGTTTGATCTGTATGTATCTGAAAATTTCTGAGAATGCCAGCTCGTACTGGGCCCGTAAGTGTTCAAACGAGACCATTTCGCCCTTTTTCCAGAGATCACCTACCACCGATATGCCTATCGCATCCCATTTGCTAAATCCTTTACTGTTTCTGAGTCGCCCAAGCCGTTGCGAATCGCAGAGTGGTGTCATTTGCGTGATGACCCCCCCCCCCCGCCACCCCAGCTAGCCATGTGCCGCATACCATATGCTGTGTGTGCTGTTGGCCCTATCAATAGTTTGGATCTGCGTGTATTATAAAGCACTGACATTACCCCTTCATCTCCCAGTCCTTGCCTATCTGCCCGGAACGCCGGGTGTGTCTGGGGGTCATGTATCCAGCAATTCACCACTTTCAATTGAGCTGCCCAATAGTACAACTGTATATTTGGAAGGGCTATTCCGCCATCATACCAGCTCCTTACCATTTTATCTTGTGCAATGCGCGCTGGTTTATTTCCTCAAAATAGACCGGAGACTTCTGTTGCTATCGTTTTGAAGTAGCTCAGAAGTACTCTAAAATGAGTATTCTCCAAATCATATAAAAAGCGTGGGAACGCCATCATTTTAAACCGCGCTGCCTTTTCTAGCAGTGTCAGTGGTAAGTTGCGCCAGACCGCTGTCTCTTGCCGGAATCGCTCCATGGGGGGTGTTAGACCTGGCATCCTTGGCGTGGTTTCCCCCTATCTTTTTGCCTCTACCTCCTGTATTTTTGATGCTTTGCTGGTTTAGATACTTGGGACACTCTGCCACTGCTGATCAGTGACAGAGTGTAAGTGCTCCCTGTGTAAATTGTTATTGTGATTGGATATACATGATTGGCATATTTGTATCACCAAGAAGTCCCTAGTAAAGTGCACTGAGTGTGCCAGGGCTGGTGATGTCAAATGCTACTAGTGGGCCTGCAGCACTGATTGTGCCACCCACATGAGTATCCCTAAAATGGTGTCTCAGGCCTGCCACCGCAGTGCCTGTGTGCAGTCTGTGAACTGCCATGTCCTCCTGGTCAGTGTCCCCACTGACCTGGCCTAACCCTTCCCTTTCTGTGCACATTAGCCAGCCCTATGGAAGGCCCCAGGTACCCCCTTGGGCAGGGTACAGTGTATGTGAAAGGTAGAGCATGTACTTGTGCAGGTGACATGCTCTGGTAGTGAATTACAGCCATTTTCGTTTTTCACTACTGCAAGGCTATCTTTCTCCATAGGCTATCATGAGGGATGCTGGCTACAGTGGCTACCAGCATATCTTCCTATACGAGCAAGATAGGACATAAAAGTCTGGTATCCCTGAACACAGAATTTAATGACACATCTTTTAGGAAAGGTGGTTTTCAACTCCTGTGTGTGAGAATAGCACTTTTAGAAAGTTGCTGTTCTCTTGTCTGTCCTTTCTGTGTGCCTTGGCCTGTTTGTGAATTGACTGTCTGGTTTGAGAGTGACATGGGCTGAGGATTCCCCAGGAGGCTGGCTGAGTCAGCCCTAGGCTGAATGACTGCATTTGCAACTTGAGTGGTGGGAGGAGATAGCACCTGGGCCTGAATAGGGCTGTGCCTGCCTTCCACAATGCTGGCTCCACCTCCTGCTGGGTGGCTGACGATCCTGCCCCTCACTCTGAAAGGAAAGGAGAAGCCAGGAAAACAAAGTGCTCAAGGAACACCCAGAACTGGTTCAGACTGGGCTCAGAGCCCTCCTGCACAAAGGGAACAAAGACTTTTAGGGGTATAAGTACAGGACCCCTGACTACAGAAAATTAGATCCTCCTGGAATCACGAAGGAACCTCTGTCAAGGAGAAAGCTGAAACTGAAGAGGAAGACTGTCCTGCTGTTGCTCTGCTGGACTGACCTGCTGTTGCTTTGCCGGCAAGGAGAGAAAGGACTTTGCTGTGTGTTGTGTCCCCTTGCTTGTAGGAATCTCCAAGGGGCCTGAGAAGTGCTGGCTCCCTGTTCCGAAGTCCCAGGAACAAAAGGATTTCACCCCCAGCTTCCCTCCACTCTACTGAGAGAGTTCTGCCTTCCTGGAGTGCGTGGCCCATGTGTGGTGCCTCTGGAAGTTGTACCTGTGTTGGGGAGCTGGAAACCAAGCTTTTAAAGACTTTCTTCAAGTTTTGTCGCATCGCTCGCTTGCGGAGCGCATCCCCGACAGGGCGAGGAAATTCCCGCCGCTACGAAGGCAGAGATCGCCACAGCGCCTGTTGCCGCTGCCAGAGCCGTCGCATCCTTCTTTTGCGGGACGCACCAGTCCGGTGCGGGAAGATTACCATCGCTGCATGTTCGTCGTGTGATAACTTTGTTTGATTATGTTAATGTAAACCGGGAGCCATTATGTTTAATCTTGTTAGATGCAGAGAAGGCTTTCGACCGGGTCGCATGGTGCTTTTTGTGGGATGTCATGAGGCGCCGGGGTTTTGGGCGAGAGTTTATAACATCTTTGCAGACACTGTATTGTCAACCTGTAGCCCGCATTAGCACCATGGGACTCGTGTCGGAGGTGGTTCAAATACAAAGGGGTACCAGGCAAGGTTGCCCTTGTTCCCCCCTCTTATTTTCATTTTATGTCGAGCCGTTTTTAAGAATGTTGGCAGTTAGCACTAGGATACAACCTGTGGCGATACAACCTTATCAGTTTAAGGTCCTCAACTATGCGGACGATGTTGCAGTCATTACACCGTGTCCAATTACAGCGATGCAGGAGATTGAACATCTAGCCTCAAAATTTGGCCTGGTCTCTGGCTATAAGTTGAATGCTGCAAGACCCAGCTGTTATGTGCCAATATGCCGAAGTATTTTGACCCAAGGGTATGCCAGGAGGTTACCTATTTGGGGATTAAGTTAAGGGTCTCTACAACCGCCCTGGTCAAATCTAACTGGGAGGGTCTTCTTTCGGGGGTAAAGAAACAACTAGATCAGGCGGAATGTCTGCATCTCTCCCTAGTGGGGAGATGCAGTTTATTAAAAATTATGATACTCCGGAAAATACTTAATTTTTTTAGATGTGTTCCTCTAGAAATCCCTACGGCAAGCCTGACACAGCTCCAAACTATCTGTATGAGCTTTGTGGTCTGGTGGCAAGGTCCGTAGGGCTGTACGATACATGATTTTTCCAAGAATATTAGGTGGCTGGTCGGTACCAGACTTTGCGCTGTATTATTATGCTTGTATGTTACAAGGTATGAACTTTTTGTTAACAGGGGCTCCCCCTTGGATATTGCGGAATGTCCATCTATATATCAGATGCTTTTGGGGGTGAAAGCGAGAAATTGTTTGATTTTGTACCTCGAGTGGAGTTATTATAAGCGCATGAGATTTAAGACTTTGGCGGAAGCATATAAAGTTTGGCGGGTTGTAAGGAATATGTTTTGCTTTGGGAAAATTTCTTGGTATACTCCTTTGGTATCCTCAATTTTTGCCAGTGGATTTATGGGATCGGGTGGTTTATTAGTGGAGGGGGAAAGGTAGAAGGATGGTGGGGGATTTGTATAGCGAAGGTTGTCTGAAATCTTTTGAACAATTGAGGGAACAGTACCAGCTCCCTAGGGAGCATTTTGCTAAGTATTTACAAATTCGGAATCATTTGGTGAATAGTGGAGGCATTTTCCAAGCTAATTATTTGATAGAAGATATCATGAAAACTGCAAGGGTAGGTGTTACATGGTCATATGTTAAGTACGAAGGCTAATGATGTTGAACAACAAAATGCTAAATGGGGGACCAAATTAGGTAGGCATGATATACAGATTGAAATTTCTCTGAAAATGGCTAAAAATGTGTTCCTCTCGGCAAAGTTATCAGCGCAGCATTTCAAGTCACTTTTTAATTTGTTATACACCAGACAAGGTTTCAAACTAGTCGGGGGATGTAATTGGTAAATGTTTCTGCTGTGGATATCCATCTGCAGATGATCTTCATGTTTTCTTTGGCTGTTCATTGTTGGCACTGTTATTAACGCAGGTGGAGAAATGTTTATCAGACATTGTTGGGACCCCACTCCAATTAACAGCCACGCTGATTCTTTTAGGGGTAGAAATGGGATCAGCGGAGACCGGCATACCAAGACAACATGTTAATTTAATATTTTTAGCCACTGCTGTATATAGACTTAGCATTGCATACTTCTGGTTGCAGCAGGAACCGCCCTCTTTTGAAATGTGGAGGGCACGTTTTTTCACAGTATATAATCTGCAGTACAGTTTATATGCCCTGTAGGGTCATCGTAAGAGAAAGCTTGGTGAACAAATATGGGGGGTGTGAGGCGGTACTTAGAGCCTGAAATGTAAATCCCGCTCATGTTTATTTATCTATCCAAATTGCTCGTATTTCTTGTGTCTTTTTCCTTGGTTTTCAATGTTTCACTTTTTTCGCTCCACATTGTAATTGTAATTACCGAAAAAAAAATTCTGCCCAGTCAGGTCATGCAGCATGTTCTTTGTATTATGTAGGTCCTGTTATTCTTAATTTGGTCTGATGGTCCAAGATATTGATTGCGGATACTGATTTGAATGGCTGCAATTATACATTTTTTCATGTTTAAGTGATTCATTCCGATTGTCTCATGTATTATGCAAAAATAAATAAAAAAATAAAAAAAGAAGTTTGCAAGGGATTCTGTGTAACAGAACCTCGTGGGAGCCACTCAAGTCACCCCATCCTAGATTCCCCTGGGTGTCTAGTTTAAAAAAATATATAGGTTTGCTAGGTTTCCCTAGGTGCCGGCTGAGCTAGGGTTCAAAAACCACAACTAGGCACTTTGCCAAAAAAGGGTCTGTTATCACTGTACAAATGTGGAGTGTCCACTTTGCGTTTTTGGCTGTTTCCTGTCGCGGGCACTAGGCCAAGCCACACAAGTGAGGTACCATTTTGTATCGGGAGACTTGGGGAACACAGAATTGTAGCAACTGTTATTTCCTGTTGACTTTCGATGCATTTCTGCCTTCCAAATGTAGGACAATGTGTAAAAAGGTAGTCACTTTGAAAACGTTCCTATAATTCACATGCTAGTATGGGTACTCAAATTTTCGGAGATGTGCAAATAGCTACTGTTTATAAACTCTATATTTTGTTCCCATTTCGTAAATACACTGTTTTTATGTTCCCAAAAGAATTGCTATATACTTGGTGCACAATATAAAACCATTGCAAGACGCTGCTCAGTTATTGGCTCTGGGTTCCTCTGGTTCTTGGTGAACCTACAAGTCCTATATATCCCTACAACCAGAAGGGTCCAGCGGATGTAATGGTATATTGCTTTAAAAAATGTGTCGTACTTGGTAGAAGTTACAGGTGAAAACGTTGGCACAAATGGCTGTTTGTTTCTATAAAATAACCTTGAAGAATCTACACAAATGCCCCCTTGCTGAATTCAGAATTTAGTCTAATTTTCTGAAATGTATAGCTTTCCAGGATCCATTTTGCTTTCATGCTCATTTCTACCATTAACAGGAAGGAGGTTGAAAGCAAAAAAAAAAAATAGGCTATGTCCTAGTAAAATTACTAAAACTGTGTAAAAAAAATAAATAATTGGTTTTCTGACAAAAGTCTGTCAGTCCCTGAAAGCTGTGAAAATGGTGATTTCCGCACCACAAACCCTTTGTTGACACCATTTGCAGGGAAAAAACAGACGCTTTCTTCTGCAGCACTTATTTCCCATAAAAAACATTTACCTGTATTTTTGCTTATTTCTGGGTCCCCTCCACGGAAATCAATAAACCCTGGGTACCTTTAAAATCCCCATGATGTTGGAAGAAAAGGATGCAAATTTGGCGTAGAGACCTTATGTGGTAAAAAAGTTACAGGGGCCTAAGCCCGAACTACCCCAATTAGCCCCAAAAAAAGGCTTTGCACGGGGGGGCGGGAGTCCTAGCAGCGCAGGGGTTAAGAATCAGGCCCTCATAGGAGGTGGCCTAGATACATCACAGGAATTGGGTATGCACATCAGTTCACAGTTGCATGTGCAGATATGTTTTCTTCGCCCATTTTCTTTGCCCATCCAATAATACTGTACCTTTCAAGAGAATACTTTTTTTTAACTCTGTGTTTTATGAGTTAATGTATTTTACAGATGAAATCGTTTTTTCAACTTTTGGTGAACTGAAAAAGGAAATAGAAGAGCTGCAGTACAGGGAACACAGACGCATTGCTGTACAAGGGATAATTGCTGCAATACAGTGTATCAGTGATGACAGTATAGCAAAAGGAGTCTCTGGACCAGAACCAGTTGAGGTACGGAGCTTGAACAGAATACTGAGGTTATTAATTAAAGTTAGAACTGTTTTTAAGTGATCATGTTCTGCCTGCTTAAACACAATGCTATTTAAAGAACATTTTTGTTTCTAATATAAGTTAAGAATATTTTTGTAATATTTGGTTATTTTTTGTTTAACATTAATCAATAGTTCGTAATTTCCTCAAGCAGTGGGCTGGTTTCCAATGTTTATCAAAAGCGAGTGCAGCAATTCATTTTTACACGCTCCTGCCTTTACAAGTAACTTTCACCGAGGCAGATACAGAAGGGAGATAGGTTATTGTTAGTGGTATATTAAATAAAACGAGACTCACCCTAACTAAGATATATGCACCAATATATGATAACCCTGTTCCCCTCACTGAGCTGTACGAGGCCTTCATTAGCATCCCAGGGCTGGTAGTTAAAGGAGGGAATTTTAACTTTTTGCAAAATCCAGGACTAGATTCATCCACCGTTGCTCTTAATCACAATAGGCCACAAATGGCCAGAGCATTAACAGGTTGTACGAGTAAACTAAAGCTAGTAGATCTCTGGCGAGATATACACCTCCAAAAGCGTGAATTCTCATGTTTATCAGCTAAACACAATTCCGCCTGAGTGGATTATTTTCTTTCCACACATGGTTTGAATTGAATTAAATACGAGCATATACAAAATGCTTTTTCAGATCATGCCGTGGTTCAAATGTAAATCACGGAAATTAGGATAGAGAGACAAGTTGGAAGATGGCAACTCTCTGGGGATATATTACCACCAAGGGGATTCAAAAATTCAAAAGTGGTATCTTTGCAAAGAATGAAGTTGAAGAATGAGTTGCATCAAGCAAGTGTTATATTCATGCAAGTTAAGACTGTGGTAAATAAATAACTATTTAGACAAGCCAAAATACTCATCCAGGAATATTACTATACACAAAGCATTACTGCCAATTCTGCATATCTTCAAAAAATCTATAAAGAAAGTGAATGTGAGGGTAAATTGCTGGCATGGCAGTCTAGGAAACAGAAACCAAGTAATAGGATTACATCTCTCTTAGACACAGAAACTAAGACCCACTTAACAGATCCCCTAGAGATACAGAATGTCTTTCACAAACATTATGAAAATATACACAATCTGCATCAACCGATTCATACGTCGCGGTTGAAGCAATTTTTAAATTAGCTCCCTATTCCACGGTTGGAAAACGACCAAGCAAATGAATTGATTGCGGAATTCTCTTTAGAAGTGGAGGAGACAGTAGTTAAATCATTGGCTAATGTTAAATTGGCTGGGGAAGATGGTACCCCTTCAGATTTATATTAAGTTTGCACCAATTTTCAATATCGAAATTTTTAAACTTGCAAATTACATACTAAAGGGAGACGAGCCCCCGCCTTCCTTTAGACCAGGGGTTGTAGTGAGCGTTTTAAAGAAAGATTACAAAAAAAAGGAAAACATTAACTCTTATAGGCCGATCAGTTTACTTAATGTGGACTATAAGAGCTTTACTAAACTCTTAGCTAACTGATCGAGTAGAGTCCTAGGTTCCATTGTTCTCCCGATCAATGCGGGTTTGAGGCAGGAAGGCAGCTATTCTCAAATGTATTGCAACAAAAGGTATGCAGTTCCTGGAGCGGGTTCAATGGAAAACGAGAGGACTGGTTGGTGTAAGTTAAGATTCGGAAGGGGGAGGGAGGTCCCACTTTAGGAACAAGGGCCCTAGCACACCCGGTTGGGTGTCATGCTTCATCATAGGGCGTGCTCCTCATCAGGTCGGCATTGCAATACCGGACAGGCTCCCTGAGGGGCTCTTTGTCAGAGATCTTTAATTCCCAATGCCGTAAGATGCGGTACGGGCCTTGTGGTGTAGTGTGTGGAAAGTATGGGTGCAAGGTGGGGTTGAGAATGATAAAATGGGATGTAGTGGTCCTCAAGAATACATTTTAATCAGCGAGTCCACTAATCTCAATTAAAAAAATGCATCTTAATGCATTGGGAATTAAAGATCTCCAACACAGAGCCCTCATAGGGAGACTATCGGGTATTTCAGCACCGACCTGACGAGGAGCATGCCCAATGATGAAGCATGACACCCAGCAGGGTATGAGGGTCTTAGTTCCCAAAGTGGGAGCCCCCTCCTCCTTTCGGACCTTAACTTACACCGACCTGTCCTCTCCCTTTCCATTCAACCCTCTCCAGGAACTGCATACCTTGTGTTATAATACTCTGGGGGACACCTCAAAGGTGGCGCAATGACAGTGCGCCCGCTGAGGGCAGCCTTCTGGCGGGGAGAAAAGGAGTCCCATGAACCCACCCCCCCCCCCCCCCACCCTCCCCTCCCTAGACATCTTGTTGCAGGTGTGTGCAGTCACTCACTGCACCAGCCTGCTAGTGGATCTCTATTCCCCCTTCAAAGTTGCCGCATGCTCTGTGAAAATTGCAAAAAACACAGTTGATGGACAGAATGTAGAACAATGTCATACATTCACCCCAGTACAAGGATCTGGGCCTAAATCCATATCGTTTTTTTGCACTCCACACCACCCTGGGTTAGACACTGGCTATATGCAAATCAGCTCTGACCCTGTGCCTCATGGGAACAGTCACACTCGGGGTGAAAATTGCAAAAAACACAGCTGATGGACAGAATGTAGAACAATTTACAATTTTCACCCCGAGTGGGCTGGGTATACTCAGACGTGAGTCCCAGGCTCTCCACAACACTGGAGTCAAGCTATCCAGGCTGATGAAGGCTGTTAGCCAAAAACCGGTCCTTGGATGCTTGATTCCGGTCTGGGAAAGACCTGGCTTGGTAGTTCGGACTGGACTGTTCCCATGAGGCACAGGGTCAGAGCTGATTTGCATATAGCCAGTGTCTAACCCAGGGTGGTGTGGAGTGCAAAAAAAACGATGGATTTAGGCCCAGATCCTTGTACTGGGGTCAATGTATGACATTGTTCTACATTCTGTCCATCAACTGTGTTTTTTGCAAAGCATGCACTGTGAAAGCAGAGAGCGGCTTCAAAGCAGCTGCTCTTGTTTCCCCAGGGCAACGCGAGTTCGCAGCTGCCCTGGGTGCAGCGCATCCATCAGAATGCCATGCAATTTTTTAGGTTTTAAGGTTCCTCTCCAAGGGTAGGTGAGTTATTGATAATGGTGGGGAATATTGGTGCCAATGCGGTGTAGCTTAGTATGTGTTGACAGTGTTATTGGCATTAAACCTAATTAAGACTTCTGAGATTTTGATCTGCAAGATTTGTGTAACACAAAGGCCCTATCTACTGACTTAGTCTGTTAGGCTTCTATAACTGGAGTTGTGCCTCCTAAAACATTGTACTGTAAAATACATTGAATGACTAGATCTTTTGGGAGATACATTTCTGGGAGTGTAACACTGAAAAACCTACCAGTCCACCCTGTGGATGGGTTATTTATTAAATACCCTACAAATTGCTTGCTAAACCTTTTCCTTTTTGTTCAGTTTATTTATTTTTGAGCATTGTTCTTTTAAATGCACCTTGTCACCACGGCACTTGCAGTACTTAACGTCTCATTGCCTTTGTTGGTACCACAGTCTCTTAAAGAACAATACGGGCATTGTCTCCCGAATAAATATGCTTACTCTTTGAAGACTGGGTTGTCTGGGTGATAAAATATTTTGTGAGAATTGATCAGAATTTATTTTGGCTGTCCTGCTGTACAGGATTATTATCCTGTTGATTTTTCAGTTTCAGCTGCGCATTAATATGTTCTGTAATTTATACGCATACTGTGCCGTCTGATATACTAGCACTGTTAAACAATTATTTCTGAGAATACTGAAGTGCCACAGTTCTAAAGAGGGATAATATGCTTAAAAATAATTCAGCATACTTTGTCTTATTATGTTGCAATCGATTCTTCCGTTTTCTGTACATTAAGTACTTCTCTCAGATATTTTTATCAGTAGCGCATTTGGAGTGCTGGATATAGCTGTAAAATAAGGGTTCTTGCAGGAAGAAGAACTCTCGTCTTCTCCGTATGAGACTGCAGAATCTGGAGGAAGTCCTAGCCTTCTGTTGAAAGTGAGACCCCAAGGAGAAGCGAGGCAGGGTCATGATGAAAGAGATACTCCTGCTCTTAGTGACCTGGAACTTTCGCAGGAACAAGGCCCTCAGAATCCGAGCAAGAGAAGAAAGACACAGTATGATTCAAAAGCGCAGCAGTAAGTCGGTTTCTTACTCAGTTGTAATTTTATTCAGCACATGATGGTTTTATTTTTTCTTTGAATTGTTTGACATTTAAAAGCATATGCTTTGAATAGGAGTACACCGTGTTTAGAGCTTATGCAAATGCTATTTTCGCTCTTGGATTAAATGACATATTCTGAAAATATATGATATGGGTAAACCTTAAGCTCAATTTTTCTATCAAATGTGTGTTAAAAATGAAATGTTACTTTCTTATCGTTTTTGGGCGACCGTATTTTGCCTGTTTGCAGTCACGGGAAAAGCCCCATTTGGCCGTTTAAGAGCAGCTTGCTTTGTGGGTTGGATTTGTTGGGGAAGAATACACAATTTTCACATTGCTACATATTACATTTTCTGCTGCAGAAATATTCCAGGCCATTGGTCCTGACCGATTAAAATATTTAATTAGGTTCTCTTCATAATTTCTTGGGAGATGAGCACCCCTAAACGAGATTTCAGCGTCTGCACTCAGTGATATGTGTTTATCAAAAATGTTCTCCACCTACTGCCAGCTCCAACTTCAGGATCTGAACAGTGAATATGCCTGCCAATCACCAATCCATCCATCCCTGGGGAGGAGTCTGGAGAGGGTATCTGCTAAAGTCTAGAACCTCACATATGTAGTGTCACTTAATGTAAGGCTCCTAGGCTGATCGTTGCAATAATGAGGGATGAAACCTAGTTTATTAAAGCTTTATTTGTATAACGATACGCAACATTGGGTGTCTCCTTATCCATGTTGCGGTACTACACCAAGACCATTGAGGCATATCAAATGTTGGTATTTTGTGATCCAGGTAAGGCGTACCAGGTCAAAGAGGATACAAGCTTAAAAAGCTAAATAATATGACGCATCTTTTTTGAACGGATACAATAGTTGACAAAAATTGCATTGCTATGTGACCTGAAGAGGGAAGAACTTTGTTAAAGACACCCTCAATCAGAAATATCTATCTGCTCTTTAGTTCTCTCGATGCTTTTATATTTCCCGGCACTTAAATTCTTTCTGTGCTCCATATTTTTCCATCTTTCAAACCAACTGCATTCCTGTCTACTCAGATTATTTCCATGTTTTTCTTGAGCCATCTGTGTATAATGCAATGTACTGTCCAAATAGTCGCCTGACAGCAGGACCGATTTGTACATTCTTTGCAGCACAGATTGAGGGTCCGTTACCAAAGCAGTTGCTACACAAAGGTACCACCTGCTTAATGGTTGACGTTTGTCACATCGTGCCCTATGTTGTCAGTATGACAGGCTCTGAGCAAATAGTATACCAATGGAGGCGAAAAAAATACAGTTGTGCAATTACTAGTGATATTCGTTGCTCACTCCAACAACAAAATAAATAATTGTATTATTTAAAGTGTTTCAAACTACCAACCAAATGAATGTGCACAGTGTAGTTTGCTTTTGATTACATGTGCACACTAATTTAATGATTGTTTTAAAAAAAGAATTTCCTATAATATGTAGAAGTGTGTTTTCGTGATCCTTGTTATCTTGGCCTCAGTTTGAGTCTAGCAGCCATTTTGTTCAAAATGGATATCTCCCCAAGCTTCTCATGAACATTTGCAGAATGGTGTTTGTTTATTTCCATTGTAATTATTCATGCTTTTATTGACGAATCTTCCTCTGCCTGGTTGTAAAACTGTATCTTCCTTCAAAAGAGAGTTTCCCAGAAAACCAGAAAGGACTGGTTATACAACAGTAAACAAAAGGGGGGTTCCTTTCTGTGTTAATTGACTTTTGAGGTCTGACCTTCAGGCCTAGATACTAATTTAACTTTTAGTATTCAAATATGACACGGATTATTATATCTGCACACGACTAAGATATTTTTTATCTCTCAGTTTATTTTGTTATTATTTTAAAAACAATGGAATTAATTTATTTCATAACATTTTCAAATAATCCTACACAAATTGACTGTCTCATACACATGATTATCCCTATACTTATATTTCAATTAAATTGCAATTAATCAGTACACAAAAAATTTCATAACATTATGACAACAAATATAAAAAGTTTTATATATAAAACAGAAGAAAGTCCTTCGTCGACGCGTTTCGGTGTATAGGAGCTGTTTTTAACACCTTCTTTAGGACAGACTTTGAATTAAAAACCAAACTTCATTCTAAAATTAAATACATACAGTTAGTGTCATATATTCTAATGAGAGCTAAATGCATTAACCTAGTGTGCATGGTTACCCACGTGACATATTATTCAAAGTGTTCTTACTTTCTTATAATGGATCTCGATATGATTTAAGACTCCACACCCTTGGAAATTACGGTCAACAGTTCCTCCTCATAGGTAGTAGTACTGTTGGGTGTATTTCTTAATTTCTCTAAGGAGAGAAAACCCACCAATTAGAGATATGTCTCAGATGGATTTAGAGGCTCTAATATGGGCTGTGGGGTTGTTACTTAAAGTGGAGAAAGGTGTGTCTTTTGTGTCAGGATCGAGTCTTTTTACTTTCGATTCTGGTCTAGGTCCCTTCTGGTTATTTTCTTGGGTCTAGTCCTAAAAGAGAACATCTGTATCGGTATGGCCGTATGTTTAAATTGTATCTCAAGAGCAGAACTCGGCCTTCAACAAACAAATACTTAGGATTATGTATCCATTCTCCGGTAATTCTAAAAACTGATTCTTTTCTCGTTTTAATGGGGTTTTCTTCACTTTAGACCCTTAGTATGGAAGCCGTGATTCTTCTTTTTGATTGACCTGAATTTAAAGATTTTAAATTATTACGCTTTTTATTATTAAAACCTTCTCTTACTTAGCAATCTATATTTCTTAATTTTAACATTTCGAGCCGAAAACGCTCAATTTCATTAAGTTCTTTATGTTCGTGAGCATTGTCCGATATGGTGAGTGCTAAGCATATATTCGCGGAATAGTTAAAACGCTTCTATAACTCTGTTTTAAGTTTGCTAGTGCCGCCGTTATCACTAATAGTGAAAGCGCATTTAGCCTAATACCCACGGTTTCAATCGCCGTCTCTGTTGCTCAGCGGTTTGGTTTTTAACCTGTTTCCCTTATTCCCGATAAAACGAGCCGGTTTTGAGTTTCCGGAGCCCTCGCTTACGGCATATATAAAGTCCCGTTACAAATTTAGTCTGGTATCTGTGACACATTAAGTGTTGTCACGGCTTACTATTCCCCTCCATGTTGTCCCAGACTCCTTACCTTAATCTACGCGAACTCTAGCGATCGACACGTCCTCTCTCCCGGCTATACGATGAAGGAATACGCCTGAGTCTCTGTTTATATAATCCACTAAATTTAGCTTAATTAGCTTATTAATTACACTTGTGCGGTAATTGTCACCGGAAGTACCATCGCTTGCCGCCATATTGGTAGGTTTTATGCATCGACTTTTGTAGGCTAAACTTGTCGTTGTCTTAAGCTAGATATCCCGAAGAATAGGGTTAAATATTCTTGGAATTTACATGTCGAACTGTTCTATGCCCACAAAGGTGCCCGAAAAGGGTTAGTTTCACTAGTATACCCTTCCGTATACATTGCCTGACTGCTATATGTGTTTAGTTTTCTGTATTAATACACCATTTTGGTAGATTGCTTACATACGCCGAACTACAAAATCAAGGTCATAAGTGTCTAGACAAAAGCGAGAGAAAACTACTTATGAACAAATAGTTCCTAACACCTAACAGTACTACTACCTATGAGGAGGAACTGTTGACCGTAATTTCCAAGGGTGTGGAATCTAAAATCATATCGAGATCCATTATAAGAAAGTAAGAACACTTTGAATAATTTGTCACGTGGGTAACCATGCACACTAGGTTAATGCATTTAGCTCTCATTAGAATATATGACACTAACTGTATGTATTTAATTTTAGAATGAAGAAGTTTGGTTTTTAATTCAAAGTCTGCCCTGAAGAAGGTGTTACAACAGCTTCTATACACCGAAACGCGTCGACAAAGGACTTTCTTCTGTTTTTTATATAAAACTTTTTATATTTGTTGTCATAATGTTATGAAATTTTTAATTTTTTGTGTACTGACTAATTGCAATTTGATTAAAATATAAGTATAGGGATAATCATGTGTATTAGACAGTCAATTTGTGTAGGATTATTTGAAAATGTTATGAAATAATTGAATTCCATTGTTTTTAAAATATTAACAAAATAAACTTTGATAGATAAAAAATACCTTAGTCGTGTGCAGATATAATAATCTGTCATATTTGAATACTAAAAGTTAAATTAATATAAAGGAACCCCCCCCCCCTTTTTTTTACTGTAAAACTGTATCTTTACATCAAGGACCTTCTGCTAGCTCACAGTGCCCTGCTTATTAATAATAGTTTGCTGGTGTTCATGTATCTAGTGTGTTCCACCATCTCTAGATGACATTAGCATGGAGTGGGCAGAATCAATTTTCATGTCCTGGGATAGTGCTTAGGTGCTATGGGAATACGCCATTTGATAAGACTGCTCTCTGATTTGCTGAGAATGTAACACGTTTGATCATACCACGATGAATCTGCAGTTTTGCAAATTTTTGTGTGAAAATAATTTATAAAAACGTTAATTTTGGGGGGGAGCCAAATAACTTTCCTGTGCTGCTAGGGATGCTGTTCATTTCGGTTATATTTTACTTTCTGCTCTTTGATTTTCGTTCTGGGAAGTAAACTTGTGAGCTGACAAGGTTTTTGAATGACTCTGTATGGAACATTACTTCTCCACATTTTGCTGTAGGTACATGTTAGGGGATTTATCTCACCTCCTAGACACTCTTTTATGTTCTATTTAAAGCCATACATAACAATTGAAAATACAATACAAAAACAGATACACAAGTATAGAACCAGTCATGCTCACATTTTTTCAATTTGTTTTTTTCAGTAATAAACGTGTCTCTTCGAAAGAAAGGTCTTTTGATGAAGAAGGCATTGAAGAGGGGTCCCAATTTAGTGAAGCAGGTATTAAGCATTGCTTAAAGCATTATGTTTCCTTTTCTCTAATCATTTAATATATGGTTATTTTTGTCAATAGTTAATGAGTTATGGATGTCATTTAGGTGTCCCCAGGGGTCTCAACTATTCAATGTGTGCTCTAGATAATAAGGTGACATCATGTTGCAATGAAATTGTGGCTAGCTGAATGGAAAATCCTGTGCATAATACATAACTGCTTACTAAGAACCCTCTTCCTCATTGTGAGCATCCAGTTTATTTAATATTATTGGACAATAAGTGTAACATCCTAAGCCACACCAGCAATCTCACTGGAGCTTTTAGGACTCGTCCAACTCAACGCGCATGCGTTGCATAGGAGGGGACCTCATGTAATCGACTTGTTTTTTGTGCCAAAAACGTGCACGCGTTGCATTGCCGTCAATGGCAACGCGTGCACGTGTGGCGATCCACTTGCGGAAGCGCGCGCTGCAATTGCCAGCAATTATCGCTCCTTCAACTTCAGGCCCACCGCCTCCTCCTCCTGCTGCCACGCGAGCTTGTTTTTTTTTTTGTAATCACAGAGAGCAGCTTTAAAATAGACTCTTCAAAGGCTAGGCCTAGACCGGCTTGTGTTTCACTCTGCGCGGCCCAGGGCGCATGGGATGTGCCGGCCTCCGAGCCGACAGGCCCCCCCCCCACCTTAAGGAAGCGGCGCCTGCCCTGCCCCCACCAGTCGGGCTCTGGGAGCATGCAGCATGGGCAGGAGTTGTGAGTGTTTCCTCGCACACCGCAGGCTCGTGTATGACAGGGCGCCGCCGCAACACACAACCTGACACTGGTTCTAGCACAGGGGGGCAGCATGGTGGCCCACGATGAGATAGGGGGGCTCCTGCCTATCAAGAGGACAATCCGGGTGTTGATAGCATCTGTGCATTAAAGGTGTGTTAGCGGTGCTATGTGAAACCAAGTGCATTAGAAAGAAGCGCCTGCAAGGGCGATTTGCATTGTACTTGAAATGCGTACAGGCAGATGCTCTCCACCGGCTGTATTTAACCACTTGGCTGCTAAGGTACAATTTATCCTCTGCTTTACTTTCCATTGAAATCAATGGAAAGTCCATGACGAGTTACCCTTGTCATTAGCGGCGAAGAGGTTAAGACTCGTGGCCTTTTGAACCCGCTGACTGCTTCATGTGGGTAAGGCAGGTAGTGCTGCCTGCTTGTTTACCTTCTCTTGTCGGTTTGTTGGTCAGCCCTGCAGGTGAAGGGGCTGTGAGTTATATGCGGTATCATGAGATGCCGGCTCTCTGTCACTTATTGCAGGCAGCTTGTTGTTTTATATCTCTCCATTTATCACTGTGTGCATGTACTCACCTGCGGCTTCTTCCTGTGTTTCTGGCGCTCTGTACACCAGCATCGTCCGGGTCAAGGCTGAACACCCGCAGAAGGGATGTCAGGTGCGATCCGTAGACATTCACAAATGTTTTACTTGCTGTTTTTCTTTTTCAATTGGAATTTCCCTTTGAAACGACTAGGTGGTGTAACTTTTCTGTTTCTGGCTTGTTAAGTTGACAGGTGTCACGTTTGTCTTTTCATTCCTGTTGAAGCTCACACAGTCTAATTTGTCAGTGGCGCAAACCTTGCATCAGGGGTGTGCGCGACCACAATATGCTGTATTCTCCAATATCTGACTTCTGTGGTACTGTACCCTCTGTGTTAGGGCGGTTGTGGAGGGTTTAGTACTGGTCATCTGTCAGTTCCTGGTGGCAGGATCCTTTCCGGTGCACCTCAATTTTGGGTCCTGGCTTTTTAAAAAATTTAACTCGTATGTTGTGCATTCCTTTACATCTTTAAAATGTTTTTTTATAAACTTACACGTGTCAAACGTATTTGCTCTGTCTGCATTAACACGAAGAACCAATACAAGTATAATCCCGAGCTCCGTTATCTGTGCACCAAAATAAGAGGCTCTCCTTCCATTAAACTCAGTTTTCTAATGTCCCATTAAAGAGTGGGTTCAGGGACCTCATACATCATATATGTTACAGGGAGGCCTCCCTGGTAGCACAAGTGCCAGTGCATGACTGGATTTTGAGAAGATAGAGTTAAACGTTTTACAAGTGATGCATAAGTGCCGCAATACCACACCCGAGGCCCACTGGGCGCTATATAAATGGCAAGGAACGAGTTACTGTAAACGTGGCTTGACTGGCTCAGTGGCAGTAATGTTGCGACAGAGGCCTTCCCTAAACCTCAGGGCCATCTGTGGTAAGGTTTGTGTTGGTGTTAGTGCAGAAGAGATCGCTTTGTCTCCGAAAGTGTCCAATGCGAACATACTTTCTCTGTTACTGCTTTACAATGGCCGCAGTCAGCTCAGTGCGCCCAGAGTTACAGCCTGCCCGCCGCCTCCTCGTCCAAAGGGTTTTCTCTTGGCGTATGTGCTCTGTAGACGTACCAAGACGTCATCTTTTTGGGTGTAGGTTTCTTTACTTTGTCAAAGCATTACTCTGCATTTTGTTTTTGGGTATGCTGCGTGAAGCCCCCTAGCCGTAGCTGAAACGCAGATATCTGCAATAAATGTAGAGGCCTGAACTGTAGGGTTGGCGACTCCGCCAGCCCTCCCTTATCATGCACATGAATTAATGGGTTGTAATCTAAGCAGCGGTCCTCGGGCCCAGAGTAACCACACAACACTGACAACTGTTCCCAGCTCTGTGTGCCATGGTGCGCCCTGCCAGCCACAAAGTATAAAATAATGTGAAGACCATGCACGCGCTCGGAGGCGCGCGCTTGTGTGTACGTGTAATTCTCAGAGGCCCGGAGGTGTCGTAACTGACGGTGTTCATGCTCAAAGTCAAACGAAATCAAGTGTGCGACATGTGAGGGGCAGCACCTCTGCACTGTAGAGCCAGATGTTGATTTGTTGTTTTTGTTTCACACACCTTGTAGTGGAGACGTCTGTTATTGCCTCTGTTGTGGGAAGAACTCTTGTATTTCTCACACAAAAGCCGATTTGTGCTGCCCCTATGGCCTGTAAGCTCTCAACAGGCTGTGTGCCTATGCGAGGCTTTCAGATGTCTGGTGCAGGCGCTCACACGTGCCCCAAGCAGACAGAGCTGGGCATTGTACCCCTCTGCGCCTACGCCAACTGGGCCGCACATGTGCGTAAACCATCCAAAGAATGCCAGGCCAAGTGTCAGCAGTGTGCATGCTGGACTGTATGTGACTATACTGTCCCGCTCGCAAGCTGGGCTGCCTCCTTCAGTTGGGCAGGCTGCTTGCCGGTCCCCAAAAATATGCACAACAATGGCGAAAAAGCAGGGTCAAGTGTATGGTGAGTGTCAGTCTGCTGATTGCTCTGTGAAGCCCGCCCATATGTCATTAAAGCACAAAGGCAGGTCAGCCTAGCCTAACAGTAGCCCCCGCAACAATGCAGGCATGTAAAAAGCTTGCATGCTGGGAGGCACAAGGATTGTAAACAGCTGACAGAGGACCCAGCTGCAGTAAACTCCTGACCCCTGTCTTTTGTGAGAGGAGGCCCACGGTCAACCAAACGCCAAGTGACTGGTCCATGACTGTGGTTAGTAACGCGATGTGTGTAGGGCGCACTGTACAGAAACATACCGCACCTACTCACCATTAGTTGACTGGAAGGCCGTGCCTAGGGAGGTGTGCGCAAATACGTGTCTGGTTGATCGTTGAGTACGTCAAGAAAGTGTTGCCTGTGCCCTGCTGGCTTTGCCAGATAGAATAAGCTGTTTATTAGAACGTTCAGTACACTTGCATATTTTCTATCAAGTTTGTTGCCAGTTCCAGTGGTGTGCTGGACCTTTAAGGTTGTTTTGTAGTCGGGCAGCGTTCACAAAGCCCACACGCTCCCCGCCTTTGTGACACTACACATGTGACGTTAGACGCCAGCCTTGAAGTGCTTGTGGTTGTGCTCCTGGCCTTCTTGAAAATGTTGGTCCTGTTTGTAGAGCGGCCTTGTTTTGATCGATGTTTGGGAGTGTGTAGGAGAATGTCAGGCCAGTAGGTAGTGCCTCTTGCCGATTCCGACCTTGTTTGTTCGGGTTTCGTTAGTCGTCACTCTATAGTTGCGTTATTTCGCTGAGACCACATTCCCAGCCCATTGCTAAAAGACCGCAGCCTAGCTCTGGCCATACAAAACGCCATTATCTCCAGCCAGGGTTCTACCCCTGCCTAAGGGCAATGCCCGTAGCAGACCCACCCTTTACTTTCGGCCACAACCTGCTCTCTTGGTTCACAGTTCCATCTTGGTCGAACGACTGACTTTAGTCATAGAGCTGTTTTACTTTAAATTGGCACTGTAATGGTTTATTCTGTGGCAGCACGAGAGTTACGCCACATCATTACTCTGGCAGGTTTATCCTCCCTTCCCAGTGCGAAGGCCCTCTATTGAAATACATGTAGCGGCTGACTGAAAGTTTGCAAGCTACTTACTTCTGGTCACTGTGCAGTTAGTTTTACCCTTCTTTGTCTGTGCCAAGGGCCTGTAGTGAAATACATACATGTATGCAGTGGCTGTCTGAAAGCAATGGCTCTTAAGCTCTGGACACTGCAGAAACACATGCATGCAGTGGCGGTTGAAAGCATTGGCTCTTAAGCTTCGGACAATACAGAGACACATGCATGCAGTGGCTGGATAAGAGTAATGGCGCTTGTAATTTCAAGTCACCGCAGAAACACGTGCACGTAGCGGTTGACTGGTAGTAATGGCTCTTGAAATCTCTTGTCACTCCAGGCCACGGCTCTTGTGACCTCCGGTCATCTCAGAAACACGTGTACGCAGTGGCTGACTGAAAGTAATGGCTCTTGAAATGTCTAGTCAATTCCCTGACTGGAAGCAGAGACGCCTCGTAGCCCGGGAGCAAATGCCGCGCATACCCGGCAGCTTTGCGTGTTGTCATTCCCAGATGAGTCCACCAGTGAGGGATTTCATATCGCCGAAACATGGCACCACCTTCTGGCATCAAGCCAACACCTGCTGTTTAAACAGAGATTCCATTCATTTCAAATCGGGTTTTAAAACATTGTTTTTCGAACAATCCAAACTTGGAGAAGAAACTTTGACTCTATCTAGACTGAAAAGGGAACAAGCATTGGCATAGCCAATAGATCTTGCCTTTGGGACCTTATACGTCTTTAGCCATGTAACACTTGATGTTGTTGCACCTAGGATATTGTGCTGGATAACTAAACACTTATAAGTTCCCAAGCTATGCCAATGCTTGTTAAATGTACGGTGGCCTGTCTAAATCCTTTCCTGGTAAAAAGATATAATGGCAAGTCTTTGTGTGAGATGAGGAGGAAAGAATGGATTCTCTGAAAGGATTCAAGGTAAAAAGAAGCAACATTATTAAACTGTGCCGTAAATGAGTGGGAGCCTAGTAATACACCCAGAATTTCTCACCATCATGGAAGGTCTTGGGCTTGACTCCATGAATCTGAGCCAAAGGGATTTGTGGCAGCTGAAGATGACGTTTCAAGTTAAAATATCTAAGATTTTGATGGTTGCAGCTTACATTCAACCACCACTCCACACTTTTCAGACCCCCGAGTGAATCTGACACTGAGTCCACTCTCTCCAATAACTAACATTTGGGTTTCGTCTTCATAGAAGATGATGGAAACATCAGTCCATTCAGCTGATGAGCCAAAACTCTCATTAAAATGTTGAACAGAAGAGGAGACTCAATAAGTGTTGAGGCCTGCCCCAGTGACGTGACCTGGTATTGAAGGGTGACATCACTTGCTTTAAAGGCATTCCATCACCGGCTGCGGGGCTTGAGGATGACTCTTAGCCTACATCTAGTGCTGCTCAACGACGACCGATCTCCAGGTGCACAGCTCGACGATGCATCTCCTAGGGATCTGAATTAACGCATCACCTACTTGCTCCTCGCATCTCACCCTCAATGCATCCTCCAACCAAGGTACTTTTCCAGTGGGACAAGGTTGGTTTTTGAATCCGACACATCCGACTGCGATGGAGCATAAACCTTTTGGATTTACCCCGTTCAAGCGCAACCACTATATTTGCATGTATACTTTATGAGTAACTCAGTGTTTTCGCATTAATCTTCTATGGATTCACATGCTGTGCATTATTCTACCATCTGGTGGTTGGGTCCGGAATTCTTCTTAAAAAACGTGTCCTTTTTAGGTCTCTCCTACACAGCGCGCATGTGCTGCATAGGAAAAGACCTATAGAAATCGCTTCGGCTTTTCAGCCAAAAACGTGCACGCACTGCATTGCCTTCAATGGCAATGCGTGTACGTTTGGCGATTCCCTTGCAGGAGCGAGCTTTGGCAGCATATATTTGCTCGCTCCCGCAAGGGAACGCATCGAGTTCCAAGCCTCGCTTTCGGCTGAGAAGGCCCACCACAAAACCTCCAAGTTGTTTCCTGTACCCTACCATTTCCCTGTTTGAGATCTACATGAGGCTTACAATGCGTCGCGCTCCAAGCCTTGCTTTCAGCCGATCCCGCCCTCCACAAAGCCTCCTATTATTTCCCTGTTTGAGACCTGCCCCTGATTATCGGCAATGCCAATAGGTCTGGCTTTTGAGACCTCATCAGTATTTAGATATGCAGCATAATATCCTTGGTGCAACAACATCAACAGTTGCATGGCTAAACACTTATAAGGACCCTAAGGCGAGACCTATTGGCTATGCCAATGCTTGTTGCTTTTGTTGTTGTTGGGCGGCGACAGAACGCCGTTTGGAGTCCTCTTGTGACATCGTCGTGCTTCCCCTAGAAGCTCCCACGTTTGGTCACCATCTTCAGATTCTTTTTTTTTCCCCACCGTTGGGCCTGGATGTAAGTTGAAGGCGCTCCAATAACTGGGGAAAAAAATCCATGGAAAATCAGGAAGAGTTCACCAAAAGATGACCGGAGAAAGGAAACCTCTAGAAAGGTACTGGAGTAGTTTAAGGTCCACTCTGGATAATTTGTTTCATAAACCATTGACTGGTTTATTTTTGACCAAATAGGTGCTCATGTGGATGAGATACCACTCGTGCAAACCAAATACTTGTGCTTTCTTTGTTAGAAACAAGAAGTGAGCAGACTAGTGACACCATTTGACCTTGGCCTCTGAAATAAATTGAAAAATGATCAGTATACACAATCTCCAGAGGCATTGTGGGTTTATGAAATTGTGGATATTAAGAATTATACAGAACCAGAGGGGATAATGTGTTTTATATGTTTTTAATGTGATGTGATTTGTTTGTATATCGACAATATTTTGTGCTATATAATGGTTTATGTTGTTGTGTTTTCAGTGTATGTCAAATTTATATTAAGATCCATTTCAGAAAATTCAAATCTTTCTTTTTTTAAAAGTAGAACACAAAGTAATCAAAATAAAAAAATTTCAGATCAGATTGATTAGGGCTTTTTGATCTTGGTATGAAAGGATGAATGAGTATCAGTATTGGCATTCTTTTTGGTGGTTTCTTGTATTATTGGTCCGGCCTTGCTGATTAAAGGCCTAACCCTTTTTGTGATTTGCGGCAGATGATGAGGCATCTCAGAAAGAAGACATGCCTGGCTAAAAATTTCAGGTTTCTTACCCGAAGTTCAAACTAGTATTTTGAATGCACCATTTAATGGAGTACAGCGATTTAGGAGTGTAGTAGTTAAGACCCTTAACCATTTAAACAAGCATTGGCATAGCCAATAGGTCTCGCTTTTGGAACCTTATACGTATTTAGTTATGCATCGCAATGTTCTTGGTGCATCAACATCAACTGTTGCATGTCTAAACACTTATAAGGTCCCAAAGGTGAGACCTATTACCTATGCCAATGCTTGTTTTTCCTGGCGGCCAGCCAAAGCCTAAGGAGGGGGAAACTAGACGGATGTAAGTATCAACCAGAACCTAAAATGGAACCTTTCTAGTACTGGCCCAACCTAAAAAGGAGAGAAGGGGAGAGGTGAAGAATCTGCAAAAGATAGATTATACACCATAAAAAGAGTTATCGAACACGGGGGATACTTCTTTCCGAGACACCTAATCTTAAGAAATTGTCTCAAAGCAGTACTCAACAGGTGGCACTAAGAAGTGCCAATCAGACAAGAAAATCATGCAAAACTGGCCAGGCAAATGAGTTGCTGCTCTTCTCCTGAGAAGCCAGACAGTTGTCCTTGGCAAACACATGCCCCGTACTTCCAAAGTCAGCCTTGCCATGTTTAGATGTTCGAAGCATTGCCTTTTTACCGAGCGAACAGAACATCAAGACTGATCAATGGGCATTGCAGGGAGAGCTTTGAGACTGTCTGTGGCAAGTTTGTAAGGAATAAGGGTCGGTGTCCCGGGTGATTAGCTCCATTTGGGGACAAGTTGTCTACACAATTTACAGCAGGCTGCCAGAAACTAATGAGAAAAGCTGATTAAAAACGTGTGTGTAGAAAATACATGCTTTGATCGGAAACCTAAAAATGTAATTTCCATTAGGAGAAAAGACTTTTCAATATTATAAACTATAATGTTTTCTAGGGATATAGATTTAAATAAAACTTTTTATAGCCCTTAAAGGGAAAAATATATCGAATCTGACTTTCTGGATCTAAATGTTACGATATTCTTAACACCTTAAATAAAGATATCCTATTTTTCTTGTCGTTCAAACGGTACTTGATAGGGAAGAAAAGGCAAGAGTTTCGGGGTGGGCGGAGGAAACAGATAAACGGAGAAAGACGAGTGTGTGTGCTTTAGACAGACAATGCCACAGAGAGCAAAAAAGAGACACAGGGAGAGGATACAGAGATGGAGAGAGGAAGTGCGAGATAAAGAAAGGATAGGAAACATGAGAGAGGAGAGGACTAGAGTTAGGGAGAGAGGCAGTGAAGGAAGGGGAGAGAGAGAGAAAGAGAGAGGAAAAAGAGAGAGACGGAATGCGTGCAAGAGAGCGTAATCCCAGGGTGATGAAGAGTTAAACTTCCGGAGTTTACAATTCCTCTGCACACAGAGTAGATATACATCTCCTTGCTGCACTGTTTCAAGTCCATGATTGTACCCAGTGGTCGAAGAAGGTGAAAAAAAGTAGGGGAACTGTGGCCGGAAACTCTGCGGGCATGGATAACCCAAGGATTGGATCACTGGGCGGAGTCAGAGGTGTGGCCAGAATGTGCCAAACATCCCAATTTTTAGTATTTGGCATTTCACCGACCATTTACAAAGACCACATCCATAAACACAGAGGTACACAATTTGTTTTCCAATCCACCCATCAACCAGGTATTGCAATACATACAGGAAGGGTGCACTTCCCCACCTTGGAACAACAATGCTGTTCGAAGAAAGACGAGAAAAGAAAAGTAGCGCTTCACTGCAAAGGCTGTAAAGTGAGGCTGATGTGTTTGGATGTGAATAAAACTAATCTGTCCACTTTGCAACCACTCTGTCTTGATTTATTTAGTTATGTATTTATTTTTCATATTTAAAACCTTTTATTTCTCTCCATCCCGAGGCTGCACTTTGGAATAGAAAAATGTTAGTAAAAGGGCATTTCCCACAAGAGTGTTTTTCTTTTTTGGAACCATTTCACAGGGAAACAACTAAATGAAAGAAGGAAAGAGAGGTTGTGAACCGTTTCTTCAAGTCACAGTTTTCAGTAAGTCAGGAGCAAGAAAGAAAGACAGGGAATAATAGGAAGAGGGAGGGAGGGGTCAGCTGCCAGCACAGAAAAGAAGAGGACATTGTCCGGGTCTTCTCTGCCCGTCCCTGATCGTCTACAAAAGCAACCACGCTCGCACATGTTGCCCCTGCCCCCTCAGAAGTATTCTCGAGCCTCATTGCATAGCGAGCATTGGAGAGGCGGAGCGAGGCGTGTACGCTTGTGCGTGTAACCGCAAGCTCTAGGCCGCCGCAAGCAAAAGCGTCTGGTAGCATTTTCTGGAGCCACACACTAAATGTCTCGCAGAGCAGCACATGCTCTAGGTCAGCAAGACCTAAAAAGGACAATGAAACTGATAAGTCAATTGGGGCTTTGCAAATCAGAGGTAGTATTCGGAGAAGAATTATACCATCTCGAAGATTCTCGGAGAGGGGCACCTTCCATGCAGGAACCTCCAATAAAACATACCAGCAAATATATCGGGGGGGGGAGGTTGGCAAATCAACAAAAAGAAGGTTGGCAGTACCAGCAGGGAAGACAGTCCTTTCAAGGAAGTCCACGTGGAAGAGGACAACCCCAAAGGGGATAAGCCCCACCAGCAAATAAGTGACTCAATAATGACCTGAAAAGACACTCTAAAGAGATGCAGGAGTGTAGTAACAAAATAAACAACAACCCAAGGTACAAATATACATCATCAAGACCGGTTTCATTCAACACACGTAGGAAGCAGAGTAAACCACTTTCTTCAGGAGTGGAGGAAGACCACTTCAGACAATTGGGTTTGTAGGTTTGACACATAATACAATATGGTTATTCTATAGAATTAAACAAGACTCCTCCAAACACGGGTCCAAGGAGAAAAGTGCATTCAAAAGAGGAAACCACATGTCTACTCAAAAAAATAGAGGAAATGTTAGCAAGAACGCAATAGAATTAGTGCCACCGGTTGCAAAGAATAAGGGAAATTACTCAACATATTTCCAAATCCAAAAGCTAGATGGGACTTTACGCCCTATACTAGTCCTAAAGTTTATAAAAACGAAAAAAATTCAAGATGACCACGCTGCTAGAGGTAATACCACAGCAACAAGTTGGGGATTGCATGGCAACAATAGATTTAAAAGACACTTATTTACACATTCCCATGAACACAAGCCACAATAGATTCCATAGATTTGTGGTAGACAAGAGACACTACCAGTTCAAGGTGCTGGCATTCGGAAAAAAAACAGGCACCTCCTGGCAGGTCAGATCTCTGCAGCAACAGAGTTCAAGGGAGCTGAGGGTGAAGTCTTTGTATCCCTGAGACTTCAGAACAGGAGGTCAGTCCTTGGAGACCTTTTTCAAGCAGGTTCAAAGTAAAGTTCCAGTCTTTGTCCTTTCCTTGGCAGAAAGAGCAACAGCAGGCCAGCCCCACACAGCACACAGCAAAGGGGCAGTTCTCCTCTTCACAGTTCTTCAGCTCGCCTCCTTGACCAAGGTTCCTCTTGAATCCAGAAATAATCTAAAGTTCTGAGGTTTTAGGTCAAATACATATACCTCAACATGTCTGTTTTCTTTGTGCAAGGGTCTGTGAGCCCAGTCCAAATCAGTTCTGTCCTCACTGGTGGAGTATGGCCACAGGGGGTAAAGACAGCATTGTGCAAGTGAGCCAGGCCCTATTCAGGTGCAAGGAAAACTCCCACTACTATAAATTCAGCTCTACTCTGAGCCATCCAAGAAGGGCCAGGCACATCCATCTACCCCCCCCACCCCAAACACCCTCTGTAGCTGTCTACAGTGAATTCACATCCCAAGCTCCTGTCACTCCAAAACCAGACAGTCAATATGTTTGTTTGTTTTTGCAATTTTTAGAGCGCGACAATTACCCAGGGGTGTCTCAGCGCTATTGAGTTTGACTAGCTGAACAGAGGGTGATTACTGTGTGAACAACCAGGTTTTCACTTTTTCCTGAACATGATGAGAGATGGGCTGGTTTTAATGTGGAGGGGGAGGGAGTTCCACAGTTTTGCAGTGGCGGTAGTGAAGCATCTGTCACCCCAGTTGACTCTCCTTGTTCGAGAGACATTGAGAAGGTGGGCTGAGTCGGAGCGTAGTGCTCTGGTAGAAGCATACGGTCTAAATGCTTGTTTGAGAAATTGGGGTCCAGTTTTGTGGATTGCCTTGTAGGCAATGCAGAGTGACTTAAATTTGGTTCTGCTCCTGATGGGGAGCCAGTGTAATTGGCGGAGATGTTGGGAGATGTGAGTATGTTTGGGAATTCCCAGTAGGACTCTGGCTGCAGCGTTCTGCACCATTTGGAGCTTGTTGATTACTTTCTCCTGGCATTAAGGAGAAGCGCATTACAGTAATCTGTACGCGAGAACTCAAGGGTAGATATGAGGGTCTTTCCTGCTGATGTCGGGAGAAAGGGAAGTAGTTTTTTTATTTTCCTCAGAGTATGGAATGATGAGGAGACTACCGAGCTGGCGTGGTGTTCAAAATGTAATTTGTCGTCAAAGATGACCCCTAAGTTTCTCACTTTGCTAACTGGTTGCGGTGGTGCACCCATTTCTTCTGCCCACCATTGAGGCGACCACAGTGGTTGTACCTTGCCAACATCATCACCTCGGTTTTTGATGAATTTAACTTTAGGCAATTGGCCTCCATCCAGATGCTGATTGCTCTCATTCCTGCTTTAAAGTTGGCTGCTATTTTGGTACCGTCTTTGTGGATGGATAAGACCAGCTGGGTGTCATCGGCGTAGGTAGTAAGGTTAATGTTATAATCCTTGATTTCCCTCGCAAAGTCCGAGACATAGATATTGAATAGTGTCGGACTTAGCGAGGATCCCTGTGGTTCTCCACATGGGAGAGAGAATATGGGCGAAGGGAATGGGCCTAGTTTTACTGCCTGGTTGCGGTTGGCAAGGAAGGATGTAAGGAGGTCCTTAGCCCTGTGCTTGATGCCAATTGTTTCAACACGGTTGATCAAGGTGGTATGGTCAACCGTGTCGAAAGCAGCAGATAGATCCAGGAGTATCAGGATTGCTGATCCTCCATCATCCATAGTTCTTCTGATCTCGTCTGCTGCTTTTATAAGGGCGGTCTCGGTGCCGTGCCCCTGTCTGAAGCCAAATTGAGAGTCATCCAGTAGAGTATGTGTGTGGATGTATTCAGACAGTTGTGTGTTCATGATAGACTCAAAGATTTTTGCTGGGAATGGGAGGGAGGCAATGGGTCTATAGCTAGCAGATATCGAGGGGTCTAGTATTGGTTTCTTTAGCAAGGTTTTGATGATTGTGTTTTTCCATATAGATGGATATATGCCGCTAGAGAACATTGTGTTACATATATTAGCTATTGCGGGGGTAATGATTTCTGGAATTGTATTGAGTATGGAGGGGGGCATGGATCTTGGGGTGAGCCTGATTTAATGGATGAAATCAGCTGAAAAATCTGATCGGGGTGTGCCTTGCGAAACTCCAAAAAGCTCGGGGGATCAGACTTGTTGGGTAGATTAGGTATCTTGGTAGTTTGGTTGTGCTGTGGGGAAAAGTCTGTGAAGATTGACATGACTTTATCCTTAAAAAATTCTGCTAATGAGTTGCAGAGGCCCTGGGAAGTTTGTGGGGGTGGGATCGGTGGGGTGGATAAGTGATCCACTACCTGAAAACGTTTTTTCATGGAGCATTTTGCTTGCTCAATTTGTATGGTGAAGTAGGTCAATACACAAACTGGCAGAGGCACACGGAATGGTTAAACAGGAAAATGCCTACTTTCTATAAGTGTAAATAGCAAAACGCACAAGATGATGGACGGAATGTTGCACAATGGCAAAACATTCACCCCCAGTCACAGATCTGGGTTTAATCCATTGCATCGTTATTTTGCTCACCAAGCCACCCCAGTTCAGACATGGCGATATGCAAATCAGTCCTGACCCTGTGCCTCATGGGAACAGTCCAGCCCAAACTGCCAAGCCAGGTCTTCCCTGGACCGGAATCAAGCATCCTAGGACCGGTTTCTGGTTATCAGCCTTCTTCTGCCCGGATAGCTTGACTCCAGTGGCTTAGTGGACACAGGACCGACGTCTGGGCATACTCTTCCCACATAGGGTGAACAGCAAAACACACAAGATGATGGATGGAATGTTTTACAATGGCAAAAACCCCCAGTCACAGATCTGGGTTTAATCCATCGTTATTTTGCTCTCCAAGCCACCTGAGTTCAGGCATGGCCAAATGCAAATAAGTCTTGACCCTGTGCCTCATGGCAACAGTCCGGCCCGAACTGCCAAGCCATGTCTTCCCTGGACCGGAATCAAGCATCCTAGGACTGGTTTCTGGCTATCGGCCATCTTCAGCCAGGATAGCTTGACTCCAGTGGCTTAGTGAGCACAGGACCCACGTCTGGGCATACCCTTCCCACATAGGGTGAACTGCAAAACACACAAGATGATGGGCGGAATGTTGCACAATGGCAAAAAATTCCCCCCCAGATCTGTGACTGGGGGCGAATGTTTTGCCATTGTGCAACATTCCGTCCATCAATTGTTGTTTTTGCATTTGTCACCCCGAGTGGGATGGGTGTGCTCGGACGTGAGTCCCGTGCTCTCCATGCCACTGGAATCAAGCTATCCTGGCTGATAGCCAGAAACCCAACCTTCTATCCAGGCCCTCAGCGCCTTTCTGAGGCTCCACCTTCCTGGTGAAGCCTTTAGTAGAAAGATCAAACCCCTTGCAGGAAGCTTTGTGCTTGACCACAGAGTAACTTTCAAGTTTGACCAACTCAAAATCCATTTCGCAGATGCAAATGTAGAACCAGTAGTCAGAGACATCCCAAAAGATGTTTTGCCCCGTTATGCGGCGGAGGCAACATAGATAAGTGGTTATCAGCCTATGAGGTGGCTCTAAGGGTGCACATGGTTCCTGAGGAGTATTAGAGGGTGGTAGTTTGTGGAGGTATATGGCCACAGTGTGGCGGGACACACTCCTGACGCTAGAGGTAGCAAGCCAGACCAGATACACCTTCATGAAAGCCATACTTAATATTATGGGAGAGAGAGGCAGAGATTCAGGAATAACCACAAGTTTCCCACACTAACCTGAGTGGATTTCCTTGATTATTTCAGCAAGGCTGGTTGAGGGCAGACAGGTAGATGATTTTAATGGGCTGTACAACCTAATTATGAGGGAGTGCATACTGTGTTTTCCAGAGCTGCACTCTGTCTCGGACCTCTGGCTCAGCAGCAGAGCGTTCACAAAGGCATCTAGGGGGACTCCCATATGGGTGGTCAGGGTACTCGCCAGAAGTGGGGGATAGAAAGGCCTTGTGCATTCCTTCTAGACTGTCACACACAAAAAAACGTAGGTGTTTCTAATGAGCCATTCACATCCTGATGGGTCATCCGGCGTTGGATGGGAGGGAGGTGCTAACACTTATACCTGAATGAGCATTGTCCTGCTACCACACAAAGGACTGGTTAACCCCCTGGAGTGAGTCTGGAGCTAGGGCAGGAAGGGAGGACCTCTGAGCACTTCAACATCTCTTTGAAGTCTTTACCACTTCAAAGGTACTACTTGGTGTAAGAACAGAACTTCTGACTCTATGAAATCAGTACACTTCTGGACCTGTAGATACTCTGCCTGGAAGAAGGCCTGCTGTGCTGCTGAAGGACTGCCCCTCTGTTGCTACGGAAGAATTGTTTTTCTGCTGTGAAGACCTGCCGACTCCACTCTCTGCCTGGGTAAGAAGGACTGGACCTACACCATTTGAACGCAGAGTGACTCCAAGTGCTTGTCTGCTTGCCTCCTATTCTAAAGTCTGAGGGATATCAAATACTTCCAGCAACCCTGCAACAGCACCCTGACTCTGCAATCTGTGAGTCCTGCATGCCAATCGATGCCAATCCAGTCCTGGCCCCTTGGTTTTCTGTGCTGCATCTTCAAAAATCCTCTCATCGCTGAAGTTGCGCCTGCCGGAACTGATGCATCTCATTTGGCGCAAATGCATTGTCTGCTTTGAGGACAATGCATTGCTGGCTGAGCGGCTTGACGACTCATCGCCTACATCCAGTGCTGCTCGACGACGACACATCTCCGAGTGCACGGCTCAACGAGGACGCATCGCCTGGGAATCCTATGGATCAGAACCGACACCGCCTCCCTGCTCCACGCATCTCACCCTCGAAGTCGAGGCATCCTCGGACCTGCGCTCCATCTTGATCGGTCTGAACTTTTTTAACCCAATTACTAACAGACGCTGCTCAATACACCATGGACATAGTGTTCTCACAATGAGGCAGGGCACTTGCCCCCACATAGCCACCTTCTCTAAAAAAAAAAAAAAACTACTCCCCACAGAGCAGAAATACAGCATTGCTGAACTGGAACAGTTGGCCATCAAAATGGCTTTACAAGAGTGGAGGCACTAAGTAAGCTAAAACTGATACTCTTTATTATAAAAACCATTGGCAGACGCAATTCAAGAGATTAGAGAACAGACTATATTTGCTGGTAAAAGTCATCATAAGCTGCAGTTATGAATAATTTTGGCATAAGCTAGTAAAAGCCACAGAAACCCCAGACTCCCCAGGGTGGTTAGAGAAACCCAACCACAGTATAAGAGACGGCTGTTTCTACCATGAGAACTTACCATGTATCCCCACGTCAGAATTAGTCAATAATGCCAAAACGTTACTTGAGGATGCACTAGTCGGGGGTAAATCCAAAGTTCAGGCAGACCGTGATGGATGGCAGGCCGGGTACAGGATCCACGCAGGTCCTACTGAAAAAGTACCTTTTTATGGAGCAAGTGTTGATGTCCAATACTCTGTGTCTGTTCTGATTTATACAGTCTAGTTGATGCGTTGAATTCTTCTTCGGATCAGTACTGCGTCATCATCAGGCCTAGCAGTTGGGACCTTGGATCGGTGCTGCATTGTCATTGAACCTCACAGTCAGGTCACTGCTTCATTGTCAAGCTGCCCATCGATGTCCTTGGATCGGCTCTGCATTGCTGTTCATTCCAATCAGCACAGTGATGACAATGCATCAATTTTTGCAGAAGCAGCTGCATTTACAACTATGCGGACGATTTGCAGCTGATATTCCCCCTCAACTCTATGGACTCTACTAAGGAATTTCAAACCACCATGCTGCACATCCAGAGCTGGATGGACCAGAACCATCTTAAGCTCAACCCTGGAAAGACCGAGCTTGTACTCCCTGGTAACAGCGCTTTAAGTTGGGGCCCCCACTTCTGGCCAGCCTCGATGGGCTCCCCTCCTTCCCCCACCCATTCAGTGAAAAGCCTCGGGGTTACTCTCTGCTCCGACCTCTCATTGAAAACCCAGGTCGGAACAGTGATCTCTTCCTGCTTTTTTCAGCTAAGAAAGATAAAAAAAATCGCCCATTTGCTGTCTCATTCTGCACTCATTCAGGTGATAATCGCCTTGGTCCTTTCACGTCTGGACTTTTCCAACTCTATCTACTTGGGCCTTCCTCTCACCCTCGTTAAACGCATGCAGATTGCTCAAAATCAAGCGGCTAGATTAATATTTAAGAGCAACCGCAGGAAGTCGGCCAAACCCCTACTAGCCTCCCTCCACTGGCTCCCCATAGCCCAACGGATCACCTTTAAGGTAGGCTGCATAACCTTCAAAGCCTTTCACGGCAAAAGCCCCAAGTTCGTCAACCATCTCATAAATAAATACGAACCGACCCGGGATCTTCGCTCTGCCCACCTGTCCCTTCTCTCGCTACCCATGTACAAAAAGAAACGCCTAGGTGGATCTCGCTTCGCCTACCTCGCCCCCAAAATCTGGAACTCCTTTCCCCTGTCTATTCGGAACTGCACTAAGCTAGTAGAATTCAGGAGAGCCTTGAAGACCTGGCTATTCAAACAAGCGCACGGTTAGAGCATTGTCACCTCTGCCTCATCAGTCACCTTCTGTCTCTCAGCGCCATGAAACCTCTGGGTGACCGTGCGCTTAACAAATTCCGAATAAGAATAAGAATAAGGACCCACTTCTGAGGCCCAGGACCTGGGGGGTGGGGCACCTCAGGCAAGAGTAGGGCTCACAGATGGCAGAGTCCAGCAGCACCAGCAGAGTTGCAAAAAAGTATTTTGTGCCCCTGAGACTTAACAGGAGGCAAGCCAACAAGCCCTTGGAGAAACTTGATTTCAAGGATGTAGAGAGCAGGTCCCGTGCCTCTCATTCCCAGGCAAGAAGCAGCAGGCCATCGCAGCAGAGCAGGTAGCAAAGTGGCAGTCTCCCCTACAGCACAGCAATCCGCTGGCAGCAGGTCAACACAGCAAAGCAGTTAGCAAAGTGGCAGTATCTCCTGCAGCACAGCAGCTCTTCTTCCAGGCAGAATGTCATTGGCTCTAGCAAAGTACTGATTTGGTGGTATCAGGGGTCCAGTATTTATACCCAAATGTGCCTTTCAAGTGGGGTGACATCAAAGAGGCCTTTGAAGATCACAAGGTCCCTGCCTTTCCTGCCCTGGCTACAGATTCGCTACATGTGGTTTGCAGTTCTTTGTGTGGGGACAGGCAGAACCCTATTCAGGTGTAAGTGTCTGCTCCTTCACCCCAATCTACCTCAGGAAGGGCCATCAGCCTGGTGATGGGCCATCAGGATGCAAATCTCCCACTCCAGCTCCCTTTGTTTGACTTTCTACAGGTAGCACACGAAGCCCAGCTGTCACCTAACCCAGACATGTATTAGGAGACGGGCAGAGGCACAGAATGGTTAAAGTAAGAAAATGCCAACTTTCTAAAAGTGGCATTTTCAGATTTCCAAATTTCAAATCTCTATATTTTCCCAAATGGAAATGACACTTAAAAGATGCTTTAAGGCAATCACAATATTAACCTCTGGGAGAGATAGGCCTAGAAGTAGTGAAAAGCAAATTTTGCAGTTTTTCACTACCATGAAATGTAAAACTCGAAAGCACAAGCTCTACCTTTTTAAATACACTGTATCCTGCTCAATGGGCTGCCTAGGGCCTACCTTATGGGTGACTTATAGGTAATAAATAGGAAGGTTTTGGGCTTGGCAAGTTGTTTGAATTGACAGACTGAAATGGCAGGCCTGACCCATGTTTAAAGGGCTACTTAGTGGGTTGCACAATCAGTGCTGCAGTCCCATTAGCTTACAAAAGAAAAATTGATAGAATGCTGAACAATGTCAAACATTCATCCCAGTACAGGGATCTGGGCATAAATCCATAGCTTTTGTGCTCCACATGCCATTCCAGTTGAAGCCCAGCCATATGCAGATCAGTGTTGACCCTGCTCCTCATGTTATGTTAAGTATTTGTTTGAGCGCGAACAGCTGCCCCAGCAATAACCTGGCAATCCCTGGACTGGAAACAAGCATCCTGGGACCCGTTTCGGGATTTCACCCCTCATCAGCCAGGCTAGCTTGACTCCAGTGGCATGGAGTTCACTGTGACCCTGGATTCAAGCTAGCCTGGCTGATGAGGTGTGAAACACCGAAACCGGTCCTAGGATTCTTGATTCTGGTCCAGGGAGGACCTGGCTTGGCATTTCGGGCTGGACTGTTCCCATGAGGAACAGGGTCAAGACTGATTTGAATATGGCTGGGTCTAAACTGGATCTTAACTAGAGTGGGCATGGTGAGCAAACAAGTGATGGATTTAACCCAGATCTATTGCCTGGGGGTTACTATTTTGATTTGTTTTGCATTCCTTATTTCATTTGTGTGTTTTTTGCTTTCTCGCCCTATGTGCACCGGTTATGCCCAGACGTGAGTCCTAGGATCACTGTGCCACTGGATTTCAGCTAGCCTGGCTGATTAGGGGTGAAACCCCGAAAACTGTCTCAGGGTTCTAGTTTCTGGTCCAGGGAGGACACGGCTTGGCAGTTCAGGCTGGACTGTTTCCATGAGGAACAAGGTCAAGACTGCTTTGCATATGGCTGGGTCTAAACTGGGGTGGCATGGTGATCAAAAGAACGATAAATTTAACCCAGATCTCTTGAGTGGGGGTAAATGTTTTGATTTGTTCTGTATTCCGTTCATCATTTGTGTCTCTTTTGCTTTCTCGTCCCACTAGTAGCTTTTAATTTACTGGCCATGGGTACATATAATGCACTCTACTAGGGACCTATAAGTAAATTATATATGCCAATTGTGGATAAGCCAAGGATACCTTGTTTTGAGTACAGAGCGTAAGGACTGGTTAGCAGTGGTAAAGTGCCCAGAATCCTAAAGCCGGCGAAAATGAAGTCGGCAACACATGAGGTCAGAAGGCAAACAATCGGGGGAAACCAGGCCAAGGATGCCAGGTTTAACACTCAGTAGAACCTTAATAGTAGATGTTGCTGTTATCCAGAACTATAGTATGTTATCTGCCTCAGTGGATCAGAATTACTAGTATAAGTATTTGTAATTTGCAGGCTAGTGGGCTACCCACAGTTAATTCTACAGGTATCTTAACCCTCTGAGCTGCCATGTTAGCTCGTTCGTTCAATTAACTTTATTCTACCTTAACCATTAAAATCATAAAAGTACAATAAGTCCTACATACATTCAATAAAATATCTAATTTCCACAACAAATTAATCAATAATTGCAGGTAAAAACAGGATCAAAAAAGCTAAAGTAAAAAATACAGTATTAAAAGACATGTAAAGGGGGCATTACCAAGATGGCGGCCTTGTGGGACGTGTTTTGCGGTCCCTCCGGTCTCGCTGCAACAACTGTTATCGCACACAATACAGCAGCATCCTGGGCTGTGGGGGGGAGGCGTAGATCCCGGCACACGCTCTGGTTCATCTGGGAGTTGTTTGGACAACAGACGACGTATCACCCCGGCGAAGACTGAAGAACTGCGACCTACTGATGCGAGTGGCGGCCTACTGATGTAACAGCGGCCTGCTGACGGGCCATGAGAGAGAGACGGCTCTCACTAGGCCATTGGGACTCTGAGTGGCAACGGTGTGGTGTCTCGACCCCGTTGTCAGGCAGCCAAGATCCCGCTCTACATCCTGGGGGCAAAGAGCCAAACGTGTGCAGCGAGGAGGTGACTGATACGGGGAACACCGATGGGGAACACCCACCCAGCCTGCCGGCAGGGCATGGATCTTAGCGCAGGCCTGCCGACAGCAGCAGACGGCCTCAGAATGCGGCCCATAGAGAGGACTCCTCCCGGGGCCTGCAACGGGACTCCCCAGCAATGGCAACAAAGACGCTCAACACCTTCCTGGAAGCGCTGCTCAGTACATCCTGGCATGGGCAGGAAGGCCCGGAAGCTGACCAAAGAGTTTCAGAGGAAGGGGTTCCAGTTTAGTCCTGACTGTTAGACCTGGCATAATTGGCGTGAGTCTCCCTTCCATTTTGATGGATTTCCTCCTCTGTTTTGATCTGTTTTTGCTGGTTATGTGCTTTGGGCACTGTGCCACTGCTATTCAGTGCCACAGTGCAAGTGCTCCCTAGGTTAAATTGATGTACTAATTGGTGATTCCATAATTGGGTTATTTGATTTACTTGTCAGCCCCTAGTACAGTGCACCATGTGTGCCCAGGGCTTGTAAATCAAATGCTGCTGGTGGACTTGCAGCACTAGTTGTGCCACCCACAGAAGCAGCTTGTAAAGTGTGTCTCATGCCTGCCATTGCAAGGCCTATGTGCAGTCTGTGACTGCCATGTCGACTCTGCAAGAGCACCCACTTGCCAGTCCCTAAACCTTCCCTTTGCTTCATATTATACACCCCTATGTTAGGCACAAGGGCAGGGTGCATTGTAAATATAAGGTAGGACATGCTCTGGTGTGTGTAGCATGTCCAAATAGTGAACTACAGCCATTTTCGTTGTGCACTATTGCAAGGCTACCTGTTCTCCATAGGCTAGAATGGGCAGTTAGATTATTACATTCTTATAATCCTAACTGACTCAGGGAACATGGTAGAAATTAAAATTTAGTATGCCTGAACTCAGAATAATAAAATAGATCTTTTAGTAAAGTTGGTTTTAATATTCTGTGTTTGAAGATACCACTTTTAGAAAGTAGGTATTTTCTTGCCTAACTGTCCAGGCCTGCCTCTGGTAGGTTGTGTATTCCTTGTCTGGGTTTGTGAGTGACATGGCTGGGGGATTCCAGGAGACATGCTGGGTCAGCCCAGTGGTGAATAGAGAGATCTGCATCTAGATGGGAGGTAGGAGTTGCACCTGGGACCTGAATGGGGCTGGGGCTGGGCCTTCCCTCTACAATACTGGCTCCACCTCCTAGGGCTTATCTGATGTCTCTGCCCTGCACTGTGAAAGGAGAGAAGGAATCTTGTCAACAAAGTGCTCCAGAGCTGTGCCTTCCCTCCCCTGTGCTGGCTCCAACTCCTGTGGGACAGCTGATGTCTCTGCCCTGCACAGTGAAAGGAAGGAGAGAGTCATGTAAACAAAGTGCTCAGGAACTGGTTTGGACTAGGCCGATGCCTCTCTGCCTTCAGAGAACAAAGGATTTTGGGGTATAAATATTGGGACCCTGATCCCAAGAAATTAGATCACTTCTGGAACAAGAAACCTTTTGCCAAGGAGAAGAACCAACAAAGCTGCAGGAGTTTGACTGCCCCTCTGCCAGTGTGCTGTTTGTCGGGTTGGCGTGCAGTGGTTGCTTCATTGCCAAGGAAAGGAGAAGGAACTTTTTAAGGACTTTCATCATCTACAGAATATTCTTCAAGGGCTTGAACTGTGCTTGCCTCCTGCTGAAGTCTCAGGGACAAAAGACTTGATCTCCAGCTCCCCTCTGAATTTCCTTCCTGGGAATTCTCACCTCCAGACATTTGCTTGTCGCTGGGAGCTGGAAGCGCAACGCATCGAGAGGAAGCGTGTCGCCGCCGCAGCTGAAATCTTCGCATCGCCGGAGAAACGAGCCTTCGCTGCATCTCCCTGGAAGCGGGTGTTCATCGAAGCTGCCTGCTGTTGCATCACCAGAGAAGCGTGACGCCATCGAGAGAGTCTCCATCGCATCACCGGAGAAGCGTGTCACAGTGCCTGTCGCGGCTCCAAAGTACAGAGTCGTAGCAAAGGCTGTCAGGGCGCCTACGCATCATCATCGCAGCGTCATCGCATCAAGGGCGCCATCTTCTCGCATCACAACCGGATCATAGCATCAAGGCGCCATCTTGGCCATCAAACGGGCCCGCAGGCCGAGAATCTACGCATCACCTCCGCACCGGTAAGGATTACAACGCATCCCCTACTCTGCGCAAGCATTGGGGCACGACGCATCATTTCCCCTGGATCACGGAACCAAAGAATCTCCCCTTATGCGAACCTTTTGTTTACTTTGCCTTACGCATCCAGGTACTTTGTTGAGAACTTTGTTGCATTTATCATCAACTTGAACTAAGTAACTTTTATCATCTTTTAAGTAATCTTAAGTGTAGTATTGTAGTTTTTTGTCATTTGTGGTCTTGTGTTAAGTCTATATAAAGAATACTTATGTTTTATAAGACCTGTGTTGTGTCCACCTGTAGTGTTTCCACTGTATTACTGTGTATAGTCACAAATGCTTAACACACTGCCTCTGAGATAAGCCTGTCTGCTCGTGCCAAGCTACCAAGGGGGTGAGCAGGGGTTATTAAGGAGTGTAATCCCCTTATCCTGACTTAGAAGTAGGGGTCCCTATTTGGACAAAGGTGAATACCATTGCCAACTAGAGACCCCCAGACCTAACACGGACCATAAGAAAGGATGGTGGCCCCAGGGGCCTTATCGGCTCAAGTGCTTTGATGCTATCCTGGAAATAATTTCAGCTGACAGCTAGGAGCAGCCGCCCTCTGTATAAACTAGAAAGGTGTCCTGAATCCCCTTGAATATTTTTTCTTTCATCATTTAGTTTTTCCCAAGTAGATTTTTCCCCAATTCAACCTTTGCAGTATTGTCTCTAGTCTATTTAATTAACACAATGAATCTCTTCCCATATTGATGTCCAGATATGGTGATATCTTTTTCTTTATGATACACCATTTTATATTGCTGCTTGAAACATGCAAGGCTTGAAAGAAAGGATTTGTGCAAAACTCACTGCATTATTTTATGCTGCTATACATATATTTATTGTATACTGTTTATGCTGATTTTTATTGCTTCATGTTAAATGTGAAGTTTTCCGTTTTCCATTCTGAGATCATAAATTTTACTTCGAATTTGTTGATTTTATTTACGTTATTCCTGTAAATTAGAATCCTTCGAATTATGTAATCCATTTACAGGTCATTCAATGATGTCATACTCAGAAGTACAAGCCGCAGTTGTTGTAAAGTGTCAAAAGACAGACTCCATTTTGAGAATGTTAAGTTAGCCAAGTCTGCCTTTGGCCAAGGTGACACAAATCTGATACAAGTTCCCTGATATCTGTTTCAAGTTCTGACTGTGAATGTGCAAAAATAAACATGTAGTCAGAGTTAATGTATTTGTAAATGTAAATGTAAATGTAGTGCATTCCATCATGCTCATTCATACTGGTTGTCTCGGACCAAGTGGAAAGTACCCCAAACTAGGATAAAAGTCAGTGATCAACCCTATATGTACGTCATAATTCAATTGTTTTGTGGGGGGTTTCAAGGAGCTGGGGGTCATCGGGGAGATTAAGTCTGCTATTTCCCAGAGTCACATGGTGCTGAGCTGCTGCCTGCAATCAAACCACGAGCCCTTCGCTCCGGAGTCAGCCACTCTGTCTGCTGCGCCACACCTCTCTCTGAGTGAATTGACCACTGAATTAGAGAGGTCTTCGCACCAGTTTATCGCATTTGGTCCTGCCAGACTGTTGCAGCACCCATTTCTATGCTGAGATCCAAATTAGAGAGGAGAGGGGCTGAGCCCAGCTGATGTATGTCTTCCTTCCTAGAGAACACTCTCTCCTAGCAGAAGTCTGATAATCACAGCTTCTCTGCTTTGAACAGGTATGCAGTGCACTAAATCCCAAGAAACTCGAGGCAAGTTAGCTACTCCATGCTGTCATAGTGTAGCACAGACAAGTAGTTTATAGGGTGTTAGGCTGCCAGGAACACTGCAATCATGTTTAAAAAGTTCATGCTATTTTCACTGTTAGTGACGCTCTGTTCTAAAGATGTTCTATGTGATTATTACTAATGCACTAAGCAACAGGATGAGGCTATTGAAATAAACCCTTTTAAAGATATAGTGCCTTTTCTTAATGCAGTACTTTCAGAAATTGGGCTTGAATTACCACTGGGTCCTTGACTCCTTTATGAGACTGTACTGCTAGTAACCCAGAAAGGGCGAACACCACACAGACTAGGGTCTGTGACTTGGGGTTGTGTGGAGCTACTACAGCCAGGAATTTCATACTCAAGCTTGGTGCACTGACTGAGTTCGGACACCCAAGGGCTGGAAAGCCAGACTTGGTAGAACTAGGTAAATGCCTTAGTCTATGCAACAGTGGCAGCCAGAGCAGTACTTTGGGTGATACCACTCATGTCTACTCTGTGGCCTAGGTGCCCAATATTCAGGATTGCCAGACAGAGAACTACACACAGGTAAACCCAATGCAGGTTTGCTGTCATATACCACCTACTCGGAGCAGATGGAGAATGTCAGCAGAACAGGTTGCAGAATCTGGAACTATACACTGTACACGACCCTACAATTCTGGGTCCAGATTTATGTGAGGGGGATACTGCCCGTAATTGTTCATTCCAGCCACAGAATCTCTCCCTCCTTCCCCTCGTCCCAAAATTCTGGACAACTTTTAATGAGGCTAATAGGGCAAGAAATTGCTGGTTTTGTTCCAGTCCTTGAGAGTGAATCTTAAGTTTACCTTACCTCACAAGACAATGGGTTCCCCTCTTTCTTTGATATAGGAAATGAGGCTTCCTTGGTAAAGTGTCTGTTGGCCAGATAGTGTTTAGAATTTGTAAACATTTTTTTTTCCAGTGGTTCACCCTAGATTTCAACTCAAATATGGTTGTCAACGCATACTAATTGTAAAGGTCAGATATGTATGTCATGTATTCTCTATCTGTAGTCTAACAAACGAGAAGGTAAACTCCCATTTCAGAACGTCCTAGCCCTGTAATGGTGCAAGAATTAGTCCGTTTCTGTACAGTAGATATACAAGAGCCCTCAACCTTAGTTACTTTTTTAAAATGTAATCAAAATATCCTCAACATTATAAGCAATTGTCATTTAAGCTAGTTTGTTTTATACCCGGTCTGCCTTTTTTTAACGACTATTTACTGCTTTCACACTATTTAGCCACCAGAATATAAATATTTTTCATCCTCTCTTTTTAGCAGATGAACAAAGCACAAATAAAGCCTCTGATGAGAAAGAAGCAGATGAAGGAAGATGGGAAAGTGAAATGTGGTCAGATGTCAATCTTAACTTGATCGAGCATCTAAAATACTGCCCTCTTCTTCCAGAAAGTATTCCACGTCAGTTTGATTACAGCCATAAAGAATTCCTAATGCAACAATTCAATGTATATCCAGCGAAACTCAAAGCTAAAAACTGCCAATCAGATGAAGCAGTTGACAAATTCAAACCTGCTAGTAGTCTTGGATACTATATTTTGACAATCCAGGGTAAGAAGTGTGCAGTTGTCATTTTACTTTGTTTAAGGCATATGTGTCCCACCTCATGGAAAACTATTCTCATCTTATTGGAAAATTTCAGATCCTACACCCTTATGCATTTTAAAAAACACCTGAGATTGTCTTTACCCCCATCATGTCCCTGCCTTCTTAGGAAGACAAAAAGTGTCCCTGTTCAAACTAAAACAACTTGTATTCCGTTGTTGCATGATGTTGATTTGGGAAAATGTTATTGACTTGACAACTTAAAACTTTGATCGATCACCGAAAAATTATTTTTCATTGCAAACATGGGACCACCGTCTTACTGAGCAGGTATCCCTTTAATGTGCTCAGGAATAGGGTCCAGTCATTCCTTAATTAATGAATCTCAATATTAAAAATTGTCCCTTATTTTCTGATAAAGCTGTTTTGACTCCTGGGATCCCACAAGGATAAACCTGGTTTCAGTTCTTAATTCATATCCATTTACCCCTAAGCGTTACTTGTTTTGCTTAATTGCTGGGGTGACAGTCCTTTCCCAGCCACGTACACATCTGTCTCACGATCACTGCTGAAGCAATCATTGTGTACATCCTTGATCTCATACATACCTCCTAGCAGACTTATCTGGCTGCAACATCGCAAGACTTTTTGACCATATCCCACAAGTAAAAATCATAGGCTGTCATGTGTTTCCAGGAGATAAAAAAATTAATTTAAGATGACTTTTTGCGTTTTGCATAATGTGCTAACCCCGGATCAAGGCTGTGGTTTTGATGGTAGGAGTCACGAAAATCTTTGAATTTCTGCTGGATACTTCTAAGTTCAGATTCCTAACTTTTTGAATATACCAGATACTAGACTGGATCCAGAAACTCAAAAAGCAGTGGTCCTGTGCCCGATGAGGTAGCATTGTGTGGCTCCACAGCAAGTTCGGTAAACTTCAGAAGTATTAAAGCTGCACATAAGCTTGAAGCTTGAAATCTTTATTTCGGAATTTTTTTTTGCCATAAGAGTACAGATAAAACATGAATTAAAAAAAAAAGGAAAAGGAAGAAAAGAAAAAATACATAAAAGCATTTGTATAGACACCTGCAAAATGGTACAGTTCAAACAATCTTCTAAATAAATCAACCCTAGCATTCATTGGTAATTAAGTCGTTGCTTGGACCACATAGCTAGCAGGTACTTAGAAAGCGCAAATACAATATGTCTAGAAGTGTCTGTTTTTAGGATTCTAAAAGCATATAGACATTGAACAAAACCCATGTTTTTACATAACTGTACTAGCCGGTACTTCCTGGGTTTACTGTAAGCTGGACAAAAGAAGAGTATATGAAGTTCTGTAGTAGGGGATCTCTATGTATAGTCATAATCTAGTGAATAGTCCCACCCATGTGCGTGGACCCCAGCAATCAAAAATAATCTCTTAAGTTGTCAAAATAATGCAGAAACTGCAAAGACACTTAAGAGAGAATTTAAAGACAAATAATGCAGCCTATATCCACAGGCTACACTGCCAGTACTTCAACTAGAAATTCCACCCAAAAAAAACACCACACATAATACAGCCTGCCCAGTTTCTACCATAGAGAAACTTGCCTCCCCCAGTAAAAGACTCTGGAATGATAGAGAGGAAGGTAGGGACAGACAAGCCCCATAGGCTGCCATTATGTGGCTTAAATAGGATACTGTGCCTTTAAGAGAACTTTCCAGAACTTCTCCCAGTATCCCAGAATGCATAGCAGGTCCCT
This sequence comes from Lissotriton vulgaris, assembly GCF_964263255.1. Taxonomy (NCBI): domain Eukaryota; kingdom Metazoa; phylum Chordata; class Amphibia; order Caudata; family Salamandridae; genus Lissotriton; species Lissotriton vulgaris. The sequence goes on from NC_141691.1 coordinate 238,726,841, forward strand.
CTACTTTCAGTTCTTTTTTCCGGCTCCTGCTTACAGGACCCTGGCATTGAGCTCTCCCTTGTTTCAAGGGTTTATTGAATATTTTGGCACTTTTGTGTTTTAAAAGTGTTTCAGTTTACTTTCTTGGTGTTCTCTTTCTCTTTTGTGTGCCGATTCAGGCGTTTTAGGGCTCTAAAATGCCTGGCCTTTTTGATAAGTGTCCAGCATGTGGAGGAAGAAGGCCAAGAGTGATCCCCACGATGTCTGCATCGTCTGCCTCCCTGAAGATCATGTCCCTGAGGACTGTGTCATCTGCAAGCAGTTTACTGCTCGGACTCTGAGGGACAGGATGAAGATCAGGCTTTCTGGCCTTGAGGAGAGACGTCTGCAGGCTGCAGGTGGGTCTGGGCAGGCTGGGAAGGTTCCCTCTGCCTCTGCTGAGGCCTCTGGGGGGCTCCCCAGAGGCAGGAAGCCCAGCAAACAGTCCCGGTCTCCGTCGACGTCGATTGCATTGACGACGACGTCGAGAGGGATGACGGCGGTGTGCTCCCCTTCTCCCCGGGGCTCCGGGTCGAGACGGCGTGACGGCTCGACGTCGAAGGGCCTGGAGAGGTCGCCGTCGAAGTCATCATCGTCGACGTCAAGGTCTTCCTATCGACGTCGGAGACGAAGTGACAAGCATCGGCGCTCGCCGTCGAGGTGACACCGCCGATCGCCGTCGAAGCACCGGTCGACGTCGAGGGGCTCCTCGACGCCGAGAGCATCTAGACGGCGGAATCGGCGCTCGACGTCGAGGAAGGAACGTTCGACGTCGCGGAGGCGGCGTACGACGTCACGGAGGAAGAGGTCGACGGTCAACGTCGAGGAAGAGGAGGTCGACGTCGCGGAGGCGGCGTTCGACGCCAGAGTCGCGGAGGCGACGTTCGCCAGAAAAGCGACACTCAGCGTCGAGAAGAAAGAGGTCGGCGTCTGGGAGTCGTTCTGCCTCTCCAAAACGGCGCAAGAGGGATTCTGGTCCCAGAAGTCAGACTGCTTCTAGTGGAGGACGCAAGAGGAAGCGATCACCTGCTGAAGGGGCTGTATCTCAGCCCCCTTCGCCTAAGAGGTCACCGGGCTCGGTGTACTCAGAGGTGTACACGCCATCTCCGACTCGGTCGCCACCTCCACCTGTTCCTAAAGAGGATCCTCCACCCAACCCTCCACTTCCGTCTGGCGACCCACCATCACCAGTTCCTCCGCATGGGCCCGCCCCGCAGCCGAGGGTTCCTCCGCCGAGGTCCACTTCGCTGCCGTCTTTGCCTGTACCTCCTAAGGGGACCCCAAAACCTAAACCCCGAGAGGAGCCATGGAAGACCCCACCACGGAAACCGGTGGAGCGGCCACGGGCTGGCAGGTCTCGCTCTCGCTCTGGGAGAAGGGAGAGATCGCGACACAGATCGTCCACGAGGTCGAGACGCCGCCATAGGAGGCGCAAATCTCGCTCCCACACAAGGTCCTCTGGTACCAGAGACTATTCTCCTACCTTGTCGGAGTCACCGGACACGAGGGTGTCCCCGATTGATGACCTGGTGGCGTTCCATGATGTCCTTCTAAGGGGCGCTGCGAAGTTGGGCATATCCTTGACGGTGCCTACTCCTAAAACTTCAGTCATTTTTGAGACATTGCATCAAAAACACCTGTCTCGTCCTCTCCTGCCTCTGGTGCCGGGCCTGGAAGAACCGGCTATGGCCCTTTTTCTCACCCCTCCGGTGACGAAGGCGGCTCCATCGAGGCTGCTGAAGAAGTACCGGGCTCCCGATTCGGACCCGGCCTTTCTGAGGGCGGGACCCCTTTCAGACTCTGTAATTGTGACGGCGGCCCGCAAGCAACATGCCACCTCCCCGTCATCCACGGTTGGATGGATTCGGCAGGGAGGAAAGAGTGTGGAACATCGGCTACCTCCATGAAGGCTGCGAGTGCCACGGCACTGTTGGGACACTACGACCGCGCCCTCTGGGACTCCCTCCAGCAGTTTGCGGAGATGTTACCCCGCGAGAAGCGCGAGGACTTCCAGGAAGTGCTGAATGAAGGGATGCTGGTGGCTAACCAGATTATCAGCGCGGCAGCGGACTATTCCTGGTTGGCAGCTCATGGGTTTTGCCATGGGGTTAACCAACGACGTCACGCCTGGCTCCGTCTTACATCCTTGAAACCGGCCGCACAGCAGAGGGTGGCCAACCTACCATTCTCCGGCGAGACCCTCTTCGGGAAGCATGCGGACGATGAAAAGGCACGCATGAAGGCGGAGGCCGAAACGCTCACTGCTGTGGGCCTGGAGAAGCCTAAAGACACGAAGAAGTCGTACCGCCCGTTCCAACGGCGGTTCGGTGGGCAAGGCAGAGGACGTGGCCAGGCTTCGCAACAACAACAGTTCCGTAAGCCATTCCAGAAGGGCAGAGGAGGCCAGCAGTCTGCTCCGGCGCCCAAGGGCCAGGCTGGGTCTAGGCCCTAGGAACCTACTTCCCCCAGATCTGTTACCCACTCCGGTAGGGGGAAGCATTCAATTTTGTCTGGCAGAGTGGAGAAAAATTACTCAGGACAAGTGGGTGCTGAATATTGTTTGCAATGGATACAGTCTTCGGTTCACCAGCCCTCCTCCAGCAATTCCACCGGTCAGCTCGCAGTTTCAGCTGCGCGAGCTTCAGGCGGAAGCGGATATCCTGTTAAGGAAAAGGGCGATAGAGGACGTACCTCTGTCTCAGAGAGGAAGAGGTCTGTACTCCCGGTTCTTTCTGGTTCGCAAGAAGGACAAGAACGAGTTCAGGCCCATTCTGGACTTGCGACAGGCAAACAAACGGATTTGCAGGGAAACGTTTTGCATGCTGTCGTTGCATCAGATTTATCCTCAGTTGCAACAGGGGGACTTGCAATGTGCTATAAACCTCCAGGATGCTTACTTCCATGTGCCCATTGCACACAAACACAGGAAGTTCCTGCGGTTCCAAGTCGGCGCCAATCATTATCAATATACAGTACTCCCATTCGGACTGAAGTCTGCGCCAAGAACATTCTCGAAGTGCATGGCCGTGGTAGCAGCACACCTGAGGAAGAACAAGGTGTTCGTCTACCCGTACCTGGATGATTGGTTGATCAAGGCATCCTCCTTCTCGGAAGCGCGAGCACACTTCCAGAAGACATGCGTTCTCTTGAACAAGCTGGGGCTGCACATCAACATGGCCAAGTCTGTCCCGACTCCAGTCCAATGCATACAGTACTTGGGAGCCTCCATCAATACGCTGTCAGCAAGCGTGTCTCCTTCGGAAGAGCGACGATTATCTCTCCTTCGGAAGGCTCAGGCTCTTATGACAACTCCATCTACAACAGTGAGGACGGTGTCTTCTCTACTGGGATCGATGGCCTCTTGTATCTTCCTGACGCCACACGCACGGCTGCACATGAGACCGCTGCAGGAGTGCTTGGAGGACCAGTGGGATCAGAGGAAAGGATCTTGGGACAACAAGATTAGAGTGTCGCTGCATGCTTTTCAGTCTCTGAAGTGGTGGTGTTCGGCGGAGAATCTCCTCAGAGGGGTTCCCTTTCACAAGGACATTCCCACGCAGACTGTCATGACGGATGCTTCTCTCCTGGGATGGGGAGCACACTCCGGGACTCTACAGATTCAAGAAACGTGGTCACCAATGGAGGCCACGTATCACATCAATTTCCTGGAACTCAGAGCTGTTCACTTGGCACTGAAGGCCTTTCTTCCGTCCTTCCAGACCAACTCTCTGCTTGTACAGACGGACAATACCACCACGATGTATTACCTCAACAAGCAGGGGGGCTCGAGATCGCGCACTCTGTCACAGGAGGCGCAGGCGATCTGGCACTGGCTCCTAGCCAGAGGACTGACGATAACGGCTACCCATCTGCCAGGTGTGCAGAATGTTCAGGCAGACGCACTGAGCAGGCTGGTTCAGGAAAACCACGAGTGGGTCATAAACGACGAAGTACTAGGAGAAGTCTTCGCAAGGTGGGGAACTCCAGACGTAGATTTGTTCGCCACCGCCGAAAACAGCAAGTGCAGAGACTTCGCCTCCAGGTACTTCCAGCAAGCGACGCTGGGGAATGCGTTATGGATAGACTGGACGAACAACTTTCTGTACGCCTTTCCTCCCATTCCCCTGATTCCGGCGATGCTCATCAAGCTGGCCCGGTCCAGGGCTCGGATGATACTCATTGCCCCGGAGTGGCCCAGGCAGTGGTGGTTCACGGACCTACTTCACCGGTCTCTCCTTCCTCGCATTCGGTTGCCGTGCAGGCGGGACCTTCTCACGAAGTTCGGGGGACGGATGTTACACCCCAACCTCTCGTCTTTGAGTTTGGCGGCATGGCTCCTGAGATAGTGCAATATGGCCATCTGAATCTGCCCGATGATTGCATGGACATACTGAAGGAGTCTAAGAGACCTTCCACTCGGTCTTCATATGCTTACATGTGGAAGAGGTTTTGTATCTGGTGCCAGTCTAAGAACCATGACCCTACGACCTGTAAGGAAAATGTCTTCCTTCCTTACCTTTTACATTTGGCGCAGTCTGGCATTAATGTTCATTCCATTAAGGTTCATCTTGCTGCATTGACTGCCTACAGGAAATGCCCTTCACAGACTTCCTTTTTCCAGATCCCTGTGATCAAAGATTTTCTGGAAGGATTGAAAAAAGTATTCCCTCCTGTCAGGCTTCCTTCGCCTTCATGGGAATTGAATGTGGTGCTGTCCAGATTGATGAAGGAGCCTTTTGAACCTATTCATAAGGCTTCGTTGCAGCACCTGTCCTGGAAGGCGGCGTTCCTCGTGGCCATTACATCGGCCCGCAGGGTGAGTGAAATTCAGGCGTTGTGTTGTACTGAACCTTATACTGTGTTTCATGCTGCTAAGGTTGTTATGCGTACTCACCCTAAATTTCTTCCCAAGTTATTTCTGATTTTCATGTCAACCAGACCATAACTTTGCCTACGTTTTTTCAGAACCCTTCATCCCCAGCGGAGAGGTCTCTCCATTCCCTGGATGTAGGAGGGTGTTGAAATTTTATCTGGATAAAACCAAAGATATTCGTAGGTCTGACCAGTTGTTCATCAATTATGGATCGGTCAGGACGGGTCTTGCGACCTCTAAGCAGTCCATCTCTAGGTGGATTTTGTCCTGCATACAATTATGTTACCAAAAGGCTAATAAGACCTTAGGAGGTAAGCCTAAGGCTCATTCCACCAGGGGCAAAGCTGCCACGACGGCTCTGCTCCGTAACGTGCCGATTGCTGAAATCTGCAAGGCAGCCAGTCGGTTCATACCTTTGCTAAGCATTACTGCCTGGACACTGACGCCAGGGCAGACGCTCAGGTTGGGCAGGCTTCGCTGCGGAATTTGTTCGCACAGTAGTGGCGTTATGTGTTTTTTCTCCACCGCCGCTTTGGTGTGGGGATGGGCTTGCCATTCTATTCACTAGATTATGACTATATACAGAGATCCCCTACTACAGAAGGAGTAGTTTCTGTCCTGTAACTCCAGTTCTGTAGTAGGGGTATCTCTGTTATAGTCTTAAGCGCCCGCCCTCCTCCCCGGTGGAGATATTTCATCATGTAAGGAATGCCACAGGTCTGGCGTGCTTCGCCTTCAAAAAGAACATCCCAGTATCCCAGACTGCATAGCAGGTCCCTACCTGCTATGCATTCTGGGATACTGGGAGAAGTTCTGGAAAGTTCTCTTAAAGGCACAGTATCCTATTTAAGCCACATAATGGCAGCCTATGGGGCTTGTCTGTCCCTACCTTCCTCTCTATCATTCCAGAGTCTTTTACTGGGGGAGGCAAGTTTCTCTATGGTAGAAACTGGGCAGGCTGTATTATGTGTGGTGTTTTTTTTGGTGGAATTTCTAGTTGAAGTACTGGACAGTGTAGCCTGTGGATATAGGCTGCATTATTTGTCTTTAAATTCTCTCTTAAGTGTCTTTGCAGTTTCTGCATTATTTTGACAACTTAAGAGATTATTTTTGATTGCCGGGGTCCACGCACATGGGCGGGACTATTCACTAGATTATGACTATAACAGAGATACCCCTACTACAGAACTGGAGTTACAGGACAGAAACTACTCATTCATCCTCTAAATTACAGCTACACCCAGGACAGGACTTATTAGTGGAGGCAGACCATTTGCTTGTGAAGGCTCTTAAGGGTAATGTACCATATCTCCATTGGATATAGTTTCCTTGATCCTATGGGATAGATAATGTCCATAAAATCCTCAAAACAGAAGGAATTTTAAATGTTAAAAAGGAATTGGTCAGGGTACCAGCATGTGAATCATACAAAATAAAGTTAAGTTTGTTATCCATAAAATTCCTCCTGAGGGATTTGCCTGAAACCTCGCTGCACGCCCTTTCCGGATCATACCACAAGGCAGGCAGACCCATTCTCCCAAATTCCTTTTTTAAGAAGACGAGCCAGGGAATATTTGCTGCACTATTACAATTTAGTATTTCCTTCAGTTCTAGCCTGTAGTTCATCAGTTCTGGCGTTACCCAGAGCCTGCGCCAGAACCTGAGGGGTTTTAGTGCTAACTTGTCCTCAATAGATCTCAATCCCAGGTCTAACCTTAGTGGAAGAATCGGTGTACTTTGAGGGAGCACCAATAATTGCTGGTTGAATTTGTTTCCTGTTTTGGAAATTTCGGGCCTACACGAATGCCCTCAAAGCTCCCCACCATACAGGACCGCTGCCCTCGCTTGGGTTTTATAAATCTCTAACGCGGGGCTCACCGGTTTAAATGATGATGTATTGGACAGCTTGAGAATTCCCCCAGCCAGTTGGGACAAATTCATTTGAGGTTTTACTTGTTGGGGGCCCCAAGAGAAGTTTTCATTTATCGTGACCTTTAAGTACTGGAAGGTAGTTACCCTCTCCAGTCTCACAGATCCCAAAATAGGGGTAAGGCGGGTAGATGCAGAGGGATTGAAAATCATACATTTTGTTTTATCCGCGTTAATCTCCAATCCTCGGCATCGACCGAAGTCCACAAAGCCATCCAATATGCGTTGAATCCCCATAGGAGACTTGGAAAGCAGGAGGGTGTCATCAGCGAACATAATCGCCGGCACACTCCTGCCTGCCAACCTAGGTGCGTCATTGTTGGGGACTTCATCCAGATGCGATATTACACCATTTACGTAGAGGCAAAACAGGGTCGGTGCCAATACGCACCCCTGCCTCACCCCCCTGCCAACTGGGAACCTGGATGACAACGCCCAATTCCTCCCACATCTGACCTGTGCAAAGTTCCCTTCATGCAGCCTCATCAGGACACTCAATATTTCGGATGGTACACCCAACTCCAAAAGCACCGACCACAATTTTCCCCTGGGGACTAAATCAAAGGCGGACCGAAGGTCCACAAACACCATGTAGAGGCTGCCACCCTCTATCTTTGCCGTTTTCCAGTACAGTAAAATGAGGCGAAAGATCTCGTCCATGGTGGATGTGTTCCTCCTAAACCCCGCCTGGTACGGACTAAGGAAATAGTGTTCCTCCATCCACTCCTGCAAGTGATCCAGGATGAGCCGCGAGAAGATTTTTTGAGGAACATCAATGAGGCTAATGAGCCTGTAGTTGGCTGGGAGCAGGGGAGAGCCTTTCTTAAAAATCTGAACTATCTCTGCGCCCAGCTAAGTACAGGGTACCTCCATGCCTCTTAAAACTGCATTGAAAAAAATGTGCCGATAGGGACCCCAGATCCTGGGTTGATGCATAAAAAGGTCACATGGGAGTTTGTTGAGACCCGGAGCTTTTCCCGAAGCAAGTGTTCCTATAGCATGACACACCTCCTCAACAGTAAATTCCATCTCAACCCGCTGGTCAGTTAAAATTACAGGTGCCGATATAGTTTCCAAACCCATATCAGCTGAATATAGGGCTTTAAAATGATCTTCCCAAACACCAGCCTCAATGTTAGGTTCTATAGCTGATTTTGGTTCTCCAGACCCTGTACTAACTATTGCCCAAAATCTGAAGGCGGAAGTTAAATTTGTCCACCTTTCCATATCGCACTCTTTCTTCGCGTGGTTCATTGTCTCCTTATGGTGGAGTCTCAGAGTGCGGGTTTTGTGTTTATCACTCCCAAGCTTAAGGGCCTTAAGCTACTCAGATTTAGCCTTCCTACATGAGGCGTTATACCAGGAAGATACAGGCACCCTTTTACTCCTGATGGGAACCTGGGCATTGAAAACTTCAGCTAAGCTGGCTACCAGTTCCTGGTGCAAGAACTGTAGTTTTTTCATTAAAATCTAGGGGGAGGGTTGAGTAGTTAAAACGTCAACCTCCTTGAACAAAATGAGGATTGTGTTATATAATTCGGATAATCCATCTGAAGATGCCACAATTTTCCCCCACTTAACCCTACGTCTATTATTAATTAGATTCTTCCCATCACCTTGATCTGCCGCGTCTTCAATTTCGATCTCCTTAGGCCCAGGGAAAACGATCTTCAGACTTAAAGCATTGTGGTCGCTATCGACCCTAGTGATTACCTCAAAATCGATAACCTTGGACCACAGCCGTGTCTCCACCATAATATAGTCGAGGCGTGATTCTTGACCCTTTTTGTTAAAGGTGCACCTTGATGGAATATCGAAGGGGGTTCGACCATTGCAGGCCCTGATCGAATTGTTTAAAGTTAGGGCCATAATCTAGATTGCTAGCGGGGACCATGACTTGGGACGGAGCGACTGGCATGGCGGGATGACCCAATGGTCATCCTCACCCGTGAGGGCTCCTTCATTCAACCCCCGCAGGGGCTCATAGTGACAATTTAAGTCGCCAGCCACCAAAAGATGAAGGTCACTAGCAAGAGTGGTCAAAAAGTGCGATAGATCATCAATAGTGGTAGACTCGCTGGCCGGACTTACCGGACGTGAATAAACATTCACGATAGCAATTTTAAGAGTTAGGCCACTTTAGGACCACACACTGAATGTCCTCAGAATAGGTGGAGATGGACTCACCCAAACAGCCCAAATGTAAGCCGACCCAGGTGGTAAGGCCCCCTGACGGGCGCCCCTTCCCTCCCCAACGAGCGGGAACATTGTATGCGGCAAATCCCACTCTGTGTTGTTCCTCCCTAGCCCAAGTCTCTTGAAAGAGACAGATGTGTTTGGTGTCCACAAAGGAACCCCACTCTGGACAATTTAATTTGTTTGATAAACCCGCCACATTCCATGACATTATTGTGATACACTTCGGATTAGTGGCATTGGAGCAGATAGTATCACTCACCAATCGAACACCTTCGCTTACAGAATCTTGGGGTAGCTCCAGTGCATGGGCCGGCACAGTATTCCCCAAGCCATCATCACTAGTTCTCTTGCTACTCCCCTAAGCAGAGTTGAGATTCTGGTTGATCACCCGACAATTGGCTTCTGGCTAACTCCACAACTTTCCCAATATTGCCATTACTCTTGCTGTGGATAGTGCCAGATGCACATAAGCACTATCCATGCGCACAACGTCAGTTCCTTTCTTTACGAACTTTAGATGTGGAACTGAGCTCTATTCCCTTTCTTATCTTAAAGAGATTTCTTATCAATTTTTGTTATCTCAATTCTACTAGTGTGCAAGGGAATATGTAACTTCCTAAGACTACAGGGTTTAAACCTTTTAGGGACGGTTGCAAACAGATGTTTGTGAAGGATCACCAGGAGGTGTACCTCAAGTGTTTGGGTTCAACGAATGACTCAAAGGCCTGCATCGAGTGTGCCCAGATGAACAGGAAAGCTATCCTATCAGTCCTGGACACCACTGATTATCTAGGACGGGCTAATAGGATGAGTGTGGTTATCCAGTATTATGGGTATCTTTCATAGATTCACATGCCTGAATCATTCCCCATCGTCGGGGTGGGAATCCCTGGTACATAACAATAGTAATGTCATATAGACATATACACACTAATAGGCCAGAGGCCTCACATTAGTAACCTATCTGAGTCCTTTTGTAAAAAAGGACCAAACTTTGTCCAGGAGCCAATCAGCTACTACCACCCTCTAGAACCTTCCTGGAAGGAGCCCTAGTCCCTCAGATTTTCTACCGCACGTCGTGCTAAGGGAGTCTCCACTGAGCTCTGCTCAGCTTTCTGATATTTCTGGATTTATTCCATACTTTTCACACAGAATTTATTCTTGTGGAGGAGTACTTCAGTCAACCATGTCTGACACTCCTAAAAAAAGGGCTGTTTAGACCCTGTGCTTCATGCAGCAAGTTGAGACTACATGTGGATGACAGGCATGAAGACTGCCTCTACTGTCTCTATCCTGACCACTCTGCGAAGAATTGCAAAGTCTGCCGCACTTTCTCTGCCAAGACTCTGAAAGACAGAGAGGGGCGCCTGCTTTTATGGCTCAAGGGACTTGAGGAGAAGGATCAGACAGTCTCTTCAGATGAGAGCGAGTGTTCCTTCAGGAGCTCACACTCCTCCTCCAAAAGGCCCAGACCATCATCTCCAAACAGGTCTATACAGCCTCCTCAAAAGAAGACACCCAAGTCTTCAGAGGTCCGTCGACAGACCATGGCAGGAAAGAGTTCTCTTCAGGATGCCACTTTCAAGAAGCCTTTGCTGGTAACTTCAGCCATGTCTGTGACAACGTTGACAGCAACTATATCTACGTCGACGGCATCGTACTTCTCCGCCATGACGACTACCACGACGTCGTCGACGGGTAGGTCTATTATATCCGTCATTGCTATTAAAAAATCGTCGTCGACGAGAGCCACATCAGCGTCGACGACATCCTCATCGATGGCATCTAAGGTGCCGTCGACGGCTCCATCGTCGACGAAACAATAGACTAAGCCAGCGTCGACGAAGCCATCGTCGTCGACACCAGCGTCGACGAAGCCATCGACGTCGACAACCGCGTCGATGAAGCTGGCGTCGACGAGGCGTTGACCGGTCCAACGTCGACTCTGCCGTCGGCGAAGAAACAACTGTCGACGCTGCCGTCGACAGCATCGTCGTCGATGAAGACAACAGAGACATCTGCTATGACCGTAGACGATCCACCGTCGACTACCACCCCGTCGACGGACTTGTCGACGACAGAGTCTCCTAAGCTGAAGTGCTCTTACACACATTACAGACTGACAACGAGTACTTTAACGCCAGAGTTGACGTCACCTAGCAGAGTCCAGCCACTGCCACCGGCCCACCTGCTGGACATGGAGGATTCTGATAATGGTTCCATGTTCCAGTCTGCGACAAGTCCATCAGATCTCCATGTTAAGGTCCACGAAAGCTCAGACTGTGAAGATCTGGGTCAGGATGAAGGGAGATGTCAGGAGGAATGTCATATTACTCCTCCTCCTTCTTCACAACCTATGGTGTGCCTCCCAGAATCAATAGTGACGGACCTGCAATTTCTTATAGCGGACTACAAACAACGGTTTCCCCCCACTCCACCTCCTCCAGTAAAGCAACCAACACCTGTGATACCTCAACAACTACCTCACCCTAGACCACCTCCACTGGTCATTCGTCAAGATCCAGTCTCTTTACCACCTATACCTTCTTCTGATGAAGAAGAGGAAGTAGTGGAAGAAGAGGAGGTACAGCAAGAGGAAGGAGAAATACAGGACGATGAATGGAATAAGTACGTCATTCAGGATCCGGCATCCCCTGACCAGGCACAGGCGGATTCACCCCCAGAGAATATCGGAGGGTTTCATAATATTGTAGAAAGGGCGGCCGCAAGATTTAAGATCAAAATGACCACTCAAACACAGGATTGCTTCCTGTATGACTTCTTCAAAGAGCCATTCAAGAAGACTGTGCGATCCATCCCTATTATAGATTACATCTGGAATCAGGGGGTAAAGATAATGAATAACCCCTCATCTCTACTTCCAGTTCCGCCCAGGCTCGACAAAAAATATAAGGCCCCAGATACGGCTCCGGCATGCCTTATAGGCCAAACTAAACTGGACTCTGTTATTACGCAGGCTGCACAGCATAAATCTAGTAACCAGTCGGCCGCGCTCACTGCGCCACCAGATAAGGAAGACCGCAAACTCGATAATATTGGTAAGAAGTTTTCGGCCCTTTCCACCCGGTCGGCAAACTCACTGGCCCTCTTGGGACGATACAATCGCCAGATGTGGGCGGATATTGCCCCATATTTGGGAGCAATACCAGAAAATCAAAAAGACGAGGCCAAGAAGATACTCCTTGAAGGCGAGCGGTTCGCCTTGGAAATGATAGACGTGGCGATGGATATCGCCTCTACAGGATTTAGACAAATGGCAGGGGCAGCAGTTCTCAGGCGCCAGGGATGGCTTAAAGCCACATAATTTTGCCCCGAGGTACAGACCGAGGTACAGACCAAGGTACTGGACATGCCGTTTGATGGAGTTCTGCTCTTTAGAGAGCATATAGATGAGATGCTGCAGGGTATCGAAAAAGACAGAGACTGCAGAAGCCCTAGGTACCCTCCAGTATAAAAATACTTCCTTTCGGGGCTCCAGAGGAAGAGGACAACAGACAAGAGGTAGCTATCAGGGATACAAAACCTCCTATGGCTCATCACAGCAATACAAGGCGCAGTACCAGCAGAGACAGCAACAAGGCCACTCCTCGTACAACAAGTCTTCTTTTCGAGGACGAGGAGGAAAAAAGGACACAGCCAGAAGCCAATGACCTCTTTCTCTCACAGCCCTCCAATTTTTCTCCGCATTACGCAGTTGGAGGGAAAATATCCAACTTCCTCCACAATTGGAAGAAAATTACAACGGATCGTTGGGTTCTCTAGCTGGTTCGGTTCGGACATACTTTGGAGTTCGTAGAGACTCCTCCGACGAATCCCCTACGTCCTAAGCAGCACAAGAATCTGCATCTCCTTCAAAAAGAACTCTCATTAATGCTCCAGAAAAGAGCCGTAGAAAGAAATCCCGAGGTCAGAGGGGTAAAGGATTCTACTCCCGATTCTTCCTAATACAAAAAAAGGAGAAAAAATGGAGGCCTATATTGGACCTAAGAAACCTCAACAGATACCTCAAGAAACAATTGTTCTGTATGGTATCCATTCAAGAGGTGTTACAGCTACTCAATTCCAAAGATTTCATGGTGTCCTTAGACCTCCAGGACGCCTATTTTCAAATACTGATCCACAAGAGTCACCGTCAATTCCTAAGATTTGTAGTGGCGGGAAGGCACTACCAATTCAGAGTGTTGCCATTCGGCCTGAAGTCGGCGCCACGCATTTTTACAAAATGCCTGTCTCCTGTGGCAGCGTACCTTCGCCAACTCCATCACCAGGTTTTCCCCTACTTGGACGACTTGCTCGTCAAGGCTCCTACTCTGGTAGGCGTAACCAAATCTTCCAACACCTGTCTTCAACTCTTCGAGAGCCTAGGACTTACGCTCAACCAGGAAAAGTCTGTCCTTCGGCCATCGCAACGTCTCACTTTCCTGGGAGCAACTCTGGGCACACGACAGGGAAAGGCCTTCCCTTCACAGGAGAGTCAAATCAAACTAAGAGTTCGGACCAAAAAGACCATCAAGGTGCGGCTCTTCAAATCACTGTTGGGGATGATGTCCTCCAATATCCTACTGATTCCACACTGCCGCCTCCGTATGCGCCCATTACAGGAAGCGTTGTCATCTCAGTGGATCCAGTGCTCGGGGTCCTTCAACGATCTGATCAAGATCACGCCAGTAATGACGCAGGCCCTGCTCTGGTGGCTTCAAACAAAAAATCTGAACCAGGGCCTTCCATTCCTACTTCCAATTTCACCTCACATAATAACAACAGATGCTCGTTGGAAGGATGGGGTGCGTTCCTGCAGGAGCTCCGGATCAACGGCCAATTGTCACTGACAGAAAAACAGCTGCACATCAACCTCCTTGAGTTTAAGGCCGTATACCTGGCTCTTCGAGCATTCCTGCCTCGGATCAGGAACTTCACAGTGCTTGTGAGAACGGACAACACCACCACAATGCACTACTTGAACAAACAAGGGGGTTCTCGATCGATAACGTTGTTTCAAGAATCTCAACGAATTTGGAAATGGTTACTCCAACACAACATTTCTCTTCGAGCCGAGTACGTCCCAGGGGCAGACAATACCCTGGCGGACTCTCTAAGCAGACAACGCTCCGTTTGCCACGAGTGGGAGCTTGACCATCATGCTCTCCTCGCAGTGTTCTACCGCTGGGGCACTCGTCACCTGGACCTGTTTGCGACGGAAATGAACGCAAAATACCAACATTATGCAAGCTGGCTTCCCCAGACAGGATCTCTCGGGGATGCATTTTCGATCGCATAGTGCAACGTCTTTGCTTACGCATTTCCTCCATTTCCCCCGATTCCCAGGGTTCTCCGGAAACTGAAAACAGAGTATTGCACCCTGATCCTGGTAGCCCCAGCGTGGCCACGCCAACACTGGTTTACGGAACTCCACCTTCTATCGCTGGAGCCACCGATTCCATTCAGGCCATACCCGAATCTCCTCACTATGAACCAGGGGCAAGTCCAGCATCCAGATCCGGCATCTCTCAGATTATCGGCTTGTCTCCTGAGTTCAGAGAGTTCCAGGACTTAGATATTCCTCAAGAGTGCAAAACAGTCTTGGCCCGGGCCCGGGCTGACAGTACCAACAAGGCGTATTCCCTTAAGTGGAAGAGGTTCTGTATGTGGTGTAAAGCTAACAAACTGCATCCATTTTCGTCATCTCCGGCGCAATTGCTGCCTTACTTACTTCACCTGGCTAACTTGGGATTGGCCCACGCATCGATAAAGGTCCACCTGGCGGCCATCTCTCGATTTAGGCGCTCTTCGTCTGGAAAGTCATTGTGGTCCAATAGATTGGTCAATCAATTTCTGAAGGGGTTATTTAGAACTTTCCCTCCAGTGAGACCGTTACCACCTACATGGCAACTCAACATTGTCTTGGCTCAGTTGATGAAGCACCCCTTTGAGCCCATTCATAAAGTACATATCAAATACTTGTCATGGAAGACAGCTCTCTTATTGGCTCTCACGTCAGCGAGGAGAGTAGGAGAGCTTCAGGCTTTATCTATTCAGGACCCTTTCCTTCAGTTCAAACAGGATAGAGTCATCTTAAGGACCAATCCTAAGTTCATACCAAAGGTTCTGTCTACTTTTCACCTCAATGAACCTATTGTTCTAAAATCTTTCTTCCCGAATCCATCCACGGCAGCGGAGAGATCTATCCACTCCTTAGACCTCAAGAGATGTCTGAGGTTCTACATCCATAGGACGGAACAGTTCAGAAAATCCAACCAATTATTCATTGCCTAGCAGGCCTAGGAAAAGTCATCCGTTGACAAAGCAGAGTATTTCAAGATGGATCTCTGCGGCCATCGCCTTCTGCCACCAACAAGCATGACATCCTCTGCCTTCCAAAGCTCGGCCTCATTCCACAAGAGCAGTCTCCTCTTCCATGGCGCTCTTTGCTGGGGTGCCCATTGTCGACATTTGTAGAGCGGCGACATGGAAGACACCACATACGTTCACCAGGCACTACTGCTTGGATTCAGAACTTATGAAGGATGCAGCAGTGGGACAAGCGGTGCTCCGTCATCTATTTAATTAGAGGTGAGGCTTCTTCCTTTCATCCCACCTTCCTTTTGCATTCTTGCACATTTCTTCCTCATGATAATGTTTCCAGTTTTATGGTATTGCACTCATGATAAGGTATTGTTTAGTGTCTTACATGGTGTACTATACGAAATGTGCTGACTATTGCTTGCTACTCTGATTCAGGCATGTGAATCTATGAAAGATACCCATAATACTGCATAAGAAATGCGTTACTTACCTGTAACTGCAGTTATCCAGTTTTGGTATCTTTTATAGATTCACATGCAACCCACCCGCCTCCCCTGGAAGGGCTCACCTTGGTTCTCTCAGTAGGTATTAATTAGCACTGTGCTTACGAAAATCTGAGGGACTAGGGCTCCTTCCAGGAAAGTTCTAGAGGGTGGTAGTAGCTGATTGGCTCCTGGCCAAAGTTTGGTCCTTTTTTACAAAAGGACTCAGGTTACTAATGTGAGGCCTCTGGCCTATTAGTTTGTATATGTCTATATGACATTACTAATGTTATGTACCGGGGACTCCCACCCCGACGACGGGGAATGATTCAGGCATGTGAATCTATGAAAGATACCCATACTGGATAACTGCAGTTACAGGTAAGTAACGCATTTCTTCTCAGCACCACGCATTAAGGTTCACAGGTTTCTCTGGGGTCATCCTCGCATCCTGAATGGTCATGCCTTTTAAAGGATCCCGCCTATTAAGTGGAAAAGCTGACTCTGCTCTGGAGCGTTTTAAAAACCACCAAGCAACGGCATGCTCTTTGTCTTTCAGCACCAGTTGGGCAATCTCTCCATACTTTTTGGTGTATGCCAGGGGTTTGGTGCATAGGCCCTCAAATGCTCCAATAGGGCTACATCCTGCAAATCCTGGTTTAACATGCTGCACCTGCCACCTACATCATAGAAGCTTTTGTAGGACCATCTGTCCTTTTTGTGTCAGGAAGTGCAGGCTGCTTTTGACAAAGGAACCATAGAGAAGGTCCTGGCATTGTAAATGGGGACTGAATATTAATCTCGCTACTTCTGTGTGCAGAAGAAGGATGGAAGCATTTGTCCTAGTTTGGAGCTTTATCCGCTCAACTAATTCCTGCAAAGGACAAATTCAAGATGGTCACTGTGGCCTAGATCCATTAGACAGGATGGGCCAGTTAGGTTGCCTATTTTCCTATCTCTGTACTGCAGGCCCATGTATGCTACCTGTGGTTCAAGGTAGGACACAAGCAATTCAATTAACTGTGCTCTCTATTGGCCTCACCAATGCCCCTCGTGTGTTTGTTAAGGTGATGGCAGTTATCTCCTCCCATCTTTGGAGGTTGTGGGTACCTGTCTTCCGATAATTCAGCAACTGACTGATAAAAGCGGGTTTGCCACAATCAGTCTTGTGCCACCTATAGGCGAGGGCCAACCTCCTTACTTCACTGAGGTTCTTAATTAACTAGCTAAAGCTGCACCATTCTTCTAAGTCATCCAGGTGCTCTTTTGGGCCTTCCTTTTGGATCGAGACCAAGACATTTGAGCTATGATCCCAATGTTGAAGCCTCCGTCCTAGGTCTCCATGAAAATGTAAGTTTATCACAAGTAAGTGAAAGAGATAGATAGATTTGTATATATATTAACTCCCCACACAACACCAACCCAATAGAGATGCATTATGGGGGATGTAGTGCCTACAGCGACATCCATGGTGTGTGATCACATGACTGGGGGAGGGTGTTTACTCTCACCAATGAGAGAGCTGCAAGAACTATTTCAACGAGGGTGAGACTATGTTCTGGGTTCAACGGCGGCATCTGAGGAAGGCCCCATTGGCCGAAATGCATCATGCTTACCTGTTGCTTTCCATTAAAGCCTCCTCATTGGATTCCCCGAGTGGCCTCTTCCTTTCTGCTCCAGGGAGGTTTATACCGAATATAAATATAAATATATATATATATATATATATATGCTCTCAATAAACAAAGTCCATATCCCACGCTCTCAGGAAACAACACGGAGACACCAAGATGAAGCCAGTGCTGTTTTAATTCACAACGCGTTTCGCCGAAAAACGGCTTGATCACGTGAATTAGCGTTACCGTATCAGTGCCATATATCACAAAACAGTGGAAATAAACAGAGGACTGTTCTGGCAGTTCATTGTAAGAGTAAAGTTTTCTGATACAAACTTGACGCACACACTCAATAAAGAATTTGCGACATACTGTGAAAACAATGTTAAATAATCACATACTTTTCACACAGAAATAAAATTGCATTGAAATACCTGCGCACACATATAAAATAATACGTGAAAAAGTTAGCAGCCAAAATGCGGCAAATTACGCAATGAAAGAGAGGCAAATTGAGCCAATGGATTTCCAACGTCTCACACTGTCTACACGCCCAATGCGTGTAAGGCAGGGAGGCTCACTCAGATACGCAAGCGTACGAGACTTATTATGCGCCTGCGCACAAGAACAAAATAGAAGCACTAGTGACAATGATGGGATGTCAAAATAAACAATGGGAGGAGCAGGGGGAGAGAACTTAATGGCAAGTGCCCAAAACATACTCTCTAATGCTTAGTCAGTCCGGTCACAAGAACGATAATACAGGTGCTTGTTAGAAAGATGGAGAGTCTCAGACTGTGCAGGGAAAAAGGTGATCTTAGTGGCAAGTGCCTAAAAATACTCTCACATACAAAGTCAGTCCAGTCAAATTCCAATTCTTAGTGCTGGCAGATCCGTAACGCAAAAGTGCTCATGTGACAAGAACCGGATTAGGGGAGAGGTCCCGTGAGGTGAAGTGCCGGTGAACTGGGCCCCATATCCCGGTCCTACAACAAAACAAATAAACAAAGACAATTAAAAACAGTTTCATCAAATTGAAAAGTTACATGAAGCTAAAATATGATCTTCAGACAGTCAAACATGGTGAAAGAAGAAGAACGTTATGATCTAATTACATTATTCCTTGAGGTGTACGGCTAGCTCCTCATCCTGGTTAAGACCCCCCGGGGTCTTGGTTTGGAAGTCTATGATAAGTTTGGACTCCCTTTGACGTAATTTGAGTACCCTGTTGCCCCCTCTGGGATTTTTTCCTATCTGTTCCAAGATGAAAAAACTCAGATCCTTGACATTAGAGAAATGTTTGTCTCTAAAATGTCGTGCCACTGGGTATTTTGGGTCAAAGTTACTGATGGCTCTAGTATGCTCCAAAATTCTTTTTTTGGCCATACATGTCGTACTCCCTATATACCATTTGTTACATGTGCATGTAATGGCATATATCACAAAAGTCGAGCTGCATGTCAGGAAAGGTGCAATCTTTTTCTGGACACCGTTATACATCACTTCTTTCACAGATTTACTGTTGGCACAGGCTTTACAGTGCCCACATGGGAAGAAACCATCTAATCCCTGTATATTACTGGGTGGGTACACTGTGATATCACTGTGAACTAGCATATCCCGGATACTCCTTCCCCTTCTGTACGTTATGCTAGGTCTGGGAGGTAGTTCTTTCCCTATAACACTGTCCGCTTTGAGAATGTCCCAATTTTTGGCTACAATTCTCTTGATGTCTTGGGAGTCAGTGCTATAGGTGAGGATAAGTCTGGTAATATCCCCACATTCCTCCTTGTTCTCAGTGTTGTCTAAGAGGGTATCAGGTCTTTGGATATTGTTGGCTCTATCCTTAGCTCTTTTAAGGACCCAATTAGGATAACCTCTCTCCTTGAATCTGTCAAGAATGATACCACTCTCTTCCAAGTATGCTGTCGCAGTGTTGCAGTTGCGTTTGGCCCTCAGTAGTTCTCCAAAAGGAATACTCCATTTTAACTTATCTGGATGACTACTGAGGGCATGAAGCACACTGTTGTGCGCAGTCGCCTTGCGAAAGAGTGAAGTATGGATTTCATTGTTCACAATCTTGATTTTATGCGACAGCATACTTGGAAGAGAGTGGTATCATTCTTGACAGATTCAAGGAGAGAGGTTATCCTAATTGGGTCCTTAAAAGAGCTAAGGATAGAGCCAACAATATCCAAAGACCTGATACCCTCTTAGACAACACTGAGAACAAGGAGGAATGTGGGGATATTACCAGACTTATCCTCACCTATAGCACTGACTCCCAAGACATCAAGAGAATTGTAGCCAAAAATTGGGACATTCTCAAAGCGGACAGTGTTATAGGGAAAGAACTACCTCCCAGACCTAGCATAACGTACAGAAGGGGAAGGAGTATCCGGGATATGCTAGTTCACAGTGATATCACAGTGTACCCACCCAGTAATATACAGGGATTAGATGGTTTCTTCCCATGTGGGCACTGTAAAGCCTGTGCCAACAGTAAATCTGTGAAAGAAGTGATGTATAACGGTGTCCAGAAAAAGATTGCACCTTTCCTGACATGCAGCTCGACTTTTGTGATATATGCCATTACATGCACATGTAACAAATGGTATATAGGGAGTACTACATGTATGGCCAAAAAAAGAATTTTGGAGCATACTAGAGCCATCAGTAACTTTGACCCAAAATACCCAGTGGCACGACATTTTAGAGACAAACATTTCTCTAATGTCAAGGATCTGAGTTTTTTCATCTTGGAACAGATAGGAAAAAATCCCAGAGGGGGCAACAGGGTACTCAAATTACGTCAAAGGGAGTCCAAACTTATCATAGACTTCCAAACCAAGACCCCGGGGGGTCTTAACCAGGATGAGGAGCTAGCCGTACACCTCAAGGAATAATGTAATTAGATCATAACGTTCTTCTTCTTTCACCATGTTTGACTGTCTGAAGATCATATTTTAGCTTCATGTAACTTTTCAATTTGATGAAACTGTTTTTAATTGTCTTTGTTTATTTGTTTTGTTGTAGGACCGGGATATGGGGCCCAGTTCACCGGCACTTCACCTCACGGGACCTCTCCCCTAATCCGGTTCTTGTCACATGAGCACTTTTGCGTTACGGATCTGCCAGCACTAAGAATTGGAATTTGACTGGACTGACTTTGTATGTGAGAGTATTTTTAGGCACTTGCCACTAAGATCACCTTTTTCCCTGCACAGTCTGAGACTCTCCATCTTTCTAACAAGCACCTGTATTATCGTTCTTGTGACCGGACTGACTAAGCATTAGAGAGTATGTTTTGGGCACTTGCCATTAAGTTCTCTCCCCCTGCTCCTCCCATTGTTTATTTTGACATCCCATCATTGTCACTAGTGCTTCTATTTTGTTCTTGTGCGCAGGCGCATAATAAGTCTCGTACGCTTGCGTATCTGAGTGAGCCTCCCTGCCTTACACGCATTGGGCGTGTAGACAGTGTGAGACGTTGGAAATCCATTGGCTCAATTTGCCTCTCTTTCATTGCGTAATTTGCCGCATTTTGGCTGCTAACTTTTTCACGTATTATTTTATATGTGTGCGCAGGTATTTCAATGCAATTTTATTTCTGTGTGAAAAGTATGTGATTATTTAACATTGTTTTCACAGTATGTCGCAAATTCTTTATTGAGTGTGTGCGTCAAGTTTGTATCAGAAAACTTTACTCTTACAATGAACTGCCAGAACAGTCCTCTGTTTATTTCCACTGTTTTGTGATATATGGCACTGATACGGTAACGCTAATTCACGTGATCAAGCCGTTTTTCGGCGAAACGCGTTGTGAATTAAAACAGCACTGGCTTCATCTTGGTGTCTCCGTGTTGTTTCCTGAGAGCGTGGGATATGGACTTTGTTTATTGAGAGCATACTTGTGTCGGATTCACTCCGCCGACGTCCACGCCACCTTTCATGGGTCAAGGGACCCGGAAGGAGTTTTGTTGGGAAACGAATATATATATATATATATATATATATATATATATATATATATATATATCACTGAAAAAACTATAAGTTTTAGGGGTGTTAGTTAGCTGGACATTCCACTCATACAAAACCATTGAAATTGCTCCTATATAGTTAGTTGTACTAACTATATTTCGCGCACCCGCAATCCACTGCTGATGTCACATATTACATCATTCATGACATGGTCAGTGATATCACTGATGACATCTCAAATGACATCACTGATGACAATAGTTACTTACCTGTAATCTGTGGTTCTCCAGTATTGGTGGAGTGGTGTGGCTCACTGGTTAGAGGCGGCAGACCCGAGAGCAGAGAACGGCCCGGGACCAGGGTTCGATTCCCGATGCGGCAGGGTTTCGGATCAGGATCAGCGGACTCGATAATTCTCGCATCGGTGCCTACTCCAGCCAGAGATCACACTCGGCAACTCTGGGCATTAGCTTGCCTCATCTCCACAACGGCCCCTCACAAACGCCGGGGATGCCTGGTTTCACCTTGGAGACTCCCAGGAGGGACTATCTCACAGGGAAAGCCAGGACGGGTTCCCCAGCGGTCTATAGCGCTACGAGGCCTGCGGTGCGGGTAGAAGTGCGTTTTATAAGACACACACATTTTCAATTACAATTTCTTTCATAGATTTACATGCAACCCGCCCACCTCCCCTCAGAGGCTCTTGGCTAGGAAGTTTTAAGCTTCACTCCTGTGCGAGAAAATCTGAGACCCTGAGCCTCTGGGGAGAACATTCTGGTGGGTGCTGTCGCCTGATTGGCTGCAGTTTGGACTATACAAAATGACTAGGATAGTCATGAGTTTGGAAGTTTTTACTCTTGTAGCTTGGGCTACTTTACTTCCTGGTTGGTTATTACCAAGTTTTTCCAAGGATATTAATGCATATTATTGCTTTTTCATGTACCGTGGGACTCCCACTCCGACGACGGGGAATGATTCAGGCATTTGAATCTATGAAAGACACCAATACTGGAGAACCACAGATTACAGGTAAGTAACTATTGTTCTTCTGCTCCATACCTAACCTTTCTCTAAAAGTCACTAACCAACCTTGAGCTATGAAATTGTGATAGGTTGTTATTGTCTGCATGTTCTGCTCGCTCATAAATGATGTATGACAATTGTTTGGTTATAAGATTCCTGTACAAAACTACCGGATCCAAAATTACATCATCCAATTGTTAGACAATGTTGTTTTTCCAATGCTAAAGAGGTTTACTTAGCGTGATGGTAACCTTCTGAAGATTCATTATCACCCCCAATGATGATTTACACCAAGACTAATTTCTGGCTCCTGAGCCCTCATGCTCCCTTCTTACAACTCACCCATCAACCAACCCCCCCCTGCTGCTGTCCCTCCCCACCCTTACCCCTTGATTGGGTGAACCTATGGCTTCCACTGCCCTACTTTCCATCTGAGAAAGTGGCTTCTCTTCTTACATGCTTCATTCCTCACATTCCTGCGCTTAGTCTCTTCTCTTACTCACTCCCCTAGCCTTCCTTCTCTGTCCGAGGGTATCCCAAGTCTCATCCTCGAAATCCCCTTATTCCCATACGTTGTAATACATGTTGCAGCCTGATCAGAACCAACTATATATCTAAACTACCTAAATGCGACCAACATCTATACAATTCATATTATGCCTAACACCCTTAAGGTTCTCTCTTTAAACACAAAGGGGCTGAACCATCTGTTAAAAGAAGACACATCATAGGATACTGCCATAAGCTGAAAGACGATATTCTCTTACTTTAAGAAACCAAATGAGACCACTCTATTGCCCCAAATCATCTAAATAATTGGTACTCAAAATTAGCATGCTCTCCCGATTCTAATAAGAAAAATAATCGTCACCGTATTTGCTGGATGGGCAGGCATCAAAGTCATCAAAAACATACATGACATAGAAGGCAGATGAGTCATCTCGCAAGTGTCCAAACAACCAAGAGCTCTTTATAGTAAACATTTATGCACCCAACACCGACTCCCCTCATTCTAGATCAATCTAAATAAAAGACTAAATGAAATCCCAAATGGTTCGAATATACTACTAAGAGGTGACTTTAACCTTCCTATGGACATAGTGCTTGACAGACTTCCCCAACAAACTTAGACCTGGAAAATAATGTAAGCAAGTGAAAAAAGGTTATTCAACCCCACAGGTAGAGAATGTACTTTTTACTCCCACCTGCATTACTGCCATTTGAGGGTTGACTACATTTTAATGAATCCGAATCTCACCCCCTTCTGCGCCATTCCTGAGATAGAACCCTTCATTTAAGACCATGCTTGTATGTCATTGGATATTACAATCTCCAACTCCAAAAATCCTGAGAAAATATGGCGTCTCTATGAAGCACTGCTGAATGATCCAACCAGCAGGGAAGAAATCAGTTCCGCAATCTTAAACTACTTCAACAAAAGATCCTCCCCAGAGTTCTCTCCAGAAACAATCTGGGAAGCCGTGAAAACATAAATCTGAGATAGGATGATCAGTATTATGAACAAACAAAAACTGGGGAGGCAACGTGAGCTGATTAAGGATTCAACCCAGATCTGTGACTGGGTGTGAGTGTTTGAAAAGTTTCAGCACTTTGTCCATCATCTCCTTGTGTTTGCAACAAAAACAAGGTAGCCAATAAAAAATGTGCAAGAGCTAGAATCCAAAGTGAAACATTTTGAACGTCTCCTAATCTCAAACTACTCCACTGAATTAATTAATAAACTCAAAGCCCTGAAATATGAACACAACAAGCTAATAAGCGAGAAAAAAAATATTTGGCTGAAAACAAATAAAGCTAAAAAACTATATGCATTCAATAAGGCGGGGATATTGCTAACTAACTTCTTACAGATCAAAAGCCAGAAGAACTCCTCGATAACTTCAATTAAAAATAAATCTGGGCGGAATATTATAAAGCGCTCTACAACAATGAGTGGCGACCAGACATTATGTATTACGATGACTACCTCAAAAACAACAAAATCGAGGAGATCAGGAAGGAGGATCAAATCTTCTTAAATAAACCGATTGACATACTAGAAATAGAAAACATGGTTAAAACACTTAAAATAAGGAAGGCACTGGGGGGCCGGCTTTATAGGTAGTTTCTACAAAGCTCTCAGTGCACTACTAACACTGCATTTAAAATCCCACTTTGACTATTACTCCTCAAAAGATAGAACAAGTCTGAACTTTTCAGGGGGCATATTAAGTTATTCTCAAAGAAAATAAAGACCCGCTAGATACCAAAAATTATAGGCCTCTATCCTTAATTAACGTAGATTGTAGTATCTACGCAAAAATCTTAGCTACAAGATTGGAAACATGATTTCCTCATTAATCCATCCCTCCCATACAGGTTTTATTAACGGAGGTCTGGCTCTGATAAGATCTGGCTTGCTCATCTATTGGAAACTGCTTGTTTACTACAATCCCCAGTGGTGGCTAAGGCCTTAGACACCTATAGACCTTCAACAAATTTTGGCAACCCTTCCTCAGATCTGTTATCTGCAAATTCAACCTATGATCGTATGGTGTTTGTACTTTAGGACAACCCCTCAGCCAGAGTGAGAATAAATGGCTCTCTGTCAGACAAATCTAACCTTTCCCAAGGCACCAGGCAAGGCTGCTCCTTGTCCCCACTACTTTCATCCTTGGTATCGACCCATCCTAACCGAAAAATGTCTTGGTACTATCATAAAAGGTATCCAGTTTGACTCCAAGCCCCACAACGTGGCGGCATACAGTGACTATGTTCTCATCTTGTCCAAAGATGCAGATACAGCCTTACCAGAAACCTTGAATCTAATCGATGCATATGACAAAGCCTCGGGATACACACTGAATAAAGATACCCACTCTGTCTTACTAAGAGCAAACTCCAACTGCCATTTTTACTTAAACAATCCATCCACTGGTTTCAACTGAAACTGAAGCAACCCCTCCCTTCTGGACCGGTATTGAGAAAGGACTCATTCTCCCCTTCACTTCAAGAGCTGCTATCTCTATGAAACAATTCCAACCCCCACACTCCTCAAACATAATCAGAGACACAATAATGGCAGTTAAACACTTAGCAAAAGTGTAGTCTAAATTAAGCATTCCTCCTACACCTCTTTATGGCACAACCCACTAATTAAAATTAACAGTAAAATTCACCATTGGCATCAATGGACATCCCTAAACATCCTTTCTATTCAGGATGTTGGTGACAAGGCGAACACAATCTCGTACGCATACCTAGAAAAGAGCTCCAATATTCCTGACAAAGAAGTTTACTACTTTCTCAAAGTTGCAATCAATCACAACCAAGCTTTCTGGAACCCTCAAATCCCAAGCATTCTAGAAAAGCTAACCTTAGTTGTAATAATGTTGTTGCTCCAATGATGAAAATAGCCCTTTCTGCGGGGTTGCCACACACGTTTTGCCTTCCTCTTCCCCTTTTTGCTGAATTCATTTTTGTTGACTTTAGGATTCTGGTCACTTTGCCACTGCTAATCTGAGCTAAAGTGCATATGCTCTGTACTTCGAACATGGTAACATTGCTTTATCCACAATTGTCATATGTAATTTACTTATAGGACCCCAGTAAAGTGTACTATGTGTACCCAGGTCCTATATATTAAATGGTACTAGGGGGCCTGAAGCACTGTCACTCACTCAATAGTCCTTTAAACATGGTTCAGGCCTGCCACTGCAGAGCCTGTGTGTGCAGTTTTAAACTTCCATTTTGAACTGGCAAGTTAACCTACTTAGCAAACAGAGGTGATGGACAGAGCACTTAGCTCACTTGTTACCCCAGTTCAGACCCAGCCATATGCAAATCAGTCTTGACCCTGTTCATCATGGGAACAGTCCAGTCTGCACTGCCAAGCCGGGACTTCCCTGGAGAGGAAACAAATACCCTGGGACTGGTTTCGAGGTAACACCCCTCATCAGCCAGGCTAGCTTGAATCCAGTGGCAAAGTGAGCAAGGCACCCACATCTGGGCATACCCCGCCAACCTAGGCCGAACAAAGCAAACACAAGGAGATGATGGACGGAGCGCTAAAACTTTTCAGACGCTCACCCCCAGTCACAGATCTTGGTTGAATCCATATTCGTTCTTTAGCTCACTTTGCCAACACAGTTCAGACCTAGCCATATGCAAATCCGTCTTGATCCTGTACCTCATGGAAACAGTCCAGCCCAAACTGTCAAGACAGGTCTTCCCTGGACCGGACACATTTTAAATGTTCTCTGGGGTCAAGCAGGAGGGTACTTCTGTCCAATAAGTTGCAGTGCAACACCCCAGGGCATGACCATTTCCTCCAAAGTGTGGCACAATAGTCTCCCAGAAAGCACTATTCTTTCAAAATTCAAGATTGCTGGAATCTCAGCAGAGAAGCAAGAGCTAGCTAAACCAATCTCCAGGATGACTCATTTCCATCGCTCCCAGTAACCTGACATCTGCAAATTCCTTCCTTAAGCCTGCCATCTGGCTGGGTTCAGAGGGGCAGGGGGTAGATGGACCTGGCTACGGGAAGAGGTGTGGCGCAGCGGCCAGGGCACCTGACTCCACACCACAGGGTTCACAGTTCGATCCCTGGTGCCAGTGGCAGGTTAGTCCAGCACCATGTGACTCTGGGCAATAACTCGCTTAATCTTCCCGATGGCCCCCAGCGCTTTGACACCCTTGGGTAATTGTGCGCTTTACAAATACTGGATTTCATTTACCTTTGAAGCTGATGCTTTACTACCCTTCCCCCTTACTCTGACATTCCTCTGGAGTAGGGTCCTCTTACAAGAGATAGCCTCTCTCCCTGGGTGCCACTTACCACTTTATCCAAGTAGCCTGGCTAATCCACTTAACTCGGACCAATCAGGGCAGACCACTGGAAGACTGAATTTTTGCTCATAGACAAAGACTTATGTCTTCGTTTTTGTACCTTTTTAGGATAAATTCAACAAAAGCACATTGTTGGATTTATCAATACCATTCTCCAAAGTCCTTGAATAATATTTTTCGGTTGTCCCTTGCAGTAGTTATGAATTCGTAAACCATTGCAATGTTTACCTATGTGGCTGGGGATCCAGAATGGGGATCATGAAATGACCAATTTCTACAACATCAGGGACTCTAACATTGCTTTTATAGGGTCCCTGCTTATAGCTACATGACCTCCAACCCCTGGGACACTTAGGGGAGACTTTAGGGGTCCTGACTATACAAAAATTAAGTTGATCCTCACTCCACCGTCCTTATAGCACAAAAGTCGATTTTGGGAAGCACTTTACTACAATAAGGTAAGTGAAATGTGCAATTTCTCTATCCTCTGGTCATATAAAACATCTTCTATAAGGTTCCTCCTTCTAAGTACATGACCCCCCCAAACCTTGGACACCTTGGGGATACTCTGGGGATACTTAATATGCCAAATTATTGTATTGTCGTTTTTCAATTTTTGAATACCCCTAACACCAAAATTGAGTTTGGGCACATTTTACATTTAAAAGCAGTTCTGCAAAACAGGGCTGCTTTTCAATGGATCTTTGCCTGTCAGCAGTCCACACATGCAAGTGCAGAAATGGCTGCTGGCCTCTATGCTGCCATGCCCTATTATGTACTAGGGACTTATAGGGGTGGTCATGCCAATCATAAGGGTACTCTAACCCATAGTGTACCCTTGTGTGTGTGGGTATTTTCACTGTATTCGAAGTGTATTCATAATATTACTGACCCTGGGCCTGGTTAGGCAGAGCTCTGGAACATCAAGTCAGTTATCACCACTCCCAGCCAACAAATAAAATAGGGGTGCCTAGTGCATAGGATGACTCAGTAACATACTGCTACTTTGCAACTTGCTCTGCTGTTTTGGCCTACAACCCGCTGCTTCTTGCCTTCAAGTGAGAAGGACTGAACCTACTCTGAACAATCTTTTGAATCTTAAGTAACTCTGAGGGCTTGCTGGCTTGCCACCTGTTCATAAAGTCTCAGGGCTATCAAAGACTTCACATCCCTACCACTGCTATGGGACTCTGCAACCTGTGAGTCCAGCAGCTAAACTTTGACAAGGATCAGTGCTTGCCTGATTGCCAACCTGTTTTGTGAAAGATTGAGTGCTTTGTTTCATCAGTGACCGAGCACTCCTTTTGCCAAGGATCAGCACTTGATCTTTGCTTCTTGCTGCAAGACAGTGGGTGCTGAGCATGCTAACTGCATTCCTTGCAGACACATTTCCTGGCAAGGCAAAGTTCACCGACGTCAGCCCCCCTCTGGGAAACAGAAACCCACGGGGTGGGGAGAAGAGAGAGAGAGAGATATATAAAACTAGCAAACAGCCACTACAAGTGATTTGGGGCTGGAAACCATGGATATAAGTGGGACTGTGAAAACATCATTCAAGCCCAAATCTGTGATCCAACCGGTTATGCCCCACGATAACCTTGATGTCTATCATGAGCAGGTAACTCTTGATTTAAAAAGACTCTATAAATCTACTAACTTTGCGGGGTACAAATACAGCCATCATCAACAATGTTATGTACAACTCATGAAGAAGTTGCAGGACAATGATAACTTGATTGAGAGACAATCTGACGGGGGTGGGGGTTGTCCTGTGGCCACGGACGTTGTTTATGGAGGAAGCCCAACTCCACTTAAATGAAATTGCATGCTATAAAAAAAAGTAACATCAATATTGCCAAAGCCTCTTGGAATGATTATTATGGTAAATTACTTGCTTGGAAAAGTGGGGGGTTACTGTGTGATGATGAATATTGTTTTTTTTAGAAATGACCATCCAGTAATCCCCTTGATATACTTTATTCTGAAGATTCACAAAAACGAAACTAAACCTCCGGGTAGGCCCATTATTTTAGCCATAGGCAGTATCATGGAAAATACCACAAAATATATCGATTATTTCCTTCAAGAATCGGTTAAAGGTTTACCATCCTACCTCCAAGACACTTCCTACTTTCTAAGAAAAATTCAGGGAATACAATGGAGTGATGATTTAATTTTAATAACTATGGACGTTACTGCATTATATACGCCCATACGTCATCAGGATGGTATTAAGGCAGTACAAAATTACCTAAACCGTAGGCCGGCATATCTATTTCTGCATAACAAAATCCTAGTCAAGATGGTCACTACTTGTTTGGAGCAACATTTCTTCTTGTTTGATAATCATATCTATCAACAAACTAGGGGAGTTGCAATGGGGGTCTGCTTCTCACCCAGCTATGCTTGTTTCCATATGGGGCTGTGGGAGGAGCAGGTCCTCATGGGGCACTTTAAACACATTATAGATAAACATGTACCCCTTTGGCTACGATATATTGACGACCTTTTTTTAATCTGGTAGGTCCTGAATCACTTGCCCTAGAATTTGTTGATCAAATAAACAGAAACCAACTTAACCTTGAGTTTACTGCTACCATGAGTAAATCTTCAGTAGTTTTTTTAGATGTGGAGGTATTTATAAAGGATGAAACAATCTCCACCAAAATGTATTGTAAACCTACTGCGGGAAATTCTTTGCTACATGCTACGAACCATCACCCGCAACATCTACCGACCGATGGGAAAGCCCTCCCGATAGAGTATTTCATGTAGTGGGGTCCACAGCAGGCTACTGCACTACTTCAACAGGTTACTCCCGCCTACTTAGGCATCTGCCGCCAAGCACTGTGGTTTTATCATTGGATTTGGACTGCAACAACCACAGTGCTTAACGGCAGATGCCTAAGTAGGCGGGAGTAACCTGTTGTTAAAGGCGGGACTCAGTAAATAAATAGCAGGTTTTCCAAATCACGCTGTCGCTGTTTTCTTGTGAATGACTCTTGAGAAAGGAGGAAACTCTGAAACGCGTCGAGCCTGTTGGTGTTTGAAGTAGTGCAGGAGCCTGCTGTGGACCCCGCTGCATGAAATATGCTATCGTGAGGGAATTCCCATCGGGAGCAACTTTGATTGTTGATATCTATCTATCTATCTATCTATCTATCTATCTATCTATCTATCTATCTATCTATCTATCTATCTATCTATCTATCTCTATCTATCTATCTCTCTATCTATCTCTCTATCTCTCTATCTATCTCTCTATCTATCTCTCTATCTATCTCTCTATCTATCTCTCTATCTATCTCTCTATCTATATGTATATATATATATATATATATATATATATCTCTATCTATATATATGTATCTAGCTATCTATATATATATATATATATATATATATATATATATATATATATATATATATATATATATATCTAGCTATATATATCTCTATCTATATCTCCAGGAGAAAAGGTACTGGGTTGTGAATAAGAACTGCTAGGACCCCGTGGCTGACCTGTTCGCTCACCTTCTTGGACCAGGACCCAAAAGAAGCCCTGCTTAAAGTCATATACCTCTCTTTTAATGATTGATCTCATGATTAATGAGGTCCCCAACCTGTACAAGATGGGAATGGTCACTGTCAAATGACTTAATGCCATTTAAACAGTAGTGACAAGATCACATCCTCCTTTACAGCCAGTAAAGGCCTTGCAGTCTTCAAAGGCTAGTGAGACCTCCATATCCAAGAACTCATACTTAATGCTTTTCTTCTATCAGAAGCAGGCAGGTGAAAGATGACATTTAAAGTGGAAGGAAACCCCACTTTCGCAGCCTCAGCTGAGGCAATCAAGTCCTAGTGTGTTCCCATGGACCAACGATCTTTTGTGGCACCGATTCAGGAAGACCACTCTGCACCAGCGCAACCACCAAAGATGCATAGTTATTTTTACTTTTGCTGAATAGCTATGCTCTATAGCTTCCACAGCCTCTTTCATCCACGTTCCCTCTGCCTCAGTTATTGTCCCAAAAATATTTACAGAAGGCAGAGAAGCTCCTGTTTTTATGTACAGTTGTGCTGGTTCCTCCCCAGAACAGACCAGCGGTGTTAATCCCACCACTTAATTGTAAGGATAAATGAATGGGGAAGAGTCCACCTTATCCTATGTCTCTAAACTTCGAACCAGATATTTCCTCTGTAGACATTCAAAATGCTGACAATAGCCAGGTTTTAGCAGCTGTACAGAGCAACAACTGGATGTGCACAGTATAATGAAACCGCCTACAGTTCATGATGGGGAAACCAATTTTCTCAGTATAGTGTCTTTTACAGTAAATCGGATATGTCCCTGCATGAAAATATAGTGGAGTTGAGGGCAGTGTTCTTTGAGGTGTCCGAGTGTTGAAATCTAGAATGAAGGTTATGGTCCACGCAAATGCGGCACACACTCTGCCAACAGCAGCTTTGTAGGAGTGGGCACTGCAACAAGACTTGCATGGATACACTACACTAGAGCGGACAACTTGATCAGGATTCTTTTCTGATCACCTGAGTGGGAGATCACTCCTCAAGAAGTCCCAGGTTCTATGTATTGGGCCTGAAGGTGTGTTAAAATTTAAAATCTGATTCTCTCGTTTTTTAATGAAGCTTTGCATCATCCTGTTGGACGAGCATCAAGGAAGTATATGGACTACGTAGCATTTATTTACAACACATCCATTTTTTCACCTCTGCCCTGCTTCCAGCCCCGCTCTATGCTTAACCCAGCATCTCTATAAACATGAGCAAAGAATCTAGATTGGGGCATTGTAGGCTGTTTAAACATGCAAAGTGAGCGCCAAAGAACAGCTGGCGTCTCCTCAAGGGTTTTCAAACAATGGTAAAACCTTAAGTAAAGTTAACCCAAATAGCATATGTTGTGCAGCTTCAGGACTTCAGGATGCAACAATTGCACAAGGCACCAAGGCTGGCGATTCTTACCGTTACCTCCTTTGTGTGTTTTTCCCAAAGCTCTATTTACCTCTGGGCGTCCCTTGTTTGTGATCTTTTGCTAAAAAAAACCATGTAACCATCGTTCAGTGTGCTTTCTCCTTTAGTATCTCTATGGTGCTTGTCGGATGAGGCCCCATTCATGAATGCTAAATAAATGACTTGTGGTTTGTACTTTGCTCAAGTGTCGATTCCTCCTTACCTGTGGACGAAAAGTTACCCTGCACCAGTAGATTATTAATAGTCTACTTCCACAAATTGACCCAGAACGTGGGCCCCATCAAGAGCTTGCAGTCAGACCAAGGCAGAAGATTATGTCGGTAAGATGAACTTCGCTAAGGGGCGCACCACCTGAAGAGACTAGTGTTTCTCGTGGTCCAAGGTGATTTTTCAGCTCTCTTACTCTGATCTTCCTGGTGGCTGCTGGCCTTAACTGGGGCCTTCGGACCGTCATTTTTTTGGGTCGTGGAGGATCGACAGGTAGGAGTTGAAGATTACACATAAGGTAAATCTGTATTGAACCGGTTCATTTGGTTAGAATTGTTTGGTATTTGCTTGGAATTTATTTGGAATTTGATAGGTATTTGTTTGGTATCCATTTGGAATTTGATAGGTATTTGTTTTGGAATTTGGAATCTGTTTTACTTGCTATTTGTTTTGACTAAACATTTTTTCCTTACAGGTAATGTGGGAATATTTTTTTATTTCTCTTTGTGTATAAGTTTTTTTATATCTTATATGACATGCCTGTATTTAGTACGCTTTGGAAGTTTTGTTGCTGCTGCTGCGATAAGCAGAGCATTTTGTAAGTAAGTCAGCCGGCGCCACCAGAAGGTACGCCGAATTTTGAGATGTACTTCAAATATGGTGTTTGTCCCATCATGTATAATGCATTGTGGAACAAATATACAAAAGGGGATCCCCAGTTGCAATGGCCTTTAGAGGGGACAATGGACCCTCACAAACTCGAGTATTTAGATAGATAATTGTTTTTAAAGAAAGTTAGGCCAGCTATGTTTGACAGTTTGTGTATGTGGAGGAAGGAAGTAAAGGAGTGGCAGCTCAAGGCAGAGAAGGTACAAAGGAAGCAAGAAAGGAAGACCGAATATAAGAAATTGAAGGATAAGGAAGTTTAGGAGAAAAAGGAATGTTTAGATAAAGAGCATAGATTACTAGTATCTAAGGAATATGTAGTCAGACCGACAGTAATCGCACAAATCCACCAAGAAGATGTGGATTCAGACATTGACAGATTATTGATTGACCACCCCCAGCCCCACCCCCATATGTACCCTTGACACCTCTTCGCCCTGGACCACCGAATGTCGTTCCCCCTGTACCTTCGGCTCCACCTCTTTTGCCAGCGGTTGTCCAGCTCCCTATTTTCCAGCCAGTACTGGTACATCCCTTACTCCCTCCATCCCAGGCAACTGCGCCTCCATCCCAGGCCACTGCACCCAAAATGACTGACGATCTTGTACTTTCTGTATCTGTCCTGACCTCTCGAATTCTTTGTTCTAAAGTATCTCAATCACGTCAGGATGCATAAGGCTGATGGTATTAAATTGTTTGAGTGATCTAGAAATAGAGGTAGGAGAAATGATAGTTCAAATACAGGATTTTTCTGAGGGTGAGCTTCTTTGTCTCATAAAAAAGCTTTCTCATCAACTTATGGTCCAATGGGAGATGACTACAGGACAGAATGGCTCTGACGATGTTAGAGCTATTAATCGATGGTGTCAGAGAGGAGCCTTCTCTGTAAGTAGACTTAACACTGCCATAGCAACAATAATTGGATATTGTAATAAACTTTCTTCTTCTCCCCGAATAAGACCTATGAGGGGAGCCGCGCCACAGTTCATTCCTGGAAGAGGGAATGCAGATAATGATGACCCTAATGATTCCAATGCTAGAGCCCATTTTTTGTAAATTTTGTATATATATTCACTGTGGAAAAGGACGGATGTACGCACTTTAAAAGCCTCCTTACCAGACATATGGAAAAATCCTAGAGGATTTTATGATGATGTACACGCAGCCATTGATTCCTGTGACATGACCGTAGCAGATATTGATATGTTTTTTGGTATGATCCTGCCACCAGATATGTGGCGACTTACCCGGAAACAGGATCATGCTGCTGATTTGGGCGGAGACTGGGCTGCCATAGTAGCAACCGACCGGGATAGGATACCTGGTCAGAAACCTAGTCTGCTCATTTTGGATCTGCCTGGTAACATTCTTACTTACATAAAAACAATAGCACCAGCAAGGAAAATAGATTGGGCACTTCTTACTGCTTGTAAACAAGAACCGGGAGAGGCCGTCCCTGATTTCTTTACTCGCTTTGAGGAAGTGTTCCACGATTTTAGTGGGCAAGATCTATCTACGCCTAAGGGTGCACATTTGTCAGGCACTTAAATGACAGTTGGATGAACTTCTTTTGCCATCAGGAGTTACACTTGTGTAATATGTTAATGACATTTTGCTAGCTGCAGACACAGTTGAGCTTTGTAAAGAGGCTAATCTCTCCCTATTGCATCATCTTGCTACTAAGGGACATATAGACTCTAAGAATGAGTTGCAATATTGTCAGTCTGAGATCACTTATTTGGGTCACCCCCTGTTTAAGGAAGGGCACACTCAGACTAAAGACAGAATTCAAACTATTCTAAAAATTCCTATCCCGAATACTCAAAAAGAAGTCAGGGCACTTATTGGCATGACTTCCAGGCTGTCTTAGAGCAGTTGCCGCCACAGTGATTTCTAAACAACAATCTGAGGGAATAGTGTTGAGCAACAAGCTTATGGTTATGGTACCACATTACATAGATGCACTTCTTAATCAGACTAAGACACAACACTTGACTAGCGCTAGACTCAGAGGATATGAACTTACGCTCTTGGCACCTCATATCACTCTCAAGAGATGTTTGACATTGAACCCAGCTACATTGTTACCTTTGCCAGCTGAACAAACTCATGATTTGCATGACTGTATTTTTCTGACAGAAGAACAAACTAAGGGTAGAAAAGATCTTAAAGATGCACCTTTTTTAGATCCTGATGGAGAACTATGAGTGGATGGTTCTTGTATAAGACTACCTGATGGCACCACCTCTACATCCTATGCCATAACCACATTACAAACTGTGGTAGAAACAGCCTGAATTCCACAAAAATCTGCCCAAGCAGCTGAACTTGTTGCGCTTGCGAACTCAGTCAGAGATTATATGTGAACACTCCACAGAATTTGATAAATCCGTGTGCACGAAATTTCAACAGTAAAATTAATATGGAGGACCTTATCACCGTGCACAAACCTGTCCTATTCCTTCGTGTACAGGTTGCACATGAAGGAATGGGACAGGTTCGTGCGTGGCGATAAGGCGCTCCGTATTAATTTTCCTGTTGAATTTTCATGCACACAGATTTATCAAATTCTGGGGAGTGTTTCGAGGCAGCTACGACAGTACATTCATGGATATTGATTGGCCTGCATGGGGCTACCTTACTTCAATTGGATCCGTATTTCTGACATATGGCGGAAGTCTCTTTCTGCCGAATATAGGTATATATAGGAATGTACCAAAGAAGTTAACCGCTGCTTTTACAACCGTGATTACCAAGTATTGAAGGCATCTCTTACAAAGTGCTTTCAACTAGTGATACATTTTTTGCCCTGGGGAAGTTCCCTATATGGGAATGAAACACGTTGGCTGGATTGTTTATATTTGATGTCTTTCAAAAAAAGATTTTTTGGAATAAAGAAGTTATTTTTACTAACTATTTTGATCTATTGGACTTCTTGAGCTGCGCACCTCCGTTTACCCCTTGCAGTTGTAATGGTCAAGAAATCATAGGTTTTGACCCAGCCCCTCAAACTAGACCAGCCAACGATACATGCTGCATCCACTGGCATCACTTTGATTAGACTGTCGGGACCATCTAAAGAGGAAGGAAACAGTTACTCTGTTTCGTCCATCCAGATTTGGCCTTCAGGCACCTAGCTGCACCTTCACAAGTGCGGGATCACTTAAACACTCCCCTACTCCACCTGCCCACGAGGCAAAATAAGAAGCTGGCGCACTTCCAAATTGCAGCATTGTTTCTCCTCAGGTGGAGATGCGAGTTACAGTTGCTCTAGGCAGCCAGCCCTCGGGTCAGTCAGGATATTCTCAACAACGGAGTTTCTTGTGACGTGGGTCCGGTGAGAGTGAGCTCGGACAGAGGCCACGATGTCAGACACTGTTGTCCTTCCGATCTGGAGGTCTGAGACAGTATAGGCTTCCAGCTCCAGTCTCACAGACTTGGCAAACATTACCCAATACCCCTCGGACACCACACGCTACAGAGTGTGAGCTAGCGCACGCTTCCTTTTGCAAGCATGGGTCCCTCGGACTCTGCAAAGTTCCCCAGCACTCTTCGAACTCCTCACGTTCTGACACCGCAGGTGGGTTGCTGATCTTTATGAGTACATACCTCTCTGCACAGTGTGTTTACTGCCTACATCAAGATGTCAGGTCCTTGTCCCAATCGACAATCACTTCCACCCGCTTCTGCCGCACCCTGTGCAGTCCTCATGATCTCATGGAAACTGGGAGGTCAATTGTGTCCCTGGGATCTTGTTGACTGGAGGCCAGCCAGCTTAGGGACAAGTGCACGACAGTTGGCAATTAGCTGCAGGCCAGCAACATCCAGGCAAAATCCACCAAGTGATAGTCCCCTTCCTGGAGCACGACCATCCCAAGGCAACCAAATGTCTGCAGGTAATCCAGTTGCAGTCCCTTCTGCCCCACTGGTTCCTCGTGTCGATGTCCTAGCATTGAACCAGCGTAGTATGGTTCCAATCCCAAAAGCGTCTCTAACTCCTCATTGCCTTTGAAGATGAGACCAGTTCAAAAGGCCCTCTCTAAAGTTTGACCTGTCTGCCATCCTACCCGGGCGGCTTGAACAATATCTTTAGTGGGGCTAAGACCCTGCTCCTTGGAATGCAGGTGCCAAATCCACCCCCTCATATCCGTCCCAGGACGGCTTCTCAAAGTCGGAGGTCTGCAGTTTTATTTGACCCCTAGTTTATGGCCTTCTATCGGGAAAACACAGATGTAACTGTCCCCCCAGCACCCAGATAAGTTCTGGAAACAGGCTGACCGGCACACTGAGCCACAAGCACAGAAATGCCCACTTTCTCACTGTGGCATTTCCACATTAGTAATGTTGAATCCACTTGCACGACTGTAGAGGATTTGCCCTTACTATCTCATCGATCTGAAACACTATACTGCTACTCTTCTACTCTTAGGAAGTACTGCGAAATAGCCTTTCCCCTGGTCCCCACATTAATAAATGCGAGAAGCAGACCTCGCAGTACCGAACACACCATCTGGTGCCATTCACTACCAGTGCATGTAGCGCACACGCGCTGCCTCTTCCCGACCCAGGGATTGCTCCGATGTAACAAGAGACCTATAGAACCTTGGCCACTAGCTTTTTAAATGACAACCAGAGTATCGGTATGCTGCACACACAGGACCCGCCAGCGCAAACCTGTGACACATTTGAAGAGCTACCTCTGTCGGCACAACCAGTGCTTCAGGCCCACGGAGGAGAATTTGGGTTACATGCCCTAGGTATATGTCTTACCCCTGGACAAGGGACTTGCAGCTAAATCAAATCAGCCAATCATGTGTACATCAATCTCCAGTGTATATATGACAAGCACAGCGCTGTGGCACTGAGTAGCAGTGTCAAATGTCCTCAAAATCCTACGGCTAATATATAGATCAGTGCATAACCAGGAGGGACAAAATCAAAAAGTTGAGGGAAAAGCACCTTAGAAAGGCCCATTTACAACACCTGCCATGATGATCCCAGTTGTGACTGTAAGTATTGTCATGTGGAGCCTATTCTTAGCAAATACTTTGTAAAGGAACGGCTAGGAATTCAGCACTGCCTTTTGCTTTATAGCTTGCAGGAGTCTGCAGCTACACATTTCCTAATATGCATATTTTTCTGCATTAATTATGTCTTCAAAAAAGTATTTCCTCGTTTCTGCAGTTCTCATCCTATTGATCCCAAAATAGGTTCATGAGTAAGCCTCACCACTCTGATACTTGGTTTGAAAAGTCCAACTTAATGTTGACAAGAAACTCTATATGACTCTTCCCAATCACAATATTATTTTAAGCACTGTTACATAGATACTTTATTTTTTTCCATAATATTGCTGTTTTTCTTTATGCGCCATAACGTGAAATAATGGATGCCTCTTTGGTCACCTTAGCCATTGGGAGCCACATGGAGATGATGCCCTGACTCAACATTACATGGTTCATTTTAGCTTTCTATTGTCCATTCTTAATGATGTTCATTGCTTCACATGTCTTCTCATTTTTAGATCTCAACCATAGAGCCGCAATAGATGTTGCTTATTTTCCTGTGGATGCCACACATCCACAAGATGTGTTAAGGCCTACAAATCCAGCTGACCAATCTAAAGCCAACTGCATGAAAAGAATGCTCCAAAGATTTCCACTCACTGGTAAGATACATTTTGTGGCATTTTCCATTTCTTTGCATAGTTCACCCGGGTTGTATGGTCTTTGCAAAACCAGGATGATGAAGGATTGCCTTGCAAAGTTGATGCAACTGTAGATTCTGCCGAGAGAAATGTTCCATGTAATTTGGAATGCTTAGTGAAAGACATGGGTTCTAGAGTACACAAAAAACTGAGTATGAAGAGCATAAAAATAAAAAATATGATGGCCAGACGATAGTCTTGAAGTTATGGTTTATCCTGATTGGAGGTACGTTGAAGTTGTTTGCACTGCTAAATAAAAGCTCAAGTCATCAGAGACAAAGTTATGAAAGTTTGTGATAGAGTACCTTATTTGCCAAACTGTAAGGCCCAAGGTCCTTTCCAACATAACGTATGCCACTAGTAAGGGCTGCACTCAGTAATTAAGGAACTGTATTATACTGTTCTTCTACTCCTTTAGTTGACTTAAAGTTTGGGTGGATAAGTTAAAATGAAAAGATGCAAGACTAGAATGCAAAGCCTGTTTGTGCATTATTCTCTGGGAAATTCTTGGTGTTAACAAGGCAACCCTTGTTAACACCAAGAATTATTCCACACATCCCGTCTGTCTTGGGACTTTGGGGAAGTGTGTCAGCAGAAATTGTTCCTGTTTGCTATTATTTAGAATCTCATATACATGGAACATAAGGTGGTTCTGAGCTACCAATTTTCCAGCTTTGCTATTCCTGAAACTTTTTTCCTTTTGTAGGGATGCACATCATGGGTAAGGATGAGGGCAAGTCATTTCCAGTAAATTGCATACTTGTGAAATGTCCACTGAGGTTAAACTGAAAATAAACATTGAAGAAATATGTTTATATCCTTGTTGCTACAAATTTCATGTCTCCTGTACTTTTAACTGTCCTGACCTAGTCGAGGATGTTTACTGTTACGCTAAGCATCACAACGCCCAGATCATCTTGCTCCAAAATATGCACATTACACTTCCAGAATGGCAGTGACTTTGTAAGCGCTGGAGAGGTCACATCACAAGCACCACTTATTCTGTATACCCATGTGGCGCCCCGGTTTGGGTTTGCCCGGCATCCTGTTCCAGGTAATCAACAACATAGTGGACAGGGAGGGGTGCTTTGCCTTCATAGAAGGCGGTCTAGATTGCTACAGGGTTCTCCTGGGCAGCATATGCACCCCTAATACTGAGCAAGATGCTTTCTGGGCCACGCTTTTCCTAACACTGTCACAAAAAATGTGGACCCTATGGATCTTGGCCTTGGGACTATGATTGCCCTCTTGACATCTCCTTGGATCGTTCCTGTTCGCTGTTAACTCGCACACAGCCCCACCTGTAGGCAGCACATCTGCAGGAGAGGGCTAACCACTGGAGATTAATTAATGTATGGCGGTCGCTCCATCCTGGCAAGTAGATTGATTGGCTTTTTTTTGTAATGCAACGATGCACAACCCCTATGTGCGTCTCGACTGCATTTTTATGTCGGCCACACTCCTAGATTTCATGTGCCAGGAGGACTATCTGGGCGCATACTTTCTGACTACGACGCACATACGTTTGCCCTCTACTGGCACTCCCTACTGGGCCCAGTACCCACATAGCATCTGCCCAGGGAGACTCTGGAAGACCCTGCCTCATACGCCCAACACATCACTCAATATTTCTCCACAAATAGTGGCTCAGCGTCCTCGTGCGTAGTTGAGTGAGATGCCTTGAAAGGTAATGCGTGGTCACCTGTATACAGGTTATATCTGGGGTTCGCAAAACACTTCATCTGGAATTAGCAAAGGCCGAGCGCCAGATCACTGACCTGGACAAGGCAGTAGTCATTGATACATCCAGACATGGGGCACTCTTAGATGCCAGGATCCACTATGCCGAAGTCCTGACCAGATGCGCTGCTTTAACTACAGGGCGTATAAAACTAAAACGACAAGTGAGTAGGACAAATTGGGTAGGCTTCTGGCGTGGCTAATTCACCAGGAATCCTATTCTGGGTCCATCCTAAATCACCTCACCCACGGGGTCACCCTTCACACCCCATAGACTATTCTGGACTCCTTCGCTTACTATTCCTCAATCTACGCTGCAACACCTCATCCGGCGACAGAGATCAGCTTATTCTTATTTGTGTGCCCCCTCCTAAAGGTCAACCCACACTGTCAGGAGGAGTTGGCTGAGCCTTCTGCTCCCCAAATCTTGCATTCATTTTGGCTGACTGGTCTTCCTAGCATTCCTAGTGGAGAGGGGCACCAGACAGGGCTGTCCTCTCTGTTGTTCACACTGGGGATGGAGCCTCTGGCCTCCAGGCTTGTATTGAGGGAGAGACCTGGGGGATATCTCTCAACGGGTTGACCCACGCGGTTTCTCTCTTGGCGGATGATTATCTACTCTACGTCTGTGATATCCATACAGTCCTCTCCCCTAATTACACTGTGCTATTTTCATTGGCACACATTACCAGTCTGCATGTAAGCTGAGCGAAATCTTGTGTGTTCCCCTTGGGGGACCCGCTGCCTCCTGTTGAAGCTTGTCTAGGTGGATGTCAGCTGGAATAGAGAGGTGAAGCCATTCGGTACTTGGGGGTTTGTTCGTACCATTCTCCCATAGATCTGTTCTAAGGCAAATTCCGGAGGACCTACACATCCATGAAATCTCCGGTCCAAGTTTAGAAGTCACTCCCGCTAGCCCCAAGGGGAAAAATGCCCTTCTCTAAAATGAGCGTGCTCCCCGACCTTCTTTATCACTGTGCCAACATTTCTTTTGTCCCTCCACGTAGCTTTTTTAATGATTTAGATGCTGTACTTCCAGAGTTTATCTGGAGTAAGAAACACCACCACATAGGTTTACAGAAACTGCAGCTACCGGTGGAGAGGGACAGTCTTGGTGCACCTTCGTTTGAGGCTAATTATCTAGCAACCCAGCTTTAGTGGCTCTCCTGGTGGCTGGCAAAGCTTTATGCTTTGAGGTGGTCCGGCGCATCCATAGGCGACCCATTTCCCCCGCATGATATACCCTCCTTGAACTTTTCCTCACTCTTACCTGAGACAACACACTGCCTCCATGAGCTATATGACATATCACTTCAGTATTTCACTCTCCCCTACCCTGGCTAAGCCCAGATGATACACCCCACCTCTCCTGTGGGCCCTCTTTGGCACTCCTCTAATCATGCCACTGTCAGCACGGTTCAGCCCTATTAAAATTATGTGCTCTGATGTTGTTAATGTTTTGCTTCAAGCTCCGCCCTGGTCCTCAATCTATATTACCTCCCACCCTTATCTCATGTTAACACATGGTCCTGTATGAAGATGCTCCTAAAGATACTTTGTAATTCTTGATCTGTCAATATGTTTGTTGTACTTTGTTGAAAAATTCAATAAAAACACTTGTTTAAAAAAAAAAAGGCTTTTCCCTAATTACCTAAATAGAATTATATTAGTATGATTCTAGTGAGAACTCATCAGAATATCCAAGATGGAATTAGAAAACACCAGCATGGTTTGCTTTGGTTTGGCCATGGCGGCTTGCCTTTGGCATGTCCTCTGTACAACCAAACAGTAGCTGCCATTTTAAGGCAAGTAAGCGGAAGGCTGCAGGAGCAAATCCCATAGTAGGCAGGATCAGGCAGGCAAAAGTGGTGGAAGAAAAACAAAACTGCATAAGCAAAACTATTAAAATAAATAATGCAACTCAAATGGAAAATTGTGGCAGGCAGTACCTAAGTACAAGGATCGCAGCAAAATAACTGAAAAATAATTAAATCAATGCAGAGGGCCAGCATCCCTCCTACATGTAGAATAGAAGTACATAGAAGCCTTGACCTGATTTTGCTCCAGATATGCACCGTTGTGCATTATTAATCTTTTATTAGAAGTAGAAGCATATCTACAAACAATCATAAAAGGGTGCAGGCAGCGGTCGCCATGATAAGGCATGGATTAGGCTGCAGGAACAAACTAGGAAGGAGCCCCAGCCAAGATCAGCCAAGTAAAAAATGACATAAGAGTAACAAAACTAACAAATGAAAAGAAAAATGGTAAAATAAATTAAGCATCTTAAATAGAAACGTGGAACCAGGTAGCACCTACTAGGAATTCAGTAAAATAACAAAAATGTAATTTAACTAATACAACCAATGCTGACGTTCAGGCACAACTCTTACATAGAAAATACATTTTAAAGTAAAAATAGGGGTGTGTGGCCAAGATGGCGGCGAGGTAGGACGTGTTTCCCAGTCCCTTCGGCGCCGCCTGCCTAAAGCCTTATATATCTCCCCTCCTGATGCCCATCCGCACTGGACACTGAGCGTGGCTGTGCCTGCTGACCCCCTGGCACCGGCGGTGTGCTCACCTTTGCGATTTGTGGCTTCTCTCTGCATCTGTCTGGGCCGTCCGGCCCCGGCCTTGCTGCGGCCCAGCGGGCCTAGCAGAGCACTACTGCTGCAGCTGACCCCTTCCCCGCAGTG
Source organism: Lissotriton vulgaris (assembly GCF_964263255.1). Taxonomy (NCBI): domain Eukaryota; kingdom Metazoa; phylum Chordata; class Amphibia; order Caudata; family Salamandridae; genus Lissotriton; species Lissotriton vulgaris. The sequence goes on from NC_141691.1 coordinate 238,770,148, forward strand.
CCTCCGACTGCTTGGCGGGGATGCCCGGCAACACATTTGAGGCAGCAACTTCACCGGCTGGACGACGGCACGTCTTGCAGAGCTGCCGAAAGAGGGCTGAGACGAGGCCCGCGCCGCGGCCGCCATTTTGCGGTATTGAGGAGATGGCCTGGCCGAGGAGTGCGGAATCCAGGCACACGGACAGCCCAGCAGTATAAGGCGTGCACAGCCCTCGCAGAGAGACAACAGCAGCGAACCCCCGGTGGGCGGTTGACTGCTCCCTCGTTGTTGCTGTTCGGGGCCGAGGTGCCCGAAGTCCAGGAGAGACATGGTGAGGAGCGGCGGGGAGGCAGACCTCTAGCTATGGGTCTCGGTCCGCGAGTCGGTGGACGGTGCGGCGATTCACCGGTGGAGGTGGCGAGGGGGCCTTGCTGGTTACCTGTGGATGACATAGATGTCTGCAGCGGTCCCTGTGCTACCCCCTGCTTGGCAGTAAGACTTTGCCGTCTGCTGTGTGGTGGGGGCTGGACTTGGTTGTGGAGGCCGCGCTGTGTGCATCCCTTGTGGTGGCGGGGCCTGAGGGGCTGAAGCGGACGTAGGCTCTCTCCCCCGGAGTGGCCTCTAACTGGGCCTTGTAGTGGAGCTGGGGCCTGGGGACCTGCGCTAATGAGAGCAGTGGGCCGGCCCGCGAGTCGGCGGGCGCTGGTTCTCTGCCCTGTGTTATATCTCGCCTCGTCTGTGGGACTTGGGGAGGACGCCAATACTGAACACTGGCTGGAGCCTTGCACCCCCCCTTCCCTATGTGTGCTATGGGGGGAGGCAATTGGTGGAGGACAGTCGCTTGCCCCCTGGTGGAGCTGGTCGGTCCGTGTATCGGCAGACGGTGTGGTGTGGTCCGGAGATCTAGGGCCGGTGGCGACAGCTGGGGGGGCAGCCATGCTGTTTTGCGCACTGTGGGGTGCTCTCTGTCCTGGGAGCTGCCCCCCCCACACACACTCTACTGCACTTCGAGGGACGGTACTCCCCTTGTGACTTCCTTTATTAACTGAGGGGAGGCCTGGGGCATCGGAGCAGCGGGGACGTAGGGTGAGCTGGTGGAGGCCTTACCCAGCTGCAGCCAGCACACTGCCGGTAAAGGGGGCCCGAGATTAGATGCGTGTGCAGGTGCTTCCCCTTCCTGATGTACACCCGCAATGTGGATCCAGGGCTCTGGTTTTTCCTTGTTAGCCACGTTGGTCGTGAGGTGCTGTGGGCCGGTGACTTGCTGCCTGGAGCTTAGGACCTGGTCCTGCCTAGGGCAGACCTCAATTGAGATACCCGAGGGGTCCGGCGCATCCCTGCCCGGGTCACGTGCTACTGCGCTTAGGCCCTGCCTCCCACTGCATGTCTTCCTCCAGGAAAAGAAAGGACAATCCCCTGAAGGATCTTCTACAGAAGTCGGCGGGACAGTCCGCCTTTCAGCCGGACTCCGAATCTCCTCACCTTGAGGACCATGGATTGCAGGCGACCAAAGCTTTTATGATCGAACTGTTCTCGGCCATAAAGGAGGACATCCTGGAGCTGCGCTCCCAGCTCTCTTCAGACCTAAGAGAAGTACGGTGTGACTTGGATGCCATCTGGGAGCGAGTGGCGACCTTGGAAGAGTACGACTTAGGAAGAGAAGACGATCTCCACCAACTCCAGCAAGATGTCTCACTGAGCAGAATCTCGATCTCCAGGCCCACGCTGAGGACCTGTAAAATCGGTCCAGGCATAATAATATCAGAATCAGGGCGGTGCCTTGGAAAGGAGAAGGAGATGACCTTTGTGAGTACGTCTGCGAGCTCTTCCATCAGATCTTGGGTGAAGGCGAGGATCAGGAAATTCAGATGGATCGTGTTCATCGTATCGGCTTGCCTCGCGGCGCTAAGGCTCCCCCGCCGTACATGCTTGTCTGTGTCCATGATTTCCAACTCAACAAGCGAATTCTTCGCAAGGCCTGCGATCTTAACCCTGTGCAGTTCCGTGGTCATCAGCCTGCACTCTTCCAGGATTTAGCGGCCTCCACCCTGCCCAAACATAGAGACTTCAAGCCCATCACTAACCATCTACAAGAGCAAGGAATGCCCTACTCATGGGGCCATCCGTTTCATCTCATCTTCAAGCACCATGGCAAGCTCCTGCAGATTCTCTCTTTGGATGCCGCTTACGACGTATTGGGGCTGGAGCGGCCTTCTGCTCAGCCTGGGAACAACGGATCTCCTTCAAGGTGAAGCAGGCGCTCCACCAATTGGCAATGAGTCGGGAAATCGCCCCTCCATCAAAACCGGACACGTCAACTAGTATGCTGGAGAGAGATGCGGCTGTTACTTCGGTGGCGCAGGTGACGAATAATACCGACGTCCCTTGATCTACACATGATTGGCATCAGTTGGGCTCTTTTTCGGCGCCGGAGGTGGGAAGTACACTGGCGTGGATTTGTGTCATTACTCACTCTTGGTGCGGTGGACTTGCTCTGTACCAGGCGCATGACTTGATCCAGGATGGCACCATGTTCCCCTAAACGTTTGACTCACAAGACAGACTGTGTGCGACTTTTGGGTTTCCTTCTTTATCTTCTATTACATTATGTGTTAGGGAATGGGGGTTTGTGGGTGTTTTGGTGTTGTTTTTGGGGCTCCACATCAGATCTCAAGCAGGCAGGGCAGGTATCTCGCTCGAGGGCATGGACTCCTTATGGTTCTAGTACCTTTTGCATGGGGCAACTAGGTGGCTATTCCTCCTCCCTTAGATGCTATGGGTAGAGACCTAAAGGTTGTGAGCCTGAAAGTCAGAGGGTTAAATAGCCCAGTCAAGCCCTCTGCAATCCTCTCACTCTTTGAAAACGCAGTGAGTGATTTATGCCTGCTCCAGGAGACCCACCTACTCTCCAAAGATACTAAGTGGATGACGGATAAGTGCTTCCCGCTGCAACTATGGTCCTCGGGCCCGGCTAAGAAGCATGGGGTGGCAATCAGTTTTAGCACGCGCTCGCACTGCAAAGTTCTCTCTCCTGTGGTAGACATTAAAGGTAGATTCCTAGCTGTCTGCATCCAATGGGGGGAACTCTCAATGGACGGTAGGCTCTCTATATGCCCCGAACGAATGACAAGAACCCTTCCTGCGTATTGCACTTTCTGAAGTTCTTGCATCTTCGGATGCAGCGATATTGGTGGGTGGTGACCTGAACATAGTGATGGATTCAGGGATGAATAGGTCCGAGCAATGGTCACATTAGGCAAGAGCACTGTCGAGGGGGGGGAAACCATGATGGCAGATTGCATGACGTGTGGCGCGTCCAGCACCCTAATTAGCGCGACTACACCTACTACTCTGCAGCGCACAAAACCTATGCACGCCTAGACCGGTTTTTAGCCACAGCCTCTCTCCTCCCCCACTTGCACACAGTGGATATTACTCCCCGGTCCCTACCAGGCCATGCTCTCATCTCTGTTCTGCTTACCTCCCACGGCCAACGTCCACCACCGCCCGGCTGGCGTCTTTGCGACTCCCTGCTACACTTGGAATCGGTCATCACTCGAATACGGGATACTATAATTCACTACCTTGTAGATAATGACCAGGAGGGCACACCTCTGGCGGCGGTGTGGGAAGCCCTGAAATTAGTAGTGCGGGCGAGTTCATCGCGACCGCGGCATCATTTGTGCCTACGCGAAGATAAGCGTGCAGAGTTGGAGGGGGAGGTGGGAGCCCTAGAGGCAGTACACAAGCGGACGGGAGCCCCAAGAGTATGGAGGGAACTGGAAACTAAGCGGCGCATGCTGAAGCACTTAGACTTAGATAGGGCAGAGCATGCCCTCCTGCGCTTGCGGCATAAGTTTTACCTTAGCGGGGATAAGGGGGAGGAGGATGTTGCCGCTTAGGCTAAGGGCACAAGCACAGATGTCGGCTATCCACTCCATTCGAGATGCACAGGCGGTGGAACATACCACAGACACCCTTATTGTTGCCTCCTTCCGTCAGTTCTATCAGTGCCTGTACAAGGGGGAGGACACTAGCCTGCAGGGTATGGTGGATTATCTAGCTTCTTGTGGTCTTACGCCTCTGTTTAAATCGTCGGCTGACGCGTTAGATGCTGCTGTTGGCATAGAGGAGGTCATATCAGCAATAGCCCGTTTGAGGGTGGCCAAGTCCCCGGGCCTGGACGGTTTCTCCGCTTTGTTCTATAAAACCTTTTGCGTGGAGCTGCCTCCTCTTTTAACAAGACTCTTTAGTTCCTTTCTCGATACTGGGGAGGTGACTCCCTCCATGTCGGAGGCATGGGGGGGTGGGGGAGGGCTTCCCGTTAGTGGGGGCTTATTATTAAGCATCCTGTCTCCGCTACATCACGGAGTGGAACAGGCCCTTGTCCAGCAAACATTGGAACTTTATGGACCAAACAGTAGCTGGCTGTAATATCTGGCGTGCACTGTGGTTCCGCGCAAACACAGAGCGTGGGGCCTTTACTCCTCCAGGGTGACCTCGCCGACTCTTAAAGCATGGGATCAATTAGCGCTACACAGAGGCTTGACTACGTTTCCCTCCCCTATGACTCCTATCGTGGACATCCCTGATTTCCCACCAGGGTGCGCCTCCCCAGTCTTTCACCGTTGAGGGAGGAGGGTCGTAAAAGGGTGGGCTCCCTATTTGACCTAGATGACTTGATCCCCTTCCCTAGAGTGTGTAAGGATTATTATGATTTGCCAGAGTCGGACGATTTCCATTACTCACAGCTTGCACACTGGTGACCCAACCCTCCAACGTCGCTTTAATGTCTCGCCCCTTGACCGCTTTTGAAAAGTGGCTAGTCTGCAAAAGGGATGCTATGATCATGGCGAGCCCCAAGAAGCAGCTTACGAAGGCGCAGGTCTGCTGGGAGACTTAATAATTAGGGAACCCCCTGACACACAAAGAATGGGAGTACATCTTTTACCGGGCACACCACACTGCCTCCAATACCGCAGGTGCGGAATCTGCCTATAGAGTAATCACTTATTGGTATTATACCCCAGCGCAAGTCCTGAGATGGAACGAAGTCAGGCCTCTGCTGGCGGGGGTGTGGTCTTCCTGGCACCTTGATACATTTACTGTGGCACTGCCCGAAACTGGTACGATATTGGACAGCGGTTCTTGACTACCTTGATGCTGCATTTCAATTCTCGCTCCGGTGCCTACTTGATTTATGGGTTCACACTCTGCGACTCTGGGCAATAGCTTGCTTAATCTCCACAATGGCCCCTCGCGGCGGGATGCCTGGCTTTCACCTTGCGGATACCCTGCTGGGGTTATCTCACAGGGAAATTCCAGGACGGGTTCCCTAAGTAAGCGCTTAGAAACCGCTTGGTGATTTGCGCTATATAAATTCCTGTACATTTACATTTACATTTACATTAACAGATTACATTCCCACGGGCACCTGAGCACACACTGTTGAGACTCCCCCATCATAAGTCCTTCCCTTTACGCTCGTTGAGGGGTAAACAGATAGCCCTAGCATTGCTTGCGGCGCAACAGATTCTCCTAGTGCACTGGGGTTCCTCAGCCACTCCTGGTTCCAGAGGCTTTGGCACCGTTTAGCAATGGAGCACCTCTCGCTTAGCATTGATGGGAAGGGCTCGGAATATGCGAAGCTATGGGGTCCATTCCTGCAACTCCTTTCCAAAGAAATGATGGAAGTCACGTGCCCAAAATACCTACAAATCCTGCAACTCATACCTCTAGAACCTTTGGGGACCACAAAGGTAGCCTGATTAATTCTGAGATGTGACCGGCTGTTATGGGGCGGTAGGAGGGAGAGTTAGAGACTGATGAGGGGTGGGGGGGTGGGGGGATTGAGGGTGGAGGGGGCGGGTGTTTGTCTGTTTTCAGGTTCCTCTTCTTTTACAAAAGTGGTATCTTAGCCCATTGTGTGGCCTATACGCTGTGGTCTGAATTTTTTTTTTTTCCACTGGGCGACCTACACGCTGTGCATTGACCATAACATAACGCTCTGCCGGCATTTGGGTGTAGGCAGCTGAGCTGTGTATACTGATCCTTTACCACACATTAAAATATGATTGATTCTAAAGTAAAAATAAACTTACCTATTAATGGCCGAAGGGTTCGCCCTCTGATAGCTAAAGCTCACCCTTGAAAACACATTCAGAGAGAAGAGCTAATCACAATCTTGTCAAACAGTTCCCCCCCCCGCATCGAGGATAGCCAACAGCGGGGCTAATAATTTTGATTTATGGATCAGCCAGGCGGTATATGAGTTGCCCCCCGAGGAAAGTAAGCAACCTAGGAGAAGATTAGCCACCTCACCATGGTACTCAGCAGAGATTAGGTTAATTAAAATTAAATGCCGGCGCCAGGAGCTAATCTGGAGATCCGACTACAGTACAGTACAGAGCATAGGAAGGAATATAATAGAACTATGGAGGAGTATAAAATGGTAATAAAACAGGCCAAGACTGCATATTTTACCAAACAAATTCAAGAGGCCACTAATTCCCCTACGGAACTATTTAAAACAGTATCAATTTTAACTAAATGTCCACATGACGCAACGTTTGTCCCAGATCAAAACTTTGTTGACAAACTGGCTCTGTTTTTTCAGCGAAAGGTCCAAGCAATTTATAATGAACTCCAGAACCTGCCGGTAAATACGAGAAAAGACAACAGAGAACCAATTTAGACCTCTCCTTTCTGAATTGTTTGTCCCAATTTTCTTTCCTTAATGTAAAACAGGTTACTAACCTGTTAACTCAAACTAAGTCAGGTTGACCCTGACCCATGCCCTCCCTACATACTCCATTTGGCCCCTGAAGAGATAAGTGCTTTCTTCACTCCTCTCCTTAACGAGACTAGAAGATCTAGATTCTTTCCTCCGAGATGGAAAAAGGCCTGTATAAGACCTATTTTGAAGAAAGACTCGCTGAACCCTCAGGATACTAAGCACTATCGCCCTATATCCTGTCTCCCTCTGCCCTCTAAAATATTTGAGAAAGCAATGAATCAGGAGCTAATGGAGTTTGTGGATCTTAACAATATCCTAGACCCCTCTCAGCACGGCTTTAGATCACGACATTCTACGGAATCTGCTCTAATAATGGCAACTGAGGAAATTCGTAGGGCTGTGGATGAAGGCGGCAGAGCTGTCCTAATTCTACTTGATTTAACGGCAGCTTTTGGCACCGTAAATCATGTAGTCCTACAAAAACTTAAAGCCATGGGTATTAAGGATTCTGCTCTAACCCTGCTTAGGTCCATCCTGGACTCCAGAGTACAAACAATCTATTGGGACGGGATTCAGTCTGGAGAGTTCTTCCTCCCATGTGGAGTCCCTCAAGGATCAGCGTTATCCCCCACATTTTTTAACTTGTATGTGACCCCACTGGCAAAATTGATAAAAGATCAAGGTTTGAAACTGGTGTCCTACGCTGATGACACACAGTTAGTGGTATCACTTACACAGAGTGTCGAAGTCACAGCCGAACAATTCCGAAATTGCCTCACAAGTGTTATGAGCTGGATGAATACTAATTTTCTAAAGCTCAACACAGAGAAAACAGAGGTGGTAGAATTTGGCCAAAAACCCTCAATCTGGAATCATCCATGGTGAACCCCAGAAGAAGTTCACAAACGCAAGATTCGAAAATTTCGAAGGGATACCATCGATTATAAATTAGATGAGGTATACACCTGGGCCGAGACATACGCACAAAAAAGGTTTTTTTTTTTTAAATCGGGAGCAACCTCTCCTGAGGAGAGTATAGTGCCTGACCAGGATTTAACAACCCAACGCCCTAAAGCTATAGAAGTGTACCAACAAAACATTGTCCAACTACAAGAAACGGCTACAATATCTGGCACACAGCAGCCTGAGTCCGCACCCGGAGAGGGAAAAGCAAAAAAAGCACCAGAAAACAGGGAGACCCCAGAGGAACCTCAAGAAGTAGAATAAAGGGACTTCTTTTGTCCCCACATATAGTTCTAACGAATTGGAAACCAAAGTATCTTTATTTCAATTCATGCCGAAACTTTGTCTCAGATGTTTTTTTTCAACATTGCCACCAGCTGAAGAATTACATCCAGAAACTTAATCCTTTCGACCAAAGAGCAAATTTATGTCACCCATAACTCACAAATCTCTTGATACTTTTGCAATTTTGGTTAAGAAAGATTTGAAAGAAATAACATATAATAAACCTTCACGCTCAAATTTATCACATAAAGAACTTCAAGTTCTTAATGCACTACGACAGAATAGATCTATCACTTTTCAACCGGCCGACAAGGGTGGAGCTCTGGTAATTCTAAATACGGATTACTACAACTCTGAGGTTGATTCCCATGTATAAGATGAGGAAACATACATCCTACCGGAGAGGGATCCAATGCCTGAAATGTGAACTTTATTGACTGACATTGTTACAAGTGTTGTAAACAGAGGCATTATTGATGACAACACTGGTAAATTTCTTGTGAACTCTACACCTAAGGTTCCGCATATTTATATGCTCCGGAAAATGCACAAAAACAGACTGAAGCCACCGTTTCGACCCATTGTTGCAGGTTGCAGTTCTATATACGAACCACTTGGCTACTATTTGGATCATTATTTGCAACCATTGGTACAGTCATGGGAGACTTACATTAAGGATACCACAGATTGTCTATTGAAATTGGAAAAAGTATATCACTTATTTGATGAGGAGGTGATTCTGTGTACTATTGACGTGGTCGCCCTATATACGTCGATAGCCCATAATGAGGGCTTAGAGGCCATTGAATGGTGGTTACTGGCCTCCTCAATCACACCAGACAAGAGTATTTTTTTACTTGATTTGTTGGAGTTTGTGTTATATCACAGTTACTTTACTTGGCAAAAAAGATGTTATGTACAGAAGACAGGCACATCAATGGGCTTTCACAGGGCCCCAGCATATGCCAACACCTTCATGTTTTATTTTAAGCATAAACATATTTTAACCAATACAAAATGGAAGGAGAACGCAGCTCTATTCTTGCGATATATAGACGATATACTTGTCGTCTGGAAAGGCTCAAGAGCATTACTAGAAGATTGTATTTCTGAACTTGATGATTTTAATCCAAGAATGCAATTCGCACATGACATTCAATATGAGAAGATCCATTTTCCGGATATAGAAATTTGCAAAACGAATTCTGGATTGAAAAATCGGTTTACAGGAAACCTACAGATGTAAATAATGCGCTTCATTTTTCAAGTGCCCATCCATACTCCCTCAAAGAACATTTACCAGTTTTATATTTATAAGGATCAAGAGGATCACATCAGATGCAGAAGCTTGCACGGATTTGATGCAGGATCAATTGATGCGCTTCAAGACCAGAGGTTATCCTGATCAGATTCTGACAAAGGCTGCACAGAAGGTAGCCTCAAAAACAAGAGAGGATTTTTTAAAGCCATCTGAAAAGCAACCAAAATCCCGTGAAGTTTTTGTTTTGAAGCAGTCGATACAAGCTTCTCAAATTAAATCGATCATCAGAAAACATTGGGAAATTTTAGCTCAAGAACCAGATTTTGTAAACGTTTTTCAAGGCCCTCCGATATTTGCTCACAACAGACCAAGAAATGTACGTGAATTACTGAAACCTACTACGAAGGACGTAAAATAATTCACTAAGGGAATGAGGAAATGTTACAATTGCGGAAAATGTGGAAATGTAATTGTACGAGACATTTTTACACATCCACACACAGGCAGAAAAATGAAATTATATCACACATCCGATTGTAAAACAGAGAGGGTGGTATATGCCATCAAGTGCCCATGCGGACTGGTTTATGTTGGCAGAACAAGTCGGAAGGGTAAAACACGTATGACAGAGCACAAGAGTAGGATCCGCAGTAAAAACAGAAGCTCCCCATTGGTTGCACACTGGTTACAAGCTTCACATACCATCCCACAATTAAGGTTCACCATCTTAGAACAAGTGGTTGTGAGTGCAGGCACAGATATCAACATCGCTCTGGCGCGTAGGGAGACATATTGGATAAAAATATTGGGCACAGTGACCCCTGGGGGGCTCAATGATAACTATGAATTATTGTGTTTCCTTTGAGCTTACTTTGACTCAGTTCTATTTTCTATACTTTTTATACCTTTGTACAGGATTTGCATTCCTCCTTCTTACTCCGGTACTTAGTTACTTTAGTAACTGGCAGATAGACTAACAAGGTTTGGGGGGGGGGTTTGGTTTTTATTTTTGAACTCACACGCTTTCTCATATTCCTCTTGATTAGTTGTTTTTGACTGTTTATTCTATTTTGCCCACTGAACTCCATTATCTATAGATTGGCGTTTTGCTATGCACCAAGACACTCGGATTTGGTATTAATTACTAAACATCTGGTTCAGCTCATATCTCTGCGTGGGCTGGTAACTTGTATAAGAGGCTGAATGTCTCTCCTCTTGAACTTATATGCCCTCTCCCATTGTTCTTTCCTTCCTTTCTTCTATTACTTATTTTTCCAACCCTGGTATTACTTAGTCCAGTAGTTTTTGGGAATTGGAGATCGGTTTTTACGTTGCACTACTTGTTTTAGAATGTTCGAATACGCAAGCATGATACGATCTATGTTTCAGTTACATTGAGTATCAAGCCCTTGGGAACATTAAAGTTTGTTGTATTATGGGCGTCTAAGTTGCGCTGTCCCTTTAATCATTTCCTCATGTAGTTTGTGCGGTCCCTTTAATAACGCTCAGCATGCCGGATGCGGTTTCATCTCGCAGTTACCGGCGTTTGATCCGAACATAGCCACAGAGGTTGCAAGTTTCAGCATTCTTAACTACGGTGAGAAACTCGGCGGCGCGGGCTTACACTTTATTTTTTCACCTTGCACATTATCTTCCGTTTTATTAATTTCCATGCGTTTTTTTACCAACAGTACACTTACAATAGACTTTCTCTACTGCTGCACGATTTGCTTGCCTCGGAGCCAGGTAAGATACTACACAGCTGTTTCGGCTGTTATGCTTCACTTTATACCCTAGGATTGCTCGTAATGCGATTTATTTATAGTTATGCTTTCCAGTGGCACACGGTTCACCGACGTACGCGGAGTATTATTTTTATTTTATTTATTTATTTATATTTTTAAAGTTTTATAAGCGCAAACAAGATCTTTGCAGATATCAGATCGCTTTACAAAGCGGGGAATACAAACATGAGGGTGCAAAACAGGCCATTCGGTATAGTGCAATTGTAGATAATAAGTGGGGTGGGGTAGGTACATGAGGGAGCATGGTAAAGCAGGTACATTAATAATGCAAATAATACATAAGTGTGAGCATAGACAGTCAGGTAAGTAAATAAAAAAGTAATACAAATCATCAAAGGGATCGAGCAAATAATACAGATCGGTGCAGAGACTTTAAGAATCCACGTTAACAGATCAAGTGTATTTGGCTATGAGGATAGCTTTTACTTCTTTCTTAAAGAGTGCGATGGAGGAGATGAGTCTGGTTTCAGGAGGGAGTGAGTTCCATATCCTGGGTGCCATTCCTGAGAAGGAGCGTTTATACGTTTTTTCCTTCCGGAATCTTCGAGGTTTTAGCAGAAGATTATTTGTGCCTCTAGTGTTTCTAGAACCGCCAGAGATTGTCAGCTTCGGGGTGAGGTATCCGGGTGAGCTCAGGTGTACAGCCTTGTATGTCATGCTGGTGATTTTCAAATGTATTCTGGCTTCAAAAGGCAGCCAGTTCAGAGATTTAAAGTCAGGGGAGATGTGCGAGTGCTTTTTTGACCCAGTGATGAGTCTCGCTGCAGCGTTTAGAGAAGCTCTTAGGGGTGCAGTAGAAGTTAGAGGGAGCCCGCAGAGGGCTATGCTGCCGTATTCTATTCGAGGGAGGACTAGTGCTTGTACTGCAGTTTGGAAGTCTTTGGCTGGGAGGAAGGGTTTAAGTTTCCTCAGGGTATTGATTTGGTAGTTCGCTCCTTTAGTTGCCTTGCTGATATGTTGCTGCATGTTGAGGTTGGTGTCTAGTGTTATGCCTAAAGATTTTGCTGAGTCCACGATGGTGGGTTGGACATTGAGTGCAGTTAGGTGATTTAGCCAAGTTTGAGTGGTGGAGATCTTCGCGGGAGGTGAGATCAGAAGGAACTCTGTTTTCAGAGCATTGAGTTTGAGATGATTATCTGCAAGCCAGGTTTGGGTGTTTCTGATCGTGGAGTTCAGGAGTACAATGTCTTTGGGGGATTGTAATTTGAGATATAGTTGGGTGTCATCGGCATACATGTGAAAGAGTACATTGGATGCTTGTAGCAAGGTGGTGAGAGGTTCAATGACTAGGTTGAACAAAGTTGGGGATAGGGAGGATCCTTGGGGGACGCCTAACGATACAGGTATTGGCGAGGACATCAGGTTGTTGTTCTTGAATTTCTGCGTCCTGTTGTGTAGAAAGGAAGTGAACCACTTGAGAACAGTCCCAGATAGACCTATTCTGGTGTTTAAAAGTTCAAGTAGCTTCTCATGTTTAACGGTGTCGAATGCTGAGGAGAGGTCAAGAAGGATGAGGAGGCAGGTGTCGTTTTGATCTAGGATTTGAAGGGCGTCGTCAATAATGTGAGTCATAGCAGTTTCTGTACTGTGCCCTGCTCGGAAGCCTGATTGATGAGGGTTGAGGAGATCAAACTGATCAATGTGTTTAGTCAATTGTAGTTGTGCGCATTTTTCCAGGAGTTTGGCTAGAGTGGGAATATTGGTAATGGGACGGTAGTTGTTTGGATCAGATGGGTCGGCTGTAGGTTTCTTTAGTAAGGGAGTGACTTGTCCAACTTTGAGGGAGTCCGGGATGGATCCTTGTTGAAGTGAGCTGTTGATAATTTTAGTCCAGAGTGGAAGGAGCAACGGGGTGAAGTCTTTGACAGCGTTAGCAGGGGGTGGTCTAGGAGGTGATTGGATGGTTTCAAGGTGCTGAGCAATTTGCCAATTTCTTCTTCAGAATAGGTGTCAAAGGATGACCATGTAGCATTGTTTTTTAATTCAGTTGGGTGCAATGCAGTGAGGTTTGGGGTAAAGGCTTGCGTCAATGAGGAGATCACTCTTTATGTTCTCAGTTTTTTGGATAAAGAAAGCAGCGAAGGCTTCACAGGAGGGTGATTCGCGCACAGTGCTGAGTGGTTGGGGTTGTTCCTTAGATTGTGTTCTGATTAGCTCAAGCAGTTTTCTCGGACAGTTTTTTGCTTGGTCGAGCTGGAGGCTGAAGAAGGCTGATTTTGAGCGCTTTATTTTCCTGAAGTAGGCGTTTCTCTTTTCCTTCAGGTTTTTTAGGTGCAGTGCAGAGGGAGCTGATCTCCAGGTGCGCTCTGCCATTCGCATGGTTCGTCTATCCTCATTGAGACTCCCGCCGTACCATGGGTTGGAGATTTTAGCAGAGACTCTTTTTAACTGCATGGGTGCAGCCTCATTAATTATTGAGGTCATGGCGTTGAGATAGTGGTCAGTCAAGGATTGGACGTCCGTAGCGCCGGTAGGAGGGAGTAGGAGTTCGCAGCTGTTCGGGGGTAGGGATTTTGGGTTGAGCTTTTTCAGGTCTCTTTTCCAGACTTTAGTCTTGGAGGATTGAACCGTGTTGAATTTGACTTTTTCATTGATGAAGATTGTGACAATATGATGATCTGACCAGTCACAAGGTTGAATGGACTCAAGTTGGATAGCGTCCTCTTTGGAGATGATAAGGTCGAGGATAGAGCCTTTCTCGTGGGTCGGGCTGTTGCAAAATTGAGTGAGGTCAAGGGCGTTGAGGAGATTTTTGAGACTATTTACCACCGCATCATTGTGATCGTTCCAGTGGAGGTTGAAGTCACCAAGGTATATTTGGGTGAGCTGTCGTCCGGAGTTGGTAGAGATCATATCCAAGATTTGTTGGGCGACGGTGAGGTTGTCCCTGGGTGGGTGGTAGATGCCGTGAAGAGAGCATATCGGTTTGCCCTCACTAACGATATCGAGGCAGATGTATTCACAGGAAGTTGGGGAGGGGATGGGAGGGGAGGGAAGGTGCGGTGACTTTCAAAACAGAAAGGTTGTTCCTGTATATGCATGCGATTCCACCACCTATCTTGCCAGACCTGTCAAGTCTAATGGTGTGGTAGTTGGGGGGAACCAGAATGTCCATTATAGGTGTAGAAGATTCCGTTAGCCAGGTTTCAGTTAAGATGATTAGGTCAAGGTCCAATGTTAAGATGAGATCAGCGATGGCGGAGGAGTGTCTAGAGGCTGATCTGCAGTTGAGGAGAGTACATTTGAGACGGGGTGTGTCAGGGGAGGTAGAGGGTTCTAGAGTGAGAGGGACTTTTCTAAGGTTATTAGGGACGGAGATTCTGTTGCTTAGTGTGGGGGGTCTACGTGAATTTGAGTGCATCGTGGGAATGGAGAGGTGAGTGGTGGTTGTGTGGTTTAGGGGAGCAGGGTCGTATGTGCGGAGGAGGGTGAGTGTGTCGATGTCCGAAAGAGGGTTGCATGGGCGACGGGGGCGGTTGTTGCGATTGTGGACAGGGATCGCGGTCCAATGTGGGGGGTATAGAGTGTGAGAGTCATCCGGAAGGGTGGGGGGCAAGTTTGTGTGTGAGGGGTGTCTGGGATGAGTGAGGAGTAGTTCTTTGATGGTGTGAATGTCTTCTTTGATGGTATGCATGTCTTCTTTGAACTGGAGGAGGGTGAGCATAATATTGTCCAGTGTGGGATAAGTGTTGGAGTTAGGGATGGGTGAGTGACTGACCTGAGTATTAGCGAGGGGGTGGGTTGGTGTTCGTGCAGGTCTCCGTGGCGTCGATGTACGGGTTGGTGTTAGAGAGGAGAGAGGGGTTGGGAGGGATGGGTGTGGATGAGGTAGGGAAGATGTTAGTGGTGTAGATGAGGGCATTGGTGGCAGGCGGAGTGAGCCGGGAAGAGGTTGAGTGTATGTTAGTGGTGATGGGGGAGCAGGTAGGGTAGTGGGGGCTGAGAGTGGGGGGGGGGGAAATGGGATTGGAGATGGTCCTGTTGTGGGGAGGGGGGAGTTAAATTAATGGATGTGGTGTGTTCTGAGTAGTTAGTTAGAGGGTGGTAGTGGGGGCTGAGAATGGGGGGGGATAAAGGGTGGGATTTGTTGTTATGCGTGTCATTCTTGTGCTGAGCTAGGTTAGAGGGGTTGTGGGTGGGAGTTGTGATGTCAGGGGAGAGAGGAATGGGAGAGGTATGAGTGGGTGTCCAAGGGTTGGTGGTAGGGGGGAGGCTGGTGTATGATGGGGAGAGATTTGTGTCTGTGATTGAGGAGTGTGGGGTGGTTACGGCAGGTGGGTGATTGACAAGGGCGCTGGGGGAAGAGGTGAGATGCGTGCCGTTCTGGTGCTGAGCTGGGTTAGGAGGGTTGTGGCTGGGGGCTGTGAAGTCAGGGGTGATAGTACTGGAGGAGATATGTGTGGAGAACCGAGGATTGGAGAGGTGCTCTTTGAAAGTGGGGAACAGGTTGTCTAGCAGTTCCAGGTTCCTGTCTGTGGATTGAATTAGGACAATCCCGTTATTGTAGATAGTAATGGTGGCTCTGCCTGGGAAGAGTTGGGATGGTGTGATGGAGAGAGTTAGGCCATGAGCGGATTTCCTGGTGGTTGAGACGGTGAGTAAGGCGAGGAACGCCTTTCTTCATTGAGCTCTGCGTGTGGTGTAGAAGATGATATCGATGTTCAGGGATCCATTGACCGGTGAGAAGTAGGTGTCGGCAAAGGGGGTTTCAGGGTGGGACCTCAGGAAGTTGTGTTTAAAGCGTTTAGCGGCTTTTTTGGTGAGTGTGGAAGGGTATTTGATTTTATATGTGTGCTTGCCGATGGGATCCATGTTGGGATGGCGGTATAGGAGGGTATGGGAGGGTGAACGATAGTGATACACATGTGCAAACAAATGCAAACAGTAACTTACATGGATCAAGTGACAGTAGTCGGTAGCCAATATAACCAAGATATAAGAGGTAGCAATCGGTGCAATCCAGGAATCAAGAGTGAAATGGGTGACGCTTACAAAGAAATGTACAAGGTATATGAGGTAGCAATCAGTGTATTACCGGCATAAAAGTGAGATGGGTGCAGCTTACATAAATGTACAGTATACAAGTAGAAGTAAAATACTGATGATATGTTCAACAGAATATAGGTGCAAACAAAAGCTGAATGAGTCATAAATGACACTAGTAAGCAGCCAAAAATATATGAGGTAGCGATCGGTGCATTACAGGTGAAGAAAAAGTGACATAGGTGCAGGGTACAAAAACTGTACAAAATACAGGTAGGAGTACAATACTGCAATAAAAGGCACACTTAATCACACATATATGAGTTAGCGATCGGTGCATTACCGGTGAAGAAAAAGTGACATGGGTGCAGGGTACAAAAATGCACAGAATATAAGTAGAAGTACACAAAATGTACAAAATACAAGTAGAAATACAATACTGCAATAAAAGTAGTATTGCAAAGGAAGCATCAAGTTCACCACGCTGTTTACATTGGCGGGTAAGAACCAGTTTAGAAGCATTGGCTTTCATATTTGTCTTACAGACTTCATGTCTTCTGGGCTCAGGTGTATAATATACGTTGTTTGATGTTTTTTAGTGATATTTTGAGCTGCTCTTGATTTAGAAGGGTAAGATTCGGCTGTTCACATCTCTTTAGTTTAGTTCTCTTAAGACCTTTGAACAGCTATGTGGTCTCTTTAGAGATTTCACTGAGGCTCTGCAATGCATGATAGGTTTTGACAACAATGGCACGTTATGGTGTGCTTTTGTCCTATGAACCTGGTTGTATGCGCACCTTCGCATTTCACGGGACAGCTTGTTCACTCTTTCCTCACTTCTTTTTGTTTTACCTTCCTGTAAATGGTTTCTTCCTGCGAGTGCAAATCCTAATAATTTTTATGTATTGTTTCACATTTGAGACCTGAATGGTTCGGACACCATTTGTTACCTAGTGTATATTTGTTGTGTTGTAGATACCTAAAGAGGACACACAGGATTCCAAAGTTATTGTGTGATGAACTTTATCCCCTGAAGAAGGGTTCAGAATGAACCCGAAATGCATTGGGATTGTTTCTACTTTTTGTCACTGACTGTATATATGTGGAATCAAAAAGATTTTGCTTTTGTTATTATGATGATAAAACACACTTTTCTGGTTGTCCTGTAAGCACATTGAGTACATTTGTTTACTTGATTGCTGAAATCAAAACTGTTTTATTCTTTTGATAATTTTTTCAAATATGGTACATTTGAACTTATGTTTGTGTAATTTATTGAAGACATAATTGTCCATAGCTGTGCGCTTCGCAGGTTGTGGTGTTCCATTGCCTCCTTTTGTTTCATGTATATTGCTCGGGATTAGGGCTACATCCCTCACTCACGTGGACGCATGCAAAATTTGAGTACATTGGTTCGGTACTATTGGTTTACTTTTTGATTTACTTTTCTGAGATTGGTGTGCTGGCTCACTCCAGGTATTGGTGGCCCCTAGAAGCTGGCATCTGTCCCGTTCCGGCACAAAAGGCTAAGAGCCTAGGCTTCCTCATTGACAAAGACTTAACACTCACTTCTCAAGTCAATCAGGTTACCTCTGCCTGTTTTTTTACGATTAAGGTCCTCCGAAAAATACTGCCTTTCATACCTTTTGCATTAAGGAAGATAGTAGCAGGAGCCTTGGTTTTATTGCGTGTCGACTATTGCAATGCACTGTATGTTGGAATTGGAGAAAGAGAGCTCTCCAAACTCCAGTCATTGCAGAATGCTGCTGCAAGAGTGCTGCTGGATCTTCCTAGACACCACCCGAAGTCTAATGGCATAAGGCAAGTACATTGGCTGCCTGTGCGACGAAGGGTGCAGTTCAAGGCTCTATGCCTAGTTCATAAAGCTGTAAATGGAGGAGGTGCTGCGGACATGAAATCTTTTTCCCCGCTATGTACCGATCTGGCAGTCTAGGTCTGGTTTGCCTTCCTAAGATAAAGAGAGCCCGATGGGGTGGGAAGACCTTCTCCTTTCAGGCGGCAAAGTTGTGGAATTCTCTGCCTACAGAGCTATGCTTGCAAACGAATAAGATCTTGTTTAGAAAGGCTTTAAAAACCTGACTATTCAGCCAATTTTAGACTGGAAGCTGCCAATCCTAACCCTCACTCAGCGCCAAGACGCCTCGGCAATAGTGCGCTTTAACAAATTATTCAGTCAGTCAGTCAAAAAAATAAAAGCTGGGAAATGATATTGCTCCAATAGGCATCGTTGAGCCTACTTCTTTTGTGAGAGTTACCACCAATCAGTCATGTAGTCTTCTGAACCTACCTTGATTAAGCAGAAAAAAAGCCTAACTTTGCAATAGATTGTATTGGTTCAGAAACATCTGTGGGTGGGTGGTCTAGTGCAACATGAAGCAGACATCATTTAAAAAAAAATGGGCCTATCTAGTTATTTAGTATCTAAGTTCTCCCTAAAGTATATGGCATTTGAGTTGCACGCTTTGGCTGTACAGGTTTGTCAGTCATATCTTTGGGACGGAGTATGCCCAAGCCTATTGTTTTCTCAAAGCCCTCCCATCCATCATTATTAGCCTTCCAGGCTCCATTTTAATAACTAATTATTCTTGCGGATGGTGCTTAATCACAAAGTGGCTCATATGTTGTTCATTCCATAATGGGTAAGTTTCAGTGCCTGGGGGTCCCCTATAGTTGTTGTTGATAGCCGTATTTAACAGTGTATTTTGTCACGTCAAAGAAAACTTACTTTGATTGGGTAAACTACTGTATGTGGCCTTCATTCACACCCAATTCTGCACAAAACAGTAAATCGAAAGAAACAAAAGTGATGTCCATCCTTATGTGGTCTTATCTATATGTATTGACCTCGTGCTCAAACACTGGCAATGGTTCATATGTTATGAATGACAGTTACAATAAACCAATATATTAAGTATGTGATGAGTGACACTGAAAACGCAGAGTAGCTCAAACAAGGTGAACCTAATTTCGCAAGTGACTTTTTCATCTTGATCTCCGTTACTTGCTTTGCTTCATATGACTGTTGAGAAGAGTCTAGCGTGCTCCTTCAGCAAGTGAAGCATCGCTAACGCACCGCCAGTCTGACAACGCCCAGCGCCAGGACCCCTGGCCCTCCCGACGCTACACTTACAAGAAACTCCTAGAACTCAGCGAATTCTTAGAACCAAACCACCTACTGGACGCCTCTCAATCACGATTCCATACCAACCACAGCACTGAGATCGCACTGATTCCAGCCACAGACAACATCAGAACACTCCTCGACCGTGGAGAAACTGGCCTTGGTTCTCCTATACCTCTCCTCAGCGTTTGACACAGTCTCCCACAACACCCTCATCAATAGACTCCACAACATAGGCATACAGCAAGACATCCTCAAGTAGATTGCCTCCTTCCTTAAGGATGCACATGCACACAGAGCATCAGACTACCTCGCTTCACCTCCTGATCCAAAGAAATCAACTGCAGCATACCACAAAGATCATATCTCAGCCCCCACCTAGTTCAACATCTACATGACCCCCCTCGTAGAAGTTGTTGGATACTACAGACTTAACATAATCTCCTACGTAAAATACACTCAACTGATCCTTTCACTCACTAAGGACCCTTACAATGCCAAAACCAATGTCTGCAACACCATGACCAATGTAGCCAAGAGGATAAGAGACAACTGCCTCCAACTCTTCTCCGACAAAACTCAAGTACTGACCTTCGGGAAGAACACATTTGCATGGTACCACAGCTGATGCGGAACTCTGACCCACACCGACCATACATTCAACCTCGGCAGCCAACTGACCATGAAATGACAAGTTAATGCGGTCGCTGCCTCCGGCTACACACAGTTTGCATGCTCCGCAGAATCTTCAGATAGATCCCAACCAACACCAGAAACATGGTCACTCAGGCCCTCGTACCAGCCACCTCGACTATGGCAACACTCTCAACGCCAATATCTCCACCAAGCTCCATACAGAAAGCTGCAGCCAGACTTTTCCTGGACCTCCCTAAACGAACCCACATCGCCCCTCCGCCACCTGAGAAACCTCCACTGGCTCCGAATTCAGAAAAGAGGCCAGTTCAAGCTGCTCCTCACGCATGCCTACAAAGCCCTCCAGGACCTGCCTAACTCAACCATCAACTGAACTTCCACCAACCCTCTAAACACCTGCCCTCCTATTCACTCACCCTTGCGCGCACACACACACACACACACACACACACACAACCCATCGGTCACAGCTGCAACGGTGGCCACACCTTCTCCTACATCGCTGCCAAGACCTTGAACGACCTTCTTCTCCATCTAGGCACAGCGCCCTTGTCAGCAGACTTCAGAAATAGGCTCAAGTCCTGGCTCTTCGACGGAGACACAGCACCCAGATACCCATAGGGGTAACAGTGCTGACATTTGCAAATGCTGTTTATTGACAAATAACTTAGTGCATCACATTTGGTAACACATGTGATTTACAGGGCTTAAAAATATCAGGCTTGTGATGAAACTAACAGCTAGCTATTAATATTATCATAATTATTATTAATATTTTTACTACCTAAAGCACATCATCGTTGTGGGAGTTAACCCTGTGCATTACATTGTGAGATCTATGTGGACAGCTATTTGCACATTCCCTTGGTTGCATTACGTTGGTGAGGGGAATAAACTATAAAAGTGCTAACAGTTTCGAAACAGTATTCTGAGTCTTGGGTGTTTTTTTTAATGGTTTTTATCTTTGTTGGAGCTGTTTGAGACATTCAGGCACACGTGTCTGTTACTATCCAAGATCTCATTTTATAGCCAACATACTGATACCGTGACAAACCAGTGGGGTGAATTAGATTGCTCTCTGACGTCAAAAGGCTGACCAATAACCAGTTTGTGGCTCATTAAGTCTGTCTTTGATCTTTTTTCCTCCAATCCTTTGGATGATCATAACGACTCCCAAAATTTGAACATTGAATGTCACATTGACTCCCAAACTATCAATAACGAATGCAAGTCCCATTTAACCTTTTTTTCTGAACTCTTCCTAGACCAAATTAAAACCATCCTCCTTCAACTTAAATCAGGCTCTCCACTGGATCCATGCCCACCGAAAATCACTCATCTAGTGGCTGACACTATTTTTAATCTTATGGTTAGGTCAGGTAAATAAATACCCTAGTCTCTGAAACCCGCTAGATCCGTCGAAGTATTGTCCTATTTCCAGATTGCATATATTTGAAAAACAACAACCTAGGCAACTAATATTTAAAACACAATAACAATAGAAATGAACAATTGGCTACAGCTGGCTACAAAACATGGTATTTTATTAAGTAATTAAAATGTTTTTTAACAAATCAGTGACATAACACAATAGTCAGGTTAAAATTTCACAGAACACATTTTTGTAAAAAAACATTATACAAAAGTTAAATGCAAACACAAGTTAAAAATTATCTCTAGTAGATAGGTGGCACAATGAGTCTCTAAGCGCGTTTCGGCGGCCAGCGCCTTCTTCCTGGAGCAGCCACGCAAATTCTATAAAATGAAAGTATATATAGAATACATAATTATACATTTTGAAAATAATATTTTTATACAAATTAAAATTCTAACATCAAAGGTTTTAACTTTTGCAGCCAGTTAGTACTTATTGTAGATATATTTCTTATTCTTCATCGTTATCATTGTCATTTCCTTGCGGTATTTTGCCTAAGTCTATGGAGATGGGGTCTTGAAACAGACTAAGTGGACCTGGCAGCAATGAGTATATTTACAACAGGCATAACATTATCTCTAGGTTCACTGTTTCTTCAATTTTAGGAAAAAACTCAATAATAAAGAGTCAATTTATAGCAGCTTCTACGTGTGCTTGCTATATATATTATTTAATGAGGAGACAGTTGTCATAATGCGTTTATCTATAGTACTTACTAATAGGAGTTTTTGTGAAAATAATCGGATACAGTTTCAGCCTCTTGTTTGATTCCTATTAGTCAGATATTGCAGGAGCTTTGGGGGGAGAGATCATACTTGTTAACTTTTAGAGTCTTCTGGTTATCATATATCTGATTAAGATAGTTACACTAACATGTTTCAACCGTATTTACCTGATTAATTAGAAGTAAAAGAGTTGATTCCCGCCAGCCGGAGCCCTTTGTATGTAATAACGCTGATTGATATCAAAAGTTGATTCCTTCCAAGGTATCTCTGGATATCTATTTTATGGGGAGTATATAAACAAAAATGTGTATGTTTCCCTTATTCCTATAGTATTTTTAATTAAAGGCGATTCTTCCTAGGATATCATAACATACTGTAATATTTCTTTATCCGTACTTGATCTAATCTTACCTATTGGTTTTTTGAAGCAGGTGCTAGTATTATTTTTTTAATTTGTTGTACAATCTCTTGGGCCCAGGTTACGATCTGTGATATGATCTGATAACGAAGAGCTGCTTTGGATAGCTTCCTATTAGTCTAAACAAAAAGATTTGGGAGTTAGGTCTACATTTTCCGTTTCTGTTATATAGATTTAAGATAGGGGCAAAAAATGCCCTATCTGTCAGTAGTCTTACCCAAGATAATGGAGTCTTCTATTCCAAAGGTATAGATGGTGTTTTAAGGTTCTCGGATATCGAGCACGAGCGAGTAGTATTAAAAGATCTCCCTGCATGTGGATGTAAAAAAGGGGAGTATATCAAGTTTCATTTACGGAAGGATCTAACTTCAATTTCTCATGGGTGGCGACTTGTTTGGTTTCAAGTCTTACCTGAGGATGATCGGCAGGGCTCTCTATGTCCGGCGGCGGGTTGTTCTGTCAGGCGATACGAACGCGGGAAATAGTAATTGGTTGCACGTTCGTGAGTCACGTATATATACTGATGTTAATTGGTGTAGATTGTCTACACCTGTTTAAGGCGGGTGGTTCTATCAGGTGATACGAACGCGGGAAGTGGTAATTGGTTGCACGTTCGTGAGTCACGTATACATACTGATGTTAATTGGTGTAAATTGTCTATACCTGTTTAGGTTTCTGTTTAGATAATCAGATGTACGGAGTAGAAAGAGGACTCCAAGATAAATAAGTAATGATGAAATTACTGCGCAAGTACCAGTGAGTGGACAAGGAGGAGCTTCATATGATTTATGTTGTCATGTTTGCAAGGGAAGAAAGACTCTAGTTCTGTAGTTTTTAGTAATTTCTTATTTTGCATTGGTCTATCCTCGTAGGCATTTGTAAGAGAAAAGAGACTAGGTTTTCTTTATCGTTGGCTTTTTCATAAAAGACAAAAATGCTATTTTTATATATAAGTGGCTTTAATTATTAGATCAGTAACCGCCATTTATTTTTTAAAAAGATGGGGGTTGATTACTATCTTCTATTCTAATTATTTTAGCTTATAGACAAGGCAGATTGATTCATATTTTTTGACATTCGTCTCTACTTATGGAAATCTTCAGCAGATTGCATGTTCCCATGGAATTTCATTATTCAAGCCTTGACGAAAGGTATTGAAAACAAAAATCCAGAAAACTTCCCTTTTCTTTCGGATAGCTGTACCTCCTTTGGAGTCTGGGGTGTGAATTTTTTCTAAAATTCTCCATTTGAAGTCCTCAGCACAGTGGCCTTTTTCTATGAAATGTTTTACCATTGGTGAAGCAATCTTTTTAGTTCTTATGGCTGAGCGGTGTTCGCTCAAGCGTGTTTGAATCATGCGTGAGGTTTCTCCCACATATCCTAGGAGACAAGGACATTGTATGAAGTAAAGCACATTGGTTGATTTGCAATTCCACATTTCCTTTGCTTTTGTTTTATGACCATTATGTTCAAATTCCTCGCCTCGTAGAATATTTCCACATGAAGTGCATGAGGAACATGGAAAGGTCCCTTTGACTGGATTATTCGTCAGAATAGATCTTTGAGTCAAGTTTTCTTCATTTACAGTGGTTTTAAATCGGGAATGAACAATGAATTCTTTTATGTTTTTATTTCTTTTGTGTGCAAAGAGGGGCTTCATCAATTTTTGTTCACTAGAGCAATTGCTATTTAGTATATGCCAGTTTGAGTTTATAACTTGCTTTACTTTTTCATTCATAGTCGAATGTTTTGTTATACAGACTATTTGGTCATTAGGTTTAGCTGTTTTGGTTCTTAGAAGGCAGTCTCGGTCATAATACCGTGCTCGTTTGTAAGAATCTCTTACTAGGCGATGGGGATAGCCTCTTTCGATAAATTTAGATCTCCTTGTTGAAGCTTGCCTGTCAAAATCACTTAGGCTTGTACAGTTGCGCCTAATGCGCAGGAACTGGGAGAAAGGAATACTGTTTTTTTGCGTTCTCGGATGGAAGCTACGGTAGTGCAGTAATGTATTCCTCGCAGTTTTAGTTAAGGACATGATTCTTTTTGACAGATTTATCGTGGAGTAAGATCTCAAAGGGACATAAAATGTCGTATCATCTAGCATCTTAAGCATATTGGTTTCATATTGAGATGCGTCAATAATCGCTATGCCACCTCCTTTGTCGCACCCTTTAAAGGAGAGGTCTTTATTAGTTGAAAGGGATATTAAGGCTTAGTGTTATTCTTTTCCTAGATTATAAATGGGTTTGGGGATAAATCTTAAAGCTTGGTCTAATTTCTTCAGAACAACTAACTCAAAGGTCGCTACTTCAGGTCCAAGTTGCTCAAGGCTTGGGCTGAAGGTAGATGAAAGAGAAAGGGGTTTTATGGGGGGATTTTCTTCATCTAATGCAGGGTTTAGTGCAAAAAACTTTTTCAAGCGAATTTTGCGGAAAAAGGAGATTATATCGCAATATAACTCAAATAAATTGAGTGTGGAGTGTGAGACGTAAGACAATCCTTTGGATAGCAAGTTAGTACTGTATTCATCTAGTTCTAGCTTTGTTAGATTAAAGATTGGAATCACATTCCTTGTTTCCAGTACTGTCTGCTTCGTGTCTCTCGAACAAATTGCGGCTCTTCCTGTGGTGCTGAGGTTGATCGTTCCCTCTCGGTTGGCCCTGGAAGTGAACTCGGGGGCGTCCCGACCACCCCCTCGGTTCCCTAAAAAAGGCTGTCTACGATTCCCTCTATTAGGTGCTTGATTATAATTAGGATCGTCTTCATAGTAACCCTCATTGTTTTCATTTTCAGAGTCAGAAGTGTCTGAAAATGTGTTTACACGCTGTTTTTGTTGTTGTTGGTCTCTAGTTTCAGTGTTATAATGATTTTGTTGATAGAAATCTGGTCTCAGATAGGGATAAGTATTTTCAATTGTGGCAAACCTTTTATCTTTTAGTAGCTTGTCATTCTTCCTTTTTTCTAAATAGCTAGTGAACGATTCTAAATCCTTATTACACTCTTCAATCTTTTTTATGGCTTCTTCTATATTTCCTATTTTTTTGATTATATTCTCTAGATCTTCTATTTCAGACCTTACTTCTGCTGCTAATTCTTTGGCGGTCTCAACGATGAGCATCATTAGGTCCCCTGAACATCTACTAGCAATTCTGCTCCATTTGTCTAGGAATGCTTTGTAGTGAACAAAGAGGCCAGGGATGTTTCTAACTCGGAGACCCATAGGGATGATACCTAACCGTAAATAGGCTAACATGAATTCCCCATGTGCTTCAATTTCTTTTTTAGTTCTACTAATTTTTTGGTATCGTCGTTATGTCGATGGGAGTCTGCGGTGGTGGTACCAAAAGAAGATGATGTTCCAGATTGCCCCTACCGGTGAAAATAATCAAGAAAGTTCTTAACTCACCGCTGTCAGCTTTCATCGAGGACCAGAGTCCTATAGATCCTTGCCAATTCGGATTTAAGAAGCATCATAGCACTGAATTGGCCTTGATAAGTGCCTCAGAACAGATTAGATAGACACTGGATGCAGGGGGCAGCGCAGTGCTGGTCCTACTAGATTTCTCAGTGGCATTTGACACAGTAAACGGCCAAATCCTGCTGAAGAGACTGGAGGATATTGGGGTAAAGGATAAAGCCTTTGATTTAGTCAAATCATTTCTGTCAAACAGAATCCAGCTTGTAGCAGCTGATAACTTCAAATCCCCTTCCTTCTATCTCCCTTGCGGCGTCCCCCAGGGTTCGTCTCTGAGTCAGACCCTTTATAGGTCTCGTGGCGTTTACAGCGCGAAGCGCTGTCTCGCCAGAGACCTATTGTGAGCGACTCAGCTTTCCAGGAGACAAGAGATGGCCACGCGCGTTTTCCAAAAGCGGTTCGGAGCGGGCCGCGCGCGCGAGAACGAGCACGCTGTGGCCGTCTCCTGGGAAGCTCCAACACACACACACACAGCCACAACTCCCCCTGCTTTCACACACACATGCGCACACGGACACACACACGAGCGCACATGCATGCACACATACAGAGACACCGCCGTCGCACACATACACACACACGCGCGCACACACACACAGGCGCACCGAGACCCCCCCCATGTCCCCCCCGCCACTCCCCCTACAACTAAGGCCCACTTACCGCCACTCTGGACTTCTGCAGCCTCAGAGTGGTGATGACGTTGCGCCTGACTGAAATATGTTCCTTGGGCTCCCTACGCGCATATGAGCATGCGCAGATTATTAGTTGAGCCGCTCTGCTGCTCGGGCTTTCAGAGTTTCTGTGTTGACGTCATTCCCGTGGGCCAGGCCCCCGCGCTCCCGGCTCCGTCCCCGGTACCTGCGCAAGTGCGCTGGCTGTCCCCCAGTGTTCGAGCCGCCGCCACCGCAGCTCTGGTGACTGTCGCGGAACGCCCTTCACCTGACCCTAACCCCCCCTCCCCCCCCCCCCTCCCGCACTGACGATATGGCGGCGGCTCCCCCCGCACACCCACCCCGTGGGCCAGGTATAGCACGATCGGATACTATGAGCTGGAGCGGACCATGGTTTCAATGGTACCTCCCGCCACGATCCCTCAGCTCGGAAACCGCTTGTAACATCATTGTTCCCAGAGAAAAAAAAGTAAAATGGGGTTGGAGTTTTTCTGGTAGCACCTCCCGTCTCTGGAACAGTCTCCCTTTATTCCTGAAAAAGGAACCAGACCTTCTCTGCTTAAGGAAAAAACTAAAAACATGGCTGTTTAATTTCTAGGAGCCTTTAGCCCTTGGCCTCATACCTGCCACTGCCCAATTTTGCAAGCTTGCACGCCTAGACACCTCAGGGTAGTAGAGCGCGTTTATTATACATTTTTGATTTTATTTCATTCTATTCAATGATAGGCATATAATATAACTTGGTTTCTCAACAGCTCCTCTGGATTTCCACTCCCTTTTCAACCTTATTCTCAAAATCGCGACATCCAGGTGAAGACACTAGAAAACTAGAAGCAATAAAGCTACATCAAATACTTCACCTAAAGACGAACAAAGGCCTGTACTCAACCTTGACCATATTCTCCCAAATTCCAAAAGCAGAGAATTAAAGGTTACTGTTACCCAGATCCTCAGTGTCATTGAGCATTGAGTATTTATCTGATTATTTTGATAATTCAGAAGATTATTCGGCTTTTCTGCAAAGTTACATAGAGAAAAGCACTTTGGTTAATAAAGAACAACAAAGAAAATCACCCACTTGTAAATATATATTCCTTACTATACCTGAAGTTTAAAAAATATTTGTGATGCCGTTTTTCCAAGTCAAGTTCTCGAAACTGCCACTACATGGCACAAACAAATTGTCTTCCCTCTGGAAAATTATCAAGCCACAGAAACTCTTAAGTTTCTGATATCCAGCAGGGTAGAAAAAGTAAGCTTTTCACGCTCTGAAGGATTCCTGCATTTCTCCTGTACGGTGGATCACCATTAACACTGCAGTTATTTGGTGTTTACAAGTTTGAATCTCAGCAAAGGCTGACTCATCCGTTCGTCCTTTCAAGGTCACTGAATTCTTTGCCATCAGCGCAGACTAAGGCACGTCTATTTATGACATCTGTTTAAAGTGGCAGAATTGAATTATAAAGCACTGTATAATACGGGTTGATCTCGGATAGCACAAAATGCGGAGCTCCTCCTTCTTTATGTAGTCAGGTTATTATTTTCTTGTTTGTTTATAAATTCAAACCCCTCAGTGGCCTCCTGAGGCTAGTTTTCCCTGCATTAATGGAATCTGCAAATATGTTTGTGGTTTCCTGGGCTTATGGGAGATTCTGGTTCTGTAGTCTTTCTGGTATACGCCACGCTGGAAATATGGACACCCAGCCAGCGTGATCCTTCAATGAGGACCTTTCGGTATTAAAGGAGGGGCTTCTACATAACGGGGAACTAAATGTGGTCACCCGACTCACAATAAGCTACTCCTGAAAAAAATACTTTTATACTCAAAACAACAATAGTATGGTGCAGTATCTCATCAGGAAGGACGGGATCTGCACATTGTGTCTGTGGAAAGGTTGTAGCCCTTTGATGCATAGATTCTGAGGTTTGCCTCACTGGCTGGGAAGTGAAACTGCGGAACAGCTGTGCTGCACCATTTAGAGTAGGCCTAACATGATTGGTAGCTTCATCAAGTGCTACTGAAGCAGAGGTTTCCTCTGTTGTCAAGAGAGGGAAGTAGACGGTATAAGCTTTACGTTTCTGGAAATTCTTGGGAAGAAAGCTGCAGGTGATCCTCCGGTGACTGTGTTGTGATTTGTCAGCGATTAAGTTACCATTAGCAGAAGCCATCCTGTGTTTAGAAGCTATCTTGTCCGTTTTGTGGAATCCATTTCGGATTTCTGTCAGCCATTTTGTTTGCCATGTGCTCTGTCCTACCTTTCTGTTAATTGCTCTTGAAATTTGCCTAGACACAATATATATTTAGCATCTTCCACCTTCGCACGCAGTTGAGCCTGCAGCTGTCTTTTCAGCTGCCACTAGAATGTAACTGTCAGGATGTGTTTGCCAAAAACAGCCACTGTTCGCTCCTCCCACTTGTTGACTTTGCATTTTCTGTGTGACCTTATATGTACCTAAAACCAGCATTTTGTACATGTACCGCCTTCATTTGAGCCCCTGTGTGGTTATAAAAGGACCAAGCTCCTTCCATTCAGGGTGCTACTTCATACATTACCGAAGGGTGTTATGTGAATGTAGTTCCACCTCATGAGGTTTAATAAATGTTGTACTTTCTATGCCAACTTCTATTCTATGATCTGAGGACTCTGTGCAGAGAAGGGCGAACCCCTAGTACTGGTAGGCCTTGCTGAGGCCCACTACTTCAAATTGGCGCTTTCAACACAGGGCTCATCGGCGACTCGGATGCCCGAAGGACTGGTCGACATGAAGGATTGAAATTTCGCTTTGGATGCAATCGCTGCCTGAGGAGACCCGAGTCTTGGCAACCACAGCGTATTCCTTTCTTTCTGATCTGACCATCCAGGTGGTGCCGGTCCTCGACTGAGATCGCTTCTGTTGATTCGCCGTGCAGTGACCATTTGGTCGATTTGAGAAATTGGCAGTTGGAACCTGGACACCATTTGATTGGTAAGAGTCGTTCTGCGGCACTTGCTGTTGGTTTTTGATGCCTTGAATTGGTACGGTAGTTTAGTAACACTTACTGTGGCTTTTGATTTGAATGATTGGCCAATATTTGTATGTATTTAATATATAAAATGCAATTTATATAGGCAGGTAATGAGGAGATTTTTCTCTATTCGAATTTGTTTGAACGGCGCAAAGTACGAAGAGTCCCTTAAGCGCTACTTTGATTATAATACTGCATATTTCTCACTATTTTTGGTACGCCTGTTTCCAGCACACTTCGTAGGATGTGTTACTTTTGTAGAGGTACCAGTTTGAGACTCGATGAAGCACAACCCCCCCCCCCCCCAGAGGGGACACCTAATAGGAACATGTATATTAAGTATGGTATTTCTTCTATAATGTAAAGCACGTTAAGGAATAAATCTACTTGTAAGGATCCTGAGTTGCGTTGGCCTATGCATGGGTCATTTGATTTGCGAAAGATTCAGTATGTGGAACAATGTATGTTTAAGCGAAAGACTAGGCAAGATATGTTTGTGTGCAAATGTGGGGAAAAGAAGTGCGTGAACGAATGAAGCGTGAGCAAGCCTTGATTTAAAAAGAACAGCGAAAGAATATTTATGCGAAAGCATTAGAGTTACAAAACAAGGAAACGAAAGAACTAAAAGAGAGAGGGGATAGGGAGCGCCATTTACAGGTAACTGGCCACTACGCTGTTAGGCAACCCCTTTATCCAAGATGAATTCTTGTTATTAGATCGTTCTCCACCTCTGTATATTTCCCATTCCGCTCCTCATAAGTCCGATGAGGAATCTTCTACAGATCAGGATAAAGCGCGAGAGACTCGTTCTATGTTGCCCACTGCACGTTCTGCTGAGCTTCGATCTGCTGCGCGCAAAGCCGCCCGTAATTTACTTCTGCCTTTGAACTTTTAGATGACATGAAGAATTGGCAGGAAAGGGAGCAAGTATATTTTACAGAGGTGTTTGCCGCAGAAGTAGTTGAATTGTTTAGGAAACATGCTGAGGAATTGGAGTCTGTTGATATAGCAAATGATTGTAAGCAAATGCGTGGTGGTCTTTTTCTCTTTTCTCAGGTGGCTGACTCTATCAGGCGTTTGGTTAAATTACGTGTTGAAGCAGTCCGTTTGCGAGAGGAGAAAAAGGCAGCAGACACAGCTGCACAAACATCTCAGACCAGTGGAGACTATGATAGTTCATGCGAAACCTATGGGGGAAACCGCGCCTTTGTATGTTCCTCCTAGAGGCGAGGAAACCGATGATGATGAAAGTTCTGCTGATGCAAAGGGTTACTTTATTTATAATTGGGTCTATACTCCTTGGAATAGAGCGGATGTTATGGCCCTTAAAAATGCATTTCCTGATCTGCGCAAAAATCTAGCAGCATTTTATGAGGAAGTTGAGGGTGCTATTAGCTCTTGTACCATGACTTTGCCTGATATTGATTTGTTTTTTGGATTGATATTGCCGCCTGACATGTGGAGAGCTGTGTAAAGTTGATGATTGTGCAACTTTTGGGGCATTATGGAAAGAGTTAGAACAAATGGATGTGGAGCGGGAGCCTGCACAGAAACCGCGTAAATTGATTTTAGGTCTCCCTACAGCTATATTAGTAAAGTTAAAGAAGATTGTTCTCCCTAAAAAGATAGATTGGACTGTATTAGCGTTGTGTAAGCATAAGGCAGATGAATCGGTTTCAGATTTTTTTTACACGCGTTGAGGAGGCATCCATGATTTTCGTGGCCAGTCATAGACAGATGGCACGGGTAGGCATCTGTTTGTCGATAAATATGTTGCAAAACTTTTGCCAGGAATAACTAGTCGCCTTAAGGCCAGTAAGAGTTCATGGACTACCCCTTCTCCGGTTTCTCTTTAGACCATGGCTCAGTATTATGAACACCAGGAATTAGAAGCGAAGGGTAATGAGGATAAAAAGCCTAAAGAGTTGAAAACAAAGGTTATGTTGGCTCAGGCTTATGGTCCGCCTTCTAGAGGTAATGGTAGAGGTGGAAGTGGATCTCATGGTTTGTCCTTTCCTTCCTATACTCGTTCGAATTTGTCTGTTGACCAGTGTGCGTACTGCAAGAAATTTGGACATTGGATTTCTGATTGTCCAGTGCTGCCTGCTCAGCAGTGTCCACGTGGTCGGGAACAAATAAGAAGTCGTTCAGGATATTCAGGGCCTAGAGGAAGCACGAATGATCGCGCTAGGTTTGATGCTAATACACGTGGGCAGGATGGGTTTAACACTTTTGATAGAAGGAACCAATATCAAATGTTCGACTATGTGCCATCTGATTTTCAAGATTCTGCTTATGCACAGGATTGCCTAGGATGTGATAAGGAATCAGTTGAAGTTCCAGTAGATCAGAGGGGTCCCTATGTTACAGCACATGTTTTGGGTTCTACTGATCAGTTTCTGGTTGATGCAAGAGCTACTAGTAGCGCCTTATCTAAACAATTAGTTCAAAGGGCTCCCCTGTCTGGCTCAACCATCACATCGATAGGGTTCGATGGAACACCTTCCCTTAGTCCATTGTCACAACCACTTGCATTCCATGTTGATAAGTTTACTGCTTCATGTCCATTTTTGCTCTCTGCGAACACACCAGACAATATTGTGGGTCTTGATATGCTCAAGTATTTCAGGGCTACAATACGATGTTCTCCTGAAGGAGTACGTGTTATTTTGAATGACAACTACCCCACAATTGAGAGATCTTGTCTTGTGAAAGAGGATACTGCATTGGCTTCACTGCCTAGTGGTTGGTGGGCTACTTCAGACACTGATGTAGGACAAATGGTTATTCCACCAGTGCATATTAGTGTCAAGGAGGGCGCTTCATTGCCACGCTTGCCTCAATATAAAATTTCTCAGGAAGGCGAAAAAGCACTCATTCGCATTGTCCATGATTTGATTAAAGTGGGGGTTGTGGAGGAAGTCCCTTACAATGTTTGTAACAGTTCTATTCTGCCCATTTTGAAAAAGGATACTGATACTAGGATTTACAGATTCATTATTGATTTGCGAGAAGTTAATAAGATTGTAGTACCACAATACCCAGTGGTTTCTGACATAACAACACTACTTACTTTGGTTCCCCCGACAGCGACAACATTTAGCGTGATTGATTTGAAGAATGCTTTCTTCTCGATCCCTATTCATCCTGATAGCAGATATTTGTTTGGTTTCACTTTAAATAATCGATCAAACAGATTTTGTAGAATTCCTCACGGGTACACTGAGAGTCCTGGTATCTATAGCCAAGCACTGAAAAGACAACTTGATTATTTCGTCTTACCCAAAGGAGTGGCTCTCATTCAATATGTCGATGACATCTTGTTGGCAGCTGACACGCCTGAACTGTGTGAAGAGTGTACTTTGTCTTTGCTTTCTTTTCTTGCTACACACCTTCATAAAGTGTTACGAAAGAAATTGCAATATTGTAGACCGAAGGTAACCTACTTAGGTCATCTTCTGTCTGAGGGCCATGCACTTACACCAGATCGCATTCAAGCAATTTTAGACACACCAGTACCTTCCACTCAGAAAGATGTCCGTGCATTCATTGGTCTGACCTCGTTTTGTAGGCAATGGATATTAGGGTTTTCTCACATTGTCAAACTCTTGCTAGCACTTTTGACGAAAGATAGTCCAATGCCCCTCCCATGGACAGATGAATGTGAGAATGCTTTCCGACAGTTACGTCAAGCTCTTTGTTCTGCACCAGTGTTAGGCACTCCAGATTACACGAAGCCTTTTACAGTCTATGTACACGAAAAAGATGGATTGCATTGTCAGTTCTAGTACAAACACATTGTGACAAGCAGCGTCCCTGTGCATATCTTTCAGCCGTCCTTGATCCTGTTGCTCGTGCATTGCCTGGGTGTTTTCGTTCAGTTGCAGCAAGAGCTGGGTCCATACGTCAGAGTGAAGGGATAGTTTTGTCACACAAATTGTTGGTGCTAGTACCCCATGCAGGAGATGCCCTTTTGAATCAGACCAAGACACAACACTTAACTAGTGCCCGTTTGACAGGATACGAATTGACACGGTTAGCACCTCGTATTACCTTGAAGAGATGCGCGACACTGAACCCAGCCACTTTGTTGCCATATCCTGCGACTCAGTCAAGGGAGCCTCACGATTGTATATCCTTACTGAGGAACAGACAAAGGGTTGCATCGATTTGCAAGATACGCCCCTTCCAGATTTAGATGGGGAACTGTGGGTTGATGGGTTGCAAACCTTTTGCTAGGAATAACTAGTCGCCTAAAGGCCAGTGACAGTTCATGGACTACCTCTTCTCCGGTTGCTCTTTTGACTATGGCTCAGTATTATGAACGCCAGGAATTGGAAGCGAAGGGTAATGAGGATAAAAAGACTAAAGAGTTGAAAACGAAGGTTATGTTGGCTCAGGCTTATGGTCCGCCTTCTAGAGGAAGTGATAGAGGTGGACGTGTATCTTATGGTTTGTCCTTTCCTTCCTATACTCGTTCGAATTTGTCTGTTGACCAGTGTGCGTACTGAAAGAAATTTGGATATTGAATTTCGGATTGTTCAGTGCTGTTTGAAGTTGCCAGATGGTACGACCTCAGCTGCATATGCAATTACGACACTTCAGACAGTAGTGGAAACAGCTCGCATACCACAGAAGTCAGCTCAAGTAGCTGAACTAATAGCTCTGACACAAGCGTGTGAACTTAGCACCGACTTGCGTGTGAACATCTATACAGACAGCCCCTATGCTTTTGGAGTGGCTCATGATTTTGGCCTGCTTTGGTAGGAAAGAGGCTTTCTTACATCCCACGGGATGCCAATAATGCATGGAGAATTAGTGCATAACCTTTTGCCTGCACTGACCTATCCGAAGAAGATAGCCATTGTGAAGTGTAGCGCACACAAAGTGACTGACAAGATAGGACAAGGTAATGCTTTTGCTGATTGCGTAGCTCGTGAGACTGCAATGCAACGAAGCACTACTTCCATGTACGTAGTGAAGTCTCAAGCTGAGCAATGGCATGATGTTAGAGAAGAAGTATTAGATGTACAGAGATCAGCTTCTGTAGCAGAACTTGAGCAATGGTCTAAAGAAGGACTATTGGACGATGACTGTTGTTGGCGCAACACGACATGGATAAATAAAAATTGCCTGCAGCCTATTTACAACCTATGGTTCAAATGGCACATGGGCTGGCACATGTTGGAGCTCTAGCAATAACTAAATTGCTTACGCAAATTTGGGAGCATCCTGAAATTGCCAGCACAGCTAAAAAGTAGTACAGTCTTGTTTGATTTGTTGGCAGTATAATCCTGGAAAAGGGACACAAACTCCTACAGGAGGGTTTGCTACAACGACTGCACCTTTTGAAGTTTTGCAGATGGATTACATCCAACTTGAACGCTGCATTAATCTGAAATACGTACTAGTGGTGGTATGTGCCTTCAGTAAATGGATAGAAGCATACCCTACAAAGGATAATACAGCTCTTACTACAGTGAAGGTGCTTCTTAAGGAGTTTTTCCCTAGATATGGTGTTTGTAAACTTTTGTGGAGTGACAACAGACCTCATTTTATTGGGCAAGTTGTTGAGCATGTCCTGAAAGGATTAGGGATCAAGCAGAAATTCCATGCAGTCTTCCACCCACAATCAGCAGGATTAGTGGAGAGTTACAACGCCACTTTGAAACTAAAGTTGGCGAAAATACTGGCTTCCACGTCTTTGATGTGACCGGATGCACTACCCTTGGCATTGTTGTCCATAAGATCAGTGCCACATTCACGATCCGGCCTTACGCCCTCTGAGGTGGTACTTGGGAGACCGATTAACATTTGGGGAGTTCCTAAGCCACGCCCCATACATGATGTACCTTGTGTTCTGATGAATAATTATTTGGCACAGTTAACCGACAGTTTGATCTCTATTCATCAACAGGTTCGAGAAGCTCTTCCTGACAGATCTACAGGTGAGGCCCATGAACTCCGTCCTGGCGACCACGTGATGGTCTATGACAGATCAAACAGCTTGGAGCCGAGGTGGCGAGGACCAGAGCAAGTGCTCCTAGCGACAAGGACTGCAGTTCGAGTGACGAGTCGAAAGAATTGGGTCCATAGTACTCACTGCAAGAGAGTACTACCTACCTTGGTGGAACCTTCTGTGTTGACCGACCATCGAGACATTCTGGAGACGGAGAAAGGTCAAGCTATCTCGCCTGACGAATCTGCGGAAGTCTTCCCGGACCACACGAACGCTGGAGAATCACGATATCAGCTGAGACCAAGGAAAGAATCTGCTTTGCTGAAAAAGACTGGTTGAGCTACCGCCTTGGGTTAGTGAAACGGAACGCCGATGTAGCAGGGGGGGGGGGGATCAGTCCTCGGTAGTGTAGTGATTCCCGTCTTGGCCCTTGGTGAAGAAATCAACGGCTGCCCAGGGATAAGAGCTCCAACAAGTTTGTAGAAAGATCAATTATCGCTGTTGCTAAAATGCATAACAAAAGAATCATTTGTGCTGTAGGGTTTGTTGCTGATCTGGTAGTTATGGCAATAATCACCTGGTATGTTGAGAAAGTGGCTCCTGCTCAACAGCTTTTTGTTGCCACTACTACAGTACCAATGGAACATCACTACTTCACGCTTCCCTATCACGAGCAGAAGCATCGACAATCCTACTTAAACAATACTTTTATTCAAATGTTGCATCATACACATAAGGCCACGAATACCACCAACTGTTGGGTGTGTAGGATGACACCATATGTCTTCACGAATATGAGAGCTATTAAGACCAATGGACTATTTGTGATATCTGTGACCAGAGCTAAAGCAGATTTGTGTATAAGTAGTGTTGGGAGAATTCCAGTGGGACGGAGTGAATGTATTTTGACACTGACTATTGAAGGTGCTAATAACAGCGGGTTTTACAGCCTCACACAATACTTATTTTGTGTGCGGAAATAAGTGATATCATCAAGTACCTGTTGGGTGGTCAGGGATCTGCTATGTGTCCTTTCTGTTGCCCCCTGTGTTTTTGGCACATGAGTCATATCACGTCGACTTCAAATTGTACAATGACATTTCCGAGAACAGAAATAAGAGGACAAGAAATACTGATGAGGTTGATTAGACTGATACCACTTTGCAACAATATGTCGATTTTTAATTTGGGTTTGTTCTTTTTCGTGGGTGCTGCATTAAACAGTAGGAAAATAAGGAGACTCACTCGTGTTGTGGAAGCTGTTACCAATCAGACAGCAATGGCACTTGGGAACATTACAGAGGAACTGCAAATTGCAAGGATTATAGCACTCCAAAACAGAATTGTGCTTGATGTGATTTTGGCTGATGAGGTGGTGCATGTCGCATCATCGGTAGCAGTTGCTGCGTATTTATACCAGATCACTCACCTTCAGTATACGACGCAATATCAAGACTGCATAAGATTGCTGCAGAGATTCACCCAGAGATTGGTACATGGACTTTTTCGACCTGGTTCTGGACACTATTTGCTACTTGGGGCTGGAAACTACTGACTATTTTAAGTATACTGTTGGCGATATTATTTACATGCTGTGCTTGTATACAATGTGGTCCTATGCTTTGCTCATGTGCATCACTGTGAAGCTGGTCCAATAAGGATAAAGGCAGAAGTAGTAAGTTTGTTAGTTTTATTGTAGTAAGAATCTCATCCAACCACCAGTCAATCAATCAAGAGTATTTGTAAAGCGCGCTACTCACTCGGGTCTCAAGGCGCTGGGGGTGGGGCTGCTACTGCTCTAAAAGCCAGGTCTTGAGTTTATTCCTGAAGGAGAGATGATCCTGGGTGAGTCATAGGTGGGTGGGGAGGGTGTTCCAGGTCTTGGCCGCCAGGTAGGTGAAGGATCTTCCTCCGGTGGTGGTTCTGCGGATCCGTGGGATGTTGGCGAGGGCGAGGCTGGCGGAGCGGAGCTGACGGGTTGGCGTGTAGTAGAACGTGAGGCGGTTGTTGAGGTATTCGGGGCCCAAGTCGTGGAGAGCCTTGTGTGTGTGGGTGAGGAGTCTGAACGTGATCCTTTTGCTGACGGGAAGCCAGTGCAGGTCCCTCAGGTGAACGGAGATGTGGCTGTGTCGGGGGATGTCCAAGACGAGTCGTGCTGAGGCGTTCTAGATGCGCTGGAGTCTTTTCTGTAGTTTGGCGGTGGTCCCAGCGTAGAGGGCGTTCCAGTAGTCCAGACGGCTGGTGACGAGGGCCTGGGTGACCGTTTTCCTGGTTCCAGTGGGTATCCAGCGGAAGATATTACGGAGCATGCGGAGAGTGTTGAAGCAGGAGGAGGTAACGGCGTTAACTTGCTTGCCCATCGTGAGGGAGGAGTTCAGGATGAAGCCTAGGTTGCGTGCGTGGTCCGTGGGCTTGGGTGGGGGGCCCAGAGCAGGGGGCCACCAGGAGTCGTCCCAGGCGGAGATGGATGGGCCGAGGACGAGGACTTCCGTCTTGTCTGAGTTCAGTTTCAGGCGGCTGAGGTTCATCCGGTCTGCGATGTCTTTCATTCCGTCCTGGAAGCTGGCTCTGGCGGAGGTGGGGTCGTTGGTGAGAGAGAGGATCTGTTGGGTATCGTCGGCGTAGGAGATGATGTTGAGGTTGTGCTTGTGTGAGATGGCTGCGAGGGGGCTCATGTAGATGTTGAAGAGGGTGGGGCTGAGAGAGGAGCCTTGAGGTACGCCGCATATTATCTTGGTGGCTTCTGCGAGGAAGGGCGGGAGACGGGCTATTTGGGTTCTGTCAGAGCGGAAGGAGGTGATCCATTCCAGGGCCTTTCCTTGGATCCCGACGTGGCGGAGGCGGGTTGTCAGGGTGCGGTGGCAGACCGTGTCGAACGCAGCCGAAAGGTCGAGCAGGATGAGGGCAGCGGTTTCTCCGTTGTCCAGCAGGGTCCGGATGTCGTCGGGTGGCAGCGATGAGGGCGATCTCGGTGCTGTGGTTCGCTCTGAATCCGGACAGCGATGGGTCGAGGGAGCCGTTCGTCTCCAGGAAGGCTGTCAGCTGTTTGTTGACGGTTTTCTCGATGACTTTTGCAGGGAAGGGGAGGAGCGAGATGGGGCCGAAGTTCTTGAGGTCTGAGGGGTCTGCGGTGGGTTTCTTCAGGAGGGCGCTGATCTCTGCGTGCTTCCAGCTCTCCGGGAAGGTGGCGGATATGAAGGAGTTGTTGCTGATGTCCCGAAGTTTGGGTGCGATGATGGAGTCGGCTTTGTTGAAGATGTGGTGTGGGCAGGGATCGGCTGGGGAGCCCGAGTGGACGGTGTTCATCGTATGGGTGGTTTCTTCCGTGCTGACCTGAGTCCAGGCGCACATGGTGGTGGTAAGGGGTGTAGGTTCAGTGCTGGTGTACGTGTTCTGAGCACTGAAGCTGTCGTGTATGTTGACGATCTTACAGTGAAAAAAGGTGGCCAGAGTTGCAGAGGTCTTGAGAAGGCGTGATTTCGTTGTTGCTGGCGTTGGGGTTAGAGAGTTCTTTCACGACGTTGAAGAGTTCTTTGCTGATGTGGGTGTTGTTGTCCAGTCGTTCTCTGAAGGATGACCTTTTGGTGGTGCGGATCAGCTGGTGGTGTTTGCGGGTGGCGTTCTTGAGGTCTGTCATGTTGTCCGTTGACTGGTTGTGGCGCCAGGCTTTCTCGAGGTCACGGCAGGATTTCTTGGAGTCTTTGAGATCGTTGGTGAACCACGAGGCTTTCTTGCTGTTGAGGTTGCTGGGAGGGTTTTTCAGTGGAGCATGGG
This sequence comes from Lissotriton vulgaris, assembly GCF_964263255.1. Taxonomy (NCBI): domain Eukaryota; kingdom Metazoa; phylum Chordata; class Amphibia; order Caudata; family Salamandridae; genus Lissotriton; species Lissotriton vulgaris. The sequence goes on from NC_141691.1 coordinate 238,809,423, forward strand.
TGTCGGCGCAGTCGGTGATCCACTGTGTGAGGTTGCAGGCTCCTTCGTTGGGGTCCGTGGTGTGGGTGGGAGGGTTAAGGCGCAAGGAGGTGGTGAGTTGATCGGTGGTGATCTTGCTCCAGCATCTTCGGGGGGTTTGTTGAGGGCGGTGGTGGGTCATTGTTTTCCTGAAGTTGAAGTGTACGCAGCTGTGGTCGGGCCAGTGGAGCTCGGTGGTGTGGCTGAAGGAGATGTGGTTGCTGGAGGAGAAGACTGGGTCGAGCGTATGGCCGGCGTAATGGGTGGGAGTGTTGACCAGTTGCTTGAATCCGAGGTTGTCTAGTAGGGCGGTGGTGTTGGTTGTCCTGGTCGTTCTCCAGGTGGAAATTGAGGTCTCCTAGGTGGATGTAGTCGGGGAGGCGAGGGCGAGTGGGCTGATGAAGTCTATGATGGCCTCGCTGAAGTGTGAGCGTGATCCCGGGGGTCTGTAGATGAGGGATCCTCTGAGGGTGGTCTTGGGGTCGGTGTGAATCTGGAAGTGCAGATGCTCTGCGGTGGCGAGGGTGTCGTCGGTGTTGGTCGTGATGTGGATAGTGTTTCTGTGGGCGATTGCGATGCCTCCTCCGGTCTGGTTGACGCGGTCCCTCCAGATGATCTTGTAGCCTTCCGGGATGGCAATGGCGATGTCGGGGGCTGAGGAGGCGTTCATCCAGGTTTCTGTGAAGAAGGCGACGTCTGATGCTGTTTTGTCCAGGAGGTCCCATAGTTTGACGGCGTGCCTGTGGATTGAGCGGGTGTTGAGCAGGATGCACTTGAGGTGGTTGTTGTTGGCGGCTGTTTTGGCTGGCACGGTGCAGGACCGAGTGCAGGTGAAGTAGCAGGCGTGGCAGGTGAAGGCTCCGTGGGTGCGTTTCGGGGTGGCTTAGTAGCAGGCTGGATGTCGGCTGTTGTTGAGTGCGTGGAGGGTGGCGATGTCGTAGCTCAGTCTGGTTGGCTGGCTCTGGCGGGGTCCAGGGGTTCTGGCACTGGGCGCGGTCCAGGCGCGGACGGGCGTAGATGGGTTTGCCTTTGGCGCGCCCGCTGCGCGTACGCGCGGTCCCTGCCATTTATGGCGAAGTGGGAGGGAGGAGCAGCTGGGAGGCGGGAGCGGGGCGGCGAATGGGGAGCAGGAGACAGGAGAAGGGGGCGGGGCCGCAGGAAAGCAGCAGCGGGGAGCAGGGGGGCGGTTGGAAAGAGTGGGAAAGCGGAGCGGGGGAGAGCGAGGGCAAGCCTGGAGAGCGAGGGCAAGCCTGGAGAGCGAGGGCAAGCCTGGAGAGCAGAGGCCCTAAGGAGAGGCAGCAGCAAGAGGGCCAAGCAGGCAGCGGCAGCAGAATCTGGGCACACGGGGGCCATGCGGTAGTAGAGTGACCGGGTCACAGCTCACTGCTGCGCGGTCCCCGCCATTTATGGCCAAGTGGGAGGGAGGAGCAGCTGGGAGGTGGGAGCGGGGCGGCGAATGGGGAGCGGGAGACAGGAGAAGGGGGCGGGGCCGCAGGAGAGCAGCGGCGGGGAGCAGAGGGGGGGTGGAAAGAGCGGGAAAGCGGAGCGTGGGAGAGCGGGGGCAAGCCTGGAGAGCGGGGGCAAGCCTGGGGAGCGAGGGCAAGCCTGGAGAGCAGGGGCCCTAAAGAGAGGTGGCAGCAAGAGGGCCAAGCAGGCAGCGGCAGCTGAATCCGGGCACACGGGGGCCGTGCGGTAGTAGAGTGACCGGGTCAAGGGTCACTAGCAGTACAACTGGAACAGAATAACGAAGCAACTTTTTAAAAAAAACTCTAATTGGCAAGATAAAATTTGGGATGAGCCTGCATCGAATACCAACTAAACAGCTTAACAAATGTGGCGAAAGCTCCCAATCTCAAGATACTTTAAGGAAATATCACAAGTCTTCAAACATCCAGAGAATGAAAGAATGTTTATAAGTTGAATTCAAAAGTTAGTGATTTCAAGTATCCAATGCCAAATAGTCTCTATTAAAAATAATTATTATTTTTTTTTTAAATAGTGCTCCCCACCAAACTTCCTCTGAGATTCTTCACTGCTTCTCTGCCGACTACGCCAGTGAAGCTGGTCCAATAAGGATAAAGGCAGAAGTAGTACGTTTCTTAGTTTTATTGTAGTAAGAATCTCATCCAACCACCAGCAGTACAACTGGAACAACTGACCAGGTTTACTTCTGAAGTTATAAGAACCCATGACATCACACTATGACACTATCAATTCCAATATGACATATCTACAATTGCACATAACATTTGTACAGGCATAAGTAGATTACCACAGACTGCTTGTACACCTGCCAAGAGAAATATTGCAGAAATGAAAGTACAACAAATGCTAAATAAAGAGATCATTGAGATTATGAGTATCAATGTACAGGATGCATATCTAGATTATCCCAGATAAACTAATATTTTCAGCTAATGCTAAAAGGGCTGTCTGTTGTAATTTGGCAGCGATTAGGTTAGCATTAGTAGAATCCATCCTGTGTTTAGAAGTTATCTTGTCCGTTTTGTGGAATCCATTTTGTATTTCCGACAGCCATTTTGTTTGCCATGTGCTACCATGTTTTCTGTCCTACCTTTCTGTTAACTGCTCTTGAAATCTGCCTAGAGACAAGATATATTTAGCATCTTCCACCTTCGCACACGCTCAGTTGAGCTTGCAGCTGTCTTTTCAGCTGCCACTAGAATGTAACTGTCAGGATGTGTTTGGCAAAAACAGCCACTGTTAGCTCCTCCCACTTGCTGACTGTGCATTTTCTGTATGACCTTATATGTACCTGAAACCAGCATTTTGTACTTGTACTGCCTTCATTTGAGCTCCTTTGTGGGTATAAAAGGACCAAGCTCCTTCCATTCAGGGTGCTACTTTATACATTACCGAAGGGTGTTGTGTGAATGTAGTTCCATTTCATGTACATTTTGTACTTTCTATTCCAGTTTCTGTGCCAACTTCTATTCTGTGGTCTGAGAACTCTGTGCAGAGATGGGCGAACATCTAGCACTGGTAGGCCTTGCTGAGGCCCACTACTACAACTGTATTTAGATCTCCTCCAGTGCCTTTCATTTCAGGCAAGTCTCCCGTGCCATTGGCTCAAACAGAAGTAAGTATGTCCTAGGATAGGATAGAAAATTTAGCACTGGAAGATATTGTTCACTCCACAGGTGCCATATCCTCCTTAAATAGTATCCAATGACTGTGCTATCGGGTAGCTGCAAAAATATAAATGCAGGACGGCCATCTGACAATCCTTCCATGGCTTAGGAAAACATCATTATGATTGGATGCTCAGGCATAGACCCTCTGATCTGATAAAACAGGCTGCTGTTTTGTAATAGCTTACGGTAGATTCACCAAATTATTATTGGGATTCCTTTTGGAATCTTGTAAAGATATAAAAAATATATGAAGAGGGAAAGCATTTTTATGATTAACAGATCTATTGCAACAATTGTTCTTGTAAATGTAGATCCGTCATTTCTACAAGTGTCCCTTGTATTTCATTTTGAGGGTTGTTTAGCCTCTAGTTGGCTGGAAATATTTCAGAAAATATATGCCTGCTCCAGATATGCTCTGCTATTTGGGTACATCCGAGCAATGTCTATCTGGTTGTCATACACATGCACTGCTAATTCTCTATGACGAGCATAAGGGCACATATCAAGTGTGCAGGAGTAGAATGTGAGTACTGGTGAGTGGAAAACATGACTACAATGATTATCCTGAGGAGGTGGTTGTGAAGCTCGGTAGATGCAGCTTACATCTTAAAGGAATGATCGGGGCAGATGAAGAAAATGCCATTATATTCCCGTTTGGTTCATTGTTGAGAAAGTAGTTGGCCATTTAGTGACCTAATTTTAAACATAGAATGAACAATGAGGAGAATTTTTACTGTGTGACTTTGATGTTGTTACATAGGCTACTTCATTCCCAATAATACGTGCCTTTATCAATACGTTTTCTCTATGCTTTCTGATGAATTCTCTTTTTTGTGAGTATGACCATGTTTGTTTTTGTCATAATAATTTTAAAATGAATCCACCTGTGCTGACCTGATGAGACGCGCCTGCCAACACGACCGACAAATCTTGGATGTTGAATATACTACTTTTTCATAAATTCTGAATATGTATAGACCACTGATTGATACCGTGATGTTGGACTATAACGACTAGCCTTGAAAAAGCCCTGGCTCTACCTGCCTCATCGGGGGAAACGCATGTCGACTGTTCACTTATTCAATTTTGTCCTCTTCACGTCCGATCAAAGAAAATCATTACAAAAGAGTGAAATGGACATAACAATGTGGTGAATAAAAAGAATCACTTTTCTCTCAACCCAACTTGGATTACTATGTTGTTTTTAAGCAAGGAATTACCCTTTGATACGTATATAACACTGAAAAGCAGGAACACCTGCTCATAACCCTTCCTACAGCTGACGCATCTGTGTGTTTGTGGTTTAGTTTGCGGTTGAAATCCCCATGGATCCGAGTGTTTGCAGCTTGTGCTTGGCGATCCAGTTGTGCTCCCTTGCAGACAAGGTGTGTTAGTCCCTTAGAATTTTGAGATGATTAACTGATCCTGGTATTTTGCTGCGCTTCGAAGATAATGATGCCTTTTGCAAATATATTTAGTTTCATATGTGAATTAGCATGTCTACTAAAAAGGTATCACTGAGGTCGAGTCTTGTTCAGGTGGATTTAAAGGTTGGGTAGTGCAAAGCCTCACATAAATGAAATGATTTCCGTATGGATGCTTTTATTCTGCGTTGTACACGTCTGTTTCAATGAATTGGCCTAGATTGGAGGGGATTGGGGGGTGTTGGAACTTGATGGGTTAGATGCAGGGTCTTACTAGACATTTATTTTAATTTTTGAAAGACAAATACATACATAAAATTTGGTATTCAATTGTGAACTCTAAATAGTTCAGCGCTTCACCTTTTGACAGTAAAATGCCTGTGTGAGGTAGAAAGGGAGACATTAATTACACTCGTTTCTTGGCGGAGGCATGGCTTTATCTTGAGTAATGAATGCATGGACTCAGGTTTTCAAAGGAAGGAGTTGGTTGTTAAGACAGATTAATAGTGTATGCCGACTAATTACAGCTGGAAGTGAAAATCCAAGTCTGTAAATGCCTTTGACATCTTAAATCCTATTTTCAGTTATATTTTGTTTTTTTCCGGTCTTAAAAGCATCCAGTATTTCCTAATAAAAGCAGCGTGAGCTTCTAGAATTAGAATATGGGAAGTTTGAGAGCACATACCAGCTCTCGTCTCGATGGGTTGGGAGTAATATTGAGGTAAATTATGACTCTTACATTTGGAAAGGGGGGGTGCAAGAGTGTTAGTGTTTAGTCGCATTGGCCTTGTGGTGGATGTGGGTGTGGTGGGGGTGAATGGTTGAAGAGCCAAGATTGCCGTACTGCAGTGGTTTAAAGCAGGACGGGAGGAGCTCCTTGCAGATCTCGGAACAGGGGCATTTATGAGGCTGAAGCTATTATGACTGTGTTGGAGGGGGGTGAATGTTCAGACCCGAGGTTTGTCAGGACGTTATGGCGCACAATGCATGCCACCTCCATGATTAAGAAAGCTGTGTAAGAAGGCAGTCCACACATACATAGTCTTGCCTGGCAGTGAGAGGACTTGGCCTACATTTGGTGCTTCTCATACCCGAGTATGGCCCGTCGGTGTTCGTCTCCAGAGAAAAAGAACCATGGGCAATGTGTAAAATTTGTTCTGATTTATGGTAGTTCTTCTGCTGATAATCCAGCGGTTGGGTGCTGATGCAGCCCTGAGCTGTAATCCTAGTCTCAGCACTGCACTGCTTCAGCTTCATTTAGTCAGAGGGACTACAGGGAGGCGTGCATTCTGGTGTTAGCAGACTCACTGTGTAAAGTTTGCCATGCCTCAGACAAAAGGTCATGAAAATGCACCAAACTTTTCCTGCAATGTTAGGAAACCTGATTTAGGTTCACTTCACAAGATGTGCTTTATTTTACATACTATATTTTGCTATGAATAGAACAGTCACAATATATTCATATTTGAACACACAAACTTTTTTAGATAATTTGTTCCGAAGGTGTCTGCTCGTGTCTGGGTAACAAATGTTAGAGTAAAGGTTATCAAAGTAAATGGGTATGAATGGTAGACAGAAATACATAATTGGTTATATATATTTTTTTACATTTCCAATTCGATGTCACTTGCAGGTAAAAATGTGAAATCGATCCACGACCTCAACAGATTACATCTCATCTTTATCCTGGACATCTGTCACTTGGGTGGAGATCATGTGGAAGTCTGCCTGAACAGAATGTATAACCCTGCAGAGGAATCTAATGTGGAAAAATAATAGTGTAGATTTTATTTTCTTTGTTAGTGTCATTTTTTTAAACACGAAAGGTAAATTTTTGTATGGGTATTTTCTTATATGAATTATGTATTAATGTTTTCATTTGTTTACAAGCTAGTGGGTGAATATATGTATCCGTTTTTAATTTACTGTTAACGCTCTGTTACAAAGCCTAATCGATCGCTTTACCTCAGCCCAAACTCGTAATGTGCATTGCAATAGACCAATGAATTATCTTTCTTGCCAGAACCATTGAATTACTTTAAGTTACATTAATGAATTTTCAAAAATAGGCTGAAACACACTGTGATTACGGTATATGTCAATAAAGTATATTTGTACTGACTTTCATAATTTCGTTTGATAAGAATATTTTGTGAATTTTACATGATAAACTAATATATATATATATATATATTATTTCGTATTTCCACACGCTTTTTCCTCCAGGTATGAAAAACACGAGCCCAAAGTGCATCCAAAGATTTATTTCAGCAAAATCGGCAACAGATTAACTCAACGCGTTTCGGGATAGTCTCCCTTGCTCACGAGTCAAGTTGTGTGAATTTCATTGGAGTAATTTAAAGAACATGTGACGAATAAACATAAACAAAAGACTACCGCGATTTAGGTAAACAAAGCGGTAGTTAGGGAATGTTTCTTCTAAATACAATTCACATTTCCTAAACATGGTTAACTGTAATTTAAATTATTGCCAATGGCATTTCGCTATACATTCATTGTGTGTATCGCTTTATTTACAAAAGGCACAACTTATTTTGGTAATCAGCTGATGTGTACCGTGTCAGCGCAAATCAAGAAGAGGAAGAACTAAGGCTTAAATCAGATCAACATTCATAACGTCTCCTTAATATTTAACAGATAGGGCCCCTGTGGGCAGTCCTATTTCTCATTTCTACTCAGTTCTTCCGATTGTATGTATCTTACACATCACGCAAGGTAAAACATCATTGAATAAGAATAAAGCCCATGTGGGCAATCGCAATTTTCATCGTGCGGTGCCTTCCAAAATTGGTTACTTCTATTCGATGCCACCCCTATGGGCATACATTTCATTATTACATTGCGCACACACTGTGAAATCTCAGCGGCTACCATGTGACTAGAATTGAGCCCCAGTGGGCACATTTCCTTGTTTAACCATTACTGTCTGGTGAGCTGTATAAATTTTCTCCTTCACAAGGATTTTCACATTCCCTGAAAAATAATAAAAATAAACTAAATTATAAAAACACACTAACAAGATATTTATACAAATTCTTAAAAGAGTTATATCTACGGGCACATATATATACATCAACTCTTGGGATTATCTCAGGACAGACCATGGGGCACCCAGGTACAGCAAACACAAATCTGACTAACTTCATAATGAGTATAAAAGATCACCCTAAGTGTACTTCCATTTCTTCGTCATTGTTGTGTCCAAGAGGTGTCATGGTCTTATATCTGATTATAAACTTTGACTCTAGTCTCCGTAAACACTGTTGTCTATTTCCACCTCTTTCATTATATTTTATTGTGTCTAAGACGCAAAAACTCAACAGATCTGAATTCTGGTTGTGGTGACTCTGGAAATGCCTTGCTATGGGGTATGTTTTGTCCATGTTTTTAATCGCACGCAAGTGCTCTAAAACACGTAGCTTAGCCTTTTTGATTGTGCTGCCAATGTAAGCTTTCTTGCACGGGCAGAACAATGCATATACAGCATAATCAGTGTTGCACGATGTATGTTCCTGAATTACAAATGGTTCTGCTGCGGAAGACAAAATTGCTACTTTTACATTTTGGCTGTTCTTGCAGGCTTTGCAATTTCTGCATGTAAAAAACCCCTGTACACATGGTGATATCGTTTTGTTGGGTTCAATTGCCTTGCACAATTGGTCTTTTAATGATTTCGCTCTCCTAAATGTTACCTGTGGAGACATTTCTACGCAGGTGGCTATATCAGGATCAGAATGTAACATAGGCCAGAATTTATTTAAGCTTTTCCGCAATAAAAAAGCTTTGCTGCTGTAAGTTGTAATGAACCTGGTCTTTGTTTCTTGTTCTGTTATCTCAGGCTGCTTAATGAGTAATGACTCTCTACTCCTACCCGCCACCACCTTTTGTGCATTCGCAATCGTTTTATAAATCTTTGGATGCACTTTGGGCTCGTGTTTTTCATACCTGGAGGAAAAAGTGTGTGGAAATACGAAATAATTTGCAGGGCTCGCCACCCAGCACGAGCCCCATCGTAAAGAGGTTGGGTCAAGGCGGCATTTCAGCGCTTGCGGAACCAAAATGATTATATATATATATATATATATATATATATATATACACACACAACGGCAGTCGCCGAAACGCGTCTTTTGTGTTGAAGCAAGAAATACACTTTTGGTTTGAGTTTCTCGAGAGTGCTGTACTGATGTACTTGGGAGCTGGGAGATATGTATGTATGTATGTGTGTATATGTATATATAAGTCACTGAAAAAACCATAGGTTTCAGGCCTTATATAGTTAGGAATTAGCATTTAAAAAAACCTTTAAAATTCACTCAAAAAACTATAAGTTTTAGGGGTTTTAGAGTTAGCTGGACATTTCACTCATACAAAACCATTGAAATTACTCCTATATAGTTAGTTGTACTAACTATATTTCGCGCACCCGCAATCCACTGCTGATGTCACATATTACATCATTCATGACATGGTCAGTGACATCACTGATGACATCTCAAATGACATCAATGATCAATGATCAGGATGTCATCAGTGGAAACTTTGGAATATTCTCCACTACTCTCTACTACTTACTCTCTACTACTCCACTACTCTCTACTACTCTCTCTCTACTACTCTCTCTCTACTACTCTCTCTCTACTACTCACGATCTACTACTCTCTACTACTCACTCTCTAGTACTCTCTACTACTCACTCTCTACTACTCTCTACTACTCACTCTCTACTTCTCACTCTCTACTACTCTCACCCTACTACTCTCACTCTACTACTCACTCTCTACTACTCACTCTCTACTACTCTCTACTACTCACTACAACTCACTACTAACTCTCTGCTATTCTTTCTCTCTGCTACTCACTCTCTACTACTCACTACTACTCACTCTTTACTACTCACTCTTTACTGCTCTCTACTACTCACTCTCTACTGCTCTCTACTACTTACTCTCTACTACTCTCCACTACTTACTCTCTACTACTCACTCTACTATTCACTCTACTACTCACTCTGCTACTCTCTCTACTGCTCTCTACTACTCTCTACTACTCACTCTCAACTCTATTACTCACTCTCTACCTCTCTACTTCTCTCTACTTCTCTCTACTAGTCCCTACCACTCTACCTCTACCTCTACGCACACATATACACATATATATGCATATGCATTTATATATATATGTATGTATATATATATACATATACATACATATATAAAGATATATAATCTGCATATCTATATAAATACAAATATAAATGCATGCATACATATACATATATGCATACATATGCATGTTATTTACATGAAAGTTTTAAAAACACTAATAAAAGCAAAGCTAAAAAGCCACCTCATTACAAACAGAATGGCTTTAACTTAAACGAGGGCGAGATCTATTGCATTTTCAATGCTTGTTTACTTTGGTTCCATCAAGAAGGCATTCAGATGTGTCACACATTTGCCATAAATTCTGAATGTTAGCACTCTAGTTGCTCATTAGATCACTGTAGTAAAGCTACTGCTCACCAGGGAAGTCTGCTGCTGGTATTCAAAGTGCATGTTTCAGTCTGCATGTCAGATTTTTTTTAATGAAATAGAAGAGGATTTGAGAAGTCACTCAAAATGTGCCCTAATTTTTCTTTCTGAAGCACTAATCATATTTTCTATGGCAAAATATACCCCCTCATTGTGTTCCTTTTTAAATTAAATGTTTTAAGAGTTACCACTTTATTCCAATCAAGATGGCTTCAGTTGTGCCATACCTTTGTAATAAGTAGGACTGTTAGCGCTCTAGTTGTTCTTTAGAACACTCTAGGAGGCTGCAGTAGAACACAAAGGAATCAACTGACAGTCTCTGTCCTTGTTGGATGTACATGTTTTACTGAGAATATCGGACTTCATTCTCACATGACTGAGAAAGATAATGTGAAATTTACAGAAAATATGCTTTCAGTTTAGCTTATAGATCCCCTTCCAAACCACTGTGGGAAAAGCATGAGATAATAGTTTTCTTACAAACATGATTCATGATATCCCAGCAGAAGGCTGTTTCACATGGTAAAATCACCTTAGAACACACCACAATTCCTAAAATGAGTATGGTACCATCAACAAATGATTTATAATGTACCTTAAAGTCCTAAAACCCTCTATTACCTACAATGCTTTTTAATGAGGTGCTATCATGTATATTGGTCCCAAGATGGCTGCCAACACTTCTTGGAAGAAGTGCTGACAGCCAATCAAATCTCACGATGAGATCTGTGGTTAGGCTCCGCCCATATATATATATATATATATATGTGTGTTTTTGAAGTTAATTTTCATAACAACCACTGGAGCAATTTTCACCAAATATAGCAAAGGCACTTCTGCGTACCAGTCCCTACAATTGTGCCAAGTTTGGTGTAATTCTGTTCAGCGTTTCGGGCTGTAGACTTGTCAAACGTCGTATGGAAATTAACATGGGGAAAAAACGTTTTGGGACCCCCTTTTTTTCTCAGCCCCCACCTCACGAATCCCCCCGAAACTTTCAGGGAAGGAGCGCAGCGGAGCTGGCCAAAATTTTGGAAAATTACATGCAAATTCCTCAACAGGCGCCAAAGTTATTCCCAATAGAATGTTGCGGATTTCCTATGGGAGCTAGGTCCTAACTATATATACCTACTGGCTATCGCCAGTAGGATATATATATATATATATATATATATATATATATATATATATATCCAACAAAGTTGCCTGTCTAAAGGAGCAGCCTCTTAACAAGATGTTCCATTGCCAACAATTCTTTATTGAAGGGTTGCAACGAAGAAACCAACAGCCATGTCACCACAATAGTAAGTTCAGCCTGACGCGTTTCGTGGTCTCTCCACTTTCTCAAAGGCCCAAGAACTGACAGGCAGCAGCACTGCAATTTTCAAGCACCACACCTGATGACGAACCTCCGCCCCAAAGGGGGCGTGGCCATGCATGTGGCCTCTTGGTCTTTGTAGTGCCCAATGTTACTACAGTGAGATGCTGTGCATTTGCCCCAATTTTCGTTCAATAAAATCACCTCAGTGGGCGGTGGGACACAGCTTGAGTCTCCGCTGAAACAATCTTCCCTCAATGAGCGGCTCTTGTCCCATTACGCAACGGCGTTTTACTGTCGTAGCTGGAATGCTGTGAACAGCACTAGGGCTCACTCCGCGGCACAGGCAGGCCGCAACAAATCCAACAAAGTTGCCTGTCTAAAGGAGCAGCCTCTTAACAAGATGTTCCATTGCCAACAATTCTTTATTGAAGGGTTGCAACGAAGAAACCAACAGCCATGTCACCACAATAGTAAGTTCAGCCTGACGCGTTTCGTGGTCTCTCCACTTTCTCAAAGGCCCAAGAACTGACAGGCAGCAGCACTGCAATTTTCAAGCACCACACCTGATGACGAACCTCCGCCCCAAAGGGGGCGTGGCCACGCATGTGGCCTCTTGGTCTTTGTAGTGCCCAATGTTACTACAGTGAGATGCTGTGCATTTGCCCCAATTTTCGTTCAATAAAATCACCTCAGTGGGCGGTGGGACACAGCTTGAGTCTCCGCTGAAACAATCTTCCCTCAATGAGCGGCTCTTGTCCCATTACGCAACGGCGTTTTACTGTCGTAGCTGGAATGCTGTGAACAGCACAAGGGCTCACTCCGCGGCACAGGCAGGCCGCAACAAATCCAACAAAGTTGCCTGTCTAAAGGAGCAGCCTCTTAACAAGATGTTCCATTGCCAACAATTCTTTATTGAAGGGTTGCAACGAAGAAACCAACAGCCATGTCACCACAATAGTAAGTAAGCTGGGTGTCAAGCGCAACACCTCACTAGAGTAAAACGGGACTACGAGATCCAGAAAGCCTTGGAAGTGGCCACGCCCTCAAGGCGGAGTTTTGATTTCAAATGTTGTGCTGATGCCTCACAAGTCTGCTACCTCTGAAGAAATGCCACAGGCATGAAACGCGTCAGGTTGGACTTAACTGTGTGATGCAGCGCCTCCTCCTCGCTGTGTATTCTTCCATTAAAGAAAGTTGGCGAAGGTTACACCTGTTGAGTGGCCCCTTCATACACAGGCAACTCTTTGGATGTATTTGCGGCTTGCCTGAGCCGCGGAGGGTGACCCGAGGCTGCGAAGCTTCCCTGCAGCGACGCCTAAACGACGTAGTTGCCTAAGGGACAGGAGCCTATTTATGGAAGAGTGATATGGCCAGCGGGGACTCGAGTGCTACATTACAAACCACTTGGTCATAAAAGTAAGCTGGGTGTCAAGCGCAACACCTCACTAGAGTAAAACGGGACTACGAGATCCAGAAAGCCTTGGAAGTGGCCACGCCCTCAAGGCGGAGTTTTGATTTCAAATGTTGTGCTGATGCCTCACAAGTCTGCTACCTCTGAAGAAATGCCACAGGCATGAAACGCGTCAGGTTGGACTTAACTGTGTGATGCAGCGCCTCCTCCTCGCTGTGTATTCTTCCATTAAAGAAAGTTGGCGAAGGTTACACCTGTTGAGTGGCCCCTTCATACACAGGCAACTCTTTGGATGTATTTGCGGCTTGCCTGAGCCGCGGAGGGTGACCCGAGGCTGCGAAGCTTCCCTGCAGCGACGCCTAAACGACGTAGTTGCCTAAGGGACAGGAGCCTATTTATGGAAGAGTGATATGGCCAGCGGGGACTCGAGTGCTACATTACAAACCACTTGGTCATAAAAGTAAGCTGGGTGTCAAGCGCAACACCTCACTAGAGTAAAACGGGACTACGAGATCCAGAAAGCCTTGGAAGTGGCCACGCCCTCAAGGCGGAGTTTTGATTTCAAATGTTGTGCTGATGCCTCACAAGTCTGCTACCTCTGAAGAAATGCCACAGGCATGAAACGCGTCAGGTTGGACTTAACTGTGTGATGCAGCGCCTCCTCCTCGCTGTGTATTCTTCCATTAAAGAAAGTTGGCGAAGGTTACACCTGTTGAGTGGCCCCTTCATACACAGGCAACTCTTTGGATATATATATATATATATATATATACACACACACATATTCAGCAAATAACCTTTATAGAGCACAAAGCATGGCATGTGCATTTCAGGATCAGTGATGATATTTAATCCTTTCGCAGCAAACACAACGCGTTTCTGGAAAAACGGTTTCCTTGAACACGAGTGCAACTCGCAAGTGAAAGTGGACTGATAAACAAAACAAAGTGTCATAAACATAGGTGTTACAAATTCACATCAGCGCCATCTTATATTAGCCTCAATTTCCCACTGCATAATGGAGAACATCCATGTACTTCTAATACAATTTCTTTACTAGCAGTGTTCAATACTTTTGTGACTAAACCACATTACAAATTCGTAAAGGATTAATAATAGTGTTCTGATAAAACAGCGTTTTACATAAAGAAATTCACATGTCAGAGAAAGAATAAAAGCAATCCATTGATATTGCAAAGTGCATCATATTCGCCACTAGTATATATAATATAAATATATGCATTGATACTGCTGCAATATATCTAGCCCAAGTGGGCTGTCATTACTCCAAATTCAAACGCACTCATGAGGGGGGCAGAATGCGACAGAATGATGCTCAAGCCCAGCTGCTCGTACGCACGTGTAATGATATGTCAGAGCGTCGTCTGCTACCCTTTACACTTGGTTTTAATAACTCTTTTGCTGGGGATGATTGTCTATTGTTTTATAGGATGGGTAAGTGTCTTCATGACTACCACTCATTTGTGACTGAAGATTAACCCACAAATGTGCCTGCACCCCACATGTGATTGACTGGCATTGGAAGCTCATTATCCACTTGGGTGGCAGACGGTGCTCTGACATATCATTGCACATAGGTATGAGCAGAAGGGCTTGCGCATCACACTGTTGCATTCGACCCCCCTCATCCATTCCTTACTCCCAGGGGAGGTGATGTGTTGGTTCCTTCCTGCTGAGCAGGGGAGGTGATGCATCACTTCCTTACTGGAAGGGTAGGTGATGCGTCTGTCTCCGGATACGGGGCCTTGGTTCCTTACTGCTGGGCAAAGTTGATGAAGAAATTGGCACCCAGGGAGGATCCATTGAAAATCAAGATGGGATGTATCTATTTCACACCGATGAAGCAGGCACTGCGTCCTAGTTGGAGAGGTGCATCGCGGACTTCAGTGATGCAGTGCTCGTAACTGACACTGCAGCTGTTCTTCTGATGCCTGTGACAGAAAGCTGGGGCCTGCGATGAAAGCCCTGGTTGATGAGCTGATCAGGAACCACACTCTGGTGCTGGCAGTGGCGATGCTTCTAAGTTTGTAGTGATGTGTCGATCAAACCAGATGCTCGGAGTCGATGTGTGGATTTTCTCTTCAGGTCACCAGAGTACACTTCCAAGTAACTGGATTTGGTGCCACTTGGCAAGTCCGGGTTTCCAGCAGAAGAGCCCAGGCACTGGTAGGTAAAGTCTTTGATTGCCATGAGACTTCTTATTAGGAGGCAAGCATGCACAAGCCCTTGAAGAACCTTGGAAGGATGATACAGAAAGCAAAGTTCAGTCCTTTCACTCCCAGGACAGAAGCAGCAAGCCAGCACAACAAAGCAACAGGCAGTGTGTCAGTCCACCCTACAGCATCCAGCTCTTCTTCCTGGCAGAATGTCCTTCAGTCCAGAAGTGTTCTGATGTGAGTGTCAAAGGTTCAATACTTATACCCCTTCCTGCCTTTGAAGTAGGCAAACTTCAAAGGAAAGTCTTTGTAGTGCACCAGACCCTGCTTTTCCCTGACCTGGCTCCAGACACACAACAGGGGGGTGGAGACAGATTTTTTTGAGGACAGGCACAGTGCTGCTCAGTCTGTTGATGGCCCATCAGAGCATGCAAGGCACACCTCGGCTCCGTTTGTGTGACTTTCAAGAGTGAATGCACAAGAGCCCAACTGTCATCCTCACCCAGACGTAGATTCTATAGACGGGCAGAGGCATAGAATAGTTACGTAAGAAAATGCCCACTTTCTAAAAGTGCCATTTTCAAACATGCAAGTTAAAAACCAACTTCACCTAAAGATGTACTTTAAAATTGTGAGTTCAGAGACTCCAAACTCCAATTCCCTATCTGTTCCCAATGGGAAATTACATGTAAAAGATATTTCAAGTCAATGCCTATGTTACCTTATGAGAGAGATAGGCCTTGTGATAGTGAAAAAAATAAATTAGCAGTATTTCAATATTAGGACTTGTAAAACAAACCAGTACACGTCCTACCTTTTAAATACACTGCACCCTGCCCATGGGGCTGGTTTGGGCCTACCTTAGTGGTGATTTACATAAAAGGGATGGTTTGGGCCTGGCAAGTGGGTGCACTTGCCAGGTCGAATTGGCAGTTTAAAACTGCACACACACGCACTGCAAGGGCATGTCTCAGCACACCTGGTGCACTTTACTAGGGAGTAAATCAGATATTCCAATCATGGATAACCCAATCACCAATACAATTTTCACAGGGAAAGTATGCACTTTGGGCACTTTATCACTGCTCACGAGTGCTAGAGTCCTAAATCCAACAAAAACAGAAGGTCAGAAAAATAGGAGGAAGCAGACAAATAGTTTAGGGATAACCCTGCAAAAAGGACCGGTTCAACAAACCTGTTTACTTGTTTTAATGTTCTATAGCCGAAGTGCTTCATATAAAAATAGTCCCCTAATTTAAATCACGTAAGAAAATCACCTGCCTGACTGTACTTAACTTAAACCTATAAAGTATTATACAGAAATGTCTTAGAAATAAATATATGAAGTGAAATTTTTAATGTATTTTTAAAAAGTTCTAGATTTTTCTTTGATGCAAACCGAAGGTAACTCCTGCCGCACTCACTATCCGTTAAGCCACAAGTAATGTGTTTGGTGTGTTGCAGACTTCAAGTGCTGCTGGTAGAGAAAGCCATGCTTCATACTGGTTGTCGCCTCAGCACTGCCTTGACCTTTGAATTTCTATATGCAAAAGAGTTTAACCCACAGGGAAGCCATCAACAAAAAGTTAGTTGTGTCTTGTTTTCCAACAAAACAAAAAAGTACATGTTCTTGGAATAACCTCACAAAATATTACACCTTCATTCAGATAATGCTTAGACTCCACTGTCCTTAGCAGTGGCTAGACTGGTATTGATATTGTGCGATTCTCCAACAGTCTTTTGAATTCGATGTTCTGCCTGAGCTATACCGAATGTAGCATCAGACGAGCAATCGCTGAAAAATGTTATTTCCACACAACATTCCTTCCTATGAATTTATCACATATGTGTTTTGTGTGTGTGTATATATATATATATATATATATATATATATATAAGTAAGCCACACTGAGAGCCATGGTTAGTTATTCATTGTAAGATATGTATATATGTCAAGTTCAAGTCACAAGAAACTCATAAAGTACATTAAATCTGTCAAAACTCTGATAATACAGACTTTTTAATTATGCAGTATTGTCAGTATTTGCACTTTTCTTGTATGTGAAGGTTTAGGGTAAAGGCTTTTTTTCATTTAAAAATCGAGGTGGTTTTTTTAGATAGTTTATTTTTATGTTAAAAGCACTGTTTTGCACGTAAAAAAGCACTTTATAAAAATAAGAAAGACCTCCCACACTGATTCAAATATAATTACTGTGTACAATCTCTGGCAAGGTTGGATACAAAAGAAGATACCATTGCTGACAGTATAAGTTTGTCCAGTTATGCGCATGCACGCAGCCATAAAAGACAAGTTTGATATATTATCAACTAAAGTTAAGGCAAATGTAAAATATGTGATACACAGGCTTTGAATACATGTAAACAAAAAAATGCAGAATTTTGCACATATTGCTAGGATTTGCACATTGTCATTATTTTGCACATTTGTTGATCAGATATACCAACTGATGAATAGCATTTGGCACTTTATAATGTTTACATAGATAGAATACAAAGCCTAAACATGTATTTAAGCAATTAGATGGTCAGCCTAGGTTTTAAAGTACGTAATATGTATTTTAAGTGTATTTATTTATTTATAAATTTTTTATATATTGAACATTATAAATTATTCAATGCACTTGCCACTTTAGATTTCAAACTTGTTTGCATTTATGCAGAAGATAAGTTGTACAAACCACAAGGTTTAATAATATAAATACATAAACGTGCACAATGACAGCTCCAACAGAAAAAAAAATACTTATCAATATGGCCAGCATTGTGATTGTGAAACATTGAAATATAACAGTATGTTTTCTTTGTTTATGAGTGTGGTCATGTGATTCACTGAGGGAGGTGTTGCTCCCAATCAAAGTTTAAAAAGTAATGGCTGACGCGGTGACTGTTGTGTGAACAAGAGCATTTGTCTGCTCGAAACGCGTCAACGTGAAAGGTTGGATTAAATAAAGAATATCAACTGGCCTGAAGCTGTTGGGTCCGCTTCTTCATTTCGCCCTCGAGGAGGTTATTAGGATTGCTGCGCTGAGATATATATATATATATATATCAGTGTTGAGGCCTATTTCTATTCTATTAAAATTATTTGTACCGCGCACTATCACCATAGGTTTCTTGGCGCTCAAAAACAGTGAACGGAGACCTAGGAAAGGGAGTTAGTCGAAAGCAGCTTGGAAAAGCAAGGTTTTTAAAGATTTCCGAAACACATCATATTTAGGGCAGAGACGAAGAGAAGGCGGTAGGGAGTTCCAGGTCGATGGGGCCAGGACCGAGAAACTCAGACCACCATGTTTTTTTCTTTTAAAACGGGGGACATCCAAGAGATTGAGTGACGCAGAGCGAAGAGCTCGAGAGGGGATGTGACGAGACAGAGTTGAGGATATGAACAACGGGGCTGCGTTCGAGAGTGCCTTAAATGTAGTGCATGCCAGTTTGAAAATGCAGCGCTTCAAGACAGGAAGCCAGTGCAGAGTGCGGAGAAGGGGGGTGACATGTTCATATCTGGGCTGACAGAAAATCAGCCGGGCAGCCTGATTCTGCACCAGCTGAAGTCGGTGAAGGTGACAGGCGGGGATTCCCGCGTACAGAATGTTGGCATAATCAAGCCTGGAAGTTATAAGCGCGATGACCACTTGGATTAATGCTTCTTTCGTAAGGAACCTACTAATCTTACGAATTCGCCTAAGATGAAAAAAACAGGCGGATGTCACCGCGTTAATATGCGGTTTCATGGACAGATCATCGGAGATGATTACCCCCAGGCTTTTGACAGAGCTCACCGGTGTGGGTGCTAGCCCCAGAGAAGTGGGCCAGAAGGAGGTATTCCAAGGATGCGAGGGTCCTCCTACCAGGACGAGCTCTGTTTTTGTTGGATTTAACTTTAAATGACTGTGATACATCCACTCCGCAATGGACAGCATAGTGGACTGAAAATCTAAACGGGAAGACGGATGAGAAGTGATGGGGAAAATTAACTGAAGATCGTCAGCATAATTAAAAATTGTGACTGGGGCATTCCGAAGGGAGGCTAACAGTGGTTGGAGATACAAATTAAATAGGAGAGGAGACAGTGCAGAGCCCTGGGGTACGCCACAGGGAAGGGAAGTGTAAGAGGCAAAAAAGGTGGAAAGATGAACAGATTGACTACGTTGATGAAGGAAAGATCTGAGCCAGTCAAGGGCCACTCCCTGTATGCCAGCGTTATGGACACGGTCGATCAAAATAGTATGATCGACCGTGTCAAATGCCGCTGAAAGATCCAATAGGACAAGGGCTTGAAAGATGTTGTTATCTGCCCCTTTCCTGAGGGTGTCCATGACCGCGACTATGACTGCCTCGGTGGAGTGGAGGGGTCTAAATCCTGCTTGTTGAGGATCTAAGAAAGAGGATTTCTCTACAAACGAGCTCAAGCAGCGGGTGACATAAGTCTCCAAGATCTTTCCTAAATAAGGGAGGAGGGAGATGGGTCTGTAATTACTGAGTAAAGCAGGGTCAGCATTTGTTTTTTTTAGGATAGGTAGGACTGCAGCTTGCTTGAAAGAAGATGGAACCTCCCCAGTAGCAAGAGAGTTATTTAATAGTGCTAATGGGGGACCTGGGCATGCTAGAAAAGCTTCTTTTAAGACCTGCAGAGGACAGCAGTCGCTGGGGGCACCAGAGCTGACTTTATGGAGAAGAGAGACAAACTCTTGGTGTGATATGGGTGGAAACTCCGACAAAGTACTAACGTTGGTGGGGGGAAGAGGAGGTGGAATGGGAGAAGCCGGAGTTGGTATGTTGTTTTTAATTGTTATTATTTTTTCTGAAAAATAGGCATTGAGCGAGTCACAGAGTATTTGGGTGGGTAAAGGTTGAGGGGTGACTCTGTCTGGGCAGGAAAGCTCATTCACAATTGAGAAGATATCCTTCGATTTATTATTGGACTTCAAAATTTTTTGAGAGAAAAATGCCGTCTTGGCTGCTAGGATAGATAATTTATAGGCTTTTAGAGTCTCCATGTATGCGAGCTTGAGCTGAGGATCATAATAGCGCCGCCAGCGGCGCTCCGATTGCCGAAGCGCGAGTTTGGCTGCTTTAAGTTGGTCAGAAAACCAACATTGAAAACAAATTCTATTTGAAACAAAAAATCCACTATTATTCAAGGAATGGCTCATATGGTTCTTTTTGGTCTGGATTGCTGGAATTTGTTTTTATTTCGGCCAACAAGGCCCTTCCAAACAGCTATTTGCCTGTCCCAAAGCACTGTAGTCATTTTGGCTGGTATTAATTGGCATATTTTACTCTACTGTAAGTCAGCAATTATTGCAGACAAGTAGCATAAGATACATCAAAGTTAAATACCACAGACGAGATCCAGTGAGCTCTAGTAACTCTCATGAATAAAACCCTAACACCTAAGCTGGAATGTGACCATGTGGCACTGTAGACCATCCCTTTGTTATTTAATATAAAAATAAACCAATGACCTTGGGCTGCTCCTCTGCTAAGGTGGACGAGCGTTGCCCCACTGCTCTCAGAACAGAAAAAAAGGAAAAACAAAATGATAATAACATTGCAATTATCATTTTATTTTTTCTGAGCTATGGGGCTGAGTTGGAGCGGGGCTGGTGGCACAGTGCGCATGACAGTTTGGCTGGCCAAATAGTCAAGCACACTTGGCATGTTCTCCACCTGGCTGTAATACACACGCTGGGTGGAGAACATGCCCAAGCTCCCTGTCGTCCTCAGAGCACCAAACAATGGTGCTCCGAGCAATCACAACGCTGCTTTGCAGCATTGTGATTGGCTTAGGGAAGCCCTCTGCTTCTAGGACTCATCAGCAAAGCAACAACGAAGAGAGAGAGATGGTAGTGAGGAGGTGTTTTATATATATTTTTTTTTTATAGATTTGTGTATATATATTTTGTTCCGCCATGCCACTCCGTTCCCTGCCAGCCGCCACTGCCAATGTTATGCGACAAAAGGGTTACATTTGGCTTGAAATCTGCTGCAATGTGACTTTAATAAATAAGGACTAGGTACATGCTGTTAATGCTGGACAAACGGAAGCCTACCATATTTGAATGTTTAAAGAGGGATCATGGCCTAAAGTACCATGTTGCGAGTGTGGCGGCAGCTGTTTTAAATCTTGGGAAAAAATTGTGGATTATTAGAAGCGTACCAAGGAGTATCTTTGGTTTAGAAATAGTTAGAGATCACGATCTTGTGGCATGACTAATTGCTGAAAACATATTCGTTTACATGGATTTTAAATGTATATGCCACAAAAAGGGCTTTTATAAGGTTTTTACTTTTCTGCCTTCAAGTAAACCTGTTTAAACCTGGTGGCTCCCTTCGGAGCTCGACCTTGTCCATAATGCTTTCCGCCTTGAGATTTGTTTGTCTGTTTTTTCTTTTTGTTCTTGTCTAAAAAATCAAAATAACTGTATCCTGATTCCATCCTGTGTTGCAGAGAACTGTATCCTGTATTTTGCTGGACCTCTAGGGGATCAGTCGCTGCTATGTGATGTTCTACGATTGCTTTTTATGTTCTAGCAGCCGGCCCCTGTGGTTGTAGGCCCATACTTGTAATGATATTGGTATTGCACAATAAAGTTAAAAAAAAAAAAACACCTGGTGGCTGTAGCCTTCTACCCTAGCTAGACTCCCTACAGGGCCACAGTAATTGTTTCTTACACACCAGCTCTCAGCCTGAAAGAGATGTGAAGTGCATAGCTGCGCTTACCCACACTGACGGAATTACTGATGCCACATAGAAGCCAATAGTTGTATAAATCAACATAGAGCCCATCTATGTCCTCATTAGTTGGGATTTCAATATACCTTTTTGTTAATCGGTTCATTATTGTGGTTGCACTTGGTTAATGTAAGATCTGTGTTAGAGGGCTGAGATTATATATTCCTTCTGATGGATACTTCTAACCACAGATTTCTCACCTTTAGAATATTTCCCAGGTGACAGTCTGGATTCAAAGGTTTTCATAGCAGAGCTCCTGGGTACTGCTAGGTGGTATGGTGTGGTGCAGCTCCACGTTGATTTTGTTCTGCCCTAGAAATGATGGAGCAGATTCAGATAGAAGTGCAATCCTTGTGCTCTAGCGTCAGTTCCTTTCTTCCAATGTGGATCTGGAGCTCCACTCAACTTATTAACAGTAGAAAAATTCTTTAAATTGAATTCCAGTGTGCAGGAGAACGATGTCCCCATGTAAAACCACATGGTTCATACCATGCCGTGACTGTCATAAGCAGATGTTGGTGACCGATGCGTACAAGGTGTGCCTTTGGTATTTGGGGTGAGGACACAGCTCAAAGTCGTGCAATGAATGTAGACCCTCATGCACGCAATGATGATCCAGGACTGTAAAGCAAAGCTGTATGTCGCCGAACATTTGAAGACGTCGCAAACTTGCATACGTCCTACTCCGCGTTGAGGGTGCTGACGCATTCCTGCTCTTGAGACCGATCCTTTCAACAGGTCTTTACGGTCTAAGTAATCCAGTAAACTGAAGTTGGAGTGGACACACAATAAAGGGAAGAAAGATTTGATCCAATCTTGCCACTGTCTATTTAAAGAGAAGTTGCAAGAGCATCATTGTGCACCTTAATCTTGCAACCAATCTCAGATTAAAGAGCTGATCCCACAGATCATCCCGATGTGCCTTGAGTTTCCACGGACATCGGCAATGCTGTAGCAGGTCCAGACTTTTAAGGAAGACATGCTGCATATTTTGATTACAAGTTTATGCATGGATTTACAGGATGCCAGTGGGATTGCTACTTCCCCTGATACACGGTTAATTTTTCCACCTTGGGCCACCAAAAAAAGTGTGTGCTTCATTTGAGGCAGTAACCAAGAATGCTGCGGAGGTTCTGGTCCAACAGCTATCTTCTGTTGAAGTATGACAAACTTCCTTACAAAAGCTCTGCAATTCGTACCTGCTTCCCCTGAGCCTTTGCCTGAACGAAGCACTAACTGACACTTCTATGGGCACTTGATCTAAACTTTGCTCTTGGCTACCGGTAAACAGGTGAGTGGTAAGGCGTCACAGACAAGCAGCATGCAACCCTGGTTTTCTTAAGCAGCACCCACCTCCTGAGAGATCGATCGTTCAAACTTCACCAAAAAGGTGAATGTTAATTATTTCGCCATGACCCTCCCCCCCCGCACCACTAGACAAGAAGTTGAAAAGGATTTAGGCATTTGGTAAATACATGTTCTTTTTATCCAGCATAGCCGTAAGGTTAGAGGCGCGCATTGAATGCTGGCAAAACGGCTGGGATTTTAGATTCATGTAAATATTTTTTTAAACGTACTTGTCACTTATTGGAAGGACTTTGGAGGCTCAGCAGACTACACACAACTTTAGCGCTAACGTGGAGTCCAGGAAGCAGACCCGCTAGAAGAGTAGCGCTCTAGTTGTTGCTGGTGCTACCGTGGTTCCCTCCCGCCCCTCGTCATCTCCTATAAGAAGGAGGGATGTATCGTCAGCGCAGCGGGCGCGCCAAAGGCAAGCCCGTCCGCGCCAGAGACGTGCCCAGGGCCAGAAGCCCTGTGCATACCACAAGGCATGTCTACACAAAAAAGCAATTACACTGCTTCAATAATCAAGTATGTGACCCACACACCATAGCACCAGGTTTAACAGAAATACTGCATACTAACTGCAATATATGTGAAGGGAACGCACTGTCATCATTTCCCCGTCTAGAGATGGATGCCCAGGTCACTAAAATTCCTAATAAATGTATTTTACTAAATACCAGATCCATGGTAAAACACAAATTCCAGCTCGAATGTATGATTCAACTGGAAAAAACGGATTTGGTTTTTCTTACTGAAACCTGGGCAAATGAGAATAGCGATCCAGACTGGCATATGACAATTCCAGCAGGTTATCTTGTTACTAACCAAGACCGAATAGGAGCTAAGGGCGGAGGAATTGCGATAATATACCGCTCGGATTATTCGGTCAAAACAGGCCCTGAGCTTATAGCCGAGACGGAGGCTATTTCTTTCTCCATAAAACGGAATAAAGTAGAAATATTCCCAGGTTTGCTAATCTATAGACCCCCTGAACCCAAAGCAGGCTTCTTAAAAGCTATTTTTAATCACTTGGAAGCCTGTTTAGACACGGAGCATTTCACAATCCTGGGGGACTTTAATTTCCATTTGGAAGATAAAATTAATCCCAATACAAATTGTTTGCTAGATAAGCTAGCCAGCCTTGACTTTACTCAGATTATTAACGGGCCCACACATATAGCAGGACACACGCTGGACGGGATATGTACCAATAATTCTGGTCTATCAATTAGTAAAATCTGCACATTGCCGTGGACTGATCACTCTGCGGTTTATTTCGATATAGTACCTACAACATCTATTAGAAGACGCATTGCTCGCCCCCCTAGATGACAAATACAGGATATGGAAATCAATAGATGAATCGCAACTTATATCAGCTCTTACAAAAGGACCTGATATATCCAATGATTTAAACCAATCCATTGAGGATTTCTATAATTGGCTAAACACAGCAGCAGATAAGGTGGCACCCGAGTCAACTAAGAAATCTATAATGAAAAAGGCTTCATCACCATGGTATTCACCTAACTTAAAGCGTATAAAGATCAAATGCAGACAAAAGGAGCGACTCTGGAGAGCCCAATATAGCACTGATCATAAAAAGGAATACTGCGCAGTCCTTGAAGAATATAAGGCCGCAATTGTACAAGCAAAGACTGCCTACTTTTCAATAAGAATCCAAGAAGCTGCAAACTCATCTAAAAAACTATTTCAAACGGTCAATGCATTGATGAGATGTCCACGTGACATAATGTTCACGCCAGAACAAGATTTTGTAAATAAAATAGCCACTTTTTTTCAAAACAAAGTGCAAACAGTGTATGATGGTTTAGAAAAATCAAGACATAACACAGAACAAACAAACATAGTGCAATCAGAATTTATGAAGGAACATGATGGCTTGCTATCATTCCCCCCAATCTCAGAAGAAAGAGTGGAGGAATTGGTTTTGAGCATTAAGTCTGGCTCCCCTCTGGATCCCTGTCCCCCATATATAGTTCACATGGCATCAAATGTTATCAGCTCTGCCTTATCTCTACTAATCAATAAAAGTCTGTCTGACGGATTGTTCCCTGAGGCATGGAAAAAAGCCTGTATATGCCCACTGTTGAAAAAACCTAAAATTGACCCACAGGTTGAGATGAACTATAGACCCATCTCCTGTCTGCCATTTGCAGCAAAAGTACTGGAAAAAGCCATGAATTGTGAATTGATGGCTTTTTTGGAGGTAAACAAGTTGTTAGATACCCCTCCGCATGGTTTCCGTGCTAAACATTCCACGGAGACTGCTTTAATAATGGCAGCAGAAGAAATACACAAGGTAACAGATGAAGGGGGAAGGGCTATATTAGTCCTGCTGGACCTAACTGCAGCCTTTGATACAGTGAATCGTACCGTACTGAACCAAAGGCTGCAGGAGGCTGGCGTAAGGGGCACAGCACTCTCTCTTTTATCATCCTTTCTGTCAGACAGGAGACAAATGATTTGCTGGAATGGCCTGAGATCAGAAGAGTTTACCTTGCCGGGTGGAGTCCAGCAGGGATCGGCCTTATCGCCAACATTGTTTAACATATATGTGGCCCCACTGGCCAGAATGATAAAGAGCCATGCCTTTAAGTTGGTGTCCTACACTGAAGATACACAGCTTATAGTATCGGTAGCGGAGTCAGGAGACACCAGGGCCACGGATTTCTGTAACTGCATTTCATCCCTGATGAGTTGGATGAATGTGAATTTTCTAAAATTAAATGCAGCAAAAACAGAAGTCCTGGAATTTGGCGCAAAAGAACAAATCTGGAGCCAGATATGGTGGCCAAATGCTGCTGGTTCACCCCCGATACCAGTTTCAAAAGCGAGGAATCTAGGAGTAATGGTCGATAAAAATCTGACTTGGGCCCCACAAATCAATCGGGTCACGTCCACATGTTTCTTTTCACTAAGAGGACTGAGAAAGATTCTCCCCTATATTCCTTTTGCCCTAAGGAAAACGGTAGTTGTCTCTACCATTCTGTCCAGAATCGACTACTGTAACGCCCTTTTACTTGGGAATGGGTGTTGTCCAACTAGATAAGCTTCTGGCCATTCAGAATGCAGCAGCCAGAGTACTGCTTGGGCTCCCCACACATCACCCGACATCGAAAGCCATCAGAAACCTTCACTGGCTCCCTGTCCGCAGACAAATAGAATTTAAGTCACTCTGTCTTGTTCATAAAGCCTTGTTCGGAGAGGGTGCGAAAGATGTACAATCTATTTTTGCGCACTACATCCCCACAAGGACTCTGAGGTCCTCGTCCCTTGGACTCGCACAGATTCCAAAAATAAAAAGAGCACGCTGCGGAGAAAAACGCTTCTCATACCTGGCGTCCAAACTCTGGAATACACTTCCATTACATCTCAGAGGTCTATCAAACAGATTGGTGTTCAGGAAGGAAATTAAAACATGGCTCTTTCCCAAACAACAGTAAGATGCCTTTACGATAGTGCTAACTCTAACGCAGCGCCAAGACGCCTCGGCAGTAGTGCGCTTTATAAGTACGTTCAGTCAGTCTGTCAGTCAATGCAATTTACTTACTATGCCGCTACACACAGGCAATCTGGGACATGGCCAGCAAGATCTTGCAGGCAGCCTTAAAAGATTTTTAGGGCTTTCTTGGGTCAAACAGTTCAGGATGCAGCCAAATATGTGATTGAGCAGTTCTGGATACTATGGATTGTTTGGGGCGAACAATCTAAATAAGTGTGCTGTTCCATTGCCATTCAGGGATGAGCTCCACAGGTTTTTCTCTGTGCAGGTGTATTACTTCGCACTCCCAGATAATAGAAAATACCGCCCTCCGACAGGGAGGTTCAAACATGACGATGCAATAAAAACAACAAAACATCACCTTGAAAGGGATTTCACTTTTATAAAATGAAACATCAAGTGATAAGGCATGCAGTTTTATTTATGCAATGCTCTCTAACTTAAAGGCTTTCCCATATGTCAAATGAACAACATTCAAATGTATTTAGAGATGTATATATTTGTATATATACAAGCAATAATATCACACTTATAAGTAATGCATGGATAATAATATGATACAAAACTCAAGCAGATCATTCTGTTTTTCTTTTTTTTTCTTCAATGATGAACAATATACAGATTATACTTTTGCTCCATTTGTGTCAGGCCCCCTCCACCCCCCGGCACCTTCTCGCAACATTTGCTTGCACTGGTTTACAGACAATAGACCTAAAGGAAAATAAAATAAGATCAAAGAGAAGGAAAACAAGCGGAATAAAATAAAAATAACAAAAAAAAGAAAAGAAACAAGGGAGAACAGCAAACATTTCCAAATAAAAAAGTTACTACATAATATTCCAAAGTAGTTAGAAGAAAAGAATAAGTTTTGCCAACATGCGGCTTAATTCAGCGTTGTGTACCATCTGCCCATTTCTCTAGCTGTTCCCAGAGCGCAAGACCCTTCTTTCTGACCCTTTTCCCTTTTTTTGCATAAATTGCCTTTTCCAGTTTATAAGTCGCCAGCAATCTGGCCTGCCACTGTGTAAATGAGGGTGGGTTAGGGTCTTTCCAGTGTGCTGCAATACAAATTCTATAAATAGTCATCGCTACAAAGATAAATGGACTCCCTGGCCTTGTACTTCCATCATACCCTAACAGTAATTCGGCCGGTGTGAGTTGTATCCCTTGCTCTAAAACCGCCCCTACAAAGAGTTGAATTTGCTGAATGAGTGGATTAAGTTTTGTGCAGGTGGCAAACATATGAGTCTGATCTGCAGAGTATTCTTGGCATCGAGGACATACAGTCCCCGCCCCGTTCCCCCATTTAGCTATCCTGCCCGGTGTAATGTATAGAAAAAAAGCTGTTTTAAAAAACTGTGCCTGCAGTTTAGTGGAAAGTAAAAACTTTTGGGACAAAACCAGAGCATTGGAAAAAATATTTGGCTCTATATTCAGTTTTGTTTGCCATCTAAACCCAATCCTTTCTAAATCATCAGGCATTTTATCATTAAAACTGGAATAAATGGTTCCTATCCTAGGCGGATTATTTGAGCGCAGTCTATCCATGATCTCATTTTTCTTGAACCCGGTCGGTCCACCGGTCTTGTGATCCAAGAAACTTCTAATCGCATAGTATTGAAATAATTGGCTCTCTTCTATTTGAAACCGTATTTTAATGTCTTGAAAGGTCCGAACCCCTTCTTGATTAATCAGGTCGCCCAATTTGGTAACCCCCGCGTTGTACCATTTATAAAGATATGATCCTTTAAAAATTTCTGGAAGTATTACATTATCTTTAATTGGAGTGTAGTAGTTTAGTCTACCTAACCCTACCAGTTTCCGTACTTTGGTAAAAACCCGGTAAATATTTATTAAAGACTTGAACCGCACCCGCTTAAAATAACCAAATTCAAGTTGTCTCCAGAGAATTCCTCGAGCATTCACTCCAATTAAAGCTAAATAAGGAGATGGAAGATCTGAGGCGGACTGTATGTCGTAATCTAGCAGTAACACAGGACTGTACTGCAAAACGACTGCCCAATAGTAGAGTTTAAGATTCTGTAGCGCCCAACCACCTCTTTCTTTTGATATAGATAGCCATTTGTAAGACCTTCTTATGGTAGAGTACGACCAAATAAACTGGCAAAAAAATGTGCTCAAATAGTTGGAGGACAGCATCGCTGAATTCCAGAGGGATAGTTCTAAGGAAGTACAGTAGTTTGGGAAAGTAAGTCATCTTTATTACGTTGCTTCTGCCAACTATTGTTAGGTGTAGATTATCAATTCTTTTTAATGCTTTTTTTGTATCCTTGGCAAGTGGGTTCAGGTTATTATCTGCTATTGCGTCTAAATTTGCAGTGATGCTTACCCCCAAATACTTTGCTTTTGTGACTACAAGGGGATTGGACAAACTTATGTTTTCATTTATAATTATCTGGGTTTTTGTTCTATTTAATAAGTAACCAGCTATCTCTCCGAATTCCTGTGCCTCATATTCCAAGGCCCTGATGGACTTCTCAGGATCGGGTGTAACTATTGCCAGGTCGTCCGCATATGCCATGATTTTAGTTTCTACCCCTTGCCTGACATCTGGCCTAATATCTGGGTTTGCTAAGATTTTTGTGATAAGTGGGTTTATGTACAATGCGGAGGGGTTGTGGTCTTCAATACTGAAGACTACGATCATAGAGCGTTGAACCTACTTTCCAATGAATTACACTATAAGAGAGTTCCACAAACTAGACTCCTCAATCTCAAGAAAAATGTAGAGACACTACTGTTAGAAGCCAAGACTAAAGGCCATATCACAGAAGAAGAATGGAAGTTTTTAAATAGCACAAACCCAAAAACCCCAGCCTTCTATGGACTACCTAAAGTCCACAAGAGTCTAGATAACCCGCCACTTAGACCCATAGTGGCTTCCATTGATTCCCTGCTAGAGCCATTAAGTCAGTATGCTGATAGGTTTTTAAAACCCCTGGTAGAGAAACAAAAATCATATATCCGCGATACCTCGGATATGATTGCTAAAACAGAAGGTCTAGAGTTTGATGGTGTAAATGAGATTCTGGTGACTCTCGATGTAGAGTCACTCTACACCAACATCCCGCAACAGGACACCATTGAAGTAGTTAAGATCTTGCTAGAAGAAACAGAGATTGTAGGAGGAAGTAAGGAGTTCATAGTGCAATGTGTATCTATGGTCCTTTTGAATAATATCTTCCTTTTTAAAAAGGACCTTTATCTCCAATGCAAGGGGACGAGCATGGGCGCGACCTGTGCGCCGAGCCTGGCCTGTATATACGTCAGTATGTTCGAAAACAAACATATATATAACGAGATCAGTCCATTTTACGAAAACATTCGGAACTGGACTCGTTTTATAGATGATATCTTCTTTATATGGACAGGAACGGTAGACCTCCTGGAGGATTTTCTCACCTGGCTGAACCTGGGAGATCCAAATCTTAGATTCACTGCAGAATATAACAGAACCAAAGTCAACTTTCTGGACATAAGCATAAAGAGAGAAGACAGACACCTGAAAGTGGAACTATATAAGAAAGAATCAGACCGCAATACTATATTGCACTATAACAGCTACCACCCCAAGAGCCAGAAAGACTCAATACCCTTTGGGGAGTTTCTCCGCCTAAGGAGAAACTGCACAAACATTGAGGATTTTTATCACCATGCAAGAGAGATGAAGTCCAAGTTCAAGGAGAGGGGGTACCCAAAAAAGCTCATAGACCACTCTTTCAAGAGAGCTAGATTTTACGACAGGGACTGTCTCTTGACCAAGAAAGAGAAGAAACTAATTAATGAAAAAATAGTCATGGTCAGTCAATACTCAGCAGTAGCAAACCAGGTAAAGAACATAATAAACCATAACTGGAAAATCCTAAACGAGGGTGCTGAGACTATTCTGGAACGCCCCTTGTATGCCTACAGGAAGAACAAAAACCTCAGGAGTAGTCTAGTACACACGTATAGAGACGATATAATAGAGCGACAAACAACAATGACAGGAACAAAGGCAATGGGTAACCACAAATGCGGCAACTGCTGCATATGTGAACTGTGTGTAGTGACCAAAGAAGTAGAACTAAATGGAGCCAGACATAAAATTACCACATTGAACAATTGCAAGACAAAGAATGTGATATATCTAATTCTTTGCCCCTGCAACCAAGGATACATTGGAGAAACAAGTAGGGAACTGAGGCTAAGAATTGGCGAACATAAGTCGTCAATCAAGAACAACAAAGAAAATGCCCCCCTGGTTGCCCACTGGAAGGAAATGGGCCACAATATAAGAGACATCAGATGGGTAATCTTGGAAAGAATCAAAGAACAAACCAGATTAGGAGACAGCTCAAAAAGAAGAAAACAACAGGAACAGTGGTTTATGATTAAATTCGATACCATCAAACATGGCCTGAATTCTAGGGAAGAGTGGGAAACCTTAATTTAAGATATAATCATGTATAGAAAGTTCAGGGATAAGAACGGACAAAGGAATATATACCATGACCAACAAAATGAGCATGACAAAAAAAGATTGATAAGAGCTAAGACCATATACGGAGGACCTGTAGAATTCACAAAATATTGTATAAAATAAAAAGTTATATTGTAGGATACTGACCAAGGGGACAAAACATCATAAGGGGACCTTCCCTACTGTATGTTCCTTGCCCAAACGGTGAAGACAAATTCGAGCACATCCTGAGCACCAAGACTAAATAAAATAAAACACAGGAGCTCCTATACAGAACTCTACAGTAGAGCACATATGTAAAATAAACATATTAAACTACATACTGTCAGGTGAATCCTACTTTAAATGAGACGATATGGAAAATAAATCGAACTCCGGGGGTCCAATAAGTTCGTTCTATATGACCGGAAATAAAAAGGCAAGCAAAAATAACAAATAAGCATAACATACACAACAACAAATTAAACAATAAAAATAGAAGCGCATACTTGAGGGTATTTATTTATTTATTTATTATTACATTTCTTAAGCGCACAGCTACCCGTAGGTTTCCCGGCGCTGGGAGTAATAGCAGTATGCAAAATGTGGGAGAGTCCAGTCAGCAGTTTTACAGATCGAAAAGCCAGGTCTTAATTCCCTTGCGGAAGGTAAGGAAGCACTTTTCAGAGCGCAGAGGGGGGGGTAGAGAGTTCCAAAGAGAGGGAGCCAGGAAGGAAAAGGAGCGCCCTCCCATTTTTGCTCTCTTGATGCGCGGAATCCGGAACTTGTTCTGGGTAGAGGACCTAAGCGTACGTGGTGGGAGATAGTGCTGAACCAGAACAGATAAGTAGCGAGGAGCTTTTCCGGACATTATTTTATGCATGAAGCATAGTGCCTTAAATTTGACCCTACTCTCGATCTTCAGCCAATGTAGTTTACGCATATGGGACGAGGCTGAGGATCTGGCGGGTAGATTACAAATAAGGCGAACAGCCATGTTTTGTACTACCTGGTACTTCTTCGTTACCTCCTTACAGGCACCCAAAAGTAAGATGTTGCCATAGTCCAGGCGAGAGATGACAAGAGCCTGGACTACAGTTCTCAGGGTGTCGGCAGGCAGCATCCACGAGATTTTCCTAAGCCACCTGAGGATGGTGGTACAGGTGGCGGAAACTTTCACGACGTGCTGCCTGAAGGACAATTGGTTGTCCAGGAGGATACCAAGATTACGAGCAGAAGAGGTTGGGGTGGGGAGAGGGCCCATCTCCGGTGGCCAATGTTGTGGGCCCCAGAGTGGAATGTCATGGCCAAACAGGAGAAGTTCAGTTTTTTCCCCGTTTAGTTTTAATTTGTGCTCCAACATCCATGCCGAGATCTGTGTAAGACCAGCTTGAAGGGAGGAAGAGGGGAGATGCTTATTAGTAGAAAGGGAGTAGATGACCTGAGTGTCATCAGCGTAGGAGTAAATAGAGAGACCTGCCTGTTCCGCCAAAAAAGCAAGAGGTCTCACATATAAATTAAAAAACAGGGGGCTAAGAATAGAACCTTGGGGAACACCGTGATTGGAAGGAAAAGTAGAAGAGACAGAAGTAGAGGAAAAAACTTGAAACGTGCGATTGGACAGAAAGTCGGAGATCCAGGCCAGGGCGGTGCCATCGATACCCACCTCTCTCAGGGTGGACAATAAGATGGAATGGGAGACGGTGTCAAATGCGGCACTCAGATCCAATAAAATGAGTGCCACGGTCTCCCCGTTGTCCACCCTTTGCCTGATGGATTCTGACACGCCAAGGAGAGTGGTTTCGGTCGAGAAACCAGCCCTGAACCCGGATTGACGTAAAAAGTCAATCCGGAAGGGTAAACTGTAAATGACTCCTATGACGCTAAACAAAACCACACACCACACTAAGATGGCGCCGATACTAGAGCTCAATAGCAAACAGAACTAGGCATGCGCGAGTTACAGCTGAACGCAATTGTGAAATCAACCGCATTATATAAACAACACGCTCACAGCGTGTGTTTACAGAGGGAGAAGAACGCGGCAGAGGCGCTACAAAACTCGTGAACAGGTGAGCAGAGGCGGGAGGCTTGTAGTTAGGGTTCCCGTATCTCGAGCGAAGGAGAGGGCTTAGGATCGGAGGCAGGGAAATCCTTTTAATTGACTCGGAAATACCGGGTAACACACATGCAATTTGAAAGGCTACGATCTTTAATGGTAAAACCTAAACTGAGAAGTGATGAGGCAGCGGTAATATAAGACACTTTAGGATGCTGGCGTGTAAATAAATATTATTTTTAAAAGACAGGCCATGCAGTATTAAATGCTATAGAAGATCCATTTAGACAGTTTGCCCAAATCGAACTCAGGGAAATGGGCAATCATAGTGTGGACTAGCTCAGCCACAAGGCCTGTAACATTAAGGAGCCACAATGTCTGTAACATTAAGGAGGGACACACAATGAGCAAACAGCATTGGAGGCTCATACCAAATAAATAGTCAGTATAACCAGTACCATTCAATTGCATCAAATAGAAAAAGATTAGAATTAGAACCTTGGAGTACCATAAATTGTCAGTATCTTTCTTTGCCTACAGGACATATCCAGTCCCGAAGCGACAGAAAATAATTCTCATATGCCCGTTCATGAGCACTTTTTAACCCACATAAAGGTAAGAAGCAAGGAGACCTGTCTATAAAAACTGGTAGTGAAGTACACAGGGACAATGGCTAATTAAGATTCGTTTACCTATGCAGATATCTGCCAAATTTTAAAAGGAATCCGATTCAAAGAGGGGATCCAAACCAACCTGATCATCACGCAGAAGAAAGACTCACTTATTGGGAGAAGTGGCACCACCCCTTAGGTAAATAGAGACAAGGAGGAATGACCCTATGAACCGCAATAAAGTAGTCATGAGAAATCAATCAAATTTAATTCTCACCCCACAGGTACATTAAAAAAAATCTACAGCTTTAGTCCAGAGAAGGTGCACGGACGGCTGTCTTCTACCTAGGGGTTGGGCCAAAAGAGGAATGGGGTAAGAGTGACACCATGACGAGTGACAGCCAAAAAAAATGGTAGTTGTATGAATGATACAAGGAGTATGAGGGTAACTGCATGCCCCTTCCAGCCCCCTACTGCTTCCACACTAAAAAGAAACGGAGGGCACAACTTAGTCACGTGAACTTCAAAGGGCCAATAGAATGGTCGTAATATGAACTCTAATTATAAAGAACAGATGCCCAAATAGAACGAGAATGCAACTGTTTGATCAGCTATGTACCTGATGAAAAATATCTGTTTAAAACCACAAATTGACTGAACTGGTGGCATAGCCTGTATAAAATTCCACCTATCACGCAAGTATGCATTAGGTGTGATTGGTGCAATGGGGGACAATAACTGAGAGGTTAAATAATAGGTATGCAGTAAAATGCCCCCAGAAGATTGATATTGTTTCTTTCTCCGTATATCCCCACAGAGACTTTTAAATATATATCTACAAGCCGGTGACCCCAAAGAGACGGCAGGTTCTGATGAAGGTGTTACAACATCGAGTAGTATAACACCGAAACGCGTCGACGCATTTGTTACCGAAATCCAAACAAGGCCAAGGGAGTAACAGATGTTAATGTACCTTTAATACTGTCTACTATCCCATCAATATCTAAGAAAGGGCCAGTGGATTCAGAAAAGTGGCAGGAGTATCCTAGGCCACAGTGTCAGGGGGTTTGTGAATAGGATTTATTTGTTTATGTAGTGTACTGGTGATGATTATTCTTCTTCTCCTGTGTTGCATAATTTTTACTGATTGTGATATTGTTTTTCTTGTGCAATGAACTGTTATTCACTCGTTTAAATTTTACTGTATTTGTCCAAAGAATTCTCTTTGGATTTTTAACTGAATTTTGTGTAAATTTTGTGTAACCAGAGGTTTTTTATTTTTATTTTTACAAAAAATAAACAGACTGTGAACGTTCACTTTTCAGTGTGGAACTCTTTACCTATTGTTCCCCTCCGTGGGAGAATTCTGCCCGTGTTAGAATGCTAGAATGAAAGGCCGTATGAATGGTTAGAATCTATATAGCAATATAGTAAACAGCTGCTACAGTGCTATAGTGCATACCCAGGGATTTCCCTTTGACCTAGTTATGTACAATGCAAACAGCAAAGGGGAGCATGGACAACCCTGCCGGGTGCCCTAAGTGATGGTAATTGGTGCTGGTGCTCGAGTGAGGAGGAGCCACGTTCCGGCCACCAGTGCATGCTGGGAGAATCCCTGGCGATGCTCGGTGCTCGGCAGACCCTTTGCAGCGAGGAGAGAACGGGCTGCAGGCAGCGAAACGATCAGCGAAACGATCTACTCAACTTCGGCGTTACAAGCCGCGAAATACTAATACAGCGGCGGAATAAATCTTCGAGAGGATCTGAGACGGAATCGAACTGTAAGGCGAAGAACCAGGCTACCAATTCCCCGGTGCGGACGTTCTACCCCGCCCGATCGAGGTGCCTTGCAGAAAAGCTCCTTTCCGACGCTTACAACCGCCGGCCATCGAGCCAGCATAAATTAATCAGAGCCGCTTTGTCAGTGCTAGCGGTCGCCGGAGGTTACTTTCCCGAGCTGAAGCGAAGGTCTGGCCACACAATGCGCTGCTATTGGGACCTCCTAACTGCCGCCACAATGACCACGAGGGGCCAAAAAACCAGGAATAAAGCATTGACGCCTCAACTGGAGGGGGAGAGGGAGAGCGAAAATCCTACACAGCAGCAGCAACTACAGCTGAAAGGTAAGAGGGACTTGGGGGCTATCAGAAAGACTACCAAGACTAATACTGTTACGGGTGCAGGCATCTCCCCCTCCATCAGTCTCCATTTCCCTGTGGTTAAGCCAGCTAACTCAATTTCGTTGGAGGGGGGTGCTGATAGAAATGATAAGACCACACCCACACCCACTTCTAGCCCCTAAGTTCCTCCCCCGGATCCTGAAATATCTACTCCAAGTGGGGTGCAGGTGCAGGCAACACCCATAGATATAGGGGAGAGTGATACCCAGCCTATGGAAACCGACACTAGCGGAATCACAAGTTTGTACCCTGGTCAGGGGTCCGGTGAGGGAGAAGATATCGGCACAGGGCCTATTCAACCTCCTGGCTCAGAACCTAACACCGAGAACTTTTACTCGGTCACTGATGGATCACTATCAGAATCAGGCTCTTGCAGTGAGGAGACCTCATCTGCAGAAGGGCAGTCAGAAGATAACGAGTCTGAGGAAAAAAGCCTCCCTAATAAAGCTCCTGAACCCAATACCGTATTAAGGAAAAGACACTCCAGGCGAAAACGAAACCAGCTCAAGGGGGCTCACTACGTTTCACCGAGCTTACCTGCCCTTGATGGTCACAGAGCCTCCCGCGCATCTACTGCATTTAATACCACCTCACTCCAAAAAGATGACGCAGGAAGCGTTGGGGGTGGTGAAAATCCTACCCTGGTATCCATACTGAACTCAATCAAAGTATTCCAGGAAGAGGTACGGTCTGACAATTTGACCGCTAAGATTGCTTCCAAAAAACTCCAAAGCGGGATGAAAAAACTTAATAAGGCTTGCACAGACTTCGGCGATCGGCTGACTATGGTTGAAACCAGGACTGAGATTTTAGAAGGGGAGGTGGCAGAGGCAAAGGAGCAAAGGACCTCACATGAGGCATGCCTGGTGGACCTAATGACCAAGCTGGAGAATCAAGAAAATCGGCAGCGCCGCAACAACCTGCAACTTCTAGGAATTCCGGAGGGAGTTGAGGGGGAGGACCCTAGAGGTTCTTGCAAGCTGCGTTTCCCTCTGAAACTGCCTGGAACTGGGATTTAGAAGTCCAGCGAGCACGCAGGTTCCTCTTCAACTTGAAGCATAATAGAGGCGACAGCAACCTCAACGACAAACCCAGGGTCTTCCTGGTATTCTTCGGAAATTTTCTTTTAAGACAACTGGTCTATGATAAAGCAAGACCCAATGCACAGAAAGAAGCTAATGGGGTCAAATGTTTCGCTAAACCGGATTTCTGCCATGCAACGGTGGAGCGCAGATGGAAATTACGGCAACTGATAACCCCGTTCCAACAAATAGACGCCCAGGTCTATTTAATGAACCCTGCCAGACTAAAAGTAATCATTGAAGGAAAAACTAGGGTCTTTCTTTCTGAGATCAAAGCCGAAGAACTTCTAAAAGAAATTAAAGATAGAAGACGTAAGAATTGAAATGAAGCATTAAGACTGTTTGGTTAGAACACACTGGCTATCCAGTAACTGGACAGTGGCATTTGGGTCGTTACAGGTTTTTTGTAAGAATAACCTGGGATCACTTATTTTATTGCTCTGTTTTTTCAGAAGTGGCTGGGTGGCTGGGCCTCACTCGTGATCACTATCAAAACGAGACATCTCGACTGCTCAATCAGGGAGGGGGGGGCACCCAAGAGAAATGCAAGGGAAAGAAACAGGGGCACTAAGAGCACTAATGACATTAAAGGTATGGAGGATATAAACACACAGGGAGCAGCATGTTATAAAATACACTTTAAAAAAATCGCAGGCAAAGGGCAGAGAAGGGGATCGTGAATTGGCAGGGTCTTATAGGGATTGAAACAAATACTAAGACAGGATGACACAGTTAAGCAAAATTAAAATCTTGTCTAGCAACATATGTGGTTTAAATGATCAGGCTAAAAGGCAGAAGGTGGCACATGGCTTACGCTCACTTGGCCCGGATCTGATATGTCTTCAGGAAACACATGTGGTGGGGACACAGAAACATCTTCTTTCCTCACTGGGCTACAAGATAATAGCTGCCACCACACAGGGGGCCAAGATTAAAGGAGTAGCAATACTCGCAAGTCACAGATTCAAAGTGCAGGTGGATAAAGTAAAGACAGACCCTCTTGGCAGATGGGCCATTATAGAGTGCACTGTAGATTTAAACTGTAAGTTTACACTATGTTCAATATATGGTAGCAATTTAGACGAACCAGGTTCCTCGATTGGGTATCAGGGGAGCTAGCCCACTGGCAAACACCCATAATATTATGCGGTGATCTAAACTTAAACCTACCCGTGGGCTGGAGCTCGAACAAGGACTGGAGATATTCAGGGAGGAAGCCAAGGGTGTTTCAATCTCTACTGAGTCTATTAGAGACTCATGGCTTGCGGGATGTCTGGTCTGAGTTAAGACCTAAACAGGAGGGGTTCACCTTTTTTTCAGCTCCTCATGTAAAACTTACAAGAATAGATTACTTCTTTATCTCTTCTTCACTGGTTAGCTCTTCTAGTATAGACATAGTGCCCAGATTTATGTCAGACCATAATCCTCTAATATTGCGTCTTAATGGCCTAAAAATTGAAAATAAGAGTACAACCTGGTCCTTTGAGAAAGCATTGCTATATGATGTCAAATATCAGGCACATATGAAGAAATGGATAGAGGAATTTTTAGAGATAAACTTAGATTCTGCTCCTTTGATGGTGGCTTGGGATGCTTTCAAGTCCGGGGTCAGGGGGGAGACTTTGAGTTTTTCTGTCAGGAGAAACAAAGTTGAGAGGATACAGGTTCAGGAATTGCAGGAGAAACTAGGGGCAGAAGAAACCAAGCTAGTACAGGCAATAAAAGCAGGAGGGAATGTCGAGGAAATCCAAAACGCAGTTGCAGTGATAAAAGCCGAGATTGCCTCAATTTTTGTTGAAAGAACAGCGTCCAAATGGGCGGCAACCAAAGGGAAACTGTACGAATGTGGGGAACATGTCGGACACCAATTGGCATTAACGATAAGACAACAAACAACCTTAAACACAATAGCGGAAAATGAGACAATCACGGGAGGTCTGACTAAGGATCCTACCGAAATACTTAGAGCTTTCAGGGAGTATTATACTAAACTATATACAGAGGAGGATGTCAGGCCCACAGGTGATCGGAGACTGAACGTTACAGGCTATTTAGACTCTATAGACACACCTAAATTAAATTCAATTGAACAAGAGCAGTTAGAACTCCCTCCTACCTGGGAGGAGATACATAACGCGATTAAAAGTCTTCCAGACGGAAAGGCGGCCGCCCTTGATTCTATCCCCGCTGAATTCTATAAAATCTTTGAAAGTCAGATTAAGGAGGCATTTTCTTTGGTAGTGGGGTCAATATTCAGAGGCACGCCACCACCTGCTTCTTGGTCACTCGCAAAAACTATCATCTTTGCCAAAAAAGAAAAATCACCTCTAGAAATGGCATCTTATAGACCGATCACTCTAATTAACACTGACTCAAAAATATTCTCAAAAATATTAGCCAACAGGATCTCACAAAACATCCAGAAACTAGATTCTAATTGGCAACATGGGTTTATCCCAAACAAAGGTACAACAGAACATGTCAGGAGGGCTATTATGTTAATGGATGCAGCAAGGGTAACAGGGGACCCGATCACTTTAATATTGTTAGATGCTGAGAAAGCATTCGATCGGGTCTCCTGGGTATTTTTGTGGGAAGTACTAAAAAGGTCAGGATTTGGCCCAATTATGCTACAGGCAATTCAGGCACTATACCAAACACCCAGGGCTCAAATCATGATCAATGGAAACTTGACCAATTCAAGCAGATCATTCTGGACGTCCTGCAAGAAATCAGAAAGATATATACACTAAATACATTAGATGATTACAAGCACTGAAGACTTGGATGTGCACACAGACACACATCACAAAGTCAATACTCAAAGAAAACACCTCAGTTGATTATAGCCAGTGGAGACTTGAATGTGCATACAGATGCTCACATCACAACAGCAATAATCCAAAACAAACTTCATCTTGGTCCACTCCAGACTGGGGTGTTCACAGACTGGGTCAAGTGGCTCGGCAAAGCGTGTGCTGCTGCATTGTAGAAGTGTCCGTTGTTCAGGCTCAAATCCCGGTCTCCAAGTCAACAAATCCCAGCTTTATATTCTCAAAACACACAAGATTCCGAGAGGCCCTCCCTTTCACCAAGGAAACTTACTGGAGTTGACCACTTTACATGTAAGCATTCCAAAGGAAAAGAAGTTTGCACGGTCCTTCTGCATTCTCATGTGTTCCAGCCTTTATCCTAACGAAGCTTACGAAAGTCTATGCCAGTAAAGTCAACAAAACAACCTTGAAGAACATGAATAACGTAATCAATTTGAGTAATCTGGAGGCCTGCCTGTGTGCGCAAAAAGCTCAAGCCAGACAGAGTCCGAATTCAAGATGACATGAGGGCATGTCAAAGCCAACATTAAGAACTTCATAGTACTTCCCAATGTACAACATAATGCACCAGTAGGTGGCGTCGGTGTCGTTTTTGCTGGGATGACGTTGCGGAGGTTACTTAGACGTGCCCTCGCGCGCTGACGTCAGTGCTTTCTTTTTCTGCGCCAGCAAGCGCAGATCCAGAGAGAGCGGTATCCCCAGTCATTTTTTGACTGACTTTTTCATCGACTCCTGGTGCACAAGGGATGCCCGGTTTCAAGGCCTACAGTTACTGTCCCCGACTGATGTCAGTAACGGATCTGCACCGCGTGTGCCTCATCTGTCTGGAGCGCGACCATGACCCCAAGTCGTGCTTCGACTTTCGAACCATGGTCCCAAAGTCTTTGCGGGAGTGGTCCTGGTCGTGAGGGAGGTCGCAGGACCGATCGCGGAGCCATCATCATTACTCGTTGTCCAAGTTTTCGCACTCGGGGTCAGGTAAGTCGAAGCACAATAAAAAGTCGAAGAAGCATCATCGCTCTTCGACTTCCCCTCGTCCGTCAACCAACGCAATGAAGGGTGCGGGTGGTGCCACTCCCGCAGCTCTGCTTGCGGAGCCTTCAGGGCCGACTCTGGCCTTCCAGGGACTGGGAGCGAACCCTGCCCAACTTTGACAATTTTACAAAGCGATGCTTGCCATCTTCGAGCAGCTTTTTTTTTTTTTGTCCTCATATATGCCACCAGTAGATATTAGCTCTAAATGGGCGTACTTCAGGCCACTGACACAAACTAACCTTTCCTGCCCTTGAGTTTGTGGATAGCCGATGAAGATTGCCCAGAGGTAAGGTCGTTTCCAGTCCTACTCCCTCTCGCGATGTTACTTGCCACATAGGGAGGACGGGACCACTTAACCTCTGGCATAATCATTGGACTTTTGTTATTATTTCTCACACCATGTTTTTAAGGCAGACCAAAGCTTTACAGACTTTACCCCCACATAGCATATCTAATCTGCTCACCGCCATGATATTTATAAGACAGTCAACAAATTTTGGAGGGTGTTCTGATTTCCACTCTTTAAAAATCTCCCTTCTGGCGATGACAACCACATAAAAGATAAACTGGGATATACAACTATTTATATCATAATCAGATAGAAAACCAAAGAAAACTAGTCTGGGAGTGCATATAATTGGTGATAACAGTACCTCTTCCAGGAATCCACACACCTGTCTCCAGTAACTACCTATTTCAGGGCATTCGACGAACATATGAGCATCATCTGCTGCTGGAAGCTTACATCTTGGACATGAGTACTGTAGAAATTTTTGAAAGTTTCGCCGGAGTCCAATAAGCCCTATACGCTGTAAACAGATGGTTTCTTCTCAAGTTCGATGGTTTAATAATTTTTTGAGAAATTAAGAAAGAATCTGTCCAGAACTTTAATATATCACCTGAAATCTGCACTGTAGAGGTATCCCATAACTTATTTCAGCCTCTAGGTTGTCTTTGCTTCCCACTAAAATTCTATACCACTCAGCGACCTCGCCCTTCCATCCCTTCTCCCTAATTATTAATTCAAACGGAAGACTCTCTTCTTCTGTATTCCAGTTCTGACTTCCCCACCAAGCAGACAGCTGGTAAAACTTAAATCTTGTAATACTACCTTCCGTTAAGCTTGATAGGGTTTTCCAACTTAATAGTGCCGAGGCATTACGGAGGTCCCCCCATTTTGTAAGGCCAGCTTTCCTCAACGGAAGAGCTAGTTGATCCATTAAGCATTCTAGAGTGCCGGGGGAGTCCCAAATTGGAGCCCGAGAGTGGTAGTAAGGGATGCCTAAGATTTTTCGCATCAGTTGCCAGTTATCTAGGGCTGTCCGTAGGAGCTTTAGACACATTTTTTTGAAAAACTTTTGGTCTCCAAACTTGAAAAGAAAAAAGTCTGAACTATATGGAAGGTCTAATAGCATAGCCTGAAAGAGTCTGCCGTGTGAGGTAGAGTCCAACTTATTAGCTAGAAGTCTAAAGTTTTTAAACTGGACGGCGTAGCAATAAAGAAGTAGATCTGGGAGTGCCAACCCACCAAGCTTTAGTCCCCTCCTCAACTTCTTCCAGGCTATTCTGGGAGACTTAGTAGCCCAGATGAAAGAACCAATCCTACCTTGCAGATTAGAGATATCTTTTTTATTAAAAATCAAAGGAATAGAATTAAATAGAAAGGTGACTTTTGGCAAGATTATCATTTTGACTAGGTTCACCCTACCACAGATGTTTAAAGGTAGAGTGTTCCATCTAGTCAGGAGTTTTCTAACTTCCTTTACAACTATTAGCCAACTGGTCTTAGGAGTTTCTTCCAGGTTGTGGGTAAGATGGATCCCCAAATATCTGATTTTAAATGTTGCTTCTGGGATAGGGACCGGGTTATTCCAGCACATTATGTCGGTTTTGTCTATAATAATGCTATACCCTGATATTGTACCAAAATCTTCGGCCAATTTGAATAATCTTGTTATTGCCTCTTCTGGATTAGATCTATAAAGGAGGAGGTTGTCGGCATAAAGAGCTGTCTTGAGCACTAGGTCTCCTATTTTGAATGGTTTAATTTCTGGGCCCTGTCTTAGGGAACATACGAAGGGCTCAATATAGATATCAAATAAGAGGGGAGATAGGGGGCACCCCTGCCTTGTCCCTCTGGAGATATTCAGCCATTCAGACAGACTGCCGTTAACAAAATTTTTAGCCCTGGGACCCCTGTCCAAAGTTTCAATTCCTTTAATAAAAATCTCTGGAAAACCGAATTTTGTCATTGAC
Source organism: Lissotriton vulgaris (assembly GCF_964263255.1). Taxonomy (NCBI): domain Eukaryota; kingdom Metazoa; phylum Chordata; class Amphibia; order Caudata; family Salamandridae; genus Lissotriton; species Lissotriton vulgaris. The sequence goes on from NC_141691.1 coordinate 238,852,633, forward strand.
TTCCATAAGAAGAGCCAGTTTACTTGATCAAACGCCTTAGCCGCGTCTATCGCTACAATGGTAAGCGGCACCTTTTTTTCAATTGCAATGTCTATCGCTCCGATGACTTGAAAAGTCAGTTCATTCAGTTGGCGGCCTGGTATAACTCCCCTCTGGTCTGGGTGGATAATAGACTTGATTATTTTAGCTAGCCTGGACGCCAAAATACCAGAATAAATTTTTGAATGTTTCAAATTCTTTTAATTAGTATGAGTTATACTCTAGTTTCTTCCAGTTTCTTTCTATCTTGATAAAGTTTCTCTTTAAACTCTTCCATTTCAATGTCACCCTTTTCACGTTCTTTCTTGTCTTTCTTCAAATTCCTTTTTTTATAGACTTTTTAAAGTTTCTTCTTAAGCAGCCTGACTAAACTGGCGTGCCTTCGGGCCCTGCAGACTCGGTTGGGTGCACTAGGCCTTTGACGCCGGTTGCTCCGGCCCCAGCGCTGCAGGGCCCCCTTGGATCCAGGCCTGATCCGGATCGTTGCCGGTCGACCCAGTGACACCTCCACTGGCGCCATTTCCACCGGCACAGTGTCCGCAGCCGACTTCGACCCCGGCTTCCATCCCGACGTGGAGCCAGACAGGTGCCGGATCCGGCGCCGATGGGTACTTTTGTGCCCGTGTTTCACCCTGGCCATTTTCAGACGGATTGGCAGCCAGAGGAAGACTGGGAGGGGTCTGATGACCCTTTAACTGCCTAGCTAGAGTGTGAGCCGGACTGGAGAGAGGAACTGGGGGATGCCAGTGGTCTGGATACCTCCCCAGACCTAGGCATGTTGTCTCCTCCTACCGTGGCTACGGAGGAGGGACCGTCACACGCAGTGGTGTTGCGTAGGGTGGCCGAAGCCCTCCACCTCAAGCTTCCTACAGTGGCAGTCAGGACTAACTTCCTGACAGAGGTACTTCAGCCGGGTGCGAGCTCTTCGGAGCCCTTGCTGCCGTTCAATGAAGTTCTTGCGGACATCCTTTTGGGCACCTGTTCCAGGCCCAACACAGGGGCTCCTGTGGATAGGATGGTTGACCGAGGCCACTGCGCGGCTCCGGGCGACCCCACTTTCCTCTCCCAACACCCTACCCCAGAGAGCCTGGTGGTCTAAGCCTCTACGTCCAAGGGCGCCTTTCCTACAGCTCCACAACTTGGGAAGAAGATGTTTTCTTCCTCCAGCTTGGGACTGCACGTCTGTTGGGCCATTATTCCCACTGTGTGGGATACGGTGGCGCATGTGCTGCCTCCGTGCCGGAGAAGGCCCGGGCAGGGCTCTGCCTTGCTGTCGCTGAAGGGAGAGACGCAGAGAAGTTTACCATCTGCTGTGGGCTGGATACCGCAGACGCACTGGGCAGAACAATTTCCACATCAGTAGCCCTTCAATGCTATGCCTGGTTGCGTTCGACTAGTTTTTCCGGGGATGTACAATCCACACTTATGGCGGTCGCCTTTTCGGTGACAAGGCGGGCAACGCGCTAGAGAGCTTTAAAGACCCTCGAGCTATGTCTGGGCCTCTCCACCACCTGCCCTGCACAGTCTGCCTTTCGTGACTACGGAAGGGGTGCCCCACTACATCCCGTACAGAGCCACAGGCCAGCACAGGCTGTTGTACCCCAGCGCGACTGGGGAAGTGGAAACTACCCACGTGGTTCTGTGGGGCAGCGAGCGGGTCAGTCCACCACAGCCCCCTCTGCATCATCCTCCAAACTTAGTCCGACCTTCCAGGGCCACCAAACGCCAGTGGGTGGCAGGATCTGCCATCACCTCCCCCACTGGCACACCATCATGTTGGACAGGTGGGCTCTACAGATAGTCTGAAGGGGCTACTCCCTCCCCTTCGAGACTACCCCTCCCTCCATGCCACCTCAGTATCATTGCATGTCGGAGAATCACCTGGGCCTTCTCCGACAGGAAGTTTCGGCCCTCTTGGCCAAGGGGACCATAGAGTACGTTCCTGTCCCAGAAGTAGGTCATGGTTGTTATTCCCACTACTTTCTGGTGCCCAAGAAGGACAAAGGCCTGCGTCCTATCTTGGATCTCAGGGATGTCAACCGATTCCTCCCGAAGGAGAAGTTCAAAATGTTGACGCTCGCTCAGGTCTTGTCTGCCCTCGACCCCAGAGACTGGTTTGTAGCGTTGGACTTGCAGGACGCTTATTTTCATGCCCCGGCGTTCCCTACAGTTCACGGTAGGCCACAAGCACTTTCAGTTTACCGTGCTCCCCTTTGGCCTTACCAACGCCCCTCCGAAATTGATTGCGGAGGTCGCGGCTCATCTGTGCAGATCAGGGGTTCGAGGATTCCCTATCTCGACGACTGGTTGCTTAAGGCGGGCTCGCCCCAAGCAGTCGTCTCCCACCTCCAGACTACGGCCGACCTCCTACATTTGCTGGGGTTCTCCATCAACGTGCCGAAGTCAAACCTGATTCCCTCTCAGAAGCTCTTTTACATCCAAGCGGTTCTGGACACGACTCCGTTTCGGGTCTATCCTCCCGAATAGTGAGTCTGGGATATTCAGGCTATGATTCCGATCTTTCAGCCTTTATCCCCGGTTCCGGTCAGAATGACCCTGAGGCTACTGGGCCTCAAGGCCTCCTGCATCCTGCTGGTCGATCATGCCAGATGGCCTATGCGGGCTCTGCAGTGGGACCTGAAGTTCCAGTGGGCGCAGCATCAGCGGAATCTGTTCGATTACATCCAGATCTCGGAGGGCACTGCACGGCAATTACAGCGGTGGCTCATGAACCAGGATTGGGTCAATGGCAGATCCCTCTCCCTTCCCCAACCACAACACACAGTGGTGACAGATGCATCCCTTCTGGGATGGGGCGGCCACATGGGAGAAGAGGAGATTAGAGGCCTTTCGTCTCTGGCGGAGTCCGCCCTCCACATCAACCCTCATGGAGCTCCGGGCAATCCGTCTTGTACTGAATTCATTCCTTCCCTCTGTCTGGAGAAGAACAGTGCAGGTGTTCACAGACAACACCACCGCTATGTAGTACTGCAACAAACAGGGCGGAGTGGGGTCGTGGATACTATGCATGGAGGCCCTGCGCCTCTGGACATGGCTGGAGCATCAGGGCATATCCCTGGTTGTTCAACACCTGGTGGGTTCTCTGAACGTCAGGGTGGACAAGCTCAGCCGCAGGTGCATATTGGATCATGAATGGCGTCTTCACTCGGAGGTGGTGCAAGGTCTCTTTCAGCAGTGGGGAGAGCCTTGGTTAGATCTATTCGCTTCTGAAGAGAACGCGCAATGTCAGCAGTTCTGCGCATTGGAATTTCCAAGGCGGCACTTTTCGTTGCGATTGGAGTTGCGGTCTTGTTTAGGCCTTTCCACCAATACCACTTCTGCCCAGAGTGCTGAAGAAGATCAAGCGTGACTGGGCCCAAGTCATTCTTGTGGCTCCGGATGGGGCACGAAGAGTCTGGTATCCCGAGCTGCTCAACATGGCCATCGATCCTCTGATCCGACTGCCTCCTCAGGAGGATCTTCTGTCGCAACAGCAGGAGACGGTCATCCACCTGAACCTGTCCAGCCTCCACCTTCTTGCGTGGAGATTGAGCAGCGGCAGTTGACGTCTTTTGACTTGCCGCCCGAGGTCTGTGATGTAACCTTGGCAGCCAGGTGTCCCTCCACTAAGACGGTATACGCCTGCAGATGGAACAAATTTGTGGAATGGTGCACAGCAAAGTCTATGGATCCCCTTTCTGCCCCTCTTTCTGAGGTGGTCTTGTTCCTCCTATCAAGAGCTATCTTTCAGCCATCTCTACCTTTTTAAGGCTCCCTGATCAGCCTTCTCTCTTCAAGTCCCCGGTTGTAAATCGTTTCTTGAAGGTCATCACTCATCTCTTTCCTTCTATTCCCTTTGTGATGACTCAGTGGGACTTGAATTTGGTCTTGACCTATTTGATGTGCGCTCTCCTTGAGCCGCTTCACAACTGTCCTCTTCGACTCTTAACTCTTAAGACTGCATTCCTGGTAGCCATCACATCTGCTAGAAGAGTGAGTGAGCTCCAGGCTGCCTCCTTTTCTGGCTGTACATCCGGACAAAGTTGTCCTAAGGACTCATCCATCCTTTCTTCCAAAGGTGGTCACCTCCTTTCACATCGGGCAAACCATCACTTTACCCACCTTCTTTCCGCCTCCTTCGAAAGAGGAAGAGAGGCTCCACCGTCTGGACCCAAAACATGCGCTTTCCTTCTATCTGGATCGCACCAAACAGTTCCGGGTGGATGCCTAGCTCTTTGTTAGCTACGTGGGCGCTAAGAAAGGTCGGGCCGTACACAAATGGACCATTTCTAGATGGGTCGTTTTGTGTATTAAAGCCTGTTATTCTCTATCTAAAAAGGAACCTCCAGTGGGGCTGCAGTCCATTCCACCTGGGCGACTGAAGCCACTACTTCTTTGGGACGAGGAGTCCCTCTGAATGACACCTGTCAGGCAGCTACGTGGGCATCATTGCACACGTTTGCGACACACTATTGTCTGGACAGCTAAGTCCCTAGAGGCTGTTTCTTTGGCCATTCTGTTCTCCAGGACTTTCTGGTGTGATCTTGGTTCGCAGACCCAACTCCTGGGTTGTTATTGCTGGAGTATCTAGTCTAAGGTAAGGAATCTATAACTAACTGTTTCTTTCAGATGCATACGTTACTTCTCTTGGGTAATGATGTATATGTAAGAAACATAGGTTTGTTATAGATTCCTTACCGCCCCATCCATTCTCCCTGTTCTGCGAACTGATTTCTTGGGTTACGGTCATTCTTTCAGGGCCCTAGTTTTGTGCACCAGTGGTCAGTGTCTTGCATGGCTCTGCGTTCCTGGCGTGGAAAGTAGTGTACAGAACTGACGTCAGCGTGCAAGGGCCTCTACAATGTCATCCCGGCGATCACGACGCCGACGACGGACGGGAGTCGACCGACACCACCTACTGACGCGCAGAGGTACTGCTGACGAAAAAACTTTCCGGATCCAGTGTGACGCTTGGGGGATATTCTAAGGTAAGGAATCTATAACTAACCTATATTTCGTACAGATATATCGTTACCGAAGGTAAGTAACTTGTGCACCAAAAGTCAATTAAATAATGGTAGTCGTAGGTCATCACGAAGTTTCAAAATGCAGGAGTGCTTCTAGCACTACAGCAGGTATCAATTATGGATATGCCTTTTGATAGATTCTGCCTTTTTGGTGAAAAAGCAGATTCTGCCCTGGAACACTTCAGGCAAATCTGCATCAAAGCACGTTCTTGGGGTCTTTTCATGCCCAGCAGTTTCCTTGTCAGTTTTAGTCATACTGAGTCTTCTCCAGAGGCTTGATGTATAGACAATGTCAAGGGCTTCCACCCCCGCTGCACCTCACCCTTTTCGTGGGTGGGACGGAGAATAATGCAGGCAATATGCAGGTCACCAGGAGAACTGACCTTCAGTCTCACTCCCTTGTGGCGTTGGCATCCAAGCCGCTTTAATTAGCCCTTAATGGCTCACAGTCACCCTGTGGGAGCCAGGCTCCAACATTGTGTTCCCACTGTGGAAGTCCATTACCTCCAATAGGTCCTCCTGTCATCCTACAGGACTACACCCTTCCGTTTCTTTCCAATTCACCTCCGCTTCCTCCACCATCAGAGCTGCTTTCAGAGGAGTACATATCCATCTTACTGCAAGAGGTGCAAGCTCTACTATCCATAGGGCCATTGAGAGGTTGCTGGCCTTGGAAATAGAGACGTGTTGTTACTCCCGTTATTTCCTCAAGCTGTAGAAGGATGGAGGTCTACATCCTTTTTAGATCTTCGCTCACAGAATTCCTTTCTGCAGGAGAACAACTCAAAATGGTCACACTGGCCCAGGTTCTGTCTGTCTGTCCTGGATCTGGGTGATTTGATGGGAGCCTTGGACCTGAAGGACATATGGCTATCCTGCAGTCCAACAGACCTTACCTGCGGTAAATGTTTGGCCAAGAGCAGTTTGCCATGCTCTTTTTCGGCCTTACCAGCGCAAAAGTGATGGCAGTGGTCACTGCCAATCTTGGGAGGTTGGAGAATACCAGATTTCACCTATGTTGACAACATGTATTTGAAGGTGGGCTCCTCAACAGTCAGTCATAGATCACCTCCAGATGATGACAGACCTCCTGACATCGTTAGAGTCAAACTTGACTCCTTCATAGAGGCTTTCTTTAATGGAGCTGTCCTGGATATGGTGCAGTAGAGAGCAGTTTCTCCATTGCAACAAGTTTAGGACTTTTGAGCTATGAACCTGCTGTGCCTGCCTTGGTCCTGGGTCTCAGTGAGAGCAGCTGTAAGGCTTCTTGGCCTGTTGGACTCATGGATCCTGCTAGTCTTCTTCGCCAGGCGGTATATGCCGGCCCTGCAGTGGAATCTTAAGGGCCACGGCAACAAACACTGCATTGGCATGTGGAGTCTCACTTCTCGATATCTGCCAGGCGGTAATGTGGGCATCTCTGCACATGTTCACCAGACATTACTGCCTGGAAAGCCAAGCCTGGAGGGATGGCTATTTTGCCCATTCGTTCCTCCAGCACTTTCTTGTCTGAATTTAGTTTGCAGACCCTCCATCGGGGATGGTATTGCTGGGGTATCTATTCTAAGTTAAGGAATCTATAAGTAACTTTCTTTCAAATGAACAAGTTACTTACCTTTGATAAGGATGTATCCGTAAGAGACATAAGTTAATAGTAGATTCCTAACCGCCCCACCCACCCCAAACGTTTTGTGTACTTATTTCTAGGGACAGGGACTCCCATACAGGGCCCTTGTTGTGGCACACCAGTGGTCAGTGTCTTGCACCAAATCCACAGAGCCACGCAACAACTTCAGAGCCGCTACCAACGCCCACCATCAACTCATCAGAAAAACTAGGAAAAAAAAGCGATTGAAGACCGAATCTACGCACACAACAGCAAAGAACTCTTCAACATCATAAAGGAGTTTGCCCAACCCACCAGCGAATCAACTGACATTCTTCCCTCACAAGACCTTTACGACAAACTCGGTACAAAAGGGGGTGGTGATGGACGAAGCATCTGAATCAATCAAACACTCACACCCAGTCAAAAGATCTGGGTTTAATCCATCACCGTTCTTTAGCCCACTCTGCCACCCCAGTTCAGACATGGCCATATGCAAATCAGTCTGACCCTGTGCCTCATGGGAACAGTCCAACTGGAACTGCCAAGCCATGTCTTCCCTGGACCGGAAACAAGCTTCCGAGGACTGGTTTCTGGCATTCCAGCCGCCTTCAGCCCGGCTTGCTTGAATCCAGTGGCAAAGTGAGCAAGGGACTAACGTCTGAGCATACCCTGCCACACTTATGGCGGCCAAAAGCGGTACAAAAGGGGGTGGTGATGGACGGAGCATTTGAATCAATCAAACACTCACACCCAGTCAAAAGATCTGGGTTTAATCCATCACCGTTCTTTAGCCCACTCTGCCACCCCAGTTCAGACATGGCCATATGCAAATCAGTCTGACCCTGTGCCTCATGGGAACAGTCCAGCCCAAACTGCCAAGCCATGTCTTCCCTGGACGGAAACAAGTTTCCAAGGACCGGTTTCTGGCATTCCAGCCGTCTTCAGCCCGGCTTGCTTGAATCCAGTGGCAAAGTGAGCAAGGGACTCACGTCTAAGCACACCCTGCCACACTTATGGCGGCCAAAAGCGGTACAAAACTCAGCACCTTCTTTCACTACAAAATCAAGAGCATCTACGACAACTTAGACGAAGACAACCAACACACTGAACCCCCCCAACCACCCCGACACCCTGAGGCCAGCGATTGACAACTGGACAGCCCTCACCACCAAATACACCCTGAAGACGCTGAAGTCAATCCACTCCGGGGCCTCCACGGACCCCTGCCCCCACCACATCTTCAACAGAGCCGCCAACACCATTGCACCCATACTCCGCCACACCATCAACTGCTTGCTGGCGACCGCCTCGTTTCCCGATGACTGGAAACAGGCCGCAGTCAACCTTCTCCTGGAGAAACCCTCAGCGGACCCCACCGACCTCAAAAACTACAGACCTATCGCCCTGCTCCCGTTCCCAGCGAAAGTCATCCAGAAAGCCGTCAACAGCCAACTCGTTACATTCATCGAAGAGCACAACAGCCTCGACTCCTCCCAATCCGGCTTCAGAAAAAACACAGTACGGAAACTGCCCTCCTCGCCGCAACAGACTACATCCGCACCCTACTGGACAAAGGAGAAACGGTAGCCCTCATCCGCCTCGACCTCTCAGCGGTGTTCGACACAATCTCTCACCGCACCCTAATATGCAGACTCCTCGACGGAGGGATCCCGGCAAAGACCCTCGAATGGATTCGCTCCTTCCTCTCCGGCAGTACCCCGTGGGTCAGACTCCCCCTCCCCCCTTCTCCTTCTCGGACCCTACACCAAGCACCTGCAGAGTCCCTCAGGGGTCCTCCCTCAGCCCTACGCTCTTCAACTTCTACATGGCTCCATTCGCCCCCATCGTCAGAACCTATGGACTCAACATTATATCATACGCAGACGACACCCAACTCATCTTCTCCCTAAACAAAAACCTCACCTGCAAGCTACAGAACATCCAGAACGCTGCTGCAAGACTGGTCCTCAACCTGCCACATCTCCCAGCACCTGCGCTTACTCCTCTGGCTCCCCATCGAGGCCAGAGTCACCTTCAAGATGCTCACCCATGCACACAAGGCCCTCCACGACACCGGACCAGCATACCTGAACAGCCAACTCAATTTCCACGCACCCCAAAGGACCCTGCGATCTGCCCAGCTCTCCTACGCAGTGGTCCCCAGCACCAGAAAGACCAGACGGAGGCCGCTCCTTCTCCTTCCTCGCGGCCAGAGCCTGGAACCCCTTCCACTCCACCTCCGACAGACAACATTGCTCCCTATGTTCGCGAGAAACCTCAAAACCTGGCTCTTTGACAGAGCCCCTCCCTGATGGACTGGAACCTGCACCCCCCTCCCCCACCCTTACGGGTGAGTAGTCGCGCTTAAGAAACAACTGATTGATCGATTGATTGCATGGCTCTGAGCTTCTGGCGTGTAAAGTTGTGTCAGAACTGATGTCAGCGCGCAGGGGCAGCGTCTAAGTAGGCACCGCAAAGTCACCCCGGCGACCATGATGCTGACAAAGGACGCAGAGTCGACCAACTGCACCAACTGATGTGCAGGGGTACTGCTAAAGAAAAATCTCCGGCTCCAGACTGACGCCTGGGGGAAATTCTAAGGTAAGGAATCTACAACTAACCTATGTCTCTTACAGAAACATCATTACCGAAGGTAAGTAACTTGTTCTTCATGTTTCAATCCATCCTCCTCCCAGTGTCCTTTGCCGTGCCTCACACCTTCATAGAGGAGGAGATACCCATAAACCAGACCCCAAAAGAGCTTTGTGCTTTTACAACGATCGTGTTAAATACCATTGGATGGATGATCAGCTTCTTGAGGGTTCTTTTTTTTTTTTTTTTTTTTATGTTTAAAAATTTTTATTTCCATAATTTGCACAATTTACACATCATACATTTATACATTTATACATTTCGTATATTACATTTCATATTGTTTGCCTGTAAAGTAAAACATAGGAACACGACAGCGAAAAGCCAAAAAAAAAACACAAAGGAATAACCCATAGACCTACTGAGGCCCAATATTCTCTTTCCATCTAGTTATGGGTTCCCATATTCTTAATCCTCTCATTTTACCTCTGATCCCTTTTCTGGAATAAATAGGCTTCTCCAAATTATAGGCTGCCAACAAATTAGCCAACCAGGTTTGCATGATAGGTGGGTTTTTATCTAACCATGCTCTAGCTATAGTCAGTCTATAAACTGCAGCAGCCACAAAGATAAATTCTTTATGTATTATATCTCCAACGTGATCCATCCCCAACAATAATATTGATGGTGTGAGGGTTATACGTAGCTTCAGTGACCTAATTAAAAATCGTTCAACATTTTCAATCAGTGTGTACAGCTGTGGACAAGTAGCAAAAACATGTATTATATCCGCCTCTGGATGATTGCACCTTGAACAAGTGATGCCCGTAGTTCCTCCCCATTTAGCTATTCTAGCTGGGGTAAAGTATAAGAAGTACAAAGTCTTATAATGCTGCGATTGTAAAGGTGCTGAACATAGAACCGTACGCGCAAGCTCAAGTGACTCTTGAAACAATTCTTTTGGAATACTCAGTTTAGATGCCCATTTGTTACTAAATTTCTCCATATCATCTACTTTTCCTTTCACCAGGCATGCATACAGGCTCCTAATTGTACAATCTGCAGAGATTTGTATTTTCTCTAAAATTTCATTACTCTGAAATCCAGCAGGTCCTCCCTGTTTATTACCCAAAAAGCTCCTAACCTGGAGATATTTAAAAAAGGATCTCCTATCAATGGCGAATTTCGTCACTAGATCTGTAAACTGTAACATCGCTTCACTCCCTCTGAGGTCCCCAATCTGACCAATTCCCCTTTCAGCCCAGCCAGCCATTGTACTATCAGCAAAAATTGCTGCGGGCAATGACCTATTCTTATACAATCTGACATATCTGTTAAACCTACCAAGGCCTGATTTCTTTAAAAAAACATTCCAGATTCTAAGAGCAGCATTTAGTGTTTTAAACCTGGTCCTTTTGTAGTACCCATACTCCGTACAATTTAAAAAACAATTTTCAGCTTCTTCACTCAGAACAGCCTTATAAATTTCTGTCGACATACTTGTAACTTTTTGTGTCTTGCCGCCTCCCCCAATTAACCCCTGCATATACTGCAGGGCAGCAGCCAAATAATACATCCTGAAGTCAGGCACTCCCCACCCCCCTTTTTCTCTCGGCAAAGCCATAAATCTATAAGCCCTTCTCGTCTTACCTTGCGCCCATATAAATTTATTCAAAATAATCTCTAGTGAGTTAAACCACTTATTCTCAAAAAAAAGGGGGATGGCTCTGAAAAAATAAAGGAACTTAGGAAGGATTAGCATTTTAATAACATTTGTAGTTCCTACAAGAGACAAATGTAAATTGTTGAGCCTTTCCAGGTCATTTTTAACTTTTGCCAATAGGGGGGCGATATTAATTCCCACAACATTATCAATGTCTGCCGAAATAGCCACCCCTAAATAAACTGCCGAAGTAACCACACGCGGATCATTACAATTAGAATATCCATTTTCTACAATCTGCGTCTTTGCTTTATTAAGACTATACCCAGAGATTTGCCCAAATAACTCCGCTTCCCGTTCAACTTGACCAATTGACATATGAGGGTCAGAGGTGAGAATTGCCACATCGTCTGCGTAGGCTAGGGATTTGACAACGCACCCATTCAATCTAATTGGCGTGATCAAAGGATTGCCTTCTAGTCTGTGGAGCAATGGTTCTAAATACAGGGCAAATAACAATGGGGATGATGGGCACCCCTGTCTTGTCCCCCTTCCTATAATGACATCTGCTGAATATCCTCGATTAACTCTGATTCTGACTATAGGATCAATATATAACCCCTGTATAGCCCTAATAAAACCCTCGCCTATCCCCGACCACCTCATAGTTTGCCATAAATACTTCCAAGAGACCCTATCGAATGCCTTCTCGGCGTCTAAGAAGAGTGCTGCCATAGGGTCTCCCAGGCCACCTGCAGCGTCGAACATAGTTAGAACCGTCCTGGTATGCTGCGTTGTCCCTTTACCAGGTATAAAGCCGTGTTGGACGGGACTTACCAAACTCTCAATAACCCCTGAAAGCCTTGCGGCTAATATTTTAGAGTAGACCTTGACGTCAGCATTCATCAATGTGATTGGTCTATAAGATCCAGTATTTTTTGGGTCTTTCCCTTTTTTAAGGATTACAATAATATCTGCCCCTCCCCAGGATGGGGGAGACCCGTCACCTTTTTGTGCTGTAATCATAATATTGAACATATCATTAAGCAATACATCCTTAAATACTTTATAAAATTCCACCGGAATCAAGTCCGGCCCTGCAGCTTTGCCTGATGGTAGGCTATTCAATGCTGTATTAAACTCATCTAATTGTATTGCTGTCTCAAGTTCTTCTCTTCCATTTTCAGATAATTTACAGGTCTCAACTCCCCTTAAGTACCTCTCAATATCTGTGAAGCTCTCTTCCTTCTCTGGGGTATAGAGGGATGCGTAGTACTCCCTAAAAACCTCTCTCACTTGTTCTGTCTCGCTTACCAAGTTACCCTGTCTATCCTTAATTTCTTTAATATCCGAAGTAGCAAGTCTCTGTCTCGTGCGGACCGCCAAGATATGTCCTACCTTTTCGCTTAATTCATATGCGCTCTCCTTTTTGGACAAATAATTAATTGCCTCTTTCTCTGCAATACATTCTACTGCTTCTGCTTTCACAGCTATAATCCTATACAAATGTGATTCTACTGGAACATTCTGTATTAAAGCCAAAGCAAGACCTTCTTCCTCTTTTATCAATCTCAGTCTTACCTCCTCCAATCTCGCTCTCTCCTTCTTCTGTCTTGCTAGGACAAAACTAACTGTCTCCCCCCTTACTCCTGCCTTGAAAGCGTCCCAGACGATACCTGAGCTGGCAGATCCTCTATTAATTTCCCAATAGAATTTTATCCATTTTTCCATGTGACCTCTGTATGCGTCATCTGTTAGTAATGATCTTTCGAATGTCCATTGTGAACTGATTTTCTGACCCTGTCCTAGTTTAAGAGTTAAAATCAACGGACTATGATCTGATATTATCCTAGGTTGTTTCTCAATATGGACATCCTGGAGTATTATCCTAGAAATTAAAAAGTAATCCAACCTAACCAAAGTCCTATGCGGGGCCGAGAAGAATGTGCTACCATCTACCTGTTGTTGTGAATTAATCCAAGGATCTACCAGGGAATTATGTGTGACCAAATCTACTAGAGCCTTATATACTTTCTTCTTCCTGCCCCCATAATGTCCACCCGTCTGCAAGCAAGAGCCATCTGGAACATGTATGTTTAAGTCTCCGCAACATACTATTGGCTCTGGCCATTGAGCTAATTCAATATCCAAGTATTGTAAAACATCCGGATCATCCTCAGTAGAACCATAGATTGATGTCAGTGTAAAAACCTTTCCTTTAAAACAGATTTCAAGTATGACCCATCTTCCCCACTGATCTTCTTTCTTTCTTTTAACTGTTAACTCCCTAGTCTTTCCCAAAACTGCTACTCCTCTTGTTTTTGTCCCTTGTTTAGTGTTAGCCAATAACCTATAGCCAAGCTGTTCCATTAGATAGCCTCTTGTACCTTCAATATGTGTCTCTTGTAAACACACCAAGTCCAATCTCAAAGATTTTAGCAGCGCTGCCACCCTTAACCTCTTATTAACACAGTTAAGACCACAAACATTAATTGAGGCGATTCTACACGTCATCATACTTCCACAATTTCCTTATATGAAAAACTGAAATTTTTATATACCACATACTCTGGAATATGTAGGATGTGTAATCGTGCTGAGTCAAACATTGTGTATCGTGCGACTGTACTTCTTTTTCCCCCCCTCCCCCTCCCGCCCCCCTCTCTCCACAGTTCCCACCCCGGTCTCCCTCCCCCCCCTCCACAGGCAAATAGGTCAACAGACCTATGTGTGGCCGCTTTTGAATTGCGTCAGTCGCTTCCCCTCTCAGCCTAATCTCATCACTAGCTGAGTCCATGGTTCCCCTTATCATTTACCCAATCTGTACTTATAGTGAAACCCCAGCTATCATATCCTAGTCATCAGCTTAAGCCCCCTTCCTATTCTTCAGCTCTTCAATGAACTGTTGTGCTTTAATTTCGGAAGTGAACACTCTTATTTTCCCCTTTGTTACAACTTTCAATTTAGCAGGAAAAAGGAGGTATGCCTCTGACCCTAATGCCTGAAATGGTGCGATCAGCTGTCTGAGCCTCCACCTCCTCTCCACCGTGACATGACAAAAATCGGGCCTTGCAAAGAATGCGGTACCCTCAAATACCCTCTTGCTATCTGGTCTAGCTTTGGCAATAATCTCTTCCCTCAACAGGAAGTTACCTACATTTACCAGGATTGCTCTGGGATAGGAGCCCTGTCCATCTTTCCTGGCCCCCTGTTTCAGTGTAAAGGGATATCTATGGGCACGCTGTACCTCTTTATCCCACTGCCAATCTGACTCTGGAAAAGCCCCTTTTAACATGTTCACAACAAACCGCCTTGTATCCTGCCCCTCAATCCCTTCTGCCACACCCAAAAGTCTAATGTTATTTCTTCTTTGGCGATTTTCAAAATCTTCCAACTTCCATTGGAAGTCCTCCGAAAGTTTTTCTTGATCAGACTTAAAGGATTTGAGATCACCCATCTCATCTTCCAGCTTGCCTGTCCGCTCTTCAGCCTCTGTTACTCTTTCGGCTAGTTCATCATAGAGCTTGTTCATTTTCCTCATTGTATTTTGAATTTTTTTTAGCGTCCTGTCTTGCTCTACGGCTTTCTGCCCTTGCCTCCGTTTGCATCTGCTTGAGAGTATTAAACAGAAGTTCGACTGGGAACTGATGCACTGTGTCTGAGCCTGCTGGGGCAGGACCTAGGTTATTATCATCCACCTCCTGGTACGAATGCGATGTCGCTGAGTAATCCCATAATAACTTTTTCTGGGCCTCCTCAAACCCCCCTGCCAGCTGTCTAGATAGCTGCAAGGACTTCCTTCTAAGGGTGGTATCTTTGTCAATACTTAAGTCTGAGTCTGAATCTGATTGTTCACCCTCCTCTGAGCTACCAGTGCTTGTTTGTTCAGGATCTGTCTCCTCATTCAAAGAGAAAAAACAATCTCCCTCTGCCGAGCCACCTTCGAGCTTACCATCTCCATCACCAGCACCATTTTTGCTTGCCAGGCTGAGGGAGCTTCCCCATGTTTTCAAGGGCTCCAAGCTCGCTAACTTCATTTCATTTTCAACCACCAGCAGAGCACCTAACATGTCTGCATTACCAAATTCAGCCGTGGGAGTGCCTTGGCTTTCTTGATTTCCCATAGATTCTCCAGCCTCAGCCTCAGTCTCAGTCTCAGTAACAGTAACAGTAAGAGCGTTATTCCCCTCTGGCTGCATCTTTCTTTCCCTAGTCTCAGTCTCAGTCTCAGCAACAGTAACAACATTATTACCTTCTGGCTGCATTTTTCCTTCGGGTTGCTGCAGCTTCTCTGGTCGTGTTTGCCCCTCTGCCACTATCACGAGTGTGTCATTAGCGCTGGTCTCCTCACCGAGCTCTGTCTTGCCGCCGAGACCGTGATTCAGGCGTTGCCTAGCAACCTCTGCAGTAGCGTCGACAGCGTCCTCGAGGACGCTCTCCTGAGCTGGTTTTCCACTGTTTCCCTCGGGTCCCATGAGTCCGCTGATTCCGCTGCTGCTAGCACTTCCCCGTCTTTCTTTTGGGTCCTGTAGACCGTCCATGCGCTGGAGAGGCCTCGGGGAGAAAGCTTCAGTCACGGTAGGCTGCCGCAACAATGTATCTTTACCTTTCCATTTGTCTTGTTGTCTGCCGGTTTTAGTAACATTGCTTGCGCGAAGAGTGTGCTCATCTGAGCTGCTGCATTTCAGATCGGATTTCTTTTTTCCTCCAACCACAACCCCTGTTTTGGGGATAGCACCCAGATTAGCGCCGGGATTGCGCAAGGCTTTACTCATCCCAGTTGTATTCACTGTTAAATCACTCGGTCCACTCGGCGTCTTCTTGTCCTTCTTATCTTTTTCTCTCTGCATTTCTTGTTTTTCTTGCCTTTCACTTTTCGTCATTTTTGTGGGCATCGTGGACATCGAAGACTCCTGCACTTGAGCTTCAGCCTGCTGTAACAGGGTTTTCCTTTTAATCCTTAGCGCGATTGTACTCATCAGGATTTTGGCGCTTTTCTTCAGACAGTTGAAAACACGATAGCAGTAATAAACTTGCTTAGCTATTAACCCTGAGTAGCTTAACTTTAAAAGCTCTGGCTCATCATATACCAGCCATATCAGTGCCATTCAGAAGAGGCTAGGAAGACCATGGATTCCAGCTATACATTCTGCTACTCTTCCTTAGGCTGGAGAAGGGAAAAAATGCGACTGCTCACAGCAATCCAGCGTCGGCCATCTTGCCCCCTCCACATCTTCAACAGAGCCGCCAACACCATTGCACCCATACTCCGCCACACCATCAACTGCTTGCTGGCGACCGCATCGTTCCCCGATGAATGGAAACAGGCCGCGGTCAACCTTCTCCTGGAGAAACCCTCAGCGGACCCCACCGACCTCAAAAACTACAGACCTATCGCCCTGCTCCCGTTCCCAGCGAAAGTCATCCAGAAAGCCGTCAACAGCCAACTCGTTACATTCATCGAAGAGCACAACAGCCTCGACTCCTCCCAATCCGGCTTCAGAAAAAAACACAGTACGGAAACTGCCCTCCTCGCCGCAACAGACGACATCCGCACCCTACTGGACAAAGGAGAAACGGTAGCCCTCATCCGCCTCGACCTCTCAGCGGTGTTCGACACAGTCTCTCACCGCACCCTAATATGCACACTCCTCGACAGAGGGATCCCGGCAAAGACCCCCTAACGGATTCGCTCCTTCCTCTCCGGCAGTACGCAGTGGGTCAGACTCCCCCTCCCCCCTTCTCCTTCTCGGACCCTACACCAAGCACCTACAGAGTCCTTCAGGGGTCCTCCCTCAGCCCTACGCTCTTCAACTTCTACATGGCTCCATTCGCCCCCATCGTCAGAACCTATGGACTCAACATTATATCATACGCAGACGACACCCAACTCATCTTCTCCCTAAACAAAAACCTCACCTGCAAGCTACAGAACATCCAGAACGCTGCTGCAAGACTGGTCCCCATCTGCCAAGACACTGCCACATCTCCCAGGACCTGCGCATATTCCACTGGCTCCCCATCATGGCCAGAGTCACCTTCAAGATGCTTACCCATGCACACAAGGCCCTCCACGACACCCGACCAGCATACCTGAACAGCCAACTCAATTTCCACGCACCCCAAAGGACCCTGCGATCTGCCCAGCTCTCCTACGCAGTGGTCCCCCGCACTAGAAAGACCAGACGGAGGCCGCTCCTTCTCCTTCCTCGCGGCCAGAGCCTGGAACCCCTTCCACTCCACCGCCGACAGACAATATTGCTCCCTATCTTCGCGAGAAACCTCAAAACCTGGCTCTTTGACAGAGCCCCTCCCTGATGGACTGGAACCTGCACCCCCCCACCCCCACCCTTTCGGGTGAGTAGTCGCGCTTAACAAACAACTGATTTATCGATTGATTGCATGTCAGAACTGATGTCAGCGCGCAGGGGCAGCGTCTAAGTAGGCACCGCAAAGTCATCCCGGCGACCATGAGAGCTGACAACGGACGCAGAGTCGACCAACGGCACCAACTGATGTGCAGGGGTACTGCTAAAGAAATATCTCCGGCTCCAGACTGACGCCTGGGGGAAATTCTAAGGTAAGGAATCTACAACTAACCTATGTCTCTTACAGAAACATCATTACCGAAGGTAAGTAACTTGTTCTTCATGTTTCAATCCATCCTCCTCCCAGTGTTCTTTGCCATGCCTCACACCTTCATAGAGGAGAAGAGACCCATAGACTAGACCCCAAAAGAGCTTTGTGCTTTTACATCGATCGTGTTAAATACCATTGGATGGATGATCAGCTTCTTGAGGGTTCTCTGAGAAAAAGAAAGGTAAGGCGATGCAGAAAAGGACTTTGTCAATGTGGATAGGCCTTTGTACTATGATTTGCAGCACCATGGCCAAAAAGCAGACTCCATGAAGACTGAGGGTCCATTACACCAGCACCAAGGCTGCCACCAATGCTTTGGCACATGGAATGCCTGTTCTTGACATCTGTAAGGCTGCGATATGGACGTCCGGTCACTTGATCACGAAGCACTACAGCCTTGACAGGCATGTCTGATGGGAAGGGCATTTTGCCCATTCAGTCCTGCAGGACTTTTGGCCTGAGCCTACTCCACAGATGCTCCACCTGAGATGTACTGCTTCAGTATCTATCCTAAAAGTGAGGAATCTGCAGTTAGAAGTATCCATTAGAAGACAGAGCAAGTTACTTTCCTTGGCAATTCTCTTTCTGGTGGATACTTCGTCTAACTGCATTTTACTCCCTGCCATCTCACTTGTGATTTTTGGGGAGCCTTCTCTTTTTACCATTTATAAAGGTCCTGAATTGATGAGCTGCATTCTGATCCCTCCAAATGTTTGTGCTACGCTTCCTTAGGCGACGTAAAGAGTCAAGCAACGGAACTGACATCATGTGGCTTACATGTGGCTCCGCTCCATCACTTCCAAGGAGCAACAGGTCAACACAGAGCCACACTTCACCCCGTAGCGGTACACAGAGAACACTGCTATGATAAATTCTAGATCCAGTCTGGTGCCTGGGGAATATTCTTAAGGTGGGGAATCTGTGCTTAGCAAGAGTATCCACCAGAAAGATTGTTACCAAAGGAAAGTAACTTGTTATTCAGAGCTACGCTCAAAACATCCAGGACAGGGGTGGTTTGGCAGCAAAGATGGCACCTGCCATTCCTGGAGAGTCTGCTCCATGTCAGAATGGAGCACCTGCAAACTTGGCAGGTTGAAGGCCACTATAAATTGAGCACATTTACAAGAACTGTGATGTTCTAACTCAGTGAAACCCCTTACCTGATGACCAGGGAGTAGATTTGTTAACACTAGTGATAATAAATTACATTGAAATAACTATAAAGACGAAAGATGCACTTGCGAGGGGTCGGCTAGAGGCCCCTTATGGAGGTTAAAGGGTCAAAGAGACATAGGAACATACTACACTAGAACTTGCCATACTTACCGAGAACCCAGGTGGGCTATTGGGCACCTGAGAATGTGTCAAACATGGGCAACAAAATGAAAACAAGAGTGCTGCAACGCATTTTCATAGGAAGTGACTTTGGCCATGCAGAGGTAAAACCTAATCCTATCATCCTGAACATTATGCTGGGTAAATTAATGGAACTTAGTTGTGCTTAAACACCACTAATGGTAAGTTATTTGGAAGACCCAGGTGGTCTGGGAAGTCAGAAAGGCTCTCTAACACCTATGGGAACTGTACTTCATTAGGTAGCCATGTTAAATCCATATTTATCAAACTGAATTAATTTAGGAGAAATTAAGTGGAATATTGCACAGCAATGCTGAGAGAACTCGATTCCTGAGATATGGCTGGTGCCATATGATTCAGACATGAGGGATAAATGGAGAACATCTACTTAATATTTGGAATTTTTCCAGGTTATCTCCTGATACGTCACAGCGAAGAAGGGTATATAATCTGCTGGAGGTGGAAAAGATTAGTACCACTGCAGGAAACCCACCTGAAGAGGAGGCACTCTAGAAGTTTGGCATCCAGGCACTACACCACTCAAATTCACCCCAGTTCTAAATTAAACGTGGGGTTGCAATCTTGCAGCAAACCACATTGCGATTTGTAGTACTGGAAACGTTGACAGATATGCAAGAGCAATAAACAATGTGAAAGGCAGAATAGGGATGGAAACCATGTGAAAGGCAGAATAGGGATGGAAACAATGACAGTAAGGACAAGTCACAACCAGGACCAATTATCACGCATAATGATACAGAAGCTGAAGGGTTCTGCAGAAGTCGTCATTATTTTAACAGCTGATTTTAACCAAGTAGTGGATAAAGACATGGATAGATCTGGACTGGGATTTAGTTCCTCAACAGTGACCAAAGTAGGACATCATCTGGAAGATTCGGGTCTGGGGCAGTGTGGAGATCAGTGCACTCCCAATGAGAAAGATTGTACCTCTTACCAACACATTCACCACTCTTCCAAAATAGACAAAATATACCTTTATGAGGCTCTCATAGCTGCAAAGACGAGATGGTACCATTGTCATCTCTGATCATGCCCTCAGCACGGTTTAGCTACGTAATATGAATACTTGCCTATGAAACAGGCACAGTTTTTTTGGGGGGGTGGAGGGGAGGGTTGGGAGGCACACTTCTTGTAAGGCACACTCAACAGGAAGGAGTTAAAAGGCACAAATCAGGAATATATGGAACTCGCCTAAAATCCAGACATCTCTATGATGACTCTCAAAGCAGTTATATGATGGACATTGATGGCATTGGCGGCAGCAGCTAAGAGAAATGGAGGATGGCCCCAAGTTAAGATAGAAAAGGAACTCAAGCTGACAATGCACATGAGCAATTAAGTACCAGATCATATCTAAGAAAGGTAAAAAAGATTTGAGGCCATGTCAACATGCTTATAATAAAAAGGCTAGAACGGGCCTTCACTAGCACTGAAACACAGGGTCTACGAACCTGGCAATAAAGCTTTCTTCCCCTATCAAGGCTCTAAGAAGTCTGTGGTGACAAAGGCTAGTGTCCGGTTCCTTTGTGAGTACTGATGGCAAGCCCTTTGAAAGGGTGGAAATAGAGAAGGGCACAGCTCCATCAGCCATTCTCTGCAGAATGGCCCACCCTGGCCTCGCCTACTAAACTTTGTGGTGTTGTGTGGGAGGAATATACAAACCCCGACAGCAGAGTTATTCACAGTCATGTGACCCAGGACACTGGCAGAAGGCACAAATGGTCAGGCCAAGAAAATGCCAACTTTTTTTAAGTGGTATTTTCCGAACCGTGACTTGAATTCTGAAATAATCTTTTACATTTCTGTTAATTGGAGTGTAAATGGCATATCTCAAGTTACCCCCAATCCAAAGTTATCACTTTTTAAATGTAGTAAGGTAATCACTTGCAAGTCACCGGTAGAGATAGGGCTTTCAACACTGTAAAAGAACTTTAGTATTTCACTGCTAGGACATAAAAAAAACGTATGTACACATGTTCTACTTTTTAAATACAAAGTGCTCTGCCCTCTGAGCCTTTAGGCCTACTTTAGGGGTGACTAACGAGTATTAAAAAGAAAGATTTAGGCCGGATAAAAAGCTTATATTGCCAGGTCGAAATGGCGGTTTAAAATTGTACTACTGGCTGCAATGGCAGTCCTAAGATGTTTTGGAGGGCTAATTTAGTGGGTGGCACAATTAGTCCTGCAGGTCGACTAGTAGCATTTAATTTACAGGTCCTGGATACATGTAGTACCATTTACCAGGGACTTAGAAGTAAATTAAATGTGGCAATTAGAGTTCCCATATTTGAAGGAAAGAGATCAAGCACTTTAGCAATTGTAAAGTGCATAGAGTCCTAGAGCCAACAAAAACAAAATCAGCGAAATAGGAGGAGTAAAGGCACGCCAAAATGTCAGATCTAACAACAGAGAATGGGAGAAAGCAGCATAGGTCACAAGTAACAGGAAGCAATGGGGAGAAGCACATGGCAAAGCAGAAGAGGACGGTGGGATGGGAGATGCAGTGGAGCAAAAGCGAGCTACACTGTATATTGGGTGGAGAGGTGTACATGAGGGAGATAAGGCAAAAATACAAGGACTCTAATGGAATGCTTCACACAAAAGAAAAAAGTAGTGCTTGAAAAGTAAGTATTGGAAGCGGAGATGGTGACCAATCAAAGAGATTGTAAAGAGGCAATGCTCCATGAGATTGGCAAACACAAGATTGATAAGCTGTGACATGAATAAGAGGCAGGCACATGAGACTGACAAAGAAAGTCAACTAATGTGTGAGCTCCGAGCCCCTCTAGGTTCTTGGTAAGAAAATACAATACCTCTCAACAGACACTGTATGTGCTGTCTAGTAGGCCCAACCAAAACAATGGTGACAGAAGTGAAGTATTAACAACTTTGCATATTAATTTTTTTTATTAGAGCAGTATGAATATCTTAAAATCCAAATGATAGAAGAGTAATTAGAAAAAAAGGATAATTAGCAAACATACAAAGGAGGAAAATAACTTAAATGTAGCTGTGACGTAGGTGGACAATACTAATCTCAACAGTTTGAAATTCTACCCTCTGATAGCCAATTTAAGGGGCTGTGGGGGCTATGTAGAGTGAAATGATCTCAGTTTCTTTGATGTCTCAGCACAATTTACTTTAAATGCCTTGTCACCTAACCTTCCTCCAGAATCCTCAAGTCAGCAACACATCTCTCCCACAAGAGAGACAGAATCTGAAAGTGTGAGTCTACCTCCACAGAGCAGGAATTATGAGCAGACTAGACTGTAAAGTGTCCAATATCGTCAAGTCCTAAGCCTATTTTGAAAATCAATTCCATGGAAAAACTTAAAAATATTGGAAAGTGTAACATACTATATATTTATTTACAAAGTACAAATGCAGCATTCTGCAAGTAAGTGGAGCCACTAAAGCAGGTTTTATGGGCATAGTCATGATTTAACCATGTGTCATAAAGAATAAAGCACATCCGGCGAAGGTCTGACATTGTGACTACCAAACCATATGCCAACTCTTGGCCACTGTATAAGTTTAAATATCTGGTCATACAGACTTACAAAATAGATGATGAACTTCTATAGAGCAGCCTGGGGACATTAGGAACACTTGGCTTCCATGAAGTTTTGGCTACAAACACATCCCTTAAATACAGGCAGGTTTGCACTGGCAACGCTTGTGGCATTACCCCACTATTATATCCTTTCCAGAATCTCTTGACTGTTACATGTTACTTTAAGTAATTGACTACTCATACTATTTGCTATGGAGCTGTGGCAGATGTGAGTACTCCAGTAGCCATTGCTAAGTTGCAGTATATGCAGAAAAATGGGCACTTGTGCTAACAGTGTAGCACAGCCACAATACTTTGCAAAATGGTTAGTGGACAACATGTCCATAGAAAAGAAATTCCACACGTACCAGTGTCAATAGTTGATGGAATGCAGGATTGCACAGCATGGGTGACCTATACATCTGGGGCAATCTTTTGACATTTCCATAACTAGGGAATCATTTGATAGTGGCTCCATTGCTTCTGTATTGCTGCCTGACCTGGGCACGATCATTATCCGGGGAAAAAAGCACCTAGAAGCACATACGGTGCAATACACACTAACTGAACTTGATTGTGGCACAAAAGTAACATCTTTCTTGTATTTTACAAACTGAACAGGGATTACACTTTTAAGTTCTCTGCATTAAATGGTCAGGAAATGTGGAGGGATATGAACAACGAAGAATGGGCCACAATTTTGCCCTATAGGAGTAGGGCTTCATGTAATGCCCACTCCAAGCATAATCCACTTTTATTATCTGTAAGAAAAATATTCGACTTCCTTTAGATTACATATGTGCCCTTTTGCCTGATGCCTCATCGAGTAGCCATGCCTTCCCCATAGATTTTAGACACATGGTGTCGTCTAGGTCTTTTTGAATCAAATCACTACTTTTCTGATGAACAAGCCATGATTCCACTCCCTCACTATACCTGAGGGCTGCCTACTACGGCTGATGCTGAATAGGAAGAGTTTGGAATAAACACATGAGTGCCCTAACCTGGCATTGCTGTTTGTGAAATGCAGGACGCTCATGTTGTGTAAATCTAACTGCTGAGATGCTGATGACGTTCAGCACTGAGGGACAAGATTGGGAATGATACTAGGAGAAGGCCAGATTGGCCTCATTCTACAATGACTAGGTAAACTGACTGAATTGCCAAGTCTTTCATATGTAAGACTTCTTTATCCCTCTTGGCAAGCGTGCTTAGGCCATCGTTCTGCGGGCTCTGTAATTCCAGATTCGGCTGGTAACAGAATTGAGAATTACAACGAATGCGATAAAACTGTACTTCTGATGTGGAACCCAGATATTTCACCAATGAAATATAGCAAAAGAAATGTCCTGGTGGGAAACAAAGGCCACATTGAAGACTAAGATGCTGAAGCACTGATTTCCAGAATAAATTCCCATTGCCTAGGGATCATTTAGAGTGTGAATCAGAATGTAATGTTATACCCACACTTTGGAATTACCAATGCCCATAGTATTGGTAATTTCCTGTCTGGGAAATATTGATTTGGTATTCTTAAGGCATCTGGATTCAAGGAGTTAATCTTTTTTTATACTTAAATGAGTATCTTAATATGCACTACAAAGTACCGGGTAAGATCAGGAGACTCCCTCTGGCATGGCTCACGAGCTTATTGGATAAAGGGAACACATTGGACTTTGAGGTGAAAGCAAACCTTCTAAGAGGATCCTACGATTAGTCCTGGTTGAAACCATTGAGATGCCAGGATTAGGGTAGTGAGCATTGGTGGGCGGGGGAGGGGGGTCTCTTGTTGGATTGGGTAGAGTTTGATTGTTTGAATCCATGTCTTTATCACTGCTTCTTCATGATGTCATAATGATATAGCCAACCCCCTCTAAGTTGCGGCGCCGTCTGTCTGGTCAGTGAACTCATCAGAGATCTGCAATCTTTTTAAAACTTCTAACAGGAGGAACTGTATTCTATGTGTCATAGTTTAGGTATTAAAAACACAAATCCTGTTGCCCATGTCAAAGAACAAGATGTACGGTAGCACCAACCAGGTGGACACAAGAAGAGTGCATCAATAGCTCTCAAATTTCACTAATGGCGCACACCGTAAAAACTCTTTCTCCATCGGTCAATGTAATTTCCAAGGAATCTCTTTGTTGTATCTGGTAGGCACCTAGTATTATGTTAGATTGATCCTGCTTCTCGAGCTCGCTGTTCCAATTGTCTTTGACTTAGCATAAGTAGTGTTCTACTTTAGGAATGTTTATATTTGTATTCTATGTTTCTGCATAGGCACTTCTCGTGCCAAGTATGTATTTGTTATCTCTTGAATGTGGACAGTTCATGCCTGCGCCGCCTTGGACATTGGTGAGCTCAGTTCCAACTGGGTGGCCGGTGCTTGAGGTGCTTGTTGTGGGCTCCATGTTTTTCTATACTAGACTAATAAACTTCCCTGCCAACAACTCACCGGAGTGATCCTGAAGACACCCTTATCTGTATGCATAATTTAACGACAAGCAGATTGAGTGAAATTTGACTTTTTCTACAAGCTCACAGTTGCTACAGTTTTGGTCATGTTCAATCATTCTCAAGCACCGACTTAGGTGATTTGGCCGTGGTAACCAAGATGTGTTGCCCTACCAGCCTAGCCCGCACTTTTATTTCAAAAGGGGAAGGGTGTTGTACGTAGTAGGTATTTAGTATTATATGAGAGCGAGCCTTTTTCTCGAGCTAGCTGTTCCACGTGTTTTTGACTCCGCATAAGTATTGTTCTGCTTGGGAAAAGTATATATTTATATTCTATGTGGCACTCCTCATCAGTGGCATAACGCAAAATGATGGGGCCTCCCTGAGAATGTGATGAAGGCCCCTGGTGTCACCCAGACTGCACAGATATTCATTGGATTTGGGCTCAACTGGGGGCTCCCTATGCCGCAGTGGCCTGCATTACGCCTCTGCCATAGACACCTGAGGTACCTTTTGCTGGGCCGCTGTCTGCTAGGGATGTTAAATTAACAGTGTTGCTTTTCCATTTTTTTCTGCTTGGGGAAGCAGACTGACTTTACCAAGCAATTATGTTTCTTATTCCATGTCATTGCGTACATTCAGCTAGGCATGCAATGGCATGGTTTAAGGCTTGTGGGGGTCCCACCCAAAACAAGGGACCCTGGGGGCCCCCACTGCGGCTGCAGGGGCCTCAATTGGCCTCCATTACAACCCTGCTTCTTGTGCCAAGTATGTATTTGTTATCCCTTGAACGTGGAAAATTCATGCCTGTGCCACCTTGGGCGTTGGTGAGCTCAGTTCTCACTGGGCAGATGGTTCTTGAAGTGCTAATTGTGGGCTCTGTGTTCTTCTATACTAGAATAATAAACTTCACTGCCAACAACTTACCTGAGTGATCCTGAAGTCATTCTTGTCTGTATGCAACACCCTTCTTGCCACACATGTATAACTCAATTAAACAGACAAAAATTATTTATTTAAAACCATTTTGCAATCATTTACAATTAGAAATGAAAAACATATCCAGGACACCCATGAAGACATTAATAACCAATAAGACTGATAAAACAAATAAACACTTATTCCTGGATAGATTTTCCCAAAAAATGCTATAAGCGGAAAAAGAAAGACCCTTGCCCCAATTGTATAGGTGCCAGTATTTACAATTGCTGTTGTTTTTCCTTGTGGAAAAAGTGTCGGATTTTCTATTGTATATTAAAACAGTGGAATGTTGAGAGCTCATAATGGCCAGTATAAACCTGGAGCTCTAACATCCCAATGTTTGTCTTCATGTTTCTTCCCTTTTAATTTAGAACATTCGAGCCTTAGTGGGTGGATTCTTCTAATAGCCCAACAGCCCTTCTGCTTCTTGCTATACCGGCTATTCCTCTCCCAACTCGGTTTCAGGGCCTTTAATACCCGGCATAGCCCTCGCCAGCAGGCTAATAAACTGTTAGTTCATCCTTGAATGCTAAACACAATATCATGTATACCTGCAGAGGTATTCTGACCATGACACTGTGAACAGAATCCTTTTTCGGGTCTAGGTGTTTTATGTGTCTTTAGAAATACTACATTTTGTGTGAGCATGTATTGTTGGAAAGTGGATTATTAGTAGTGGCAAATGTCTATAGACCACTGGCAATAAGACCACTACCACAGTCTAGGGCTCAGAATAGGTTTAGAAAATTATTCCCATGCTCAACCCTTGGTAGCTTGGCTGCGAGCTGACAGGTTCAACTTCAAAGACAGGTATGTAAAGCATAACACCAATTCAGTAAATAACTAAGACACAACACACAAAAATAGGAAATATTTGTATTTTTAAAATTATACCAAATCAAAAAAAAATCCAATGTAGGGAACTGGAGATATGATTTTTTTTAAAGATTTAGCACTATATAGCACATAGAAACCTATAGCGCCTATTGGGGCATCTGGTCGTGCTAGACCGGGACAAAGTGAAAGGTTCAGGCCGACCGTGATGGAGCTCAGCGTGGCTACCCCTCACTGTAGGTCTTGGTCAAAGTTTTTACCTTCTGACTTGGAAACCATTCTGGAGCTTTTCTTCCCGGGATCCCTCAAAGCTCTCAGCCAGTCCGGATTCGGTGAGAATTCGCCGGCTTGCTTTGCGACGAGCTCCCGGTCAAACTTATGGAAGTCAGACCTCTGGAGCTTTCCGGTGGGATGAACCAGGAATCCAGGCCAGCTCGCAGTTGAAGGTGGGTGGCTTGACTCTTGCAGTTGGTCCCAGTCACCCTATCTACGTTCAGACTTAGAAACATTTACTGAGCTTTTCTCATAGAGTCTCTCGATGTCCTTCACCAGGCCGAATTCGGTGAGGGTTCACCAGCTTGGGTTTCAGCCTACTCCCGGTCAAACTCTGGAAGTTGGACCTCCGGAGCTTTTCAAAGGGACAAACCTGGACGGCAGGCCGGCTCGCGGTTGAGGCTTGCTGGCTCACTCTTCGACTCTTAACTCTTAAGACTGCATTCCTGGTAGCCATCCCATCTGCTAGAAGAGTGAGTGAGCTCCAGGCTGCCTCCTTTTCTGGCTGTACATCCGGACAAGGTTGTCCTAAGGACTGATCCATCCTTTCTTTCAAAGGTGGTCACCTCCTTTCACATCGGGCAAACCATCACTTTACCCACCTTCTTTCCGCCTCCTTCGAAAGAGGAAGAGAGGCTCCACCGTCTGCACCCAAAACATGCGCTTTCCTTCTATCTGGATCGCACCAAACAGTTCCGGTGGATGCCCAGCTCTTTGTTAGCTACGTGGGCGCTAAGAAAGGTCGGGCTGTACACAAGCAGACCATTTCTAGATGGGTCGTTTTGTGTATTAAAGCCTGTTATTCTCTATCTAAAAAGGAACCTCCAGTGGGGCTGCACGTCCATTCCACCTGGGCGACGGCAGCCACTACTTCTTTGGGACGAGGAGTCCCTCTGAATGACATCTGTCAGGCAGCTACGTGGGCATCATTGCACACGTTTGCGACACACTATTGTCTGGACAGCTAAGTCCCTAGAGGCTGTTTCTTTGGCCATTCTGTTATCCAGGACTTTCTGGTGTGATCTTTTGTTCGCAGACCCAACTCCTGGGTTGTTATTGCTGGAGTATGTAGTCTAAGGTAAGGAATCTATAACCTACTGTTTCTTTCAGATGCATACGTTACTTACCTTCGGTAATGATATATATGTAAGAAACATAGGTTTGTTATAGATTCCTTACCGCCCCATCCATTCTCCCTGTTCTGCGAACTCATTTCTTGGGTTAAGGTCATTCTTTCAGGGCCCTAGTTTTGTGCACCAGTGGTCAGTGTCTTGCATGGCTCTGCGTTCCTGGCGTGGAAAGTAGTGTACAGAACTGACGTCAGCATGCGAGGGCCTCTGCAATTTCAATGCCGGCGATGCCGACGACGGACGGGAGTCGACTGACACCACCTACTGACGCGCAGAGGTACTGCTGACGAAAAAACTTTCCGGATCCAGTCTGACGCTTGGGGGATATTCTAAGGTAAGGAATCTATAACTAACCTATATTTCGTACAGATATATCGTTACCGAAGGTAAGTAACTTGTGCACCAAAAGTCAATTAAATAATGGTAGTCGTAGGTCATCACAAAGTTTCAAAACGCAGGAGTGCTTCTAGCACTACAGCAGGTATCAATTATGGATATGCCTTTTGATAGATTCTGCCTTTTTGGTGAAAAAGCAGATTCTGCCCTGGAACACTTCAGGCAAATCTGCATCAAAGCACGTTCTTGGGGTCTTTTCATGCCCAGCAGTTTCCTTGTCAGCTTTAGTCATACTGAGTCTTCTCCAGAGGCTTGATGTATAGACAATGTCAAGGGCTCCCACCCCCGCTGCACCTCACCCTTTTCCTGGGTGGGACTGAGAATAATGCAGGCAATATGCAGGTCACCAGGAGAACTGACCTTCAGTCTCACTCCCTTGTGGCGTTGGCCTCCAAGCTGCTTTAATTTGCCCTTAATAGCTCGCAGCCACCCTGTTCCCACTGTGGAAGTCCATTACCTCCAATAGGTCCTCCTGTCATCCTACAGGACTACACCCTTCCATTTCTTTCCAATTCACCACCGCTTCCTCCACCATCAGAGCTGCTTTCAGAGGAGTACATATCCATCTTACTGCAAGAGGTGCAAGCTCTACTATCCATAGGGCCATTGAAAGGTTGCTGGCATTGGAAATAGAGACGGATTGTTACTCCCGTTATTTCCTCAAACTGTAGAAGGATGGAGGGTACATCCTTTTTAGATCTTCGCTCACAGAATTCCTTTCTGCAGGAGAACAACTCAAAATGATCACACTGGTCCAGGTTCTGTCTGTCTGTCCTGGATCCGGGTGATTTGATGGGAGCCTTGGACCTGAAGGACATGTACTTTTATGTGGCTATCCTGCAGTCCAACAGACCTTACCTGCGGTAAATGTTTGGCCAAGAGCAGTTTGCCATGCTCTTTTTCGGCCTTAACAGCGCAAAAGTGATGGCAGTGGTCACTGCCAATCTTGGGAGGTTGGAGAATACCAGATTTCACCTATGTTGACAACATGTATTTGAAGGTGGGCTCCTCAACAGTCAGTCATAGATCACCTCCAGATGATGACAGACCTCCTGCCATCGTTCGAGTCAAATTTGACTCCTTCATAGAGGCTTTCTTTAATGGAGCTGTCCTGGACATGGTGCAGTTCAGAGCAGTTTCTCCATTGCAACAAGTCTAGGACTTTTGAGCTATGAACCTGGTGTGCCAACTTTGTCCTTGGTCTCAGTGAGAGCAGCTGTAAGGCTTCTTGGCCTGTTGGACTCATGGATCCTGCTTGTCTTCTTCGCCAGGCGGTATATGCCGGCCCTGCAGTGGAATCTTAAGGGCCACGGCAGCAAACACTGCATTGGCACGTGGAGTCTCACTTCTCGATATCTGCCAGGCGGCAATGTGGGCATCTCTGCACATGTTCACCAGACATTACTGCCTGGAAAGCCAAGCCTGGAGGGATGGCTATTTTGCCCATTCGTTCCTCCAGGACTTTCTTGTCTGAATTTAGTTTGCAGACCCTCCATTGGAGATGGTATTGCTGGGGTATCTATTCTAAGTTAAGGAATCTATAACTAACTGTTTCTTTCAGATGAACAAGTTACTTACCTTTGATAATGATGTATCCGTAAGAGACATAAGTTAATAGTAGATTTCTAACCGCCCCACCCACCCTAAACGTTTTGTGTACTTATTTCTAGGGACAGGGACTCCCATAGAGGGCCCTTGTTGTGGCACACCAGTGGTCAGTGTCTTGCACCAAATCCACAGAACCACGCAGCAACTTCAGAGCCGCTACCAACGCCCATCACCAACTCATCAGAAAAACTAGGGGAAAAAAACAATTGAAGACCGAATCTACGCACACAACAGCAAAGAACTCTTCAACATCATAAAGGAGTTTGCCCAACCCACCAGCGAATCAACGGACATTCTTCCCTCACAAGACCTTTACGACAAACTCGGTACAAAAGGGGGTGGTGCTGGATCAATCAAACACTCACACCCAGTCAAAAGACCGTTCTTTAGCCCACTCTGCCACACCAGTTCAGACATGGCCATATGCAAATCAGTCTGACCCTGTGTCTCATGGGAACAGTCCAGCCCGAACTGCCAAGCCATGTCTTCCCTGGACCGGAAACAAGCTTCCGAGGACCGGTTTCTGGCATTCCAGCCGTCTTCAGCCCGGCTTGCTTGAATCCAGTGGCAAAGTGAGCAAGGGACTCACGTCTGAGCACACATGCCACACTTATGGCGGTCAAAAGCGGTACAAAACTCAGCACCTTCTTTCACTACAAAATCAAGAGCATCTACGACAACTTAGATGAAGACAACCAACACACCGAACCACCCCAACACCCTGAGGCCAGCGATTGACAACTGGACAGCCCTCACCACCAAATACACCCTGAAGACGTGAAGTCAATCCACTCCAGGGCCTCCACGGACCCCTGCCCCCACCACATCTTCAACAGAGCCGCCAACACCATTGCACCCATACTCCGCCACACCATCAACTGCTTGCTGGCGACCGCATCGTTCCCCGATGAATGGAAACAGGCCGCGGTCAACCTTCTCCTGGAGAAACCCTCAGCGGACCCCACCGACCTCAAAAACTACAGACCTATCGCCCTGCTCCCGTTCCCAGCGAAAGTCATCCAGAAAGCCGTCAACAGCCAACTCGTTACATTCATCGAAGAGCACAACAGCCTCGACTCCTCCCAATCCGGCTTCAGAAAAAAACACAGTACGGAAACTGCCCTCCTCGCCGCAACAGACGACATCCGCACCCTACTGGACAAAGGAGAAACGGTAGCCCTCATCCGCCTCGACCTCTCAGCGGTGTTCGACACAGTCTCTCACCGCACCCTAATATGCACACTCCTCGACAGAGGGATCCCGGCAAAGACCCCCTAACGGATTCGCTCCTTCCTCTCCGGCAGTACGCAGTGGGTCAGACTCCCCCTCCCCCCTTCTCCTTCTCGGACCCTACACCAAGCACCTACAGAGTCCTTCAGGGGTCCTCCCTCAGCCCTACGCTCTTCAACTTCTACATGGCTCCATTCGCCCCCATCGTCAGAACCTATGGACTCAACATTATATCATACGCAGACGACACCCAACTCATCTTCTCCCTAAACAAAAACCTCACCTGCAAGCTACAGAACATCCAGAACGCTGCTGCAAGACTGGTCCCCATCTGCCAAGACACTGCCACATCTCCCAGCACCTGCGCATATTCCACTGGCTCCCCATCATGGCCAGAGTCACCTTCAAGATGCTTACCCATGCACACAAGGCCCTCCACGACACCCGACCAGCATACCTGAACAGCCAACTCAATTTCCACGCACCCCAAAGGACCCTGCGATCTGCCCAGCTCTCCTACGCAGTGGTCCCCCGCACTAGAAAGACCAGACGGAGGCCGCTCCTTCTCCTTCCTCGCGGCCAGAGCCTGGAACCCCTTCCACTCCACCGCCGACAGACAATATTGCTCCCTATCTTCGCGAGAAACCTCAAAACCTGGCTCTTTGACAGAGCCCCTCCCTGATGGACTGGAACCTGCACCCCTCCACCCCCACCCTTTCGGGTGAGTAGTCGCGCTTAACAAACAACTGATTTATCGATTGATTGCATGGCTCTGAGCTTCTGGCGTGTAAAGTTGTGTCAGAACTGATGTCAGCGCGCAGGGGCAGCGTCTAAGTAGGCACCGCAAAGTCATCCCGGCGACCATGAGAGCTGACAACGGACGCAGAGTCGACCAACGGCACCAACTGATGTGCAGGGGTACTGCTAAAGAAATATCTCCGGCTCCAGACTGACGCCTGGGGGAAATTCTAAGGTAAGGAATCTACAACTAACCTATGTCTCTTACAGAAACATCATTACCGAAGGTAAGTAACTTGTTCTTCATGTTTCAATCCATCCTCCTCCCAGTGTTCTTTGCCGTGCCTCACACCTTCATAGAGGAGAAGAGACCCATAGACTAGACCCCAAAAGAGCTTTGTGCTTTTACATCGATCGTGTTAAATACCATTGGATGGATGATCAGCTTCTTGAGGGTTCTCTGAGAAAAAGAAAGGTAAGGCGATGCAGAAAGGGACTTTGTCAATGTGGATAGGCCTTTATACTATGATTTGCTACACCATGGCCAAAAAGCAGACTCCATGAAGACTGAGGGTCCATTACACCAGCACCAATGCTGCCACCAATGCTTTGGCACATGGAATGCCTATTCTTGACATCTGTAAGGCTGCGATATGGATGTCCGGTCACTTGATCACGAAGCACTACAGCCTTGACAGGCATGTCTGATGGGAAAGGCATTTTGCCCATTCAGTCCTGCAGGACTTTTGGCCTGAGCCTACTCCACAGATGCTCCACCTGAGATGTACTGCTTCAGTATCTATTCTAAAAGTGAGGAATCTGCAGTTAGAAGTATCCATTAGAAGACAGAGCAAGTTACTTTCCTTGGTAATGCTCTTTCTGGTGGATACTCTGTCTAACTGCATTTTACTCCCTGCCATCTCACTTGTGATTTTTGGGGAGCCTTCTCTTTTTACCATTTATAAAGGTCCTGAATTGATGAGCTGCATTCTGAACCCTCCAAATGTGTGTGCTACGCTTCCTTAGGCCATGTAAAGAGTCAAGCAACGGAACTGACATCATGTGGCTTACATGTGGCTCCGCTCCATCACTTCCAAGGAGCAACAGGTCAACACAGAGCCACACTTCACCCCGTAGCGGTACACAGAGAACACTGCTATGATAACTTCTAGATCCTGTCTGGTGCCTGGGGAATATTCTAAAGGTGTGGAATCTGTGCTTAGCAAGAGTATCCACCAGAAAGATTGTTACCAAAGGAAAGTAACTTGTTCTTCAGAGCTATGCTCAAAACATCCAGGACGGGGGTGGTTTGGCAGCAAAGATGGCACCTGCCATTCCTGGAGAGTCTGCTCCATGTCAGAACGGAGCACCAGCAAACTTGGCATGTCGAATGCCACTATAAATTGAGCGCATTTACAAGAACTGTGATGTTCTAACTCAGTGAAACCCCTTACCTGATGACCAGGGGGTAGATTTGTTAACACTAGTGATAATAAATTACATTAAAATAACTATAAAGACGAAAGATGCACTTGCGAGGGGTCGGCTAGAGGCCCCTTATGGAGGTTAAAGGGTCAAAGAGACATAGGAACATACTACACTAGAACTTGCCATACTTCCCGAGAACCCAGGTGGGCTATTGGGCACCTGAGAATGTCTCAAACATGGGCAACAAAATGAAAACAAGAGTGCTGCAACGTATTTTCATAGGAAGTGACTTTGGCCATGCAGAGGTAAAACCTAATCCTATCATCCTGAACATTATGCTGGGTAAATTATTGGAACTTAGTTGTGCTTAAACACCACTAATGGTAAGTTATTTGGAAGACCCAGGTGGTCTGGGAAGTCAGAAAGGCTCTCTAACACCTATGGGAACTGTACTTCATTAGGTAGCCATGTTAAATCCATATTTATCAAACTGAATTAATTTAGGAGAAATTAAGTGGAATATGGCACAGCAATGCTGAGAGAACTCGATTCCTGGGATATGGCTAGTGCCATATGATTCAGACATAGGGGGATAAATGGAGAACATCTACTTAATATTTGGAATTTTTCCAGGTTATCTCCTGATACGTCACAGCGAAGAAGGGTATATAATCTGCTAGAGGTGGAAAAGATTAGTACCACTGCAGGAAACCCACCTGAAGAGGAGGCACTCTAGAAGTTTGGCATCCAGGCACTACACCACTCAAATTCACTCCAGTTCTAAATTAAACGTGGGGTTGCAATCTTGCAGCAAACCACATTGCGATTTGTAGTACTGGAAACGTTGACAGATATGCAAGAGCAATAAACAATGTAAAAGGCAGAATAGGGATGGAAACCATATGAAAGGCAGAATAGGGATGGAAACAATGACAGTAAGGACAAGTCACAACCAGGACCAATTATCACGCACAATGATACTGAAGCTGAAGGGTTCTGCAGAAGTCGTCATTATTTTAACAGCTGATTTTAACCAAGTAGTGGATAAAGACATGGATAGATCTGGACTGGGATTTAGTTCCTCAACAGTGACCAAAGTAGGAGATCATCTGGAAGATTCGGGTCTGGGGCAGTGTGGAGATCAGTGCACTCCCAATGAGAAAGATTGTACCTCTTACCAACACATTCACCACTCTTCCAAAATAGACAAAATATACCTTTATGAGGCTCTCATAGCTGCAAAGACGAGATGGTACCATTGTCATCTCTGATCATGCCCTCAGCACGGTTTAGCTATGTAATATGAATACTTTTTTTTTTTTTTTTTTTAAACCTTTATTCGCAACAAGCAGTGGAAGACAAGCATGAGATCATCAATGACGTACATACAAAGCATACAAAGATTCAGGTGTAGTGTAGTGCAGCGGCATACATAAAGTGTCCAGGGGCCATATCGAGAAGGGGAAGTACAGTGGGCAGAAATGAAGTCATGGCAACAGCAGTGGCTTGTGACGTAACACATCATTACAGAGCATATAAACATATCAATAATACAAATAACAAGCAAATAGCGTTCCAAAGAGGAGAGCAACGGCAGGGCCGCGGGCATATATTCACAGTGCAGTAGTCCCTGAGGTAAGGCATTATAAGCAGCACCACATGAGAGGGGGCTGCAAGTCCCCACTCCCCCACCGATGACCATAGTACACTCCCTATATCGAAAGAAGCAGAAATGCACATAGGGGAACCCTCACATCGTGTAGACTGGACATGTGGCAGAGAAGCGTGTAATTCCCACAAATGAAGCCCCATTAACCCACCCCAACACGATCAGCACTGTCCGAATCAGAATCCTGCACAGCCCTGGTAAGGAGGTACACCTGCAGTGGGCTCCAAAAGTCTCTGGGCCTACAGCGCACAGGCATCATCTCTGCGTAAACATTATATTGGTCCTGACAATAAACAACATCTTTCAACCAGTCCTTGAACTGCGTTATCCTGCCCCTTCCCCAGCAGCAGGCCACACGCCTCTTTGCCAGCAGCAGAGTTACATCCACAAACCTACGATACAACGCCGGCACCGCCTTGGTATAACCCAACAACAGGACCATAGGGTCAAGTGGCACTCCATTGTCGGTCATAATTTGGAGAGCATCATGGACTTGCACCCAGTACTGCGAAACTACCCCACACTCCCACGCCAAATGAAGAAAATCAGCACCTGGCATATGACAACGAGCACACCTATCATCCTCCGCTAGCCGGAACCTGAGCTTCCTAGCCGGGGTGTAGTAAAAACGCTGTATGAACTTGTAGTGTATAATCTTTAGGCGGCAGCTAGAGGAGATGTTGGCGGTCACACCACAACAATACTTCCATTGGTCATCAGAAATGGAAATGCCAAGCTCAGCATCCCACTGGGCCCGCGCCCGTCCAGGCGAGACAGCACGTTGCTTCCTGATGGCACCATACAATCTAGACACCAAGTGACGTCCATCAGAAAGTAGCAGCATATGAAGCGGTAGGGTCACACCCGGCTCCCCAGGGAACTCAGGTAACAGCGATCTCAGGCCCTGTCGCAGCCGGACATAATAAAACATCTCAAGCGGGGAGTACGCCCCATCCCCGAAGAATTGTTCCAGGGTACGGAAGGTGCCCTCACGAAACAGGTCGCCCCAGGTATGTATCGCAAGACGACTACACAGGCGTTGGAACCCAGTTTCCTGCAGAAGAGACAGATCAGGGTGATATATCAAAGGCAACGTGGGCGAGTAGAGAAAAGCAACATCCAGCACCTTTGCGATACGCTTCCATGCATCGACAGTGCAGGTAACCGTCGTTTGGTGTGTATCAATGTCCCCAACATTACCCAGGACCATGCCCTCCAATGGGAGAGGATGAGCAACCTACTGTTCAGCGGCCACCTGAGGCATAAACGGCGTGGGGCACATCCAGTGGTAGGCGTAGTGCGCCTGAGCGCTGACATAATACAGTTCAAACTCAGGGACGTCGAAGCCCCCGTCGACATAAGGCAGCGTCAGCGTAGCCCACGCCACTCGTGGCTGTTTGCCCCCCCAGAACAGCCGAAGCAACTCTGAGCGGAGACGTGTGAAAAAATAAGCCCCAGGATAATAGGGAATGTTTTGAAACAAATATAAGAAGCGAGGCAACACCACCATTTTAATGAGAGATGCTCTACCCGCCATAGACAATGGTAAAGACATCCACCTCGTGACGTTATCTGCCAACTTAGTTATAGCCACACCGTAATTAAGCCGTAGCGTCTCCTCCTTGAGCAACGACACAATAATACCCAGATACCGCAGTTCCGAGTCACACCATTCCAGGGGATAGTCAAGTGGGAAACGATGAACCGCTGCAGTGAGTGGAAAGAATTGGGATTTTTGCCAATTGATATGAACTCCAGATATACCGCCAAAGACAACAAACTCGCGTAGCAACGCATTAAGATTCGACTGCGGATCCTTCACATAAAGGGTAACATCATCAGCATACAGGGAAATGCCAATCTGCCGCTGAAGACAGTTAAACGCGCTCTGTTGATGCAATTGCCGAATTCTACATGCAAGAGGCTCTATAGCAATGGCGAACAATAGGGGAAAGAGTGGACACCCCTGCCTGGTCCCTCTCGTGATCGGGAAAGGGGAGGACAACACACCATTTACAACCACCCTGGCCATAGGATCAGTGTAGAGTAATTTAACCCAGGAGATAAATATTCTGGGAAAGCCCATCCTGCACAGCACGTCTATTAAATAACCCCATTCCACCGAGTCAAACGCTTTTGTCGCGTCTAGAAAAACAGCAGCCACCGGGAGCTCCGGGGAAATGGTTGGAATCAAGGAGAATAAAGTACGAAGATTATGGGACGTCGCCCGTCCAGGCACAAAACCTGACTGGTCGGGCAGCACTATAATGGGCATAAGTTCAGAGAGACGCATCGCCAACACCTTGGCCAGAATTTTAACATCGCAGTTGAGCAATGAGAGAGGCCTATAGGAACCCACGTCAAGGGGATCCTTTCCGGGTTTGAGCAAAGAGGTGATAGCAACTTCCCTCATAGATCCTGGCAGGCGCCCCACCTCAAGGGATTCCTCGAATACCTCCCGCAACACCGGAGCCATAATATCTACGTAACATTTATAAAATTCGGCAGGGAGACCATCAAGGCCCGTAGCCTTGCCATTATTAAGAGACATGATGGCATTCCTGACCTCATCGACCTCCAGGGGCCTACCCAGAAAAGCCCTATGATCGTCAGAGAGCCAGCAAAGCGACAACTCATCCAAAAACCCCCCATATCTCACATCTCCTGAGTGTTGGGAAGTGTATAAGTGTGTGTAGTGTTGCAGAAACGTGTCCCGAATAGCCGTCGTGTCCGTACAGCGCGTGCCATCAGCCAAGACCAGTTCCAAGACATCCGAGCTATGCCTCTGGTGCCTCGTAAGAGCAGCCAGTACCTTCCCCGGTCTCTCACCTTCACAATAACGTCTAGCCATCCAGTATTTTCCCCTATGCTTCGCTTCCCTGGCCGCTTCTTCCTCGTAATCCGAAAGTTTACCTCTAAACTGGTGCATGAGATCAGGGTCAGAGCCAGCAAGCAGTTCACGCTCCAGGCGTCGTAGGTCGGCTTCTAAGTCAGCAAGTGTACGAACAATAGTCCTGAGTACCCCACAACTCTTGGAGATTGTGACCCCGCGGATTGTAACTTTGAATGCCTCCCATATCACCTCCACACTATCCACAGACCCCCTATTCCTCGGAAAGAAAGCCTCTATTTCCTCGCCCAGCTCTGCCTTAAAGATGGGGTCCAGAAGGGCCGATGGGAAGAGCCTCCAGGGTGGGCGCGGTTGGTGCAATCCAGGCACCGATACCACAACCCGAACCGGACAGTGGTCAGAGTATGTCCTGGGGAGGTGTGTCACCCCATGCAATCCAGCCACTAGTCCTCTGGAAAGGAAGATATAATCCAGCCTCGCCCAGGTACGGGCCTGCGTCGTGAAATGCGTGCCCTCCTTAACAGTGGGGTGTACATATCGCCAGCTGTCTACCAGCCCTGCCTCCTCCACAATGCCCCGCATGACATCCCTGGCCTGTATGTTGTACTGAAGGCTCCCCTCCGATCTGTCCTCAAGAGCCCCCATTGCCAGATTAAAATCCCCCCCCCACACAATATGGGAAGCATCCACAGCAAGTACATGACCCCACAGTGCAAGAAAAAAAGCAGGAGTATCAACATTCGGTGCATAGCAATTCACAAAAAGCACAGTGATCAGCCCAATCCTCCCCCACAACAGTACATATCTCCCGTCAGAGTCTAAGTGTGATCCCAACTCCTGGAAGGCAAGTGATTTTTTAATCAATATTGCAACCCCTCTTGCATAAGAGGAGTACGATGAGAATTTCCTCACAGTGGCCCACCTCCCTCCAAACGCTTGTGCCGGTGACCGGCGCAGATGTGTTTCCTGTAGAAGCGCCACCTGTATGGCATGTCGGTCCAGATACTGCAACACATTACGACATTTCCTGGCATCATTGAGCCCCCGCACATTCCAAGAAAGAATCGATATCCTATCCAACACTTCGACCGACATTACTCATAAGGAATACGTGCCAAGGAACCCCGAAACCCCGCAACAGGCACACCACACGAGCCAAAACAGTAGGCCGTAGCCGCCACACATTCACTCCACCTAGTTACACGAAAATCACAACCATCCACGCCGTCTTCCAAACCCAGAACCAACCCCCCCCTCCCAGAACCAAACAGAGCACAACCGTGCAACAGGCACGCAGCGCCACACGAGAACATTCCGACCGCAGCACATCCAGCAAGGGAATGTAAAAGTACCAAAGTGTCCCTACCTCCCACCACCCACCTGACCAACCCCAACCAGTCAGGACCCCCTACCACCCCCCCTCCCCACACCCCAGGCATCCATCCAACCGTCCAGAAAAGCAGTCGCACAACAAAGTAAAGTGTAAACATAGAAGGGGAATTCCCGTTGGGGGTGCCCACCAGAGGCGCACTTCACCACCCTCTCACACTCTGCCGCCCTTCCAGCCGATTAGGCAAAGATACGAGGCAGGCACAGTGCTGGGGTGGGTGCCCGGAGCAAGGAATAGAGAAAAAAAAACTAACCATCGCCATCACAATAGACACAACATACAGCCTCTCGGAGAGGTCCGGAGGTCCACCTAACCGCCCACAATAGCACACGTCTGTGGAAAGACAGCCGTCAGCGGCAGGCGTAGCAGTATCAATATGAAGTGTTCAATACAGTCATCATGCCAACAAAAACCTGATCAGGAGTCCTCCTCCTCTCCCGCCGATTGGCGATCATTCTGTCCCAGTCCATCCTGGCGGCCAGCAGCAGCCCGCTCCCTCTTCAGCCGCTTCACAAAGTCTTCTGCCTGCTGCGGATTTGTGAAAAAAGTCTGCTTCGCCTGATGAGTGATCCTTAGTTTTGCCGGGTAGAGCAAGGCGTAGTCCACCTGAAGGTCCCTAAGCTTCTTCTTAACCGCCAAAAATTTACGCCGTTGTTCCTGCACCATCGGAGTGAAGTCCGGGTATATGGTGAAGTTGACCCCCTCGAAGGAGAGTGAGCGGGAAGTACGAGCCGCACGAAGAGCCGCATCACGATCCCGATAGTTCAGGAGGCGAGCAATGATAGGGCGCGGGGGCGCACCGGAGGCCAGACGCGGTCCGAGCGAACGGTGTGCCCGTTCCACAATGAACTGGGTAGAAAAGGCTTCCGCTCCAACTGCCCCCACCAAGAGCCTCTCCACATACGTTTCCATCTTTCCAACATTCGTCGTCTCCGGCACACCCACTACGCGAATGTTGTTGCGCCGACTTCTCGCCTCCAACTCCTCATTCTTGGCGGCTATCACCCGTAGGATATTGTCCATCCTCGCCAATTGAGTGGTATGAGTGGCCGCAGTGTCATCGTGATCCGATATGCGCTGTTCCGCCGTGGTCAGGCGTTCCTCATGGACATCAAGTTTTTGCACCACTCCGTCCATGCGCGAGGATAGTTTGTCCACTTTGTCCACAATGGTAGCGAACCCTTGTCGCATCTCTAGCATCAGTTGCTGAAAATCCGGGGCAGCGGGCTGCGGATTGGCATCAGCAGTGGGTGGGGGGGGGGGAGCGGGAGCTCCCAGCCTCCTGTGCCAAGCGAGCGCCTCTCCTAGAGGCCGCAGAGTCAAATGAAAGCTTAGGCTGCTTATTGTCCGGCTTGCCCATGGTCACTCACACACAGTCAGTCGTGGTTACCTCAGTAAGAGCAGGCGAGGGGATCCCTGGGTACAAGTTCCCGTA
Organism: Lissotriton vulgaris; assembly: GCF_964263255.1. Lineage (NCBI taxonomy): Eukaryota > Metazoa > Chordata > Amphibia > Caudata > Salamandridae > Lissotriton > Lissotriton vulgaris. The sequence continues at coordinate 238,893,549 of NC_141691.1, forward strand.
CACCAATCAATAGGGCAGGTAGCAGAGCAAAATCAGGAGTGGAGCGCAGCAGTAGTGCGGGTACGCAGTCTCACCAGCAGATACCAATGGCCACACCACGTGGCTGCTTCCAGGAAGGCAGGGGGCAATTACAGTAATATCAAGCAAAAAGGGGGGGGGGGTGGAGAGGAGATAGCCGCAGTCTGCCACAGCACAGCAGAGTCAAGTGAAGGTAGCGCTGCTCACCGGGTGCAACAGGATCAATGCGCAGGCCTCAGCAGCTATGCCGGTCACCAAGGATCAATGCTGTACAATCCGAGACAGGCCGGCCCAGATGAATCACCACAGGGGGTACTGGTGGGTAGGGCAGGTGGATGGGACCGGCACCATGACAGCCAGCACAGCGTTCCGCCGCAGGCCCTCGCACCACAGGCACCGCCACACAGCAGCCTCCGCGTCGGTTATGGCGCCAAATGAGGGAAAAAAGAGGGCCCCCCAGTAACGCGACCAACAGGACCTCCACTAGATCGTACCTTCAGCCACGGTCCGCCTCCGGTCGCAGCACGCAGTGCCAAAGTGTCCAGGGATGTACCACCGACGGGGGCACGAGCAGGCAGACATGCCCCGCCACTCCCTTCGGTGTAGCAGCAAAGTCCCAACCCCGGGGGCGAGATCGGCGCCCCCGTCACAGCTCCGCCATCGCTGCACAGGGTGGCCCCAGTAACGACGCTGTGCTCTCTCCGCCACCGAGCACGGGCCACCGGTGCAGCAGTCGAGCAGGTCCGCAGAGTCCCTGAGGGGGGAGGGGATCAGGCCTCCACCCACGTGTGAGGCAGCGGTCCACAGTAATCAGAGTTGCCGGGCCGCGGAGCGTCCCTCCTCCAGAGCACCCGCCGGTGAACACTCCGGATCTCCTAACTCCGGCCAGGAACCACCGATCGGTTCAGGAGTTGGACCGCGTGTAGTGTGCAGCCTTCCAAGGATGATTCCAGGGTTAGATAAGGGATCGGCGATGGTCAGAAAGGATAAATGACCGGATGAGATCTCCGGGCTGCAGGAGCCTCTCGGCAGTGCGGCCATGCTGCAGTGCGCCCTCTAGCGCCCCCCATGTAATATGAATACTTGCCTATGAAACAGGCACAGTTTTTTTGGGGGGTGGAGGGGAGGGTTGGTAGGCACACTTCTTGTAAGGCACACTCAACAGGAAGGCACAAATCAGGAATATATGGAACTCGCCTACAATCCAGTTATCTCTATGATGACTCTCAAAGCAGTTATATGATGGACATTGATGGCATTGGCGGCAGCAGCTAAGAGAAATGGAGGAAGGCCCCAAGTTAAGATAGAAAAGGAACTCAAGCTGACAATGCACATGAGCAATTAAGTACCAGATCATATCTAAGAAAGGTAAAAAAAGATTTGAGGCCAGGTCAACATGCTTATAATAAAAAGGCTAGAACAGGCCTTCACTAGCACTGAAACACAGGGTCTACGAATCTGGCAATAAAGCTTTCTTCCCCTATCAAGGCTCTAAGAAGTCTGTGGTGACAAAGGCTAGTGTCCGGTTCCTTTGTGAGTACTGATGGCAAGCCCTTTGAAAGGGTGGAAATAGAGCAGGGCACAGCTCCATCAGCGATTCTCTGCAGGATGGCCCACCCTGGCCTCGCCTACTAAACTTTGTGGTGTTGTGTGGGAGGAATATACAAACCCCGACAGCAGAGTTATTCACAGTCATGTGACCCAGGACACTGGCAGAAGGCACAAATGGTCAGGCCAAGAAAATGGCAACTTTTTTTAAGTGGTATTTTCCGAACTGTGACTTGAATTCTGAAATAATCTTTTACATTTCTATTAATTGGAGTGTAAATGGCATATCTCAAGTTACCCCCAATCCAAAGTTATCACTTTCTAAATGTAGTAAGGTAATCACTTGCTAGTCACCGGTAGAGATAGGGCTTTCAACACTGTAAAAGAACTTTAGTATTTCACTGCTAGGACATAAAAAAACTTATGTACACATGTTCTACTTTTTAAATACAAAGTGCTCTGCCCTATGAGCCTTTAGGCCTACTTTAGGGGTGACTAACGAGTATTAAAAAGAAAGCAAGACCACTGACTCATTGTCAGTGAAATTGCTCTCCCACCCTCGCAGCTCCACCATTAAGTGAGGTGCCCCTGCCCCTGCACTCTTCAGTGTTGGTGATCGAGGCCCTCCTCCACCCGCAGGTTTCCCTGCGCCTCATCCCTGGTGGTCCAGTGGACCTCTGTCTCCTTTCTTTCTTTCTGCTCCTTCACTCGTTTTTCTCCCCTTTCTATCTTTCACCTTTCTGCACCTCTGCTCTTTTGCGCCTTATTTCTGCCCATTCTCCCTTTCTCTCCCTCTGCTCCTTCACTCGTTTTTTTCCCCTTTCTATCTTTCACCTTTCTGCACCTCTGCTCTTTTGTGCCTTATTTCTGCCCATTGTCCCTTTCTCTCCCTCTGCTCCTTCACTCGTTTTCACTCGTTTTTTTACCCTTTCTATCTTTCACCTTTCTGCTCTTTTCTGCATCTCTGCTCTTTTGTGCCTTATGTGAGAAGTTGGCCCGATATGCAGCGTTCGCTATTCTAGCGACCACTATGTATCGTTCCAAACGAGCCTTATGGTGATTGGTTGTAAGTCAACCTTAGACCAGCTATCCTAGTAGCGTGGATACGAGCAGTCTTCGGGCTAAACTCTAGAGGGCGTGTTAAGCCAGCTGTTATACCATCACATACCCCTCGAACACCAAGTGAAAGGACACCACACAAGTGTTATGAAAATAAACAGTATATTTATTAAGAATCACAACAGCCCTGTACTCTTTATGAGGACAGGGTACTAAGCACAGAACCAAAGCTCTTAGAAAATACTTCAAGTGCACAATTAAAACAAGTGCCCGAGGGCACGGAAAGTTCTAATGGTCTCGGGCGGACCCGATAAGGCAAGTCGGAAGCGAGGGACTCAGGACCCTAGAGTAAGGAGGCTATGCGGACACCGGGGTGCCGAAGTTACCTAGCCACGAGGGCTGCGGCTGCATAAGTCTTACAGGCGTCGGGGTCTTCGCTGACGAGCCAGGAGCCGGAAGAAAAGGAGTTGCTGGCCGGCGACCAGTGCTGAATAGTTCGTAGAGATCCAAGCCTGGTTCAGAGATCGTTGATACCTGAAAGCAGAGGGGACCAAGTTCGTACTACTAGCCAGTAGTCAGAGGGTACCAGGAAGGCACCGGGTGGCCGTCACCTCGACTAGGTGAGTGGGCGACGCTAGCCTCTGCAGTCTCACGGACCAGGAGGCGTTGTCGGCGACCAGGATGGAGGTGCGAGCTGTCCCACGAAGATTGATGCTGTCGGCGTCGCTGGGCCCAGGATTGGGGCAACAAGCCTTGGCAGATTTCAGGGCCACGAGGTGGGCCTAAAATGGCGTCTTGAGTGGACCAGGAGGGTCCGGGGTGCTTCTCTCAAAGAAGGAAGCAAAGGCCAGTCTGGGGCAACCAGACCAGCAGCGTTGGTTGTCGGATGTCGTCAAAGAAGGGCACAAGCCAGCGGCTAGTGACCAGACAACGTGCTGAGCGGCGAGCAGAAGGGCCCCACGCAGATCGTGGAGATGCTGGGAGGCTGCACTTCGGTGCTGGAGCGGCTCAGGATCGGGGCTTCTCAGACCCCAGAGCACTCACCAGAGGAGTCCTTCGGTGATCGTGCTGGTTTAAGAAAGCGTGCAGGTTTTGATGATGGCCGGTCCCTCGAGGTCTCGTCGCACCCACAGATCTCAGCTGAGCTGACGACGTGGGTAGAGGTCAGAGGTGCCAGGGAAGCCGGTTCTCGTCGAGCTGGGTCGTCGGATTCCTGAGGAAGGACTTGCAGCAAACCGCAGAGTTCTTAGATGGTGCCTGCGGGTGCAGGGTGACTACTCCTTAGCCACAAGGGAGAAATCTTGAGAAGAGTCTTGAATGTCCTTTCGTAGAAAGTAGTTCTTGATTCAAAGATGATCTAATTTGGAAGGGTCCCCGCTCCGGCCTTTATCCTAAAGAAAGGGGTGGGTACATGACTAGGTCCTGCCCTAAGGGTGGGACCAGGAAGGGGGGTAGTTACACCCCTCTCCCCTGCCGGACTTTCCCCAGGTCAGGGGCTGCGCGCCCCTGGAACTGGTTCTAGCCGGCAGATGCGTAGTGAGCACCGGGGTGCCACTCCGCAGTCACCTTCTCGCAAAGCCCTACCTACCCAGACTACACAAACCCTGTCTGGGACGGTGCGAACACCGCCCTTGACAGGAAACCCTTTGTCCAAGCTCTCCTCGCTGGAAGGACTCCCAGCAGCAGGAGGTCAGACTCGTGTCTGTGGTGGCAGCATCCATTTTGTGGAACTGAGGCTTCAGTTAACTTTAACCGGGGTTCACAGTTACGTACATGTCGTGTCCCTCTAGAAGGGCGGAATGCCAACCTCGTCGCCAGAATTGGTGAGGGGGCAACATCCCGATTCGTATGACACCTTACTCGACATGTCTTGATAACGCGATACCGAAGTTACCGATATGATACGCGTTATCATGGAACAGCCATTGGGTCTTGGTTCCGCAAGCTGCAACCGGGCCCGGCTCGTGCCAGAGCCCAATTCACACGGTTCCATGCACTCTGCCTTCAGGATTGTCAAGGCCTGCCATAGGAGTGACTGATAGGAACCCGGGTGTCCATTGTGAGGTTAGATATAGGGATACTATACCTAAAGCAACGAACGAGTACGCTACGTTGCCCCAGCTGTCGTGCAGCCAGTTGTGTCAGTTTTAGATGGCCATCCAGGGGTGGCATAATACATGCTTCGGCCCCTGGTAGGCCCTGGGTACACCGATGCCCTGAGTTACAGGGTCTGACGGGGTGGCCCAGTTCCAATTGGGTAATGCACCTAAGGTACACACATCAATTTAGTGAGAGAACAGCTGGGCTGTGGGTCTGATTGGCAGGCCCACAGCCCGAGAAAGTCGTAAACCAGTGAAACAAAAGCAAAAAGTCCGGGTGATCATAGGATTGCAGACTCTACTCTCCTACACCTTATTTCTGCTTATTTTCCCTTTTTTCTTTATCCCCGCCGCTGCTGCCCCCGCGGCCCTTCCCCCCCCAGCACGACCGGCCCAATCCAGCTCCCCACCCCGCCTCCCAGCTGTCCAGCCCTCCCCAACCCCTACTTAATGGCGGCCACTGTGCGGCCGCGGGCTGCGGGCGCGCCGCTGTTGCACCGAAGGCGCGTCAAAGGCAAGCACGTCTGCGCCCGTCTGCGACCCGTCTGCAACCAGCACCAGGAACCCTGGACCTCCGCCCCGCCAACGCTACGACCCAGCAGCACTCCACGCACTCAACCCAGGCTGCAACAACAACTGCAAGCTAGCATCACCAGCCGACCCCCATGGACCCTTCAGCTGTCACCGCTGCGGGCACACCTGCAGCACCGCCAAGAACACGGATCCAGCACAACCCGCCCACAAGAACACAACCGAACCGAAGACCCTGCAATGCATCCTCCTCAACGTCCGATCCCTCCACAAACACGCAACAGAAATCTGGGACCTCCTCGACAGCACCACCCCAGACGTAGCATTCTTCACCGAAACCTGGACCAACACCACCTCGGGACCGGACATCGCCATCGCCATCCCCCAAGGATACAAGATCTCCAGGAAGGACCGCCCCATCCACCCAGGAGGAGGAATCGCCATCGTCCACAAATCCAGCCTCCGCCTGAGCACACTCCCTGACGAGTCCACAGAACTGATGGAACACCTTCACTTCAAGATACTGGCCAGCCCCACCGCCGCCCTCCGAGGTCCCCTCATCTACCGACCCCCTTGACCCCGCGGACCCTTCGCCAACTCCATCACGGACATTATCTCCCCGCAGGCCATCGCATCCACCAACTACACCCTGCTGGGAGACCTCAACTTCCACCTCGACAATCAACTGGACCCCAACACCACATCCCTCCTGGACAACCTCCACAACATTGGACTCCGCCAGATCGTGACCGAGCCCACGCACTCAGCAGGACACACCCTCGACCCCCTCTTCACTACAGGAAACTCCATCACCTTCAGCCACACCACCAAACTCCCATGGACCGACCATCGTTGCGTCCACTTCACCTTCAGAACACCCACCATCCACAGACACCAGCACCTGCTTCCACAAAGAAACTGGACCAAAATCACCGATGACCAGCTCACCTCCTCACTCAACAACTCCACCCCAACCATCGCGGAAAACGACGACCCCAACACCGCAGCCCGAACCCTGCATAGATGGATCTCGGACAGCACCAACACCATAGCCCCCCTCAAGAAAAACAATACCCGTGCCAAGAAAGCCAGATGGTTTACCACCGAACTTCGAGAGTCCAGGCGCACATGCCGCCGCCTTGAAAAGGCCTGGAGAAACACCAAATCCACAGAAGCCCACAACAACTTCAGAGCCGCCACCAACGCCCACCATCAACTCATCAGAGAAACGAGGAAAAAAGCGATTGAAGACAGAATCTCCACCCACGCACACAACAGCAAGGAACTCTTCAGCGTCATCAAGGAGTTCGCCCAACCCACCAGCGAGTCTACCGACATCCCTCCCTCACAAGACCTCTGCGACAAACTCAGCATCTTTTTCCACCACAAAATCAAGAGCATCTACGACAACTTCGACGAAGACAACCAACACACTGAACCCTCACCAACCACCCCGACACCCGGAAACCAGCGATTGATGACTGGACAGCCCTCACCACCGAAGACACACTGAAGACAATGAAGTCAATCCACTCAGGGGCCCCCACGGACCCCTGCCCCCACCACATCTTCAACAGAGCCGCCAACACCATCGCACCCATGCTTCGCCAAACCATCAACCGCTCCCTGGCGACCGCCTAGTTCCCCGACGACTGGAAACACGCCGAGGTCAACCCCCTCCTGAAGAAACCCTCAGCGGACCCCACAGACCTCAAAAACTACAGACCCATCTCCCTGCTCCCTTTCCCAGTGAAAGTCATCGAGAAAGCCATCAACAGCCAACTCGCCACATTCATTGAAGAACACAACATCCTCGACTCCTCCCAATCCGGCTTCAGAAAAAACCACAGTACGGAAACCGCCCTCCTCGCCGCAACAGACGACATCCGCACCTTACTGGACAAAGGAGAAACAGTAGCCCTCAACTGTGGAATTTTAGTTTACGAATTGAACATCATCTGCGCCAGCTTGTCACCCATGTACAACGTGCACGACGACCATTTTAGGTATCATGGTCTCCCTGTCCACGATCGGTTGCCAGCGCGCCCCTCTGACCCAGCAAGCATCCTCCGCGCACCCTGGCTCCCCCTCCCTCCCTCTCACGAGCCTAACCCTTCTGCATGACCCTGTCCTTGGGAGTCACGCCTGCGCCTGACCAGCATCTCCTCTCCTCCCATGAATGCCCCTCTGTTGGTAAACCTTCCCTCCGCGCTCGATTGTCCACGCGGCATGAATACCCCTCCTTTGATGACCCCTTCCCCCGTGTCCAGCTGTCCACACAGGTCCGAGGCCATCGCCTAAGCCGGGAGATACCATTTACTGCCCCTTATTGTATGAAGTCACTCTTCTTCAAAGGACCCCCCCCTATTGATCAAGACCTCCCCACCCCACGGGATATGATCAGGCGCACACATCCTAAGAATCGGCAGAACACTCAGCTGCGCAATGACCCCCTCCTCTTATCAGCCGGTTGAGGACCTCTATTGTGAAGGTATATGGGGGTGGGATTGACACGAGGATTACGGGGATGTGTCTTTCCTTGTTGTTCACAATGTTCTGATTGTAATAAAGAAAGGTCACATGCCATAAACCAGTGTATAAGAGGCCAGGCCTCGGAGAGGCTGTTAGAGCACCTCGAGACGATACCTTGTTGTCTGATCTGATGTGTTCTGCTCCGTCGGAATAAAGCTTCTGTTTCCTGCCTTCTGGTCTCCGGCGCCTGCCTCATTGCTTGGTAAATTTGAATGGTACAAGGGCGTTTAGCGCCGGGCAAATCTTGAGAAAGGTCCTAGCCCTACCTTTTTCTACAATTGGCGCCCTACGTGGGGCCCATCAGCGACACGTGGATCCAGTGGGAGAGGTCCCGACGACAGAGTGAACGACTGCAACGATCGGGAAGAGCTCGTGTCCGATAGACCCTCGTCTGACAGCCGATCATCCGACCTTCACTAGTTCTGAACAGACCTCTCTCGAGTGATCTACGGTCCTGACTGGGAACCATCAGGAGTGCCACGGGCATCACGAAGGAGAGAGGACGATCGGGCGCTGGATCCAGAGGACAGGAAACCGTCCATGCGGTCCGGGTAAGGTCGTGTAAACACGACAAATTGAAAAAATATTGTTTTGTTTGGATAATACTAGTATTACGCTTTGTTGAAACCTCTGGAGATTCACTGTCTGCAAACGGAGAAAAACAAACAGGCTCTCTCTTTGCAAGCAGTGAAGGATAGGTAACGCAGACTTTTGTCCCCGTTGTAACCCGTCGTGCCTATCTTCCTCCCCCACTGTTTCCCGAACTGTCGTTCGTGGATTATTGTCTGGAGATTCTTTGTCTGCAAACAGGGAAGAACAAGGTCTCTCTTTGCAGGTAGAGAAAGAGTGGGTAACGATAACTTTTCGTGCCCATTTATTCTCCCCACTGAATTGATTTGATTGACCGATTATTCGGTATTGGTTCGTTTGAGGTATTCACCGCCGGCAAACAACGGAGAATAGAAATATTCTGTCTAGTCTTTGCCCGCCGTGATAAGATAGGTAGTGCAGACTTTTGTCCCCGTTGTAATCCGTCATGCCTATCTTCTCCCCACTGGTTGGTAGCCTGTTTAGCCCGGACCGCTTATTAGAGATGAACCATCCAGCTCCACTGGAGGGCACCCCTAATAAGGACATGTTCACTAAGCATGGACTAGTCGCTATAGCTTATACTAAGTTATGGCATAAATATACAAAGAAGAACCCTGAAAGTCAGTGGCCACTGATAGGTTCCTTTGACGATCATAAAATAAAAGCATTAGAAATAGCGCTACAGGAAAATAAGACTACGCCCACTATGCTCGATAGTATCGGCATGTGGCGCAAAGAAACGGAACAACGAAAGAAAAGAGAAGAAGCAAAAATAGGGAAAGAATTACGAAAGGCAGCCCACCTGGCCGCAAAGCAACTAGAAGAGGAAATAAAAGAAAGAAAGGAAGCTACACAAAACCAAGAATCAGGGTCGACAGGCCAATGTCCTGTTAGGACCCCCTCTGCGCTCTACCCTGAATTGCCCTCCAAACAGCGGGCGAACGATGAGTTACTACTAGGTCCCCCAATCATCTACATGCCCCCTCCATATGCCCCCTGCCGACAAAGCTTTCACGCTCCGAGTGTGAGCGAAAGTGACCTTAGTGCTAGTGCACCAGCCCTCACGGCCTCTGCACCAGCCACATTAACAACATCGTCAGACGACCCTGAGGCTAGCAAACAACCACCAGCCAGACCAAATAGGTTGAGCAAAGATGAGCGGGATGGGATCGACAAAATAGCAAAGACCTTAGTAGAACGAAGGGAGAGCGAAGAGTACACAATGAACATATATAATTCACATGCCGACAGCCACAGGCGGCATTTCATTTTGCGATTCAGCTACCACACCCTGAACGTATATGAAGATAGGTATCAAAGTAAGGGTCCCGCTAAACTAACAACACTGTATAGGAAGATTGATGTTGGAGATGGGACTGAATGTGAGGCGACGGAGCTCTTCATGCAGATGCTTGAGGTCTTCCGCCACCTCACGGAACAAAAACCAGAAACCAAGGTTACAGTCCCTGAAACGACCTCAGTAGCAGTAGCCAATACTATGATGCCCATCAGAGAGGCGGCCCCTTACTGGATCCCGCCACGGGGCCAGGGAACAAGCGATGATATCAATAATGAAAATGCAAAAGGGAGGGTTGTGTACAATTGGGTTTACCAACCATGGGACCGACAGGATATCCTAACCTTCAAGCAAACCCTGCCCGATTTAAGAAAGAACCCGACAGCATTTTATACCGAATTAGGCACAGCCTTGGGTTCGACAATAATGACTTTAGCGGACATTGACTTGTTCTTTGGGTTATGCCTGCCAGCTGACGTGTGGAAGCAAATCCGGAAGGCTGACCACACGGATCTGTTTGGACATACCTGGGACCAACTCGGTAAACTAGATAGACAACGAGAACCTGGAAGGAAACCAGTAAAAGACATACTAGAACTCCCAGACAAAATAGTTCAGAAATTAAAGACACTGATTCCAGAAAGAAAGGTAGACTGGTCGATAGTCACGGCCTGTCGACAGAAACCCCAGGAAGATGTGTCAGAATACTTCTCCCGATTCGAGACAGTGTTCTCCGACTACAGTGGCCAAGACATGACCACCGCAACCGGACAGCACCTGTTTGTACAAAATTATGTAAAGGGCCTAACACAAGAAGTCTCCCAAAAACTGCAGACGAGTGAGAGTAGTTGGGGGGCCTCCAAACCCGCAGCTATCCTTCAGATGGCTCAGTATTACGAGCACCAAAAGAATGAGAATGATAGGGCGTCCGAGAAAAAGAAGAAAGATTTAAAGGAAAGGGTAATGATAGCCCAGATACAGGGTATAGCGGTAGGACGGGAACACCAAAGGGGGAACTACCAATCAACCACCCCCAGAGATCTACCTCCTAAAGATCACACCCCAACACCCCACACTGGACGTAGAGACATTAGCAATGACCAATGCGCCTTCTGCAAAGGGTTCGGCCATTGGAAATACCAGTGTCCGGTTAGGCTAGAGATGAATAGAAATAGGGACTCCAGGGATGTGGCAGGTGGTCCGAGAAATAGAGTACAAGGACGAGGGCACACAAACGACACCAACAATGACAGATCAGGGAGATTGAACACATTTGACCGACCCCGACAGAACCAGTATCAAGTATCTAACGATGAGAATACCCCTGATTTTGCATAGGACTGCCAGGGGCAAGGGAGGGATCCAGTCGAGCTCTGTGTTGACCAGCAAGGTCCTTATGTCACCGCTAAGGTCCTGGGTACCGAGTCTCCATTCTTGGTAGACACTGGGGCGACACGTAGTGTGTTATCAAAACGACTGATTCCAAGGGCACCCTTGTCTGGCTCACACATAACGTCGATAGGTTTCGATGGAACGCCCTCCACTAACCCCTTGTCCGTACCTATTACCTTTGACCTAGAAAATAACACCACTGACGCGACATTTCTGCTCTCCTCCAACTCCCCTGACGCCATTATGGGCATTGACTTACTGAAACATTTTCGAGCTACCATTAGGTGTTCCCCAGATGGAATACGAGTCATTTTGTACGACAACCCAGACATGCCCAGATCCCGCCCCCCACGACGCATGTGCTCCATAACTGATGCTGACCTGTCCTTGCTTGACACCCTGCCTCCGTACCTATGGGCCAAAAACGACTCTGATGTGGGGCGAATGATGATTGATCCTATTCACATAACTGTACGACAGGACGCTATGCTCCCGAAACTCCCGCAATATCGGATATCCCCAGAGGGCGAGAAGGCACTGGTAGCGATCATTCAGTCTCTGGTAGATGCAGGAGTGGTTGAAGAGGTGGTTAGCAACGTCTGCAACAGCCCAATCCTACCCATTGTTAAGAAGCAAGGCGAAGGAGATGAAAAAGCATACCGCTTCATCATCGACTTGCGAGAGATTAACAAAGTGGTTGTACCCCAATATCCTGTAGTCTCCGATATCACCACCATTCTGACCCTCATCCCGTCCACTGCCACCACCTTCACTGTTATCGACCTTAAGAACGCGTTTTTCTCTATCCCCATCCATCCAGACAGCCGTTATCTCTTCGGCTTCACTTTAAAATCCCGCTCGTACCGATTTTGTAGAGCTCCCCAGGGGTACACTGAAAGTCCCAGCATTTACAGCCAGGCCCTCAAAAGACAGCTGGATGCCTTCCAGCTACCAGAGGGAGTGGTGTTGATCCAATATGTCGATGATATCCTTTTGGCGGCCGACACCACCCCGCTTGCAACGACAGCCACCGTCCAACTCCTACACTTTCTTGCAGAAAATGGCCATAAAGTCTCCAAAAAGAAGTTACAGTTCTGCCAGCCACAAGTGACTTACCTAGGCCATCTTCTGTCCAAAGAAGGGAGGAAACTTACACCCGACCGAATCCAAACCATCCTAGACACCCCCATCCCAAAAACACAAAAGCAGGTCCGCTCTTTGGTTGGCCTAACCTCTTTTTGCAGACAGTGGTTGCCTAATTACAGCCTCATTGTGAAACCATTACTTGCCCTGCTGACCAAAGATGTCCCCTCCCCGCTTCCTTGGACCACTGAGTGTCAAGCCTCCTTTAAGGAATTACGGGATGCACTCTGCTCAGCACCCGTCCTCGGAACGCCGGATTACTCCAAACCCTTCTCCCTCTTCACCCACGAAAGGGAGGGATGCGCATTGTCTGTCCTAACTCAATCGATTGGTCCTAAGCAGCGCCCTTGTGCCTACTTCTCCGCCACTCTTGATCCTGTAGCCAGAGCTTTACCTGCCTGCCTTCGAGCAGTATCTGCCGCTGCTGTCTCTATCCGTCAGAGCGAGGGAATTGTGCTTTCCAACTCCCTCACTGTACTAGTACCCCATGCTGTCGACACCCTCCTGAACCAAACCAAGACTCAACACCTGACTAGCGCACGACTGACAGGGTACGAACTGACGCTACTTGCACCCCACATCACACTAAAGAGATGCACAACTTTGAATCCTGCCACATTGTTGCCCCTGCCTGAAAATGACCCCGACGTTCCTCCCATCCACGACTGTGTGACCCTCACGGACGAACAAACTAGGAGTAGGGTTGACCTCCGAGACACTGCTTTTACTGACCCCGATGGAGAGCTATGGGTAGACGGCTCATGCATCAAACTCCCAGATGGCACCACTTCAGCTGCCTATGCAGTAACGACAGCCCGAACAGTAGTTGAAACAGCCTGCATCACACAACGATCTGCCCAGGCAGCAGAGCTGATAGCCCTCACCCGAGCATGCATCATAGCCGCAGGGACCACCGCGAACGTATATACGGACAGCCAGTATGCCTTCGGAGTGGTCCACCATTTTGGACTCCTGTGGAGGGAGAGGGGATTCCTGACGTCCCACGGCACCCCGATCCTCCACGGAGATCTAGTCTCCGCTCTGATTGAAGCAGTTCTCCTCCCCAAACGATTAGCGGTGATCAAATGTCAGGCACACAAAAGGGTAACAGACTTAGTCGGACAAGGGAATGCATTGGCCGACATCACTGCACGAACCACAGCTGAGAATAGGACGGCAACACGCATGTATGTGACCAGGTCACAAGCAGAGAGATGGACTGACGCAAGGGAAATGATCAGAGACATTCAGTCGGCCAGCACCCCTCACGAACTGACTAAGTGGGCAAGGGTGGGTTTGAAGGACGAAGAGGGTTGCTGGCGAACGAAGGATGCAAACAAGTGGTTGCTGCCCGACTCATATCTGATCCCCATACTGACAATGGCACACTCCCCCGCACACATAGGATCTGCACCCATGATTGAACTCATTTCCAAAGTCTGGCACAACGACAAAATCCCTGACTCAGCCAGACGCCTAGTTCAGCAGTGCCTCATCTGTTTGCAACACAACCCCGGGAAAGGAACTGTGGTACCCCGGGGAGGGTTTGGGACCCCCAATCACCCCTTTGAGGTCCTTCAGATGGACTACATCCAACTAGAGAGATGCCAAAACCTGAAGTATGTACTAGTCATCGTATGTGCCTTCAGCAAATGGGTAGAGGCCTATCCAACCCGTGACAACACTGCCATGACTACTGCCAAAGTACTACTGAAAGAATTCTTCCCTCGCTATGGCCTTTGTCGAATTTTATGGAGCGACAATGGCCCCCACTTCATAGCTGAGGTTATCCAACTAATACTAAAGGGGTTGGGGGTGAAGCAAAGGTTTCATGCGGTCTTCCACCCCCAATCCGCCGGTCTGGTGGAACGCCATAATGCCACACTGAAGTTAAAATTGTCAAAAATAGTGGCCACCACTGGACTTAACTGGCCGGATGCCCTCCCACTGGCCTTGTTATCGATGCGCTCCACTCCCACCAAGCACCATTTGACCCCCTATGAGGTCATATTCGGGCGACCGATGAACCTCTGGACTGCTCCCAAACCGACCTCCATTCATGACGTCCCAGACGTCCTACTATCTGATTATTTGTGCAAGTTAACTAAAACGTTGTCTGTCATTCATCAACAGGTGCAGCAGGCCATCCCCGATGCTTCCAGGGGCCCCGGCCATGACATCCAACCGGGAGATTTCGTGTTGATACGAAATTTCCAGCGGACCAAGAGTCTGGAACCGCGGTGGACGGGCCCCTGGCAAGTGCTGATTACCACCCGAACGGCGCTCCGAGTGGAGGGGAAGAAGCACTGGCTGCACGCGCATCATTGCCGGAAGGTCTCTGCGAACCTGGCCACGACAGAAAACGTCAGCACCCAAGAAGAGCTCCTGAGCAAAGACCGACCGATATTGGACTGTTATCCCGATACTGAGGCACTCGAACTTGCAAAATTCTCTGATCCCACTGTGCCAACCAGAGAAGGGTATTTCCTGCGTCGAAAGGAGGGAGTTTCGGCTAAGTAGGCCACGGACTAAGTTGAATCTCAGAACGGTGACCTAAGCACAATCAAGGGTTACCGGGAGAGAAGCTAAACGAAGTCTGTGGTTCTGCCCACTACCGAGCCCCTTGAAGGTGATGGAAGCGCCAGATAAGAAGATGATGGAAGCGCCAGATAAGAAGATGATGGAAGCAACAGGAAATACCCAGTATAGAAATCCAAAGACTGACAACTTGCACAAATCAAAGACAATCGCACTCTTCATTGTCTTCCTCTTCTGCCTCCTCCTCATGACCTCCTTCTGGATTCTGGAGGAAAGCACGCCGGCTCATGAGGCATTGCTACCTATTGCACAGCCAACACCCCTGAAAGAGCATCACCTAATCTCTCTGTCGCCTCTGAGAAAGACGCAGAGAATTCTGGAACAATTCCTTCGTGCAACTGTTGCACCAACACAACCTTGCTGCAAATGCTACGAACTGCTGGATCTGCGGGTTGCTCCCGCATGCCACAGGACACTCCATCCCCTTCATCCCCTCTCCTTTCTCAGTTCACGGCTCCTGCCTCGCCTGGTTGATCCTCATGCAAGAGAGCCACAAGGACAACGCCACTTCCAGCCGGACAGTGTCGCACTTCTACTCTGGGTTCTGGCTGAACAAAACCGGAAAGACCCCTGCTGCCCTGTGTCCTGCGCTCACAGGCGCCACCTTCCTTAAAGACATTCCAGCCAAGGAACGAGTCGAAGTACAGGTGCTCCACAATCCAGCCAGAACCACCTTCTCTCATCTGCAAAAACAAACTACCGCCACTCTGACTGTGGCCCTGTCCGTTATCAATGTCACAGGTCTTGTGTGTCTTGAAGGCCACGGAACACAGCTGGTGGGCCACAGTGCCTGCCGAATCACCAGAACATTGGACTCAGTTGACCCCCCTTCCTTCGTTGCTTCTCCAAATATGTACTTTGTGTGTGGCACCAAAGCTTACACCTGGCTCCCGAAAGGTTGGATGGGTATCTGTTACATTGCCTTCGTTCTTCCACCCACATATGTAGCCCCTGCCAACCATCACCGGCAGAGGCGTGCAGATGACATTGGACAAGCCGACTCCACCGGAGCACAGTTCCTAGATGCAGCAAAGGGACTTGTCCCCCTGTGGGGCCCAATGGCAAACAGCCGCGCTATCCGACACCTGACCCAGGCAGTAGAAACAACGATCAACATCACGGCTGGCATCCTCGCCAACAACACGGCGGAGCTTCAGGCGGTCCGCCTTGTGACCCTCCAAAATCGCCTTGTCCTAGACGTGGTCCTAGCCGACCGAGGAGGAGCATGCCGCATCATCGGATCCAGCTGCTGCACATACGTGCCAGATAACTCGCCTTCAGTCTACAAAGCCATTGAACACCTCCACAGACTCTCCTCGGAGGTTCACCAAGAGCAGGAAGGATGGTCGCTTGGGAGCTGGTTTTGGGACACTTTGAGGAACTGGGGTTGGAAGTTGTTTTCCTTCGTGCTGATACCTGTTGTGATATTATGTGGGTGTTGTTTAGGTATCCAATGTCTGCCATCTTTGTGCGGCCTTGTTTCTAACTGTATGTGCCCAAAGACTTTGGACTTCCGAAATGAGCACATGAGTCCCCTCTATGAAGTAGAAATACGTGGCCTTATGGGGATAAATCCGAACTGACAAGTTGGCGAGACATGTTAAAAGGGAGGACTGTGGAATTTTAGTTTACGAATTGAACATCATCTGCGCCAGCTTGTCACCCATGTACATCGTGCACGACGACCATTTTAGGTATCATGGTCTCCCTGTCCACGATCGGTTGCCAGCGCGCCCCTCTGACCCAGCAAGCATCCTCCGCGCACCCTGGCTCCCCCTCCCTCCCTCTCACGAGCCTAACCCTTCTGCATGACCCTGTCCTTGGGAGTCACGCCTGCGCCTGACCAGCATCTCCTCTCCTCCCATGAATGCCCCTCTGTTGGTAAACCTTCCCTCCGCGCTCGATTGTCCACGCGGCATGAATACCCCTCCTTTGATGACCCCTTCCCCCGTGTCCAGCTGTCCACACAGGTCCGAGGCCATCGCCTAAGCCGGGAGATACCATTTACTGCCCCTTATTGTATGAAGTCACTCTTCTTCAAAGGACCCCCCCCCTATTGATCAAGACCTCCCCACCCCACGGGATATGATCAGGCGCACACATCCTAAGAATCGGCAGAACACTCAGCTGCGCAATGACCCCCTCCTCTTATCAGCCGGTTGAGGACCTCTATTGTGAAGGTATATGGGGGTGGGATTGACACGAGGATTACGGGGATGTGTCTTTCCTTGTTGTTCACAATGTTCTGATTGTAATAAAGAAAGGTCACATGCCATAAACCAGTGTATAAGAGGCCAGGCCTCGGAGAGGCTGTTAGAGCACCTCGAGACGATACCTTGTTGTCTGATCTGATGTGTTCTGCTCCGTCGGAATAAAGCTTCTGTTTCCTGCCTTCTGGTCTCCGGCGCCTGCCTCATTGCTTGGTAAATTTGAATGGTACAAGGGCGTTTAGCGCCGGGCAAATCTTGAGAAAGGTCCTAGCCCTACCTTTTTCTACACATCCTCCTCGACCTATCAGCGGCGTTTGACACAGTCTCCCACCGCACCCTAATACGCAGACTCTACAATGCAGGAATCCAGGACAAGGCCCTCGACTGGATCTGCTCCTTCCTCTCCGGCAGGATGCAGCGGGTCAGACTCCCCCTTTTCCTCTCGGACCCCACACCGATCACCTGCGGAGTCCCCCAGGGCTCCTCCCTCAGCCCGACGCTCTTCAACGTCTACATGGCTCCACTTGCCCCCATCGTCAGAACCTACGGACTCAACATCGTGTCATATGCAGACGACACCCAGCTCATCCTCTCCCTATCCAACACCGCCAGACGCAACTTTCGAGAAGGCATGGAAGCCGTCGCCAAATGGATGAAAAACAGCTGCCTTCAACTAAACACAAACAAAACAGAAGTACTCATCATGGGCCCAAACCCCGACGCCTGGAGCGACGCCTGGTGGCCCACCGCCCTCGGAAACCCGCCAACCCCCACAGACCGCGCAGGCAACCTGGGAAACATCCTGGACTCCGAGCTCAAAATGGACCGCCAGATCAACTCTGTCTCATCTTCCTGCTTCCACACCCTCCGCCTCCTTCGTAAGACCTTCAAATGGATCCCCCTCGAACACCGAAAGACAGTCACTCACGCCCTAGTCACCAGCAGACTCGACTACGGCAACGCACTCTACGCCGGAATAAACAAAAACCTCATCCGCAAGCTACAGAACATCCAGAACGCCGCTGCAAGACTGATCCTCAACCTGCCAAAACACTGCCACATCTCCTAGCACCTGCGCACACTCCACTGGCTCCCCGTCGAGGCGAGAATCACCTTTAAGATGCTCACCCACGCACATAAGGCCCTCCACAGCACCGGACCAGCATACCTGAACAGCCGACTCAAATTCCACGCACCCCAAAGGACCCTACGATCAGCCCAGCTTTCCTACGCCGTGGTCCCCCGCACCAGAAAGACCAGATCGGGAGGCCGCTCCTTCTCCTTCCTCGCGGCCAAAGCATGGAACGCCCTTCCGCTCCACCTCAGACAGACAACATCGCTCCCCATCTTCGCAAAAAATCTCAAAACCTGGCTCTTCGACAGACCCCCTCCTTGATGGAATGGAACCTGCACCCCCCCCACACCCCCCTACCCCTAGCGCCTTGAGACCCTTACGGGTGAGTAGTCGCGCTTTAACAAACTCCTGATTGATTGATTAAAAAGAAAGATTTAGGCCGGATAAAAAGCTTATATTGCCAGGTCGAAATGGCGGTTTAAAATTGTACTACTGGCTGCAATGGCAGTCCTAAGATGTTTTGGAGGGCTAATTTAGTGGGTGTCACAATTAGTCCTGCAGGTCGACTAGTAGCATTTAATTTACAGGTCCTGGATACATGTAGTACCATTTACCAGGGACTTAGAAGTAAATTAAATGTGGCAATTAGAGTTCCCATATTTGAAGGAAAGAGATCAAGCACTTTAGCAATTGTAAAGTGCATAGTGTCCTAAAGCCAACAAAAACAAAATCAGCGAAATAGGAGGAGTAAAGGCAACACGTTTGGGGGTAATACCACGCCAAAATGTCAGATCTAACAACCGAGAATGGGAGAAAGCAGCATTGGTCACGAGTAACCGGAAGCAATGGGGAGAAGCACATGGCAAAGCAGAAGAGGACGGTTGGATGGGAGATGCAGTGGAGCAAAAGCGAGCTACACTGTATATTGGGTGGAGAGGTGTACATGAGGGAGATAAGGCAAAAATACAAGGACTCTAATGGAATGCTTCACACAAAAGAAAAAAGTAGTGCTTGAAAAGTAAGTATTGGAAGCGGAGATGGTGACCAATCAAAGAGATTGTAAAGAGGCAATGCTCCATGAGATTGGCAAACACAAGACTGATAAGCTGTGACATGAATAAGAGGCAGGCACATGAGACTGACAAAGAAAGTCAACTAATGTGTGAGCTCCGAGCCCCTCTAGGTTCTTGGTAAGAAAATACAATACCTCTCAACAGACACTGTATGTGCTGTCTAGTAGGCCCAACCAAAACAATGGTGACAGAAGTGAAGTATTAACAACTTTGCATATTAATTTTTTTATTAGAGCAGTATGAATATCTTAAAATCCAAATGATAGAAGAGTAATTAGAAAAAAAGGATAATTAGCAAACATACAAAGGAGGAAAATAACTTAAATGTAGCTGTGAAGTAGGTGGACTATACTAATCTCAACAGTTTGAAATTCTACCCTCTGATACCCAATTTAAGGGGCTGTGGGGGCTGTGTACAGTGAAATGATCTCAGTTTCTTTGATGTCTCAGCACAATTTACTTTAAATGCCTTGTCACCTAACCTTCCTCCAGAATCCTCAAGTCAGCAACACATCTCTCCCACAAGAGAGACAGAATCTGAAAGTGTGAGTCTACCTCCACAGAGCAGGAATTATGAGCAGACTAGACTGTAAAGTGTCCAATATCGTCAAGTCCTAAGCCTATTTTGAAAATCAATTCCATGGAAATACTTAAAAATATTGGAAAGTGTAACATACTATATATTTATTTACAAAGTACAAATGCAGCATTCTGCAAGTAAGTGGAGCCACTAAAGCAGGTTTTATGGGCATAGTCATGATTTAACCATGTGTCATAAAGAATAAAGCACATCCGGCGAAGGTCTGACATTGTGACTACCAAACCATATGCCAACTCTTGGCCACTGTATAAGTTTAAATATCTGGTCATACAGACTTACAACAAAGATGATGAACTTCTATAGAGCAGCCTGGGGACATTAGGAACACTTGGCGTCCATGAAGTTTTGGCTACAAACACATCCCTTAAATACAGGCAAGTTTGCACTGGCAACGCTTGTGGCATTACCCCACTATTATATCCTTTCCAGAATCTCTTGACTGTTACACGTTACTTTAAGTAATTGACTACTCATACTATTTGCTATGGAGCTGTGGCAGATGTGAGTACTCCAGTAGCCCTTGCTAAATTGCAATATATGCAGAAAAATGGGCACTTGTGCTAACAGTGTAGCACAGCCACAATACTTTGCAAAATGGTTAGTGGACAACATGTCCATAGAAAAGAAATTCCACACGTACCAGTGTCACTAGTTGATGGAATGCAGGATTGCACAGCATGGGTGACCTATACATCTGGGGCAATCTTTCGACATTTCCATAACTAGGGAATCATTTGATAGTGGCTCCATTGCTTCTGTATTGCTGCCTGACCTGGGCACGATCATTGTCCGGGGAAAAAAGCACCTAGAAGCACATACGGTGCAATACACACTAACTGAACTTGATTGTGGCACAAAAGTAACATCTTTCTTGTATTTTACAAACTGAACAGGGATTACACTTTTAAGTTCTCTGCATTAAATGGTCAGGAAATGTGGAGGGATATGAACAACGAAGAATGGGCCACAATTTTGCCCTATAGGAGTAGGGCTTCATGTAATGCCCACTCCAAGCATAATCCACTTTTATTATCTGTAAGAAAAATATTCGACTTCCTTTAGATTACATATGTGCCCTTTTACCTGATGCCTCATCGAGTAGCCATGCCTTCCCCATAGATTTTAGACACATGGTGTCGTCTAGGTCTTTTTGAATCAAATCACTACTTTTCTGATGAACAAGCCATGATTCCACTCCCTCACTATACCTGAGGGCTGCCTACTACGGCTGATGCTGAATAGGAAGAGTTTGGAATAAACACATGAGTGCCCTAACCTGGCATTGCTGTTTGTGAAATGCAGGACGCTCATGTTGTGTAAATCTAACTGCTGAGATGCTGATGACGTTCAGCACTGAGGGACAAGATTGGGAATGATACTAGGAGAAGGCCAGATTGGCCTAATTCTACAATGACTAGGTAAACTGACTGAATTGCCAAGTCTTTCATATGTAAGACTTCTTTATCCCTCTTGGCAAGCGTGCTTAGGCCATCGTTCTGCGGGCTCTGTAATTCCAGATTCGGCTGGTAACAGAATTGAGAATTACAACGAATGCGATAAAACTGTACTTCTGATGTTGAACCCAGATATTTCACCAATGAAATGTAGCAAAAGAAATGTCCTGGTGGGAAACAAAGGCCACATTGAAGACTAAGATGCTGAAGCACTGATTTCCAGAATAAATTCCCATTGCCTAGGGATCAATTAGAGTGTGAATCAGAATGTAATGTTATACCCACACTTTGGAATTACCAATGCCCATAGTATTGGTAAATTCCTGTCTGGGAAATATTGATTTGGTATTCTTAAGGCATCTGGATTGAAGGAGTTAATCTTTTTTTTATACTTAAATGAGTATCTTAATATGCACTGCAAAGTACCGGGTAAGATGAGGAGACTCCCTCTGGCATGGCTCACGAGCTTATTGGATAAATGGAACACATTGGACTTTGAGGTGAAAGCAAACCTTCTAAGAGGATCCTACGATTAGTCCTGGTTGAAACCATTGAGATGCCAGGATTAGGGTAGTGAGCATTGGTGGGCGGGGGAGGGGGGTCTCTTGTTGGATTGGGTAGAGTTTGATTGTTTGAATCCATGTCTTTATCACTGCTTCTTCATGATGTCATAATGATATAGACAACCCCCTCTAAGTTGCGGCGCCGTCTGTCTGGTCAGTGAACTCATCAGAGATCTGCAATCTTTTTAGAACTTCTAACAGGAGGAACTGTATTCTATGTGTCATAGTTTAGGTATTAAAAACACAAATCCTTTTGCCCATGTCAAAAAACAAGATGTACGGTAGCACCAACCAGGTGGACACAAGAAGAGTGCATCAATAGCTCTCAAATTTCACTAATGGCGCACACCGTAAAAACTCTTTCTCCATTGGTCAATCTAATTTCCAAGGAATCTCTTTGTTGTACCTGGTAGGCACCTAGTATTATGTTAGATTGATCCTGCTTCTCGAGCTCGCTGTTCCAATTGTCTTTGACTTAGCATAAGTAGTGTTCTACTTTAGGAATGTTTATATTTGTATTCTATGTTTCTGCATGGCACTTCTCGTGACAAGTATGTATTTGTTATCTCTTGAATGTGGACAGTTCATGCCTGCGCCGCCTTGGACATTGGGGAGCTCAGTTCCAACTGGGTGGCCGGTGCTTGAGGTGCTTGTTGTGGGCTCCATGTTTTTCTATACTAGACTAATAAACTTCCCTGCCAACAACTCACCGGAGTGATCCTGAAGACACCCTTATCTGTATGCATAATTTAACGACAAGCAGATTGAGTGAAATTTGACTTTTTCTACAAGCTCACAGTTGCTACAGTTTTGGTCATGTTCAATCATTCTCAAGCACCGACTTAGGTGATTTGGCCGTGGTAACCAAGATGTGTTGCCCTACCAGCCTAGCCCGCACTTTTATTTCAAAAGGGGAAGGGTGTTGTACGTAGTAGGTATTTAGTATTATATGAGAGCGAGCCCGTTTCTCGAGCTCGCTGTTCCACGTGTTTTTGACTCAGCATAAGTAGTGTTCTGCTTGGGAAAAGTATATATTTGTATTCTATGTGGCACTCCTCATCAGTGGCATAACGCAAAATGATGGGGCCTCCCTGAGAATGTGATGAAGGCCCCTGGTGTCACCCAGACTGCACAGATATTCATTGGATTTGGGCTCAATTGGGGGCTCCCTATGCCGCAGTGGCCTGCATTACGCCTCTGCCATAGACACCTGAGGTACCTTTTGCTGGGTCTCTGTCTGCTAGGGATGTTAAATTAACAGTGTTGCTTTTCCATGTTTTTCTGCTTGGGGAAGCAGACTGACTTTACCAAGCAATTATGTTTCTTATTCCATGTCATTGCGTACATTCAGCTAGGCATGCAATGGCATGGTTTAAGGCTTTTGGGGGTCCCACCCAAAACAAGGGACCCTGGGGGGCCCCCACTGCGGCTGCAGGGGCCTCCATTGGCCTCTATTACAACCCTGCTCATTGTGCCCAGTATGTATTTGTTATCCCTTGAACGTGGAAAATTCATGCCTGTGCCACCTTGGGCGTTGGTGAGCTCAGTTCTCAATGGGCAGATGGTTCTTGAAGTGCTAATTGTGGGCTCTGTGTTCTTCTATACTAGAATACTAAACTTCACTGCCAACAACTTACCTGAGTGATCCTGAAGTCATTCTTGTCTGTATGCAACACCCTTCTTGCCACACATGTATAACTCAATTAAACAGACAAAAATTATTTATTTAAAACCATTTTGCAATCATTTACAATTAGAAATTAAAAACATATCCAGGACACCCATGATGACATTAATAACCAGTAAGACTGATAAAACAAATAAACACTTATTCCTGGATAGATTTTCCCAAAAAATGCTATAAGCGGAAAAAGAAAGACCCTTGCCCCAATTGTATAGGTGCCAGTATTTACAATTGCTGTTGTTTTTCCTTGTGGAAAAAGTGTCGGATTTTCTATTGTATATTAGAACAGTGGAATGTTGAGAGCTCATAATGGCCAGTATAAACCTGGAGCTCTAACATCCCAATGTTTGTCTTCATGTTTCTTCCCATTTAATTTAGAACATTCGAGCCTTAGTGGGTGAATTCTTCTAATAGCCCAACAGCCCTTCTGCTTCTTGCTATACCGGCTATACCTCTCCCAACTCGGTTTCAGGGCCTTTAATACCCGGCATAGCCCTCGCCAGCAGGCTAATAAACTGTTAGTTCATCCTTGAACGCTAAACACAATATCATGTATACCTGCAGAGGTATTCTGACCATGACACTGTGAACAGAATCCTTTTTCGGGTCCAGGTGTTTTATGTGTCTTTAGAAATACTACATTTTGTGTGAGCATGTATTGTTGGAAAGTGGATTATTAGTAGTGGCAAATGTCTATAGACCACTGGCAATAAGAACACTACCACAGTCTAGGGCTCAGAATAGGTTTAGAAAATTATTCCCATGCTCAACCCTTGGTAGCTTGGCTGCGAGCTGACAGGTTCAACTTCAAAGACAGGTATGTAAAGCATAACACCAATTCAGTAAATAACTAAGACACAACACACAAAAATAGGAAATATTTGTATTTTTAAAATTATACCAAATCAAAAAAAATCCAATGTAGGGAACCGGAGATATGATTTTTTTTAAAGATTTAGCACTATATAGCACATAGAAACCTATAGCGCCTATTGGGGCATCTGGTCGTGCTAGACCGGGACAAAGTGAAAGGTTCAGGCCGACCGTGATGGAGCTCAGCGTGGCTACCCCTCACTGTAGGTCTTGGTCAAAGTTTTTACCTTCTGACTTGGAAACCATTCTGGAGCTTTTCTTCCCGGGATCCCTCAAAGCTCTCAGTCAGTCCGGATTCGGTGAGAATTCGCCGGCTTGCTTTGCGACGAGCTCCCGGTCAAACTTATGGAAGTCAGACCTCTGGAGCTTTCCGGTGGGATGAACCAGGAATCCAGGCCAGCTCGCAGTTGAAGGTGGGTGGCTTGACTCTTGCAGTTGGTCCCAGTCACCCTATCTACGTTCAGACTTAGAAACATTTACTGAGCTTTTCTCATAGAGTCTCTCGATGTCCTTCACCAGGCCGGATTCGGTGAGGGTTCACTAGCTAGGGTTTCAGCCTACTCCCGGTCAAACTCTGGAAGTTGGACCTCCGGAGCTTTTCAAAGGGACAAACCTGGACGGCAGGCCGGCTCGCGGTTGAGGCACGCTGGCTCACTGGCTCGGCTGGCCAGGTCAAGTCGGTCCACTTATGGAGCTTTTTTCTAAAGTTGCTTCAAACTTCGGGAACTTCTACCTGAAGTTCCCCAAAGGGTCCCAATGTGCCCAAAGCTTACTTCAAGGTCTGGAAGCTCCAAGATGGTCCTTGAAAGTTAGGGACTTCAGTTCCCACAATTCACTTGGCCAAAACCCTTACAAATACACTGGTAGTACTCCAGGTTTAGGATTATGTGTTTGTTCCAGGTGAACTCTGTTAACCTGGAGCTTGCAAAGAGTCCACTCCTTAGTCCTATCGAAGCCAGGTAGTCCACAGGACAGTAGTTCTGGATTGTGCAGCAGGCACAGTCCTCAGAGTGCAGGGCCTGGTTGGTCGAAATGAAACTTCTCTGCATGGCCCCTTCTTCTTTCTTGATTTTCAAGCAGCAGAACTGAAAGGCTCTGCCCCTCTCAGATACTTATTCCAAGTTTTCTGGGTCAAGTAGGAGGGCACTCCTGTCCAATGAGGTGGAGGGCAACATCCCCCGAGTATGACCACATCCTCCAAAGTGTGGCATAATTTCCTTCCAGAGAGCACCATTTCCCCAAAATTCCTCTTAGCTGATTTTACAACAGGGAGAGAAGAGCTGGATAAACACACCTCCAGGATGGCTACTCTCCATAGTCTCTCCACTTGCATCTGCTCATTCCTTCCTTAATCCTAGGATCTGGCTGAGTTCAAAGAGGAGAGGTGTAAATGAAACTGGTGTCTTCTTCCTGTCTCCTCCTTCTATTGAAGGATATTGTTTACCACCTCTCCCCCTGCTCTGGCATTCCTATGTAGCAGAACCCTGCCCTCCCAGAAGAGCTGGCTAACCCCTGGGGCTCTTTATCGCCTCATAAAAGGAGCCTGGCTAATCCACTTAACTCTGACCGATCAGGACAGACAGCTGGCTTAATGACAGGAAAGTCTTATAACTTAATGTCTGTACATTTTAGTATAAATTCAACTATACCATATTGTTGGATTTATCAATACAATTTTAGGAAGTCCTTGAATGCTATTTTATGATTCTCCTAGCAGGAATTACTAGTTAACAACTTCTTGCCATATTAACCTATGTGGCAGGGATATGCAATGGGAAAAATGACCTGAGCCATTTTTCCAATACCAGGGCTTATACAAAACTATTTTATAAGGAACCTGCCTATATCTGCAGGACCCCTCACCCCTGGAAAACCTAGGAGAGACTTTAGCGGTTCTGATGTGTAAAAATATTGCAGAACCTCCCTCCACAGTGCTCCTAGCACAAAAGTCGATAGTGTGAAGCAGGTTATCACAATGTGGGGAGTGAAATGTGCAATTTTATATGAAACTTATTTTATTTTTATAAGGGTCCTTGTTAGAAAAGGGGGTCTCTAGTTGGCAATGGTTTTCACCGCTGTCCAAGTACGGAGTCTTCTTCCTAGTCAGGGTAAGGGGAATACACTTCTAAAATAACCCCTGCTCACCCCTGGGTAGCTTGGCACGAGCAGACAGGCTTATCTCAGAGGCAGTGTGTAAAGCATTTATGTACACATACAGTAATACAGTGAAAATGCTAGATATGGACACCACTTTATCTAGACCAAACAAGACCAAAACAACAAAAATCCACAATACAGTAATCAAAATGTGACTTTTAAAAGGTAGAAACAGTTCTGTCCATAGCAAACTATAGTTGTGAAACTTTCAACACAAGGTACCTTGGATGCGTCACAATCACAAACAAAAATAGCTGCATGGACGGTGACACGTTTGTTCCTTACTTCAGGGGAGGTGATGTGTCCGTTCCTTACTGCCACGCAGGGGAGGTGATGCATCGGTTTCTTACTGTGGCCCGGCGTTCTTGTAGACTTGTCGCTCTGGTGCGATGCATGAGGATCGGAGATGTGTTGGTTCTCGGTGCGGCAACGGCGTTGCGTTGATTTCTGCAACTGCGGTCCCATTATGTGTTGGTTCTAGCAACCGCACAGCAGGACCTGCGTCGGAATTGGTGTGGTGATCTGAGACTTCACAGATCGGTGCACGGGATTTGGTGTGCAGCGATTTTATCAGCCGCTAGCAGGTGTTGCGTCGGATTCTTCGGGACGTGTCGGAAGCAGGTGCGGATGTATTGCGCTTCTTGTTACTTTTCCAGCTCTTAATAGCAGGAACAACCTCCAGTGGCCCAACACAGTCACTGGCACCTCTTGGCAGATCAGAACTTCCAGCAAGGAATTTCAGAGGAGCTGGTGGTGAAGTCTTTGTATACCTGAGACTTCAAAACAGGAGGCAAGCTCTACTTAAAGCCCTTGGAGATCGTCCTCAAGCAGCAGACACAGCACACAGCAAAGTCTGTATCCTCTCCTTGGCAGAAACAGCCATTGCAGGCCAACCACAGACAGCACACATCAAAGGGGCAGTAGTTCTCCTTCAGTTTTCCCAGCTCTTCTCCTTGGCAGAGATTCCTCTTGAATTCCGGAAAAAATCTAAAAGTCTGGGCCTGCTTCTTTTTTTTTTTTTTACACAAATTCCTTTGTTCTCTGGTGGCAGAGAAGCTCTTTGCACAGCCAAAACCAGGTCTGTCCTCTCTAGTGCAGCTTCCTGGCAGTAGGTGGATACAACATTGTCCAAGGCAGACCATTCAGGTGTGGAAGAAATCTCCTCCCCCTACTTTGAATGCAGCCCAGGTCTAGTCAGCTCAGCCCTGACTCACCCTGGAAAGGCAGGACACATCTCATACCCCAAGTGGTTGTCTGAGCAGAATGCACATCCCCAGCTATTCCATAGCCAGACAGTAAATACACAAACTTAGCAGAGGCACACTGGATGGCTAAGCAAGAAAATATCCACTTTCTAAAAGTGGTATTTTCAAACCCAGGATATAAAAAACATCCTTACTAAAAGATGCATCTTTATATTCTGAATTCAGGCATACCAAAGTACACTTTCCAATCTTGTTCTCATGGGCAGTTATACTTATAAGATGTTATAAGTAAACTCCCCATTCAATCATGTGGGACAGATAGCCTTTCAATAGTGAAAAACGAAATTTGCAGGATTTCAAGGGCATGTCCTACCTTTCACATACACTGCACCATGCCCACAAGGCTTCCTTGGGGTGACTCATATATAAGAAGAGGGAAGCTTAGGGCCTGGCAAGTGCACTGACTGCACATAGACACTGCAATGGCAGGCCTCTAATCCATGACAACAATTTACAGAGGAAGCATTTGCACTTTGGCACTGATCAGTCGTGGCACAGTGCCCAAAGCATCTAGACCAGAAAAAACGAAGTCCAACACACAGTAAAAACACAGGAGGCAAAGGCAAAAATAAAAGGGAAACCCACGCCAAGGCTGCCAGGTCTAACAGTCCTCTTTATAAATACCTTACCCCCACCCATGGGACACCTAGGGGAGACCCTGAGGGTACCTAATATGCCCTAACATTGTAGTTTATCAATTTGTAAGTTCCCTTAAACACCAAAGTTGAGTTTGGGCACAATTTTCAATTTAAATGCAGCCCTCTAACACAGGGCTGCTTTTAGAACTGACCTCCGGCTTCAGCAGTGCACACATGCAAGTGTAGAAAGGGCTACTGGCCTCTAAACTGCCATGCCCTATTATATACTAGGGATTTAAAGGAAGTTTCAATCCTCCTCCCCTATTATGTACTAGGGCTTTATGGGGGTCACTGAGATACCCTAAACCGTAGTGTACCCTAGCGTATGTAGGTGGTTTCACTGGATTCTAAGGGTCTCTTTCAGCATAGCACTAGCCCTGAGCATGGTTAGGTACAGTCCAGGGACAGTCAATGTCGGTTACCACCAGTACCAGTTGGCAAAAGGTTGGGGGGGTACCTTGGGCACAGGATGACTTTGCAACACTTGTAAAATGCATCTTATTCGACAAATCGTTGAATGTGTGTGCATGTGTGAGAGAGCATGCGCAAAGGTGTATTGTCTGAGATTTACTTTGTGAGATTAGGGTGCATATTTACAGATGTGTTTATATTACAACTGGCACACAGGAGGAGATAGACTGGTAGATGTTGCATTGCAGATAAAAGCACCAACGATTAAGAAAATTCTTGTGTCCGAGTTCAGCTCAGAATATCCTGGGCCATGAAAGTCCAAAAACATGCAAAAGATTAAACGACTGAGCAAAATCTACCTGACTTTTTAGCATGCACAAACTGAATAAGGAAAAAACGCTTCCGAAGATGGCGGAGTGAGGACGCAGGCGAGCGGCTGACTGGGAGCTCCTCATCCCCTCCGAGAATGAATTAACGAACACGAGCGCCAATACTGGTTCTACCCTCGCAATTCCCCTACAGCCCCAGCAGCAGCAAACACAAGGAGACGTTCGAGCTTTCAAACAAAAACACACCGCTTACCGACGCTCGCCGATGCTTTGGCTGCTGGACATCTCACGGACCGCTAGAGAATCGATCGGGCAGGCGATTCGCAGCTTGCTCGCCAACTCGGAGCTCGGCTGGTTTGGTCTACGGCTCACGATACGTTCAGGATGTCTCCCAAGAACCCTCCTCGCACCACCCGTAACACGAAACCTATCGTTGCCGCTGCTTCTACCTCCGTGATGAACATAACGGCCATGGTTTCAGCAGCCCTACCCTCTGCGCCTGGAGCAACGGAAACAGAAGCGCCGCTTCCTGATACTGCCTCGACTTCGGCCTCGACTTCGGCTCCGGCTCCAGAGTCCTCGGAGGTAGTAGTAGACGCTGGCAAGAACAGCCCCTCTGCAGGTATAGCAGCCGGAGTAAAAGGCATGCACAAAGACACTGGAATTGCAAACAGCGGTATGCTACTTTCACGCCCCCCACCCTATCTGTCTCCAATAAAACCATTAAAAATACCGCTAAAACTAAAGTAAAACCTAGCGGCTTAACTGGAACCATGAATGGAGGCGAGGGAGGTGAGGGAGGCGTTGTAACTGACTGTTTAGCTACTGTGTCCAATGTATCCATAGCAGACATAGCAGAGGCTACAGACACTGAAGCAAACTTACAAACTGCTAACAAAGTATCAATTCCAACCCAAACACTGCCCCGCACAAATTCAAACTCAAACTTAGCCTCTAACTTATCGCCATCCATGGAACCAACTACTGGAGCAGCGATTATAGAAGAAAGATGCATTATGAATGATGGCGACTTAAATGCATCTACTAGCAGGGATACAAACGATCTGATCATTATTAGGGATACAGCAGAAAAGCCAATGGCAGACGAACAAATAAGTAACACGGCTACAACTGCGAGCAAGGCAAATATTGATACTGGATTACCAAACAAAGAGGTCGGTAGTGCTTCTGAGGAGCTGTTAGAAGTTAACGGAGACCTGGACTCTCAAGATGAATATGAAGTAGAGACGGAAGAAGAGACGGCAGATCCATTAGAAATATCAACGAGAGCCCTGATGGCCAGAAAGCGCAAAACGAAAACTAAACCAAAGACTAAAAGAGGGGGCAAAGCAAGCACCACTTTAAATCGATTGATCACTAATAACTCTACGGCTACCAAGAAAATTCTAATTGACAAAAGCCCTCTCAGGAAATGGATAGAAGCAAAGGAGCTCGTAAAGAGCATGACATTAAGACTATCCGGGACAAGCCCTACGGATTCTGACCCTACTTCGGGCCTTCTAGATTGTTCCACTTCCCCGGTGAACAACGCTCCATCTGTACCCCTTGATATAACTTCAAGCGTAACTCCTGAGCAAGACATGATACCTACGTCTCTGCTACAACTCAAATTAGCAAATCCACCAACTTGTGATACACCAGGGTCCATTAACTTAAGCGTACCTACCATAGATGGAACGGCTGATAAAAACACTCCAACCCGAGATTCTGAAGAAGAAGATAAACAAGAGCCGAATTCTCCCCAACTGGACACCATGCTCCAAATACTAACCAACCAACGTAAAGAGGCACAAGAACATTATTTACAACTACGGGAGGACAATAACAAATTGCAAACCTCCTTATCGGAGCTGACCACTAACCTCAGCGGGATTTCACAAGACATTGAAGAACTGCAGCACCGAGTAGTAGGTGTAGAGGAAGTAACATCTTGTATGAATTTAGCAGTAAGTCAACACGATACTCAGATAACAACCCTTCAACTCAAAATCGACAGAGAAGATCTAATCTGAGACTTTTTGGGGTACCTGAAGGGTCAGAAGGCTCAGATCCTAGAGCTTTCCTTGTCGGCTTACTTCAGAAAGCCTTCCCAGACTTAGCAGACTGGGACTGGGATTCTCAAATCCAGCGGGCGCACCGTTTGCCCCTAGTCCAAAAGAATAAAGAGAGTGAATTTCCACGTCCTTTTCTCCTCTACTTTGGCACTTTTTTTTATTGAGACAGGCTGTTTGGCAGAAAGCACGACCCAATGCCCCAGTTACTATAGAGAATTTGACATTGTTTGTTCGATCAGACCTTAGCAAAGCCACTATGGACAGACAATGGGAATTTCGAAAACTGATCAACTCTATCAAATCTATCAAATCTATGGGGGGCAAGTCTTCCTACAAGAACCCGCACGTTTAAAAGTCATTAAAGGCAGACACACATATTTCTTAATTGACACTAGAGAAGCTGAACAATTTCTATCTGGCTCAAGTAAAAGCTAGACCTTAATCATTACACACATTGTAAGATTTTTTTAACTCTATCAGCTACTTGAAAACGAACCCCAACGGATGATGGGCCTTTGCTCTACTTTCGCTTTTTTTCAGAAAGTGGTACTATCTAGAAAAGATGGGGGAAGGCTGAAGGAAAACAAAATCTAAAGGGGGGGTAAGGGAGGGGGCAGAAAGGGAAAAATAATTTTTTTAAAAAGTGACACTTTAGAGGTGGGGGTAGTGGGGTTCCCTCAGCCAACCTGCTGCAGCTGCTGCCTCTTCAACGGCAGCAGAAGATGAGGGGTGGTCCCTTCCTGTTGCGGGTGGGTGACAGGGGGGTGGGGGGAGGGGGTTCTCTGTTCTTCGCAGGGTGGGGATCTGGGGGGGTAAAAAACTAAAAAAAAAGTGACTATAATTTGAGGTGGAGACTTGCTTCTGAAGAAAAAAGTAAATGTATATTTTTTGTATGGCTTATCGAAAGCTTCTATTCAGTGTTTCATTATGATGGTTTCTTTCCTTTTTTTTTAAATGTATAAAATAAAATGCTTTGCCTGGAACGTTGCAGGGCTCAACAGTAAAAATAAAACACGCCTTGCGGCGGAAGAGCTGAGGCTGTACAATCCTCATCTTATACTGTTAACTGAAACACACATAGCCAGCAAGGATAAAAAACTACTTTCCCAATTAGGTTATGGTACTGTTTGCTTCTCCACTTTTGGAGCTTCAATTAGAGGGGTGGCAATTCTTAAAGATAAACGATTCAATGTAGAAACCATACGAACCGCTCATGATAAAGATGGCAGATGGGCTATTACCCAACTGAATATTGAAAATCATAAGTATATAGTCTGTGTGGTGTATGGCTCAACCAAGACGAACCCAGGGTCTTTGACGATTTAAATATAAAACTTTTAAATTGGGAGGGATAGCTCATTATAATGGGGGCTCTTAACTGCATTATGGATTACCAACGAGATACTACTAGGCCTAGAAGCTTCCAACGTATGCGCAAAACTAGAGCCTCAATCCTAGATTTATGCCATACACCTAATATCAAAGATGCTTGGCGATATTTACACCCACATATCCCTGGTTACGCATACTATTCCGCACCCCATAAACTTTGCTCCCGACTAGACATGGCTTTAGCAAATACCAGACTATTGAACATTAGCACAATGAAATATGTCCTCGTATTTCCTCAGATCACAACCCAATAATGCTGACTTTTGATACTCCACATACCGGCACATGTCATAGACCATTTTCATTTCCAAGATACTTAATATCAGATCCTGTCTATATTTCACAATTAAAAAATCATCTCACTGAATTTATAGAAATTAACCGGAATTCTGCCTCATATAACACGGTTTGGGATACGTGTAAGGCAAGTATTCGAGGATTCACGCAGGGATACGTGTTTAAACAAAACTCAGAACGTCGCAAACTTAGTGAAGCTTTGATCTCCAATATCTCTGACTACGAAGCACAATTAGCTACAGCACTTCGGATAAACTCACCCACTGTAATGGAGATAGGCCTCAAATAAACCAACTAAATTCTGAAACTAAAATAAAGTTTATTCAAAAAAATGTAACCAACATACATAAATTTAAGATTGCGCAATATGAGGGAGGGGACAAAATCGGCAAAATGTTGCCTTACAAAGTAGCTGAAGATAGAGTCAGCACCACAATTTCACACGTCCGAGGCTCTGACAATAAAATATACGACCAAACTCA
This sequence comes from Lissotriton vulgaris, assembly GCF_964263255.1. Taxonomy (NCBI): domain Eukaryota; kingdom Metazoa; phylum Chordata; class Amphibia; order Caudata; family Salamandridae; genus Lissotriton; species Lissotriton vulgaris. Next base: position 238,926,936 of record NC_141691.1, read on the forward strand.
TGATATACTGGAACAATTTGTGGACTTTTACAGGATCTTATACACACCTGAATCTATCCCAAATGAAACTATCATACAGAACTACTTAGATGAGACTTTACCAACCATACTTAACCCTTCAAAACTGGAGTCATTATCTGAAAATATTACAGGCCAAGATATACATCAAGCTATTGCCACTTTACCGATAGGAATAGCTACAGGGGAAGATACTATTCCTTTGGAAATATATAAAATATGCTTAGAGGAACCTTTACCTTTACTCCTGCAGGTCATACAATCCATTGGGGAGACTGGGAGGGCCCCCAAATCATGGAACAGAGCTAAAATAATTATTTTTCTCAAAAAGGGTAAACCAAAGAAGGAGAGGGGGTCATATAGGCCCATCTCTCTGATTAACACCCATGCAAAAATATTTGCAAAAATGTTAGCTACTAGGTTAGCTCCCTACATGCCCAAAATTGTTAATCCACAGCAACACGGATTTGTTACCGGGAGAGACACTACCACTCATGTTAATATGGCTATAACAGCGTTTGATGTCGCCGAGATTAATTTCACCCCGCTCGGCATGATCTTGTTGGATGCCGAAAAGGCTTTTGACCGAGTGGGGTGGAATTACCTCTGGCACGTTATGACTAAAATGGGGTTCAGTGGGTACTTTTTAAAGTGGATAAAAGCATTATACGATAACCCTTAGCCCATGTTAGCTATGGGGGGCAGACTTCCTCAGATTTTAAGATCTCTTGAGGTACCCGTCAAGGCTGCCCCCTATCACCCTTATTATTTGCCCTCTCACTCGAACCATTTTTACACTCCCTTCAAGCACAACATAGAATCGTTCCTTTCAAATCTAACGAACAAACACTGAAAATCACTGCATATGCCGACGACATCGCCATCTATTCCTGAGATATTATTAAGGCGTTACAAGGGATTAATATCGAGGCTTGTAAATTTGGCAAAGTATCCGGCTATAAGTTAAACACTAACAAAACTCAAATCATAGCCAACCATACACCAGCTGTAAAAATCCCCGAGATCTGTAAAACTGCCACATACTTAGGAGTTAGAATCCAAATTTGCCTAGCATTGTAACGGTAAGTTTCAATTCGATTAAGGACACGAAGGCGAGGATTATGCTTTTTCTCTCTTCGCTGTTTATTCATCACAACACACAGCAGCCAAAAAAGCAATAACATGAGCCCTAAACCCCTAAACAAAGGTAAAAGGGCTAAAATCACAACAACAACATTTTTCTCAGTAAACTACAAGTCCCATGACAGGAAGTTAGGCAGTCCACAGCATAGTCCTTCCTCCATATCCATGCAGGTTAGAAAGGACGTCCTCCCTGTGCCTACTTCCTCTTTCTTCGCGCGAGTCACGCCATAGTATCACTGGTTTTGTTTCGCACCATCATTTCCTAGCAAGAAAAATACACAAAGCGTCAGCCGTGCAAGGATAAGAAACCCTATGTGCACCATCAGGAAAAAAGATGACTGTGAGAACAGTGCAGGTTACAACCACACAGTAGAGGAAAACTGACTACTTACTGCAGAACGGGGAGGGAACTGCTTCCACCGAAGGCCCGGGAGGGATAATCCTCGCCTCCGTGTCCTTAATAGAATTGAAACTTACCGTTACAATGCTAGGCAAATTTCGATTCTATGTCAGGACCGGAGGCTTCAGATTATGCTAGTTCAAAGCTTACTTACCACCAATTGTGCGATATCCACCACCGGTTTAAAGTAGAACCTTTTGAAGGTGGAATCTGAGGACCAGTCCGCCGCGCACATGAGGTCCTCCAAGCGGGCTCCCAACGAAAAGGCTTTTGAAGCCATGGCCCCTCTGGCCGAATGAGCACCAAACTGTTCGTATCAATACCTGCTTCTTGCATGATCCACAGTACCCATCTGGCAATGGTGGGTGACGAGACAGCCTTGTGCCGTTTTCGCAACGCAATCAGGAGCTGTCGCTCGCCCGCAGGGCGAAGTTCTAGGGTCGCTTCCTCATACGCTTTCAAGCATTGCACCACACAGAGTTTGGGGACGTTGACGAAATACGGGTAGGAAATCGTCCTTGACCCACATTTCGTACGGCGCCCCAAAGTGAAGACGACCCCATCGGGGGAAAAAACCCTCGCTGAAACATCCAGAGCTCTCACATCCGAAACTCGCCTGCATGAAACCAGGCACAAAAGCATCGCTAATTTAGCTGAGAGCTCTTTCAAGGACAAATACCTATTCTGCTGCCAAGACAAAAAAAGATTCAACACAAGGTTAACGCCCCAGAGAACCGAATATCGCTGTTCCCGGGGCAAGGAAAGGCGAATGCCCCTCAAAAGCCTACAGACAAAGGGATGTGCCCCAATCGGTGCACCTTCCACCGGGTTGTGGCCTGCTGAGATCGCCGAACGCATTGCATTGACAGTGTGATATGCCAGGCCGGCGGAAGCCGAGTCCGCCAGAAAATTTAGAACTGGCACGACGCCTGCGACCATGGGATCCAGACCCCGTCGAAGACACCAACGAGACTACTTATTCCAGGCTGAGCGGTATCGTTTTGTCGTGCTACCGGCCCAGGCCTTGGAGAGGATAGCTTCAGCCGGTCCCGAAAGGCCTGGGAGCGTCCAGCGTCGCCCGAAAGCCTCCACGCCATGAGGTGGAGAGAGCTCTGCATCACCAGAGGATGGGGGTCCCCGTCCGCGTTGAGAAGAAGATGCGGAAACTGGGGGAGTAGGATTGGAGAATCCCAAGAAAGTTCCAGAAGAACTGGAAACCACACTTGAGATCTCCACCAGGGGGTCACCATGATCACCTCCGCTCGCTGGCGGCGAAGCTGGGCTGCCGCCCTCAGTATCATTGAAAACGGAGGGAAAGCGTACGACCTCTTTGGACCCCAGTCCTGGAGGAAAGCATCCGTGGCTTCCACGAGAGGGTCCGGCCTCCAGCTGAAAAACCGCGGCAACAGATGGTCCAGGCGGGATGCAAAGAGATCCACCGAGAACTGGCCCCAAACACTGTCCAGCCACCTGAAGACCTGTGGGTCCAGCTTCCACTGACTGGAGTCCCTCAAGTGTCGGGAGTGCCAATCCGCTACTTGATTGGCCTGGCCCGGCAAGTATTCCGCCGTCACTGAGACGTGGTGTGCCAGGCAATAATCCCAGAAATCCTTTGCTAGATCCGCGAGGGCCTTACAGCGAGGTCCACCCAGATGGTTGACGTAGCGGACAGCAGATATGTTGTCCATCCGAAGCAGGACACAGGAACGAACTGACTCTCTGGTCCAACAGCGCACCGCGAAGGACCCCGCCAACAGCTCTAAGCAGTTGATATGCAGTTCCTGCTCCCCGGACGACCAGGCGCCGCCTGTAGAGAACTCTCCGCAACGGGCGCCCCAACCGGCTCTGCTGGCGTCGGACTCTATAACCAAGTCCGGAACTGGTCCGAAAATCGCCCGACCGTTCCAGGCCTGCATATGAGCGAGCCACCATGCCATTTCCTCCTTCACTGCGGCGGAGAGAGGGACCACCTGATCGTAGGTCAATCCCCGACGTAGATGGTGTGCCTTGAGGCGCTGAAGGGCTCGATAGTGTAGGGGACCCGGGAAGATTGCCTGGATGGGTGAAGAAAGCAGCCCCACAACCCGGGCAATCTGGCGGAGGGAAGTGTGAGACCTCGAGATCGTCTGGCGCAAAATGTGACGGATCTTCCCTATCTTCCTGGGTGGTAAACTCAGGGTGCACTGCACCGAGTCCACCGTAAAACCCAGAAAGACCACCGACTGAGAAGGAGAGAGAACCGACTTTTCCTCGTTCACGACAAACTCCAGCCCCTGGAGCAGGGACACTGTCTGTCGAAGTTGAAGCAATAGCTTCTTGGGACATTGCGCCATCAACAGGATGTCGTCCAAATAGACAATCATCCTCACCCCCTGGCTCCGCAAGTGTTCCACCACCGGGTGGAGAAGCTTGGTGAAGCACCAAGGCGCCGAGGAAAGCCCGAATGGAAGGGCGGTAAACTCGAAAACCTGGCCTCCCCAACGGAATTGAAGAAAACGACGGTGCGGGGGTGAATGGGCACCACCAGATACGCGTCCTTGAGGTCCAGCCGGACCATCCAATCGCCGGGAAGTAGCACGTCGCGCAAAAGATGGATACCTTCCATCTTGAAATGCCGGTAAACCAACCATCCATTGAACTCCTTGAGGTTGATTACCGGTCGCTTGCCCCCATCCGTCTTTTCCACTAGGAATAGATTGCTCATAAAACCGGCAAGGTGTTGCGTCGAAAGACAAATGGCTCCCTTGTTCAGTAAGTCGGAGACCTCTTTGTCGACCAACTGCGCATCTGCGTGAGAAAAAACTATAGGATGTGGAGGCCTTCGCTGGTAGGGCCGATCGTAAAAGTCTATGCGAAAACCTCGGACGGTCTGCAAGACCCATGAGTCCGATGTGATCGCGGCCCAGGCCTCCGGAAACAAAGCCAACCGCCCCCCAATGCGGACCTGAGCCGCCGGGATGACACTCACCGTTTGAACTGTTTCCAGCGGAGTTCTTGAAACCACCTCTGCCTCGGAAGCGCTGGCCCCTGGTGGGGTAGAAGGTGTTGTAGTTGGAGGAGGCGTTAAATTGACCTCTCCCGGAGCGTTGATTCCTGTTGCCAGCCTGCTGCGGACCGCCGCGGCCGGTCGTGCGGCCCCCACCGCGACCAGCCCCCCGGGAGAAACGCTGCTGGAAAACCTTTTTAATGCTTGACTGGGCCCTGTCCAGGAACGTAAAGGTGGAAACGAATTTCCCCAACTCTTTAATGAAAGGGTCCCCAAAGAGTCCCCCTTGGGCTACCGCCCGTGCCTCAGAAGAGGCCAAGTCGCCCAGCTTCGGGTCCAATTTAATTAAGAGGGACCTACGACGCTCGGTCGAGAGGACACAATTTGCATTTCCCAGGAATACTACCACTCTCTGAGCCCAATTAGATAGCACGTCTGGAGAAATTTGCATCCCTGATACCTTAGCTTCCTCAGCCATGTCAAGTATCTTCGTGATTGGGCCTATGGCATCCAAAAGTTTATCCTGGCAGGAACGCCAGGACCGATCAATCCCCTTGCGAGGGTCTTTAACGAATTTCGCAAGGAAGGTGGCCATCTTCGGGTCTAATTCGGGTGTAAGGGCCACCTTGCCCTCCAACGTAGGCCTAGGGCACTCTCCCCGCAGACAACTCCTCGCTTCATTCGCTAGGGGCTTGCGGAGGCGTCCCGCGACAAACTTCGCCACCTTTTCCCCCGGAGTCCAGGCAGCAGACCGCGGATGCATTATTTCATCCGGGTCCAGCATGCCCGAGCTGTCCTGGGGCAAGTCGACAGCGGAGCCCGAAGGGCGCCAAGAACGCACAGACCCATCCTCGTCATCCGTGTCTGCCGGTGACATACCACTCGGGGAGGAGGGAGCCGTGACTATGGACCCCGAAGGATCCGGGGTTGACGGAGGCGCAGGGGTGGGTGCGGTTGCCTTGGCCAGAAAAGCGTCACACAGGCGCTCAAAGGCGTCCCTGTCCACACCCTGCGTCGCCCCGGGAACCCTCTTCTTACACACCTTCTTAGGGGCAGGCAGAGAACAGCCCGCAGGGGTCGCCGTCGAGCTTGCCATCCCTAAATGGGCTTGAGTGACTCTCTCACACTCTTGTGTAATGCGAGCAGAGAGGCGGTCCTCCATAGGGCCTACTGTCTCCTGCACGCATCTGTAAATAGAGCTGTCTACAGCGCTATACAATTCCTCATCATTCAAATATTGATGGGATTCCTCCTCCTCATAATAATTGTCCTCCTGATCCATGACCAGCACTTTAGGCCCAAAGTGGTAGAGAAGCTGCAGGCACAAGATCAGGGCAGCAGGCAGTACCCGTGCAAACTGTGGCGCAGACAGAATCTGCCGATTTTGGCCCCGGTGTAACCGGAGGGGGGGGACACAGACCCCAAGCGCGCCGACCCTTGCAAGAACCGGGTCCACACCACCTCCCTGCGTGCTTGCGTTAACCAGAAGCAGGCTGTCACAGAGTGTCCCCACAGAAAAAAAGCCCGCAGGCTGCAACGCGGTAATTACCGCTTTACAGACCCGTCGGGGCGTCAGAAGCAAAGTATGGCAGAGTACTGACCCAGGAAAGGCTCTGGGCGTAACGGTGAGGTGGCACCAGGGGCTCCGGCGGCTCGCGTCTCCCAGCGCGTCCCTCCTGAGGAGAAAACCGCGCTGGGACCAGCGAGACGCTCAGGCGCCCCCTAGCGGCCGGAGGAGGCTGCGAACTGGGTAAAAGCCGCGGAAGGGACCGCGAACGTCCCCGCGTCTATGAAGGGGCTCTGAAAAGGAAAACAGAGCAACAGCAGAAATATACAGTTGCAACAGCAACCTAATCGTAAAAAATACACAGAATAAGAACTCCAATCATCCACACAAAGGAGAAGACAAGGAGAAGCACTTAACTGGCTGCGAAGCAGCGAAGAAAGAGGAAGTAGGCACAGGGAGGACGTCCTTCCTAACCTGCATGGATATGGAGGAAGGACTATGCTGTGGACTGCCTAACTTGCTGTCATGGGACTTGTAGTTTACTGAGAAAAATGTTATTGTTGTGATTTTAGCCCTTTTACCTTTGTTTAGGGGTTTAGGGCTCATGTTATTGCTTTTTTGGCTGCTATGTGTTGTGATGAATAAACAGCGAAGAAGGAAAAAGCATAATCTGAAGCCTACGGTCCTGACATAGAATTACATCTAACATACGAGAAATAAACAATCTTAACTATAACAAACCAATCAAATCTACCACTATATTGCTCAAAAAATGGCATAGATTGCTTTTGAACCTAGTTGGCAGAATTAATCTTATAAAAATGAAGGTACTACCGAAATTATTATACCTCTTTCGTTCTATTCCTTTGGTATTAAACAACTCTTTTTTTAAGCAATTAGATGGAATATTTAGCAGTTTCATCTGGGGATACAAAAAAGCCAGGAGATCGCTGAAACTCTTAAAAAACAGTATCGACAAAGGAGGTTTAAACTTCCCTGATGTTAAACTGTACTTTTGGTCCTCATTTTTTAGGCGTCTTCGGTCTTTACTACAAACTGAGAACAATTTTTTTTTCATTCTTTTATGTTAAATTCAAACAAAAATGTTTCTACTAAGAGCAAACGACCCTAACTATTACAAGAGGGTAAAATTCAAGACCGCTAAAGATATTCTCAGGATTTGGGCTAGTATTCTTTCTTACTGTAACACATCTTTTTACCACCGAAACTACAGCTTTGGGGTAATCCAGGCCTTCCGGGTATTTTCAACGATGGCATGGCCTTTAGATGGTCTGCTCATGGAATTAAAGCTTTGGGAGATTTGTATGGCGCGCAAGGGTTTTTAGATTTTGATACACTTCAAACTCTGTATAATCTGACGGAAACAATGAGATTCAAATATTTACAAATACATGACTTCCTAATAAGGAAGAGCCAGATACATAACATCTCTGATTGCGATATTTGGAATTGTTTATATTCCACCAAAAATAAATCCTTGATAAGTGAGGCCTACAAACATCTTCATGCCATTAAAACTGACGACTGTCAAAAACTCGCAGAGAAATGGAGCAATGAAATTGGCATAAATATAACTCCCAAACAAATATCATGTTCCTTATCTAATATTAATAACTCTGTACGATCGTCCAGTTTAAGATTACAGCAGTTTCGAACAACATGCATGCTATATTATACTCCGGAAAAGATCTCTAAATGGCCCCTTAACAACAATCAAAATGACCGCACTAAATGCCCTAAATGCTCTGCTTATGCAGCAGACTTAGGAAACATGTTCTCCTGTCCAACTCTAAAAGATTTTTGGAGAGAATTTCTTAAAGTCTTTGGAAATTAAGAAAATCTCCTTACCTTCTCTCACAATACCAATAATACTACTCGACATCTACCCCGTTTTCCTCCCCCAATCAGCCCTGATAACCATCCTTATCTCCTGCGCCAAACTCACATTAGCTAGAGCCTGGATATGCCCTGATCCCCCTAGCATATGGGAATGGTGGTCACTAGTCAACGAAATCCACTCTATGGAGTTAGGGCTCGCAAAGCTCAGAGGTGCTCGCTCGTTGAAAAAATTTGAGAAAATCTGGGGGTAACTTCCTTCTTTGAAGACTTTTGAAGACTTTTTTTTGTTAATTAACGTTTTTCTCTCTGCAGGATATTTATTTTGTTAAAGTGGATAACTATGTTTTTACTGTTTTTTCTTGCTCTTAATATAAATAATTGAGTTACCTTGCAAATATGCTCCAAGTGGAAAATGAAATATCTTTGTTACGGAACAAACTATACTTATCTTGTAAATAACTATTTACATTTTTTTTTCTTTTTCTTATATGTACATTGTCATGTCTTCCCTATTAATTTGTGAATAAAAATAATTTTAAAAAAAAAAGGAAAAAACGCTTCCTGGTAATTCCTCTCCTTCCAAGTTACAATTAATCTGCATACGTGTTTCGTTTATAGCAGTATTGTACAGGAGCATCTGTATATTTCCTCTTGGTTTGCTAGCGGCGAGTGCCCGTACCTGTATTTGACATGCCAGGAGATGTGTCACCGGGAGCACTGTTTACTTCAAACGCTAGCACGGCCTCCGGCGTTTGTCATCCTGGGCCGGTCAAGGGTTTGTTTGATAAGCCAGGTGAAACGCAGCTGACGCACTCACGGCTTGTGTTTCTGAGGCCGTCGGTATCAGCTTCCTCTTTGGCACTGAAATTCCAAACTACTGAAGGAGTGACGCGGCGACAGCGTCGGGAGATCAGTCGGGGAGCCCGTGTCCTCCTCCTCCTCAGGTGGGCTCAAGATGAGCCAAGCTAAGAAGTTCCGCGTCCCGTGGCTCCTCGTGGGCGTGTTAGTGAGCGCCCACCCCGCGGCCACCAGCCCGGGCAACGCTCTGGTCAACGTGTCCTACTTCAGCGCGAGCAGCAACAGGACTGTCATCGACGAGTGCGAGTGCGGCCTGTACGGCCTCAACTCGCCCATGGCGGCGGCGCAGGGGCTGGTGGTCATCCCGAGGTCGGCGAACCTGCAGGCCTGCAGCCAGACCACGGAGTTCACCGCGCCCGGCATGCCGCTGCCTTGGATCGCCCTGATCGAGCGCGGCAATTGCACGTTTTCAGAAAAAATTAATATTGCTGCCAGCAAGGGTGCTGCTGCTGTTGTGATCTACAACACTCCCCCCGGCAGCGGAAACCAGACCATTCCCATGCTGCACTACGGTAAGTAGCAATCAGGCCTGGCAAGGGTGTTATTTGTGTGTCTGGTGTGAAAATCAAATGCCACTGATACTGAATGCAACCCAAGTGCCTGCGAAAGACACTCTACAATTATCGCCATTGTCTCGCACGCGTTCGCTGCATACGACCTAAATAAAGTGTGCTATTTATTACGCAGATGAGCGCAGGTCCAACACGTAGAATGCTTGACTGTGTTTATCTTTTGATCGCTATGTACAAGGGAGGTTTAGCAGCCGCTTCGGTGTTTTTTTTATAACCGTCATATACTTATTTCGTCTGGAACGGTAGTTCTCTGATTACAACTGTTCATCGTTTTATTATCTGCTTCAGCAATTGTGAGAACCTTCTGTGGTAATAATTTAATAAATTCCATCTGTTAATGATTAGCCTGGAGCAAATACCTTTCATGGGTGAGGTAAGTGAATCAGTAGCTCAACACCTTCACTTACATAGGCACAGGGTGTGGATACAATTGGTTTTGAACAGCTATTGAGCTGTTGCGTAGATTATACCACTTTGTCCCATTTGCCTCCTAAAAATGGTTATCAGTTTCTAATGGTGTCTATTGGTTTCCAAAAAGCTTTAACAATTTAAATAGATCACGTCATAGCATAGACTAAATGTCTATTAGTAACCAAAACAAAAGGTGCAGCATGCAACAAAAACTGGTTTTCTAAGGATGGTTCTCAGATGTGAATCATGGAAAGAGTATAACTAATACAACCGTTTGTGGACAAATATTCAAAATAACCCTTGCCCAACTGAACACGACACAAGTGCTGAACCGTTGTTCAATATCTAAGAAGCCATGCAGTTCCACCCCTCGCTACCTGGCCAACAAACTCAAAATATCAGGTGGCTCCAGACCTTCACACAATGCTGGAAATGTATTGCTCAAACCCCTAACTTTCAGAATGGAAAAATGTATGGCCCAACCCTTCTCAGGACTAGACTGTGACTAGAATTTGGAATTCGCTACCTCCAGTCCTTTGGACCACCGCCTACTTCCGGATTTTCAAAACGGATCTTAAAACTCTTCTCTTCCAAAGACACTTCTATGATTAATCCTTCTCTTTCCAGGTCATGACCCTGACAGCCACACGATACTCACAAGTGCTCAATCTTGTAAATATGTATTTTTACTTGTATTACCTTATTTGCGTCACCTTTTCGTATTTTATTATCATGAATGTATCTTTAACTTATTAATTTGCAATTTACCCCTCACGCGCCACTTTTTCGTATTTTATCATTTTGAATGTATCTGTAACTTGTTCATTTTTAACTTTCACAATGAGTACATATAAGTTGTACTTAACTTTTATGCTACTCTCTTTCCGTATGTAATTTACTTTGCTCTATTGTAAAGCGCTCTGACACTTCTGGGTAAAGTTTGCTCTATATAAAAATGCATGAATAAATAAATAGGGTTTTCATGATAGCCGTTCACAACAAAAATTCAGGATTCACAGCTAATGCATGCAGTCGCTTAGTAATCAAGGATAATCACAGTCTTTGACACCAAAAGTTATCAAAATAACTTGCTCTTTGAAACGGGTACAAAAGCACCAAGGGTAAAATGCTCGTCTAAACCACTTATAAAGAAATAGAGGGCTGAAATCCCAAATTACTATGTTTAGACCAATGGCAAAGTTCTCATACACATCTTGAATAGTGGAATTGGATGTCACATGAAAGGTCCAGCAATGTATACATGAGCAAGACATAACTAGTTCTGCTTGATTGTGGCTTCTATGTGGCACTGAACTGAAACGTCATTGATAGCAGTGCTGAGGGGCTTACTAAATGTAAGAGACCTCTGTGCCTTGTTGGTTATACAGGCCCTATTGTGAGCCTTTGGCATCGTAGAAAGACTTATATTAACAGGTGAAATATCTGGACTCCAGATAATCTTTCACCTAACTTCTCTAGAAAAGTTGCTTGTATACACGTAGCTATCGTTTTAATATGGCACTTATTACATCAAAACAGTAGCTTCAAAACTCTATATGCTGGTGAGTAGGGCACACGTCCTAAAAAAAAGAAGTGGGGGTACTAACAATGTTAGGCAATATGCAAGTGACATCATGGCACGTGATATTACAGTGTGTGACATCACAACGCGTGACATCGCACGTGGGATCACAAGAAGTAACAACATGAGAAGTGACATCACACTTCACACGTGTTGAGCAGGTCGATCATGAGTACATTTGAGCGTATTGCAATATTTAACAAATTCGATTTTGATACGGGTTGTGTCTAAAAAGTGACGCAACCCCTGGGCTTCAACTTATACATTTATTTTTCAAAACCTGCCACAAAGAAATTGGCAACAAGGAGAAATGTGGCAGTAATTCTGTTCTATTTAACTGGTTCAAAGGTCTGTATTTTAAAATATTTTATGGGGTTAAGGCACCAGCTGCAGAGATCTCTGTTCCCAGTAAATCTCAGGGAATAATAATATTCGTAAAATTTGCTGGAAAGATCTGTGTTTTGTCCAGTCTCTGTTTGAATCAAAGTACAATTGAGGGTTAATATGTCGCACACAAAGCACATTATGTAACATGCAGATGTCAGATTTTTTTTTTGTGTTAATGGGTAATTGAGTTACTGCTTTTAACATAGAGATCATTTTGTTACTTGTAGTTCAAACATTGAAATCCTTCTAATATAGCACAATAAGCTATCAAGGGCATCTGGCTCCTACACTTGTAACCCTCACTGTGTAATGTAACACATCCTGCACACTGATTTACACATATATGATTTATTGTCAATCTATAGTGTGTGCGTGTGAAGTAAAGCACTCTATCACCCTGCATTAGGATGAGTATTTCTATAAAAGAAATTAAAAAAAATAGTGGTATTTAAATTAATACTAGGACAGACCACCACATCTGACATTCTAACTGTGCATGCATATCTCTTATATACAGGGACTTATCACAATCAAAAACATGCCTCTCTTGAGTACCTGTAAAGTGTTAAGCTGTGTGCCTTTGTTTCCTCTGGATTGCATTTAGGTGTGGGGCTCCCCATAGCTCCCAGCCAGGATACTCCCAACAAAATGAAGCCTGATGGCCCCTAAACTTTGGTCTCTGTTATGGGCCCAGCTTGAATCTGATAAGCCCCCCTCTCTGCCTGTATGTTGCTTCGCCGAACTATAGCAGACAAAGTGCAGGTGCTGCTGAAAGTGTCTTGATGTCTGAAGGTTACACCGGGACAAGTTTAGCATATTTCTGTGGGCAGGGTAGATGGCGTCCACCCTGTGAAAGGATTGGGTAGATGCTGTCTACCTGAGTGTACCCTCGACTCGTACCCTGCTTATTAGGATGGGGGAGCAGAAAAGGAGTAGTGATGGTCGACTACTGTGAGGCTCTAGTGGCTCGTTACAGAGTCAACTTAGATGCAGAATTTAAAATTACTGGATTAGTATAGCTTTCAGGCATTTTAGAAATTTCATATGGCGCTATTTTAGTCAAAGAGGCAACTGAAGGGAGGTGTATAGGGATAGACTGCATTCATGAAATGTACCACAATGCACTTGCTTCTTGCAGGACAGAAAGCAAATCTGTTTTTTTGTAGCAGACCGTAGGCGACTTGTCAGCTGGGTGCATAAAAGGAGCTTAGTGATAAAGTGGTTGACTTGAGTAGCAACAGGTAGCGACTGAACCCTCAATAGAGGTAAAGGTTACATGAGACATACCAACAATATTGGGACTTTGCTGTGATCCAGGGATGATATAATCCAGAGGGACCAAAGAGACCTATTTTTCACATTGCTCTATAAATGGATTTGTATTTTTATGCCTTCTAGGTATAATATTGTCTAGTTATTGTACACAACTGCAATTAGGTGCATTGTAAAGTAACACGTCAGGTAAAAGTTCTAGAAAATAGGTTATACTGTAACAAAATCAGAATATCTCGTTTTATATGAGTAATGGTATTTTGAAAAACTATGTGGAGTTCAAAACAGTGAAAAGTAATATGCAGTAGTAGACCCTATTCAAAAGACTGCAATTCCACGCCTCATAATACACCAAAAACATGGGTACATGTCAGTTTCCCTAATTCAGTAACTGAATTGTCTGCATATTGGAAAACATCCATACGTATAGGCTTGGCCTATTTGAGATTTTTTCCAATTTTCTTACTCTCCAAACATGAGGTTCCACTGTGCCACACATTGGCAGCATTCATGCCTGGTTTATTCAGGTGTAACTTTAGAAGCCAATAGAAGTATGGGCAAGGAATTGGAAATGTTTTGGAATACCCATGAAGTTGCGTCATTATGCAATTGCATTTCACTGACCAGCCCGCCACACTCCACCAGGATCTCCCACAACTCCCCCCTAGATGTTACATATTGTGCATTGTGAAATGCGCTTTGGAAATTGCTCACGCATGAATGACAATATATGCAAAAGTTAGCCAATCTTGTTATTAGAAATGCGATTACATTTTGGTGTCTGAACTTGATTTCCGAGTAGAAAAAGTATTTGCATATCGCCTCAAGAGTTTCCGCAGGCCTGTTTCTGATACGAAGAGACCTCTAAATAGCAATTTGGATGATTACAAATATTGACCAATTAAAATGATGTTAGTTTTTCCTTTGCTACTTAAGCTTGGTGTATTATCCTCCACAAATGAAAATGAAAGGAGAGGTGGAGAGCAGCTCCTGTGACTCAGTGCTCAGTCACAGTCGTGTTGTGGTCCTGATGTGCACTTGAGTCCATCTGATATGGATGGGTTTGTTTACCTGGTCCTGCATGGAGGCGGACTGCCAGTGGCCAGCCAGCTGCAGTGCTTTGTAGTCACGTTCACTGACGCACATTTTCCTGTTGTGTGTGAAACTGTTTACTGCGGTGAAAGACCGCTGCAGCATCAAACAACCACATGGCCTTCCCTGTCTAAGTGCAGTCACATCAGTTCTTTGATCCCAGGTATAAATATCTCCTGAGGTTTTCAGAATTCTATGATGCATGACGAATGGTTGTCTTTGCTCTGGCTGATGGTCTCACAAATATTCCTTTTCCACTTTTTAAACAATCTTTCTTCCCAATACGTAAAAAAGAAATAATATTTTTAATTCGTTAGGAAATATGTAAAAGATGAATAATATTGTTAATTAGTAAAAAATCATGATTACTCTTTAAAGTTTTGAATTGCATGACAGTATTGTGATAGCAATTCCTACATTTTCAGTATCACTAAGTAGATTGTGAGGTATAATGGTTTCTTTCACCAGGCCACATACAGCATCAACCTGCTGGCGACGCGACCCCGGCGGGACCCAATCCTCTGGATTATATATAAAAAGACATGAAACAAATAGAAAAAAATAACAATCATGTCTAATATTCAGATGATAATATTGATATCTGCTTTCAATTCAATTTTAAAGTATTTGCTGGAAAAACTCCTGTATTTAGTCACCAAAATGGTCAGTTGGCAATTTTCATGCAGAACTGAAGCAGGCTGGATATTTTAGAAGTGTAAAGGACAAAAACTAGCAAAACCAATAGTCCAGGCTTTAAAGGGCTAACGCTACCAAACATAGGCACTAGCAAATGCTGATTGTATGTGTGAGCGTGTTAAAGCTGCCAGAACTCCGGGCCTTGCTAATGCTTGTTATTGTCCTTTATGTTGAGAAACACTTCAGATGAGTTTTCAGCTTTCTAATCCTTTTAATTGGATTGCAAAGTATTATTTGATGTTAAGTTTATAATACTGACTGATATTTAATTAATATTGTTACTTTCCAAACATGCGTAAAAATTTAAAAATGTTGTCATAATTGTTCAGTGATTTGCTTATTTATCAATAGCAGATAAATGCTGAATGTGCAGGTGGGCTATCATTGTCTTTGTCCCTTATTTATGCCGTGTTGAATGAGCTTTTTTCCAAGACTCCAGAATTTCTAAGCCAGCACTGGAGAGGCTTGAGAGGCGGGTCCTTTCTTGAGGAGAGGATAGGCCAATAGGAAACAACTCAAGTGCCTGCTATGTTCTGGCACGATCAGTAGCCTGAATTGTAGAGGTGGTCCTTTGTACACTTTTTTTAGTTACATCTAAGGTCAAGGTCGTTGAAAAAAATCTCTTCTCCCACAGTGTCTTTTATGGAAATATCAAACAGGATTCAATAATCCGTGGAATGTGGGCTGTGGAAAAGTTTGCACCCAGTTGCGATCAGAATCTAACAATTACACAAAATCTGAGGTGCGAAATATTCACCCAAACAGATCTACAGAGAGATAACGGTGTGATTGAAACAGTTGGCAACCAATGACGTTTCTACCCTAGAAATTTGTTTTCGTTCCTGATGCAAGTATGATAGTACAGAGAGGGATAGAGAATAGCCTGTTGGAATCCTCCATGATGCTACAGGTTCTGTAAACAGCATTTGTGAGATTTATTAACACTTCGGTTCGAGGCCCTTTCAGGACTCGAGGTTGAATAGAAGAAACATGTGGCAAAAGTTAACAATGCTTAGTGATGCAGTCAAGGGAAACATGTGGCAGTCCATTTTTGTCCAAACTGCTGTCAGTAATGAGGTTGGTTGAACCTACAATTACCAGTGTCTTGCACTGGAAGACACCACCACTCCTACCTTTCCATGTGTATGGCATTGCTTTGCTTCCATGTAAGCGAGATATAGCGAGGAAAGTGCCTCTGTGACTATGGCATGTGATCAGCTTTATGTCTACTGTGGCTTCCTGTCCACATCCTATTCTGTTACTTTACATCAGTTTGGAGGGTCGGTTTTTGTTTGCTGCATAAGGTATCGGAAACCAGAATTATGTTGTAGATGAGGTTAAAAATATGGACATTGGATTCTTATATGAAATGATGAGCAATTCAAACAGATTACAAATGAACGGCATTGACTTTATTGTCTTGATAGTACCTGTTAATGGTCCTTAGACAATAGAGTATTACCAGTAAAAATAAAGGCATGAGTGCTGCTCTAGAAAGGGTAAGTGTTGAGTATCTATTGATTGTTCACATTTGTAAAATCAAGTCGCTCACATTCCAGCCTTGAGGGTAATGAAAAACAGCACTGGAGCATTTTCTGGTTCTAGCGAAGAGACAGCATCGCCCAACATGACTAAAACTGGTCTCAGATTGGCTCAATATAGAAGATTGGAGAGGGAATATGGCCTGGCAGTTTCGGCACAACTGTTCACATCAAAGCAGTACCAATGCTGATTTGCATAAAGCTGGTTCCTGTCCGTAGCTGCACAGAGAGATAAAACAAGGTTGTACTGGTGTATGGCTCAGAGCAAATACATTCCAGTGACTGAGATTAATCAAAACATTTCACCATTAACTTTTTGTTGTTGTGTCTTCAGGGCTGTGATGCACTTGCTCTTAAATACATAGATTAATATCCATTTTGATGTTGGAAGTTGTTTACTTGCTGAAAGCCACTCGTGCACCGTTAAGACTCACTCACCACTGTGTATCGCACCGTGTTACAGATGCTGGAACTCCAATCACTTAACTGCTTTGTGGTGTTCTGTATTTATCCTTGATGGGGTTCTGCTGGTTTCCATGTGATGATGCAAGGAATCAGAATGTGGGTGGTTGCCAGGGTGGAATGTGGATTACTGAGGGAGTGTGAGTTGGTCCTGGTTACTTGGTGGAGGAGGTCTCTACAACTGTGATTACAATAAACCTGTTTCAATCACCACCTCTGAGAGACCTGTTTTATTTCAAGAAGGAAGCTGTGTACCACACGCTTTTCTCATTTAATGTCTCTGACTGACCTTGGAAGCAGGATCAAATTTAATTCACTTATACTATTTTTGAGACAACCCTCTCTATATGACAATCTATCCATTCCTGATGGATTACAAACTACAATCATCAAATCTTTCCTCTGCTAAGGCATTCCTCTACCAATAAGAAGAAAGGGTTTTAAGCAGGTTATCATCTATACTGCTAACACAATTTCGAATTCATTGCTTGACCTGTTTTCCTCATTTACCTTTGCTCCTAAAAAGGGCTGCACTCAATATCTTCAAGCCATATCATATGAGAACGTAATCTAGAAGACACTTCATCTCTGCGTATCCCCTACTCCCAGTGCCCTACAGCATTACCCACTGTTGTTGTTATTGCTGTACCGTTAGTTTAGTTCACCACTGCTTATGTGGCGTAGCTCAATAAATCAGTCAATCAATCAGGATTTGTAGAGCACGGCTGCTTCCCCCATGAGGGTCTTGAGGCTCTGTCAGATAATTCTACTTGTTCTGTCGGGTAATCAATTTCTTAGCATTCCATGATTAATCTGCAAAATAAGAAGAAACACAAAGTTAGTATATTGTACTATTTTTCTTTTTACATATGTGAGGCTGTCACCAACGCAGGTTCATAGATGGAAAGTCAAAGAAGTGACTTACACGTGAATAAGTAATCTTAAAGTGATAAGGTGTTTAAGTGAAGGCAATATATACAGTGTAAATGTATAAAGACAGCATATAAAATGTTTGAATCAATAGACATCTGTCCCTAAGAGCACGAATCTCCAGTAGCCCTCGTTTGGATTCTGTTATTTGTCATGGGGTATTTGTCAAGATATGTTGACGTTTCGACCCAAGAATGTGTGTGAATGCATTAAAGTCACAGCGGGTCTTCTTCAGGACAAGATGTGAACAGCCAGTAGTAGTTGTGTAGAGTACCACTTGTGGTACTTAAAAGGATTAAAGATGTGAAATCCACCATCCGGTTGGAATTTTAGAATTTAGCAGGAGCTTGAATTAATCAGTCAGCTCTGAGCTGAAATTGATCCCGTAATTCATAACTTCAGCAAGCCTTCCATAGATTATTCACTGCAGATGCAAGGGGTGGTAGTTAGGTCGAGGGATCCGGGCCTTAGTTTCCTGGTGGGCTGGTGAAAGGTCACGTGTTGGTTGAGGTATGCAGGTCTTTCGTTGTGTAATGCCTTGTATGCGTCAGTGAGTAGCTTGCGGTGGCATCTCTTTATGACTAGTAGCCAACTGGAGTAAACATACAAAGAATAAAGGTTCTGTGTGGTGTTTCATAACCAACCTGCCTGATTTTAAGGATTAGTAAAATGGAGAATCTGCCCCCAAAAATTGTGGTTTTGCCCATACGATCTTGTGGTAGTAGTAGTGACACTTCAAGTTTGCAACTGAACCGCAGAGTTCAGAATACAGAACAGCCAACCAGTGAACTCAAACAACTCCATGTTGTGTGGAGTACACTAAATGAATGACCGCCTTGGGATTGATGTTGGACCTTCAGGCAAGGTGTCTCCAGCAGCTTTCGATTCAGTTTTCTCTCTCTTCAACAAATTCGACAAATTCAATATATTCAGTTGTTGACTTTGGATACTTTGTGAACTGACTAGCTGCTATACAATGGTTTTGTCACTCTGAAAGCGATTGAGCTATAATTCAGTCATAGGCAGGAGTTAAGAATTTTAGCAGTCATAGTTGTAGATCAGTAGAGATATGATTATCACAGTGTGAGATCTGGTGGGAATGATGAGGATGTCTGTGTTGTAATATGCTTAGGCAACTTTGCCCAGGCTGAGGCTGCACACTTATCCTTGACATGTTAACGTGGGGATTGTACGTTGACAGTCAGTTGCAAGCTGTGCCTGGCTGGACTGCGGTGTAAGGTCTCTTTTTCTGTGTAATAAATCAATCTTCTTAATTAGTCTTGTGAGAGTGAACTCCATTTATTACAATTTGGCAACGCTACGGCTGGGCACAGGATTTGCATTGTCCCTTAGATATGCCTGTCTGTTGAGGGGGTAGTGAAGGACATGCTCTGTGGCCCATGTAAAGTTCAAGAGGTTGGTGGCAATTGGGTCAAATTGGAAAACGGCCAAACCTGGAACCTAAGGAGGGGTGGCCTTGTACCAGAGATAAGGGGAGGTGTTCAGGAGCTGTGGTGGTGAAGGAGATGCATCAGGTTCGTGGTTTCCTTGGTTGTTTATGAAAGTTGGTGAATTTGCAAGGGACTTGGGAGGTGGTAGGGCTCAAGCTACTCCCAATGTATCGAGAGGAGATGATGGGGATGGGGCAATAGTTCCACAAGACAGTTTGAGAATTATACCTCCAGAACAAGTGGTTCCACAGGGCGGTGGGGCCTCGATCATTCCTCAAGGCAGGAGGGAGATGAGAGTGAGGAAGCCTCCTAGCTATTTGGGGATTATGTGTGTGATTGAACGGTTTCCTGTTCCCCTGCCGGTATGGGTGGCCTCATTGTGTGCGAAGGGTTTGGGTTTATGTTGTCCATTATATCTTTTGTGGGTTTCTATTCTGTTATGTTATTGATTTGTAGAGCACATGGCTGCCCCAGAAACGGGGCGTCTCAGCGCTGGTTCCAGAGACAGACTTCAGAGGAGAAAATGGAAATGGGATTAGACCAGCAAGAGCCAGGTCTTCACTGTCTTTCTAAAGGCCCTGTGATTCTGAATGTTCCTGATGGTCACCGGGAGAGTGTTCCAATGGGCCGACACCATTGCACGGAACGAGCGCCCTCCCGCTCTTGCTCTGCTGACTCGAGGAATGCATGCCAGGTGAAGGTCCGCCAAGCGCAACTCAGGGCATGGGACATATTGAGATAGTAAGTTGGCCAAAATAGGGGGCGCTTGGCATGTAAGGATTTTGTGAGCAATGCGCAAAGTCTTGAAGTGGAGTCCCTTGTCCACAGGGAGCCAGTGTAGTATGAGAATTAATTTTGACACTAAACAGAATTTAGGCAGTGCAAAAAGAGTTTGTGCTGAAGCATTTTGGACCCTCTGTAGCGCCCAGATGCAGAGAATTGCAATAATCCAGTCTAGAAAGAATAGTAGACTAGATAATGATCTGACGTGAATGTGAGTTGAAGAACCCTAACATAGGCTTAAGTCTTCGTAGAAGCCCAAAGCAGACACCCGCCACGGCTTTAGTCTGCTCTTCATAGGACAATGCACTGTCAACCCAGCCACCCAGATATTTTACAGACTCCTTGGGAAGGAGAGCTAACCCAAGCATGTTAGGTCACCATTACTTGCCCCATATGTGAGTATCTCTTCCTAGAAGTAACATTTCTGATTTGTTGGCATTAAGCTGCAGACAGTTAGCTGACATCCAGTCTCCAACGGCCAACATATCATTGTGAAATTTGATCAGATTCTGGTTAGAGTTGTTGGAAAAGGGGATCACAAGCTGAGTGTCATCAGCGTAAGATACTAATGACATCCCTCTGTCTTTCTCTAACACTGCAAGGGGTTGTGTGTAAATATTAAAAAGCGGGGGCTCAGTGTCGATCCTTGAGGTACTCCGTGATGAACGGCGTACTCCTGGGAGCAGTACGGGGAAGCAATAACCTGAAAGATCTGCCAACAAGAAATGACATGAACCAGGCTAGTGCAGCACCTCCGATACCTATCTCCTGTATGAACGGCAGCAGGATCTCATGAGATACTGTGTCAAACACGGTGCTTAGATCGAGTAGGATCAGGGCTAAGGTGTTTCCCTCAGCTAGGGAGCCTCACAAATGTTCAGTAACCGCCAACAGGGCAGATTTGGTCCTTTGATGAGATCTAAAACTATTCTGGGAAGAGTCCAGAATCTTGTTGGCTTCCACGTAATTGGTCAGGATGGACTTTACATTCGATTCAATAGCTTTAGCCAGGAAAGGGAGCAGAGAAATGGTGTGGTATTTTTCAAGCTTAGATATATCCATTCTGTCTGTGTTGTTTAGTCCTCTGTGTGTCAGGGTGTCTGTTGGGGGCATGTGTTCCAGTTGTCACAGTTTACTTTGTTTCTTCTTTATTTCTCAAGACACGGTGATGTGTTGTAATATGCTTAGGCAGCTTTGACCAGGTTGAGGCTGAACACTCATCTATGACATGTTAATGTTCTACTATGTTATCTTTAGAATGTGTTGATTGTATGTTGACAGTCAGTTGCGAGCTATGCCTTGCAGGACTGCGGTGTGGGGTCTCTTTCCTATATGTAATAAATCAATCTTAATTGGACTTGTGAGAGTGAACTTCGTTTATTATAGTTTGTTAATTGGCAGAGAAAAAAGAAACCACTTTTGATAATGTTGTTAACTGAGAACTCCAGCATCCTTGATTAACTTGTAGAAGGGTTTCTGAAGAATACTAATGGAAAGAATCTCTTTTGTTATGAATTTAGTATTCGGGAACTAAGAGAATGAATGTTACTTTAGAGAGGTTCAATTCCAGCACGCTCCTCCTCAGCCAGTCGTTCAGTCATCATGCCTATAGAAATTTCAAAAAACAACATTTTGGTGGTTCAGAGCCACAAATAATTCTGGCTGTCTTCAGAGTATGAGTGGCATGAGCTGTTGGTGCTTCCCGAAACCTGGTTAATTTATTGTCTCCCAAAGTTGATGCCTCATGTAGTGCAAGACACAAGGCAAGCACACACTTTAAAGGGCTGACATTGTTAAGCTGTACAATTTCACATTACAGTAACTGCTAAACGTATTAATGTAGTAAGATATGGGGCAGTTTTTAATGTGTTTAATATTTCAAGACTATAGGTTCCCACTGCTTTATAAGCCTTGCTTTATCACTAAATTAATTTACTTTAAAGTGTACGATTTGTCAATCTTTTATACATTTTTTCTCGGGAGGAGGACCCATACTGGAAGCCACATTTTCCATTAAGCTTGCTCACGTCACTCGCTACATAAAAGTCGTACCCAACTTTTACACCTCATGTTATGTTATGTTATGTTACACCATTCTTTTAGAGCGCACGGCTACCCCAGGGGGTGTCCCGGCGCTTTGACAAAGAGGCCTGAAAACCCAGAAACACAAAGGCTAAAAAACGCTACAGTCTCAGGATTACACATTACTTTCAAATGTCACCAGCCGCCACTTGTGATTGGGTGAAATTGGGTGGCTCTTTCAGTTTGGATTCTGATTAGTATGTTCACAATAAATGTAGTCAGATTGTAGAAAATGTTGGTAGAAGAAAGTAGCTGATATTTTACACAGACCACCACTTAGAAAAGTAGTGATGTATGTTGGTCGCACGTTAGATGGTGCTTGTGTTGGATGTATGTTTGAGATGTGTGAATAGGTAATAGCAAATGGGATGTGGAGTGCAGTGTGTGAGTGTTTGAATATAAATCCGTTGGGTGGAGGATCTCTTTTCAGCTGGTTCTTTCATCACGCCTCTCCTGTGTGTTGTGGTTCTTGCAATAAACACTCTTACATGAGATCAGATAATGAGAGAGGATGTGGGCTTGCAGCCAGAGCTATCGACTTTGGAATTTGAGCACCAAGTTCAAGTCTCTGTATTGGCTCAACATTCTGTGATTGTGTGCAAGTCACCAAATCTCCATGTGCTTAAATATAAATATATGACCTTGTGTAATGTAACTGGTGCTCTCCTAAAACCTCCACTACCTTCTGGTCGAGTTTGCATTATATAAAAAACCCTGCCAAATAATAATAATGATGTACCCTCTGTTCAGACTCCGAGCCGCATTTACATCAATGCAGTCACCTATTAACCAACTTGATTTCCTTCCCACTAATACTTTGATGTTTTTCAACAGTTGTTCCCCTGAAGAAAATACATTCAATAGAACAAGCAAGAGAACTGACACACTCCCATGAAGAGCACGTGCAGTAACCATACTCTCTCCCCATAAGCTCTGCACAGCCTCTCAGAAAATTCCACATATTCTTGTGCGAGGGTAGTGGTTGTAACATAGCAAAAAGGGTCATTTGGCACCACGAGTAATAACTAAAACAGGCGCAAAGAGTATTAATGTCCGTTTTGGTTCCTCTTCCCATCCAAATCTCATCCTCATCGGCACTGTCACAATGTTAGTGCATGGGGTTTGCACAAGTGTTCATTTCAATATACATAAAAAGGAAGGTGGGCTTCAAAGAGCGGAATCTACTGCAGCTGACTCGGGGGACATTCTAACGCCCACCACTCTTTAGCAAAACATACACCGTCGACTTCACACTCTACACTGGGCATGCAGTTGCAACATGAAGTAGTAAATAAAATACCAATACAACACACAGCTGGGCGAAAATTACACTTGCCACGTATTTGGTATAGTTACCAGCCACCAGCTACCTTTGGAACACAATGTGCAATGGGTGATAACAATGGCAATGCCGTGCTCTCTTACCTCAGGTTATTACCCATTACTCAGGCAACTGGAATTATACAATTATGTTACTATGTTTTTTTCCACATACTTATCGATTTGCCACATTATCCATCATCTGCTGCATAATTTGCAGATTTTACCAAAACATTTTTCTAGCTCACACAGATGAAAGGGTACTAAAAATACTGCAGAACGTGTTGCTATGCAGTTGAAGGCCCTTCACAGAGGGTGACTGCTCACCTTTCAGGTACTTATTACTGTAACATGGGGTATTAAACTGGCACTAATTAGGGGAAGTCGTTGCCCAGACACTGTTAACATGTGTAAAAACATAATAATAAAGTGATACTATCACAAAATGTGCAGAATAATTAGCCTTCTCTAGTCCCATAATTAATTCAACCCAGACGCAGAGTGTGGTTCTCCCTTGTTGTTGAAAATTGGATTTCTGGTTGGCAAAGGTATACACCCTTTCCAAGCAGAACCCGCAATCCTGGTCAAGATAAGCTAGATACACACCAAAAGATAACCAGTTTTTACCCTCTGGCAGCTTTGCATAGATCAGTCAGGCTTATCTAAAGAGGCAATGTGTAAAGTATTTCTGCAACACACACAGCAACACAATAAATACACCACAAAAAGACTCCACACAGGTTTATAAAAATAGGTTATTATTTTATAAACAAAACAAGACTAAAACAACAAAAATCCAATGTATAGATGATGAGATATTTAATTTTAAAAGAATAAATGCAATAAAGCGCTTAGAAGCAAGTAGCGTTAAAATGGTTACTTTAGGTCATGCTGAACTGGGGCAAAGTTACATTTGGACCCACCTTGTGGAAGAGCAGGCCGGCTACAGGACCCACGTGGGTCCCGGTGACTAAAGTATCTTTTCTGGTTGCAAGCAACGAGATGAGATGATCTTCTCCATGCATTGAAGGTGATGGGTCGGTTCCAAAGACGGGTACCAGAGTTGAGAGGCGTCCAGCAATGCACCGGTTTCTGTCACGCATTCAAGTGGTGCGTCGATCTCACCATGCTGCATTGGCGTCGATACGTTGTCCAATGTCTCAATCTCGGGAGGCAAAGCTCTGGTTCTGATGTGATTCACCGATTTTACTCTTGCAACCGGATCGATGTGCCAGTTCTGTTACACACAGACAGGAGTTGTGTTGAAATCCATGTTGCAAGTATCTGGGTCAGTGAGCCAGGCATAGGAGCAGGGAGGGAGACTTTGCTTTCCCTGAGTCTCAAGCAATAGGAAGCAAGCTAACAAGCCCTTGGAGATCACTTGGAGCGAAGGCAAAGTCCAACTCTCCTTCAGCAGCAGAGAGCAGCAGGCTGCAGGGCAACACAAGAGATAAGCAGGCCTTCCAGGTCTCCAGTCCAAGGATGAGTCCTTTAAGCAGAACAGTAGTCCTTATGACAGAGGTTCAGTTCAAGATCCAGAAGTGTCTGATTTGAGGGGATCAGAGACCTAGTACTTATACCCAAATGTGCCTTTGATGTGGGGGTGACTTCAGAGCAGCTCTCCGAAGGTGACAGGTTCTCCTTTCAGCCTATTGTCAGCCTATCTATGGGGGGGAAATCAGCCATCTGGGAAGTGTTAGCCCCTCCCGTCCATCCTGCCTAGGCAAGGCCATCAACATTCAGATGTATGTAGATGGTTACGCAGACACACCTATCCTTTTTGTGTTGTGGCTGTTTAGAGGGAACGCACAAAATATAGCTGTCACCTACCCCTGATGTGTATTGGAGACAGGCTGTCAAGCACACAGATTAGTAAGTGCAGAAAAATGCTAATTTTCCAAAATTTGTCTTTCTAAAATAGTAATGTTAAATCCAACTTCAGCAGTAAGCAGGATTTATCAGTACCATTCCAAACATATGAAACATGAAAAAGCTACCCCTCTCTGATCGGGAATTGTAGTGTTAAAGGAATTAACAATGCTAATCTAAGAGAGGAGTAGGTCTCACAGTAGTACAAACTAGGTGGTTTGACACTGGCAGGACTTAAAAAACATAAAACTGCACCCTACCTTTTACTTACATTGCACCCTACCTTTAGGGCTACATAGGGCCACCTTACAAGGGACCTACAAATAAATTAAATATGTCAATCAGGTAAACACCAATTACACACACGTTTAGGGAAGATGCACATGCACTTTAGCACTGATAGCAGTGGTAAAGTCCTCAGAGTCTTGGGCGTGGCTTGGCAAGCCATCATGGCGGACGTGTGCTGAGTGAGCTTCGTCCAACCCTAAATTAATCCTGCATCATCCTGCCCTTCTGATCGATCTTTGAGTCCCACAGAGAGTCTGCAGACCTGATGAATTGACGTCACCTACCTGGGCAGACTTTCGTTCACTGCAGTGGCTTGTGGCGGCTATACAGTTCTGTTGAAGTGGCGAGGCCTATTGAAGGCGCGGCCTGGCAGCCCTGCGTGAGACGGGACGTCCAGTTGGACGCTGCCCAGATCCATAGGCTGGGGGAGAAGCCAACGCGACGGAGCTGGAGTGCTGCAGGTGCGGGATGGATCATGCCCTGGTGTGTGCCCCACGGGCAGACTTCTCCGGAGGGGGGTTGCCCCCGCCCTGCAACCACGATCGACGACAGGGAGGGTCGTGATGTTCGGCGGCTGTATCGGGCAGCTGAGGTGAGAGGCGGTGTGTGTGGCCGGCTGAGGCAGCAAGCGACGGGTCTTTGACCGTGCTTCAGGCTGTGCGTGAGTCGGCGGTCCTTTGGTCCCGAAAGGCAAGTGTGCTCCTCCTCTTGCCTGATGCCCTCTTTCCCGGGGTGGTAGCCCGGGACCCACCCCCTCGGGCCCACTGAGAGTGTGAGTCTGGGCACCTCAGCCTTGTCCCTTCCTTACCCCCCCCTGCCCGCATCAGAACGGGGGATCAGCGGTGACATCGAACTGCAGCGGAAGTCGACTGGGGCCCGTGGGGATCTAGTGAGCTCGTCGATGGGTCCCTGGGCAGGCCGGGGCTGCACGCTGTGCTCTTTCCCTCTCCCGCCATGAGAGGCGCTTGCATCGGCGGTCGATAGGGCCGCGCGGGCATCTCGTGCTACAGACTTCCCGCCCAACCCCGTCTCTGGTGCTCACCGGGCTAATCGCACTGACCAGCGGTGGTGTGAGGGCCTGGAGTGAGACATCCGGGGCAGCAACAGTGGAGTTGGTGGTGCTAGTGGATGCCAGTGGGTGAGTGCCTCTCTTCCTGCCTACCGGCGCTTTCGCATTGGCGGTCGGTCGGTTCGCGTGAGCGCCCTCGGGCCAGTTGGGGCTCGACGCTGGGCAGGCCCCTACTACAGTTTGCATACCTCGCCCCTTCTGCAGCCCACTACGTACTCCTAATCGGCGGCTGGGTCGGGTCGCGTGAGTCTTGTGTGAGGGTTTTGGCTCTCCCCTATCTTTCCTATCCTGGTGGGACCCCCAAGGGTCTTCGGATAGGTTCTGGGCCTGTGCTCGGAGATCCAGAGACGGCTATGACAAGAGACAGGGGGGACGGCGGCTCGCCAAGCAAGGCCCGATTGATAGATTCACTGGCCTGCGTGCGGCGGCTGTGGCATCTGGGGGACCGCAAGGGACAATGCAGCACTCATGGCCGCCATTACTCAGTCCAGGGGCATGTTGGACGCTAAAATC
Organism: Lissotriton vulgaris; assembly: GCF_964263255.1. NCBI lineage: Eukaryota > Metazoa > Chordata > Amphibia > Caudata > Salamandridae > Lissotriton > Lissotriton vulgaris. Next base: position 238,954,028 of record NC_141691.1, read on the forward strand.
GGGGCAGTCTGCTCCGATGTTATGCTCCTGAGGCTGAACCTGCACATTGCTGTCTCGCGCATAACTGAGGCTGAGACCCGCATAGCTGGGGTGGAAGACGATGTCACTACGCTAAAGAAGAAGATGGCCACCATGGAGATCACTCAACGAGGTCTTGCTATGCGAGTGGAGGATGCTGAGGGGCGGCCAAGGCGCAATAATCCCGCTTTGTTGGGTACCCGGAGGGCTGTGAAGGGAGAGATATGGAACAGCTCCTTACGCGGTGGCTGGAAGGCTGGCTTCCTCGGGAGTCTATGTCCCACTATTTAGTGGTGGAGCGGGCCCACAGGGCACATATGCAGAAGCCCCCGCCTGGGGCTCGCCCGAGGCTACTCATCACGAAACTCTTGAACTATCATGATCGCAACACGATGCTGAAGCAGGCCCGGATCAAGAAGCCCTTGGTCTATGACAATGCACGCATCCTCATCTTCCCTGACTACACACGGCTGGTCCAGCAACAGCGGCATTCGTTCCTAGCAGCGAAGGCCCGTCTGAGGGACCTTCAGCTTCAATATGCTCTCCTATATCCTGCCCGCCTGCTAGTGGTTTACCTCTCCCGTACCCATTTCTTTGACTCATCAGAATAGGTTTTCAAATGGACTGATGAGACGGTGCGGGTGTGAGCTCATACGCTGCCCGTAAGGGAGTCCGATTCCTCATTGAGCGAGGCGGCCCGAAAGTGGCCCTGGCAGCAGCAGAAGGGCAACAGAAGATCACGATACAGGTGCCGCTCCCAATCCTGTTGCGCCTCGTCTCGGGCTTGCTCGTCCTCTGGGCGACAGACGTCAGCAGGCCAATTGGTGTTCCCGCGAGGGACTGTGGTGAAATAGACTGCCTTGCTCTAATCAGAGGGGCTCGTATATGGGCCAGGATCTCGGTTAGACTTTTGCTAGCGGAGAGTGTGCCTATGATACATGGGCTGTAATTTGGGGATCCATTGGTCGGGGTGGGCCGCATCCTCCCGTTGGGGATCATTCCCGCCACAACAGATGCTTCATCTCTTTTCAGGTATATGGTGGGGGTTGTTTCTGTTCTCTGATCGCACTTTCGCTCACTGACAATAGTTATTCGCACATAGACCACACAGGGTTCCTTATTCCTGCATTAGCTGACAAAGCCTCAGATGGCCGGTATATCCATTAGGGAGCAGGTGTCCCCAGGTACACTTCGTATCATTAGCTGGAACATGTGAGGAGCCCTCGATAAGATTAAATGTCGGGCCATACTCCAGCAGGCTAAACGGGCCAGTGCAGATGTCCTCATGCTGCAAGAAATGCACCTCATGGGAACGAAGGCCCTCTGCTTTCAGCAATATGGGTATCAGCATGTGTTTCATTCCAGTTTTTTGAAGGGATCACTTGGGGGTGGCAATTTTGATACATCGCAGAGTCCCCTATAGACATAGCAAGCAGTGGACAGATGCTCAGGGGCAATACCGACTCCTTCAGGGCAAGGTCGGGGAGGATCCTTTGGTGCTGGGTAGTGTATAAGCTCCTCCCAAGCTGCAGTGGAATTTAGTGGAGCGTCTCATGACCCTTTGGGCGGATGTGCCTAATGGTCTATCCGTAGTTGGTGGGGACTGGAGCAATGTTATAGATATGGCCAGGGATTGCTGGGGGATGTCCAGAGGGTAGTCGTACTACGAAGTTGTGCTACTTGGAGACGGGACATGACTGGGTAGACATAATGCGTCACTTCCACAGAGATGATTGAGAATTCACGTATCTCTCTGTGGTCCACGACTCCTATTCCAGAATTGATTACCTCTTTGTTCCCTGAGTGGCGGTAGGTAGGATGGTGGAGGCGGCGATTCCTTCTTGGGGTCTGTCTGACCACTCCCCGGTGGCCCTCACTCTGCAAATAGGGCAGATGAAGCAGCCGTTTAGGTGGCGCCTCTCGGTACGGCACTTACAAAATGATGATTATAGAGAACAGATGAGCCTCGCTATCGATCAATACTTGACAGTTAATGTGGGGTCAGTTCCCAGGGCCGAGTTACTATGGGAGGTGAGGAAACCTACACTTAGGAGGCGGACATTTCCTGGTGCGCGGCCGTGCGTAGGGAAGATTTGAACTGCTGCAGGTGGAGGCGGGCATAGAGGATCTTGAACGTAGGAGGCGGCCAGGTCAGAAGGCAAATGCTGATGGCTCAACAAAATTATGCTGCACTTCTGGTGGATGAGGCCCGCCAAACCTGGTAGGTGATGCGTAGTAGGGTGCATCAGTGGGGGGATAAATCTAGCAAGATGCTGCACCAGCTCTGTCAAGGAATATTTCATTCTCAGACCCTCCTGGGCGTATTGGGCTCGACAGGCCAACCGCTCACAGACACACTGATCATAGCTGAGAGCTTTGCCACATAATATGCAGATCTGTATGCCCCTAGAGAGTGTTTGCCAGCCGCCACAATAGACAGATTCCTGGATGATCTTCCGCCCAAGGCTCTATCAGGCAAAGTAAGGGAACAATTGGAGCTGCCCCTGACAGATGAAGAGTTGGGCGCTGCTTTGGGAGACCATAACTCTGCAAACTCACCAGGGCCCAATGGGATCCCCAGTGAATTTTTTAAACGCTACTTCTTGCAGTTGGGCCCTCTATACCGTTCGGTGGTGGAGGCAGCGCGAGAGCAGGGCTCTCTTCCTCCAGACTTGAGACCTGCAGAGGTGGTTGTCTTTCACAAGCCGGGCCGGCCTCCAGATCAACACGGATCATATTGTCCCATCTCTCTCCTAAACGTGGAGGCTAAAATCCTGGCTAAGGCCCTGGCAAATCGCCTTCTACCTCATATTACTGCCCTGGTCCATCCTAACCAGGCGAGATTTATGCTTCAGAGGGCGTCCAGACATACCATGAGGCGGGCGCATGTGGCAGTGGCGCCCATTCCGCATCTGGGAGAACCGGCGGCATTACTATTGGCTGACATGGACAGGGTATTTGATTCCCTTAGCTGGGTGTACTTATTTACGTTACTGCGTACACTCAATTTCGGACCGCGATTCCTTTCCTACTTAACTCTCCTGTACACAGATCTTACAGCGTTGGTGCGGGTAGCTGGTGCTATCTCTTCTACGTTCTCCATCAGGCGGGGCACAAGACAGGGCTGCCCCCTGTCCCCATATTTATTTGCCCTGGCAATGGAGCCTCTGGCTGTATGGGTGCGAATGGATGCACAGGTGCAGGGCTTCGAATTGGCACAGGGACTGTCAGACAGGATAGCATTGTACACGGACAACGTCCTCTTCTTCCTTAGAACTTGGACAGGACAGGGCCACGGATACTGTGTATTATGCAGATTTTTGGGGAGACATCTGGACTGTACATGAATCCCCGTAAATCTACGTTGTGGATTCTTGGTGATTGGAAAGGTGTGGGCTCATGGGTCTCGTCGGTTCAGCTGGTGACGGGGGCGGTGCTGAAAAAACTTGGTGTGTTTATGTCGGACGTGCCCGCTATCTCCTGGGAGTGTAACCTGGTTCCAATGTGTGAACAAGTGCGCCGCGATCCTAAGTCCTGGTCCCGTATGCCCCTGTCTATCTATTGCAGATCGGCTATATTTAAGATGGTGGCGCTTCCCCAGCTCCTATACCAATTGCAGAACCGCCCTTACTAGATTTCACCCCGATGGTTCAGACAAGTGAATGCCGATCTCTGGCAGTTCCTGTGGGAGGGGGCAGAGTGCATGTGGCCCTGCGGATGTTTTTTTTGTCTACTTATTAAAGGGGCTAGCGTCTTCTGACATCCACTCGTAGTATCAGGCCTCACATCTGCTTGTCTTAAATGAATGGTGGTATGGCAATAGAGAAGATCCAGCATACGCGGTCAAGCGAAGACTTATGGGGGACCGCTCGCTACATACGAGTCTATATTACGCACCGCTGCGGGGCTTTCTGCCGTCGGCAACAAGGGTTGTGTTTCAGGTCTGGAGGCAGGCGTTGCGAAGAATGGGGTGGTGGAATACACTGACTCGGGAAACTCCCCTCGGCGTTTGCCGAATCTGGCGGCCCTACAGGGATTCCGGGGGTAGGATGACATAGGCATTTCGGTCTTGGGCGATGTTATGAGGGGACTTGCACTCAAATCCTTTCACGACCTTCAGAAAGAATTTCACATGCCGAAGTCCCAATATTATCTGTACCTTCAATTTCAGTACGCTCTGTGCCCTAGCCTAGAGGGTTTGGAGTCTCTGTCGGAGTTCAGACCGTTAGAGACAAGGTTTTTATGGGGGATGTTGGAACTGGCCCTTCTTGCAGGGTCATCCCCAAACTTTTTGCTTCTTCCTCCCTTTTATTTCCTGACCCGTGGCTGTTGGCAATAGGACTCTGAGCACTTTACCGCTGCTGATCAGTGCTAAAGTGCATATGCTCTCTGTGTAAATTGTTATTATGATTGGATATACATGATTGGCATATTTGTATCACCGTGAAGTCCCTAGTAAAGTGCACTGGGTGTGCCAGGGCTGGTGATGACAAATGCTACTAGTGGGCCTGCAGCACTGATTGTGCCACCCACATGAGTAGCCCTAAAATGGTGTCTCAGGCCTGCCACCGCAGTGCCTGTGTGCAGTCTGTGAACTGCCATGTCCTCCTGGACAGTGTCCCCAATGACCAGGCCCCTAACCCTTCCCTTTTTGTGCACATTGGTCACCCCTATGGAAGGCCCAAGGTACCCACTTGGACAGGGTGCAGTGTAAGTGAAAGGTAGAGCATGTACTTGTGCAGGTGACATGCTCTAGTAGTGAATTACAGGCATTTTCGTTTTTTACTCCCTCAAGGCTATCTTGCTCCATAGGCTATCATGGGGGATGCTGGCTACAGTGGCTACCAGCAGACCTTCCCATAGGAACAAGATAGGACATAAACGTCTGGTATCCCTGAACTCAGAATTTAATAACACATCTTTTAGGAAAGGTTGTTTTTAAATCCTGTGTTTGAGAACAGCACTTTTAGAAAGTTGCTGTTCTCTTGTCTGACCTTTCTGTGTGCCTTGGCCTGTTTGTGTATTGACTTTCTGGTTTGAGAGTGACAGGGGCTGTGGATTCCCCAGGAGGCTGGCTGAGTCAGCCCTAGGCTGAATGACTGCATTTGCAACTTGAGTGGTGGGAGGAGATAGCACCTGTGCCTGCCTTCAATAATGCTGGCTCCACCTCCTGCTGGGCGGCTGACGACCCTGCCCCTCACTCTGAAAGGAAAGGAGAAGCCAGAAAAACAAAGTGCTCAAGGAATACCCAGAACTGGTTCAGACCGGATTCAGGGCCCACTTGCACAAAGAGAACAAAGACTTTTAGGGGTATAAGTACAGGACCCTGACAACAGAAAATTAGATCATCCTGAAATCAAGAAGGAACCTCTGCCAAGGAGAAAGCTGAAACTGAAGAAGGAAGATTGTCCAGCTGTTGCTCTGCTGGATTGCCCTGCTGTTGCTTTGCTGCCAAGGAGAGGGGAAGGACTTTGCTTTGTGCTGTGTCCCCTTGCTTGAAGGAATCTCCAAGGGCCTGGGAAGAGTTGGCTCCCTGTTTTGAAGTCCCAGGAACAAAAGGACTTCACCCCCAGCTTCCCTTGAGCTCTACTGAGAGAGTTATGTCCTTCCTAGAGTGTGTGGCCCATGTGTGGTGCATTTGGAAGTTGTACCTGTGCTGGGAAGCTGGAAACCAAGGTTTAAAGACTTTGCTACAGAAACGTTATCGCATCGTTCGCTGCAGAGCGCATACCCGACAGTGCGAGGAAATTCCAGCCGCAATGAAGGCCGAGATCGTTGCAGCGCCTGTTGCCGCTGCCAGAGCCGTTGCATCCTTCGTTTGCGGGACGCACCAGACCGGTGCGGGAAGACTATCATCGCTGCGAGTGTCGTCGCAGAGCCTGTCGTCGCTGGGTGAAATCGCCGCACCGCTTGCTTGCGGACTGCATCATGTCGCTGCGAACATCGCCTCAGAGCCATCGCATCGAGGAGCTGCGAAAGAGAGATCACCGCTGGATCGCGCATTGTCGCCCCGGAGATCGTCGCAGCCCCTACGAGATTGTCGCATCGTCCGTTTGCGAGAACAAACTTCCTACGGAACCTACGCACCGGAATCCATACAAGTTCCCTTCCTCCCCATACAGACTGGATTCGTCGCAACATGCCCGCTGCCGCAGCGGGGTTGTCGCATCGACTCCCCAAGGTCTCAGGAGCAACGCATCGCTTGTTTTCCACCGCACCAGCTTCTGCTTTTGTAACTTTGTCGCAACTAAAGGTACTGTTGGCTAAACGTGTCGCAACTTTGAACTTTTCACGCAACTGTGGATTATTTTATCGCAACCTAAAGAACTCTTTCACAACCATATTATTGTACTGTGTATGTTGGATTTTTGTCGTTTTGGTCTTGTGTTGTTTAGATTAAATACCTTTATTTTTCTAAACTGTTGTGGAGTCAGTTTGTGGTATTTTCACTATGTTACTGTGAGTGTTGGTACAAATACTTTACACATTGCCTTCTGATTAGCCTTGACTGCTCGTGCCAACCTACCTAGAGGGTGAGCAGGGGTTATCTCAGAGGGTTTCCTCTTACCCTGACTAGAAGCAAGGGTCCCTATTTGGACAGTGGTACCTACCTCTGCCAACTAGAGACCCCAGATCTAACAGGGGACGTCCAGGAACGCAAAATCTCCAAGGTCTATCAATCCCTAGTTACCCATTGCTCCCTCACGCTACAGAAACTCAAAGGGGATTGGTACGGCGATATGGGTCCCTTGAATGAAGAAGACTGGACGGGGGGGCATAGCTGTACGACTTCGCCTCGTCCAGTTTAAGTATCTACACAGGGTCTACTTCACATGGGTACGCTTGTGGAGGGCGGGGCTGATTTCCTCTCCTGTGCGCCTTTGATGCAATCGGGAGGAGGGTACACTTATACACAATGTCTGGTAATGTCTCTCTTTAGACCGTTTCTGGAGGGAGGTGTTTACCTGTCTATCGGAGATGCTGGGTTGGGATCTCCCCCACTCGCCGAAACTTGCTCTGCTACATGTCCTGGAGGGGATAGGAGGCAACATCTATAAAAGACACCTAATGCAATTGTGCATCACCCTGGCGAAGAGGGACATAGCTAGGCAATGGAAGGCACTGAGGGCCCCTTCAGTAGCTGCGTGGAAGAATGGCCTAGACTTCTGCATGGGCCAGAAGAAACCCATCTTCATGGCCAAGGGGTGCCCGCACAAACACTCCAAAATTTAGAAACGGTGGGCGGATTATCGAGGACTGATATTGGAGCAGGTCTCGGTGGCAGGGGACCACCCCTTGATGTGATTTTTATTTTAGTGATGGGAACGTGGGGGTATCGTGGGATGGGATATTTTGATAGGCAGACATTTTGTTCTATCCAAATGATTCGGTCTGGCTGTGGGTGTATAGTGCAATCTGCGGGGGGTTGGGTTTGGGGGGAAAGTTAGATTTAATTTGTATTGCTTTTCTATCTCCTGTGTTTTACATTGGAAATGTCAAAGTCAATATAAATATGATCTGATTGTGCAGATGTCTCTGGGGTACAGATCCCTGCAATATATGTGTAATTTGACAAATAAAATCTGTTTAAAAAAAAAAAAGTCCTCAGAGTCTTAAGGCCAACCAAAAGATTCAGCAAAACGTGGAGGCAAAAAGATTGGGAGCAGAGCACCGTAAGGCTGACATGCCTAACACCTATTCCAGAGGCCCTGCCTGTTACACCTTACAAAGCAACGTTACTTTTTTGTGCCATGGAGAATAGGTGTTTCGCAATATCGCCATGTATCACACAAAGCAGAGGAAATTAGGCTATGGGTACAGAAAACGCGATGAATCTTTTAAGCACCCTCTTGGCCCGTTGCATTCTGTTCTTTGCACACAGCCTCGGTGGTGTCAGGCGCGTGAACAAAGGATGTGTAACTATACACCTGAGCCTGTAACAAGAGACCGATACCACTGACTTATTCTCACTTCCGCACACCCTCCCTATTCGCTTGTCTTTCTGCTCTACAGACATTTGTCAAACATGTCTGAACGTAAACATAACAGAAAACCCATAGACCGGCCGCTCTGATCAAACGCATGCGCGCTGCAAACCAAAGCTGTGTCTCCTAAACTGACCCGATTACCATGTATGTGCTTTGTAACACAGAACTTTAAAGCGTTAAAATACAAACTTGAATACATCCCTAAAAAGCAGTAAAGAAATGTATAATTAGCAAAAGTAATACATGTGCCCTTATGTCTAGATAACTTGCAGAGAATGTTAAACTAAGTTACTAGAATGATTTTATTGTTTTAATTATAATTCATATTAACGTATATAGTTGGGGGCGTGTATGAATGTAAATAGATATCCGGTGACCCTGACAGAATAGGGTCTAAAGGTAGAAACCTTAAACAGGAAATGTTTAACTAGGTCTCCTCTAGGACTCTGTCGGTTAAGCTCTCCTTGCTGGCATTGGTTGTTATCTGCAGATCACACATTTGAAACTCGGCAGGGTCGAGGGACCCACACTACAAAATGAGCAGCATTAAGTATGCATGGGTAGTAGGTGCTGAATAAATCTAAAATATAGTGGCTCTGTATAAAGATTCATTACAATGCTGTAAGTTCACACATGAAAGTAACAATATGTGAAGCGCGCCGTTAGAGGTATAAAAGGATTCGAAGATTACTAGATGTATGTTAAACTAGGATTCATACAAGAACATAATTGAATAGCCAGAGTTCACCAACCTCAGATTAAAATCCTGCGTCCTAGGGCCGTTAGCTTCCGTTTGAGGGGCACACCAATATACAGGTTTCCAAGGAAACGTGCCTTTCTTGTTCCCTATACCTTTTCTGCGCTTGACCCAACAACCACAGTGGCAATTCAGTTAATGGTCATAATCTAGGCCACTGGAAGTATGCGGCGGGAGAGGGACAACATATGTGGCAGGGTTGAGTAAATTATGCGGCAAGAAAAGGCAATTTATGCGGCACATTTCATAACAGTTTTACTTCATTATTTCTAAACTTGGTAACTCTTTCTGGGCATTGGCTACAACTCATTAGTACCAGTTTAACACCCAAATATACTAATAAGCAAAGAAAAATCACGTGTTCCAGCTTTGCAAAGGGCCTTCCACCACGCTGGGTCATGTGCTGTTGCGTTTTTAGTAATTTTGAACCATTTGAGCTAGAAACAATTTTGTTCTGTTAATATCTGCAGATTATGCGTCAGATGATGGATTATGTGGCAAATGCGGCAAATCTACAGCTATGCAAAAATCCCCTCATAATCGCATTATTCCAGTAGCGGTGGTCATAATGCATGGTTTGGACAGTTGGCCTCGTGTAACCCTTGTTTTGGCCTCACTACAAGCAGAGACTGTTTTTTAACAACATTTTTATTTTCAGTTTCAAAAGGACCAAGGGCCTCAAAACAACATAAAGACTTGAATAATTGCTTACTTTGAATCTAATATATACATTCGCAGTGTTCGTAATCACTAAGGGCCATATGTATCAAGGTACCAATTTGCGATTCTGTAATAGCGATTTTTAAGAATTCGCTATTTCAGAATCGCAAATTGGTATGTATCAAGAAAATTGCAATTTTTTAGCGATTTCTTGATATTCCTTAATTGCGAATTCGCAAATTGCGAATTTGGAGTTAAGGAATACTTTCCCATTCATTTCTATGGGCCAGGAGGCCCATAGGAAGGAATGGGAATTTGTTTCTCAATTTGCGATTTGCATTTTGCTAATCGCAAATTGAGAATAATTTCAAGGGTGCAGGGGTGTCCAAAGGACACCCTGCTGCACCCCTGAAATAAGCATGGGTGCACATGTGGTGCACATACATGCCCTAAGGGCATGTATGTGCGTCACATGGCACTTTGAAAAATGCAAAAATGGGCATTTTTCAAGAAATTCGCAAATTACCACCAACTTGATGTTGGTGGTAATTTGCGATTCCTTAGGGACAATTAGCAATTTTTTTTAGCTTCATACATTGCATTTAAGGAATCGCAAATTTTGCAATTCCTTATTTTCCACCGGATTTTCCTTCATACATCCCATTTAGCAAATTCGCATTCGCAAAGGCCGAAATTCTGCGAATTTCGGCCTTTGCGAATGCGAATTTGCATGATACATATGGCCCTAAGCTTGTAGGCATTGTTTACATTGATACGCAGATTAGGTTCTGGCCACCGCTAGAAAAACATACCTCCCTGCCATTGCCCCATGCCATGCTCACCCAGAAAATTATTACTGTCACTTTATCATCGCCTGCTCATCCCACTGATGTGCACACATCTTCCGCACCCCTGCACTGTTCTGGTACAGAAAATGTCTAAACAGCTCCACCGTCTAACCAGTCTGCAGGTTGTGGGGACCCTTCTGGTGTATACAAATCAGGGTTCCTCAGACATTCCATCAGATTGTGCCAGGCACACGCTAGGTCAGTTGTGCTGCTTCCTCTTCACCTCTCTAAGCAGGACTTCACTCTCAAATTCTGCCCATTTAACAATTTCCTCCCTACATTTAGTTAGCCTGGGACCTCAGTTGGCCTTCCAAATCATTGTAATTTTTCACTTTGCAAGAATCTATTGGGGGTTTTACACTTGGTTGGACGCGGGAATCCCCCTAGCCAGCAGGCCTTGGTGAGCAAGGGTTTGTTCGTTGAGTAACGCCATTAACACAGTCCATCATCTCTTCCCAAAACCCAGAAAGGGAGGGGACAGCAGAGACTTAATGTGGGACTCCTGCAAGGGATTCTGAGGAGCTCGTCCTTCAAAGTGAAAGTGGGTGGGTTGAGTGTTTTCACGCATCCTCTTAGACGGATTATGTGTTTATCTCTTTGACTGTCAGTATCTCACAAGGTTACAATGGTAAGTTTCAGCCTCAGTCTGACTTCCTATAGCATAAAGAAGCGCTTCCCAAACTGTGGGTTGCGACCCACCTGATTTTTCGTGGATCGGGAACGTCCAAGCAATAAGTAAAGATGCCTTTAAATTCTGTGTTTATCAAGTTGCATTTGCCAGTTCTTCAAAGACAGAGGTCAAAAGTCAAGCTGAGTCTTCTGACAAACTGCTGCTTAGTCTTTTAACACAGGTATTATTTCTCAAAATGCAAAGTCAGAGGAGTGTTTAAAGAGAATTATGTGACAATCTTGTCTGAGTACAGAGAGTGTGAAAGGAAAGGCTATAAGAAGTGTTTTTTGCAACACACAACAAAATGTTAATATCTGCAAATGAACTGTATGCATTTAGCAGATAGGAAAGGAAACATGAAGAACATTTTTTGTAATTCTGAAGTGTGTGGGAACAGATATTTTAATAGGATAAAACAAATCAATCTACTTTACGCTTAAATGATAAATGTTTACAGAAACCCAATTGCCACACATTATCATTTGTAAGCTATATAGTTTATCAGTAAAACTGTAGGTCGGTGCAAATGTAGTCGTCATTTCAATGTAAAATGTGCTGTCTGTAAATGGCAACACAATGCTTTAATTGCATTTAAAAATTGCCCCATCTCATGTCCATGAACGATACCTGGGTCGTGAAAGTTTGTCATTCTAAAAATTGGGTCAGGTATGGTGTAAGAAATCGGGTCACTGTTTGAAGGGGTGGTACCCTACTCAAGCGGGAACTAGAATCCTTGTCAGGGTGAGGCACAAGCAAACCCCACATTACTCCATGATCAACCCTCTGGTAGCTTGGCACAGAGCAGTCAGGCTTAACTTAGGCAATCTGTAAAGTATTAATGCAGTACTCTAAACAGTTAAAATACACCATATGAAAAATCCCACAACAATTTAGAAAAATAGCAAACATTTTAATAAATATAAATCAAGACCAAAAGGACAAAGATCCAGTCAGAGGAAGCATGGATATGCAAGTTTAAAGATTTCAGTGAAAATACTGCCAAAAAGCACTAAGCGCCAACTGTGGCCATCTGGTCACATTAGACTGGGACAAAGTCATAAGTTCAAGCAAACCATGATGGAGCACGGCCAGCTACAGAGAACCAGCTAGGCATGCTGCAGAAGAGTACCTTAAATACTGGTAATGAAGGGTTGCGGATTCACTCTTCGAGGATGTTTTGGGCAGCCAAGGTGATGCATCAGTTCCGAGGAGCTGTGAGGCTCTGGTGCAAGATGCTCTGTCATCAACGAGGATCCAGTCAAAGAGGGCTTGCGATGTAAAGTCAGATGCCAGGGATGCGCCCCACAGCTGAGGCAATGCTCCAGTTTCGAAGAGCTGCTAGGCTGTGATATGAGTTTTGGCGTCATTGAAGATCCCATCAACAAAAGGCTTATTATGCGACATGCAGCAGCAGTTCCAATGGGGCTGCAGGCTGCAATGCAATGTATTTGCACCGGGAAAGTCCACGCAGCAATGGCGATGCGCTGGTTCTGCTCAGGGTTGCGCAGTACAGCAGAGGTGATGCATTATTTCTGCTGTATCCACAGATGGGCTTGCAGAGCACCTTAAGGCCCTCTTCCAGGGTCCAGGACTGGGGTGGCACCACTTGGGAGGGTTGCGATGCACTGGTTTTGCTCAGGGTTGCGCAGTACAGCAGAGGCTATGCATTATTTCTGCTGTATCCACGGATGGGCTGGCAGAGCACCTTTAGGCCCTCTTCCAGGGTCCAGGACTGGGGTGGCACCATTTGTCTCATTGTCTGGGAGCCATACACAAAGACCAACTGCCAGCTACGACTAGTGATTTGACTCAGGAAAAGGCTGCAGGCACCAAATGGTTAGAACAAGAAAATGCCAACTTTCTAAACGTTACACAACACGAGCACTTCACTTGTGCACTCTGCTGTCACACTGCTGTTTGGGAGTATTCCCTCAAAAAAAAACCACATTCTCTTAAGTAATCAATTTTCAACACTGTGCACCAAAAGTTATTCCAATCTTCCTGCATATTTCATCACCACGGAGACAGAATGGTTGTGCCTGCTTATTCACCAGTTTCAAATGCCTGCTGCCGCCCATCCGAACTTTCAACAGCAAAACGTAGGGCCAATCAGTAGACCCGTTCCGTTTTACCCAATGCATTTCAAACCAGATTGCTCTTTGTCAGGGGTCACTGCAATCCATTAAAGGACAACTCAACTTGATGTTCAATATAAAATTACGGTATCAAATGTAATTACATCACCCACTCCCTCCACCCTGATACACCCTCACTCCCTACACCTAGCCCTTCCTCAACCATAAACCACAAACCACACACCTGTGCTCGAACTGCTAAACAATCCTTTCCTCTGGCTGCTCAACCCCTCCAAACCAAAAATAAGTGCGTTTTTGAAATAATATATCGATGCAGCAAAAATAACCTTACCCAATTTGTTGGAAAGCCCATCAAGCCAAGATTAACCCAAAACTCTTCCTAATTCCCAGTGTACAAAACTCTACCTCACCTCCCTTCATATTTCCCCAATCTACCCAAGAATCTAATATTCAGCCCGTTACCTCTTCAAGGGCCAGATGTAGGTAGGCAAATACCGGTCGGTAACGGCCGAAATTCGGTAATTTCGGCCGTTACTGACCGGTATTTGGAAAATGAGATGTAGGGCCACCTAAAATACAGATTCGGTAATTTTACCGAATCTGTAATTTTACCGATTCTGTAAAATTACCGAATCAGTAAAATTACCGAATATGTATTTGGCGATGTAGGTAGCACTGTAATCAGTGCTACAGGGCTTTCAGAATTCGTTATTTACCACCAACTAGAAGTTGGTGGTAAATAATGAAAAGCCTTGAAAAAGCATTTTTTTTGCTTTTCAAACGCTGCCATGTTGCAGACATACATGCCTTGTTGCAGACATGTATGTCTGCAACATGTGCACCCATACACGATTGAGGGGTGCAACAGGATGTCAAAGAGACACCCTGCCACCCTTCAATGTTTCACCCAATTACCGAATCGGTATAAATACCGATTCGGTAATTGACATTCATTCCTATGGGCCTACAGGCCCATAGGAATGAATGTCAATTACCGAATCGGTAAATACCGATTCGGTAATTACCGAATCTTACCGATTCGGAAATTTACTAATAGAAATTAACTACATCCCATTTACCTACTCCTAAATACTGAATCGGTATGATTCGGTATTTAAGAGTAGGTAAATCGAGATTACCTACATCGGGCCCCTTATGCCTAAATCGGCGGTCTCACTACCTCGTATGTTTCCCTGCATCTTTCTCAGCTGCTGACACTCTCCCTGCTCTGCGAGCCATTATCAAACCTTCTTACTGATTAGCTGAGGCAAATTGACCCTGTGACGTATGCCTCCAATAACAGTGCCTTTGTACAAAATATGTAATGGTGAAAACTTTAATTCCCATAATGCACTCTCCTGTGCCACCCAAAACCGAACGAACCCAAACAACCAAAATCTGCTCCCCTACCAGTTCCCACTTGTCTAAACAGCAAAGTTATCTAAAAAAATAATGCCTGTTCATTAATCAGTAATTAAATGCTGAAAGTTCATAAATGAATCTGGTGCTATTGAAATGTCAGAAAGTAAACAAAACCATTTGACCAGTTCAAAGTTCAGCTATCGGTCAAATCAAATGTTAGTGTTACAGATGAAAGTTGTGTTTCAAATGAAAGTTGTTCCACCTATGAGTCCACACAAGGTATTCCATAATTTCCACTGCCTCCATGATGATAAACTCTTTGTCTGATCTGATGATGTTATTTTAAAAGTCCGATTTCAAACAGCGGGATGCATCCTCATGTAGGGACGATGTAATTGCGAAGCAAAAGTCAAATGAATATGAGATGCACTCTGTGAGAAGTTGGCCCGATATGCAACGTTCGCTATTCTAGCGACCGCTATGTATCGTTCCAACGTCCCTTATGGTGTTTGGTTGTAAGTCAACCTATAGACCAGCTATCCTAGTAGCGTGGATACGAGCAGTCTAAGGCTAAAGACTCGAGAGGGCGTGTTAAGCCAGCTGTTATACCACATATACCCCTTGAACACCCAGTGAAAGGACACCACACAAGTGTTATGAAAATAAACAGTATTTATTAAGAATCACAACAGCCCTGTACTCTTTATGAGGACAGGGTACTAAGCACAAACCAAATCTCTTTAGCAAATACTTCAAGTGCACAATAAAAACAAGTGTCCGAGGACACGGAAAGGTTAAGGTCTCGGGCGGACCCGATAAGGCAAGTCGGAAGCGAGGGACTCGGGACCCTAGAGTAAGGAGGCTATGCAGGCACCGAAATGCCGAGTTACCTAGCCACGAGGGCTGCGGCTGCACAAGTCTTACAGGCGTCGGGGTCTTCGCTGACGAGCCAGGAGCCGGAAGAAAGGAGTTGCTGGCCGGCGACCAGTGCTGAATAGTTCGTAGAGATCCAAGCCTGGATCGGAGAGTGATGAAACCTGAAAGCAGAGGGGACCAAGTTCGTACTACTAGTCAGTAGTCAGAGGGTACCAGGAAGGCACCGGTTGGCCGTCACCTCGACCAGGTGAGTGGGCGACGCTAGGCTCTGCAGTCTCACGGACCAGGAGGCGTTGTCGGCGACCACGGTGGAGGTGCGAGCTGTCCCACGAAGGATGATGCTGTCGGCGTCGCTGGGCCCAGGATGGGGCAACAAGCCTTGGCAGATCTCAGGGCCACGTGGTGGGCCTAAGATGGCGTCTTGAGTGGACCAGGAGGGTCCGGGGTGCTTCTCGCAAAGATGGAAGCAAGGGCCAGTCTGGAGCAACCAGACCAGCAGTGATGATTCTCGGATGTCGTCACAGAAGGGCACAAGCCAGCGGCTAGTGACCAGACAACAGGCTGAGCAGCGAGCAGAAGGGCCCCACGCAGATCGTGGAGATGCTGGGAGACTGCACTTCGGTGCTGGAGCGGCTCAGGGTCGGGGCTTCTCGGACCCCAGAGCACTCACCAGAGAGTTACCTCGATGGTCGTGCTGGTTTTTAAGAGCGTGCAGGTTCTGATGATGGCCGGTCCCTCGAGGTCTCGTCGCACCCACAGATCACAGCTGAGCTGATGACGTGGGTAGAGGTCAGAGGTGCCAGGGAAGCCGGTTCTCGTCGAGCTGGGCCGTCGGATTCCTTGAGGAAGGACTTACAGCAAACCGCAGAGTTCTTAGTTGGTGCCCGCTGATGCAGGGTGACTACTCCTTAGTCACAAGGGAGAAATCTTGAGAAGAGTCTTGAATGTCCTTTCGTAGAAAGTAGTTCTTGAATCAAAGATGATCTAATTTGGAAGGGTCCCCGCTCCGGTCTTTATTCTAAAGAAAGGGGTGGGTACATGACTAGGTCCTGCCCTAAGGGTGGGACCAGGAAGGGGGGTAGTTACACCCCTCTCCCCTGCCGGGCTTTCCCCAGGCCAGGGCTGTCGCCCCTGGAACTGGTTCTAACCGGCAGATGCGCAGTGAGCACCGGGGTGCCACTCCGCAGTCACCTTCTCGCCAAAGCCCTACCTACCCAGAATACACAAACCCTGTCTGGGACGGTGCGAACACCGCCCTCGACAGGAAACCCTTTGTCCAAGTGCTCCTCGCTGGAAGGACTCCCAGCAGCAGGAGGTCAGACTCGTGTCTGTGGTGGCAGCATCCATTTTGTGGAGCTGAGGCTTCAGTTAACTTTAACCGGGGTTCACAGTTACGTACATGTCGTGTCCCTCTAGAAGGGTGGGATGCTAACCTCATCGCCAGAATTGGTGAGAGGGGAGCACCCCGATTCGTATGACACCTTACTCGACATGCCTTGATAGCGCGACACCGGAGTTACCGATATGGTACGCGTTATCATGGAACAGCTATTGGGTCTTGATTCCGCAAGCTGCAACCGGGCTCGGCTCGGGCCTAAACCTAGCTCACACGAGCCCACGCACTCTGCCTTCAGGATTGTTAAGGCCTGCTATAGGAGTGACTGATAGGAACTCGGGTGTCCATTGTATGGTTAGATATAGAGCTACTATACCTAAAGCAAAGTGTGATTACACGACTTCGCCCCAGCTGTCATGCAGCCAGTTGTGTCAAATTTAGGAGGCCAGCCAGGGGTGGCATAATACATGCTGCAGCCCCTGGCGGCCCTGGGTACACCTATGCCCTGCGTTACGGGGTCTGATAAGGTGGCCCAGTACCAATTGGTAAATGCACCTAGGGTACATCTCGTAATTTAGAAAGAGAACAGCCAGGCTGTGGGTCTGATTAGCAGGCCCACAGCCAGAGAAAGTCGTAAACCAGTGAAACAAAAGCAAAAAATCTGGGTGATCATAGGATTGCAGACCCTACTCTCCTACATGACCCCCCCCCAAACGTCGGAACAATAAGCTAACCTTGACCAGGTGAGTCTTCTTGTTCTAAGTGGAAATATCTGGAGAGCCCATCGGCATTGCCATGATCAGTACCAGGTCTATGTTCCACTGTAAAGTCCATCCCCTGTAGGGAAATGGACCACCTAAGCAGTTTGGGGTTTTCACCCTTCATCTGATTTAGCCACAAGAGGGGCTTATGGTCGGTCTGAATTTTGAAGTGAGTGCCAAACAAGTATGGCCTCAGCTTCTTCAGGGCCCAAACCACAGCAAAGGCCTCCCTCTCAATAGCTGACCAATTCTTCTCTCTAGGGGTCAGCCTTCTGCTTATAAAAGCAATGGGCTGGTCTTGACCATCAAAATTCAGTTGAGAAAGAACAGCTCCCACACCCAACTCAGAAGCATCTGTTTGGACAATGAATGGTTTGGAGTAGTCCGGACTCTTGAGGATAGGCGCCGTGCACATGGCCTGCTTTAGGTCATCGAATGCTTTTTGACAGCTCGCTGTCCACTGAACTTTTTTGGGCATTTTCTTACTTGTCAGCTCGTTTAATGGTGTCACAATTGAACCATAGTTCCTGACAAACTTCCTATAGTAACCAGTCAGGCCCAAGAAAGCTCGAACCTGAGTCTGGGTGGTTGGAGGAGCCCAGTCCCTGATTGACTGTATCTTGCTCTCCAGTGGCTGAACCTGACCTCCGCCTACAAGGTGGCCCAGGTATACAACCTGTGTCTGCCCTATCTGGCACTTGGTGGCCTTGATAGTGAGACCTGCTGCTTGCAGTGCCTCTAACGTCTTCCGCAGGTGGACCAGGTGATCCTCCCAGGTGGAGCTAAAGACAGCGATATCGTCAAGATACGCCGCACAGAAGTCATCCAGCCCAGTAAGGACTTGATTCACCAACCGTTGGAAGGTGGCAGGTGCATTTTTCAGACCAAAGGGCATCACCACGAACTGATAATGCCCACCAGGGGTTGAAAATGCGGTTTTAGGCTTGGCGTCCTCAGCTAACCTGATTTGCCAATACCCAGCTGTCAGGTCAAACGTACTTAAGTAGTTGGCCGAAGCCAATCTATCGATAAGCTCGTCTGCCCTTGGTATTGGGTGGGCGTCAGTCTTAGTGACTGCATTGAGACCCCTGTAGTGTACGCAAAACCTCATCTCTCTCTTACCACCCTGGGTGTGAGGTTTCGGCACTAGAACTACGGGACTAGCCCAAGGGCTATCCGAGGGTTCAATGACTCCCAGCTCCAACATTTTCTGCACTTCACTCTTGATGCAGTCTCTAACGTGATCAGGCTGCCTGTAGATTTTACTCTTGACGGGCAAGCTGTCACCAGTGTCAACCTCATGGGTGCACCAATCGGTCTGACCGGGTGTTAGAGAAAACATATGTCTGAACGACTGAAGAACCTGTTTACAGTCGCTCTGTTGATGTTCGGAGAGGCTGCCACAAAAGACAACACCATCTACCGAGCCATCGTCAGGATTCTGAGCGAGCAGGTCGGGGAGAGGGTCACTCTCCTCTTCCTGTCCCTCATCTAGGGCCATGAGCAAACTCATGTCCTTCCTGTCGACATATGCTTTTAGCCTGTTGACATGAAGCACCCTGTGGGGGCTCCGGGGAGTTCCCAGGTCGACCAGGTAGGTGACCTCTCCCTTTTTCTCCAGGATGGTGTAGGGCCCGGACCATTTGTCCTTGAGTGCTGCTGGGGCCACTGGCTCCAACACCCACACCTTCTGTCCGGGCTGGTAAACAGTCAAGACAGCCTTTTGGTCATGCCAAGCTTTTTGGAGTTCTTGGCTGGCCTTAAGGTTTTCAGATGCTCTTTCCATGTATTCAGCCATCCGCGAGCGGAGGCCGAGCACATAGTCCACTATGTTGGCTGCAGGCTTTTTGAGAGGTCTCTCCCATCCTTCCTTCACCAAACACAGGGGTCCCCTTACAGGATGCCCGTACAAAAGTTCAAAGGGGCTGTAGCCAACCCCCTTCTGCGGGACTTCTCTGTAGGCGAACAAGAGGCAGGGGATCAGGACGTCCCATCTACGCCGAAGCTTTTCCGGTAGTCCATGAATCATCCCTTTTAGGGTCCTGTTGAATCTCTCAACAAGCCCATTGCATTGTGGATGATAGGGTGTAGTGAGCTTGTAGTTAACACCACATTCCTTCCACATAGCAGTTAAGTAGCTCGACATAAAGTTTGCACCTCTGTCGGAGACGACCTCCTTAGGGAAGCCCACTCTGGAGAACACTCCAACGAGGGCTCTTGCCACAACAGGTGCTGTAGTGGTCCTAAGGGGAATAGCTTCAGGATACCTGGTGGCATGATCCACTACCACCAGTATAAACTTGTGCCCTGATGCTGTAGGTGGTTCCATGGGACCGACGATGTCGATCCCCACCCGTTCAAAGGGCACCCCCACCACAGGCATTGGTATAAGGGGGGCCTTTGTCGTGCCACCTGACTTACCGCTGGCTTGGCAAGTGACACAGGAGCGGCAAAACTCCTTGGTATCTTCGTTCATGTGAGGCCAGTGAAAGTGTGAGACAAGCCTGTCCCACGTTTTCGTCTGGCCTAAGTGACCTGCTAAGGGAATCTCGTGGGCCAAGGTAAGTAGGAAACCACGCTGAGACAAGGGTACGACCAGCCTCCTGGTCATGCCAGGCTTGGGGTCTCTTGATTCAGTGTACAGGAGTCCATCTTCCCAGTATACCTTGTGGGTACCTGTGGCGTTCCCAGCAGCCTCAGCAGCAGCCTGCTGTCTGAGGGGTTCAAGAGAAGGGCAGTCTAACTGGTCCTTCCCCAGGTCTTCCCTTGAGGGTCCCCCCGAACCCAAGAATTCAACTTGATCAAGTTCGAATTCCCTAGGCTCAGTTTCCCTCAATTCTTGTAGGTCAGCCTCCTCTGAGACTTGATCCTCGACCTGGGGCAAAGGGGAAGGCGCAGCCTTAACCCTACTGCTCTTTTTCTTGGGAGGTGTCTGGTCCGTTGTTCCAGGATCCAGCACCTGTTCAGTGGGGCATTTCCTGACCTGTGACCTAGTCACAGCGAACACATGTGCTGGCAAACCTAACATTTCCATGTGAGTCCGGTGCTCCACTTCTGACCATTGTGACGACTCCAAATCATTGCCCAACAAACAATCCACTGGGAGGTCTGGACTAACTACAACCTTCTTTTGGCCAGTTACCCCTCCCCAGGAGAAAGCTACAATTGCCATACTGTGATTGGTAGTGACATTGCTTGCATTGGTCACCAGGAATTCTGTACCTGGCATGATCTGTCCAGGGTCCACAAAGTTAGGCGTCACCATGGTGACGCTGGCACAAGTGTCCCTATAGGCCTGAGCCATCTTTCCATTTATGAAAGGCGTCTGTCGGTATTTGCCCAAGGTATTGGGACTTATGTCAGGGGACACGTCCCCTGTACTGACAAGGACAGCCTGAGTGAGCGTGCTAACTAAGTTGTCACGCCCCTCAGAACCCAGGGTTAACCCTACCAAACCCTTGGGAGGCGCACTGCCACTGCTGACTGTACTAGGGGGCACAGGTGCCTTAGGGGCTGCAGTGGCAGGAGTCTGCCCTCCTCCTTTCTTGGTGCACTCACTAAACCAGTGAGATTTACTTTTGCAGTACTGGCACCATCTTTTGGATTGGCCTTCTTTCTTCTTTTGGGGAGCCTGACCCCCACCCTCTTTGGGTTGTTGGGGACCTGTCGAAGACTTCTGGTCATTTTGTTCCCCCTTAGAATCTTTACCCTTCTGGTCTGCTTTCTTCTGACCACCTTGATTCTGGCCCTGGTTCTGTTTAACTCTCGTACGAACCCATCTGTCTGCCTTCTTTCCCAATTCTTGGGGAGAGGTCAGATCCGAGTCGACGAGATGCTGATGCAACAACTGGTTCTGACAATTGTTTAAAATTTGTTCTCTCATCATCAAATTATACAATCCTTCGTAATCAGTAACCTTACTGCCCAGCAACCAGCCCTCAAAAGCCTTAGTGGCACAATCGACAAAATCAGACCAATCTTGAGACTGCGTTTTCTGGGTATCCCTGAACAGCACCCTGTACTGCTCAGTGGTTAGGCCGAACCCTTCAACGAGTGTACTTTTCAAGATTTGGTAATTGTTCGCATCCTCCACCCTTGTGGTGAGGAGCTTGTCTCTTCCTTTTCCCTCAAAGGAGAGCCACAAGATAGCTGCCCACTGACTCTGGGGTACACCTTGCACAGTGCAGGCCCTCTCCAAAGCAGTAATCCATTTGTGGATGTCGTCCCCTTGTTTAAAGGGGGGCACTATCTTACCAAGGTGTTTCGTATCAAAACTCCTTTCCCTATTGCTAGGTACATTGCTGCCACCAGTGGGGACTACCCCACTTAACTGTTGCTCTCTCGCAAAGGCAAGCCTTTCTTTGGCTAGGGCAAGTTCTTCCCTTTCGATCCTCAGATTAGCTGCCCTTTCCTTAGCTTCGTACACTCTCCGCTGAGGGGACGTCATCCCTCTTTGTGAAGAGTTGTGAGAGCCATTGGTTTGAAGGGATCTGCCAGAGTCTCTTGACAGAGATCTGGCTCGTCCATTCCCAATGTTAAGCTGACCTGATAGTGGCTCCAGGGGTCCCCCAGTACCGCTATCATGTTTGCTTAAGTTGGACCTGCTTAGTCTGACGACTTCTACCTGTCCCTTATCTGCCTCATCCCCAGAGAGATCCTCATCCTCATCCTCCTCCACATCTTCGTTCTCAGTTGCGAGGTGGATGAGGTCAGGATCGTCTCGGGTTCCCTCGAGGGGAGGCATGTCTCCTTCTGGATTAGAAGAGCTACGAAGTTTCTCAGCTCTTCTGGCATCATAAGTCTCCAAGAGACCAATCAGAAAGGACGTTGTGGGGTTAGACCCCTGCTGAATCTTCCTGGAGTGACACAGTCGTCTTAACTCCTTGAAGCTCAGCACAGTATATCCTGAAGGGATGACCTGTGGAGGGTCAACTGACACAAGGGGAGACCCAGAGTTTCCTCCTTTGTCCGACATACTGCTTCTAGTGTGGTGTAAGTGATTCACCTACCTACACTACGTGTTTACCTACTGTACCCTTGCTAAGAGTTGTAGCCAAGGTGTGCTAAGCCTTGAGGAGCTACAACAGCTGGTTCAGTAGAACTCAGAGTATTCTAAGCTTTTAGTTATATGTACTAACAGTACTTGTGCGATCTTTCAACAAGATATTCTTAGGATACGTGTGGCAAAACAACAGCAAGCTCAAATCCCAACCGCTGCTCACCAATGTGAGAAGTTGGCCCGATATGCAACGTTCGCTATTCTAGCGACCGCTATGTATCGTTCCAACGTCCCTTATGGTGTTTGGTTGTAAGTCAACCTATAGACCAGCTATCCTAGTAGCGTGGATACGAGCAGTCTAAGGCTAAAGACTCGAGAGGGCGTGTTAAGCCAGCTGTTATACCACATATACCCCTTGAACACCCAGTGAAAGGACACCACACAAGTGTTATGAAAATAAACAGTATTTATTAAGAATCACAACAGCCCTGTACTCTTTATGAGGACAGGGTACTAAGCACAAACCAAATCTCTTTAGCAAATACTTCAAGTGCACAATAAAAACAAGTGTCCGAGGACACGGAAAGGTTAAGGTCTCGGGCGGACCCGATAAGGCAAGTCGGAAGCGAGGGACTCGGGACCCTAGAGTAAGGAGGCTATGCAGGCACCGAAATGCCGAGTTACCTAGCCACGAGGGCTGCGGCTGCACAAGTCTTACAGGCGTCGGGGTCTTCGCTGACGAGCCAGGAGCCGGAAGAAAGGAGTTGCTGGCCGGCGACCAGTGCTGAATAGTTCGTAGAGATCCAAGCCTGGATCGGAGAGTGATGAAACCTGAAAGCAGAGGGGACCAAGTTCGTACTACTAGTCAGTAGTCAGAGGGTACCAGGAAGGCACCGGTTGGCCGTCACCTCGACCAGGTGAGTGGGCGACGCTAGGCTCTGCAGTCTCACGGACCAGGAGGCGTTGTCGGCGACCACGGTGGAGGTGCGAGCTGTCCCACGAAGGATGATGCTGTCTGCGTCGCTGGGCCCAGGATGGGGCAACAAGCCTTGGCAGATCTCAGGGCCACGTGGTGGGCCTAAGATGGCGTCTTGAGTGGACCAGGAGGGTCCGGGGTGCTTCTCGCAAAGATGGAAGCAAGGGCCAGTCTGGAGCAACCAGACCAGCAGTGATGATTCTCGGATGTCGTCACAGAAGGGCACAAGCCAGCGGCTAGTGACCAGACAACAGGCTGAGCAGCGAGCAGAAGGGCCCCACGCAGATCGTGGAGATGCTGGGAGACTGCACTTCGGTGCTGGAGCGGCTCAGGGTCGGGGCTTCTCGGACCCCAGAGCACTCACCAGAGAGTTACCTCGATGGTCGTGCTGGTTTTTAAGAGCGTGCAGGTTCTGATGATGGCCGGTCCCTCGAGGTCTCGTCGCACCCACAGATCACAGCTGAGCTGATGACGTGGGTAGAGGTCAGAGGTGCCAGGGAAGCCGGTTCTCGTCGAGCTGGGCCGTCGGATTCCTTGAGGAAGGACTTACAGCAAACCGCAGAGTTCTTAGTTGGTGCCCGCTGATGCAGGGTGACTACTCCTTAGTCACAAGGGAGAAATCTTGAGAAGAGTCTTGAATGTCCTTTCGTAGAAAGTAGTTCTTGAATCAAAGATGATCTAATTTGGAAGGGTCCCCGCTCCGGTCTTTATTCTAAAGAAAGGGGTGGGTACATGACTAGGTCCTGCCCTAAGGGTGGGACCAGGAAGGGGGGTAGTTACACCCCTCTCCCCTGCCGGGCTTTCCCCAGGCCAGGGCTGTCGCCCCTGGAACTGGTTCTAACCGGCAGATGCGCAGTGAGCACCGGGGTGCCACTCCGCAGTCACCTTCTCGCCAAAGCCCTACCTACCCAGAATACACAAACCCTGTCTGGGACGGTGCGAACACCGCCCTCGACAGGAAACCCTTTGTCCAAGTGCTCCTCGCTGGAAGGACTCCCAGCAGCAGGAGGTCAGACTCGTGTCTGTGGTGGCAGCATCCATTTTGTGGAGCTGAGGCTTCAGTTAACTTTAACCGGGGTTCACAGTTACGTACATGTCGTGTCCCTCTAGAAGGGTGGGATGCTAACCTCATCGCCAGAATTGGTGAGAGGGGAGCACCCCGATTCGTATGACACCTTACTCGACATGCCTTGATAGCGCGACACCGGAGTTACCGATATGGTACGCGTTATCATGGAACAGCTATTGGGTCTTGATTCCGCAAGCTGCAACCGGGCTCGGCTCGGGCCTAAACCTAGCTCACACGAGCCCACGCACTCTGCCTTCAGGATTGTTAAGGCCTGCTATAGGAGTGACTGATAGGAACTCGGGTGTCCATTGTATGGTTAGATATAGAGCTACTATACCTAAAGCAAAGTGTGATTACACGACTTCGCCCCAGCTGTCATGCAGCCAGTTGTGTCAAATTTAGGAGGCCAGCCAGGGGTGGCATAATACATGCTGCAGCCCCTGGCGGCCCTGGGTACACCTATGCCCTGCGTTACGGGGTCTGATAAGGTGGCCCAGTACCAATTGGTAAATGCACCTAGGGTACATCTCGTAATTTAGAAAGAGAACAGCCAGGCTGTGGGTCTGATTAGCAGGCCCACAGCCAGAGAAAGTCGTAAACCAGTGAAACAAAAGCAAAAAATCTGGGTGATCATAGGATTGCAGACCCTACTCTCCTACATGACCCCCCCCCAAACGTCGGAACAATAAGCTAACCTTGACCAGGTGAGTCTTCTTGTTCTAAGTGGAAATATCTGGAGAGCCCATCGGCATTGCCATGATCAGTACCAGGTCTATGTTCCACTGTAAAGTCCATCCCCTGTAGGGAAATGGACCACCTAAGCAGTTTGGGGTTTTCACCCTTCATCTGATTTAGCCACAAGAGGGGCTTATGGTCGGTCTGAATTTTGAAGTGAGTGCCAAACAAGTATGGCCTCAGCTTCTTCAGGGCCCAAACCACAGCAAAGGCCTCCCTCTCAATAGCTGACCAATTCTTCTCTCTAGGGGTCAGCCTTCTGCTTATAAAAGCAATGGGCTGGTCTTGACCATCAAAATTCAGTTGAGAAAGAACAGCTCCCACACCCAACTCAGAAGCATCTGTTTGGACAATGAATGGTTTGGAGTAGTCCGGACTCTTGAGGATAGGCGCCGTGCACATGGCCTGCTTTAGGTCATCGAATGCTTTTTGACAGCTCGCTGTCCACTGAACTTTTTTGGGCATTTTCTTACTTGTCAGCTCGTTTAATGGTGTCACAATTGAACCATAGTTCCTGACAAACTTCCTATAGTAACCAGTCAGGCCCAAGAAAGCTCGAACCTGAGTCTGGGTGGTTGGAGGAGCCCAGTCCCTGATTGACTGTATCTTGCTCTCCAGTGGCTGAACCTGACCTCCGCCTACAAGGTGGCCCAGGTATACAACCTGTGTCTGCCCTATCTGGCACTTGGTGGCCTTGATAGTGAGACCTGCTGCTTGCAGTGCCTCTAACGTCTTCCGCAGGTGGACCAGGTGATCCTCCCAGGTGGAGCTAAAGACAGCGATATCGTCAAGATACGCCGCACAGAAGTCATCCAGCCCAGTAAGGACTTGATTCACCAACCGTTGGAAGGTGGCAGGTGCATTTTTCAGACCAAAGGGCATCACCACGAACTGATAATGCCCACCAGGGGTTGAAAATGCGGTTTTAGGCTTGGCGTCCTCAGCTAACCTGATTTGCCAATACCCAGCTGTCAGGTCAAACGTACTTAAGTAGTTGGCCGAAGCCAATCTATCGATAAGCTCGTCTGCCCTTGGTATTGGGTGGGCGTCAGTCTTAGTGACTGCATTGAGACCCCTGTAGTGTACGCAAAACCTCATCTCTCTCTTACCACCCTGGGTGTGAGGTTTCGGCACTAGAACTACGGGACTAGCCCAAGGGCTATCCGAGGGTTCAATGACTCCCAGCTCCAACATTTTCTGCACTTCACTCTTGATGCAGTCTCTAACGTGATCAGGCTGCCTGTAGATTTTACTCTTGACGGGCAAGCTGTCACCAGTGTCAACCTCATGGGTGCACCAATCGGTCTGACCGGGTGTTAGAGAAAACATATGTCTGAACGACTGAAGAACCTGTTTACAGTCGCTCTGTTGATGTTCGGAGAGGCTGCCACAAAAGACAACACCATCTACCGAGCCATCGTCAGGATTCTGAGCGAGCAGGTCGGGGAGAGGGTCACTCTCCTCTTCCTGTCCCTCATCTAGGGCCATGAGCAAACTCATGTCCTTCCTGTCGACATATGCTTTTAGCCTGTTGACATGAAGCACCCTGTGGGGGCTCCGGGGAGTTCCCAGGTCGACCAGGTAGGTGACCTCTCCCTTTTTCTCCAGGATGGTGTAGGGCCCGGACCATTTGTCCTTGAGTGCTGCTGGGGCCACTGGCTCCAACACCCACACCTTCTGTCCGGGCTGGTAAACAGTCAAGACAGCCTTTTGGTCATGCCAAGCTTTTTGGAGTTCTTGGCTGGCCTTAAGGTTTTCAGATGCTCTTTCCATGTATTCAGCCATCCGCGAGCGGAGGCCGAGCACATAGTCCACTATGTTGGCTGCAGGCTTTTTGAGAGGTCTCTCCCATCCTTCCTTCACCAAACACAGGGGTCCCCTTACAGGATGCCCGTACAAAAGTTCAAAGGGGCTGTAGCCAACCCCCTTCTGCGGGACTTCTCT
The DNA here is from genome assembly GCF_964263255.1 of Lissotriton vulgaris. Lineage (NCBI taxonomy): Eukaryota > Metazoa > Chordata > Amphibia > Caudata > Salamandridae > Lissotriton > Lissotriton vulgaris. Next base: position 238,981,123 of record NC_141691.1, read on the forward strand.
GTAGGCGAACAAGAGGCAGGGGATCAGGACGTCCCATCTACGCCGAAGCTTTTCCGGTAGTCCATGAATCATCCCTTTTAGGGTCCTGTTGAATCTCTCAACAAGCCCATTGCATTGTGGATGATAGGGTGTAGTGAGCTTGTAGTTAACACCACATTCCTTCCACATAGCAGTTAAGTAGCTCGACATAAAGTTTGCACCTCTGTCGGAGACGACCTCCTTAGGGAAGCCCACTCTGGAGAACACTCCAACGAGGGCTCTTGCCACAACAGGTGCTGTAGTGGTCCTAAGGGGAATAGCTTCAGGATACCTGGTGGCATGATCCACTACCACCAGTATAAACTTGTGCCCTGATGCTGTAGGTGGTTCCATGGGACCGACGATGTCGATCCCCACCCGTTCAAAGGGCACCCCCACCACAGGCATTGGTATAAGGGGGGCCTTTGTCGTGCCACCTGACTTACCACTGGCTTGGCAAGTGACACAGGAGCGGCAAAACTCCTTGGTATCTTCGTTCATGTGAGGCCAGTGAAAGTGTGAGACAAGCCTGTCCCACGTTTTCGTCTGGCCTAAGTGACCTGCTAAGGGAATCTCGTGGGCCAAGGTAAGTAGGAAACCACGCTGAGACAAGGGTACGACCAGCCTCCTGGTCATGCCAGGCTTGGGGTCTCTTGATTCAGTGTACAGGAGTCCATCTTCCCAGTATACCTTGTGGGTACCTGTGGCGTTCCCAGCAGCCTCAGCAGCAGCCTGCTGTCTGAGGGGTTCAAGAGAAGGGCAGTCTAACTGGTCCTTCCCCAGGTCTTCCCTTGAGGGTCCCCCCGAACCCAAGAATTCAACTTGATCAAGTTCGAATTCCCTAGGCTCAGTTTCCCTCAATTCTTGTAGGTCAGCCTCCTCTGAGACTTGATCCTCGACCTGGGGCAAAGGGGAAGGCGCAGCCTTAACCCTACTGCTCTTTTTCTTGGGAGGTGTCTGGTCCGTTGTTCCAGGATCCAGCACCTGTTCAGTGGGGCATTTCCTGACCTGTGACCTAGTCACAGCGAACACATGTGCTGGCAAACCTAACATTTCCATGTGAGTCCGGTGCTCCACTTCTGACCATTGTGACGACTCCAAATCATTGCCCAACAAACAATCCACTGGGAGGTCTGGACTAACTACAACCTTCTTTTGGCCAGTTACCCCTCCCCAGGAGAAAGCTACAATTGCCATACTGTGATTGGTAGTGACATTGCTTGCATTGGTCACCAGGAATTCTGTACCTGGCATGATCTGTCCAGGGTCCACAAAGTTAGGCGTCACCATGGTGACGCTGGCACAAGTGTCCCTATAGGCCTGAGCCATCTTTCCATTTATGAAAGGCGTCTGTCGGTATTTGCCCAAGGTATTGGGACTTATGTCAGGGGACACGTCCCCTGTACTGACAAGGACAGCCTGAGTGAGCGTGCTAACTAAGTTGTCACGCCCCTCAGAACCCAGGGTTAACCCTACCAAACCCTTGGGAGGCGCACTGCCACTGCTGACTGTACTAGGGGGCACAGGTGCCTTAGGGGCTGCAGTGGCAGGAGTCTGCCCTCCTCCTTTCTTGGTGCACTCACTAAACCAGTGAGATTTACTTTTGCAGTACTGGCACCATCTTTTGGATTGGCCTTCTTTCTTCTTTTGGGGAGCCTGACCCCCACCCTCTTTGGGTTGTTGGGGACCTGTCGAAGACTTCTGGTCATTTTGTTCCCCCTTAGAATCTTTACCCTTCTGGTCTGCTTTCTTCTGACCACCTTGATTCTGGCCCTGGTTCTGTTTAACTCTCGTACGAACCCATCTGTCTGCCTTCTTTCCCAATTCTTGGGGAGAGGTCAGATCCGAGTCGACGAGATGCTGATGCAACAACTGGTTCTGACAATTGTTTAAAATTTGTTCTCTCATCATCAAATTATACAATCCTTCGTAATCAGTAACCTTACTGCCCAGCAACCAGCCCTCAAAAGCCTTAGTGGCACAATCGACAAAATCAGACCAATCTTGAGACTGCGTTTTCTGGGTATCCCTGAACAGCACCCTGTACTGCTCAGTGGTTAGGCCGAACCCTTCAACGAGTGTACTTTTCAAGATTTGGTAATTGTTCGCATCCTCCACCCTTGTGGTGAGGAGCTTGTCTCTTCCTTTTCCCTCAAAGGAGAGCCACAAGATAGCTGCCCACTGACTCTGGGGTACACCTTGCACAGTGCAGGCCCTCTCCAAAGCAGTAATCCATTTGTGGATGTCGTCCCCTTGTTTAAAGGGGGGCACTATCTTACCAAGGTGTTTCGTATCAAAACTCCTTTCCCTATTGCTAGGTACATTGCTGCCACCAGTGGGGACTACCCCACTTAACTGTTGCTCTCTCGCAAAGGCAAGCCTTTCTTTGGCTAGGGCAAGTTCTTCCCTTTCGATCCTCAGATTAGCTGCCCTTTCCTTAGCTTCGTACACTCTCCGCTGAGGGGACGTCATCCCTCTTTGTGAAGAGTTGTGAGAGCCATTGGTTTGAAGGGATCTGCCAGAGTCTCTTGACAGAGATCTGGCTCGTCCATTCCCAATGTTAAGCTGACCTGATAGTGGCTCCAGGGGTCCCCCAGTACCGCTATCATGTTTGCTTAAGTTGGACCTGCTTAGTCTGACGACTTCTACCTGTCCCTTATCTGCCTCATCCCCAGAGAGATCCTCATCCTCATCCTCCTCCACATCTTCGTTCTCAGTTGCGAGGTGGATGAGGTCAGGATCGTCTCGGGTTCCCTCGAGGGGAGGCATGTCTCCTTCTGGATTAGAAGAGCTACGAAGTTTCTCAGCTCTTCTGGCATCATAAGTCTCCAAGAGACCAATCAGAAAGGACGTTGTGGGGTTAGACCCCTGCTGAATCTTCCTGGAGTGACACAGTCGTCTTAACTCCTTGAAGCTCAGCACAGTATATCCTGAAGGGATGACCTGTGGAGGGTCAACTGACACAAGGGGAGACCCAGAGTTTCCTCCTTTGTCCGACATACTGCTTCTAGTGTGGTGTAAGTGATTCACCTACCTACACTACGTGTTTACCTACTGTACCCTTGCTAAGAGTTGTAGCCAAGGTGTGCTAAGCCTTGAGGAGCTACAACAGCTGGTTCAGTAGAACTCAGAGTATTCTAAGCTTTTAGTTATATGTACTAACAGTACTTGTGCGATCTTTCAACAAGATATTCTTAGGATACGTGTGGCAAAACAACAGCAAGCTCAAATCCCAACCGCTGCTCACCAATGTGAGAAGTTGGCCCGATATGCAACGTTCGCTATTCTAGCGACCGCTATGTATCGTTCCAACGTCCCTTATGGTGTTTGGTTGTAAGTCAACCTATAGACCAGCTATCCTAGTAGCGTGGATACGAGCAGTCTAAGGCTAAAGACTCGAGAGGGCGTGTTAAGCCAGCTGTTATACCACATATACCCCTTGAACACCCAGTGAAAGGACACCACACAAGTGTTATGAAAATAAACAGTATTTATTAAGAATCACAACAGCCCTGTACTCTTTATGAGGACAGGGTACTAAGCACAAACCAAATCTCTTTAGCAAATACTTCAAGTGCACAATAAAAACAAGTGTCCGAGGACACGGAAAGGTTAAGGTCTCGGGCGGACCCGATAAGGCAAGTCGGAAGCGAGGGACTCGGGACCCTAGAGTAAGGAGGCTATGCAGGCACCGAAATGCCGAGTTACCTAGCCACGAGGGCTGCGGCTGCACAAGTCTTACAGGCGTCGGGGTCTTCGCTGACGAGCCAGGAGCCGGAAGAAAGGAGTTGCTGGCCGGCGACCAGTGCTGAATAGTTCGTAGAGATCCAAGCCTGGATCGGAGAGTGATGAAACCTGAAAGCAGAGGGGACCAAGTTCGTACTACTAGTCAGTAGTCAGAGGGTACCAGGAAGGCACCGGTTGGCCGTCACCTCGACCAGGTGAGTGGGCGACGCTAGGCTCTGCAGTCTCACGGACCAGGAGGCGTTGTCGGCGACCACGGTGGAGGTGCGAGCTGTCCCACGAAGGATGATGCTGTCTGCGTCGCTGGGCCCAGGATGGGGCAACAAGCCTTGGCAGATCTCAGGGCCACGTGGTGGGCCTAAGATGGCGTCTTGAGTGGACCAGGAGGGTCCGGGGTGCTTCTCGCAAAGATGGAAGCAAGGGCCAGTCTGGAGCAACCAGACCAGCAGTGATGATTCTCGGATGTCGTCACAGAAGGGCACAAGCCAGCGGCTAGTGACCAGACAACAGGCTGAGCAGCGAGCAGAAGGGCCCCACGCAGATCGTGGAGATGCTGGGAGACTGCACTTCGGTGCTGGAGCGGCTCAGGGTCGGGGCTTCTCGGACCCCAGAGCACTCACCAGAGAGTTACCTCGATGGTCGTGCTGGTTTTTAAGAGCGTGCAGGTTCTGATGATGGCCGGTCCCTCGAGGTCTCGTCGCACCCACAGATCACAGCTGAGCTGATGACGTGGGTAGAGGTCAGAGGTGCCAGGGAAGCCGGTTCTCGTCGAGCTGGGCCGTCGGATTCCTTGAGGAAGGACTTACAGCAAACCGCAGAGTTCTTAGTTGGTGCCCGCTGATGCAGGGTGACTACTCCTTAGTCACAAGGGAGAAATCTTGAGAAGAGTCTTGAATGTCCTTTCGTAGAAAGTAGTTCTTGAATCAAAGATGATCTAATTTGGAAGGGTCCCCGCTCCGGTCTTTATTCTAAAGAAAGGGGTGGGTACATGACTAGGTCCTGCCCTAAGGGTGGGACCAGGAAGGGGGGTAGTTACACCCCTCTCCCCTGCCGGGCTTTCCGCAGGCCAGGGCTGTCGCCCCTGGAACTGGTTCTAACCGGCAGATGCGCAGTGAGCACCGGGGTGCCACTCCGCAGTCACCTTCTCGCCAAAGCCCTACCTACCCAGAATACACAAACCCTGTCTGGGACGGTGCGAACACCGCCCTCGACAGGAAACCCTTTGTCCAAGTGCTCCTCGCTGGAAGGACTCCCAGCAGCAGGAGGTCAGACTCGTGTCTGTGGTGGCAGCATCCATTTTGTGGAGCTGAGGCTTCAGTTAACTTTAACCGGGGTTCACAGTTACGTACATGTCGTGTCCCTCTAGAAGGGTGGGATGCTAACCTCATCGCCAGAATTGGTGAGAGGGGAGCACCCCGATTCGTATGACACCTTACTCGACATGCCTTGATAGCGCGACACCGGAGTTACCGATATGGTACGCGTTATCATGGAACAGCTATTGGGTCTTGATTCCGCAAGCTGCAACCGGGCTCGGCTCGGGCCTAAACCTAGCTCACACGAGCCCACGCACTCTGCCTTCAGGATTGTTAAGGCCTGCTATAGGAGTGACTGATAGGAACTCGGGTGTCCATTGTATGGTTAGATATAGAGCTACTATACCTAAAGCAAAGTGTGATTACACGACTTCGCCCCAGCTGTCATGCAGCCAGTTGTGTCAAATTTAGGAGGCCAGCCAGGGGTGGCATAATACATGCTGCAGCCCCTGGCGGCCCTGGGTACACCTATGCCCTGCGTTACGGGGTCTGATAAGGTGGCCCAGTACCAATTGGTAAATGCACCTAGGGTACATCTCGTAATTTAGAAAGAGAACAGCCAGGCTGTGGGTCTGATTAGCAGGCCCACAGCCAGAGAAAGTCGTAAACCAGTGAAACAAAAGCAAAAAATCTGGGTGATCATAGGATTGCAGACCCTACTCTCCTACATGACCCCCCCCCAAACGTCGGAACAATAAGCTAACCTTGACCAGGTGAGTCTTCTTGTTCTAAGTGGAAATATCTGGAGAGCCCATCGGCATTGCCATGATCAGTACCAGGTCTATGTTCCACTGTAAAGTCCATCCCCTGTAGGGAAATGGACCACCTAAGCAGTTTGGGGTTTTCACCCTTCATCTGATTTAGCCACAAGAGGGGCTTATGGTCGGTCTGAATTTTGAAGTGAGTGCCAAACAAGTATGGCCTCAGCTTCTTCAGGGCCCAAACCACAGCAAAGGCCTCCCTCTCAATAGCTGACCAATTCTTCTCTCTAGGGGTCAGCCTTCTGCTTATAAAAGCAATGGGCTTGTCTTGACCATCAAAATTCAGTTGAGAAAGAACAGCTCCCACACCCAACTCAGAAGCATCTGTTTGGACAATGAATGGTTTGGAGTAGTCCGGACTCTTGAGGATAGGCGCCGTGCACATGGCCTGCTTTAGGTCATCGAATGCTTTTTGACAGCTCGCTGTCCACTGAACTTTTTTGGGCATTTTCTTACTTGTCAGCTCGTTTAATGGTGTCACAATTGAACCATAGTTCCTGACAAACTTCCTATAGTAACCAGTCAGGCCCAAGAAAGCTCGAACCTGAGTCTGGGTGGTTGGAGGAGCCCAGTCCCTGATTGACTGTATCTTGCTCTCCAGTGGCTGAACCTGACCTCCGCCTACAAGGTGGCCCAGGTATACAACCTGTGTCTGCCCTATCTGGCACTTGGTGGCCTTGATAGTGAGACCTGCTGCTTGCAGTGCCTCTAACGTCTTCCGCAGGTGGACCAGGTGATCCTCCCAGGTGGAGCTAAAGACAGCGATATCGTCAAGATACGCCGCACAGAAGTCATCCAGCCCAGTAAGGACTTGATTCACCAACCGTTGGAAGGTGGCAGGTGCATTTTTCAGACCAAAGGGCATCACCACGAACTGATAATGCCCACCAGGGGTTGAAAATGCGGTTTTAGGCTTGGCGTCCTCAGCTAACCTGATTTGCCAATACCCAGCTGTCAGGTCAAACGTACTTAAGTAGTTGGCCGAAGCCAATCTATCGATAAGCTCGTCTGCCCTTGGTATTGGGTGGGCGTCAGTCTTAGTGACTGCATTGAGACCCCTGTAGTGTACGCAAAACCTCATCTCTCTCTTACCACCCTGGGTGTGAGGTTTCGGCACTAGAACTACGGGACTAGCCCAAGGGCTATCCGAGGGTTCAATGACTCCCAGCTCCAACATTTTCTGCACTTCACTCTTGATGCAGTCTCTAACGTGATCAGGCTGCCTGTAGATTTTACTCTTGACGGGCAAGCTGTCACCAGTGTCAACCTCATGGGTGCACCAATCGGTCTGACCGGGTGTTAGAGAAAACATATGTCTGAACGACTGAAGAACCTGTTTACAGTCGCTCTGTTGATGTTCGGAGAGGCTGCCACAAAAGACAACACCATCTACCGAGCCATCGTCAGGATTCTGAGCGAGCAGGTCGGGGAGAGGGTCACTCTCCTCTTCCTGTCCCTCATCTAGGGCCATGAGCAAACTCATGTCCTTCCTGTCGACATATGCTTTTAGCCTGTTGACATGAAGCACCCTGTGGGGGCTCCGGGGAGTTCCCAGGTCGACCAGGTAGGTGACCTCTCCCTTTTTCTCCAGGATGGTGTAGGGCCCGGACCATTTGTCCTTGAGTGCTGCTGGGGCCACTGGCTCCAACACCCACACCTTCTGTCCGGGCTGGTAAACAGTCAAGACAGCCTTTTGGTCATGCCAAGCTTTTTGGAGTTCTTGGCTGGCCTTAAGGTTTTCAGATGCTCTTTCCATGTATTCAGCCATCCGCGAGCGGAGGCCGAGCACATAGTCCACTATGTTGGCTGCAGGCTTTTTGAGAGGTCTCTCCCATCCTTCCTTCACCAAACACAGGGGTCCCCTTACAGGATGCCCGTACAAAAGTTCAAAGGGGCTGTAGCCAACCCCCTTCTGCGGGACTTCTCTGTAGGCGAACAAGAGGCAGGGGATCAGGACGTCCCATCTACGCCGAAGCTTTTCCGGTAGTCCATGAATCATCCCTTTTAGGGTCCTGTTGAATCTCTCAACAAGCCCATTGCATTGTGGATGATAGGGTGTAGTGAACTTGTAGTTAACACCACATTCCTTCCACATAGCAGTTAAGTAGCTCGACATAAAGTTTGCACCTCTGTCGGAGACGACCTCCTTAGGGAAGCCCACTCTGGAGAACACTCCAACGAGGGCTCTTGCCACAACAGGTGCTGTAGTGGTCCTAAGGGGAATAGCTTCAGGATACCTGGTGGCATGATCCACTACCACCAGTATAAACTTGTGCCCTGATGCTGTAGGTGGTTCCATGGGACCGACGATGTCGATCCCCACCCGTTCAAAGGGCACCCCCACCACAGGCATTGGTATAAGGGGGGCCTTTGTCGTGCCACCTGACTTACCACTGGCTTGGCAAGTGACACAGGAGCGGCAAAACTCCTTGGTATCTTCGTTCATGTGAGGCCAGTGAAAGTGTGAGACAAGCCTGTCCCACGTTTTCGTCTGGCCTAAGTGACCTGCTAAGGGAATCTCGTGGGCCAAGGTAAGTAGGAAACCACGCTGAGACAAGGGTACGACCAGCCTCCTGGTCATGCCAGGCTTGGGGTCTCTTGATTCAGTGTACAGGAGTCCATCTTCCCAGTATACCTTGTGGGTACCTGTGGCGTTCCCAGCAGCCTCAGCAGCAGCCTGCTGTCTGAGGGGTTCAAGAGAAGGGCAGTCTAACTGGTCCTTCCCCAGGTCTTCCCTTGAGGGTCCCCCCGAACCCAAGAATTCAACTTGATCAAGTTCGAATTCCCTAGGCTCAGTTTCCCTCAATTCCTGTAGGTCAGCCTCCTCTGAGACTTGATCCTCGACCTGGGGCAAAGGGGAAGGCGCAGCCTTAACCCTACTGCTCTTTTTCTTGGGAGGTGTCTGGTCCGTTGTTCCAGGATCCAGCACCTGTTCAGTGGGGCATTTCCTGACCTGTGACCTAGTCACAGCGAACACATGTGCTGGCAAACCTAACATTTCCATGTGAGTCCGGTGCTCCACTTCTGACCATTGTGACGACTCCAAATCATTGCCCAACAAACAATCCACTGGGAGGTCTGGACTAACTACAACCTTCTTTTGGCCAGTTACCCCTCCCCAGGAGAAAGCTACAATTGCCATACTGTGATTGGTAGTGACATTGCTTGCATTGGTCACCAGGAATTCTGTACCTGGCATGATCTGTCCAGGGTCCACAAAGTTAGGCGTCACCATGGTGACGCTGGCACAAGTGTCCCTATAGGCCTGAGCCATCTTTCCATTTATGAAAGGCGTCTGTCGGTATTTGCCCAAGGTATTGGGACTTATGTCAGGGGACACGTCCCCTGTACTGACAAGGACAGCCTGAGTGAGCGTGCTAACTAAGTTGTCACGCCCCTCAGAACCCAGGGTTAACCCTACTAAACCCTTGGGAGGCGCACTGCCACTGCTGACTGTACTAGGGGGCACAGGTGCCTTAGGGGCTGCAGTGGCAGGAGTCTGCCCTCCTCCTTTCTTGGTGCACTCACTAAACCAGTGAGATTTACTTTTGCAGTACTGGCACCATCTTTTGGATTGGCCTTCTTTCTTCTTTTGGGGAGCCTGACCCCCACCCTCTTTGGGTTGTTGGGGACCTGTCGAAGACTTCTGGTCATTTTGTTCCCCCTTAGAATCTTTACCCTTCTGGTCTGCTTTCTTCTGACCACCTTGATTCTGGCCCTGGTTCTGTTTAACTCTCGTACGAACCCATCTGTCTGCCTTCTTTCCCAATTCTTGGGGAGAGGTCAGATCCGAGTCGACGAGATGCTGATGCAACAACTGGTTCTGACAATTGTTTAAAATTTGTTCTCTCATCATCAAATTATACAATCCTTCGTAATCAGTAACCTTACTGCCCAGCAACCAGCCCTCAAAAGCCTTAGTGGCACAATCGACAAAATCAGACCAATCTTGAGACTGCGTTTTCTGGGTATCCCTGAACAGCACCCTGTACTGCTCAGTGGTTAGGCCGAACCCTTCAACGAGTGTACTTTTCAAGATTTGGTAATTGTTCGCATCCTCCACCCTTGTGGTGAGGAGCTTGTCTCTTCCTTTTCCCTCAAAGGAGAGCCACAAGATAGCTGCCCACTGACTCTGGGGTACACCTTGCACAGTGCAGGCCCTCTCCAAAGCAGTAATCCATTTGTGGATGTCGTCCCCTTGTTTAAAGGGGGGCACTATCTTACCAAGGTGTTTCGTATCAAAACTCCTTTCCCTATTGCTAGGTACATTGCTGCCACCAGTGGGGACTACCCCACTTAACTGTTGCTCTCTCGCAAAGGCAAGCCTTTCTTTGGCTAGGGCAAGTTCTTCCCTTTCGATCCTCAGATTAGCTGCCCTTTCCTTAGCTTCGTACACTCTCCGCTGAGGGGACGTCATCCCTCTTTGTGAAGAGTTGTGAGAGCCATTGGTTTGAAGGGATCTGCCAGAGTCTCTTGACAGAGATCTGGCTCGTCCATTCCCAATGTTAAGCTGACCTGATAGTGGCTCCAGGGGTCCCCCAGTACCGCTATCATGTTTGCTTAAGTTGGACCTGCTTAGTCTGACGACTTCTACCTGTCCCTTATCTGCCTCATCCCCAGAGAGATCCTCATCCTCATCCTCCTCCACATCTTCGTTCTCAGTTGCGAGGTGGATGAGGTCAGGATCGTCTCGGGTTCCCTCGAGGGGAGGCATGTCTCCTTCTGGATTAGAAGAGCTACGAAGTTTCTCAGCTCTTCTGGCATCATAAGTCTCCAAGAGACCAATCAGAAAGGACGTTGTGGGGTTAGACCCCTGCTGAATCTTCCTGGAGTGACACAGTCGTCTTAACTCCTTGAAGCTCAGCACAGTATATCCTGAAGGGATGACCTGTGGAGGGTCAACTGACACAAGGGGAGACCCAGAGTTTCCTCCTTTGTCCGACATACTGCTTCTAGTGTGGTGTAAGTGATGCACCTACCTACACTACGTGTTTACCTACTGTACCCTTGCTAAGAGTTGTAGCCAAGGTGTGCTAAGCCTTGAGGAGCTACAACAGCTGGTTCAGTAGAACTCAGAGTATTCTAAGCTTTTAGTTATATGTACTAACAGTACTTGTGCGATCTTTCAACAAGATATTCTTAGGATACGTGTGGCAAAACAACAGCAAGCTCAAATCCCAACCGCTGCTCACCAATGTGAGAAGTTGGCCCGATATGCAACGTTCGCTATTCTAGCGACCGCTATGTATCGTTCCAACGTCCCTTATGGTGTTTGGTTGTAAGTCAACCTATAGACCAGCTATCCTAGTAGCGTGGATACGAGCAGTCTAAGGCTAAAGACTCGAGAGGGCGTGTTAAGCCAGCTGTTATACCACATATACCCCTTGAACACCCAGTGAAAGGACACCACACAAGTGTTATGAAAATAAACAGTATTTATTAAGAATCACAACAGCCCTGTACTCTTTATGAGGACAGGGTACTAAGCACAAACCAAATCTCTTTAGCAAATACTTCAAGTGCACAATAAAAACAAGTGTCCGAGGACACGGAAAGGTTAAGGTCTCGGGCGGACCCGATAAGGCAAGTCGGAAGCGAGGGACTCGGGACCCTAGAGTAAGGAGGCTATGCAGGCACCGAAATGCCGAGTTACCTAGCCACGAGGGCTGCGGCTGCACAAGTCTTACAGGCGTCGGGGTCTTCGCTGACGAGCCAGGAGCCGGAAGAAAGGAGTTGCTGGCCGGCGACCAGTGCTGAATAGTTCGTAGAGATCCAAGCCTGGATCGGAGAGTGATGAAACCTGAAAGCAGAGGGGACCAAGTTCGTACTACTAGTCAGTAGTCAGAGGGTACCAGGAAGGCACCGGTTGGCCGTCACCTCGACCAGGTGAGTGGGCGACGCTAGGCTCTGCAGTCTCACGGACCAGGAGGCGTTGTCGGCGACCACGGTGGAGGTGCGAGCTGTCCCACGAAGGATGATGCTGTCGGCGTCGCTGGGCCCAGGATGGGGCAACAAGCCTTGGCAGATCTCAGGGCCACGTGGTGGGCCTAAGATGGCGTCTTGAGTGGACCAGGAGGGTCCGGGGTGCTTCTCGCAAAGATGGAAGCAAGGGCCAGTCTGGAGCAACCAGACCAGCAGTGATGATTCTCGGATGTCGTCACAGAAGGGCACAAGCCAGCGGCTAGTGACCAGACAACAGGCTGAGCAGCGAGCAGAAGGGCCCCACGCAGATCGTGGAGATGCTGGGAGACTGCACTTCGGTGCTGGAGCGGCTCAGGGTCGGGGCTTCTCGGACCCCAGAGCACTCACCAGAGAGTTACCTCGATGGTCGTGCTGGTTTTTAAGAGCGTGCAGGTTCTGATGATGGCCGGTCCCTCGAGGTCTCGTCGCACCCACAGATCACAGCTGAGCTGATGACGTGGGTAGAGGTCAGAGGTGCCAGGGAAGCCGGTTCTCGTCGAGCTGGGCCGTCGGATTCCTTGAGGAAGGACTTACAGCAAACCGCAGAGTTCTTAGTTGGTGCCCGCTGATGCAGGGTGACTACTCCTTAGTCACAAGGGAGAAATCTTGAGAAGAGTCTTGAATGTCCTTTCGTAGAAAGTAGTTCTTGAATCAAAGATGATCTAATTTGGAAGGGTCCCCGCTCCGGTCTTTATTCTAAAGAAAGGGGTGGGTACATGACTAGGTCCTGCCCTAAGGGTGGGACCAGGAAGGGGGGTAGTTACACCCCTCTCCCCTGCCGGGCTTTCCCCAGGCCAGGGCTGTCGCCCCTGGAACTGGTTCTAACCGGCAGATGCGCAGTGAGCACCGGGGTGCCACTCCGCAGTCACCTTCTCGCCAAAGCCCTACCTACCCAGAATACACAAACCCTGTCTGGGACGGTGCGAACACCGCCCTCGACAGGAAACCCTTTGTCCAAGTGCTCCTCGCTGGAAGGACTCCCAGCAGCAGGAGGTCAGACTCGTGTCTGTGGTGGCAGCATCCATTTTGTGGAGCTGAGGCTTCAGTTAACTTTAACCGGGGTTCACAGTTACGTACATGTTGTGTCCCTCTAGAAGGGTGGGATGCTAACCTCATCGCCAGAATTGGTGAGAGGGGAGCACCCCGATTCGTATGACACCTTACTCGACATGCCTTGATAGCGCGACACCGGAGTTACCGATATGGTACGCGTTATCATGGAACAGCTATTGGGTCTTGATTCCGCAAGCTGCAACCGGGCTCGGCTCGGGCCTAAACCTAGCTCACACGAGCCCACGCACTCTGCCTTCAGGATTGTTAAGGCCTGCTATAGGAGTGACTGATAGGAACTCGGGTGTCCATTGTATGGTTAGATATAGAGCTACTATACCTAAAGCAAAGTGTGATTACACGACTTCGCCCCAGCTGTCATGCAGCCAGTTGTGTCAAATTTAGGAGGCCAGCCAGGGGTGGCATAATACATGCTGCAGCCCCTGGCGGCCCTGGGTACACCTATGCCCTGCGTTACGGGGTCTGATAAGGTGGCCCAGTACCAATTGGTAAATGCACCTAGGGTACATCTCGTAATTTAGAAAGAGAACAGCCAGGCTGTGGGTCTGATTAGCAGGCCCACAGCCAGAGAAAGTCGTAAACCAGTGAAACAAAAGCAAAAAATCTGGGTGATCATAGGATTGCAGACCCTACTCTCCTACATGACCCCCCCCCAAACGTCGGAACAATAAGCTAACCTTGACCAGGTGAGTCTTCTTGTTCTAAGTGGAAATATCTGGAGAGCCCATCGGCATTGCCATGATCAGTACCAGGTCTATGTTCCACTGTAAAGTCCATCCCCTGTAGGGAAATGGACCACCTAAGCAGTTTGGGGTTTTCACCCTTCATCTGATTTAGCCACAAGAGGGGCTTATGGTCGGTCTGAATTTTGAAGTGAGTGCCAAACAAGTATGGCCTCAGCTTCTTCAGGGCCCAAACCACAGCAAAGGCCTCCCTCTCAATAGCTGACCAATTCTTCTCTCTAGGGGTCAGCCTTCTGCTTATAAAAGCAATGGGCTGGTCTTGACCATCAAAATTCAGTTGAGAAAGAACAGCTCCCACACCCAACTCAGAAGCATCTGTTTGGACAATGAATGGTTTGGAGTAGTCCGGACTCTTGAGGATAGGCGCCGTGCACATGGCCTGCTTTAGGTCATCGAATGCTTTTTGACAGCTCGCTGTCCACTGAACTTTTTTGGGCATTTTCTTACTTGTCAGCTCGTTTAATGGTGTCACAATTGAACCATAGTTCCTGACAAACTTCCTATAGTAACCAGTCAGGCCCAAGAAAGCTCGAACCTGAGTCTGGGTGGTTGGAGGAGCCCAGTCCCTGATTGACTGTATCTTGCTCTCCAGTGGCTGAACCTGACCTCCGCCTACAAGGTGGCCCAGGTATACAACCTGTGTCTGCCCTATCTGGCACTTGGTGGCCTTGATAGTGAGACCTGCTGCTTGCAGTGCCTCTAACGTCTTCCGCAGGTGGACCAGGTGATCCTCCCAGGTGGAGCTAAAGACAGCGATATCGTCAAGATACGCCGCACAGAAGTCATCCAGCCCAGTAAGGACTTGATTCACCAACCGTTGGAAGGTGGCAGGTGCATTTTTCAGACCAAAGGGCATCACCACGAACTGATAATGCCCACCAGGGGTTGAAAATGCGGTTTTAGGCTTGGCGTCCTCAGCTAACCTGATTTGCCAATACCCAGCTGTCAGGTCAAACGTACTTAAGTAGTTGGCCGAAGCCAATCTATCGATAAGCTCGTCTGCCCTTGGTATTGGGTGGGCGTCAGTCTTAGTGACTGCATTGAGACCCCTGTAGTCTACGCAAAACCTCATCTCTCTCTTACCACCCTGGGTGTGAGGTTTCGGCACTAGAACTACGGGACTAGCCCAAGGGCTATCCGAGGGTTCAATGACTCCCAGCTCCAACATTTTCTGCACTTCACTCTTGATGCAGTCTCTAACGTGATCAGGCTGCCTGTAGATTTTACTCTTGACGGGCAAGCTGTCACCAGTGTCAACCTCATGGGTGCACCAATCGGTCTGACCGGGTGTTAGAGAAAACATATGTCTGAACGACTGAAGAACCTGTTTACAGTCGCTCTGTTGATGTTCGGAGAGGCTGCCACAAAAGACAACACCATCTACCGAGCCATCGTCAGGATTCTGAGCGAGCAGGTCGGGGAGAGGGTCACTCTCCTCTTCCTGTCCCTCATCTAGGGCCATGAGCAAACTCATGTCCTTCCTGTCGACATATGCTTTTAGCCTGTTGACATGAAGCACCCTGTGGGGGCTCCGGGGAGTTCCCAGGTCGACCAGGTAGGTGACCTCTCCCTTTTTCTCCAGGATGGTGTAGGGCCCGGACCATTTGTCCTTGAGTGCTGCTGGGGCCACTGGCTCCAACACCCACACCTTCTGTCCGGGCTGGTAAACAGTCAAGACAGCCTTTTGGTCATGCCAAGCTTTTTGGAGTTCTTGGCTGGCCTTAAGGTTTTCAGATGCTCTTTCCATGTATTCAGCCATCCGCGAGCGGAGGCCGAGCACATAGTCCACTATGTTGGCTGCAGGCTTTTTGAGAGGTCTCTCCCATCCTTCCTTCACCAAACACAGGGGTCCCCTTACAGGATGCCCGTACAAAAGTTCAAAGGGGCTGTAGCCAACCCCCTTCTGCGGGACTTCTCTGTAGGCGAACAAGAGGCAGGGGATCAGGACGTCCCATCTACGCCGAAGCTTTTCCGGTAGTCCATGAATCATCCCTTTTAGGGTCCTGTTGAATCTCTCAACAAGCCCATTGCATTGTGGATGATAGGGTGTAGTGAACTTGTAGTTAACACCACATTCCTTCCACATAGCAGTTAAGTAGCTCGACATAAAGTTTGCACCTCTGTCGGAGACGACCTCCTTAGGGAAGCCCACTCTGGAGAACACTCCAACGAGGGCTCTTGCCACAACAGGTGCTGTAGTGGTCCTAAGGGGAATAGCTTCAGGATACCTGGTGGCATGATCCACTACCACCAGTATAAACTTGTGCCCTGATGCTGTAGGTGGTTCCATGGGACCGACGATGTCGATCCCCACCCGTTCAAAGGGCACCCCCACCACAGGCATTGGTATAAGGGGGGCCTTTGTCGTGCCACCTGACTTACCACTGGCTTGGCAAGTGACACAGGAGCGGCAAAACTCCTTGGTATCTTCGTTCATGTGAGGCCAGTGAAAGTGTGAGACAAGCCTGTCCCACGTTTTCGTCTGGCCTAAGTGACCTGCTAAGGGAATCTCGTGGGCCAAGGTAAGTAGGAAACGACGCTGAGACAAGGGTACGACCAGCCTCCTGGTCATGCCAGGCTTGGGGTCTCTTGATTCAGTGTACAGGAGTCCATCTTCCCAGTATACCTTGTGGGTACCTGTGGCGTTCCCAGCAGCCTCAGCAGCAGCCTGCTGTCTGAGGGGTTCAAGAGAAGGGCAGTCTAACTGGTCCTTCCCCAGGTCTTCCCTTGAGGGTCCCCCCGAACCCAAGAATTCAACTTGATCAAGTTCGAATTCCCTAGGCTCAGTTTCCCTCAATTCCTGTAGGTCAGCCTCCTCTGAGACTTGATCCTCGACCTGGGGCAAAGGGGAAGGCGCAGCCTTAACCCTACTGCTCTTTTTCTTGGGAGGTGTCTGGTCCGTTGTTCCAGGATCCAGCACCTGTTCAGTGGGGCATTTCCTGACCTGTGACCTAGTCACAGCGAACACATGTGCTGGCAAACCTAACATTTCCATGTGAGTCCGGTGCTCCACTTCTGACCATTGTGACGACTCCAAATCATTGCCCAACAAACAATCCACTGGGAGGTCTGGACTAACTACAACCTTCTTTTGGCCAGTTACCCCTCCCCAGGAGAAAGCTACAATTGCCATACTGTGATTGGTAGTGACATTGCTTGCATTGGTCACCAGGAATTCTGTACCTGGCATGATCTGTCCAGGGTCCACAAAGTTAGGCGTCACCATGGTGACGCTGGCACAAGTGTCCCTATAGGCCTGAGCCATCTTTCCATTTATGAAAGGCGTCTGTCGGTACTTGCCCAAGGTATTGGGACTTATGTCAGGGGACACGTCCCCTGTACTGACAAGGACAGCCTGAGTGAGCGTGCTAACTAAGTTGTCACGCCCCTCAGAACCCAGGGTTAACCCTACCAAACCCTTGGGAGGCGCACTGCCACTGCTGACTGTACTAGGGGGCACAGGTGCCTTAGGGGCTGCAGTGGCAGGAGTCTGCCCTCCTCCTTTCTTGGTGCACTCACTAAACCAGTGAGATTTACTTTTGCAGTACTGGCACCATCTTTTGGATTGGCCTTCTTTCTTCTTTTGGGGAGCCTGACCCCCACCCTCTTTGGGTTGTTGGGGACCTGTCGAAGACTTCTGGTCATTTTGTTCCCCCTTAGAATCTTTACCCTTCTGGTCTGCTTTCTTCTGACCACCTTGATTCTGGCCCTGGTTCTGTTTAACTCTCGTACGAACCCATCTGTCTGCCTTCTTTCCCAATTCTTGGGGAGAGGTCAGATCCGAGTCGACGAGATGCTGATGCAACAACTGGTTCTGACAATTGTTTAAAATTTGTTCTCTCATCATCAAATTATACAATCCTTCGTAATCAGTAACCTTACTGCCCAGCAACCAGCCCTCAAAAGCCTTAGTGGCACAATCGACAAAATCAGACCAATCTTGAGACTGCGTTTTCTGGGTATCCCTGAACAGCACCCTGTACTGCTCAGTGGTTAGGCCGAACCCTTCAACGAGTGTACTTTTCAAGATTTGGTAATTGTTCGCATCCTCCACCCTTGTGGTGAGGAGCTTGTCTCTTCCTTTTCCCTCAAAGGAGAGCCACAAGATAGCTGCCCACTGACTCTGGGGTACACCTTGCACAGTGCAGGCCCTCTCCAAAGCAGTAATCCATTTGTGGATGTCGTCCCCTTGTTTAAAGGGGGGCACTATCTTACCAAGGTGTTTCGTATCAAAACTCCTTTCCCTATTGCTAGGTACATTGCTGCCACCAGTGGGGACTACCCCACTTAACTGTTGCTCTCTCGCAAAGGCAAGCCTTTCTTTGGCTAGGGCAAGTTCTTCCCTTTCGATCCTCAGATTAGCTGCCCTTTCCTTAGCTTCGTACACTCTCCGCTGAGGGGACGTCATCCCTCTTTGTGAAGAGTTGTGAGAGCCATTGGTTTGAAGGGATCTGCCAGAGTCTCTTGACAGAGATCTGGCTCGTCCATTCCCAATGTTAAGCTGACCTGATAGTGGCTCCAGGGGTCCCCCAGTACCGCTATCATGTTTGCTTAAGTTGGACCTGCTTAGTCTGACGACTTCTACCTGTCCCTTATCTGCCTCATCCCCAGAGAGATCCTCATCCTCATCCTCCTCCACATCTTCGTTCTCAGTTGCGAGGTGGATGAGGTCAGGATCGTCTCGGGTTCCCTCGAGGGGAGGCATGTCTCCTTCTGGATTAGAAGAGCTACGAAGTTTCTCAGCTCTTCTGGCATCATAAGTCTCCAAGAGACCAATCAGAAAGGACGTTGTGGGGTTAGACCCCTGCTGAATCTTCCTGGAGTGACACAGTCGTCTTAACTCCTTGAAGCTCAGCACAGTATATCCTGAAGGGATGACCTGTGGAGGGTCAACTGACACAAGGGGAGACCCAGAGTTTCCTCCTTTGTCCGACATACTGCTTCTAGTGTGGTGTAAGTGATGCACCTACCTACACTACGTGTTTACCTACTGTACCCTTGCTAAGAGTTGTAGCCAAGGTGTGCTAAGCCTTGAGGAGCTACAACAGCTGGTTCAGTAGAACTCAGAGTATTCTAAGCTTTTAGTTATATGTACTAACAGTACTTGTGCGATCTTTCAACAAGATATTCTTAGGATACGTGTGGCAAAACAACAGCAAGCTCAAATCCCAACCGCTGCTCACCAATGTGAGAAGTTGGCCCGATATGCAACGTTCGCTATTCTAGCGACCGCTATGTATCGTTCCAACGTCCCTTATGGTGTTTGGTTGTAAGTCAACCTATAGACCAGCTATCCTAGTAGCGTGGATACGAGCAGTCTAAGGCTAAAGACTCGAGAGGGCGTGTTAAGCCAGCTGTTATACCACATATACCCCTTGAACACCCAGTGAAAGGACACCACACAAGTGTTATGAAAATAAACAGTATTTATTAAGAATCACAACAGCCCTGTACTCTTTATGAGGACAGGGTACTAAGCACAAACCAAATCTCTTTAGCAAATACTTCAAGTGCACAATAAAAACAAGTGTCCGAGGACACGGAAAGGTTAAGGTCTCGGGCGGACCCGATAAGGCAAGTCGGAAGCGAGGGACTCGGGACCCTAGAGTAAGGAGGCTATGCAGGCACCGAAATGCCGAGTTACCTAGCCACGAGGGCTGCGGCTGCACAAGTCTTACAGGCGTCGGGGTCTTCGCTGACGAGCCAGGAGCCGGAAGAAAGGAGTTGCTGGCCGGCGTCCAGTGCTGAATAGTTCGTAGAGATCCAAGCCTGGATCGGAGAGTGATGAAACCTGAAAGCAGAGGGGACCAAGTTCGTACTACTAGTCAGTAGTCAGAGGGTACCAGGAAGGCACCGGTTGGCCGTCACCTCGACCAGGTGAGTGGGCGACGCTAGGCTCTGCAGTCTCACGGACCAGGAGGCGTTGTCGGCGACCACGGTGGAGGTGCGAGCTGTCCCACGAAGGATGATGCTGTCGGCGTCGCTGGGCCCAGGATGGGGCAACAAGCCTTGGCAGATCTCAGGGCCACGTGGTGGGCCTAAGATGGCGTCTTGAGTGGACCAGGAGGGTCCGGGGTGCTTCTCGCAAAGATGGAAGCAAGGGCCAGTCTGGAGCAACCAGACCAGCAGTGATGATTCTCGGATGTCGTCACAGAAGGGCACAAGCCAGCGGCTAGTGACCAGACAACAGGCTGAGCAGCGAGCAGAAGGGCCCCACGCAGATCGTGGAGATGCTGGGAGACTGCACTTCGGTGCTGGAGCGGCTCAGGGTCGGGGCTTCTCGGACCCCAGAGCACTCACCAGAGAGTTACCTCGATGGTCGTGCTGGTTTTTAAGAGCGTGCAGGTTCTGATGATGGCCGGTCCCTCGAGGTCTCGTCGCACCCACAGATCACAGCTGAGCTGATGACGTGGGTAGAGGTCAGAGGTGCCAGGGAAGCCGGTTCTCGTCGAGCTGGGCCGTCGGATTCCTTGAGGAAGGACTTACAGCAAACCGCAGAGTTCTTAGTTGGTGCCCGCTGATGCAGGGTGACTACTCCTTAGTCACAAGGGAGAAATCTTGAGAAGAGTCTTGAATGTCCTTTCGTAGAAAGTAGTTCTTGAATCAAAGATGATCTAATTTGGAAGGGTCCCCGCTCCGGTCTTTATTCTAAAGAAAGGGGTGGGTACATGACTAGGTCCTGCCCTAAGGGTGGGACCAGGAAGGGGGGTAGTTACACCCCTCTCCCCTGCCGGGCTTTCCCCAGGCCAGGGCTGTCGCCCCTGGAACTGGTTCTAACCGGCAGATGCGCAGTGAGCACCGGGGTGCCACTCCGCAGTCACCTTCTCGCCAAAGCCCTACCTACCCAGAATACACAAACCCTGTCTGGGACGGTGCGAACACCGCCCTCGACAGGAAACCCTTTGTCCAAGTGCTCCTCGCTGGAAGGACTCCCAGCAGCAGGAGGTCAGACTCGTGTCTGTGGTGGCAGCATCCATTTTGTGGAGCTGAGGCTTCAGTTAACTTTAACCGGGGTTCACAGTTACGTACATGTCGTGTCCCTCTAGAAGGGTGGGATGCTAACCTCATCGCCAGAATTGGTGAGAGGGGAGCACCCCGATTCGTATGACACCTTACTCGACATGCCTTGATAGCGCGACACCGGAGTTACCGATATGGTACGCGTTATCATGGAACAGCTATTGGGTCTTGATTCCGCAAGCTGCAACCGGGCTCGGCTCGGGCCTAAACCTAGCTCACACGAGCCCACGCACTCTGCCTTCAGGATTGTTAAGGCCTGCTATAGGAGTGACTGATAGGAACTCGGGTGTCCATTGTATGGTTAGATATAGAGCTACTATACCTAAAGCAAAGTGTGATTACACGACTTCGCCCCAGCTGTCATGCAGCCAGTTGTGTCAAATTTAGGAGGCCAGCCAGGGGTGGCATAATACATGCTGCAGCCCCTGGCGGCCCTGGGTACACCTATGCCCTGCGTTACGGGGTCTGATAAGGTGGCCCAGTACCAATTGGTAAATGCACCTAGGGTACATCTCGTAATTTAGAAAGAGAACAGCCAGGCTGTGGGTCTGATTAGCAGGCCCACAGCCAGAGAAAGTCGTAAACCAGTGAAACAAAAGCAAAAAATCTGGGTGATCATAGGATTGCAGACCCTACTCTCCTACACACTCCTTCCCTTTTATTGTGATAGATTTATCCAAGTCACTTTTACTTGTAATGCGTGCGAACAGCTGCTGATGATCGTCCCAGATCTCAGCCTTTGTCAAAATTAGACAACTCGGGCACTTCGCTCGCGCACCCTGCTGTCGCACAACTTTCATCTGTAACACTAATTTATTTATTTATGTGATTTGTTGAGCGCAAACAATTGCCCGAGGGCGTCTCGGCGCTATGGATGAGGCAGAGAGTGCAAGGAGGAATGATTTATTGATTGAAGAGCCATGTTTTTATTTTTCTTCTGAAAATGATCAGAGAAGGTGCAGACCTAGCATCCAAATCAAGGGAGTTCCAAAGTTTTGCCGTTGAGACGTGGAAGCTGCTGTCACCCCATGCAACAGTTCTAGTGCGTGGAACTGTCATTTTGAAATTGTTCATAGAGCAGAGTGATCGACTGGGGACATGAAACGTGAAAGGGTCAATGAGAAAGCGCGGACCTTGTTTGTATGCAGCTTTGTATGCTATGCAGAGTGCTTTGAATTTTATCCTGTTTTTGACTGTGAGCCAGTGATAGTTTTTTATAGTGTCTGCAATGGGTTTGAATTTGGGGGTGCCGGAAAGTAATCTAGCCGCGGCGTTTTGTAAAGCTTGTAATCTTTTAATGACCTTGTGTTAGGCATTCATTAAAAGTCCATTACAATAGTCCACAGAGGACATGACAAATGAGGTGACCAGGGTTTTACCAGAGTTGGGGGGAAGAAGTGGTAGAATCTTTTTTATGACCTTTAGTTTAAAGAAAGAAGATGAGACAGTAGTGTTGACATGGGCTGAGTAAGAGAGTTTATTGTCTATGGTTATTCCTAGGTTTTTAACCTTGGTGGCTGGGAGGGGGGGGCCTAGATTAGTGGGCCACCATGCATCTGACCAGGAAGGAGTGAGTTTGCCGAAGGTCATAACCTCTGTTTTATTAGAGTTTAATTTGAGACAGTTAGCTGACATCCAGTGACTGATTGCTAGCATGCCCTGTTGGAAATTGGCAGCTATTTTTTCTCCGTTATCTTTGATAGTAAGAACCAGCTGGGTGTCATCCGCATAGGATGTTAGGCTCATCCCCCAGTCATTGATAACCCTTGCTAGATCGGTGACATAGATATTAAATAGGGTTGGACTGAGGGATGAGCCTTGGGGAACACCACAGGGTAAAGCCAGTTGCTCAGATGAGAAGGTGTCTAGCTGAACTGTCTGGGTACGGCCAGTAAGGAAAGATCCTATAAGGTCTTTAGCTTTTGCTTGGATGCCGATGGCATTGACACGGTCGATCAGGATGTTGTGGTCGACCGTGTCAAAAGCCACAGTAAGATCGAGCAGAATAAGGACTGCCGCTCCTCCTTGATCAAGTGCTTTCCTAATCTCATCGGTGGATTTGATGAGTGCGGTCTCAGTACTATGAAGTTTGCGGAAGCCAAATTGACTATCGTCCAATAGAGAGTGTTCTTCTGTATATTGTGATATTTGACAATTCATCAATTTTTCGACTGCTTTTGCTGGAAATGGCAGACTGGCTATTGGACGATAGTTGTTGGAGTCATCCGCATCAAGGTGAGGTTTTTTGAGAAGGGGTTTAAGGATAGTATCCTTCCAGATTGCAGGGTAGACTCCAGTGCTAAACATGGTATTGAAAATGTTAGCAAGTTGGAGTGCAATGAGATCTGAAATAGGAGGAAGAATAGGGACTGGGCACGGATCCTTGGCAGATCCTGATTTGATGGTTTTCATGACTTCGGTGACTTGAGTAGGATTAATTTTATGAAATTGTAAGAAGGGGTAGCATTAGGGCAAGGATCCGGATGTGTTTCTAGTGAAAATTTGGCTTAGATATTGTTTACCTTATCGTAGAAAAAAGTGGCTAGCTTATTGCAAAATGCTTGAGTCGGTTCAGGGGCGGAGTGGGAAGGCAGATGTGATAGTTTAGTTACCACTCTGTAAAGTTCTTTATTTGAGTTCTTGGCTTGCTCAATTTGGGATGAATAGTAGGAACTTTTAGCGTGATGGATAAGGGATTTGAATAAAGACGTTTCTCTCTTATAGTTTTCCTTATCTTGTGTGGAGTAAGTTTTTCTCCAATGTCTTTCTTTGTTACGACATAATTGTCTCTGCAGTCTTAGCTTTTCTGAGTACCCAGGGTGCCGATGGGGTGCTCCGATTTTTGGAGATGGTTTTAATAGGCGCTAGTTTATTTAGGGTCAGAGTAAGCCAGTTCGTATATTCTGTTGCTGCATTATTAGAGTCTAGAGGCAACTTAGTGACGGAAGCCGAGAGCATGTCGTGAAGTTGTTTATGATCAATATTCTTCCATGATCTAATCATTTTAAGAGGTCGAGAATTATGTTCCTTATGGGTTAGAGGGTAGGATGGAATAGTAAATACAACTGCATGGTGATCAGTCCATCCTAATTGGATGATTTCAGTGATGTGTAGGTCCTTGTCATTAGTAAATAGCCCATCAAGGGTGTGCCCTGCTTCGTGTGTGCTATTAGTAATCCTTTGAGTAAGACCAAGAAATTCCAGGTCCGAAATAAGAGTATTAGTTTAATTATTTGTCCTGTTTTCTAAGGGAAAAATAAAATCTCCTAAAATGTTGGAGGTGTTTTCGACGGCAAGGGATTCCATCATCTCTGCAATAGTATCAAGGAATTGACTTTTGCTTCCGGGGGGTCGATATAGGAGAACCCCTTTAAACCGTTGAGAGGGGCCCAGTAGTATAGAAAACTGCAGGGCCTCACAAGTAGGGAGAGGTAGGGGATTAACCGTGGTTTTGAGCTGACTTCGATATATTATGGCAATCCCTCCTCCAGTTCTCAGTTGTCTATCCTGCCTAAGAATGTTATAGCCTTCAGGTGTAGCTATTAGGAGGTCGGGTTCCGACGCTGGGGTAGTCGAAGTTTCTGTTATAAACGGTATATCCAGCTTTGCAGTACAAATGAAATCAGCAATTTCCTCTTTGTGCTTGCTGAGGGATCTAGCATTTATTAATGAAGCTTTAATAGTTGTAGGACTAGTTTTAGGGAACAAGGTATAGGCTTGCGTTGGTTGAGGGGCCTCTAGTTTGAATCAGCAGTGCGTGCAGGCATTAAGATGATACCCAGGCTCATGTAGATTGTAAATACAGTCAAGACATGTCATGGGTGGGCGTAGATTAAGAAGGGCCTGATGGGTATATGTAAGGATCGGGACTGAAGGATCAGGGTATATGGCCCTGGGCGCGATCCAGGCGTGGACGGGCGCAGACGGGCTTGCCTTTGGCGCCCGTCCGCTGCGCTTGCGCTTGCTCTTCGCCCTTTGTAGACTGGGGCAGTCGAGAGACTGGAGCGCTACTTTCGGCATCCGCCGAAAGTGAGGATCTTTCTGTGCCTTCCGGTATAGCCCTCCAAGCAATCGGCACAAGCCGTGTTGGAACGGGGCCTCGGAGCCAGATAACAGATTAGCAGGTGAGAATAAAGTGCGCAGTAAATACGGTTTTAGTGCAAATGGCAAAGATTAAAAAGTTTAAAATACCACAAGAAGAGCGGCGCCTTGTAAATTCAGGCTGTTCTCATCCACTTGCCTGCTCTGGTCTCTCCGCCCTTTGTAGACTGGGGCAGTCGAGAGACTGGAGCGCTACTTTCGGCATCCGCCGGAAGTGAGGATCTTTCTGTACCTTCCGGTATAGCCCTCCAAGAAATCGGCACAAGCCATGTTGGAACGGGGCTTCGGAGCCAGATAACAGATTAGCAGGTGAGAATAAAGTGCGCAGTAAATACGGTTTTAGTGCAAATGGCAAAGATTAAAAAGTTTAAAATACAACAAGAAGAGCGGCGCCTTGTAAATTCAGGCTGCTCTCATCCACTTGCCTGCTCCGGTCTCTCTGCCCTTTGTAGACTGGGGCAGTCAAGAGACTGGAGCGCTACTTTCGGCGTCCGCCGGAAGTGAGGATCTTTCTGTGCCTTCCGGTATAGCCCTCCAAGCAATCAGCACAAGCCGTGTTGGAACGAGGCCTCAGAGCCAGATAACAGATTAGCAGGTGAGAATAAAGTGCACAGTAAATACAGTTTTAGTGCAAATGGCAAAGATTAAAAAGTTTAAAATACAACAAGAAGAGCGGCGCCTTGTAACATTTGATTAGACCGATATCTGAACTTTGAACTGTCCAAATGGTTTTGTTTCTGACATTTCAAGAGCACCGGATTCATTTATAAACATTTTCAGCATTTAATTATTGGTTAATGAACAGGCATTATTTTTTGTAGATAACTTTGCTGTTTTGACAAGTAGGAACTGGTAGGGGAGCAGATTTTGGTTGTTTGGGTTCGTTCAGTTTTGGGTGGGACAGGGTAGTGCATAATATAGCCTTATAGCCTGTTGTAGAGGGCTATAACGGGTATTAAAGGCCCTCTCCAGCGTTAAACAAGGGAGAGGGAGTTTAATAGCCGGTATAGCCCAGCTACAAAGGGCTATAAGAACATTCTGCTGCTAGAGGGCAGAATGTTCTAACAAAAAAAAAACAAAGCCTTATGGGAGTGTGAGGGGATTAGAATCCCCTCAGGCTCCCTGAAGCCTTTGTTCACAGCCAGAGCTTTGTTCATAGCCAGGGCTGTGAACAAAGAAACATTGGAATGTTGGAGCTCCAGGCTTATACCAACCATTATAAGCCCGGAGCACTCCATTGTTTTCAATGGAGCTCCCAACATTCCAATGTTCTAATGGGAATTAGAGTTTTCACCATTAGACATTTTGTACACAGGCACTATTATTGGAGGCAGAAGTCACAATGCCAATTTGAATCAGTTAATCAGTAAGAAGGTTTGGGCACGTGAGAGAGAGCACATGTTTGATAACAGCTCGCAGAGCAGGGAGAGTGTCAGCAGCTGAGAAAGATGCAGGGAAACATACGAGGTAGTGAGACCGCCGATTTAGGCATTTGAAGAGGTAATGGGCTGAATAATAGATTCTGGGGGCGACTGGGGAAATATGAAGGGAGGTGAGGAAGGGTTTAGTCTAAAGGAAATTGGAAGAGTTTTGGGATAATCTTGGCTGGATGAGCTTTGCAACAAAGTGGGTATGGTTATTTTTGCTCCATCGATATATTATTTTAAAAAAACACGTATTTTTGGTTTGGAGGGGTTGAGCAGGTAGTAGAAAGGGTGTTTAGCAGTTCAAGCACAGGTGTGTGGTTTGTGGTTTATGGTTGAGAAAGGGGTAGGGAGTGAGGGTGTATCAGGGTGGAGGGAGTGGGTGTTATAATTACATTTGATACCGTAATTTTATATTGAATATCAAGTTGAGTTGTTCTTTAATGTATGCAGTGACCCCCGACGAAGAGCCGTCTGGCTCGAAATGCATTGGGTAAAACATAACGAATCTACTCTGAAAAATGGTTGGCCCTACGTGTTGCTGTTGAAAGCTTGGATGGACGGCAGCAGGCATTTGAAACCGGTGAATAAAATATTCGGGCACAGCCATTCTGTCTCTGTGGTGATGAAATATGCAGGAAGATTGGAAAAACTTTTGGAATAACTTATGGTACACAGTGTTGATAATTGATTACTTGGGTTATTCAGAGGGAATACTCCCAAACAGCAGTATGACAGCAGGGTGCGCAAGTGAAGTGTCCATGTTGTGTAATTTTGACAAAGGCTGAGATCTGGGACGGTACTCCGCAGTTCTTAACACACATTACAAGTAAAACTGGCTTGGATAAATCTATCACAATAAAAGGGAAGGGGTGCATCTCATATTCATTTGACTTTAACTTTCTAAAAGTGGCATTTTCAGAATTGTGACTAAAAATCCGACTTTACCATTTCAGAGTGCTTTTTATTGCAATTCTTTAGACATCAAACTCGATTTGCCTACCTGCTCCCAAATGGAAGTTACAGCTTATTAAATGTAATAAGGAACCCCAATGTTATCCTCCGGAAGAGGTAGGCCGGGCAGTACTGAAAAACAAAATTAGGCGTTTTTCACTCCCATGAGACACGTAAAACTTCAATGTACATGTCTGACTTGTTAAATACACTGGACCATGCCCTCTGGGCTGTTCAGGCACTATCCTAGGGGTGACTTAAATGTAATTTTATTTGATGTCCTCAGTGTCCTGGGTATGCCCAGACATGGGTCCTGAGCTCACTGTGCCACTGTAACAAAGCTATGTGTTGCAATCTGCTGATGCTGCAAGTTCTAGGTGAATTTGATGTGCTACGTGAAGGAAATTGCCTTTAGCCTCTTATGAGGTGTCACAGACCAATTGTCCCTGGTGTCCAGTACTTTTGTGATATTGTGAAAGATTCCCTCAGGGTGAGAGGTGGACTATAGTTGCCCTGTTCCTTGTGCCAGTACCGTGTGGAGACTGTTGAAGGAGTTTCACAGTGAAGAACACAGTGCCTGAATTCTGCTACCAAGGAACATTTGGAGACGGGAGTGTGACTGGGGCAGTCGCTTGGCACCCTATTATTCATCTTTCTCACTGTGCCCACGGGGTTGACTATCGGATTGCTTACTGCGAGTCACGAGTTAGTGGATATACTGCCAGGCTGAGAAGAGACCCTATCTCAAGAGTTGCCGCTTAATTGTCTCTTCTGGCAGTCAGGTGCCTTTGGTGCATTGGTGCTCAAGTTTGTTTTTGGAACATATGCGGTCCAGAAGAGTGGGTGAATATTGCCAAGCATCGAGCAGCGGGTGAAGCACTTTATGAGCGGCGCACTACCGAGTTGCACCCCACCTGAAGAGACGCATATGGGCGGCGAAACTGCGCTTCAAAGGTACCTTCGCTGTCCCCTATAAGCCTAGCGGTGCCCGTTTCATGTGCGTCAGGGGTATCTCTATCCCGCCACTGAACGCTAATCTCCGAGGGTGATCTATACTAAATATACAGCTGCTGCAGTTTCCGTGTGAACCCTGTCAGGTTGTAGACAAGCTGATGCAGGCGCATTGCGGAGACACTTTCCCGCCGTCTCAGCAGTGTTCCTTGTACCGTCAGATCTGCGCAGCTGCAGCTCTGACGGTGGAGGTCCTGTCAGCGCGGGCAGGCGCTGTACAGAGACACTGCTCCCCTGGTGTTCGGTGTTGCTTTTCGGACCTGCGCAGCAGCACCGCCGGGAAGTCCTGTCAGGAAGCCTCTGCAGAGACGAAGGAGGCATGAGGTCCGGCGCATTTTTCCCTCAGGGCCGCCATTAAGGTAATTCTCCTGGGTTATTGAGGGTGGCGTCCACCCACAACCCCCGGCGCACCAGCCCTTCAGGACCGCCATACACTGCTCCTCAGTGTTTCATTAATTACTGGCAGCTATTCAGTTACTGGACGTCACCGGAGGTGTCATCTGGAGAAGAGTGAGTCAGCAGCTACCGGGTTACCGGTGAACGATTCATTTTGAAGGGGCCATTTTGTGACTGTTGATTCCTACAGTAAGACTGCACAATCATTCCACGCCTTCCTTGACCTGGTTTTGCCTCATTAAGACTGTTTTTGTTGTTTCACCCTTTTCCCTTACAACAACCTTCTGGATAAAATTGACTTACTCCCCACTCCCTAGACTTGTGTCGTAACCAAAGTACAGATTTATTGGAAGTTTTTTTTCCTCTTTAGATCTTCTGTATTTTTAGGGGATAAAACAAAGTGTTCGAGGTGTAGTTTTTGTGTGCATATTATCTCTGCACTGCGTCTATATCATCTAATTTATAGCATTCAACAGTCTTTTGTACTATCTTTAGCACTTATGTAGGATTGTCCCCTTGCTTTTCCTCCATTTAAAACCAGAGATCAGGAATTCTTCCTATGTTTTTACTGGGTGACTCTGTATTTTACTATATTTATTAGGTACATCATAGTATTCTGTAATCTGTTCCCCAGGAATTTCTTGCATGTTTTTACTTTTTGGGGTGGGGGATGTTTTCCTGAGGCATTTTGCAAACTCAGTAGTAAGTGATAATGTGCATTGGTGACTAATAATTATTATAGTGGGGAGTGGTGACAATTTGGTACACTAGGTAAATTCGGGAATGTCAGTACAGTGAGTAGTTATATCATTTATAACTGATGACTAGATAATTTACAGTGGGAAACTGTGACAAGTTGGTACACTAGGTACACCCTGCAGTGTCAGTACAGTGCGTTAGTTCTATCATTCGATGATTGTCAGTACTCTGTAATCCCATTACTTTCTAGTTGTTCCCTGGTACATTTTCAGAGCGTTACAAACTTTAAGGGTATCAGTTTTCAGTCCTATCGTACATTGTGGACACTTATTACAGCATTGCATGTACTTTTGTAGAGGCTATTGTGAGTTTCCAGAGCTAACTTCAAATTTTACAATTCTCGGCCTCCTGCCTCTACTGTAATTTGTAGTAAGGTACTGTTTTCCTTTATCATGGCGGCATCATCCATGAACTCACCCCCCACCTTTTTAAAGGAAATCGGGGATCCAGATATCCACTGGAAAGACTGGATCAATTTATTTGATTCATATCTCATTGCCATTGGGGGGGAAACATTTTCGGCTGTCCGTAAACAACATGTGTTACTCCATAACCAAGGAGTTCAGGGAAGGAAAATTTATGACACCCTTCCTGATCCAGTATTGGAGGATGATGAGATAGACTTAGATGTATTTAAAATTACCATGTTAAAACTAGAAACCCACTTCAGGGACAAAGTTAATGTGGTATTAGAGCAGCATAAGTTTTTTTCGAGAGTTCAGGGTAAGCATGAGTCTATCACAAATTATATAGCCGCACTCCGGGGTCTTACTCAGTTATGCGCATTTGGAGAATTGAATGACTCCCTTATCAGGGATCAGCTGGTGAGGTGTACACACAACCCTCGAATAAAAGAGAAGTTACTTGCTAAAAATTCCTCTTTGAGAGAAGCCGTTACTATGGCTCAATCCATCGAACACACGGCGAGGTGTATTCTGGAATTGAATCAACCGAAAGAACCTGTCAGTGGTGTGAACAAAATTAAAGGTTATGTTCTTGAGGATAATAGAGATGTGGAAGTTCTCAAGATCAGGTCTCAGGATTTTAAAAGTGAGAAACCGATCAGTATTATGGAAGGGTTGAAATGTTTCAGATGTGGGAGCAGCAATCACCTGGCCAACAGTGTTCATTGCACCGCACGTGATTCCACTTGCATTAAGTGCAACAAAAAGGGCCATTCTGCAAGTGTATGCAAAGAAGGGGAGATGGATCAGGTAAAGGTGGTACACAGTGAAGATGAACAGACTTCCAAGTTCGTGCTTCCAAGTTCGTGTTGTAAATGGATGGCAGGGTAAGCTTCTGCTTTTAACCCCTCAAGGTTTCTCTAGCTGTATGCCTAGGAATTTATGCACTATACGTTTCTTCCTGTGCCTTTTTTTCTTTTTCGTTTGTTATAATGGTGCATGTGTTACTTTGGCCTGCTACATTACAAATGGTTATTCTTGTAAATGCTAGTACAATCCACATGCCTTCTTTTTCCTACTGGTCCTCGGGACTTTTCCGCTCCCACCTGCCCATCCTGCTGCTGGTGTACATCAAGGGTGATCTTTTACTGCATCCTTGCCATATTTTGCCCTCTGTTTCACATGTCTTATTACCAGACCTTCCCTCACATTTTCCACTCTCCCTGTGCTATACCTCCCCCTCTCCCTCCTCCACTGTTCCCTTTGTTTAGCAAAGGGAGATGTGTTGCAATCTGCTTATGCTGTTACGTATGGACACTCCGCCCCCCCTCTGGACCCCTACCTGTTGGTGTGTTCCACTGGAGTCTGCTTTGGAATGTTGAGATCATCCAGGCAGTCTGGAGAGTTGGATGACAGAATAAAGACCGCTCTTACCTTTCCTGCTTGAGGTATCTTCTTTTCAACACTATGCCAGGTCGAGGAGCTCATAACATGGGAAAAAACGGTCCTGGGTTGCTTGTGTGTTGCATCAGGGAGGACCTGGCTTTGCAGTTTGGGATGGACTGGTCCCATGAGGAACAGGCTCAAGACTGATCTTCATATGGTTGGGTCCAATCTTCAGGTAATCTGCTTCATTTACCTCTTTGTTACTAAGAAATATTGGGCATTCAGGACTCACAAAGTTCTTTGTTCGATATGACAAATTCAAAATGCTGTCTCTAAGTTAATTACTTTTTGGCCCTTATTGAGAAGCATTGGATGGGGATGTATGACGTTACAACGCAAACTTTTACAACGCACACCGTTACAACGCATTTTTTACAACGTAGATGCATTTACAACGAATGCCTTTACAACGCATGACATTACATAGCAGATGCTATTACAACGCATGCCATTACAACGTAAGTATAGGTAAGTATATTATTTTAAAAAAAATGTAATTAATTAAAATGTAATTAATTTAATAAATTAAATTATTTGTAAATAATTATTTTGTACATATATTACTTTAAGTTTATTTTTAAAAGAACTATTATTAATAAAGAACTATTATTAATAAATAATAACATTATTAAAATTATTTTTTTAATTAATTTAAATGATTTATTTTAAAACGAAACCCTAAAAATACCCCTATACCCCAAAACCCAAACCCAACCCTGAAACCTAAAAATACCCCTGTACCCCAAAATCCAAACCCAGCCCTGAAACCTAAAAATACCCCTGTACCCCATAACCCACACCCAACCCTGAAACCTAAAAATACCCCTGTACCCCATAACCCAAACCCAACCCTGAAACCTAAAAATACCCCTGTACCCCAAAACCCAAACCCAACCCTGAAACCTAAAAATACCCCTGTACCCCAAAACCCAAACCCAGCCCTGAAACCTAAAAATACCCCTGTACCCCATAACCCAAACCCAGCCCTGAAACCTAAAAATACCCCTGTACCCCAAAACCCAAACCCAGCCCTGAAACCTAAAAATACCCCTGTACCCTAAAACCCAAACCCAGCCCTGAAACCTAAAAATACCCCTGTACCCCAAAACCCAACCCTGAAACCTAAAAATACCCCTGTACCCCATAACCCATACCCAGCCCTGAAACATAAAAATACCCCTGTACCCCATAACCCAAACCCAGCCCTGAAACCTAAAAATACCCCTGTACCCCAAAACCCAAACCCAGCCCTGAAACCTAAAAATACCCCTGTACCCTAAAACCCAAACCCAGCCCTGAAACCTAAAAATACCCCTGTACCCCAAAACCCAACCCTGAAACCTAAAAATACCCCTGTACCCCATAACCCATACCCAGCCCTGAAACATAAAAATACCCCTGTACCCCATAACCCAAACCCAGCCCTGAAACATAAAAATACCCCTGTACCCCATAACCCAAACCCAACCCTGAAACCTAAAAATACCCCTGTACCCCAAAACCCAAACCCAGCCCTGAAAGCTAAAAATACCCTTGTACCCCAAAACCCAAACCCAGCCCTGAAACCTAAAAATACCCCTGTACCCCAAAACCCAAACCCAACCCTGAAACCTAAAAATACCCCTGTACCCCAAAAACCAAACCCAGCCCTGAAACCTAAAAATACCCCTGTACTCCAAAACCCAAACCCAGCCCTGAACCCTAAAAATACCCCTGTACCCCAAAACCCAAACCCAACCCTGAACCCTAAAAATACCCCTGTACCCCAAAACCCAAACTATATATATAAAATTACTTTAATAAATTAATTTGAATTATTTTTATTATTTTTGAAATTAAAAAAAAGATTAAATAAAATTATATACTTACCTATACTTACGTTGTAATGGCATGCGTTGTAATAGCATCTGCTTTGTAATATCATGCGTTGTAAAGGCATGCGTTGTAAAGGATCCTGCGTTGTAATGGCGTGCGTTGTAACAGTGTGCGTTGTAATAGTTGCGTTGTAACGGTTGTTTCCCATTGGATGGTGTCCTTGGAGCTTTAGGACATCCATTTTCATCTGTCCATTCTACAAGCTCACAAGTATTATGCGTTCTTGACAGTGATATTTCAGCGCTACCAATATGTGGTACTACCTTTTGGTGTTAGGACTGCTCTGCGAGCCTTCACCAAAGAGCTGGCAGTGGTGGCAACCTACCTCAAATGTTGGAAGTCGATTTACTGCCATATGTAGATGACTGGCTGGTGAAAGCAATGGGGTATTTTCATGTTGGCAGTTTTGTGTCGGGCATTCCAAAGGGGAAGGTGATTCCCATGTGTTGCCTGTCTGTGGAGAACCACAAATTAGAGCCCCACCATGATATGACAAGCATGATCTTGTTTCAAATGGGAATCACATGCACAGATCTCTTTTAACAGGAGACACCTTGTTCTGCACTTCCCTCCACATGGATCCCTGAAGGATGCCTTGTGGTTGAACTGGTTTTATGGCCTACTTAATGCATTTTCTCTGCTTCCGCTAATCTTGAGGGTTCTGCAAAAGGTGTACGTGGATTACACTCAGATGCTTCTCATCAACCTAGTTTGGGAAAGGAGCACTTGGTATGGAAGTCTGTTGGAGTTCAGCATTCAGCCTCCACTTCAGGGTGTTTTTTAGTTTATCCCAGTCCTCACAAACACTGTCTGTACAGGTGTAGTTGAACAGTGTCAATTAGAAGCCTTCTGGCAATTGCCAGAAATAGAGGATGTTATTTATCTCAGTGTGTTGCTGAAATAAATTTACATTTTGGTGTGAGATTGCAGGTTTAAACCCTTTTGAGGCTATTCTGTTTGATGTCCCATTAAAAGCACTTTCCCTTACTCATCAAAGCTTAGTGGTTTCCACTTCTAAAGGATACCTATCTGCATTTGAACAGTTTCCTGATTAGCCATTGTTACTCAAACTGCCTCTAGGGGTGCATTTTGTGAAATGTTTCTGTATTTGTTTTCGCCCACAATCTTTATTGTTTCCAAGTGCCATTTATACCTATTACTGACTTTTCTGATGGCATTGCCATTTGAACAAATGCAAGCACTTCTATTTGCCTTATTACACTAAAGACTGCCTTCTTTCGGATGAGTACTTTGGTTCACAAGATCAGCAAGTCCCAGATCCTTGCTACCACCGCTATTGATCATTTTCTAGTAAGACACAATGGTTTTTCCCATTTGTCTGTCCATTCTACTGAAAAAGGTACCCAACTTACACATTGGCCTGCAACTCACCCATCTTTCTTTTATTCTCCAGATCCTTACAAAGAAGAGGGTTGACTACACAGCTTGGTCCTAGGCGAGCTGTTTCCTACTATATTAATCTGACGAGGTTCGAGTGTGTGATGATCAGTTTTGCCTAGGTTCCGCTGGAGCATACAAAGTCAAAAGCGGGACCAAACATATTTGCCTCCATTGGGTCACTCCGCTTTAAGATCTGGTATGTTTTGTCTAAAAAAGACCTTATGACGGCATTCTTGCACACTATATGAGGGCCATGGTGACTTATACTGCTCTCACCAGGGGTGTCCTGCTGGTAGATATTTGCTGTGTAGCCACTTGGTCTTAGTTACATACCTTTGCCAAACTTTGCTATCTGGAATCTTAGGTGCAACGTGATGGATAAATCATGGGAGCCATGCTGAATGATATTATTGGTTAATCAGCACAACTCAGTCCTGCCTCCAAGTGGGTACTGCTAAGAGACTCAGTTAAAAGATGAAATGCATACCTTTGGCAAATGTATTTTTAGTGGATGCTATATCTTTTCTCACTTAATTAGGATGATCAAAGTAAAGGCTTGAGGCCATATACTATAAACTAAACATTTGGGAGGAGTTACCAGTAACATATGAGGATTATAAATAATGTGGGGACTGTGACCGGTGTGTTTCCTAAATTAAGTGGGATTCACAAAATTGAGGACATTGACTATCTATGGCTCAGAGGAAGCATGAAAAAGATCATCAAACATGTGTTGGCCAAAGCAGTGTTTATAGGTATATAATTTAAACACTCAAATGAAACGAGGATTTTTAAACCAACAACAAAATAAAAAAACGCATCCGCATTTACTTTAATTTTCGTTGTTCGTTGTAATGTATTGATGGCGGTTTACATAATAATAATAATGAGTTTTGTAGAGCGCGAACAGCTACCTCACAAGGAGGTGTCCCGGCGCTGAGAGAACAGAAATGCAAAGAGTTGTGTGGCAAGACTTAGCATTGTGAAGTGAAAAGCCAGGTTTTTAACAATCGTTTAAAACAGGTTTCGGAAGGGGCCTGTTGTAGAGCAGGGGGGAGAGAGTTCCATAACCCCGCCACATTGGCCGAGAAGGTTCTTCCCCCAATCCGTGCCCTTCGCACTCGAGGGACCACGATCTTCACCCGCCCGTTGGAGCGGAGGGTCCTTGATTGATGATACCTGGGGAGTCTAATTTTCAGATAGTTAGGGCAGGTGCCCCACAGGGACCTAAAGGCCAGCGTCAGGGTTTTAAACTTGATCCGACTGGCCACTGGGAGCCAGTGCAGAGCCCGAAGATGCGGAGAGACTGGGTGTTTAAAAGGAATGCACCTTAGCAGTCTCGCATCCGCATTCTGCACCGTCTGCAGGCGCTGGATTAAATAACGGGGAGGCCCAGATAGAGTCCGTTTGCGTAGTCCAGCCTTGATGTTACTGTGGCGTGAACTACAGTTTTACGACACTCTACTGGCAGAAGTCTCAAGATCTTATGCAGGTTCCTCAGCTTAGTTAAGCAACATCCAGCGACTTGCCGAATATGGGAGGCAAAGGAGAGGCTGCTATCCCAGCGGACTCCCAGATTTTTTGCGCTCTGGCTTGGCGACGGAGGCGTACCCATTTCCACCGGCCACCAAAGTTCTGCAGGGGGGGGCAACCCTTTGCCAAAGAAGATAACCTCAGTCTTCTCAGCATTCAATTTAAGTTTGTTGGGGTTCATCCATCTGGCCACATCTTGGAGGCACCCCTTGAAAGTTGCAAAAGCCTCCTCCGACACCTCCGAGTATGGGAACACCAGCTGGGTGTCATCAGCATACGAGATTGCTTTGACCCCCCAGTTTGAAATAAGTGTAAACAGAGGATTACATACTGATTATATGCCCCTCAAAATCCTAAAAGACTTGTGTTTGTCTATTGCATATTGTCTAGCAAACCGATATAGACAGATGAACGCACAGCAGCTGTCATAATAGTGCTATAACCTACATTTTTTAAATCAGAAACAAGCATCACAACGCAGTCTTAACCACGCCATACCCTTACTGCGCAGTCACTGCAACGCATAAGTCTTAACCACACATGTACCCACATATATAGGTACGTATATAGCTAAGTATATGACATTTATTTATAAATATTTTTTTAATAAACTGAGTATTAATGTTAACACTTAATAATATATGATTAAAAATAATAGCAATATTTATTTAAAATACTTTTAAGACTAACAGAAATCATTACAGACGGTATATTAATATTATTATGTAAGGTATTCATTTTTAATAATTAAAATATATGATATTTTATTATATTTTTGTCTTAAAATATTTCTAGAACTGTAACCAAACCTTTAGGGATGGGATGCAGGGATATATCAGTATTGGTTGGGGAAGTGTATTACCTTTTATACTTGAGTATTGATTTTAAATATTATACATGATATTTATTCATAATATTATCTAATCAAAATATTTAAGACTGTAACGCTAACCTCTGGGGGCCAAAAGCAAGGGATATAGGGTCATTGGGTAGGTATTAATACTCAGGTATTCATTTTAATACTCAAGTAATATTTTTTGCTGTTATAGTTCATGATATTTAATCATATTATTATTTAATTAAAATAGTTCTAGGGCTGTTACACAAACCTTTAGTTACAGGATGCAAGGAATATTGGGGTATTGGGTGCACATGTGCATTAATACTTGGGTATTAATTTTAATAGTTGAGCATTAATTACCAAAGACAAATTAATTAAATAGAAATTAAGGTGGACAAACAAAAACATAGTGAAATTAATCTGTAAAATGCCTAAAATATTTTTACCGCTTATAACAAAATTACAAATAATTTACAGAGATAAAAATCAGTTAAAAAAAATTATAATGTAAAAAACAAATAAACACAACATGTTTAAAATGTAAAATGTTTATTTAGAAATAGCCTAAACATAAGAAAAAAAAATTCTTAGACTGTAAAAAACATAGATTTGTTTACAAAAAACATTTTTATTTATAATGCTTAACATATTTATTTGCAATTTTAAAAGTATTTTGCCATGCTTTTCCATAGACTTTAATTGGGAAAACAGTCGGTGGAGCATCGCGGTCAAGATCGAAAGCAAGATCGGAAGCAAGGAAGAGCTCCAGTTAGACAAGAACAATTTACTTTGCATTTTTAAACATATAGGTGGCTACGTTTATTGTAAGGACAGAAGAGAGAGGTAGGTAGATGTTAGATAGTATACAACTGTATGGTTTTGCTGTTGTTACCACTATAACATTCCCATGCAGGTTGTGTCTGTATGCCCACATCGGGACGGTTGTTTTTTTTTTCAAAGTAAGTTTTAAAACGTATTTTAAAAGTTGTTGTTTTTTAAACCGATTTGAATAAAAGCAACATTTAGAATTTTTGGCATCGTGTTTTTTTAATCACTTTGATGACTTTTCTGGACAAAGACCAAGCAGCTGCTGAAGAAACACATGATTCATTGCTGGATTGCTACTGGAAGCTTTTCTGGGAATTTCGCATTGTAATATTCTTTTTTCTGTTTGAAACAACAAGAGGAACGGGGATAGGACGATATTTAATGGGGTCCAGTATACATGTCCAAGTATAGAGCACACAGAAGGATACAAAGTGGTTTGGGAGCCAACCGCTCTGCCCGTGTCAGGCTCAAGAACCCGAAGGAGCCCCCAGCGCGGAGCCCAACTCACAAAGCCGGCATCAATTCCCCACTACATGCTCGCAAGGCGCGAGCATGAGCCAGGACATTGCCAGAATGCGGCGGAGCACCGCGCAAGTAAC
Organism: Lissotriton vulgaris; assembly: GCF_964263255.1. NCBI lineage: Eukaryota > Metazoa > Chordata > Amphibia > Caudata > Salamandridae > Lissotriton > Lissotriton vulgaris. The sequence continues at coordinate 239,019,329 of NC_141691.1, forward strand.
TGACCTCAAAGCTGAGCCTAACCCTAAACCTAAAAGGTGTAGGCGAGGCAGGGGAGAGGCGGGCGCTCCCTCCCTCTCATTCCGCTAACTGTATTGTGGGAAAAGGTGGGGGCCCGGTCGGAGCTGCGAGCTACCCCTGTTACCGCCTGGAGCTGTGGGGCTGCGGGAGATGGTCGGAGCCTGCGGTCGGCGGGACTGGGGACAAGGCTTACCTGAGCGTAGACGCTGAGACGGCGGCGTCACCTACCCCTCACGCTCGCGGCACCTGGTCAGGGTGCGGAGCAGCTGGTGCTGTGTCCCTGCTGGGTCCATCTTCATATAGGCTGCCTGCTACCTCGCCGGGGCGCCGCGGGCTTGGTGGCGCCTCCCGTGCTTCATGCGCATGCGCCCAGGCAGAAAGTAAGTTAGAGCGGCTTCCGGGCGATAGTGGCACAATTGGCGGCCATATTGGAAAGATCGCTATCGCGGTAGGGAAGTGGATGCATACTCTGCTAGTGCTACACAGGGTTGCTGCTATATGATTTATATCATTCAGGTATTTGAACTTAACGGGGGGGGGCGGGAGGGCCGTATTCCGGTGGATATGAACTGCTACCAGCCAGCAACACGGGGTGATAAGGTAGGCTCCCTGATGTAAAATGGGTTGTGAGGCTCGTGTGTGAGGCAAGAAGGGCTAGTCAGGTACTTGGATAGCCTTAGTAATTGGATGCCTCGTGTGTGGGACATCGAGGGTAGGTCAGGAACCCTCTGATGGTGAGGATCGCCATTGTTAGGGGATGGCTTGTTCCGGGCTAAGGTGTCAGCTATGGGTAGAAGAGGTGCCTGTCCTAGTGTGTCGGGAGGTGTAGATGATGTAGGCACGTGTCCCATTACTGGTATAGGCTGCATGGAGAGGGTAGAGGAGATGTAAGAGGGTCTCAGGGTCTCCCTGTGCGAGTGGCTGGTCCCACCCTGTCAATGATGGGCGAGGTGAACAGAAAACTGTTGAGTTTGCGGAAGGGGGGTCTGTGAATTGTAGGGTGTCAAGTCTCCTTGCGAAACACAGGTATGGATAAGGCCATAAGGACTCTGAGCTAATGAGTAGGTACAGATGCCAGCTATGGCGTGTCATCTAGAAACGGTAGCCCAGGGGACTGAATCGTTGAGCCCAACTGTATCAAGCTGGAGGCGGTGCACCAATCTCTGTTCAAGCCTGAACAGTGCCTGCCTGGTCATGGCTGGTTGGGACTCGAGCACTAACCACTGGATGCTGTCAGCAGGATGATTGTGTTGTTGATAGTGTTCATACAGTCTCGTGTGGGTTCTAGAACACTGTATGTTGCTTTTGTGCTCCGTTATTCTGAGCTTAACCTGTCTCATAGTCGTACCTACATATAATTTATCACAGGGACAGATCAGGAGGTAGATGCATTTAGTACTGAGACAATTCGTGTGTCTGTTAAGTTTCCACGTAAAGGAATCGGTAAGCCTGATTTCTTTACATTGTCTAGACTGGGGGCATACCGCACAACCACCGCAAGGGTAGTGGCCAACAACGGGGGGAGGTGCCACAATGTCTGCTGCCCACTGCTGTTTTGTTTCTTGGGGCGCGTGTGTATCAGGGAGTCTTTAAGGTTAGCCGTCCGTTTAAAGGCAAACCTCGGCTTGGGTAACTCAACGCCCCCTGTGTTTAGGGTGCCCCAATGTTTATTCACAGTTTTTTTAATAAAGTTAGAGTTTCTGGTAAAACTAGTGACGCAAGTGATCAGGTCATCATGCTCCTTTTGGTGTACCTCAAGGAGGGACTCCCTATGGTTGTTTAGTGCTCTCTTGGTGGAGTCACAAATTAGTTTGGTGGGTACCCTCTATCCTGCAGTTTATGTTGCAGGATATTGGATATTGGCTTGGATTTTGGCTTCTTGTCTAAAATCATCTTTGGAAGAGCAGGTTCTACGCACCCTCAGGAATTGGCCGAAGGGTAGATTCTCGCGTAGTGCTCCAGGGTGATGGCTGTTGAACAAGAGGAGACTGTTTCTGTCTGTGCCCTTGCGGAAGAGGGTAGTGCTCAGACCGGCTGGGCCCAGCCGTATCGTGAGGTCAAGGAAGGGGAGGGCTGTCTCAGACATGGAGCCTTCTTCTGCATCCCCAACGTGACTGTGCTGAGGCACGAGCCCGGTCCTATCCAATCCACCATATGAACTAGCCTGCTCCACCAGGTACTAGTCTCCTACTCTGTGATTTGCAACTTATAAATCACACCTTCCCTTCCATACCCTGCAGGTACTCTTACCAGACAGCGCTGGCCTCACGGGAGCATGCTACGAGGCCTGTGTTACTCTCCCTTAGGGTAAGAACCTTCCCTTTTTCTCCCAGGAATGGGTGTGGATTTGACAGATTCGGCTTTACACTTAAGACTAGTGTTTTACTTGTACTTTGGTTTCTCCAATGAGAGATAGTAGTCGCGCCATATTCAGACCGATTATGAAGGGAAACTCTCTTCCACCTTGTGTCCGGTATGAATGTTTTCCCTACACCTCCCCCCCCCCTCACAGTGTGGAGAGTGTTTATCAACAGTCACTACATATCATCCAATGTATGACCACATTATTGAGATATGATTTGATCCGCTCTCTGTTATATTTTTTATTTCTACCTCCTACCCTTAGGTCGCCTAATTAGAGCAGGACCCCTGGCCCGCTTGGTACCCGACCCAGTGAGGTTGTATTTGCATTTGCTTTTTACTTTCTGAATGAGCAGTGTATCACCGTTTCTCTGTGTAGTACCTTGTTAAGGTCCTGACGAATCGCCGGTTGGAGAGAAACATGTTGACCACAATAGGGGGTTGAGTTAGTTTTCTGCATACCTCACAGGCTCTAGCTCCCCTCTCACCCCTTTTAATCAGGAAATCAGCCACGCCAATAAAATACATTGTGGATTGCTTACCCTGTTTTAACATTCACTCACTTTTTACCGACTACACTTCTTGTTCTCACTCACACACACCATCGGCAAGGAACAAAAGAACTCCGCCAAAAGAGTGCCTCCTGGCATTCCGTCAGACATTGCAGCGCCGGTCTGACGGGGAGCAGTGAGCCGATGATGAAGCTGGACATCCTACAGTCAGGGTGTTTTACACCTAGCGCTCTGGGTGTGTGAGGCTCTCTAGTTCCGACAAGGGAACGTCTCTGGTTCCCTGACTCTGCACTTCTTCTCCTTCTCCACACTGTTGTAATCTCCCCGGGGAACTTTATCCTTCTGTGTGCTCGATTCTTTTTGCTGTAACAGATGGATTCTTTTCAATAAAAGATTTTCCGGGAGTTGTTCTTTCCTTTTGATGTTGATTTCCCAGATAGATTAAATTATTAGATTATTGAAGTCTCTTGGTGACAGGTGGTTTGAAAAATCACCAATAGTTAAAGAAAGAATACAGCTGCAGGTAGGAACCCCAAAACTCCTTTAATTTGTTAAAAAAGTTTTTTTTTCTCGCTAATTTAAGAAGAACGTGTTGTCATAACAGGCAAGTAATTTCAGAGGTAGGTTGAGTTTGTTGGAAGTGTACAGTGTACGCAAAAAGTCCAGGTAGTCTGAAACTCCCATCAATGGATAATGACGGATTTTATCCAATAGTCTCTCAGACATTTTTCTTTTTTAAACACGAGGTTTCAGATTACCTGACAACTATTATGACATTCTCATATTTTGGAAACTTTATTCCTTCTTCAAAATTTCCAAGAAATGCTAAAGGTTAGGGTGAGGTCTGCCAATTGATTTGTTGCACCCCTCTATGGCATTGTTGGTCTTTGCACTGCCCTGTAAGCAGGTCAAGTAACAGTTTGAATCAGTCAATGAGAAACATTTTCTTCCTCCTGTGACCTGACAAGCTTAGATGGCCAATCCATGTGTCCTCAAAGTTATTTAAAAGTAGGGCCAATTTGTTCTTGTTTTTGGTAAAATAGTCTAATTCTGTAATTGATGTGTAGAATTCATCCACACATTCAGGAGGTACAAAGCACAAAGTTGTTAGGTTTTTTACCTCGTACTACAGTTTACTGTTTAGACATGTAACCATCAGCTAAGGATGATTTTTACATTTTTCGCAAATATGCCTGGGAAAAGTGAAAAAAAAGTCCTTGAATTTGGATGTCTGGGTAAATTTTTGGTAATGGGATTAATCATTTTTTATTTAAAGTCAATTATCATTTTCCTAGGATTTTTATTCATAGTATTGAATATTTTACTGTTATAACTTCAGTGTATGTTGAAGATTACTAGTCCGGGAGTAAGCTGTAAGCTAATGGGATAGTTGTGTCATTTAGGTTAGCATGAATTGTGTAAATTTGGGTGACTGGATGGGGTGTTGACTTAAAAGTCCCATCAATTATCCAAATGTCACTAGTCTCAAGAGTTACCAGGTAATGGGTTGTGCTAAATATTAGTATTCATTTGAGAGGGTTTTCGTTGTCATGCAAAAGGAAAGGTTTGTTAGTTCAGGGGGGTTGTTAATCTCAGAAAATGTTTGGGGTGTAACTCGGGAATTACTTGGATGTTTTTTTCTCTGTACCATTTTCCTCACATTGGGTATTGTATGCATACTAAAAGCTGTATGCAATTGAATGTGTTGGGATACCTCTCTCAAAACAGAGCAACAGGGCTAACTGGAGGTGAATGCAAGAGTTTTAATGTGTTGAACATTTTCACACACTTCAATCTCCATAGTAGAGTGATTATGCTCTGTGGTCCTTTCCACAGTATCACCCAGAGTAACCGCTCTGCCTTTACAATGAGATGAAAAATACTGCACACAACTCAAATTATTTCTGGTCTAAGTTAGCCTCTCTTTAAATAAAGATAGTCTCCATACTTGATGCAGCTTATTCCCTCTTCATGACTGTATGTAGCTTGCTTGATTTCTTGAAGCCATTTTTACGTTATCCATAGAAAAACAAGAAAATAAGAAAACGTTTGTAAATGTTATGTTGAAAAAATGTGTTTATGTTTTTTTGTTTCAACTGTACCTGCAAAGGGCAATAGGTTTTGCACGATTATTTGAGACACAGTTGTTTTCGGGGAAAAATGTTTTTATTTCTGCTAAAATTGAGAGAAAATTACATTTGCATCTTTGTTGCCTATGGAAAGAGAGATGGGAGATTTCCACATGCATTCCTTTTTTCAGATTTTTTTGCCTGTCATGGTTTTAATTCTTTTGTAATCTGGATTGTGGCAGTTAGGTTAATTCTCCTTTGGTTTTTACAGCGGATAGATTGTTGGTTTCAGGAGATCTGTTGTGTGACAAAAAAGAAGGTTTCTGAATAGTAAAGTTATAAACTGTGGTGTGTTTTATTTTTAACAATATACCTGGAAAGGGAAAATAGTTGTGCATGGTTAATTCGGACACTATACTGATGGCAAAAAGCTATTTTATTTTTGCTCTGAAAAACAAGAGCTATTTAATGGCTTAATCTTTGTTGCCTGTAGAATGAAAATTGTGAGATTTGGTTACGCTTAGATTTTTTAAAGAATATCTACCTAAAATGTTTTTGTCTTTTCATACACTGTGCTGTTTGGTTAATTTTCTTATGTCTTTGAGGATTTTCCAATATTTTAGGGCGATAATAAGGTGTGTTGAATAGAATGTTTCTATTAGATGACACTAGATTCAGTATTACCATGTGGTACTCATAATGAGGATCTAAGAATAGAAGTTTGCCTAGCTTAGTAACAGTGAGTTTTAATTCTATTAAGGACACGGAGGCGAGGATTATTCTTTTCTTCCTTCGCTTTTATTCTTATACAAAAATCACAGCAGCCAGAAAAGCAATAAAATGACTTTTTTCTCACAAAAATAAAGAAAAAAACGTAATTTGCTCTTATAAACTAATAAATCCAGTCCATAAACATCAATTCCCATAGGTCCTAGGGATAACACCGTAACAGAGTCCTTCCACACTGTCCATGACTCCTAGAAAGCTCTACCATCCTGTGAAGACCTCCTCTTTCTTCGCGCAAGTCACACGTTAATGTTATTGGTCCTGCTTGGTTCCATCATGTCCTGTAATGTAAGAGAAGCCCATAAGCTTATCTCAGGTCACCTCCCTAAAATCAACACCACATCTCCAAAGAACAGTACTATGCTGGTAACAAGTTCTGTATCAGAAACATTAAGCCAGTTTACTTACGTAAGTATAGGTGGGTTCGCACCAAGTGTGCAACGAGAGGGATAATCCTCGCCTCCGTGTACTTAATAGAATTTAAATTTACTGTTACTAAGCTAGGCAAATTTCGATTCTATGTCAGGACCGGATACTTAGATTATGCTAGCTCAAAGCTTACTTACCACGAACTGAGCAACCTCCAACACCGGTTTGAAATAAAACCTCTTGAAGGCTTAATCGGAAGACAAATCTGCCGCGCGCATAAGGTCCTCTAACCGAGCTCCTAATGATAAAGCCTTCTAAGCCATTGCACCTCTACTGAATGTTCACCATTCAGCTAGACCCGCCTCTTGCATGGGTCATGCAAGAGGCGGGTATCAATACCCGCCTCTTGCATGAACCATCTCACCCACCTGGCTATCGTGGGGGAAGAGACAGAATGGTGCGGTTTCCGCAAGGCAATAAGGAGCTGCCGTTTGCCCAGAGGGCGAAATTCAATTGTCATTTCCTCGTAGAAGTTAAGACAGTTTACCACACATAGCTTGGGCACATCCGCAAAGGCCAGATAAGAGATCGTCCTGGAATCTGACTTGGTGCGGCGACCTAGAGTAAACGTAACCCCTTCTGGGGAGAAGACTCGCGCCATAAGGTCCAAAGCTCGGACGTCCGAGACCCTACGACAGGGCACTAAGCACAAAAGCATGGCCAATTTGGTGGAAAGTTCCTTCAAAGAAAGTCATTTATTAGGCTGCCAGGACAAAAAAATTGGTTCCGAACCAAATTGACGTCCCAAAGGACAGAGTAACAAGGTTCTGGGGGCAAAGACAAACGGATCCCTCTCAAGAGCCTACAGACAAACGGATGTTCCCCAATCGGGGCACCGTCCACCGGGCAGTGAGCTGCCAAGATCGCCGATCTTATAGCATTGATAGATCTGTAAGCCAGGCCATCCGTCGCTAATTCGGCCAGGAAATTCAACACAGGAACGACGCCTGCGACCACGGGATCCAGATCCCGTCAAAGATACCAACGCATTCCTGTAGTCCACGTGGACCAGTAGTGTTTAGATGTACTGTCTGCCCAGGCCTTTGCCAAGAGACCTTGAGCCTGTCCCGAAAGGCCCAGGAGCGACCAGCGTCTCCTGAAAGCCTCCATGCCATGACGCTGGGAGATCCTTGGAGAATGAGGTGGTGACACTCCCGTCCGGGTTCAGAAGAAGATGAGGGAGCGGGGGGAGTAGGATTGGAAAATCCCAAGAAAGTTCCAGAAGAACTGGAAACCAGACTTGAGATTTCCAATATGGTGTCACCACCACCACATCCGCCTTCAAAAGACGGATTCGGGCAGTCATTCGTACCACCATCGCAAACGGCGGGAAGGCGTAACCCCTCTCCAGACTCCAGTCCTGGAGAAAAGTGTCTGTGTCCTCCGCAAGAGGGTCTGGCCTCCAGCTGAAGAAGCGTGGGAGCTGATGATCCAGATGGGACGCAAAGAGATCCACCGAGAACGGACCCCAAAGGTTTTTCAACTTTTTGAAGACCAGGCTGGAATCTCTCAGATGTCGGGACTGCCAATCTGCGACCTGATTGGCCTGACCGGGGAGATACTCTGCCGTCACCGAGACTTGGTGTGTGAAGCATTATTCCCAAAACTCTTTTGCTAGGTCCGCCAACGCACGGGAACGGGGACCCCCTAAACAATTGAGGTAACGGACCGCTGATATGTTGTCCATTTTCAACAGCACGCATGAGGTCGCTTGGTGTCTGGTCCAACAGCGGACGGCGAATGATCCAGCGAGAAGCTCCAAGCAATTGATATGTAACTTCTGTTCGTCTAACGATCAAACGCCGCCGGTGGTGAACTCCCTGCATTGGGCACCCCAACCTGACCTGCTGGCGTAAGATTCGATTACCAGATCTGGGGTTGATCCAAAGATTGCCCGGCCATTCCAGGCTTCCATGTCTGTCAACCACCATGACATCTCTTCTCTGGTGTCCTCCGACAGTGGAACTGACTGATCGTACGACAGCCCCTTCCTGAGATGGTGCGCTTTTAGGCGCTGCAAGGCCCGGTAATGAAGCGGGCCTGGTAAGATCGCCTGGATGGAAGAGGAAAGGAGACCTACAACACGAGCGATCTGGTGGAGTGATGTTCGCGGCTTGGAGATGGTCTGCCTCAAGGTGTGACGGATCTTGACCCTCTTGCGGGCCGGCAGACTCAATGAGCAATTCACGGAATCCACGACGAATCCGAGGAAGACCAGACTCTGGGACGGAGAGAGTATAGACTTGTCCTTGTTGATGACAAACCCTAAGCTCTCCAAAAGGGAGACCGTCTGCTGCAATTGGGACATCAACTTCCTTGAACACTGCGCCATGAGAAGGATGTCGTCTAGATACACGATCATCCTTACTCTCTGACCCCTCAGAAATTCTACCACTGTGTGTAGCACCTTTGTAAAACACCATGGTGCAGAGGAAAACCCGAATGGAACTGTGGTGAACTCGTACACCTGACCCTGCCATAGAAACTGGAGGAAACGTCGATGAGGAGGATGGACCGGAACTACCAGGTACGCATCCTTTAGGACCAACCTGACCATCCAATCCTGTGGTAAGAGAACATCCCGTAGAAGATGGATTCCTTCCATCTTTAAATGTCGGTAGACCAACCACACATTGAACTCCTTGAGGTTGATCACCATCCGCCACCCCGTCCCTCTTTTCCACCAGAAAGATGCTGCTGAGGAAACTGTTGGGGTGCAGCGCTGATCGACAGATGGCTCCTTTCTTGAGCAGAGCGGACACCTCCTCGTCGATCAGCTGGGCATCAGAGACAAAGAAAGAAATGGGATGCGGACGTTTGGTCTGCCGTGGCTGGTCGTAAATTTCTATATGAAATCCTTTCACGGTCTGACGGACCCAGGCATCTGCCGTGAGCTCTGACCAAGCGTCCTGAAAATCCGCCAAGCGCCCCCCCCAATACGTACTTGCTCTGCAGGGATGACACTTACCTCTTGACTGACCACCGCCGGAGTTGTTCTTGAAGCTGCTGCGGCCTCTAAAGCGTTGCCCCTTAGTGGGGTAGATGTTGTTAAAGTTGGCTGAGGTATTGTACTGCCCTCGCCCGGAGCCTTGTCCCCTAATATTGGTCTGTTTACTGCCGCAGCTGGTCACACAGCCCCTTCCGCGACCGGCCCCTTGGGAAAAACGAGTCTGGATATTCAACTGGGCCTTATCTAGTGAGGTGAATATGGCCATGAACTTTCCCAACTCTTTCACAAAGGGGTCCCCGAACAGGCACCCTTGAGCCACGGCTCTTACCTGCCTCGGAGGACGCTAAGTCGCCCAGCTTTGGGTCAAGCTTGATGAGCAAAAAGCGTTGGCGTTCTGTCGACAGGGTGCAGTTGGCATTTCCCATAAAGGCAATTGCCCTCTGCGCCCAGTTGGACAGCACGTTGGGTGAGATGACAGACCCTGTCGCCTTCGCCCCTTCCGCCATGTCCAAGATCTTCGTCATTGGGCCAATTGCGTCCAGGAGTTTATCCTGGCACGATCGGCAGGAGCGGTCTATCCCCTTGCGAGGGTCCTTTATGTACTCCGCAACGAAAGTCGCCACTTTTTTATTAAGGGCCACTTTCCCCTCTAACGTGGGACGCGGACATTCCGCCCTAAGGAATCCCCGGGCTTCCTTCTCCAGAGGGTTGTGGAAGCTTCCCGTCAGGAACTTGGCCACCTTGTCCCCAGGTGCCCAGGCTGCGGTTCGTGGATGAATAATTTCATCTGGATCCAGCATACCAGAAGCGTCCTGGGCAAAGCGCCCGTGGAACTAGCCGGACGCCAAAAACACAAAGACCCCTCATCGTCATCGGTGTCAGTAGGGGAACCCCAATCTTGAAACGGGAAAGGGGTGCCGTGGACACTGAGGACTCAGGTGGTGGGTGAGGCGCTGGAGGGGGTGGCACGGACTTGTCCAAGAAAGCACTTTTCAAGCATTCAAAGGCATCCTTGTCCGCCCCTTGCGAGCCCTCACGCGCCACCTTCCCCACATATCTTCTTGGGTGGCGGGGTACCCTCTTCTGAGAAGGGGATTGGCGCGGGGGCGACGGACCCCCGTGAGCTTGAGCCTACCTAGTGCACTCTGCTATAATGCGGCTAGTCAGACGCTCCTCCATAGAAGCCACTACCTCATTCACACACCTGAGGATGGAGGTATCTACCGCCTCAAAGAAATCATTGTCAAGAGGTAGGTACTGCGTCGCCGCCTCCTCTTCGTAATAACTGTCCTTCTCCATGGCTCACAGACACTCAACAGACAAGGTTTAAGTCACCTATCTCGGGGTTACCCACTCAAGGACCCGGCAGGCAGTACTCAGTGAAGACGGGCTGGCAGTAATATCACCAAGGCCCTTGACAGGCAAGAGTTAGCTCCCTAGCGCAGGATTGATACCCCCAACAACCCAGCATACAGGGATGGTGGGGCAAGCAGTCAGAAAGGGACCCCTCCACTATCTTTAGGTCTATGGGCAGATCAAAGAGCTGAAACTGATTTCCGTGCAGAGGAAAACTCCGCTATGCGCTGCATACGATGCCCTGAGCGTGCAGGCCGTCAGTCAGACTGACACGGCCTAGCTGCCACCACGCGCGCTCCCTACAAACGGTGCACAATCTCACAGGTGAGTGAGTACGGACCCCAGCGGGGCGTGAATCAGTGTAAAATAGGGTGATACAGACCCCTTAGGGCTTTTAGGTTTGGCGGCTTAAGGGACTGGCTCCGGCGGACTCGTTTCTCCCTCAGCGCGGCTCTTATTTTAAGTCACCTCTCTGAGGGAGAAACGTGACGGCCAAGCGCCCCCTGGCGGCTACAATATTCACCGCAGTTGGGCCTGCCGCGGTAAGGAGCGAAAAGCTCTCCCGTGGCAACAAAAGAGGGGAATCTGTGAAACAAACATTCAATACAGCACGCAGAACAATGCAATCCCCTCAATGACGGCCCAAAAGCATGCAACAAAGCACAATTATTTGCCAACAGTAAAATATCAAGCACAAGAGAAAAAAGACACTTATCTAGCTGTGCAGCAGCAAAGAAAGAGGAGGTCTTCACAGGACGGTGGAGCATTCTAGGAGTCATGGACAGTGTGGAAGGACTCTGTTATGGTTGTATCCCTAGGACTTATGGGAATTTATGTTTATGGACTGGATTCATTAGTTTATAAGAGCAAATTACGTTTTTTTCTTTCTTTTTATAAGAAAAAGTCATTTTACTGCTTTTCTGGCTGCTGTGATTTTTGTATAAGAATAAAAGCGAAGGAAGAAAAGCATAATCGGAGCCTCCGGTCCTGACATAGAATCACATTCTTTTAGTTGTGCTCCTCAAACATAACTAAACAGCCCCATTTATGTTGTCCATGTGCAGAGACATTTTAGTGCATGGGCAAAGAGGGCAATTGCCCAGGGCCCCCACCTTCCAAGGGGCTCCCTCGGAAAGTAAATGTTCTCTTTTTCTGGCTTATCTCTCTCTATTTCCATATTTCTGCCTCTCGCTCCTGTCTGCCTACCTCTACCTCTGAGTCTCTCTCGCTTTGCCCAGTGGCATTTTGAGGATAGTGTGGGGCCCTCTTCAACAGGTTTTGTGACAACTCCATTTATGAACGTTTGTTTGACGTCTTGTGGGCTTCAATTAGCAGAACAATTATGAATAGGGTCTACCCAAAATATGTCTTGCTCGGGCCCCAAAACGCCTTAGGCCAACACTGTCCATATGTAGTCTTTAAAAATACTTTTCATGAATCTATGTTTGAGGCTATCCTGCCCAATACAAAGGGACAACACTAATCCACAAATATGAAATCGTCCCTTATGTTTGAGTTTTTAACCACAACTATTCATTACATCCAGAAGGTCAATTTGGTTGAATTTAAAATTCATAAAAATCATGTGAAGAGCAAAACTTAAGTCTGCACTTAAATGACATTGTGTATTTAGGCCCTGATTACAAATGGTCTAGATCATGGTAAGATATTTACTGTAGCCAGTAAATAGGAAACTGTGTTGTGAAGCATTTCCTAGCTGAAGTGAATGTCTCCAGTTTTGAGTTCTTTTCATGTAAATGAGCAATTATAACAGACTTGATGCTTTCAGATCCAAAACCTGCATCATGTGTAGCATATTGATGTATATGCACTAGGACCCTTGTGGTTCTGGGCGGACGCTGGAAAAGGTGCGCATTACCTGCGCTGCGATTTGTAAGCGCTGTGTGCGTTTTTAACCTCACTGTTTGTGCTTCTTGAGTAAATTACTGTTTTACTGCTTTATTTTAAATTGCGCTTTGGCTGGGCTTTCCCCTTCCTCCCCCTTACCTGCATTTAATTTTTGGAATAATCACCACCGTTTGGTGGGTCCGGGTTCCGTGGGTGGTGTGGAGATCGTCGACAGGCGCCATCTTCGATTGGGACGCTGGCATTTTCGGCGGGCGCCATCTTGGAGCGTCCTCGCGCTCCTTCCTCTATTTCGCCGCCTATTTAAGGCGAGTTTAGCCAGCGGTCAGCCTGGAAAAGGTGCCGCATTACCTGCGCTGCGATTTGTAAGCGCTGTGTGCGTTTTTAACCTCACTGTTTGTGCTTCTTGAGTAAATTACTGTTTTATGCTTTATTTTAAATTGCGCTTTGGCTGGGCTTTCCCCTTCCTCCCCCTTACCTGCATTTAATTTTTGGAATAATCACCACCGTTTGGTGGGTCCGGGTTCCGTGGGTGGTGTGGAGATCGTCGACAGGCGCCATCTTCGATTGGGACGCTGGCATTTTCGGCGGGCGCCATCTTGGAGCGTCCTCGCGCTCCTTCCTCTATTTCGCCGCCTATTTAAGGCGAGTTTAGCCAGCGGTCAGCCTGGAAAAGGTGCCGCATTACCTGCGCTGCGATTTGTAAGCGCTGTGTGCGTTTTTAACCTCACTGTTTGTGCTTCTTGAGTAAATTACTGTTTTACTGCTTTATTTTAAATTGCGCTTTGGCTGGGCTTTCCCCTTCCTCCCCCTTACCTGCATTTAATTTTTGGAATAATCACCACCGTTTGGTGGGTCCGGGTTCCGTGGGTGGTGTGGAGATCGTCGACAGGCGCCATCTTCGATTGGGACGCTGGCATTTTCGGCGGGCGCCATCTTGGAGCGTCCTCGCGCTCCTTCCTCTATTTCGCCGCCTATTTAAAGTCGCTCTCTCCCGCGCAGCGGGAACGCGCAGCTAGGACGCCGTCGCTTGCCGGAGTCTTGCCAGAGTCCTGCCCGTCTGCGCCCGTCCGCGCTAAGGACGCGCGGGGCGCAGCGGGCCACATCTCCTACTATTCACTGGAAGGCAAGATGCTTGTGTACACTAGTGCAGCGCTCCAGGCGATTGGCCACTCCCTCCCTCGATGTGCTGTCGCACTTAAACATCCTTTGTGTGGCCCTTACCAATGTACCTGCAAGAGATGGTCGCTTGACCAGTCCACGGGTATTCGAGCTTATGATAACTCCGCTGCCCCATTGTTTGGCATAAGGGCGCCTCGGTTGAGTGACGATCGAGTTCAGGGTCTGCGGATATTAAATCTCAATACCAGATCTTTGGTTAAACACCATCTCTCCATTATGGACCTCATTACTGACGAGGAGCCGGATCTATTTATCATCACCGAGACCTGGCTCCAGGATACAGACACAGCCATAATTAATCTGGCTTGTCCCCCAGGTTACTCACTTTTTACATGGAACCGGCTGTCCAGAGGTGGAGGTATTGCCCTAGCTTTAAAATCTACTTTTGCGTGCTCCTGGACTGGTCTGCATATTGCAGGCTGCGAAAGCGCCTTGTTTAAGATCACTATCAGTCCTCAGTTCACGCTGTCTGGGATGGTCGTGTACCGCCCTCCTGGCAGCGATGTAGCTTTCAGGGGAGCTTTCCCTGAGGCAGTGAGTACGCTAGCTAGTGATTGCGCTAATTTCTGCATCATAGGCGACCTCAACCTCCACTTTGACACCCAACAGACCGCGGCCGTCAGTGGTTTCCTGGCGGATATGGAGGCCCTTCAGCTGACCCAACTTGTCACTCAACCCACGCATGTGGCAGGGCACATCTTGGACCCATTCTTTACCAACTTATCGGATGTCCAAGTCTCGGCTATTTCCCCAGTGTGTTGGACTGACCATTTTTTGGTGTCCATATGGCTACCTCTCCCCGTAACCCCTACTATTCCACCTCCTAAGTGGGTTCCGCGGCGGCATTGGAATAAGCTCAGGCTTGAGGATCTTCATCGCATCTTGGCCGAAGAGCCACTTGGCCCTCTGTCTGATGCTAGCCTGGGCTACGACCAATTTTGCAGCTGGATTACTAAGGCGCTTGACAGACTGGTGCCTGTTATTGCAAGTAAATCCAGCTCCAGGAAGTCGAGCCCTTGGTACGACAGTGCTCTCCGCGCTCTGAAGAGCTCGTGTAGGCGGGCAGAAAGAGAGTGGCGGAAGGCGTACGATGCCGTTAAAAAAACCGCGTACTTGGCCGCGGTTAAGCTCTATCATCGAGCTATCTGTAGAGCCCGCGCGGCGTTCTACGCAACGGAATTCCGTAATAGCCATAACCCCTCGAAGACCATCTTTAAAGCCTTAAAAGACTTGATGGCTAAGAGAGTGGCTCCGCCTGTGGATGGTTCCACCTCACAGTGTGAGATTTTGGCTGCCTTCTTTCTGGAGAAAGTTAAGAACATCTATTTGTCATTTCCCAGCATGACATTACCACTTTCTCCTCGGAACGATCTCTGCAGCCGCCTGGTATTACATTCTCTCCCCGCTCTCTCTTGGGATGGGTTTGTTAAGTTGGCACAACGTGTCAAGTCCGGCTCCCCGGCGGACCCACTCAGACCTGCTCTCTTCAGAGATCCGTCCTTTCAGGGGCGCACGGCAGTGTGTTCATTAATCAATCTTTCCCTGACTTCAGGCACTGTTCCTGCCAAGTGGAAGCAGGCGGTGGTTTCCCCGATCCTGAAAAAACCATCTTTGGATCCTCTAAAACCGGAAAACTATCGCCCAATCTCATTGCTTCCCTGGCCGGCCAAAGTCATGGAGGCCCATGTTAATCTAGCCTTATCTGAGCATCTGGTACTGGCCAATGTTCTCGATCCTACGCAGAATGGGTTCCGTGCTGGGCACAGCACGGAGACCGCCCTTCTGGCAATGGTGGAACATCTGCGGAGTGTGTTGGATGCAGGTCAAACGGCAGCGCTTATTTTATTAGATCTTAGCGCTGCCTTTGACACAGTGTCCCATCGCATCCTCCTACACCGCCTGGAGAACATCGGCATTTGTGGCCCGCTCTGCAGTGGTTCCGTTCCTTCCTCAGCGATCGCTCCTTCTGCGTTGCCACCCCTCCTTTCCAGTCCAAATTCCATCAGTTGGACCTGGGGGTTCCACAGGGCTCCTCGCTGAGTCCCACGCTTTTCAATCTCTACGTGCGGCCGCTGGCTGATGTCGCCAGGCAGTGGGGCCTTACTATGGTCTCATATGCCGACGACACACAGCTAGCGGTCACGATCAGCGGGGACGCCGAACTAGATGCCCCCAGGTTCCGTGATGGGCTGAGAGAGGTGGCCAGCTGGATGAATAACAACTGTCTCCAGCTGAACGCAAAAAAAACCGAGGTGATGATCGTGGGAAGAGGAACGGACTGCTGGGGGGACAATTGGTGGCCACAGGAGCTCGGGCCTGCCCCCATACCGGTGATGGAGCTCAGAAACCTGGGAGTATGGCTCGACCACACCTTATGTTTTACCACCCACACTAAGAGAGTGGCAGCTTGCTGCTTTGGTGTCCTACGCGGACTGAGGCCGGTGCTTAAATTTTTCGATGCCCGACGAGACAGTTGGTCATCCAAGCGACGATCATCTCCCGGCTGGACTATGCCAGCTCGCTCCTGCTGGGAGCTAACCAAGCTGAGATCGTCCGCCTGCAGCGCGTCCAGAACGCGGCTGCGAGAGCAGTGGTGGGCCTGCCGAGGTCATGTCCCACGTCCAACACTCTGAGGTCCCTACACTGGTTACCAGTGAAAAGCCGAATCCATTTTAAGGTACTCAGCCTTGCTTTTAAAATTTTAAAAGGATCGGCTCCTGAGATCCTTAATAATCTTATATCCCCTTATGTCCCGACTCGTTCTCTCAGATCCCTAGGGCAATCCCTTGTGGTTACCCCGCGTTTCAGGCTTAGCCGGATGGGCGGCCGCTCCTTCCGTGTGAGAGCTGCGGCTCTTTGGAATTCGCTTCCTTTGGAAATCCGCCTTTTAGAGGATCTACTAGCATTTCGCAGGGTCGTGAAAACCTACCTGTTTTAATCCTTTTATGTTGACTCTCACTTTTTCCGCGTTGTGTTATGTTCACCTTTTCCATGCGCCAGGACGCTCCTTCGCTGGAGCAGCTGTGCGCAAAATAAATGCAGCTAACATAACATAACATAACAAATACATAATATGCCGAAAAGTGTTAGGGTGTGGTAGGGTGTGGTTAATGGGAAGTATGATGTATAGCACAGTGTGTGTGTGGAGGCTGAAGAATAAAGTAATGATTGACTGCAGCTCTCGTGCGGTGCGATTCATCTGCTTGCTCCTGGGCTGGGGAAAATGCTACAATGTAGCAGAGTCTTCCATGCTTTTTTCACTGTTAAGTAAACAGGAGGTTTAATTGCTAAAATTAACCAGGACGAAATTATCGGGGGTGCAGTCATTAGCAGGGATGGGAATTTAACAACTCAATTGTAATCAGGGCCTTAGTGAAGTAAATTGGGCAGTTAAGCACTTAATACCGTCTAGGTTTTTTTTTATCCAAGCTTTGTACCTTATGTTTATGACGGGTAACCATGTAAATGTTTGTAAAGGCAACCTTGAATTTTCCATAAAAAGATACAATATTGTTTCTGGGCAGGTGTTCTTTCAGGCTTCACAGATATGTATTAGGATTCCAAGGAACTTCAGACCATAAAGACACTGCCAGGCTCTTTGCAGATAAATCTTATAAACGTGGCAGTAAAGAACAAGCTCTATGTCTACTGAGTTAAAAACAGCTGGCCTTCCACCAAACACACTAAGCATTTAGGGTTTATGTAGCAGCATATGAAGCAAATGGCCTTTTAGTTACTTTTTGAAAACACATGCAATAAGCAAAGAAATTGTGTAAACATTTAAAACATAAAAATAAAGGAATGACCCAGCACTTAAGGTAGACCAGTCCTGGGATTGGTGTGCACTCCTTTTCAGGCGGTTGTGCACATGTGATTTGACGAAAGACAGTCAGTCGCCCATGGCTGAAGTGGGCTGAACCACTGTCCCATACACCTCGCTGTGGAGGGTGGAAACAATATGTGAATGACATTTGAATATACAAACCTATCAAGGGGGTTGACAAAAGACTGTGTCTGTATGTGTATGTATTTTTATTATAAATGTTTAGGTAAGCATGAAGCTAGGGAGACATGTCATGGCCACACCTAAAAAAGCTGGAGAACAGTATATTAAAAAGGATACTATTTACGGCCTTTAACAGTGGATCACCACTACAGAGGCAGTTGAAAGGACCAAGGGCTCCACATGGTTGGGCATTCTTTATAATATCATTCACATCTCCGACTTTAAATATACATTGAATCTTCTTTCAAGATAGATATACTGATGAACTCATCTGATTTTTCTCCTTGACACACATTGAGTGATCCACAGAACCTCTCTTGATACCATAATTTTTGTTTTTCTACTTTCATTTGCATATGATTTCTTTTGTTATACTTTGACCGCGCTGTCAATGATGACTGCAAGTTCACAGCTCTATCAACTACTAGTATGAAGTCATCGTTCAACAACAGCATCGATATCGCCTAGAGGACCAATTTGGGATAAAACAGTTTACCCATAAAAAATGCAAAGCTGTATCGAAAACTTACAGATGTAAAACAAACCATGGTGAGAATACTCTCCTGCTTCAGGTCATTCTTTGGAGGCATCCTTTCAGATACTGCACTGTTTTGGGTGATTTACATCTAGCCTGTGTGTCTGACCGAAGGTTCTTGATCCAATCTAATAAAAGGGGGTCAGTGTCCAACATCTTAAGCTCCTGCCATAGTCGGCTTCTGTTCATTTTACAGAAGTTGTACTAGAGTCTGCCAAGCAACAGGAGAGATTCCTATATTTGGAACAGAATAGGCTAACACACTCAATGTCTTACCAGTATCCAGAGTTGATGTCGCAGTTCTGAGTCCTGTCTGGAACTCCAGGAGCAATTTATTTGTTTCGATCCAGCCTATCAGTCGATTTTTAAATTCTGAGTGAACATTTTACCTTCTATGTCCCAAATAGCAATAAGGTGGCAGTTCTTGGCTGCCCTTTCTGTAATACCTTACATGCTCAGTCCCATCTCCTGGTGACACTAAGAGGACAATCTTTTGTGGCTAGGGCCACAAGGCCCAAATTCCGTTACCGGAGTACAAGCCGGTGGTAATCCAAGTTCCATACAGACATTTAAGTATTGCTGGAAGCCAGCAGTGCATGAGGCACCTGGATATGTGTCTGGCGAAGATCAGACCAAGAGCAGGCCCATCCGTGCCTGCAGATGTTCGGCTGGGCCCCCCACTCCTTCGTCCCTACCATAAAATCCTTCCAGATGTTGGATATGAGCAAGTTCAAAATCACAGGCAATTTAAGTGTACCCATAAAGGTTACTATGGAAAATCAATTCATAACTTTCGTGCATGTGTGATTTGGGTGACATCTAAAAAAATTGAATTGGCTGAAAGAGGGCTTTCCTTTGATGGCAACATTTCATATGCAATATTTCCTATTCCTCTTACCGCTTCAGCTACCGGCGGGTCTGCAGACAATGGGCAGTATTGCTCTATTACTTACCGGTAATTGTCATTACTCCGGGTCCCGTTGTCCTCGTCCCATTTCTAACAAAGTGGAGAAAACCATCTCCCCACAGAAAAAAAGACCAGAGCAATGCTGGGGACACTAACCCTGCCCCTCCCACTGAGAGTACATAGCAGTACTTACACAGCATTCCGCCTAAACCACCAAGCCACCAAAAGGAAGGCCGGCAGTCCGGGAGGGCGGGGTGTAGGAATGGGAAAAGGACAACGGGACCCTGAGTAATGAAGTTGACCGGTAAGTAATAGAGCATAGCCCCAGGTCCCTCCTGTCCTCTCCCATTCCTTACAAGGTGGAGAATACCAAAGCATAAACCCGGCCTTCCATAAAAAACGCAAGCACACCCAGGAAATCATATCAAAGACAGCAACCCAAGGGAAAACTACCAGAAACACCAAGCAGAGCACCCAGAGAGGAGGGCGCCCCACCAAAGCAGGGAAGCACAAAGCAAAACAATGGGCAAGATGAAGAGGTGGACAACCCACAGAGGGCAACCAGTAAACCCCAGGAACACCCCCACAACAGACAAAGAAGAGGGAGAACAAGCCCAACAACAACAAAAGGGTAGCGAGAAGGCGACCCAAAGAAGAAGACCCCCAGCGGCCCACGGGCTAACAAGCCCAAACCAGCCAGCAGGGACACAACCAAGCACCGGAACCAAAGAACACAGAAGGTGACTGCGCCAGCAAGGAGACAGCCAAACAGTAAACGATAACAAGAGAACGCAGGCCAACAAAAAGGGAAAAAAAAACCAGACGGGCAAAGGGGTGCAAACCCAAAATATGCAACAAGCACAAATAGACCCCAGGGGCAAACACCCCAGAAGGGAAAGGCGCCAAAGCAACCAACACCCCGGACCGCAGGGGGCCCGAGGAGACGAAGCCCAAATAGAACACAACCAGAAGCGCCCAATGGACAAAAGGCATAGAATAGGCTAACACACTCAATCTCTTACCAGTATCCAGAGTTGATGTCGCAGTTCTGAGTCCTGTCTGGAACTCCAGGAGCAATTTATTTGTTTCGATCCAGCCTATCAGTCGATTTTTAAGTTCTGAGTGAACATTTTACCTTCTATGTCCCAAATAGCAATAAGGTGGCAGTTCTTGGCTGCCCTTTCTGTAATACCTTACATGCTCAGTCCCATCTCCTGGTGACACTAAGAGGACAATCTTTTGTGGCTAGGGCCACAAGGCCCAAATTCCGTTACCGGAGTACAAGCCGGTGGTAATCCAAGTTCCATACAGACATTTAAGTATTGCTGGAAGCCAGCAGTGCATGAGGCACCTGGGTATGTGTCTGGCGAAGATCAGACCAAGAGCAGGCCCATCCGTGCCTGCAGATGTTCGGCTGGGCCCCCCACTCCTTTGTCCCTACCATAAAATCCTTCCAGATGTTGGATATGAGCAAGTTCAAAATCACAGGCAATTTAAGTGTACCCATAAAGGTTACTATGGAAAATCAATTCATAACTTTCGTGCATGTGCGATTTGGGTGACATCTAAAAAAATTTAATTGGCTGAAAGAGGGCTTTCCTTTGATGGCAACATTTCATATGCAATATTTCCTATTCCTCTTACCGCTTCAGCTACCGGCGGGTCTGCAGACAATGGGCAGTATTGCTCTATTACTTACCGGTAATCGTCATTACTCCGGGTCCCGTTGTCCTCGTCCCATTCCTAACAAAGTGTAGAAAACCATCTCCCCACAGAAAAAAAGACCAGAGCAATGCTGGGGACACTAACCCTGCCCCTCCCACTGAGAGTACATAGCAGTACTTACACAGCATTCCGCCTAAACCACCAAGCCACCAAAAGGAAGGCCGGCAGTCCAGGAGGGAGGGCGGGGTGTAGGAATGGGAAAAGGACAACGGGACCCTGAGTAATGAAGTTGACCGGTAAGTAATAGAGCATTAGCCCCAGGTCCCTCCTGTCCTCTCCCATTCCTTACAAAGTGGGGAATACCAAAGCATAAACCCGGCCTTCCATAAAAAACGCAAGCACACCCAGGAAATCATATCAAAGGCAGCAACCCAAGGGAAAACTACCAGAAACACCAAGCAGAGCACCCAGAGAGGAGGGCGCCCCACCAAAGCAGGGAAGCACAAAGCAAAACAATGGGCAAGATGAAGAGGTGGACAACCCACAGAGGGCAACCAGTAAACCCCAGGAACATCCCCACAACAGACAAAGAAGAGGGAGAACAAGCCCAACAACAACAAAAGGGTAGCGAGAAGGCGACCCAAAGAAGAAGACCCCCAGCGGCCCACGGGCTAACAAGCCCAAACTAGCCAGCAGGGACACAACCAAGCACCGGAACCAAAGAACACAGAAGGTGACTGCGCCAGCAAGGAGACAGCCAAACAGTAAACGATAACAAGAGAACGCAGGCCAACAAAAAGGGGAAAAAAACCCAGACGGGCAAAGGGGTGCAAACCCAAAATATGCAACAAGCACAAATAGACCCCAGGGGCAAACACCCCAGAAGGGAAAGGCGCCAAAGCAACCAACACCCCGGACCGCAGGGGGCCCGAGGAGACGAAGCCCAAATAGAACACAACCAGAAGCGCCCAATGGACAAAAGGCATAGAAGCCCAGCACCACCAGGCAGGCACACAGGACCAAACAAAAAAAGGAAAGCCAACAGGGAAAGATACAAACCCAAGGAGTCAACCAAGGGCAGGACCACCTAGCCCAAACCAGAACAACCCAACCCTAGAGAGCCAAGAGAACAAGCCCCTGAAACCCCACAGACGGGCCCCAGGAGAGAACGGCCCACACCAACCACCAGAGCCAACAGACGCCAACCACCAGGTACCCAGCCCGGGAGGCGGAGACAGAGCCCAGGGCCCACCCAAGAGGGAAGGCCCAGGCACCCATAAAAAAAACAGGGAAACATGAACACAACCCCCTGTAAAGCCGCCCCACAAGGCTCCAAGAGCCAGAAGGGAGCAGGCCCGGCAGAGACCAGATCCCCAAAAAGGCCAAACACCGCCCAGAGATCAAGGCCCAAACAGAACCAGGGGGCGGACAGGAAAAGCCAAGCAGCAGGAGCCACTGAGACCAACCTCCCCCCCCCCCCCCCCCCACCCCCAAAAGGCCAACAAGGCCCGAGGAAACCAAAGAAGAAAAGGGGAACGAGAGGAAAAATCGGACCCAAACAAGACAGCCCCCGCAGAACACCCCAGCCGCAAACCTGTGGCGACAAGAGCAGGAAGCCGCAGCCTCGCATAAGGCAGCCGACCAAGCGGCCCATAGAACCCAAGACCACATCAAGGGAAACCCAAGCGAGCCCCAACACCAGCAGTAGACGAGCCAAGACCAGAAACGGGAGAAAGAACAGCCCAGTCAGAGATAACCCCAAAAGACCACGCGGACCGCTGGCCAACAACAGACAGGCCAGCCAAGATCCAACAATACGAACCTACAGAGGCCCAGAAGGGGCAGGACAGGGCTAATGTTAGAGCCCAGAAACTCCCACCCCCGAGAGGAGGAAAAAGAATCTCCAAAACCACCCAAGCCGGAGAGGAAAAGAAGCTAGTGTGGAAAACATTCAGACCGCCCAGGCCCACAAACACCATGGCCCAGCAAGCACCAATGGAGGGCAGGAGCAGGAGAGGAACCCCCGGGGCAGAACCAAGGCAACAGAGCGCCAAGCAGACGGAAAGCCAGGACCTCAGCCAAGCAACAAGCCCGAACAGAAGGACCCGCAGTCCCGACCCACAACTGCGGAAAGCCCAAAACCGGGGAAGGCCCCAGCAAAGCACCAGCAAAGGCTAAAAAGGGGCAGAGGAGACAGAGGCACAAGTCCCGCCTATGTCCCCCCCGCCACCCCACAGCAGCAAGCACAGAGAAACCAGCAGCCAGGCAAGCAGGCACCCAAAGGGGCAGGAGAAAGACCCGGGAACGGCACCCCAGACAGAGAAAGTAAAGGGAGAGGCACAGAACGACAGACAGTGTCAACAAGAGCAGCCCCAATAAAAGAGGGGGAAGGGAAGCATGCAGCCAGAACAGGGGGCCGAGGCCACAAGGGGTAAGATCACCCCTCCCCTGCAAGAACAAGGAGAAGCCGAGGGAACAGCCACCCCCAGACGGAGAACACATCGGGGCAAAAACTGCAAAGAGAACTGCACGGCCGCAGGACTGGGAGTACCCCAGCCAGGAAACAACCAGGCCAGAGCCCGCCAAAAGCCAAAGGGCAGAGGATAACAGCCGGCAGCAGGCCCCCGACCACCCAGGCAAGCACAAGCAGGCCACCAACCAGTGACGACCCACCAAACACAAAGGCAAAGATCATTGCAACATTGATTTATGGGCTCCCCTACTCATTAATGTTTTTCCCAGATCCTGGTCTTTTTCAACTTTAGTACCATTTTTTTTATGAAAACCGACAACAACCTGGTTGTAACGGACTATTTTCACTTATCAACTCTGCTGCTAAAATCCTGGGCAATTTTAATAGTATTGGAGAAAGGACGGGCAGGTGATGTCATTAATCAATGTCAGTATTGGTTCCATGAGGGTCTAGGTACTTTGGAGTCATGATTGAATCTCCATTTGATTCTCGCTAAATATACTGCAGCAAAGTTCTGCCCCGTATACCTGGCCTTCATTGATCTCGTCTGTATGTCTAATCGCATTAATTAATAAAACTCTTGACAAAATCTTTTGGAATTAGGTCTTCATGTTCCTCTAGTGCATTTTCTTGCTGATATAGGTATGGATCTAGAGGCTACTGTGCGCTTTGGTCCAGGTAGTGAGTACGCGCCGTCATTCAAACTTGAATGTGGAGTGCAGAAGGGCTGCATCCTGATGCCTAATTTGTTTGTCCTTTATATGAACAACTTGAGTAAGCGATTGATTCAATTTGAAAAGGAAGTCCACAAAATGAATTCAGTTCCGGTGCCAGTTCTATTATATACGGATGACGCGGTTTTATTAGCCTGCACCCCAACGAGCTTGGGGTGTCTGGCTGCTGCATACTTAGGGCCTTTTTTATGAAGGCCTTGCGCCACCGGTGCGTCACTTTTTCCCATTTTAAAAGTGACGCACCGCTGGCGCAAGTCCTTCATAAATAAGGCCCTTAGTCTTTATGACAGAGTTAGATCTGATGCCAATTTAAAAAAAATCCCAAATGATGAGATGAGGGGCACAGAGCACCTTGTGAGCCCTTCATGTTGAGGGCAATAAACTGCTGAGGGTCCACCAATGTTCCTATCTTTGGATTGTCTTTAATTCCTCAAATTAATGTGGCAACAACTTATGTATCAAGAGTCTTAAATTTAGACAGTCTGTGGGCGCTGTGTGTAATATATACTCTGTGATTGAAAGTAAGCAGCTTCCTCCCTTTTAGAAATATATAAGCGAGAACACGTACAGTAGCGCGGTATGGCACTTGACTTTTGGGATATGCCAACACATGTATTTCACAACTGGAGGAGAATTGGGGACTTTACCGTCTATTGTGCCTATCTCCCCTCGAGTTCCAGTTACGTGCGTCATGAAGAATTGGGGTTTCATCATTGAGGACTCCATTAAACGTGCGCCAATTATTCTATAGCTAGCTGTTTAGCTAAATCCTCAAGCGAATTTTTAACCAACTTATCCTCCGTTGCTTGTTATCTTGTGATAAGACTTAAAATAGCCTAGCTGTCGTATGTCAAGGTTACCTTGGAGAACTTGGAGATGTCTCCTCTTCTTAATGACCCCTTTGCAATCTGTAATACTGATAGGCTGAAAGTGAAATTGTTGTTCTTGAACAAGGGTGCGAGGACAGAGAATGTGAGGAAATGAAGAACATACAGTTGGGGGTTATGCTGTGCTGCAAACGACTCTGGTAACGGAGGCTTACTTGGTAAAGATCGTTAGACACTGGGAAAGGGCTCCATTAAACCGATTCAGGCTAGGGATCATTCGTTGACAGATTTGTTTTCCATTGGGCCACTATGATCAAGCCAGTATTTGTGTACATCAGTGTGGCGGTTACTCAGATCAGACACTTTTGCACTTTGTCTTTTTTGTAGGTTTAATAGTATTCATTCAAAATTACTTTAATTCCTTTGTTGAAGCAATACAGTTTTACCCAATGCAGACCCACCTTATGTTTTTTACAGATATTGAATGGGGAGAACGTTTGTTTTGCTGTTGCATCCATTTAAAGAGCTGTTTTGAAGTGCCAGAGATCGATGATGTTAATGTTATATTTGCTGTGTACTTGCATGATTATATTTTATAATCCAATAAAGTTATTTGAACTTGAACTCCAGGTAACAAAACAACATACATGTTGTTCAATGTTCTTGTAAAAAAAATGTTGAAGAACCCCTATTTATTGAGAAGACTCTTACACCCAAATACCAAATGCATTTATTGACTTACACATATATTTACCATCTCTCTCATCACTTGTTTCCCTCACTTGTTCCTTTTTATTTTTCACTCTTCTACTATGTTCGTGCACACATATTCACTCAGCTCCCTATTCGTTTGCTTTCCTTTTCTCTTGTTTATCTGCAAGTGTCATCTTCATTAGTGTATGTTTTTTTTGCCATCTTCCACAAGTCCATGTTCGGCCAGTTAGGAACTTGCATGGTTGTTCCGTGACAGGCTATTCGAAAAGAACAATTGATGGGCAGAATGCAGAACAATGTCATACATTGACCGAGTACAGAGATCTGGGCCCAAATCCACAGTTTTTTGGCTCCACTTGCCATTCCAGTTTGAACCCAGCCATATCCAAATCAGTATTGACCCTGCACCTTGTGGGAAGAGTCCAGCCCAAACTACCTGGCCAGGTCCTCCCTGGACCAGAAATAGGCATCCTAGGACCCTCGTCAGCTAGGCTAGCTTGACTCCAGTTGCAAAAACAACAGTCGATGGACAGAATCCAGAACAATGTCATACATACAGTCCACATCAGCCAGGATAGCTTGATTCCAGTGGCATGGAGAACATTCACCCCAGTACAGAAATCTGGGCCTAAATCCATCGTTTTTTTGCTCGCCATGCCATTCCAGTTTGAACCCAGCCATATGCAAATCAGTCTTGACCCTGTGCCCCATGGGAACAGTCCAGCCTGAACTGTCAAACCAGGTCCTCCCGGGACAGGAAACAAGCATCTTAGGACCAGTGTTGGGCTTTCAGCCCTCATCAGCCAGGATAACTTGATTCTGGGCCTATATCCATTGTTTTTTTGCTCACCATGCGAAACCGTTCCTAGGTTGCTTGTTTCCGGTCCAGGGAGGATCTGGCTAAGCAGTTTGTGCTGGACTGTTCCCCTGAGGCACAGGGTCAAGACTGATTTGAATATGGCCAGGTCTAAACTGAGGTGGCATGGTGAGCAAAAGAATGATGGATTTAACCCAGATCTTTAGACTGGGGTGAATTTTTTGATTTGCTCTGCATTCCGTCCATCAATTGTGTGTCTTTTGCTTCCTTGCCCTAAGTGCGCCGGGTATGCCCAGTGGGTCCCGGGCTCACTGTGCCACTGGATTCAAGTTATCCTGGAAGAAGAGGGGTGAAACCCTGAAACCGGTCCTAGGAAGCTTGTTTCCGGTCCAGGGAGGACCTGGCTAAGCAGTTCGGGCTGGACTGTTCCCATGAAGCACAGGGCCAAGACTGATTTGCATATGGCCAGGTCTAAACTGGGGTGGAATGATGAGCAAAAGAATGATGGATTTAACCCTGATCTCTTGACTGGGGTCTTTAGCTTGATTCCAGTGGCATGGAGTGATAGGCTATTTGAACACAGTCATTTCTGATTTTTAGAAACAAATATTGTTTTTTGTCTATTCCAGTTGTTGCACACTGGTGGGCCAGTGGGAAAAAAATGGTATTATCTTTAATTTCAATAAGAAACATTGTTGCAGAGTTTCATTTAAAAGTAGTCTCTTCGTATTAATCTGCATCTGTTGCTATGTTGTGTAACATATAGGCTAATTTTCAAAAGCCTAAACACTGTCCAGTATATCTCGTTTATTTTTTGCGTAGATATTTTAGAAAGGATTTCGCTTTATAACTGTATTCTTTACTGTGCGAGGTTATATATTTTCTCTTCATCTCTCTTCACCGTGTGAGCTTCGATCATAACCTTTCTTCAGTGCATCTGCTCCATCCTGCAACGCGTGATCGGCGGCTGGCCAGGAAACCCATTAATAAACTAATTAATAAATACAAATAAATCTAGCTGCATATTAACAAGTGTCACGATTGATCACTTTCACCGTATGAGAGGAGGTATGTTGTATATAAATAGTACATATGGAAGCCAGTCGAGTATAATACGTGATTTATCACTATTCTTCTTGAATGTGTGGACTGGAGATGACTCACATGAAAATATGCTTCGAATGGGCCCTGAGTAGCCCTCACAATTGGTTATTATTGGTTGATCTATTCATATACATTATGCATGCTGTAGTTCGAGTTTAATAAAGATTGATAAAACCTCATTAAATGGACCCTGTACACATGGCCCAGGTCGCTCTCATCTGTAAAGTAATTGTGATATCATCTGATGCCCCCAAAACAGTGCTGTCTCAATAGTATTCTGCACCGTATAATAAATAACATGTGGTCCTTGTACCGTGGTGGTAGGCGTGTGAACCAATACTTATTGGCGCACTTGCTCCAAATACATTTTAGGCAACATTTATTTTTAGAAGCATGGCAAAAATATACATATTTCGATGTTAACGATAATATACGTTCTTAGCCGCCCTAGAGGTATTGACAGAATGAATAAGTACATTATTTTTAAATCACTTTACACATGAAAAAAAGTAAGTAAGTAAAATAAAATGAAAAGTGCACCTACAAATTCCTATATTGTTATAGCCACCCCACTTACTTTTTTCCTCCTTGTCACCGCTTTATTTCTATGAATTAGTGATGGTATATGAAGGGGTGCACTTAAACAAGTGTATCTATTAATAGGCATCTAGTTCCTTCAAATCTCTTCAAACAAGTCCTTCTTTCTTCTCACAGTAAATGGGACCTGGTCCATTGCAGCAGCACTGAAAGTCTTCAATTCAATCCTCTAGCTTATGTTATCATGAGGATTTACAGTTTTCCTGTACTATTCTTCCCCCTCCCCCCATTATGTAAGGTAAGATGTCACAAACGTAAACACAAATTCAAAGCTGGTCTGGGGAACCAAAAGCAGCCTTGGCAAAAATGCTCAAACCAGCCTCACTCCCTTTGTCTCCTCACACTGCCCTTTTCCATCCGTCCATTATTTCTCTCTCCCCCCTGCCTGATCGCTTTCTCTCTACCTTCCCTCTGCCTCCCTCACTCCCTTGTGAAGCCTCCTGTGCCTGCTGCAATTAACCTTAGGGAGCTGAGTAAGTGACAGAGGGACCAGGAGGGGCCCTGGGCTTTCCAAACTGTCCTCAGGTGGCTCCAGTACACCGGGGAAGTGCTCAGAGGAGTAACAGGCCTCTCCGGCCCTGCACAGATGGGAGTAGCGCTCAACCAAGCTGTACAGAACTGTTCAAATAAGTATGCTTTCAATAAGCCTGCCTTTAGTTAGGTCCCATAGCATGTGGTGGATGCAGTACTTGCATCTTGCATTTCATGTTATTATGGATGATGTTATGTCAAGTATGACATCATGAGCTGTGTGCACTGTGGGGAGTTATGGTTGCATGCCTCACCATCATTGGAGAAGGTCAGTGGTTTTCATGTTTCTGATTTTTTCTGATTACTTTTTTACGGTACTGAAAGCTGGTTGTTTATTACCATGGTGTTCTTTAAAGTAATATTTTTGTAAGATTGCGTTTATCTTCGTGTTGCAATTATGTATTGAAACATCTGAAATAAGATCCATAAGTACAATAAATAATGCAAAATACAATACACAGTATGGGGAGGGGAAATTGAGGAACCAGGTAGGAATCATACAATGCACATAATACATCCATGGTTCGTGGAGGGGACGTACAATGGAACATGAAGAGGATGAACCTGTCAGGCTGAGGAAGGAGAGCATTGTATAAATGACAACAAACATGAGGAGAGCGATCTCCCAGGGTGGGGGGTGTTCCGAATGAGGAGGGGAATAACCCACAGGGTTGGGAAAGGGTGAGCCTAAAAGAAGGGTGATACTTTGCACGGGTACGGTAGGCAGGGCACGACACAGGTCATGTCATGGTAGATCCGAGTAGTGGTGGAGGGTAAACATAGAGACAGAGGAGGTGAGAGAGGAGTAAAGTAAGGGAGAGAGAGAGAGAGAAAGAGGAAAAGGTAGAAAAGAGTGAGTGAGGGTAGAGGGGCGGGAAAAGGAGGATAGGGGAAGGAGGGGCAGAAAGGTGGCAAAGTGACCAACGCAAGAGCAGGGGGGAGAGAGTGGAGAGGAGGCAGAGGAACCCTCTGGTGCAGTGGCTGGGCACCTCACCGTAAGCAGCCGAGCCTGCACACTTCATCACGGAGGAAAGGCACCCACATCTGGAGGCATATCTCTGCCTGGTTCTGGAGATTATAGAGGACATTCTCATGGGTGGCCGTCTGGACCGTCGCTGGCAGCCACACCTCCTGCAACGGGGGTGTATGGGAGCCCAGTTGCGTAGAATGCAGATTTTGGCTGTAGCCAGGGCCATGTGCAGTAGGTGGCGCAGGGGGTGGGTGAGGTCTGTGGAGGCCCCCATGTCATGCAAGAGGATCAGAAGGTGGGGGAGAGGTGTCCTGGGCGGTAGAATCTCACTTACCACAGTCCTCACCTCAATCCAAAAGGGCTGGATCAAGGTGCAGTCTCTAAGGATGTGCACCATGTCACAACGGGTGGCAGGGCACTACCAACTGTTTGCATGTGGCAACTTGCCTGCTCTATTCAACTTCACTGGCATCCAGTGCCAATCATACAATGTCAAAAGGCAGAATCTCAGGCGGGCCTCCCGCATCCCCCTGTCAAGTGCCTCCAGGAGTTCTGCCCAGTCGTCGTCCTCAAACTTAGCCTGTAATCAGGGCTGCTACCTGGCTCGGAGGTTGTTGGGGTGAGGGAGAATTTGTGGCGGTTGAGGAGGTCTACAACCCTGACACAAATTCCCGGATGTGGACCCACGTCCTGAGATAGGAGACCACTAGTGTGGTCTGTAATGTCCACGGTCGACCTCCCAGCCTGTGTCGGAGGCAGTGTTGCAGCTAGAGATACTGCCATGAATGATGGTGTGAGAGACCAAACTCCTCCCTTCAGCCACCCAAAGGATTTGAGGGCCCCATCCGCTACTACTTAGTCTAGGCTGCGAATGCCCACCACTGTTCCCAATTGAGGACCTCTCCGCCTATGCGAAGACAGTTGCTCTCCACAAAGGTGCAAACACACGGAGATGGGGGCCGTATCAAGGAGGCGATGCACCTGCTGCCAGGATTTGAGCATATTCTATAACATTAGGTTTTCAGGACCTTCCCTGTACTTAGGGTCAATACCTTGTTGGCAGGACAGCAATGAGTGTTCCGCTCCTACCCATTGCAGCGGATCCAGCATCCCGGGTAGCATATAGACAGCTCAAAGAGGGGCAGAGCCGAGGCGTAGTGCTGAACCGACAGGAGGCACAGGCCCCCGCACGATTGGCGCACCAAGAGCTTAGTGTAGGCAAAGCGAGGTCGGGAGGAACCCCAAACAAAGCATAGATCCCTGTGCCCACTGACTGTAGAGTCGCCAGGGGGACCAGGAGGGACAGCATGCCCAAGGCATACGTTAACCGTGGGAGCATAACCATCCGTACTGCTTGCACTTTACCCCACATGAATAGGCCTAGATGTGACCACTTGCCAAAGTCCAGTTTCATGCAGGCAATGAGGGGATCAAGATTGTCCACCACCGGGAGGCGTAGCCAGGAACATGGCCAACTAGCAACATCTGCCAGAGCTCCAGCAGCCCGACATTCATCCTGTGCATAATCCTGCCCTTCTAGCTACTATCTGCTGTCCATTTGCAGTGCTGTTTGCCGCCCGCTGCACCTGGACACACCAAGTGTGATCTCCGCTGTGCTGACCGAAGAACAGCAACGAGAAAACAGAGACGAATCGGAGCTGAGGCGCATCCGCCCAAGATGGCGGATGGAAAGCACTTGGCTGAAAATACAGGCCGCGCAGAGAGCTGTAGCTTGCTGGTGGTCCCCTTGTCGCACTCCGTGGAATACTGGGCACCGGGCGCACACAGAGGAGCAGCAACAACATCATCATGTTTAACAACATCGTTGTTAAACATTAAAACCAAGATTTTGGCCTCTATCCTAGCAGCACGACTTGTAACTGTAATTACATTATTAGTCCATCGTGACCAATCAGGCTTTATGCCTGGCCGCGCCACATGCTTCAATCTTCGCTGGTTTGCCAATTGGCTAGGTACAGTGAGGGACAAGCCCACCCCACAGATCCTTCTCTACCTAGATGCGGAGAAGGCCTTTGACACTGTCCCCTGGCCTTTCATGAGACAAGTCCTTGTAAAGTTTGGGTTTCGACAAGCATTCATGTCTTGGGTGGAGTTCTTATATACTAACCCCAGAGGAAGTGTTAGAGTCAATGGGGTAAAATCAGCTGACTTTGCAATCCAAAGAGGAACCCAACAGGGCGACTCCCTATCTCTCCTGCTCTTTGCGTTTGTCTTGGAGCCATTGGTGTGCTGGATCAGGACCCATTCAGAACTTAGGGGTTTCAAGGACGCCGGATGTCAGCTTGTGGATGAATGGATTTCCCTCTATGCAGATCACATCCTGCTTTACATCACCAACCCTGACACAACACTCCCTCTGATTACATCTAGTCAAGTAATATGGCAAACACGCAGGATATAACATCAACTGGGGAAAGTCGAGTCTTTATCCCATTGACACTGCTGGGTAGAGCGGCCATGTACAAAATACTAAACTATTGTACATGCTCCAAAACACATACCATAAAATCCCTGAAATGGTCTTTAAGACAATCAACAACGAACTGTGCACATTCCTGTGGGATGGGGGCCAACCCAGGGTGGCGTTCCATACCCTACATCATAGCCAATATAATGGGGGGAATTGCCCTGCCGGACATCCAAGCTTTCTACCGGGTGGCACATCTAACAGTAATCAATGAATGGTGTGATGCTCCATGAGATCACCCCACGTATGCCCTGGAGAGGCTCCAATTTCGGAAACACTCCTACCTTCACTCTCAATATGGGGGCACTGGGGTGCGAGGCTTGCTACCCGCTACACAGAGAACGATCGAAGCCTGGAAAGGGGCGGAACGACAGATGAACTGGGGCAAGAAACTCACCAAAGCTACACCATTATGGGAGGGCAGGCGGTTGCCAGAACTGGCGAAACTGCAGGGCTTCAGGGGCTGGGACACACTTGGGATCTCGACACTGTGATGACCACGACAGACGCCGGACACTAGGACCCTGTGGGTCACAGGGTGGTGACCAGGTCACCGGACACTACTTCCTGTGGAGGGACAGGAAAGGCTATTCTATAGCAGGACGAGGACGAGGACGGATGTGCCCTGACGGACGGACACGATAAGGAAATAAAGAAGTACCTCCCCACACGATCTGTGTCCTGTGTGGTTCCTGCATGCTGCGCACCGCAAAACACGACATCTGGCGACGAAGGGTGGTTGGAAACAGTGACACCACTGCATTCGAAAGCGCACGGCACGGGACCACGGGATCAGCATAGCGGACGCTGCTGACGCAAGGAGCTACACGGGAGCCCACCCCGATAAGCGTCCAACAAACAACCATCAACGTGCGGTAAGAGGAGCCACGGGAAGCAGCGGCAGCGCCGGAGAGAGAAGGAAGACCGCGCTAAATAAAGTCGAGCGCGTAGTATCGCGAGAAGCGGTCAAATCTCGGCGGCCATACTGGAAACAGGCAGAAAGGACCAATAGAAACGCAGCCACAGCAAGTCGGCCATTTTAAGGTCAGGCGAAAGCGAGATTTCGATCGCGAAATCTCGCGAGAAGCAAGGCGGGCATTTTGTGGGGGACAAAAGTAAAAAGTGCATTAGAAACAAAGGGCAGCCATCCAAAAGGCAGGCAAAACAATAAAAAGAGCACCAAAGAGACTGAAAAAAGGAACAACACTGTCACCATAAGACAAGAGTATAAAAGAGAGAAATAAAGAGGAAAGACATCAATATAAATAGCTCGAAATAAAAGAGTTTAAAGAGAAATGCCAGAAACAAAGTCACAGAGTGCACAATACCGCAGACCGGTGCCTTTCACTGTATCGGAGCCACAAGTGGGCATCCGGTGGGAAAAATGGATCATAAAATTTGAACGATACATGAAGGCGACCGACGTGGTGGACGAAAAAAAAATGGATCTATTCCTAAACCTAGTGGGGGATGAGGTGGATGACCTCCTCATAACACTGCCACAGAGTGAATTAGAAACCTACGAGAAATTAATAAAATGTCTGACGGCCAAGTTCAACCCCCAAAGAAACGTCGACTTTGAGAGATATTCTTTTCACATGGCATATCAGCAACCAGAAGAGTCAATGGATGACTTTGCAACAAGGCTGAGAAAGCTAGTAGCACATTGCGAATTTGAAAAATACGACAATGAACAGGCACTTGGGGGCGCTAGAGGGCGCACTGCGGAATGGCCGCACTGTCGTGAGGCTCCCGCTGCCCGGAGCTATTATCCGCCTAGGGATCCTGATTATCATCGCTGCGCCCTGAACTGACCCCACAGATCTATTGGGATATCGACTGACTACCCACGGTCCAACTCCTGGGCCATTTGGAGGTTGCTGGCCGAAGTTACGAGGATCCCAAGCTTCCCCGACTTGCGCCCTGGAAGTCTGATGCCCTCTGGCCCGGCGTCATCGTTCATGCCAGTCCGGGGCTCTGCACGTGGGGTGTAGGCCTTGCTCCTCCCCTCTCCACCAGGCCCGCTCGCTGTCCGGGCAAGCTGTTTGGCCCTTCCTTGCTGTCGGACTTATCTCTCGGCCTTTACATCTGCCTGCCTAGATACCATTGCTCACGGAGACGCAACGGATCTTCCTCTTGGACTCTGAGGGCTTGTCCCCTTGAGCTGGAAGCGGAGACGGCCATTTCTCGTCGTTGGGAGTGGCGGGGCGCGCTGGCCTGCTCGTGCCCCCACGACTCGAGTTTTTTTTTCTTCTTGGCCGTATCCCTTGTCCGACCTATATCCTAACTCCCATTTGCCTTGGTCCCCCACTGCATCACTAGCGCTCCGCTATGGGGAAGCCGGACACTAAACAATCCAAACTGTCCTTTGACTCTGGAGGGGCTAGGCGGGGGACGCGTTTGCTCCAGGAAGCCGGGACTTCGCGGTCCCCCCCCCCCGAATGTCACTGAGAGTGTCCCGCACCCACCACCACCGGATCTCACCCAAATGATGCAGGAGATGAGGCAGGGGTTTGCCACTATAGTGGACAAAGTGGACAAGATATTGTCGCGCATGGATGCGGTCGTCCAGAAATTGGACGTGCATGAGGAGCGATTGACGGCGGCGGAACAGCGCATTTCGGACCATGACGACACGGCGGCCACCCATACCACCCAACTGGCGAGAATGGACAATATCTTGCGTGTTATTGCCGCTAAGAATGAAGAGTTGGAAGCGAGGAGTAGGCGCAATAACGTGCGCATTGTAGGTGTACCGGAGTCCACGAATGTGGGCAAAATGGAGACTTATGTGGAGAGGCTACTGGTGGGCGCCATTGGGGCGGAAGTGTTCTCATCCCAGTTCATCGTTGAGAGAGCACATCGGACACTGGGACCTCGGCCGGCTTCTGGGGCTGCACCGCGCCCCATCATTGCGCGCCTTTTGAATTATCGTGACCGGGACGCCGCCCTCCAGGCCGCCCGCACTAATAGGGCCCTTTCCTTCGAAGGGGTGACTTTCACCATGTACCCCGACTTTACGCCGATGGTGCAGGACCAGCGTCGTAAGTTCCTGGGGGTGAAAAAGAAGCTTCGGGACCTCCAAGTGGACTACGCCTTGCTTTACCCGGCTAAACTCAGGGTGACGCATCAGGCTAAACAACATTTTTTCACCAACCCACAGCATGCTGAGGACTTTGCGAAGCGCCTCCAGCGTGAGCGGGCTGCTGCGGATCGGGGAGGCGTTCGAGACCCGGAGGGTGAACATTCGGCGGCTGAGGAGGAGGTCGCCTGATCCTGGTGACTTTGGACTTTGTCTTTCTCTTTCTTGTTTTTTGGAGTACTGTGGACGTGTATCTTTTATATTGAGTTCTACTGTCTTCCTTCTCCGCATTTGTGGCCTAACTATCGCCCGCTTTGTTTTTGTGCTGATGCGGGGGGTCATGTCTTTATTGTGACGAATGAGTGCGTTTTTGTTTTTTTATCTCTTATGGGGGTCGGTATGGTACCGCAGGATGGTACTATTTGGTGTCGCGCTCTGGGCACCCACCCCCCCGCGCTGCGCCTGGGGCCGCCTGATACTTGTTGGCGCGGACACTGGCGTGGCGTGAGGGAGTGGCGTCGTGCACCTCTGGAAGGTTCCCCGGAGGGTGTGCCCCATGTGTACCTTTGATTTGGATTCTAGTCCTTTGTTGTTTGACTGGATGTGTGTTGGGGAGCGGGGTGGGTGGGGGGGTGTATGGCCTGATAGTTGGGGCGGTGTCAGGTGGGTGGATGGGGCGGGAATGAAGCTGTCCATGTTTGATTGCCCGGGACCCCTGGATCGCTATGAGAGGTGCTGCTGTTGTTTGAGTGCACAGATGTGGTGGTGCGCCAGCTGTCTAGGCTGGTCCACTTTTCTATCTGGCGGAACTGATCCTGGGGTCCGTGCTCCCGTCCTTTTTGGGCCCGAGTGCATCGGCCGCCATTTTAGGCTGCCACGTGACGGGGAGTGCTCTACAAGCGTAACACGTGTGCGAGCTGTGGGCCGCGTGAGAGGGATTGGCGGCGCGCGGCGTGCAGTCTGTCCTGAGTGCTTGTTGCATGGATGGTTTGGTTGGGGGGGAGTTGTTGTGTTTTTGTTTGATTGGTTCGGAGATGGCTGGGGACTGAGTGGAGTGTATGTGGGTGGTTGTCCGTGCCCTAGGGCGTGGACCTGTCACTGGCTGTGGCTGGTAGTTGGATGCCCTGTATGTGCTTATTGGGTCCCGCGGGGCCCTGAACCTGGGTGATGTCGACTGCTGTTGTAGATCAGATATCGATTCTGTCCTGGAATGTACGGGGACTTAATGATGCCAGGAAGTGTCGTAGTGTGGTCCAGTACTTGGACAGGCATGCTATTCATGTTGCTCTCCTCCAGGAGACGCATCTGCGTCCCGCTCCCTCCCCCACCTTTGGCGGGAGGTGGGCTGCGGCCAGGAGGTTTGCTTCCTATTCTTCTTATGCTCGTGGGGTTGTCATCCTTGTTAAAAGATCGCTTGCATTTCAGGAACTTGGATCTGTAGAGGACCCTGAGGGGCGGTATGTGCAACTGTGGGGGCGGCTCGGGCAGAACACTGTACTGTTTGTTAATTGCTATGCTCCTATTGTCGATACGCCAATCTTTTTTGTCACTTTGTGGGGTCATGTCCTTGCTGTTAATGCCACTTACATTGTGTGGGGGGGTGATTTTAATTTTGCTTTTCAGGCCCAGTCGGACAGATCGGAGGGGAGCCCTCAGTATAATGTACAGGCTAGAGAAGTGTTGCGGGGGATTGTGGAGGAGGCTGGGTTGGTCGACAGCTGGAGGTACGCCCACCCTGCCACCAAGGAGGGCACTCACTACACCACACATGGTCGTTCATGGGCGAGACTGGATTATGTGTTTCTCTCTAGAGGGTTGATAGCTGGCCTAAGGGAGGCTACACATCTGGCTCGGACGTATTCTGATCACTGTCCGGTGAAGGTTGTTCTATCCGTCCCCGGGCTGCATAGACCGCGCCCACCTTGGCGTCTGTTTCCGACTGCTTTGCTTGACCCGGTGTTCAAGGAGGAACTTGGTGTGGAGGTGGAGGCGTTCTTCCCTAGGAACAAGGGCTCTGTGGATAGCATTGAGGTCATTTGGGAAGCGTTCAAGGTTACGATCCGGGGTGTCACTATTTCTAAAAGTTGTGGAGTACTTCGTCTGATTGTTCGGACCCTCGAGAGCTTGGAAGCTGACTTGCGAGACTTAGAGCGCAGGATGCAGGCTGACTCGGATCCCGATCTTCTGGCACAGTTCCGTACTAAGCTCTCCGAGTACGAGGAGGAGGCTGCTAGAGAGGCTAAGCATAGGGGGAAATACTGGACGTCGAGGCGATACTGCGAAGGGGAGCGACCCGGTAAGGTCCTCGCTGCCCTTACTAGACATCCAAGGCATGGGTCGGACGTGTTGGAACTGGTGTCGCCGGATGGTGCTCGCTGTCGAGACACTTCGGAGATTCAGCGTACTTTTATTGATCACTATGCACACCTCTACACGACACAGCAGACGGGTGAGACTCGGTACGGCGGCTTCCTCGATGAGTTGGCACTTTGTTGGTTATCGGATGGTCATCGGGAGTTCTTAGGCAGGCCCCTAGAGGTGGAGGAGGTCAGGAATGCCATCATGTCTCTCTCTAATGGGAAGGCCGCTGGTCTGGATGGCCTTCCTGCTGAATTTTATAAGTGTTATGTGGACACCATGGCCCCTGTGCTCCGTGAGGTTTTTGAGGAGTCCCTGGAGGAGGGACGTCTGCCGGGCTCCATGCGAGAGGTCGCCATCATGTCGCTGCTTAAGCCGGGTAAGGATCCGCTGGATGTGGGCTCCTATAGGCCCCTCTCATTGCTCAACTGCGATGTCAAAATTCTCGCGAAGGTCTTGGCAGTGCGACTAGCCGAGCTCATGCCCGTTATTGTATTGCCTGACCAGTCGGGATTTGTGCCCGGCCGTGCTACTTCCCACAATCTTCGCACCTTGTTTTCGCTTGTATCGACCATTGATCCCACTGTCCCGGTTGCCGCTATCTTTCTTGATGCCACTAAGGCGTTTGACTCTGTTGAGTGGGGCTATCTTATTGATGTTCTTTGTCGGATGGGTTTCCCCAGGATCTTCATCTCATGGGTTAAGCTCTTATATACTGATCCGATGGCGAGGGTAGTAGTGAATGGGGTGCTATCCCCCTCGTTCCCTCTTACGAGAGGGACCCGACAGGGATGCCCCCTCTCGCCCCTCTTGTTTGCTATTGCCATTGAGCCGCTGGCCTGTAGGATTCGTCAGTTTCATCAGCAGAGCGCCTTTAATTGTCTTCAGCGGCAGGTCGGTATTTCCTTATACGCCGATGATGTTACACTCTATGTCAAGGACCCTGAGAACAACCTGAATTCGCTCTTACGAGAGCTGGTCGCTTTTGGAGGTGTCTCCGGTGTCCATATCAACTGGCGGAAATCTCAATTTTTCCCCCTCACTGCTGCGGTGGCCAGGTTTCCCCTTGACTACCCTCTGGAATGGTGCGATTCGGAGTTGCGATATCTCGGCATTGTCGTGTCCTTGGACAGAGAAGATGCGGTTCGGCTTAATTATGGTGTGGCCATTACTAAACTTGCGGATGATGTCACCAGGTGGATGTCTTTGCCTCTCTCCATGGCCGGTAGGGCGTCTCTTATCAAGATGGTGGTTCTGTCCCGCTTTCTTTATCTCTTTCAAAACCTCCCATATCATCCTGGTGCTTATTTCTTTCGCAGACTTCGTTCCGAGCTCCTGCGGTTGTTCTGGGGGGGCAAGCAGCCACGGGTGGCTTGGGCCACCCTTACGTTGCCTTATGCTGATGGCGGTTTCGACGTCCCTGACTTTGAACTATATTATCTCAGCGCTCAGGCGCATTATGCTTATCACTGGATGCGCCCCATGCCGTTCATGCCCCAGATTGCTGCTGAACATTGGGTCGCCCACCCGCTCCCACTTGAGGGGATGGTTTTGGGCAAGGTGTCAGATGTGGAAACGCCTCGCACAACAGTGACGTGCACAGTGGATGCTTGGAAACGGGTGGCTCAATTGCTGGGCGTTTCCTTTCTTTATTCGCCGGCCTTGCCTCTGTCTTATCATCCGGATTTGTCGCTGTTGTTGGAAACGGGGTTTCAGCGAATGTGCAGGCGGCTGGGTGTCCTCACGTGGGGCGACTTGTTTCATGAAGGTGCCTTCCGTACGCAGGCTCATTTCTTCGGTGCGGCTGCTTGCTCTCCTCTGGAACTGTTCTACTTTATCCGACTGCGGCAGGGCATGCGTGCTCTGCTACCAGACTACCCTTCGGAGCCTGGGGTTACCCTCCCCCTCCACGTGCTGTTGGTTTCAGATGGGCGACACCTGGTGTCGAAATTATACGGGGCTATTCGCAGACAGCGTTCGGTCTCGGCCAATCGGGTGCGCGAGCAGTGGGTTGCCGAGTTGGGTGCTCCTATTACAGACGAGCAGTGGAAGTACTGTTGTGGGCTTACGGCCAATGTTTCTTCTAGTTGTCGCCTTAAAATTATCCACTACAAGTTTGTTCAGAGGTACTATTATACCCCGGCGAGAAAACTACGGTTTCATTTAGCGGAGGATGACAGGTGTGCTAGATGTCGGGCGGAAGGCGCTGACTTCCTGCATTTGGCTTGGAGCTGTGCGGGGGTGTTAGTATACTGGACTCAGGTTCATGAAGCCCTGCAGATTATGGCGGAGGATGGGGTGGCGTTTGACCCCTTAGTGATGTTACTGGGCTACTCTAAGGACGTACCTGCCTCTCACCGTAGATTTGTCGACGTGGCCCTGCTGCTGGCTTAGCGTAGGGTTGCTTGTTGCTGGGGTCGTGGTAGGGTGCCGCGCTTTCAGGATTGGGTGACTGACCTCATATATTGTCAGGATCAATACAATATCTATTCTGACCTCATGCCTGTCCGATGCAGACCAAAGGACTTTTGGAGTCCGCTCCAGGTGTACCTCCTAACCAGAGCAGTGCAGGACTCTGATTCTGAACCTGGGGACCGCAAAGGGATAGGTTGATGACAACATGATGGGCTGGGATTTTACACTACACCTGCTGATCTTCCAGTATCGGGGGGGGGGCTGAGCTGTCTCCTTTCCCTACGAGCTATTGGGGGCTGCAGTCTCCCTTACGACTGGTGTATTACTGGGAATTGAGATCGTATCCCTGGGCGGCACCTTTATTTCATGTGTCCCTTATATCTGAGTCCCCTCTGCCTCATGTGCTCTCCGCTAACGGAATGTGTTTATACTGTATTGTCTTGTTGGCTTGCCTGCCCATGCTGGATCATTGCTTCCTAATTTATACTGTACATTTCGCTGTTGATCCTTGTATTGACTGATGTCCTGCCCTGTACTTCCTTGTTTCTTTTTTTTTTTTCTTTTTTTGGCTCTGACGTACCATTGTAATGGCCGTATGTGACTGTATGTTTTGTGTGTACACTTCCCTTGAACCTGCTTGTCTCCAAATAAAGGTTTAAAAAAAAAAAAAAAACAATGAACAGGCACTTCGCCTCAAACTGATAGAAGGCTGCCGAGACACGGAATTTCGCACAAGACTACTAAAAGAACCGATCACTCTAGAAAAAATTCTAGATCTAGCGAGGGCAGAAGCAAGAGCAATGATACAAGCGAAACAGATGGACCGAAAGGGAGAACAAATACATAGAATGTCAGACACAAGCAAGAAAGGGAACTGGAAAGGAGGACACAAGGAACAAGCGGCGAAGAAACAAAGTTCCCAATGCTACAGGTGCGGTCTGGAATTCCCTCACAGAGGACCATGCCCAGCATTCGGTCAAACATGCAGAAAATGCAACAGAAGCAACCATTTTGCTACCATGTGCCAAGGTGGGCAATTCAAAAATGAACGTGGCAGGCCCGGAAGACCAAGAACAGCAACAACAAGACATGTACGGCACATGGAGGCGACGGAGAGGAGCTCGTCTGGGGAATCAGGAGAAGACGAGGAAGAGGAAGAAACAACAAGAAAAGTAGAACGCCTATATCTCATGACCACGGACGAAGGGCATGAAGAGGAACACATCAGGCTAATAGACAGAAAGTCAATAAAGAAGACGGATTGGGTGACCATTGAAGTAGGGCCCCATCAAACAGAATTTGTACTGGACAGCGGAGCCACGTGCAACATCATGTGTGCCACAGAATATGATAAGATGAAGAAGAAGCCACCGCTACAACCATCAAGCGTAAGAGTGTTTACGTGGGGTGCACAAAATCCCGTAACAAACATGGGAAAATTCACGGACACCATGACGCACAAGGGCAAGACTGTCATAGAAGAAATACATGTGTTACGAGGAGACATTCCCGCACCATGTCTACTAAGCAATGTAACAGCAAAAATAATGGGCCTACTGAAAATGATGTATCACATGTCGGAAAAGGAGAGCATACTACAGGAATTCCCAAAACTAACGGAAGGACTAGGAAAGCTGAAAGGAAGACAAATAACACTGCACATAAATGAAGCTGTCAGGCCAGTCACACAACACCACCGAAGGGTACCAATACATCTACAACCTCAAGTGGAGGAAGAAATAAAGGCCCTACTGGCACAGGACATCATTGAGCCAGCAGAAGGACCAACGCCATGGGTGTCCCCAATAGTGGCTGTACCAAAGAAAGACACCACACAGATAAGAATCTGTGTGGACATGAGAATACCAAACACAGCCATCGAAAGAGAACGACATCCAGGGCCACATCTGGACGACATGATAAGCTGCCTGACAGGAATGAGAACATTTTCCAAACTAGACCTGTGCAAGGGATACCATCAATTGGAGCTGGACGAGCAGTCCAGATACATAACGACCTTCTCAACGCACCTAGGACTGTTTCGCTACAAAAGGCTGAGTTTTGGAATATCTTCAGCAGCAGAAATATTTCAAGAAACGATCAGGCAGATAATAAGACCGATCACGAACAGTCTAAACTACAGCGATGACATTCTGGTCTTTGGGAAGTCAGATGGAGAACATGACACGGCACTGAGGGAAGTGTGCTCACGGTTAGTAGAGGTGGGCCTGACAGTAAACGAGAAGAAATGTGAACTGGGAAGGGAAGAATTAGTGTTCTTCGGACACATATTCTCACGGAAAGGAATGAGGCCAGACCGGAGTAAGATAGACACGCTTGAAAAAACGAGTGAACCAAAAGACGTCGCTGACGTGCGCTCGTTTCTTGGCCTTGCCAGCTACTGCGCGAGGTACATAAAAGACTTCGCGACGGTGAGCACACCATTGAGAGAACTGACAAAACAAGGACACCCATTCGAATGGACCACAGAGTGTACAAAAGCGTTTGAAGAAATAAGAGCGTCAGTGACGGCAGTAGACCACCTAGCATACTTCGACCCGAACTTATGCACTGAACTAACAGTAGACGCCAGCCCGGTAGGTCTTGGCGCAATACTAGCACAACACAAACCTGGGAAAGATTCACCTCGACAGATAGTAGCATATGGAAGTAAGAGCCTGTCAGATGTCGAGAGAGCATACTCTCAACCAGAGAAGGAGAGCTTGGCAGTAGTATGGGCATGTGAGCACTACCACATGTTCATATATGGGAAACCGTTCACAATAGTGACAGACCACCAAGCGCTAGTGACTATCTATGGCAACCCAAACGCGAAAATACCGCCAAGAATAGAAAGGTGGGGAATCAGGCTGATGGACTATAACTTCAAAATAATACACAAACCAGGCAAAGACCAAAACCCAGCCGATTACATGTCGCGACACCCACTCCCATATAGGAACGGTGGTACCACAATGGCAGAAGAATACCTGAACTTCATCGTGAAACAAAACACTCCAGCGTCAATAACAAGTGAAGAACTGGAGCGAGAGACAAAAAGAGATCCGACAATGAAGACAATAGGAACGATAGTGAGGCTACAGAGATGGAGACACATCAATAGCAACACCGTCACAGAAGAAGGGGTCGACAAGGAAGAACTGCTGGCGTTCAAAAAGATAGGCAAAGAGCTGTCGGAGACAGAGAACGGAGTCCTGATGAGAGGTTCAAGGATTGTAATACCACATCGACTAAGGAAGAGAACAGTTAAGATAGCGCATGAGTCACATAGAGGAATGGTAGCGACAAAGAAGATGTTGAGAGAAAGAGTGTGGTTCCCAGGACTAGACAGCATGGTGGAGGAAGAAGTGTCACAATGTCACACCTGTCAAGTAACAGGATCGTCTAGTAAGCCCACACCGTTGAAGATGTCGGAATTGCCATTGGCAGTATGGACCGAACTAGCAGCAGATTTCTATGGGCCACTGGAGACTGGAAAGTACCTGCTGGTAGTAATTGACGAATTTTCAAGATTCCCAATAGTGAGGGAAGTGTCATCGACATCGGCAAGTGCCACCTTACCAGTGTTAGACGACATATTTGCTTCCTGGGGCTCACCACAAACACTGAAAACAGACAATGGTCCTCCATTCTCAGGAGAAGAATTCCGCAGGTTCATGGACTACCTGGGGATCAAACACAGGAAAATAACTCCCCTGTGGCCACAAGCCAACGGAATGGCAGAACGATTTATGGGGACCATCAAAAGAGCCATCCAGCGAGCAAAATTGACACAGATCTCAATTGGACAAGCGCTTTGTCAAGTGCTACGAGATTATAGGAACACCCCTCACAGCACCACGGGCAGATGTCCAGCAGAACTGGTGTTGGGAAGAGCAAGCAAAACAAGGCTACCACAGACAGAGGCCATAGCAGACACCAACAGACGAGAGATCGCAGAAAGAGACAACAAAGAGAAAAAGAAAATGAAAGAATATGCTGACAAAAAGAGAAATGCAGCTGAACACCAACTAAAGGAAGGAGCCTTAGTAATAGTGAAGCAAACACAGCAAAGGAAATCTGACAGCCCTTTTTCAAAAGATCCGCTGGTAGTGACTGGAGTAAAAGGGTCAATGGTGACCGCAGTCTCAGACCATCGGAAAATAACAAGAAACAGCTCGCACTTCAAGGAGTTCAAGATGGAAGAAGGGGAAAGGGCGATAACAACACCGGAAGTGGAGGAAAGAGAGCAGGGAACAAACGGAGAAGTGACAACACACAAAGAAGAAGGTGGAGGACAAGAACAGAGCGGAGAACAAAGACCAAGAAGAGAGTGCAAAAAGACAAAGAGACTGATAGAAGAAATGTAGAGACTCTCTCTCTCTCTCTCTCTCTCTCTCTCTCTCTCTCTCTCTCTCTCTCTCTCTCTCTCTCTCTCTCTCTCTCTCTCTCTTTGCCCTCTCTCGTACGCTCTTCACAGTGTAGACAGTATACCAAGAATTTGTGCATGTGGAAAAGTCTTTGTTGTGACAGGGGGGGAGATGTGATGACCACGACAGACGACAGACGTCGGACAATAGGACCCTGTGGGTCACAGGGTGGTGACCAGG
The DNA here is from genome assembly GCF_964263255.1 of Lissotriton vulgaris. Classification (NCBI taxonomy): domain Eukaryota; kingdom Metazoa; phylum Chordata; class Amphibia; order Caudata; family Salamandridae; genus Lissotriton; species Lissotriton vulgaris. The sequence continues at coordinate 239,063,692 of NC_141691.1, forward strand.
TCACCGGACACTACTTCCTGTGGAGGGACAGGAAAGGCTATTCTATAGCAGGACGAGGACGAGGACGGACGTGCCCTGACGGACGGACACGATAAGGAAATAAAGAAGTACCTCCCCACACGATCTGTGTCCTGTGTGGTTCCTGCATGCTGCGCACCGCAAAACACGACAGACACTAGGTGACGTAATAAGAAGAGGGGACTGAATTACTTTTGCAGATCTCCAGGCTGAATATCAACTGTCAAATAAGCAACAATACAAATTTGTACAATTACAGCATGCTTGGAGGGCACAAAAACCTGATATTACAGAAATCCCTGAATATGCACCATTAGAAGGCCTGCTGCTACAGGAGGAGATACCCTCAAAGGCAGTCTCCTAGACATATCAAACCTTAATAAATAACTTTCCCAATAGACTGTTAGGCCTCAGGTGTAAATGGGAGGAAACCATGGGCTCGCTAGAGGACATTGACTGGGAGGCAGCACTTATACATCCAAGGGAAGCACCGATCAAACTTGGTTTAAGGTTGATAGAGTTTAAAATTCTGCACAGGGTATACTATGATCGGGCATGACTTCATGCAATGGGCAGGGCAGAAACACCCAACTGTGTGCGCTGCCTAACAGACCAAGGTACCTATATACATACCTTGTGAGAATGTCAACAAGTGCATAGATATTGGTCACGAATAGTGAAGGAACTAAATGCCATATTAGAAACCCAGATCCCAATAGACCCAAAATATAGTCTATAGGGCATCCCCACATACATTGATATCCCCAGATATAAACTTCTACTGAGCAATTTGGGACCCATAGTTGCAAAAAGAGACATTGTTAAGTACTGGGGAAGAGCAGACTTGCCCACTATGGCGGAATGGTGGGCCAGTATGGACTTATACGCGGGGGTTGAGCAAACAACATACCAGGCCAGAGGGTGCCCCAAACAATTTAGGAAAATGTGGCAGCCGTTGCTAGCATACAACAACCTCGAGTTGGTTAGGGCTGAGATGAGCAATGGACACCCCAACACGCAGGACTTATAACTTATTGGTGGACCACCTTCTTTTCTAAACAAGTGCAATGAGAGCGGGTCATGCCTAGCATAAAGGGGGGGGGGGGTATCGGAGGAGAAACCACTATAATGCAATCTCTGTGTCCTTAAAAGCAATAATTTACTGTAATAATGTAAAATCTGATGTGTATAAGACTGACCTGCTGATGTTTTGGCTGATGTTTAAAAATAAGAACAGGTTTAAAAAATAGATTGTCCGCCACCATATGGTCGAGCCCCCAGTTGACCAAGATCCCCAGGTATTTGAGGCGTGAAGGCGTCCATCCAAAAGGATAGCCATGTATCGCCACTAGTGTGATCACGGTTGAGAGGGGTAGTACTTCGGTCTTATCCTAGTTCACCCGATACCCTGAGAGGACTGCAAAGTTGGCTATGATATCCAGCAGGGCTGCCAGAATGCGTGGAAGGTCTGTAAGGGTGAGTAGGATGTTGTCCGCATTCAGGTAGACCCTAGGCGTCCCCTCCAGGAGGGGTATCCCTGTGAGAAGAGGCGATTTGTATATGGTGGCCGCCAGGGTTTCCATCACCAGCTTGGACGATAGTGAACAACCCATGTGTGCTTCCCTCTTGATCAGGAATGAGTCCAATAGAAAGCTGCCACAGTTGGCCTGCAAGGTAGGGTGAACGTTGATGCAGCAGACCTTGGCTATGAACTGATCCCAGAGTCTGAACCTCTTCAAGGCGGTGAAGAGGTACCCCACTCTATTCCATTGAATGCCTTCTCGGCGTGTAGGGAGAGACTAGGGCTTCATCCGATAGATCCTTGGCCTCCTACAGGGAGGGCTTGAGTGAGAATGTGCAGGTGGTTCCTCAAGGTGCACTGTGGAAGAACCCTACCTGTATATGATGTATCAACGATGGGATCACCTTACGGAGGCGAGTCGCCTGAATGCTAGTGAGGATTTTGATATCCCCATTAAGTAAGAAGGGCGTATAGCTGCCATACAGAAGGGGGTTCCTTCCAGGTTTTGGGAGGACCGCTATCAATGCCCTGTTGAAAATGTGACCCAAGGAGCCCGCTCTATCCAACTTTTGAAAGGTGACATGAAGTTTCTCCTCCCGCCCATTAGTAGAATTCTGGGGGGGAAACTGTCCTCACTGCGAGCTTTTTAATAGGGGAGCTTGGATATGGCCTGCGTAATCTTGACTACTGATTTCCCCATTGAGTAGGTGACCCTCCTTTGTGAGTCTCGGGAGGCGGGCATCCTCGAAAAAAGCCTTTAGTTGATCAGTGTCAGCCGGCATCTCCGTGGTGTACAGTGCCCGGTAAAATGAGGCAAACTCGTTGACTATGTCCTGAGGCCGGGTAAGGACTTTGCCGCCCGCAGAGTAAATGGCGGGGATGGCCAGTGCAGCCTTCTGCTGGCACAGCTGGGCAGCCAAGAGAAGACCTCCTTCTCACCCTGTTTGTAGTGGTGACCTTTCATCTGCTGCATTGTGTATTCGGCTTTGGAGGTGTGTAATGCGTTGGGGTCCATGCAGGTCTTTTTTAGACTACGGCGTGCAGGAGGTGAGGGAAGCGCAGTGTAAAGGCATGTGAAAGTCTTTCTCTCTCCCTCCAATTCCCTCTGTCTGGTCACCCTCTGTGCATTCGCCAGAACTGCCTCCCTCATGAGCTGGCCTTGGTTGGTTGCCTTCATAGCAGCCCACAGGACCTCGTGGAAGGTTACCATGCTCTTGTTATCGTCAAGGTATGTGGAGACATGCACACAAAATTGGGATTCAAATGGGGGATATGATACACTGAATGGTCATGTTCCATGGTGTATGGCCCAGAGAGGCGAGAAGTAGGTCCAGGGACAAGAGAACCGGGACATGATTGGAAAGCGCGGCTTCTAGGATCTGGGATTCCCGAGTGATGGCCCCACCCTGTGAGAAACCAGGAAGTAATCTAGTCTGGATTTGGTGCCATTGACCTATGAGAGGAAAGTATTCTCTGTTCACTGGATGGGAGAGTCACCAGGTCCACCAGACCGTGATCGGAGAGCACAACTACCAGAAGTGTTCACATTGTTGCCCACGTCTAAGGGGCCTTTTCAGTCCAAATTCTAGCCACACTCTGGTAGTGGGAGGCCCCAATCCTGGCGAGGAGGCAGTTGAGTTGGAAGAAGTAAGGGCGCTTAGCACCTGTAGGGGCATGCACGGAGCGTCTGGTCCCTGAGCCACAGCTTGGCAAAAACATACATGGTGCCTGGGTCAGACCATGATTTGACGATGACGGGAAGCGACCTGCAGATAAGGATCACAATCCCACACTTCCTGGGTGGCCCTCCTCCTGTCACCGCCGGGCAACTGCTGTGAATCGATCTCCTCACCCAGTCCTGAAGCCTTTTATCGAACTCCAGGCTACAAACATTTGCCTCCTGCAGGAGAGACACATCGAGTCACTTCGACTGCAGATATGACAGTACCTTCTTGCGCCTTATGTAATGCTTCAGCCTATTGACATTCCATGAGATTGCGCACAGAGGGTGGGGGACTGCATGTGCTGGGCTGGCCATGTGGAGAGGGCTAGGGTGTGAAGGCAACCCTAAAAGCAGAGACCAGAGGGAAGAGTGAAGGGATGAGTTAAGCAGGCAACGGGAGGGGTCCCTGATGGGGAAGTGGGAGGGAGATGTGGGAATGAAGAAGAAAAAAGAGCGAAAAAGTAAGGAAAGCTTGTAAAAAGAAGAGGGGAGGTGGAGTACAAGAGAGGACTGGGCAACAGACGAAGCACACAGACCTGTCGGACAGGACCAGGGGTGGGTTGCTAAACCCCAAAAAAAGAACAAGGGGAGGGAGGGATGAGGGAGAGGAAGAGAACGTGGTATTAACTAACTAGCTGGCGATGCAACAAGTGCCGCGGTCTGTAGACCGCGGGTCTAGGCTTGGGACATCAGCACACCGAGAAGGGCCCTCCCGGGAAGAGCAGGACAGAGAGTGGATGAAAGAAAAGTGACCCTGGTTTAATGTGGAGTTTAAAGAACTCCGCCTTCTTCGTAGAAAGGCAGAAAGGAGCTGGAGGAGACAGTACGAAGACGTAGATAGAAACCTTTTTAAGCTAGCCCAACTCCAATATAAAACAGCAATTGCTAAAACAAAAGCCAATTTTTATGCCACCACTATCCTGAATTCCACGAACAGTACCAAAACTCTTTTTAAAATTTATAAGGACATCACCTCGCCCCCCAGCCAATGCAACAAGACAATTGCTTCACAACAGCTCTGTGATGACATCTCAGGTTATTTTCAGGAAAAAAATTCATAATATTGTCGGGAACTTAGTCCCCCATAATACCCAGCCTCCAGACACTGAACAGAAGGAGCCAAGTATCGAGTTGAATGCTAACTCTTTATTAACCTCGTTCCAAATATTTACAGAGGATTCCTTTGCTAATATGGCTCTTAGTGCTACTTCAGGATCCCCGGCTGACCCTATTCCCCACAGATACTGGAAACAATTTGGCAAAATCCTATTTCCACAGCTTTTTAGTATCTGCAATCAGTCCCTGGAAGAAGGTATAGTGCCAGCTGCATGGAAGCAAGCAATGGTTTTTCTGCTGCTAAAAAGCCGTCGCTGGATCCCACATTACCTGCCAGCTTCAGGCCGATTTCCCTCCTCTCGTTCCCAATAAAGATCTTGGAAGAGAGTCAGTAGAACCCTTTCTAAGCATCTAGAGGATAATCGGCTGCTGGATGCATTCCAATTTGGGTTCCGACCTGCACCGGGACGGAAACGGCATTGACCACAGTGATGGACAACCTTCGACTGCGCGCCGACAGAGGGGACGCGTCGATTCTTGTCCTTTTAGATATGTCGGCGGCCTTCGATACTGTGAGTCATGCCGTGCTGCTACAAAGATTGTGGAACAACGGAGGGAGAGGAAGAGCCCTTGAGTGGCTACAGTCGTACCTCCAAGACCGCCAACAGACGGTGACCCTAGGCGAGTTAGCATCAGAAGCTTCTCCCGTCCCGCACGGGGTTTCACAGGGGTCTTCAGTTAGTCCCATTTTATTTAATGTGTACCTGAAACCCCTATTGTCCATCATTAAATCCTTTGGTATCAGCGTTATAAATTACGCGGATGATACTCAATTGATTTTCTCCTTGGAGGGCAAGCAGGAGACCTCAGTAGAGGCCTTCCAGGAGTGCATGCGGAAAACGGCGGGCTGGCTCAGGGCTAACTCGCTCCAATTGAATGGAGGGAAAACGGAGGTGATGTACTGCTCAGTGGCAAAAATCTTAAAGCACCCCATGACAGAATTTAGGCTTACCCCAGAAGAAGACTCTCTAAATCTGACTAACGCCGTGCGTAATCTAGGACTGCAAATGGACGCCAACCTTCAAATGGTGTCACAGGCCAACAAAACCATCCAAGTTGGCTTTAAACTAATTCGTATGCTGAGAAAGATCCTCCCGCTACTACCAGTCGCCTCTCGAGCCTTGGTAGTGAGAGCTTAGTGTTGAGCAGGTTGGATTACTGCAATGCCCTGTTCCTGGGCGCCCCTCAGTACATCTTTCAAGGGCTCCAAAGGGTGCAGTCAGCGGCAGCTAAGGTGGCTCTTAATAGACCATGTAGCTCCTCAACATCATTGGCACTGAGAGACCTTCACTGGTTACCAATTAAAGAACGGGTCAGCTTTAAATCACTATGCATCGTCTTTGGGACGGTTCATGGACAGGGACCTTTACCGCTGCAGGATAAATTCAATTGGTATGAGCCCCCTAGACAATTACGGTCTGCTAACACTGGCCTAGTCCTGGTCCCTAGATTTAAACGGTCTCGAATGGGGGCAGGGCTTTCAGCGTGGCAGCTGGACAATTATGGAATGGGCTGCCACAGGGCCTCAGGGTAGCTAGCTGCCTGCTGATATTCAGGAAGGAGTTGAAGACCTTACTATTCCCTAGGGGCTAGTTAATCTTCTCTAATCTGGAACTGTAGGATAATCGTTAATTCTTGTCTGAGCGCCAAGATACCCGTAGGGTGATAGCAGCGCTATATAAGAACACAATACAATACAATACAATACAAAGTGCGCAAAGCACAGGTGGGATCGCCGTGGGGATACAAAGAGCCTCGTTCCAGGGCTTCCCCTGGTTAGCTTCAATCATGAAATGGCGCAATCCAGGTGCACTGAAGCATGGAGGGTTAGCGGAGGCAATGACAGCACAGTAGTAGAAAGGCAGGGGGAGGGAAAAGGGGAGGGGGATTCCGTTACTGGGTATCCCCATCAGCCGCTGGATTGGGCGTAAGAGGATCCCAAGGGGATAGAAGTGGGGTGAGGGGGGGAGTGTACCAGCAGTGATGGCTAACTGATGATTCCCTCCACCCAAAAGGTGCACAGCGAGAGGCAATAGGTGATATGCGAACAGGCAAAACCTGTTAAACAGATGAAACAAATTAAACAACTGGAACAGTGGAGAGCAACAACATGTGTCAAGATGGATCAAGACTCAATAAAGCACTCCAATACAATAAGCGTGAGTGCACAGGAGGCAAGACAGTGCGATCCCATAGGCATAAATGCACAAATGTCCGCAGCCGCCAATACAGTAAGTGGGGTGGGGGCCGCGGGAGCACATGAAGCAAGGCAGCGCGGCACATAGCAAAACATAGTGAAAACGCATAAGCACTAATTTCCACAAGCTGCATAGTTCACTCAAAAACGAGAAGAAGCTCAGACATGCAAAGGGATATTCAGCTGTCCGCCGCGGTTCATGGCCAGCAGTGCCGAAGCCCAGGGTTGGATGAGCGGGAATGTGCAATAGTGGCCACAGGCTGCCTCAGCTGTCGGGGAGGGAGGGTGGACTTCAGAGGGGACCATGGCTTCCATGATGACTGCCATCGTTTTGAAGGCCAGGTCCCTGTCGTCCTGTGGGCGAGCTGCCCTTTCAGGGTCTCTGCTGTTGTCACGCTTCCCGCTGTCATTGTGTCATCAACAGCCTGATGAGCCAAGGGCGGCGTGACAGATGACCGTGGGAGCGACGTCCACGGCATGGGTGGCGAGGCATTCCCAGAAGAGGTGAAAAGTCTCCGTTTCAAAAAAGTCCTTGGTCCTGCCGTCCTTTGGAATCCACATCCGAGCAGGCTCAACTATTCCATGTTTGATGTTGAATTGATGGAGCTGGGGCCGGATGGATAGAACCGCCTTTCGCCAATCGTTGAGAAGTCTGCAGCAGTTTGGAGACTGGGTGATAGCTTCCGGGAAGATGAGTTGTCGTACCTTTTTACCGGTGCTCTTGCTAGGGGCATCTCCAGGGCTGGGGCCCAAGATTGGGGGGGGGAGCATAAAGGTGCCGGCATGTAGCCACCAGGCCCCCAACATCCCACCAAGACCCTCTTATAGTCCAGACTGGTGTTGCTCCTAAACACAGGCGGGAACTTGTCCCCTCGTGGTCTTAGGGCCCCTAACCACTTAGCAGTGAGCGATTCCAGGGGAGTTAGTGCAGGTTCTCAGGGTGAGCCAAGTCTGCCGAGCCCCCCAGTGTCAGACCCCTTGCCAGGGCAGGGTGTGTTAATGGGGGGCCATACGGCCAGGCCCAGCCCAGGTAGGGGAATAGTGGCAGAACAGATGCCTTGGGTCCTGACCCCTACAGAGAAGGGGAGAGAGGGTGAATCTGAGGGATGAAGACTGTGTCCAGGGCCCAGTTCCTATGGCGTTGGGCATTGACTGTTAGGCGTGAGTTGCTGCTGCGCTTGGGGTTTGAAGATGGTTCACCAGGCTCCGGCATGCTGGTGCGGCTAGCCCCAGTGTCACCTGCAAGAGTGGGGAGGTGGGGTGCCGGTCAAGAGTTAAACACTGTTGCCGTTAGTGGGGTGGGGTGAGCGCGGTGCCCCCTGATTACTGCAGTGCCCCAGGTGTTCCTTGGCTCACTGTCATGATGGGATGACTATTGCCGCCCTGTCCTTTGCGCGACCGGCCCTCACGTTCCACCTGCCCAGTCGGGGTGCCACTGGTGGGTGCTTCGCTGGGGGTTGCAGAGAAGGGCAGATCAGGTTTCCCCCCCCCAGGTACTGCATAGCTGCAGGCCTCTCTGGATCAATGCTGAGGGACCCCCCTGACTTTCATCCTGTGTGCTCGCCCACACGTGGGCCTGTCTTATCGCGGGGTTCTTTGGTGCAGCAGCGGTGCAAGTGGGCTGGCAAGCACTAATGCCAGGAGGCGGGTATCACCAGGTGTCCGTCCCTCTGACTCAATGCCGTGATGGGATGGCGTCTGAGTGAATTGTGGTAGATCGGAATGGAGTGGGGTAGACTGGAGTGGAGTCGGGTAGATTGGAGTGGAGACAGATAGATTGGATAGAGGTATTTGGAGAGAGGTAGATTGGAGTGGGGTAGTTTGGGTGGATTATAGTAGAGTAGAATTAAATGGATTGGGGTCATATTGGAGTTGTTTGGAGTGGACTAGAATGGGGCAAATTAGGGTGGAGTGTGGTAGATTGGGGGAGTGGGGTAGACTGGAGTGGTGTGTGGTACATTGCGATGGGTGGGGTAGATTGGGGTTAAGTGGAGTAGATTGGAATATATTGGAATGGAGGTGTGGGGTCGATTGGAGTGGGGCGGCTTGAAGTGGAGTGGGGTAGAATGAAGGTCAGTGGGGTAAATTGGAGTGTAATACATTGGGGTAGATTGGATTGGAGTGGGGTGGGGTAGACTGGGGAAGAGTAGAGTGCAGTGGAGTGTGGTAGATTGGAATAGGGTACATTGGAGTGGAAAGGAGTAGATTAAGGTGGAGTGGGGTATATTGGAGTGGGATAGATTGTGTAGATTATGGTAGGGTAGAGTGAAGTGGGTTAGACTGGAGTGCAATAGATTTGGGCAGATTGGAGAGGAGTAGGCTAGAGTGGGGTAGGTTGGAGTGGAGTTGGATAGAGTGTTTTGGGGTAGATTGGGACGAGGTGGGGTAGATTGGATAACCCACTGTAGATGGGTTAGGATGGAGTAGACTAGAATGAAGTGCAGTAGATTGGGATAGATTAGAATGGGGTAGATTGGAGTGGACGGATTGGATAGGGTTGATTGGAGTAGGTTAGTTTGGGATAGGGTAGGGTAGATTAAATTGGGGTGGAACAGGTTAGATTGGACTGGTGTGGGGTAGATTTTAGTGACTTGTGGTAGTATGGAGTGAGTCGAGATGGGAGTGGAGTGAGACTGATTGGGAAAGAGAAGAGTGGAGAAGAGTGGAGTGTGGTAGGTAATAATTTAGTGGGGTGGATTGGGTGAATTAAAGTAGGGTAGGTAGGAATGTATTGGGGTAGATTGGAGTGGGGTAGATTGGAGTGATATAGATTGGGTAGTGGGAAATTATAGTAGGATAGGTTGGAGTGGGGTAGGGTAGAATGGAGTGGGTGGATTGGGGTGAAGTGGGTTAGATTGGAGTCGAGTGGGGTAGATTTGAGAGGAGTGGGGTAGACTGAAGTGGAGTGGAGTAGATTTGGGTAGAGTGGATTGCAGTGTGGTAGAATGAAGTGTGGTAGATTGGAGTTGAGTGGGTTAGATTGTGGTATTTCGCAGTGAAGTAGATTGTAGTGGGCTGGGGTAGATTGGAATGGAGTGGTGTAGATTGAAGTTGAGAGAAGTCAGATAGATTGCACTGGAGTTTGGAGAAGAGTGGGCTAAATTGGAATGGAGTGGTGTAAATGGGACTTGGGTAGATTGAAGTGGAGTTGCTTGGACCGGAGTGGAGTGGGTTGAATTAGCTGCATTGGAGTGGGGTTGATTTGGTTGAACTGGAGTGGAGTGGGGTAGTCTGGGGTAGTTTGGAGGAGAGTGGGATACATTTGAGTGGAGTGTGGTAGATTGGGTTGGAGTGTAGTAGATTGGAGTGGGGTGGGGTTGAACGGATTAGAATAATTGGAGTGGGGCAGATTGGTGTGGAGTAGATGTGAGTGGAGTGGGGTATATTGGAGACAAGTGGGGTAGATTGGGTTGGAGTGTGGCAGATTGGGGTGGGGTTGACTTGGTTGGACTGAGTCAAGTGTGGTAGATTGGAGTCGAGTGGGTAGACTGGAGCAGAGTGGAGTAGATCGGAGCAGAGTGGGCTAGATTTGAGTAGAGTGTGGTAGATTGGGTTGGAGTGTGGTAATCCTCATTGATACCCAATGAGGATTAACTCATTGGGTATGGACTTGCCCATGTGAGAGATGGGCAGGCATTACTAAAACATTAGCTCAACAGCTAGGTATTTTTAACACCACTTTCACCACTCCACGAACACTGCACTACACATTTCTTCACAAAAAAGCGCTCCTACGTAGTTCCGCAAATCGCAGCATGCCCCAAGCAGCAGCTGTTTGGGATGCCCCCAATGATGAAGCATGTCACCTAGGGAAAACCCTGGGTGAGAGAGAGGACTCAAGAAAATAATTTTCTTTTCTTTGGACAGAGGTCTTGTTTTTTTGCGCACTCAGCGGAATCCCCATTCCCTTGGTTACGTCTTTTGGATCTGACATTTAAAGATTTTTTGTGAACTACATGTACATTGAAGGGTAAACCTGACCAGTATCTCCATCTCCCCCTTTTTTGATTGAAACCAATGATTAGACACCCCAGAACACAAAACTCCCGGACCTCTCAGCAATCGTGGTAACAAGACACACCTTTTCACTCACACTTTCGTACTTGTCCACAATAAGGTCTGACATACACACAAAGATAGTTTAAAATACTTATTTTAACTAACGTGCTCTTAAATTTAGTATACTAGCCACAACTAGCAGCAAAATGCATTATATCAATACAGTTAACATTGCAGCACGACCATATCTGATAAAGGGAGGTGTCATTTTATAAAGACAGTGGATAAAGGACTAAAAGGCCTAACCACCCTCCCCTTGGTAAGCAGAAGTATTATTATATATTAGAAGATCTCTGACCTTTGTCAGCAGACCCATACCTCAGGCCATAGATTGTATTTCTACATCACAGGTGCAAGTTGCTTTTCTCCCTGGAAAGGTCCCTCTCCAATTGTATATGTTACTTAGTCATGCATCCCCATAATATCAAAGTACGATTCTCCAGCAAAAACAGCTGCATTGGTAAGTTTTGTCCAAGTTCTAGGGTCTGACCAGAACAGAATAACAAGTCACAATGTTCAGACTAAACTCCAGGAACAGGCAGAGAACGAGCACAGCAGAGAGTTCTCATGTGAACAGCATAAACAGAGTCTTGCAAAAATAAAGACATGTAGCATTGTGCGCAAAAGCAGCATCATGGCTACTGGGCTCATGCTAACTTAAAGATGTCAAAATGTCTCTAGTACCCACGTGACAGTAGCGGAGTGGGGTAGTTTAGATTGGGGTACACTGGAGTGGAGTGGGATAGACTGGAGTGGGTTAGAGAGATGAGGAGGTTGGTGATGTGGAAGGGCGTAAAGTGGAGTTGCCTGTTGTGTCATGGGTTGAATGGCGTAGACTGGACTGGTGTGGCATGTCGCAGAGGGTCTTAGAGTGGAGGGGGATAGACTGGGGTGGCATGTCATAAAATGGAGTGTAAAGTGGAGTGTTGTAGTGTGGAGTATGCATGGTGTGGTAGGACATTGCCATTGCTGACAACACATTTTCAATTGAAATGACCACTACAATTGCACCGAAATACATTTTTACTGCACACAAACATTAATGTGTGCAAGGGTCATCACCTAGCCTACTAATGTGTTTTGATCGTATTCAAATATTTGTTTTCACCACACTTCAGAATTACAAAAAAAAGTCCTTCATTTGTGCTAATTCTGAAATATTTTGAAATGTCAGCAAAGTTATTTTTGTTGTTTTTGTGTGCTAGAAATATACTCTTCTCCTCTTCCATGGATACTCAGCAGGTGTGTCGCCTAAATTCGCTCACTTTCAAGTCAGGAAAGAAATATGAACACCAAGCTCTCTGGAAGGCGGAGCCTGACTGATATTTGACCTCTGCCTTTAAATGTTCAGCAAATTGACTAGATAAGAAAAAGATTTAAAAGCCTGGAGTTCGAGGAAGAATACTGTAAACAAAGTTTGGGCAAAGGGAGGGAGGAACTCAAGCTGGACAGCCTAAAACAAATAAAGCCAGCAAACAGAATCCAGAAAATGTGAGTTACAAAGTCATAAGCAGCGGGTTCAATGCAATTCCTAGGTCAACTTTCTGAAAGTCCCCAAGAATCCTCGCAAACTAGACAGCTAAACACAACTCCCCACTGCTTAGTTTATGCAAATATGTTTTGGGAACAGGAATGGCCAAAAGAGAGCCCAAAATCGGTTCACCCGTCTCAATGTATGAAATTAGGCCCCTTTTCGGGCTTTCATTTGCTCGTGTGCAACCTTAAAAGTCAAAGCAACATGATAAATGCAATATGCTCTACTCAGCTGTTTGCAATTCATTTTGTTTCTCTGTCATTCGGCGTGAGTTCCCAGCACCCCTCATATCCTAATAAGAGCAGAGGAAATGTTCATCTTATGTTTTTAAATTACGTTTCGTTTTATTGCCTCTGCTGCAAGTGTCTGGCTGCTGAGCCGGGCAATTTGATCTTTGATCACACTTGGAGATTTAGTTAAACGAGCTATCACATTCTGAAGTGTTCTAATAGGCTTGCTATTTTGTAAAAGTGCAGCGTGATTAGCTGTGGCATACCATTCCGGCAGGGTCGCAGCGTCCGTCGGTGGTTAGGACACCCCTGCTAAGTGTCACTGGGAATGCATCGGCTAATTCTAAGGTCAGCACAAAAACTGCCCGCGTGAACTTATCCTCTTTTCATAGTTTGAATATCATGTCAAGTTAAACAGGATTCGTATGGAAGCAATTTGTCTAACAATTTAAAAATCTGACAGCGATTTATATGTGGGCGGGTCTGCAGGGGATTGGCTTTTTTTCTTCCTCTCGCACACTGCTGTTCAGATACATCTGCACTTGCTTCTGTTGAAAGAGCTGGGCTGTCTCTCCCATGTATCAACAGCGCCCCCACGTGGTTATGCAGACATACTTCGATAAAACTACTTTCGTTAACTGCTAAAAGCTACCTTAAATCAAATGCACGTTCTTATCTGGTTATGCTATCATTTGCATTGCCCACGAACATCTTAGATTATTGTTGGGGACTTTCTGCTCTGAGAATAGAATCAGTGACAGTAGAACGCCAGTGTCCATCAGACTTTAACTACCCGCCATTACGAGGACTCTTCTATCACTTCCAGTAGAGTGCAGTTACAAAGCAAGCGTGCAGCTCGGATACAAGAATGTTTAGAGACCCAAGCAAAATAATGTTTTTCCATTCTGGTGCCTCCCAACCACCTTTCATTTAGAAAAACTCCCTTTTTGAGCCTGTATGTTGTCTTCTGGCACCCTCTGGTGGCTATTTATCACACCACTGTATATTATAGAGGTATTTTTTATGGTATTATAAAACAGATGTATGTAATGGTCTTCTTAATTTAGCACCAAGAATGCCTGTTTGGCAGCGCTGTGCTGCACACTGTATTTCAAAGTGATACCAATCCATCTGTCTTTTTAATGCTCGTCCAGCGGTAAACTCGAACTGATGCAGATTTACTGCTTCACGGTAATGTGGTATTTAATACCATACAGTGAGTCATTTCAGGCAGGTTGGCTTCCAACCTATAATTATAAATGAGTATGCGTGTGGTGCAAATGCTGCAGATTTCGTAAAATTATTGCGACAATACAGCATTTTGTAACATGCTTTCAGAAAGCTGGAACTAAAGGTTGATATTGGATGCGGGAACCGTTTAACATTTCTGAACTGCACCCTTTCCGTTACCAATTGTGAATATAGAAAGTGTTTATTTAAGGCTTTTAAATAGGGCTGTTTTCAGGAATTTTTCTGACTTTTTGCGGTTGTTTGGAAGCACCATGTGGTGCTTTTACATTTCCTGAATTACTACATGTGGCATTTCCGCAAGTTTAAATACACAGCAGCATTACAAATGTGTGGTAATTCTGATAACAAACATTTATTAGAAATTACCAAAATTCCCTAAACGAGAGCTCATGTGACTGCGGAGGAACTACAATATACTCGGTAAAGGCAAGCTGTAGCGGAGATATTTGGAGAGCAAAGTTAGATGACTGCAAAGTTGGTGACATTTTATTATGCACCTTCAGAATAAATTAAAATGCATTTTAGGATTCAGTTTTCTTAACATCAATGTAAGGCGGTATATAGAAATGCTGCCTGATAACACCACGTGCCCAATGTTTGCAACTTACATGACATTTTAGATATTTTTATCGCCCTTAGTACCACTGGCTATTCTGCAATGCTTAGTGCTGCCAGTTTTGGCAAATAAGGAGGTGATGCGCTTGGAGATCCCGATGATTACACGTTTGCCAAGTGTGGAAGACTAAAGTAGAATTCAGGCTCCTAAAATTAGCCTCATTTCACAGTCACTTCTCCCACTTTCATGTTGACTCGACTGCAGGTCCTGGTGTCTTGCTCCTTCCTGTTTCGTGTGCATCAGTGACTACAAGGTGTTCTTGTGCTAACAGGAGTTGCTCTGTCTTTCTGCAGTGCCTTTTTAGCTCATGGTGGTGGTTGGCTCCGTTCATTGCATTGCGATGCCTGCCTGTGCTAACGGCAAAGGATGCTGGGATCACGGTGGCCTCCATCAATTGTACCGGGATGTGTACAGCCTGCGTCAGCTGATGGCAAAGGGGCTGCTGGGATCATCGTGATCCATCAGTTGTTCTGGGATGTGTACAGCCTGCCTGTGCTAAAGGGTCAGGGGCTGCTGAGATCATGGTGGTGGTGGTCTCCGTCAGTTGTACTGGGGTGTGTATAGCCTGCTTTTGCTAACGAGGCATAGGCTGCTGAGATCATTCATGGTGGTCTCCATCTGTGTTCAGCCAACCTGGCCCTGTCCTTCTGCAGGAGCTGTTAAATATAAAGGCTGTGGGTCTCATTAATTCCACTGAAAGGTTCTCTGCCCCACGTGGTTAACAGGGAAGTCTTGAAACTTGCAAGTAGTAGAGGAGAGGATCAGATTCATATTACATAAATACAGTTGCTGGCACCCCTACCTATCTGGCTGAGTAGCTCACCATTTCCAAAGGTTCTTGGCACACCCACAGCCTGGACGCTATCAGACTGAAAATGCAAGAGTTCAAATTTTTTTTTATTAACAAGCCTTCTCCACCTATGCCCCGAGGATCTGGTACACTACAGCATCCCTGTATTCACCAGGATTGCCCTAATCTAGAAATGGATGCTCTTAGTTTACAGTACAGTGACCCACAAGCACAGGTTTTCTCAGGATGAAGATGTAATTTATTAGCTTGAGCTCTTACTGTGAGTATTAGGACTGGCTCAACAATGTTCACAAAAATTATAACTTGGAGATACATTGTCACAGTTCTAACAAGGAAATTATAACCATACTTGCGACAACTCGGCCTGGTAAATAAAATACGACACCCAGAAGCTTCTTTCCAGCTAATCAGAGTTGGGCAGTCAAGATGACGGGCCATGTCTATATGTGTTCTATTTTAAAGTTATGGTCAGCAGAGGGCTCGGCTCATTAGGGGCCTAATATACAAAATTCCTGTTGTCAAAAAATGGTCGCAAATTGCGCACTGACTTTTTACGAATTGAAAGTAATTTTTAGAACCAATGTATGTACTAAGAGATCAGTTCATAACAATTCTGAATAGTAGTGCGGTCTCTTTTTTTTTTTGAGTTGATAACAAAGTTTATTTTGACAATAGTCTATAAACCATACATAGAGCAATGGATTACACATAGTGGATAAAGGATATTTAAAACCACAATTAATTTTACACATTTACAACACTTGTAAAACCATAGCATAAGATTGGGAAACACTGTACTTTTTAATCCCTCCCGCCCTCCTTTGCTACCTCCGTTATATATTCTCTTGCTGCTTTCAGAAATTTCCCCAATGCAATTGTAATATCCAAAAAATTCATTTCTGTAAGGAGGTCAATGGCATCTGCACGGGAGGTCACCTCATATTTTAAAAAAATTGGACGTAAAAAGGTATTCCGAATTGCTAAATTCCATGTACAATCAAACAATATATGTAAAATATCATTTCTTACTCCTAGGCCACATTTACAGGTTCCGTCCGGGTGGATCAGGGCCATTCATATTTTTCTTTCAATCTTCCATGGATTTAGGCCCACCCGAGCCTTCAAGATTTCGTGTTTTAGCCATTGGGCAGTAAATCCAAATATGGGAACCGGACCTCCTTTTCCCATTCATTCTTTACCCAATTCACTGATTTTTTTAACCTCAGATAGTCCATGTCTTGTGATCTGGAAAATTCAAGCCCTTTGTCTCTAAGCATTTTTTTAGTGCAGACTACATTCCACAATGGTGGAGAGAGGATCAATTTCAAGCGCGCGGGTACCGTCTGGAGAGTTTTCTTCACATCTCGCGCCCAGCGTAAGCTGCTCGCTTGAATTTCCTCTCTACACCAAATCGATACCTTCTCTTCACCACCAGACTCCTGTCGATTCCAAAATCTTCTTAAGGACGTTTGAGTCTTTACATCCCATGATGTCAATCCCACCTCCATTCTGATAGCTTGAATCATGGAGCTATTTGGTAAGGCCAACAACATTTTCAAAATGTTACCTTCTTCCTGGTCCCACCCTCTTTTACCACTCAGGTAAAGCACCTCTGCACCATAAAGCACTTGTGGGGGGATCATCACTTCAAATGCCTTTAAAAGCGGTCTGTGTGACATGTCACCGTAATCTTTATAAATTTTTTTCAGACCACAGACCGAGGAATAAGCCTTTGCAGTTTGTGCATCCACTTGGGTATTCCACTTTAGTGTGCTATTAAACCAGACACCTAAATATTTGTATTCACCTACTACGTCTAGTTTATCCTGTCCTAAAAACCAATTAAAATTATTTACCCTCTTTACAAAGCATAGGATCTTAGTTTTTTCCATATTTACAGTTAAAAACTTTTTATCACAATATTCTTTAAAAACATTTAATTTCCTTTGGAGGCCCATTTCGGTTTGATCCAAGATCACAAGGTCATCGGCATATAAAAGGTGTGACACTTTATTGCAATTCATACGTGGACTCGCACTTCTTTCAACTTCCAAGGCAGCAGGGAGATCTGCCAAGAAAATTGAAAAAAGCAAGGGTGCCAGCACGCTCCCTTGTCTCAAACCGTTCCTTACTGGGATTTTATGTGTTAGTGAGTCCTTTGTATCTTCAATGACCTGGGCCCAATTGCCACTATGTAAATCTTTTAAGATGTTTAATATACCCTGTGGCATTCCATAATTTTCTAATACTTCCCAGAGGCTATTTCGGTCCACTGTGTCGAACGCCGCCCGGAAATCGACGAAACAGCAAGTAGTGCGGTCTCAATCTGACCTTCCGCTTCAATGTTCATGAGGAAAGTCACAAATTGCTCACTCACTATGATGGATGCAATCACAGGGAGGTGGCCTGCTGGGATCAGCAGACTACCATGTCTGTGATCCCATTTTAAATAGATGAACTTTTTTTTTCTAATGCCCCCCGACCATTTTACTTAAAGGAAACAAGGTTGCCTTACTCAGTGTAAAGTAAGATGTTCATTGTAATGCACGGTATGAGATTGGTCACAGGGCCTGGCCCCCATCAACCCCCATTGGCACCCAACCACCTTTCCCCACCCCCACTGCGCAGGTCAGAACACCAATAAATAAGAAGCTGCTGGCCTATTGGCTTCATCAAGGGGCCAGCACATCAACATATATGAAGCAGACAAACAGGCTTTGTCAAAAAGTCACCAATATATATAATCAAATGTGTATTTTCTAAATTCACACATTGCACTATTTAATAATAATGATTGTCACAGAATATTTTCAATAAAGCATTAAAAAAACCATTGAATGCCTTTGAGTCTTTTTGCAACATTTTCAGGTAACAACGCGTAGCCATAGAACCAACCAGAAGGGGTTCCTACACTTGGCTGAAAAGCATACACCTGCAGCTCTGTGTGATTTAAACAAATAAGGCTAGCTCTTCAGGGTCATGGATTCAATGACCCAGTAGACTTACTTCCATGTTTTTGTTAGGGGGGCTGCTGTGCTTCCTGCATTCCCCACAACATTTAAAAAAATCTTGGTGATGCCCTTGTCCCTTCTAGGCGGTACAAAAGGGGGTGGTGATGGACGGAGGATCTGAACCAATTAAACACTCAGACCCAGTCAACAGATCTGGGTTTAATCCATCACCGTTCTTTAGCCTACCCTGTCACCCCAGTTCAGACATGGCCATATGCAAATCAGTCTAACCCTGTGCCTCATGGGAACAGTCCAGCCGGAACTGCCAAGCCATGCCTTCCCTGGACCGGAAACAAGCTTCCTAGGACCGGTTTCTGGCATTACAGCCGTCTTCAGCCAGGCTTGCTTGAATCCAGTGGCAAAGTGAACAAGGGACTCACGTCTGAGTATACCCTGCCAACTTATGGTGAACAAAGCGGTACAAAAGGGGCTGGTGATGGACGGAGCATCTGAACCAATCAAACACTCACACCCAGTCAACAGATCTGGGTTTAATCCATCAACGTTCTTTAGTCCACTCTGCCTCCCCAGTACAGACATGGCCATATGCAAATCAGTCTGACCCTGTGCCTCATGAAAACAGTCCAGCCCGAACTGCCAAGCCATGCCTTCCCTGGACCGGAAACGAGCTTCCGAGGACCGGTTTCAGGCATTACAGCCCCTTCTAGGGGCACCAGAATAATTTCAACTTTTTTTAATGCACCCCTTGCAGGTCTTATTGGTGCACTTCTACAACTGGAGCAGTTAATTTGAAATAAGCAGCTACTCCGCTCATTTCATATTTACTGCTTTCTATTTATTTTTTTGTTTGGGGTGGGGAATGTGGTCAACCTTCTTTCCAAGGGAATGGGATGTGCAGCACCCCTTCCTGAGCCTTGTAAAAGCCCCGGGGACTGTATACCCCCAGGACCAGACTTTTTTAAAATTTGGGGAAGAGGGAATGCGGCCTCACTCCCCAGGACTTTTGAAGGCCCCAGAGACACCTCCGCCCCTGGGTCCCGATGGATGCAGTATTCTGGGGGTACCATTTCAGTTCCCTGCCCACAAGACTGTGGACAGACTGCAATCCTGCCGGAAACTGCATCGTAATCCGGACAGCATAAACCACGATCCATTTGGACTGGGCGACGGTCTCCTTGAGCCTGTTGAATGCCAGCTGGAATAACCATAATCAGCCAGTCGGAATTGAAACTGACCATGTTGGTCGTAAGGCCTCCAAACCTGAGTTGGGAAGTGTTCTCCTGCCGCCATCTACAATGCAGCGTCTGATCACCCGATAGCAAGGACACTTGCTGTACTCTGGATACGGTCTAGGGAGTAACAACTGCACTGTTGTGAAATTCGTAGGGCTACTTCATAAACAATCTAGAACATATTTATATAAAGGATAGTAGTGACACTAAGAAATAGGAAAATACAAAATTATTTATTGCAATACAAAATCATTAAAAATTTAAGGCTACAAATCACAGAAAAACTATTCAACATTCTAGCTTTGATCAGTAATCCATGCATACATACGACATTCTAAACATTTTTATACATTGTCAGCATACTAAGATGATTGAATGTCTGACAAACACCATACACATGGTGATCAATTAACACATAGAATCTCATGGATTTCTATAATTAAGATGTCTCAACGCGCGTTTCGGCAGGGAACTGCCTTCTTCAGGAGACCACCTCCAATATAGTATTTTGAATGCACAAATGTCTACCCAGGCGGAGTGCCAAATCGCAAGATGATAAAACAGGGCAGTGGCACAAGGGGGCCCTGTAGAGCCCCCTTTGTTCCCTCACTGCAACACTGTTCATGGCAGTCGCACTCCCATTATTATAGTGGTGGTGAGGAAACTCGTAATATGCTTGGTGGGACCGCAGCATTCAAGACTGCCACACCACCAACAGGGATATCTGATCCATGGTGGTTGCGGTGGTCCCAGGGTGGCCCGACCGACCTGGTCGCAGTAGGCCAGTCAGAAGACCACCACGACCGCCGCACCCCCGCGAGTCTGGCGGTCCGTGAACCATAATGAGGTCCTTAGATTGGAGTGTGAATAGTACATTTGACCACTTTAGAGCCTAACACCTTCATCTCAATATGTAACATTACAGTGTGAATAGTATATGTGACATTTTTAGTATTCAACATTTTAGACTGTAACATTATTAATTTTTATTACAGCGAATGACATGTTATGGTTTTTATATTGTTATTTATTTCGTTTTTCATATTTTATTTATTGTATATGATTGAGTGAATGAATGAATTGAAATCTCTATTTGATTGTTAATTAAAACCAATCAAATTTAGAACATACATTCTTCACTACCTGAAGAACAACTTAAACAGATGGATAATTTAAAATGCATACTTTCAACTGTACCAGCACAACATTTAGTTCATCTTGAGCTAAATCTATCTACATATTAAAACCCTCTAAGACTGAAAGCCATTGAAATACCACATCTCATTGCGAAGTATCAGAAATATAATGCAGAAAGGTGTAGAGTTAAAGTGCCTAATGCTTGGTTCAATGTTTGAAATAGGCAGTTCTATATGACTTAAAAGCACTGTGTTTAAACCAATTAAAAAAGAAAAAAACAATCTATTCTCAATAAGATATATAGCACCAGTAGGTGTGTATAAGTGTTCAGGGATGGTAACCACACCAGTTGTCCTCAGAGTGAGTTGGAACACCGAGATCCAGATATAAAGTGCATAGTGCTTTAATTGTATATGTTGAAATGCATTAAAAGACATACATACTTTCTTAAATGTAAAATAAAAAGATACATTATTGTGATATAACATTTATTACACCTTTTTTCACAATTAACACATGTAATTTACTTTTTAAACATTTGTAACATTTTTAATATTGTTAAAGTTTTTCGTACATTTTAGTGGAAAGTTATTTGTCGTCGATATCCCGTACTCGGTGTTCTGTGGCGGGACGCCCCTGTTGACTCCGGATCTGTGGAGTACGGGATGTATCGGGTTACCTGCTGGACTAGCCTGTGCGTGCCTTCACTGACTGTGTCAACGAAGCCAAGATTTGGTTGTTGGCAGCTGTGCTGCAGCTAGCAAAAGCGATGTGGGAGGGCTGTCCTCTTGGATCACTAGCCGCCGGGTGCCATGCCCTTTCGCATCTCGCTGCGCTGCGGCAGGCTGCCCTCCGTCACCTGTAACTTTTCATATCTTAAGGAGCACTCCCCGATTAGAAATGGGGGTCAGCTATGAGAAGGGGGGGGAGGGGTTTCGATGAGGTTGCTTCCCAATGGATTTTGTAGGCGGCGGCGGGTGAATGGCATCAGATTGCGGGCAGCGGCTTCTGATCTGTGCATGCATATGAGCGGGGGCGGAACGTCTGGACAGAGTTGAGAGAGCAGAAGGAGAGAAATAGTCACGTAGTCCACCTCATTTTAACAAAGAAACAGCAATGGTGTCCCCTCCCCTGTGCCAGCAGCCAGCCAATCGCCTTTCATTGTGACATCACCTGAACGTCACACAAGCTCCGCCCACAACATTAAAGTGCTCGGCTTAGAGCGGGGACAAACACAGTAGTTAGGCGATGCTGTTCTAAACGGAAGTGAGTATCGTATCAACAGCCAATTAACCCCTTCGCTGCTGGCCCGTTTCCGCCGCTGTGCGGTAAACAAACGAACAGGGCGGGGCCCTGACGAACCCCAGCCGTCATTAGCACACGAGCACCGCGGAGCGTGACGGCTGGGGTTCATCACCAGCATACAAGGAGTTAAAAAACAGCCAACAAGAGCCATGACTAAGTTAAACTAATATTTTCCAAAGACAAGGGGGACCCAAATAAGTACCTAAGGACCTTGGGCAATCAATTATTACGAAAAACAGTGGTCCGTAGGATTAAATTATCATAGAGACAAATGCACATATAGACTCCAATCAGTACTATATTGACTCTTGTTTTCAGTACCCAGCCGGGCCCGAAATTTTATTTCAAATATAAACAAGTTTAAAAGACCATCAGAGAGGTCTAATGCAAAAGTTGATAGGGTACAAGCCTGTACCTATCCAAAAGTACACTCCAAAAGGATTGAAAAATAGGGAAGAAAGCAAGAAAAAGAAGGTAAAGAATATCAGGCAAAAAGAACACGGGAGCCAATTGTCCCTTGCATCAGTAGCATATTCGCACAGCAAGTTCAGACAACAAATTCATGTAACAGTTTCAACACAATGGTAAAGTTACAGAATTCTGTAACTTTAATATAGTCAATATAGTACTGATTGGAGTCTATATGTGCATTTGTCTCTATGATAATTTAATCCTACGGACCACTGTTTTTCGTAATAAGTTAAACTAATGGCAAGCAGCAACAGACATGACAGGCAATAGGCGGAGTTTCACCCCAACTTACTAATTACGTAATGCCTCGTAGAGGCAGCGCATGCGCTGCTCTATGCGAGACCTAAAAAGTAATTCAATTATTATCCACTGTGGTGTTATACAGGTGCAGGCTTTGTGGCGTTAACACCAGAATTAAGAGAACGCAAAACAGGCAAAACAAAGTAGCCACTTCACTTTCTTTACCCCTTTTTCTCAAATAAAGAAAGTATGAAGCCAGAGACTAGAAATAATAGAGATCTGTATTTTGGCTGTAGTTCTATTTTTTTTTAAATATTTTGTGTGAAAACCTGTAAGCGATCTGACTTTGTTTCTGTGTAGCTTTATGGTTACTTGACTTGACTTGAACTTCTTGTTTATTTAGACCATAGTCTTTAAACATGACGGGATCCCAGAATAAATAAATTACAATACAATTCATTAAAACGTAAATCTGTTGTTAGTTAAAAGTTTTAGGGATATCAGACTCAGCTATGTTTTTGTCTAAGACAATTTGGTCCGGCCATGCTGGTGTCTGAATTTTGTCCTGTGTGGCATCGGTTGACCACCACATGTGGTTATTTAACTTTATGTGGGATTTGTTGTTCAGGTAAAATGTCTGTGTTAATTCCTCTTTGGCTTAATGTTCACTATGATCTGTGCCTATTTATCTCTGGCAATATGATTATTACCTGTATATCTGTGATTATTTCTCTCCTGCTACACGCTTAATATGTTCAGATTTGTGCTTACATCTCTCTGAATTTATGCTTACTGTGTTCACATCCATGCTTAGGTCTAGATGTACTAATATTAATATTTGGCCTGCAAAATGCAGTTGCAACTTGTATGCAAAATCAACAATCGGAGTGGATGGCAATCCTATTTACTCCATGAGTTTTAATAAATAGGTTGTAAATTGCGATTTATTCTGATTAGATGCCATGACAGAGATAGTATATTTACAACAAGGGGTGGTGAGGGACAGAGTCTCTGAATTAAGCAGAAAGCTCTCACTCAGTCAAGAGATCAGGGCTAGACCCAACACCGTTTTTTAGCTCACTGCACCATCCCAGTTTCAGAACCTGGCTGTATGCAAATTAGTCTGTTCCTGTCCCAGTGCATGATGGGAACAGGGCAAACCAAACTACAAAAGCCAATTCTTACACTGGGAAGGAAACAAGCTCCCGGGGACCGGTTTCTGGCATTACAGCCGTCTTCGGCCCGGTTCGCTTGAATCCTGATGGTGCAATGAGCAAGGGTCTCACATCTGAGAATACCCTTCCACGCTTAGGGTGGACAAAAATATTTACAACAAGGGGTGGTGAGGGACAGAGTCTCTGAATTAAGCAGAAAGCTCTCACCCAGTCAAGAGATCAGGGCTAGATCCAACACCGTTTTTTAGCTCACTGCACCATCCCAGTTTCAGAACCTGGCTGTATGCAAATTAGTCTGTTCCTGTCCCAGTGCATGATGGGAACAGGGCAAACCAAACTACAAAAGCCAATTCTTACACTGGGAAGGAAACAAGCTCCCGGGGACCGGTTTCTGGCATTACAGCCGTCTTCGGCCCGGTTCGCTTGAATCCTGATGGTGCAATGAGCAAGGGTCTCACATCTGAGAATACCCTTCCACGCTTAGGGTGGACAAAAATATTTACAACAAGGGGTGGTGAGGGACAGAGTCTCTGAATTAAGCAGAAAGCTCTCACCCAGTCAAGAGATCAGGGCTAGATCCAACACCGTTTTTTAGCTCACTGCACCATCCCAGTTTCAGAACCTGGCTGTATGCAAATTAGTCTGTTCCTGTCCCAGTGCATGATGGGAACAGGGCAAACCAAACTACAAAAGCCAATTCTTACACTGGGAAGGAAACAAGCTCCCGGGGACCGGTTTCTGGCATTACAGCCGTCTTCGGCCCGGTTCGCTTGAATCCTGATGGTGCAATGAGCAAGGGTCTCACGTCTGAGAATACCCTTCCACGCTTAGGGTGGACAAAAATATTTACAACAAGGGGTGGTGAGGGACAGAGTCTCTGAATTAAGCAGAAAGCTCTCACCCAGTCAAGAGATCAGGGCTAGATCCAACACCGTTTTTTAGCTCACTGCACCATCCCAGTTTCAGAACCTGGCTGTATGCAAATTAGTCTGTTCCTGTCCCAGTGCATGATGGGAACAGGGCAAACCAAATTACAAAAGCCAATTCTTACACTGGGAAGGAAACAAGCTCCCGGGGACCGGTTTCTGGCATTACAGCCGTCTTCGGCCCGGTTCGCTTGAATCCTGATGGTGCAATGAGCAAGGGTCTCACATCTGAGAATACCCTTCCACGCTTAGGGTGGACAAAAATATTTACAACAAGGGGTGGTGAGGGACAGAGTCTCTGAATTAAGCAGAAAGCTCTCACCCAGTCAAGAGATCAGGGCTAGATCCAACACCGTTTTTTAGCTCACTGCACCATCCCAGTTTCAGAACCTGGCTGTATGCAAATTAGTCTGTTCCTGTCCCAGTGCATGATGGGAACAGGGCAAACCAAACTACAAAAGCCAATTCTTACACTGGGAAGGAAACAAGCTCCCGGGGACCGGTTTCTGGCATTACAGCCGTCTTCGGCCCGGTTCGCTTGAATCCTGATGGTGCAATGAGCAAGGGTCTCACGTCTGAGAATACCCTTCCACGCTTAGGGTGGACAAAAATATTTACAACAAGGGGTGGTGAGGGACAGAGTCTCTGAATTAAGCAGAAAGCTCTCACCCAGTCAAGAGATCAGGGCTAGATCCAACACCGTTTTTTAGCTCACTGCACCATCCCAGTTTCAGAACCTGGCTGTATGCAAATTAGTCTGTTCCTGTCCCAGTGCATGATGGGAACAGGGCAAACCAAATTACAAAAGCCAATTCTTACACTGGGAAGGAAACAAGCTCCCGGGGACCGGTTTCTGGCATTACAGCCGTCTTCGGCCCGGTTCGCTTGAATCCTGATGGTGCAATGAGCAAGGGTCTCACTTCTGAGAATACCCTTCCACGCTTAGGGTGGACAAAAATATTTACAACAAGGGGTGGTGAGGGACAGAGTCTCTGAATTAAGCAGAAAGCTCTCACCCAGTCAAGAGATCAGGGCTAGATCCAACACCGTTTTTTAGCTCACTGCACCATCCCAGTTTCAGAACCTGGCTGTATGCAAATTAGTCTGTTCCTGTCCCAGTGCATGATGGGAACAGGGCAAACCAAACTACAAAAGCCAATTCTTACACTGGGAAGGAAACAAGCTCCCGGGGACCGGTTTCTGGCATTACAGCCGTCTTCGGCCCGGTTCGCTTGAATCCTGATGGTGCAATGAGCAAGGGTCTCACATCTGAGAATACCCTTCCACGCTTAGGGTGGACAAAAATATTTACAACAAGGGGTGGTGAGGGACAGAGTCTCTGAATTAAGCAGAAAGCTCTCACCCAGTCAAGAGATCAGGGCTAGATCCAACACCGTTTTTTAGCTCACTGCACCATCCCAGTTTCAGAACCTGGCTGTATGCAAATTAGTCTGTTCCTGTCCCAGTGCATGATGGGAACAGGGCAAACCAAACTACAAAAGCCAATTCTTACACTGGGAAGGAAACAAGCTCCCGGGGACCGGTTTCTGGCATTACAGCCGTCTTCGGCCCGGTTCGCTTGAATCCTGATGGTGCAATGAGCAAGGGTCTCACATCTGAGAATACCCTTCCACGCTTAGGGTGGACAAAAATATTTACAACAAGGGGTGGTGAGGGACAGAGTCTCTGAATTAAGCAGAAAGCTCTCACCCAGTCAAGAGATCAGGGCTAGATCCAACACCGTTTTTTAGCTCACTGCACCATCCCAGTTTCAGAACCTGGCTGTATGCAAATTAGTCTGTTCCTGTCCCAGTGCATGATGGGAACAGGGCAAACCAAACTACAAAAGCCAATTCTTACACTGGGAAGGAAACAAGCTCCCGGGGACCGGTTTCTGGCATTACAGCCGTCTTCGGCCCGGTTCGCTTGAATCCTGATGGTGCAATGAGCAAGGGCTGAAATGCCAGAAACCGGTCCCCGGTAGCTTGTTTCCTTTCTGGTGAAGAATTGGCTTGGTAGTTTAGTCTGCCCTGTTCCCATGATGCACTGGGCCAGGGACAGACTGATTTGCATATAGCCAGGTTCTGAGCTGGGATGGGGCAGTGAGATAAATAACGGTGATGGATCAAGCCCTGATCTTTGGACTGGGTAAGAGTGGTCTGCTCAATTCAGACACTCTGTTCATCACCACCCCCTTTTCTGAATCGATGACAGAGATAGTGGCATGCTGGGGTTAGCAGGCCACCATGTTCATGTTCATGATCGCATTTAGATAAATGGGATTTAGGAAAAAATATAAAATATACTTTTTAAATGTTTGTATAAAAGTTGGCAGTGACCCAGGATCACTCCCCCACTCCAATACAAACTTTTGTTTGTATTCACAAAGAGTAAGGCGTTCCACAGGGACCTCTAACCATATGTGAATGGATTAGCATCTCCTTTGAGGAGTCGGCCACCTATCAATGGTTTACTACTGAAATTACTATATTGATGCATAGCTTTGCGAATTGGAATGTAGAAGAGACGTCCTAAACACACCCCATGCAAATTCCAATTTGTAATGCATTTTGCTATTCAGTAATCAGTTGTCGGATGACAAAATAGGTTTAGTATACTTGTAGAAGCCATTTTAGCAGTCACAAACGCGGTCTGTGATTTAGAGCTCTGCAATCTTTTACACTGCTCAATGGCATCTTACATCTTCGTACATGTGGCCCGTAGATCACTCTGGCCATACCTTCACTACGCTCAGATTTCTAATTAGTTCTCTTTGGCTTTATGCTTACTATTTGCGACTATGTTTTCTTGACTATAGGTTCACTGTGCTCAGATTTGTTCCTAATTTTCTTTGGCATTAGGTATACATTGTTCCTTCCTGGAGTTGGTTCTGGAGTTATGTCACATTAAGCACCCATTATCTCTCAGAGACCCCCTGTGGGAAAGTTCTCGATACAGGAATATTTATCTTAAAACCAGTGAGTACAGGAACACATTTTGTCAGAATTTGCACTATGAATTTACCCTAGAAAACGATTCCAATAATTCCTTTTATTTGAGCAGTTCATACAAGGTGTTGTTCTTCACGATTCTGATTTATATTGTGTTACAACAGTTGCTAGCACACTATAGACTTACTTTCAAATATCCTTTCCGGATCATCAAGCGAAACCTCTGTTTAGCTAGATTTAATTTCCACCAGTTGTTGTTGGTCCACTGGGACACATCAGAGAGGCATTCATTAGTGCACTTGATTCAGTTGCCTGAATTATAAACACAACGTGAAATGCATCCGAGACTCATCTGCATAGTGCTGTGAAAGTAAACCATATTTTCTGATGATCCGTCCAATAATTTGAGATGAATAACAAGCTGTAAGGCTGGACCACGGGTCTCCGAAGGGGTTTCAACATGAATGGAGTAGTTGCTGTTAAAGTTTATTGTATAATTAATTAAAATCTTCACAATATTGCGATCGCAGGTAAGTAATTACGTTTTGGTCATGAATAAGTGAGTACATTAAAATGGTATAAAAACATCTATTATGCAATGTTCTAAAATAGGTCGCAAAGGATTTCATACGCAGATGGCTGTAAAGTGCTTAGTCATAAATGATGTGCTGAACTTAACAATTGTAAAGTGCCTATGGCTTGTCAAGTGCTAGTGATAAAAGAAACATTCAAAAGAGAGAATGTCTAGCAGAGTTTGTATACACTGTCAGCAAAGGATCGATGTAGTCTGATAGTTTCCCGGACATTATGGTCACTTCTCGATGCCCTTGCCAGTCTGTAGATGTCATAGTATTTCCGGAGAGGTTTACACGTTGTTTGACTGCCCAAAAGTGTCTTGGTATGTAAACAGTGCTGGTGTGGTCTGTGATTGTGCAACACTTTGTTGGTGATGGGCCAGTTCCATGGTTGTCCCTTCCTTATGCAAACTTTCAAAGCTTGTTCACCTCTTTTACGTGTGCTTGGATGATGCCGATGTAGTTTCCAAGTTTAGCCAATTTAGTGGGCTTGGTGAAGGTAAACACGAGGTCCCTTGTCTTATTACAAGTTTTAATTCCATAAGCTTGGAAAAGGGTTTTTAGAAAGATGTGTCTAGCATGCAGGATCAATGGGCAGCAACACAGTAGATGGTTAAAGAACACAGTCTTCTAGGCG
This sequence comes from Lissotriton vulgaris, assembly GCF_964263255.1. NCBI lineage: Eukaryota > Metazoa > Chordata > Amphibia > Caudata > Salamandridae > Lissotriton > Lissotriton vulgaris. Next base: position 239,092,390 of record NC_141691.1, read on the forward strand.
CAGAGTCTGCAGTTGACAATTTTAGAGAGATCCATTTGGGATTTAGTTATTCAGTCTGTAGGACCATCAGCCTTGCAACCATTATTTGCCTATGGTAACTTTACCGACGCGGGCTATGGAGATACGGCTAAGGACTGAGACAGTGTGGCTGCACCTAGGTGTATGATTTTTCCAAGGCTTGTAATATCTCGGACTTCTTGAGTTTGCCCAGGTCACCTGATTTCAAAATTGTCACTGTCTACTTTTTTAAGATTGCTTTAAGTGCTGCATGTGGAAGGTGAAGCTTGTTTAACACCGTCTGGTCTATTTGGAGATAGGCAATTGATCTTTGGAGATAATTTGACCAAGGATTCATTCTCAATTTAAAAATGGTCTGAAGGACAGCTTCCAAAGTTTTATAATCATATAATAATACTTTCAGAGGCAGTGCTGCCCCTTGATTGGCCCTGTCGTCCAAATTCCAGCCTAACCAGTATGAGTATATGATGGTAACCAGAAGACCCTTTTGTAGACTTTGAGCTGGAATTTTTCCATAATTCTTACAAATTGACCTCGGTAGGCTTGATGGCTGTATTTTATTGTTGGGAGGAGTGTAGCTCTAATTACACTTCTTATTGGGTCTGTACTGGTGCTTTCAAGGGAGTTGTTCAGTTGACATGTTCTAATGATTAACTCTTCCGATTTTGCTTCTGGGTGCCTCAGGTATGTTTTTGTTCCTCCCTTTGACGATAGCCAGACTCCCAGGTAGTTGTATGATTCGGTATTTTGGTTCTTTAGTGGGCCCAGGCTCCAATTGTGATTCTTTTTCTTATGCACAGACTGATTTTTGGCTTGCGCACAACCTTAGTTTAAACAGTTGTTGGAAAACTTTGAACAATTCGAAGCGTTTTTTTAGTGTGCTCCTGGGGTGGCATATTTCGTGCATGAAACGTCACTGTATTATTACTTGTTAGCGCTTTCAAAATCCATTGGTTGCGTCCCCCTGGGCACTCCTGATATCCAAAAGTTGAATTACTCCATTTATTCTGCTTTATTCCCAAAAAGAAAGGAGAAAAGACGGTTGACTTTGAATGTAATCCTTTCAGAATTTTCTGTATTGGATTCTTTCTTAATTCTTTTTAGATTCAGTTTGAAATTATTCTCATTTCAACATTTCTTCATTTTGTTTTGAATTCCAAACTCTAATGCATTTCGGGCTTTTTGCCCTTCTTCAAGTTTCTCATTGTCCCCTATGTTTAGTGTGTTAGTGGTTCTAGTGTCTGGTACCCAAGGTGTGCAAAAATGGTAATAATGGCATGGTGTTCATATCATGTGATATTGTGCAGCCTAGTTCTAACAATTTTTGTGGAGTGCAGCACCATTAGGTGATTCGGTTGTGTTTTATTTAGAAACCGAAGCGTTATTATTGCGTGAAGACGCTGATAAAAAAAGAAGAAACCGTTTGCCCGAGGTAGTATGAATGTTTACTCACGGAGTTATCATGACCGTAACTGTAAAAGGAGCAACAGTATAAGGGTAAGGTCGTGTGGAACATGACATTTTTTAAAGTAAACGCTAACTAGTAGCTTACTTACATTTTGTGAGGCAGAGTCGGGCCTTTCGATACGTGGTTTCAAAGACGCTGTATGTCGGACGCAGGTTGTGTGAATATATAAAGAGGTGCACACAAACATAATCGACCGACTATTCGGTCGAGTGATTAGTGGCGGCCATCTTGGTGTGGGTTAAACGCGAGTCGAAAATAGGTTAGAGTGTACTACACGTGTGTTAATTTAAGTGGGTACCAGCGAGTTTCATAAGAATTATGGTTGAAAGTACCAATGGACAGAACAATAATGTAGTTCAACATTCAGCTCATGCTTCTACATAGGGCTTACTTAACACCACACCGCATACACGCCATGTTCCCTACTGCGGTTGACACATGCCCCCGATGCTCTGCGGATGACGCATCATTGGTACACATGCTGTGGGACTGCCCCAAGCTGGGCTACTACTGGTCCACGGTCGACGGGTCACTCACCAGTGCAGGCGCCCTACCACGCACACTCACATTGGAATACGCACTACTGGGGTTGGGTCCCGCAGCGCGCACTAGAAGTGTAGCAACACGCTTTGCTGACCTGGCTATACTCTTGGCGAAGCGGGCAATTACGATGAGGTGGAAGTCGCCCAAACCACCTGATCCTGAGCTATGGAAAGCGGAAGTGACAAGGTGGGGCATGGCGGAAGGTGAAGTGCTGCAACGCGAGGAACGCAGGGGCCTCAGAAAAACGCTGATCCCACTGGATTGGTTTACCATATCGGGGATGTTCGAAGCGGAGGGAGATGGGGACTCTGTTGATTCGATGCCTTAGCACTGTACTGTGTCCTACGAACAGAGAAACCTATGTGACGCATCTGACTGTGGTGCACTAGATAAAGACACGGGATACCCCGTGCTGTTTATGCTACTGCTCATGACTATCTGTATTAATCAGTACTATTGGGTGGAATGGACTCACGGGTGCAACCAAATACGATCTGACTTACACATGCATGTGCAATGAGTGTCGAGAGGGGGGGGGGTTCCTGTGGGTGGGGGGTGGGATTTTGTTCTGGTTGTTCAAGGGAATGTTACCTTATTAAGTATGCCACAAAATACAAAATATACGATGTAATTGCTGATATTATGCTTACGAGAGCACGCCTTCTCCTAGTGCTGATGTTTACTGTTCACTCTGTAATGTTGCTCGAAACACTATGCTAATAAACAGATTTCCAAAAAAAAGGAGCAACAGTATAAGGATAAGGTCGTGTGGAACATGACATTTTTTAAAGTAAACGCTAACTAGTAGCTTACTTACATTTTGTGAGGCAGAGTCGGGCCTTTCGATACGTGGTTTCAAAGACGCTGTATGTCGGACGCAGGTTGTGTGAATATATAAAGAGGTGCACACAAACATAATCGACCGACTATTCGGTCGAGTGATTAGTGGCGGCCATCTTGGTGTGGGTTAAACGCGAGTCGAAAATAGGTTAGAGTGTACTACACGTGTGTTAATTTAAGTGGGTACCAGCGAGTTTCATAAGAATTATGGTTGAAAGTACCAATGGACAGAACAATAATGTAGTTCAACAAAGATACAATGATCAAAGACAAATTATAAAGAATCAGATAATCAAAGATGAATTTATAAATAGCATGCGTACTCCATGACTTTGTTCATTCCATGAGGTTTTACTGATTTGAGCTTCAAGATCCAAAGTTTTTCTCTTCTGAGTAGTTGTTTGTTATTGTCTCTGCCTTCAAGTTTATGTATCATTTCAAGGACCTGAAAATTTAATTGAGATCCATTGTGGTTCTGTTCAAAGAAATGTGTTGTCACTGTAGATTTCATGTATTTTGTCCGGATGTTTGATTTATGTTCGTTGATACGTGTTTTTATTTTACGTTCTGTTTTTCCCACGTACACTTTCCCACATGGGCATTTTAACATATAGACATCATTTGAGGTGTCACAGGTTGCTGTGACACGTAGTTTGATATAGTAGCCTTTCCTTGGGTGTGATAAGTTGATACCTTGTATTACTTTGTTGCAGTTGTTACAGTTCAAGCAAGGTTTGGTATGTTTTGGTGCAGGGGAATTCATATCTTGATGTTTCAGGATCTCTCCCAGGTTTCTACTTCTGGTATGTGCGAATAATGGTGGTTGTGCAAACACAGCGTTAAAACCCGGCTCTATTGCTAACATTGGCCAATGTTGTTTCATTATTTTTTGAATGAGTTACTTAGCGTTGAGAATCTGGATACTACCACCATACGATTGCTTTCCAGTTTCTTGGTACTCTTGAGCAAGCCTAATCTCGACGTAGTGTGACTATGTTGTTTCGCTGATTCAAATAGGGATAGTGAGTATCCTCTCTCTGCGAATCTTTGGGGCATTTCCTCTATTTGTTCGATGGATTTTTCCAAGTTAAATGTAGTTCTTTTTACCCTCAGCATTTGAGATACTGGTAGGTTTAGTTTCATTGATGGTTGGTGAAAGCTGCTGTAATGTAGTGTGTTATTGTAGTCTGTTTTTTTGCAAAATATGTCTGTTTCGAATCCGTAGTTTGTTTTGGTTATTGCTACATCCAGAAGTGTGATCCGTGTATTTTGTATTTCAAACGTAAACTGTATACGTTCATCAATGGTGTTTAAGTGAGATAGTGCCATGATTAGGTCAGCTTGGGTGCCGTTCCACAGAATGAATATGTTGTATATGTATCTCAGAAAAAGTTTCATGTTGTTTTTCCAAAGGGGTTGTGATAAAATGTGATCTCCCTCGAACTTTTGCATGAACAAATCAGCGTAGGCTGGCGCAGCACAGTTGTCCCTGGAAGTACCCGTTAGTTGGCGATACCAATCGTTTTTCCATTGAAAATAGCTCTGGTATGGAGTAAAGTGATCCAATTCCATTAGGAATATTTGCATATCTTGTTCCAGGTCCGTTAACAGCAGTGCATGTTCTATGGCTTCCATGCCCAATGAGTGCTGAATTGATGTATACAGAGATTTTATATCTGCTGTGCACAGTAAAACGTTTTCTTCTGTGCTGATTGTAATGTCTTGCAATTTTAGTAGAAAGTCAGTGGTGTCCTTTACGTAAGTCTTCATCTTCCTCACGCTTGGTTGTAAGTATCTATCTAGAAATTTGCCTACAGGGTCATGGAGGCTTCCTCGCGTGGAAACTATAGGTCTAAACGGTGGTGCTTTCAAGTTCTTATGGATCTTCAATACCATATATAGGACCGGACTTTTAGGATTTTGTGTAATTAAGAATGACTTGGTTCTTTCTTTGATGGTACCTGTTTCATATGCTCTTTTAACTATGTCTCCCAGTAGGTTAGTGTTGGAACTGGCCCTTCTTGCAGGGTCATCCCCAAAATTTTTGCTTCTTCCTCCCTTATTTTTCCTGACCCGTGGCTGTTGGCAATAGCACTCTGCGCACTTTACCACTGCTGATCAGTGCTAAAGTGCATATGCTCACTGTGTAAATTGTTATTGTGATTGGATATACATGTTTGGCATATTTGTATCACCATGAAGTCCCTAGTAAAGTGCACCGGGTGTGCCAGGGCTGGTGATGACAAATGCGACTAGTGGGCCTGCAGCACTGATTGTGCCACCCACAGGAGTAGCTCTAACATGGTGTCTAAGGCCTGCCACTGCAGTGCCTATGGGCAGTTTAGAAACTGCCATGTCCTCCTGGCCAGTGTCCCCACTGACCAGGCCTAACCCTTCCCTTTTTGTGCACATCAGTCACCCCTATGGAAGGCTCAAGGTACCCCCTGGGCAGGGTGCAGTGTATGTGAAAGGTAGAGCATGTACTAGTGCAGGTGACATGCTCTGGTAGTGAAGTACAGCTATTTTCGTTTTTCACTACTGTAAGGCTATCTTGCTCCATAGATTTACATGGGGGATGCTGGCTACAGTGGCTTCCAGCATTTCTTCCCATAGGAACAAGATAGGACATAAGTATCTAGTATCCCTGAACTCAGAATTTAATAACACATCTTTTAGGAAAGGTTGTTTTTAAATCCTGTGTTTGGGAACAGCACTTTTAGAAAGTTGCTGTTCTCTTGTCTGACCCTTCTGTGTGCCTTGGCCTGTTTGTGTATTGACTGTCTGGTTTGAGAGTGACAGGCTGGCTGAGTCAGCCCTAGGCTGAATGACTGCATTTGCAACCTGAGTGGTGGGAGGAGTTAGCACCTGGGCCTGAAAAGGGCTGCGCCTGCCTGCCACAATGCTGGCTCCACCTCCTGCTGGGCAGCTGATGACCCTGCCCCTCACTCTGAAAAGAAAGGAGCAGCCAGGAAAACAAAGTACTCAGGAGACACCCAGAACTGGTTCAGACCGGGCTCAGGGCCCACTTGCACAAAGAGAACAAATACTTTTAGGGGTATAAGAACAGGACCCCTGACAACAGAAAATTAGATCATCCTGGAATCAAGAAGGAACCTCTGCCAAGGAGAAAGCTGAATCTGAAGAAGGAAGACTGTCCTGATGCTGCTCTGCTGGACTGACCTGTTGCTTTGCTGCCAAGGAGAGGGGAAGGACTTTGCTGTGGTGCTGTGTCCCCTGTCTTGAAGGAATCTCCAAGGGCCTGAGAAGAGCTGGCTCCCTGTTCTGAAGTCCCAGGAACAAAAGGACTTCACCCCCAACTTCCCTGAACTCTGCTGAGAGAGTTCTGTCCTTCCTAGAGTGCTTGATCCAGTTGTGGGGCCTCTGGAAGTTCTACCTGTGCTGGGAAGCTTGAAACTAAGCTTGAGAGACTTTTGCAATTGAAAAGTGGTGCATCGCTCGCTTGCGGAGCGCATCCACGACAGTGCGAGAAGTTTCCCGCCGCTATGAAGGTCGAGATCGTCGCAGCGCCTGTTACCGCTGTCAGAGCCGTCGCATCGTTCGTTTGCAGGGCGCACCCGATCGGTGTTGGGAAGCCTAACATCGCTGCGAGTGTCGTCGCAGAGCCTGTCGTCGCTGGGTGAGATCGCCGCACTGCTTGCTTGCGGATGACATCACGTCGCTGCGAGTGTCGTCGCAGAAACCATCGCGTCGAGGAGCTGCGAGAGAGAAGATAACCGCTGGTCCGCGCATCGTCCCCCCGGAGATCGTCGCAACTCCAAAGATCGTCGCATTGTGCCTTTGCGAGAACAAACTTCCTACGGAACCTACGCACCTGAATCCATACAAGTGTCCTTCCTCCCCATACAGACCGGATTCGCCGCAACACACCCGCTGCTGCAGGGGGAGGTTGTCGCATCGCCTCCCCAGGGTCTCAGGAGCAACGCATCGCTTGTTTTCCACCGCACCAGCTTCTCCTTTTGGAACTTTGTTGCAACTAAAAGGTACTGTGAGTAAACGTGATGCAACTGTGAACTTTTCACGCATCTGTGGATTATTCTATCACAACCTAAATAATTTTATCGCAAACCTTAAGAACTCTTTTTGAAACCATATTCTTGAACTCTGTATGTTGGATTTTTGTCGTTTTGGTCTTGTGTAGTTGAGATTAAATACCTTTATTTTTCTAAACTGTTGTGGAGTCAGTTTGTGGTGTTTTCACTGTGTTACTGTGAGTGTTGCTACAAATACTTTACGCATTGCCTCTGGTTAGCCTAGACTGCTCATGCCAAGCTACCTAGAGGGTGAGCAGGGGTCATCTCAGAGGGTTATCTCTTTGCCCTGATTAGAAGCAACGGTCCCTATTTGGACAGTGGTACCTACCTCTGCCAACTAGAGACCCCCAGTTCTAACAGTTAGCAAACTTTGTGGTAGGATTAGTGCCCAGTTTTGCATATGTAGTATTGTCCATGATATGTTCAGTAACTTGTGCCTCATGAAATGATGTATTCATGATCACAAAGGCGCCACCTTTATCCGCTTTTTGACACGTGATCTTGCTATTATTAGCTATTTTTCTTAGTGTGTCCATATCTTTTTGTGTTAAATTTTTGGTGATCTTCTTGTTGTAATTTAGTTTAGGCAGATCTTGTTTCACAAAATTTTCAAACAAGTCTAGTGTTTTGTGGCTAATAGGTGCTTATTACGTGCTTTTGATGATTAATCCACGTTGTTGACCTGGTTCTTTTTGTGTTTGATCTTGAATGATGTTATCAAAAAAATGTCTGAGACGCAATTTTCTCATCAGTTTAAAAAGGCTCACTTCCAGTTCTAGCAGGCCGGTTTTCGTGGTCGGGACGAAAGATGTGCCTTTTTGTAATAACGTCAGTTCATGCGGGTCTAATTTATGGTCTGAGATGTTAATGACTAATTGTCTTTGGGCGTTGTCTACTTCATTGTGTCTTTCTTTATTGTCATCGTGCTCCTGGTGTTTGGGTGTTCTTTTTCTTTTTCCCCTCCTCGGTGGTCTTTGTCTGGGTGACTTTGTTCTAAAAAAGTACCTGAGGTTGATGCTTGCTGTTTGGGAGCCAGAGGTTGTGTTTTCCTTTGTATTGTTTGTTGATATGTTCTGTCTGTTGTCTCACTGCCTGCTGATGATGTGTCAGTTTATTGAGTGTACGGTCGGTTTTGTCAGCGTTGGGCATAGACCTCTGCCCATGAGTACACCTCTCCTAATTTATAAGTGTCCCTACGGAATTTTCTCACCTTTCTCTCATTTATTTCTTGTGAGTGCCTTGTTAACTGTTCATTGATGTCTTCAAGCATTTTTGTCCAGTCATCTGCTGACATTGTTTTAGTCAATTCGTTGGTCACTAGTACTATTTCCTTCGATAGGTCCTCTAAAATATTTGATAGTTCTTCCATTATCAGAAGAATTAAATCAAGGGAACACTTATTTAAGATCTCATACCATCGTTCCTGGAACTTTTGTGCATTCTTGCATAATGATGGTGTAAGAGCTATTCTTAGGCCACGAGGGATGCGTTGCGAACAGTGATATTTTATCAATGTACTCGCGTGTAATCTTTGGTTTATTTTTATTTTTGATAAATATAATAATTGTTTGATATTCTGTTCCTTGGTATGGTTTGTTGTAGATTAAGTTGTTTCCTCATGTATGAGTGCATAGATCCTGGATGCTTCGTCATTTGAAAATGTAAAGGTTTCTGCTAGTAGGTCAGTTGTGTTGGAGATCTCTTCGTATGCCATTATTTTTATTAAGTCGTTTTTTTTGTTTATTTTTGTATGTGGGTGTGCAAGCGAGCCGGTAGACGGATGAGCTTGAAGTACAGACTGATTTTTGGCTTGCGCACAACCTTAGTTTAAACAGTTGTTGGAAAACTTTGAACAATTCGAAGTGTTTTTTTAGTGTGCTCCTGGGGTGGCGTATTCCGTTATGTAGCATGCCGAAGGTTACTACTTTGGTCTTTGCACCTTTGCCACAATTTTGTTGGCCAGATTATATTTGTGAAGGGAGTTGATCATTTTTGGAATCCCTGTGTGGTGTGGTCCAGAGGTACGATGTCATCTGCATATTGTAGAATCGTGATTTTGTTAGCTCCAATTTTTGGCAGGATTGGGGTGGCTTGTTTCAATGCTGAGCCCATGTCAGAAGTGTAGAGGTTGAATAGTAGGGGCTCAAGCACACATCTTTGCTTTTATGCCGGTATCTGTCTAGATTTTCCTTATTACTGCAGTCCGGGATAAATTGACCCTCCTCAGATAGAGATATTTATTGATATAATTGCTTGCAATAGGTTGTGTGGAATGTCCCACCCTCTGAATTGCCTCCACGAGTTGTTTTGGCCTACAGAGTCAAACGCGGTAGAATAGTCCACAAAACACACTGTGAAGTTACAAGAATCACGCTCTCAACACAAAGTAAGTTATAAGAAGAGAGAGTATATTTAATGAACACCATAGCCGGCTGAGAGTCACCTGTTTCTATAAACGTCACAGCTGTCTTCTGTAGTCTAATGCGACATTCCATCATTGACATTCTCCTTCTCATGATCGCTTCAAAACATGTTACATCACGAGCTACGCACAGAAGGAGAATACCACACCCTCCCCCATTTACAATATCCATTTAGGTGCCTATATTGATCAATATATAAAACTTCAATATTCGATTACATCACATACATAAACCTTTTATATACTTGTTTAAATGATTCAAGAAACCTATTGACGAAAGTAAAACACCAGTTACATGTCTACAGAGTCCTTAACACCGTCGCTGCTAGCGATATTTTCCTCCTGTGCTGGATTTTTCAAAAGTCCATCATATATGACGAGCTGGGCTCGTCATCAGTGTGCGAGGAGGCTACACCATGACGAGCCCAGCTCGTCATGAGCCTGGAAGGGGTTAAGATATTCTGGACGTTTCTTTGCTCTCATACATTTCCTTTCTACCTTTGTATGAGCTGCTTTATTGATCTACCTCCTTACTTTGACTTGGAGAATCTATGTTTTCACTCATACTCTTGGTAATTTCTTCATTTTTCATAATTTTCATGATCACAATGTGACTTAGATTCCACACCCTACCATCATCACTTTTCACTGAATTTTCAAGCAGTTTTATAACTTTGTGTATTTTTGTGTATTCTGACCATGGTGCACAACTCACTGGTGCCTTTATTTTTACCAAATCACCCACTCTAACTAATACCTCCTTTACTCTCTTTTGTTCATCATACAGTTGTTCCTAATGTCTTGCTTTAGTTTCTCTCTGTCTCCCTAATCCCCCACTGCCATGTTCTTTACACTTTTGTTCCACAGCATCCACCTGGGACACAACAAAGTGTTTGGTGACCTCCCTTTAAATAAATCACATGCCATTTTCCCTGTTGAAGAATGAGGAGTCGTTTGATATGCAGTAATCCTATCTTGTAAGGCTTGCTTCCAATCCAAACCATTTGCTTTGGCCAATTGTATACTCTTCTTGAGAGTTTTATTCAACCTTTTAATGGCACCATTTGTCGCAGGATGATATACTGACCACTTTTCTTGTACCACCCCTCAATTTTTTTTAAACTCTCTTGAACAAAACTGAGGATCACTATCAGACAAAAACAGATAGGGGAAACTTTCCCTTTTAAAAACATCAAAATACTCGTGGAGGTTATGTCACAGATATACTTCACTTTCATCCACCTGGAATATAAATCCAGTAATACAAACAAATATTTTGTACATTGTTCCCCACTAAAAGGACCTAAAATATCAATTGATATTTTGTCCCACAGATGTTTAGGTAGATCACGCACCACCATTGGTACACTTTTGGTTTTAAGATTTTTATCACTGACATTACACTCCACACAATCATAGACTACCCTTTCCACTTCCACTTCTATTCCAGGCCACCAAAAATTAGACCTCAACTTCTCCTTTGTTTTACAATCCTGGACGTCCTTTGTGAGCAAACACTATTACTCTGTTTCTCAGCGAACTAGGCTGAATCAACCTTGTGCCTCTTAACAAAATGTTATTATCTACTGACAGTTTTTATTTTCTGGAACTGGAACTACACACCTTTCCTAGTTTACTCCAATCACCCTTCACATATTTCAACTCACACCACTACATTCAACATCTCATCTGGCAGAAGAGCTGTCTTCCATTCCTCCTCTTTAATCGCTCCATCAGTCACTTCACATACGCTCACATATTCTTCATCCTCTTTGTACTGATCGTTTCCGTTTCCCGTTTTCTCTTCAACTGGTTCAACCAACTTTGATAAACAATCTGCAGGTTGATTCATTATGCCTGGAACATACTCCACAGAGAAATCAAAGTCTTGTCAGAAACTATCCATCTCATGATCCTTGAGGATATCTGATTCCAACCCTTTTTTAACAAGAAATTAATTCAGCCCTGCAGCCTTGTCGTGCATCGCAGAACTCCAGACTCAGCCTGGTTACTATCATCTGGCTCCTATCAATACCCGTTTACGGGCAGCATGCCTGTGCCAGCACAGAGAGAAAAATAAGAGGAGAAAGTAGTGAGTTTGACAGTCATCCATGCAAACGCCAAAGTTACAATGCAACTGCCTCTCACGGGGAGGGAGTGCGTCAAAAAAGTAAACTGAACTATTTCATAAAAAAAGATTCAGCGAGTGAGAGGAAGGCCGAGTGAGGTCGATGGGAAGCGAGGGTATACAAAATAAAGTAAGGGAATGGGACAGCGCAGTTGGCGGGGGGTGGGGAGTCGGCGGGAGAGCGAGATCCTCAGAAAAGTACATTTTGAGAGAGAAGAGGGCGTTAAGTACCGGGCTCAACAACCTTTCATCCAAGAACGCCTCCACAGTGAAGCGTCAGATAACGCGCTTAGATACCCGGCATTGTGAATGAAAGCAATACGAATGAAACTGCAATACAGTACGAAAGCACCAAAGTGCTTACAGTGAGAGGTCCAAAATAATGTGTATGGGTGGGAGAGAAATACAACAGAAGAGGAAAAAGTTATGATATACAAATATGTTGGGGGGCGGGGGTAAAGGAACCAAGACACGTGACACACACTTTCTCTCACACAAGTAAACTTTCAAATCTCTTCTAAAAAAGAACCTTCGCTACATTTGCCAGTACTGCATTTGAACATAAGTCATGGAGAGGCCACAACAATGTTCCTCATTGCTTAATTCGAATCACCGCGACCAGATGCTGACCTGACACCGCACTCTGAAAGGGGAGCAATATATCAGGTTACCGCTATCAAGCGCACACCAACATGTGGGAACTGCCGAAGCAGTGGTGGGGGTGAGGCAGAAAAAAGGGGCTTTCGACTTGCACCGGAGTGGTAGATATTTCAGGAATGAAGAAGCTATATAAAGTAGATATGGCCACAATGTTTAAAGGAGAGAGTTAAAATGCTGGGCTTACGCATTTTACAAATGCTCTAAAAAAATTGCAATAAAAAGATTCTCTCCGTCAAAAAGGGAAGGTGGGCTATTATTTCAGCGCTCCATACGTGCATGTATAAATAAATAACCAGACCCCATTTTTTGTGTCTTCTCGCAGCCGCAGCCCGTGGAGTGAGTTCCGTGGGGCAGATAGGCGGGGCGGGGGAGGGGCAGTGTGGGGGGTGGTAAACACCGGAATATGGATGATTGCAGGTAAGTAAACAATTAAATTAAATAAATGAATGTTGTTGCGCACCCTGAATCGCAAAATGCGTATTTTATTACTACTACTCTTTAACAAAAATTGGTCTCTTATTCTCTCTTCAAGTGCTGCTTCAAATTTGCATATAGAAGCAAGCTTCCTCAAGCTGGTAACATATTCAACAGTCTCGCTTTGACCTTGTGCTTTCAACCTAAGATGATCTCTCCATTATGGTGCTGGTTTTCGGTAAATCTATACTACTATAATAAAGGAAGAACTTTCAGCCTTTGAGGCGGGTAAACTCGGGAACCACAGCGCCAAACCACACACCCGATACACCGTTGGAATCGTCAGGGTGTGTAGATGTTTATAGGTTATATAAATAAAATAAAAGAGGTATTTTAAAAATTTACAGTAAAAAAAAAGGTAGTCCCTCCGAAGTAGCACCGGCCGCGACATGCGCGCTCACGTTAGGAGCGTGGGGAGGAGCGGCGTCCAGGAGCGCGACGAGGAGCGGCGGACATGGCGCGGGGGAGGAGCGGTGACGTGAGGACCAGGGGACAGGCCAGCGGCGGTGCGAGCAGCGGACAGGCTAGAGGAGCGGCGGCTGAGGTAAGGGAGCGGCGGACATGGCGCGGGGGAGGAGCGGTGACGTGAGGAGCAGCGGACAGGCCAGCGGCGGTGCGAGCAGCAGACAGGTGGGAGGAGCGGCGGCTGAGGTAAGGGGACCCATGTCGGGGCAGACGGGGGTCGGGGCAGGCGGGGGACGGGACGGGCGCGGGCCCGGGCTGCTGGACAATGTCGGGGCGGGCGGGGGGGCGGGGAAGCCTGTTGCTGCTAGTAATGTTTATAAAGTTTTTGAAGAATAACTTTGTATTCATTTAAATTGCGTTCCTCCTGGGTACTTAACTCTGGTAAGTTTTCAAAAAACTACAGGAACGACATTACCCTAAACTTCTAGTCAAAAGAGCCTGGAAACGTGCCTCCAATAACAATCGGGAGGCACTTCTGGAAAGGCGACCAGTAAAACCACCACTGGAGAGACTCACAGTTGTAAGCACATTCAGTGTTCATTCCAACAAAATTCAGAAAACAATACGCAAACATTGGAGTATTCTCAACATCACTGACGCAAACATCCCTTTACCTTTGTTCTCCTTCAAAAGAGCACCTAGTCTGCGTGATAGTCTTGTTCACACTAGACCTAGAGTACAAGAGAGGGATAGACCAACAACACTCTGTGATCTTCCCCCAGTACAGGGCCACTACCTGTGTGGCTCATGTAGTGACTGCCCTCAGACTATCAAAACTGACAAAGTTGATCTAGGAACAGGCAAGATATGGCTCCTCAAAAAACATACAAATTGTAACACTGAAAGAGTCATTTACATGATAACCTGCCCATGTTCCTTAAGGTATATCGGATACACCACCCGAAAAATCAAATTGAGGATCGGGGAGCATAAGAGCACGATTCGTTGTCATAAATATTCAACAAGATTGACCGATCACATTTTGACCCATAAACACACTGCAGAAGACATAAGGTGGTTGATTTTAGAACAGCCGTTCATCCCACCCCATCAGTGACGTCTCCAGATTCTTATTCATCAAAGAACAAAAACATTTTTTTCCCCCTTAAGAGTGACAGTAAGGGACTTAATGATGATATAGCATGGACATCACTGTAGTTATGTTTGTATCCTCCTTTATGTTCATTACATTTCCTGCCCACATATGAAGAATAATGGTGGACTACGTGGTAGCATTTGGCAGATCACGTTTCTCCATAGGGCAATATAATGTTTGAGTACAACTCGTGTACATGATCACACCATCCAAATATCTATTCAATGGCTGCAACTTGTTGGACTTCGAGAACCAAAAAACATTGATTGTCATACACATCCAAACCTTGATAAATATAGACCGAGATCCGATTGTTTTACAAACTGTGCCCCTGCCATCTAATATTTGACCCTGTGAACTAACATATGTTTATGGCTATACACATACAAACCCCTAGACCATGGACTGAGTTTTGTATTTGTTTCAGACCTGGCCCTACACGGAGACATTTACTGCCTCCTAATAGTGATCCTCGATATTATGGACCGATCTGTGGCTATTTTAAACGACCATCCTTCGACTGGAGACACTATCTAAAAAAATCGTAGTGTTCTGCTAGTCGCGGTTCGATTCCGATCGCTCTAGCGCGCATGCGTGTGTAACCAGTGTTACCGCGCATGCGCGAGTGTTAGCGTCACTATGAGCATCACTAGCGCATGCGCCGAGGCTCAGAATGGCTTAACCAATTGCGTACCACTTCCGTGATCGGCTTAGACACTTTAACACCGCAAACAACGAACCAGTGAGGTCAATCATCTAATTAACTTTGGCATAAAAAGGCACGTTTACCGTCAGTTCGGTACCTCCACTCCCACTCGGAAGCCGGCGAGAGGTACCGACGGACAGGTAGGCCCTTGTAGACTTTTCTAATACCTACTGCTCAGCTGGAACATTTGCAAACTATGTTCCTTCTTTTGTTTTCATACTTTGGTTGAAACTTACGGTGGGTCTCTACATTCTATATGATGAACTCTTCCTTTAACTGGGCTCTTGCCTGAATCACTTTTTCTGGACAAGCACTTGTCTGGGCATGCAGTCTGGTAGGGAGGTGTCGATTTTGAAAGCAACTGGGTATAGTTAAAATTCTCTTTGGAAGTGAGTAAAAGCCTAGCCATACACCGCAATTAATTTATTTTTGCGGTGTTTCACATTTTATCATCTCGTCCATTTTTAACAGAGCGGGGCCTCATTTTTTCCGAGCGGGTGCCGGGTGAGGTGAGGTGACTTCCCACATAATGCTGGGTGAGTATAGTAATTCTACAACATCATTGTGACCATTGTCATACCAGGAGGACAGTTGCCTTCTGCTAAACATTGAGACTTTCTGCTCTTGTTTAAATATGTGTGGTTTGTACTGTTTTCTTTGTGACTTAAGGATCATTGTAAACACATTTGCTGTCATCAAATATTGTGTGCACTATTTCTCCTATTTGTAGGAAAGGACGATTAATTCAGTTTTCCACCAGTCTACATTGGGGACCCAAGTTCCTGGTAGGAATATTTTGACTTGATATTGCCTTGCTTCACTTTCACACTATCACTTACTCTGCAGTTGTTATTAGACCACGGTCCTGAAGAAAGCTGGATAAAATTAATCCATATAGCTGAAACATGTCGACCACTCTGCACTGCCCCTTTATATAGTCATATTTTCAGACCATTAGGCGTTATTTTAATATTAACACTAGAACAGTGCCTATTAAACAAATTTTCTGTTCTAGTAGTTATTTTTATTTTTATCTTTATCACTCACTTTTCTCACAGCACTGCACACCATCAGCACCTACTTGAAATACACTGTGGTTAGAGGTCTACCTCAGAAATCCATCTCTGCACCATCACTTGATGGGTTGGGCGAGATTTGGATCTACCATCCGTAACCCACGTGATGATATTCCGCCACAATGGTGGTCTGATGGGAGTTTTCAGCCTCGTGTAATTTCTTGATGTTTCATGATCCTTTTTTGTTCATAGTTTCAGAACAGCACACATCTCTTCTGACCTTACATCTCTTGTTTATTGTTCTCGTTACGGTTTGGGTTATGAGATATTGAGGTTGTTAAACTAACCCACATAGACCCCCCCACCTCTCCCTTTTTTCAAGTTTTCAAATACCTTCTCCCAGACAGTGCAGCAAAAGAGTATTTCTCTCTGCACTAAGGTTAGTGCCACACACCCTCACATTGTTTCTAAAGATTTTCTTCCACTTGCCTGTCGGTTCACCAGGGCTAATAAAAAAGAATTGAGGAGGCGTGAAATTATGCATTCTGCTATACTGAACACAACTGTGTTGCACAAAATAAACGTATTTACCTCACTTATGACAACATGAAAACCAGTCAGTGTACTTCACTAAAGAGGTTCACCTAACACTGTTTACACATCACCTTCCAGGTGGCAGGCAGGGTGTTGTGCAGGTGTTCCAATCACCATTTTCCTTTAAAGTTAACCAGGTTCGTCTGTTTCAAATGCAATCACCACTTGACTTGTCAAACTGCATATTATTAATTTATAGCGTGCCTGTCACCGTTCATTTATAATCTGACAGGCTGATTTCTTGTCCTTTGACCATATTTGACCATCTATATATTCAGCACTGAGTGGTCAACCTGTGCACAGCTTGTCAATATACCCTTTGGCGTGCCTGTCACCATTTATTTTACCATCTGACAGGCTGATTTAATTGAAATAATCTCCAAGGCATAAGCATGCGGTTTGATGCAATGATGTAAAAATTATTTCCAAAGTGAAATGTTCTAACCACTATCAGCACGAAACTGCACTAAGATAAACGTACAGTAGATGGCGGTGCAGGCTAACAGAACTAGCCCTTTGTTGATCGAAACATTCGTCTTTCTTTGACAAGCACTTAATATAACACCAAAACTGCGCCGAGAACGGAATCGGAGAGCAAAATCACACACTCCTAAACAGCTGCAAAGCTATGTCAGAGGTCCGTGTAACCCCTTGAGGGTGTGGTGAGTCTTTAACCTGCTGGGCACTGCAGTAAAACAGAACGCGCTACACACACGAGCACAATTGATGTTGTAGCGCGTGAACATAGGCGCTCTTGCCGATTCAACAGTACTAGAAAATTGCATAACTGCGCTAATGAATACTTAACGGTCCCTTACTACACCGCTGAAATGCCGAAAAGTTCCATCAGCGCTGATTCTTTCACCCTCCACCGCCAAGACTCCTCACGAGCTGATCAGGGTGAGACATTAGCTTCATAGCTGCCAAGGTTTCAGATTTGGTGTGTGACATTTTCAAAATTTCATTGCAATTATGAGTGACATTTCAACAACTATGAGTGACACTTTCTAGCGAGCAAAATCATGCAGTGAACAAGCGGTAAACTACATATAAATATCAGTAATTACACTCATTTGAGTAACGAGAACCTCTAAAAAGATCTTAAAACTATTACAAAACACCCGAAATGGAAGGGCACTAACAGACTGTGTTTCTTTAGTTCTCAGAACCAAAAGGCAGGCAGGCGTGGTATTTGGGCCCTAGGCCCTCATACTAGTATAATGAGGTGACGCAGAGACAGGTAGTGTAGTTGTATAACTGGCCCTGAGCACGTGCGCTCAGCCCTTTTTATTTAGCAGGGTCATCTGACTGATGACGCCTGTGGTGGGTGGGGGTTCAGTGTGTGACAACATGCTGAACACTAGAACGTATCCAGCGCTATTACATCCCTCCCAAACATTAATGAAGGTCCAAACAAAATGAAGTCCGAACCTGTGGGAGAGAATACAAAATTGCAAACCAAACATAACTCAATGTAGGTGACTTCCACATAGTCTCTTCGCTGCTGGTCATCTGCCGGCGAGGGTGTCCTTGCAGCCGGGACCATTACTTCTCTTTGGCGCAATGTTCAGGTGCCCTGTGGATGTGCTTCTTTTGTACTTGCACCGTGGAAGTGTGCTTTACAGTTCCTTTCTTCCGACACTGCAGTCAGTGAAAGTGTAGATGGAATGATGGTGGATCATTGGTGTGTTGCTGTCCCCTGTATAATCCTGGTTGAGGTGTTTTCTCCAACTGGTGGCTGTCTCCAATAGGATCTGCAGTTGCAGGATATCCCTCTCACGGATACCCCTCTCTCGTGGGTGTCCCCTCTCACTGGACGACCCGGAGTCCCTTTGCTGCCAGGCTTCCACTGGACCGGTGGGCTGCCGCCTTGTTGCTCCAAGCACGATGGAGGAGTCACTAAGTGTCCCTTTTCCGTGTCCGAAGTCCACCTGAAAAGGGTGTTGTTGGCACTTTGTTCTGTCGCATGCTATTGTGGTTCTCCATGGATCTCCAGAGCAAGCTTCAACAATCTATCTCTCGTTTCGGGACCTGCTGCCACCGGTGTCCCTGAGGCCTCTGCCCCTTGGATATCCACGGTTCTGTGTCCGTTCCATCCCAGAGGTGGTTGTTACCAACGGACCGGCCTGCTCGTCTCTGTCGTTCCTGGGTGACCTTCGGGTTTGCACGTAGATGTGTACTCCCAGTGGTGTTGATGCTTTCCAGGTACTGTATTCGGATGTCCATGTATCTCTTCACTTTCCCCATCAGGTTTCCCCCTTCTGGTGTGTGTTGTGGTGTTCCGTCACGCACATTTCTTTGCTCTTCTCCTTTCGTCTTCAGGTGTTCCCCTTCTGGTCTGTGTGTTGTGTTGGTCTGTTACGCACACCTCTTTGCTCTTCTCCTTTCCTCTCTTCTTCCTCCGTCGTGGCGTCGTGCCACTCAGGATTGGTCATCTCTTCCTTCCTGCGCGACTCGGTCTGGTCTTCTATCTGGTTGTTGGCTCTAACCAGGCTTCTCCGTGTAGCCTGCACTCCACACGTTTCCCTCTGGTCTTGTCCAAGCATTAGGACACTGTCTTCACTTCCATCGTGACTGGACCTGTCTTCGCGACCTTCTCTCGCTTGATTACTTATATGACTTTTAGATGATTCCGTAAGACTTCGCTTCGGTCTTCTTCCTGGTCCTCTTCGTGGACATCTCCTTGGTCGTTCTCTTCACGGATGTCTTCTCCGTTCTTCTTGTCACATGTCTTTGTCAGACCGCTCGCTGACTTCTTGCAGGTCAGCATCATCCTTGCGACCAACGGGGTGGTCGGCTTTTTCCTCCTTGCGACCAACAGGGTGGTCGGCTTCTTTCTCCTTGCGACCAACAGGGTGGTCGGCTTCTTCCTCCTTGCGACCAACGGAGTGGTCGGTTCTTCTCCCTTTCGACCAACTGGGTGGTCGGCTTCCTCCTCCTTGCAAATGTTTACGCTTCTGGTGGTCAGCGCAACCGCTTTGTCGTCTGTCCGCAGTTGCAGTGCTTCGGCGCGCTTCTGACTTCGCTCTCCTGTCCCTTCCGTGACTTACTGCTTTGGGCGGTTGTCTTGCAGTCTTCTGCCCAGTATCTGTGCGTAATGCTTCCCTTTCGTCTGTACTGCTGCTGCGCACTTCCTTGGTGTTGGGTTCCTGAATCACCCTCGTCTTTCTGGTGGTGCTCCTGCCTCTTCCTGCTGCTGTAGCGACAACCTGTGGCCACCAGGTAACGCTGTGCTCTATGTCTCAGCTCGGGTCGATGCTTCTTCTTCATTTGTCTTTGGAGGCAACCATTTTCCAGCAGGGCTGTCTCTTTCCCAGTCAAACCCTTTTTTTCTGGGGTCACAGCAGCCCGGCACTGCCTCTGTGCAAACTGTGTGGTCCCCTATTACCCTGTCCCTGTTGTGCTTTCATGTACACCTGACGCTTCCCTACGCCCTCTTCACACAGTGCCTTGCGTGCATGCCTTGCTGCCACCTCGGGTTGCACTTTTCCTCATTTGTCCACTTGATGTACCTCCTTGCTATCAGGGCAGCTTCCCTGCAGTCGTCCTTTCATGGGGATTACAGCCGCTTTAATTTTGTACTCCTGACTGTGTTCCTTGTATGCTGCGCTTGATCCCGCGATTGGCCACTAGATGGCAGTGCAGGGTTAATTTCATACAGTTCACTGCCGTTTTTTTCTTATTCCTGAAACCTTGCTAGGTTGCTTGATTCTACATTCTTTTCCTCTGCACGAGCGTCGTTGGAGCTGATGGGGGGCCAGGCAACTCATGGGGGGTGCTGCCTTCATCTTCCTTACCTGATTCCCCCCAGCTGCAGACCCACATGGACAGTCCTGGGTCGTCGTTCCCTGGACCAGCTGTCCTCGAAGCTTCCCGGTCACTCTGCAAGTCCCGGTGAGTTTCTCTCTAATTTCTCCCGCTTCTGGGCGGCACTGGGCACTCACTATCTCTTGTGGCACTCTGTCCCTCACCTCAGGCTCACCGCGCTTCTCTGGCGGCACGTTATTGCGGGCAGTCTGTTCTTTTTTTAATCTTCCCGCCCCTCGCCTACAGCCATTCTGTCCACTCAGCCCCTCGCCGCAGGCCCTCTCTCCGCACGGGCTGCGTGGGGGCAGGGCACCGGAGAATGCCGGCTCTCTGGCAGGCACAGCCTGTCTTTCATTTCCCCTCTCACCCCCGGGGTTCTTCATGCGCCCGCAGACAGTCGGAGCGCGCAGTGCTTCGTCACGGGGGGAGGCGGGAACGCAGGCACTTGAGGAGCGGGGTGGCCTCCCGCTGGCCTCCTCTCATGCGGGGTCACTTCTCCTCCACCACAGTCTCACGCACACTCACCGGGTTCACCGCCTGCCTGGCTAGTCATCTCGGCCGATGCGGTGGGCTCCGATCGGCTCGCATTCCTCACGGTGGGGTCACTCCCTCGAGCCGATGCGGGTGGGCTCCACTCGGCTTGCACTTTTCCCCCGGGGCACTTCCTCGCAGGGACGGCTCACAGCGGGCCCATGAGGTGCGGGGTGGGCTCTCGCGACCTCCTCACCTTCGCCCGGGGCTCTTCTCATGCCCTGCGGGCGATTAGGCAATTTACCGCCCGGGGCTAGTCGCACGCCCGCCGCGATCAAGAGCTGCTCACACCTTCTCCAGGGGGTGCCCTTTAAACGGCAGCTCTCTCCCCCTCTATCTTCATCTGCTGGGCTGCTGCACGCACGGGCACAGCCCCCTTGTCGAGAATGTGGTATTTGGGCCCTAGGCCCTCATACTAGCATAATGAGGTGACGCAGACACAGGTAGTGTAGTTGTATAACTGGCCCTGAGCACGTGCGCTCAGCCCTTATTATTTAGCAGGGTCATCTGACTGATGACGCCTGTGGTGATTGGGTGTTCAGTGTCTGACAACATGCTGAACACTAGAACGTATCCAGCGCAATACTACAGCAGGCACTGATGCTGCTCTGAAGATGTCATTATTCTGATCAATCATGACCGTGCAATAGCTTAAAAAACAAAGTTCATAGCATAGCAAGTGCAACTAAGAGATTATACCGTAAATCGGGCTTCTCTGAGACTGGTCAAACTGAAAGAGAAACTAACTTTGCTTTTTTCCTTTCTGTTCGCGAACTCACTGACTAGAGAAAATGCTTAACACTTAACACACCAGACACTACCGTAAATGCATACATCTGCTAAGGCACCACTTTCAATACTGGGAGCCAGGGCCCAGTCGCACTCCGAGGGTAGATGGGATCTAGTTATGACCCTGCCAAACACTAAATAGTCCCTGGATATTAGTGCACATTGTTATTACAGCCTATCTTTCACCTTGTGTAATACAATTTGAAAAAAATGACATGCATATTTATAGTGCTGCAAGAGGCTGGGACTTCCTAGCACTTCAAATATGTCACTAATCTCCAATGAATCAACCAGAGTTCCATTCTGTGTCAATGATGTTATAAAGACACAGCTGCAGTGATTACATTAACCAGCTGACCTACCACACTAGGAACGCCACCGCTGTCTCAGTGCACCATAATTCTGATCTGCAACATTCTCTGTTCGTCCAGTACTGGAAGCCATACACATCTCTGCGGGGATACTTCTGTCTTGACTTGCTACGCCCCCTACTGATCTGGTAGGGGAATGGGGCACGGTACAGGTTGGAGTTGGTGCACCACCTGCTACTTCAGTTTTGTTTACAGAACTCTTAGGGCTCCTCGGTCCACACATGAGCGCCACCTGCTGCTCCAGAACTGGGGCCCACCCATACCCCTCACTCTCCGTTATCTCTTATAATGCTCTGGTGATACAGCTAATGCACATAGGACACTGCAACATATAGCACTGGTAACTTGCGCTTCTGAGTTGAAAAAAAAACAGCATTTTACAGCATATAACATGGTGCGAAATGCCACCTTTATGTAATCCGAACCTTAAATGCAAGTACTAAGACTCAGCATAGTTTTGTCATTGTCAAAACTCCCCACTCGCACTTCCGCCCTGTAAGTGGAGCTGTCCGTGCATTTAAATCTTCAATGCGCCTCAATCCTCACCTGCACTTACGAGCCAAGGATTTGTCAAATGCAGAAAAGCCAGAAGTAAACCCAGTACGAATCGGCCAGGTGACAGTCCCCCACCGCTTCTGTCTCACTTCCTCTTCCTCTGAAGGTGACGGCACTAGTACGGTCAAATCTGGTAATCCCGGCCCCCCATGGTGTGCCACAGAGTGACTAGCAACCACAGCTGAGAGGGTAGGCTCATTCCCCCACCCCCCTTGATAATTGGCAGCAGTGTGTCAAAGCCGCTCGGCGCCAGAGTGATTAATATGCATCCTGGAGCCAGGCACGACATTAGAAGTGTGAATTGCACTAAGGACATTTTTATTACAAGTCTGACTCACCTTGCGAGCCGTGGCATTTCCCTTTAACAGACTGCCAAGTGGCTGCAACGACTGACTCCTGGGGCAAACAGCCTTGCCACCTGGGCATTCCCACTCGACTCAGTAGAGCAGCTCAGTGGTGGATATCTGGCCTGTCTCCAGCCGCCGCCGCCGCGGTCCTTGGAGTTGGGTCCGATCGCAGCAGCACGGAGGATCATCACTGATTTTAATATTTTACAGCAGCCTCCAGAACTATTGAGGAACTCCATTGGGCACTGGCTATCCTGACGTCAGACGCATGGAGGGAATGCTGTGCCGTCATGTCGGAAATAGCCTATAGTTACTTTGTAGCACTGCAGCTCAGTAAAGTCAACCTCCTAGCATGCTGGGAGCTGTGTGCCTTCCAGAGCACAGCTGCCATCCTAGCAGGGCTACCTCTTCATGACAGCCGAGGTCACCAAATGGGATGCAGTGCGCGCAACTAAATTCGTTTTATTTATTTATATGTTTACTTACCTGTTAAGCTCCATAATCCATACATTACTACCCCCCACCCTGCCCCTCCCCCTTCACACATCACCGCCCGGCAGGTACTCCCACTACCCGCCGCGGCTGCCCCAGCCAGCTGTGACTCACCTAACTCTCTCTAACTGTCACAGCCGTCTTCCACATTCTACCACAACAATCCATCATTGAGATTCTCCTTTTTGTGCTGGACTCAAAACACATATCACATCTCCAGCAAGGCACGGAAGGAGAATACCACACACGTGTAGAGTGGAAGCTGTTTCTGGCTGGTGGCCTGGTGGATTAAGTAAGAGAAGGTCACTATATTGTCCAAGGTTGAGGAGTTGGTCCTGAATCCAGTTTGGCTGAGCAGGGTTATCTCATTTGACCTCCCTCAGTGCTCCAGCTCTTTTAGGAAGATTGAGGCCTACGCCTTTGCTTCGATCTCCAGGAGGGCAATGAGGCGATAATTTGCTGGATCCTACGGGTCGCCCTTCTTGAATTCCGGGTGGATGATAGAGTTCCTCTAGCTCCCTGGAACCTGCTGAGTGGATATGCATAATTGGTATAGTGGAAATAAACTTGATGACCACAGGCTAATATTATCTTTGAAGACCGGGGCGGGGATGCCAGTAGGACTTGGACACCGAAGGGTCTAATCTTCCTTAAAATTGTCCTAATGCCATCAAAGGTTAGTAGCACCTCTGTGTTCTGGGTTTCTATAGCTGCCCTGCAATGATCTTCGTTGCTTGCTGTTTTAACTACATATAGGCTTTTCACATGTCTTATCTACTGGTGTTCGTCAATGATGTTAATGCTTAGATGGTTCAGGGCTTGTTTATGTGTAATGCACCTTCAAAGGCCAGCCTGGTTTCGTTTGGCCATCAGAGTGTATATGTGTAGCCACACTTTGTCTATTTGCCCATGTTTTGCTGCCCAGATTAACTGTTTGTGATATTTATTTAAGCACCATAGTTTCAATTTTGTTTCCACTCTGCTAGTTTTTTTTGCACCATGTTGTAGCCTTCGTATATACCGTTTACTTTTTGTTATTTTGTGATTTGAGAATTGTGAACGTGGGCTTAGGGCGGGCCGGATAATCAGGCGAGGAGGCCGTATGTAGTGTGCAATGGTGGATCTTTAATAGCGTCAAGAACACAGTTAATACAGGTGATGGAAAAGATAGTATCGATGAACGGTCGTCCGCGATGGTTTCTTGTCTTCTCCCTCCGGTGATGGGATGGGGTCCGCCGGGATGGATACGTACTGGGTGGTCCTCGGAGGGAAGAGAAAGAGGACAAGGAGCGGTTAGTCTAACCTGTCTCGCTATGACACTGTTCTACAACCAGCACCGGGAGTGTACGGGAGTAGAAAAAGACAGTGAGGGAAGGTAGCGGGACGGATTCGGAAGGAGAAGAGAGACAGGGTATAGGTGAGGGGTCGTGAGGGTTCAGAGGTGGGTTCGGTAGTACTCACACGCTCCGCCGCAACTCCCAGGTGAGTTGCGGCCGCTCTTCAGCCTCCTCCTCTGGACTCCACCAGTCTTCGCTCCACTCTTCTGCCTCTTCTTTCGTCTGGTCTGCTTCAACGCCGGTCCGAGCCTCCTGCCACGAGATCGCTGCTCCGACCACGTCTCTGTCCTTGCTTCCGCTTTTACCCTGTTCCGGTGGTGATTCCGAGGCGGGACTTCCGGGGTCAGGTGGTTGTGGTTCCGGGAATCGCACTTTACTGATTGGTTCCTGGAAAACAGAGAGGGGAGGGGAGCTGGTCGTCAGGTTGGTGTCCCAGGACGGTACCTCAGGGGCTGTCGTGAAGGGTGAGTGTCCGGGAATGGGAGGTACGGGAGGGGTTGGCTTGAGTCCCGTATCACATCCCCTTCCCCTAGCTGTCCTTCTTGTACGGATTGGATTGAGGGGATATCGAGAAAGGAAGTCGGCATTTCCTTGTTCAGAACCTTTGCGGTGAACTGTTTTAAAGCGGAATGGCTGAAGGGACAAAAACCAACGGAGGACCCGGTCATTGTGTCCTTTGTTCCGGGCCATCCACTCAAGGGGAGCATGGTCGGTGTAGATGATGAACTCGCGCCCCTCCAAATAGTATCGGAGGCTCTCGACAGCCCATTTTATGGCAAGAGCCTCTTTCTCTACAACTGCATAGTTCATTTCACGGGGAAACAACTTCCTACTCAAAAACAGAATCGGTCTCTCATTTCCTTTGTCGTCTGTCTGAGAGAGCACGGCCCCTAGGCCTTGGTCTGATGCATCCGTCTGTAACAGAAAGGGTTGAGAGTAGTCTGGACTGACTAAAACAGGCTCAGAGGTCAGGGATGCTTTCAGTCCTTGGAAGGCACTTAAAAGAGAAGGAGTAGGGTTACGCAGGGGGTCTTCGGTCTTGGCCGTCTTTTTAAGCAAGTCAGTAAGGGGAGCAGCCCTTTGGGAGACGTTAGGGACGAACCGTCGGTAATAACCTAGGAGACCCAGGAAGGCTCGAAGGTCTTTTCGGGTTCGAGGGAAAGGAATGGCTTGGATGGCTTCTACTTTATTCTGTTGGGGTCTGATTACTCCTTCTCCCAATAGGAAGCCTAAGTACTTGACAGTCTGGGCTGCTAAGGTCGTTTTGGCGGGGTTGATGGTAAACCCATAGGCACCCAAGGACGTGACTACTTGTCCCAACTGCTCCAGATGTTCTTCCCAACTGTCACTGAAGATGATGATATCATCAAGATATGCTCCTGCGTATAGGGAGTGGGGCTTCAGGATCTGGTTCATGGCTCTTTGGAAGGTGGCCGGGGCACCATGTAAGCCGAAGGGCAAAACAGTGAATTGGTATATCCCGGCCGGGGTGGAGAAAGCCGTTTTTTTCTTGTCCAGTTCTCTAAGGGGAATCTGCCAATATCCTTTACAAAGGTCGAGCGTGGAGATGTACTTGGCCTTCCCTATCCGCTCGACCATTTCATCAACGCGAGGTAGGGGATACGTGTCAAAGGAGGATACCTTATTCACCTCGCGGAAATCTATACAGAATCTCACCGATCCGTCAGGTTTGGGGACTAGGACAATCGGCGAATTCCAATCACTCGTGGAGGGCTCAATGATTCCCATACGTAGCATTTGTTCGACTTCCTGCTGAATGACAGCCCATCGTGCTTCGGGGACTCGGTAAGGTCTTAACCGAACCACCTTCCCTGGTTCCGTATGAATGGCATGTTCAGTGATCGTGGTATGCCCTGGAGAGGAGGAAAAAACATGGCTCGAGGGGAGAAGGACCTCTTGTAGAGCTCGTTTTTGTTTCTCATTTAGATCGGGATCAAAACAAGGCTCAAATGAGAGCGCTAGATGGTGGGGTTCACTTGTCAAGACAGGTCGAGGTCCCTCCCATTTCTTAAGGAGATTGACATGATATATTTGAGTCGTACCCCGTGTGGGGTCCAACTCCAGCTCATACGTAACAGGGGTTACCTGCCTGAGGATTGTGTAGGTTCCTTGCCATTGACCCAGTAGTTTTTGGTCAGATGACGGCATCATTAAGAGGACCAGGTCTCCGACAGAAAAGGTACGGGTTTTGGTGCCTTTATCGTATTGTCTCTTCTGCCGGTTCTGGGCGTCTTCCATGTTTTGACGTACAATGTCTCGGATGACTGCTAGATGGGTTTTGAGATTCTCCACATATTCAGGAAGGGGTTGGGTTCTGTCTGGTTCGGCTTCCCAGGCCTCTTGGGCCATGTCCAGAAGGGTACGGGGTGGCCGACCATACAAGAGTTCGAAAGGCGAATAACCAGTACTGCTTTGGGGTTTGCACCGGATGGCAAACAAGGCCAACTGCAACATCTCCTCCCAACGCCTGGCTTCTAGGGACAATAATTTCTTCAGTGTGTGTTTCAGGGTGGCGTTATAGCGTTCTACCAACCCGTCTGTTTGGGGGTGATACGCTGCGGTTCGGATCTGTTTTATCCCGAGTTGGGAACACACTTGTCGCATCAGACGGGAAACAAACGGGGTGCCCTGATCCATAAGGATCTCCCGTGGAAACCCTACCCTGGAGAAGATAGCGATGAGTGCTTTGGCTATACTCTGAGTGGTGGGCTGTCGCAAGGGAACGGCTTCTGGGAAGCGGGTGGCGTAGTCCACTAGGACCAAGGCATAACGGCAACCACTTCGGGAGGGTATCAGGGGTCCTATGATGTCCATCCCTACCTGGCTAAAGGGAACATCAATGAGGGGAAGCGGTTGTAGGGGAACCCTGGGGGGATGGTGTCGGCTGTTTTTCTGACAAACCGGACATTCCCGGCAATAGGTCTTCACTTGTTGGTGTATACCCGGCCAATAGAATTTCTCTAGGATAGCCTGACTTGTTTTCTCGTCACTGAAATGACCCCCCAGGAGGTGGCTGTGTGCAAGAAATAGGACCTTGTCGCGAAAGGGACCAGGGATTAACAATTGTGTATTCTGCTGGGGCCCTCCTTTCCGATATAACAGTCCTGCTTTCTTAAAAAAATAGGGACCTACATGTAAAGGGTCTTCATTATCCAAGGCTTTGGCCCATGCTTCCCGCAGGAGAGGATCTTCCCTTTGTGCGGCCCTGAATTCTCTGTCAGTCTGCCAGGGGTGTTCCGCAGGTATAACAGGGTAAGCACTGGAGTACCCTTTCTTTTCCTGGCGTCGTTGGGTACGTGTTTTCATGGGTCGAGGATCCGAAGTCTTTACCGGCTGCTCTTGAGAAAACGGAGCTTCTTTCCACCAACGGGAAAACGAATCGGTGGTCTCTTGTACGAGCCCGGGGAGTCCAGCATAATCGCTCCCCAAGATCGCCTGTTCTGGGAGGTTTGGAACCAGTCCGACTGTGAGGTCGGTTCCAGGATCAGCGGGGTGTTGTACCCAGATGCGTGCAGTCGGGTATCTCCTCGTATCGCCATGGACACATTGAATATCGACCATACCCACGTGTGGACCAACAGGGTTGCTCATGTCTTGAGGTCGTAAGACACTTTGTCTGCATCCGGTGTCCGCTAGGGCGAGAACAGGTTGGCCATCGATGTGTACTAGAATATGGAAGGGAGGGGGACTGACTCCCGGTTTGACACACACATAGTTCTGTACGAGGCCCACCTCCATAGGTTCCTCCCTTTGTGGACACATGCGGGCAATGTGGCCATAGGCTCCACAGTTATAACATTGGGGTCCTTGTTGGGGTGGCGCTTGGTGGGGTGGTCTGTATAATATGGGAGCCGGCATCAAGGGAGGGGGTTCCGGTCTACGTGGCAGAGGGGGTCTGGGTGGACGGTTTCCACCCGAGTGGTGTGTTCAGTTGGGATGTTCTTCCCGTCCTCTTTGCAGTTCTTGAGCCCGGTTATAGGCAGCGGCTGTCGAGGGTGAGACGGGCATGTTGTCGTACCCACCTCTGAGTAGCGGGGTGTAGGGAGGCCAAGAATTGTTCTAAGTAAATCTTTCCTAGGATATCTTCTTTTGAAGAGGTCTCAGGCTTCAACCATCTGTTTGCCAAGTCTTTAATGCGGAAGGAGAGAGCTCTGGGGTTTTCCTGCGGACCTTCCTTAGCTTGCCGCAGTTTGACCCTGTATGTCTCATCATCGATACCCAAGCGTTCCAGTATGCAAGTTTTGATGTCGGCGTAGGGTGTGTTCCCCTGAATATTGGCTTGCTGGTAAGCGGCCTGGAGATCGCCGGTCAATAGCGGCCCCAGATATTGACCCCAGCGGTCGGGTGGCCATGAGGCTGCCTGTGCGAGTCTCTCGAAATTGGTGAAAAAATAGTCCGGATCCTCCCCTGGTACATACTTCTGCAATACAATCGATGGGAGGGAGGCAACCGGTCTCTGCTGACCCAGGGCGTCGCTTAACTTCCCCATAGCTTGGTCGTGTGCGGCACCTTGACCCTTGAGAACGTCATGTAGTTGGCCGCGGTCGTCTTCTGCTGTTTTAAGGAACTTTTCTATTAACGCTCCCCACTGCTCTTGGGTCTCCGCCATTTGCTTGACGACGGCCTCCATGCTTCCAGCTGATCCCACTTCTGACACCACCTGTGAACGTGGGCTTCAGGCGTGGAGGCCGTATGTAGTGTGCAATGGTGGATCTTTAATAGCGTCAAGAACACAGTTAATACAGGTGATGGAAAAGATAGTATCGATGAACGGTTGTCCGCCGGGATGGATACGTACTGGGTGGTCCTCGGAGGGAAGAGAAAGAGGACAAGGAGCGGTTAGTCTAACCTGTCTCGCTATGACACTGTTATACAACCAGCATCGGGAGTGTACGGGAGTGGAAAAAGACAGTGAGGGAAGGTAGCGGGACGGATTCGGAAGGAGAAGAGAGACAGGGTGTAGATGAGGGGTCGTGAGGGTTCCGCCTATGTACAAAAGTGCTGTACAAGTGAGAACGTGCTATACAAAATCTTTACAGTGCAGGCCAGGCTTTGTGCTACTAAGGAGAGAGGGTCGAACACTATATACAAAGCACCTAACGTGCTACAGAGGTGGGTTCGGTAGTACTCACACGCTCCGCCGCAACTCCCAGGTGAGTTGCGGCCGCTCTTCAGCCTCCTCCTCTGGACTCCACCAGTCTTCGCTCCACTCTTCTGCCTCTTCTTTCGTCTGGTCTGCTTCAACGCCGGTCCGAGCCTCCTGCCACGAGATCGCTGCTCCGACCACGTCTCTGTCCTTGCTTCCGCTTTTACCCTGTTCCGGTGGTGATTCCGAGGCGGGACTTCCGGGGTCAGGTGGTTGTGGTTCCGGGAATCGCCCGTTCCTGATTGGTTCCTGGAAAGCAGAGAGGGGAGGGGAGCTGGTCGTCAGGTTGGTGTCCCAGGACGGTACCTCAGGGGCTGTCGTGAAGGGTGAGTGTCCGGGAATGGGAGGTACGGGAGGGGTTGGCTTGAGTCCCGTATCACAAGAATGTGTTGCCCTTTTTTATAGGGGCTTTATAAGCATCCGGTGGGGCATTGCAGTGTTAGCCAGTGGCTGGTGAATTTCATTATTAATTTTGTCTCTGTTGTCCAATAGATGTTTGCCAATTCTGTTTTTGAGGTATGGGCCTCTAGTTAGTTTCCAAGGTGTCAGTTTCTGCATGCAGACTGGTCCCCATTTTACTCTCCTAATCAGCTGCTGGCATTCTTCTCCAGATGATGTGAGCAATACTCTCAGGTATTTTTTCTTGCTGATGCTAGCTTTTATGGGAGTGGAAAGAGGAAGGTGGTCACTCTTGTTATGAGTAGGCATTTCAAAGTTCTGCAAGGACTTTAGAACTTTGTTGGTGGTAAACATATAGTCCAGGGTGCTTATTTCCTTAAAGGTTTTTTTGGACTTTTGGAGCAGCATGTTTGTCTTCCATGAATGGACTTCAGACTGTAGTTATTTAGAAGAGAGCAGAGCGGGTTTGTACCACAGTCGCCAAAGTAGGGTCTATCAGTGCCATCTCTAGATTGTGTAGATTAAAGTTGCCACAAATTATGACTTCTTAGTTGGTATGTTCGCAAAGCACAGACTCTAGGGATTCGCATAGTTGAGTCAGTCTGTCTGCTTGACCTTGACCGAAGCAATTGAAGTAGCAGCAGTATCTTTGTCGTCTGGCCCTCTATATGCAGACCTTCCAAGGTAACTAATTGGATCATTTTGTCACACACTTCAATTCTTTTTAATTTCAGTTCTAAGCCCATGTTTACATACATTGAGATGCCACCTGACGGCCTCCCAAAGATGTTAGCTTTCGTTGAGGCTTGATGTACTTCATTAAATCCAGGGATTGTTGTAGGGTTTGTTGACCAGGTATCTTGAAAGCATAGTAAAGCTGCATTCTTTATGAACATGTTTGCAAGTAAACATAAACAAAACACCAGCGCACATCACATATAACAACTTTTCTCCTCTGTGTAGTCAGCACTTTTTAAGAGGATCATAAGTAATGCTCAGTCAAATGGGGAAGAGTACTCATGCACGGAGTCGCTAAAGCGTCGTGGTACGTTATAAGCAAAGCTACCAGCAATACGCTATGGCTCGTTTGAATTTCGCCAGTTCATCGCAGTTTGTTTTGAAAGGATTTTAAGTACTGTTGAGTCGGATAAGGACAATTTGTCATGCTCGGTAAATCAATGAGCGGGCAACACAAACACAATATGCGGTAATAGAGGACAAAGAGTTTTTACAAACAGTAGAGGTGGGCATGATATTATCTCTAACAGTGTATGTCGTTTTATATATAATAACAACATGAGATAGATGATGTAGTTTTATGAAGAAGGAAAATAAGCAATAGGCTTGGGACAGTGGCTGTATGGCCAGCAATGAGGAAAACGCCTGTTACTAATAACATATTTACCAGAACAAGTGGAGGCAATTGTTTTAAATGATATACAATGGTGCCCATTAAAGTTTTAATAAATAGTTTTTCCTGAAAACAACTATGAGAAGAAAGAGAAACAAGGGTCAGAACTAGTCCCGTTTACTAAGGTTGAGTCTCAAACTATGGCGTATATTGACAAAATTAGGGCCTACGTACTTGGGAATCCCCAGGCTTGAAAGTATGATATCTTATTGGTATGAGATAAGGGGGTGAATAATCATGGGCCTCTTTGGAATTGTTTACATAACAGATGGAACTTATCATGGCTATACAACCATAGAAAACAAAGAGGACTGGACTACTTTCATTCACTTGTTTGAAGAAATTTGACTATATGTATGGAGAATCTTATATAAATATGAGATTCTGAAATCTGCTTTCCCAATGTTACTCATCTCTAGGGCCAAAAAGTGATGTTAGTGATGAAGTGGAATGATGTCTAAGTACATATTTATGATTTTCTCTCATAGAATTTCGTACACGGGCAAACCTGTGCCTAGATGACTGGAGTGCTCTAAACATTGTGAATAAGGTGAGCAGGATAAATAGTGTTCCTTCAATGGTGTTTTAGATGGTACTTTTCTGCACATGTGCAGGTATGGTTTTTAAATAAGGGAGTCTTTTTGTCGTGACACACGGGGCCTATGGCCAACTTTTGAACGTATTCTTATATTTTGGCAACATCACATGGTGGCTGTCCTATCTTCTTCTGTGTGCTTTACAACTACAATTGGCATTAAGGTCATTGTTGAGTAAGTGTTACAATATGCATGACATTTTTACATAAGTATATGGTGGTCAGCGTGGTCGTGCACTCCACATTGTTTGATGTGGTGATATAAAGACAAATATGTAAAATGGTGGATATGTCCAATGGGTAATGTCCAGGACATAAAGATTATAGAATGTTTTTTTTTGTGTATGATTTACAGCCTTGAGAAAGCTTGCAAAGGGCGAAACGCGCATCGGCTGTGAAGTATTGTGTTTTAAAAAGAAATAAAGTCTACATTTTCTACACAAGATGACTTTCTTGGATTGGAAAAGAGTGTTCCTACAAGATTACGAATTGAAAGAAAAAAGTGCTGACTGCATAGAGGAGAAAAGTTATTATATGTGATGTGCGCTGGTGTTTTGTTTATGTTTATTTGACAATCTGCCACGTTGTTTGTGGGTGGAAAGTCTTCTTTGATGCTTGAGGTGGATAAGTATCCAACACCAAAGTTGCACTCAATGCTGAAATCTGAAAACGGATTATTTAGGAAGAACTATAGCTATAATAAGGGGGTATGACTTGATGTGCCGATCTTTAATAGCAAATCCACCTTTCTTTGTTTGTTGTATGTGTGCAAGTAAGGATTTAAGTAGTTTCGACAGCCCAGTGATGTTCTATGATATTATGTTTTTGCTTGCATTCATTCAGGAGCATTCTGAGGTAGGTATCTGTTCATATTAGGAATCATTTTGGGTGTCATGTGAGAAGGTGGTGACAGCCAGCCCCAGCCTTTTTCTTGTTGTGAACCCTCGGGCTCCAGCAATTCTCCTTGTAACACCCGTTCTGTTGGAGTAGGATCGTGAGCTATGCAACTTCTTGCTATAGTGCACATTTAGTTGTGAACCACTTGCACCTCTCAGAATGCTTCGGGTGGTTCTGTGCCTTTAGTGGCTCTCCTTTTTCCTTTAATTAGTGTGGGTACTAGGGATCCTGCACCTCCAAGAGTAGTCACTGCCTGTCCGCCAGATTACAGGTAATATTGTGGTCCAACAGGCAGGCGCCGTATCGGTCCCGCGGCGGTGCTGTGTAAAGGCTCATTGTGAGCCTTAAACAGCACTGCCTCGGGACCGCCAGTGCCCCTTACTGCACGGGAAGGAATGCATCATGTTGTGCATTCCTTCCCATGCAGGAATTGGTGGTGCAAAACTACATGGGGCAAAACATGTGCCCCCCTGCCTGCACCCTCGTTCACAGGGGCACGAGGGCGCCCTCTAGGGCCCCCTTTCTTTCCTCACCGCCAGCAGTTACATGGAGGAAGAACCTCCATGACACCGCTGATGGTAAGGAAAGTCGAAGTATATGCCTAGCAGTGCTTCGGGGGCCCCAAACATATTGCGGCCCTCAGACCACTGCGGGACTGCCAGGGAACGCAGTTCCTTGGTGGCTGCAGTGGTGCAATGGTGGTCTGATCGCCAAAGTCGTAATAGGGCCGTAAGGCCGCCGGTGTGGTGGTGGCTGGACCACCACCACCACCCCATGAGTCTGGTGTATCTCAAACCACGAGACTCATAATCAGCCCATAAATGTTTACCTGTACTCATTCTCTGGTTGCTTGGCACAGAGCAATCAGGCTAAACTAAAGAAGCTATGTGTAAAGTATTTTTGCACACATACAGTAACACAGTGAAAACACCACAAACGAACTCCACACCAGAAAAATAGCCAAACTGTATTTGAGTGAAACAAGGCCAAAACGACAAACATCCAACATACAGAAATATGAATTTCTCAAGATGAAATGCACTTTTAATGCTTAGAAACACAATGGCTCCGGTTGGGGCTATCTCAACATGCTTGACAGCGATGAATCCGCAAGTTCAGCCCTACCGCGAGGGAGCGCGGGCCTGGTACGGAGTCACGCAGACTTCAGTACAGTACTTTGAAACCGTTGAGAATCAAACATAATGCAAGGTGCCAGGGCACTGAACAACGGAGGTGAGATGTCACTGAAGCAAGGGAGCCGTTGGGTCTTGTAAGCGGTGCAGAGTCATTAAGCCACTGACTCCCTTGGACAATGCGAGGCGCAGGGGCGGTGATGTGGTGGTAGCGGCAAGGCGTCAGTTCCGATGGTGGTGTAGTGTTGATGAAGCATCGAGGGTCAAGCTGCAAGGCATTGATTCAACAGCGCTGATGTCACACCACAGAACCACAGGTGCTGCAGAGGAGTTGAAGTCAGGTGTCACGGACTTTGGTGACGTGGTACTCGAGACTCACACAGTGGCAGCTCTTCGGAGGTGCTGCTGTGGCATTAGAGCTTGCATTGTAAGTTTCAGTCATTGCGTTGAGCGGGACCACGGCTTCGGTGCAGGCAGTGGCATCAGTTCTGAAGTGGCGCTCTTAGTCTATGTGCTGATTTTCTTCTTTTTAGCACTGTAACTCACTTCCATGGGCCCAGGAACTGGATTTGGCACCACTAGGCAGAGTAAGGCTCCCAGCAGAGGAGCCCACGGTGCTGCAGGTGAAGTATTTGATGACCCTGACACTTCCAATAGGAGGCAAGCTCAACTCAAGCCCTTGGAGACACTTTAGAAAGCAGGACGCAGTGAGCAAAGTCCAGTCCTCTCAATCCCAGGACAGAAGCAGCAAGTCAAAACAGCAAAGCAAATAGCAAAGTGACAGTCCCCTCTGGTAGAACTTCAGCTCTTCTTCCTGGCAGAATGTCCTCAGTCCAGAAGTGTTCTGAGTATATGGTGTCAGAGGTCCAGTACTTATACCCATTTTAGCCTTTAAAGGAAGGAGATTTGAAAGAAAGGTCTTTGTAGTGCGCAAAACCCTGCCCTTCCTGGCCCTGGCTCCAGACACACTACTGGGAGGTATCAGCACTTTGTGTCAGGACAGGCACAGCCCTATTCATAAGAAAGTGTCAGCTCCTCCTAACACTCTAGCTCAGGAAGGCTCAGTGGCCTGGTGATGGGCCATCAGGATATGCAGGGCACACCTCAGCTCCTTTGTGTGCGACTGTCTATAGTGAATTCACAAAGCCCGACAGTCATCTAACCCGGACGTATATTCTAGGGACAAGCAGAGACACATAATGCTTAGAGTAAGAAAATGTTAACTTTCTAAAGTGGCATTTTTAGAGGTGCAATTTAAAAACTAACTTCACTAAAATGTTTTTAAATGTTGAGTCCAGGGACACTAAACTCCAATTTTCTATCTGCTCCCAATTGGAAGAAACACTTGTAAAGTGTAAAATGATAACCTATGAGAGAGATAGGACATGCTGTAGTGAAAAACAAATTTAACTGGACATGTAAACCAGGACATGTAAAGCTCACAAGTACATTTCTTACCTTTTAAATACACTACATCCTGCCCATGGGGCTACCTAGGGCCTACCTTAGCGGTGGCTTAGATTTAATAGAAGAGAAGGTTTGGGCCTGGCAAGAGGGTGTACTTGCCAGGTGGACATGACAGTTTAAAACTGCACACACAGGCTTTTGCAGTGGCAGGCCTGAGACAGGTTTGAAGGGCTACTCATGTGGGTGGCACAATCAGTGCTGCAGGCCCGGTAGTAGTATTTGATTTACAGGCCCTGGGCAAATACAGTGCACTGTACTAGAGACTTATTAGTAAATAAATAATGGCAAGCATGGGAAACAAAATATCCTTACATTTGAGACACAGAACACATGCACTGTAGCATTGGCCAGCAGTGGCAAAGTGCCCAGAGTCCTAAAACCAGCAAAAATAAAATGTTCAGCACACAGTCAGAAACAGGAGGTCAGAAACAAAAATGACAGGGGAAATCACAATAAAAGATACCAGGTCTAACATAATGAAAAAAAATCTTTAATGATAACGTTGGATTTAAAGGCAGAAATCTCAAAATACCACTTTTATAAGGTTGCCATTTTGTTGTCCTAACCATTTGGAGCCTGCTGTCTGTGTCACTTGACTGTGAATCGCTTAGCTGTTAGCCTTTATGTATTCCTCCCAGACAATGAGACACTAGTTGTTGGCAGGATGAGCCATCCTAACAGGATGGTCGGCATGGAGCTGTTCCCTGCCCAGTTATTATTTCAAAAGGCTGTCCCTGTCACACACACAAGGAAAATTACCACTAGTCTTGTGTTACCACAGACTACCTGTAGCCATGGCAGGGTAAGGGAAAACATGCCATGACAAACATGGGGCAGCCAGGATGTCACCCCCCAGTCACACCATGGCACCATGTATAAATATTGGTCCAGCAGCCATGCTTCAGTGCACTCCTGGACCTGTGGAAGACTTCAGAAGGACTGTCCTGCTGCATGAAGCCTGCCTTGCTGCTGAAGGAGAGAGGACCCTCATTGAATCCAGGACTACCAGAGTGACTCCACAGGACTAGTTGGCTGGCCTCCTGTGTGAGCTACTGGGACATAAGCCCCAGAGATCTTGAACCCTGCACCTGACCTCTGATGAAGTTAGTCCTACCCCCCCCCCCCCCCTCACCCCCCCAGTGGTCCCTGAGGTCCTGGACCCTTGGAAGTGGTGTCAGAGGTGCTACTCCTGCCTAATCCTAAAAGTTGAGATTTAGAAAATGTTCACCAAAAAGTGACAGAGAACCGACAGAGGGCCAGAACCTATCTGCCAGCCGATCCGCGCTAGGTGCATCGCCGGTTGGCCTTACTTCGCAGTAGCTACAGCTACGTTCTTCACTGCAGCAGCAAATCCTATTCAGCTGGACCTCTGCGTGATGGTATCTGGTCTCGTGGAGCCCTCTTGGGCAATAGCTTGCAGCTTTGTCCCACTGGATGTTTTCGACTTACAAAAATTTGTCTAAGTCCGAAGGTAAAAATCATCATTGGGCTCGAAGGCGAAAGGCTCCCCATCGACGAAGACAACCTCTTAGGCCTGGAAATCTAGCTTTCACCGGTCAGAGCTTTTTGTTCAGCCATCGTCGATGGCTGCACCAAAACCTCATCTAGGGGCTCATGGAAGACACCTCGTTAGATACAACTTGCTGCCTTGCCTCGCTGATCTCTACCTTCTCCTGGACTTTTTTTCAAGCCATTTTCTAAGTCCTAAACTAAGCTGAGACCAAGTCCAATCCACCTCCTGTATCCAACCCGTGCTCCATCGCGGTCGGCCTTAACTTTTGTCTTTGCCCCGTTTTTACTCGACAAGATACCCGTGGTTGGCGCTTTGATCGTTAAGGCACTAGATTTGACTGAAAACTTTAACATTTCATAACTCAGGTTCTACAGATAGGATTTAATTTGTTTTGGTGTATTTTATTTACTATTTTCTCTATTTTTCGAAATTGGTTTAAGATTATTTTTGTGTTGTGTTTTCACAATATTACTGGTTGTGTGCTACGTACATACTTAGAAAAACCAAAGGAAATGATGGACGGAGCGTTGACAATACAAGCACTCACCCCCAGTCAACTGATCTGGGTTTCATCCATCACCGTTCTTTAACCCACTCTGCCACCCCAGTTCAGACATGGCCATATCAAATCAGTCTGACCCTGTGTCTCATGGGAACAGTGCAGCCCGAACTGCTAAGCCATGCCTTCCCTGGACAGGAAACAAGCTACCGAGGACCGGTTTCTGGCATTTCAGCCGTCTTCAGCCCGGTTTGCTTGAATCCAGTGGCAAAGTGAGCAAGGGACTCATGTCTGAGCATACCCTGCCAACTTATGGCGAACAAAGAAAAACCAAAGGAAATGATGGATGGAGCGTTGACAATACAAGCACTCACCCCCAGTCAACTGATCTGGGTTTAATCCATCACCGTTCTTTAGCCCACTCTGCCACCCCAGTTCCCTGGACCGAAAACAAGCTTCCGAGGACCGGTTTCTGGCATTTCAGCCGTCTTCAGCCTGGCTTGCTTGAATCCAGTATGCTCAGACATGAGCCCCTTGCTCACTTGGCCACTGAGTTCAAGATAGCCTGGCTGATGAGGATTATGAATCCGAAACCGGTCCCAGGATGCTTGTTTCCGGTCCAGGGAAGAAATGGCTTGGCAGTTCGAGCTGGACTGTTCCCATGAGGCACAGGGTCAGACTGATTTGCATATGGCCATGTCTGAACTGGGGTGGCTATGTGAGCTAAAGAATGGTGATGGATTAAACCCCTATCAGTTGACTGGGGGTGAGTGTTTGATTGGCTCAAACTCTCCGTCCATCACCCCCTTTTGTATCGCTTTGTTCGCCCTAAGTTGGCAGGGTATGCTCAGACGTGAGTCCCTTGCTCACTTGGCCACTGGATTCAAGATAGCCTGGCTGATGAGGATTATGAATCCGAAACCGGCCCCAGGTTGCTTGTTTCCGGTCCAGGGAAGACATGGCTTGGCAGTTCGGGCTAGACTGTTCCCATGAGGCACAGGGTCAGACTGATTTGCATATGGCCATGTCTGAACTAGGGTGGCTGAGTGAGCCAAAGAATGTTGATGGATTAAACCCAGATCAGTTGACTGGGGGTGAGTGTTTGATTGGCTCAAACGCTCCGTCCATCATCCCCTTTTGTATCGCTTTGTTCACCCTAAGTTGGCAGGGTATGCTCAGACATGAGTCCCTTGCTCACTTGGCCACTGGGTTCAAAATAGCCTGGCTGATGAGGATTATGAATCCGAAACCGGTCCCAGGATGCTTGTTTCCGGTCCAGGGAAGACATGGCTTGGCAGTTCGGGCTGGACTGTTCCCATGAGCCACAGGGTCAGACTGATTTGCATATGTCTGAACTGGGGTGGCTGAGTGAGCTAAAGAATGTTGATGGATTAAACCCAGATCAGTTGACTGGGGGTGAGTGTTTGATTGGCTCAAACGCTCCGTCCATCATCCCCTTTTGTATCGCTTTGTTCGCCCTAAGTTGGCAGGGTATGCTCAGACGTGAGTCCCTTCCTCACTTGGCCACTGGATTCAAGATAGCCTGGCTGATGAGGATTAGGAATCCGAAACCGGTCCCAGGATGCTTCTTTCCAGTCCAGGGAAGACATGGCTTGGCAGTTCGGGCTGGACTGTTCCCATGAGGCACAGGGTCAGACTGATTTGCATATGGACATGTCTGAACTGGGGTTGCTGAGTGAGCTAAAGAATGGTGATGGATTAAACCCAGATCAGTTGACTGGGGGTGAGTGTTTGATTGGCTCAAACGCTCCGTCCATCATCCCCTTTTGTATAGCTACGTACATACTTTTTTTTTTTTTTTTTTTAATTTTTGAAAACCTTTATTGTGCAGTAAGGATGGTACAAATACGGGCCTACAACCGTCCGGCCGGCCACAATACGTTTATGCACATAAAGCAAACTATACGGTCCCCCAGCGCCAGCAGGCAATATGGCGTCAATTAACAGTAGTTATACTGAGCAGAATCCTGACGCTAGGGAAAGGAGCAGTGAGGTTAACATTTTTAAGATTTTTAGTCTAAAGATAAATCAGTGAAGAATAGAACCAAGGAGTACTGAGGCCGTACATTTACTTCACAACATGGGCAGGCAGCATCAAAAAGTAACAACAATAATAAGGAATCTCCCACCAATTCGGCAGTACAGTACGTAACAACAGGAGAGTCAGCTAGCATTTGCGCACCACCCACAGTACTACCCGCACCCCCTAAACCCTTATCGCAGACTCAGGACAGAAAAAAGGAAAAATCATAAAAGAAGATCATACATAGGCACCATAGAAACTTAACTAAAACTAAATATTACCCCCCACCCTACACACATGCAGAGGCTACGGCCTGCCCCCCCCCCCCCCAGCAGAGTGTCTGTCACCCCAAAAAACCCGAAATATAGGAAGAGAAGAGAAATAGTGAAAGGAAAGAAGGAAAAGAAGAAAAAATTCACCAGTGATATAGGGAGCAAGGAGAAAGGTCCATCCCTGGGCTCCCATAAAGAACAGTCGAGGAGGAAGGCCACATTGTACACGCTCGGACACCGCCGGCACATTGAGCATTCTACACCCCAATATCAATTACCAGATAACTTCACCCGGGATATAACCATTGGGGAGAGACAGCAAATAATACACAGTGTCCCACACACAAATCAAGTCTCTCTTTGCCTCCACCCACCAGTATATTAATGCAACTAGGGGATCGCCTAGCCCTGGCCCGATCTCGGAGGCACATTGTCACCCAACCAACTTGGCAGTCTGCTGCAGTCCGCATCGACGAGGAAACATGGCCGCCTCGAGGATGGGGGAGGTGCACCAGCGCTGAGGAAGCTTCGCCTGTCCCCCGTAGATAGTAGTCCCACATTAAAATGCACTTCCAGGGCATATAGGTGACAAAAGCCACGGAACGACGAGATGATACTAGTCAAAGAAGGGGCAGGGGACAGGGCAGGAGAACGGGCTAGCGATGAACTGCGCAGCCAGGCTGGTACACGAGGCAGGCAGCCAGTCGAAGAACAAAGGGGAAACACTGTTGCAGCAACAGTCTCGACTAGTGGCAACAAATCTTCAGAAGCTCCAGCAGTGGTTCTCTCGATCGACACAGTAGCAACAGGAGGTAGCGATGGGCTGGCAAGCTGCAACAAAGTCAGTCCCGGATCCTGTCGGGGGTGAACCCCCTGCGTTCGGCTCTCAGCAGGGATACATGCATCAAGTGACTCAAACAGCACATTGTAGGTACGCCGCATCTCCGACCGCACCTCACCCAGGATCCTCATCACATCCCTGTAGGTGTATTCCGGCTGCGATTCACGTGGTTCTCTAGTCACAGTGGAGGGTTCAAACACGGTCCCCTGTGCCAATGCGCACTCGCCTCCCCAGGAAGAGGGCACAGTGCCATCTCCACAGCGTTGGTGATCAGGCATCGCCATCTTAGCAGCAGTCCACGGGGTGCTGGGAGGGGGAAAAACGGGGGTCACGGTCCCCGATCGGGAAATGGATGTTTGCCCTGCAACAATCTGCACCCCCTCCTGTGCGCCACAGAAGCAAGGGGCAGCCGGTAGTGTGGTAGGCAAACAGGGCCGTGTGAAGCTTACCGGCAACCAGCACAGCTAGGAAGAAAGCCGACCGGCATCATGGCGGCCACAAACAAAGGAAACCGTGCGAGCCCTCTCATATGCGTGCCGGAGCTGCTCCGTGTGATCTCGGCAGGGCAGTGAGCGCAGGCATGGGCCAAGCTGCAGACGGGTGAAAGCACTCCCTCGTTGTAGGCAGCCGCCGCAACAGATTATCCCCTCGAGGCTTGTGAGGTCCGGCAGGCTCTGAGGAGCGGGCGGAGATCCGGGGCAGAGACGATCCTCCCAGAGCTCGCGACTCCGGGCGGGCGGAGAGGTCAGAGGGACACCGTCAGGATCGGCTCCGTGTCCCGCGCATTTCGGGCGAAAGAAACCCCAGGATTGCAGTCAGGATGTAGGCGCGGGTCTTCAGGGCCGGTGGAGCCGAGCGACCACACGTCCGTTCAGGTCGCCATCTTGGCTCCTCCCTAGCTACGTACATACTTAATGTAGTACCTCTAAGATAAGCCTGACTGCTTGTGTGCAAGCTACCAGAGGGTTAGGCACAGGTTAATTTAGTGGCTTTAGTGGTTTACCGTGACATGGGTTGAGGTTGGTCTTGAGTAGGAGTTTCACTCCTCCTCAATCAACAACCTAATTTCTTACAAGCACGTTGAGCTTACAAGACTCCAGCGTGTACATTTAAATGGGTTGATTATGGATTAATTAGATTAATTAGTGATTTTTGTAAAATAAAATGCATCTGTTCAAGGTCTTCTGCAAGAAATCGAACCAACCGCTTAAAGAAAGTGGCATCCCACTATGTCCTGTTAAATTTCCAATAATGTAGTACATTGGATCCACACACAACATATGGTGTGTCAGGCCGAAAAAAGGTAGAAGAACATTGATAACTTATAACCAGGTATGAAACAAGATAGAAAAAGCCATCAGATTCCAATCAAACTACCATAGATTCAAGACAGAGCTAAAATTTCACTTTTAGGAATGCCTTTGACAGACCCAGTACAGCGGCCCATCGGGCAGACAGGGGCTTCTGGATCTCACGCATGCGGTTTGAGGTAATGTGCTTTGATGTCTCAGGGCCCACCCTACTATGGGTCTAAAAATTGGGCCAAGTACATATTTTGGCACATGGCTCTCAGGTTAGCTAGGGCAAGCAATCGTGGGCTTCTCAGGAAGGTAGTGTGGGGGTGATCGAACTCAGAGCTCAACAATCAAACAACAGACCTAATAATGTGAATGTGCATCTCAGTGTTTACATTTTCAAGAAAGTGCTTTTATCGCACATTACTACATATTCTACAAACTGCTCTAGCCATAAACAAGTCAGTGTTTCTGGGGGCTATCTTTGGCAGACATTGCACCCCCTCTGTTCCTGCTCTGTCTCCCTCCTCTAAGGCTCTGGGTTCCTGATTCTGAATTTCCCCTTTCTCTCTTTAGGGCTTCAACAGTGGTTTGAGTAAGGCTCAGGTGCAGTACAACCAGCCCCAGTGTGTATGTTAGTCTCAAGTCTTATTGTCTAACTCCTTCATGAGGTTAGCAAATCCTGTCAGGGTTGCTTCAGGGCTGGTCTGCTCGCCGGTTGCACACATGCACACTTTTGACAGCAGGAGTCTCGCAAGTGCCAGATGCAAGGATGCATTTGTCAGTGCGTCTTCCCAGACTTCAGTCCATTCTCCATAAGCTGTGCAGTCAGTTAACAAAATCATTAGTCCTGAGACAATGCAGTCACAACCAGACCATCATTAATTGCAGATGTAGCCAACATGGGAAATCAGGCCCTGACATTGCTCAGGCTCTCCCACCGGATTACTATATACTATGTAAGAATAGAGAAAACAGAAAGAGTGGAGGCATGGCCATTATTCTGAAACCCAGTTCAAAATGTCGCATTGATCCCCTTGCCACCCCAGATTGTGAAAGCCTTGCGTTTGCCATCTCATTGTTCCC
Organism: Lissotriton vulgaris; assembly: GCF_964263255.1. NCBI lineage: Eukaryota > Metazoa > Chordata > Amphibia > Caudata > Salamandridae > Lissotriton > Lissotriton vulgaris. The sequence continues at coordinate 239,135,720 of NC_141691.1, forward strand.
TACATCCACATTTGCCGCCGTACCACGCATCCGCAGAGCCACCGCCGGAGGAAGATCCTTCTCCTACCTGGCAGCCAAGACCTGGAACTCCCTCCCCACCCACCTTCGGCGAACCCAGGACCATCTCTCCTTCAGAAAGCAGCTCAAGACCTGGCTGTTCGAGCAGTAACATCCCCCTTTCCCCCAGCGCCTTGAGACCCTCCTGGTGAGTAGCGCGCTTTACAAATGCCGTGATTGATTGATTGATTGATTGATTTGCGGGAATCTTAGCCTATCGCCCTCCAGGCCCCTTATGCCAATTCATTCAATGTTTTCCAGAAGTAGTAGCGAGTTTGGTGACTGAGTTCAGCCACCCCACGGTGCTGGGATATTTAAACTTGCTCTTAGAAGATGCTAATGATAGTCGATCAGTAAGCTTTGTGCCTGACCTAAAGGCCATCCGATTGGAGCAAATGGTTCAGGGACTCACACACGTAGGAGACCTCTTACAGGTACTAGACCCCATACTTCTTACCCGGACCGATCACTATTTAATCCCCATGACTTTCAAGGTACCCAGTACCACACTACCCCAGAAATGTAAGATAGTTAAGGACAGGCTTCTGTCCAAGTGCAGTCGTGACAGCTGAAGAAATACTCTGAGCATGATGTCTCTTCGTTTGGCAAACAGCTAACCTCATGGTCTCTGACTAGCTGGTCTATGAACACCATGACTCAAAAATCTAGAAATAAGTCAGCTCTATGGTACACCCCACACCTTCAAATACAAAAAAACTGTAAAATTCCAGAAAGAGCATTGAGAAAGAATTATGAGGCAAACAAACAAATACTGTACTGAATGAAGGTGAGGCTATATCAATTGGAAATTTGACAAACTCAGGCCTCCTCCTATGATACAACAATTTATAATACTCTATATGTGTGTTCGCTGAAACCTGCCTTGACCGGTCCCACCGGACCTGCGGTTCGGGTGTGAAAGGCTGCCACGAAAAGCCTGGGGTAGGATGGTAAGATTGCACAGGCCACACCACTCTGGCACACCGACCAACTGGGTAGACTGATTCGCTCGAAGGGCTTCAATCTTTGGGATCTTATAGGCATATCCAGGGTGGGAGACGTGTGGAAATCAGGCGATATAATCCCATTCACTCAGTTTCAGCAGGAATCTGAGCTGGCGGGATCTGAATATTTTAGGTACCTGCAAATTCAACATGCCCTACTTGATGCACTCCCTAGAAGAGAGTCTCTCCCTGTGTCCTCTCCACTCGAGGATAGAGTCCTGGATGGTGACCTGCCGGAGAGGGCCATATCGGTCATTTATAAAAAAACTGATCAATAACTTACAAGATCCCCTAGTCCAGCTGCGGGCAAAATGGGACCACAAGGTAGCAGGATTGGATGACGAGGAATGGCTGGCAGCCGTGGCTTCTCCCTGGGTGGTGGCCATTTCCCCCAGGCTGCGTTTAGTACAGCTGAAGCTCCAACATAGATCCTACCTATCTGGTCCATTATTGGTCTGAATAGGATATAGTTCCGATGGTGGCTATTCTAGGCACTGTGGGCAGGAGGGCACCTTCAACATACACTCTGGGAGTGCACAGTTATCCAGAGGTATTGGGCGGTGTCTGTGAGACTTATGGAAGGGGTGCTTGGGCAGAAGATGGACTGCAACATAAATCTGGCCCCATTCTCAACACCTGGGGCCCGACTGATCTAACCTCCAAGGAGCGAATATGGGTAACTTTGGCGTTGATGGTGGCGAAGCGCAATATTGCGAGATTGTGGAAGGCCCAGCTCCCGCCAAGTATAGGGGATTAGGCCAAGGACATGGACTGGTGTATGGTCATAGAAAAGACCATATACGAAGCTAGGGGGTGCCCCACCAAATGGATACAGGTATGGAAAAAGTGGAACACCCATAAGGGAGGGATATGTGAACCTCCGCTGACGAGGGATGAAACCATTGCACAAGGTTTGAGTGCTTTAGAATTGTGATTACTGCATTGTTGCTTTGTAATTCTCCTATGCCTCCCCTGACACATAACTTTATTGCCACTGTAAATGTACAATGTTTCAATTTTTCTTCTCATGTGTCACACCTTGATTTCAATTAAAAAAAATAATTTATAAAAAAAATAATTAATAATGCTACGAATTTCCCGATTGAGAGATTCAGAATTGCGAAGTTCAAATCGGCGCCTATCACGAACGCCCCATGGTTGAAGCCTCCACAGATAGGTGCAATGCCTTGCATCTCCCTTTCACTGGAAGAATTCTCAGTTCTTTTTGGAAAATGTAAATCTGGATACCCTCCAGACCCACAACCTCTGAGAATTCTCACTCTTGAGACTCTTGAGACTGAAACTATTTTCCCCTTCCTATTGGAATTGATTAATCTGTCCTTTGAAACGGGCATAGTTCCCTTCTCATGGAAACACGCAATGATCAGAGCTGATTTAAAGAAGCCGACTCTTGACCCCTCCTGTCTAGAAAACTTCCGCCCTATCTCCCTGCTTCCAGGTCTAAGTAAGGTGGCAGAACAACATGTTAATAGATGTCTATCATATTTCTTGGACTCAAACTCAAGTCTGCACCATACACAGACTGTCTTCTGGCCTAAGCACAGCACAGAGACCGCCTTATTGACAGTAGTGGAGAAAGCAAAAAGGAGAATGGCCATTGTGTTACTTGATCTTAGTGTGGCCTTCTACCAAGTCAAAAACTCCATACTTTTGGATAGAGCTGGCAGGGCCAGAGTTGCAGGAAGAAACTGGGAGTGGGTGAATTCCTTTTTAAAGGAACAAACATGCCAGGTCTTCGATAGGGATTGTTCATCGGAAACGCTGCCCGTGGCTTGTGGGGTCCCACAGGGATACTCACTTAGCCCCATGTTGTTTAGTATGTATCTTCAAACCCTGGCAGATATTGTACCCCCTTTGAGATCTCTATAGTCTCTTATGCCAATGAAACACAGCTGGTGACATCCTTTGCCCCAGGCTTGGACCATTTAACATCGAATTTAGGGCCCTGCCTTGAGCAAGTAGCTGCTGGATGAATAAGGCATGCCTGAAGCTTAGTGGAGCTACAATTAAACTAATGATTCTAGGGAATAACTCTTTGGTCCAAAAAGGCTGAGGTTGACCCACTGGCCTTGGCTCCCCATGATCCCAAATGCTGTGTTGGAAGATACCCTGACCATGGAAGTCCAGGTTACTAAAACTACGGCTAGATATTTTCGAATGCTGCCGATGTTACGCAAGATTTTAACCATGCTGCTTCTAACTTCAAGACGAGTGGTGGTTCGGGCACTTGTCCTTTCAAGGTAACTCATTATACTTGGGATCTCCTAAAGGAGTCACCGGGAAACTGCAGACTGCCCACAATGCGGCTGTACACGTATTTTTGGGAATTCCCAGGTCACATTCAGTTAGACAGGGGCTGAGAGAGCTCCACTGGTTGCCAACTGCTCAAAGAGTGGAATTTAAACTGCTGTGTATTCCCACCATGCTTTACAAGGTTGAGGCCAGTCCATTTTACAACAGCTGGTCACCCATTACTGCCGCACTAGATCACTTTAATCGTCAAACATTTACCTGGCCGCCACCCCAACTATTAAAAGAGCTAGAAGGGGTGGTCAGTCGTTTCATTTTAATGTAGCAAAGCTCTGGAATACCGTCCCTCTGGCCCTTCTGGCTACAGAGAATGAGCTACATTTTTGGAATGTGATTACAACTTTGCTTTTTAAATTATTTCTTACCCGGCGCTCTTTCTGCTTTGTGGTGCTGCCTCTGGTCCAGCGCTGGAATGCCTTTGGGTCGCCATGTGCTTTACAAATTGTAAAAAATAGAAAAAAGTGAAAACTGAACAGCAGGTGTAATTCAGCATTTCAGACCAACAAAGCTCTCTTCCCCCGTTCATATAAGTTTTCCACAGATTTTGATGCACATTTCGGGAATTTTTTTTAATTTCCTGACTGTTGGAATTGCATTGCATATGATGTAAGATGAAATGACCAAGCAAAGATAGTCACTGGAACAAGCAGCCCAGTCTTAGATACAAGGGCTGCAAAGGAAATCTAACTAGAATGCAGATTCCTATTTTTAGACTGTATATCGTTCCAATTCAAAATACTCTTTTTAACAGTTGGAAATCCATTTCAGGGGGTTCACAAAACTCCCCGCTGCAAGTACATCATATGACCACTCCTGGTTTCTTTTCTGAAACAAGATAAGGCTACCAAGATCCAAGATTCTGTTTCTTTGTTCTCACTGCTACATGTTTCTTTATGCAAATTCGAGAACCATAAAGCTCTTCTCTCGATGGACATGGGGTGATGTCAATCCTCTAAGGACTTTGGAGCTCCGCAACTGAGTCTGATTAGCAAATCAATACATTCAATATTATATGAAACACACTAGGTTCTACAAATAGGACAGAGAACATTTTAGTTTCAAACCATGAAGGTTTATAGTTTACAGAATGCACAATCAAGCCAGCAACACTTTATAATAAGAATGCATATTCTTCAATTAATAGGCCATCAGTTAGATCTAATCTTATGAAATAGAGGATAAACCTGCATGGGGTTGCCTCAAAGGGAAAAGCATAGAAGCAGTCTGTCTGGTCTCCGAGAGAGCACTCTAAGATCTCCTGGTCTGTCCTGCTCTATTTTTCTCTGTCCTGCTCTACGACACACATTCAAACATTTTATCCAACTACACCAAGTTCTCAAAAGACTATCCAATCAGTTTAAAGCAAAATGATACAATTACACACTTGACAAGTTCTCAGGTTTTCTCATACTACAATCTCATCTCTGCTTCCTTCAAACCTACAGCTCGAGATTGCAAGCACAATATAAAAAGGCTGGGGCGAATGGGGCGGGAGTGGAGTGCTCGAAGAGTAACCAAGTGGGGGGTGACCGCTGTTCTTGGGGGGCGGGGACTGTGAGTCCTGATTCGGATGATCCTGTGTGCCTGTGGTTGTGCCCATGATATTCAAGCTCTTACAATGTGCTCTGAGGAGCATTTTTTGTCTTTCACTACCTGCTAAATGCATTTCTGTTGTTTTTTCGTTATTGTTATTTCTTTACAAATTTTATAAATAAAGGTGATTTAAAAAAATCCTTCAAACTTACACTATCTGGTACAAGATAAGATACATGGACTAGTCTGAACAATGCAGGTGTCTTTTGAATGCACTACTCATCAAAATAACATTCCACGAGAATATCAAGAAAGGCACCATGTTTTCACATGGGAAAGAGGAAAAAGGACATTGCATTTGATGATTTAAAAACCCTAGCTTGCCTAGAAATAAAATGATCATGTGTCCCAATGAAACGATGGTACACAACTCTTAACTCATTTTGAAATTCAGGCCTACATCTGCTATAATAAAACGAAACATGCATAAACATAATTTCGCTGTATGTTGGCATTAGCATGACTACGCATGAAGGTCATGTTAATGCTAAACATGATATATATAACATTTTCTCATCCAACACAAGTTCTAAACAAACTGGAAAGAAGGAAGGTACATCCGTGGGGTTGAACATTAACCAATCTCTTCAGAGAATGGGGCACTTCTTTAGCTTGGAGAAGGCACTGCATGTGTACAAGATCCCACTGTACCAAACATTGTTGCAGATAACATGACTTCAGCCTCAGATAAATCATAATGTGAAAGTTTGAGATGTTCAAGGTGCCATAGATTTTGGTGGGCACAGATCTGCATTTGAGGATGTTGTTGCTGCCTCTTAGTATATGCTACTTGTCTGCACAGGTGGCTTTGTAGAGGACCCAGCAAATCGAACACGAGTGAGAATTTACATTATGCCAGGATTTGATAGTGTATACAATGTCCAAATAATGGTCGGTTTGGATATTCAGGATGAAGTACCTTGAGTGTTCTGAAATTTTAGAATTTAGTAGAATACACTTTAGAGCTGAGTTGGTGCTAGGACTAGAAGGTGCGTAGGTGTGAAATCCTTTGATGCTGATGGTTCTATGCTTTGGTACATCTGGAGTTAAAGCCTTTGGGGAGAAGGTATGAGTGATTAGTCTAATTTCTGTGGTTACTGGGAGAATTGAAAAGTAAAGAGTTAAAAGGAGATTGTGAGAGGTAAATGATTCACAAGACAGGGCTTAAAAAGTCTTGATATAGCTGAGGGGGAAGCTTTAGAGTATGGGATAACAAGTCATCATCGCAAGTAACTGGAGAAAATTCTGCCTACAGTTCCATAGAATGACGTCAGGGTGACCAAGAGTAGATCACCGGCAACGAGGAACTTGCTACTGAGTCAACCATTTGAAGTTAGAAGAGTGGTATAGAGGAGAGGATTACAGGTGGAAGAATTAAGGAAGATGACAGAACAGTAGGAGTAAGGGTAGAGATAGGGTTAGGCTAAATAGTAGATTAAAGTAGGCATAACAGTAGAGTAGATGAGGTAAAACCAGTACAGATGAATATTTGACATGCAAGAAGGAGGTGCAAAGGAAGATTAGTATGACAGCGGGGCTAATAGTGAAAGTCTATGATTATAAGAGGATGGGCAGCAATAGCAATTGTTGAAAAAATAGGTATGAGTAAGACTTTGGGTTGCTAGGATTAAATAGATGTAAAATTAGAAGCAGAAATAAAAGGATTCGGTGTATGAGTTGTAGCAGTAGTGAGTGTTAGAGTAAGAGTAGAAGTAAGTAAGAGTGGAAGTGAGAGTAGGAGAAAAATAGTAGGAGTTTTGGTAATAATATTGGCAAGAGCGTGAGTAGTTGTGGGGTTGGGGTAGGCTTATGGCTATGCTTGAGTGTTGGAAAAGGTTTAATACTGAGAGTAGGTACAGGGCTAGGATTATGGGTAGTAGCTATGAGTAGTTATATGAGTTGGGGCACAAAGAGGAAGGTATAAGAGTTGGAGTAAGTCTAGTTTGGGAGTAGGCTAGGGGTGCAGCAAGAGAGAAAGTGTAGGAGTATGAAAGTATGAGTTAAGATAGGAATTAGAGCAGTAGGCAAAGTAGGAGTAGGAGGAAAAGTAGCATAAGTGTAGGCATAAGGAAGAGTAAGAGCAGGAAAATAAGTAAGAGAGAAAGAGTCAGAATAGAAGTAAGGATGTTAAAAGGGGTAAGATGGGCATGAGAGTGTGAGTAGGCATACGCAGTGAAGGTAGAGAAATACGAGTGGGCCTAGGAGCCAGTAGATTTGTTATATTGGTGGAAGTTGGGGGAAGGTGTGGAAGGAGTTAGAGCATGGGTGGGTTTAGGTTGCGAGTAAATGAAGGAGCACACCTTCATTAAAGCACATGAATACTGCATTCACTGCAATATAAGCACACTTTAGGCAGACTAATACTTGTTTAGCTAATAACAGGTAATAAAAGCCTCCTGTGACCTGACCCAAAGTGTGAATGATGCTTCCATGAAGTAATGGCTGCAGGGAGCTGAGCCAAAGCAAACTAGCTACTGATTCCATGTCCCCAAAGTCCTTGTGTGTATAGTGTTTTTGTTCTTAACTTTGGTTTTGGCAGAAGGCCTCAAACCTCCTTTTTCTGTTAGTCCTGTTAATTGGATTTTGCAGTTTCATAGTGAACTGAGAGGACTGTAAACTGGGGGGCGCTAGAGGGCGCGTAAGCAGAATGACCGCACTTCTGTGAGGCTCCTGCTTCCTGGAACTACGATCCTACATTTATCCTGTGCAAATATACATCAAACTTGCCGAAAGTGGGCTTAAACAGCAGAGCTCACCTCCCTCTTCACTCAGTGCTAGTAGGGAAGGAATTGGAGACTGGCAGCCAGAGGGACGAGCTTTGAAAGTTACGCTGGACCGCTGGCTGGAGCAGTGAGGGACTGCAGGGCGGCTGCGACGATCAGGACAGGCCGTGACTTCACGCGCGGCTACTGGGCAGTGCGACCGGCGGGCGGCAACAGTAGGCGAGCGCTCATTATAGCGGAGGACGAATTGCAGACAGAGGCCCCTTACCGCGAGGCGGATCAGGCAAGTGGCGGTGGGGGTGGCGGCGGAGCTCGTGAGCTGAGCCGGAACACTTGTGGAGGAGGCCGAGTCGGTTCGCATACGGAGCGGCCTGGGAGGAGCTATCGTATTGCCCCTCTGAAAACGGCCAGAAATTGCAGGGAATGTGGCAGCGCTAGTTGAGTGGGCGGCGGCCGGAGGAGCTATGCATGGACCATGGGCACTGGCTCGGCTGCGGCGCGAACGAGGCGGAGACCAGGGCGTCCAGCGGGGACCTGGGATCACGGCGACCCCCCTTCCTCCCCGCCCTGCGCAGGGCCGGCCTTAGGCATGTGCAAGCTGTGCACCTGCACAGGGCCACCAAACCCCAGGGGCCACCACGCCAATATATATCCTTAATATAATAATCCTCTGAGGATGGATACATATTTGCGTGGTGGCCCCTGGCAGGGATCTGGCGGCCTCTGGCTCTATTCCACTTCCAAACACCCTTACCCCCCTCTCTTCACTGGCCTCCACACTCCGCGATGCCCGGACCCCCTCTTCCGGGGCCCCCTACCTACGCTCCCTGTCCAGGGCCTCCATGAGCCTAGAGCCGCCCCTGCCTGCGATCAAGAGAGGAGAAGAAGTGCCCAAGAGGCTGTAAAACCGGTAGGGAGCGCGACCGATGCTAATACAACCATAAAAACAGACGACAACAAAAAAAACTGTAGGAGGCAGGCACCTGTGCAGCCAGTAACGGAGTATGCAAGGCTGGGCAGGGTGCCCCTGAGGCCTGCTAGTACCATTTGTGTGGCGCTGTGTGGGGAGGAAGAGGCGACGGTGGGCCACCCCCACCCCCCCCGCCCAGTGGGGAACTGGTGAGGAGTACTGAGCAGCGGACCTTCTCCCCCTCTATCAAACAGTACTTGGGTGTCCTGGTCATACAGGACCCTTGCTCGTTGCCCCGCTGTGGATGGGCCCAGAGGGTCTCTAGTGAAAGAGGTGTCGCCGGAGCAGACTGGGGACTGTACAACAGACAGACCGCGGTGCCGCAGATAGCCCAGCTACTGCCGCCTCCGACCATAGAGCAAAGCCTGGCTAAGGAGGAGTGGGACCACCCGTGTGACAGTGACAGAGGTCCAAGAACGGGGACTTCCAAATTGCACCAGGCGGTGAGACAGATGTGCAGGCACAGGCATACACACAAACTTTGTACGGGGGGGCTAGGCTATTGCTGATCTCACGCACGCTGGTACCGGGCCCTGTTATTGAAATAGGAGGCTCGACCGGCTGCTGGTGAACACCAGGGGCGTTGGCCTGGGCTGGAGCACAGTGTTGAGCATGGGGAAACCTGATACCAGACAACCTAAACTGAATTTTGATGCGGTGAAAAAGGGGAACAGGCCCATGGAAGAAGATCAAAATTCGGAGGCCATGTCACATTCCAACGAAGGAGACACATCACAAGCATCGATATGAACAATATTTTACAAGAGATACGGCAGGGTTTTGCAATGGTAGTAGACAAAGTGAATCGGATGTCGTCCAGAATGGATGCTATAGCTAGCCCACAAACTTGACGGTCACAAAGAACGTATCAAGGAGGCGGAGCGACGCATCTCCGATGCTGACGACGTCTCTGCCAGGCATACAACGCAACTAACAAGAATGAATAAGATCTTACGAACAATAACGGCTAAAAATAAGGAGTTAGAAGCCCGCAGTAGACGTAATAACATCCGCGTCATTGGTGTGCCAGAATCGACCAATACTGGAAGAATGGAGGAATATATCGAGAACTTACTGCAGGCGACCATTGGGAAGGAGGCGTTCTCATCACAGTTTATAGTAGAACGGGCACACAGATCGCTTGGTCCGCGGCCGACACCCGGAAACCCCCTGCGACTCATCATCCCCAGATTATTAAATTACAGGGCTCGGGACGTGGCTCTCCGTGCAGCACGAAACAAGCAGACGCTGAGATATGATGGCGTCACCTTCTCAATATACCCGGATTTTACTCCAATGGTGCAAGAGAGGCGCAAGTTCATAGAGGTCAAGAAGAAGCTGAGAGCGGCACAAATTGATTATGCGCTTCTGTACCCGGCGAAACTCAGGGTGACGCATCACAGGAAACAAAGATTTTTCACAAACCCACAAGTAGAGGACTTTCTCCGGTCAGTAAGGCGGTTGGCTCGGGGTGGAGGGGGCTAGGGGGCCTCACATTATCCTGAACGTAATGGAGACAATGATGCCATGGAATAACCAATCCCCAGGAGCACTAGCAGGTGCCACAAGATATTGGTTGGAAGACTGAAGCACGCTGGTGAGTAGAAGGACTGAGGGCGGTGGGATATCCTCAATAGACTTATTTGCAATTATGTTATTGATGTTCCAGGCTCCGCTCCCCCCCCTGCGGAGCGAGATCGGATGCAGGGGAGGAGCTCGAGAGGAGCGGAGAGACTACGTAGCTATCTAGACATGTCCCCCATTGGGTATTCCCCCACGACAGACATTGATACACTAACTAGGAGTGGTATAATTTTGTGTTTGTTGCATTTGAGGGATAGGGGAGGGGGTGGGAATCAGATTCTGGCAAAGTTGGGTTGCTTCAGTGGGTGAGGGGTGGAGGGGGGGAAGTTGGGTGGTTTGGTTTGTTAGGGACGGTGTGCATAAGACTTCCTATTTCTGGGGAGACTGGATGGATGGGTTGGACAGAATACAGCATCAGAAAAGAGACATGATAACTTTGTGTGTAGGTACAATATCCGGAGGGGGTTGCATGGACAACATTGATAATACAGTCAGCGGTTAGGCACTATGGCTAAACCATCCATAGCTACATTAAGTGAGAGGGATGGGCGATCCCAGGAAGAGGAGACATATACTGTTGTACCTGGAGAGACATAATGTGCATATCGCTATGTTGCAGGAGACACATTTTGCGCGTCAGAAACAACATACTTTTGCCAACAGATGGGCGCAACATAAAATCTTCTCTTCTTACTCCACATATGCGCGGGGAACAGCGATACTGATAAAGAAACAGGTCCCCTTCCGGATGGAGGGCACAACAGGGGACTCGGAGCCTTGCGTGGGGCCGGGTGGGTACAACGTCAGTCACGTTTGTATGTTGCTATGGACCGAACACAGATGACCCTGGGTTCTTCGACACATTATTGGCCAAGATCTTTGAAATAGACTCCACTCATGTCATATGGAGAGGAGACTTCAATATGACATATAGTCCTAGTTTAGATAGATCGCACCCCGCTCCACACATAACACCAAAGCTCAGACAGTGCTAAAAGATATCATTGCTGCTTACCAGTTGACCAATGCCTGGAGACATAAATATCCCAGCGGGAAGGAAGGCACGCATTTTACAGCGCAGGCGCAGTCATGGGCCTGTTTAGACTACTTTTTAGTGTCCAGATGGTCAGTGCCCACAGTCGTCACGGTGCAACACCTGGCCAGGACCTATTCGGATCATGTATCAGTGGTGTTGGGACTCTCTACTGATGACTTTAACATGCCTCGGAGTCCCTGGCGACTGCATGCCCCTATTTTGCTTGACACAGTGTTCCAGGAGGAGCTGCGCGAGGAGATCAGTGATTTTTTTGAACGAAATAGGGATTCAGTCAATAGTGTTGAGATAGTCTGGGAAGCCTTTAAGGTGACACTTAGGGGATATTGCATAGCTAAGGGGGCCGGAGTCCTTAAGGATATATTAAATACCCTGCAGACATTAGAATCAGACCTAAAAACACTGGAAAGCGAACTTGCAGAGGACCAAGGTGCATCATACAAGCTGCATTCAGAAAGAAACTCACAGAATACATGGAGGAGGCAAGGAGGGAGGTACAATTCCGAGGGAAATATTGGGTTGCCCCGCAATATGGGGGGGGGGATAGGCCTGGCAAGATACTAGCGCAGAAGGTAAGGCAACCTCAATGTACTAATTATGTAATGGAAGTGGGAGATCCGGAAGGTGGGATCTGCCAAGGGACACCTAATATACTTAAGGCCTTTATGAGACATTATAAAAAACTCTATACCACTACAAGAGTACAGGCACTCGATTTGGACAGTTTTTTGGGGGATGTGGCGCTGGGCTGGCTCAGCAATGAGCAGAGGGCGTTTGTGTGTGCACCATTTGAGCTCGATGAGGTAAGGAAAGCTATCATGAGCCTACAATCTGGAAAGGCCATGGGCACAGACGGTATTCCGGCAGAGAAGTCTACGAGGATGCATTGGAAGTAGGACATCTACCAGCCTCTATGAGGGAGGCGCTCATATTGTCTTTACTTAAGCCGGGGAAAGAGCCAACGCAATGTGACTCCTATAGACCGCTATCTCTCCTTAATTGTGACGCAAAAATTCTAGCCAAATTAATTGCGACACGCCTGAGCCTTTTAATGGAAAACTTGATATTACCCGACCAGTCGGGCTTTGCGCCTGGCAGGACTACTTCCCATAACCTTAGGACATTGTTTGCCATCCTGAATAACGTCTCGCCTGACTTGCCGCTTGTGGACATTTTTTTGGATGCCACCAAAGCGTTCGACTCCATCGAATGGGATTATATTTTTGGAGTCATGGAGCGCATGGGCTTCCCCCCGCTGTTCCTGTCATGAATTAAATTGTTATACTGCATGCCAGTGGCCAGGGTCCTCGTTAATGGACAAACATCGCAGACTTTCAGTATCACTAGAGGGGTGCCCCCTTTCCCCATTGCTTTTTGCAATAGCGACAGAGCCGCTTGCGGCAAAATTAAGACAACATCATAATGATAAGGCCCTCCGTTGTAATCTGCGCCAGGTGCTGGTCTCATTACACTCTGATGATATCACTCTTTACGTTCGTGATCCTCAGCAAAACCTTAACCCGATATTGAAAGAATTTATAGTATTTGGGCAGCTCTCGGGTATTCAAATCAACTGGGGTAAATCATGCATTTTTCCACTGACCGCAGCCATAACATGCTTCTCCCCAGACTTTCCCTTGTAGTGGTGCAAAGAGGAACTGAAGTACTTGGGGATATGAATCTCTAGAAATAAGGAAGAGCTTATGAGACTGAATTACGGCACGGCCATAACTAAAATAACAGACTGTGTCAGCGTTGGGTGGTGCTGCCCCTCTCCATGGTGGTGCTCCCCCGATTGCTATATCTTTTCTTGAATATCCGCTTTTATCCAGGTGTGTTTTTTTTTTAAATCACTTAAATCGGAGACGATACGACTAGTTTGGGGAGGAAAGCAACCTAGACCAAAGTGGGAGTTGATGATGAGACCTTATGAGAAGAGTGGGTTTGGTATCCCCAATTTTGAACTCTACTTCCTGTGCGCGCAGGCCCATTATGCCTGGTACTGGGTGAAGGGACCGACATATATGCCACAAGTAGCAGCTGAACCTTGGCTGTCGTACCCTACACCGATAGAAGGAGCATTATATGTAGTATTAAAAGATAGAAAGAGGACAGCGAACGCTCTCACGGGCACGATCACTGCGTGGCAGCGCATACAGCGTATGCTGGACGTGCCCATGGTGTACTCCCTCCTATTGCCTCTTGCTTACCACCCCGCCATGCCATTGTTACAGGAGGGTGTCTTTAGGAAATTCCAGCAGCGGACTCAGGCATATAATTGAGCTTTGGCTTTCGTGGTACAGGACCACGAAAGCCAATTCCGTAGTATTGACCACATGTTCCAAACAACACAGAAGACGCTGTTTGATGTATTTGTATATCTCAGACTGAAAAATGGGATTAGATCGATTACTTCTGAGTTCCCAGCGGAACCACCAGTATTGATTCCACTACAGATCATACTGGAGAAAGACGCACCCAGAAGGTCGGTATTGCTGTTGTATCACACGATACACGCACTTGTAGCAGAGACACCACCACCTTCTCGGAGGAAATGGAATGTGGAACGAGGGCTGGTCCTTACTGATGAGCAGTGAAGAAGAGAGTTGTTGAAACACAGAGCGTGTATCAGCCAGCAGCAGACTTTGGATAATTCATTATAAATTTTTACACAGACTGTATTATAAGCCGACCAGGATGTGCAGGTTCAAGTTACGGGAGGATGATAGTTGCGATAGATGTTGCGCAGCAGGGGCGGACTTTCTACATCTACCATGGGGGTGCCCAGAGGTACAAGAGTACTGGGAACAGGTTTTTCAGGCACTACGCAAAATGATTGACACACCTATAGAAGCAACACCATTGATGGCATTGTTGGGTAATGTCAAACCACTCTGACCTGAACACCGCAAATTCACGGCGTTGGCACTCCTTATGGCCAAGAGAAGGGTAGCATGTAGATGGGGCAGGGGGCGGGCACCCAAGTTTAAGGAATGGATCGCTGACTTAGTAATGTGCCAAGAGAGACTCTTGTCTTATGCGGAGCTACTGCCAACATCCTCCAGGCCCATGGATATATGGGCTCCGTTGCAGTGCTATTTGCTAGCTCATCCAAGAGGTGAGGAATAATAGGATATATTAGAACTGAGAAGGGAGGTGTATCTACCGAGCGGTCCTTAAAGTGATGTGAACTGAAGGCAGACACCTGCATTGGTTGGAAAGGGGGCAGGAGATGGCGGAAATTTGGGGAAAAAATAAAAGTGCAGTCTCCTTATGTACAGCCGTGATAATGCACTAATGTATGTAAATCTCTAAAACATGATGTTGGATATGTATAATTGCAGACTGCCTGACCTCTGCCTGAAGCCAACAGCGACTCGAATAATGTTGTACCAAGTGGGAGATTTGAATAGTTAACTGCACAATGTAAGCAACATTGCAATGTACCCGATCTAAGACAAGTCTGACTGTAAGATGCTGATTTAGGAATGTACACTTGTATAAAACAATAAAAAGATGTTTTAAAAAAAACTGAGGGATCTGTAAACTGTGCTCAGATTCAGTTGGGCGGTCCTACAGCAGATGGTGCAACGCGCCATCCACTGTAGGACCACATACCCATGATGCGACCACCCGCCATATCAGGAGTTGATTCCTGGTCTGGCGGGTGGTCCCGCTGCGGTCTGACAATAGAGGTCTGGTAGGTTCAAAGAAGAGCCTACCCTGCAGATCGCTGCTCTCAAGAGAGCCGCCTGCGCCTTCCTGCATGGTGTGGCATAAATGCCACACCGTGCAGGAACTGGTGGTGCAAATCATGGAGGGCACTACATGTGCCCCTCTGCTTGCATCCCCTGGGCCCTGAGGCTGGAAGGAGACTTATTTGGCCCCCTTAGTTGACTCACTGCCACCCTTTTCCTGACAGGCTCACAACCATGAAAAGGGTGGTGGTGAAGTGACTTGAAATATGCTCGGTGGTGCCGCTGCGGCACCATCAGCATTTTTCACCCTCTGACCGCTGCGCAAACGCCACAGGATCCTGTATCCCTGGTGGTCGCAGCGGTCCTGAGCAGTCGGATCTCTGCCGTTGTAATGCAGCGGGCGGTCCCGTGGTGTGGTGGGGATTGGACTATGGACTGCCAAACTCTTAATCAGGCCCTCAGTCTTTAAAGTGTATTACAGGGAGAAAAAATAGAATATAATCTAAGGGTGAACCCTAACCATAGAATGTGGATTTTTTTGCTTATTCTACGTGTTTAGGATTTCAATTAAAACTACCTTCATGGTTATCTCTATTTTTCCAAAATGTTATTGTGATGTGATTTAAATAACTTAATAGCAATAGACTACCAGGATTAAATAGTAATAAAATAAAAGATAGTGTTTTATTTTGCATCACAAACATTGCCCTTCAAAATCATTAACTTTTACCAGAGAGAGATTGAGCAAAATCTTTAAAACTCATTGTCAGAACCCCTTTCAGAAGTTCACAAAGCCAGCAGGAGCTGCTGGGCTCAAATGTTGGGTTACGCCATTTTACTTCAACTTTCTATGGGTCCTAAGTTACTGGGCCAAGTACCCCTTTAGCACTGGTCTCTCAGTAGTACCATGGGTCGAGCAGTCCAAGGCTTCTCAGGGTGGGGGGGGTGGGGGGGGGGGGGGACACAGACTTACAACTCAAAATAAATTCAATATGAGTATTAAATGGTTGTCCAGTCAAATACTATGAAAAAGGAGTATTTAAATACGAACACAAAGTAAAATACAACATAAATAATGCACACAGTCCTCCTGAGGTCAGTTCTCTAGTCTTAGATAGGCAAGTCCCTGAGTACGACTTCCCTCTCTCTACTGGTAAAGGTTATTCTCCATTGACAATAGGGGACATTCAGGTTAGGCCCTACTAGGTCCAAGTCTCAGGAGTCCCATTCTGGCACTTTCAAAGTCAAAAGTGTGCTACATAACTAGTTCTCTTGGGCTTTTCAGCCCTGTGATCAGTCTTCCTGCATTCCACAGGGTTGCTTTTCCAACTTCAAAGCTCGATCGTGGCGAAAGTCTACAGTGGCTGCCGGCAGTGAGTAGCTCTCTGTGCTTTGAAGGGGCTGCAGCTGGTCGTCCGTGACACTCCCTCCGATGATGCAGTAAGTTCCTCTGATCTCTCTCACAATTAGGGGAAAGATCATTGAGGTTCACACGGTTCAGTTGGTGCTTGGGCACTCGCAGGTCACCACAGCAGATTTCCCTCTCGACATTTGCAAAACCAGGTGACGAACCTTGCTGTTCACAGTGCCCCCACCACCCTCCTGTGGCATATGGGGTCACCACTTTACTCTACACACTGGCTAACGCCTGATTGGCACAATAGTAATGCACTCTTCCTAGTGACCCTTTCTGGCATACAGGGCCGCCGACTTTATTCCACACAAGAGCTGCTGCCTGATTGGCATGGCAGTATAGCACTCTTTGCAGCGGTCCCCTCTGGCATACAGGGTGACCGACTTTATTCCGCACATGGGCTATGGCAAAACTGGCATGGCAGTAATGCACTCTTCACAGAAGCCATCTCTGGCATATGGGGTTGCCCACTTAAACCTGCTCACATGTGACAGCTCAATCAGTGCTGCAACATCTAACTTCATGTCGCCTGACTCTGGCATCCAGGGTCACTGACATGAGCCTTCACATGGGCAACGGCCCAATTAGTGCAGCAGCTGCTTCCTCAGACCTCACTAAAGGGATCCACTTGCCAGGATCCCATATTGGACCTCCAAACTCTCTCCTCTTCCTCACAGGGCAGATTGTTCTTGGGAAACAGGCAGGCACTGTTGCTCCAGGCTCCAGGGCAGGTGGTCTTGGATGTCCCCGCACCTAGCTGGGAGACTGGCAGACCATAGCCCCCAGTCCTAATCACAAGTAGAAGTTTTTTGGAGCTTCTTCTCTTGTGTTGGGTGTGTACTCTGTCTCCTGTAGAGTAGAAAGGAGCCTGTCACAGTAGGAGTGACTCCAAATCTGATAACCCTACAACACATGCCATGGAAGTAACTAGAGGTTCACACCTGGATGATAGCCACAGTGACATGTGCATCAAAGGGTTATCAGAAGGACCCAGTCCTACTCCGTATGATTCTCTTATAAGCCCAATATCATTCCTACAATGTACCCAGACCCCTTTCCAGTGGCCTCTCTCTGAATCAAAGAACACCATTTGACGTGTACTGAAGAGCCTGGCTCTTTCTTCCTCCAATGTGTGTCCCACCAAACTCAAAGTAATGCAGCAAAACACAAATCTCTCTGAGGGAATCTGCTACCTCCCCATGCTCCTCCAATCAGCCCTGAGTCTCTCAAAATGGAACCCAGAGTCTTCCATGTATTGTACCACTCACAGGCACACTTACACCAAGAACACACATGCAACCACACGCATGCTGCTCAGCACTACATACCAAGTACCAAACATTGGAATTTGTCAGGGTCTGTAGGGCTCATTCCAGTGGCAGGTAAAAAGGCATGTTCACTCCTACTGATCAGTACACGGTATGCTGCCACGACCGGACTTGTGCTGCTTAGCTCCTGGTAAACACAGTTTCCGTTCACCCCCATGAAAATACCACTCAGGACACTCCTCCCAGTCCAACAAGACTGCAAGCCGTGAGACCTATGTCATGGTGTACACAGACACCCGTTATTAAAAAAAAACAGCACAAGTGATCCACATATAGTTGCAGATGGTGGATCCAGGGCTGGGGTGCATGTAAAACGTCTCCAAACGAGGGTCTTTTCCGTCCCAACGGTCATTTGAAAAAGACAGGCCTACTTTTCATTGTTTTGTTAATTGTAACTTGCCGATTGTTTCTTAACCAGTCGAGGGATAAAAACATATTCACTGAATTCAACCTCATTTAAATAACCCTAAATACTAAATATAGAGATGTAAGTCATTTGATATAACTGGCCTCACTTTTCTAAAGGGAGAATCTCTGCATCATCGTTAGCACAGGAATTAATGTGGCTGTTGCTTGAAACTGATTAAACCTGTTTGATGGGTGGAGAGGGCAAAATAAAGAGCATGCCATCTATAAATTAAGAAAAGTAAAATCACCAGCCGGCTGAGATGCAATCACAGAGGATCGAAACCAGAATCGACTGATTCACAGATAACGTGTTTTGTACAGAGGAGCTGGGCGTGAAGGGCATTCAGTGCACACAATGCTCCCCAAAGTGGACTGTAAAACAAACTGCTCTTATAAAAGGTATTAGGAGTATTGAAGTACAAATGTACCTAATAACACACCCATTGACATAATAGAAAATTAAATGAGCAATTACGAGTCACTTCATATGACTACAGTTTAAGAAAAATGCTGCTAATCTGCACGCACAGACCATACTGTGCTAGGCGGTGCTCGCGTGGCAAAACGGGCGCCCCAACCGGCACGTTACATTGGTTGTGACGCAGGTTGATGGACACGTTCATCGAGTACCTCAGAAGTGATATCTTCCCATGCACTCCCAGGCACAGCGTGATCATGCTCTACTGACAGACGTCACCGACCCAGCATTCCATAGCGGATGACGAGGCACGCCAACGTACCGTACATTCAACAAGAAGAAATACTACTACAAATGCATGCTACAATATTAAAAACCCAGTGAACATTAAGAAGCAGCCTGAAACCCAGCCCATAACAGGAACAGGATGAACAAACAGATCAGTATCGGCCAACCATGTAATCCTTTAATCCCTTGGATATCCTGTTGCTAACTCCTTTCGTCGTGCATACCTAACATACTCTGCATCATGGCGAACTCTCTCTAATAGGGGCCATGCCAACCCATTCCTTGCTGTGTTTTACCCTATTTCCATTTTCTCAACACCACACAGCTGGTCGCTGTCCGCTCGATGTCAACCCTGTGTACACGTCACCTTTTCCCCTACAGCTTTCACATATTATTACACATCCCATCGTACACTAGCAAACTCTGGCCAAATGCACTGAGTTTCGCCCTTTTTCCCATCCCCAAAGTGAACTCAATCTCTATAGCCATTATCCTGGCGTTATAGTTGGACGTATCGCTGTCTTGCTTTACCTTGATGAATTCAGCATCTTTGAAATCGATTGCAACACTTCCTGATCTCCCTATGTATATGCATCATTGCGATTGATTTATTATAAGCATGCTCTCATCCTGTCAACGGACATTTCAATGCCACATCCTGTGAGAAGCACAAAGGCATGCTTTTAATGTGCTTCAACCACCTCACACCTGGGTACTTTACTTTGTAGTCCAGTTAACACATTGAAATAACCTCATGAACACTGGGTTTGTGCATTGCAGCTTTACAATCCACAATAATCTGCGACTGGAGCAAATCTCACTTCTCCAAACCTCAAAACTGAGCCACATTATCAGTGACCGTCACCTCCCACACACAATGCCTCCTCTAAAAGATGGATTACTCTCTTATGTGTCACCTTTACAACGAATATCACCTGTAACCATTTAGAACATTAGTCCAACAAAGCAACTCATACCAAGCACCTCACCTCAAAATTCAAGTGTGTCCCACCTGCTACTTTGACCTAATCTTTGTACGATTCTCTGACTGCCTACAGATGTTTTGTCTCCGTTTTCGGGATTTATAACTTGTGGAACAGATGCATTCTCTTTAACTCTCTTCTATATATTCAGGTCCATTCGTATCCACCAGTAACTCTACCTGATACTCTGTTTTGTAAAACGGTGACCAACACTTTCCCTTTGCGCTAGCCCAATAACGGTCCTGCAGAATTCTGAATCGAAGTTTAATCTTTCTGAATGACTATCTATAACCACAGATTCCTCACCTTTTTAATATTTTCCGGGGTCTGTAATTTTTCATAGCAAATGCTTCCGTGCACTAGCAGGCCACACCATCGCACTCTACGGTGATCTGGCTATGCCTCGAAAAGTGAAGGTGCAGAGCTCGATCGAGGTGCCATGTCAAAGGCGATGAGGCAAGGTGGGTAACTTTCTTCCTCCTTGCGATACTGATGGTGCCCTAAGATCTGCAGAATGCTTTTGGACTCAACACTTCTCCTGAGACAGAGCTGCATTGCTCACTGGGCACCTCTACTGAGGAGAGTTCCACCTTCAGAGCAACAAAAGAGCTAGACCTACAACTTTGCAAAATGGAAACCAAGGCCAACCTTTTGACAGAAATATTACAGCCTGGGCCTGCAACCTCAGTGCCCTTGTTGACCTTCAATGAGGCCCTGGCAGCAACTTTGATGGCAACCTGGACTCGGCTGTATTTAGCCGGTCAGCCCTGCCTATGAGTTGCCCAGTAGGCAGGTTTCATGGGGCTTTCCTAAGCAATCCAGCCTTTTTGGCCCAGCACCAGATTCCAGAGAGCCTGGTAGTTTAGACATCTATTAGTAGATGAGCCCCTACTGTGCCTCAGGACAAGGTGTTGAAATGCATGAATGCTTTCAGGAAGAGAGTCTTCTTCAGCCAGCTTGGCCTTATGGTTCCTGAAAGCTGTTTACCAGCTAGACGATGCAGCCACGGCCCGTGCAGGTAAGAGCGATGGTGCGGTTGGGTCGGGTGGACAGGATTTCGACCGATGATGATGACTAGGGGAAATTAATTATTTATGTAATTTTCTCTTGTCAACGTCCGTCAAAATCCTCCCCACCCAGAGCCCCTCCCCCGCTCTTACCTGCATGGGCCGCGGCTGCACACATGCCCTCTTGGTCATGGCCAGCAAGATCTTGCTGGCCATCTCTGATGGATTTTGAAAAACCTTTGCTCACACGATCAAAGACAGACAAAATGCAGTCAAATACATCTTAGGTGCTGGTTTAGACTTTGCGGATTGTGTCAGATGCAATATGGGCATCAAAGTGGTGATCCGGCTCCATGTATCGATGCAGCCACAGGATTCTCTAAAGACAGGGAGGCATCCATGATGGGCAAGCCTTTTGATGACTACAATTTTTTTGTGGGAAATGTTGGATTCTGTGTTGGAATGCATTAAAAACAGCTGTCTAATGACAGTCTCCTTCGATTTGACCCCTCGGGCTCTTCAGTTCCACCAGCAGTACCAGACATTCAGAAGATATTCACGGTCTACCCTACTGCCAGAGGCAGCTCTTGGAACCTGCACAGCACCCAGTACAACCATTTCACGGCCCAAGAGGATGTGGTGGTGGTAGAGGTCACGCACACCACCAGGGACAGCATTCGTACTCTTCTTCCTTGCCCGTAGCAACTGCGGGCGAGCTACTGTGATTTGTTTCCCCCATGGTTATGCTCAGCCAGTAGGGGAAAGAATTTGTTTTTCTCCCACTTGGCTGGCAGGCTATTACATCGGATGATTGTGTGTTGATTGTTCAGAGAGATTACCCTTCATACCCCTCACCTCTCATCCCATCTGTTTTTGCTTAATCGTTGGTGTATCATACCGCTATCCATCTGCAGGTGGTTCTATTGCTTTTGGCCAAATGAGCGATAGAAACGGAGGCAGAGAAAGGCTAGGGTTGCTACTCCCGCTACTAAAATAAGATTAAGGGCACAGTCTGATTGTAAATCTCCATTCTCTGTACACCTTCCTGCAGAGGGACAAATTCAAGATGCTGACCTGAGGAAACTCCATGGGAACGTTTAAGAGCTATGTAACATTCTTTTGGCTCTGAAGGCCTTCCTCCCATCCATCGAGGGAAGGCCAGTTCAGGTCTTGACAGACAACTTACCCACCATATGGTACTGCAACAAGCAACGCAGTGGACCCCCTTTAAGGTAGCTTTGCATCTTTAGAAACAGCAAGACCTACAGGGGATCTCCTTAGTAGCCACTCATTTGGCTGGTTCACTGATCGTCAGGAGAGGTGAGCTGAGCAGACATCAACTAGTCGACCATAAATGGAATCTTCTTCTTGGGGTAGCTCAAGGTATCTTCGCCGCATGGGGCATTTTTTGGTTGGATCTTTTTTCAACCTTAAGAACATGCAGCATGATTACTGCACTCTCGAGTTTCCACCAGGAGATTCCCTTAATGATTCATTCCATCTGTGAGGGGTGCTGGTCTCCTGTACTCCTTCCCACTACAACCTCTCCTGCCACGGTTTTGAAAAAGATACAGGAAGACTGGGCTCAGATCATCTTGATCATTCCAGATTGGGCCAGGTGAGCATGGTATCCTGATGTGTTGTACCTGAACATTTGCCCTCTAATCCACCTACCACTTCAGGAAGACCTCCTGTCTCAGCGAAATGGAAGGATCCTGTACTTGCATCTCCACAATCTTCAACTTCATGCTTGGAGAGTACGTGGCAGCAACTGTACAGTTTCAATTTACCTGTTAGAGTTATTTGTTTGGTAGGCACCCATCCACCAAATCTATATATTTGGCACATGAGGGGATTTGTGGCCTCTTGCTGGAGCAGTCAAGTTGATCCTTTAAAGGCCAAGTTATTTGATTTTGTGTTGTTTGTGTTAATTATGGTCTATAAACAAAGAAAGAGTGTTCAAAAGTGGTGTTAAACCACAGTCAGGAGCAAGTAAACGGCTTCACTTAAGACGTTGAAGAAAGCCCTCACTCACCACCTAGTGATGACATGCTTCATCATTGAGCCCCACCAAAGAGACCGAATGTCTCTTTGGTGTGCTACAACACCAGATTTACTGCGGAACGGGTTTGGTGAGTTCAGGCGGTGTTGTGCAAAGAAAAAACTAGTGAGTGGTGAATGGTTAAAAATTGTCCGTAGTGTATCAAAATTAACTTTATTCTAATGATCACTAAGGACGGTAAGTTAAAAATTATGTGTTGGAAATTCGTCCACAATTATTGAGTGGTAGTTTCCTAGATATCAGTCGACATGTTTCAGCCACGAAACGGTATAAATTTACCTGGCATTCATCAGGACTCTGCGTGTACTAAACCCTGGTGGAATGGACTCTCTAAGGCCCACCCTAACCTAGGGACGTGAAAGTGAAAATTAATAAAATGTGAAAAGTGCAAAAAAATTAGGAAGAAAAAATGATCTCCCTAATTACTCCTGGTTTAGGAGGCTTCCACCTTTATGGTTTCTGCACTTTTATGGTGTTAGGAATTCACACCATGGGTCACAGGAGGGGGGTGGGAACGTAATTGGCACACCGCCCTCGACGCTCGGCACCCGCTGTGTACCTGCATCTACCCTCGACCGGACCCCGACTTCCTCTTGTTCCCCAGAAGTACTTGACGGCTTTGTTGGATCAGGTAGTGGCCCAGACCATGAATGGAAGCAGAAATCATTTTGAGATGGTTTACACCTCTCATTTCCTTTGTAACATGGCGGCATGTAAAATGGTTATCCTCTCTCAAAAGTCTAAAGGAAGAATATGCCATGTTCTTCAATAGGAACACTATTTAATGGAATAGTTTTGTGGATCCAGGTATAGCATGCGATGGGTCTAGGGGTCCAGTATCTTGTCAGAAACATACTAAATATAACTCAACTGAGCAGGTTGTTGTTGATAAATCACAAAGTAAAGGCAGAGGCTGCAAGTGCAAGGCCACGAGTGAAAAATGTCAAAAGTATGTGAATGACAAATTGTGGGAGAATTAACATATTCCTGGTAGGGACCAGGCTACTCTAGGTAGGGCAACATAAGGGGCGAGCCAAGCAAATAGGGCAGTATTGCAATAGGGATCAAGGGGAGACGAGACATCTTGAGGTAGTCATAAATTCCTTCTTCTAAAACCATTCAGGATATGGAGGGTTCTTTGAAGTGTGCATGCTCTTTAACTCTGAATCTGAAATCAGGGAGGAGACTTTCATTGCCCAATGATGAGGTTCGAGGGTTTTGGGAAGTGGTTGCTGCAAGATGCATTTTTCACCTGTTTCAATTGGTAGATATTTGTTTTGCAGGGCATTGATGTAGGCGGCGGAATATGCTGTTTGAGATAGAGCAGATTATTTAAGAAAAAACAGATCTTTATAAAACTTGACGCTCAGGCTTTTTCCTAGGGCATCAGCTGGAAGCTATGGAGGGAAGTCATTCAAGGTGGAAGAAGGTTTGCTCTACCCAGCAAACGATAGCACCTCTGTTTTATGATGGACTGAGGCAATGTTGATGGCATCCATCCAGAGCTGGGCGTGGCTTAGGCAAATGACAGTTTGCTTGGGGCCCCCAAAGCCCCCCTCGGCCTTCAGATGCAGATATAGATCATCAGTAAGCATGTGAGTGCAATGGTGATCGCTGCTGCAGGTGTGTGCACTTGAGATAAGTATTCAGCGAATATAGTCAGTGACAGCACTGATCTCGGGAGACCCTGCATGTTATGCTATTGAGAGACAAGAGAATTATGTTTTCTTCACCACCAAACAATGGGCCAGATAATATTCCCATTTACAAACCAGGGGTGTGCTGGTTGCATACGAACTGGTCCATGAGCGGGAAAACAATTTTCTATGAAACATATTGTAGCATCCTGCTACCAATAACCACAGACATTGGTAATTACTAATATGGGAGCTTTATCATCCAGTACTTTAAGAGTACTAGAAGCGTTTGTAGACGTTACGAAGCATGCAATGGGGTATCTAGAATGCTCGTCGATGATGGCCAGCACGTATTTGCCCGATGACAGGGGTCCATAGAAGTCAATGGCGACCTCTTGCCACACTCCAAGGGGCAGGGTGGTCATGTGTAATGGTGCGGGAGGATCACTTTTGCTGGTGAGTTGACAGAGGTGACAATCCTTCAAGGTGGCTTCCACCAATTGATCGAGGTACGGAAACCATACTCGTTCCCTTAGCGCTCTTTTGGTTGACACAACCCCCCGATGCCCTTCATGTGCAAGAGCAACCATTCCTTGTCTCAGTTGAGTGGGGATCACAATCCTCTGGTCTCGCAACAGTATGCCGTCAGTGGTGGCTGACAGTTCGCCACATACATGCCGGAAGGCCTGCATTTCACGTTTAACAAGGGGATCAGTCTCTTCATCCTGAGGGTCATGTCTCCATCGATTGTTTCGAACTCTGTGAAGAACTTTCTGCAGGATGACATCCTGTGCCGTACTCTCTCGAATGGTATCCATGGAGATAGCTGGAGGTAGAGCTCGGTCAGTCACGAAATGTATGTACTCTTCTGCGATGGATGAATTGGAGGCTGACGATGGAAGTGGGTGCCGGGACATGTAGTCCGCTGGATTTTTAGACTTCCCCGGTTTGTGGATTATGGTGAAGGTATATTCCTGTAACCGTAGGCCCCACCTTTCAATCCTCGGGGGCATCTTGGATCGTGGGTTTCCATAAATGGTGATAAGAGCTTGATGGTCTGTGATTAAAGTGAAATGTTTGTCATATATGAAAACATGAAAATGTTCACATGCCCATACTACGGCTAGGCTCTCCTTTTCGGGCTGTGAGTAGGCCCGTTCCGGGTCAGTCAGACTACGACTCGCGTAGGCAATGATACGGCGTTGATCTGAGTCATTCTCATATTGTGCCAGGATCGCTCCAAGCCCCACGGGGCTGGCATCCACAGTTATCTCAGTCTTTCGCTTTGGGTTGAAGTATGACAGGTGATCCGCCGATTCCACCGCTTTCTTGATTTCCTTGAATGACTGCTCACATTGGGGAGTCCATTCAAATGGTTGACCTTGTTTGGTTAAGATGCGGAGGGGATGGCTGATCGTTGCGTAGTCCCTAATATAACGAGCGCAATAGCTGGCCATTCCAAGGAACGACCTGAGTTCACTGACGTCTTGGGGACTCTTGGTGTTGTTTAAAGTCACAATTTTGTCAGGGTCAGGCTTCATGCCAGCTCCAGAAAAGATATGGCCAAAGAACTTCAGTGTGGCCTGGTGAAATTCGCACTTCTCTTTGTTCAGAGTCAGGTTTGCCTCCAATAGGGCATGACAGACACGATTGAGTGCGATATCGTGTTCTCGTACATCAGAACCATAGACAAGGATGTCATCGCTATAGTTGAGCGTGTTAGGAATGTTTTGAATGACTTGCCGAATTGTTTCCTGAAATATTTCGGCCGCTGAGGAAACTCCGAAGCTCAGTCTTTTATATCTGAACAACCCCAGATGGGTTGCAAAGGTGGTGATATATCTTGACCCTACATCCAGTTCCAGCTGATGGTATCCTTTATTTAAATCCAACTTGAAAAACACGGTGGCCCCATTGAGTGCTGCGATCATATCGCTCAGATGTGGTCCCGGGTGTCGCTCTCTTTCGATTGCAGTGTTGGGCAGGCGCATGTCTACACAGAGTCTGACTTTGTTGGCCGTGCCCTTCTTCGGGACAATAACTACTGGTGATACCCATGGGGTCGGGCCATCAGTGCGCTCGATGATATCTGCAGCTAACAAATCCTGGAGTTCTTCCTCAACAGCAGTCTGTAGATGAAATGGTACCCGTCTAGGGTGTTGAGCGACGGGTCTGACTTGTTCATTAATATGCAGTCGCACCTGACAGTCTTTCAATTTGCCTAATCCCTGAAACAATCTGGGAAACTGGCGGGTCACATCTTGGTTGTCGCTGATCTTGAAAAGAATTTCTACTAGGTGAAGCCGTTCAGCTGTCGGCAAGCTCAGTAGACAGTCTGCCTCTGGGCCCTTGATGACATGGATGACCGCTGATATGGTTGTGTTGTCATGTTTATGGGTCGTCGAGAACTTCCCCAGGCAGGGAAGTGGCTTCTTGGCCATCCACGTGAAGACTCTCACGGGTGCAAATGTCAGAGGAGGCCGTGGACTCATTCTTTCGTATTCGGTGACTGGAATATAGTTTAAGGATGCACCAGAGTCTAATACGAACTTTGTGTCGTGATTGCCAACTTTGATATCCAGCCGAGGGTATTTCTTAAGCTGGCCCGGGTCTGCCGCCAGGTTCAGGTACTCGATGGTGTATGCTGAGTCTCGGGACGACGGTCTGGATTCTCTGGAGGGTGACCTCCGCTCCCACCTGGACCGACGTGACTCTCTGCTAGAGTGCGACGACCCAGAGGACTGCTCCGTCTGGTCTTGGACAGCTCGCGCATGGTGTCTTCGGGTGTCGGACCGAGACATACTTGGGGCTCTGCTTCGTGTGTCAGGTCGTGGTGTCCTTGTGGTACTACTTCGTTTCTCCTTATTGTAGTCCCCACACATCACTTCGAAATGGTTAGTTCGACCGCACTTCCGACATCTCTGACCCATGGCAGGGCAACTGCCCACATGAGGGTAATCATACCCACATCGGTAACATTTCCTCACTCTTTCCGATTTTCTCTCTTTCTTCCACGGTTCTCGTCGCTGATATTTTGATTGTTCTTGACGGGAAGACGTGTGCGACCTCCATTGTCTGTCTCTTGAGCTCCTTCGACTGTCACTTTTGGCGTGCACACGTCGCACTTGTTCATGACTTTCTTTGTGTTCTGTTTCAATATCGGCTGCGTACTTCTCCGCCTGATCATAAACTTGTGTCATCTCCTCTATGTCATCTAGTTCATGTACTTTTCTCAGTAGGCGCCTCCTAAGTTGATCAGAATAACATCCGTCTATTATTTGTGATTTGATAGCAGCATCTGTTGAGAAATTATCAAATTCACAGTGCTTGGCTAGTCCCCGCAGGCGCATCATGAAGGCACTCATGGGTTCATCTTCCCTTGCCGAGCAGAGTGGAACGTGTGGCGTTCGTAGTCTACATTTCTTTTGTGAAGAAATCTTTTATTCAAAGCGTCACGTACTTTGTCGTAAGTATCTGCGTCAGTAGCAGGAAGGTCCTTGATTATTTTAACTATCTCTCGCCCCGCCAGGTTGCGCAGGGCAATCAACTTCTTTTTGTCCACTGTAATATCCGATCCTTCGACGTAATCTTCAAACTCTTCCAGCCATTCTTGCCATCTGGGACCCATACTTCCCCCAGTTGTCACTTTGAGAGGCGCGGGTGCCCGCAGGAGCGACCCACCTGTGGCCTTGGGACTGGCGTCATTTGGTGGAGGCTGATGGTCTTCTTCGTCGGACGCCATTTTGCAGCAATCTCACTTGGTTACACCAATGCTTGTTTCCTTGCCAATGCTTGCCTACTTGCCAGTGCTTGTTCACTTGCCACTGTTTGCTTATTTATCAATGCTTGTTTAGTTGCAGATACCAATGCTTGTTTACTCGCCAGTGCTTGTTTGACTTCTGGTGCCACTACTTGTTTATTTGCCAATGCTTGTTTATTTGCCAATGCTTGTTTGATTTCAGGTGCCAATGCTTGTTTGTTTGCCAATGCTTGTTTGATTTATTCAGGTGCCAATGCTTGTTTATTTGCCAATGCTTGTTTCCTTGCCCAGTGCCTGACTTCAAAATTGCCGCCGTATAACAGTCATGGGGTTTGTCTTGAAACGTGCCTGACTTCAAGATGGCCGCCGTCACTGCAGACACACGAGGTTTTCTTCCCCTGCTCACTCGATCACTCGTCCACTCTGGACTCACCGGTTGGCAGTTATCAGCAACAGCACACTTCAGGATCTTCGTCTCCTCATCAGTTGCTGCGACCAGGTAGGGCTGGGGTGGGCTCCCACCTTGTTTTCGGCTTCCCGCTTTTCTCGGCCGACCGCGTGCCAAAACCCACGCATCAGGCGTGAGGTAGGCACTTTCACCGGCACGGGCTCCGGTTCTGGCACGCTTGGTCGCGCTTGACGGCAGTTTCTCGGGGCAGCGCCCCTTCAACCAGGGCGCCTCTTTACTTACTGTGGGGCACTGGACAGGGTCGGAGTGGGCTCCCGACTCCTGTTTCGCACGGCTGCTGGGCGACACCCCCCCGGCGGGACTCGCGCTCAGGGGTTTCTTCGACCGAGCGTTTCAGCGCTCCCAGGTCGGAATTTCTTCAGGGTTTCCCAGCGTCTTTGGGGCCGTGGTCGCTTGCTCTTGACCTTCCTCGTCCGGCCTCAGCTTCTTCCAGCAGCGGAGCTCTTCTCTCGACGCTGCAAGGGACAGGGTGTCTCTATGTGGTCTTGTGGGCTGTAATTAGTGATATCCCACCCTCGTCGCCAGTTGTAGCATCCTGCTACCAATAACCACAGACACTGGTAATTACTAATATGGGAGCTTTATTCTCATACATCTGACCTGTCTCCTGTCCCTACTCTAACTGCCCCTTCCTCTGTCCATCTCCTCCTCTTCCTGTTCCCCCTAGACTCCGCCCACAACCACTAGCCTGCTAACTTCATAACACATATCTACTAATAGGTCACATAACTAATTGTCCATTCTCGGGAGCTGTCTAAAAAAGAAGTTGCAATCTGCGCTGCGATTGGCTGTCAATGCAGTGATGGAGACGTTCGAGACAAAGCAGAACACATGCAAAGCTGCATCCGGTCTTAATGAGCCCCCTGTTATTCCCCATTCCTGGGGAGATAACTTGTAATCTCAGCTATCTCATGGGGAGGTAATGCCAGGTATTGTTCATTCCAGCCACAGTATTTCCCTGCAGAGATAACGGGGAACTCATAATGGGGCTCTATATATTTAGAGACAGAGTTAAGAAAGATAGCAATGTATGATGATTGTTTGAAAGATTTATACCCACACAATAGTGATGCGACATCTTAAAGAACTCGTACCTATCTATATGCAGCCAATATACTGCGCTGAGAATCCCCAGGATGGCAATTGTTGGTTGTTGCACGTTATAAAACATAACATAACGTTAGAAAAACAAAACCTTTCTCCATTGCTTTCTCCAATCTTCAATCCGCCATCCAGCCTTCTTAGCCCTCCTGTTTTACCGTTCATCGGCCTCTTACATATGGGCGCTTTTTAGAATATCATAGTGATAACCTTTTCAAACATTTTATACATATATAATTTGTTTAAGTTTTTGTGCAGAAGCCAAGCATTTAATTGAATTGCCAACAGAAACCTTATAGAAAAAAAATAGTATGTACAGGGAGTTCCGGTATACTCAAGTATGCTGGAAGAGAAGAGAGACTTGAAGGCATTTTATTCAACAGCGCTGTGCAGAAGATACTTATGAAATATGTCTTCATGCGTAAATGAGGTCGATGTCAGTATGCGTAAATGTGTCATGAGATCATTTAGCATTCCATTTCAAACTTGACCTGCAGCTGATGTGACAACAAGCCTGTAGAGGGAGCCAGACTCTCGTCTAATTCACAAATGCCAGGAAATTAATTCGATTCTTTATATAGTGGAAGTTCGCTGTTTTCTGTTGAAGGCTTCTAACTTGGCGGTCATGAAATGTCAGAACACCATTCTGTCAAAAACATACATAGTGGTATGATGGTAATTTATTTACTCTGATGGAACAAATATGAGACTGTTCGAAGTAGGGTTTTCACCTTTCTGAAAAAAAATACTGGCTAGACTAACCATTCTAATTCTCAAATGTGAATTATAAATCATACATTACCTTTATTTGCGGATATATGGGGTAGGGCAGCGCAGCAAGTCATCTTGCTGCGCTGCCCTTCTTGAATGTGCAGGAATACACCATATTTATCCAGTACTGTGCATTCTTGTCCTTCTCCTTGCGCTGGCGCCGTTTTGCCTGCCGAGCTGCAACGCAGACACCCTTGCTTCATAGTGCAGGGGTGCTTGTATTGTTGGCAGGACTGTTTTTGTGCAGGAAAGGACACCTTCCTGCACAGAAACAATCCCTAGAGCCGTTTTTCTCTACAGCACACATAGAAAGAGGATATAAGGAGGGGAAAGAAGGACATTTCTCCTCGCTGCGCCACACCTTGAGGAGGCGTAAGGATTTGGCTCTTCCCCCGGTTTACATGCTCTTATAAATCTGGGGCAGCATCAAAATCCATGGGCGTTGCGTGGGAAACCCCACCACAACTCCCAATGAACGCCTCCCGAGCACAAAGTAAGGCGACGGAATGAGATGCTCTGGTTGCCATACTCTATGAGGCCTCAGCCAAGGATAGTGGCTCTGAAGCCTCAGAGATCTGATTTTGTAATCTGCACCGCCAGAGCGTCACAATAAGCGAGGAGCCAGCATTGCAGGAGGCTCGTAAATAAGCCCCTACATTTAGTGGTGGTGCACGCAGATGTATAGACTGCAGCAGGTGGAAGAAGGCTTACAACTATGGTAGGCCCAGTCCCCACCAGACACAGCAAACAAGGCGCTACTGATACATGAGCGCATGCGCTATCCTACGGTGTTACTGCAAGAGGTAAATCACAGACAGGCCGGCGTTGATTATTGCAGACAGGCAGATCCTGTCAGTGACAGTAAACTAGGGCAGTATCAGGCAAAAGAAATACAGGCCACGGTATTGTCGGTATATAATAATTACCGGCACAGGTCCTGAAGTTTAAATTACCGGTGGT
This sequence comes from Lissotriton vulgaris, assembly GCF_964263255.1. Lineage (NCBI taxonomy): Eukaryota > Metazoa > Chordata > Amphibia > Caudata > Salamandridae > Lissotriton > Lissotriton vulgaris. Next base: position 239,167,340 of record NC_141691.1, read on the forward strand.
GCTGGTAAGATACTGGCCAGATGGCAACCCTAGTTCCAGGGGCCAGAGAAGCCACCACTGCAGCCTCCTGGGAGTAGCAAACTACAACCTCCTGGATAGGCGCTGCCTGCTGGCAGCTCAACCTCCTTCCACTGCGTACAGGCTGGCCCTGTACCATCCCCACACAAGTCATGAATCGTTTTTCAACAGAGCAGTACACTCCGCCAAGGAGCCACGGAAGGGTGCCACCATTGTTGAGTCTTCTCTGGACAGGAGTAGGCCACGCAGTCACAGGCGTGCACTCAGACCTTGTGTTGCTGTGACCTAACTTGTGTGTACTTCCTGCACCTTTATTTAACCATTTTCTTTTGTCATAACAAGTGCACAGGTCGAGTTAGGGCAACCACTCCCGCCACATGATGTCTCCCCTCTTCCCGTGCTCACGGATTCCATGGGCACACCTTTCCTCCCCAAAACGCAAAACAAAACAGTAGAGGACCACAATGCCTCACCTTTATCTCTCCATTTCCCTGTCTTGCGGGTCATACTAAATGCAGAGGTTACAGGGGATAACCGCTGCCAAAGAACAGCTTCTCCCCTCTCCTTACGCTCATGTTCATACATCCCGTGGGCATGATACACTATCAGCATCTCAGCTGGTGACCACCACTGCTTCCTGTCATAGTAAGTAACTTATTTCTGAATATGTAGCTTTGGTGCAATATAAGGGGCATATCTATTAGCCATCTCTTTAAAGTCTCTATACATTTCAGTGACTGAAACATTGATTTTTTTCCATCCTGCCCGCCCCAGCAGATTGTAAGCACATCATAGGCCTTAGAATCAGCCTGAAGATGGGCTGATGAAAAAACTATCAGAAGATCGTTTACACATTTTGGAAAATGAGAGGATCCGCTTCACACTGCAACCCCATGCTATTTGAGTAGGCTATGAAAACTAATGTTTTGGTCAATTCCCAGTGGGGCCACTTGGTACCATTTTTTGAGAAGTTTCCTAATAGCAGGCTTTGGGGAGCCCTAAACATCTTTGATTCGTAACACTACCATTTCTTGTAATTTATCCTGCTCCATTCAGAACTGAATAGACGCTTTTTAGCCAGTCTCTTAGACTTGTGCTCCAAAATGCACGGCGGGGTTGGGAGCACTTTTATTTTCAAGATATTCTCAGAGGAGGAAGCACCGCGAAACATTACTAAGGGAGGTCAGGCTGTTTTGCTGGCCCGCTGCGGTTCTGGTGGAGAATGCAATGTAACTCCCGAGAATGAAATGTCGCCCGTGTTAAATGTAAATGTCTCTTGCAGCAATACTAGATACATTGACTGTGAGCCATGTAGTGAGCATAAGTCAGCTGCTCATGTCAGAAGGGCCCGAACCCACCCATGTGGGTCAGGACGTGCATTATTCTGGGCCTGCTCCCTTGATCCAAGGGACTACCACTTACTTTTATTCTGAAGTTCAAACGACTGGAAGCATTACAGGAAAATGAAATAGGTTTAATATCTTAACCTAATTAAGAGATTGCAACTGCGTGAGCAAACTTAGGTAATGAAGGCGCTGCGGCATCCCTTTTGTGAGTCAGGCACCAGATCCAGATTTCCAGGAATAGATCCCAGGAAGGGCACAGAGGCTGACGTATCCTTTGATGGGGAGCGAAGCTGCTGTTCTGCATGTGACGCATCCGTGCGCCCAGGCCGGCCCTAAATCCGACTGGCAGGACAGCGCCCTGGGCGGAATGAAATGGGGTGTTTGTTGTGCAAGCGGCAGGGGTTGGGGTGTCCGGGACAGGGAGGTTGATGGGATGCTAACTATTACGCTGAGGTACATTAAGGGATGCTTATAACGTCTTCAGCAGGGACCCAATTGAGGCCAAGTGGAATGGATGAGCTGCTGCTGGTTGCATGGCATTAAGTCAGGCTGCTCCCTTTTGCGCCCCTCGCAATATTTGGCGCCCTGGGCCTGGGCCCGCCTTGCCTGCCTCAGATTGTGTGCACTGTAAACCTGCATGAGCACAATCTTAGTTACACACACATAGATTCATTTGTGCTACTGTATATAATATTACTTATTTGAAAGCAGCAATGAACAAAATGTCTTTCTTTTCCGTTATAATTGATATTTCAAACAATTATTCACATATATTCTTTTTTGTTCAGAGATTATCACGGTGCCTATATACTTTTTTTCCTTTTTTAATTTCCCTTTTTTAATTGTCTTTAAATTGTGAGTTATTTTAGAAAAAATTGAGAAATTGGGTTGTTGGTTGGGGGAGGAGGTTGAAACCTCTTCAAGCATTAGCTGTGGTCCCCTTCAGGGTGAACCAGTGCTTACTTTAAGCAGGCCCCCTGGTCAAGAGCAGCACTGGGCTGATTTTCACTTAGCACTAACATTAAACAAATGCGGAATAAACAGGCAAGCCTATATTTAAAGATGAATTCAAGTTAAAGAAAGGACGTAACTAGGGTGTCCTGCACCTCTTAACTTAACAACACCTTCGTTTTCAAAGACACCTTTCAGCAAAAGTGTAAAAGTACAATAAGGTCTGTTAAACAAATCAAACGACGCGCTCACAATACCCCTTAGACCACACAAAGGTAGGCAAATTGGAATAGCTCTGGGTGCAGTACTGAAAAACATATTATCTCACCGGGGCACAGACTGGACACCCACACACCAGGGGTGGCTATACGGATTGTGGCACGTGCTGATGATCTTCACATCATCTTCACTAGGCTGCGCAATTGAACCAACAGGTAATTCCTAATCCTATACATCCTTCTTATATTTTTCTCATTTGTGCTGGTACATGGGCCTTATGCTTTTCTCATCCTTTTCTTCATAGATGTCCTAACATCAGTCAGTCCTTATGAGACCCTACACTGATTAGAGGGTCGAAACGTCATCGAGACATAAAAGAAGCGAACCATTACTCAGCGCTTATCACTGTATATAGCTGCTGTTCACACTGAATATAATAAATAGTGGTCGACTTGTATGAAAATGTGTAAACCTTGTATATAATTATAACACTTTCACTTTGTTTTAGATTCCTCTGTTCACTTGGGACACTGTGCACAACAAATGTTATTCAATGAATTTGTAACATTGTATATATCCTTTTTTTTTCTTTTGTTTGAAACTTATAAATTGTGTTATATTGAATCATCGGTCTATGTGGTTTCTTCTCCCTCTGACCTTAAGTAAGCCCTCTTTTTTGCAATTGTGCATATTATAACAAATATTGATTGTATCATTCCACAGGAACCACTGTTTTTCCTTTGGAATTACTTACCCTGGTTCCTCAGTGAGTAGGGTTCCCCTGTTCTGTCCTTCGTATTTTTCAATATAGTCTTTTGGTTCTTCGTTCAAAATCCCACCCCTTAATTTTTATTCATAAGTCTTTATTCCCACCCGCATTCACATCTTAATTGTCACAAATTGTAAATGTTCATGGTTTCCCATCCGTGTCAGTAGACTGTTGTTCCGTTTCCCAGGATATGTATTCCTTTTTGACCTTGAGGGTGTTCAAGTGTCACCTCGCTTCTTTCAGCTCAGTTGCAATACGCATGTGCAGCAATCAGGAGGGAACACACTGTGGTTCACGTGAAAGGCCCATTTATACATACTATTGAAAGAGTCAGGGGCGGCTCTAGGCTCATGGCGGCCCTGGGCAGGGAGCCTAGGTAGGGGGCCCCGGAAGAGGGGGTCCGGGCAGGGCGGAGCCCCCCGGAGCTCAGGAAGGTGTTTTAATAAAACGTCCAGAAAAGGCGTTAGATGACCAGTACCTGCGGCTGCTCCTACCCTTCCTAATTCGTCTCAGAACGATAACATTTAGGAGGAGGAGGGTATTGTGACGCACAACGTGGCCAGCAGTGGGTAGGGAAAAAAAGAAGCCAATCAGGAACCAGGTGGAAAACAGGCGTGGAGGCCAGTGAAGAGGGGGGTGGAGGGGCAGGGTGATTGGAAGTGGAACAGAGCCGGAGGCCGCCAAATCCCTGCCACGGTCACCACGCAAATATGTATCCATCCTCAGAGGATTATTATATTAAGGATATATATTGGCGTGGCGGCCCCTGGGGTTTGGCGGCCCTGTGCAGGTGCACAGCTTGCACATGCCTAAGGCCGCCCCTGAAAGAGTCAAAAAGACAAATGTTAAAATAAAAAATTAATGGTTTCACTGTATACCACCTATCTCTTTTCTAACTCCATTTACTTATTTATGCTTTCCCGCATTAGCATTAGTAAAATAGCTTGTTTTAGTTTCAGCAAAGCAGATGCTAAGCATGTGAGTTTCAAAGCAGCCATATTATTAAACACTGCGCAAGCGCAAGAAATTCCCACCAAGCGACAGCACTTCATTACTACTAATTAGATGCGCACTAACGTTTTTCAGTTAGCGGCCATTTTTAGAATATCACTCGAGTTACTTATTAGTGAAACACATACGCAAGCTTCTTCTTGTATATGTCATGTTGTGCATATTAATTTACACAAAACAAGGTTAATACAAAGTTAGAAGTTACAGGAGAGGATTGCGTCTAAGCAAGTCTCTTTTCTACGAGTCCTTGCTCCATCACTGGGTATGGAACGTATAGCCCTCTCACTGCAGGGAGATAGTGCCTCCTTCCCAGATCTTTGGCGCTCATTCCTCTCCCTATTTTGCATGGAAATGCGGGAACTTACCTGCCCCAAATGTTTGCGTCTTTCACTTCTCAAGACGCCCCCACAGGACACCACTCAACCTGCATCACCAGGCAGTACAGTTTAAAAGCCTCGATTCGGTTCTATTGACTCATACCCAATGGAGGGACCGGGATAGGGGTTGAGTTGGGCTGGCCCCGGGGAGGGACCCGGGAGGTATGGTAGGGGCAGTGGGGATTATGTTAGGGTATTTCATTATGTGCCCTGCTGTACATGTATGATCTATTTGGCTCATTATTGGTGGCACTGTTTAATGCATAAACTAAACTTCTCAAGAAAAAGATCTAAACCTAAAAAGTAAAACAATGTGTATTTCATTAACAAGAAGAACCATTTCATCTTAGTAAATCAGATTATATCAGTGCATTGAGAAGTATTTTTTTAAAAATATTTGATAGTTTTCAAATGTGAATTTAGAAACATATATTCACCCCCTCCCTATGCTGACAACAATGCCAATAGTGAACTAAGAGGCAAGTCCGTTGTTATGTGCACTCTTTGGGTGGCCTGGGTTCCTATTGTACAGAAACAACATTATAGTTTATTAAAATCAAACACAACAGTAGATTTTGGACAACACACATCCCAAAGTTTTCCGAGCTCCTCTTATATGTGATAATGAAGAAAAAGGAGATAAAGGGAAATAAAACAATTGCCAAGGATCACACAATTTGGAAAAGTGGGGTTGCTGGAATTAATCAGAGGTTTTCTGTTTTCACATTGTGAAATTCATCCCCTGCTGTATGATTTCTCCCCCATCCCCTGGACTGGCATCCTGCTGGCATCAATGTGGCCCTCGGTCACATCATAGACCAAACTTTGTGGCCCCTGGGAAAATGTTTGTGAGTACCCCTGTTCTAGACTCTTCACATTTTTCAATCAATCTAGCTCTGAATACAAGAAACCTGACTTGTGTTTCATTCAGCTAACATGGAGCTTGTGTTAGCAGTCTCCAGGGTTTGTGCTGCAAACCTGAATAAGACTTGTAACATCTGACTTTTAGGGAAAGTACCATCACCCTCTAAGTTAAGGTGAGAAAGCGGGAGGTGAGACTTGATAACTCGCTCATTAGAGAGGGTCGTGTTAATCAAATTACAAAGGCATGCTCCTGTCATCATCACCTCAGAAGGCAGAGCTACGTCTGGTTCTCACAACAGCTGAAGCTCTTCCAATGTTAAAAAAAATCGACAGCTGGAGGCAGGTCAAGTTTATTTCAAAGGCTTGGGGGCCTGGAGCCAACCGCTACTGACTAGCTATGCCCTAGAAGATCATCTAACCTGTAAGTCTCCCCAAAGTGTTCCTTTTGCCTGGATAATGAACCCTCTATATGCCTTGCAAAGGAGTCGTGAACTCCCCACTTTAGCAGCAACAGCAGGGGTGGGGTTCTTTATGGACTTCTTCTCTCTGCAGCTCAGCAAACAAACGCTGCTAATTGCCATTATAAAGGAATACAGAGTTTAGTAGAAGAGCAAGCAAATGCCAGGAATAACAGAAGATGGGTAAACAGAAGAAGGAACAATAGGAGTAATATTGAATGGAAGGAAGGGTGAAGAGATGGATGAATCTTATCAAGGAATGAGTGGGTAAAAGGATGAGTGAATGGATAGGTGGGTGGACAAGTACAAAGATGGCAGAGTAAAGGGATGGATGGATAGATGGATGGACAAGTGAAAGGATGGCAGAATAATAAAGGATGAGTAGGAAGAAAGACGAGTAAATGCATGGCAGAGTGGATAGACAAATGTGTGAATGGCAGAGTGGATAAGTGTATGATGGATGGATTGATGAATGGCAAGATGGATGGGTGTTAGAATTGGTGGCTGATTAGATGGATGGGAGAGTGGATTGATGGATTGTAGAGGGTATGGATAGGTGGCAAAATGGATGGATTGATCGCAGAGGGTATGGAAGTATGGAGGAATGGATGGCAGAGTAAGTGGATGGATAGCAAATTGTACGGATGGATGGAAGAAGGTATGGATGGTAGGATGGAGGACAAAGTGGATGGATGTCTGGCAGAGTGGATGGATGGATGGATGGCAGAGGGTATGGAAGTATGGATGGATAGATGGCAGAGTCAGTGGGTGGATGTCAGATTGGATGGATGGATGGAAGACGGTATGATGGTAGGATGGATGACAGAGTGGATGGATGGATGGAAAAGTAAACATATGGATGAATGGATGTGTGGGTGGAAGGATGGATGGATGGATGGCATAGTTGATGATTGGATGGAATAGAAGGGATAGATTGAATGATGGAAAAAAATTAATGAATGGACACATGTAAAGATGAAATAGTGGATATCAGCGGGTGGATGGAAGGCTGAAAGGATGAATAGATAGATGCTTCATGGGAGGTACAAGGAAGGTCTTCAAGCTGAGGGTAAGGCTCATTTGCTTCGCTTGCTTTGAGTCATCATAGGTTTAGTGAAAAATTAAGGGTACATTTGTTTTTTATTTTAAATGTCATATAATTTAACCTTTCTGACCGTAACCTTATTAAATTTGATAATTGTATCACTAATGGTATTGCCCAGGTAAGTGCCAAGCCAAGTCAGCAGCATCCATCAATCAAACCAGGATACTTTTTCTCTGTGAGACACATCAACGTATGATGTAAAAGACCAATAAATGAAGAAAGTTTTTGCATTTTTGGCACCGCTAAACATTCAAGCAGCCTTCTTCAGGCTTTTATCGCTATATAAATATATTTGTTTATCTCTTTTGCTTCTGTCTTCACAGAAATCGAAGCCCGAATCCCATCATAACTCTATACATTGACTTTTTTAAGTGGCTTTCAAAATGTTGTGCAATTTAAAACACATGTTGGCAGTGGACTGAGAGCATAAAGTTAAATATTTCGGCTGTGTTCCCTTTTTCTAAAAAGATCTTCTTTAGAAATGCCTTCTTAGAAAGTGTGGAGATGGACGGAGCATCTGAACCAATCAAACACTCACCCCCAGTCAACAGATCTGGGTTTAATCCATCACCGTTCTTTAGCCCACTCTGCCACCCCAGTTCAGACAGTTCTTAGCAAGTGTTAACACTGGACCCACAAAGATAACAAGTGACAAGTCGTGTATACCATGGTTACATATATTGCATACTTTTTCCTGGTAAATGACACCATTCCACACATTGGACTTCCTTGTTGACCGCCTGCTTTAAGATTGTAAGTGAGGCAACATGCTTTCTGGTGCAATGTCTACAGTATATCAACAGTTTCCAGTTCTATTGTAAGGCTATTCCTAGCCTGGAAGGTCACTAGGGAGCTTGAGGCACCCATTGTAGAGATTAATGATGACAAGTGGCGTGTACCATGTGTACTTCTGGTGCATTTACGATGGGCAATCTGAGTATTATTGACTGGCAACGTGATTGCTACATCACTTCTGATAACTAAATCGCCAGAGAAAAGTAAATTCAATCTTCCTGGTCAATCATTATGATGCGATTGTGTGTTTGTTTACTCTTAACAGAAGGAGACAGGAGCCACAGCTAAGAGACTCAAGATTGGCTTGTATAGATAGCAATCTGGCAGTGCCAGATGGGCCAGTCTGACAGGTCAGTGTGTGAGACTGTTTTTTCGCTGTCTGGGCTGGTGTTCAAAACATCATTACATAAAGACTGGGTGGCAGTAGCAAGGTGTACTGTGCAGGCTGTGATTGCTGTTATCTTATCACCTGCAGCATGGATGGACCAATCACAATTTATGTTTACAAGAACAGGGATATTTCAATATCTTTTTGATAGGGAAGGATATCGTGAATTTTAGTACCCATTTCTCAAATATTACCACAGACATTGTCTGCAGGCACGGTCGGCCATAGGCATAGGCGAGCTGGGCCGAGGCCCAGGGCGCCAATATTCCTTGGGGCACAGCAGTGCCATGCAAACAGCAGCTCGTCCATCCCACTTGGTCTCCGTGGGTTCCAGTTAAAGACTTTGTAATCGGCCTTTAATGTACCTCAGTGTAATTGTTAGCACCCCATCGACCCCGTGTCCTCCTCCCATCTTCCTCACACCTCCTGCCTTCACACCGCAACGACCCCCTGCCCCTACAACAAACACCAGATTTTCTTTCCACCTAGCATGCTGTCCTGGTCAGTCCGATTTAGGCCTGCAGGTATTACAAATACTGTGAAACTCCCCCTCAGAGACCACCCAGACAGCAGGCCTTAAAAAGTCAAGAGTTGTGCCATTTACAAATGTGGGCCACTTGTTTAGGTCGAAGCCTGGCGTTCACTGCGCAGCAGTGCCGCGCAGGCGAGATTTTCTGATTTCAGTAGTGTGGCTTTAACCCGCCTCTCTCTTCCATTGGCTAGTCCATAAATGGAGGCTAGCCATTGGAAGAGAGATATGTCGATCATTGTGGGAGCAGATTCGTGGGCGTTCCTGTGTTTTTTTTAAGCCCGCCCCCTTTGTTTCGTCATGAAGAGATGGGTGTTTCCTTTTTTTTTGTTCAGGATGTTTGCGCCGCCATTTTTTTCATGGAGCTGGGGCGGGCGGGTCGCAAGTTCAAAGCTCGCCGCGGCATCAGTGGGTAAACTTTCCCGTATTTTTAAAACAGCCTTGCGCTGCCCTCCGACAAGCTCAGAAAGATCCAGACCCTCAAGCTGGCTGCGCGCTACATCGACTTCCTCTACCAGGTGCTGCAGAGCGACGAGCTCGACTCCAAGATGGCCAGCTGCAGCTATGTGGCCCACGAGCGGCTCAGCTACGCCTTCTCGGTCTGGAGGATGGAGGGCGCCTGGTCCCTCTCCACGTCCACGCACTAGGGCAGAGGGCCTCCTCGCTTCGGAGCCTGCAGCTGAGGGTTGCGGCATGCAGACTGTGTGTGTGTAGCATGTCCCTCACCCCCATATACACTTTTCACTACAGCATGGAGGGTGGCACTAGTGGCGAGGGCCCCCTCACTCCTGGCCCTGAGCCTGTAGGTGAGAGTCACGTCGTGCAGACCGTGTGTGCGTATCATATCCCTCACACCCACATACACTCTTCACTACAACATGAACGGTTGCACTAGTGTCGAGGGCCCCTTCACTCCTGGGCCGGAGCCTGCAGGGCGAGCTCACCTCACGTAGAATGTGTGTACTTATATAATCCATACATGTGATGCACAGGCCTCTGCAATGGATGGATGGCGCCTGCTCCATGCTCACCCAAAACCACAAGACGCGTTCATCACGTGACTGAGGGTGTCTGGTCCACGCAATAGGAGTGAGGCCTGGGGCCGCAGGGGAGAACCAGGCGTCCCTTCACAGTGTAAACAGTGTGCACTGCGAGGCCCGACGTATCGCACACACTCCAACATCGAGAACCACTGCGGAACTACGGGGTGGAGTTATCTTTTCGAGGCATGGCCCGTCATTCTCAGCCAAAAGTAAGTCTAAGGGGCAGGAGAAACACCGTATGGAAACTGGTGACCAGTTGGTGTGTACAGATGAGACCGACTTACCCACAAGCATCCACTACATTAGGACCTTTGCTCACGGCCACGCTTTAGAAGTGAGGTGTGTTGACTTCAGGTGACAACCAGGCGCAGGTCATTGTGTGAACTGTGTGCACTGCTGCTGACAGAGCAGACAGGGGCGCTAGGGCGGTCCCCGAGACTGAGGTGAGGGTTTGGCGTGACATCATATACAATCTGTGCGCACTGCTCAGGGTCCCTACAGGGTAACTGCTCTGTGTCTAGGTAGTAGGGAGGCCCACCCCTCTGCAGGTTTGAAGAGGCCGGTGTTCCTCGAGGGCACTTTAAGAATGGTTGTTCGATGCCCAACTTGTCTTCCAATGAGAGCACATTCACTAGAGGGTACAGGCCGGCCCGTTCCTGTCGGTTCTAAGCACTAGGCCGTAGAGGCAGAGGTCTACAAGTGAAAGCTCGGCTTTCACCAAAGGAGCATGCAGGGGAAGCCCGGGTCCCCGTTTTCTACAGCCTGCTATAGTGAGATGCATTTCAAGGGTGGGCCCTGATTTCTTTTCTGATCTGTGTGAACGTCAAAAGGGTAGTGACTCCTGTACACGCATGCAGACTAGACTTAAGCGCTTCCTCTAGTGGCTGCAGACGGTGGCATCTGGCACATAGTACGGGGGGCGTGCCAGAGGGTGACTAGTGCACATTGTGTGCGCGCACTGCTGTTTAATTCCCCCTACTCGCATGCACACTTACTGCTGGCACGAGATAGGCTTCCCTACTGCTTGTGGGCACTGGGGCACCACTGCAATGCTATCCCTACCAAGGGATGTTCGCTTTCACCCAAAATATATTTCACTGATACAGAGAGTGGGTGGCTACCGGGAGAGGGCAGTGTTCCTGGGCCTGCTAACCATGTCTGTACAGTGCATACAGACTGGCATTGAATTGGCATCAGCAGTTAACAGTGGGCATGTTAAAGTAGTCCCTGCTCGTATCACATGAGCACACAACCTTAAAGTGTATTGGAACTGACGATTAGTACACTTGTGACTTACACACTGCCCACCAAAGGATTCCCCCCCCACCCCCCAGACACAAGACTAAACGTGATGCCTTGAACGCAACGAAATGTGACGGTCACCTTCCAAAGTGCATCACTTCAATGCTATAAATTAAGGCTTAATACGAGCAGTCTGGGATTAAGTCGTTTTAACATTTGTTTGGAAGCTGTATCATTTTTGTGAAATGCGTTTTTTAATTGATTCATTTAAAGATGTAATTATTTAGCAACACTATTCATTTTAAGCAGGTAACGTTATTTGAAATATTCTGAATTTAGAAAAATGTACGACTCTCAGCTAACCCGCCGCTCTTCTCCATTGGTGAGTGCTCGCTTTTCTTGCAGTTTTCTTGCCTCTGTTCCGTGATTGCTTTTCTGCCCCCCCCCCTTCCCTCGTTGTGCGTGCTTTTCCCCTATTCATTTTAAGCAGGTAACGTTATTTGAAATATTTTGCAATTTAGAAAAATGTACGACTCTCAGCTAACCCGCCCCTCTTCTCCATTGGTGAGTGCTCGCTTCCCTCAGCACTTGACTGTAAGCCACCTTGGATAGGAGGGGCCAGTACACGCGGGAAATACCACATGCCAGGGGCTTAACACAGCCCCTGCAGTGCTGGGGGTGGTCTTCAACCTTCCTGGGTGCCCCCAACCCTTCCAAGGGGCCCAATTCATCCAGATGCCACAGTAAGAAACAGAACGCGGGGTGGGGCTTGGGGGAAGGGATGGGGCTCATCACATTCTGTAAGGGAACCCGTCATTATGTGTTACGCCACTGCCACATTCATTGGGTGAAACGGAAGTGTGCCCTCTGTGCCTTCTTTTGCTCGGATTTCTGGTGCAATTTTATTCAAGGAGTTATCCTTACCACATATCCATACATATTACGATGCAGCGTTTGTAGATTTTGCTGTTTGCTTATTATCCAATACAAAAGGTAGAGGTAATTTTTTTATTAATAAAATGATTGTAGAAGCGGGTTCTCAAATCCCCATTTTTCTCAAAAGTTCGGAACTCCCCCCCAAAAAAGATGTAAACGCTTATTGGTTTGAACGGAAGATTGGATCTACTTTTTAAACAAAGTGGTTTTTCGGGGCTCTATGCTCTAAAGTTGAATGAATGTAGAGATCTAGGTCTCTATATACATTCTTCACATATCAAAACCTGGCAGGATTCTGGCCTGGGTACAGTTAAGCAGTTTTTTATTCAGGATAGGATTTTAACATGGGAAGAATTGCAGATAAGGAGTCACGATCGTACCATGCCTTTATTTTTTGAATATCTTCAAATTGTTCATTTCTTAAATAAATATAAGTTAATTCTGAGTTGTTCTCCTTCTAAGGTAGCTACTTCTCTTTTCTCCGCTAATGTTAGAGGGGTAGGTAATTGGTATTGAATATTGCGATCCCAAAATCAACCCCTTTTGGTAGAATCCCTTTTTGAGAGGGTTACTTTAGAAACTGCATGTTCATTTTCTAGTTCAGAACGGCAAAAGATATCAGTTGCTGGCAATAAGGTTCTTAGAGCTGCCAACTTTAAGAGAATGGCGTTTCTTTCTCATTGGATGGCTTATTATACTCCAAAGGCCCTTAACAAATTCTATCCCCAGGTTGAAAATAGATGCTTTCGCTGCCTCTCTCCCAATGAAGGGGGTTGGAGACATATTTTTTTCTCCTGTCCAAAACTTGAGCAGTTTTGGCGTAAAATTGTTGGCTATTTTAGCCAGGCTATAAAAAACCTTATCCCCCAATCTTGGAAGCAGCTCTTTTTGGCATAACTAGTAGGGAGGTCAGTTTAGTGAAATCTGAGGGTGATTTTCTAGCTATTTCAATGTTAGTGGCTCGTTCTTTAATCCTACAAAATTGGAGGTCGCTGGAGGCACCCTCATATGAAAAATGGCTTAATAAAATGTAGTGAACTAAGAAATTTGAAGAAGTTTACGCTAAACGAACAGGCGCACTTAAATTTTTTTTTTTTTATATGCTGAGAATAATATACTTAAAAATAGTCAAATTAAAGGGAAAGTCTCTACAGATTGTATTGGAGGATACATAGAAGGATAATGTATGGTTAAGCAAGCACATTTTCTATGAATAGTATTTTTTTAATTTCTTTTTACTTCGTCTGTTTTGTTTTCTTCTTGCTTTGCTTTCTGGATTTTGTAAAGATGATGCTTTACTAACTTGTCCTGCTCAATAAAAAAAAATTAAAAAAAAGAATTACATTAAGTACAGATTTTCCCTCTTAGAGTCAGTTTGCAGCAGGTAGAAGGTCTGGTGTATGGCAGTATTTGGGAAACCTTCATCACGTATGAAATTGTGTTCAGGGGCAACTTATCGCTGCAGAAAAATGACTGTGCTTTAATAGAAGACTTGTTAGTTATGCCCGCTTTCTAAATGTCGAGGCTGGCTCGTGCAATTTAATGTAGCTTGAGTCGAGCTTATCGAGCAGCTGTTTTATTTATTTATTTTTTCTATTTTTAGGTTTTTCTAGAGCGCGTAGTCACCCAGCGGGTATCCCAGCGCTGAACCTCGTGCTCTCAAGGGAAGAAGGTCGGGAATGAAGAGGGCTCAAGGGAAGAGTAAGGTTTTAAGAGACTTCCGGAACCGCAGGAGATTAGGTTCTGCTCTGAGGTTCGAGGGGAGTGCGTTCCATTTTTTTCCCGTATTGACTGAGAACCGGCGGCCACCTGCACGGGCCTTCTTCACCCTGGGGATCATGATGAAGTTTCCATGTTCGGATCGAAGCGCTCTCTTGGGTCTGTAGGGTGTGATCCAGTTGTTGAGGATCGGGGGACCTGTGTTGTTTAGTACCTTGTGGGCCAGACAGAGGGCTTTGAAAGTTACCCTTTCCCTGATTGGGAGCCAGTGCAGCTTCCTCAATGCGGGCTTGGCTGATGTTCTGGCTGGGGTGTTCGTCAGGAGTCGGGCTGCGGCGTTTTGGGCTTTTTGCAAAGTTTGAAAAGTGGATTCCGGGGCCCCCAGATAAATGGCGTTGCTGTAGTCCAGCCTGGATAAAATTAGGCCTTGGATCAGCAGGAGACGCGACTGGAATGGCAGTAGGGGGAGTACCTTCCTGCAAGATCTGAGAAGTCCGTAGCAAATGCTGGCTGTCTTTCTCGCCTGTGTCCTGAAGGTGAGATCCGTCTCCAGCCACACTCCCAGACTCTAGACCTCCGTCTTGGGGGTGGGGGGTTCACCCAGGCAGGCGGGCCAGATGTTAAGGGGGAGGTTCGTGGTGTTGTGTCCTAGGAGCAGGATCTCTGTTTTGGATCCGTTTAATTTAAGGGCTGAATCACTCATCCACCGATGGACGTTGGAGAGGCAATCGTGGAGATTGGAGGGCTCTAGTTTGGGGTGAGACAGCATTACCACCAGCTGTGTATCGTCGGCGTAGCTGACGATAGTAACGCCAAAAGGTGAGACCAGTTCCTCCAGTGGGGCCATGTACACGTTAAACAACGTGGGGCTTAGAGATGAGCCCTGTGGCACACCACACTGGAGGGGAATGAAGGGGGAACGGCTTTCACCTTCCCATACTTGGAAGGAGCGTCGGGAGAGGAAGGACGTGAGCCATTTCAACGCCCTGTCTTTTACTCCGATGTTATCGAGACGTTGGGTTAGGACCTGGTGGCTGACCGTGTCAAAGGCCGCACTCAGGTCTAGGAGGACCACGGCCACTGATCCTCCTGTATCGATGATTTCCCTAGTCTTCTCTACTGCTGCGAGGAGAGCAGTGTCCGTGCCCTGACCTGGTCTAAAGCCTGTCTGTGAATTGTTGAGGAGTTGGTTTGATTCCAGGAAGTTTGACAATTTTTTGTTCGCTAGTTTTTCGGCGACCTTACCTATCCAGGGGAGGAGTGAGATAGGTCTATAATTGGATAGATCTACTGGGTCTAGCGATGGTTTTTTAAGGAGCCCTTTTACGACAGCCTCCTTCCAGCTTGAAGGGACTTCTCCTTGTGCCAACGAGATGTTGATGAGGGCAGTCAATTGGGGTACTATGGTCTGGGTGATGTTTTTGACGTACCGTATGGGAACTGGGTCACTGGGGGCTCCACTCTTAGTTGATGTAAGTGTTGCCGACACTTCCTCTTCGGTAACTGGGCCGAGCGACGCTAGATAAGGCTTATCGGGTGAGGGCGGCGACTCCCTAGCTCTCTCAGTGGTGTCGGGGTTAGCAGCAGGGAGGGAGGCGAGGATTTTAAAAAAATTTTCGTCAAAAAAGGTAGCCAGATTGACGCATTTTTCCTTCGCTGCTTTGGGGTCCATAGGTTTTTGAGGGGGGTCTGGGACATGGAGGAGCTCTTTGAGGATAGAGAAAGTCTCCTTGGCTGAACAGGAGGAACTCTTTATTTTTTCCTCGTAGAAGGCACTTTTCGCGTTGTGGAGGGCTCGTTTATACGCTTTCATGGATGATTGATAGGCGTCTTTCTCTGCCATCGACTTGTTTTTCCTCCAAGTGCGTTCTGTCTTTTTACACTCCTTCTTTAAGGCGTTAAGGGAGGGTGTGTACCAGGGGGCGGGGTTGTTCCTTTTTACATGTTTTAGAGGACTGGTCAGAGGGATAAGGCTGTCTAGGGGGTGGGTGAGCCAATCGTTAAATTCTCTGTCCGCGGTGTCGGGATCCGTGGAAAGAGGGATGACGGTTTCCCGTAATTTCGCTACCCATTCCTCTGGTGCTAGCTTGTGCCACCGTCTAGTTCGTATCCTGGTTTTCTGTTTAAATGCTGGGGAGATTTGGAAGGACCAGTGCATAGGGACCAGCATATGGTCTGTCCATGGTAGTGGGGTAGGATCTTGGGTTTCCAGGTTCTTAATATTAGTGAAAATTGGATCCAAGAGTTGTCCTTTCTCATGGGTGGCTTTAGAGTTCAGGAGGTGGAGGTCGGCTGTTGTGAGGTCGGCAAGTAGGTTGGCTGCGACATTGTCCGCGGGGTCAAGGAAGTGCATGTTAAGGTCCCCTAGGAGGAGAAAATTGGAGGCTGAAATTGTCTTTAGTAAGATGTGATCCATGAGGGTGCTGGAGAATTCTCCTAGCGAGCCTGGCGGACGGTACACTAAAAGTCCTGAGAGTGAGATAGAAGGTGAGATCTGGATGGTGAAGTTGCAGTTTTCACAGTCTTTGACGGTTCCACTTTCAATTCTGCAATTGAGATGGTCTTTGTAGATTACGGCTAGACCACCACCTCTGCCGACTGGTCTATTCAAGCAGCAGATTTGGTAACCGGGAGGGGTTGCGTTGACCATGTCAAAGTTACTGTGGGGGGTCAGCCATGTTTCGGTCAGAAACAATACCCTGTGTGGAAGAGTTTACAACTGTGGTTATAGATGGGATGGGAAATGAGGGAACATTAGGTGCTGGTATTACCTGTGCCCCCACTCTTTCCAATGGAAGTGATAGAAAGAGCCTTCAAAAATAAAATAAAAATCCGTGTTTGGGGAGCGCTCCAAAAGGGAAAAAAACATTTTCCCAACAGTACTAAAATCCTTGCACAATTCCAGACCCTTCTTGCAAGTATATGTAATTAACAGTAACTTGAGGAGGAAGAAGCAAGAATATACGATGCCCACAATCTTGCCTTGTGTCTATTGGGAACAATAGGAACTAAAACCAAAATACCTTATTTACAAAGCCTTTGCACTTATACACTAAGTATTCAGGTGATAATGTTGCCTCTGTGAAGCCCTAATGTGTTGATTTCATAACTTCTTGACTAAACTATGGTAACCGGGTCTTATCTGGGGCAGTACCGGCTGAAAGGCAAATAGAGACATATAGTTTTATTGCCACTGCTTTGGAAGGGTTATGAGCGTTCCATGCGTCAGCCGCTCACACTGACATTCCTTATTAGGTGTTAGTGAGTGGACCTTTTGACTTTCACCCTTTTGCAGCTCCTGGCTTAATACTGTGAATATGAGTTTTGTTCCATTGCCCATGGAAAAAAGTTTACAGCAGCTAAGTGGGGTCAAATCATTCACCAGTTTTTTGAAGTTTTCTCCAATTCCTCAAATGAATAATTGTTCATACATAACCAGTATTAATAAATGCAGCATTTCAGAACGGTATCCAAGCGAGTACCTAACAAAATACCCCCCCACACACACTTTAAGCAGTGTGGCACTGTGTTAGCGAGCAAAGCATGTCACCCCTACTCTTTCTTTATTTCAATACTTTTTTGCAGAAAGCATTAAAGCCTAGCATATGAAACAGCATGGAGATCTAGCTCTGAGACCCTCTGTGAGGCCCTGCCGCTGCAGTTTTCATTTGTATTTGATTTACTTACCCAGATATGACAATAAGGCAGCCCCGTTCTGGAGGAATGATCCCTGCAAGGGCCTGTGAAAAGACCAATCTACTCCGCTAAGGAAACAATCCATCCAATTTAATACATTGAAGGGCACTAACCCCATTTTTGCCTTCTTTCAATATAGGGTGCTGGCAAAGACTGCCTTCAGAGAACATGTCACTCAAGATGGTAAACCCCAATTTAAGAAGTTGAAAAATAACATTAAAAGTCCCTAGAATGAGGTTAGTCTTATTTTATTCTTTAAAAAACTTTTTGCCTCTCCTTCCCCGAATCCAACAGATATGACTGCCTCAGAGATGGTCCCCTGTCCTAGGATTGGTCTCTTTCCAATTTTTAAGAACAAAGAATCCAGCTCGGGGAATTTCTAACATCCCTGTTATCACCCAGATTATAGAGAGAGGGGGGTGGGGGGGGGGGGGTACAATCGAAAATTTGCAACCTGCGGAAAAAGATAAAGAGAATCTCTAAAAAACGCAAAAGAAAGCTCAGCATCCAGGAAGTCTGTCTCCGAGGCGGATGAGGTGTATAAGAATGACAGAGGTTACCATGTTGGTAGATGCACAGTCTTCCAACCTGCCTTCCCTCCCCAGCTCGTAAAGTCTGAAGCATATGACTCAATAAATAGATCCTGTGCCTCAGGACTTTTGTCATCTGACCTCAATCCCTCCTCTAAACCCTTCCACCATGTTCCTGAAGAAAATGTAAATTATAAAGAGTCCTTGGGGGGGAAAGGTCTCTCATATTCCATGCCTATGGCAACTACTATACTTGATTTTGTGTCAATGTTTGATTATGACATAACCTTGAATCGTTCCTTTTGATTATCCTGTTTAGCTGACAATGAGGAACTTAAAATGGTCCAAAGCAGCACTATTTCCCTTGTAAACATTGTACATTCCTGATTGGTAAATAAATCAAGAGTCCAGTTCCACTCTATGGTGGTGAGAAATTTGATTCTGCAAAATAGTGACTATTTTTTATGCAAGGGATTGATGTATTCCAGTATTAGGGAAAAACAAAAGGCACATGCACATGATATCAGTCTCTCCTTCAATGAGAGCTTCCCCTTGGCTGGGAGAGAGATATATTGTAGGAATACAAAACATTTATTGATCTTCTTAAACAAAGGTGGAAAAGCAGGTTGCATTGTTAGGTACTAATGGGGTGAGACCAAACCCTAGGGTAGAGGACAAATTGAGTAAATTGAGTGGGTTGGCCGTTGCCCTTAGTTGTAATTATGCTTTAGGCCTGATGATTAAAATTTTTAGTTCATAATAACTCAAATGTGGCTTCCTGGAATGTGGCTGGTTTGCTAAATAAGCCGGATAAAATTGATTTTTTTAAATAGTCTGAAAGTTTATGATTTGCATCCAGGAAACCTGGTGTTCTTATGATTTTTGTCTCGATAATTATTTTATCCACTTGGTGTCAAGTGTTGTTGGGAAGTGGATCAGGTATTATCTGCTGTAATTCCAACAAAAAAGCAGACTGAAGTAGAGTTGTTTGCTTGCCTCTTTGTTATTTTTCCTATATCTATCTTACTTACCTTTTCGTCTGAGTAATGGGTCTAGAGAACCTGAGTATTGGAAGCCACCCGGTGTCCAGACGATATTGTGATTTCTGATTTGACTCCAAAAGGTTTGAATAGTCTTCTCACTTCATTACAACAGTAGGCTGACACCCACAAAAGATTACATAACTTTTCCAATTACTCATGGTACCTCTTGATACCTTGGTAGGGAAAACTGGGGAAAGTAAAATCTTATACATGTTTGAGGATCATTTCGTCTAGAAGCCTAAATGATGCAGAACATATATCTCTAAGCATCTGTAAGGCCACATCAGAGGGTAATGGATTAAATTCCTTCTATAAAGCAGCTGGTCAAAGGCACTTTGTTCTTGTCATGTCAGTATATCAGGACAACATACCTGCCACCTTACTGTAAGCGTTAGAATTAATTGATGTGGCGAAGTTGGATTTTCTAGATAAATATGAAGTGCAGATTTTAAGGAAGCTCTGCAATTTTAACACCCTCAGGGCTATTCAAGCCCTAAGATTAGAATTCGGGCTAAAAAGTGCATTCGTGCAAGGTCTCATGGCATTGATTCAATGGGGTTATCAGCATTTGAGATGCAATATGAACACATCAAGGAAGCATATGCATAGTGAGAGCTTTGAAATAAAAAAGAAAAATTCTTGTTCTCTGGTTAAGTTATATTATTCTATCTTGCACCTGATGTCAGCGGGGAGCCATCGGAATATTTTGTGGAGTATACATAGGATGAAGAAGCAGGAGGAGGTAAACCGTTTACTTGTTTGATCATCATGAGTCTGTCATCCAAGATGATGCCAATGTTTTTGGCATGGTCAGTGTAAAATCTGACGAAATTGATGTACATAGACAGCACTCATTTCCCTTCCTTTCCCACTCCTCTCCCTGTGGGCACCATGGATACTGTAAATTATTGACCGTATCACCCTGCCAGTAAGAACCCGTACCCCTATGCATATGTGCAGCCATTCCAGGCACCATGGCCTTTTTACCCATTGGAATCCCCAGCTTCCCTCCTGCGCGTATCTTGCACCCCCTCTCCCATGCATAGACCACGAAACCCTTTCCCTTTGCGCGATCCTGATGTGAAAAGGTAACCCTCCTGCTTGACCCAGGCCTTCCCCATTTCCCTCTCGAAGAAGCATCCTTCGCCTCAGCTGACATAGCCCCCCCCCCCCCAGTTGTATCTGACTGCCCCTGTTCTCTCATGTACAGGTCATAAGATTTCTCTCTCTCTCTCTTTCTCTCTGCGCGACTCTGGCCCTGCACGCACCCTGACCCCCTCCTTCTCCTCATATGAGCAAGTCATAAACCCTCTTCTTCCGCAAAGCCCTGTCCTTGAGAAGTCACGGCCGCGCCTGACCAGCACCTCCTTCCCTTCCCTGAATGCCCCTCTATTGACAAACCTTCCCTCCACGCTCGATTGTCCACGCAGGCATGAATACCACTCCTTTGATGACCCCTTCCCCCGAGTTCGGCTGACCACACATGTCCGAGGCCATCGCCTAAGCCAGGAGATACCATTTACTGCCCTTATTGTATGCCTAGCCACCCCACCCCCTGGGCCATGACCAGGCGCACACATCCTACGACACACTCAGCTGCATGATTGCCCTCCCCTCTTATCAGCAGGTCAAGGGTCCCCATTGTGAATGTATGTGGAATAGGATCATCACGAGGATTATAGGGATGTCCTCCTTTTGCGACATACTGACCTGATTGTACCATCAAATGTTTTGCAAAGTATATAAGCAAGAGTCTCAAGCTCACTTGTTAGAGCACCTCCCGAAAGACACTGTGTTTCGTGTCCGAAATGACTGGCTCTCCTCATGAGAAATAAACTCTGTTCTTGATTCCTGCTTCCAGCGCCCGTCTCTTTATTTGGTAACTATTCAGAATGGGAACTAAGAGGCGATCTGCGCCAGCAGCCTGGGCATCGATAGAATTATGGGCTCACTTTCCACAATTGGCGTCCCAACGCGGGGTCCATCAGTGACATAAGGTTCGGTAAGAGAGATCCAGACGAAGAAGTGAACATCTAAATGATCGGGGCATGCCTGCCTTGAGAGGGCCCTCGCCCGGCTGCCGATCGAAAGAACTTCACCAATTCTGAACGGACCTCTCTTGAGTGACCTATTGTCCTGACTGGAATCCCACAGGAATGCTACATGGAGTAAGAGAACGATCGGGCGCTGGAAGGAGGAAGGCGAAGAACTGCCCACACGGTCCGGTCCGGGTAAGGTCGCGTAAATGCGACAAATTGTGAAATGATTGTTTTGGATAATACTAGTATTACGCTTTGTTGAAACCCTCTGGAGATTCACTGTCTGCAAACGGAGAAAACAACAGGCTCTCTCTCTGCAAGCAGTGAAGGATAGGTAACGCAGACTTTTGTCCCCATTGTAATCCGTCGTGCTTATCTTCCTCCCCCACTGTTTCCCGAACTGTCGTTCGTGGATTATTGTCTGGAGATTCTTTGTCTGCAAACAGGGAAGAACAAGGTCTCGCTTTGCAGGTAGAGAAAGAGTGGGCAACGATAACTTTTCGTGCCCACTTATTCTCCCCACTGGATTGTTTGATTGGCCGATTATTCGGTATTGGTTCGTTTGAGGTATTCACCGCCGCCAAACAACGGAGAATAGAAATATTCTGCCTAGTCTTTGCCCGCTGTGATAAGATAGGTAATGCAGACTTTTGTCCCCGTTGTAATCCGTCATGCCTATCTTCTCCCCACTGGTTGGTAGCCTGTTTAGCCCGGACCGCTTGTTAGAGTCGAACCATCCAGCTCCACTGGAGGGCACATCTAATAAGGACCTGTTCATTAAAGTGTGGACTAGTCGCTATAGCTTATAATAGGTTATGGCATAAAAATAAAAAAGAAAAGGAGTTGAGCGAAATCAGTAGGCCACTGAGGAGTTATCAACTTCGCTAAAAATAAAATAAGAAACGTTAGAAATAACCCGTAATAAGAAAGATAAAAATGGCGAGGGAAGACAAGATTGACACCAAGGCAAGCCACGAGGTAGCTAGGTTCCGTTGCCTATTCCTGCCCTAAAACATGTCTGCCTCATTGCCCACCACGCCCAAATAACGGTCACATGAAATAGAAGGCAAATCAATAGGTACCTACCCCCATTCCGGAAGCTCCCGAAGTGCAACGGGTCCGCGGTTACGCCCATCCGGAAGGCGAGGCCTCGTGGCACGAGGGGCTCGCCTGGCCACGGTCAGGAGGAGATGATGTTGGGCAGGCGGTCCAAAGAATGGCAGAGACATCTCCTTCTCTCCTCTCCTGCTGCCCTGCAGGCCACGGGGGGGGAGGCTGTCTTGCCTCAGCCACCGACCACCCCCCCCCCCCTTCTGTCTCTCGCCTGGTCCGACCCACGAAGAAGGCCGAAGCCGGGGGCGAGAACGGCGGCAAATCAAGTAGTCCCGCCACATGCCAAATTCGCCATCGCCTGCATAGTTACAGGTAGTCCCGCCACATTCCGGGTCCCTGGAGAGTTGGAGGTAGTCCCGCCACATGTTGAAAAGGGAGGGGGGGGGCTGTCTTGCCCCAGCCGCCGACCACCCCCCCCCCCATCTTCAATGGCTGGCACGGCCAATATCGAAGCGACGGAGCCGAAGAACGGCGCGGGGTCGCTGGAAGGGGGAGGTGGCGCGAACGAACCTCCCCCACCTCCCTCCAGGTGGAGGCTTCCAGCGACACCCCAACACTCTTTGCTTAAAGAGGGTCAACATCAAAAAGCGGTCTTTTGCCCGGGGCGGGCACACGCTCCATACCGTCTCTCCTCGACCTTGAAGATTCTATAAGAGCCGGGGGGCCCCGACCCCCTGCATGGGTGCCCCCGCCCCTTCACTGGGAACCACGACATCGGTGCAACTCCTGCCGGCGCCAGCCTCGGATTGGAAATGGCTAAAATGCAGCCACGGCACAGACTTGTTCAGTTCCGGAGGAACACCAGAATGACCCGGTAGGAAAATTGTTGCCGCCCTCCCCACTCTTTTGACTCATGGTCCATTTGTTAGACTGTTAACCACATAGCACAAGACTTTTTGAACTGCCAACGGAAAGTTCTGGGCCAACCATGCGAGACTAGAGACACTCTGACTGTGCTGGAACTTGCCTGACCCCACCCAAAATGGCGCCGACACAAAATGAGACGTTTTTAATGAACTTTGTTGCACCCTGATTGCGCAAGCTTTTTACCCCGAGATATATATAACGTTTTGGATAATGAAAGTAGATATGAAGGATATTGAGTATGTGCTTGGACAATGAATTGACTTAAGGGTGGGTACCGATTATGAGTTGAAAAATGAATTGGTGTAATTTAAGGTAATGAATGAACATTGGATAATGTATTTATGAATTTGTTGAAGATGAATTACTGACATACATCATGCCTGCTCTGTAGGGGAGTTTAATACGATTTTATTGCACTGCCGCACTTTATGCAATGAACTGCCACCAGCTTTGTTCTCCTTATGTACAGATCCAATCTGCTCCGTGGCTAGTCCACCGGGTTGTAGGCCTGTATTTATGTGTCAACACTTTTTATTAAAAGTATTTTGAAAACGAAAGCATAGTTGTAGCGGTTGCATTAATGAGTTTTGAATATATTACTACTGTGAGCAACGAGAAAGTATGATGAAGGTAAAAGGTTAAAAGGGACCCGATATTTAGCAACCACACTATGTTTCACAGGCAGCCAGAAAGGAGCTTTAGAAGCCCTAAAACGACACCACAGAAATGCCACCTGATCGCCACCCTTGTACCCGATCGAAAGGGGTTACGACCAAGTAACTCATGTAGATACACAGATCATCAATGATTATCTGCCTGACCTTCCTGGTCCATTGGGGCTTAAACGCCGTAATGGTAGGGAAATGCACTACGTGGAAATAGGTCGAGTATGTGGTAGGTAAAAGCATTTCCGGATTACTGCATGCTGATGAGGTTTGAATATTGCCTCCCCCACCCCTTCTTTCTCCTCCCTTCTGCAGGTCACGTCGGGACACTGGCTGATGTTTAGACGGACGACGACCGAACCGCCGATGAGAGGGGGAAGAAAGGAATATGGGCATGGTCCTTATGACAAATAAAAGTTTCTAAGGCGTAGACTAAACACGACTGTTCCTCCTTAGAACATAGCAACTGGGAGGATGGACTGACATAGAGACTGGACAGGTACTGAGTGACGGAATAAAGAAAAAAATTGACTAGAGACGACGCGTTAAATAATATAACTGGATGTTTTTACTAGGTAGGGAGAGGACAAAGAAAAATATACGGGTAAGGGTTGCCACGGCACTACCCGTCTAGGGAGTTAGAAATGATTGCCGATGTTCAAAATGCACTGCCCCCTTTCTCACACTCTTACAGATTTAGCCAAGCTGTCCGACTGTTTTCCCGATCAATATTTGCTGTTGCCTCAGCCTGGAGAACTTCCCACCACAGGAGGGAACAGAAAAATGGTTTAAGATCCAACCATGGGTAACTAGCGCAACCAGGTTAATTTCTGATCGACCAACCGAGGTGTGAGTATTGGTAATTGGGAACGCTCGCAGGCATGACAAGCGAGAAGGGAAAGGGGGGAAGGGCAGAAAGAGCTAAGCACGTAGATAAATAGGATAGTAACGATATGTAGAAAATATAAAAAACAGATCTTGTAGACTAACAATTGTTTCCTGTCTTGTCATGAATGTCTTGTACACGCGTAATATATGTGCCGTCTTCCCTGTCTGAGTTTGTGTTTGATTAACGTACGAATTTATGTCTCCCCTCTGTCTGTAACTGCGGGTCGCCTGACCTTTGCCGTTCTGTGTTGTGAGCGCACTAAATGACCTATTTTCGTACACGTTTCTCTCTCTCTTCACTCCTTTTTATCTCTCTTTCTTTCTCTCTCTCTCTCTCTCTCTCTCTCTCCCTCTCCTTACATGTCATACGTGTACCGAATGGCTCGTTTAGATTGCGGACGACTCTCACTCTCTATGAGAGTCTCCCTATTTTCCCTCCCCCTCTTTGGTAAAATTGTGCCCCACCGGCACCAGTCTGATTTGATACATATTTGAACGCGAAGGTGTTCAGCGAAATTGTCCGAAACTAAAATGATTGTATCTCGCCATGTTACTGCCTCTCCTTTCTGCAAAATGAATGAACTTGAATTGGCTGAGAAGGAAAGGACAGGTAAGACGACTAAAGTCCCCCAAATCAGGCCATTTATAGGGGAACTGTATGTCAATGGCACCTTATGTCTGTTCTTCAGAGACGAACGCCAACGTCTAGATTGACACCCAATACCCAGATTGTCCCACCCCCTTTGCACCCAAGCGCAAGCGCCCGAAGCATCCCCGCCCCATTTTTGATAGAACCACTTCTGCTGTCCCGGGTATAAACGTAATGACCATGGGTAGCTGTTGACCCTTGAGGAAATCTTGTTTTGCCCGACTCTCGACGATAGCACCCCCGCCCCGTCTGAAAACATGATTGTTCCTGAAGGGAAATGCTCTGTAATATTGAATATGATGTAACGCACAGTTGATGGAAATGTCATTTATCCTCGTGTGAGTTATAAATAGAACAATGAATAAACCTGCCATAGATTCAGTAGGAATGCTGACACATGCACTGCTTGGTAATAGACCTCTGACTGCGACCGATGAGCATAAAATCTCAAATGCGAAGAATTGAGGGAGGAATTCATATGCGTAGATGTCTTCTTCTGCCATTTCTCTAAAACGTTGTCTTGTACCTATTCAAAGATTCACGATCACCGGAGGAGATGGGTCAGATGTGACGTTCAGCCTGACTGCAGACCTTGGGACACGTATGACATCGACCAGAGGTGGAGCGGCAGAGCAACAAGGCACGGGACGAGACCGCAATTTCAACGTGGAAAATGAAAAAAAAAAAAAAAAAAAAAATGACGGGCCGCCTCGAAGCCCTCCGACTGCTAACAAACGTGTGCCTGGAGTCTCCGTCTGCCTTCTTAGGGCCCGATTGATGGGCCTGCCTGCTTGTTATCCTTTGCTCCCTTGGTCCCTTTTTGTGTGTCCCAAGAACTCTGACCCAACTCCGACCACTCTTTCTCCTATCGACTATTTGAACTACATCCACCCACCTTCCCATGTGACTTTTTGCCAAAGGAAAGAACTTCAATTATATGGGAAGAGGGTGTTGCCACAGAACTCTAGGTGCCGAGCATAAGGCGCCGCCAAACGGACTGTTTAGGGAACAGGACTGTGGTCTAACAGCAGATGACTGACCGCACCCTGCAACGCGTAAGGATAGAACCGAGCTGGACCTATAGCTCCACCGCCGGTGCTCAACAGTGCCAACGAAAGTACCCGGATTAGAGCCTACCAGTGATGGCTCGCTGATAAAAGACACTGTGACGAAGAGATCTTGTGTATTGAACTGAATTCCGCTCTCAACTATCTGGTCGAAACTGTTCATTGGTCACATTTTTTAAGTCAGAAAGATCTATGCTATGTAGTGCGTTTAATTGCCCGGAACACAACGAAAAAGTAATTTCCTATGTACTGCGTTTTTCCCATCACCTTGACTGTCTATGATTGTACGCCACATGTTAGTATCGACAAAATGCTAATTCGTCACCGATGCTTGTCTACCTGTAATGCCATCAGCTGCAAAAATGATTGCTGCTATGTAAAAAGGGGCGACTGTAAAATCTGACGAAATTGATGTACATAGACAGCACTCATTTCCCTTCCTTTCCCACTCCTCTCCCTGTGGGCACCATGGATACTGTAAATTATTGACCGTATCACCCTGCCAGTAAGAACCCGTACCCCTATGCATATGTGCAGCCATTCCAGGCACCATGGCCTTTTTACCCATTGGAATCCCCAGCTTCCCTCCTGCGCGTATCTTGCACCCCCTCTCCCATGCATAGACCACGAAACCCTTTCCCTTTGCGCGATCCTGATGTGAAAAGGTAACCCTCCTGCTTGACCCAGGCCTTCCCCATTTCCCTCTCGAAGAAGCATCCTTCGCCTCAGCTGACATAGCCCCCCCCCCAGTTGTATCTGACTGCCCCTGTTCTCTCATGTACAGGTCATAAGATTTCTCTCTCTCTCTCTTTCTCTCTGCGCGACTCTGGCCCTGCACGCACCCTGACCCCCTCCTTCTCCTCATATGAGCAAGTCATAAACCCTCTTCTTCCGCAAAGCCCTGTCCTTGAGAAGTCACGGCCGCGCCTGACCAGCACCTCCTTCCCTTCCCTGAATGCCCCTCTATTGACAAACCTTCCCTCCACGCTCGATTGTCCACGCAGGCATGAATACCACTCCTTTGATGACCCCTTCCCCCGAGTTCGGCTGACCACACATGTCCGAGGCCATCGCCTAAGCCAGGAGATACCATTTACTGCCCTTATTGTATGCCTAGCCACCCCACCCCCTGGGCCATGACCAGGCGCACACATCCTACGACACACTCAGCTGCATGATTGCCCTCCCCTCTTATCAGCAGGTCAAGGGTCCCCATTGTGAATGTATGTGGAATAGGATCATCACGAGGATTATAGGGATGTCCTCCTTTTGCGACATACTGACCTGATTGTACCATCAAATGTTTTGCAAAGTATATAAGCAAGAGTCTCAAGCTCACTTGTTAGAGCACCTCCCGAAAGACACTGTGTTTCGTGTCCGAAATGACTGGCTCTCCTCATGAGAAATAAACTCTGTTCTTGATTCCTGCTTCCAGCGCCCGTCTCTTTATTTGGTAACTATTCAGAATGGGAACTAAGAGGCGATCTGCGCCAGCAGCCTGGGCATCGATAGAATTATGGGCTCACTTTCCACATCAGTGGGGTTGGGCATGGGTCCCAAGTCCATTGGTCACCAGGAGGATGACCTCCTGGTGGCCAACAGCTGCTGTTCCCAAAGATCAGGACCTCTCTTTTATCTGTGTTAAGTTTAAGGCTGTTTAATCCATTTTACTAACTTTAACATGCAGGTAGTGAAGTTGGTCCTGGTGGTGTGGTCATTGTCTGTGAGGGCGAGAGTGAGCTGGTGTTTCCTTCATAAGAGAAATTATTGATTCCATGAGATCTTATGATGTGGGTGAGTTGAGCCATGTAGACGTTGAAGAGGGTAGGGCTCAGCGATGATCCTTGAGGGACTCCACTGATTAAGTCCTTGGGTTCAGAAGTTTGGGGGAAGAGCCAGCCATGCTGGGGCCTATTGGAGAGAAGGGAGACCAGCCATCTCAGGGTGGGACTATGTAATCCTCAGTTGCAGAGACTTGTAATGGTGGTGCTGTGGGAGATGGTGTGGAAGGCGTCAGAGAGTTCAAGTAGAATAAGTGCTTTGGTTTCCCCTTTCTCCATGAGGGCCCAGATGTTGTTCACTACTGTCATGAGAGCAGTTTCCATGCTTTAGTGCTGCGAAATCCAGATTGCAAATGCTGGTGGGTGCTCCATGACTTTGGATGGGAAGGTTAGGAGTGAGATGGGTCTGTAGTTGCTGAGCTCTTTTGGGTCTGCCATGGGTTTTTACAGGAAAGCTGTTATTTCTGCATGTTTCCAGTTGTCCGGGAAGGTTCCACTTTGGATGTAGGTGTTGATGATGGTGATAAGGTGGTAGCTGATCAGAGTTCCTCGGAGATTGTAGATATGGTGGGGGCAGGGGTAGTGGGGGCATGAAGTGGATTGTTCTCATGATATTGGCGGTGTATTCTGTGTTGAAGGGTTTTCAGTTTGTGATCTGGTGTTGGTGGGCAGCTGGTTGATGAGTTCTTGTGTCTTGAATTGGGGGTCAAAATTGCGTTAGATCTTGAGAATTTTGTTGTGAAAGAAACCAGAGGTCTTGTGAAGGGGTGATGGAGTTTGTGGCGGTTGGGGTTGGAGAATACTTTGACGACGTCGAAGAGCTCTTTGCAGTTGTTGGAGCTGTTTTCCAGTCTGTGAACTAAGGCTGTTTATTTTGCTTCGTAGAGTTGGGTGGGTGTTGTATTTTTTGAGTGTAGACTTGTAAGTGTTTCTTGTAGTGGTGTCATGGGTTGTTCTCCATATTTTCTCCAGCTGTTTGTAGTTGTTTTTGGAGTATCTAAGGTCTTCAGTGTAGCAGCTGGCTTGTGTGTTGGTTCTTAAGTGTCTTGTTCTTGAAGGGGACTGGGGTGTTTCCGCCAGTAGTAATCCAGTCAATGAAGGGTTTGATGCTGGCATGCAGTTCACCAATGAGGTTTTGGTTAGTGGACATTGACGGTGTTGGGCTGGTCTGTGTCCATTATCTTGTTCCAGCTACATCTGGGGATGTTCGTAGGCTTGGATGTGGGAGGTTGGGGTGCGTTGATGAAGAAGTGGATGATTGAGTGGTATATCCAAGTGAGCAGAGTGAGGTGGCAGAAATTGAACTCGTTTCTGGCTGTGATGATGGGGTCAAGGATGTGTCCTTCATTGAGGGTAGAGCCTTGGACATTCTAGGTGAGTCCCAGAATCTCGAAGTTCGCGAGTAGGGCAGTGGAGGTGGGATGTTTCTTGTTGTCGAGATGAAAATTGAGGTCGTTGAGTAAGATAAAGTCGTTTGAGCTAACTGGCGATCGGGGCGATGAAGTCTGTGAGGAGATTGCTGAATGTGGTTCATGGTCCAAGGGGTCGACAGACGCGTGTGCCTTTGATGGTGATGTGGTTGCCGGACTGCAGTCGGAAGTGCATATGTTCCATGAAGGATTCTGCTCTCGTCGATGGAGGTGGTGCCGGTAATGGAGTCCTTGTGGATGACGGCGACTACTCCATCTGGCTTGTTCGGTCTGTCCTGGTGAGAGATCTTTTAGCAAGTGGGATGGCTCTGGTGAAGGTGGGTGCCGAAGTGAAGTTAAGCCAGGTCTCTGTAAGGAAGACGATATCGAGACATGCATGTCGATGGTGTCCAAGATTTCGGTGGTTTGTTTGCTGAGAGATCTGGTGTTGAGGAGCATTCATGCTAGACAGGACAATGCATTTGTGTCGCATGGGGTTGGCATGTTGTTGCAGGTGAAATGCCATTGACTGCATGAGAAAGGTCGTATTTTGGAATGAGGTAAGGCGTGGAAGCAGTCGCTGTTGGGGCTTTGGGTGTTGAGTGCATGCAGGAGGGAGGTTATGTAGCGGTTGCATTTGGTCTTAGCAGGATCTGTGGTGCTGGACGTGATCCAGGAGTGGATGGGCGCAGGTGGGCTCACCTTGGGCATGCCAGCAGTTATGTCGTCCACTAAGCAGATCCTGGACGGAGGGTGCAGGGGGACAGAGTGCGTAGCTAGGGCAGGGCGCAGGAGGCGGGAGAAGGCACACGAGGGATAAGCAGGTAAGGAAGGAGATAGACAGGAGGTGGAAAAGTGCTGGAGGTGGTAAAGCGGGGGAGGAACCAGAGGAGAACGGGCATGAAGGAAAAGCAGGCATAAGGGAAACGGGCAAAAGAGGCACAAAGAGAATGGAGAATTGAGAACGAGCACAAAGGCACAAAGAGAGAGAGTGGAGAGTGAAAAACTGGTACAAACAGAGAGAGGAGAGTGAAAACATGGACACAAAGAGTGAGTGTGGAGAGAGAAAAACAGGCACAAAGAGAGAGAGTGAAGAGTGTAATGATGTGATGTTATTTGTTTCTCTATTTTTAATGGTATCACTATTATACATGTTTATCACTGCTCTGTTTTATCTATTCATGTGTATCTCATTCGAGTTCCAAACCTCGAAATAAAACTTGACTTTACATTTGTATTCAGAGGCATGTATGTTACTTTGACAGAAAGAAAGAGATGCAAATATTGTGAATGGAGATGGTGAAAAGTTGATTCTTGATATCCTTCCTGAAATACTGCAAGGAGGGAACAAATCATTGGTGCAGTTTAGGTCATTCTGTAACTTGGAATCATGTGAAGGGAATGTCTGTTTTTGGGTCAGTTTTATTGGATTTTAAAATTTTACATTTGATCTACAGAAAAAGTTACCTGGCTGCATCATTAGATGTATCAGTTTTATATCTAGGGAGAATGGTGTGTTTAATTGCACAACATCAAAAAATACACAGGTCTTGAACATGGATGTAAGCTGAAAGCGAGAAAATGCCTTGTTGCTTTCGACTTGGGATGATGTAATCAAATTTCCTTTGGATGACATAAAGCAGGTAGATGGATGTAATCATACTTTAATGAAAGCCATTGCTTTCATCGATATAAAACAAAATGAGACTTGGTCTGTGGAGAGGAAGCTGGTTTGTGAGAAGAACAGCTTGTTTCAAGCAAATGGTTGAATTGAAACCAAGCTACATAAGAGTTTTCTTCACACGAACCACAAAGGGTAGGTCTCATCGATTCTGCCCGATTTGAGAGGCAGGACCGGATGCCCTCCTGTTCTATGCTGCTATGCTAGACATGGACCTTGGAATGGAATATGCCCCTACTAATCCCTCTTTAGGTTGGATTAAGATAAGGTAAATAGCAGTCAGCCATGTTTGTTTGGCATGGACAGTGCTTATGAATATTGACTATCCAAAAAGAATGAGAGGTAAAATTAAATGTTATCAGCATATTCACAACAGGCATTATCTTGACTATGCAGCACTCTTGGAGGCTCATGTAAAGATTAAACAGTCTGTAAGGTAGTATTTTATTATGTTGCGTGGTCACATTTATGTAGCACTTCATGCCGTTGATGAGACCTCAAACCGATTCGATTTTCATAGCTGCCCTTTCTGAGTGGATGGTTTGAATGGTGTAGGGTTTAAATTGACCCATGTAGAAGATGTTGGCTGAGAAAGTGAAGCTGGAGTCAAGCTCCAAATATTGTGCAGTAAGTGTTGCAAGACTGCTGTACATACCTATTTATTAATTTAGTTGCACAGATTATACTCTGGACCTTGTGGTTAGAGACCTAGAAACAGACATGTTTTAATGTTTTGTGGAATTTTGGAGGGTTGTCAATTCTCCTTATTCTAGCAGGTATTGGGTTCTACATTTGTAGAATGGATACAAAACGAAATTTCACATATCTGAGTCTTTTTGAGTGCATCTCAGACTGTAAGGAGTTAGATCTTGAATGCAATGGTCTGGGTTCATGCTAAATATGGAGATTTTGTTAAAGGATAAGTAGTTCAGAACCATGGTTGCTATGTGAGTTAGACATATTGCTTTAAATGTGATTTGTCTGGTCACAGGGAGCACTTACTATTGGTCAGTAACTGATTGGGTCAGTGCGATTCAATCCCCCCTTTTTTCAAGAGCTTTGATATTGGTCATTTTGAGTTCAATTGAAAAGGTCCCCGTTTCTAAACAAGGATTGATTATGGCCCTGGTATGGATGGCCACAGATCTTTGACCAGGATGTCCTCGACCATATGAGAATTGCATTTTCCTATGTTTTCTATACAATAGCCTTACAGAGTGTGGGGTGGCATTGGAATACCACAGTCTCTTTCTTTCTGTAAGTTTCTTCCTGGGTGTGTCGGGTTTCCTTCTGTTCTGTTTCGCTTTAGTGATTTTCAGTTCTATTGTCAGCGCGTTAGGTATTGTGAATAATTTGGTTATTGAGATTGATTTGGAAGGTAAAAGTTTATCAAAGACGGTTGTACAACTATTGCGGATCTGCTGCACTATTGTAGGCATGCTGGAGGTTAAGGAGGAGAAGCTAAAGAATAAGATGTCCTGTTTCTTCCCTGATCCGATTGATATTGCTTTTAGAAGAGTGTCTGACTCCCACGCTTGCAGGAGTAGAGAGGCTGAAAGAAATCATGTGACGACCAGTCCAGATGATGCGTTGGGAGTGTGCTACTGAGATCTTGTTGATGCTGTTCATTGATGGATGGATAAGCTGTAGTTAAGTAAAACTGAATACAGGCAAGACGTATTGTTTCCTTTTGTGGAATCAACCATACTAACCCAGTGAAATGAGTTTAGTGCCTAAACCATCAGCATCAGCAAAAATTCTGGGTGTGACTTTTGACTTCAACCTAACAATGAAAACACATGTTGGATGAGTGGTATCCAGATGCACATTTTTACTGAAAATCTTGAGAAAGTTTGAACCACTTCTTCTGGGAGAGGGCCGTAAATTGATAGTAATGGTAGCGGTCCTTTTAGGCTTGATTATGCCAATGCTGCTTACCTGGGTCTGCCAAAAGCCACTATCCATAGATTAAAAGTGTTTCAAAACAGAGCCACTATATTGAAATTTGACCTCACTAGAATTGTGCATCCCACCCCATCCTCCAAAATCTTCACTGGCTTCCAGTGAAGCAAAGGATACAGTTTAAAACTTGCTGTGTGGTCTTGACTAAGAAAGTGGTGAAGCACATTCCATTTCACAATATAAGATCAGATCTTGTCAACCGATTTATGGTTCCAATGTTCCGGAAGAGCAGATTAGGAGTTCGCAGTGTTGCTGCATTAGCTCCAGGAATTTGGAACTGTATGCTGGATTACATCCATCATGAATCGGATCTTGGGCGATTTTGGAAATATCTCAAGTCTAGGCTTTTCAAGCAAGCATGTACACTTTAAATGTCTCTTAGTTTAATACTGCCTTATGCTGATGTCTAAGTTAGGCGCCAAAAAAACGTTGGTGAATGTGCGCTATACGCTGTACAAGAATCAATTTAACACAACAGATTGGGAGAGGCAAATAGCACATTGAGTGCGTGTGATGTCCATGGACTAGTTAAAGAAGATCCATTTATTTGACGATGGTGAATAAAATGTTTGCTTGATATGTGTACAGATTTTGAAACCATGCGTTGAAATCTGCAAGCATGCAGTGGTCTGGGTGTTTTGCAGTGACCTCAGCACTGAGTTCCAAGAAAGGCTGTCGTTTTTGAAGGAGGCTTCTAGATAAGGAGGAATGCAGAAGTCAGAGTGAGTACCTGATATCATTGAATAAATAGTGACTCAGAATGAGAGACTTGAATGTCCTCTATTTGTATTGAAGGGCTTCTTTGTGGACAATTGCTAGTCCACCTTGGGTCTTTTTGTCAGGACAGTTCTTTTGAAGTTTGTTAGTTCAAGTAGGGATGGGTTCAAGCACGATAGCTGGTAACCCATACTTTAGTTACGAATAGTGGGTCACATTCCAAAAAAGGTTTTGGATGAAGGGATGAATTTTTAATTGAACTACAATTCAGAGTAGGCGAGAAAGTGAGGAGTTTTTGAGGGGTGGGTGTAATATGTTTAGGGTGGGTTGGGTAGGGTGGTTTCAGAGATGAAGTCATAGATAATGAAACAATCATGCTTAGTGGTGATTTTATCTGAATAGGAAATAGGGAAAAGAGGGGATCAGACAAATAAGTGCCAAGGACATGAGAGAAAGTGGCAGATCTGATGTTGGGCGGGATGAGTAGAGGGGCGAGGTGGTGATAAAGGACGAAGAGATAGCTGTTGAGCAGAAAGAGCTGCTGAGTGGAACCAGACCGATGAGTAGAGAAAGAAGGATAGCAGTGTGCAAAAGGAGGCTTAATGTGTTGGAGAGCAGGGGTATGAGTAAAAGTTGTGGAGTGAAGCTTTTGCAGTTAGGAGGTGGAGATAAGTATTTTCAGATGGACTTAAATGGTTGGCTGAGAACAGGTTACATAGAATAGATCCGGTAGATATACGTTTGGGTGGGGGGTCTAAGGACGGAAACACCTGTCACAATGAATGTATTGCATCGCGCTGCTATCGCAATGCTACTTTTACATCGTGGACGGCTCCACATCGCATGCTATCGTGATGCATGCTACAACGTCGCAACTACATATACATTGCTAGCGATGACAACGTGTGACTGCATTGTCACGCAATAAAAAACATGTTGAGCCTAAGACATGTTGAGCCTTCTGTCTCAGAACAGACAGTGATCAAGACTGCAAGTAACTGCTGGGCTTAGACTGCAGTGTCAAATCTATACATCGTTAGCAAGTCACACGATAAAGGACATGTTGAGCCTTCTGTCTCACAACAAACAGTGATCAAGACTGCAAGTCACTGCTGGGCTTAGACTGCAAGGCTGCAGTGAGCAGTGGCAGTCTTAAAGTTCACGCAATAAAAGACATGTTGTAGGCACGCAATAAAAGACATGCGTCAGCCGGATGTTGATTTGTGTATCAATAAGGCACGCAATAAAAGGCATGCGTCAGCCGGATGTTGATTTGTGTATCTTCTGCTGTACATTTGTGTGTGCCTGTGCCATGATGGATGGGTGTATGGATGCATGAAGGATGGGTGGATGGATGCATGATGGATGGGTGGGTAGATGGGTGCATGGTGGATGGATGGATGGGTGGGTGGATGGATGCATGATGGATAGGTGGATGGATGGATGAGTGGATTGATGGATGGGTGGATGGATGGGTGGATGGGTGGGTGCATGGTGGATGGATGGATGCATGGTGGATGGATGGATGCATGATGGATGGGGGGTGGATAGATGGATGGGTGGATGTATGCATGATGGATGGGTGCATGGTGGATGGATGGATGTGTGGGTGTATGGGTGCATGGGGGATGGAAGGGTGGGTGTGTGGATGGATGGGTGGGTGGGTGGATGGATGGGTGGATTACTGGATGGATGGCTGCATAGTGGATGGATGGGTGGATGGATGCATGATGGATGGGTGGATGGGTGGATGTATGCATGATGGATGGGTGGATGGGTGGGTGGATGAATGGGTGGATGGGTGCATGGTGGATGGGTGGATGGGTGGGTGTATGGATTGGTGGATGGATTGGTGGATTACTGGATGGATGGGTGGGGGGATGGGTGGGGGGATTGGTGGATGGATGGGTGGGCATGGTTTGGTGGATGGATGGGTGGATGTATGCATGATGGATGTGTGTGCGTGGATGGGTGGATGGGTGCATGGTGGATGGATGGGTGGGTGGATGGGTGGATGGATGCATGATGGATTGATGGGTGGGTGGGTGGGGGGATGGGTGGATGGATGGGTGAATGTATGCATGGTGGATGGGTGGATGGATGGGTGCATAGGTAAGTGTTTCCAGGCGCCTGCACTGTCTAGTTGTATCCCCCTGCACCCCGTTGACCCGCGTAGGATGTATACCTTCGGTACCGCAACTAGGGCATGCACACACATTTTCTGCCCACGGTTTCCTAAGCGCCTGGATGCTTCATCAGTTTCTATCCTCAGTCTTGGTCATCTTACGGGCTTCACTATTTTTCACGCCCGGATCTCAGTATTGCACCGCTGCGGCCCAGGTCCTACATGCACTTTGGTCGCACTCAAATGGCCCCTGCATTTAGGACTAGTGCCTAGCCTCACTTTGCGCTTTCAGTTTCCTAACCATGGCCGACTCCTGCTACTAACACCCTGCTTAGCTTCAGTCTGCTCCTGTGAATTCCGAGCCATCGCAGCACAGTACAGCGACCTTTGAACTCACCCCAGGGTCCTCCTATGGGTTCCGGTCTGTATTCAGTCTCGAGGTCGGGATAGTATCCCTTGGCGACATCACGTTCCATATTGTCCGACATCATGCACCTTATTGTCCGACATCACGTGCCTTATTGTCCGACATCACGCACCTTATTGTCCTGGGTCACTCGCCCATGGTTTTCCGTTTATTTACAAGTAAGTGGTGGTACTCCTGGAGTAATATGGGCATGCCATTAATATTTTTATATTGCTCTTTTTAATTGTCTGTATGTGCACCGCAAGGTGATCCCTACAAACCGCGTTGTAATGGCGTGCAACTTCTTGTTCTGCGGAGTGAAGTTCTGCCCAATAGAAAGCAACGCCATCGCGATGCAACAGCTAGCGATGAAATAGTATACGAAGTGATGGTCTTTGTGAGGTAAAAGACGCGGGGTAAAGGCACGCGATCACAATGTGCGCGATGTATTATCATACCTCCGCTAGGGGAGTGGAAATTAGGTGGCTAGTGATACTAGTGAGTATATGTTTGGGAGTGACTAGATAATGTAGCTAGGGTAGAGTTAGGGTCTGGAGGGGATGAAGGTAAAGAACTGGGAGAAGGAAATGATGTTACGCTGGTTTGGTCGTGCAATGAAGGGTGAGGCAGAAAGCATGGGAAGCTTTTTCTAATACACCCGTTGAAACAGTCATCGTCAAATTTTAATCTGGTGATATTTTTATCTGTATGGGCGGTGTATCTAACCCTCTTAAGGTTCCTGATCAGAGTGGTGTGGAATGGTTTGGAGAGGATTGTTCCTGAGGTATAATGTTAAGATCTGACAGCTCGTCTTTTAGCGTGGCAAATCCTTGTAATGTGTTAGTGAAACATTAATCTGGTGATGCCAAAGCTGGGCTGCCAGAGCAATAGGCGCTGGTTAACAGATTACGGACTAACAGAAGCTCTTTCAAATTCCACATTCTGGGATATGTGGAAAAGAGTCTGGAGCAGCACAAACCAGGAACAAGTTACTCCAAGAGTTGGTGGGTAGATTCTTGACTTGTGGCAGCTAGCGCTTGAGATTAATGTTTGAAGGAGAGTCTTTCTATAGTTAGGTATTTGTGTTGCTGTATCACTGGGAATTGATCACTTACATTGTTTAATTGCCGTTCTCTTAGATGACTGAATTGTAGAGCAGCTCCTTCCTCCTTGAAACACATCAAACCAGATCTAAAGAAATCTGTATTTCCATTCCACAGTCCAAGCAATGGTCATTTTGAAAAGTTTCATGGAAAATCATTACTTACTAGAGCTGTGAAAAACTACATAAGCACCTCCACAAGCCCGCTATCGCTCTGCTCATGTTGGACCACAAGCACCAAAATATCTGAGCACAAAGCGCCTGTGCTGAGAGACCTACGCTGGTTACCTAAAGAGGCAAAGATCAATTACTGACTCAACTCCTTGACATGTAAAGCCCTAATATTTCAACAATCCACTAAGCATTTCTCACAATCTCGTGTTCTGGCTGCAGATGGCGAATCTATAAGTGATAAGCTATCTTTTCCTGCAAGCTTATGATTGACATAAACAGGGAAGGAGGAGGAGGAAGAAAGAGGCAGAAGTAAAATGGAATCCCATTACACAATAATATGGTATCTTTGTTTTCCATCAGCCGTTCTAAAGGTCATCCCATTTGGCAGATCTACCTGCAGCACTCCAAAGTAGCAAGAAATAGAGCTTGTGTCAGGATTACTCATGGCACAAATATGCGGAAGTCACTAAGCACTATAGAAGTGCGAATGCTGGGGGTTCCTGGCAACCAGTGCTCCAGGCAATAGATCTCCAGTGGAATGCTGTGCTCTCTAAGTTCCTTGACTCTCCAGGTAGATGTGAATGAGTGGTAAAGGCCTAGCTCAAGGGAGGCGACATAGACAAGCGTAAGTATAGTACAACACAATTATCTCAGATGGGTTACAGATCCTAAGACCTTTTGTCCTAAAATCAAACAATTCAGTTGAAATTCATCTGAATCTAATTGTTTTCCTGGTGCTGCCCCACTAACGTGGAATTCTCTCAGGTCATCGGAACATTTGGGAGATATTCAGACTTTTTAGAAAAAGCTAACAATCCTACTCTTCAAGCTGTATTTCAGTGTCTACACATCTGTGTCATCTAGCTTGCTCTATGACTAGACTAGATTGCACCTTCCTGCAAAACGTTGTTGAATGCTACTTCATCTTCCTCTTTTATCTACTCCCTATCATCGAGAATCCCTTTTTAAATTTATTTTTTCTTTTATGTCTTAGCGTTTCTCACACTGTTAAATGCACACAGAGTACCCTCTCTCAGGGAAATTGTTTTCTTTTAAAGCCTCTGACACTCTAAAGGAATAGCAGGGATGTATAAAAATCTCAAACAAAAATGTACAGTGAGATAAAGGAGTGAGTGGATTAAATGGCGCTTTAAGCGACCAATAAAGTCTGCCAAAGGTGGAGTAGATGCAGCACACAGTGAAAGGTCGATGAGGGTCATTCAAGAGCAAGGGTTAAGAAGACATCAGTACTGGGTCAGTGAGGACCACTTAGGCCCTCAGTAGAGGTTCAATGGCGTTTACGAAGGAGCAGAAGGAAAGGTGCCTTCAGAAGGGAGTCTATGGTGCCCACCCAGGAACTGAGTGAAATGAGCCCTTAGTAGAGAGTCTTTGATATCCATAGTGGAGGTTCTATTCCGCTGTGGGGCATGGAGGGGACTGGGTTGACTCCATTTAAGCAACGTCGGGGAATGGGTTGACTCCATTTAAGCAACGTTGGAGAGTGGGTTGACTCCATTTAAGCAACGTTGGAGAGTGGGTTGACTCCATTTAAGCAACGTCGGGGAGTGGGTTGACTCCATTTCAGCAACATTGGGGAGTGGGTTGACTCCATTTAAGCAACATTGGGGAGTGGGTTGATTCCATTTAAGCAACGTTGGGGAGTGGGTTTACTCCATTTAAGCAACATTGGGTAGTGGGTTGACTCCATTTAAGCAACGTTGGGGAGTGGGTTACTCCATTTAAGCAACGTCGGAGAGTGGGTTGACTCCATTTAAGCAAAGTTGGGGAGTGGGTTGACTCCATTTAAGCAACGTTGGGGAGTGGGTTGACTCCATTTAAGCACCGGTCAGAATGATTGAAAGTCAATCATTCCATAATGGTGCCTGCAACGCTTGCTCATGATTTACTACAGATAAATAATGTTGTTGTAGAGTATTTCCTAATGACCACGGTGCAACTCACGTATCATCACGTAATTATTTGGTGCACCCAACCCCAAAAACGTTGTCTGATCCTGTTATCTGCCGCATAATGTGGTAATTTGCATGCTGACAGACCCTACCCATGAAAAACCAGCAATACCCCAATGCTGGCTTATTTCCTTATTGCAAAGCTCAAAAGGCAATAACAACCCAAAAAGAAACAGCTTCTGCCTTTGACATCTGCAGCTCACAATTAATAAGCCCGTAGCCTACTGCCTTTAACAAGACCAAAAGGTCTCTGCCTCTGGAGACCTAAAACAAACTTTAGGTAAACACACAAATTGCGCCTCTTAACTGTTACATTTATATGTTATGTGGTTTATCACTTTATCATTACTCACATCTTTCACTCATTAGAATGTTGCTTTCTTATGATGCCTAAGATGGTTCTAATATGATGTCATGCCTGTGGCATCAGTGAGCAGTTGGTCCAGCTGTGTCTGGGAGGAAGATGTTCAGGTCTTCCTTTGAAGAATAAATCCACTTGGAAATATTACCAGATCTACATGGTTTATTTATCATAACAAATTTGGCGAAGAGGATGGGATAAATCCACTTGGACATATTACCAGATCTACATGGTTTATTTATCATAACATTAACCCTGGCAAGATCTAATAAGTGCGCTGTATTGTCACGAGTGCTCAGACTAAAGAGATGTCCTAAATATCATCCAGCACTAATATTCACTGCAGCATGCAATTCTGAAAAACTAAAGGGCTTTCTTTGAAGAAATAGTGCGCTTTGTACCTTTTACATTTTGGTATCTTTTTTACACTTCTCCTTTTTGATTCAAGGAATGTTGTACAAACAGCCATCAATTGTGCAGCTAGTGTGTAGTTTTGAGACGGGTGCCCCTGCTCAACTGAGGACCCCTGCCACTTCACTGACAGCGTCCTCACCTGCTTGGCACCATTGCATGCTGGGCAATGGCTTTGCCTCAGCGGCGCAGGCCTGCCAACTCACCGGCTTGTTCTCCTCATCCTTGAGGTGCCAAGAGTAGCAGGAAGTAAAGGGTCCTTGAGGAAGTTCAAAATGGAAAGCTAAATATATAGTGGAAAAGAACAGTAGCTTGAAAGTGTTACCCTCTTAATACAACTGGAATATTGTCATCTACCATTTTGTGACCTGAGCAGGCCTTAAAGTGTTATAAACTCAGTATTCACAGTTCATGTGGCCCGTGCAGCAGTATAGGGGACAGGCAATGGTCATTAGAGGTAGTATGATCTAATATAGCTACCATGGAGGTCTGTGATTAGCCCATGGCCGTAGGGTAGTATTCTGGCGGGCCCACTCATCCTTTTATCCTTCTGAGCTTGATACATTTGACAATAAATCTCCATTATTGGTCAATAGTACCTCAGGGTGAACTGGTACCCTACAAATCATGCGTGTTAGGGTGTGCCTACCATATCAGTCCTCAGCGTCATACAACCCTGGATGGATTCAGCTGTACATACCTCTGCTACTGCTTTGGCCTATAAACCAATCAGCCCTCCTGGTGGCAGGCTCTCAGACCTAGTTCTAGCCTCTGCACCCTTTCAACTCCAGAAGTAAAGTGTCTGTTTTCCTATGTTAAACCCCTGCCCTGTCTACTGAGAGAGATGACTGGCTCAGCATCCCTGTGTACACCCTCTTGGAACATCCAGTTCTGTTGCCAGCTGTGCATCCATATGGAAATTTTCCAAGCCAAACTAAATTAATGGAGCCTAAAGTATAGAGTCCAGGTCCCCTAAATCATGCAGCCTAAAAGAGACAGACTCCATATACATTCTCCGGTCCACCAGAGAAATAAATAAAGCCCTTTGGGTGATCAGCTCTGTATCTCTATGCTAATCCATGTGTCATTCAGCCATAGCTCACCTATACTTTGTTCCTTCATCAGTTTCTTGATACCATCCAACCAAAGATTCAATGTGCTATATACTCTGCAAATTTCCTGAGCTACCCAGTCCATGAGGTGAAAGACCTTGTACCCTCATGTCAATCCGTTCCAGCCTTCAAGAATAGACCTATTTTTGGTGAGTGACAGATTAAGAGAGAATAACATCAGGGTTACACACCAACCGGAGCATTTGTCAGACCACGCAGCAGTGAGGCTAGAAATGCTCACAATGGAAATCGTAATAGAATATAGGTGGACCCTAGATAGAACACTTTTAGGCAAACATGAACTGGTATTAAAGAAAGAAGTGACCGAATTTTTTTATATTAACTTAAATTTCGCAGCACCACACACTGTCTGGGGCATCTTTAAGGCCTACCTCCGGGGGAGACTGATAAGTCATGCAGCTTATTATAAAAAAGAAGGGAAAAAAGAAATTAAAACTTATGAAGAAAAGATTAAAATAGCACAGTACAATTTCATAAATTGTCGAAACATCGCCTTATGGTTAGGACTGCAGAACAAGCTAAACGAGGCTAAAGAGCAGCTGGCGAATACCTGGAAGGGAAAGTTAAAGAACGATGGGAAGCCAGTAAATTGGCCCATTATGAATGTGGGGAAGGTTGTGGGAAACTCCTCGCGTGGAAGGCAAAACATGACCAGATGAGAAGCGAGATCAGGAAAATTCAAGAGGATGGCTCCCATGAACTATGCGAGGATAATGCTATCATAGGTAAGGGATTTGCAATTTCTTCCAAGAACTCTACACTGAAAAGGAAAGAGATCCACAAATAGACTTAGATCAGTGGCTGGATCAGGATCCCCTCCAGGCATAAACACTGACCAACAAGAAATGCTAAATCAGGAAATCACTATTTAAAAGATAGATAAAGTAATTTCTAGATTAAAGAGGGGAAAAGCTGCGGGACCGGATGGTATCCCCAATGAGCTCTACAAAGCTTTAAAGGAGACTCCAGCCCCATATTTACATAAGTTATTTAACAGTATATTTAGCCAGCACGCTCCCATCCCATCGTCATGGAATGAGGCCGTAATTACCTTGATATTAAAGCCTAGGAAGGATTCCCTAAAATGTGAGTCGTATAGGCCAATTTCATTATTAAATAGTGATTATAAAATCTTTACACAAAAATGAGCATTAAGATTGGGCAGGACATTGGGGAGCATCATACATTCCAGCCAAAAGGGTTTTATGATAGACAGTTAAAGGATCTTACACATGACTTGGTTACAGCCATTGACATAGCCACCACTATAAAAATACCACTAACTGTCATAAAGATAGATGCTGCTAAAGCATTCAACAGAGTAAGTTGGCAGTACCTATATAGAGTTATAAAACAAAATAATTTGGGGGACAACTTTTTAAACACTATAAAATCAATTTATGGATCACCAACAGCGAGGATAGGGATAAATGGAGTACTCTCATCCCCAATCAAGATAGGACGCGGGACACTGCAAGGATGTCCCTTGTCCCCTTTATTATTTAACATATATATAGAGCCTTTGGCTAGAAGAATAAGATCTGAAACTGTAAGTACTCCGTTTAGATATTTTGACTGGGAAATAAAAACAGCCTTATACCTCTCGCGGAGCTCATACGGCGCGACTCGGACATCCACGGGATAGCACACGGGGGACGGGACAATAAGGTGGCGATGTTTGCGGACGACCTGATCCTTACTCTCACGCGCCCGCGGGACTCCCTGCCGGCTGTCCATAGGGCGCTCTGCCTCTTCGAAAGAGCTTCCGGCCTCAAGATTAACCACAACAAGTCCTGGGCCCTGAATCTTACCATCCCGGCGGAAAATCTTCCCACCCTGAGAGAGACTGTGCCCTACCAGTGTGTCTCACCTTGACCCCCTCCCTTGATGACTGGAGCCCTGTTAATTGGCGGGCCTGCCGAAAGGAGGTCTTAGACGACCTGCGACGGTGGAAACCCCTAATGCTGTCATGGTTAGGCCGCCTCCACGCAGTCAAAATGTCGATCCTTCCCAAAATCCTATACGTATTTCAATGTCTCCCCACTCCAATCCCGCTGCACTGCATACGGAGCTTACAACGCGAGCTCGCATCCTTCATCTGGGGTGGCAAGCGCCCCCGCTTTTCCCAGAAAATCCTCATTGCCCCGCGCGACAGGGGGGGACTAGCCTGTCCTAACTTGGTCCACTACTACTGGGCCGCGCACCTCCGATTTGTGATAGAGTGGGGGGTAAGAGAGAGTGAAAAAGGGTGGCTCCACATGGACAGGACGGTGACGGGACGCACTATTTGGGACCTTCCATGGCTCCACCGAGCGGCCCGCTCCAGAAGTGCGTACCTTGCAGTGCCCACGAAAACGGTACTGGACATCTGGGACGCCACTGCTGTCTCCAGGGGTCTTACTACGTTCCCGTTCCCACATACCCCCATAGCGGCAAACCTTCACTTCCCGCCGGCCCATCAAACTCGGGCATTTGAGAACTGGGTACAGGGGGACTGTAGGGTGCTTTGCGACCTGTTTGACGGGGGCTCCTTTAAATCGTTCGATCAATGTTGTGAGGAGTTTCTCTTGCAGCCTGCCGCACAGCTGCAATACGCCCAACTGCGACACTGGGCTTCTGAGGACAGTGTGTACCGGGCTGCCACACGGGCCTTCACCCCCTTTGAACGCCTGGCACGCACCCTGGGGGGCTTGAAACGGTTAGGCTCCCAGATTTATCACATTCTACAGCATCCACCACTCATACCCATCCACCCGTATCAGCACCAATGGCAGATAGCGGTCGATATGGACATTACGCCTTCACAGTGGGATGCGGTGTGGAGAGATATCCCCAAGGTGT
This sequence comes from Lissotriton vulgaris, assembly GCF_964263255.1. Classification (NCBI taxonomy): domain Eukaryota; kingdom Metazoa; phylum Chordata; class Amphibia; order Caudata; family Salamandridae; genus Lissotriton; species Lissotriton vulgaris. The sequence goes on from NC_141691.1 coordinate 239,211,740, forward strand.
ATCGGAGCATCCCACAGGGAGAAAATGCATATAAACTTTTAACTCAATGGTATTACACTCCCCTGCGGCTTCACAAGATGTTCCCAATGTCTCGGCACTGTGCTGGAGGTGTCGGGCTGCGACGGGGGACTTTGTGCACATATGGTGGGCATGTCCGCTCCTCACTGTCTTCTGGAAGGAGGTCCTTAGCCACATCAAGGTGGTGCTGGGGTTCCCTTTGCCTGAAGCCATAGGTACGATCCTTCTGGGTTTCAGACCATCAAACCTTAAGGCCCTAACCCGTAGTGACTGGATTGTAACGCTACAGATGCTAGGTACAGCCAAGCAACTCATAGCCTTGTATTGGAAGAAGAATGAAGCACCTCCAATAGCCTCCTGGTTTGTGCGGCTGTGGCATGTCTTGGCAATGGAGCTCCTTATGGCGCGACTCCAGTTGTGCCACACCCGCTTTGAGGCAGTTTGGAAGCCCCTGGTGCGCTACTTGTGCTCAATGGAGCATGCACAACACATGCCCACTAGGCTCAGGACCCTACATCTCTTTGAGGATGCTGTTGTCCCTACAGATCCCACTAGGTTGCTCCCGTCGGCGACTCCTATAACAACTGAGCTTCGGAGACCGGCCCTCGCTCCCTAGTGCCGCTTTCCATCCGTGGACCAGCCCACCAAACCTGCTAGCACGATCACTCTTCCATCTTCTGTCTCTGGCTTACTTCCCCTTCACTTTCTCTTTCTTCTGTAGCTCCTCTCTGTTTCCACGGACCCCTGTTAGTAAGTGCTGGGCTTGTTGCTCTCCCATCTACTCCCCTGATCCGTAATTGGGGTTCTTTCAACGCTGAACAACTTTAACAGCTTCACCTAAGCCACGCGGCCGGCCCCTCGGGGTTGTAGGCAAGGCGCTGTGTTAAATATTCTGACTGAGCGAATTCCGTTGCGCACTCTTCGCGGCCGGCCTCGGATAGAGGTTGTAGGCTTAACGCTGTGTTCTTGTGCCCCTCCCAGGGGTTTTGTTCCAAAATAAAACAGACCTAAAATTTATTTTTTTTAAAAAAACTTCTACGCAGATGATTTGATGGTCTATACACCGAATTTTGGGACTGCATTACCACGTATAATGGAATTAACAGAAAAAATTGGCACAATATCTGGCTATCTAGCGAATAAAGATAAAACGGAAACCATGACTTGGAATGGCCTAATAAAATCTCAACTAGAAAAACCAGAGATTAGGTATCTGGGTATTTGAATAACCAAAGACCTTTATAACATAGCGCTTATTAATTTCAAGAAGCTACAACTGGAAACCAAGACCTTATTAGAATCATGGATGCACCTGCCATTATCCATACTGGGCAGAACAAACTTGATCAAAATTATGATTCTCCCAAAGTTTACGTTCATTTTTAATGCTTTACCATTACACTTTAAATCAGAATGGCTACAAAAACTACAAAGCGACCTGACCGTTTTTTTATATGGAAAAACAAAGCGGTGAGAATAGCATGGAAAAAACTACGCAAAAAGAAAGTGGATGGGGGAATCGCCTTGCCGGATTTTAAATTATATAATTGGGCTTTCTATTTTAAAAACACTAGACTCCTCCTTTTGGACAATGCACACAACTCTACACCCCATCTATCAGCTTTAAAAAAGAATCTCCCGGAAGAAGGTAATTTTTTCTTATTCAAATATGGTCATCCCAAATTTTTTCAAAAGATCAGGTTTAAGGTTCTGTTAGCTGCCTGTGAGATTTGGGTGTAAATAAAACTAGCTATGGATATACCATATTACAGTAGCAAAGCCCCTATCTGGAACTTTCCAGGCACTCCAGAATGTCTCTCGGATATCCTAGCCCTCCCATTACTGAGGGCACTTGAGGAGAGACAGCTTAGTTCAGACTCAAAATGGGAGTGAGAATTTGTGGAAAATTTGGTATTTAAAAAGGAAGTATCGAAGTGGTATTGGATGCTTGTGGAAACAGAGGATCGCAAGCGCCCCGCACCAGAGGAGATATGGAGATCGGACATACCAGATGCGGATATCAACACCCTATGGCAAGTATCATATGCAACACTTTGGTCAAACATTAGACCTTCACCTTTAAGAAGAAACCATCTTTTTACTCTATACAGAGCTTATTGGTCCCCAAAAAAGCTGACCAAAACGGGAGGAGGCACCAGAAGATACTGCCCTAAGTGTGGGTTGGAAAATGCGGACGATGTACACATGATATGGCAGTGTCCGGTAATCCAGATCTTCTGGTGCGAGGTGGGTGAGTTTGCCTCCAAAATACTAAGATTTGAAGTCCAGGTAAGCCTTGATCTTGTTGTTTTTGGGATAAGGCATAAAGGTAATAAACATTTCATAGCGAACATATCTCAAGCACAATTTACTATTTGCATTGATAGTTATGGCACGTAGAGAAATATGCACAAAAATGGGTAACACAGATAGCACCATCTCTAAGAGGTTGGTATTATATATTTTAGAAATACCTGCAGGTTAGATTGCATTAAAGGCTCACCTAGACGGATCAAAATGTGGAAACCAATTTGGGATATGTTTTTGGGAGATGGAATGTAAGGGGGCCTCATCAACGGGAATGTGCGGTACAGGGTAAGAGGCATAGTAAAGACCAATGATTATGGCATATTAAACTTTGCTGGAGTTTGGGCAGATTGCATATCCCTCCAGATATATAGTTCAATAAGGCCTTGGCTTCCTGGGCAGAGGTGAAGAACCGGTCTTTCCAGTTAGTATGCACCTAGCCCCAGTCATTTGTTGAATGCCATGTATGAGGACAAAAAAAAAAAAAACATCCGTCCAGCCTTTCTGAACTCCTGCTCTACTTCCCTAAACCGCCCATCAAAATACAAGTTGCAGTGCAAGCGCAGTAAAATCGTATTATATGCATACTCTCCTTACTACTCTAACTGTACTGAGCTCTTAGCTAGTAGAAAATCTGCAGCATTTCCATTTACCACATAGATATGGATTGTTTGATGAATCTTTCTCAGTCTTTCTCGGTCGATATGAGGGGTGGAAATTAGGGTGGCCAAAGCACCACGTTAGCTGTCCAATGAGGACTATTAATTGACACTAGCTCACAAATCTGAGATCAAATTAAGGTACACCACTCTCAAAGACATACTGTTGAAATAAAGAATAGCAACGGGAAGACCCAACCTCCGAAAGAAGTCAAGTCAGACTAGAATTATAAAGACCAAAAGCTCTGTAACAGCAACCCAGAAATAAGAAGTAATACTTGATGTCCTTACAGAGCTCGCTGATTCTCCCTACAGCGCATTAAAGATGTCATTAAAATAGCACAGCTTAAATAAAAGAACCAACAAGACTCAAAAATAGACTCAGACAGGTATTAGATTAATTTGGTTATTGTATTAAAGATTTAAAATCCATAACAATAAGCAATCTTTTGAGGACAGTTCTCACCGGAATACCAACACTACCAAGGCCCTCTGACATTCCAACAATACCAATATGGCCCACCTCCAACGGGTGCACCATTCCAACAATGGACACCAGAGTATGACGGAAGTTTCTATGGACTCCCGCCTTTTTTAGGGTCACGCCCAGGACCCAGACGAGGCAGGAACAGGAGGGGGAAAAACGTGAACTGGCAGACAGGAGCCCAAGAAGATCCACGAGTGGCAACGAGGAGCATGACCGGCGCACTCCAGAACCAAGCCTCAACCAGCAAGAGGGCGACCTAGTGATGAATATCACCCCTTTTGATCTATCAAACATCCAGAAAGCAGTCCTGAACAAGGGCCTAGGATTTGTACCCACTAATAGACTGGACACTTTCAAGATCCACGCAGAAGTCTAGGAATTTGTACGGAAGTTAGAAAGCAGTGATGACAGATCTAGGCCAACTAACCACAGCCAACAGGAACACGTTTCATAACACCCGCAAGTTCTAAAAGGAAGCTATCCGCCAACTTTCTGGTAACAAGGAAATCATTATTAAGCCTGCCGACAAAGGGGGTGCGATTGTTGTCCAAACGTCATCAGCATATGATCAAGAGTGTCGCAGACTCCTATCAGACAGGAGGAACTATACCGTCTTACATGAGGACCCAACAGAGCAAATACGTATCTGGATCATGGGAATGGTGTCACACAACTGGCTGTCTAAAAAATATGCTAAATTTCTGGTCCAAAAATCACCAAGGACCCCGTATTTTTACACCATTCCCAACATACACATGGACCTGGAACACCCGTCAGGTAGACCAATAGTCTCGGGCATTGGTTCCATTTTGGAACCATTTTCCAGGCTTGCCGACGCTTTCCTACGCCCCCTGGGCCAGGCCACGGATACCTACCTGAAAGACACTAAAGCCATACTGCAGCTTTTACAAAATCTATTGTTCAACCCCGCGAACTAACTACTACTGAGCATGGATTTAGAAAGTCTCTATACCAGCCTGCCCCATGACGAGACACTTAACATCATTGAGAAGATCCCATTCCCGACCCAATGGGAATACCAGACTCCTAGGAACCTGGTGATGGAATGTATCACCCTGGCACTCACTAAACATTTCTTCCAGTACGAGACATCGCTGTACTTACAGAGCCAAGGGACCAGCATGGGGAGCACTTTTGCTCCTAGTCTGGCCGGGCTCTATCTGCACCATCTGGAGGATCACAAAATCCTCCACCAAAATAACCCCTACCGACAGAACATTAAAACCTGGAGGCGCTACATAGATGACATACTGGTCATCTGGGAAGGTGATCTTCAATCCATTGAACAATTCATGGTATGGCTAAACGCACAGAATCCCTTTCTTAAATTTACTAGCTCTGCATCACGTGACAAGATGGTATTCCTGGATCTTAACATCTACCCGGATGGGGGGCTATTAAAGACAACCACTCACTTTAAGCCCACATCAAAAAATTGCCTACTAAGATATGACAGCTTCCACCCACGTCACCTATGTGATAATCTCCCTTATGGCCAGTTCCTCCACCTTAGACGGAACTGCTCCAACTTGAGCGATTACAAACAGTGGATTTCCAAAGAAAGCTGGAAAACCGTAAATACCCAACACCAGTCATAAACAGAGCTATGAAAAGGGCACGCAATAACAACAGGGATGCCCTCCTGGAGGACAGGATACAAAAGGAACCCAACAAAAGATCCATCTGTGTAACCACCTATTATACTCACTCCAGCGAGATTTCCAAACTCGTGAATAGACACTGGAGGACCCTTGTGTGTGGTGAACCTAACCTGGAAAAAACGCTTTTCGCTCACAAGAGGGGAAGGAACCTAAAAGACATCCTGGTCCATACCCGACCATGGACTAACCTACCTGAGCAAGCCACTGTGCAATGGGCCCAGGGACACCACCCCTGTGGTAACTATAGCAGCTGCCACCTAACTGAGAAAAGTAGACAACTAAAATTCCGTAATGGAAGCGAATGGGAACAAAAAAGATTCACCAACTGCAATAGCCGGAATGTCGTGTACATGATCAAGTGCCCGTGCGGCATTGAATACATTGGCATGAAATCAAGACCAGCCAAGATTAATATTGGAGAACACAAAAGTAACATCAGGTGTAAAAAGAGCACAACAAAAATGGCGTCCCATTTTTTATCTGAAACGCACCCAGTGAATGATCTGAAGTGGACAGTAATAGAACAACTACCCTCAGAGACTGGCCTCTTTGAGAAAGAGCAACGCTGGGTGTTTCGCCTAGGGACCAATGTTGTGGGTCTCAATGATGACATCCCATGGAATCAATTTAATTAACTTTATCTGTGGACACTGCATGTCACTCTCCACTTTTGTCTATCCTAGGGTACATTAAGCATCCTCAACTATTCATGCCACACCCATCATTTCTCAGGTTTTGTCCCAACATACCCTCTGGTGGTTTGCACACCCCATACTGAAAGCCTTGTATTTTGAGGGCTGTGTTTTGGTAATATATACTATATGGCACTTTCGCTACAATCTACCTCAGGGGTGGTTTGATCTAATCTACACTACCTGGCAGTTTATTCACAATCAATACACAAGAAGGGCAATCAAAATTGGTACAACATATAAGTGGCACAGTCTTTATCGAGACCTTTTTTGAGTGCTTGTACACCATGTAGAGATCTGGTTTTCAGGCACAGCGCTATTCTTTTTCGAAGTGATACAAACACTACCATAGCGTTTCAAGGACTACAACGCATGCGCCCGTCTTCAAAGAGCAGTATCCGGTAACACGCATGTGCGATTAAGCACTGTCTCGATCTATCCGCATACTCCCAATGGAAAAGTGCTGGGAGACTGTACGCATGTGCCAGGAAGTGCTGTCCCGTACTTGGGACAGACGCAATAGGGTGAGTGCCTCGCAACTGAGCCCGGAAACACCGTAGAAGGTATGGAGCACCGCAAGGCTGTACGGAATGATTTACCAATCATTCAATTAAGGAGAGTATTCAAGCTGACCCCGCCGCGCTCCACATTTAACTACGGAGCAGCGGACGGGACGGTTGGGATTTGGGAACCACTTGACTTGTAAGTACTGCATAGACGATGGAATGGCCACCAGACTTTGGAAAACATCTAATGAAGTGAGTATCGTTACAAACCAAGACAGTATGTTTCTTACCTCACTTTATAGATTGCTAGGAAGCACGTGTTCCCTCCGTTTAAGGCTCATGATGCCATTCAAATAATGGTAGCAAGTATGCATTTTTCCTTACCACTTTTTTACCTTAGTTTAAGAACCATCGGAACCTCAGACTACCAACACAACCAATGGACGTTGATTAGAGTGTTTGATTTATGTTTTGTGTTTGGCTGTCTTGTATTTGTACATTTTTTACAGGGCACTGCACTGAAATAGGATGACCTAATGTGTCTAGAGAGTGCTTGTTTTCACTTTTTAGGTCACTATCTGATCATCCTGGATATTACTACTAAAATACCACATGTATATTTTTTTCCCTCTGTTCCTTCTTTTTCAGGTCCTCAATGTAGGGACTTATGAGTAGCTATTAAATAAATAGGCACATTTAGTCTGTTTCTTGTATTTAACAAACATATAGTTTTGGCAATTTACGCATTTCACATTCTGACAAGAGTACGGTGGGGATCTGTAGCCCCGTCCTGAAGAAGAAGCTATTGCTTCGAAACATGTCGACGTACATGAGAGGTACCGTATTGTACATTAAATACAAAATACCTCCACCACACACCCCTATTAACAATACCAGCACGGAGGCCCATTAAAAGTTTTTTAGACCTCACGTGCCAGGTGTTTTTTAATTTTTAATATTCACACACTATTCACTCCTGACCCCACTAGTCAATCGTCATCCAATATCCTCTCGCACCACACATAGTCAGTGCTCCCGCGTAGTCGCTGGTTAGTAGCACGCCGCATTCCGTAGAGGGATGCGAAGACCCCTATGATGAAGCATGACACCAAGAGTCCTTTTGGTGTGTGAGGGGTATTTAAAGAACACAGTGTACTCCCCGCCATTGTAGGGACCATACAAAACATACTTTTCTGTGGATTCTTTATGTTTATTAAAATTGTGGCTGGGGAGACCGAATCCACCTCTGTCTCCACTCCCCCTTGTGTTATATTTATGAGTTCTTAGTGATCATCAAAAATTGATCAGCATAGCACCCTCTCACAACGGGGGGGGGGAGTATGGCAAAGCCCATCCTTTTGGGTTTCTTATTTGATTAAGGCCTAGATGTATCATCGTTCCTATTTGCGATTTCTTAATAGCGATTTTTACCGAATCGCTATTAAGAAATCTCAAAATGGGATGTATGTTTTAAATCGCTATTTTTTTGCGATTCCTTATTATTCCTAATTTGCGAATTCGCAAGTTGCGAATTCGCAAATAAGGAATAATTTCCAATTCATTCCTATGGGCCAGGAGGCCCATAGGAATGATTGCGAAATAATTCTCAAATTGCGAATTCGCAATTTGCTAATCGCAATTTGAGAATTATTGCAAGGGTGCAGGGGTGTCTCATGGACACCCTGCTGCACCCCTGAAACTTACATGTGTGTGCATATGGCGCACATACATGCCCTATGGGCATGCATATGTGTCACATGCCACCCTCAAAATTGCCAAATTTTGGTTTTTGAAAGGATTTCGCAAATTAACACGAACCTCAAGTTGGTGTTAATTTACGATTCCTTAACCTGAATTCGCAAATTAAAAAAGCTTCATACATGGCATTTAAGGAATCGCAAAATTGCGATTCCTTAAATGCTTAACCACATGGCTGCTGGGCGTTTCCCCCCCCCTGTGCTGGAAAATGCCATTTTAGTGGCACCATGACGAGCTCAGCTCGTCATCAGCACACAAAACCCGTGGGTGATGACGAGCTGAGCTCGTCATCAGCATCGAAAGGGTTAAGTAAAATAAGGAATTGCAATTTTTTGCGATTCCTTATTTTGCTAATTTCACATACATTCCAAAAGATGCAAAATGTCAGTTTGCGATTCGTTAAGGCCGAAATTCAGCGAATTCCGGCCTTAAAGAATCGCAAAATGCTTGATACATCTAGGCCTAAGTCTATCACAAGGTCCCAGTGATGTAGCATCATACCACCATCGAAAGACTGTCGTATGTTCAGATTCTCATAATGTCACCTAGGACATTCGCCACAGTGAAATGCTTGCCCATGCTAGTTGTAAGGAACAAAAGATTTGAAAGTCTACATAGGCTTAACATAGATGGAAAAGAAATACAAAATAACTATCTATAGCAACAGCTGAAATTCTGTTCCCACAGGAATAGTTCACTGAATGTTGAAGAAACATTTAGTAATGTTGAAAGTTATACATGTACAGAACCAATAAAGCAGCATTTCTCTAGTTGTAAAAGGATCAATGTATTAGGTATGGGTTAAGATCATCATTAGAGAAAAAGCATTTTCGAAAAAGCCTTTAAATTGTCATTACACATTTTAAATTAAATAAACTCTAAATCAATGTCAAATATAATGTAATAAGTCATTTCAAATAGGGAATATGTAGAACTTTCACCAGATACTATTACATGTAAATAACTAATGTTAAAAATACACTACTACCACAATGTTTTCAATATTTATATAAGTATATAATTTGCAAAATTTCCACTACAAAATACATTTTCCACTTTTCGTAAACTATAGAATCACTAGTATTATTATGCGAAATTTCAAGATCGTACCTAGTTTCTACTTTTTGCACTAATTTCTAAATGATGCATTGTAACAGAAGACATTAGAAACACTAGGCAGCTTTATTAACAGCAAAGTTTTGATCAATAAATGCTAATAAACAACATGTTCATAGGAAATTCTATGTCAGGACCGGAGGCTTCAGATTATGCTTTTTTCCCTTCTACGCTGTTTATTATATAAAACACACAGCAGCCAAAAAGCAATAAAATACGCCCTAAACCTCTGAACAAAGGATACGGGCTACAAACATCACTGGAATGTTTAGAAAAAACTACAAGTCCCATGAAATCCAGCAGAACAGTCCACAGTATAGTCCTTCACGATGTCCATGGTAGCTAGGTAGGACGTCCCTCCTGTGACCACTTCCTCTTTCTTCGCTGCTTCGCAGCCAGTTAAGTGGTTTTTTCCTCTCTCCTCATTGGGTTTGCATTGTGGGGTAGTTTGAGGGTTTTGTGTGCTAAACGCTTGTTGAATTTGATATCGTTGACTTAGTGGTTGTGTTTGGGCTCTGTTTTTCCTTCCCAGAGCCCTTTTACATCGCGGGAGCACTCGCTGCTCCTTACGTGATTCCCCTGGTGTTTCTGCGGTCACCTCCGGCCGCTAGGGGAAGCCAGAGTGTCTCGTTCACCTCGGCGCGGTTTTTCTCTTCAGGGAAACCGCGCTGAGGAGAACGACCCGTCGCCTCACCGTTACGCTCAGGGCCTCCTGAGTCTGTACCAACATCCATTGCCCTTAATACGCCCCATTGGGGGTCTGTAAAACGGTTTTACTTCGCTGCCGCCTGCGGGCGTTTTTCGGGCACCTTTATTGTTTCCTGCATTCCTAACTTGTTTAACAGCGTGCAGGGAGGTGGCAGTGACCCGGTCTTCTTGAGGGTCTGCGCGCTGTGGGTTTGGTGCCCCCCTGTATTCCGGTGCTACCGGGGCCAAAAACTTTGCAGATTAGGTATGCCCAATAAATACTGCGCAGACTACCACCTGCTGTCCTGATCCTGTGTCCAGCCCTCCCCCCCTTCATTAGTGGTGTGCAGTGGGTCGGGCAGTACAACTGTAGTGATTGATCAGGACGAATATTATGAGGAGGAGGAATCTCATCAATATTTGAATGATGAGGAGTTTTATAATGCGGTTGATAGCTCCATATACCGCTGTGTGACGGAGATTGTAGGGCCCATGGAGGAGCGCCTATCTGCCTGCATTATTCAGGAGTGTGAAAGGGTGACTCAAGCTCATTTGGGGGTCTCTGGCACTACGCCGACCCCGGTGGGGGGTGACCCCCAAGAAAGTTTGAAGGGAAGGGGTTTCTGGTGCGGCGCTGGGTGTGGACAGGGACGCCTTTAGAATAGTTGCGTAACGCGTTTTTAGCCAAGGCGACCGTGCCTACCCCTGCGCCTCCACTGACCCCGGGTCCTTCGGGGTCCATAGGGACGGCATCTTTGTCCCCTGGAGGTATTTTCCCGGCAGACACCGATGAGGAGCATGGGTCTGTGCGTTCTTGGCGGCCTTCGGGCTCTGCCGCCGAGCTGCCCCAGGATAGTTCGGGCATGCTAGACCCAGATGAAATAATGCATCCGCGGTCAGCTGCCTGGACCCCTGAGGAGAAGGTGGCGAAGATCGTTGCAGGACGCCTCCGCAAGCCCCTTGAGAAGGAAGCAAGGAGTTGTCTGCGCGGGGAGTGCCCTAGACCCACGTTGGAGGGCAAGGTGGCCCTTACACCCGAATTGGACCCTAAGATGGTCACATTTCTTGCGTAGTTCATTAAAGATTCTCGCAAAGGGATTGATCGTTCCTGGCGCTTCTGTCAGGACAAGCTTTTGGATGCAATAGGGCCTATAACTAAGATCCTAGACATGGCGGAGGAGGTTAAAGTATCAGGGGCAGTCATTTCCCCGGAGGTCCTGTCCAACTGGGCACAGAGAGTAGTGGTTTTTCTGGGGAACGCCAACTGTGCTCTTTGGACCGAGCGCCGGAGGTCTCTCCTAAAGCTGGACCCGAAACTGGGAGACTTGGCCTCTTTGGAAGCGGGGGCGGTGGCCCAGGGGGGCCTCTTTGGGGACCCCTTTATACAAGAATTAGGGAAGTTTGTCTCTACCTTTACGTCCCAGGATAGAGCTCAATTAAGCATTAAAAAGGTCTTCCAGCAGCATTTCTCCAGGGGGGCCGGTCGCGGTGGGGGCTGCGTGACCGGTCGTGGCGGTCAGCAGTCTAACAACAGAAATCAAGGCTCCGGACGAGGTCAATAAAATGCCTCGGCGAATTACAACACCTTCTACCCCACAAGAGGCCAGCGCTTCCGAGGGCGAGGTGGATTCAAGAATACCGCTGGAAACAATTCAAATGGTGAGTGTCATATCGGCGGACCACGTCCACATTGGGGAGTAGTTACCCTTGTTTCCGGAGGCCTGGGCCGCAATCACGTCGGACGCATGGGTCTTACAGATCGTCCGCGGATTTCACATAGAGTTTTACGATTGGCCCCGCCAAGACAGGCCTCCACACCCTATTGTTTTCTCTCAGGCAGACGTGCAGCGGTTCGACACAGAGGTCTCGGACTTGCTGCGCAAAGGGGCCATTTGTCATTCGACACGGTACCCTGCCGGGTTTTTGAGCAATTTGTTTCTGGTAGACAAAGCAGATGAGGGAAAACGACCGGTAATCAACCTCAAAGAGTTCAACGGCTGGTTGGTCTACCGGCATTTCAAGATGGAGGGTATCCATCTTTTGCGGGATGTGCTACTCCCGAACGACTGGATGGTCCGGCTGGACCTCAAGGATGCGTATTTGGTGGTCTCTATTCACCCCCCGCATTGTCGTTTTCTACAATTCCAAGGGATGGGCCAGGTTTTCGAGTTTACCGCCCTTCCGTTTGGTCTTTCCTCGGCGCCTTGGTGCTTCACCAAGCTGCTCCATCCGTCTGTGGAACTCTTGCGAAGCCAAGGGGTTCGGAATATTGTCTATTTGGACGACATCCTGTTCATGGCACAATGCCCTGGGAAACTGAGCCTTCAACTTTGGCAGACGGTATCCTTGCTCCAAGGGCTGGGGTTTGTGGTAAACAGCGAAAAGTCAGTTCTCTCCCCTTCACAGAGGGTAGCGTTCCTCGGCTTTACCGTGGACTCAGTACAGTGCACCCTGAGCCTCCCTTCCAGGAAAATGGGGAAGATTCGCCACATTTTGCGCTAGACGATCTCGAGATCCCACACATCTCTCCACCAGATTGCCCGGTGGTAGGGCTGCTTTCCTCCTCCATCCAGGCAATATTCCCGGGTCCCCTCCACTATCGGGCCCTTCAGCGCCTCAAAGCGCACCATCTCCGTCGGGGACTAACTTACGATCAAGTTTTTCCCCTGTCGGTCGAAGTGAAGGAGGAAATGACCTGGTGGCTCACCCATATGGAAGCTTGGAACGGTCGAGCGATCTTCGGACCAGTTCCGAACTTGGTGATAGAGTCCGACGCCAGCAGGGCCGGTTGGGGCGCCCGTTGTGGGGAGTTTTCCACAGGCGGCGCCTGGTCGTCCGAGTAGCAAGAGCTGCATATAAACTGCTTGGAACTGTTGGCGGGGTCCTTCGCGGTGCGCTGTTGGACCAAGGATTCAGTTCGCTCCTGCGTTTTGCTCAGAATGGCCAATATCTCTGTGGTCCGTTACGTCAACCACCTGGGTGGCCCTCGTTCCAAAGCCCTGGCGGATTTGGCAAAGGATTTTTGGGATTACTGCCTAGCACACCACGTTTCAGTAACAGCGGAATACTTGCCGGGTCAGGCCAACCAAATAGCCAACTGGCACTCCCAGCACTTGCGGGACTCCAGTCAGTGGAAGCTGGACACTCAGGTTTTCAGTTGGCTGGACAGTCTTTGGGGCCCGTTCTCAGTGGACCTCTTTGCATTCTGCCTGGACCATCAGCTCCGGCGTTTTTTCAGCTGGAGGCCGGACCCCCTAGCGGAGGCCACGGATGCCTTTCTCCAGGACTGGAGTCGAGAGAGGTCGTACGCCTTCCCTCCGTTTTCATTGGTGGTGAGGGCGGCGGCCCATCTTCGCCGCCAGCAAGCGGACATGGTCATGGTGACACCCTGGTGGAGATCTCAAGTTTGGTTTCCGGTTCTTCTGGAACTTTCTTGGGATTCTCCAATCCTACTCCCCCTGTTTCCTCACCTTCTTCTCAACGCGGACGGGGATCCCCATTATCTGGTAACACAGAGCTCTCTTCTCCTCATGGAATGGAGGCTTTCAGGCGTCGCTGGTCGCTCCCAGGCCTTTCGAGACCAGCTGAGGGCTTTGTCTCAAAGGCCTGGGCAGGTAGCACGGCAAAGCGGTACCGCTCCGCCTGGAATAAATGGTCCCGTTGGTGTCTTCGACGAGACCTGAATCCCCTGGTCGGAGGCGTCCTGCCAGTTTTAAACTTTCTAGCGGAATCGGCTTCAGCCGGTCTGGCCTACCGCACTGTCAACGCGATGCGTTCGGCGATTTCGGCAGCCCACCATCCGGTGGAAGGTGCGCTGATCGGGGAACACCCCTTTGTTTGTAGGCTCTCAAGAGGAATTCGCCTCTCCTTACCTCCGGAACCGCGTTACTCAGTTCTCTGGGACTTCAACCTTGTCTTGAATCTCTTTTTGTCTTGGCAGCCGAACAAGTACCTGTCTTTGAAGGAGCTGTCGGCGAAGTTGGCAATGCTTTTGTACCTGGTCTCGTGCAGGCGTGTGTCAGATGTGCGCGCCTTGGATGTCTCAGCAAGGGTTTTTTCCCCAGATGGGGTGGTCTTCACGTTGGGGCGTCACACGAAATGCACAACAAGGACAATTTCCTACCCGTATTTTGTGGACGTCCCCAAACTCTGTGTGGTCCAATGCTTGAAGGCATATGAATATTTAACCCTAGAACTTCGCCCGCCGGGCGAACGACAGCTACTGATTCCGTTACGGAAGCCGCACAAGGCTGTCTCATCACCCACCATTGCCAGATGGGTACGTGGATCATGCAGGAAGCACGTATCGACACAAAGCAGTTCGGTGCCCACTCGGCGAGAGGGGCCATGGCTTCTAAGGCTTTCTCGTTGGGAGCCCGTTTGGAGGACTTGATTCGTGCTGCGGATTGGTCCTCGGATTCCACTTTTAAACGGTTTTACTTCAAACCGGTGGTGGATATTGCACATTTGGTGGTAAGTAAGCTTTAAACTAGCATAATCTGAAGCCTCTGGTCCTGACATAGAATCGAAATTTGCCTAGCATAGTAACAGTAAGTTTCAATTCTATTAAGGAGGCAAGGATTATCCCTCCCTGGCCACCTGCGGAAGCGATCCCTTCCGTACTACAGTAAGTACTCAGGTTTTCAGTTGAGTGGTTATGAGGCTGATGTTCTAATGGTAGTGCTTCTAATTGCGTACACAAGGACGTTTGGCCTTACACCGCTGATGCTGTTGTATGTTTTTTGTTAGAAAACGATGGTACAAAACAAGACCAGTGATATCATGGCGTGACTCGCGTGAAGAAAGAGGAAGTGGTCAAAGGAGGGACGTCCTACATAGCTGCCATGGACATCGGTGAAGGACTATACTGTGGACTGTTCTGCTAGAGGTGTCCTGCGACGAACTTCGCCACCTTCTCCTCAGGGGTCCAGGCAGCTGACCGCGGATGCATTATTTCATCTGGGTCTAGCATTCCCGAACTATCATGAGGCAGCTCGGGGGCAGAGCCCGAAGGCCGCCAAGAACGCACAGACCCATCCTCGTCATCGGTGTCTGCCGGGGAAATACCACCAGGGGACGAAGGTGCCGTCCCTATGGACCCCAAAGGACCCGGGGTCAGTGGAGGCGCAGGGGTAGGCTCGGTCGCATTGGCTAAAAACGCGTCACGCAACCATTCAAAGGCGTCCCTGTCCACACCCTGCGCCACACCAGAAACCCCTTCCCTGCAAACTTTCTTAGGGGCTACGGGGTCACCCTCCACCAGGGTCGGCGTAGTGCCAGAGACCCCCAAATGAGCTTGAGTGCCACACCACTAAAGAAGGGGGGGGGGGGCTGGACACAGGATCAGGACAGCAGACGGTAGACTGCGCAGTATTTATTGGGCAGACCTAATCTGCAAAGTTTTTGGCCCCGGTAGCACCGGAATAGAGGGGGGCACCAAACCCACAGCGTGCAGACCCTCAAGAAGACCGGGTCACAGCCACCTCCCTGCGCGCTGTTAAACAAGTTAGAAATGCAGGAAGCAATAAAGGTGCCCGAAAAACGCCCGCAGGCGGCAGCGCGGTAAAACCGTTTTACAGACCCCCAACGCGGCGTATTAAGGGCAATGGGTGTTGGTAGAGACTCAGGAGGCCCTGGGCGTAACGGTGAGGCGGCGGGGAAAGGCTCCGACGGGTGGGTCTCCTCAGCGCGGTTTCCCTGAAGAGAAAAACCGCGCCGAGGCAAACGAGACACTCTGGCTCCCCCTAGCGGCCGGAGGTGACCGCAGAAACACCAGGGGAATCGCGTAAGGAGCAGCGAGTGCTCCCGCGATGTAAAAGGGCTCTGGAAAGGAAAAACAGAGCACAAACACAACCACTAAGTCGACGATATCAAATTCAACAAGCGTTTAGCACACAAAACCCTCAAACTACCCCACAATGCAAACCCAGTGAGGAGAGAGGAAAAAACCACTTAACTGGCTGCGAAGCAGCGAAGAAAGAGGAAGTGGTCACAGGAGGGACGTCCTACCTAGCTGCGATGGACATCGGTGAAGGACTATACTGTGGACTGTTCTGCTGGATTTCATGGGACTTGTAGTTTTTTCTAAAAATTCCAGTGATGTTTGTAGCCCGTATCTTTTGTTCTGAGGTTTAGGGCTTATGTTATTGCTTTTTGGCTGCTGTGTGTTTTATATAATAAACAGGGAAGACGGGAAAAAAGCATAATCCTCGCCTCCATGTCCTTAATAGAATTGAAACTTACCGTTACTATGCTAGGCAAATTTAGATTCTCATTAGCGCAACTCGTTGATATGTATTAGTATGCTTTATATGTATGTTTTCTTCATCCTGCATTTTAAAGCCCACTTTTATGGTGTTTCTACTACACTAGTCTGAGTTTCATGTGTCACTGTGTTTAACATGTGCAAAGTACGCTTTCTGCTTTTTGATTTTTGTATTGTATATGTGTCGTGTATTATGACTTTTAAAACCTTGCTTCATAAAAACAAAAACAAATATTTATCCTTGTATCAGTTCTTTGAGTGATCCTTTGCTAGATATGAAAGTTATAGATCGAAAGACAACATGCAGTGATGGTAATAGTTATATTGGTTTTCCCTGGTGACATTGCCACAAATGACCATGGAGTTAATAATACTTGCCTTGTTCTACTGAGGCCTGCATTGCTGTTGCTGATTAAATTACAAGCCAAGCACTGTCATTAACCTGGTTACTTAGGTTTGCACTGAGGAATCTGCAACAATGAGGTCTTTGTTACTAAGGCCAACGCTGGTGGTACGGGAACCTTGATACTTGACTTATAAGGACTGCATTCTAGCACTGACACTCATAGTAAATGAGTTCTACTGAGGCTTGCACTGATGGTCCTGATAGCGATGATTACAGAATTATGAGGGCACGAACTATAGTGCTGGTAGTAATAGTAACTATGTTGTATGGCTTGCATTTGTTTTTTAACCTATTGATAGTAACTGACCTGCTGTGTGTTGGTCTTCGGTTACTGGTACTCATGGTGTAATATATATGGTCCTGATAGGGACGGAGTGACTACTTAGACTAGTGATGGAGGCAGCTATTGTGGTTGGATTACTATGACGTACACCGTGGTGCCAGCACTGATGGTGACTGCTTACCTAAGGCTTGCACAAGGGGGTACTGGTGAAGAATGAGAGCTTTATTTAGAGTTGTGCTGCGATGGAAAATCCTCTGATTTCTCGAAAAAGTGCTAAAACTGGAAAATAACCCTCTGGACGAATTTCCTCCACCACAGAGAGCAGAATCCACCAGCAAACTTTCCTCCACCACATGAATAGAATGGAGAAGGAAATTCTAGCAGTGTACTCTTCTCAAGATATGCTACTGTCTCAGAGAGTACAGGGAATGTTTTGTTATCATCCAACTCTGAATGAGGCCTGAGTTCTAAGCCTTACACGTCCGTCCTGAGGCACGGATAGTCGCTGAATTGCTAAACCAAGCTCCAGTGGTGACCGCATTAGCCAGATTTGGACACTGATGGTGAATGGATTACTAAGGCTTAGTACTCATCCTGATTGACTTTCTATGCTTAGACGGCTGGGACTCACACTGTTGGAAACTCAATTACTAAACGTTGTACTGATGACCTGCCATTCCTGGCAATTCAGTTAGTAAGGACCGCCCGGCTGCACTGGCACTGATGGTAACGCGGCATTGGCATTAGTCACATGAATTCTGAGTGTTGACTTTGTTAATGGTTGGTTAAATCGTAGGCATGTGTTCTGCTCAGGGAGAGCAGTAGAGGTCATTGTGATTGTTGTTTGTAGCTGCAAAACTCGTTTCACTCCACCTCGAAAGAACTCTCATGCCGAAAGCCAGTATACACAGCCCAGGAGAGGCCCTGCTGCCTTCATTATGCCTTCTTGAGGTTGAAGGGAGTGCCACGCCAGCTGGCCCTGTGCCCATTCGTTGTAATCCTGAAGTCACCACCTCCCCAATAACCTGGATTTGTCCCCGAAAAGTAGCAACATTATGATGGGGGATTCCAGCCTGTTTACTTGACTGGTTTAAATTGAAAATAATTTCAGGTGAAAGGCTTAAATCCAGCCCCTAATTTCAAGCTCACAACTCTGCAATTTAGTTCTGCAGGTTTTGAAATGTTTCTTCAATTTGAACTTTTTATTGTAATCCATTTGACTTTTTCAAATGTTTGGTGGTCAGAGCAGGACATTGGAGAAGTCTTTCACTAAAATTTATGGAAATTAACGGCGCAGTTGTAGAGCAGACAGCAGAGTCCACACAATAATAAGGTTATTGAAATTGCAACTGCATTTTACGGTGCTCTTTATACCCCAGACAAGGCGTCGTAGCACACCTTTCGGCTGGTAACGTGCTACAATGTGGAGAAGTGCTAGGTTGTAAGAGTGCTAATTATTGAACATTAACTGGCACCTACCACTGTGATCAAGCAATAGGACAGACAACATGTGCATTTGAACAGGATTGAAATTGTTGGCGTGTCGGCCCTATCAGTACAGCCTGCATCACTGCAATGGGGATGTGGGTGGCAGCCAGCAGTTTCACTGATTAGCAAACTGAGGGCAAATGCAACGGTGGGCAGGTCAGATTTTAGGTATGTAAATTTTACCCTGGACATTGAAAAAGCTTCTGGCATGCCTCTGTGTAGTGTGGGTATATCCTGTCTTAATATTTGGGTTAAAGTATCCCCTGTGGTACATTATAAGGATATTGCAAGCCACTGAAAAGTTCCATGAGTGTATGAAGGAACGAGACTCAAGGTCTCAGTTCCTTTTAGGGTTGTAGCACTCTGGGAGACTTGCAATATATTTTTAATGTACAACAGAGGGTACCATTTCCACAAACTTAACTTCTTGGTGTCTTACTCTTTCATCGGAGAAATATAGTGTGGTTTCAGACATGGGCAACTGTAATGAGAAATTAAAAACACCAGAAGCATTTCGACATTTGTTGCAAAGAAAATATGAGTATTGGTTCAATGTAAAACAGATTTTTAAAATGCTGTAGCTCAGAATGTGTAGAAACACGCAGAGAGATTCTATCTTTCCTGTGATAATGTATTGGGTGCAAAAATCAAACAGGTTGCCATAAATATTCAAATATTACAAATGAGCGGCTATGCCTTTTTTAATACAGGTGACTTGAGACCTAAGAAATTTTCTTATAAACTTACTTTTGCACAAGGATTGCATGTTTCCATGTGGTATCTCCACATACACTTGCAGAAATTGTGCTTTTGTAAGACTTTATTCCCATCAATAGCTGTGCTCCTCTCAAGAAAAGGTCGCCACCGGTACCAAGCCTCATAAACCTTTCTCCTGTAGAGAGATATAAGCAGCATTACACGGCCTCACTCATTCTGCCTGCAATAGAATTGGAGCTTCCATCTTGTCAAATAGGGGATGAGAAGCACATACTGGAAGTACATAAGGGCTCATCAATGAACAAGCGCCTCATATATACAGACAACATTTTACTCTCATTTAGGGGCACTCTGTAAAAATGTACAACATAATTTTGAGTGATGAAATATTGCTCTCAATATTATCGTATTCATAAAATTAACTACCTCCAAATCATGATGGTAAATTTATATAAATTGGCATAGGTTTACTATTTTTAGTTCTGCGTCTATGTATGACGATATATATCATCAATGTGCAAAGATGCTCTAAAAAACCTAGATGGGCCCCCAAGGATTGCATTGACAAGACTTCCAAGATCCACATACAAGAGAGGGAAAAACGCTCCATAACATAAGGAAGGACAATGAAGCAGCACAATTAATCACTGTGAATGGTTGGGTGGGCTCCTTTTCGAGCACCCCTACCCTTAGAAAGGACAGGCATGTATAGGGTAGTAAAGGCTACAATCATATCACAGTGGTAAAGTTATGCCACAAATTTGACGTAGAAATTGTTAGGAATAAGAGATTGACTCCTAAAGCACATTTCTGGGTAAATGTATTTAAGGCAATGAATATGTTATCAGGACTCACGCGAGCTATGGGATGTGATTGGAGCACTACACTATTGCTGTCCAAATAGGATCTGAGTCATCTATTTTAAGTATTTGCAACTCATAAATTGACTTCATGCATAATGGGGAAAAAGTAGGCATTGGATTTCTTTTGGAGAGTGCATTACTGGAAAGAGTATGGTGAAAAAAGCAGTGTTCCAAATGTACACCACCCTATTTGTCAACATACACAAAGAGCTAGCAGGCTTAGGAGTCAGGCGCAAGCATGATATGGAGTGGTTGAGGATGACATGGAAGGAGACGCTGAGGTTCCAAAGGGATGTATCAATGAAATCCAGCTTCAGGCTAGTCTAAATCAAGATCCTTCTCAGGTTCTGCTACATGAGGGATCAACTGTATAAATCTGGATATACCAGGCTGATTTGTGTCTCCAGGGTGGGGGCAAAAAGGCTCCTGTAGTTGCCTCACACATTTTGGAGATGTCCGGTGACAGGAATGTATTGGTTAGAAGTATGTGGGGAAGCGTGGATTAGGACTGAATTTGACATCCTCCAGTATATTTCTGGAGATCTGGAAAGTAACTCACTTATCCAGATACCAATAAGCGCTCATGAACCAAGACTTCACTATTAGCGAGTGGATTTTTGCCGCTTTGTTCATGGCCTGGCAAAATGTGGAATGCGACAAGTTCAAGTCCCACAGATCACCCGCATTAGTTAATCGTTATGACAAAAACAAGTATTTATTGTAAGTTGAATTAGCATCGTTGACCAAGACTTCCCATAACGCGTTGACTAGAAGACTAGATTGATTGTTTCGTATTTTGTGCATGGTTTTAATGAACTGATACCTTCTTGCTATGTTTTGCTGTGTTAGTCAAAATTCCAAACGAATTTGGGCTGGGGAGGCATTACGGGGCAGATGGAATACCTGCTTATAAGTTTTGGTCTGTAATCTGTCTAACATTTTAGCATCCCTACCATGCATCACCATACTTGCATAGGTTAGAGAAGGGAGCAATTTTGCTTTAATTACAGAAAGCAGTGGTTGGTAGGAGGGACCGTCTAGTTTTTTTGCTAGCAAGCTGAATGCGTGTATTAAGGCACTGTTCTTCCTAACCATATACTGCTGTTGTGCTTGAAAATGAATTTTTTTTATCAAAGTTAAAACCCAAATACTTATAGGTACTGACTTCTTCTATGGTTAGATTATCCAGCTTGATCTTTAAAGAAGCACCGGGGTTCTTCCCAATAAGCATAGCCTTTGTTTTGGCAATGTCATTTCTAATTTGTTGTGTTTTGTATACAAAGCTGTTTCTTTGATCAGTCTTTGGAGTCCGATTTCTGTATGACTCAGCAGCACAATATCATCGGCATATGCTAGATGGGATATCGTCAGTGGACCTAATCTTGGAGCATGGGCGTTAAGTAGATCCAGATGGAGAGTCAAATCTGCAATAAATAAATTAAATAGATGTGGAGCTAGCACACACCCTTGCTTAAGCGCCCTAACGGTTGGTATTTTCCTTGATAGTTTGGTCCCATCACCTACCCTCTTTGAATCCACGTTTCTGTGTATAAAGATTCAATTGCTCTTAACATTTTTTTTTGTATACCCCAATGTCTTAATTTGGCCCAAAGGAGTGGACGATCCACCTGATCGAAAGCAGCCTTCAAATCTATAAAGCAGAGTTGTAATTTCTACTTTAGACATTTGCTTTTTTCCGCAATTCTACTAATAACATGTTAATTGAGGTACCATACCCTTTCCGGAAACCTGTTTGTTAGGGGGGAATCAGATTCTTAGCCTTTGACCACTCAATTAGATCTTCCAATATTATTGATGCATAGTGTTTTGCTTCTGTGTCAATGAGAGCTATTAATATGTAATTGGATGGTTTTGTTTTATCTACACCCTTAAAGATGGGGTTTATTATGGATCCTCTCCAACCGTCTGGGATCATACCTGTGTTTTCCACCTCTTTAAATAATAGCATAATGGGATTGGCCCAATATTTTGGGTTCGATTTAAATAGGGCTTGTGGGATACCATTTGGTCCAGGAGTCCTGTCACTTCTTCCTGATTTAATAACTTATTAGACTCTGGTAAGCGTAAACGATGTATCATCTACAGTGGGTACGTGCGCATGATATGATAGTTCAATGATTTGCTTAATTTTGTGTTAGAAATGGGATTTCCGGTTGGCTAAGGCTTGCGCCAAAGCCAGGAAGAAACCACTACTCTAGTCAGGGCAAGGGAGTTACAGGCCAAAGATACCGCTTGCTCACCCTCTATGTAACGTGACGCGAGCAGCAAGGCTAATCTCGGAGGCAATGTAGGTTAAGTGTTTGCGCACGCACCCAGCAACAACACCCAAGGCTCACCACAAAGGAAACTCCACACAAGGTTGTATATAAAAATAGCCTTTGTATTATACCAAACACATTAGATAATAAACACACACTTTACAATGTGCCAACAGGCACGGGCAGAACTTACAGGGGATTATGTACATGGGACAGGGCCACATGGACCACTGTCAGGAATAAGCACTTTTAGAACTAGCACTTGGTAGAATTAGCACTTTGTAGGACTAACACTTAGAACATAGAACATATCATAACTTGTAGCACCAAATAGAAAATGTAGCACACAACCAGTAACCACTGGTAAACGGTAAGTACCACCTACGCAACCCTAACCACCTTAGGAAAATATCACGCAGGGAACCAGGAACTCACTAGTATAACTATACTTTCACTTAGGCAAGGGGGCCCAAAACAACATGGGAGGTGGGGAGCCTCGTGGGTTCTAGACAATAAGGTGCCCGATGTTGG
Source organism: Lissotriton vulgaris (assembly GCF_964263255.1). Lineage (NCBI taxonomy): Eukaryota > Metazoa > Chordata > Amphibia > Caudata > Salamandridae > Lissotriton > Lissotriton vulgaris. Next base: position 239,234,484 of record NC_141691.1, read on the forward strand.
AGTCCCCCCTCTGGGGACTCAGAATCAACAAATGCCCCTTGAGCCTCTCATGGGCTCTCCACAACAGTGTGCCTTCGTTGGAGTCCCGCTCGGGGGACTCGAGGTGCGAAATGGCCCAGGAGCCTTTCGGGGCTCTCAACAATACTGTGCCCCGGTTGTTGGAGCCTCGGGGCTCGGAATGTAGCAATGCCCCTGGGTCACGTTGGAGCCTGGTAGGCATAAAATAAACAATGCCCCCTGAGCCTCTCGTGGGCTCTAACCAAAATATTGCCCCCGGGAGCCTTGACAGGCTCTACACAACTGCATTCAGGTGTGGTGGCCCGCTCGGGAGACCCTTACTAAAATGATGCCCCCAGCACGGAGCCCCACTCACCGGAACTCCTGGGGCGGGTGCTCCTCTTCGGTGCTACTTCTTTGCTGCGCCTCCTGGCGGTCTCCCTCTTCACATGGGGGGCCGGTGAGGTGCGGCACCGCTTCTCGACCTGCTCCCGGGTCTCTTTCTTCTTCGGGCAGCGCGGGGCACCAGCAGGCAGTCCGGGGTTCTCCCTCGCTCTCGGGAGCCCCGGTCATGACACGGCTATCTTCTTCCGGGTCAGGCTGGGGTACTTCCAGGTCGCGACGGCAGCGGCCCAGCAATGTCTTTGCACACTCTGGGGCTGCGGCGGTGAATTCTTTCTCCTCAATATGGGGTGGGCTCCCGTCAAATAAATAAAACAGGGTGGGCACATGTTCTTGAGGCACGAACAAAGTCGGCAAATAAGCAGGGTGAGCACCCGCACCGCAACTCGGCTCACCGGCTCGGCAAAATGCAGGGTGGGCACCTGTCTTGAAGACCAGCCAAAAGGGGGATCCCCACGCCGGGGAATCCCTCTAGGAAGGGATCGCCTGCACCAGCGGCGCAACACGCTATTTTGAGGGGTAGGCCAGCACTCCCCAGGCACTGGCAGGCCACCCAAGTCCCTCCAGGTCCAGGGACTAAGTCCAAAAAGAAGGGAAGGTAGGGGGGCAAAGGCTGGGCCCAGGGGCCAGCTCACAGGGCCCTCCAGGCAGGGAGGCAATCTCAGTGGCGGTCCTCCTGGCGCCCAACAGCAGCAGCAGGCCCTCCTCCTAGTTAGGATCAGCAAAATAACCTTTTTTATGCGGTCACAGCCTCTTTTTATAAACTAAATCCCTTTGTTGTCAAAGGTGCAGGCAAGGGGCGAACCAGATGCAACTGGTTACTGAGCACTTTGTTTTGCTCAGCCCCTCTGCCTATTCACAGGATGGGTCAGGGACATCAGACACACCACAGGGGGTGGAGCCAGCATTGTGGAGGGAAAGCCCAGCCCTATTCAGGTCCCAGGTGCATCCTCCCCAGCCATCAACATGCCGATCTCCCATTCACCACCGGGGCAGACCCATCCTGACTCCTGGAGCTAGGCTCACCAGCCAGCTCCAGCCAATCACAAGCCAGACAGCCAATTCACATAATTTACACAGACAGGCCAACTTCTAGAAGTGGCACTTCCACACTAGACACAATAACTCCGCACACATCATTGCGCACCATTTAATCACACGAGTCCGCACATACCAAACTCGCATGTGCACTCCCCACGCATCAGGAACTACCAGGGACACATACATTCCCCATGCATTCCTATGGGAGGGCAGGCCAACCTCACTACACGCACGCACTTTACCCTGGGACACTGTGGTAAAGTGCGCAGAAGCCAAAAATCACTAACACCAGGTCACAATTAAAAGCAAAAAGTTTAGGGGTGAACCTGCCAGCAGGGCCAAATCCAACACAACCCCCTTCCAGCCAAAACGCAGGGTAGACCAATCACCACCGTGATGGGCTTCCCTGCTTGGGCGATAGAACACGGACGCGGGCCCGCAACTGCAGGGACACCCTCCTGTTCTCTGCCACGGTGAACCCATGGGGTTCCTTTTAAAAACACTGTCTGGAACAACTGGGCTACCCCACTGGTACTCCCAAGCTGTCCGCGGCCAGGACCAGGCCCTAGGCCACCCAGGTGCCACTGGTCCCTGCCTATTCGCAGAGTGGGGGGGTAGTAACCGCTGGTACATAGTAGCCATTCTCCACTCTTCCTGTCTGTAGGACAGAGCTAGACTGCCACTGGTTCTCCAGCCTCGGGTCTACACCCTCAGGCAGACCAGGAGTCACAGGGGAGGCTCTCCTCCCCCTACCTCTCCTTCTAGGGTTCCTCCACCTCCTGCGAGGGGTACCCTTAGAACGCCATTCTCACAACCTAGGGTTTAACCCCGCAGGTTGCACCGGGGTCAGAGGCGGGCTCTCCCACCCTCTTCACCCCCTTCCTGAGTTCTGCACCTTCCCAACTGGAGCGGTACCCCTGGAAGATGAACCGGTCAGGACACTGGTTACAGTCGTCCTACCCTTTAGGTCAGGCGGATCCTGAACCTGGCCTCCCAACCTCTGGTCTAAAACCTTTGGTGGAATACTTGCCTGGCACTCCAGGACTTCTGGGAACTTACACACTATCCCCCTGAAGCTAACACATGACTCATATGTTGTGTGACTGTCTGAGTGGCGCAGATCTCCCGTCCCCTGTCCATCTGACAATGCGCGAAGATCCCCCAGAACAGAAGTGGCGTCACCCTGGTCCCTTCAAGGGAATCTAGCCCGACTGGCTAGTCCCTGGTCCACTGGTTCTTCCACCGGGGAACTCATCCCCCAATAACTCCTCACTTCGGACTCCTGTGCCCTCCCAACTGGAGTAGCACTGCCGGACACTAAAACCGCTGGGGCTCTATTTACAGACGCTCCATGTTCTATAGACACTAGGTGATCTTCCTCAAATGGACTAACAAGACAGCCTAGGTCCCCAACCTGGTGTTCCCTAAAGAAACCACCCAGGTTCTGAGACAGGGCTTCGGGCATCTGGGGACTCTAGGTCACACACTCACTCCCGCTCCACTAAGACAGGTAGTAAGCCCCTACACCCCCCTCGCTATACTGGGACCGAGCTGGGCTACTCTGAACCTCTTCCACCACACTGGGCTGGAAGATACCTGAACCACTACTTTTAGAATCACTCACCAATGACTCCTCAGAACCTCTTGCACTTTCCAAGCGGTCTGCTTCCCTTGCAAGGGTGTCTGGATCAGTCAACTCACATTCCAACTGGTGTTGGCGCAACCCTGGCAAACAACTACTGAGCACCTGCTCTCTGAGAACCAGATCAAAGAGTTTGACAAAATCAGATTCCGTGTGAACCATTGACCACTCAGACAGTGCATCTTGACATTCATCCACAAACTCCCCCCAAGACTGGTGAGGTAGTTTCCTACTGCCCCAGAATTTCAACCTATACTCCTCTTCTTGGAAAACAGGTACCATACTCTGGGAACTCGGAATAGGACTTCCTGCACTGAAGTCTATATCGCTGCCACCAATGGACTCAACCCTCCCTGGGGAGTCCAGAAAATTAAAACTGCGCGAAGGGGATAGTCTACCCTCCAGAGCTAATTTCTCTCTGGTGAAGGCCCTCTCAGCCTCCTATATCCTCTCCTGCGCTAAGACCCTCTCAGTCTCTAGCTTTTTTTGCTCAAGTGCCAACTTCTTAAGACTCAACTCATGAGCCCATAATGCCATTTTCTCCTCTAAGGCTAACTTCCTATTCTCCTCTGGGGACAGGAAAATGGATGAGGTGCTGCCTCCTACAATGGACCCAGCAAGGGACTCCCTATCTATGTGGTCTTCACTATCTGCTGGCCTCCATGCACTGTCATCTTCTCCCTCCTCTTCAGGGCTCCCCACAGAACCACCACCCTCATGGCGTGAGGCCGGGCCCTTTCTTCCTCACTGCGCTCAAGATCCTATTGATCCTTTTGCCATAGGATCAGGCTGTTCCTAAGTTCGGAGTGGGTGTCTGACTCACCCACCTCTATGTTTCTCTCTTCACAGAACCTTACCAACTCTAACATACTGTATCTAAACAGAACACAAAAATCAAAAGCAGGCTTCATTTTGGCGGACGTTCTTGAGAAAAGTTTAACACGAGGAACCTAGGTGTCTGAGCTAAAACAGGCGTACACAATTCACAAAGGACACCTTTAGGAGAAGAAATAATGGAACTTCAAAAAAACAATAATCCCCAAAATGTGATTATCTAAAATGCTGAGTTTTGTGGTGCAGCCAGTTGCCACTGCGGTACAGCGCAAACACAAATCCGGAACCCTCCGCTGCCACCAATGTTAGAAATGGGATTTCCCGTTGGCTAAGCCAGGCAGAAACCACCACTCTAGTCAGGGCAAGGGAGTAACACACCAAAGATAACCCCTGCTCACCCCCTAGGTAACGTGACGCGAGCAGCAAGGCTAATCTCAGAGGCAATGTAGGTTAAGTGTTTGCGCGCGCACCCAGCAACAACACCCAAGGCTCACCACAAAGGAAACTCCACACAAGGTTATATATAAAAATAGCCTTTGTATTATACCAAACACATTAGATACTTTACAATGTGCCAACAGGCACGGGCAGAATTTACAGGGGATTATGTACATGGGACAGGGTCACATGGATCACTGTCAGGAATAAGCACTTTTAGAACTAGCACTTGGTAGAATTAGCACTTTGTAGGACTAACACTTAGAACATAGAACATACATGTAGCACCAAATAGAAAATGTAGCACACAACCAGTAACCACTGGTAAACGGTAAGTACCACCTACGCAACCCTAACCACCTTAGGAAAATATCACGCAGGGAACCAGGAACTCACTAGTATAACTATACTAGGAAAAACAACCACCTAAGCATTAAAATACATTTAGGGGTATAGGCAAGAAGCTTGGCACATGATATATAAGAACACATTCAGAGGTATAGGCAAGCACATGATGCATGAAAACACATTCAGCATATATTCACATATTATGCAAAGATCACATAGGGCATAAACATGTACCCCACGCAAGGGCACAACACCAGAACTGTCCCCCAGGCCAACTGGCCTCTCCGGGGCTGAAACGCCCTGTGTCCAGAAAGTCAGGGCTGGGCTGCGCAGGCAGCCAAAGGAGATTCACCAGGGCCTAAACGTAGCAGCTGCCCACTAAGTGCTGGGCAGCTGGGGGTCTCCTCTGGGCTTTTCACTTAGGCAAGGGGGCCCAAAACAACATGGGAGGTGGGACGCCTCATTGGCTCTAGACAATAATGTGCCCGATGTTGGAGTCCCCCCTCTGGGGACTCGGAATCAACAAATGCCCCCTGAGCCTCTCGTGGGCTCTGCACAACAGTGTGCCTTCGTTTGAGTCCCGCTCGGGGGAGTCGGGATGCGAAGTTGCCCAGGAGCCTTTCGGGGCTCTCAACAATACTGTGCCAGGGTTGTTGGAGCATCGGGGCTCGGAATGTACCAATGCCCGCCAGTCACGTCGGAGCCTGGTAGGCTTAAAATAAACAATGCCCCTGAGCCTCTCGTGGCCTCTAACTAAATCAAATCAAATCAAATTAAGCTTTATTTCGATTTAAGTTGCAAATCATAAAAGCATACAATAAACAGTTATATAAACGTACATTGTGATAAAAAAAACCAGAATATTTACAAGTTAAAAACATGAGACCAACCTCATGGGTATTAGTCCAGTAATTTGATAACGTTCTTTTTAAAAAATTGAGAGTCAAACTTTTTCCAATGCAACTTATTATCGCTTAATTAAGACGATTTAGGAGCATAAAAAAGAAATAAGTAAAAACTTTCCGTATTTATATTGTTATAAGTCAAAAACTGACTTTTATACAATATTCAGTCAAGATTCATTCGATGACGGACAATACACTTAAGAAAACTAACTATTATAAGGACCATCCGCTCTCCCTCCAACAGCTGCAAAAACAGTAATGCCGGGCGACATGGTCTGTAGCCAATTTGCCGTAGCAATGGAACAAGCCATTTTTTCCTAAGATCATTATAGAATTTACGGAAAAGAATGGTGTGCAGAGTTGATTGCAAGGAGGTGTCATCACAAGGACAAAACGGAAGATCTTTAGCCCAGTTATTTCGAGTAGGGAATACAACCAGTGGATAGAAAAAGTTCATCCTAAACCTTACCAAAAGATAACACTCATAACTCGTGATGTTATATGTAAGGTACGGCTGTATAGTAGCTACCGTTTGTATCAACAGGCTGTGCACAACTGATGGTTTCATAGCCTCATTCGTCAGTCTCAGTTCTTCAAGATGAGCAAGACATTTCACCTTTAGTGCCTTCCTCAGTACCTCACGAATTAAAGAGAGATTATAATAATATTTGTCCCAACCCAAATCGTGAAAGAACCTTCTAATATAGCACAACCACCTAGATTTATGGACGTTATCCATGGCTAGGCAATCGGAGAGAATCGACTGCGTAAGAGTTGCTTTATCCGATGTCCAAATTCTGCGCCATAATCAGAGAGGTTCAACTTTCGCTAGGTCCGTCACATGTGAAAGTCTCAGCTCTGTGTGACAGGCAAAGGTACCCGTACTTCTTGGAACCGCGAGAAGGTACCTCAGAAAGGAGTTTTCCACCCTCTGTATACTGTCCGTGGCCGCGAAACCCCAGAGACCCGCCCCGTACAGAGCCACAGAGAGGCATTTAGCTTTATAGATCATGATGATTTCAGGGGGAGCTCTCTTCTACTGCCGGTTTCCAGGATAGTTTGTGATCTATCATTATGCCCAGATACGGGTATTTCTGTGTGGTCGCTAGTTTTTCCTGCTTCAGATAGATGTCCCTCATTTTACATTTATGACCATTACCTGCCCTCATGACAAAGGTTTTACTGATATTAATATTTAGGTCAAGGCCTGCCATAAATGTGGAATATCTATTCAAACTCTTTTGGAGTTCAAGGAGGGTACGGGCTAGTATAACGGTGTCGTCTGCGTAGAGTAGCGCGGGTATTGGGCGGTTATTCACCACTGGAAGGTCCTGGCACCCCTTGATCATCTCTATTTCCCGTCCTTTGGTATATAATGTAAAGAGGAAGGGGGCCAGGACACACCCTTGACTAGCCCCTTTTTCTATTGCAAACTCCGCCGTTAACTCTCCTCCCACCCCGTAGCGCACCCTTTCTGTAGCATTTGAATAGAGTTCCCTCAGAAACTTGACCAAGTTTGATGGTGCCCCATATCCACCAGTAGTGTCCAAAGTTTGGAATGGGAGACACAATCGAACGCAGACGATAAGTCCACATAAACCATATACAGGTCTCCTCTTTTAATGTGAACGTGCATATCTATCAGGAGTGACAAGTTTAAAGCCTGATCAATGGTCCCCAATCCCTGTCGAAACCCGAACTGGAGATCTGAAATAATCCTACCATTGTCCGCCCAGTCTTGCAATTGCTCGAGAATGACTCGACCCGCCACCTTTCCAAGGGAGTCTAAAAGAGAGATTGGGCGATAGCAGGTTAGCGACCCCCGATCCCCTCTTTTAAAAATGGGATTTAGACCATGATTCCATAAGGCCTGTAGTACATGTTGCATTCAGGACTCTAGTTAGAAGAGGGGTCCAGAGGTCCATCTGGGCTTTAAAGAGATCAATGGGGACACCATCTGGACCCGGTGCCTTCCCGTTTTTACCTGCTCTCAGAGCCAGAGCACCTTGCTCCAGTGAAAACTGTAGGTCGATGGGGTAGGGTCTATCTGAATTGTCTCGGGGATTGGGATTCTGAGGGTTGGGGTCCTAAGGGTTAATAGCCTCTGGACCGACCGCAAAAATCCTGGAGAAGTGGTAGACCCAATCCTTTTCCTCTATTGCTACCTCTAGTTTTGGATGGTCAGTATTATCAACTAGGAAGGGGGACTTGACCACTTGCCAGAAAGCAGCGGAGTTTTTATGGGTACAGCTTTCATGAAGTTGGGCCCAGAGTTGATTCTTTAACTCTTCTTTCCTGCTCTTTAATGCGGAATTGTATATTTTCCTAAGACTTATTATCTCGTGTGGAATCCTGACTGATTTCTTTAGAGCGGTTTTTAGTTTTGAATAAGCAACCGTGCACTCATGATTAAACCATCCCTTCTTCTTCTTTGATTTATGTTTGATTTCTATCCACAGGGCTTCATTTATGGCATTAATAATCATGGCAAAATTAGAAATAACTTCTATTTCTGTCGTGTCTGGTGCAAGACATTTCATAATGGAGGGGAAGGCCTTTACTATCACTGACTTTGTTATTACTATAGGATCTACTTTCCCCCATTTCAACGCATATCCATTTAACCTGTTCAGTGTCATTTTATTTTGTACCAAAATAGAGCCAAGACTACTTTTTGGGTTATAGGACAGTGGGAAAGAGATGCTGAGTGGATAGTGGTCACTTAACGCAATTGTGTGCCTAGTAAATACTGTATCTGTAATACTCTCCCCATTTGAGACCAGGATATAATCTATAGTTGTTTGATGTCCTCTCCCATGAAATGTAGGAGCCATTGATGACTCTTCATTATCCAGTTTATTTGCTTGTACCAAAGCTAACTCAAACAAGGTTTCATTTAAGTGACTACCTAGAGTAGAATGTCTAAAGTGTGAGATGGGGGTATCACTCTCATCGAGGAAGCCACAGATGTTATAGTTACCAACTGGGCATGGTCCCAGATAAAATCCCCCCCCCCCCTCAAATGATTCCCTCCTCATTGGCTGTCTTCCTTGTTTTGGATAATAATATAGAACGGATCAAGGATACCAAATTCACTGCATCTACGTCGGGGAGATTATTATTAAAATTTACTATAAGGAAATTATCCCTTTTATTTAAAGATAAACTAATAATCTGAAAGTTAGGCTCCAGTTTTATAGGGACTACTTCCATTGTATTAAGGAGGTTTGAAATGTAAATAGTTAGACCTCCTTTCGCTCTACCCGATGTCGATGGTTGAGCGGATGTGAAATAGATTTTAAACCCTTCTATATGAATTGCATCAAGTGACCAAGTCTCCTGGAGCGCTATAATATCAAACTTGGGAATAAAGGCCTTCCATTCATCGTTTATCACCTTAGAACGTTGCCCTGCTATGTTCCAGAATAAGGCAGAGATATGAGGTTTATTTCCATTCCCATTGCATCCCACAGTGCCTACCATGGTTTTGGTTGCAGGTTTAAGATTTAGGTCCTGTTCAGGAACAAGAACAGAATGAACCTGGTTTGACTCAGTGGAATTAACCAACGGGTCTGTGGCTTTAACCTGAATCTGTATATGTTTTGACAGGGGCTCAGGGACGTTGTGATAAGGATTTGGTTCAATGTGGACTGTCGACAATGGCCTTCGCTGTGCTCTGGAGATGAAGTCAGTCCACTCCCTCCATGCCCGAAAGGGCCGCATAGCGGTTATAAACAGGTATAAAACGATCATCCTGATATTGGGATGGGACCCTGGGATTAGTTATGAGTGCCATTAAGGATCTGGGATAAAAAGTAGGTCAATTCACGAGCTGTAATGCCATTGCTACCATTTTCTGGAAACCAATTTGTAATATATCTAACTGCTCTGTGGTCTCTAAAATTAATAATAATGATGTCCACCGTTGTATCTTTTGTTCTGTGGCCCAGCCAGGGGAGACGCCCCACATGTAAAATTTCGCCATTTATGTTTGGGGGAAGTGGTCGGTTCTGTCGGAGCCACTATATAACTTTATTTTTTAGCTGGCAATAATCTTCTCTCTTCCCATCCTCTAGTGCTGGAACTCCCGTAAGAACCACCACAAGCGGAACCGCTTCCGGTGGCAATTCTTTTTGGTGCCTCTTAGGCTTCATTACCCCAGTTGGACTTTCACGGCTATTTTGGTTTTGAACATTTCCTAGAAGGTGAGGTTTCCCTCCCATCTGAGCTTCTTTATCACTATTTTGTATCATTTTGCCGTAATATTTTAGGAGATGTTGGTCTAAGTGATTTTGAATTAATTGGGTTATTAGTTTTTACTTCCTTTTGAGCAGTGGGATTTAAGGATGATACAATAGTTGGGGGCGCTGGAGTAGGCTTTGGTAAGTCCTAGATTAGCCCTGTGTTTTTTTCGATTACTTGTTCCAAAGTCCAAAACTGGTTCGCCATTCTTTTTAATCTCTCTATTAAAGGCAATAAGAGGGATCTAATTAAATGCTCAATACTTCCCATTAAATCGGTACAAGATGTTTCTTTTATTAGATGGTGTGGTGGAGTAACTAAGACAGGAGTCATAGGTGTATTAGTTAAAGGGCCTTTAGAAGATTTGCCAGAATCAATTTGATTAGTCTTACTTTTCTGTGGTCCGCTCCCCCTCTTCTTTCTTTTTTTTGGAGGTGGTCCTTGGGCTCGAATGTGCTTAGGATTTTTAATCTTTTTTGGGCAATCTCCACTACTGATGGAGGTGTATCTGCTAGAACTTCTACCTCTAGTATCGAGTTACAGAAGGAAACCGAGGCGTTTATGTTCCGTTCACTATTTATGTTGAGTAAAGGAGTTCTATCTTGCAGAAGTAGTGGGATGCTGTCATTGCTAGATAGGTCGAGCCCCTCGCTTTCAATGTGATTACTAGTGTGTGGCGAAGTGGCTAGCTGTGTCGGACCCAAGGATGAGCGCTTGTTTTTAATAAGCTCAACAGAGCGGCGTCGCTCGGCCCGTCGCTCAGCGAGTGCGATTTCCCTTTCAATTTCTGAGGTAACCCTAGTGACATAGTTATCTAACGTTCCTCTGTTTACCCCACCTAGCGATGAGGATTTTCCTTTGAAAACACGCAAAGTCATGGTCCGTGCTAAAGGTAATGAGGTACTAGCTACACCACACTAAACCGCTAAATTAGTGTCAAACACTTAGGTGCTCAGACAGTATTTACAAAAGGCATTTGACAAAAGTTGGAAAATGACAGCTTACTGAAGTATTATTCGAACAGTCCTGGCCGCGAAATAAGGGGATCGGCCCAGCCCGGCCTCGTTTAGCCCCGGACGGCCACAGACGGCCCGCCCTTTGCCCGGGCTTCGTCCGCGCACGGTCCCGCGACACGGGAGGTGCTGCGGTAATTTATGCGCTGTTTGGTGCGATGCTCCCCAGGTGCGGCTCCGGCCGCTAAGGCTGCTGGTAATTGTAGTCTCCTTGCAGCAGGGGCCCCCCCTCCATCCAGCGGCCACTCAGTGGTGTTAGTCGAGTGTGGCAGCGAGAGGCGGGAGGCGTGCAGCGGGCGTTCAGAGCAGGCAGGAGGAAATCAAATGAAGACAGGAGCAGGCGGACTCAAATACTGGGCACAACAAACAAAGGTGAAGAAATGTTCCCCGCTCCACCGAAGGTGCTGCGGTAATTTATGCGCCGCTTGGCGCGATGCTCCCCAGGTGCGGCTCTGGCCGCTAAGGCTGCTGGTAATTGTAGTCTCCTTGCAGCAGGGGCCCCCCCTCCACTCAGTGGTGTTAGTCGAGTGTGGCAGCGGGATGCGGGAGGCGTGCAGCGGGCGTTCAGAGCAGAAGGAATCAAATACCGGGCACAACAAACAAAGGTGAAGAAATGTTCCCCCTAACTAAAATAATGCCCCCGGGAGCCTTGACTGGCTCTACACAACTGCGCTCAGGTGAGGCGGCCCGCTCGGGGGACCCTTACTAAAATGATGCCCCCAGCACCCGCCCCGGAACTCCTGGGGCGGGTGCTCCTCTTTGGTTCTACTTCCTTGCTGCGCCTCCTGGCGGCTGCGGGGAGGGAAACACTGCAGGTCTCCCTCTTCACACGGGGGACAGGCGAGGTGTGGCACGGCTTCTCGAACCGCTCCCCGGGTCTCTTTCTTCTTTGGGCAGCGTGGGGCACCAGCAGGCAGTCCGGGGTTCTCCCTCGCTCTGGGGAGCCCCAGTGATGACACGGTTATCTTCTTCCGGGTCAGGCTGGGGTACTTCCGGATCGCGACGGCAGCGGCGCGACATTTTGAAAGGTATGAGCTTAGTATCTTTGGCATTTTAGATACTTACGATTATATTTAGTGGGTCTAGCCTTGATATGCATCTCTTTAACACACAGATACTACGACTAGTTGGATTCTGGTTACCAGGTACCATATTCATTACCAGAGTTACCTTGTAATGGGGTGCTACACACCACTAATATTGGAAGACAATCGGGAATTATACACGCATTCTATTCTCACGTTGTTTAGATCGTTCATTTTTCTTTTCAAAGGGCACGATTCGGGTTTCATCAGCATGTTTTATTCACTCCAGCTAGAATCATGGAAGCTTTTCTTCCTTTTTCCCTCTTCTTTTTCCCTTTTCACACTTCTTTCTCCCTATTGGGCTTAAGTCTTTTGGTCTACTTGCAAGCTCTCAGCGTATATAAATCAGATACTATAAATATCATGCATAGAACAAATCATGTACTAAGACTATGATTTTGTGTTGTAGATCCGGACGAAAAACACTTTAGAAGAAACTTTCAATAACTGTATATACATGTTTCAGTTTTGTAATGTTAATCCCCTGACAAAGGGTTCAGATTGAACCCGAAATGCATTGGGAATTGTTATTATATATCTTTTCTGTTGTTTGAAGAAATGTTACTGAACTCAATTGCTTTGAAATATCCTTTGTGGAATTGATTTTGTGTTTTCCATTAATGAATGACATATATGAACTTTTGAAAAATTAATAATTATCAGCATTTCTCAAACATTTGTGATATAAAAAGAAAATGTGTTGAAAAAGTTTTTTGAGTACATATGAAATAATTATGACATAGAATTTGTTTAAACAAATCGTAGACTAACTAGGCTTGTTTTTAGCCTGCGGAGCTGTGCAACACGTAGCCTTTGGTTTCCAAAGACTCATTTCATAATTTTATTACTTTCTGGGAGCAGGGTACTCTCCTAGTGATACGTGTATGCACGCAAGAAATTCCTTTACACAAGTTTACATACGATCATTACACAAGCTCAAAATAACCAACTAAGGTGTGCGGATCTACCTATTCTTTACTAACTTCTAGAAGTGGCACTTCCACACTAGACACAATAACGCCGCACACATCATTGTGCAGCATTTAATCACACAAGTCCGCACATACCAAACTCGCATCTGTGCTCCCCACGCATCAGGAACTACCAGGGACAAATACATTCCCCATGCATTCCTATGGGAGGGCAGCCCAACCTCACTACACGCACGCACTTTACCCTGGGACACAGTGGTAAAGTGCGCAGAAGCCAAAAATCACTAACACCAGGTCACCATTAAAAGCAAAACGTTTAGGGGTGAACCTGCCAGAAGGGCCAAGTCCAACATTTTGTTATTTTCGTTTGCCCGCAACTGATCTTCGTCAATAAAAAGTTTTTTTAAGTACACGGCCCAGGCTTCGTGTGTAACATTTGATGATACTGTTACTTTGCGAGTCTTATTTAAACCGTTTATTGTTTTCCAAAATGCTTTGGCGTTTGATTGTTTGCAATTATAAACCAGCTTTGCCCAAAACTCATCCGTTGTTTTTCTTTTTTCCTGCCAAACATGTTTTTTAAATTCCTTCTTGAGTAATTTTAGCTTGCCCCAAGCGTCTGAATTGTTACCTTGTTCTTTTTACCTTCCTTGTTTCTCTTCTCAATTCTTTTTTTAGCACCTTAAATTTCTGTGCTGGTGAATGAGTGTGAACTTTGGTGGGTCTCTTTGTTGATTCAGATTTCTGTTTCGTTACTTCAATCACAAATTTGATCCAAGCTTTTGATATGGTGGGAGATGACGCTATACTATCCTTCAGTATTGCTTTGGCTTTGCCGCGAGTTCAGCAAGTCGATTGGTTGACCAATTCACTCATTTGTAGGTGGTTACTGTACTTCCCTCATCAAATGTTGAAACAGATTGGAATCTTTCCAAATAATGTTTATTACTATTTGCTGAATTGAATCATCATTTTCCGTAGTGCACTTAATTTTAAACATACTTAATTATTCACTTTCCGTAGAGCACTTCATTTTAAACATACTTAATTGTTGAATTAGTGGCAAGTTAAGAATAGTATAGTCAATGACCAACCCCGAAGTTGGACCATAATGTGTTAAGCTTGCTGGACTATCATCCAGCGTTCTCCCGTTGATTACTATCAGACCTAAATGTTCTAGAGTGGTGACTAATTCCTTACCCACTTTATTAAGCTTCCTCCTTGGATGGGCAGTTTGATGATTTATCGACCAAATTTCATTTTCTGCTATTGACTGGTCGTCTTCATGTGGTGTAAAAATTAGATGAGTATTGAAATCTCCTGTTATGACTATTTCCCAGGTTGGAGTATTGTGTCTTACTTTGGTTATTTCATAAATTAACTTTTTGAATAATATAAATGTTTCTTGAACGCTTGGATGAGCTTACATATTAAACAAGATTAGTGAAGTTATCCAGTGATTGCTACCAACATTAATTGTTATTATTTGTATGTTATTTGAGGTTGTCGACATTTGTTCAGATTCTACCTTAATGTTGTTTGATATGTAGACTGAAAGACCGCCCTTTGGTCTTCCGTAGAGGTTTGTGTGTTGTAGTATTGATGTCTAAATAGAACTGTGTTGCATAGTTTATCTTTCTGTAATTGTTGACTCATTGAAGCTGCAGGGACACTTGACGTGGGCTGCTCCCTCCCATTGAGGGCCATGTAGAGGCTAGAGGCCACCATCTTCAAGTCATCAGAATCTGTCTACCTTCACATGCACTCTAGATCATGTGTGAAGTGAGGGGCTATAAGAAACAACTGAAAGATACTGGTTATTACACATACACTTTTGTATTGACCACATCTGATGGCCACCTGGATAAACAATGTTGATTAGCCTCCACACCCCTTTCCTTTGTCGCAGAATTCCCAGTTTGTTGTGGGACCAACATGGAATTCCATTCTTTGTAGAGTTCTTTACTATGATTTTGGATTTGTTGTACTTCTTGTCTTCTGGAAATATTTTCTCCTTGCATTTCTGAACAAATCTACAGCTATGACGTGTTACCTGAGTTATTGCCTGTTACAAGTTGTTGGGCTAAACTTTTGGGGATGTAAAGCTGTCTGAATCACTGACATTATCCCATGGTATGATTAAGGCTTCAATGGCACCTGCTTCACTCTCTTTTCTGAGAGTGCCTCCCACAATCTTTTTGCCTAGACCTTTGCAAGACACATGTGATTAATGAGAATTGCTGTATTGATAGTAGCTGGCTGAAAGAACCACCCTTCCTGTGTTTGCTTTATCTATCCCTGACTTCACTACCACGTGTGATCTATTCCTTGTTCTCTGTTCTTCCTCAATTAAATAAATTGATGCAAAGTATATGATTTCACTTTCACACATGCTGTACAGTCCTTACATTCATTTGTACGTACTTTTTTATTTATTATTCATATTTGCTCCTGGTCGAGTGGCCCTTTTAGCAGTAACTGCTCCCTGCTTTCTAGTTTTTCCAGTGGAGTGCAGTGGACTGGGGTAGATTGGAGTGTAGTGGGGTATATTGGAGGGGAATGGGGCATATTGGTGGGGAGAGAAGTAGACTGGAGTGGAGTGGGGTAGATTGGCGTGGAACAGATTGGGTGGAGTATGGTGAGGTAGATTGAAGGGAAGTGAGGTAGATTGGAGTGGGATAGTTTGGAGTAGGGTAGATTGGAGTGGAGTGGAAAGATTGGAGTGGGGTAGATTGGATTGGAGCGGGTTGGAGTGGTGTTGTTAGGGGTGGAATGGGATAGGGTAGATTGGAGTGTGCGGATTGGGGTGGAGTGGGTTATATTAGACAGTTGTGGGGTAGATTTGAGTGGCATGTGGTATCTTAAAGTGAAGTGTGTGGGTTAGATTGGATGGACTGGATTGGATTAGGGTGGAATGGAGTGGAGCTGGATATATTTAAATGGGGTGGACGGAGTTAGATTGGGGAAGACTGGAGTGGGGTACAGTGGAGTAGATTGGGTGTATTAGAGCAGGGTAAATTGGAAAGAAGTGGGGTAGTTTGGAATGGGGTGGAGTGAAGAGGGATGATTGGAGTGAGGTTGGGTAGATTGGGGTGTAGTAGATTAGAGTAGGGTAGTCTGGGGAGAATGAGGTAGATTTGGGTGAAGAGGGGCAGATTGGAGTGTAGTAGATCGTCTTAGATTGGAAAGGTGTAGATTGTGGGGGAATGGGGCAGATTGGATAGGAGTGGACAAGGTTATAATAAAGTGCTGAGGAGTTGGATAGATTGCAATGGAGTTTGGAGCGTAGTGGGGTATTTTGAAATACAGTGTGGTAAATTGGAGTGGAATTGAGTTAATTGGAGTGGAGTGGGTTGGATTGAGGTACATTGGAGTGGGGTGAAATGGGGTAGATTGGAGTGTGGTAAATTGGAGTGGTTTGGAGTGGGGAGACTGTGGTAGATAGGAGCAGAGTGGGGTAGATTGGAGTGGAGTGCAGTAGACCGGGGTGCAGTGGGGAAGATTGGAGTGGGATGAGGTTGATTGGGTTAGATTGAGTGGAGTGGCATAATATGGAGCATGCATGGGGTGGTAGTGGACTACCTTTAAAGAAAGACATTTAAATTGAAATTACCATTACATTTGCAACTTAATACGGTTTTACTTCACATTAAAGGTAATATGTGCAACTGTCATCATCCAGTGTATTGATGTGTTTTGATCGTATTCAAATATTTGTTTCCATCACAATTTAGAATTACAAAGAAAATGTTGTTCATTTGTACTAATTCTGATATATTCTGAAAGATCCATCATTTGTTTGCGTAGCACTTTTCACCCTGAGTGAGATGGGTATGCCCAGGTGTTGGTCCTTGCTCACTGTGCCACTGGATTCAAGCTAGCCTGGCTGATGAAGGGTAATACCCTGAAACTGGTTCCAGGATGCTTGTTTCTGGCTCCAGGGAGGACCTGGCTAGGCAGTGCGGTCTGGACTGTTCCCATGAGGCACAGGGTCAAGACTGATTTACATATGGCTGGGTCTAAACTGGGGTGTCATGGTGAGCAAAAGAACGATGGATATAACCCAGATCTTTTGACTGGGGGTGAATGTATGATTTATTCAGCATTCCGTCTATCATTTGTTTGCGTAGCACTTTTCACCCTAAGTGGGATGGGTATGCCCAGACGTAGGTCCCTTGCTCACTGTGCCACTGGATTCAAGCTAGCCTGTCTGATGAAGGATAATACCCTGAAACCAGTCCCGGGATGCTTGTATCCGATCCAGGGAGAACCTGGCTTGGCAGTTCGGTCTGGACTGTTCCCATGAGGCACAGGGTCAAGAATGATTTGCATATGGCTGGGTCTAAACTGGGGTGGCATGGTGAGCAAAAGAACAATGGATTTAGCCCAGATCTTTTTACTGGGGGTGAATGTATGATTTATTCAGCATTCCGTCCATCAATTGTTTGCGTAGCAATATTCTGAAACATCAGCACAGTTAATTTTTTGGTGTGTGTTTAAAAAAAAAAAGAACTTCCCTTCTCTTCTTACATGGGTACTCAGCAGGATTGTCAAATAAATTCTCTCACTTTGAAGTCAGAGAAAGAAAAGTAAACACTGAGCTCCAAGGAAGAGAGAGTCTTACATTTTACCTCGGTCTTTGAATGCACAGCAAATGTGACAAGATATGGACAAGATTTAAAGGCATGTTTACAGAGAGGTAGTTTGTGGAAGAATACAGTAAACGCGGTTTAGGCAAATGGAGGGACGAACAGAACCTGGAGAGCCTAAAGCAAATAAAGTCAGCAAATAGAATGCAAGAAAGTATGAGTTACAAACCACAAAGCAATGGTAATCACGAGTGGAAGGCATTCCTAGGTCAACTTTTTTAAAGTCCCCAAGATGTCTTTAGCAAACAATACAGTTACAAACCTTATGACTAACTACTGTGAAAGATTTTGTTGGTAAGCACACTCATTGTATGAATTAGCAATGGCATGCGCTTTCTGTTGGCTTTTTATTTTGTATGCTATATTCTCTCACCATTCTACAGTTGGTGTCATAAAGGTGTATTGGCAATTTCAGAATAAAGTCTATTTATAAATAAATGGGGTGAAAAAAAGAATATGTGCAAAATGTGCCCTACTCCCAACTTTTTCTTTCTTTCTCGGTCTCAAACACACCAACCTTTTTTTTCTCTTCTTTCCAAAATCCTTTATTGATAACAAAAAAGGTAGAGATCACAGCAAGCTGCCTACATCCACAAATTGGCTGGCATTGCGATAATATTTGCGTACAGGTAACATCTTATCAAGGCGAGGGAGTACACAGCAAGCCGGCTACAACCCTACCGGGCCAGCCGCGTTTAATGGAGTAATAGGTTGTGAAGCCAGCAATTGTATTATACGCAGATTCAGCTGAATGTGACCAATTAGAAAAAATTTAAACAATTAAAAAACAAAGGAAATCATAGCATATACTAATACCTAATAACCATCAGGTGCATAACAAAGGTGCTGGCAGACAATAAGAGTGTGCAGAGTAGCGTGACGTGATGTCCCGTTGCATCCAATATAGGAAAGTGCGCAGGCGAGGGCAATAGAGTCGTCATTAGGGTGTTAAGTGTCTATTTGTGGCGGCGTGTCCGCCACGTCGGCTGTGTGTTCCAATATATAAGTGTGTAATGGGATCCAGATGTCTCTTGGGCGTGATGAGGGAGGTTGAAGGTCTGCATATGTGTGTTGTTGCTCTAGGCAGTAGATTAAATCTTGAAGCCAGTGTTTAAATTTCGGCGCTCTTCCCCTGCCCCATCTACAGGCAACCCTCCTTTTGGCAAGGAGGAGTGCCATGGAGGCGTATCTGTGCACCTTAACAGCCAGAGGTTCAGTGTATTCCAACAGGGCAGTCAGGGGATCAGTGGAGACGTGAAGGCCAATCATAAGGTCAAGTGCAGTCAGGACCTCCGCCCAGTATCACTGTATGGGCGGACAGTCCCAGGCCATGTGTACAAAGTCTGCCCCTTCGCTCCCGCAGTTATCACAGTGATTGTTATCTCGTAACTTCAGTCGGTGCAGGCTCGCAGGTGTATAATAAAGGCGGGGCAAGTATTTATAATGTATAATGCGAAATCTACTACTAGCTAATATATCACCAGTTTGCCTACAGCAATATGACCACTGTTCCTCAGTGAGGGGGTACCCTAGCTCCTCCTCCCACTTCTGACGGGCCAAAGGAGGACCATATTCCCTGCCACTCTGGACCGAACGATATAAAAGTGACAGCACATGGGCGGGGCGTCTTGTTGCAAAAGCACATGTAGTGGAAGCATGAGGGGAGGCTCCAGGGGAAAGGTGGGTGTGATGGTCTTTACGTCTTGGCGGAGCCTTATATAATAGAAACGGTCCAGAGGGGTAGGGTTTGTATCTTTAAAAAATTCCTCATTAGTGCTGATTTTCCCCCCAGTGTATAGGTGGCCCCAGGTGTGAATAGAGAGTTTACGAAGAAGCCAGCGAAATCCGCCTTCCCTCGTGACCGGGATGTCTTGACTCCCGGAACTGGGTAGAAGCGGGGAATACATTAGTGTGCATTGTGTAGTTTTAGCGAGGTCATGCCACTCGCTGACCGTGCAATGGGCGGTGGTAGTTGCCAGGTGGCGCGAGACCGCTGGGGCGCTGAGATAGGGAGTGCTTGGGGTGGGGGCCATATACCCATCTTCCACTGCAAGGTGTGGCATGAAGGGAGGGGGTTTCATCCAATACGTGGCATAATGGGCCTGTGCGCAGCTAAAGTATAATTCGATATCCGGAATAGCAAATCCACCCTCACCGTACGGGCGAGTAAGTACATCCCATCGCAATCTGGCCTGTTTCCCCCCCCATGTGAGTCTTATGAGTTGAGTCGTAATCGCAGAGAAGAAGTGCCGGCTGGGGTGTAGGGGATATTTACAAAGAGATATAAGAGCTTAGGTAAAATCACCATTTTAATAATAGACGCTCTGTCAGCCATCGACAGGGGCATCGCGACCCATCTAGTAACTTTGTCGGTGATAGAGTCCAGCGCCCGTCCGTAGTTGGCTCGCATGAGTTCTTCGCGACTGCGATAGATCCTTATCCCTAAGTAAGTGAGGGTGTCATCGCACCAACCGAGGGGGAAGTCTGGGTGGAACCTTTTAGTGGCTGCAGTAAGGGGATATATCTGGGATTTGCTCCAATTGATGTTGACTCCCGATAGTTGCCCAAAAAGAATAAATAATTGAAGAATAGGGTTCAGGCTTATCTCCGGGTCACGCAGGTATAGTGTGAGGTCATCTGCGTATAACAAAATGAGTATTTGTCTTTCTGGGTAAATTATGGCATGCTTGCAATAGTGTTGTCGAATTTTAGCGGCCAGGGGTTCAACTACTAGGGCGAAAAGCAGCGGGGATAGTGGACACCCCTGTCTGGTGCACCTATCCAGCGAAAAGGAGGAAGAGCGGATGCCATTCACCGTAACGGGGGTACGCAATCCTGTATATAGCAGGGTAATCCAGACCAACAATGAGGGCGGAAATCCCATGTGCACCAAGACGTAGTAGAGGTAGTCCCATTCCAGGGAGTCGAACGCCTTAGTGGCATCCAGGAATATAGCAGCTGCATTAGCTTCCGGGTCAATGTCGTGGAGCAATTCGAACAAAGTCCGCAGATTATGGGCTGTACTTCTAGTGGGAACAAAGCCAGACTGATCCGGGAGGACCAGCACCAGCATCAGAGGGCTAATGCGGTTTGCGATGAGTTTAGCTAAGATCTTTGCATCTGAGATTATAAGGGATAGGGGCCAGTACGAATCTAGGTGTGTTGGTGGTGGTTTGCCTGGTTTGGGTTGGGAGATAATGAGCGCCTCCCGCATGGAGGGGAGAAGAATGCCAGTTTCTCGGGCTTCCTCGAAGGCATGTCGTAGTATCAGGATAATTAGTTGTCGATATGTTTTATAAAACTCGGCCGGGAGGCCGTCTGGTCCTGGATCCTTTCCCGACTGTAATTGCATGATGGCAAATATGATCTCCTCATCCTCATGGTGCACTAGAAGAAACTCCCTTTGACCATTGCCCAGCCAGGCTTTGGCGGTGTCTTCGAAAAATGAATCGAAGTCTACAGCGGCATGTGAGTGAGTAGCGTATGATGTTTTTTAAAACCTTCTGAATGCAGCAAGTCTATCCAAGGAATTGGTATGTGTAAAGCCATCCTCGTCCTCAATTGCAAGCACTGTATTGGCAAAACAAGGAGGTCGTATAGTAGAGGCCAAGGCCCGCCCCGGTCTATCTCCCTCGTCATAACGGCGAGCCGTGTGGTACTTCCCTCTAAATTTACATTTGCGCTCTGCAGTTTCCTGATAGTCCGTGAGCAGGGTGCGCAGATGAGCCTGCAACGCAGGAGAAGGTGTGGCCTCTATGGCCGCCTCTGTCTGTTTTATGTCTAATTCTAACTTTCGGAGTGTATTTCGGATGTCTTTTAGTACTCCACCACTTTTAGCTAGGCAGACTCATCGTATGGTGGCTTTAAAGGCCTCCCATATTGTAGAATATTGTGGGACTGAGCCTTCGTTGCGGAGGAAAAAGTCAGTTATCTCCTGCTCTTATTTATCTTTAAAACCCGGATCACGCAGCGACTGTGGATTTAGTCGCCAGGAGAGGTATGGGGGGTCTGCTTGCGGGGGTGGGAGACAGCAACACAGGAGAGTGGTCCGAGTATGTGCAGGGGAGGTATGAAGTATGTGATGTCCAGGTCGCCAGGCCCCTGTTGACCAGCTAATAATCTATACGCGACCAGGAGCAGTGAGCAGTGGAATAGCAAGACCTCTGACGAGTTAGCGGGCAAAGAAGTCTCCAGAGGTCTACCAGGTCCTGGTCCTCATCAATGTTTTTTAGAGTTAGGTGCGCAGCAATGTAGTGGTGTGGTTGTGGATGTGATCTGTCTAGGTGCGGGTGAATAGTGACATTAAAATGCCCCCATATCAGGTGTGTAGTACCAATGTCCTGGAGTTTACCCCACAATACCCGAAAAAACTCTGGGTCGTCTGTGTTTGGGCCATAGCACGACGCCAGAGTGACGGTTTGGGTAGAGAGCCTACCCCACAATAGATTATATCGACCTTGCGGGTCCGAGTAGGAGCCAATGGGGGTGTATGGGAGGGTATGCTTTACAAGAATTGTGGTCCCCCGAGAATACGAGGAATAACATGAGAAGCCTCTATGAGTCGCCCATCGAGTAGCAAAGGAGGTGGGTGCGCTAGAAGGTAGATGGGTATCTTGGAGCATGGCGCAGTGGATGTTGTGGCGGTCTAGATAGGCGAGAATATGTCGCCGCTTGCGGAGGCCCCCCAAACCATGCACATTCCAGGTTAGAAAATTATACCTGAGCGTTCTGGGGTGAGACTCCATTGTGTGTTTGAAAAATACCGATGACGTGAGCAACAGTGTATGCCATAATGTGTCGCAACAGCACCTTGTAGCATGATAAAAGTGCAATACATAAAAAGTGCAAAAAAACCAGACCCTAACCCCTCCCGCCTCCCACAACAGCAATCCCAACCTACTGTGTCAATTGCCACACCCCCTCCCTTCCCATCTCAAACATCCTAGTCCCAACAGGGGACAGTGCAGCAAACTAAACCCCATGTCACACAATAGAACAAATTAGGGTTCACCTGGTGGGCAGCTGCCAGAGGGTGACCAGGTGCTCCTCGCAGTGGCGAGGGTGTCCGGGGGTATCAGTGAATGTCCAACCAGGCGGAGGTTCCAGTGCATACCCCAGGTCTCTGCAATGCTGGTCAATGAGCAGAGGTTAGTGTGTCCACCAAGGCGCAAGGGCGATAGGTCCTCCAGAGGCGCATCCCAGACGAGGATCTCCGAGTAGAGTCATGCGTCACACAATGTCGCCCTCAGGATGACGTGGCCTGGTAATAGAGGAGATGCAGGCATCCGCTCAGTGGGGTGTGTTAAGAGCTGTAGAGCCAGGGCCAGTGTGGACCAAGTAGAGAATAGAAAGAAAAAAAAATTGGGGGGGAAAGTTCGATGAGGATATTGCGCAGCTAAACTCGAAGGTAATTTCCCAGTGCTTGCGTAGTGAGTGATCAAATCCAACATCCGGCCATGGTAATGCAGGTGCGTCTCAGAGTCAGCAAAGAGTCATAGCAGTACAAGTAGGGATAGTTGTGACCACAGTATGGGAGATTATTCTATGTCAGAAGCGCCTCTGTTTCCATCGTCCTGGCGTCCTGGAGACGAAAGACCTTCTGGTTGTTTGGGCATGGTCTTGATAAAGTCCTGGGCGTGTTGAGGTTTGGTAAAGAAGTGTTGCCTACCCTGGGAGGTTATTTTCAGACGGGCCGGGAATAGCATAGCATAGCGTATGGGATGTTAAGTTGTTGAAGCTTGTTTTTGACTTGGAGGAACTTCCTCCTCTGCTCCTGCATGGCTATGGTAAAGTCTGGATATATAGCCGTAGCTGATGCAGTATGTGCCAGGATGGGGAGGATTAATGCCAGATTTCTCCCCTGGATTGCAAGAGCCTCACTTAGGTGCGGCCATCTTGCTTGGCGCCCTCTAGCGCCCCCTCAAACAGACCAACCTTATAACAAAAGGCCCTATATTTTTTCTCTCATCCTTTTTACACCGAACTGCAGTGTGATACATCCTTCCAGGTGAGTGAACCACATAGCAAATTGTGAGATGTAATCTCTGGTGGATAACAAGCTTCACTATACAATCATGGAAGGTCTTGTTCAAAGCCTGAGGCACATCCCTCTGAACATGTAATGACTCAATGCTGCTAAAGCTTACCTGCAACTGGTTTTCTGACAGCAGCTGCATGGACGCTAAAACATATTCAGGAAAGAAAAAACATTCTAACCCTAACTCCTGCTGCAGCATACTCTAGCCAAATATGTTTTTACACACACTACCTCATTACACAATCTACAGTGTCACGAATTATGATGATTACGCATCAATGAAACCCAACATTACTGGGTCATCTGTGTTAAAAATTACCTCATTTTTGTAGTGGTCCCCAAGTTTTTGCATGCCTGGATTTGCTGGCTTTTGTACTCTTTGCACTTTACCATTGCTAAAAAGTAGTGACATGCCTGTGCTACCCCTCTAACCCCTGCTGTAAATTGGCACTCCATATTTGGCATATTTAACCTTCCTATACGTTCTTTGTACATGGTGCCTTATGTGCAATGAAACTTTACCTGCCATATGAGGGCTGCTATGTCTGCACACTCTTCCCACATGTTTCTGCCAGGAGCACCAGTGTGCTCTAGATAGCTACAGTAGGTAAATGTTGGGGATAAGGATGGCAATGCTTGCATTGGGAATTTTTAAGTTGCCATAATGCCCAATTAAATATTAATATCGCAAATTGATATATACGATAGAAAGAAGGAATGATTAGTCTGAAGATTTGATGGTTGAGTTATTTTATTCTTGTTTTTTTCTGTACCAGAGGATCATAGCCAACATCTGGTTTTCCCCTACGTGGTGCGCATGCCTTGGGCTTTTTCAAGGCTGCAAGATATTGTAACACCTTTAGATGTAGCAAAACAAAAAAGGTCCAGCAGACAACAAACATAATTTTTATCATGGAGGTGATAAATCATGATCTTTATGTGGGTACATGCCGTGGTGTGGTCCCAATTGGACTGATTGGAACAGTCAAGGCAGAGCAAACAGTGAAACACTGCAAACGTGAAATGTTGGTCTGAATCAGAAAGTTTGGGCATGCTATGAAGGCAAGCTAGTGTTGGTAAAAGAGGAAGGAAGATATATATACAGATGGAACACATACGCACACATTAGAGTAAATAACTCTATGGAGGTGTCAGGCCCCTGTGGTCAGTTGTAGCCAATAAAGTCTTATTAAAAGTAGCATAAATTTACCCTTCAGTTAGAAAAAAATAATCAAACAATAATGATGTCCAGTCTGGGCGTTTTTGTAAATCTATGGAGATGTAAAAAGAGGCTGTCAAATAAATAGACTAAAATAGGCCACTTCTGGGAGGCGAGTGGTCTTTAAATGGACAATGATACAGGATATCTGAGGTGAAGTGGTTTAATAATAGGTGTCCCGTAAATGTGGCCTGGGATTTGCCTTAGCTTGTTCTACATCCAGCATGGCGGATGCAGGTTCCCCAATCCACCTATATAATGCATTAGTACAGTGAATTTCAGTTTGACCCCTTGTTTATCATATCTCTACCATCAGGACGACTTAATATAGCACACTTCCTTACAACTTCTTTAAATCAGCTGATCCATTTCCAGCATGGCCACTTTACAACTTATCTATCAGTTTGACCAGTATCGTTTTAACCTCTGGGGACTAGCCCCGACTAGCCTACTAACCGTCTCTTTTCTATCAGGGTAGCTTTATGACAGATTTTCTAACAACATAAGTAACAAAATATTTCCCTCATAAGATTTCGACCATGGTCTTATTGTTTGTTGTAATTGTAATTTAAATTTATAAAGCGCATTATCACCCAGAGGTCTCTAAGCGCTGTAGAGGGCACAACTGGACTCGATGGATTGGGTAGGCTGGCTTAAATTGGGCCCCAAACCTCCCCAAGCTTCTGAGAAAAGCACGGTCTTCAGCTTTTTCCTAAAGAGCAGGAGGTTCACTTCCTTGCTTAAGTTAACCGGGAGGCTGTTCCACACCAGGGGAATCAATGTGGAAAAGGGTCTCCCGTCAATGGAGGACAGCTTAAAGCGGGGGCAGACTAGTAGACAGGCCTCTGCTGACCTAAGCATTCTACTGGGGACATAGTTGGATAGGCGGTCCTTGATGTTACTTGGAGCTAGGCCGTACAAGGATTTATTTGTAATGCAGAGGCCTTTGAACTTGATTCTCTGCCTGACCAGGAGCCAGTGTAGATCGCGCAGTTGGGGTGTAGCGTGTACTCGTCTTGGTTTCTTGAAGATTAATCTAGCCGCGTCATTCATGGCAACCTGCAATCTGGTTAACAGTTGTTGTGGAAGACCAGAGTACAAAGAGTTGCCGTAATCTAGACGCGACAGTATCATTGCTGAGACTGCCCGTCTAAGTGTGGCGAAGGAGAGGAGCGAAGATAGTTTACGCAGCTGTCTCAGCAGTCCAACGCAAGTTCCCACGACTGCCGACACTTGTTGTATCATGGACAGTTTGGCATCAATTTTTATGCCAAGACTTTTCATGGCCATGGCAGGTTTCGGAGAAAGCCCAAGTTCTTTTCGCCAGAAGAGCTCATTCAAGGACTGGAGAGAGTGGTAACCGCCAGCACCTCGGTTTTATCAGGGTTAATCTTTAAAGAGTTGACTCCGGAATCCGGGGATCACGGTTCGATCCCCGGCACCGGCGGCAGATTAGCCCAGCACCATGTGACTCTGGGCAATAGCTTGCTTAATCTTCCCGATGGCCCCCAGCGCCTAGAGACCCTTACGGGTGATTGTGCGCTTTACAAATGTGTATTATTATTATTATTCTTACAGTGAATTTTAGGATGTTTTGCATTCTTAGATGGGCCATTAATGAACTGTTAATCTGGATGATAAGTTGGGTGTCGTCGGCATAGTTCTAAATCCGACACTCCATCTGATTCAGTGCGGAGATCAAGGGCTGTAAATAAACATTAAGAAACTGACTGTCTCAGTCAGGACCAAAGCACGACATGTACCCACATGAAGAGCATGATTTATCACCTCCATGCTGTGTATATTTTCACCCAACTCCTTATTGTTTTGCTGTATCCAAAGGTGTAACGATATCTTGTAGCGTTGAAAAATCCCCAGGCATGCCTGCCAGGAGGAGGAAGGTGGAGGGGGGGGGGCAAAATGTGTGGGCTGTAATCCTCTGGTACAGAAAAAAACAAGAATAAATGAACTAAACCATCAAGTCATAAGACTAATAGTAATTTCTTTCTATTGTATATATTGATTTGTGATATTAATATTCACTTTAATTTGGCATCACAGTTAAAAATTCTTAAGGCAAGCATTCCCATTTCTATCCTCAACCTTTACATTCAAACTGTAAGGAGGGAACCATAACTCCTCGGGTTTGCAATTGCACACTAAAGTTGACAATACTTAATTAGTAAGCAGTCGCTGAACTACTGAATCCTGAGGCCCTATATGCACATGGGCACGTTGCAGTGTGTAAATGAACTGCAATGACACATGGCAGTGAATAATGTGTTTGCCATGTAAGAAAAGCCTAGTTTATATATTCATTAATCACCCCTAAAGTGCACCTTGTAAGTCCGCATATCAGGGGACTAATATATCAAAATAGAGCACACTAAATATTGGGGTCAATGTTTCCTCACGGTGAAATAAAACCCAAAGCTATTTGATTAGGTAGACCAGGTAAAACTTTTTAGGCTGAAAAGTAACTTTGTAAAAATGTACATGAGCCAGAACAGGCTTGAACTTTGTTCTGCCACTCATCACACATCCAGAACTATAATATATATATTTGCTAAGAATGTTAACAGACCTGGCTCAGAGGACAAAGGCTTGCCTCTGTGCCCATGAAAGACCTGTCACATCTCCGGTGCTAAGTACGTCTTTGGCAGGGAAAATTAACAACTTTTGGCTCAGAGAACAAGGGCATGCCTCTGGGCCTAGTAAAGGCCAATGAATGCTAACTGTTAACCACTTAGTAGGGATTAGGCATCTGGGAGTGCATAGGAACAGTTGGCAAAACAAAGGGCAGCTTTGTTATTACCTCTTTTGACTTGGAGATGCCAATGAGGGCTTCTTCTTTTAATCCACAGGACCCTTCTAGACAGGCTCCAGCCATACGATGGAAAGACTGTACTGACCCTGTCAAGCAAGGGAGTTGGTAGGAAGCTCAAGGTAGGCCTGCCTGGTTGCAGCTGGGTAACCACCATCTTCAAACAGAAGGCCATGGGCATGAGGAAGTGCTGCAAGGCAAAGAAGAAGTACTGTAAAAGGAGTAAGAGGACTGCAAGAAACCTTTTAGGATTGGATGGTGTTCTCCAATCACTGGCTAATACACAGGATCAATATGGCACCTCCACCTTCTGAGAACATTCCTGACCTGGGAAGACTACTTCTGAAAAAAGGCAATGCTGAAAGCCGAATCCTGTCTCCTAACTCCTGCTGTGAGCTTCTTCAGGACTCAAGTAATAAAAGACCCCTGAAACCTGCTCGCAACCATGGACTGGAAGTGCTCTCCAAGGGTCAAGTGGTTGACCTCCATTACATCGTGATCAGACTGAAATTGTGCCACGGTCCTGGTCCAAAGCAAACTGTTGTTTTCTATAGTATTTGGCCTTTTATTAGGTGTGTAGGAAAGTATGATCTGCTTCTATGGTTACATCCACTTTTTGCCTGGTATTAAGCAATTTTTGACCAGTCTGACTGGGATCCTGCGAATCAGGACCCGAGTCTATCAGCTTTCTCCCTAAATTGTAGTGTCCAGTACTTAGATACATCCCAGTTTGGATACTGGGGTACCCTTATAAGTCCCTAGTATATGATACTAAGATACCCGGGGCATAGGTACCCCAGAGGTCTCCCATGGGCTGTAGCATGTATTATGCCACCCATGAGCGACCATTTAAAATGGAACTACAGGCCTGCCATTGCAGCCTGTGTAAGCTGGTGCTAGCACCACTTTCTAAAGATATAGGTTTCCTATATCTAGGGTCACTGCACTTAAAACCTGCAAGTCACCCCTATAGCAGGTCTTTGCAATCCTGAAGGCAGGGTGTTTGGTTCTAAGTGAGAGGGTGCCCCTGCATGAGCAGGACACCCCTACAACCTACGGAGTCCATTCTCCCAGGTTGTCATTGAAGCAGCCATATACTATATAGAGGGGCACCATGTAATTATGCAATAACCATCCCGAAAACGGCTGCAACAAATCCTATCATGTTTGGTATCAAACATGTTGGAATCATACCCCCACACCGTAAACGGTGTAACACTATAAACTGGTTGGGAGGTATGATCCCAAACACTGGAAGAGCCCTCCGTTAGGCTTGCCATGTCCCCGGTACCAGTCCTCAAGACCCGGACAGCACAAAATGGTTGCTGCTGACCAGAGACATGATTCTGCCCTCCTGCTGCTGAGCCAAGCTTGAGCAGGGGAAGGCAGAACAAAAGGCATCCTGTCGGAGGGAGGTGTGACCACCTCCCAGACAGGATTTAGTGTATTGGGGCAAGGTGGGTGCGCTTGCCAGCGCCACTGAGTCTGCATGAGGGGTACATTTGGTGTCCCCATGCATAGTCCAGTTCAAACCAGTTCTGGGAGCCATTGGTTCCCGCTCTGGCACAAAACTGGATAAAAGACATGGGAGTAACCTCCCCTCTGTCCAGGCCCTCCCCTGGGAGGGTCTCCTAAATCATTCCAACCCTTTCCCTAGGGTATTTAAGGACTTACCTGGGTGTAGGTCCCTAGATTCGTCATGGGATAAGATTCAGATCAGACACCACTTCTTCTTCTACCACCGGGGCTTCTGGACTTTGCTGAACTTCGTTTGAGCTGGACGTTGTCCCCCTTCCAGTCTGCTGCATCGCCTGTGCACCATACAGGAACCTTCCATGGCCTGTGGGCCTCAAAGACACCTGAAGAATTCTCCCTTGAATTGAAGGAGTCACTTCCCTGCATCCGCAGGCACCGCAACTAAGTCAACCAGTCTGCTGATCCTGAGCTCCTCCGGACTCCAACGGCTCTGAAGCACAGGTGGTAGTTTTCCACAACTCCAGAGGCCTGCCCTGCTCTCTCCTCAAGTTTGAGGCCAGTATCTCTTGTGGGGGTTGCAATAACAGAACCCCTGTGTACCGCGTCAACTTGCAATTAGAAAGGCTTGTTGACTTCCTCCAAAAAGATCTTCAGGCACCAAGTAGCCCCAACCTCGAGCATCTCCTGTGACCAGAATTTTGGCCCACACCACATTGTGTGCATCGTGGCCTGCATCTTTTGGTGAGCTGCATGAGGTCCTCTGGCGACTCTAGTACCTCCGGCCATTGGGTCCATTTGAGGGTCACCTTGCTTCTCTTGGGCTCCCCTGATTGCTCAGGGCCTGTGCTGACTCCCCGGAGGGCATTCATCTTCCAAGTCTCCTGGTCACCCCTGAGTGACATAGACTCTATCCCTCTGCTTGCAGGCACCGCTCATCTAGAATCTACTTTCAGATTCCCCCAGACACTTTCTCCTTCTTAAGCAACGTCACTTTCCTGAAGTCCTCTATTGGGTTCGACTGCGGTTTCTGACACCACTTGACACGTATGCACCCAACTTCCCTGGTGTAGGTAAAGTGGGTACTAGGGCATTCATGGGTGGGGTGGCTCTCCAACCTTCTGTCTTCCACGGGGTTTCTTCAGTGTCCACTGGGAAGGGTCCTTAATCTTTAAAAATCCAACTATGACTTACACGTAGAGTTGCATGGAGCAAGCGGTTGTGTTCCCACATTGCACTCGCTGTGCATGGGGTCCCTATCTACTCACCTATAGTGGTTCCTTGGGTCCACAGTCCTCTTGACCTTGTCTTGATCAGAGTTGTGGTTCTTATACCACTTTCTTAGTGTATGGTTTGCCCCCCCGCCCCCCGAAGTCCAATGTGTATTATGTTCTATTTAGTGTGTTTCTTTGCAAAAGTATTGTGTGCATTGTGCATATCTCCGGGAAGGAGATATATCCATGTGTTAGAGAGTATTATATAATAAATAAATAAAAAAATATAAATACCTTGTGTGGTTCTTTTTCACTTAATCTATACTATAGGATTGCATTCTGGTAAAACAAGCTGCTTTACACTCCTTCTGGACTAAGCCTGAAGGCTGCTGTCCACAGCTACCACTTAGAGAGCTTTCTAAGGTTGTCTAAGACCTCTTAAATCACCATAAGGGTTGTCTGGGCTGGGTGCCCACTTACACAAGTGAACATCATATACCAGGCCAGCTTCTCACAAGGTGTTTTTTGCCTTAAATTAAAAAAACATCCTTAGCTCTTGATCTCGACCTAATTTGATCATCTTGGTGTCTTTTGCTTACCATTTTTTTCTACTTTGTTTTGTGAATTTTAGTGTGTTCTTTTCTTCACTTTGAAATGGTTGGTACTACTAGAACTTGCAACACACTTCTGTATGGATTGCTTGCTGCTCGTAGCATAGCTTCCATGAGTTGAGCTGAGATTCTCTCAGAACTGTGTTCTGACCCAACCAAAGTGGGTTTATTGAGTTGGTAAGGCTGGCCCCTCTTTGAAATTTTTAACCCCATTTCTGACACCTGGCACATAAGAAGTATATTAGAACTTTCAATTACAGCTCATGAATACAGCAAACAAACTGACCAATCAAGTCCGCAAAGTAAAATGATTTTAAAAAATACAAATAATTTATCACACAAAGAAACAAATGCACGATTACCATTTTATTTCAGTGTCACTCTAGCTGCTCAGGCAATTCTATTTCATTCAAACTTTCACAAGTGGTGGTTGGGAGTTAAGTTTAGTTTAAGGTAGTAATTCAACTGTGGAATTTGCTCTCTTGAGTTTTGTGTTGTGCCCTGTAGTACCATCTTTTGAAACTAAACTCTCTCCTAATATCAGTGTTTCTTCTAGGAACGCACACGTTTAAAGATTATACATATTTATGTCCTACTAGTGAAAATAATTGTGGCCCAATGAATTGTTATGGGGAACAAGTGAAGTAATGAACTCACACTGACACAATTATTACTACTGCACAAATGTCAAATTCTATTTTATTTTGACAGTGCAGACCTGAGAAAACGCTGCTTAATTCCTCACGTATTCCATTCTAGTATGCCTTTACAGAAGAAAACAACTGATGGCAGACCCACAGTATCTAGTTACTGTGAACCAATCTTACTGCACAGATTTAATTACTTAGGATGCTTGTTTCCAGTCCAGGGAGGACCTGGCCTGGCAGTTCAGGCTGGACTGTTCCCATTGGCTGCAGGGTCCAGACTGATTTGCATATGGCTGGGTCCAAACTGGAATGGCATGGTGAGCGCAAAAAAACGATGGATTTAGGCCCATATCTCTGTACTGGGGTGAATGTATGACATTGTTCTGTATTCTGTCCATCAATTGTTCTTTTTGCATTTGTCACCCTGGGTGGGAGGGGTATGCTCAGACGTGAGTCCCGTACTCTCCATGCCACTGGAGTCAAGCTATCCTGGCTGATAGAGGTTGAAAGCCTGAAAGCGGTCCTAGGATGCTTGTTTTCAGTTCAGAGAGGACCTGGCCTGGCATTTCGGTTTGGACTGTTCCCATTGGGCGCAGGGTCAAGACTGATTTGCATATGGCTGGGTCCAAACTGGAATGGCATGGTGAGCAAAAAAATGATGGATTTAGGACCAGATCTCTGTACTGGGGTGAATGTATGACATTGTTCTGCATTCTGTCCATCAATTGTTCTTTTTGCATTTATCATCATAGATAGGCGCAAATGATGTGGACAGGTCCTATGTTACCAATAGTGATGCTTCCTCTTCACCTGCTGACGGGAGACAGCGTTTACAATGCAGTCATTACATCGCAGTTCCTTTACAACACGGTCGTTACAATGACCGCGTTGTTAGAATGTGAATGCCTTTACAACGCAAGTCATTGTATCGACTTGCTGTAGAGGCTCTCTAACCTAAGGAATAGTATAATTTACTATTCCAACACCTTCCCTACTGTTGCGCAGGCTGGAGTTGGAATAGTAAATTATACTATTCCTAAGTGCAGCGCGCCCCCTACAGCAAGTCGATCTAATGACTTGCGTTGTAAAGGTATTGCGTTCTAACAACGCGGTCCTTGTAACGACCACTTTGTAAAGGAACGCAATGTAATAGCATGCGATGTAACATGCTATACTCCCTGCTGACATCTATTCATCTCTTCTTCCTGCTTTCTTTTCAACACTTCCTGCTTTCTTTTCTGCACTTCCTCCCTTTCACCCCTTCTTCTACTTCTCTTTTCTATTTTCTCTTCATCATTGCTTCCCTCTCACACTTCCTCTGCCCATTCTTTTTTCTCCTCCAGCTCTCCCGCTGTATCTTTCCCCCACTCTCTTCTTCTCTCGCTCTCCTACAATTATCCCTCTTTTTCTCCCTGTTCCCCTTCTTTCTCAGTCATTTTTATAAATTGATATCCTTTTGTCACTACCACCATCTCTTTCTCTCTCTTACTCTTTCTGTCTCTCTACCTCTTAGACTACGTATACTTTTCTCTGATTCCTGCTTGTCTCTTTGTGTATTATGTTTTCTAAACTCCTTTATCTCTTCCTCCCTTCCACTCTCCCTGTTTTAATGTCATTCCTGCTCACTCACTCACTTTCCCTCTTCCATTTTCTGTCCCCCTTTTTCTCTGTTTCCAGGGTTCTTATTGTCTTCCTCTCTAGCCCCCTTCACTCTCTTTCTTCTTTCTCTATCTCTTTCTCTATCATCTCAGCTCCCTCTCTGTGTTTCTCTTCCAATTTCCCTCTATCTGTAGCTCTTCCTCTCCGTCTATGGCTTTTTTCTCTTTCCTCTCTGGATGCCTTCTTTTTTAGGTCTCATCTGATCCAGTGCATGCGCTGGTCTGGCCGAGACATTTAGTAGCTGCTTTTAAAAGTGCTACCTTGCCGGCCACCAGCTTGCTATTACGCGCACAAGAGCGCACCACTCGCATCACCACTTTAAAGCGTCATTGCGATCACTTTCGCTTTCACAGCGATCGCGATGACTTTCGCTTTTACGGGCGCGCGTAGTTACTTTTACTGTTGCGCGGCAAATGCTTGTCTACATTTTGAGTTGGGTGTGAGGCGCGGCAGCTTCATTAAGTAATTCCGTATGGGGAGAATGTACGAGGCGGTAATGGAAGGCTGGCATCCCTGATGCATTACCAGGCTGCTACCACTCCCCCAGCCCTAAATGAGCCCCATAAACGTTAGTACTTTGCTTCAAAAAAATCTCCTTAGATATAAAGGTGCTGACAAAGTTATGAATATTATCTTTTTGATCATGAGCTTATTGCAGAAATGTGGATATATTAGTCTCATACAAAGTCTGTTTTATTCCACATGCAATAGCGCAGCAGCATTAAAGTCTTCACTCTCAGTGATCTGGGTTGCTGGAGGCAAAGGGCTGACATGGGGAAGCTGTGCTCAGTAGAGAAAGCCTCTCTGGGCCTGTTCCCAGTGCTTATCTTTGCAGAGTACTGCTGTAGAACCTAGCACATGCTGTGAAGATCCGAGCCAACAGCTGGACCTTCTATGATGAGAGGAATCACCCACTTGAGATGTCTGCTCCACTTCACTACATACATATAAGTTCCCTTGAACTGCGGACAGTTTTTTCTCAGAAGACCTCTTAACGCTGCAGGAACTGGTTTGACGCATTCCACTCGGGGCCCGCATTCCAATCGGATTACTGTTCAAAGCAGCAGAATGTGTTTTGCATATATGCAAGTACTATACATCGTTAGCATGGATATAATTCTGCGTCTGGTTTAGGCAATCAATAGTCCAGAAAGCAATCGTTTAATGGCGTTGTGTGCTTGCATTCCAAGTTCAGTGAAAATGCGGCGCAGGGATTTGAAGAAAATGGTGACAGATATGTGCTCTATGGGCAGCAGTTTGCATGTTGTTTCATGGCCGTTCTTAATGGCATTCTTCCTCATTGTATACCTTTGCATTTTTCCTGGAACCAATAACTGTGGCAATTCATAACTGTTAATGCCCTCACCTGGCCGTGGCCAATAATGCGTTTATGATTCTTAGTTTTTTACTATACACATGCATTCGAGATTCTCCTTAACTTTGCTCGCCTTATGGTGCTGAGGGTTCTGGAACTCACTGTTAAAAACGGATGCAATTGTTAAACCAGTTCCATGATTGAACTGCTCTTCTGTTCTATGTTTTACCTCTAGTGCATTCTGATGGTTAATTGTACAACCTTACAAAAGATGTGATCGTGCACTGCTGGTAGTTAAAACACAAGCTCATATGTTTTCCGTGCTCCAGAAAATCGCTCCCCGCTCGGGAGTGTCTCCAGTCAATGAACAAGTAGCACCGATACGGACGTATAAGTGTCTTCCTGAGCACTGGATTTTGGATGCTGTGGATCACAGCCAAGTTCACTCAAACAAGTTCCCAAATGTGAATGTTGAAAAATGTATTTCTTTTATTGTAGAACATAAATCCATGTAAAGATATCAATAATTCTTGACTCTTTGCTCCATGTACTCAATTTCTGGTACTGTGATATGCATAATCAATAATAATGATGTAAACATCGATTCCCAATCGTATATAAGTGCTTTCACCCCGCAAGTGTTGGTTAACTTGTTCCAGGTAATATGTTGTGTTAAGGATCACTAAAGCACTTCCTTTATCGGCTTTCTGGCAAATAATAGATGGATTGTTGGCTACAGATTTACTGGATAAAGTACAAATGGACACGGACGAAGACATGCTCTTGTGCAGCATAGACGTTAAATCTCTATATACTTCGATTCCTCATCAGTCAGGCATAGAAGCTGTGGGAAAAGCTCTTATAGGGATGAACTATGATGAACAAATGAAAGTGTTTCTCATGGAACTTCCCGTGTTTACATTAATGCACAGTTATTTTAAATGGGAAGAGAATTGGTACCTTCAAAAGAGTGGAATATCGATGGGTAATTGTGCTGCCCCAACCTATGCGAATATCTTTATGCATGAATATGAAAGCCAACATATCCTCAGCTCGGATAAGTGGAAGAGCAATTTACGTCTATATATGCGATATATAGACGACATCTTCATTTTATGGAAAGGCACAGAAGAAAACTTGAGAGCAAACATCATGGACCTCAACTTGATTGATGATCGCATTTAGTTTACTTATACAAAATGATATGATTAACTTTTTGGATGTGTCAATCACCAAAACTTCTACTGGATTTGAAACCAATTTATTTGTTAAAAGAACAGACCGCAATAACACCTTATCTTACCATAGTGTTCACCCGCAAGCTTTGAAACATCACTTGCCGTTCTCGCAACTTTTATGCGTCAAAAGAATTGTCTCAGACCCCGATAAGAGTGATGAGCAATCCCGGAATATGATTCAACGGTTTTGGGATAGAGGATATCCAGAAGAAATCTTATCTCAGTCTTTAGAGAGAGCCAAAACTAAAAATCGAGTAAAGTTGTTGTCTACACAAACTACTAAGAAAGAATCTAGAATCACATGTGTGAGCAAATTTTCCACTGCGAGTGCTCAATATAAGAGAATCATTAGAAAACATTGGCCTCTCTTACAAACAGAATCGGACTTCAATAACATCTTTCAGAATAGCCCTTTGTTTGCATTCGATTTACAAAAGGGGGTGGTGATGAACAGAGTGTCTGAATTGAGCAGACCACTCTTACCCAGTCCAAAGATCAGGGCTTGATCCATCACCGTTATTTATCTCACTGCCCCATCCCAGCTCAGAACCTGGCTATATGCAAATCAGTCTGTCCCTGGCCCAGTGCATCATGGGAACAGGGCAGACTAAACTACCAAGCCAATTCTTTACCGGAAAGGAGACAAGCTACCGGGGACCGGTTTCTGGCATTTCAGCCTCTTCGGCCCGGCTTGCTTGAATCCTGATGGAGCAGTGAGAAAGGGACTCATGTCTGAGTATACCCTGCCACACCTATAGTGGCCAAAATCGATTTACAAAAGGGGGTGGTGATGAACAGAGTGTCTGAATTGAGCAGACCACTCTTACCCAGTCCAAAGATCAGGGCTTGATCCATCACCGTTATTTATCTCACTGCCCCATCCCAGCTCAGAACCTGGCTATATGCAAATCAGTCTGTCCCTGGCCCAGTGCATCATGGGAACAGGGCAGACTAAACTACCAAGCCAATTCTTTACCGGAAAGGAGACAAGCTACCGGGGACCGGTTTCTGGCATTTCAGCCTCTTCGGCCCGGCTTGCTTGAATCCTGATGGAGCAGTGAGAAAGGGACTCATGTCTGAGTATACCCTGCCACACCTATAGTGGCCAAAATCGATTTACAAAAGGGGGTGGTGATGAACAGAGTGTCTGAATTGAGCAGACCACTCTTACCCAGTCCAAAGATCAGGGCTTGATCCATCACCGTTATTTATCTCACTGCCCCATCCCAGCTCAGAACCTGGCTATATGCAAATCAGTCTGTCCCTGGCCCAGTGCATCATGGGAACAGGGCAGACTAAACTACCAAGCCAATTCTTTACCGGAAAGGAGACAAGCTACCGGGGACCGGTTTCTGGCATTTCAGCCTCTTCGGCCCGGCTTGCTTGAATCCTGATGGAGCAGTGAGAAAGGGACTCATGTCTGAGTATACCCTGCCACACCTATAGTGGCCAAAATCGATTTACAAAAGGGGGTGGTGATGAACAGAGTGTCTGAATTGAGCAGACCACTCTTACCCAGTCCAAAGATCAGGGCTTGATCCATCACCGTTATTTATCTCACTGCCCCATCCCAGCTCAGAACCTGGCTATATGCAAATCAGTCTGTCCCTGGCCCAGTGCTTGGTTTGCCCTGTTCCCATCATGCACTGGGACAGGAACAGACTAATTTGCATACAGCCAGGTTCTGAAACTGGGATGGTGCAGTGAGCTAAAAAAACGGTGTTGGATCTAGCCCTGATCTCTTGACTGGGTGAGAGTATTCTGTTTAATTCAGAGACTCTGTCCCTCACCACCCCTTGTTGTAAATATTTTTGTCCACCCTAAGCGTGGAAGGGTATACTCAGATGTGAGTCCCTTGCTCATTGCACCATCAGGATTCAAGCAAGCCGGGCCGAAGAGGCTGAAATGCCAGAAACCGGTCCCCGGTAGCTTGTTTCCTTCCCAGTTTAAGAATTGGCTTTTGTAGTTTGGTTTGCCCTGTTCCCATCATGCACTGGGACAGGAACAGACTAATTTGCATACAGCCAGGTTCTGAAACTGGGATGGTGCAGTGAGCTAAAAAACGGTGTTGGATCTAGCCCTGATCTCTTGACTGGGTGAGAGTATTCTGTTTAATTCAGAGACTCTGTCCCTCACCACCCCTTGTTGTAAATATCTTTGTTTGCATTCAGCAGATCAAAAAACATTGGAGAACTGATCAAACAGTCTAGAGGCGATAAAGCAACTCAAATCTATAAAGGAACTGTTCCTTGTTGGAATTGTAATAATTGTCACAATATACTTCAGGGAAGTTTCATTTCCCACCCTATGAAGGGGCACAAAATTTCATTACGAGTCAATGCTACCTGCGACAGTTCTAACATCATTTATCTTTTGAAATGCCCGTGTGGCATGGCGTATGTTGGCCAAACTGAACGCAAACTTAAAATATGCCTGAATGAGCACAAAAGCATTTATTTGTTTATTTATTTTGGATTTGTAATGCGCATGGCTGTCTCAGCAACGAGGCGTCCCAGCGCCACCAGAAACCAAGAGACAGGAGACCAAGGAGAGCGGGGTAACGAATTAGACGGCCAGTGTAGGGAAAAGCCAGGTCTTTAAGGCTTTGCGAAAGGCCAGATGATTTGTAGTGCTTCTCATAAAGACAGTAAGCGAATTGTAAAGCTTCGCCGCCAGGTAACAGAAGGAGCGACCTCCGCCCCTCGCTTTCCAGACTCGCGGAACACTGGCCAGCGCGAGATCAGCGGAGCGCAGTAGACGCCCCGGCTCATAAGGCGCCAGCAAATGAAGTAACCCTGCTGGGGCCTGATGTGTCAGAAACTTGTGAGAAAAACACAACACCTTAAACTCGATGCGCTTTTCAACGGGTAGCCAGTGGAGTTTAAGGAGCACATGCGCCACCGAGCAGGATCTAGGCAGTGCAACCAAGAGCCAGGCCGCCCGTAAGAACTAAAGCTTCAAAATCCGTTGTTGCAACTCATTTTTTAGAGGCAAATCATCATGTCAGTCAAATCAAAGCATGTGTAATTGAAATCATTGAATGTCGAGATGGGAGAGATAACAAAAAGATGTTACTGATGCGTGAGAATTTTTGGATTTATCATCTTAACACCCTAAAACCCCATGGGATGAACGATAGGACTGAATTTTCGTGTTATTTGTAATTTGACTGTGTTCATTAGAATCAATATTTATGTGTTTATTTTTAATTGCATGGTGCTCCGGTTTAAACCTTTGGTGTGATTATGATCGTTTATCATTACTGTTTTCAGTTTATGTGCTTTATAAGTTTGCCAGAAAATCACCATCAGATATTCTTGTGGTATCCACCTTTACAGAAGATTGCAGTGTGTAGGAACTTTTTTTTGTTTTTTCTGCTTGCCGCTTTTTGATTTCAAACTTTATTGCACGACTATACAAAAGCACATAACAACGTGGCATGTTCGCTTCCACTTATCCGGTTTACACACATTATGTATCAGTATCCCTTTAAGTCCCAGGATACACGTTGCGCTTGCTCTGTGTTAAAACCACACCCACTGACTATACGTCACACGCCACCCAAACCTGCATGGAAGGCAGTGCGACCGCCGGTTGCTTTCCACAGCTGTTGGGAGCTTTCAGAACGTTTTATCGGTAAGCACATCGCGTGGACCGTTATATTTAACAGTCACTTTAGCATTAATAGCATGTTTTGTGCACGGTGTCTCTTTCACATTACATCGTAATATGCATGTTATCGACGCGGTCAATTTCACTATCACGAACGTTTATCTTTTCTTTCTTTAGCACAGACATCGTAAACTCGTGCACATTGTTGTTTTGGATCGCTCTGGCACTCTTTTTATACATTTAAACAACCCAGTATTTTTTTGTTACTTTATCCACATGCATATTCATATTGCCCGAGTCTCTACACACACGATACGTTGGAGGTCCTTTAGACATGGTGATGGCCATTTCCAGTGATTTTCTCCTAGAGTTAAGATCTTTTCATTTGATTTGCATTATAGATATTCCCCTGATGAAGGCCCTGGCGCCGAAATGCATTGGGAATCGATGTTTACATCATTGTTATTGATTATGCATATCACAGTACCAGAAATTGAGTACATGGAGCAAAGAGTCAAGATTTATTGATATCTTTACATGGATTTATGTTCTACAATAAAATTAATATATTTTTCAACATTTACATTTGGGAACTTGTTTGAGTGAACTTGGCTGTGATCCACAGCATCGAAAATCCAGTGCCCAGGAAGACACTTATACGTCTGTATAGGTGCTACTTGTTAATTGTACAACCTTATCAGTGAGGCAGCATGTTATAGATAAATTAATTAACTCATAAACCCTGAGGGAATATTTACGTTTCCCACCCTGCAGCTGCAGAGTCTGAATCCAGAAATTAAACACCCCAACCCATCCCCATAAATGGCATACATTAGGAGCAGACTGGGCATCCTTCTGGACAGAACCGTTGTTTACAGCGCGTAACATAAGTAAAGGCAAGATACAAGATTGTTTAGCCTTACTATAATCAAAGGCCATGTGTGGTATGTTTTTCCTTCCGTTTGACTAGTGTTGTGTTAGTTCCAAACACGGTATTTAAAGATTTGTGGGTTTGGAGCTAACACAATCTCCAATGTGTGCTTGCCTGAGTAGGCTTACTTGTGACTGGTGAGGATCGCCTAAAGTGTATGGCGTGTAGTTTCACTTTCCCAGACCAGACTTCTACCCCAGAATGTACTTGCAAAATGTAAAATCCCAAACTGCGCTAAAAACACATGTTTAACAAGCATTGGCATAGCCAATAGGTCTCGCTTTTGGGACCTTATAAGTGTTTAGCCATGCAACAGTTGATGTTGTTGCACCAAGGATATTGTGCTGCATAACTAAATACTTATAAGGTCCCAAAAGAGAGACCTATTGGCTATGCCAAGGCTTGTTCTTTCCTCTCTCCACAAACCTACCACCAATCTCTCACTTCTGTGTCCTTTATATACACATTTACATCCCTTCCTCCAGGTGTTAAGAATGGATGTTTAACGCATACTTCTTTCCTTTTGGTGGTCCCCTGAATATGAAACCAACAATATCGATGGGACATAATATCACGGATAGAATATCGAAAAATAAAATATCAACTGGAATGGAAGTCTAGATTTTCTATATCTAACTCTACATATATGAGCCATTGTGGAATATATATAGAGATATATTTATCTCTTCAAGGTAAGTCGATGTGGAGTAAGGAATAGCAGATCTACACTTCCCTATATGCACATACCTTTCAATATTTTGTTTCTCAATATTCAATCTGCGATATTAATATGCCACAATATTGTCGGTGTCGATATTCAGTCGTACAGTCATTCCTTCAGTCTACTCTTCATACTGGACATGCAGTTGCAGAGCCTGGATAATACTTTCTGCAGTAGAGTGAGAGACACACCAATATTGTATTAAGGTTTTTCATCCCTAACACTTTATTGGCTTACCATTTCAAATGCCCGTTCACTTATGCTCCCCAGCGAACGTTGGTATCCATTGTGACGTGACCCAGAAGCAGTGAGGTTTTCATGGGAGGCTTTAACATACACTGTTCGTCATCACCAGCACTGGATGTGTGCATGCTCAGTTTGTAAACAGCTTTTTACATGACGTTAATGAAACATATGGACTTACGTTGTAAAGAATGCAGCATAACAAGATAAAGGCGGCTGCAGCTAGCTGCTAGGTGGCTCCATGTAATGCGTGACACCTTCAACCGATCCTGTTTGTTTAGCCAACGGCACTTTTCATGCTAGGATTTGTTTTTCCGTATTTGTGATGTTAACAGCTTAACCAAAACTCCACAATGCAGCCAGCTGCTACCTAAAATGCAGTAAGGGCTGGCTAAAAGTGTCACTCATGACATGGGGGAGGCACCGTGGCTGCAGTGCAAGTGCTAGAAGACGCTGCCTATCGTGCCACGGTGTAGCAGTATGTACACACCTGTGGTGTAACAATCAAGAAGTGTGCTCTTTCTCTCACTGAGTAGTGAAATAACTTCAGTACTACACTGTGTGCTGGTCCACGTCTCATCCTACCAGGGACAACAGGTGGTACCACTCTCAATTTTTCAACTATTTGAAGAGTCCACCCTCAGATTTGAATTATGAATTGTGTTGCTTGGTAACCATATTCGTTAGTAAACTGTGATTTAAAATTTACCATTTGGCCATCAAGTTTTTTTTAACTTTTCTTTTTTTATCAAAGACAAGGTAGCATAGGTAAAAACAATGTACAATAATGTATGCCAATGACTCATCCACAGGTGTAGCTTCCCCCAAATGCAAAAGCAAGTGTCAAATTACAAAAAACACACAGTCAATCAAAATGGGACCAGCCAACCCTGACTTGTGCCTTCGTCTAGGCAACAGCGGTTCACAGATCTCGTCATTCCATATTTGTGTGGCCATCTATTTTTTAAATGTTCTCAGAGGAAGAACCCCCTAAGTTGGTTGGGCACGCAAGCTAAGTCTAACTTATCACCATCTGTTACAACCCACCACTGTAAAAAGTCACCAGCCGCATTGGCAGTAGGTGGAGGGTTGGATGTACACTTTACAGAAAAATGTTCTATACCTTGACACGGTAAAAGGAGATTTGGCAAATGTCTGGGCCATGCAGCATGTGCAGTTTTAGATTTCAGTCATTCTTTTGGATTTATAGCAGGAATCAGGGAAACTGGAATTATGCAGCAATGGCGGCAAAATGATATTACAGAATACATTGATATGGCATAGTAAAGCAAATTATGCTGGTATTATGTGATCAAAAACAAATTGCCCAACGCTTTATAGTGTTATTTATCTATTTTGATACATTAAGAGAATTCATACAAAGTATCATATCCATATCATATATATATGATCATACAAAACTATACATATCCATCAGATCCTATTCACAATGTTATTCAAGAGCAATTGATTATTCGGAATTTGCAGACTTTCCTTATTATCTCCTAGTCTAATATAGTTAATTTGAAATGTATACCGTGTGGCACTTAGCAGAACACAACTTTAAACCTACAGATTTCTTGTAACAAAAATGTATGCCTCTTTTATTTTGTGCAGCCAGAGACATTTTAAAACTCATCTTTAATTCTTAATATAAACTGTGTATGTGTGATAGGGGATCCAGCAGTTTTTCCCCCCAAACAAATTAGCCCTGCAGAACAGTATTGTGCTCTACATATTTATTGTCTAATGATAATTGAATGCACTAAAGGATTCAGCATACCAGACTTTTAAAAGAGATGCAACATGTTTGGGATATTGTCTGTGTGCTCTCTTCAAAAAGCAGCTGCTTTGAGAAAGGCTATTTGCAATGACTGCTGCTTTGACAAAAGCGTCTGTAACATGAACATGGATTTGCTTCAAAGGTGAAACAAAACATTTTCAATGCAAAAGAGAATCATTCTTTCGCTCCTGTTTGAATTAGATTTAACTATGTAAGGATTTTGTTTTCTGCTGCAAGCTGTATTCGCCTGTTGAAATGGTCCATAATCTGACTATAATGGGCACCACTTGAGAGCCCACATAAAGCAATCAACAGCCGAAAAGTGATCTGTTAGCTTTTGCAAAGTGTCAGGTACAGTGTTGCAACCCATGTGCAGCATTTATATAAAGTTTCATTCCTCTGAATTAGAAACAATATATTTTTTTTAAATCTGGAAATTATGCAGCGGGGAGTGGAGTATATGGCACATTTAAATTCAGATATAAAAAGCTGTATCCGTGGAATCATGTAATTCCTGTGGCTATGGTAATAATGGGCTGTTTTTAGGTCTCGCCTAGGTAGCACATGCACTGTCTCTTTGAGATATGCTGTATTCAGGATATGGGCACTAAGCTCCGCCCATTCCCTGCGCATCTTTTTAATGGACTCCTGTCACTAGGCTTTTGGAAATGGTGGCTGTTGCTTGGTGAATAGGCTTAGTATTTCCCTCCTTTTCTCTTCTTGTAACCTTCTATGAGGACACCCCCTGATACATGTGTTGTTACTCGGGATCTGTTATTTGCTGTTTTTTAGCACTATTTTCTTTTTGAAGCACACTGGCATGACGTGTTGGAGCTTCAATAATGGCGACCACGCAGCTATCTTATAGCATGGCTCGCCCAAATCTTTTTTTTGTTATTATAAAAAAAAATGTTATGGAGCGCAGCTTACTTGATATTCATGGCGGCCACGTGCCTTCCTTTTTTTTATTCTCTTATCTCACATGCTGCGTTTAAACTTCAATAATGGTGGCCGCAGGTCTTCCTTATAGCGTGTCTT
Organism: Lissotriton vulgaris; assembly: GCF_964263255.1. Lineage (NCBI taxonomy): Eukaryota > Metazoa > Chordata > Amphibia > Caudata > Salamandridae > Lissotriton > Lissotriton vulgaris. Next base: position 239,278,577 of record NC_141691.1, read on the forward strand.
ACCAAAATCCTTTCTTTTTAAGTTATTATGTTTTATACAATGTAGCACTCCAAGCATTTTAATTTTTTGATGGTATGGCTCTGATTTTGACGGCGCCTGTTCTGTCCTCAGTCTCCCAACACTGTTCCGCTTTGCAGCTTACCCCCTCCCCAATCAAATGATCCATGTCTGCCACAAGCCTCCTGTTGCTGTCTGTATGCTTATTTTTTATTGCGCCTCTTATACTGCCAGCCTGGTTTCTCGTAAGCAAATAGTATAAGTACAAAGTGTGTGTTTACGCAAAGCTTGTATGTTTTCCAAACACAAACTAAAAGGCATTGTAATTTACAATGCCAATAGCTAAAACTCTTGCAAATGCGAGACCTGTTGCATTGCAAATGCACCTGGTGTGATGTCGCAGGACTGCAAACTGCAGGTGCTACCATAAGTCCCCAATTTAGGACTCAAGAATAACATGTCCAATTGTGGTGCTTACCACACCAAAATTGACAGTAAACACTGGGCCTTTGTCCCCATTTAAACTCCAGCAGGTTTGATCTGCTAAAATTAAACAGAGGGTGTGGGTGTGAATTTTATTGCATCCTGTAATTACAGCAAGCAATTACTTCTGTTGCCACTTGTGTTGCATTTAGGATTTTTTTTTGTTTTAAATCAGCCATGCATACAAGGTGCGTTATAAAAAGTATCCCCACGGAAGTTTGACAGGTCAAATCTGGCGATATCGGGGAAAAATATCCATAAATATTGTGACATGCTAGTTTTGGTAAGCAACACCATCTTTTTGCAGGGGCTTAATTTGTAACAGGCGATAGATAAGTATTGCACATGATAAATTCAATACCCATCAATGTTGGATCTTATGTGTACGACAATTATCGCATAAAAAATTGGGCCAATCGTAATGAGTGTCAATATCTTGAGGTCAAAATCGAGCAGATGTTGGGCACATTTTTTTTAGTCTAGATGCAAAGCCCATGACGCAGGTATTTATACTTCCTGTAAAAAGCCTTGGCCTTCTGTAAAACAAGTGATCTGAAAATGAGCCACTTTCTGTTATGTGGGGGGAAAGCTGGGATTTCGCAACTGTGGTTTCCCTAGAAGTGACCAATCCTGTAAAACACGTTTCCTGTAAATTTCAATGTCACGAAGCTGTAAAAAAAAAAGGGTGGGTTGCATGCGCACACCCTCACCCCATTTCCCACACCACACCGGTGAAAGATTGCACCAGAGCAGAAGAAGGCAGCGAGACTGGCTCCGCCTCCTCAAAGGTGCAAGAAAGGTGTTTCTTCAGCACGTGCAAGGAAGGAGGCGGGGAGCGCCAGGTGACTGCCGGTGAAAGCGAGCGCGCGGCGGCACCACACCTAGTTCTGGAGGCGCAGCCCGAGCCTGGAGCAGGGGAGGGAGCGCGCGGAGTGTGAAGAGCTCGAGCCGAAGGATAAAGCGCCTTTTCGGGCTATACTCGGGAGTGTGACCCTGCCCGCTCTCTTGGTTTGAGCTAGTTCCCGGGGCTGCGACAGGTTGCTGGGTAGGATGCACCCGGCTGGGATGTGGAAGATTCTCCTGCTGGTTCTGGCGGCCTGGACCCTGCCGGGCTCTCGGGCGGACACCTCCATCTGGACGGCCTACGTGAACTGCACCTACACCGAAAACAACCACACCCGCTCCGACGTGGGGGAGCTGGGGATGTTCGGCCAGCACTCGCCGAGGACGCGGGTGCAGGGGGTGGTGGCGGTGCCCGAGGACGATACCTACACTGCCTGCATGCCCGGCGCCAACTTCTCGGCGCCGGCAGAGGGCGCCTGGATCGCGCTAGTCCAGCGGGGCGGCTGCACCTTCCGGGAGAAGATAGAGAACGCAGCCAACAAGGGCGCTCTGGGGGTGGTGGTGTTCAATAACGAGCCCGGAAACAGCGTCACCACCATGTCCCACCCAGGTGAGTGTGGACCTAAAACCAGCTGGTCATCCATCCTGCAAACGAGACACACTGAAGACAAAGAGCCCACCAGGGGCTTCAGGATAGCCCCCAAAACTACACGGCATAAACCCTTATTGCAACAGTGTCTGTGTCCATGTGTGAAATTATCACCGGCCCAAAATATAATCCAGTAGCCATACCCACAGACCAAAAGGCCTCACCTGTGTGGGTCACTCAGCTAAACTGCAAGTTCCAGAATGCTGTCTTGTTACCTCCTGACCCAGGACTTTCTGAGTGTCACCTCTGCCACAGGCCTACTTGGCAGCTAGGGATGGTAGTTTCCTTTGTGTCACAGTATTAGTAATTTAGGATTTCTCATAAACTCACGAGACATCTAATATATGGGATGAATTACCCTTTTCTGTGCATTTTAAGGATATTGTAAGTCAGCGAGGAGTTTAAGTGATCAGACGAAAGCACAAGGCCGCAGGTCGATCGCCTTTACTGGTCATATAACTCAATGGTGACTTGCAATATTCTTATAATGTATATGCAGTAATATAATATTGTAGCCTATATAATAAATTGGCTTTGCTACCTCATTTTGAAAAGACAGACGTTGATGGTGGTGTGGGGGCTCTTAGTAACTATGCTAAGGCAACCTCCAGGAATAAGCAGTGCTGGCCCATCCAAAAAATAAGAACAATTACTTTACCTGTGTGAAAGGTAGTAGAGGAGCAAACAAACAAGTTTCTTTAGCCTTTGCCCCTAAAAGAACCATTTCTTAGATGGACCTGTTCCACTCATTCCAGAAGGCTGCCTTAGACAGCCCGAATTCCACTTCAGAGGAAATGGGAGAAATTGGAATGTGGTCCCAAGTACATTCTTGTGAAGTGACAGTATATTTAAAAACTGCTGCTATACTCAGTGCTTCGGCTATTGCTTCAAGAAGAGTGAAGGTCGCTGTTTGAGCACTGTGACGTCATGAGTCCCTTGTGATAACAAGCATTTTAGTGCATCATTTTTTGTAATAATAGACTTGTTACGACGTCAGAACGTGCCTATAATAAGAAAATATAATTTGCATGATTGGGAGATAAGGATCTCCTATGTATTATATATGGATAAATCACCCTTTGCCCTACATCATAAGGGTATTGCACGTCTCCAAGAAGTTCATGATCATATAGAGGTACAAGGCTGATGGCTGAGTACCTTTATGTGGTCATGGTGACTTGCAGTATCCTCTCAGTATACGGCAGAGGGAATTTTTATTAATGCCCCTTATCCTTATTTAATCTGCAACTGTAGTCATGCCCCAAGGCCTGTATTTCACCCTGACTTCTGGTAGTAGGCATGGTGAGGTTAGAACTCCATTGTAATAACTAATTGCAGTTGGACACCTACGTCATTTTGTTATAAATTAAAGAAAGGCTTTTGTACATGCTTTGCGGGTCCCATGTATTATAAATCAGGCTCCCGGTTTTACTTTTTTACTGTTTTTTTTTTTATTACAGATAAATACAGACGGAATACAATGTTTTTCCTGGCTGTATTTATTTTTCAAAGTAGAAAATATGTGCAATTGTGTTATCTGTGAGTGTCTCTTTATGATGTTTAGGCCAAAAGCTGAGCATATGGACAGCATGGGGAGTTTAAAAAAAAAAATAGGTTCATACTTTTCTAAATATAGACCTAAATCGAGATGTATTTGTGTTATAATGCTAATATTTTCCGCTGTGTAGTGTTTCATTATATGTGGCTGCTTAATTTGCTAAAACGTGTCAGGCATCAAAATATGAGTGCATGTTTAGAAGTTAAATAAATGTCGAAATACACCATTTCAGAACTCCTTTATTCTCAAAACACATAATAAATACTAATAAGATAGCCACAAAATAAATGTTGATAATTGCAGACTGAAATGTTAATAAAGCACATAAAATGGTGAGCCCTAATTATGAGTCCAATTAAAATAGTGCTGAACACAGGGAGCAGGTGCCTGATGTAGTGTATACCTGACATTCGGTTACTGACTGAAATATACTTTTTTTTTTTTTAAATATCTGTCGAGGGTTGTGTTTTCAGATAGGCCTCTGATTGCCCGCTCCCTAATCACCCCTTCTTTTTGTGGGCGAAAACTCTGCATGGAACACCCTCCCCCTGAGATCAACCTTACAGGAACTTCAATTCCGCAAACAACTTAAAACCTGGCTGCTTCAGACCAGGTCCCACTGAAGTATAGAAGATGCACACTGACCGCGCTGGGAGGCCTCCGAGTAGCCATGCATTATGCAAGTGCCGTTAGAACCGAATAGAGAGAGAATCTGTTCCCCCACACTTTTTAGTCGTGACCTTTTAGGTGCTGCCAGTATTACCAAGTTGGAGACTCTTGTTTCAAATAATGCACTATTACAGGGACACTTTGCTGGTATGGGATATGGTTACACAGCAACACTGTATATTTTCCCCTGTTTCTATTCTTTAAAGTTAGAATATTACATTTTTCTCCACTCACATTTTGTCGTGGTGAAATTTGTGTAAGGGAAAATGAACATTTCTGTTTTGATAAAGCTGCACATCTCTTAATTCTGATTTGTACACACACTGCAGTTTACGCCGAATCCTGACATATGAAATATGAGCCAAAAGGGGATGATTGGTTCAGGAAAAGTAACAATCTCCTCAGAAACGGGCCCTTTAGGAGAGGGGAACCATGTTATAACAAGTCAAGTGTCATTGTTCCTCCTTCCATTTTCCTTTTGGAAGGTTGGCCCTTTGTCGCTTTGTTAGTTTTTTAATAACGGCCGGCCTTTATGTCAGTCGTTGTTTGGACACATCTCCAGTTTGTAGTCGTTGACCTCTTCCAGCAGAGGTACTGCGCAAAGTGATTGAGCAGCACCTGTGGTGATTGAAAGGAGCTTAGTTGGTTACACGAAGTATGTGTGTGTTGTATCTTGAGAATTTGGTGGTGGGACAAAACAAGGCGTGTAGAGGTATTACTTACTGGATGTATACCCTCCGCTTCAGAAAGGCACTGGGACAAGCAGGTGCTTGTGCCTTGGGGGTCAGTTCGGCTAATACTTTTCTCGGGAATCACACATTTGTGACATTTCAGAATAATTAATAGTAAATGTTAGACCCGGCCCTTTGGGCAGGTTCACCCCTAGACTTTTTGCTTTTTCCTAGCCTGTTTCTGGAACCTGGTGTTGGTGATTCTAGGCCTCTGCGCACTTTTTTCACTGTGGTACAGTGTAAAGTGCTGGAGCTCTCTGTATGAAGGGTGAGTGACCTGCCCTCCCATAGGAATGAATGGGGAATGTGTATGCCCATGGTAGTTCCTGTTGTGTGGGGAGTGCAGGGGTCGAGTTTGGTATGTATAAACTCGTGAGAATGAATGCTGCAAAATGATGTATGCAGCATGACTGTGCCTAGTCTGGAAGTACTACTTTTGGAAGTTGGTATATTTGTGTAAGTTGGTTCTGGCGTGTGATTGGCTGGTGAGTCTGCCCAGGAGTGCCTGGACCTGCTGGTGGATGGACTGTCCGGTTTGAGTAGGACAGGGTCTGCAGGGTCTGCAAGGCCCCAGAGGAGGGGGTCTGAGGCAGCCGTGGATGAAAGGCCCCTCTGCTGTCCGGGATGGGAGGAAAGAGCGTCTGGTGGTGCCGGGCCGTGCCTGTCGCCCACCCTGCTGGCTCTCCATCCTGACGGCCCACTGTCACCTCTGGCCCTGAAGCTGTCGGGAAGACGAAAACCAGAAACATTCCAGTACTCGGGGTCCCTTGCACGAAGTACTTCAAAGGCATTCCTGGGTATAAGAAGGAGCTGTGTCTCCCTCCAACTTCTTCTTGTTCTTGCTCTTGTGGCTGACTTGGATCTACCAGGGGTGGGCGCTGCCCAGCCCCTGGATGCCTGGACTCCTGGGGGACCCCTCTGCCCTGCCTGGGCTGAAGGGGGGACTTTGCTTAGCCCCCTGGGACTCTCTGGGACCTTTGTGCAGCATGGTGGAGCTGCATTGCTGGAAGGACCTTTTTACTTGGTGGTCTAGCGCCTTGGGAGCGCTTTGGTGCATGCAGCCCTGGAAGAGCGCTTTATTCCTGCTCCGTAGCGCTGTGGATGGTGTGTAGCGCTAGGAGCGCTTTATTGCTGGGAGCCGGTGCCCACCCGGCGTGGATTTGCCCCGCTAGATCTTTGTTTGATCTACGAGTTCCCACCTCGCTTTTGTGGCTTTTTTGGATCGGCTGCCCACACCGATATTTTGATTACCTGCCCGCCTGCCTAGCGAGGGCCGCCGCGCTGCCCGCGGCGACCCGGAAGTACCTGGCCGGCCGGCCAATCCCTTCGCGGCCGGCCGGAAGTCTCGCAGCTTGTGAGGCGGGAGGAAGAAAGGAGAAGGCGCTGGAGATGGCGGCCGTTCGCGGGGCTCCTCTCGGCTGGGGGGGCCCCGAGGAGACGAGGCGGCCGGTTGGCAGGGCTCCCGTGTACCGAGGGAGCCCTGCAGGAAGAGAGAAGTTCGACCGCTCCCGCCCTGCCGCGAGAGAAGAGACTGCCCCCGGGAGCCTGGCTGGCTCCGCTCTGCGTCCCGGTCCCGAGACGGGGGGCCGGGCCAAGCGAGGATAGTCTGCAAGGAGCAGGAGCTCCTCCGTGGCCGCCGAGCCCCGCCCCCGCCGCACAGGAGACCTGGTGAGTCTGGGCTGAGGGCCGGGCAGAGGGGGACAGAAGGGAGGAGGGGCGCCGGGACACGTTGCCGGTGTCCGCCCCCCCCGTGGTGCGAGAGCGGGCCGTTGTCATTACGAAGCCTTCAAGGGCGGCCCCAGTTGGCAGTGGGTCGCCCCAACGTGCATGAGCCTAGAGAGGCTCGGAGGAGCCATGTGATCCCTACAAGCCCGTTTGGCTCCAGAGAGGGGGGGCTTCGGGGCATATTTTCGGTGCTCGTCCCCTCCTGCCCCCGAGTGTGGGGCCATCATTGTTTTAAGAGCCTGTGTGGCTCCAACGGTTGGCATGGTGCTTTAGAGCCTCGGTGGCTCCAACGTTTGGGGCATGTGTGTTATGCCCAGAGCCTGTGTGGCTCCAGCAGTGGCGCAGTTGGCGCCTAAGGGCCAGTGAGGGCCCTGGCGCAGTTCTGTTGTTCTCCAGGTGCCCAGCACTTTGTGGGCACCTGCTACGTTTAGGCTTTTTGGTACTTTGAGACTGGCGCTGCATGGCAGCGCACCCCGACACTGAGACTCAGGGCGTCTGAGCCCCAACAAGGCCGTTGACCTAGGGACCGCCACAGGTAGTGGCTTATGTGAGTTTGCGCAATGGTATGGTTATTGCACCTCTGAATGGGATCTCTTGCATCATGTGTTATTCCTGCACCTCTGAAGGTTTTTAGGCCTCATGTGATATTTGCGCTATGGTATTACTCTTGACACCTCTGAATGTTTTATGCATTATGTGTCTTTCTTTTCATGCGCTGCACCTCTGAATGTTTAGTCATCATGTGTCTTCTTGCGCTGCACCCCTGAATGTATTGTGATTACATCATGTGCTCTGTCCTTAACACCGCTGAATGTGTAGGTCTATACATCATGTGTTTTCTTTCTTTGCTACTCCTCTGAATGTATAGTCATGCATCATGGGTAATGTGTTCTGATTTATACCCCTAAGTGGATTTTATCCTTAGGTGGTGGTTCTTTCTAATACAGGGGGTCCTAGTGAGGTCCTGGTTCCCTGCGTGACATGCTCCTAAGGGGTTTAGGGTTGCGTAGTGTGTACTTACCTGTTCCCAGTAGTTACTGGATGTGATTCATAACTGTTACTTTGTGCTACAGTGATTTTATACTCTTTTAGTCTAAGTTCTGATAGTATTTCATTACTACTAAAGTGCTGATTGTGACAGTGGCCCTTGTGGCCCTGTCTTGTGAATAATCCCATGTGAATATTGCCCGTGCCAATTGGCACCATGTAAATGTGTGATTTTATCTGATATGCTTTTACAATACAAAAGGTATTTTTATAATAACCTTGTGTGGAGTCTCTTTTGTGGTGTACCTAGTATGTTGTTGCTATTGTGCGCTGACGCAAATGCTTTACACATTGCCTTCGAGTTTAGCCTAGACTGCTCGTGCCAAGCTACCAAGGGGGTGAGCAGGGGTTATCTTGGCGTGTGACTTCCTTGCCCTGACTAGATTGGTGGTTTCTGCCTGGCTTTGGCGTCAGCCTTAGCCTACCAGAAATAGCCAGGTCTAACAGTAAACAGCTGTTGTTAATTTTAGGTCCATTTAACAGGCCATGTCGACCCCAAAAGTAAACTGTAAAAAATGTGAGAAAATTCCATATCTTCAAATGTTGCCCTTTGTGCGGAGATTGCACTAAAACTGCTCGTTTTTGTAATTTGACTCAGTGGCGTGGTAAAATCTCACCTAAGAAAATATCTGCACTGGCTACAGGCAAAACGCTGGTTCCAATTCCTCAGGTAGAATTGGTAAAAGGTTGCACTCTAAGGTTTATAACTCGCTATGTCTAATTTTCAGCTACAACTTTGTACGATCCAGGTGTAAACTTGTGGTCTGGAAGATCCTGTAGCACAGTTTCTACCTACCATATCCTCAGTATCTTAAAGTTGGTTTGACGTGTTGAAGAATAGTTGGGCATACTCTGTCACTCTTGGCTGCAGGTGCTCAGCATTACCGAGCCTCCTACTGATACCACCGGAGAATCCCCGTAAATTACCAGAGCTGTGTGTAGTACCCCAGAGAGGAAGAAACTGTCCAGTAATTGATCCTATCGTCTTAGGAAGAATTAAACACAGTCTTCCCTGTCATGCAGATTGTTAACCCTTGCACCATTGGCATGGGTTTCCCCTGTGCCTCCTGTGTTTTTGATGTGTGTTGGACTTCGTTTTGCTGGTCTAGATGGCTTGGGCACTTTGTCACTACTGCTCAATGCCAAAGTGCAAGTGCTCCCTTTTGTAAATTGTTGTGATGGATTAGTGATTTAATGATTGGCATATTTGATTTACTAGTCAGACCCTAATGCAGTGCACTATGTGTGCCCATGGTCTGTAAATCAAATGCTGCTAGTGGGCAGCAGCCCTGATTGTGCCACCCACAGAAGCAGCATGTGTTAGGTAGGACATGCCCAAGCGTGTGTGGCATGTCCTGATAGTGAATTACTACCAATTTCGTTTTTCACTATTGCAAGGATACATGTTCCCATAGGATAGAATGGGGAGTTTGTTTATAACCTCTTATAAACATAACTAGCCCTGGGAACAAGGTTGGAAAATAAAGTTTAGTACGACTGAACTCACTGTTAAAAGGCATCTTTTAGTGAGGCTGATTTTTACATTCTGTGTTTGAAAATACCACTTTTAGAAAGTAGGTATTTTGTTGCCTAACCATCCAGTGTGCCTCTGCTACGTTTGTGTATTGCATGTCTGGCTTTCGGATGACAGGGGCTGGAGAGGGGCAGTGGCCCCAGAAGCCTGATGAGCCAGGGCTGGGCTGAATAGACCTGGGCTGCATTTAGAGTAGGGGGAGGAGATTTCCCTTCACCTGAATAGGCCTGGTCTGCCTTCAACAACGCTGCCTCCACCTCCTGCCAGGAAGCTGCACCAGGGAGGACAACACAGGTTTTGGCTGTGTACAGACACTCTCTGCCTTCAGAAAAAATGCACAAGGGATTATGTATTTGCTTTAATTTCAGAATGTGTCTAAATGAAGACTAAACTACTAATACCCCAAACCTCCCCTCACATTTTTTTAACCCCTGTGGTATCATGCCTACATTAACATCTCAATGCTCATTTAATTCAGCCTGATTGGACGCCAATTCATCTAAATGCAGATTCGAACATCACATATGACTCCCTTCCCTCCAGGTCCAGGTGTTATGGCAGGGCGTTAGTGTGCCCTGACCACCCACTTCCTCTTTTTTGGTCCTGACGAAAAACCGGTAATTTCCAAAACGGTTTGAAACATGTAGACCTTTCACTTATCTACAGATACACACGGTCATAATTGGCCTACTATTGTATCTACACACACGTTTCCAGTAGTCTTTAGAATAAAATATTTCTCCTACAAGTCATACCAGGACAATTTTTAACACACTTACTTTTTTCTTGCACTCATCATTCATATACCAGCTCCACTGTATTCCAGGTGTCGCAGCACACCTTGATGGCACTCGGCTGTCAAGGTGGACCCTGATGATGAAGCATGTCACCGACTAGGTCGGTGAGTGATAGCTTGTGTGTCGCCAGCTGTGTTGCCGCCCTTGCTGATGGAATCATCCAGTCGTTAATCGGTATACTCCAACATGTAGTCAGAACGTGGAAAACACAGTAGTGAGGAGCCCTCTGATTGCTTGATTAAAGCGCGGTCACTCCAACCTGAGCCCGAGCTGCAAAAAGCTAATCAAGACCTTTGTTTTGTTAGCCCTGCTGCATGGGCATTTGTATTCTTTTTGAAGCTCCATTTTCCCCTGACTTAGGTAAAGTGATAGAGCCCCTAATCTGCGAGGAGTAGGTGTTTTGGCCTCCCTCGTCCTAGCGCAGTAGCGATTACATTTTTCGAGGTAGCACCTACATTTTTTGAGGCCTGTTTTGGTGCTGATTTTACCACCTCCGAGGCCAGCGACCCCTGGCAACCCCTAATTGACGTCCATGTCAGCCTGCTCTCCAGTAAATGCTTTACATTCAACAACTCTTATTCCAAAAATTAGCATTAAGGAGAGCCTTACTTTTGTCTTGCTAACAAAATGTTAGCACTCTAGTTCATTAGAATTCTGTGGTGACGTTGCAGTTGATTACTAGGGAGTTAATTGACAGATTGTTGATGGTGTTGCAAGTCCATATTTGGCTGCATGTCAAAATGGTTCAAGGAAAGGGATGAGGAAGATATTTGGAGAACTCCCAAGTAATCATGAGATCATTTTAGCTTTATAGAGCACTTGCTGTAATGTGTATGACCTCCACATTTTTTCACTAACTGCCATCTCTGTAGGAAATGCTTTCAGCTTTGCAACTTTGATTTCAGCAAGATGCCATTCGTGTGTGCCACACTTTTATCATAAGTACAGAATGTTAGCACTTTTGTTGCTCATTAGAACTTTGTTGTAAAACTGCAGGTGATAATAAGAGTTAACTGACAGTCTCCTGCTATTGAAATTACATGTTTTGTAGCATGTCGGAATGTTTTACTAAAATACATGAGGGAGATATTGAGAACTCATAGAATATCTTCGTTTTAGCCTTCTAGAGCACTAACCATACTTTCTGTGACACAATGAACCTCCTCATTTTGTTCTAAAGGAAATGTTTTACAGTTTTGGTTCCATTAAGATAGATTCAGGTGTGTCACAGTTTTGTCATGAAGACAATGTTAACTCTCTAGTTGTTCATTAGAAAACCTAAAGCTGCAAAAGAACCCTTGTAAATCCACTGACGGGCTGCTACTGTTAGAGCTACATGTTTTACTCCGAATAGCCGGCTTTGTTCTCCCTTTGCTGAGAAAGGTAATGTGATATTATAGAAAATGTGCTCTTGTTTTAGCTTCAAGTCGCTAAACAAACCATTCTAGTAAAACGATTTATGAATTTTTGAAAGAAATACAGAATAACTTTCGGAGGAATGTTATTTATTCACATCCTCTTCATAAGCAGATTATGCATACATTGAATCGTAAATAATCACAGTTCTTTCAATGCCCAAAGAGAGGCGTGGGTGAAAAGGAGTACAGGGAAGGGGGTAAGGTAGGTTATTGCAAACTGACATGCAGACTGGGACCCTCTCTTACATGTAACATTGAACTACCCAGGTCCCAGTACCTTTGGGTTAACCCCTTATCTGTAACCTTGTTTTAGCTTCTGCAGCACCTTCCATCACCTATGAAGAAAATGGTTTTATTTGAAGCTTTTCTCACAAACATGGTTGATCAAATCCAGCAGATGGTCAGAATTTTTCTCAGGGTAATACCACCTTAGAGCAACCTACCATTTCTAAAATCGTTATTTTATCACCAATAAACTATTTATATTGGGAGTAAAATCTATTATCATTTTTTATATGTGCTCCTTTTTCTGACCCTCAATACATGGCATGCACTTCAATGCATTTTAATAGGGACCATGTCCCCGAGCCCTGTAATAGCTACCACAACATGTTATCCATGTTGTGACCAGCCAATCAAGGCAGGGTTCCCTTTGGGACCATCACACAAGCCCCATGGGATCATGATGTGCTAACCTTGCCCGCTAACAGATAAATAATTCATTTTTAGGACGCAGGGACCATGTCTCGGAGTTCTGTAATGTCTGCCACCGCATATTATTACGGGTCTGGTCATCCACAACTTGCTAGTCCCCTCTAAAGTGGCCCATCAGAGTATATCTGGACACCAACAGTGCAGATACCATTATCTTTTAAACCCCTTGATGACCACCTCGAGCATCTCTTTAAACATGAATTTCTTAGACGGCTGAACATCTTTCATAATTATTTAAGATGTAAAATTTGCAAACACATGGGAGACATTTGTCCTTGTTGTACTCGTTATCCATAATTTCCCTTCATCTTGCCAATTAACCCAAAGCATGCTTTGAGAAAGTGTTTGCTCAAACTGAAATGGAGAGATGGGGTTTGATGTCTTAAAATGATTAGTTAAGTCTTTCAGGTTGCACAGTGTGACTAAAGCGCAGGAAGGTATAGGTTGCGGACTTTTGGCACACACCTCTGTTTGTTTTACTGCCCAATTAGGTAACTGCTCTGTGGCTGTTCCAGGAGTTAAGTGGATAATCAGTGGCTTCTTTTTGAAGCTGCTCTTAATGTACTTTTGGAAAAGAGCTGCACACTTTGCAAGTTCAAATAAGTTCGGGTCAGATGTTCTAAGCCATTTTGTGGTTGCAAACTTTGCAATTTGCAAAATCACTGGGTTTGCAACCACAAGTTTTTTTTATTTTTTATATTCACTAAATTCTTTTGCGATTCTGCTTCAGCTAACCGACCTGTTCCATCTGGGCTGGTATTATCCATCTGGGCTGGTATTAAGCGCCAAGATGCTCCTTGGAGTGGTAGTAGCGCTATAGAAATGTATTTTACATTACATTTTTTATATTACATTACATAAAGTATTACGGAATCACAAAATGGGCTTTAAAAATTAATACTGAATTGTAAATTTGAAGGACCCTATTCAGGTCGCCCCCTTCAATTCAGTATGTAGTATATTAATGGTTTGCAACTGCAGTTACTGATTCAAACCACTGAAAAACAGATTCCTCAAAGGAGGTGGCAACCCATTTGCAAAGCGTGAACGTGTCCCGATCATCACTGTGTGGCAGAGCAGTGACAGGGGCTGTAGCCACATCCGAGTAGCGGAGAGGGCTGCGGCAAAGGCGGCACCGAGTTGAGATCAGAGTTCCCTGGGTGCGTGCTGTGGGGAAAGAGAATTCAACAGTGGCAGTTCCTGTTTTGCCCTCTTCTGCTGCCTGGCAAGGAGAGACCTGAGGTGGGGAGACTGGGACCCGTGATTTAATGACCTGGCAGGAGTGCTGAGACGAGGGACAAGCTGGCGTCACTTAGAAAGGAAGGTGGGGGTGCGTCCACCCCCCCCCCCCCCTCGCGTCCCGATAGGTGGAGAGCCGACACTGTATGGGTGACCGCCTGAGAAGTGATAACCTCGCCGGGGGACCGAGTTAGGCTGCACAGCTTGGGGTAGCAACTACAGGATGGAGGCGAACTGGGTCTAGAGAGCCCTACAACCCGGCGCTGCAGGTTGGCAGAGGTGTGTGCACAGCGGGTGCTGATCAGCGGATACGTAGTCACTGGAAGGGAAGCCCCCCCCCCCCCCATCCCTATTTGCACATTGTTACTGACTCCTATATCGGGCCCCCAACCCAAAGAAGGCATTGTGCAGGCTTGGCACAGAGAATCCAGCTGCAGGGCCAGGGCTATCTGCGAGCCTTGGGAGCCCTAGGGTGCCTGAGAGGTGCTCAGTGCTTGCATATGGAGCGGGGGAGCAGACCCATTTTGGCCCAGTGATTTCTGGAAGAGCGGAAAGTGAAGAGGGACGACCGGTGGAGAGGTGAGCATCTTGCCTGGTCTAGGCCCCGGTCATTTGCAGAACACTGATTACCTGCCACTGAAAAAAGCGCATAAGTGGTGTGGTAAGCAGGCGAGGAACTCCTGAGGGTGTAATAGCTTGGTGGCCTGACCTGGAAACAAGGATTACTTCTGGCTCGGGCGCTTCCAGCCTGGAGCCACAGTGGGGCTGCCCACGTACTGACCTTGATCCTAGATCTAGAGGCCTGAAGGCAAGACAATGGGCTGTCCCACAATCTACAGACGTAGGCTAGCAGGAGAACGAATCGGAGGGTGTTTCCAATTAGATCGGGACCGATGCATTCAATTGAACTATGATGATGCCCCATGGGCGAAAAAACGAATTTGTTTGTAATTACCTCTGAACCAGAGTACCACTAGCCGTTACCCGATGGAGCTGTCCTATGCTGCTATAGAGGAGTTTGGCCATGGTTCACCCCTTCATGCCGTCACCTACCCAGCCGGACATCAGACATTGTTTTTAACGGTGCTTCACTGTCTTGTGTATCTTTCACTTTGACTGCTTGTTTTCCCTGAAGTCACTTCCCCCCTCTGGTCTGCCTGACACTGTCAGCGCGCCGAAGGCGCGCCAAAGGCAAGCCCAACCGGGCCCAGGGACTCTGTCGGATGTTCCTCCTGACCGCTTGGTGTACTCAGGAGACATGCTCCGTGCGCTCCAACCGGAAAAAATGTTGGCCTGTTACCACACGCACACTGAAGGTAAACCCTTCTCTAACTGTATGCGTTGTAACCCAACCCCCCCAGAACCCAGCTAAACCCGGACTCAAGATAGGTCTTCTCAACTGCCGCTCCCTTCCTAAACATGCGCTCGAAACAAACCTGTTAATTCAAGATCATGACTTCGATGTGCTGTTTCTCACGGAAACGTGGCTATCTGACAGTTCTGACTCGGACATCGTCATTGCCCTCCCCCCAGGCTATCTCTGTCAAGCTCTACATAGACCCAAAGGGAGGGGAGGGGGGTTAGCCATAATCTACAGGGAACAGCTTATTTGTAGAACCTCCAACGCCCACATCGAAGACTGCGAAAGTTGTCAATTTTCCATTCAAACCGCCCCGGCCCACTCCTTGTCAGGACTTCTTATTTATCGCCCTCCAGGTGCTCCTGGGAAATTCCTCAATGCCGTTACCGAATCGGTCTAACAATTAGCTTCTTTTGCCTCTAACTTTCTTATCCTAGGTGACCTGAATCTGCACTTCATGGACCCTACGGACCGGATAGCTTCCGATCTTCTTCAAGACCTGTCGTCACTTAATATCAGACTGGTCAACAATGAGCCTACCCATGAGAAGGGACACTTACTAGATCCCATCCTCACTAATGTAGCTAACATCACCACTAGGCCACCCCTGACCCTACCATGGACTGATCATTTTCTAGTCCCTATCTCCTGGGAAGCACCCACTATGAACCCTCAAACTATTAAAATCCAGGTCACCGATAGACGGTGGCACAAACTTGTACCTAGGGAATGGGCCACCGCCCTTTCAAACTCCATCCCTGAGCTCTCCACCGAGCCTGCCACGGCCGATAAGCAGTTTAATGCGTGGATTACTTCTTCACTAGATAAACTCCTCCCTAAAACTGCCACACTTAAACATCCCAAAAGAGTATCCTCCGCCCTGTGGTATACCCCAGAGCTCAAAGCCCTGCGCCAAGACTGCAAGAGAACTGAACGCTCCTGGAGGAAAGATAAGTCGAAAGCAAATAAAGACGCTTATTCCACCTCTCTTTTAACTTACAAAACAACCATTTGTAAAACTAAAAGCGCATTCTTCCAGGAAAGAATAGAAAAAGCAGTATGCTCCAGTAAAGAATCCTTCGTCATCTTAAAAGAACTTCTGAAGACCCCAGAACCTAGACCGAGACACCCCCCCAGACCCCAAGGCTGATCAGGAAAAATGCCAGCAGTTGGCTAATTTCTTTCATGAAAAGATTCAAAAAATCCTTGATTCAATCCCCCCTGCGAGTCCGTGCTAGGAAAACGACCCCCCGCACACCTTGACACCCATTTGTCTCTCCTCTTGGGGTCAAGTAACGATCGAAGAAGTGGGAAATACGCTAAATTCCATAAAAAGCGGATCTCCCAGGGACCCCGCCCCGCTTCGGATCCTCAAGGAAGTAGCCCCCATTATTGTTCCCCCCCCTTACCCACCTGATCAACGCCTCATTCCAACAGGGAGCCGTACCCCCGAGCTGGAAGGCGGCAGTTGTTAAAGCTTTACTGAAGAAACCTTCCCTTGATCCCGAAAACCTGGCCAACTTTAGGCCTATTTCCCTACTCCCAGGAATCAGCAAGATTGCTGAAAAACTGGCTAATAAGAAACTCTCACAGTTTCTGGAGGACAACAACAGGCTAAAAAGCTCACAGACAGGCTTTCGTCCAGGGCAGGGCACGGACATCGCCCTCCTGGCAGCGGTAGAGGAGGCCAGAGCACTCTTAGACGAAGGAGGATCAGTGGCAGTGATCCTCCTCGACCTGAGTGCGGCCTTCGATACCGTCAACCACCAACTCCTCATCAAAAGGCTCAAGAGAGTCGGTGTGGAAGGCTCCGCCCTATCCTGGCTCTCATCCTTTCTGGCCCAACGGACCTATCGGATCTGGGAGAACAACATCTGCTCCTCCGAAACCCCCCTCCAATGTGGCGTGCCTCAGGGCTCCTCCCTGAGCCCCACATTATTTAATATCTACATGTCCCCATTGGAGGAGGTCATCACCCCGTTCGGAGTGAGCGTCGTCAGCTACGCCGACGACACACAACTAGTTGTGTCACTATCCCACCCCAGCCAACAACCAGCAGATTTATTCAACTGCCTTACGCAGGTCCAACGCTGGATGAACAGTTCAGCCTTAAAACTGAACGGAGCAAAAACTGACGTTCTGCTCCTTGGCCAGAAAGGACTCGCACTCTCCCCGAACATCTGGCCAGCATGTTTGGGTCCCCCCCCCTGATCCAAAACAAGAAGTAAAAAGCTTGGGCGTGTGGCTCGATACCGATCTTTCGTTCACCGCGCAAGCAAAGAAAGTAGCCGGGACTTGCTTCGGGCTCTCGAAATCGTTGAGGAAAATCCTGCCCCTCTTGCCCCCCAACTCGCAAAAATTGCTAATTCAAGGCCTAATACTCTCGAGGCTTGATTATAGCAATGTGATCTACCTGGGCGCCCCCGAAGCAACGATGAACAAGCTTCAGAGAATTCAGAACGTCGCGGCCCGGATACTCACTAATACCCCTGCCAGAGCGTCGGCCAAACCAGCACTAAAACTCCTCCACTGGCTTCCTATAAGGGAGCGGGTCAAATTCAAGGCCCTGTGCCTAGCCCACAAATTGCTACAAAATCAAGGCCCCCCTATTCTCAGGAAACTCATCAAACCCTACAAATCCTCAAGATCCCTCCGTTCGGACAAGGAAAATTTCATCATCATCTCAGATTTAAGAAAGCACGCTCAGGAGGAAGACGTTTCTCAGTCCACACCGCACGCCTCTGGAACTCACTCCCCCGCGACCTGAGAGTCGAACCACATTATCTTCGCTTCAGGAAGCGGCTCAAAACCCACCTTTTCCCCTAAGGATTCGTGCTTGTCCGCAACCCCGATCTTCTGCTCCCCCCCCCTCCCCTCCTTCCCCCCTTCCTCCCTTGGCCCACTGACCTGAAGAGACAGGGATCTTTAGCGCTGGGATACCTCCGGGTGACTACGCGCTCTATAAAATTTATAATAATAATATCTGCATTCCTTTTCCCCTGTTTACCTTTCTCCCCCTCCCCACCTTTCTCCCCCTCCCCTTCCATTCCACATAAGGCATTTCTGTCTTAGCTACGCAAAGCAAAAATAACTTATGTTATTGTGTAATCTCATGTTTTTCGACTTTGTGTTCTCACTGCTGAGTCCGAACAACCTCTGCGATGCCTGGTGGAGGTGTCCCTTGCTGCTATAGAGGAGTTTCGCCCTGGTTCACCCCCCTCGGCTGTCACCTACCCAGCTGGACATCTGACATTGTTTTCGTCGCCTCCCCGTTATGTTTCCTCCCTTCTATCTTTCTCCTATGACTATTCTTGGAACCCATAACTGAAGTAATTATGTAATCTTTAACTTGCTGATCCTCATGTAAAGTGCTCTGATACCTACGGGTCTAGCCAGCGCTA
This sequence comes from Lissotriton vulgaris, assembly GCF_964263255.1. NCBI lineage: Eukaryota > Metazoa > Chordata > Amphibia > Caudata > Salamandridae > Lissotriton > Lissotriton vulgaris. The sequence continues at coordinate 239,296,742 of NC_141691.1, forward strand.
TATAAAACTTTGCACAAAAAAAAAGTGTGACTGACTGAAATAGGTGGTGGTTCGGGAGTCCACTGCTAACTCATAAGAACCCTTGTAAAATGAAAATGAAAAAAAAAAGGATTCTTCTTTTCTGTGCATAGCCAGTTTTTCCTTTAAGGAAAATGGTCTTCATATATATGTAATCAGAACAAATCCCTGTGATGTGGCTCACGTCGATTGAAGGCCAATTTGCAACTATCTCATGCATGTTAAAGATGTAGGTCAAATTGTGATCCACTACAAATCCTATTTGGCAATCCATCATATAAGGGCATAGGTCAGCTTGCAAAATTGAATTTAATTTGCAAAAATGCTTTGTGCAATAAGTGACCGGTTTCCACAACTGAAATGTTCATACATCTGGCCCCAAGTTTCTTTTTGACAAGTCTGAGCTTTTTTTCTGTTTTTTGAGCTCCTGCTGTACACCGTGGTCTACTTCTCTCCAGTGCCATTTCCACCAGATTACAGCGCTTCATTATTTAATGAATATAATATAACCTAAATAGGATTTTCTTATTTTGCTGACTAGATTCTCAAAATCATAAAAGCTGTGACAAAAACCGTATTGTCATGAGGAAATTCCTTGCTTGGGTGATATTTTTTTGTTTGTTCTTTTGAAGCTTTACTTTAGCACCCGGGCAACAATGGTTTTAACCTGGGCCTTCGTTTCATTATGTTGCCTTTTTTTGTTGTTGGTTTTTTTGTTGTGTTTTTGCAGTTTTTTAGATCGCGCCAACTCAACCCTAAGGTATGGAGTGCTTTACATTAGTACCAGTTACATAACATAAGGACACATTCGTTTTTTTTTGTAGGCACAGAGAGATGAGGGCCTGATTACAAGTAAGGCGGAGAGGGTTACTCCACCACAAACGTAACAGATATCCCGTTCGCCAAATTACAATTCCATGTGGAGAAGTGTGGCTCACGGTGTAGAGCAGGCAGACCCGGAAGCTGAGGTCAGACCCGGGACCAGGGTTCAATTCCCGACGCGGCAGGGTCTTGAGCTCAATTGTCCACGGACTCGATAATTCTCGCTTCGGTGCCTGCTCTAATCATGGGTTCTCACTCTGCAACTCTGGGCATTAAGCTTGCTTAATCTCCACAACGGCCCCCCCGCGGCGGGAGGCCTGGCTTTCACCTTGGGGATGCCCTGTAGGGGCTATCTCACAGGGAAAAAAGCCAGGACGGGTTCCCAAGGCAAGCGCCGGGAAACCTCTGGGTAGCTGTGTGCTCAATAAATGCAATAATAATAATAATAATAATAATAATTATATGCAGTGGAACTTGTAATACGGCACACGTTATATCCATCATGTTGGTGACTGTGTAAACTCATAGTCCGGCCCTATGTAATTTTCCTGGTATTACAGGATTTTGAGCCAAAACTGAGACTCAAACCTGGTTACCCAGCTCCAAAATCCGCTGCTCGATGCTTTTAAGGTCACTTGATGACTCCTTGTTTTCAGAGATCCCAGGCCTAGACTTTAAATATACCGATCACTGTTTTCTGGTATGTCAGTGCAATTGTTCAGTTGCTTCACGTTATTAAAGTAAAGCATATAACTGGAAAATGGGAGCATTAACTTGTTATCGCATTTTATCTTAAAGTATATCTTCGCCATGGGGGTCACGCATGATAGGAACAGAGGATTGCCTTTATTCAAATTCATCTGAAATTTTCAAGTTCGAGATTGAAACAATGTGAAAATCGTTTATAACCATTATTTTCACTGTATATTCGGCTACTGACCATGCAAGGGGCGTTAACTGCAATGTATTTTTTGCACCCAGGAATTATGGGCCAGGCTTGAATGTGCTAGTGTATAGTAGAGGAAGGGCTGTTGACAAGTTACCGCCTTTCCCTTTCATCTCAAAATGAAAGCAAGTAAACATGCGCTCATAAACACATTTATGGTATTAGTGAATGTGCACCGTGGACTGAAACTCATAATGGACTTTGTGTAATATGTACTGTACCTTTTTTAATTTGTGCAAACATATACATCATGTTGTTTATTTCTATAGGCACTTATTAGCTTGGATAAATAAATGGGTGTGAGTATGTCTGAGACAAAGAAGTGGATATCAGGTTAGACGAGTACTAAGAAACTGGCTAGTCTTGTATTGTCCTCTCATTTACCTGTCTGCTTGAATAATTTGGGGCTGCTCTATTGTTTTAATGTGAAGAACGCACATTACATATATCCCTTGATTATAGTGGATGCAACATGCTTATTGCATTTCACAACAACATCGATAGCAACTTTAGAAGCGATCCAACGACTCACGCCTTTCATTTGATCATATTTCCAAATACCGACTTAACTTGGGGAAACATAGGAGAAGACACCACAGTAGATTTGGTTCGGAAGTATCAATAGACTGATTTCTTTGTCTCAGAATCAGGAAAACTTACCAATTTACTCTTCAGCGTTGAATGAGTAGTTACCGAGTAAAATACTGACACCATTCTTTTATGGTTTATTGGGACTAGAGCAAATTTTGAAAGATTTTGTTCCAGTCTCTTTATGCAATCACACACACATCTCTTTGGTTGATCATTTCCCAAGATCTTGAGTGCCAGACATTCTAGATTAGCTGGTGCTCGTCATTAGCAAATTATATTTGCATTCGGCTTCTAGAGCATATCTGCATTAAATATGTTCACATCGCTAAAAATAACAAACTGCAACTCTGTAATTGTGTTCATTAGATCCAGTCACTATGATCATACCAAGAATTGTGTTGCTTGAAGATCTAGCTAATGCTTCAACGCATGGATTTGTTATTCCAGGAAAGTTGTGAGGTACATGGAAAGAAAAGTACGGCCATGTGTCATTGAACCATCAAATTGCGCATGTCTTTTAGAGCCTAGCGGTTACATTTCCAGGTATTCTAACTTCTGTCTGGAAATAAAAAATTGATGCATGACATACAAATGCCTGTTTGCTGACTTAATGACTGCAATTTACAATCTTGAGATAATTACTTTAGCGAGCGTCACAAATAATGCTTGGCCAGCTGCTTAGTTTGACCTTCAGCACGTGGTTGCCATTTGTGGAGGGAGTGTTGTGCTTTTCTCTAACATTCTCCATAGCCTGTGGTACTAGTATAGGGGTTTCCTTGTTCACGATGTTATATTGCAGTTCATTTCTAGAACACGTTGCATAAAGTGGTGCTGTGTTGGTCAGTAGTGTGGCGTTGTGATCTCCAATAGATGACGCCCATAAAGAAGTGCCTTTAGACGTGCCTGGTACAGCTCAACTAGGCATTTTTTTGCTGTGTAACTTCTTTATTTACCACGGAGTGGTAGTGGGACATCGTGTGCTAAGAATGTGTAAAGTGTCTTGGGTTGCTTTGCAAATGCTCTCCACGTGTTTCTTTGCATAGAAAAATTAACTAAGAGTAGAGGTGAGCAAATACTGAAAAGTGGCACTCAGATCTGGCATATGTTAAGTGCAACCTTTGTGCATTCACAGATGGTTTTGCCTGGAAGCCGCTGACGGACTGATTGAAACGTTCACAGGTGGGTTGAATGTTTGCTACCTGGGAGGTGTCCACCTCTGTTTGCTAACTCCTTTAAACATAGTATCTCGTCTTGTAAACAGATACTCTTGGCCAGGAAGCGGGTGTTTGCAATTCTGCGAGGCAGTTGTTGTTTTTTTTGCTACCACATCTGCCTCATTGCTTGTTGATGGTGTTTCTTCAGTTGAACTTTGATATTAATTATAGATTTTTAGGCGTTCTTTATGTAACTCACTGAACTTTGGCTATAAGGTCTATTTCATGGCGGGATTAACAAAACGCGTTTTGGGGAATATATTTTAAAAAAAAGTCAGCCTTTTAAGGCTTTGAAACAATGAAGGAATAGAGAACGTCCTGTAAACCGAATAAATCATGGATGTAAAGCTCACGGTTACCTGCAATTAGCCTGATATTTTGCGAAACTACTTCCTATTCTTGTATCCACTCACTCCAGTTTGCTTTCGGTAGTCCGCCAGTCGAGTTGTTTAGTCCTCACTTCCCACCTACCTCATTCCACCAGGTTTAGCTCTAACCTCCCAACCTCTTCAAGTGTGGAGGCATGTTGAGTGCCTAATCTGGAGTGTGAGAATGAACCGCAGTGTAAAAAGCATACGGTGGGGCTGGATTATCAGGGTATCGTGTAGCTATCTATACTTGGAAGGTCGCTGTAATGAATTTTCTTTGGCATTTTTTAGGAGCTTACTTGAAAGTGGTTTGGAGATTGCAATTGGGGTGGTGGTATTTTTGAAGACGGTGGAAGTGTCTAAGATGACTGATGTTTAATTTGGGGTTCTTTATTCCAAGTGTTTCAGACAAGGATTTTAATATGTGTATTCCCCCCCCCCTCCCCCCAGTTCAAAGCAAAATGGTCTTCTGTAAATTAAAAAAAAAAAGCAATTCCTATTCATTATCTATTTCCAAGCAGGTAAATCATTTAAAAATATTATTAATTTTTGAGCTCGGGTATTCGATAATGCTACCCATGCAATAATTGAAGCTAGAAATTCTCATATATGAAATGGTACATTTTTCACCTCAAGCCTCTCTTCAAATCAGGAAACTAAAAATAAAGCTCCTTCTTGTCTGCTGTCTCTACTGATGTCACTGATCTACATATATTTCTGGTAGAGTACAGGAAGCAGCGAGGTAAGATTGTGCATTGAAATAAGCTCTCATGTCTGTTGGGGAGCATTTCCTTGTTTTATGAATGGTACAACTGACCCAAATAGTGTTTTTCTTATGGGTTGCAGAGATAGGGTCTGCTGACAGGACCCTCTATTTTTGTCCACTTTTTAAAAACTTTAATATAAGCTATCCAATAGTGATGTCTTTTTAAAAGCAAATTCTAGATGGACGTACAATGGTGCCAGATAAATCTGGTAGGGTTGTTATTTATATAAAGAGTTTGTACCTGGGTTAAGGAGTGAGAAGTGTACCCAGTTGTCACTTACTCACTGGTGAGAAAAAAACGAGATGCTTGATACAGTTTTGATGTGGGAGAGGAATGACTTGGCACATTGTACATGCTCAGGGGCCATGCTCTTGTTCAGCATCTGACTTGGCATGTTAAGCCTCTATTTGCTGTGCCTTTAGATTATGAGTCATTAGCTGTGCTGAGCAGGAAAGGAATAACTGGAGAACTGGGAAAGGAGGAGGGGAATAGGTTATTCATAAAGCATCCTGCTACAGGAGTGGGGTTGGAGAATGCAGGGGTAGGGGATGGGCGAAGGAGGCAAGTCATGGGCATCTAGAACAAGTATCTGCAAGCCAGCAGCTGAGAAGTATTTGGTGAAGAAACTGTAGGTAGAGTATCATCCCACCTCCCCAGTGGATGCTACATTGGGTGAACCACATTAGAGTGAAAATCCCGATGGAAGTGGTATGGAGGAATTAAGAATAGAGGTTACCTAGACTCTATTACTTACAGGAAGATTGCTGCACATTCAGAAAATAGAGAGAGAGTTCAGGACTAACAGGAAGGAAGAAGAGGCAATCTTTTAATAGTGAAAAAGTACTGCTAAGACATTTCCTCAGTCACAGAGGTGGAATATAGAAGGTGCTACTGTTGTACAGTTCTGCCCTGCACGCCCAATCTTACAATGTTTTATGTCTGGGATCATTACCCAGATAGGCGCATCATTCAAGAAGGAAGAGTAGAGCGCGGCAAAACACCTCTCTCCAGTGGCGAATGCTTAGGGCTCTGGGTCGGCAGTGTTCAAAATTACTAACATTTACTGCTGTGATCATTGTGACTTCATGTACGGGGATGTTCCGTCGACTTGCCATGTCCCCAAAGTCCTATAGCTAGAGTGATGACTAAATCTAACACAATGGCAAGGTGAGTCGACTCCCCAAAAGGGTCAATGTTTTATATACTTTAGCCAACCTACAAATACATGAACCTGTCCCTTCTTCAGGCGCAGTGATGCACACCACCACCACAGTCTCTTGACAGCACGCCCTATGTTTGTGATTGGCGTGTGCACTAATTAACTTCTGTAAAGGTGAAACTTAATGGTTCCAATACCAGTAAAGCCGCAATACCTCCTTAATTGGCGAGTTTCTGTGTATGTAGCTTCAGATCATATCTGAGTAGTAACCTTTTTATGCCTTTACAAGGTTCATATTATGCGCACTTCACAAGGAATTTATGCACCAAGTATGCAGAAGAATCTTCTGTAATTGATTTCATTGTGACTTTATGACATTGCTGTGCTGTTTTGTAAGTTTTACGCTGTTAGTGTTGAAGAGTTCATTACAGGGTAATGATCAGCATGGGTGCCTACGGTGTTGGTAGGGCCTCAATATGAATTGACTCAAACATCCAATTTTTACATTGTAATTCGGTCTCACGACCCACTGCTTCAACCAACTTGTGTGTTAGTACCTCCTCATTTGTTTGTGGTTTAAATCCCACGTTTAGCCCTAGTTATGTTGTGTGCTTCTTGAATTTTTACAAATGTATTGAATGGCTTTGTTAATTGAGTTGGCCACTCAACTTCATGTATTTTAATTTCGCTCTTTCATTGCCAATAACTTGAAGTAACTTGAGATCAACCAAAACCAGTTACTGAGTAGAGTAGCTCAATTTAAGTGTGATATCACACTCGCCAGTAATCAAAGGAAAGAATCAAATTTAGTCAAAAGAATGGTGACAGTAGTATAAATCAGTATAAATCTTGCCAAAACTAAACTCCATTCTGGGAGATCCCAAACACAACCGCGCAATTACAGTACGAGCATGTACCCAAGTATCTGGGGATAAACTCTAGCATTGCATTAAGGAAATAGTTGGATAAACATTAGTTAGAAAAGTAATTATTTCAGATGTAAATTATTGAAAGAATCGCAGCATGTTCATAAGTCGTTTTTTGATTCTACAACACAAGCTGTGTCCACTAAGATCTCTTCCAAGACCCTGGCTGCTTTATTGACAGCACTGTTGAAGCTTACCTGTTAGCAACCTACATCTTGTCTTCAGTATAAAGTTTTCCTATTCGAAATGTAAGATCACGCTAATATCGACACATTTTCCAGTACTTATTACATTCACTTGTTTAACTTTTTCATGCAATGTAGATGGGCAGAGGGAGGGTGTAGCTATGCAAGTTTTCATTCTGATGAACCCCCTTTCCTAGATTACATATTCAATGCAAAAAACTCTTGACTGATACTTAACCTGAGGTTGACTCTTTAAAGAAACCTTGGCTACACTTGGAAGATATTTCTTGCTCCACTCCCTGTAGCCACCTTACACCAGAACCCAGGAGGAGCACCCTGATTGAAACGGAGCACGTCTTGCACCAATAGGGTCCGTCTGGTATTCAGTTGCAAGATACCCTTCTGGGTAAACGTGTGCTTTACAAATACATGTTATGTTATATGTGCTAGTAGTTATGGCTGCTACACGGTGGCCATAAATGGTGCCCTTCTCCGCACACTTTTTCAAGTTGTGTCTTTGGTGATGGCTGGCAATGATATCTACAACAAAGTTACCAGTATAAACCGGAGCCTATGTATGGCTTTCATACAAAATGGCGCTATAGCTATTAAACAGATATATTTGGGACAAATGTAAATAAAAAATGTATCCACTGTACATTTACTTGGTTTTGTTTATAAATCACTGGTATGTCTGATCAAATCAAGCTTCAGAGCATAACGCCAACAGTAGGACACATCATACGGAAAACAAAAGACCACCCTAGGAAGATAAACCCTAAGACAAAAAATAATACAACAAAAGACAAATTACATTAGCAACACATGTAAGTACCTGGAGCATAAAATTGCCTAATTAGCCAGCACATCAGATCAACATCTCATTGACACAAGGTGTGTTAACTACTCCTGGATGATATTGCGGTTAAACTAAGTGATGATTTGAAAATGCTGTTGCTATTGATGGGTTAAAACTCTGCCAAACTTATTTACATTCACACTGGCGTTATTAAGAATTGTTTGGGGAAAAAACATGAGACCTCAGTTTATTGTTGTACTAAGGAAACTTCCCAGCACCTATTTCAAGGGGTCTTATCTGCGCATTGATGTTGGATGCATATTAAAAGTCTAATGCTCCGAAATGTGGTATCGGGTATAGGTATACGGCGCCACTAGGCAGAATCAGACAGCTTGTTTTTTTAAATTTCTCTATTTCTTCAGGCGGTGCTGCAGGGTATGGAGAACCACCAAACTCCACAGAACAAAGCCTCAGCTCCCTTTGGCAATCTAATTTACTACCTTGCATATGTCAAATTCTACAAAAGGTCTCCCAGTTGTCACAACAGCAAACAAATAATAATGTATCACACAGTGAAACCGATGTAAATGTCTTGTGTTCTCTTTTTCAAGATTTATTCATGTAGGCTTCAGAATCAGCTCTCAACAGCCAACACGTGTTTTGTGGAGTTTAGGGTGTTGTCCTGCAACTTCCTCAAGGTTATATTATTATTATTATTATTATTATTATCATTATTATTATTATTATTATTATTATTATTATTAAGTGACATTTATAGAGCGCACTGACACCATGAGTTTCCTTGCGCTGTAGGACAGAGGCAAAATGCAGGCTGGGAGAATTAGAAATAGCAATTCTTTTGGTTTGTGGTGATACTTCCAGACCACAGAGGGTTTCTGTTTCTGAACGGCGTGTCCTACGTAAAATCTGGTTTATTTCTCTGTATCCTTCTATGATTCAGTGTAAAGGTTTCCCAAATCCATCTCTTCGTGTGAATCGACGTTCTTGCGTTCAGATACTGAAAATCTGTGGCCCTGAAGTATCACCACAAACCAAAAGAATTACTGTTTAATGCAGTTTAAGGAGCCCCGCCCCCCCTTCTTGAGAAACGGGAAGCATCGTTTTCAATAAGGAGCTGCCTATACACTGATCCCTTCAGATTCCCCTCTCTCCTAGCTAAGGCCCAGGCCCAGCCAATGGGAAACCTCTCCATGACCTGATGTCGTCTCCGGCTACACAGGAGAAATGTTGTTCTTTGTGTAGTTTGTTGTTTTTCGGGTGCTGTTCCAAGTGATCCAATTGGTAATTGGATCTAAATCTTTTGTTTTCGTTTTGTCAGCCAGACACCTCTTCCAGCATGGCTGCAGAATCTCGGAACCTATTTCAGAAAGAGCTGTCCCTGCTTAAAAAAACAAAATGATATTGTCATTGTTTTTTCTTTCAACAACATTACTAACAAAAACACTCGGGCCGTCCATGCATCTGTATACAAGCTCAGTTACCATCCCACCTATTCACTGCTCAACACAAGACCTTTAGATCATTAAAATCTGTAATTGTCAATATTTCTATTTGTAAATATGTTGTACATCATGATACTCGCAAAATTCATGGCAGCTTAAAATCTTGTATCCAAGCACTCCCCTATAGCATTTTTTTGCGGGCATCTTCTGGCTCCATAAATGCCCCATTACACCTAGTAATATTTTTGCAAGGTTTTTCAAACCCTGTTATTTCGTGCATTCCTCATAACTGCACCATGTCTGAGCATATTTTGGCGGGGCTCCTTTCCCTCCTCCCCACTATCATGATTTTCCCATCACGTCTCATAGAATTTCCCTCCTGCTATTCTTTATTGTCATAATCCTGGACACCAAATACTGTAGTAGGAAGGTGCCCTGCATGTTGCACCATCTCAGACAGCAGTTTGAGTTTCTCCCATTTGGTATAAGAGGGCACGCACGTGTGTAGTAGAATTCAGTGTAAGAGTTTGTATTGCATCTTGGCAGGATCTCTACCTCTCTAGGCTACATGACTACCTTTTCCTAATTTGTGTCATCTACCTCACCAAAATCCACCCCCTCCTCCTCCGAAGACTAGCGCAGTCGCACAAAGCATTAATCATCAATGTCTTATAAATTTAGGAGATGGTCTTGAGCATGAAGGGTCTAAACTCCACGTGGGTGTCATCATCTAGTATTTTCCCTACAATCTGTCTACGTCTACACAGGGTTTGTCTAAAGCACAAATAACTATATTGGTCTGTCTTTGCTCCTTCAGGTTCCTTTGGCAGTTTCTGGATGAACAATGGCCTCCTTCTTTCCCCATAGCTCTTTCAGCGTTCAGATGCCTATGCGTATCCCCTTCAGTGAAATTTCTTAACTTGGCCAAGTACCCATGTGCTCGTCCAGAAAGGGCTTATCCTACTCAACATCCCTTAACATCATATATATCTAGTGGACTACCTCCACAGGTCAGCTATTGTGACCATTATTGCTGGGAAATGTGCCCACTTCCCCCCTCCACAATGCTTACCTATCTATATTTATTGAGAGCTTTTAGAGTGTAGCAGAGGTTATCCTATTCAGGAACACTAGGTGTGCTGACCAGTAATCGTTCTAGTATTTGTCATTTATCCCATTCTGTGATACTCTGGGATATTCGGGGAGTGCGCGAGTCTCAGACGAGTTTACTTAAAGTTGTAGCGATATTCTTGAAGCCCCCGCCATGAAAAGGTTGGCAGAAAGGCAGGGCCCCTGGGTGATTTTGCCTTTTGGGCATTCTGCTGGGGGCAGATTTTCTTGCCCTCCTATGGCTGCACTGTCGTACGCGTACTGTCTGCCATGCACCACATGATGCATGACGACAGTGCAGGTGCTGCGGTGCATCAGCATTGCCTTCATGCTCCCTGTGTGAGCCGAAGCATGCCCCCACCCCAAGACTGCCGCCAGCCCAGCAGTAAACTCCGAATGCGGCAGCCGGGATGCTGCTGGTCTGTCGGTCCGACGGCTACGGTTATAATCAGAGCCTTAGTAACTGTATTGGCTTATATGATGATCAGGTGTTTCTTTGTTTGTCTGGATAAATGATAATAGTCCTCCTTAAGTCTGACACAAGAACTGCATCTTTTGGTTCCTTATGAATATTCAATAGATGGCTCACTATTTAGAAAGGTGCCTCTTAAGTAGTTCTATCAGCAAATCATCCTCCTCTGGCACTTTACTAATCTGAATCTTTGAAATAGCCGTTGCTAACACCTCTTCAGGTGGTGTATCCAATAATTCTGCCCCTTCTCTCTTGACAGTCGCATCATCAGCAGATCATTCCCATTTTTTTTACCGCTTCTGTGCGGAGTATAATCTTGCTTTGTAGTGGGAATTATATTATGAGGCAAAACCTTCTATTAATATTGCCTCTTACTACTTCACATTCTTGATTCAGTAGTTCCATGTTGGAGCCTGTAGCTGATCCAAAGTTTCCATTGGGCTCTTGTTAGTCTTTCGGATCAGCCTGCTCCTTATTTTGTCCGGATGAACGGCCTGTTTTAGGCGGGGTCTCGACAGTACCACATTCTTTCCACTTTGTAATAATAATTTTTTTTATTTTTGAATAAATTTTAAAAGGGTTCTTGGATTTCTGCCCTCTCTAAGAGCACAATGTCTCAGACTACATTTCAGTGACCATCGGCTGGAAAATTAAGAATCTCTCCATGTCCTCGTCGAGTACTGGGCCTCTTCCAAGAAAACAGGCACTGGCTGAGTCGCAAGAGGAGTGTCCTAATTCCAAGCCACACACTACCACGCCTCCTGTAATTCATAGTTCTTATCGCTGTTTACCTGCCATTTATTAATAAGGTGTTTACTAGGGTGAAACTAAGCATAACGTGGCATTCAGTATCTTTGATACAAAGAGCTCTTTGTGACAGACTGGCAAACTAAGGAGTGGGTCCTTACCTTTTGGTTACTGGGTATGTACACTGTTCTTTTTTAGTACAATTCAACGTTTGTTTGTTGACTCCCGACTTAACCATTAACACATTCAGGAGCTTGACTGTAAAAGAGCGTTCATTCACTTACTCAAAGGTGAAAAAAATGAGTAATTTACCTTGATGCAAGAGAACTGGCCTAACCACATCAAAAGTAAAAATGTCACCCAATGTCTGTGAGTGGATTGTTCTTAAAAAAAAAATAGGAGGGGGGTAAATCTTGCTTCACCAAAGTATTTAAATTTAAATGGCTTTAAAAGAGACATCTAGGACCTCAAAATTAAAAAAAACAAAAACTGCACTAATTTTAAGTTTCAGTGGTATCTACTGTAAAGTAACACCATTTTATGGTTTAGCCCACCACTTCAGACTCTGGTGAAGAAAAATGGCTTTGCCATCAATCTTGTACTATCGCTTTCAAAATCCAGACAGTCAATCCACAACCAGGCAGAGGTACACAGAAATGTTAGAGGACAAAAACCCAGCCCCTCCTAAAAGAGTGGCTTCGAAACACACAATGCAAAAACCACTTTCATAAAAGATGTTATTACATTGTGAGTTCAGGCACACTAAACTTCACCTTAAGCCTTTGGGAAGATAGGCTGGAAACATATTACACAGCCTTCCCATTCTATCTTATAGGCAAGATGGCCTTTCAACAGTGAAAAACGAAATGGAGATTATTTCACTGTGAGGACATGGTACTCACCTTGGTACATGTCCTACCTTTAACATGCACTGCACCCTGCCCATGGGGTACCCTGGACCCACCATAGGGGGGGGGGGGTCTGATGTGAATAGAAAGGGAAGGGTAAGGTCTGGCAAGTGGGTGCACTTGTCAGAACAGCATGGCAATTTAACGAACTGCGCACAGGCACTGCAATGGCAGGCCTGAGTTCCCTGTGCAAGGCTACTTGTGTGGGTGGCACAATTAGTGCTGCAGGCCCACAAGTAGCATTTGCATTACCTGCCTTGGCACACATAGTGCACTTTACTAGTAAGGCTAAAATACCAATCATGGACAACCAATTACCATTACACTTTATACAGGGAACACTTGCACGTTGACACTGTTTAGCAGTGGCAAAGTGTCCAAAGCATTTAAGTTGGCAACACCATGTTAGGAAAAAAAAGGTCTGGGGGCAAAGCAAAACATTTAGGGAACTTTAGCCAAAAAGGGCCAAATCCTAAAATGGCATATCATCAACACCAACAATTAATGCAATCCGTGTGCTTGTGTAGATGTTTAAGAAAAATGATTCAGTCAGCTTGAAATAAGAAGTGATCTAATTGGATTCCAACAAAGCCTCTCCTACTTTACCATACACAAGTGTGCAATCTAGTTGACCTTGGATTATGAAAGAGGGTGGTGAACTTGGTTATCTGCTGGGTCGGTGGCAAGATTATGGTGATGTTGAGTTGGAATCTATTATTTCATATACAACGAGGTTTGTCTATTGTTGGTCTATCTCTAAATGTCTGTGCTTTGGGTGGAAGGAGAAGACTAGATACAACTACCCTTCTCTTCTGGGACCCACTCTTGTTGAAGATTAGTCCTGTACACACTCCTGACCCACTGCCTAATACCCCTATTCAATCCCATTAATATTTTTTGGGGGGGAACTTTACACTCGGATTATCAATCAAACATTTGTAAATTGGGGTTGGGCCAGCAAATCTTCTCAAGAGACTCCAATCTTTGCCAGGATGAATGTATAACCCAGAATTTATAGTCCTATTGCCTATATAATTATTTGTGCAAATTAGATTCTGGGAAAGATGCAGTCAAAACATGAAACTCTTTCATCAACTCATTCTTTTGGAATCTTGAAAAGTTTCTTTTCAATGTATCTTCAATTACAGATAAGGATATTTACAGTATTTGATTACATCCAGAGAGTTTAGTCTCAACATGCCTTTTGTTAATTATCCACGAATGTCACATAGATTAGTCTTGCATAAGCGCTTTGCAGTTCTGTGTTAAATCAATGAAGATTGCTCACACAATTAGCCAGTTTCACATATGTGCTTTGCACTTCTGTGTTAAATCAAAGTTTCTCCCTTACAAGCCACGCAAGCCTAGTGCTTTTTCAATGCTAATGTATAGAGAGACAAAAAAATATATACAAAAAAAGTTTTGGGGAGTATTCTAAACATGTTCAAAACTAGATACAATTGTATTTATGCTGCACAATAGGTGAGACATTGCACTTGTGACGAGACCCTGCACATGTGTTCTCAGTGTTAATCTTAGCTAATGTGACTAGGTGAGTATATATGAATGCACTGTCACAAAGTTCATTAAAATGCAATAGAAGATTACCTGCATTGTTTTTCATAAAGGAGTTATTACCTTGAAACCTCACATTGTCCATTCCAAGCATAAGTTTAAATGTATTTGTGTGAAGTTCTATAGATACTGATTGTTAATCCTGGAAATAGGAATCTGGAACCGAAACATGAAGCAGGACATTTTAACAAGTTGACCTCCTATCAAATTCCGATACGAAAAATGTGGAAAAGTGTGCGTGATGCCCTCCACCAAGTACAATAATGATATAAACCCTAGGGGGTAGAGGTGGACAAAGTTCAATGTAGGCACATTCCATGGGGGTTAATCGGATATCTTAAGAAGAAAATAGAGGAACCAACTATTAGGTTCAAAACAAATCATGAGTGGATAAAGGAAGGAAGCTGTATAGGTTGCTGCTTTTTGAGTTTTTTTATATAAAAAGTTAAGAAAAGTTGCTCGTATTGAGGAAAGAAAGAAAAAAGGCGGGGGGAGCTAATGATAGAAAAGAAGAGCGCACCTGATGAAGTGATTCTTACCAGGAACAAGAGAAAAGCCTTTTCATGAAAGTCATTGTGGCCCACAACATAAGGTACGAATGGTGTCCGAAGACCACATCATTTTTAAGACTGTATATAGTGAACAGCCCCTTGTTTGTTTTTAGAAAGCCTGCACAGTAAAAAAGAAGCATACACACCAATTAAACCCAGAGATCATAATGGAGGCTTAGATGACAAAGAAGCTATGAAATTATACTAGGTATAGGAGTTAAAAGATGTAGACTGTATGGTGTGGAAAACTTGTCAAAGGAGTGGTCCTCATTGTTGCGTTCCTGTCTGAAATATATTAAATATATATGGGGGCCTGGTAAAAGTCCCCTTCTTCTAGATTGTGCAAAATGAGATAGAAAAAGTCACCACTATATTTGAATGGCTTTGTTCAGAGGATATCATCATTTTGGAGGTATCTAGATGTATATGCATCGAAAGGGGCATACCATAATGCTAAGGGTTGGAGTAGGAAAAGCAGCTGCTTGAATCGTTCTTTTGCTTATAATACAATACTGACTATCTTGCGTAAATTTAACAATTTAAAAGGCAGGATAGTTAAAGATTCCTATTATCTGACTTAGGCATGGCTAAATTGGGAATGGTGGCGCCATATCTAAATTGTTTTGAAATCAGGGAATAAACAGTAGGAAGAACGATTTTAAATGTTGCACGAGGTGTTTCTGGAATAGATTGTACTTTTGAAACTGCTTGTAATTTTGGAGGTTAATGTTTATAGGGATTCACAATAAACCTGTAACTGTATAAAACAGAAATTCTAATTTCTATTCAAGAAAGAAGTTATAAAGCTAGAACCACATATTATATCAAAGGAGTAGCAACTCAGAAGATCTGTGGTGACATGAGGTGAACTGTGTCCATGTTAAGTGAGACCTCAAATGTCTACTTACTACTCCATATGCAATGAAAGATAAACATAGGCCGGCATACTAGGTTCAGCTTCCTTTTATGGCACATGGTATCATAGAATCATTGGTTTAGTACAATTATTATTATTTTTTATGTTCCAACAATACATTAGTATGTGACAAAGAGCCAAATTCAAACTCTTTGTGAGTCCTAGCACATATTATAATCCCCTAGGGAAAGAACATAACATATATCATTGTCAGTTATGTGGTTCTGCATCCTTGTTTAAGCCCTCGTTGACTGTGTTAAATCTCAAGATGATTTTGCTCTCCCGTTTATGAAGAGTTAGCTCTTGGTTTCCTTCTCTTGAATTTGTCTTATGCCTTTCTAACCCGTAAAACGTAAATGTATGGTGGTGTTGATTGTGTCCTTCAAAATGTTCAACAAATGGTAGCTTACTGTCAGACTTCTGAATATTTCTATAGTGTTCTTGAATCTGTTTCAGTGGTCAGATTGTGCTCCCTATATAAGTTTTCATTGCAGGGACAAGTGATTACATATATGAATAAAGTGCTCTTATAATTAATTCAGTCATTGATAAATTGTCGTTGGTCGTTTATATTAGGGGCCAAGGTTTTATTTGTCCCTGATCTACAGATGGATCGGGTCCGACATATGTAAAAGTTTTTAGCTTATCTAAGCGAGTGCCATCTATTTTTTTTTTTTTCCTTGTCTTCCAACAAAAATGACCTACATAGCTTCTGACACAGGCTTGGTCCCCTCTTGAAACTCATTTGCGGGTATGGCTGCAGGTTACTTAAAATGCGAGTATTGTCTCCAACTAAAGACCATGCTCCCCCCCCCCCCCCCCCCCTCCCAAAAAGAATTATTATACATAAAAGTATTGGGGAATTCCATCCTGCATGGGTGCCATAGCCTCATTCTCAGAGGGTCTCTGCTGAACAGAACCACGTTCATCTAAAGTATTTCAACACCTACACAGATATGCCTTTTGCATCTGCGTGTACTGAATTCTAGGCCAGTTCTGTATCAGACCATGCCAGATGAAGCTGTCCAATTGTGATCACATTTCACACTTAATTTGCAACCCTAAGATATTAGATGCCTCCTCGAGTCTAACGGATCCCTTGACCCTTCACAGTCCGGCTTCCAAGCCAAACACAGCACCGGGACCGCCCTCATCGCAGCCACAGATGATATTCGAACACTACTTGACAACTGGGAAAGAGTTGCCCTCATCCTACTGGACCTCTCCGCAGCGTTCGACACGGTCTGTCATAGCACCCTTGTACAACGCCTCAGCAACGTCGGGATACAAGGAAAAGCATTGGACTGGATCATCTCGTTCCTCGCCGGAAGAACCCAGAGGGTCCGACTCCCCCCTTTCAGATCAGAGGCCACCGAAGTCATCTGCGGCGTACCACAAGGATCATCGCTCAGCCCCACCCTCTTCAACGTCTACATGAGCCCCCTCGCATCCATCGCGTGCCAACACAACCTCAACATCATTTCCTACGCAGACGACACCCAGCTGATCCTCTCCCTCACCAAAGACCCAAACACCGCCAAAACCAACCTACACGAAGGGATGAAAGACGTAGCCGAGTGGATGAAGAACAGCCGTTTAAAACTGAATTCAGACAAGACGGAAGTCCTCATCCTAGGATCATCCCCCTCTGCTTGGAACGACTCATGGTGACCACCGGCCCTGGGCACCGCACCTAAACCAACGGACCACGCACGCAACCTGGGCTTCATCCTGGACTCCTCCCTCTCGATGACCAAACAAGTCAACGCCATCTCATCATCATGCTTTAACATCTTGCGTATGTTCAAAAAGATCTTCCGATGGATCCCCACCGAAACAAGAAAGACGGTCACCCAAGCACTTGTCACAAGCCGACTGGACTACGGAAACACCCTCTACGCCGGAACCACAGCGAAATTACAGAAAAAACTCCAACGCATTCAGAACGCCTCCTAGACATCCCCCGCCACAATCACATATCCGGTCACCTGAGAGACCTTCACTGGCTCCCCGAGAATAACGTTCCGTCTCTTCACCCACGCACACAAAGCCCTCTACGACCTAGGACCCAAATACCTCAACACGCGCCTGACCTTTTACACCACCACCGCAAACTACGATCGTCCAATCAAGCCCTCGCCGTGATTCCACGCATCCGAAGATCCACCATGGGAGGAAGATCTTTCTCCTACTTAGCGGCCAAAACCTGGAATTCTCTCCCCACCCACCTCCGCCTTACACAGAACCACCTCCCCTTCAGAAAACAACTCAAAACTTGGATATTTGATAAGTAACGAACCCCCCCTCCCTCAAGCGCCTTGAGACCCTCTGGGTGAGTAGTGCGCTATACAAATTTTAACTTGAAATCCCATTAAAATGTTTTTTTTCTAACTTCTCATTTATCGATGACTACACAACTCCTCTGTAGTCTACGCATTAAAAAATTGGTTAATTATTGTTTCATATTTATTGCTTGTCTTTTTGTGCCCTAAATTCGGCCACTTTAGAATACTACAGCATTTTTCATTAGAGCATCCTAGCATCCTAGGGTACTGTATGCTTTTCTAAAATGTTCATAGCGGGTATATCCTTTTGTCCAGGAACTGGTCCATCTCTAATTTAGCAAACATAAATGCACACGATCAAAAATGCATGAGCCATTTTGATGAACCATAATATTTACACTACCACATAACATACATTTGTGGACCCCCTACTCGTTCGTATCTGGCAAAGTTACTATACAGAATAGCAGTTGCACCGTCCTGAAGTTGTGATATTGTTTTTTTCCACGTGCAAATGTTCTTTATACTTATTAATGTGTTGAACACCAAGTACACCATTTCACGGAAGCATTTCAGTATTTACCTAGGTTTTGTAAGAGCTTCATATCTTATCGGAAGGAAAAGCTTTGTTGGTTTATTGCACCAACTGAAAGAGATGGTACCTCTGTGTGGCAGGATGACATGTTACAAAGTTCGGTTCTTGACCTTGTGAAACTGTAGTCTGGTTGGTACAGGGAAAGCACATAACGCAAATCTATAACTTGAGTATTGCACTTTTCTTAGAGCTGATTTCTTAAACCTAGTTTTTCATTTGATCTTTATATCTGTAGGTATTTTGTCCGTTTAGCATAATGTATCTATCTGGATAGCTTGGAGCTGGAACGGAGTGCATTTGATTTGCGAATATTTAGTGAAAGAATTCTTAATACTAACTGGCCACACTGGTTTGTTTGCTATCAAGCATTCAATGGTAACTGTCCCTGGAATGGTATTTATCTCAAAATGTAGAGATATTACCAAAGAAATCCCGCGGCCTGCCCTGCTCATTGCTCTTGTGTATGCAGAAATGCTTTTAATCTAGGTCCCTACTTTTTCTTTGATATTTTAGTTGCTTGATGTGATGCCTACGTTTCTTCATAGACTTTCAGTTGGCATTGGTTCAGGTTAATGCTTCCCAAGTGGTGTTTCGCCCACCTGCTGATGTGGGAACGAAGCTGTGCATTGTCTGAACAGCTACGATTCCGTTTAGATCGTGGAATTGCATGCACTCTTATGTTTTAACTCGATTTAGTTTTCTAGATTTCTTTCAATCTCTGGTTTGAAGAGGATTATTGGATCAAGAAGTTACTTTTTATGCTTGTTCTGCCCTTGCCACACCGTTATGTTATTTTTATTTATACCGCGCACAGCTGCCCCAGCAAAGGGGCGTCCTGGCGCTTTGACAAGGTCAACACAACACAACACCACAGAATATCAAGGGGACCATAGAACACAGCATGGAGGCTACACAAATAAAATGGTCTTGATGGCCCGTCTGAACTGAAGAAGATTATCAATAACCCGAATATGCAGAGGGAGAGAATTCTACCAAATGCCGCTAGGACTCGAAAGGAGCGGCCACCAGCTCTACTTAGTCTGAAACGCGTAATCACAGCCAGATTCTGACCCAGGGATCTGAGGGTTTGCGAAGGAACATACGGTGTCGGCAAATTCGCCAAGATTTGGGGAGACCTACCCTTGAGAATTTTAAACGCAAGGCATAGAACCTTGAATTTAATCCTCTGGTGTACGGGAAGCCAGTGAAGAGAATGCAGAGATTTAGCAACCGAGCATCGCCTTGGCTGACCTATCACTACTCTGGCTGCCGCATTTTGAACTCGCTGCAGCCGGGAGAGTTCTGATTGATTGATCCCAGCCAGAAGTGAGTTGGCATAGTCCAGCCGAGACAACACTGATGCTTGAACCAACAGCTGCCTAGTGGAAGCATCAAAGAATTTAAGGATTGGCCTGAGTCCTCTAATAATGCCATAGCAAGAAGCCGCCACCTTCTTGGTATGGCAGATGAAACCGAGGGACGGGTCGAGCCATACCCCCATATTTTTTATCTCTGATGCTGGAGACGGAGTCACACCTAGTTCAGAAGGCCACCACTTGTCATCCCACAGTGCAACTTGCTTGCCGAATACCATAATCTCAGTCTTCTTGGTGTTTAACTGGAGACAGTTGGAATTCATCCAGTTAGCCACCGCCTGTAAGCCGTCACAAAACCTGAGGGCCTCCATGTCTGAGTCCCCACTCAGCGTGACCGCCAGCTGCGTGTCATCTGCATATGAGACCATCGTCAGGCCCCAATGCTTGACGACCGCAGCCAGCGGCCTCACATAAAGGTTAAATGGAGTGGGACTCAGCGATGAACCCTGTGGGACCCCCAGATCTAGCGGATAGATTTTAGACTTACCGGGTGGAATCTCAACCTGGAATGACCTATCAACAAGAAAAGATCGAAACCAGCATAGGGCTGAGCCTGTAACCCCCACCTCCTCAAGTCGCTGAAGCAAAATCCTGTGCGAGACCGTGTCGAACGCGGCACTAAGATCTAATAGCAATAGTGCCGCCGTCCGACCTGCATCAAGCACAGAACGCAGATGTTAGACCATGGAGAGTATGGCCCGCACGGAACCCATTCTGGGTAGGGTCAAGAATGTTAGCTCTAGATAGATGGTCTACCAGAATGGTGTTCACATGGGCCTCAGCGACTTTCGTAGCCCAAGGAAGTAACGAGATAGGACGGTAGTTCTCAGGTTTGAGAGGGTCCAGGGTTGCCTTCTTCAAAATAGGTGTGACTACAGCCTGCTTCCATCTGACGGGAACTACCCCAGAAGAGAGTGATAGGTTGATCAAAGAAAGCACCGGAGTGCAACATGATGGCGATAGATTCTTCAGCTGGGTCGGTTTCAATGGATCTGCCGGAGATCCTGACTTAATTTTGAGGCTAAGAGAGTCAAAGGCCTCCATAGACAGGGGTGGCAGAATCGTAAGACACTCACTGTCTCTCAAAATACAGCTGACCCGCTCTGGAGTTGGAAATCCCGTTTGGAAGGTTCGATAGATGGCTAGTACTTTCTCGTGAAAAAAAGAGGCCAGACCCTCACAGTGGGAGTCCGAACAAATTTCCGCCCCCGCTGTCCTCTTCGTCATCAGATCTTTTAGCACCTTAAAAATAAGTTTTGAAGGGTTCGGGTTATTCTGAAACTCATGGGCATAAAAGGTTGCTCGTGTTCTACACACCGCCCTATGATATGCTTTAATCTTGGCAAGATAGCAGTCCTTCGATTCAGGATCGTACGATTTCCTCCATAATCTCTCAGCCTGTCTACGAGCTCTTTTGAGGGATGCTAAGGCGCTGTCATACCATGGGCTAGGCTCATTCCGACGACACTTGGACCACCCCACGGGGATCAAAGAATCGAGGGCACCGGAGATCCACTCACAAAAGGAGTCATATCCTTGATCAACCTCAGTGAAAGGACCTAGAGGTGCCTCCTCGAGCAGGCGGTAAAAATCCTCCAGTCTTAGACTCGTTCTCAAACGACATTGGAACAAACTATCGTGAGGTATGAAAGGAGATTCACACATAGGGCATGCCATTTTCACCAACATATGGTCTGTCCAGACCAGTTGGGTGGGACAGTGAGCCCTAACTCCCTCAAGATTCGTAAAGAAAGGGTCAAGTATATGACTGTCTCTATGTGTGGGAGTGTTGATCAACAGAGAGCTGCAGGCCCTCTAAATCGGCCAGAAAGCTCCTAATGGAGGGCAAGGACAGGCAGTCAAGATGAAGATTAAGGTCTCCTATAGCGTTAAAATTAGCACATCCTAGTGCCTCTGTACTGATAAGATCAGGGAGAGCAGCCCTGAAGGCCGAGTCGCAGCCCGGAGGGCGGTAGATTAACAAGCCCGAGAGGGTGAAATGGTGGCTGAACGAGATTTTAAAACGAGCACTTTCACACCCTGGAAGTTTGACGACCTTCCAATCACACGGGTAGCACCGCTTGATGGCCATGGCAATTCTCCCCCCCCCCCCCCCCCCGCACCTCCCCCAAATGTCTCACGATTAAGGGTGAAGATGGAATAATCTGGTGGGATAGCCAAATTGAGTATAGAAGAATCCGAATCCTGTAACCAGGTTTTGGTCAGGAAAAGCACGTCAGGAGAGTCATCATTAAGGAGATCGTATATCTCCTGATAGTGCTTTTTCAATGATCTGACATTTAGACTGCAGATATTGAGCTCCCACAATCCTACCTTACTTTTATATGGAGAAGAACGCTCCAACGATCGAATAAGGGAAGGGGTATCTAGTGACCAAGCGCCGCAACTACAACGATAATGCCCACATAACGGGCCACGGGCGGGAGATTACAACGGAAAATCCGATCACGGATGGCCAGCTGATCAGCCCTTTGATATTTAATAATAGGCAGAGTCATAATGTCCTATCCTAGCGTCCTGCCGCAGCCCGCGCTTCCTTAGCGCTGACGGGCGCAGACGGGCACGACTCGGGCACAGCGAAGGCACGCCCGCTGCGCGTCACCGCATCGATCTGAGCAGGTGAGATCTACCCGCAGTCAGGATTCTAACGGCAATCTCCCCCAACCAGTGAAAGTCATATTGATAGCCTTCAAAACTATTAACCCAAATGCACCCACACATGCTAAATTGAGTTGAGCTTGAACCACATTTTTCATTTTTAGCATTGCTTGCGTTTTCAGTTTCGTAGTTTAGTACCTCAGTTTTATGCCCCATTTTAGTGGTAACAGCTAATGACCGGCTTATATAATTTCATACGCATCCCTCTAGAAACTAGAATCCAGCTCCGGTCTGGCCACAACGGTTTATATGTATGGGGGATATATTTTATTTGAAATAAAAGCAAGTTTTTAAACAACAAAAAATCAACCGCTTCCGTTTGACAGATTTACCAGATGAAATAAGTCGGACTTTAGCAGCCAGGTAACATACTCGTTTTCCCGAATGGTGGGTTTAATGCAGTGGGAGGGGTTGGTGCCTCTCCTCTGAGCTCTTGTGTTGGAAGCGCTGCCCAGTAGTACCTGGCAGAGACTTACACAAGCCTTAAACTATGCTATAAGCAGTTTCCACAATATTTATTTATTTATTAAATACAATTTTATTAAGCACAATATTTATTTCTAATGGCTGCTTTTCGATGGGGACTGCTACTGAATAGTACAGGTGATTTAATTATGCATTGGTGTCCTGTAAATGAATGTAAGTGTTTCATTAATTCAGAACTTTGAGCCTAGGCCAATTTACAAAATATGATGTGACATGAACATTAAAAAAACAGGTATGTTGGGGCCCCTCTGTGCACTACAATGGGAAAGTGCTTACATTTATGAAGTACCAAAGAACCTGCATATAACTGGTTCAAATCCTGCCTAGAGACTTTTCAGCCATGCATCGTTTTACGGCAGAAAAATTTAATGTCATTGAGGTAAATGAATGTATTATTTAAATACGAAAAGACTATACAGTTTGTGGTCCATGATACCGTACATGCCAACCCTCCCGATTCAAATGGGAGACTACAGATTAGACGGCCTGTATCCTGCCTCCTGATTACTGTATGCAAAAACCAGATTCCTTTGCAGGCTTCATCCGCAGAGGGTGGTCTTGTGTGACTCTGATTTATGGACTGCCAGGAGGCAGATCACTCCGCTGTACGGGTGCAAAACCTCTAACCGTGCCGAAAATTCGGACGTTGCATTGGGGAGGGCGGAGTTTCCAGCACAGCATTTCGAAGCTCTGGAATCTGCTGCCACCAGAGATTAGGAAGGCCAGCTCTCTTATGAGCTTTAGAAAAAAATTGAAAACCTGGTTGTTCCAGTGAGGAGTGTCGGTTGGGGTTCTGCTCATGGTTCTAGCGCCTAGACACCATTTTTGGTATTTGTGCGCTTTATAAATGTCATTATCATTATCCAGTAACCCCCCCCTGCAGGCCAATGTACAAGATGTTAGTCACTCTGTCTGCCTGCCGTTAAACTTTCTTCCTGCTCCTGATAGGTAAGGAAAAAAACGTATGTTTGCAATTCTGCATTTCTACCATTACAAAAGATCTTCATTGGCTGCCACTTGTTGCTAGTGTTGACTGTAACATAGCTGGTCTCACGGTAAAGGCAATCCACCATGGTCTGACATTGCATCCAAGATGCAACTTCAAAACACCAGAATTCAGAGAAACACCAAAGACAAATCAACATAACTTCTTTAAATCTCCATGACCAGTAATCTCTCAACCAAGGTTTTGCCTGTCTAGCTCCCAGAACTTCCAATTGCCTCTCTGAAGAATTGGGATGCAATTCAAACTTCCAAACATTCTG
The DNA here is from genome assembly GCF_964263255.1 of Lissotriton vulgaris. Lineage (NCBI taxonomy): Eukaryota > Metazoa > Chordata > Amphibia > Caudata > Salamandridae > Lissotriton > Lissotriton vulgaris. The sequence continues at coordinate 239,320,965 of NC_141691.1, forward strand.
TAAGGCTCTGAGACTCACCTTTTCAAACTCTACCTGAAACCAGATAATTATTTGACCCTCCTTGTTCTGCTGCATTTGTGTGTTTCGTTCATATTTTTTCTTGGAGTTTAGCTTAATAGGTCTATGCACCAATACTTCGTACATACATTTGTTGTTATATAGTTCTTTGTAATATTTTGTTCTATAAGAAGCTGTTAGCTACCTTGTGGTAAGGTCCATAATACTAAAATGTTATCATTATTAATAACTTGGAGATGACAAAGTCATGGTTGGTCAGTAAAGTGATAAAATGATATCCTTGTCTTAGTTGACATTTGTAGCGTGTTTGTGGTAAGAATGTCCAATACAGCTGCAAGGCCAAATAGACTATCTGATGGGTTTGCCTTGTCTGATATTTTGAGAGGGCTGTCTGGGGTATCGAACATTGTACTCTCTGTCCCTTATTCTTGGAACTGAAGCTTTATTGCCAGCCGCTAAACGTTGGTTCGGCACAAGGTAGTACAGTTGGCCCCTTTGTTAGACTAGTGCGGTCATCACTGTAAGTAGCACATAACCTCGAACACCTGGTGAAGTTGGGCTGTCTATATCGTCCTCATTTGTTTCATTTCCGCTTTGATTGATTGTTTTTTAGGACTATACCCCTGATGAAGGGCAGTGATATCCCCGTAATGCATTGGGGGCATTCATAATCACTGTTTGATGTCCACCCATTGATGCATATGATTTGTTTTCCCATGAACAAAGTGTACAATTGCAACATGAGAAACTATTGTTTGAAGGCAAATAAAGAAACCCAATTGAAAACAAAAGTTACTTCGAGATTTAATTGATTAAAAATTCCCATCTAAAAGTTTCCATTTGTGAGCCCTGGCAGTGCACCAAAGGGCGCTTGCCAGCGGGGAAGTGCATCAGTTTTTAGTTGACACACGTACAAGATCAGAGGACAAGTATTTACTGCACATCAACCAACCCCCAAATACCTGCTACTAAAATTGGTTCAAACAGAAGTATTTTTACGGAGAGTGTGATCCATACCTTTTTTAAATTCTGAAAGTGGGCAGAAAACATTTGGTCTGGTGAAATGGAAGGACTAATGATGAAGGCAGCATATGGTGTGTTTCTTGTTCACGGTGAGGTGCAAAGTAAATTTTAGGCTTTGATTTCAACTTGTGTTTTATAATTGGTGCCTGTTCTAAAAAATCAACGTGTCCAAGTGCTATTATTTTGTTTCAGACGTGGGTATTGATGTCTAGCAAATTAGGCAAATACAAATCATATACCTTTAATAGTGGTAGTTTGATTACTAATAATGTCATGAGAAAGTGTTCAGTTGATGGCTTGTGAGCTATATTAATCTGCAGTCTAATAATGTATACATTACTGAAAAAATTAAGCTTTGTGCCCATATTACTCTACGGTGCAGATGCATATAGCGGGTAGGCTGCTGGCAAACCAGTCTGCGCTAGTCTGTCTGGATTGCGTCCAGTGCCAGCTATGCTGCGCATGCTCATACAAGTAATAAAGTGAGGATTGCCGTTAGTAGAGTATCTTTTGGCACTTAATACTAATAAAGGTTGTGTGGATCGCATAAGCCTTTCTGAAAGTAGTAGCACAATTAAGTTCAAAGTGGGACAGTATATAATTCAGCCTTCAAATGGCATGATAGAAGAGTAACAGAGTGAAAACAATCCCTACGGTGGTAGGACACAGGGTTTTTGTGGGGAACAAGCCCGGATTAAGACCGGTTTGATTAATGCTAGATCCCTCCCAAGGCACTCTGAGGATGTTTGGGCTCTTTTAAACAATGACTACTGGTATATTGTATTGATCACTGAAACGTGGCTTGGGATATCTTCCGTTCTGGACATTGCACACACCCTACCTGAGAGCTACAAAATCTTACACTTTGATCAGGAAAAAAGAATGGGAGGGGGTGTTTCAGTGATTTACCAATATTTTTTTCAGTGTAGGGTTGGGAAATTAGAGTAGTTGGGTGAAGGAGAGGGATTAGTATTTTCGATTGAGGTGTCTCACACTTTCTCTCTTTCGGGAGCCTTGAATATTCTGCCCCCTACCCCATACATACACACACACACCCCAGGTTATGAGGCACGCATTTGTGAGGTATTAGCTAATGTATTTTTGCATAAGTTACAACTTTGGCGTAACTGTACAAGGAGTGTCTTCCCATCCACGAGTGACACAGGTGACCTTGGTTCAATACCCCAGTGATGAATGGGAAAGAAGAGTTATTGTAGCCCCGCAAAACCATATTGTTGGACTTGGCCCTTAGGGCTGGTTCCCCCCTAATCTTTTTGCTTTTATTTGTAACCCTGTGTTAGTGATTTTTGGGTCTCTGCGCACTTTTCCCTGGGTCCCAGAGTGAAAGTGCGTGCGTGTAGTATGGCTGGCCTGCCCTCCCATAGGAATGCATGGGGAATGTGTGTGTCCCTGGTAGTTCCTGATGCGTGGGGAGTGCAGGCTCGAATTTAGTATGTGTAAACTCGTGAGAGTGAATGCTGCGAGATGGTGTATGCGGCATGTATGTGTCTAGAAGGGAAGTGCTATTTCTGGACATTGAGATATGTGTGCAGTGAGGGTGCTGGAGCGTGATTGGCTGGAGCTGGCTGGCATGCCAGGCTCCAGGAAGTCTGGATGGGTCTGCCCGGTGGTGAGTGGGAGATTAACATGAGTGATGTGTGGGAGGAGTGTACCTGTGTCCTGGATGGGCTGGGTTTTCCCCACACAATGCTGGCTCCGCCCCCCTGTGGTGTGTCTAACGACCCTAGCTTCCCCAGTGAAGGAAAGGGGTGGTTGGGCCATCAAGGGTACTCCCAAACCAGCTGCGACTGGTTTCTCCCCCACCCTGCACCTCCAAACAAAGGATTTAGCTGTATAAAAATGGGAATGTGTCCCCATGAATGTGTTCTGCTTTTGGATCCTGCCAGAGGGGGCTGTTGCTGCTGCTGGGCCAGAGGACCGCCACTTGGACTGTCTCCCTGCCTGGAGACCCAGTGAGCTGGCTCTGGGCCCAGCCTTGGCCCCCTGCCTGCCTCCAGCCCTTGCTGGAGCCTTGTCCTGTCCTCCAGTGCTGGGAGCACTGGGAATCCTTGCTTGGCGCTTGAGAACGCTTCATGTGGCTTCTAGCGCTGAGAGCGCTTTATTTTGTCCCCCGGCGCTTGGGAGCACCTTTCCTTCGTGGCTAGCGCTGCTAGCGCTTTGGGTGCCTGTCGCCGGTGCCCACCCAGCATCTGATCGCCCCGTGAGGTGATCTAGCGGCGCGGGTGCCACCCCGCTCATTTGCCGCTTTCCTGTGCCCGTTTTTATGATTTAAATTGGAGCCGGTGCCCACCCGGCATTGCCCCGTGTTGTCCTCGCTGAGGAGAAGCCGAGAAGGAGAAGCCGCCCGCGTCATCGCCCGGCCGCGCTGGGATTCGCGTCATCGGAGGAGCGGAGAAGCAGGAAGCAGCCTGCCTGACCCGTCTCGAGGCTCCCGAGTGGAGAGGAGCCCCGCCCGCGGCCCCAGCCGAGCCGCCGAGAAGGAGATAGCCGGTGAGTGGGGCTGGAAGAGCTAGTGCAGGGAGGAGGGCGTCGGGCACGTGGCCGGTGCCCGCCCCTCCCCTACGGCACACGAGCCTGAGAGAGGCTCTCGGGGGGGGGCATTCCTGTTTGTGAGCCTTGCGAGGCTCATCACCCACAAGTGATTTACGAGCCAGAAAAGCTTGTGGGGCCTTCCCCTTTGTCCCGAGTCCCCTGTGAGGGACTCCAACGAGTGCCAGTTGTCCTTCAAGCCCCTGAGAGGGGCTCACGGCGCCACAGTGGTTTGGCGAGCCAGAGAGGCTCAGAGCGCCCTAAGTGTTCCTGGGTCCCCCGAGAGGGACCCCACGGCCCAGTAAGGCAACAGTCTTGTTTGTGGAGCCCCGAGAGGCTCGAGGCCAGTTTTTTGTTTGTGAGCCTGCGAGGCTCATGGGGGCATTTGTCCTTGCTCTGAGCCCCCCGTGAGGGACTCCAACGCAGCCGCTTTGAGATTAGGAGCCCCGAGGCTCCTGGGGGGCAATTTGGATATTTTGGGACCAGAGAGGCTCTTGTGCCCAGTCCTGTTGAAGAGCCGGAGAGAGGCTCAGGGTGCCAATTCTTGTTCTAGAGCCCAGAGAGGCTCAGCAGGGCCACAGTGGTGGTTCTTGAGCCCACGAGGCTCCAACGTTGCCCTAACTTTCCCTGCACCAGTTGCCCAGCACTTTGAGGGCAACTGCCACGTTTAGGCCCCCTGACTTTGGGACACAGGGCGTCCTAGCCCTAGAGAGGCCAGTTGGCCTAGGGACAGTCACAGGTGATGACTTATGTGATTCTGGCGCATTTATGAGTGATGTGCCAATGTGAGTTTTGCACAATTGTTATTGCTACACCTCTAAATGTGTTGATATGTGTTTTGCTTCTTTCCCTTTCTATGTGTTTATGCTTAGGTGAGTGCTTTTCCTCCCATAGGTCCTGAGACTAAGGCCCTAGTTACCTGCGTGATTTGCCTAGAGTGATTAGGGTTACGTAGGAGGGGTTTACCCCTTACCAGGAAGTCCTGGTTGTGTGCTACATGCTCTATTTTGATGCTAAAGTCATTTTATGATTTATGTGCTGAGTATTGTTTTTGCTAAGTATTCTTTCTACAAGTGCTAAGTTCTAAAAGTGCATACCCCTGACAGTGGTCCAGGTGGCCCTGTCCTGTACAATATCCCATGTAAATTCCGCCTGTGCCTGTTGGCACAGTGTAACAAAGTGTGTGTTTTATCTAATGTATGTTTATTGTAATACAAAGGCTATTTTTATATATAACCTTGTGTGGAGTTTCCTTTGTGGTGGGCCTTGGGTGTTGTTGCTGGGGTGCGTGCGCAAATACTTAACTCATACCGCCTCCAAGTTTAGCCTTGCTTCTCGCGCCACGTTACCTAGAGGGTGAGCAGGGGTTATCTTGGCGTGTAACTCCCTTTGCCCTGACTTAGGAGTGTTGGTCTCTGACTGACTTTGGCGCAAGCCCTGGCCAGCCAGGGATCCCATTTCTAACACATATTCAATGTGTAATTGACATAGAAGTATTGCTTTTGAGTTCCAAACAACCCTATTAAGAGGTCAGGGGCATAGCAGAAACCGCAATAACCCATATTTAGTTATTCACAGTATCACTCGCACTGTATTAAGAAGAATGAACACTTTTACATTAAAAGTATTTATTACGACTTGGACAATCTGTTTCTCAGTAAATCTACAACAACTGCAACAAATATTATAAAGATAGCAACAAGTCTCGTTCTAAATAACGAGAATAAAATAAAAATTTCCAGAATTATGAAAATGTTATTTAAAATATTATCTAGAAACTTACACCTCCATGCCTACTTCTATGTGCTACACTGTGAGGACATGAAAGGTAGAGCAACCTGCAATCTAGAGTCTCAAACAGAGAAGAGATGCACTGCATACCTTGTTCACAACAAAGGCTGTCTTTTTTTAGTAGAGGCATGAAGACAGTATCCTCCACGAAAGGCAAACACCCACTGCAGTAGCAGTCAATTGATCTTTCTGCAGGACTTGACTTTAGCTTAATTCTTCGTGGGAAATGTATCATGTGTGAAGTGCGCTGGCAGCAGGTGCGACCGTCTCTGGCAGAATCTGGGCAAAGGACCTCTCTTAACAAGTAGTCAAGAGGCAGTCCTTAAATTCTAAATCTTATCAGACATTGGGATTTCTGACATAAGTTTAGGAATGGCTGACATAAATTATGTGCATCAAGGTATGCGTGCTAGATGTTTACTTATGTACCCATAAGTTAAAAAGGCATCAATTCAGACCTATAATATTTTTATTTTGTTTTCTTATTTAACCTTGACATGATGACTAGACATTTGATATATCAAAAATGAGATTACACAGTTCCCCTAAATGAAAGACTACTAGACAGTTGAAACCAAAGTGAGTGAAGGCACGCAGGAGGGAGATCCTATTCGAAACTTGAGTCCTCATACACCCAGCAAGCTAGGTGTCATGCTTCCTCATATGGGCTCGCTCCTCGTCTGGTCGGCGGTGCAATACCAGACGGGCACCCCTAAAGGGGCTCTTTAGCGGAGATCTTTTGTTCCTGCTGTATGGTGCTGTGGGTGTGAGGGCCCTAGGATAGGAAGTGAAGGGTGTAGATGTGTATACATGGTTAAAAGAGGTTGGGTTGTCCACAACTACTTTTTATTGAAGCGGTGTCCCACCTCCACTAAAAACAACAACAATAACAACAAAAAGAGTGGTTGCTTGCTGGCTTAAGGATCCAGGGAAGCCGAAGCCTACTCTATATAGTAATGGTCGACATGTTTCATGCTATTCAGTTCAGAGTGATACTATGCATCTCTCTAGGACCAGATTAAACTATCTACACTACTAGATCAGGGTGAGGGGTGTTCACACGCTAATATTGGTTTTGAGCGTGCTGGGTCCTCCCATAGCTGGAACCAGAGTCACAAGAAGCAGCCGCTTCAACGGTTTCCCCGGGTGTCGACACCTCACTGTAGATGTCCTGTCCACGAGGAAAAGATGAGGTCCAACTGTCTGAAGCTGAACACAGATGAGATGGAAGAGCTCATCTTTGGGAAGAACACCTCACCTTGGGAAGACACATGGTGATTCACCACACTCTGACCCTCGCCAACCCCGCAGCCTAGGCATCATTCTAGACCGCGAACTCGCCATGAAGTGACAGATCAACGCAGTATCTTCTTCCTCACCCGCCGTATGGCGTATCTTCAGATGGTTCCCAGTCAACACCAAGAAAACAGTCACTTAAGCCCTCGACACCAACAGACTTGAAACAGAAATGCACTCTACGTCGGAACAACCACTGAACTCTTCAAATGACTCCAGACTATACAGAACAACACAGCCAGACTCATCCTCCCCAAATGAACCAGCATCACCCCCACCTCCGACGTCTTCACTGGCTCCCCATCAAGAAGAGAAGTCAGTTCAAGCTGATTACCTGTGCCCACAAAGCCCTCCACAACATCGAACCCACCTATATCAACCACCTTCTGACCGTCCACCAACCCAACAGACAACTCCTCTCCGCCTCCCTCACACATCCCCCGCATCCGTCCGAGTCTCAAAGGAGTTTGTTCCTTCTCCTACCTCACCACCAAGTCCTAGAATGACCTCCTCCTCTTCCCCCCACCTAAAAACCTGACCTCACTCGCCGACTTCAGGAAGGGACTCCAGACCCAGCTCTTCCACTAAGGCCCACTGGACCTCAGCGCCTGGATATCCGCAGGGGTGATAACCTGCGCTATATAAATACTGTTTGATTTGGTATTACATGGATTCTTCTTCCTGTCCCAAATGAAACAATATAACTGGCCTACAGCCACACAGCCCACCACCCTCTGTACCTTGTCAGAGCAACCTGGAATTCCTTCTTTTATGATGTAGCAGCAGTTGATAGCATGCTCTCATTACTTTGTAGAGCAGGGTTCTCCAAAGTCCTACATGGAGGGCCGGATCCCTGCCTGATTTTTAGCATATCCCAATTTGGATAAATGAGGTTACCTTAATAATTTGGCATGGATCTGGCCCTCCAGGACTGACTTTGGAGAACCCTGCTGTAGCGGCTTGTTTTTGTCAAATTAGTTTCCTCTGCAGATCTTTGAGGATATTCTTCACCAGTAACAGTTTGGTGTTGATTGTTCATTTGGTGTTTATTTCCTCCACTTCTGGCCACAGTCTTGCATTTTCATTGGGGACATTAACTGTAACTCTGCATTTTCTCTGTATAGAGTTCACATTTACCAGATGTCTTAACCAATGTCCTGGTAAAAATTCCTACTTGCAGTGTAGTACAGGTGTCCTTCCTTGGAATGCATTTGAATTGTTATTTTTCTCAACGTTTAATGTACACTAGTTCAATAGTCAGGTTCTCACGTTTTTCCTTCGGATGGAAGTTTAAAAACAATTAAAACTACTACTTGTACATCAGCGCCTATTGATGTACCTTTCCCTATGATATCAGTACTTTAGATGTATTTTATCTAAAGCGTGATTGTTATTTGTACAGTATACACATTTTTTATTTATTGCTGTTCCCACCTATTGTATGCTTTTTTTTAATTTCATATTATTTAGGTTCTCCTACTACTGCATCTGGAATCCGGATGAAACATAGAGTTGTAAATAGAGTTCTTCATTTTTGTCATTATTTGAGTTGTGTACTTTGCCCTCCCATTGCTAAATTATCTGCTGCTCAATGATTAACACTACACATATTGCTCGCCTGTTGGTATTTTTGGTATGGTACGCACTATAAAATGCTAAATCCTTCATAACCGATATTGGAAAAAGCTCTGTAATTGTTAAGTAGTAGCATATTTTGACCGACGGGCCATCATTTTGTATTAAACCTTGGGATTAAGGCATTTTCTCTTCTTGCAATGATTATTTCCTCCTCTTTTCTAATCATATGTCTTTCAGCATTATTTCTGTTTAATAGCTAGAGATTCAGACTTGAAGAGCATCAGTTTTCTGCAAATTCACAATGGCTTTTAGTATACCAAGTTGTGTTGCATATCCTGGGTTGTAGGACCCGGTCTAAAATATTTGAATTCCTAACCCCTAGGGGCAAGAACTTAGTTAAGTGCACCATCACTAAGGAAAGAGGTATGGGTTTCTGCAGCCTCACTCAACTCACTGAGCATTCCATTAGGGTTAGTGATTTCTGGGTTGGTAACAGTTCCATAAAGGGTTTAGGGGCACAGTGGTAATCAAGATGACCTTTCATTAATGAGCTACACACTCGAGGGTCACTAGAAATGGCATGAGTATTTTGACTTATTTTGAAACACCTGAACAAGTGCACCCAATATTGTAGTGTAACCTCACAGAACATAACATTTTCCTCAGCTAAGCTTTTCATGAAGAGTTTGAAAAAAATAGGGTACGATTTGTAACCTCATCATAATTTGTAGCCCTTACACCCTAACTGTGCTCGGTCTAGGCACTATTCTATTTCTAGCAGAATCAAAAATAATATGCCTATTTCTTGAGTTTCAGAGGTAATGTGCATACCTGGCATTTGTTATCTGGAATAGCTTGCCTGTTATTTTGAGGGCAAAGACATTGTGTTTGTTCAAGGACAAACCTCGCCCTGGGACCATTCAGTGCAGCCTGAGCCTAGGAAGAGTCTCACTGTAACCTGCCTCGGTTAAGGTTGAATCTGGTGCCACGCCATCTGGATCTGCCCCCTGGTTTAAGCTTCTCTCTCTCTCTCTCTCTCTCTCTTTCTCTCTCTCTCTCTCAAAGGTCACTTCTCAGGGTGTATAGATGGTATTGGCCTCTGATTCTAATTTTATATTTTCAGAATCAAACGAGGAGTTTAAGACACTATATTTCACAGAAATAAATTAGCAGGATTCAAAATTCAATATGTCTTCTTTGTAAAAAGCCCCTAAGCATTTGCGCCATCTTTAGCTCGTGTTTACTGTAAGTCTGACTTCTAAAACTTTGAACTATAGATGTCATGTGGATGTACTAGACTTGTGGCACCTGATAGTTTAACAACTCAGGCTAAAGGTTGTTTAGACATAAATACCACTTTCACAAGTTGAGATAGATAACAAAAATGCTGACTATGAACTAAAGTGCAAACATGCTAACTAAAATGAAAATGGTACCGAACATCAACTAAACGGACAATAAAAAGAGTAAAAGCGAGTGATTAAAATAAATACAATGATAAAATTATGAAGGGAGAGGCCATAGTGTTTGACATCCCCGGAATAACTTCTAAACAAAACCATCACTCAATGTGTTTTTGCATAAGCTTGATTATAATCACTTCATGACACATTTACAGAACAGGAGAATATGCTAAAAATGTGTATTTAATGGAATTGCAGTTCATCCCTTATTGCGAGTCCAATAACACGCGTCTCCATACTGAAATAAAAGGAGTCTCTGCATTGGAAGACAAAGCAACACAGCAATGAGTATGCTACAAGTTATGGAACTACTCCAAAAAGAGTGGAACACTTTGTTTGTCCCTTGAATCATCACCATATCTTTTACTGCTCAAGATGCTATGTGGAGAAGAGTACCTAAGGGCCTGATTTAGATTTGATGGATGGATACTGCAATAAAAATGTGATAGATAGCTGGTCTACCATATCACAAGTGACACAGCATATAATGCACTTAGAATCTTCAGGCAGGATATCCATCACATTTGTGATGGAGCAACTTATCCGCCAAACTCTAAATCAGGTTTTAAGTCTTTTATGGAAGTTGGAAAGATGGCTAAAGAGGGGCAACCAATCTAAAAATCCATAGTATCAGGAGCAGGGAAGTGAGGTGGACAGAAAAGACATCAAATCATTAGTAATGGGGCAGACCAAAAGCCCACTTTATATATTGAATTCATCGTATTGGTTCTTTGAGCTGCTGAAGCTTTCTGTGGGTGAGACCTATAGCAAGGTCTGAAGAGAAGGAAAATCAGCATTGCCATAGTAATTTTTATTTTTTTAGCGATTTGTAAAGCGCCTGGTGACCCGAGGGCATCCCCGCGCTATAATATTTATGAAGACCAGAGGACAAAAAAGGAGGGACTTTATTTAGGGAACAACAGCGTTTTCAATTTTTTCCTAAAAATCAAATGATTGGGTTCAAGCCGAAGGGTGTGGGGGAGTGCATTCCATCTGGTGGATGCTTTAACTGAAAAGCGACGGCCACCAGTACGTGTCTTCCTGTGTCTGGGGACATTGGCCAGGTTTTCATTCTCCGAGCGAAGGGACCTGGGAGCTTTACAAGGCGTAAGCAGGTCTCTCAGAATAGCAGGGCCCGAACCATTAAGCAGTTTGTGTGCAGTGCACAGGGCCTTAAATTCAACCCTTTGGCGTATTGGAAGCCAGTGGAGAGCCTAATCACACTGTTTATTAGGATTGATTTAGTCAGAGCCACTACTGCAAAGACCTTTTTGAGTCTCAACACCAAGCCTAAATCAGCTTAGGGAAAAATAACACCTTTTCCATCCTTGCTTTTCAAGGCAACTGTTCAAGCAATACATAATATATTTGAGACTTCTCTTGAGGTCCAGGGATGTATTAAGAACTGAAAGATGGAACAGGTAGAAATTAACCAGGGTGTTACTGGTAGCGACACAAGTTCTCTTTTTCAACTTCATACCAATTGCCATTGCTTGTATACTTTTGTAATAGTGCGTATTGTTTTAATAGATGTGTTCTTCAATCTTACAACAATAAAATCTTTATAATGTAATTAAACCTCTAGCTCTGTTTTCAGATAAACCTATGCCCCCCTAGATCCTCCCCCCTGGAAAAAGGCATCAATATTTTGTCTCATGATATCTTCAATCCCAGTCTAATGTTATCTTCATACCCAGTCAGAATAGTTTTTTCTCGTTCCATCAATCCTGAGAATTTTCTCATGGACTGGATTGCTTCTTTTTGAAATAAAATTTTTTGGTTTTATCTTTTGCTTCCACTTAATTTCATTTGTCCAGCTATTTTGAATACATAGTGGCACAGAATAGAATGTTGTCACGATCAATATTTGTGTATGCCCTTTTAAGGTATGGTTGGTTGCTTGCCTGCTTGTTTAAAAAAACTATCTCTAATTTTCTTATTATAGTTGCATTGCAATGGCTCTAGTCCGCTGATGCAGCTGCTGAACTGTAACAATGTATTACAGCGGAGTTTTGATATCACAATGGCTGCTCCCAGCTGCTGTTGGAGCAAGCAGCAAAGGTGGAAGGCAAGTCACAGAACATATGACAGCTGCAGTTTAAAGAAGAAAAATAAGAAGTGGCTATTCAACCTTATTATGCGTTTTTCTAAAATGAACAAAGATCAACAGAAAGGAGAGATTTATGGCAACATATTTATTGTTTCCAAGCTGTAGGTTAATACAGGAAATAGTATTACATTAAACTGATTAGAATATATTATTTTGCACAAAATGAGTTTCCTTTTTTTGTGTGTAATTGCACACTACAGATTCTGCTTTTATTCTTCATGTCTGCGATGAACATAAAAGAGCAAGACACTGAAGCAGTTCGTTGGAAGGGCGATGGCGTTACCATTAATCATACCTCTACCTTACAATAAACGGATATTGCAAGTCACCTCAGAGTTGCATGACCTTATAGAGAAATGTTGCACTTAGTTTCTTTATATGGTCATGGAACTGCGGGTACTTTATCCAATATAAATCCTTCGTTTTATTCTAATAATATGACAAATGTAGTGTTCTGGAAAGATGAGGATTGAGCCATTCCACTTTAAAGACAAAATGTTAATTGCAACTATTGTTCTTTTGCAGGACCACACTGTTTAGAATATACGTTTAACCTGAGAGATATCTTGAGTGAGTGAAGAATTTCCCTAGTTTTTGGACACCAGGGTACTTTAGTATATGTTTTTATTAAGTTTTTTTTTTCTCAAGAGTATGACGATAAAGCTTAATGAATTCTGATTTAACTGTAAATTATTGTTGTCCAGTTGACCATTCTTATATTTGTTAGTCCTGTTCAGTGCAATTCATGCTTTTTGCGGAAAGAAACTCAGAATAAATCTAATCCTACGGCGGTCCCCAAAAATTGTTATGATTGATTTAAGGGAGGAGTCTTGCTGACTAAGAATAATTAACCCTGATTATAAACAACATATTTTCATCTCCTTGTAACAGGAATTGACTAATTTTGGTTCTAGGAATTTCATTTCGCCTCATTTAAGAATGGGGCTATATTAGTATCAAGTCATGCTCTTGTGTCAGTTGGCTAGTAGCACTAATGTTCTGAAAACAGCCCATAATGGCCAGGGAGACTTTTAGATGGAAGTGTTTACAGCATACAATTATGCGTGATAGAATAGAATGTGGGCCCTCCAACAATTGAAACAGTGAGGTACCCATATAGAACTGTACTCGAGCTTTCCAGTTAGTTTTGATACTTCTTAGTTATTCTTTATTGTGATTTTAGTGTAGAGTTTCTTATACATGAGATGCCGTGACAAAGTGATGACTAAAAACTCTAAACCCGAATTAAGGGGGGGTTTAGAGCTTGTAAATAATAAAAATGTTGTCAATGCTTTTGAAAATGTGCAAAGTTGAATTTTGAAATTAATGATCCATTTGACTTCTATATGCATAATACTAGGGCCAGTTATAAAGCAGCTTAAAAAGCATTTATTATAGCCTATTTTATGTTAAAAATAAATGGCTAATATTTTACCAGGCAGTGAGTAGGCAATGGCCTTAGCCTAACAGTCTAATAGATTGTACTCAGTAGACCACATCAAGTTACCCATTTGCCTTATTACCCCATGTCGTATTAAACTGATGTACTGACTAGTTTTTTGCTTATGATTTGCTGTGTAATTTATGGATGTACTGACTTGGTATCCGGCCTAGTGCTTCTTACTTGCAGAACTGTGATCTCATTTGCTGCTTTTTGGTACATGTTGTTAGTCCTCTACTTACAGACATAAGACCCGCATTTAACACTTACAATTCTTCAAGAACGAAACGTCGCAAAAAAAAATGGCTGAAAAGAAAATTCGATTTTTTTAATTTGCTTACTTACTTTACCAGCAAGTCACAAGATATATTGCATGAATTTGGTATTAATAAGATTACAAAGGGGGTAATTTGTGTTTTAGTAACTCTAAAAAACTAGGAATTATGATGGGGAAAATAAAGTTGGTAATATTTTCAAACCAACTAAAAATAAAAAAGGAACACCCTTTACCCAAAAGTAGTAGTGATGATGATCATGACCAGGTTATTACCCACACAGGGTTATTAACCACACAAGGTGTTGACCCATGAATAAAAAGCCCTGCAAACGAAAGACCGACATAAAGCCACAAAACGCTTGATCTTCCACCAACCTACCAGACACCTACGAGCCGCCTCCCTCTTCCTTGCAGGCACCCACCCCGGATCCACCGGGATTTGGCCTCCCTACAATAAGCCAATCCAGCTCCTATTACAAGCTATCATGTAAGCGAAGAATGTTAACAGCTGATCTTTGCCAATAATTGATCACCATGACACTATACCAGAAAACACCAGCAATGTTTAATCACATATTTAATTTTCCATCTAGACCAGGATCATTAGAAATTATTTTTAACTTGGCATTTCTGAATGTTGCTAGGATTACATTAAATCATGCAAGTTCCAACATGCATAAGGAGAAACTGTTTGTTCCTCTATGTCTCTATTTAGGCATGCCACAGGCAGAAGTTTAGCACATGATTCTAGCCAAAATTTCACACATTTCTGCTAATTAATAATATCGGCTATCCATAACGTAGAGCAGAATGAAGTAAGAGGATAGTCTTTTAAGTCACGGGGAAATGGAAATTGAAAAGGTTATGTCAAATGCCTTAGTGAAGAATGAATCTGCTATACTCCTTTTTGCCCTAATTTACTTACTAATTAGCTAACTCAGTTCTTTAATAAATTACCAGCAAATAATTCATAATCTATATTGGGGATTGTAATACCATTTAACTTGACGCTCCTCGCTGCAGAATGTAATCTAAGGGAAAGTTACCTTGTGTAGTAAGATTGAAACTCTTGATCATTTTACATCACCTGCATTATTAAATCGCATCAATAACCCAGCTTCGGATCCAAGACATGGGCATACATAGTGTACTTTCTAGAGTATCAGAACAAAGTAGTATATACATAGTGGAATTTGGGGAGATCACCAAGGATGCATACACAATCATGTTATCACTTTTTAGTGATTGACACAGTCCTGGCTTGTTTAGGTTTCGCCTACACAGGGCTTGTGAAGTCTGTTGTTTTAAATATAAACTTAAAAGGGACTTACATCCTGTCTCCTCTCTTTCCTGGCTTCTCATCGGTTCTGTGCCAATTCCTTTTCACCATTTCTATTGGCTATAGCATATTTTCCTACATTTACCAATGCTTGTTCCTTGTCTGCTTCTCTTATCAGTTTCCTGTTGCTGAAATATTGTTAACATACACTTTGGTGGAACTATATTTTCATAAGGTTTTGCCTTTTACCATTGCAGCAGATTTGTATAACAATTTATCCCCAGGAGAGATTAAGTGATTTGCTTAGAATCTCGGGATGTTGCGCGGCACTGCCAAGCTCTCGAGGCAGCCACTCTGGCTGCTGCACCACATCCTCTCCACTCCAGTGTTATCGGTCAGGGAGCGCTTTCCTTCTTCCAAACGATGATTGATGAAAACAGCTCTTCATTCATTCCATAGGCAAAACCGATGCATTACCAATGCTTGTTTTAACTACCCTCCTATTTCATTCTATAAATAATGGGGGCACTGTTGCGTTGTTCAGTAGCCTCCTTATCGTTGACATCACTCATTTGCCTGCATGCCTTTTTGTTTTTATCATAATCATTGAAACTTGAGTGTTCATCCATAATAATGAATCGATTAAAATAGCATCCTTATGCTTTGCAATTGTGATATGTTTAGCTCTTAGATTAAGAATTATAATAAATAATTCGAATCATGCTGTTTTAACTGTGACTTTCACACCCGGATAAAATAAAATTAGGTAGCTGGCAGGAAAGCATGGATTGTATTTGGGAAATATTTTACTTATGTAGTTGCTTAAATATATCAATTGTTGATAACGTTATTCTTGGGCATTAGCCTACTTAATTTTTATTTAGCAATTACCCTACTCCTTCCTTTCGAATTTTTCTTGGTTCTATATTTCCATTAACTCATTGGGCTAAATGCTTACACTATAGTTGGAAAAGTTTATCACAATTATGGTCTAATGGTTAACCAAAGCCAGGCAAATTATCATCACAAACCACCACAGAACAAAAGACCTAGGGAGAATAAACAGTATCATTACAACCCAAAGTGTAAGGATCTAGTATTCAATGAGTGATTTATGTTTAATTGATGGATGGTTAGAATCAAACCAGATCAAAGCATCAGATGCTGTAGTGGTGACCTATGAATTGTGTTTGTTTAGATGCTTGAGAATTCTTTAGTCGACCAAGCCTAAGTCGATATGCCTTTGTGTTCCTCCTATACTGTGAGCCATCTTATTAGTTAGCTTGTCTCCCAAAGTATTTTGCTGCTTTGCTTCACTTTGGGGTTTAAGGATTTAAAATACAGAAAAGGGGAAGTAGAATGACTCAACAGGTATAGAGCATATATCAAAAGATGGAGTTGTGCTCTCCCATCTTGCCTTAGTTTTCCCACCATGTATGGTGTGTGATGGAGTGCAATTTGTTCAAATTTCAGTTTATGTTGCACTAAAATATTTGCTCAGTAATTCGCACCCTTGCCATGCACTGCTAATAACCCCACATATTAATTCACTCATGACATCATGTATGTCCTCATTGATATCAGTGGACAGTTTGCTGATAGGAAACTGTGCATGATGGGGATGCAAATCTTAGTTACCTTAGGGCATGAGTTATAGTTTCTTGAGATAAATCTAACTGCTGAATTTCTATGGTTGTGTGTTCGTAAATTGTGACTCTAACTATAACGTCCCTGTAACCTATGGCTTTTTTGGGGGGAAATAAATATATATATATTTATATATCTACACACACCATCTCCAACATAGTATCTGGTTGTACATAATGCTGTTTTACGGTGCCAAATTTCAAATAACGTGTGTAACTTGATAACTAACGCCCACTTCAGTGGCTAGTGCAGCTCATGATTTAATGAGGTCAAACGTGAATCAGAAAGGAACATTTTCCCTAATTAATGCAACCCAGTGCAAACATTTGCACTACGCTGAACAACTTTTGGAAGGTAGAGCTCACAAGAAAGTGCTACGTTCACTAGTCATCCCAAACTGCTTCACTTGTCTAGTGGTTGGTTTATTGCGCTATTTTTCAAGTCTTATAAAAGGTCTAACTCATGTAAGCTCAGATGTGAACAACATGGGGGCAAACAGTCATCTCAGATATTCCTTTGGGAGTCAGTGCAGTATGTCATCCATCATAACACGCTATGCTTTGCCTGCATCAATCATTTTGCTGAAGTCTATTACATAATTTCCTACGGCTGTCTACATTATTTGAATGCTTGCATGATTTGGTCCTGGCATGGCAAATATTGAAGGACCACAGTACCTGTATTACACGTTCCACCTCAAGACTTGGCTAAGATGTGCCCTCTGGCTCAGTAGAGCTCCTGTTAGAGCTGTTGCAATGAGGTAATTCTCTATTTCATTTCGGTTTGTGAAAATCATCCTTTCTTTTGGTGGACAGCTACTACGCAGCTTTCAGTATGAATCACATTTTTTGTGCCTTCTGCGAGCTAGTATCTAGATATGAATGAATGAAAATATTTGTAGAGCGCACGATGGCCAAAACGGCTTCCTGGCGCTGAGAGCTCTAAAGAACAGAACAGACAGGGCCAGGAGGTTTAGCGGGGGTAGGCCAGGGCAAACAGAAAAGTTTTAAGCGCTTTACGGAAATGTGAAAAAATGGGGATAGAACGCAAAGAGAGAGGAAGGGAGTTCCAAAACCGGGGAGCAAGAACAGAAAATCTAGTTCCACCATATAAAAACAATTTGCTTGCGCTTAGTTTGGCGGGTTAGAAGAGGCGGTGCAACAGGCGGTGAGATTGCCAATTCGTAGCAAATTTACAAATAATGGCTCAATTATTTCGAATTGCAGCCTTCCATTGGGCCATACAGTCAACAGTATGTTTAAAGTGCAATAGTGAAAATAGTCTACCATTTCTGAAAAACATCTAGAGCATGATAAACCTACACGAGTACGCCCTTTCATATAGACTATTCCTTCCTCCTGTATGTTTCCATATCTTCATCACCTCACACTGAATGTTTACGCCAAGCTTCTGAGTGTGCGTTCCCTGATGACTCAATTCTCAGCGTTGTGACTTGGGGTAATTCTCGTTTCGAAAGTGTTCCATCCTTTCCAAAAGATCTACTGTATTGTTGTTGGCTTTTTAGTTGCTTGTCACCAATCAAGCAAATGTCTATGGCATCCATTGGCTTACACTGTATGCGCTTCTGATATAATTTCTGGAGGGGGTAATGCTCCATTCCCCAGGATGTATTTGTTATTCGAATTAAACATTTGGCATTTGGTATTGTTTCCACCACCTGCTAGTCTGGTCTTTTGTGTTGAGAATGTGGCAAGGTAGCAGAGTAATAAAGAACCTCGTCCTATTAATTTCTACTTTGGCATGGGAGCTTGCAGGATGTGTATAGGGGAGGTGAAGGTGTGCTAGAAGAATGAAGACAACTTGATGACACCCTGTTGTTTTTAGATGCTAATCTAATCCATCTTTATTGTTCGTGTTCTTTTTGGCAGGCTAATGTACTGCTGATTTGGAAACATCGCAATAACTTGAAGAACCCTGTGCCGCTTCCTTTCATGCAGTGTTTGCTGCAACTCTTTGAATTACTGTTGACTGTGATCCTGTATGAATTCTATTTTTTGTCTGGAGACCATCGCACTTCTTACTTGGATGCCTCTAAATGCACCAATAGATCTCGTCATCTTATTCAGTAGGTAGCTTAGACAGACCGGCATATACACTGCTCTACACCCCCGGATTCTTTTTAGGTCTCGCGCCTAGCATTACTCTGCTCAACAGTGCTCGCGCAGCGCGAGACATTTAGTAGGTGAAAAAACGTGGATTCAGCACTGACCTAGGAATCGCACAAGCTTGTGCGTGTGCGATTCCTTTTCTGCTACCCCATTGAACTTTGCGTGCTTTATTTTATCAAAGACTGCACGCAATTGGCCAAAGGCGGGCGCATTGCTCCGCCCATGGGTGTCTATTATGCGATTGGTGCGCGTAATAGACACCAATAGGCCATGTGGTTTCAATTATCGTGCCCAGACACAGTCTCGATAATTGAAAGCACGTCTCGCTGTGGCGGGCAAGCGCACCACTCGCGAGCTTCTTTGTTTTTTCCTAACTGTTCTTTATGCCTCACTTGCGTTGCAGTGAAGTTTCTTCCTTTGAGAACAGCACTACTGGCATGGCTTCCACCTGTAGTGGTGTCTTCGAGAACTGTAGAGGCCCCTCCAGTGCAGGTCTCTTCCAGTCGGAGCCCCTGCTGCCAGCGGCATCCAGCACCCCCACCCCTGGCAGCATCAGCGTGGGGAGTGGCATTAGCACCAGCAGAGGCGGCAGCAACCCCAACCTGCTCCCCGGCAGCTGTGGCATCAGAGGCGGTGCCTGCACCCTGGGCTGGCTGTAGCCATCAGCACCACCTCTGCAGCCGGTGGCGGCACCACCCCTGCCGGGAAGCTGGTATAGTCTACCCCCTTGCCGGTGGAGAATACTCCGCAGAACGAGTGCCGCATGGTGGAGCTGCGTGGAGCCATGGTGGCCTCGTTCGCAGGGCTGCAAGCTCATCTGCCTCCGGCAGGCCTTCGACCTCTTCCTCAAGCACCTAGTGGGTGGCTTGCACACAGTCTACACTAAGCTCAAGCGCCTGAAGATCACCACAGTGGTGTACAATGTGGAGCAGGTGCGCATCCTGCGCAGGTTGGGGGACATCCAGCCTGGCGTCAAGCGCTGCAAGATCCTCTCCCGCCGCGCCTTCGAGTCGTTCTGGAACGACTGCACCAACGCCAGATAAGAAGGAGGCGCCGCCGCCCATAGCCTGCAAACCACCCGCGGCATACAGCACCACACCTGCCCTTCAGTAGTACACATATCAATGCCCGGCAAACCCACAGTAACCTGCATCACTGCCTCTAGTTCGCAAGACCACTCCAAAGTCAGCAAAACTAACACAACCCCAAACCCCTGGTGCCACTCAATAACCTCAGGACCTCAATCGCCGGGAACCCCGCAGTAACATTCACCATCCCCTTTGCACCACCACAAAACCACCCTTAAGCCTTCAGCGCCACCTCATAGCCCGCACAACCACTCCATGGCTTCCAGCACAAATCCATAACCGGCAGAACTATATCAGACTGCCAGGCCATCTCGGGGCCCGTAGCAGCATGTTAGTGGTACCGACACCATCCTACAGTGCTGCAAAGCCATTTTAAGGGCACCTGTGCACTACAAAGTTTCTGATAAGACAACAGAGAACCCACAGCACTCTCTTGTGCTGGGACCCTTTAGTCTTTAACTCCACCCAAAGTCTGAAACAGTCATAGAGCCCGTAATGCCACCACGGTTCCACCCAGACCCTACACAGACGTCCCAGCGCCTATCCTTCAGAATCACTCAGAACCTTCAACTCCACCTCAAACCTCACAGCCACATGCCACAGCCGAAGTACAACCACTGAGCTTACAATCCAGTTCTAGAGCTTTCGGCATCTCACTAGATTTCACTAATAAGTTCCAGAGCCGAAGTGCCACCTCAGAGCTCACAACCATATTCCAGGGCCTTCAGCACCACCTCAAAGCACACAACCTTGTTCCAGAGCCGAAGTGCCACCTCAAAGCACACAACCTTATTCCAGAGCCGAAGTGCCACCTCAAAGCACACAACCTTATTCCAGAGCCGAAGTGCCCCCTCAAAACACACAAGCATATTCCAGAACAGAAATCTCACCTCCAAGCACACAACAGTATGCTGGAGCATTCAGCACCACATCAGAGCTCACAACCTTAATCCAGAGCCGGGAGCCACCTCCAAGCTCACCACAGCCTTATTTTAGAGCCCTCAGCACCACCACCGAGATTGCAACCTCATTCCAGAGCCGAAGTACAGCCACCGACCTGACAACTGTATTCCATAGTCTTCAGCACCACTTCAGAACGTATTCACGGGGCCGAAGTACAGGCGCCTGGCCTTCTGCATTCTCCCAGCCAACCCTGTCTTAAGGTGCACCGTCCACCTCAGCCTTTCAACTGGAGTACGCGCGCACCCATCTGGAAGTCACAAATTTAATGCAAAAAAGCCCAACCTGCTCCCAACATTTTCATGCACGATCCAGTCCTGAAAGTAGCTATGCGGACCAACGTGCTTACCTCCCACTAAGTTAGGGTGACCAGGTATCCCGGACTTACCGTGATAGTCCCAGTTTTCATCAGCTGTCCTTGAAGATTTTGGCACATTTGGCTCATTCCCCAGTTTTCACAGAAGATCGACTTGAGAAAGTGCTAGGTAGGTTCTGAGTCCCTCTGCTGAGAAGCATTCATCGAATCATCGCAATAAACTCCACCACTATCTAAACAAGCATTTGCAATGCAATAGGTCTCGCGTTATTAAAGTTTGAGCTATTGGTTTTGCATTATTTAGCAATGCCAATAGCTCAAACTTTAATATTGCGAGACCTATTGCATTGCAAATGCTTTTTTTTAATGGCTTTGCTCCCTTATTTGCTTATGTCCTCCCACCACTCTCCAACGCAAAAGCAGATTTTTCTTTATAAATGGGGCGTCCCCGTGACTGCTTCTGCCTTCCAACACAAATGTGTTGCGTACACTGCCCCCCAAATAGGTGCCTGGCACACAGCACCCCCCAGCTCCCTCTGTGCGGGTCCCTGGTACACATCAGTCCCCCCTTACCCCCTTGTGGGTACCTGTTACATGGAAGGGTCCTTTCTCTATGACTAGCATCCAGTACTTAGCAGCCCCATCCTCGTCAGGTACACAGCATCCCCCATCGCACGTGCTGGGTGCCTGGTACACGGCAGTGTCCCTCCTCTAAGCCCAACATCCGGTACACAGCAGCCCCCTCTGTGTGGCCCCTCTTCCGGGTGCCAAGTACACCACAGCCCCTGTCACTGTGCCTGGTACACAGCACTTGTTTTCCCCTCTATGTCGGGTGCCTTTACACAGCAACTAACCCATCTGCGCCTGCCCCTAGTATATAGTAATATCCCCTTATGATTGGCGGGTACCCAGCAGACCCCCACATCTCCCGCATTGATCAGACAGGTAGAAAGGCAGTAAAAGTCTTTGGCCCATCTGCTGCTGCGGGCTTGCTTGTGCCTCTGACACCCCACACCTCACCGAGGACGGGGTAAATTATAAGAAAAGGGCGGAAGAAAAGGTTCCCCTGTTAGGGGAGGACGGGACACATCCCAGCCCGAGGGTCACTGGCAGACCGGCCGTGCATTGGTGATGCCGGCCTAGTTCTGGCCTGGTTCCACTTTCGCTTCAAGTGGGGCTGATCCCGGAGCTACAGTCTGCATCACTTTCCCTGGAGCGCACGTTATTAAACAGATGAGTGACGGGAAGGCTGCAGCCAGGTAAAGAATTCTGTCGAAGATCACAGATGCCAGAGACAGAGGCGATATTATGATCCATTTTTCTGTACAGCTACAACGCAGAAGGCATCTGTGCGCTTCTGTTTGGCGTCTTGTGTGGATACATTAACACCAAATAGCTTTGAGTGAATGCATGTTTTGCTAACAGTTGAGTTTGACAGAGGGCATTCATTTTACTATATTTCCGAGCTCTGCCTTCAGCAAAACCTGCATTAACTTGCAGATATTTCGAGTCCAGGTATGCGCACACGACGCCGAAATTAAATCCCAGATTTCTTCTGCGGCTCAAGGAGCATAAAACGGCATCATGATAGCGTCTAGGTGGGACTTGCTGAACGCTAAAAGTTCAGAGGAGCAGCAAACTGTCATGAGCCCTGATGCAAGCAAGGCCTTAACCCAGTCTGCGGTTTGAATATTAAAATGCGGCCATAATGTGGGTGCCTAGCCCCTAACACAACTGCGCCCGGTACTACTGCACCTGCTGCACGTGCCGAGCAGACTAATGCTTAAATAGCACTATATTACTAGTTATGTGTGCACCCCAGATCCGTACGCAATATTGCACCCCCTCCTGGGCTGGAAAACCACTGTGTTCATCCTGTGCTAGCAGCGTGCAGGGGGCTCTTCCTAACTCAGGGTGTCTTTTACTTGTAACACGAGGAGTGTTCTTTCATGCTCCTTTTCAGGGGTCTCTGTTCAGGACCTGTGTTCTTTGACGCACATTAAAGGATATTTGTGTGGCTTACAAAGACCTGAAATAATATTTCCACTTGTACAATCGCAGTTTTCCAATGAGGTCCACTACGCATTTGAAACCCGCACTCCCATAAGGTATTTACGCGTGTTATATCCATACAACCGGATGCTCTTGCTGGAATCGTATTGCTGATTTTAGGGGGCCGCGTGCAGCGTTTGTGGGAAATAATTGGAAATTACCAAATGTGAATTCGTCGGACACCAGTCTGGAAATGTATTCGATTTATTTGTCTGACGGGGCTCCTCCTCCTATCATAAATAACTGCTGGTCCTCCTTAGAGACTATGCTCCTCCTTTCAGCAGCACATACACATGCAGACCCATCAAAATGTCTTCTTAGCATGCTAGATGAGGAACACGATACAGAACAGCTACACGATTGCTATCCTAATACAGCTAATACCAGCACTAAAAACACACCTGCTACACACCCACACAATACTGATCACTCTTCTACAAAACAAAGTCCCACACTTTCTACACTGTCTACTAATAAATGTTCGATCCCTCTCTAAAAACAAGCATCACATCTACGACCTTCTCACCGATGCAAAACCAGACATACTATTCATAACGGAATCATGGTTGGGAGAGGATATGGCTCTAGCCCTGCATGATGCCATTCTTCTAGGCTATCAAATAATCACCCAAAATCATATAGCCAAAAAAGGAGGTGGTCTAGCTCTTGTATTCAGGCAAACAATACATATATACAATACATATCACTAAACTTGACAACCTCTCCATAAAGAATTGTGAGGCTCTTCTAACAAGATGCAATCCTACACAGTCTTCACCTGTAACTTCCTGCTCCTTTACAGACCTCCGCCTAGCAAGAACGCACTTCTAGACACAGTTTCAAAACCTGATGGCAATAAACTCCAACCTATGCGTTCCGGGTGATCTTAACATTTGGTTTGCTAAAAACCAATATGACCCATCCAAAAACAATAATCACCGGCCTAGACGCATTGAACCTGCATCAGATTGTCCACAATCCGACACACACCGCTGGACATATCCTAATGTCATTTTTGCTAATACTGAACTAGTTACCTTTCAAACTATAACTCCAGTCACATGGTCAGACCACCACTTGCTTGCTTTCCAACATAAAACAACACTAAGCGACTCACCTAAAACTACCTTGCATCCATCTACCTATCGGCTGTGGAACACTTGGAAACACAACTAACATCCAGTATAAATCTGGAACCCATAAATTCTGTTCAGAATCTGAGTGGCTACAGGAAACTTTTGACATCCTGATACCACTCAAAACCACACAACAGAACAAAAGAAAAAAGCGCCTTGGAGAAACATAGAAGTAAAAGACATAAAACAAATTATTAGAAAGCTGCAACGTACCTGGCTCAAAACAAATGACAAACAAGACCAACTTCACCTACAGAAAATTCACTGATTATATGTCGGCTATCAAAAAAGCTAAGGAAAGGTACTATTCAGACAGAATTCAAAACGCTAAATGTGCAAATAAAGAATACCATAAAATACTCAATGAATTTTATACACCAAATTGCCTTGAAGGAACTCATCCTGTTACTCAAGATTTCACAGACAAACTGGCAAATCATTACACGTACAAAGCAGGCACGTTGGACTCGTACTTAAAACAGAAACAAAGCACCAGCACTAACCCTTGTACAAAACAACTATCCAAGAATGCTCTAATCAAGCCTCTCCGTTCCTTCCAACACATCTTACACGATGAGTTTATGGACCTGGTCAAAGCAAGCAGGCCTGCCTGCAGCATTCTGACCCCTTTCCGCCAAAAACTTTCAAGACCATTCTTTTAACAACCTCTGCTCCCATTCCAGTAAGAAGAATCATCAACGATTCCTTAACTTCAGGAATATTTCCAGAAGAACTCAAAGTCATACATACGCCCTCTACTGAAGAAAACAAACTTGGACCCGCTGAACCCTGACAACTACAGACCCATTACAAATGGACCTTTCCTGGGCAAACTGATAGAAAGAGCAGCGTTCGCCCAGATGTCACAATTCATTGAAGAGAATGACCTACTTTCAGATTTCCAAACAGGATTCCGTCCGGGAAGAGGCACTAAATCTGCCCTCCTTGCCATCTGGGATGACCTAAAGAATACAGTTGACCGCAACGGGGTTGCTGTGCTACTCCTCTTGGACCTCTCAGCTGCCTTTGACACGGTTGACCATGACACTCTGAAACAAAGACTTTATGAAGCCGGCATAGAGGGAACTACTCTAGACTGGATCGCGTCCTACCTTAGAAACAGAACTAATGTCATCCATACGCCACCTTTCTTGTCCAAACCGTACTCCACAAAAGCAGGGGTCCCTCCAGGTTCTATCATCTCGCCCATGCTTTTCAACATCTACATGAAGTCTTTACCAGTACTGATCAATAAATTTCACCTCACGTGCTACAACTATGCAGATGACACGCAAATACTCCTTCAACTGGAATCCCCCAAAGACATTGTAAAATCACCAATTTTCAGCTGTCTCAGAGCCGTGGATGACTTGGAACCATCTCAAATTGAATGCTTCAGAAACTGAAATACTCATGTGTGGTGATTGGAAAAATTACAACCCGCTTGTCGCATGGCCTGATGAACAGGGATCACTGCCTAAAGTATTGAAGGATGTAAGAAACCTCGGAATGACCATGGACTCTAAGCTGTCGATGAATGCCCAAGTGGATAAACTAGCAAGATCAAGCTTTGCTACTATAAAAACGCTGCAACAAATTTTCCCTCATTTGGGATTTCCACACAAGGTCCAAGCTACCATCTTCCTTGTTCTACCCAAACTAGATTACGCCACTAGCCTCTACCACGGATCACCTTTAACGACCATGAAAAGACTACAACTGATTCAGAACTCGGCTGCCAGACTACTCTTGCATATCAAACCACAAGACCACATCTCCCCTGCCTTGAAAGCCCTGCATTGGGTACCGGTTGCCAGAAGAGCCACTTTCAAGCTGCTTTGTATTACCCACAAAGCAATACATGGAATAGGACCACTCTTAATCAGGAATAAAATCACCAAACGCATTCAACAAAGGAACCTCTGCTCCAAAGGAGCATCTCGCCTCAAAATCCCACCATACAAGAAAAAAACATGGGTGGCACATCCTTCTCTGTTCAAGCAGCCAAAATATGGAACTCTTTACCCCCCCAACATAAGATCCACCGACAACCACCTTATCTTCAGAAAACTACTCAAGATTTGGCTCGTCCCCACATAAGCACCATTCAGAAACAGAAATTTACAGCATATCCCTCTGTATATAAGCATTTGTTTTCACTATAGATATGTACCTATCTTTGTGTATTACTTTATAAAACATGTAAAATAATTATGTTAAGAGAAAAGAAAAAATAGATAAAATATTAATCAATGAATAAAAAGCATCTTTGGTCTCCATATACATACTTACATTGTGCATCTATGTACCTTCCATGTACTTGGATCTGTGCGTCTGTTACTTTTCTCCTGAAAAAGCATATCCAATGCACTACCCTATTTCTCATCCTGTGCCTCTATCAATATATTTAATCTAAATATACTTACTTCCTTTATGTATCTATATAATTTCAAAGTACTTATGAATCTATATATTTATCACTTTCTTCTAAGTTAGCATTTCCAATGCACTAGTCTATTTCTCAGCCTATACTTCGCTCAATATATCTTCTAGCCCAACGTTCTGACTCATCTCAAACTTTTTTCTACAACTCCTTTCAATGCACTATCCTATCTCTCATCCTATACATCTATCAACATATCCTCTACATCCACTCTCTCATTTATCCCAAACCTTTTCTAGACTCTCTCTCCTGCTCTACCCCTCCTTGCATCATCTGACACCTCTTTTTACTACACCGATCCCTTAAAACAAATCTTTCTAAACTCTCCTCTCTGGCTCCTCCCCTCAAACTCCTTCCTTCGGTTGCCTGTTTTATACTTATGTTTGTTTATTAGCTAAGTCATTCACTTTATTGGCTTTCCTTGTTGAATGACTCACTGGTCTCACAATTTGTTTCTGTCTGGACTGTTCTGATCCTCGATGTAATCCGTATGGACTATTTCTTGTGTGGTCCTTCACTTTGAGAAAATTGTGCTGCCATAAAAAACATGCAAAAATAAACACATAATTAGAATGTTATTACTCCAGGTCAGTATTTCACAAACTAGTCCGGAACTGGCAAATGTTGGCACCACTTTATTGGCTGGTGTTTGTAGCACGAGGTGAAAATTGCAAAAAACACAGTTGATGGACAGAATGTAGAACAATGTCATACATTCACCCCAGTACAAGGATCTGGGCCTAAATCCATCGTTTTTTTTGCACTCCACACCACCCTGGGTTAGGCACTGGCTATATGCAAATCAGCTCTGACCCTGTGCCTCATGGGAACAGTCCAGCCCGAACTACCAAGCCATGTCTTTCCCAGACCGGAATCAAGCATCCAAGGACCGGTTTCTGGCTATCAGCCTTCATCAGCCTGGTGTTTGTAGCACGTCAACACAGAGCTTTTGGAAGTGTTATGAGGGAACAAGTACTATTTATTTGGTCATCAAAATACGTTCATTGTCATAGTAATTACAATAGTATTACAGAGCAGTGCAGGATGAAACATGTTGGCATTAAATTCAACATTGAAAGGCTGTTGAAAAACTTTATGGCCGGGATGCCCGCCACCCCCTCTCAACACAATCCCCAAGGATGGGAGAAGTCGGACACAGGCTTGAACTTTTGGAAGGCGGGAGAGAGTCACCCTCCCGGCCGTATTTATTAAAATATGAAACAAAATTTAAAACATTAAATAAAAGTTTCATAGTTATGTACAATTTTACATTTATTACATTTCGATGAAGACATGTTCTTTGGCTAACCTTAACAGATCTCTAATACAAAGGTTTCCTAGCCGAGTCTAACATCCTGCAAATGCATCCATTCTAAATTAAAATTGTACATCCTAGCATTACGGGCCAACGGCAAGGTCTTAACCGGTGTCAGATCCCTACTACCAAAACTCTCGCCCTCACGGTGTGAGTGGCGCATGGGCAGAGGACTCTACCCTCGTTGCCAACTGTAACTTCCCTTGTCGTGGTGGGGGCCCCCTTTCCACTCGACGCCATCTTAAAGGTCGTCCGAGTTCCCGTGTGAGGTATCTGTAGGAAGGACTGCGTGGACTCCCCCTCCCCCATCCCCACACTCCCTATCCGCCGTCGCGGATATCCGGCCCCCGGGAAATTAGTAGGCCTATGGCCGTCTCCCCCTAGGCGACCCATCCTTAGTGGGTGGCGCCCCCCTCTAGGGACCTTGAAATTACTGCTCACCGATCATGACCTTACCGCCACAGGCCGGATAGTTGACCGACTATCCGGCCCCCCCCAACTCCTCCTAAAGGTCATGCTTCCTCAAACCCCTTAGCCATGCTATGAAGTCTCCTATGAGTAAGCAAACACAACAGGTGATGGACCGAATGTGGATCAATTTCACACACTCACCCCAGTCCAAAGATCTGGGCCCAAATCCATCGTTTTTTTGCACTCCACACCACCCTGGGTTAGACAATGGCGATATGCAAATCAGCTCTGACCCTGTGCCCCATGGGAACAGTCCAGTCCGAACTACAAAAGCCATGTCCTTCCCAGAACGGAATCAAGCATCCGAGGACCGGACCGGTTTCGAGGTAACACCTCATCAGCCCGGCTAGCTTGACTCCAGTGGTGTGGAGTGTGACATTGATCCACATTCGGTCCATCACCTGTTTTGTTTGCAATTGCCGCCACAAGTGTGCTGGGGATGCTCAGACGTGGGTCCCAGGCACTCCACACCACATTGTAAAAAGGTAGGAAGCAACCAATAAACAAAGATCCTTAAGTATTACCCGGCGGTGTCGCCTCTTTAACCCACAAAATATTAATCAATGAAGAGGCAGGCGCTGGAGGCTGGAAGGCAGGAAACAAGGGTTTATTCTCTCCGGAGGAGAACACATCAGTTCGGACAGCAAGTGTCGTCACGAGGTGCTCTAACTGCATCTCTGAGGCCTGGCCTCTTATACACAGGTTTATGGTCGGCAAACATTCTTTATTGTAATAAAGTCACTTTGAAGCATGAAAAAGACATTCCCGGAACCTCCGCTTCAGGCCCGTTCCCACACATTTTCACAGTAAGAGTCCCCTCCCTACCCACAGGAGGAGATGGCTATCACACAGCTGGACATTCCGCCGATTCCCGGAATGCGTGCGACTGATCAGATCTCATGGGGTGGGGGCTTTGATCAACTGTAACTCCTTTGAAGAGGGGTGATTCCTTACAGTAGGGGCAATAAACTGCATCCGCAGGGCTAGGTGATGGCCTGGGATCGGCTCGGACAATCGGGCATGGAGGAAGGAGTTTATCAAAGGGTATGCGACCATGAAAGGGATGAAGGGAGGTGTCGGTCGAGCATGGGGTGTGATTCCCAGGGAAGAGCAGCGCAGATGGAGAGGGTTTATGGCCCATGCATGAGAGAGCGGGGGTGACCAGTGCGTGGGGGGTGCTTGTGAGGGCGAAGAGCCGTGCTGGGGGTCAGCGGCGTGCAGAGGGTGGTTCTGACCAAGGCACCTAAAATGGCGGGTGTGCACGACAAAAAGTGTGGCATCGGGGGAAAGGCAAGATGGCGCAGTCAATGTTTACCAATATGTACTAAATTTCCACAACTGGAGTCAAGCTAGCCGGGCTGATGAGAGGTGTTACCTCGAAACCGGTCCGGTCCTCGGATGCTTGATTCCGTTCTGGGAAGGACATGGCTTTTGTAGTTTGGACTGGACTGTTCCCATGGGGCACAGGGTCAGAGCTGATTTGCATATCGCCATTGTCTAACCCAGGGTGGTGTGGAGTGCAAAAAAACGATGGATTTGGGCCCAGATCTTTTGACTGGGTTGAATGTGTGACATTGATCCACATTCGGTCCATCACCTGTTTTGTTTGCAGTCTCCTATGAGTAAATCATTCCCCTCCCTGGACAAGTGAACCCCATCATTTAGATACATGAGATCACCCCGAATACACCCGTGAGGAATGCTATGCAACTGCGAAGAGCGAAACAATTTACCAATTTTATTGTTAACCCTTTTCACCGAATGGTTCAGTGCTGACACCGAAAGGCCCCCCGCCATACCTTCCTGGGAATCATGTGGGACCAGGCAATCGTGCACCCCGGGATTCTTTTAGCCAACCAGCTAACAGCAGACAAAATTTGTTCAAACAACACTTGTCTACCCAGTGTCACCAAGTCATTGCCCCCCAGGTGTACTATGACTACAGATGGCGGTGACCTTTGCCGCCCTAAGAGACCCTCAAAAAATGATTCGAATTGGTCAAAACAGAGCCCGCCCTTCCCATGGATGGCCACTCTGTACCCGTATTCCCCAGCTGCGTGAGTCGCGTCACCTGCTTTGAATACGTCCCCGGCGCGCCTCACATATGAGTGGCCCACGACCCATACCACTCTCCCTCCAGACGGTGATCCTTGACCGCTGGTCTCCTGGTGCTGGGTCGACTGCAAATTCCGCCCCACGTGACAGGCTCGCGAAACTGTAATTCAAACAAAAGACAAGAAGCGTGAGTGCATGTCAATTGATCTTTACAACATGTGCAATCGCACATACCTTTTTGAAGCAATTTGAGGACCATTGTCCCAACTGTTTCACTTCCTCCGCACTCTGACCCCTGGCTGTAGCCTCAGTAGCAGCCCCTATCCTAAAGGAGTGGGTCCCAAAATCGCACGGGTCCATGCCCGCAGCAGCGATTGTCAGTGCTAGCACCCTCTGGAACTGAAACCTCGTCAGTGGGGTGCCATCCTTGTGCCTTAGCAAACTCCCCCCCCCATGTAGCCGCCCTTAGTGCCAAGTATTCCTCTATACACTTTATCGGGCACGTGGGGGACCCTCGCGCGCGCTGCACGACAACACTATTTCCCATAGCCCCCTGGTCGGTCTTGGACCTGGCTATCGAGACCACCATCGAATCATCCCTAATTTGGACGTGATCCCTGCACAAGCCTCCCTCAACGTCTTTCTTATTCCTTGCGACCAGTTCGCTCACCCGCATAGCCCCATGAAATGCTAATGCGAAAACAGCCTTCCCTTCTCCCTTAGGCAGTGTACCAGCCACTCCATCTTCAGGAAGAGTCTTAAGACCACTCTGTTTCAGTACTAGAGCCTCCCTCTCCTTGCACTCTCAGACAGCACTGCGCGGAGATACACCTTCGGGTGTGATTCCGGCGCGTTACAAACCCATAAATAAATAAATAAATAAATTTGCAGCGTGCTGCCTGTTGGTTAATGCATTCGACAACAGTCATATTATCAGACCAAAACACAACTGAGCGGTCCCTGAAGTCGTCAGGCCCTGCCATCAGAGCAACCCAAATGGGGAACAACTCCAAGAACCCAATGTTACCTGTGAGACCGCTGGAGTGCCACCACGCCGGCCATGTTTGCGCCGACCATCGATTACCTAAGATGGCGCCAAAACCCACGCTCCCCGCTGAGTCAGTCCACAGACCTAGTTCATCTGAAGACGCTGGCGGCTTGTACCACACGACTCGACCGTTGAAGTCTGCCAGAAATGCCAACCAAATGCGCATATCCTGGCGAACCTCTGCCGACAGTCTCGTACGGTGGTGCCCCTCTTTGAGACCAACCATAGCTTGCGCAATAGAGCGTGAGAAGGGGCCACCCTCACCCAATGTATCGCCCTCAAAGCAAAGTTAAGCTGACCCACTGTTTGTTGTAACTGGTGCAGGGTCACTTTCTCCTTGCCCAGGCATTGCGTCAAGGAAGCCCTGAACTTGGCCACCTTTTCCATCGGTAAACGGAAACATCCCTCCACAGAATCAAGCTCAATTCCCAGAAACTCTAGTGAAGTAGATGGTCCAACCGTCTTACATGGTGCCAATGAGACACCAAACTCCCACATTTCGTATCGCCGGCTGCTCCCAAGAACAGGAAGTCATCAAGGTAGTGCATAACATGCCTATGCCCTGTGGCCTCGGTGAATGCCCACTCTAAAAAACAACTGAACATTTCAAAATAGGCACAAGAAATGGAGCAACCCATAGGCATGCATTTATCCATGTAATAACTCCCTTGAAATGCAAAGCCTAGCAAGCGCTGATCCTGTGGGTGTACCGGGAGCAACCGGACCGCCGATTCGATATCTGATTTCGCCATCAGCGCCCCGGGACCCAGGCGATTTAACATGGCCACGGCATCATCGAACGATGCGTACCGCACTGAACAAACTTCTGGGTCAATGGCTTCGTTCACCGAGGAACCCCTTGGAGCAGACAGGTTATGAATAAGTCTTAACTCCCCTGGGTCTTTCTTCGGGACAACCCCTAACTGGGAACAGATGAACGCCGCCACCGGCGGGCGATGAAAAGGCCCAGCCACTCGCCCTAAGCAGACTTCTTTTGCAATTTTCTTCTCTGCCACGCTTGGGTTGTGATGTATCGATAACTGGTTTTTACAAAAGGAGTTCCCCCGAAAATCCACCGCCGGGATGTGGAAGCCATGTAAGAATCCCTTCCTCAACACCCCAGCGGATACATGATCAGGGTATTTGTTCAACACCCCAGCGGATACATGATCAGGGTATTTGTTCAACCAAGGAGTCATAGCCATGATATCAACGGGTGTAGGCAATCGGTCACAACATTCTACCTCACTCCTGCTTAGACCCTCCATTTCCTCCCGTCCCGCTATTTTTAGATCTACATGTACTCTCCGGGTGTGAGGAATTCCCACAGCCCGCACACACATGCTTGAACCTACATGTTACAGTTGCCTCGATTGAAGCCCCAACAAACCCCACGCTTGCCGCCATTCCCGCCGGTCTTAGGCTGGTAATCCCCACCGGCGCCCGCTCGAAAGGCCACCGCGGGCTTTTGGCGGAAGACCCCTGACCCACTCCCGCCTGGCGAGGACGTACCCGCCGCCCCTGGCAGGAGCTGTTTGTGCCATGACACCGAGTCCAGGCAATCCCAAGTCAAAGTAGCATCGTATTCTTTCGCTTTCCGGAATTTCATGTCATAACCTTTCCATTCCTCCCCCTCATACATTGAATAAAAATCCATAATACGATTTTGATAAGAAGTTAACTCCGTCATCAGCTCGGGTTTGCGTTCCCCCATAACTGCAGTAAATATAGAAAAGGCCTTAACCCAGTTCGTTACTGTCTCATCCACCCTGAATTCCGCCATCTTGGCGCGCCAGACGCTCGGGTGCCACAAATCCTTTTGGGTTTTAGCATATTCCATCTCGCGATGGTCAGTTAATAATGAAAACATGTTAACATATTTGTCTCCCCATATTAACTCTTTCGTGGCCAAAGGGATGTGCTGTGCCACCTTCTCCCGCCTCGAGGGTAATGAACCCTCCCCCGCCATTGGCAATGCGAGCTTACCCGGTTCGGCCGTTGTTCCCGCCGTCTTCTCGTGACCAACTGCAGGTCCTACCGGTGCCACCTATGGGGAAACAAGAGGAACATTCGCCTTTGCGACATCTCTCGACTGCCGCAATTGCTCGATTAGTAGTCTGGCCTCCTCGGCCGGGTCTCCAGGGGCCACTGCTCCCCCTGCTTTTTTCATGAGCCATGCTGCCAACTGGATGGCCAATTCGGGAGGCATCTCCTCATCATCGGGAGTAATCCCAACCGGGATCGGCTGCCCCATATCTGGATTTGGTACCGGGTTGTCTATCGGGATGAGGGGGCGACTGGGGGTACCTCTGGAACCGGGACCTCACCCGAAACCGCCCTCCTCTTGACCCGTTTCCCTCTACCCTCAGGGACGACTCCCGGCAAGGCCGGGCCTATTACCTTCTTAGGGTGACCCGGGTTGCTCAGTGCAGCCAGCTGTTTTTTGACCTCCGTCAAACCTCTACCGATCGATTGGACTTGTCCGATTTTCGGTCCATGCAAGCCATCCGGTTCGACAATAGGCGTAACACCTTATCCGTCTCTGAACCCTTTCTTGCCAGCCATGATGTTCGAGTATTCTGCTCCTAGCCGATCGACGAGGTTCCGGACTCTTCGACCTCCAAGTAACTGAAAGAGAAACAACAAGATTACAAGTTCTCAAAATTGCTGCTTGTTCCGTCGAGGGCTCACGAGCAACGAGTGGGTGCAGCCTTCAGAGCACAGGAACAAGAGGACGCTTCTTCGGATTCCCGCTCTTTATTCTTCAGCGGGAGGGCGTGTACCCTCCTCCGGTACGCCTACTGGGCGTGGTCTTCGGTGTAGGTGTCTAGGACAACCCCTCTTGGGCGGGAAAAGGCGCGCCCCGGCTACGCCGCTTCGGGCATACCAGCCGAGCCACGCCCCCCGCCCAAAATGGTTTCCCGGGGGGGATCAGGGCACCCAACCATACGTTCGGGGGGACCGCGTGGTCGCCCCTTTCCATTTTCTGTAGAGTGATTGCTCCATTTACGTTTTGGATCTTTGCTCGTTGTGGCATTTGTATCTTTTGTTGTGTAATTGGTACCGAATTTCTCAAACTTAAACAGGGATTTGATGTTTTTAATAATATTTCTTCAGGCCAGGATAGTCCGCTCCAATCATCCTTCTCATATTTCCTCATGGCATCCTGCAGCTGACCCCCTCTCCTTGGAGTTCTTTCTTCTTCACCTTTGAGGCCATCCTTCGTTCCTTTGTCTCAAATGCATCTCTACTTGTTATATAAGTTAAGTGATAACTCCTTACATTGCTGCATACCTTGTTTGACCCTTTCGCCCTCACAGGATGATCTAAATCAAATCATCTTTTCAAAATGATGCTGTACTAATTTGTTTTTGTTGCCAGACCCTGCCTTAAAAAGGAATTGTTCATCCCTGGAATATTGAGGACTATTTATTTCATCTCTGGTCTCCACTTTAATGCCAAAGTTATTGAAAAAGGTCTCTCTTCTCAGTTCATTAACTATATCGATGAAAATGGGATGTATGTCGGTACATCGCTCACATTTTGAGCGCAAGCTTTTACCACGCGATTTATACATCGCAAAGACTGTATACCGGATGTTTTCACGACACAACGGCGTTTCAACGCCAATGCTGTGTAACCTATTGCGAAGTCTATTTCCTCGCAAACTGTGAAAGCGTACACAATTGCAACGCTTAATGTAAGCACATCGTTGCGATGTGTGTTCGTCCGGCCTCGCTCCCTTCTTGTACCGTTTGAATCTGTCCTACCACAGTTTTGTAGAAAAAACATGATCCCGCTCCATTGTAGTTGTCTCGGACTTTGTTTTAGTATTTCGTAACTGGTACGTTTAAAGTCTGTGAAACAATTAACTCAAATAATAAAGCAACGGTGAATAGAATAACACGCTGAAATGTAATGTAATATTTAATCCTTGCCTGACTTTTGCATCCAAAATTAATTACATTTACTCGGAGCACTGTTGTTTTCCTTCTATTCGTTTAAGTCAATTTTATTTAGGACCAAATATAATTACAATGCAGTGAAAATGTGTCTGACTTGGCCAACACTCAAGTAACAGCCCAAGCTGTCCCTAAGCAAAAGGAAAAGTTGTGTAAGATAACTGCTTTTTTTCCATCCCTTATCAAAGTCGGCCCGCCATTACATAGCGTGACATTGCGTCATCTTGGCGGGAGAGATCCCCCACTCACCCATCTAGTTTTCAATAACTGAGAAACTATTTTGGTTAAAATAATGTGACAACCACAAAAATGAGGTTACTGTAAAAGAAGTTTTGGAAGACAAATTGTGGCTGATTGCATTTAGGGTGGGTGGATAATTGGATGAATGTTGGGTGGATGGATGAATGTTGGGTGGATGGATGAATGTTGGGTGGATGGATGAATGTTGGGTGGATGGATGAATGTTGGGTGGATGGATGAATGAAAGGATGTATGAATGAAAGGATAAAGGGTGGATGGATGAATGATGGGTGGGTGGATGGATGGATGGATGAATGATGGGTGGATGGATGAATGATGGGTGGATGGATGAATGATGGGTGGATGGATGAATGATGGATGGGTGGATGGATGGATGAATGATGGGTGGATGGATGGATGGATGGATGAATGATGGGTGGATGGATGGATGGATGAATGATGGGTGGATGGATGGATGGATGGATGGATGGGTGGATGGATGGATGGATGGATGAATGATGGATGGGTGGGTGGGTGGGTGGGTGGATGGATGGATGGATGGATGGATGGATGGATGGATGGATGGATGCATGGATGCATGGATGAAGAATGGAAGGATGAAGTATGGATGGAAGGATAAAGCGTGGATGGATGGACGGATAAAAGGGTGGGTGAATGATGGATGAATGATGGATGGATGGATGGATGGATGGATGGATGGATGGATGGATGAATGGATGAATTGATGGATGCATGCATTTCCCTATGTAGCACACATTGCTAACTGAATAGCAATTTCTGCTAGAGAGAGGGCTGATTCAAAGAAGAACATGATAAGCCACGGATCACACAATGTAGACACTGGGGGCTGCGGCGATTCACCCTCATGTTTCCTAGCTTTGCAGTCTGATTCGGAACCATATTTGTTGTGGCTTCAAGACCGGTGAAAGCTGCAGTTAATCAGCGTTCCATCCTTGTGACCAGTAACTCAACACAAAACAGGTGTCACCAGACACAGCAGAGGCCCCATAAACTGAACTACCTTTTCACACTTTTTAAAATCATCATCCAACTCCATGGTACTAATGTTATTAACCACAGAAGAATTATAGAGGCGCCTTGCCAAGTTTTAAGTCACGTGATCACAGCAAGCTTAACAAACCTCTTTGCATCAAGTGGACCCGGAGCCAATCAGCTCTCTTACTGATGCTACCACCTAAAGCAGCAGAAACACGCTCAGTGGACGTCATGTTGAGACCAGTAACTAGTGTTTTGGCAGCAGCCGATTTGTTTGGAACAGGAAATGTAAAGCTTAGACTCCGAGTTTGATGCTGTCTCCAATTACAGCTCTATAAATAAACCACTAAATATAGGTGTGTGGCCCGATCGCCGAGCACGTAATTAACGATGGGAGAAAGACATCTGAGACCACCCTACACAAACTGTCTAGAATGAGGTAAGATGACATCCGACCCGACATCAAATGCTATGTGGAAAGCTGGAAAGAGGAACACACTACCAATGCAGCGCCTGGAGGCCTCCTGTGAAAACAGCAGTGTGAGGGCAGCTGGTGCTCCCAGCTCAGCATCCTCAATGTGGTGTGCACCGATGTAAATTCCCAGAAACCCATGAAGGCCCAGCCAGGCAATCCAACCAGAAGTACATTAACCCCCAGGAAAACTTTGAAAGTGGAGGCCTTGGCACAACGCAGCAGAGGCTTAAGTGACAAGAGCATCTATAAAGAGACCGCATTAAAGGGAAGGTCTGTTTGTGCTCCTTCAGTCATCCATCGGATTCCCTGCTTCACTGTGGAAAGTGAGCCCATAATTCTATCGATGCCCAGGCTGCTGGCGCAAACCGCCTCTTAGTTCCCATTCTGAATAGTTACCAAAATAAAGAGACGGGCGCTGGGAGCAGGAATCAAGAACAGAGTTTATTTCTCATGAGGAGAGCCAGTCATTTCGGACACGAAACACAGTGTCTTTCGGGAGGTGCTCTGACAAGTGAGCTTGAGACTCTTGCTTTTATACTTTGCAAAACATTTGATGGTACAATCAGGTCAGTATGTCGCAAAAGGAAGACATCCCTATAATCCTCGTGATGATCCTACTCCACATACGTTCACAATGGGGACCCTTGACCTGCTGATAAGAGGGGAGGGCAATCATGCAGCTGAGTGTTTCGTAGGATGTGTGCGCCTGATCATGGCCCAAGGGGGTGGGGTGGCTAGGCATACAATAAGGGCAGTAAATGGTATCTCCCGGCTTAGGCGATGGCCTCGGACATGTGTGGTCAGCCGAACTCGGAGGAAGGGGTCATCAAAGGAGTGGTATTCATGCCTGCGTGGACAATTGAGCGTGGAGGGAGGGCTTGTCAATAGAGGGGCATTCAGGGAAGGGAAGGAGGTGCTGGTCAGGCGCGGCCGTGACTCTCAAGGACAGGGCTTTGCGGAAGAAGAGGGTTTATGACTTGCTCATATGAGGAGAAGGAGGGGGTCAGGGTGCGTGCAGGGCCAGAGTCGCGTAGAGAGAGAGAGAGAGAGAGAGAGAGATCTTATGACCTGTACATGAGAGAACAGGGGCAGTCAGATACAACTGGGGGGGGGGGGGCTATGTCAGCTGAGGCGAAGGATGCTTCTTCGAGAGGGAAATGGGGAAGGCCTGGGTCAAGCAGGAGGGTTACCTTTTCACATCAGGATCGCGCAAAGGGAAAGGGTTTCATGGTCTATACATGGGAGAGGGGGTGCAAGATACGCGCAGGAGGGAAGCTGGGGATTCCAATGGGTAAAAAGGCCATGGTGCCTAGAATGGCTGCACATATGCATAGGGGTACGGGTTCTTACTGGCAGGGTGATACGGTCAATAATTTACAGCATCCATGGTGCCCACAGGGAGAGGAGTGGGAAAGGAAGGGAAATGAGTGCTGTCTATGTACATCAGTTTCGTCAGATTTTACAGTCGCCCCTTTTTACATAGCAGCAATCATTTTTGCAGCTGATGGCATTACAAGTAGACAAGCATCGTTGACGAATTAGCACTTTGTCGATACTAACATGTGGCGTACAATCATAGACAGTCAAGGTGATGGGAAGAACGCAGTACATAGGAAATTACTTTTTCGTTGTGTTTCCGGGCAATTAAACGCACTACATAGCATAAATCTTTCTGACTTAAAAAATGTGACCAATGAACAGGTTTGACCAGATAGTTGAGAGCGGAATTCAGTTCAATACACAAGATCTCTTCGTCACAGTGTCTTTTATCAGGGAGCCATCACTGGTAGGCTCTAATCCGGGTACTTTCGTTGGCACTGTTGAGCACCGGTGGTGGAGCTATAGGTCCAGCTCGGTTCGATCCTTACGCGTTGCAGGGTGCGGTCAGTCCTCTGCTGTTAGACCACAGTCCTGTTCCCTAAACAGTCCGTTTGGCGGCGCCTTATGCTCGGCACCTATAGTTCTGTGGCAACACCCTCCTCCCATATAATTGCAGCTCTTTCCTTTGGCAGAAAGTCACGTGGGAAGGTGGGTGGATGTGGTTCAAATAGTCGATAGGAGAAAGAGTGAGTGGAGTTGGGTCAGAGTTCCTGGGACACACAAAAAGGGACCAAGGGAGCAAAGGATAACAAGCAGGCAGGCCCATCAATCGGGCCCTAAGAAGGCAGACGGAGACTCCAGGCACACGTGGGTTAGCAGTCGGAGGGCTTCGAGGCGGCCCGTCATTTTTTTCATTTTCCACGTTGAAATTGCGGTCTCGTCCCGTGCCTTGTTGCTCTGCAGCTCCACCTCTGGTCGATGTCATACGTGTCCCAAGGTCTGCAGTCAGGCTGAACGTTACGTCTGACCCATCTCCTCCGGTGATCGTGAATCTTTGAATAGGTACAAGACAACGTTTTAGAGAAATGGCAGAAGAAGACATCTACGCATATGAATTCCTCCCTCAATTCTTCGCATTTGAGATTTTATGCTCATCGGTCACAGTCAGAGGTCTATTACCAAGCAGTGCATGTGTCAGCATTCCTACTGAGTCTATGGCAGGTTTATTCATTGTCCTATTTATAACTCACATGAGGATAAATGACATTTCCATCAACTGTGCGTTACATCATATTCAATATTACAGAGCATTTCCCTTCAGGAACAATCATATTTTCAGACAGGGCGGGGGTGCTATCGTCGAGAGTCGGGCAAAACAAGATTTCCTCAAGGGTCAACAGCTACCCATGGTCATTACGTTTATACCCGGGACAGCAGAAGTGGTTCTAAAAAAATGGGGCGGGGATGCTTCGGGCGCTTGCGCTTGGGTGCAAAGGGGGTGGGACAATCTGGGTATTGGGTGTCAATCTAGACGTTGGCGTTCGTCTCTGAAGAACAGACATAAGGTGCCATTGACATACAGTTCCCCTATAAATGGCCTGATATGGGGGACTTTAGTCGTCTTACCTGTCCTTTCCTTCTCAGCCAATTCAAGTTCATTCATTTTGCAGAAAGGAGAGGCAGTAACATGGCGAGATACAATCATTTTAGTTTCGGTCAATTTCGCTGAACACCTTCGCGTTCAAATATGTATCAAATCAGACTGGTGCCGGTGGGGCACAATTTTACCAAAAAGAGGGGGAAAAATAGGGAGACTCTCATAGAGAGTGAGAGTCGTCCGCAATCTAAACGAGCCATTCGGTACACGTATGACATGTAAGGAGAAGGAGAGAGAGAGAGAGAAAAAGAGAGAGAGAGATAAAAGGGAGTGAAGAGAGAGAGAGAGAGAGAGAAAGAAAGAGAGATAAAAAGGAGTGAAGAGAGAGAGACGTGTACGAAAATAGGTCATTTAGTGCGCTCACAACACGGAACGGCTAAGGTCAGGTGACCCGCAGATACAGACAGAGGGGAGACATAAATTCGTACGTTACACACACACAAACTCAGACAGGGAAGACGGCACATATATTACGCATGTACAAGACATTCACGACAAGACAGGAAACAATTGTTAGTCTACAAGATCTTGTTTTAAATTTTCTACGTATCGTTACTATCCTATTTATCTATGTGCTTAGCTCTTTCTGCCCTTCCCCCCTTTCCCTTCTCGCTTGTCATGCCTGCGAGCGTTCCCAATTACCAATACTCACACCTCGGTTGGTCGATCAGAAATTAACCTGGTTGCGCTAGTTACCCATGGTTGGATCTTAAACCATTTTTCTGTTCCCTCCTGTGGTGGGAAGTTCTCCAGGCTGAGGCAACGGCAAATATTGATCGGGAAAACAGTCGGACAGCTTGGCTAAATCTGTAAGAGTGTGAGAAAAGGGGGCAGTGCATTTTGAACATCGGCAACATTTCTAACTCCCTAGGCGGGTGGTGCCGTGGCAACCCTTACCCGTATATTTTTCTTTGTCCTCTCCCTACCTAGTAAAAACGTCCAGTTATATTATTCAACGCGTCGTTTCTAGTCAATTTTTTTTCTTTATTCCGTCACTCAGTACCTGTCCAGTCTCTATGTCAGTCCATCCTCCCAGTTGCTATGTTCTAAGGAGGAACAGTCATGTTTAGTCTATGTCTTTAAAAAACTTTTATTTGTCATAAGGACCATGCTCATATTCCTTTCTTCCCCTTCTCATCGGCGGTTCGGTCGTCGTCCATCTATACATCAGCCAGTGTCCCGACGTGACCTGCAGAAGGGAGGAGAAAGAAGGGGTGGGGGAGGCAATATTCAAACCTCATCAGCATGCAGTAATCCGGAAATGCTTTTACCTACCACATACTCGACCTATTTCCACGTAGTGCATTTCCCTACCATTACGGCGTTTAAGCCCTAATGGACCAGGAAGGTCAGGCAGATAATCATTGATGATCTGTGTATCTACATGAGTTACTTGGTCGTGGCGATCAGGTGGCATTTCTGTGGTGTCGTTTTAGGGCTTTCAAAGCACTTTTCCGGCTGCCTGTGACACATAGCGTGGCTGCTGAATATCGGGTCCTTTTTAACCTTTAACCTTCATCATACTTTCTCGTTGTTCACAGTAGTGATACATTCAAAACTCATTAATTGCAACCGC
Source organism: Lissotriton vulgaris (assembly GCF_964263255.1). NCBI lineage: Eukaryota > Metazoa > Chordata > Amphibia > Caudata > Salamandridae > Lissotriton > Lissotriton vulgaris. The sequence goes on from NC_141691.1 coordinate 239,362,698, forward strand.
TACAACTATGCTTTCGTTTTCAAAATACTTTTAATAAAAAGTGTTGACACATAAATACAGGCCTACAACCCAGTGGACTAGCCACGGAGCAGATTGGATCTGTACATAAGGAGAACAAAGCTGGTGGCAGTTCATTGCATAAAGTGCGGCAGTGCAATAAAATCGTATTAAACTCCCCTACAGAGCAAGCATGATGCATGTCAGTAATTCATCTTTAACAAATTCATAAATACATTATCCAATGTTCATTCATTACCTTAAATTACACCAATTCATTTTCCAACTCATAATCGGTACCCACCCTTAAGTCAATTCATTGTCCAAGCACATACTCAATATCCTTCATATCTACTTTCATTATCCAAACGTTATATATATCTCGGGGTAAAAAGCTTGCGCAATCAGGGTGCAACAAAGTTCATTAAAAACGTCTCATTTTGTGTCGGCGCCATTTTGGGTGGGGTCAGGCAAGTTCCAGCACAGTCAGGGTATCTCTAGTCTCGCATGGTTGGCCCAGAACTTTCCATTGGCAGTTCAGAAAGTCTCGTGCAATGTGGTTAACAGTCTAACAAATATGGACCACGAGTCAAAGAATGGGAAGGGCGGCAACAATTTTCCTACCGGGTCATTCTGGTGTTCCTCCGGAACTGAACAAGCCTGTGCCGTGGCGGCATTTTAGCCATTTCCGATCCGAGTCTGGTGCCGGCAGGAGTAGCACCGATGTCGTGGTTCCCAGCGAAGGGGGCGGGGGCACCCATGCAGAGGGTCGGGGGCCCCCCGGCTCTTATAGAATCTTCAAGGTCGAGGAGAGGCGATATGGAGCGAGAGCCCGTCCTGGGCAGAAGACCGCTTTTTGATGTTGACCCTCTTTAAGCAAAGAGTGTTGGGGTGTCGCTGGAAGCCTCCACCTGGAGGGAGGTGGGGGAGGGTCGTTCGCGCCGCCTCCCCCTTCCAGCGACCCCGCGCCGTTCTTCGGCTCCATCGTTTTCGACATTGGCCGTGCCAGCCATTGATGATGGGGGGGGGGGGTGGTCGGCGGCTGAGGCAAGACAGCCCCCCCCTCCCTTGTTGACATGTGGCGGGACTACCTTCAACTCTCCAGGGAGCTTGGAATGTGGCGGGACTGCCTGTACCTATGCAGGCGGCGGCAGGCGGCGAATTTGGCATGTGGCGGGACTACTTGATTTGCCGCCGTCCTCGCCTTGGCTTCGGCCTTCGACAAAAAGCCGGATCGGGTGAGAGAGAGGGGTGGTCGGTGGCCGAGGCAAGACAGCCCCCTCTCTCCCCGCGGCCTGCAGGGCGGCAGAAGAGAGAAGATGGAGAGGTCCTTGTCATCCTTTGGACCGCCTGCCCAACATCATCTCCTCCTGACCGTGGCCAGGCGAGTCCCTCGTGCCTCCAGGCCTCGCCTTCCGGATGGGCGTAACCGCGGACCTGTTGCACTTCGGGAGCTTCCGGAATGGGGGTAGGTACCTATTGAGTTGTTTCTATTTCATGTGACCGTTATTTGGGCGGGGCGGGCAATGAGGCAGACATGTTGGGAGCAGGAACAGACAGTGAAGCCTAGCTACCACGTGGCTATGTTCTGCTATCAAATCTTTTCGCCATCTTACATTTCTTATTACGAATTATTTCTAATGTTTCTTATTTTTGGTGAAGTCAAAAGCTCATCAGGGGGTTACTGACTTAGCCTGATTTCTTTTTATTTTTCTTTCTCTTCCTTAGCGTGTTTCGAGCTAAAGCTTTCTGTTAGTAGGGAACGGTGATCACTTCATATTTTTTTTTATGCGTCCTTTTCACTAGGGGGGTACATCTGGACGGACCAGACGAGTCCCCTCCAATAAATGGTCCGGGGTGGAACGAGATTATCGATCAAAAGGGGAACATATATTCCTTCATTAGGGTATCATCCTGGACAGACCGAGCGATGTACTTCCACTTACTAGGGTAGCCTCCTGGACGGACCAGTCGGTCTATTTTCTACTAAATGGCCCATGAGTAGAGAGCATATGTCCTCCATAAGGGTAGTCTCCTGGGCGGACCATGCGAGCTACCCCACAATTACCAACCAGTGGGGAGTGGGTAGGACTGACGAATTCACAAAGGGGCATAACCTACCCTTTTCTACTTGCAAAGACTAGACAGAGTGTTTCTATTTCACATTGTTTGCAAATAGAAAATACCTCAAACGAAACAATTCCTGAGACAACAATGTCCAGGCAACCAACCAACCAATGGGGAGAAAAACAGGCATGACGGATTACAACGGGGACAAATGTCTGCATTACCTGCCCTTCGCTATCCATAAAGGGAACAGAATATTCCTATTCGTCTCTGTTTGTGGACAGGGAAGATCTCAAAGAGCAACAATCGATTATTAATCGACTTCAAACAATTCAGTGGGGAGAAAAGTAGGCATGACGGATTACAACGGGGACAAAAGTCTGCATTACCTACCCTTCTCTATCTGCAAAGAGGGACGACGTTCCTATTCGCCGCTGTTTGTAAACAGAGAATGTCTCGTTCTCAAAAGAGAACCAATATGTCAAGTAGCCTTCAAAGCTAAATGAACCAATACCAACCAATACAATATCAGTATACAAATACCGATTTCAATACAATCAATCAATCAATCAGGTGGATAGAACCACCCTACCAATCAGGCGTAAAAACACCCTACTTAATCTTACCCGGACCGGACCATACGGACAGTTCTTCGACTCCCTCCTCCAGCGCCCGATCGTTCTCTTACTCCATGTAGCATTCCTGTGGGATTCCAGTCAGGACAATAGGTCACTCAAGAGAGGTCCGTTCAGAATTGGTGAAGTTCTGTCGATCGGCAGCCAGGCTAGGGCCCTCTCAAGGCAGGTATACTCCGATCATTTTAGACGTTCACTTCTTCGTCTGGATCTCTCTTACCGAACCCTATGTCACTGATGGACCCCGCGTTGGGACGCCAATTGTGGAAAGTGAGCCCATAATTCTATCGATGCCCAGGCTGCTGGCGCAAACCGCCTCTTAGTTCCCATTCTGAATAGTTACCAAAATAAAGAGACGGGCGCTGGGAGCAGGAATCAAGAACAGAGTTTATTTCTCATGAGGAGAGCCAGTCATTTCGGACACGAAACACAGTGTCTTTCGGGAGGTGCTCTGACAAGTGAGCTTGAGACTCTTGCTTTTATACTTTGCAAAACATTTGATGGTACAATCAGGTCAGTATGTCGCAAAAGGAAGACATCCCTATAATCCTCGTGATGATCCTACTCCACATACGTTCACAATGGGGACCCTTGACCTGCTGATAAGAGGGGAGAGCAATCATGCAGCTGAGTGTTTCGTAGGATGTGTGCGCCTGATCATGGCCCAAGGGGGTGGGGTGGCTAGGCATACAATAAGGGCAGTAAATGGTATCTCCCGGCTTAGGCGATGGCCTCGGACATGTGTGGTCAGCCGAACTCGGGGGAAGGGGTCATCAAAGGAGTGGTATTCATGCCTGCGTGGACAATTGAGCGTGGAGGGAGGGCTTGTCAATAGAGGGGCATTCAGGGAAGGGAAGGAGGTGCTGGTCAGGCGCGGCCGTGACTCTCAAGGACAGGGCTTTGCAGAAGAAGAGGGTTTATGACTTGCTCAGGAGAAGGAGGGGGTCAGGGTGCGTGCAGGGCCAGAGTCGCGTAGAGAGAGAGAGAGAGAGAGAGAGAGATCTTATGACCTGTACATGAGAGAACAGGGGCAGTCAGATACAACTGGGGGGGGGGGCTATGTCAGCTGAGGCGAAGGATGCTTCTTCGAGAGGGAAATGGGGAAGGCCTGGGTCAAGCAGGAGGGTTACCTTTTCACATCAGGATCGCGCAAAGGGAAAGGGTTTCATGGTCTATACATGGGAGAGGGGGTGCAAGATACGCGCAGGAGGGAAGCTGGGGATTCCAATGGGTAAAAAGGCCATGGTGCCTAGAATGGCTGCACATATGCATAGGGGTACGGGTTCTTACTGGCAGGGTGATACGGTCAATAATTTACAGCATCCATGGTGCCCACAGGGAGAGGAGTGGGAAAGGAAGGGAAATGAGTGCTGTCTATGTACATCAGTTTCGTCAGATTTTACATCACGAGCTTCCTTCCCACCATCAGTCTTTGCCCCTTCATCATCACATAACTTCTGCTCACATTAACCGCTTACAACATGCTGAATAGGGGTTCTTAAGTGATTCCTCGGCCTTTCGGGGAGGCATCCATGGACCTCTAGTGCTGAAACCTATTGCAGAACAATGCAGCTTGATGAACATTCCAAGGCTCCTAGTCAACATTTCTCACCTACCCTTCCAAAAGCGGTTCTGCTGAACGCCCAATTTGCAGTAAAAAAGCTTTTGAAATTCTAGGCAGTGTCCTTGTGCGTAACCTGACCTCTTATTTCTGAATTGGGCTTGGTTCAACCACAATGTCCTCCCACTGTTAGTCATATTGTTCCGCATGATGGTGCAGAGGGAGATCTGAACATTGCATTTCACCATTGAGCTAAATATTCTTTATTAGAAACCACTGCATAATTAGCACCCTGTGACGTCACCATGAACGGGAAAGTGGCGCGCACAACAGCAATAGTACATTGTAACGTCTCCATGAACAGGCAGGTAGCACGCACAACAGCAGTGTGAAATGTAGTAGTGCCGTGACCATGCGCTAGGAAGGTCCGTTGGGGCAGCAGAGCATTTTCCATCGTTGCCCCTCGGTTGTGGAATTCACTCCCACTGGAGATTAAGGCCCAACCGTCTTTGTCCCTCTTCAAAAAATCGCTCAAAACTTGGTGCTTTATCAAGGCCTACCAGTAAGAGAGTATATTTGCTCCAGCTAGCTTCTTTTTGGTTAGGCGCCTTGACCCCCACTGGGCTTAGTAGCGCTATATATCTGTTTTCATTTCATTTCATGAACGCCGTGTGCGGCAATGTTTTTGTAAGTGCTTTGAGACATACATGTCGCGCACGGCCTTCCTTGGTTCTTGAGCCCTCTCCCCCTGAAGTGGCATAACAGAAAATAAAGGTGGGCAGAAGCGCTACAATGCTTCACAGTTTTTGTAAATGCTTTATCATCGAATTGTCGTCGCTAGTGATGTAATCGCTTGCGATGTAAATGTCAGTGCGCCGTTGCAACATGCGTTATGAATGCATGCGTTGTAAAGCCGCCTGCGATGCGGAAGTCGCGTTGCAATGGCACTGCGTGGAAACACCCTCGTTGTAACGGGTGTTTCCCATGAAAATGACTTGCGCACATTGCGGTCTTTTCTTTAGGGCAGGAACGATGCTTTGTAAGACCTGCTTGCCTTGCGAACAATGCTCTCAACCTCCAAGCTCCCAAACATCTTACCAAGAACGATCGATATTTGGAGACTCCTTCTCTGTTCACTGCAAAAACAGTAGATCTCTCTTTCTCCCTCTCTCTCGGTCTTTCTCTTAAAATATATATTTTTTAAGTAGTCCTTATTTCTAACTTCTCTCTGTGGCCACACTCCCAGAATCTGGAGCACATTCGCTCGTCATACCACGAATACCAGTTCTACGTGGGCACTCATTAAAGTGGCCTGAACTGATCTGTTACTTACCTTCCCACAGAAATCACAATTTCTGGAGTTCCTGACAAATCTGGGACTGGGGAAAATGTGGATTGCGTGTGGGAATTGGTGTTTGTTTCGATTCCGTTATGTTTTCCCCAGTGTTTCACAAAGAGATTGTAGCTGATTTCAACTGCCAAAATCGGAGTGAGACACCAATATACTTGATTACCTGGCCCATCGAAATGAATGAAACACTGCCACGGAGGGCCTCATAGTTTGAAGTTCCGTGTTAATGTTTTGCTCGTATGGAAACAACTGCACCTTGCTCATAACTCATACACCCCATCTGAGTGCAGCACCTGTTGTAACTCCGGGTGAACTTGGTTTCCTGACACACTCTTCTGACTAAGGGTGCCTACTTACTTACCATCTACATTCCAAAAAGTTACTTTATGTCTCTCATTCAGTCATGATTCTCCTTTTGTGTACATGAATTCAACCATCATAGTCTCTCATCCTGCTCTCCTTCACATATGTCAACATATGCTTGTTTCTGCAACTGATGACCTGCATGGCTGATGTGCATCATTTTTCCCCTCACTGTTCAACACCCCTGTAACCCTCCCTGCTCTGCTCCCATTTAGGCCCAAAATGTGAACATTTTTGGTGCTGTTTTCCAAACAACTTCTAAGTATCTCTCTCACCTCATATAATTTGATTCCCTGCTTCGTTCTGTTGTCTCTCCATACCTAGGGTGACCAACCGTCTGTAAATTTCACGGGCCATCCGTAATTTGGACCTCACATCCGTTGTCCGTGAGGATCCTTTTACGGACGCCTTTGTCAGTAATTTTCGGCCCATCAGAGAGCAGAGCCGTTCCCCTGCAAGAGGCCTCAGCTCCTTGATGGGGCCGTCTCTCACTCGCCCTCGGAGCACAAGAGCAGCCCCACCCGCCCATTGTCATTCTGTATGCCGGCTGATTGTCATTCTGTATGTGGCAATGGGCCAGTTTGGGCTCTTACAGCATGTGGTGGGCCTCCTCCTACTGTGGTCTAGGGCAGGGCATTGTTAGGGTTAGATGGAAGAAATGTACAAAGGTAAAAAGACTAGGTTATAGTTTTTACATAGTCATCATTTCAGAGCTGAAGCATTTTTAACATTATATACAACAAAACCATAGTTCCTGCTTTTTTATTTATTTTATGCAACTAACATCAATTGACAAAGCCAATAGTCATGGCCTGTTGTAGGTCTAATGTTACTGGATGCAATGATAGAAACAGAAAAATACCAGTCAGGCGGCACATTATACTCGGCACGTATTTTAAGCTTAGGTGTTTTAAGCCATGCCCTTAATTACACCAGACGCGCCCCTTGGAGAGACCTCCGGTTTTTTCATCCCACTTAAAGCCCTGGAAACAATACAATGTCAGTCGCCTCATGTCCTTGCACTGTGCATCATGCATGACTCATGACTTCCAAATTTTCAGATTGCCTATGTGCAGGGGCATTGAGAACCCTCCCCCACGGCTTGCTTTAGGAACTACAGCGAGGGTGACGTTCTTGATGGGCCTCTTCTGTCTTCCATTGGATGGGTGGGTGAAGGGTGGATGGAAGTATAGATGACTAAGTGAAAGGGGAATGGATAGAGAGAGGGGGGGTGGATGGATGGATGGATGAGTGAAAGCATAGATGAATGATTGGCAGAATAGATGGGTGAATTGGTGCATGGATGAGTAAAAATAACAATGTAAAGATGGATCAGTGAAAGAATGCTTACCTGAGTGAAAGGGAGGGTGGAGAGCTGGAAGAAAGGATGAATGGATGAGTGAAAGGGTGAATTTGTGGACAGATTGTCTTGTAGTTCCATAAACCTATATAGGATCTGCACGTTTAGACAACATAGACTGTGGGATTGATGTCCAGTCTGTTTTCAGACATCCCCACCGAGTATTTTCACCTGTATACCTGCTAGCTCACAGTGCCACTTTAAACTCCTCTTACCAAGGAGAGAATAGTTCTTGGCAACTATCGAACATGACAACTCTGTCCCATCAGGGATCATGGAAATAGTGCACTACTTTTTGCTCCGTAACTTGTGCTCCCTTTGTCTCAGAGAGATGCACAGAATAAACTGTGGGGACATTTTCAATAAGCATTTATTGAACGAGTGTCATTCTAGTGTAAAATAGGTGTGCTGTAATAACAATTAGATAGAAACAGATATAAATGATTATAAGCACCAACAGAGTAAAATGATGGTAGATTTCTACCTTAGTGCTAAAACAATGAATTCAGGCAGGTATAAAAAATACATGACCATAAAATGCGTACTCCTACAATGCTACCCTTACTAGATGTACCTAGGTGTTCCTAGCATGTATGTAGGTGTGTAGCCAAGAATCCCTCCAGGATAAAGTCAACCCCATTACCTGAAGTGAGAGACTGTGGGACCCCGTCTTGGTCTTGAGATGAACACCCCGCGAGTGAGGGCAAACCACTGGGAGCTGGAGTGTCTGTGTACAGGAACCTCAGCGTCTCGCCTCAGTGTGTCCGCATGGAAGGCCTTTCCTCCTCTGCCTACCTCAGCAAGACATGATGTTTATATAGCCAAAGTGGTACCCCCAAGGGTTCTACCTTGCTTTGTCATGTCAGACTTAGGATGACTGAAGGAATGACCCTCATACATAGTTATTATGCAGGAGATGGCAGTCTTGCTGAGTTTCCAAGAATCCTCATGCATAATGGATGAGGCTAGTTTTCAGGGAAAACCCCACGTCCTGTAAGCAGTACCGTAACTAGGTAAAAGGTAAATCCCAAGAACAGTTATGTAGCATTATGGTAGTGTAGCATATATGTGAAAGGTTAGGTGACCGCCTGAGATTGTATTGGGGTACCTATATGAAACATAACCAGATGAGTGCCTAGGTGGATGGATAAGTAAGTGAAAGGATGGCTGGATGGGTGAAAGGGTAAATGATTGGATGAATGAGTGAGTGGATAGATGAGTGGAAGGGTGGATAGATGGGTGGCAGAGTGGATAGATGGGTGGAAGAGTGGATGGATGGGTGGAAGAGTGGATGGATGAGTGAAAGGGTGGATGAAGGGATGGATGAGTGAAAGGGTGATGAAGGGATGGATGAGTGAAAGGGTGGATGAGTGAAATGATGGATTAAAGGATAGATGGATAGGTTTTCAAATGGTTGAAAAGGTTTGGATTTGGATGGTCACATGGATGGAAGGGCAGAATGAATGGTAAACTGAATGATGGATGAAAGAATTAATAGATGAGAGAGTGTAGATTTGAAATGGTGGATTTCAGGGGTTTGATTGAAGGATGAATGGCTAGATCCTTGCACAAGGGAGCTCGTCTGGGGAGGGTTGTGATGACTTACTTTACTTTCTTGTTGCCATAAGAGCTTTAGTTCTAAGTGGGAGGTATTTACATTTTCTGGCTACTCCCTTGCCTATGTGTTACTATTCTGTATTTGCTGTGTGGGATCTATAAATCATGCATATGACATTTTGAGTGACACCCAACTGCTACTGAATGTTACACTAGTAATTTTTAATGTTTGCAGGTTTTGTTTTAAGTGTAGGGTTTTAGGGAGCGCCTCATAGTGTCATGAGCTGTGCTTGAGATCTATATTGTGTTTGTAGCAATAGGCAAGGTGTCAAAATTAAACTATGTAATAATGTATAGACCGTGCCTTCTTTTGGAAAGCTGCAGGGCAAACACCTTTGTGACCTCCGTCACCTTGTAGTTCTGCAAAGCCCCCATAAGCAAAGTCAGATTCCATATTTTAAGTTCCACTTGCTGACACACCCATAATACGTTCCCTTGAGTGGGTTAATCACAGCAATTCTCCCTTTAGTTCACCTACGGGTGCCGCTTTACATCTCACAGTGGCATTCTGTTACTAGCATCTCATATCTAAGTCTATCCAAGCAGATCTTCCTTACCACTTCTCTCATCAAACGTGCATGCTCAGGACCATGAGTTGTAAACAAAATATTAGACTGGACAACCCAGTGCAGTAACCTATAAATAGATTTTTATCATATGAAATAGCACAACAAGAACCTGCACAGTTGCACAAAGCTGCATGCATACCGAAATAAAGTGCTTGATTTATATATAGCTGCCAAGGTTTCAGATTGCCATGTGTGACATTTTTATAATTTCAGTGAAATTACGAGTGACTTTTCAACGACAATGAATGACACTTTCGCGCGATCAAAAATCGTGCAATGAAGACAAGGGAAACTTCAAAATATCAGAAATTACAGCCATTTGAGCAACAAGAAACTCCAATAACTTCTTAAAACTGCTGCAGCGTACCAGAAATGGAAGAACACTAACCCTAGTGCTCCCTCCTGGTACCCAAGAAGGATGACCATACTGAGCAGCCCTGCGGCCAGTGCTGAGATTTTAGTCTGTGACTGAATTTGAAATGAAGGCTCAGATCTAAACCTCAAGGATGATGAGACAGAGCAGCCCTGTGCTTGCAGATTTTACTGTGTGTCTCCATTATCAGATCTCATCTCATCTGCAATGCATGGTGCGCTACTCTCTGTGCCTGAAGTAAGAATAACTCTGTGATCATGAGAGGGAACAGGGGCCCTCTGAGGAATGGCGCTAGCCCCTCGCTACCCCCTCTCCCTCACCCCTGCCCGCCCCCAGTGCTGAGGGAGCAGGGCGAGCCCTGCCTGGTAGAACTGTCACGCTCTGACCTGTAGTGACTGTGGGACAGAGCAGCCCTGAGGCCTGCAGATTTACTGTGAATTAAATCAGAGGATCAGACTGCAGATAAACCAGCTCACTCAGGAAGGATGATGAGGCAGAGCAGCTCTGCCTGCTGCACATGCTATTGTGTGTGAAATTAGTTTTTCAGATGATCTGATCATCAGACTCATGCTGCTCCGCAGCAGCGCGGACAGTCACACAAGACGTTTAGAAGCGTCTGCTGCCTGCCCTTCACACACTGGCACAGAGTGGTGGCGTTCAATTACACACCAGCGAATTCGTTTACACGTGCTAGATGTATCTTTTTTGTGGATAGATGGTAAGCGTAAAATATGTTTACAGACAAAAATGGCTGTGTGAAATGTATTCAGTAATTTTATGCTATTTTACTTGCGGTGAATAATGAGGTGTTGCCAGGTCGTGTTTGCCATACACTACGACTAGCCAACTTACCCACAACACAGCATGGTATAGTAAAACAAACACTTCAGCTTAAAGGCACTTCTTAATTAAGACACAGGCAATTCTTTGTTTCCAAGAGTTGGCAACTGTTATAATCACTGTAAAGGGGAAAGCAGAATAAACAAGCATGTGTGCTTCTTGTGGTGATGCAATCTGCCAATTTAAATGTGTTGGAGCAAGTCGTAATAAGAACACTGCATCGGGAAGATTATATAAACACTATTAATCGACTCACATTGGGTGAATATAACGTGTCCCCTAATTCGATGACCTCATACTGTACAGTCATGCCAGACAGTTAAGGTGCAAAGTCAGTCTTAGCTCTGCCTGGCGTGCAGCGTGTTGCCTGTTGGAGGCAGTAACTTAAGTAACACTGACTCAGGCTTACTTGAACTAGACGAGGAGTGCAGTCTGCTGTCTCTTCCTGCTCCCTGACCTTCCGGCGGCCGCAACCTGAGCCGCACAGCAGGGACCTGCGGCCGCACAGCTACAGCAGTACACTGCATTAGTGCACTCTGCAGCAGTGAGTCTTCTCCCAGACACTGCCTCCTCCTGACTCACTGACTCGTCCCCGCCCGGCCGCACTAGTACTTTGCACCCGCGATCACCAATGCCTCTGGCGCGGCGGGCGGCCATGAGTCAGTGAGAGTCAATGTCTGGTGAGTGACAAATATTCACTCTGGGTCTCGGGCTGGCTCCTCGCTAGTCTGGCAACGTCAACGCGGCACGCCGGGAGTTTTAATATTGCGGTGCTGCAGCACGGCAGACTGTAGTCCAGTGTACCCGGCCGAGGACTCCACTCGTCGACTCGGATTGAGTTCCCCGCCACTTCTGCCTCACTTCTCTTCCTCCGGATGTGATGGCTCTGTTACAGTCAAATCCAGATTAAAAACCTGGCCCCTACGGTGAGCCACAGCCACTAGCAAACACACTGAGGGCAGGCCCTTCCCCCCTGTCTGTAATTTACAGCAGAGCAGCACGGCGCCACAGCAATTAATCACTCAGCCTGGAGCCAGGCGCGACAGGGCGGGCAGATTGTTACATTGTAGCACTCTCAGCCACTCCAGAGCTGAGAGCAAATGGATCTTCAACTATTTATGAATTTACTGAGCCCAGCAAGCAGCTGCTGGCAGCACGTCTCGGAGCAGCAGAGCCGGCGCACAGTTGCACAGACGCTGCCGGTGGCGCGCGCTGGCGAGTGGTGTTAAATGTGTGACAATGCATTTCAGTGTAGTGATGTGGAACACCACACTGAAATGCGTGAGCGTCACACTTGATACGTGCTACTTGGCGAGCATGCTAAGATACTTATTTTGACCTGTACTGAAGTGGGTGTCTTTTTACTTACTGTTATACTATCGCACAACTTCCTCTGATGTGTCTGTAAAATGTACCTTTTATCCCAAAGTTTTGGCCTGAATTTTGACCCTGTGTCCTGAATTTTTGCACTTACCATCTTGAATTTGCACCCATGCAGGTTGGTCACCCTATCCATACTTTGTTGAACTATAGTGGCCCATATGCTGCCAGCCGCTGTATTCTTCTGCCCTGTTTTAAACTTCAGGCAATACAGCGCTCTGAAACCTGGCTGGGTGGATTGTGCGCTGCATATTACAACATTTAAATAAAATAATAGTGAAGTGGAGATCCACTGATGTGTGTGCCCCTTTCTTCTGGTGCCTGCGGACTTTGTTTTCTGCTTTAAGCACCTGTCCTAAAACGCCCCATTGAAGTGTTTTCTGGGGGTCAGTAAAGTAGGGGCGAAAGTTTTTACAGGCAGCAGAGACTTATGCGAAGACTCGCTTCTGGTATAGTTGGACGGCTTCCAGTTGTTCTTTGGAGCTGCTTGATGCCATGGCAATAATCAAATGAGGAAGTGTGCCTAGTAGGCGAGGCGGGTTCAAGAGCATGACTGGCCCAACAAGGCTCACTGTGTGGCAATTAGTGTCCCCCATGGGATCAGTGGATTCATTAGGCAGCGTTGCTTCAGTGCTCGCTTTTATTGTGAAAGCATTGAGAAACTACAGTGCTGCTTCCTTTTATTTTATGGTTGGTTGCTTGCATGCGTTTTATTTACCTGGGGCTGGGCTCGTGTGTTTCCTACACCCACTATAACCCGGAAGTACTTTTACCTCGATCAGTTGGTTCTTAAATTTGCATTTGCAGATGTATTGTTAAATGGCGGTAATTCTTTTTTTAACATCCATCTTTTTTGTTGTGTTTTATTTTAGATTTCTGTTTGTTTTAACGTGATTTAAATTCAAGAGTTAAAGACAGAAATTGCTTATACTTGGAGTTATTTTTGAGGGGAAGGAGAATACGAAAATATGTATTTTCTTCTGTTGCTCAAAATCCCATCCTTTGCAGTGGAAATGTACGCGAAGAAATGTACGCGAATGAAATAAACCACAATTCAGCAGCTGATTTATCTATGCATGTTGAGCTCAACATAAAAATCTAATTTAAGAACATTTTCATTTCTCGACATTTGTTATAAAGCTCAAAGTAGTGCTTTCTCGCGATGAAATGTGGTTAATTGTTGCCACGTGGATATATTTAAAAAAAAAAGCGCCGAACTGTAAAACCTGTTTTGAAAACGCGTTTCAGGTGCGCGGTAAATTCTGCAAATGCCTTGAGGACACACTGGAATGAATGCAGGTTTTTCGTTTGAATATAAAGTGTGCTCTGTACAAAAGAACTCACCCACTTTCTGACCTCCGCTAATGGGGCAAAGTTCACAGGCTAGCAAGCAGAAGCATTAATCTGAGGCTCGGTTTAGGAAAAACTGGACGAGAAAAACCAGTATAATTTATTTATTTGATTTTGGACACCAAGAAGGGCTTAACATTATGACCTGTATCAAAACAATGGACGTCCTAAAGTAAATTGCAAATTATTCTGCCTCTGTTCTAGTACTTATCCTCCGAGTCACATTACAATCGTAAAAAACGCATATCTAAGGTGCTCGGTCAAGAAGAGAGCAGCCGCTTTCTTTTAGAAACGTCATTTGGTGATGTTTGTGAACCACATAGTTGCCAACATTTGAAAAAGTCCAGGGACACTTTGCAGCACAGCTATCAATCACTTACTTCAGGAGGGGAGTAATAACCTCTAAGATCTAACTTTACATTAAAAACAATAGAAATTCAGAGAAAAAACAAAGGTTAAAGTGACATAGTTAGGTCTGGTAATGATATCTTTATGTTAAAAAAAAACACAAGTTCGCTGAAAAAATAACAAAGGTTAAAGTGACATAGTTAAATCTGGTAATATCTTACTTTACATTTAAAAAAAACTTTAGACATTCACTGGAGAAAACAAAGGGTAAAGTAAGGTTATAGTTATGTGGTAATATCAGTGATAAATACCATTTTAAACTAAGTGAAAACAATGAAATTTACCAGTTCGTTAACTTAGCTAACTATGAATTGCACTCCCCCATATACTGCTTATGACCTCACATATTACATCACCCAGGACATGTTCATTGACATCACTAATGACCTCTCAAATATCACTGAGGACCTCTTCCACCATATTCATGATCAATTTGCTCTACAAATCAGATCTGATTGTGCCATTTAGTACTTATTTACATATTTCAAAGTCATTTAGAACATGAATTACATCAACATATGTGCTTATTTATATAAAGAAAAGTTGCCTGTAGTCGATTCCTGCTGGAGAGACTGGCCCAATTAGGTGGCCAAAGCCCTACTAGGCACACCTTTGCAATATTTATAAAGTTTATTGAAGAGTTCACTACCTTCAGACACCCAATCCCCATTAGGTCCCCAAGCCCCTACTATACACAGCCTTCAGCTTGTGCAAACCTCATGTGGAGCCCACTCCCTCCTGACACCCATGCCCTATTTGGTGGTCAAGCTTCTACTATCTACAGTGTTTGTTCTGAGCCTACCCCCTCTCGGCACCCAACTACCTTTAGGTGGCCAAGCCTGCTATGCATAACCTTCACCCTGTGCAAGGATCTACACCAGGAGCTCACATCCTCTAGACAACTAAGCCCCATTAGGTCGTCTATCCTTACTATGCACAGGTTTTACCCAGTGCAAATCTTTTCAAAGAAGGGACCTGTACACACTCAAACCATCTTAGGTTGTGAATGCTCTAGAAGGCAAGGCACAGCCTTTGTCCTCTGGACAACTCTTCATGGAGGGCCCACACCTGCACCTGCTGTACATGCTAGGAAGCCAAGCATTGTGTAAAAGCTTCCACTCGTTAGCAGTACAGAAGATCCAAATATTTTCCTCTAGTTGTAACTCCCTAAATACCTTTCAGCGTCAGAAATTTATAGCGGCTATACACTTCTAATTGAATCATGTCCTCAATGATGCCATCAGTGATGTAATTGAACATGTTATGAGTGATGAAAAATGTCCGGTTTATAAGAAGTGCACGGCGAGGGTACAAGTTATAGTTAGCCCATTTAACTATAACTGGTGAATTTCAGTGTTTTTTATTGTTTAACATGGTATTTTTTGTTCCCAATTTCATATAAGTATAACATATCCAAAGTATCATAAGTAATTATAAATAATAAGTGTCCGCTGAACAGTGATTGGGAAAGCACAGGAGCTTGTAATGAATACACTAAGTAAGAAACTTTGAAGCATGCATGTGATGTGCTTTGATATTTTTTAATTCATCCATATAGCAAACAAGGTATGATGCGCAGCTTTAGAATCCCCCTTATTGACTTTTATTTGTCATCTGATAATTGGGAATGGGGAGCCAGTCAGACATATGCTTATTTGGCGTTTGCCTCTCTTCTGATGGGGTCCAAAAATGATTGAGTCAGAAAGTACTGTCTACATTGTTGTTACAATTATGGGTAAACCAATGTTCAAATAAAGGTGGTCCCAGTGAGATTATTTGAATAATAATTGTCTACTGTTATAACCCGTGTCACCGGGTTTAATCAGCGTAGGTGTTGCTTGTGTTTGAAATCCCATAATAGAAAAAGCAGAAGACTTGAGATTTTTGGCAACACAGAAACAAGCCGGGTGAACAGTTACAGACACAGGGTCTGAGGTCTGTTGGTGTCTCTTTTATACAAATTTTAGCAAGTTGTAAACGTTTCCGATGTACCCTATATAATGACGAATGTTGGTTGGTGCCTTTGGAGTCCTACATTAATTTCCTAAAGGTTACCACAGGTGGGTCTCTACCTTGCGTTGACACAATGTGATCAAAAGGAGGGTCTGAGGAAAAGTGTTCTTCTGATCTGCATCATTTGTACCGAGACTCCATTGCTATTTCATTGCCAACTCGTGTCAAACACTTCCACACGACCCACCTGGTCGTTTCTGCTGACGCCTGAGGGGGGGGGTCCGCTACTGCTCGAACAGCCAGGTCTTAGGCTGCTTCCTGAAGGCGAAGTGGTCTTGGGTCAGGCTGAGGTGGGTGGGGAGGGAGTTCCACGTCTTGGCGGCCAGGTAGGAGAAGGACCTTCCTCCTGTGGTGGCTCTTCGGATGCGGGGGACGGCGGCGAGGGCGTGGTTGGTCGATCGAAGCTGGCGGGTGGGAGTGTAGAAGTTGAGGCGGTTGTTGAGGTATCTTGGGCCTTGGTTGTGTAGGGCTTTGTGTGCATGGGTGAGGAGTCGGTGCAGGTCTCTCAGGTGTCCGGAGATGTGGCTGTGTCGGGGGATGTCCAGGATGAGTCTTGCTGAGGCGTTCTGGATCCGCTGAAGTCTCTTCTGGAGTTTAGCAGAATTTGTGGCAGCTCTACATGGCACCAATGGGACAAGTGGATTTTGTTACAAGACAAGTAGATTTATGAAGCAACCTGCCCCATGGACAAGTAGATATTTTAATAAATTCCACACCCCTGGGTATTGGCTAGATTCTTTCATGTGTTGCTCTACTACTTTGTATTCTGTCTTCTCTGCTTCAGAGAACTTAGAGTTGCAGGGCTTTCTTATAAGTGACACAGGGCTCATTAAATAGCTCCCTATTTCCTAGTCCCTACACTGTTATGAGCTGCTGACTTTCCCTACTATTGTGAATTCATGGTATCGCACTATGATTTGTTGGTGGGGGCGTGGTCATATACTTACTAGAATCTGTTCCTCAGCCCCAAACTCATTCCACTTGGTAGACTCAACATCAGTTAATTACTAAGATGTGATTCAAAACCGAATAGCCAGAGATAAAAGGCTCCTGATGTTGTCAATTTTTTTTTTAATCTCTGTGGTCTCATAGACTGTGGTGCTTACCTTCCAAAATATTACTATGTTTTACTAACTTAAACATTTTAAATCAAAATGACAGTATTTGTTTCTGGGTCTCATTTTCTATATGTGCTTATAATGTAAAGAATACATAACCTTTAGGGCATTTATAGTGGTAGATAAGACTCCCTGTTTTTTACCTGGACTAATGGCTTGGGAAGTGGGATGCTGTGTCAAGGCTTTTCTACCCAAATGGGTCATTCTCTTGCAGGCCTTTAAAATCATTATTATGTAACTAGATCTGCAGGTCTAGTAACTCAAATAATTTACTCAACTGTAATGTACTTGACCAGTAAACTGGTCTCATTATGTAATGCGAGGCAAATATTTAATTTTATGGAGCTGCCTTTTTCTGCATTTCCACATATAAGTACACCTTCAAATATGAGACTTCATAATGTCTACTGTACAGAAACCCTTTAATTTAATAAACTAAACGTTTTCCTCTATGTATAATAAGAATCGAACCCAAATATAGGGTACATTTTGACCCCTGATTTTGCCTTTTCGTTCCCTATTAACATTGTCCTTGGGGCAGGAATATTTCTCAGAGGCCAGCCCGTAATCCCAAAGGGCATCCTTTCTGCCATTTGGATTACAATACTCTGTCTCTGGCAAGCTTTCCATGTTGGGCTTTCCGACATGGAAAGCCGGTTGGAGAGAGAGTATGTGGGGCGCCTAGCTGGGTCCCCTTGCATTGGTGGCCTCCGGTTGGGGGGCGATGTTGTTAATTCCTGCACAGTTTGCCAGGCACCCTGAGGTGCCTGCCACACGGTTCAGGGATGAACACAGACTCCCATTCCTCTATGGGAACTTGGGTTACTGCTGGTTTACGGCCTTAGCACGAACTCCCATAGGGGAATTGGAGTATGTGAACCAACGGTGTTCGGTTGCATCGTGATTAGGCGGTTGAGACTGCAGACCCGAAGTCAGTCGTCCCGTTTCTGCCTCGGCCACCCGACAGCTTAATCACTCCCATAGCGTATAAACTCTGTTTGGAAATTGGGTTTCAGCAAACATATTTATCATTTCCACATCACCAGGTAAAGTGTTCTGAATTGTTTTCATCTTATAAAAAATATTTTTTTCACCATACAAACACAAAAATGTGCCATCATAATTGCTGCAATATATTTTGATATGTTTGTAGAGTTCACTTAGCCAGTTCAATGTTGTGTCAGAAAAAAAAACATCTTACCTTTAATTTCACATGCTTTGCACAGCACCATTCTCACACAGTTCTCTTTACAAATTCCTCTTACTTCACAGTCTGAGAAAGAAAAGTAAATGTAAGAAGACAAATGGGCTTTTGACCTCTGTGTCTGAATGCAGAGCCAATGTGAAAAGATCACAAGAAGATTTAAAGGCATTTTTATTGTTCATTCACTTTGTAAGTGAGGGTAACTGCTGTTATTTGTCAGCTTCCCAGAACAGGCAAGTAGACCCTAAAAATATCTTACCCTGATGAAATCTGACTCCATAGTGAGTGGAGGAGTAGATTTCTCGAGGCCTGTTGTGGCCTATAAAACTCAGCTCCTGTTCTAAGAGCAGTCATCTCAGTGGATTGTGTGAAATGTAGAGAGCATCCAATCCTAGTCTTGTAGCACTGTTCCACCAAGAAAGTATTAGGAATTAAAGCAAATTGCTTACTGGACCCTGCCTGAAAAAACAGTGCTAGAAAAAGGTAAAATGTGGCTCTTTGGAGATGCATACTAATAATTTTTCAAGATGAGCATATTTAAATTGACAAAAAGCAATCAATTGAACTTTTTTTTTTTTTTTTTTTAGGTTAGGAGGAGATAATAATATTAAGAAACCATTTTTGATTACTAAGTGATGCCTGGCTATTACTGAGAGGATAGTAACTTAATCGAGGCAAATTGGAAGTGCTTTGAGTGACGGCGAACCTTCCCCGTTTTCCCTTTGTCCCTAACCCCCTTACCTCACCCCTCTATACGATGTTTATTTCTGATCTTTTTCAGCTTATTGGTTGCTCACAGTTAAATTGTTTAAATATATTTGATGTCATGGCCATGGAGTGTCGCAGACAATATGAATACGTACTGAATACAACTCTCGTGCCTGTGTTGCGCCGTATATGCCAGTATTTTCTGGATCGATAGCCATGTATGTACCAGACCAGCTGTAATGTGCTCTCCCACGTGTCTCTTGTCTCACTCAGTCAGTTAATAATGCCCTTGTATTTTTATTGTACCTGCAATTAAACTGTAAACATATATACCATGAAAACCTAATACACAGATTAAAGAATAAAAAAGAACTTTTTTCATTAAATAGCTGCATACATAGTGTTAGAAAGGCGATCCTAGGGGGAGGCAGAAGTTGTCTGGCCCACCACCCCGAGACCCACCTCTCTTTCTGGAGTTGGCCGAGAGGCCTCCTGGCGAGGTTCCTCTCCTAGAATCGTACAGCCGAGAAATCACACCACTACAAATGCACACCACACAAGGATAGATTCTTAGAGTTTTTATCAGCAATCAAGGCAGGTTCTTTCAGCAATATATACAAACGGATCGAGAGATCCTTAATGTCTCGTTAACTGTGGGAATAGGGTAGCGGGACAGTCTTAGTACCAGCCTGGCACAGGGGTACCCTACACTCAGCTCTCCGTCCTCGAGCTGGGGGGTTACGCAAGGTCGAGCCGCGACGTCGTCAGCAGGGCTCCGAGATGGTTCAGCGGGGTTGGGCCGCGGCAGCAGGGCTCCGAAGATGGGTTAGCGAGGTCGGGCTGCGGCAGCGCCAGCAGGCTCCAAAGATGGTTCAGCGGGGTCGGGCCGCGGCAGCGCCAGCAGGGCTCCGAAGATGGTTTAGCGAGGTCGGGCCGCGGCAGCGCCATCAGGGCTCCGAAGATGGTTTCAGTGAGGTCGGGCCGCGGCAGCGCCAGCAGGGCTCCGAGGTTTCAGGGTTCAAAGTAGCGAGTTCTTCTCAGGGTCGGCTGCGATTCCACCTGCAGGGCTCTCGACTCCAGGATACAACTGCTGACCCAGTCCAGAGCTGCCCCAGATATACGTCTGGAGTCCTTTGATGTCCGGACCCTCGTGCCTGGGGGTCAGAGGGGCCGGGATGAGTGTCCAGACACCCCGCACCGGGGTGGAGCCAGCGCCCAGGGAGGCCGGAGGGCGATCGAAACCCAAGGCGTCCGAGGACGGCTGGAGGGCCATCGAAACTCTTCTCCTCCTTGATCTGTCAAGTGGCCGTTTTACCACCTGGTCGGATCTTGGTGCCTCGATGTCGGGGCTTCGCTGGAGCCGTGGCCGGGCCGAGGCCACTGGGCCGGACGGGGAGGGTCCAAGATGGAGTCTGGGCCTGAGCTGGTGGCCCGGGATAGGGGCAGACCAGCAGAGAGGGGCGAGTAGGGGTTGTCGTGTTCCGGAGGGGGAGAGCCGGGGGTCGCCAGGAGCGGCGGCTCTCGTGAAGGTTGGAGGGGGTAGCTTCAGGCCGGAGGACAGGGGTTGATGTCGTCCAGGGCTTGCCATGTGGGAGGAGCAGGACCACGCCATGAGGCCGGGTCCAACACATATGAACATATGTATAAGCATTATGGTTTGGATGGTTTTCAGATTTTGAATGTTTTGTTACCGATTATTCACTCACTGTCAGGATGGTACTCTACTAAAGCAAAGTTGCTAATCGCACAATACAAGGTTTTTTCAAACCTGTATTGAGAGTGTGCTGCTTTATGATTCATGTTTAAGTTAATTGACTTGCAACATGACAATCAATCTAAACGTACAGCAAGCACTTTTTCAAACTGTCAACAAGTGGGTATACTTAACTTTGTGATATAACTAATTCTGCATTGTGATATTGGATGTGAATAATCCTATTAATGGAAGGGGCGGCAGAAAATTTGAAATTTGCCTAGATATACATTTGCTACAGTTGGCATATAAAAAATAATTTATTTATTAATGTGATGGTTATTTTGATTCCAAGATGTACTTTTTATTAAAGAATTTAACATATTTCATAGTGAAGAGCCACATTTTGTCTCTTGCCTGTTTGTCTGGGGCTCCTTTTTCATTGTATTGTCCGTGGGATTGAACTAGTTAGCCTTAAAATATGGAACTTTGTGTGTGAAAGTTATGTAAAAAATATTTTATGGGACCTTTTTTTATTTTTTGTGTTGTGCTACACATATGAAACAGCTTGTCAAATGGTAAGCCTGAAAAGGGCAACTCGAATGTTTAAAGGAAATGCATTTTCAAAATATCCATTTTATCAAAACTCCTAAACTTGGAGCTGAGGTTATTGCATTCTCACCCTCAACCCAGCCTATATGGCTAGGAGGTCACTAATAGTGATAAGATGTCCTGGGAACTCCTCTTTATTTGCTTTCTTGAGTCTCTATTAAACAGACTTGTCCCTTCATAAATATGTTCTCTGCCTATTTGAAGAACAGCAACTTTATGCACCTCCACTTGCCTCAAGATGCTGTAATTTTAGACTTAAAAGGAAAAGACTGGACTGTTACCTAATAAGTGCCAAAAAAAGATGTAAAGTCAAACGATCTATAAACTATTGTTTTGGTTGATCTCTTGGGGCCATGATACAGACTTATTAGACATACTGTAAACTCATGAATATGTTGCCAGCCTACTCTGATACTGACCTCCTGCCACTGCTAACTGTCTAGATTTGGAACAATATTCTGTGCTCACTCTTTCTTCATGTAACACATTTTATCGAGTTCTTGGAGTTTAATTAAAATGAATTGTACAGAAATTCAGAGCCTCATGCATAATGTGCTCCTTTATATAGCGGGATGCCTTAGCTGCTTGGTGAGATTACCAAGGAACACCTTGCGTACTACAAAACAGAATATCAGTTCATTTGAAGTTCATTACTGAAAGCTTGCTCTGATGCAGGTGTGTCGTATGACTGGAGGAGCCCTAGTTGGCCTTCTAAGGAACCAGCCTTTTTATTGTGGTCTTACTACAGATGGCTGCAGCGGTCTATCAATGACAACTTTGTAAATGGTGCTCTACAGAGCCAATCCTTGCTCCAGATTGAATGGTTTTCTTGTCCAACTCCTTTGCTCGTGTTCTTATTAGTTGCTTTCCTCCCTTTGTGTGCTTGCCACACTTGGGGACGGCTTTAGCACTGGTGGCACCTAGTACAACAATTTTTTGTTTGTTGGTGCCAAAGTCCCGCCCACATGACCTCCTCCTCTGATTACCTCGCTACCACCCTGCAAAAGTGCCCCATATCTCTCCATAGCCCCTAATCTCGCATACATTTCATTTGTTTTAAAGTGCTGGCAATGACTGGCTTTACTCCTCCACATAAAATGCAGATGTGTTCATGCAGCAGGCATAGCAGCACTCTGTGCTACTTTATTGTGGGGTCAAAACGGCCACTAGACCAAAGTCCAATCTCTCTAGCAGGAGCATCAATCACGAGTTATCTTGACATTTTTATTGCTGCCTAAACGCAGGACGCACAAGGAACTCTGCAATGGGTGTTTTTAAATCGCGAGCTATTGCTAAACACCGCGCCCCCACCTGAGGCCTCAACCCCACCTCCAGGTCAGCGCCCAGTGCGGCCGCACCAATGACACCGCCCTAAAGCTGGCCTTGGCCACGCATACAAAGTGTTTTGGGGTTGACGTCAGCAGATTAGTCATTCAGACTGCCCCATCGCAGCTTTGCATCTACCAAAACAGAGCCACGTTTAAACGACACCAATGTTCTACATTTCATTGACACCTAGCAGTCACTAGAAGAAATGATACAGAAATCTAGAAGATACAACCTCAGTCATGTCAGTTGTTGAAGACTACTATAACCAGCACTGTCAATGCTAATTGGTTTCACTTCTGTGTAAGGTAAGTGAGACCAATTTGGCATTGCCAACACTTGTGGCACTTAAGACCAAATGTGAATAGAAAGCACTTAAAGATATCTTTGCTCTGATAACTTTTCTTTATATTGCTGGCGTATGTGTTGTTCAGCAAGTCTGTCGATTGCATACCTAACCGGTGAGCTACTATGGGCTAAGCTTAACTGCACATATGAATGACTTGGCGAGACCGGTTTTCTGTGAGTAATTGAGGTGTTTGTAACAACAAATGGCTTTGAAAACTCTCCTTTGATCGATGTGCTGTGTTTTAACATGCATTCTTCATTTCGTTTAGTGTTGACTGTATACTCGACGAAAACATTTTTAGGACAAATGAGGGCAGTCCATTCACAAAGTGCAAATTAGGCCACACTGTGACATATTGGCCCAGAACATATTTAGTTGAAAAAAATGAAATCGGGCTTTGGGTAAAAGGATTTTTTTTTTTAACTTTGCAGGACTGTATCCAAGTGCTTTTGAAATTGATTGTGGGTAATTGTCAACAAAATAAATTGTCTTAGGTGCCAGGCTAAACAAAATCTGAAAACGTTTTCCACGGTCATAAATATAACCATGTTAAATATAAATTGCACGAGGTCAGTAGGCCTGCTTATACTTCTAAAAATAACCCCTACTTATCTGGGGATTAGATGATGCTCTTTTTTTTTATTGATGGACCGCTTTATGCTGCTGAACGAGATGGTACAAGTCAATATTTTTCTTGCTTTATAGCAGCACACAGCCACAAAATAAAAAGGCTAAACATTCGACCAATTGAAAGAGCCTGTGTCACTGAATTGTGTTGCTTATTAATTATGGATACCAACGGTATCCTATTTGAGATTTTAAACTGTAGAAACACGACTATTTTTTATTTATTTTGGCTATTACTGTTTAGGGTCAAACTCATTTCTGTACGCAAGTGTAGGTAGGATTTTTGACTAGCACTTGCAATGGATTTTTGGGACCTGTGCAGTAATTCAGAATGCTTCATTTGTGGGCAATAACTTCTCCCGCCTGCCTGCCCTTGAAGCATTCTGAAACTGCCATCTCTATGGTGTGCATTTGTTAACTTGCCTTTTTGCAGTGTGCATGCCTGCGTGCCCTCTTAATTGTCTTGTTTCTTCGCTTATCCATGGAGACCTATTTTCTTCTCCCTCTTCTCTGCGCTCCCTCCTTCCTGTTTGTGGGTGAAGCTTCTGCATGTCGAGTTGTTCAAAATGTGCGTTGTGGTGGGAGGTGGATGTTTGGGCTAAGCATGCTGTCTTGTAACCAGCGCACAAGACTGTTTCCATAGGGGCAACGCAGGTATTCATATCCCTATTACCATTTTACCCATGGTGCTGATAAAGTATGTAAATTACCCATTTCCTCCTTATGCACCAATGTCTGCTACTAGCGCCTTAATTACAGGGTTGTGTAATTAACAACCATTATCGCACCGGGCAATGAGACATATTGGTAACACAGGCCCATTCAAAGAGGAGACACATGACACAGTATAGAGGGCATGGCCTGTCACATGATCAAGCAAGTTACAGGAGCTCGAGTATGACGGTCACATACTCGTGCATTGATATGCCTGGAAGCTCCACTTTTCTGTTTTTCTGCTGATGACTACAACCAATAAACTCTTTATGAGCTAGAGGTGGGCTGAGGTAAGTGAAGGTTCCTATATGTGGACCTAGCAAGTATGGGTTCCCCCTAAGAGAGCGAGGGACTTGTCAGGAAGGGGCAAGGAGTCTGGGTGGACTACTTCTGGATCTAAAGAAGAGATGGGGAAAAACTTAATAGAGTACAAGGAAGAGAAGAACCCATGTGTACTACCGTCCTCTAGCTTGAGGAGCCAGCACCTCCTTTAATATTGATGATCCATTTACTCCCCTCATTATGGCTCTTACAAAATCCATATTATAGGTCTACAAAATGTATTTACCTATTTGTGCTGATCATGTGCACAGTGTTCAAGGCCTGACCAATGGAATTTAGCTAAGTGTTTTAATGAGAGTATTTAAGATTGAATTTAATGGTGAAAATTTATATTTTTGGAAAGGCCTTTTAGGATAAAGGATTTTGATAAAAGAAAGGGAACAAGGATGCCCATAGAATATTACTATAATTGTGGAAGCCAATAGATGTGCTGCTTTTATCGTGCGTTATGACCAAGCCAACCTTTCCCATTAGGTCTTGCCTACTGGTAGAGGTCCAAAAAACCTGCTGTGTACAATACTAATACTGTGGTTTTGAGTCACTCCTCTGCTTATCATTGGTTCTCTTTCTTATAACTCTTTTGCTTGCTTCTTATTCAGTGACTTTCACTCTCTTCTTCTGTTTGTCCCTCAGCTGAAGCATTACTTATTTGACACCCTTTTGATTTTACTACTCCATGGGAATACGTTTTCTTGCTCACTCCCTACTCTTCCACGTGCGCTTGTCCTTCTTCTGCCCCCTAGCACTTTACTGTTGTTTACCAGCCCACCAACTTGTCCATTCGTTCCACTGCCTTATACATTCTAGAAAAGCCTGACTGCTGCGATTTGCTACCAAACTTATTTCTGGCTTCATTATACTGATATATTTTTTTTAGTGCTCCAAGGTGGGATCCACAATCCTTGACGCTTAATATAAGCAAAACAAAGCTGTAGCCACAATTTGCTGTATGATGAGGCACCCATGGTGACACATTCGCTATAGCTGCCTGGTTTCCTAGGTCTACGTTTGAAATGTTGCTACAGTCCATGTTATTTTTTCTTTGAATTCTCGGACTTGTAATCCTGTTTTATAATGTAATAAACAAGACTACAAGTCCCGGAATTCAAAGAAAAAATCTGGATCGGTATGGCACATCACACATGGACATGGGCAACGTGTCAGAGTTGATTCACATGTATATATCATTATGCTGGTGGGTCACAGTACAATTGTGACACCTGTGTGTATGAATCCTCGCACTGTCATTGTTGTCATTAGTACTCTTCAGTGTTTGCAATAAGCATTTCTTTTTGCTGATGCTGAACATCGAAAAAAAGCATTGGTAAATGTAATAGGTCTTTCTGCATTGGCAGCGTCGAAAGGCGAGACCTGCTGGCTTTTTAATGCAATGATTTGACAGCTGACTCTAGAAGAATTGGCCATCTTGAAAAATAACTTACCAATAAAGTGGTCAATGGAAATTAAGTATGAACTCCCGAGATTGCACATAAATTATCTTTGATGTGCACTTGAGTCCCCTTTTTAGGTCGAGCTCGACCTGCATTCAATGCGAAGCATTGATTGCTGTCTGCTCGACAACTAATGTTACCCATATCTGGGAATGAAGACACGAGTCAGACGCGCGCTTTTCCATTCTCAGATTTCACCGCGGGAGCGCGCTTCTGAGACGCAAACGCA
Source organism: Lissotriton vulgaris (assembly GCF_964263255.1). NCBI lineage: Eukaryota > Metazoa > Chordata > Amphibia > Caudata > Salamandridae > Lissotriton > Lissotriton vulgaris. Next base: position 239,388,955 of record NC_141691.1, read on the forward strand.
CACACAGCCCCTGCTTTCGCTTGGCTCGCATGCACTAACGGCCCGCGCACACACACACACACAGCCAGCCCCCACCTCCCCTGCACACACACACAGGCGCGCGCACACATACACACGCTGCCGCCCCCCCTGCACACACACACACATACAGACATGCACGCACACACAGACATTCACGCATACACACGCCGCCGCCCCCTACCACCCCTACACCCACCCACACACACACACACACACCCCGCCCCATGCACTGGGAGATCTGCCATACCCCCGAATCGGTACTTACTGGTTAGGCGCCGGAGCGGTCAGCGAAAACTCTGCATCTTCCTCCTCGTACTCCGGCCGTCTAACATCGCAGGGAGCGGCGGTTGCAGGCCCTCAGCGTAGGAAACCGGCCCAGCGGTGCACACACTGGGCGGGGGGCACTACCAGGAGCGGAGTCTTCGAAACAGAAGAGGAAAAGGGGACGAGACCCACGACGCGCAACACTTCACAGGGAGGCGGTGCGCGCCAGGCCTCTGTGGCTGCCTGGAACGTGTGCGCGCGCGCTCCCTAGCCTGTCTCGAGCACGCCTCCTTCTGGCTACTAGCTGTGCGTGCACTGTCCCAGCCGCCGCGGTCACAGCGGGCCGCCTCTCCTCTCAGCTGGTTTAGTTTCAAAGTCCGGATTTAAGCACTAACGCAAACTATCCAAATTATTTTCTATAGAATTAGTATGCAGTTTAATTAGCTTTACATTCGTTTTTTTCTTATATTTGATTATCGCATATAATTGTCAGATTTTTTTAAACTAACCGTTTTGTTTGATAACTGTGATTCAAGCATATAATAGAATTGTAAATGTTTTAAGAAAGGTTGTAATGCTACATCTAAAGGATGTCCTATTGATCGGACTTGTTCTACTCAGGGTGACCTGTTCGGCATGCCACAGGCAGGACCTCCGTGCCCAGAATTCATACCCCATTTAATCCCAGCTACTTGCGGATGTGTCGCCCTGCTCCAGCTGCGCCTGGGCTGCGTTCAGCTGCCAGCCTTTCAGCGTCAGTCTCCAGGGTCAGCCACCTGCGATGCTCCAACACTCGGCAGTGTGTGGGCCAGGGACAGGGGGGCTCAAAGTCAATGAGGCCTCCTAATCAGAGCCGGCTCGGCTCGCCTCTTTGGTAAACCCAGAGTTCAGCAAAGCAACAACCTTATCACGTTACTGAAAAGAAAATAATTGTTCGTCTAGCAGGGTTATTTTACTGCAAACATGTACTATCCTTGATGATGCGGCACTTAAGCTCTTCGTGGAGTTGGGTACCCGGAAGTGCTCTTACATCCACATTAGAAAAGAAAATGCACTGCTGCAGCAAAAAGGCAAATTCATTTTAACCTTTTCTTCGGCAAATGTAAGGTGGAGAGTTGAACTAGGGCAAACCTAGACCAAAATAATATTTCCCTTTTGTGTATGTACATGTTTGGAAAGACAGATAATACATGTTGTAATTTTTTCAAATATGAAAGATGATTCTCAATTTGAAGGACTGCCAAGTTTGTTCCATATTTAGTTCGTAAGCAGCAAGCAGTGTGAAGTCAGTTTCCTCTATTTTTAAAGGAATTAAAGAATTATGCTTTCTGTATTAAAATCACTTTTATACAAGTAAAATGTGTTATGAGCTTACTGTGTATAGTTAGTGATATGGTTTGGCAATCCACTTACTCACCTCTAGCCCTAGTACAATAATCTTACATCACTTGATGTTCGCTCTGCCTGCCCTAATACAACACATATTGCATTACAAATGCTATAGGTGTCACATTTGCGAAAGTTAAAAATATTGGCATTGTAAATGCCAAAGCTATTAATTTCGCTAGTTTTAAAAGCAACACATAAATAAAATATTTGTCATTTACAATACCAATAGCTCAAACTTTCCTAATGCGAGACCTATTGCATTGCAAATGCTTGTTTAACGAGGGTTCTCGCTATGTTAAGTACAGGTTGCGCAAAGAATCGTAATGATTCATGCAGAAAACAAATTAGCATGTTTTTATATCTGCAAATACTTCAAGGAACTAAAAGTGCATAGAAGTGTAGGTTAAAAAATGATTAACCCTTTATGCTTACCAGGACATTTATTTTCCTCCTGTGCTAGAAAATGAAATGAAAACTGTGTGATATATACGCTCACACATTGCTTCAGATTTTTGACCGTAATGGGGTTTTTATTTTATCAGTTTGCAATTTGTGCTTCTAAATATTGTATTAGCCAAAAGCTTAGAAGCCGTGCAATAGATTGATTTGCCATTATTATGGATAATCGTAAGGTAATAGCTATGTTTCCTGTATTGCAGCTCAGTTACCATTACCAGGGAGTGCGTTATATGGGACATGTCGCATACAGTATTATTCAGAATTCTTCTATTCCCAATTTAAAAACTCTGCATCTTGTTTCAGTCCTGCTTCTATAGTAGTTGCTCCTGACATGTTACAAATTGAAGTGAGCCCCACTTACCTGGCAAAGAGCTTTGCACATTGAAGTTACGTACGCAACCACCTCTCTGGCCATACCGGGCATGGGGCATTTCCCCAGGAGGCTGTTAGGGGGGCGGGACGTTTTGGTACTGGGGGAGTTTTTAAAGTAGTGCAGCAGTTTTGAAAACATTTTCTGTAGAGTTCCTTGTATATCCAATAGTTTTCAGGCAATAAAATGGGTCAAGATAACTCTGCTGATTAATGAATCTGCTGGAGAGATCATAGTTTTGAGTATTGTCAGTTTTGACTCATCTAAGGCAGTGCAGAAGCTTAATATTCCTGCTGCAAAGGACGTGTACCATGCAGATCACAGAACAGTATTTTGTGTGGTGACATAGCTAGGCCTTAGGCCGGTTGTGGCGCCCCCTGCATTTGCCGCCTGTGGTGGCTGTATGTACGAGTGGGGGGGAGAGGTGCTGGCAATTCTTGCCGCACCGCGACGGCCACAGGTAACGGTTGGGGAGGGAGTGGGTGCCGCCCCCAAAACTTGTGCCGCCCGGGGTTCAACACCCCGCTGTGTCACTGTTCGTGTGAGTAGCTCAGTAGGTTATTGGTTTTGTCACAGATTTACTGTCTAGTTCATAATTTACCGTCCAAATCTATCACAGAGCGCTATGAACTGTCAGCAAAGAACTGCAAGCAAACTTCAGGGTACAGATTAGATAGTTATGTGTTTTTTCCAGGAGTGATGGTTATCCGAATGTTTCTAAAACTGGTTTGTTTATGTAGAAATATATTCTTATTAGTAAAGCCAACCATAACCACTGTTACATCTGAATCCTGATTTTGTGGTTCCCCTTACCAAGCACTTAAAAAAAACCTGCCTACCAGTATGGATGACCTGAATCCTACACCTTGTTGTCCCCTTTGTCTTATGTAACATTTTCTATACATTTATTTACACACGCTGATTCATTGGCTCTGAATTTGTGTGTATTGTAAAGTGCTTCAACCCCCTACACTGGTACAAGAGGCACTATAAAACAAACAAATGAAGTACGTGAGAAAATGGCTATAGATAGATATAGGGTACTGTTTGAAGGTGATAGTGAGAGAATAATTGATACAATTGGATATGTAATGAAATGTGTGCTGTAGAATGCGTCATTTTTGCCCTAATTGTTTTGGTTGGGGGATAGCCTCCCCATGCCTTCCTTGTAGTGGTTTGGCTCGCTGGCTGCACTCATTATGCACCATACGGGGGCTGGTCTGACCAAAGGTGCCATGGTTGTTTTGGGTCACTGCTCCCGGGTAAACTGTGCTGCTGACTGGCACCAGAGACGTGAGACCGGATCCGCTCCCGAGAATCCTACCTCCCCTGCCTCGGGCTGGAGACATGGCTGCCAGAAACGGAAAAAAAACAGGTCCTTCAATTCTTCTAAACATGGATCGAATCCAGCACGGTTTCAGCGTTAAAGTGTCAGCAGATATGTAAAACATAAAACAACGTTTTCTTATTCATTTACAACGTTCGGATTCTGGTGAAATCTGGCCTGCGCTATCCCGGTTGTATCAAGCTACCATGCACTGGCGTCGGAGTCATGGTTGGTGTCAAGTATAGAGTGCGAGTGTCCAAAGCGTCTACGACTTCAGGACTTTTAGTACAGGAGCACTCTTTAATGCTTTTGGGAGTCTGGTCCGAAGCTTTAAACTCCCCATTATTAAAATTGCAAAGCAGGCGCAGGCTTTTTTTGTACCAACTGTATTTGAATATTCTCATTAATTTCCCTTTGAGATGTTTGGGTCCAACTCACACAGGCACATAAGAGAGTACATAAGGTTGCTATATTTTTACATATTCCATAAAGCCTCAGAGAATGAGCCTCCGGGTATCTTTTATGTACAGGGTTGTAACATCCGGTAAACGATGATTAACCACTATTTTGAAGAACTACAGACACAGCCTGCCCACAAATTATATTTTACGCCGTGCTTTTCAACAGAAAAAGTATTTGTAATGTCCAAGGTGCAGGAACATGAAATGCTAAGTGGTATTCATTAAAACGGTTTGAAATTCAAAATCGAACGGTGACTTCCTCGAGTGGCAAGAGACAGACTTGCAACCCAGTCCATGTACCATGGCAAACTGGGCTAGTTCCTTCTCTTAAGGTTTCTTTATATGTCTTCAAAGCTTCAAAGTAGTGACCAGTGACCGGCTCCATGATCCAGACCATTGCCCTAAAACCTACATATGCTATAAATATCTGCTTCTAATCCTGGAATTAAATTGCATTTTTCTCCAGATCACAACTCCACACGTTTTCTTCCACTCTTTGGAGAACCCTTTCCACCTCCAGCCTATTTAAGGAGTTTGATCTTCGCTTTGTTGAATGATACTATGTAGCTTAATTGCTCCTTATGTTTATTTTTTTTAAACGCATGTTAATTCTAGTTTTCACATGGTGTATCGTTACATACTTTTACCCCCCCCCCCCCTTCCCCCACCCCTTACCAAACACCCACACACAACTGCTTTTGAAGGCCGGCAAAGAACTACCTTTTTGTCAAAATCGGTGAGAACCCATATGTCTAATTCTCGTTGACGACTCATCAGCTTTATTTTCTAGCTCACTCAGTTCATAAGGCATTGTGGCACTCTACATGCCCTCAAGCCCCTAGTTGAGAGACCTATAGAGAGCTAGAGAGACAATGACATATTTCTGGGCTTTTAGAAAGGCTAGTAGGTCATCTGATTTTATTTTATTAACCAATCAATTTTTAACAAAGTGAAAAATGTATTTCTCAGGCATGATCTTTTTCTGATGAATCCAGGCTTTCCCTTTCACGACTTCCTGTTGGCTGCAAAAGCATGTGCATACCAACGTAGGGCTTTAGGTAGACACCAACTGATATTGATGGGGTCTTCACACAAGACCTTGTAGAATGTTATTGGTGGAAGGTGTGCCCCACAGTGGATAAGCAATCTGAGTTGAAATGCTAAGACGTCATTTTAAAAAGTTGGGCAAGTGGTTTGTTAATAACCAGTTAAGTCCTGCGTTTGTAGTACGTTAACGGAAGCAAGGAGAATGGAATTGGGCTGTCTGTTAGCCTTCTAATCCTCATCCACAGAGAGTAAAACAACTGTAAAAGATTGGAGCTGTCCCATGCGCAAGGACTAGACGGAACAGCAGTAACCTGGTCTCAAAATGCCCTTTTCTTGATGATTATAATCTACCCACAAAATCTGGTAAAAGTAGATCATTTAGACAGTAAAGGTAATGGGAGGGTGATCGTGTGGAGGACCTTGAATGTTGTCTTTTATAAGGTACAGAGAGAGAGAACTATAGATATTAAGTAGGTTGTTTTATTGGGTATTCAATTCTCTGTTCATTCATATCATGGCAGTGTTTAAATCTGTCAATAAAATAAGGCTCCGGTATGCTTTTGCTCTGCCCCGGTTTCTACGGAGATTTCTTTGAAGATTTTCCAGCCCTTTCGGTACAAGGAGTATACATTTTGCTCAGCATCACGAATCATACGTGATGTCATTTTTATTGTACACAATGATTGGGAAACGTTCATCTCTACTTATAATGCACATCATTTAGGGGCAGGTACTACTCTAACCACACCAGCTCACCAGAATTCACACTGTTCAGGTGATTGGTTTCTTTTCATAGAACACAACTCTGATGCTTTTATAAACAACAAAAGCTGTTGTCAAGTAACTAGGCAGGACCTGTGTGCCAAAAATGACGCAAGAACCAACCAACAGCGTTGAACGAAAGACCATTGTACGAAACAATGTCACACAGCTGTATCTAAGACGGTCTACCTCCTATTTGTGGCAAAAGTATGAAGGCACTCTTGTGGTTGGAAAGGCACAGGCCAAAACCATTTTTTTTTCAAAACCTGTTTCACTGTAAATTATTAAACTACTGAGTAGTCTGTTCCAGAATGTTCATCTCGGTATAAAACTATAGTTAATCTCCCTCAAAGGAACCTTCCTCCACAACTTGCAACCATGATGTGTCTTTGATCTGTTGTCAATATTCCATTTTTGCTGTCTCTTGCTGATATGCCTACTAATTACTTTGTTTTATGAGCCTGCTTTGAGTACAATGAACATCGTTTCTACACCCTGGCATGCCATAATATCGCTCCGCCCTCTATGGAACATGATATTTGAAGATCTGAAGCTTCCTACGCCTAGTGCACCTTGGAAAATCTTATGGCATTGCTATCTGTGAATTTCTTGTGTCTGACTGCGATCATACTACCATAATTTTCATGATAGACGAACACCACAGCCGAATTATTGCTGAATTTGAAGGTTTGCTACTGTTGCCAGCATCACCACCTCCACTAACCCCAGAGCTGGTGGGAGCCACCATGCCCTAATGTGCTGCTGTTTTCAGCTTGTAGAGTGAGTCTTTACCAAAGTGAGGTACTCCGATTTGACAATGGAGGCATTATCTATTTAGCTCTTATTTCAACTCCTCTTATTATTGTAAATAAGTGAACAGTAACTCAGATCACCTTGATAGCACAGAATTACTCGAGTCAAACCATAGTCAGTGCTAAAATGAGGGTAGTTTGTTTAAAAAAAAAAAAAGGAAATTAATTAGTAAAACGGACTTGTACGTGTTGTAAGATATGTACCTATATTCTCTCAACCCTTCTAGAGAATCCTGCAGGGTATGTTGCTAAGGCGATCTACTGATACCACGTGCTACTTAGTCCTTACATAAAGCTTTTCCTACCTGGAGCTACTAGTCTCTATAAACCAGGGGCAGTGCTAAAGTCAGATCACATGTGTATATATATAAAAAAAGAGGATAAAAATACTGACTTATCAATGTTGTCACAGGTATGTACTTGTGTTTCATAACCTGGCTTGAAAGGAAGGCAATGTTATCCACTGCTTCACTCTCTGGATCTCAAGTCCTACTTAGATGTTAAATGAACCTGCCCCCACTTAGAGCTTCTAATCTCCTCAAGTGGCCTTCACTGTAATTATTGTCCATGAATGCAATCAACTGGCATCAAATCCTTCTTGTGACCAGCTCCCCTGTTGATTGACTTGGGCACCGCAGTTATTCAAAGTCTTGAAGTGACTTTAATCATTCAAGCTCAACCTTAGCACCCAGGTCCACTTGCTGCTTGGATAGACAGTTGATCATGAAACTAATAGGAAAAGAAAGGGAAAAAATCTAAAACAAACACATTTTTGATGTTTGGTGGTATTCAGCTCGAACATGTTCACTGTTGCAATGCCTAAATGGTCTGCTTCTAAAATTGTATTAAAAATGTGCTGGTTGCATTTGTTTGCACTGGAACTTACAAAATGGGTTTCCTTTGGCCTAGTTTCCATCTAAGAGCATGGTGCGAGTCGCTACTGTGTAGTCTGTCCCTGATAAAAGTATGGTTGAAGCTACTGTATGTTAAATTGAAATCTGTGTTTTCATATGATCGATAGCAGGTTCCTGAGTATAGGTGTATATTCAGTGATGGACAAGTGGGACTCAGAACTAGTTTCATATTTACCTCTGCCAATACGTAAGATGGTGGTAAAATGTTTTCTGGGATTAGAAGAAAGGGGCTTTGAAGATGTCCAGATATGATTGGAATAGGGAACGTTTGCATATAATTATAGACAAAGGTAATGGAAAGCCAAAAACAACTGTAGCTTTGTACTCCAGGTTCCTTGATATTCAAAGAATCCAGTTACACATTTACCTGGCTACACTATTGACTTGGGTATTTCTAGTGCACATATCTGTTGCCTTACTGTACTAGGCACCACAGTCAACCATCCTAGTTACAATTTCATCGCACTTAAAGTGTTTGCTATGTATTATCAATATTGTTCTTCATGGATTTATGTAAATGTGTATTTTAGGTTTTACTAGCTGGTTAATGGTTATTGTAGTTTCTCGATTACACCTAAAAAATTCAATATGTGAGAACCTTGCTTCACAGTACTTATCCAAATCTCAATCTACTTTATTCAACTTTGTTCTCTTTCTTTTATGTTAAACATGCTGTGTGCATGCTAGAAATGTGTACCCTTCCGAGCTGCACTAGAATGTGCGCGTTGTCACTGTGTAATCATTTATGGCATCATGTAAATACCAATAAAAATATATTTTTTAAAAGCATAACAAGCAATGGAAATGTACGATGAACCAAGCTCACAGCCTGCATAGGATGAACCTGATTTTACCAGATGTAGGGCTTGAAGGGAGTAAATGGTTTCAGTGACAAATTATGCAAAGTTGAACAGGAAAGTGAGGAGTAACAAAAGTTATTTTAAGAAAAGTGATACAGAGGGTAGGCCATGGAACAAGAACTTTGCTGAGTAACTGTGTCAGAAGGGAATCTTTGCTACATCTTCTGACACTATTACCCAAATCACATAAGTCGCCAAAGTTGCATGGTTGATTGACACCCAGCCTAGCAAACGAAAGCTTACGCTTATGTTCTGTCATATGTTAATTTCATATCCATTTTCCTGCAGATGACTGGTTTATTCTACAATCCATATTAGTTACTGGTTAAATGAAAATGTTATCACAAACCCAGTTCTGGGAAACCTTTGTAAGGGCATCAATCAGTAAAGTTGTGTTCATTTGCTTCTTCTAGTGACGAGTCGATGGAGGCAGTCCACAGGATCTAGTAAGCGGGTTATGACTGTGATTATTTCATAGGATAAACCCCTTCCATATGGAGTACTTTACTCGTTAATCTAAAAGCCTGCTATATGTGTTGAACTGCAGCAATAATGTGACAGGCACACTAGATGATCAGGGCATGTAACACCCGTTCCAGCCATCAGCAGTGGGCAATAATGCTATATTACAACATTGGAATGTTGAGAGTTTCACTAAATGTAATGGTTGCGGCGTCTGCCATTAGAGGGCGCCAGGGCACCACCCCCATCGATTTCCTATTTATGTGGAATGTAATTGTCAAGAGCAATTGCCTTCCACATAAATGTTTTTTTAGTTTTAAAAAAGGGCTTTAAGCCTGTGCCATGAGCTGTCTCCATGTCTGGCTGCATCTCTTCCTTGCTGAGACGAGTCAGGCAGCCAGGCCTACTGAAAGGCACACATGCACCAGTGAGCATGTGCAACTCCGCCTTTTCTTTTTTGTAAGCCCTGAGCAGGCTAAGGGCTGACCTGCGTGCCAGACTTGGCCTATAATTTTTGGGGGTTTGACGAGACCTCCCATTTATGATGCGTGGCAGTGTTATGTTTGCAAGCAATTCTGGGCGTCTAGGGCTTAATCCCTGTATTCCCGGGACTGCCGGTCCATCATTTCACAGCTTGTAAGCAACACCCTTTCCTAACTTGTTACCTGTGACTTTTTAGGTCTCGCGCCTAGCTTTGCAGTGCGCAGCATTTTTCGTGCAGCGCGAGACATTTAGTAGGTAAAATGGGGTTTCAGAAGCTGAACTAGGAATGGCACACGCACAAGCGTGTGATTTTTCCTTTTGTGGCAGGCTATTGGGCTTTGCGTGCGTGTTTTTCACTAAGACGGCACACAATAGACTAAAGGCGGGCGTATTGCTCCGCCCATGGCCTATTTGTGTCTATTACGCGCACCGGCCGTCGTGTGGTTTCAATTATTGTGCCCAGACATGGGCGCGATAATTGAAACCACATGGCTCGCAGTGGCGAAGCAACTAAATGAAAGAAGCCGTGTTTTGTTTGGCGCCACTTTCACACCTCCCAGGATAGTGATGTTTATAAAATGGTCTGCCTATTTCTATGTGGTTGGCAGACAGTGATATCGTTAAGCTTCACAGCAGACAACATTCTTAGCATATACATTGTCACCCATGTAGGTTGCTTTGGTCAGCACCTGTCTTCCTTCCAGAATCGCCTATAGCAGATACCCAGACTGTGTCCGATACTTCGGAAGGCAGATCTGCTCTTTAAGTAAAGACAACAGCAAGGGCTTTTCAAAATCTGAAGGAAGACAACAGCAACCACAACAGGCACCACATTTCAGTGTTTTCAAGACCTGTTCTAAGTGAATGGAAGTAACCATGATGACCGCAATGGGACTAGTTCTGATGACAATTAAAATAGCGCTGATTATGCCAATGGGACTAGTGCCGATGCCAACAATGAGAATAGCATTGATAACCATGGGACTAGTGATGATGCCAACAATGAGAATAGCACTGATACCAATGGGACTAGTGCCGATGCCAACAATGAGAATAGCGCTGATTATACCAATGGGACAAGTGCCCATGCCAACAATAAGAATAGCACTGATAACCATGGGACTAGTGCCGATGCCAACAATGAAAATAGCACTGATGATAACAATGGGACTAGTGCCGATGCCACCAATGAGAATAGAACGGATGACAATAATGGGACTGGTGCCCGTGACCACAATGAGAATAGCACTGATAACCATGGGACTAGTGCCCATGTCAACAATGAGAATAGCGCTGATAACCATGGGACTAGTGCCCATGACAACAATGAGAATAGCGCTAATGATACCAATGCGACTAGTGATCCTGACAACAATGAGGATAGCACTGATAACAATGAGAATAGCAGTGATGATAACAATGGGACTAGTTCCGATGCGAACAATGAGAATAGCACTGATAACAATGGAACTCGTGCCGGTGCAACAATGAGAATAGCAATGATGATCACAATGGGACTAGTGCTGATGCCAACAATCAGAATAGCACAGATAACCATGTGATTAATGCCCACAACAACAATGAGAATAGCGCTGATGATACCAATGGGACTAGTGCTCCTGACAACAATGAGAATAGCACTTATGATACCAATGGGACTAGTGCCCTTGACAACAATGAGAATAACGCTGATAAAACCAATGGAACTAGTGCCGATGCCAACAATGAGAATATTACTGATGATAACAATGGGACTGGTGCCAATGCCAACAATGAAAATAGCTCTGATAACAATGGGACTAGTGCCCATGACAATAGCATTGATAACCATGGGACTAGTGCCAATGAGAATAGCGCTGATGATACCAATGGGACTAGTGCTCCTGACAACAATGAGGATAGCACTGATGATAACAATGGGTCTAGTGCAGATGCCAACAATGTTATGTTATGTTACATGGCACTTATAAAGCGCGCAGCTACTCCCAAGAGTGTCCTGGCTCTAGAAGCAAGAAGACCACGTAACCGCTAACCAGAACCCCCAACTCATGAATAGTCGACCGAAGACTTGAAGAAGCCATGTCTTTAATTTCTGCCGAAATGTGAGGAGGTCTTGCACTTGTCTAAGACTGAGTGGCAGAGTATTCCATAAGTGATAAGCTGCCCCTTGAAATGATCTGCCCCCGATCCTAGACAATCTGACCTTCGGTGTGGCGGTCAGAAGCTGAGCGGATGACCTCAGAGTGTGTTGGGGAATGTAGTGTTTAAATCTTTCATTGAGGTAAGGGGCCCCAATCTTATGGAAGGCCTTAAAGACCAGCACCAGTGATTTAAATGGATACACTTCTGAACCAGAAACCAATGGAGGGAAACCAGCAAAGGGGTCGTGTGAGTCCTGGGTCCTGCAAGAAAAATGGCTCTGGCCGCCACGTTCTGGGTCATTTGAAGACAGACGATCAGACACGCCGGAAGTCCCAGGTAGAAAGAGTTGACGTAATCAAGCCTGGAGATCACCAGGGACTGTACAACCGTCTTTCTATGCGAGACCGGAATAAAGGGGAGAAAGTTTTGCAGCATTCTCACCCCAAAACAGTTTGAGACTGATACCAATGGGACTAGTGCTGATGCCAACAATGAGAATAGCACTGATAACCATGGTACTAGTGCCCTTAACAACAATGAGAATAGCGCTGATGATACCAATGGGACTAGTGCCGATGCCAACAATGAGAATACACTGATGATAATATTGGGACTAGTGTCGATGCCAACAATGAGAATAGCACTAATGATAACAATGGGACTAGTGCTGATGCCAACAAAGAATAGAACTGATAACAATGGGACTATTGCTCATGACAGCAATAAGAATAGCACTGATATCCATGGGACTAGTGCCCATGACAACAATGAGACTAACCCTGAGGATAACAACGGGACTAGTGGTGATAACAATGAAAATAGCTCTGATGATAGCAATGACTATAGCTCTGATAACAGTGGGACTAGTGCTAACGAGAACAGTGAGAATAGCGCTGATGACAACAATGAGACTAATGCCGATGACGAGACTAGTGCCGATGATCAGAATAGCGCTGATGATAACAGGACTAGTGCAGGTGGCAAAACTGCATGATTAAGAGACTGTTACTCAGGGTCCGCACTGCTCATTCATAGGAGACACTGTCCTAGACTCACATGCCTCTCATCAGTGTGCACACTGGTCTTTAACCATATTCCTCCAACAGATTCTAGCACATTATTACAGGTTAATATGTTCCTTGTGAGGCCTCCTGACTCCTGCCATTGGGATTTAAGTTCTGCCACTATGTTGATTATAATTCCAGTGCTGGAGCATTGTGCTTTTGGTAACATGAAGCCATCTCGTGCTTTACCTGTACTTGTTTATTTTTGTGAGTAACCTTAAAAGAGCTAGTATGCGCTGCAGAAAGGGCTTTTCGGTAACAAGCATTTGCAATGCAATAGGTCTCGCATTTATGCGAGTTTGACCTATTGGCATTGTAAATGACAATGGCTTTTATTTATGTTTCAAAAACCAAAACATAAATAAAAGACAATGTCATTTACAGAAAAAATAGCTCCAACTCTCGCAAATGCGAGACCTATTGCATTGCAAATGCTTGTTGGGAAAGGGTTTTGCTTGCAGTCTGGGAAGGATAGCAGGCATGTGGCTCGAGGTCAGTCATGAGACTGTGACCTCGAGCCACATGCATGATGTAAACAGATCCCCAGTGCATGCCTTAGCATGCACAGGGAATCTGTTTAAAGCACAGAATTAGTGTTTAAAAGTGCTCGCTTTGTGCGCTTTTATCATGCGGAGTTTTTTTTACTTTAGTATATCAGTTTGTCACTATATTGAGAGGCAATTATTTAAACTGTTAATGCCTCGCAATGTAGTGATATAAACTGATGTACTAAAGTGAAACGCTCCCACGTGTTAAAAGCACACGAGCACTTTTAAATATGTCCGTTTAGGATGCACACATCCTGAACTCACATATTTAATAGTGCTCTAGTCTCTTGTATGCTTCTAACACGCGGGCGCGTTTGACTTTAGTACATCAGTTTATATTATTGTATTGAGGCATTTATTAAAACTGTTAGTAAATAGTGATAGGAACGGATGTACTAAAGTGAAACACTCCTATATAATAAAAGCATACAAGAGGCGTCCCTTCATATTCAAATCCACCAGTTCCACTGCGTACTTGAATGTCTCAGGTCCAATAATGGCTGCTGGAGACCCTCTTCGGCAACAATCCAGTATGTGCCTTTCTGTTTCTCCCTTTTTAACTTGGAAAATTCTACTCTGTGTTTGGGACGCTAATGGTATTATAGACCTTCCATTGCTATACCAGCTGTAAACGAAGCTTTTCTTCATTACCGGCCCTTGGCTTTGCCTCTGTTTCAGGGCCTTTAAGAACCGGTAATAGCCCATGATAGTGGGCTAAAAGACCATGCTCTTCAATATAGCTCTTAAAGTTTTAACGTTGCCGCTGTGCTAAAGCTATAGAGCAGCTGAAGGGAGCCTAATACGTGAATATCTCTTAAGAAGTCAATACTGGCAACATGGACTTGTACAGCGATGATTCTTATGAAGATAAGCGGTGATCTGAATAGACCTCTGCTTTTGGGGCTAATTACTTAATTTCCGTTTTGAAGAAAGTTAGTACAAACCGGTTAGGTTGGCGGTCTTGCGGCCAAAGCTAGACTCCGTTATGTTTTTGTTCTTCGTTTTTTTTACAATGCTGTGTCGCTTTGCAATATACAGTGCTAACATATCTGGTGCAGACTGGCTTCACGCGCCGTTTTTTTTACACATGTAATTATTTCCAGGCTGAAATGTAAAAATGATGAGTGTTGTATGTTTTCCTCAAGAGCATAATAAGCCCTGCATGTATCGCAGTGGCCTTCCTCTAGCCAAATTAATCTAACTTCAAAATACAGCAGTATATATAAGCTTAAACTAAATCTGCGTGGACCTGATGGGGAATTCCATCTACTTATTGTGAAGTATCCAAACGACTTCCTGCAGCTCTTCCGTGGCCGCCTGCGCCCATCTCAGGCCTCTGCCACTTCTGTTGAATGTCCAGAAGCTCACTGACAGACCAATTAGTTGAAGGAATGTAGCGTAAAAGTGCACACAAGTTCATCATTTTGATTTACTGGGATTCGGGGGAAGTGAAAAGGTGTTGTGTGCAGATATCCATCTGATTTGGAAAAATGGCTACTGCGGGTTTCCAATAAAACCAGTCAGTGCAGCACAGACCCTAAGTCTATTCTACTCTCTCTCTTCTGTGGTTGTCAGCACTACAACCCACATAGAGGGATTTTAATCTCTGTAAACCTCTCTGCCTCAAACTTCTGTAACCCTGGACCCCATGTTTTGCTTACCAGTCCTACTCGCTCTAGAGAGATGTCCTGGTAAAGATGAACTAAGAGAAGCTTCCCAGAGCATCCAGTGATCTCTTCTCGACCTTTCCCCATCGTGAAGCACCTGCTTATAATCTTTTCTGCAGGCATCATAGGCTTAGACGAATTGTTGAGTCGAAGCTAGAAGGTACGTAGAAGAGCAACACTACCCATAGCGGGTACACATTAAAAGACTAGTGGCTAGCTCGTGCAGGTGTACCCGCTATGGGTAGTGTTGCTCTTCTACATACCTTCTAGCTTCGACTCAACAATTTGCTGCCACTCCACAAGTCCATGTGCTCCAGAGCCTGGCAGACTGGCCTTTCAGCAGCGTATCAACTTAACAGGCACCTCACACGCATCCATCAGGCAGTGCATTCATCCGGTAATAAATCAAGTAAACTGTCCGAGCAAATACCCATCAGTGTATCAATTTAACTGCCACTGCACACATGTCCCATTGTATGAACTCACTTGGTAGTTGATACATCTAGCACTGTATTAATTCAACAAGCAGCGCATACCTCCAGCAATGTATCAACTCAACAGCCTGCACACACACCCAACAGTGCATGAACTCCATACGTACCACACAGAAGCACTTCTGTATGCGAGCACTTTCATCTCCTACAAAAGCTTCCTCACAGTACTGAATGTGCACTCACACATTCTTCTTTGGGTATTACTTTTCCATTGCACATACCATTTTGTTTCTCCTGTGGTGCACTTCTCGTTCATAGTGCAGACTCCTTTCATGACCGCGATTCCCTGTATTAACTGGATTTACCTACGCAATGCCGCTGGAAATACTTTAATATCGCTTTAGGGACAGTTTACTTTGCATTTTTTTTCTTACACAATTTTTGTCCGATTACTCATTATGGCTTGACTACCAGTGGCAGCTGATGAAATTTTAAAAGGTTGAGATGAAAATACCCCAACTGAAGTGTGTGAGCCGTACTATTCCTAGGTGGGTGTTAGGGGAATAGCAAATTGGTGCATTTTATGCCACAGTGTACACACAAAAAATGGCTTAGAAGCTATATTCTTTAAGATGCAGTTCTTAAGGGGTGCTTGTCAAATATTTCTATACTGTATTGTAAAAGAGCATGGAGTCACAACCAAATGCTGCCTCGTCAAGCAAAACCACATTTATGGCATATTTTAAATTGGGCTGTGTTTATAAACTCCCTCACAATCCTGACCGAAAAGCAAACACATTTCGAACAGAAAACTGGAATCCGACATGACTTACAAAATTCACTTATAGATCTGGTGGCCAACTAAATGCATCACCTGACCCCGGAACGTGTTGTAATAATTGCCAATGAATTGCAACTTTTGATGGGGGTTGTCGAGCTTGGGGACCACTGAAATTGATGGAACTCTATATCCTATAGTAACCATTTATAAGGGTCTGCTTTTGTAGTCTGGTGACCTTGACTTGGCCAATTGCTGGTGCATCATCGGTCACTGTTAGCAAGTATGTGTATTACATTTAACAGGACATCATGATATTGGTTGCAGGATAACACAGACTGCATTGCAAGAAAATCAAATGCATGCATTTTTAAAGTGCGCCCTTTTGACTAGGAAATCATCTGCCCGGCTAAAGGATGCACGGCATAGAAATACGTGGAATGTAGATAGTCAGGGCGAGTACATCTGCCAGGCCACGTAAGCAGACAGTGGATGCTATGTTGCCATGTGCAACATGTAACACCTTCAGACATGTATACTAAAGAGACACAATTCATCATGGGCTGTGCAGTGTCCTGGTGCGCAGACGATTAAAGTCGGTGTAAATCTATGCAGTGACAATGCTGTAGTGTGTGGAGTGAACACATACACAAGTGATGAGTTCTCCCATAAACCAGCTTTCTCCTATGCCGAGCGGAACACTCCGTCCCACAGATCAGAGCTCATTACAGAAAGGCATGCTACCGACAGGCATTCACAATCCAAGGACCAGTGGACACTGCTCCCTGGGCCCTCCCAGCACTTTATGCACCGGCCGGGCAGAAATAACATATCAATCCAGTAGCAGCATGGAAGATTCTCTGCAGTGAAAGCTTGCATACACTCAACACTACAAATTCCTTTAACAAAGTGTATCGAATTTGCAGTCTAGCCAAAATAAAACATTTTCGGCCAGATGTAGGTCGGTCGGTAACGGCCGAAAATCGGTATTTTCGGCCGTTACCGACCGGTATTTCAGAAATGGTATGTAGGGGCATTATTTTACAGAATCGGTAATTTTACCGATTCGGTAAATTTACCGATTCTGTAAAATACCGAATCGGTATTTTTACCGATTCGGTAAATGTCAGATGTAGGTGGGACTCTTCTGAGTCCCAAGGGCCCTACAAATTCGGTATTTTAACACCCAATCCAATTGGGTGTTAAAATACCGAATTCAGGTGTGCATGCACACCTAGCCATGTGACAGACAGACATGCCCTTAGGGCATGTCTGTGTGCCACATGGCGCACATGCCTATTTTTGGGGTGCCAGAGGGTGTCAAAGTGACACCCCCTGCACCCTTGCAAAAGTCGGTGTTTACCGATTCGGTAATTACCGAATCGGTAAATACCGAATTCTAACGATTCGGTATTTCCACATCTGGAAATACCTACATCTCCCCCCTTCATATTTACCGACTCTGAAATACCGAATCGGTAAAATTCGGTATTTCAGAGTCGGTAAATATGATTTACCTACATCTGGCCCTTACTTTTTAGGACAAAATTGTCGCACCTTAACTTTTATTGACTTTTCCCTCTTACATATTCTTAAATCCACAGCAAGACTGTGGGAAAATACAGTCCAATACCTTTTTAAATCAAAATATCCTTCTCTGGAGTTTCCAGATGCTGCCATGCAGTCTTTATGTCGGGGGCAGCCAGCACGGCTCGCGGGTGGGGGGCTTGCTATTTGTAGAGCGCGACTGTCACTCCGAGGAGCATCCTGGCACTAAGCGGGACCCAGAGAAGGAGGCAACAACTGGTTAACTGCTATTGGTAAGAAAGAGGCATCAAATCAGTTTTGCTGAGGGTGTCTGATGCAGTGAGCATCCAGGTTTTTAGGGCCTTCCTAAAGAGGGATTTGGATGTGATCTGGCGAAGCTGCATAGGAAATTTCTTCCATGCCTGTTAGCCTTTCACTGTGTAAGTGATTTACCTCCCTTCGAGGCTAATCTAAAAGCTTGCATTTTCAACAGATTGGCATTTGATGATCTTAGATTTCGAGAGGGAGTGTAGCACTTGAATCTGGTTCTGAGATATTGAGGGTCCAAGGAATGGAATGCCCTAAAAGTAATGTTGAGGACCTTGAACAGGACACGTTTATGGATTGGCAGCCAGTGGAGTGTTTCTAAAGCCGCTGATGCAGATGACCTACTAGGCCATTTCAGCACTAAACGTGTTGCTTCGTGCTGGACCATTTGAATCTTGTGTATGACCAACTTATAGGTACCTGCATAGAGGCTATTCCAATAGTCCAGTCTGGGCGTGATTAGGGCAACTGCCGGTCTGGCTGAGATGGGAAGCAGACCAAAGAATTTCTTTAGGCTTTTTATAATATGAAAAAAGGTGCCGGCGACTACCAGCGATTGCTGATTAAAAGACCGAGTGGCATCAAATGTTATTCCCAGGTTCCTAACCACGTTCACTGTGTTTGGTGGAGGGCTGGGATTTCTTAGCCACCAGGTTAAAGGAGAGAATATTTTCTTGGCCTACAGGTAAAATTTCAATTTTTTTCAGAATTACACGTAAGATGGTTAGAATTCATCCAGCTGAAAATAGCGGTAAGGCACAGGCAAAGCTTTTCTTCCACCTGAGTGTTGTTATTGTCCAAGACCAAAATTAGCTGCATATCGTCCGCATATGAGATAGTCTCTATATTAAAGGACGATATCAGGCTAATCAGTGGAGTCATATAGGCATTGAAGAGGGTGGGGCTAAGACTCGAACCCTGGGGTTCGCCAGAGAGCAGTGGTTTTTCTTGTGAGTTGTATTGGCCTAGTGTGATTACTTGTCTATGATCCTGCAGGAAGTTCTTTATCCAGGCTAGGTCTGTACCAGAGATGCCAAAGGATGCAAGACGGTCTAAAAGAATAGCATTTGAGACCGCGTCGAAAGCAGCCAACTGGTCTAACAGCACCAAGACTGCTCTTTTTCCCTGATCGAGAGCTACTCTTAGGGTTTCAGCCGTGTACAATAAGGCAGATTCTGTAGAGTGTTGCGCTTTGAATCCAGATTAATTGGACAGAAGCAGATTTGCTTCCTCCAAATATGTTGTGAGTTGAGTATTGACAAGTTTTTCTGTAATCTTAACACAGTAAGAGAGAAATAGGACGCAGATAGGAAAGGGTAGCACGGTCCGTAAGTTGTTTCTTTTGTAGTGGCATTACAGCTGCAAGTTGCCAGTCTGCTGGAATCTTGGCGGTTGATAAGCAAGAGTTTATTATATTGTTTATGATGGGGTTAGCGATATCAGTGAGAGCATGTAATAACATGGGGGGGACAGGGATCACAAGGGGAGATTGATTTGATAGTCCGGATTGCCTGGCGCGATTCTTCCAGGGTAATTAGCTTGAAGATTTGCTTAAATGCTCTGTCAGTGTCTGCAGAAACTTCCTTGTTAGTGAAAGGGAGGATTGGAGGGGGGGAGGGGGAATCTTTTTGTAACATTCAGACTGTCTGTTAAAAAAAATTCTGCTATGTTGAAACAGACACTGAGAGGGGGGAATCTCTTGTTGTAATATTTTTGGATTCGTAAAAATATTAACGATTTTAAAGATCGCTTTATGGTTAGAGTTGGAGGTTTTAATTGCCTCAGTGTAATAAGCTGTTTTGGTGATTTTAATCAAGGCATGGTATTCTCTGAAGGCTGCTTTGAATTTACTTTGCTCCATCTCATCATAATTTCAACACCATCTATGTTCTAAGGACCTAACGTGACTTTGCAGTTCTTTCAAAGATTGTGAGTACCACTGGGCAGAGGGCTGGTTAATAGGGCGACCAAAATGTGGGACCGGGGCTGCCAAATGATCCCTCAAGGTGTGGATCCACTGCCCAAAAATGGTAAAAACTGAAAGTTATTACCATTTAACGTTTTTGCTTCTCGCACTGCGAGAAAGCATTGGGGCGACGCTCCTGCTTTATATCCTTAACCCCTTCGATGCTGATGACGAGCTGGGCTCGTCATGGCATAGCCCGCTCGCACGCTGATGACGAGCCCAGCTCGTCACGTAACATGCGTTTTCGCAAAACCCAGCGTGCGAGCGGAATTCCGCTAGCGCGCATGCGGTTAATTATATAACCACTTAACTATGGTCACCGCCACACACTTGTCAGCTATGCAAATAAGGTAGACCAGATACTGAACATCTCTTCCAGCTCCTGGGACGCACGTTTTGAAGCATTGTCTCGTCAAATGCAGTCAATACAATGTGAATTTGGTTGTTACTTAGCATCACAGAATGACGAGTTCTCATTTTCTGTGACGTAGAGCTGCAAAGCCCTTTAACCACGCTCTTTCCTTTATCGTCACAGATTGGGGTGGGGTCAGTGAAGCACGCTGATCCTACCCAACCCTGTGCATATAGTGGAAAAGCGTGGTAACTGGTTTCGACTGACATTCAGCCTGCGCTTGAGATTAAAACACCCAAGACTGTTTTTTTTGTTTCAAATCTCTTTATTGAATATAAATTGACAAGGTAAAATTGAAAGAAGACATAAGGCAAAGTACATCCCAAATAAGACAGTGTACTGATGGAGCCCTGCAAGGATCAACGCTAAAATATGAACCAAGGAAGGTTGGGGGAGCAAGAAAGGTGGAGTAATCCGCTAGTTCCTTGGCTTGAGATACTGTTAAAGTTAATGGTATGGGGGAGTTTATGGGGTGAGCCCCAGTGCATAAGCAACATGAATGGGGTGTGGGCATATCTGTGTAATACTTTGCTCCTGTGTTAAGAGCTACGCATTGTTAGTGAAGTTTGGGAATGGTGAATGTATAACAACTTCTGATCAGAGGAGGGAAAGGAGGAACCCAGGGAGAGGGAACAGTGGAGGGAAGGATGCGCTCAGGTTATCACTGGGGAGAATGATTAGAGCCTTTTAGGGGGAGGGCAGCCGCTTCAAGACTGTTTTTATTGATGCCTTATAAACATTGGTGGCTGGTGACATTTGAAAGTAGTGAGGCGTAAAGTTGGGTCTAAGTGTTATATTTCAATCATAGCCATGTCACCATAACACACTACTAAACTATTCCCTGGGACACCATTAACTAATTACATGATACTCTAATAACCAGTTCTGAAGGGCATTTTTTGCATATTCTGTGAGACACTGTTAGCAAGTTTTCTCAAACTCTATCACCCAGTTTCTTGAGATAATTTTAACCAGATCCAGTAATGTCTATTAACCAGCTCCTTGAGGTCCTATTAACCAATTTCTTGAGGCGCTATTTACCAACTACATGCAGCACTATTAGCTAGTTCTCTAGACACTATTTACCAGTTCCTTCAGGATCACTATTTAGAAGCAGTTTCTATTAACCATTTAGTGCTTAATTTGTAAAATATTAGGTGCAGGTGCTCAATTTTTTTTAAGAGGCCACACCCAGTTCCCCGACTCCACCCACTTCTTCCACAGGTCCACCTACTTACTCTATCGGCTTAACCCACATCCTCAACTGGCACTGCGAAAGGCAGACGTAATAGTGTGAAATAAACCTGCCACACTAGGTAGTATATGGTGGTAGGTGGTGTTTTTCCCCGTGCTGAAGGTGGGATAGGGGTGTGGGTGCACCCAGTGGTTAATTTGTGATAGAATAAGTGCTGGGGTTCTCGTCAGGAGGTATTTGCACCAGCCCATTGCTCCTATTAATGCCACCTATAACAGAACCAACTAATAGCTATGAAACCCTACAAGCATGGGAGACAATGTGGCGTAACAGCCAGTGCTGCGGACTTTGGCGCTGGGGAATCAGGTCCGAGTCTCGGCATAGGCTCACCATCCTGTGACTCTGGGTAAATCACTTAATCTCCCTGTGCCTATCAAAAACGAATGTGTCCTTAACTGGTGCACATGAAAAGCGCTCCAATACTTTTGATCAAGAGCGCTGGTGTTGACGATTAAGTGCTGTTGTGAGTACTGGAAACCACCGGCTCAAATTAAGCACTGGTTAAGCCTCAAACCGGAACTAAAGGTCCACTACTCAAGTGCAGCTTGTACTTGAGTTTGCGCCTAGGATCTGCATGGTGTAAATCCCATCCCACTGCAACACTGGATACCTACCAAAAGCTCAAAAGATAATCCTTAGAGAAGCTTGCACTAGTTTCTAGTCTTTGCTTGCCTGGATATGTCTCTGCCTTGTTCCTTTCACAGCGGGTTAAGCAGCGTGAGCAATTTAAAAATATTTGGTGCCTCAAGCCATCAGACTGGCCATGTTTTTTTTATTTCCAATCGCCCTATTACTTGATTCATGAAAGCTCTGATGGTTTATTGCTCGTCTTAGGTGGGCCCTTTATAGCGACAGGCTTTTAAGAGTTTTGGACCCTACCTCTGGCACTGGTTATAACTTGCCACATTATGAACTTTGCGTAGTGCATGGTTGCTCTTTAACTGCCATCAGTGCTCCTAGCGCCAAGACTGTCCGTGAATAGCCCTACAGAAAAACCATAAACAACGGGCAGTAGCGTTATGCCGCCAAAATTAGAGGAAAAGGGATGTGGGTAACTGCCAGAGCGGACGACTTTGTAGCTGTGGGGCCCCGGATGGGGGTGGGGACACCAGGTTCAAGCCTCGGCGTCAGCTCAACATCCTTGAATTCTGGTCAAATCGTAATCCACCTGTGCCTCGACAACCAAAAATGAACGTGTTAGTGTAAAAGCGCTCCACTCCAGTACCTTCGGATTGAGTTCGCGCTATATACAAAAAAATATATAAACACATGCACTTTGACCTCTAATACCACCCAGGAACTGGCCCGTACGAAAAGTCTCACCTACTTTTTCAGAATCAGAACAATCTCAAAGACAGTGAATAATTATGGGATTCGTGAAGGTTTTGGGCACAGACATAAATTTTTGCATGTATGCCCAGTTAACCCTATAATGCGCTGGAGTTTTAAGCAGTTTAACTAATTGTTGCCTCATTAGGCGTCTCAGACTCCGTAAATAGTGACACTGCCACACTCTGCTAATTCTGCAGAGAGCAGACCTCCGGGGCCTCGACACAACCAGAAAAACAAACACAGACAAAACGTGGCCTTCAGCGATCATCACTGAAGACTTGAAGCTAAACGTGCACAATGAATAAAGTCAAATTAAATAAACATCAACCACAAACTTAGTGAAAGAAGCCGTGCAGAAACAGATGGCATAGCCTAGCCCACAGGTCCGCGTGACAACAGGAACCAGTGACCACCATGGCACTGATGCATGCAGAAACAACCACGAGGCTTGATGATGACGGTAGGATAGCAATAAACTTTCTATCTGTAACATACCGCCATTTTGCGATGCACACCGTGGAGCAGTAAAGTTAAGAGATGATGAAACACACTGAAAAAACATTATTTTTTTATGAGTCAGCGAGAGGGGTTAAGTTAAAGGCCGTACCCTTTCAGCCTCCTCCTGGCCGTGGCATTGTACTAGAGCACGGTGCCCGGCCGCACTGGAGGCATGATTGCTCACGGCAGGCCTCCGACTCAGTTCACTCACACTTCTTACCAAATCAGTCTGTTTACTAGCAAACAGGGTTTGTTAAGCTACTTACAGTTACTGGTGGGCAGCACTGCCTTTATTAACCCCTGCTCTGCTGCTGCCTGCCCTCGACGTCTAGTTGAAGGGAAACATCATTTACCACGAAGGCATTACCACTACTCACGTTTACCACGTGACACTTACCACGCAGGGTGCCTTCCACGCAGGGTTCCTTCCACGACGTCTTTACCACGGGCTAGGGGGGAGACGTGGTATTCCTTGAAGTCGATCAGCGTGGGCATGAGGGGGCAGAGGGAGGGGGGGGGCTCGGAGGGGAGCTTGGGGGGTGGGGGGGATCTCCCCCCCCCCCCAAAAAAACAAGCAGATTAGTTTAACAAAAAAAACGGGAAAAAAATTAAAAGAAAGAGGAAAGAGCCTCCCCCAAAGACGTGCCGTGTACGTAAAAAAAACAGTCCTTTTTTTATTTCGGTGTACGTGTTTTGACGTTTGTTTCAAAGGAGGATGGAAGTAAGGGCTCGAGGAGAAAGACGTGCAGGTAAGACGTTTCTACTCGTAGACAAATGCAACGTTGTAAATACCAGCGTGGTAAAGCCACTTGCGAGGTAAAATTCGCGTGGTAAAGCCATGCGTGGTAACTGAAGTCGTGGTATAATCATATAACCCTAGTTGAACTGCTGGTGACTCGTTCGGTGCGTGTCATTATGGACAAAAATCTACGCATGCGCTGCTGCGCGCACAGCCGTAGAACCAAATCGAGCCCAATCAGTGTTACGCCCACCGACAGCACTGAACAAAGGGCGTAAGGTAAACTCACATCATGGATATCTATGGTTGGAATTTTTTATTGCCTCTCACAGCCACAACAATCTTCGCGATCGAGACTCGGGAGAAGAACGATACTGTCTGCAGGTGAATCAGTGAGGTAATTATATTTACCTTGCATGTCATATGACATTGTGGCAGACAGGTACTGTAGACCCGGCCCTGATGAATAAGTGCCGGTGCTAAGCACCGGAAAGCACCGGCACAAATTAAGCCCCATTTCCCTGAGACGCTAGTAACCGGTTTCCAGAGGTCCTATTAATCAAATATGTAACGCAATTAACCAGTTCTTTTCTTTTTGAGACTCGTATCTAGTTCTATCATACATACTTCACCAGTCTCTGAGAGTCGCTTGGCCGTTACGTTTTCCAGGCTCCACGGCTCCCACAGTTAACAGTAAACTAGCCCCTTGGGAAAGCCTCACACAGGGTCAATGATCGAAAGACGCTGGCTGCTTTAGGGGCAGTTTGGCAAGCAGGGGAGGTCTGTGACTCTGGCCTGTGTGCGCCCAGGGGACATTTGGGATTTTTTGCATCAATTGAGAGTTGCCTAGATACAGGCGGCCCAGCGGTTATTAATAATCCTGGTCAAAATTTACGGTATGGAAAAAAAGCAAAATATAAATTTAGGAACCTGGTACGTTAAGTGTTTGTTTATTAACTTGCCTCTATTTTGGCTTTGTTCAGCTTTTGCGCCCCCAAACTGCGCTATCCGTTTCAAAAGCACAGCAAACATTTGAGGATTATTTCTCTAATCTGTACTTATGTATGGATTGGAAAAAGGCACATGTCAACTGTGATTCGTCATGCATGTACAGTCTGCAATACTTTTTATCCATAATATTCGGCAGCGTCAAATTGGGCCATACTATGACTGTGGGCAGCGGAACGAATAATGGAACACTGACGAATTGGCTGCTCTGAGATGTTCCTCGCTCCTTCCCTCGCACTGGTTCATCCATTGGAAAAACATGAGGTGAAGCAAGTGCAAGCTAGGTCGACCCAGCAGATTATGGGGAGGTTTATGTATTCCTTTTTTGTTCACATGCCCACCCTGAAATAATAAAAATAAATACAAAATGTACTTACCCATTCTTCCTCATCCTCCGCATTTCTTCTGGAATTCAGTCTGCGTGAGTCCTGCTGGAGCATCAGCCAACTCCCCTGTACAAATCTGGATGCTGCTGAGAGAAGCACTAGGGTTGGTCGGAGTGGACTTCCTTGATGCTCCATCATGCTCTTTGGACCTGTGCCTTCTCGCCACTCAGCTGTCCTGTCTAAGACACGAGTTAAAATGTGTACGTCAGGCTGGCCGTCACAAGACAGCCGGCCAAAGTTACATGCGTAGTTTATACTGGAATAGCCAGCAACACTGCTGCCTATCAGCAGCGATGCCCCCTCCTAGTCTGCCGCTCAGCTGAAATAAACAAATAAAATAGTGATGAAAGAAATAATATATAAAATAATAATTATCTCTTCATTACCAATG
Organism: Lissotriton vulgaris; assembly: GCF_964263255.1. Taxonomy (NCBI): domain Eukaryota; kingdom Metazoa; phylum Chordata; class Amphibia; order Caudata; family Salamandridae; genus Lissotriton; species Lissotriton vulgaris. The sequence continues at coordinate 239,415,060 of NC_141691.1, forward strand.
TATTTTTCATGTTTGCTGCACTGTCAGTAGGGAGGGAAGGTGGGGGTGTGATGCTCCTCCGCCTTAAGGTAAGAACCGCCACTGCGCTTGGAGGAGGAGACCATGAATGGAGGGCGCTTACTGTATAATCACGTTGGTAAGCCTCATCAACATTGCAGCGCTCGCACATACGTGGTGGGCCCGATGGAAGTGCCCGACCATCATGGCTTCACTGGGTGAGAGTCGAAAGTCAGGCATGAATAAACTGTAGTTTTTGACAGATCCAAATTTACTTATATTAGCAAGCATTGGCAAAGCCAGTAGGTTTCGCCTGTGAGATCTGTTGGCTTTGTCAATATTTTTTTGCCATGTTGCACAGCAGTTCAGCCACATGTCTAAAAGTAAAGGAAATAAGAGCTTGGACGTAAGAGCTTGGACATGGTCAACGCCGCCGGTCATCGTGTGTTTTGGTTTTCTCAAACTTTCAGCCGGGTTGTGCAGCAGCTGCTGTGTAACATGGCTGAAAGTTAAAAAAAAAAAAAAAGTGAACTTTCTCGCCTTAACTCTGTGAAATTGTACAACTTGTTTATCTGAACAAAGGAGATCAAAAAGACCGCTTTAAGAGTTCAGTCCGAGGCTCAAGTACAGTGGAACAGTGGAACATCCAAAAGACACACAATTGATGGACGGAATGCAGAAAAAATCAAATTATTCACCAGAGTCACGAGATCTGGGATAAATCCATCATTTTTTTGCTCACCATACCACCCTAGTTTAGACCTGGCCATATGCAAATCAGTCTGGACCCTGTGCCTCATGGGAACAGTCCAGCCCGAACTGCCAAGCCAGGTCCTTCCTGGACCGGAAACCAGCATCCTAGGACCAGTTTCAGGAATTCAACCCTCTTCAGCCAGGATATCTTGATTCCAGTGGCACAGTGAGCTCAGGACCCACGTCTGGGCATACATGGCGCACTTAGGGCGAGAAAGCAAAAGACACACAATTGATGGATAGAATGCAGAACAAATCAAAACATTCATCCCCAGTCAAGAGATCTGGGTTAAATCCATCATTCTTGTGCTCACCATGCCACCCCAGTTTAGACTGGCCATATGCAAATCAGTCTTGACCCTTTGTCTCATAGGAATAGTCCAGCCCGAACTGCCAAGCCAGGTCCTTCCTGGACCGGAAACAAGCATCCTAGGACCGGTTTCAGGGTTTCACCCCTCTTCAGCCAGGATAGCTTGATTCCAGTGGTACAGTGAGCCCATAAAGTATTAGTGTTGAAAATTAGTATAGTGAAATATGAAAGTAATTTGAGTGGTGGATATGTTGTTCAGTTATTTGGATAGAGAAGGGTAGCGGCGGGATAGAAGAGGGGAAAAAGGTTTGCATTTATATAGTGCTTACTACCTCTGATAGGGTTTTGAAGCCCTTTTTTGGCGTGTAGCACGTTACTCTGGAGCCCATTAAGGATTAGTGGTGAATTGGTATAGTGAAATATGAAATTTGAGAAGTGAACATGTTAGTATGTTGTTTTGATTAAAAAGGATAGTGGAGGGATAGAGTGAAGGATTCAGATTTTTATTTTTATTTTGGAGGTCATACCAGTAGAAAGATGCTTTGGGATGAGTAAAAAAGGTATTTGAAGGGGTAGAGTAAGAGGGAAGAGTTTAGAAAGGCTTATTTTGGGGGATCAGTATAGTATAGTAAAAGAAGTGTCAGATGATGCAAGGAGGGGTATAGTATGGGAGAGTCTAGAAAGGGTTATTTTGGGGATTAAAGTAGTGGTAAGGAGTTTGGAATAAATGAGAGAGTGCATGTAGAGGATATGTTGATAGAGGTATAGGGTGAGAAATAGGATAGTGCATTGGATAAGCTTTTTTAGGAGAGTAAAAGGATGCATTAGATAAACTCTGGTTTTTCAAGTGTTATTGTAATTTAAAAATGTATTTATTTATTGGATATGCTGAATTAGAAGAAAGTGATACTTATAAAACCCATAAGTACTTGTAAAGTATATAGATGCATAAAGGATGTAGGTATATGTAGATTAAATATATTGATAGTTATAGGATGAGAAATAGGGTAGTGCATTGGATATGCTTTTTTAGGAGAAGAGTAATAAATGTATAGATCCAAGTACATGGAAGGTATATAGATGCAAAAAGGAAGTAAAAGGATGCATTAGATAACTTCCAAGTGTTATTGTACTTTACAAATGTATTTATTTATTTTTTAACCAACCTATTTATTCTACATGTGTATACAAAGCCATACACAAAGATAGGTACATATCTATAGTAAAATAAATGCTTATATACAGAGGGATGTGCTGTAAATGTGTTTGCGTATGGTGCTTATGTGGGGAAGAGCCAATTCTTGAGTAGTTTTCTGAAGATAAGGTGGTTGTCTGTGGATCTTATGTTGGGGGGTAAAGAGCTCCACAATTTTGCTGCTTGAACAGAGAAGGATGTGCCACCAATGTTTTTTTTTCTTGTGTCTTGGGATTTTGAGGCAAGGTGCCCCTTTTAGAGCGGAGGTTTCTTTGTTGAATGAGTTTGTTGATTTTATTCCTTATGAAGAGAGGTCCATTTCCATGTATTGCTTTGTGGGTGATAGAAAGCAGCATGAACGTGGATCTTCTGACAACCGGTAACCAATGCAGGGATTTCAAGGCAGGGGAGATGTGGTCTCGCAGTTTGATATGCAAGAGTAGTCTGGCAGCTGAGTTCTGAATCCGTTGTAGTCTTTTCATGGTTGTTAAAGGTATACAAGAGGCCGATGTTTCATAGTGTCATACATTTGTTACGCGACCAGAGGTTTCAAATCTTAAGTGTGATCTTGACTGTGACGAGCAGAAGTTACCTAGGAGGGCAGTGTGACTCCAGAAGTCAGAGCCCACATTTGATGTACCAGGCAGGCATAGCACTGTGAAGTCTGGCTAGGGCGCGGTTTGTTTTTTGGCGTGGTTATAATGGCAGCCGAGGGAGGAAGCACAAAGGACAGAAGTCGAAACGTATTGTAAAAGTCCATTCTGTAAACTCGCAGAGATGCCGGCGGTGACACGAATGTCTCTACAGTGTTCGAGGCTGTGACATTATGGGCAGATACGAGTAAAACAGACTGGCACAGCACGGGCATTCATCAGGGGCGGCCTTAGGCATGTGCAAGCTGTGCATCTGCACAGGGCCACCAAACCCCAGGGTCCACCACACCAATATATATCCTTAATATAATAATCCTTTGAGGATGGATACATATTTGCGTGGTGGCCTCGGGCGGAGATTTGGCAGCTTTCGGCTCTGTTCCACTTCCAAACACCCCGACCCCCTTCTCACCCCCCCCCCCCCCGCCCCTCTTCACTGGCCTCCGCCCCACCCGGAACCCTTCTTCCGGGGCCCCCTACCTACGCTCCCTGCCCAGGGCCGCCATGAGCCTAGAGCCACCCCTGCATTCATTCACACAGATCAGAACTTTCATAACCTCTGAAACGAGTAATGCAGCTTATCAGATATCAACATGCACCATTTGGCGTCCAAACGATTGTTTATGAACATGCCTTTTGGTTTTGGGGCTTTTCCAGGCCGCTGTACAAGCCTCAATGCAAAGGGCCTGTTTCCGACCGTATCCACAGCGGTCGGGTCCTAATATGGCAGTTGGGACTGCTGGCTACCTGTCAGACAGTCCCTTTACCACAACAATGCCCGTCGGACGCTCGTCCGACCAGCATCGTAATTGGGGCCATAGTGTGGCAGAATGTGTAAACATTTATATACAAAAAGAAATCCTAGTAGTTGCTTTCAGAGCTGTGAATGCCTGACTTTTTTTTTTTACTTTTGTTTGTACCGAATTAGTGTTTAAAGTCCCGTACGTGAAGTAAACAGGACTATTAAAGGTCTACTGCATTATAGAATATTCCGATTTTTTAAACACCTAATTATTTGTAAGCAGTACATACTTTGTCTAAGATGAGGCAATATCAGAGAGTGTTGATCAGATGAACAGTCAAAACAATCTCTTTATAAATATATGTCTCTAATTTCTTTATCATTGGCGACTTGTAACACAGTTGCTGATTATAAGGATTTGACATAAAAACTCAAGTTTAATAGCTATTACAGTTTAGTTCAGACTTCGCAGTGCCTGCTGCCATAGTCGGCTGCTGAGGAGAAAGGCAGGTCAATTCACCGAGTACAATTAAAGCAGCAGTGTATAAGAATGAAACCTTGCTTTTCCAAGCACAAATTAGATATTTAGGGCAACATGTTTTATTTTTTCCACTCTTTTGGGAAATTATAGAAAAGTTAGAATCTGTCTGCATGTTTCTCCTACATTTTGTATTAATTGAGTTGTATTTAACTGCTTCCAATATCTTTATTCAACAACTAGGTAACAACTTATTTGATGCGTTTAATGTTTTCACTAGTGATTCTATTTGTGTTCATGTTAACAAACATGTTCTCTTTCATATGAAAGAGCTGTGCACCAAGGATTTAATTGATTTGTGGGAAGGGTGATGGTGTGAGCATGTATTATAAGGGATAAAGTACCCACTGCCCTGCATGATAACGGTATTGCACGTCCCCAAGGAGTTCCATATCCATGTAAAGAAACACTGCTTTCGGCCTCATTCCTTTAAATGACCATGGAACTCCTGGGTGACTTTCAATATCCTTATAATGCATATTGAGGCGTACTTTAGCCCGTATATATTGTCATAACGTTTTTGCCCATACTTTGCTAGAGGAAATTAACATGCTTACTTCAGGAAATTACCTGAGGTCTTGTGTATAATGTATCATGTGTATATAAACGTAATCATTTTATTAATCAATTTTGCTTCTTTTGTAGGTACTGACAATACAGTTGCAATTATGATTGGTAACGACAAAGGTAGAGAAATCTTAAACCTGATTAGGAAAGGAATCCAAGTTACTATGGTCATCGAAGTCGCAAAGAAGCATGGAGCCTGGATGAATCATTATTCAATCTTCTTTGTCTCCGTCTCCTTCTTCATCGTCACAGCTGCCACTGTGGGATACTTCATTTTCTATTCTGCAAGAAGGCTAAGGCTGAGCAGGGCACAAAACAGGAAGCTGGTTCGTATTCCAACTCTGTGTTTCCCATTTGTTTCTGTAGCATGTTCTTCTACAGTTACTTTGTTAAATTAACATTTTCATATTGTGGATCAGGCATTTCTTGACGTATATTGGTGTCCTAGGACTGGTATAATTTCAGTCCCGATTATTTCTTCTTTGCTACATATGTAGCTACATCCTCCTTTCAATAGGTTCATGTTTTCCTCATATTGCACCCCCAAATATCTGCAGAAGGTGGTGTCTTCGGCAACCATCTTTGTGACAATTTTCCGTATAACACTGGCACTATCAATAAAAGGTTTGTCCTTGATCTTTGAGGACCACCTTTTGTTTGACCTCTCTTTTGCTTCTGTATCTTTCATCCATTTAAAATACATTTTGTGTTGATTTGTTTTAAGAATAGCAGAAATTAATGGAATGTGTTCTTCCTAGAACAATAATAACAGTGCTGTTGTATATTTTTCTCTCCCTCAGAAATACTAAAATCGATATGTAGTGTACTTGGGGTATCAAGAGGATGAAGTGATAGAGATTTGTAAAAGCATTTTAGTATATATTTGTTCATGTAGCATTTCTTTCTTTATAGTCGACTGCAATGTGCCCCCAACCCAGGTTCGAAAAACAAGAACAATGTCTTTTAACGTTGCTAAGATTGCTTTTTAGTAGCGGGCCCAGAAAAAAATGGTCGTCTTATGTTGGCCCAATGCTTAATTCTTAAAAAAAAAAAAATGCCAGGGCGCTCGTAAGGAGACCACTGCAGCTTACACCACCCATTTCCCCAGCTAGCACGGTCAATGACAGTACCAACGCAACTACTAACCACCACATTCCTGCAAGTGTGACCATTCTGACTATTCCAGCCCCCCCCAAGACTATAAGAATGGCTTGGGTGGCAGGTATTAGTCATTTTTAATGTATATTGAAATAATAAACCAACGTTGCTGTGCTTATCTCTAAATTAAACAAATGCGCCACCATATGGGAGACTGTAATTAGTGCCAGTGTTCGCAATTCAGTGGTGTTGCCGTGCACCGGAAACCATTGGCTCAAATTAAGCACTGGTTTTGCCTCTCCTAAAGAGATGATGTTGGAAAGTTAATTAAACAACACCGTTCAAACAGCTGAGGGATGGTTCGTTTATCACCCAGAAATTTTAATTATTCCAAATAATAAACTTCTTAAGCATAAAAAAACAGCACTGTAATCCATGCTTAAAGTAAGTGGATGTTATCAAAATACAATTGAACAAGATGCTGCATTATGAATATGTGTGGGTTGAATGCAGGAACACCTGAAAAATAGTTCAAGTAGTAGTTTTAACTCCATTAATCCCTGGCTTTGGGGCAAACTAGACAATATCTCAATTCCCTGATGGATCTTCCAAAACGGCTTTGGCAAGGTTGAGCGGATTTTTGCATTCCACAATGCTATTCCTCAGCGTGGAAGGTGGAATCATTCTATCACCCCGGTGCACAGACCCATGAGCCACAGATAATTCACTATTGAGTTCCCAAAAATGTCTTAAATCTTTTGGAACAAGTAAGTTATTTTTTTCCTCATGGCTATTCTTCCTCCACCAACTTTTTACACAGTTACAATACTGCATCCGCAGTGACTGCCATTATCCATTCCTCTTCTTTCATTCTTGATACCCCTTAATCATGAACTAAAGCAATTTGAAATTCTTCCATTCATTCTTATCCCATTACTGTATGTCCGTTGGCATGCGTGATAAAAAAAAATCAGCCAAACATTACTTTTTCCTGGTACATACTCGATCTTGTGTATGAAGTATTTCAACCTAATTGACATCTTTGCTACTCTAGCGGAAGCAATGAATAAGCCTTCTGTAGTCAATAGTTTGACAAAAGGTTTGTGCTCACTGCATACTCTGCACTGCTTAACCCAGACATAAGATCTCCCCTTGAGGGGCACCATTGTTTTGTGAGGGGAGGTCGGCCTGTTTGAAGGAGCTGGATTGAGTCTGGCCCTACGGACTACCCCCTACATGGTCTGAATCTAGCTTTGGGTTTCCGGGACAGACTAAATATTTGAGCTAACTCGGCTCTTCATTGGACCAACACTACACCTGGCCGCGTATTTGTACCCTCTTGGCCGTGGACGAGTGCTGCGGTGCCCCGACACCCCTGTGCGACTTTGGTACTGAGAGGACCAGGATGTCCCTTCTCATAGCAGACCGGGGGGGGGCGGCCCTCGGTCGCGCCTGGTGGACACCATATATCATGGTCAAAAACCGGGCCAAAGTGCAAGAGAAGCGGGATGGCGCTGATGCCCCTCGTACTATTACTGGGGGCGTGGGCCCCTCGCCGGAGACCGCCCTGACCGGGCAAGTAGATGAACACCCCCCAGATAAACTGGACTTAATCCTTAAAGAGATACGAGACTCTAGGGCGGCAATGGAACAGCAACTGGGCACTCTTACAACGGTCCTGACCCTCCTGAGGGCTGACCATGGCAAGTTGGCGGACCAAGTCAGAGACCATGGCATAGCCTTGACGGATCTCACACCTACGGTGGCGGAACACTCCTCCTCCTTGAAACAACTCTAACAGCAGGTTGACACGCTCCTGGACCGAGTCGAGGACGCAGAAGGGAGAAAAACGCAACAACATCTGCGTCATTGGCCTTCCGGAACGCTGCGAGGGAAACCGGGTGGCAGAATTTATGGAACAATGGTTCAAGGACCATGTAGTGCCCGAAGGACTCTGGCCATATTTCTGTGTGGAACGGCACACAGGATCCCGACGGGGCAACCTAAGGCCGGTCTGCCTCCCCATCCACTGATTGTGAAGATTCTTAACTATAGGGACCGAGATACCCTGCTACAAAAGGCTAGATAGAAAACTCGCATCCAATACTAGAACCATCGGGTCTCCTTGTATCCAGATTACATCATGATGGTCCAGAGACAGCGTTCCTCCTACCAAGCAGTAAAAAAGAGACTGCTGAAAGCACAACTCAAATATGCACTCCTATACCCTGCTCGGCTGAAGGTTATCCATGAGCAGAAAACTAATTTTTTAGATATCGACGGACTTTGGGGAATGGATGGAAGTGATGTGCATAGGGTCCAGCCAGGCCAGTGCAGCGGAGGGGTCTATGCAGGGTTCGATGGGCACTATGGTGAGAGCAGCCCGCCGCTCGCTGAGACCCAGCCGAGGCAGCAGAGGAGCTGACCCCTCGAAAGAAAAGAGGATGGATCAGGAGGGAGAGCTGGTGACTGTGGGTGCCTTCCGAGAAGACTCCAACAAAATCGCGACTGACTCAGATGACAACACCCTATATTTATTTAGTTATCTTGTTCCCCACCATCACGCCTAGAACGGCTGATGATTTAATGGACAATTGACTGTAAAGCCTGAACCTTTACTCTACAATCTCCGATTAGGGGTTTTGATATTGCTGCTGTTGTATTATTTATAGATGGTGTCTGTTGTCCGATTTGATATCTGGGCTCCATAGTTTGTGAGGGTTTCTGCCATTTTGTAACTTACCAAAGGCTGGACCTCCTGATTAGGGCTTCAGTTTGAATGTAGTATAATCTGAAAGTAACTGAGGGCCTGTATTGAGGTCCGAGAGATCCCGATTACCTGGTATTCACTAGGGGCTAAGTCCAGACCACCACTCCCTCCGCTATCATAACATTCACCTTCCCCCGGGATGGAGTTCTGTAGAGCTGTGGGGTAACAATGATTGTCTGCAATACAGCCAAGTTTGCGACTGGCCACCTCCGTTCAAGGGTATGCACCTTTATTGACTTTTATTTGCTTGTTGGATTATTGTTGGGCTCCACGCAGTTCTAGCGCTGTGCCGGGTTTAGTTAAAGTTATGGGGGATAGAGACTCCTGGTCACTCCTACCCGAACACTTCACACGTAAAGAGATCCTACCTTATCACTGGGGATAAGGCAAGATCAGTTGAACCTCAAGGGTCCTATAATTTGCTTACCTGGAATGTAAGAGGGTTAGACTTCATTCAGAAACTCCTCCGCCTTCATGCATTCCTCCTTCGACACCAAACACACATTGCGTTCCTCCAGGAATCCCACCTCCCAGATGCTGAAACTCAGAAAATGCGGAAAAAATGGAGGGGGTGTATTTATTCCACGAATTATTCCGCTTTCGCTAGGGGGGTCGCTCTTTGGATACGACATGGGATCCCATATGTTGAGATTGAACGGCGGGTGGATGATCAGGGGAGATATGTCTTAGTGAAAGGAAATCTAGACGGCTCTCTGCTGGTTTTTGGGAGCATTTACGCCACAAATTTTGATCAAGATAAATTCCTACAGAGGCTGAGTGTGGCTCTGGCGGACTGGGATGAGATCCCTTGGGCTTTAGGGGGAGACTGGAACACGATATTGGATATAGGATTAGATAGATCACACCCCCCACTTCAGGCCTCTGCCACGACTAGATTAACCGAGCAGTTTGCCTCCTGGACGGATGGCTGGTCTTTGTCTGATGCCTGGCGGACACTACACCACACACATAAGGAATACTCTTTCTATTCTCCTCTGCACAACCTCCAGACCAGGATCGACTGCTTCCTGTGCTCTAGGGCCATTATCACGAACATAGTTGGGTCGGAATACCTAGCTAAGACCTTCTCTGACCATAGGCCCCTGACACTAAAGTTGCTCAGGGGTAGGGTGCCGACCCCGGTACCCACCTGGAAACTAAATCCACGGTTGCTGGAGGACGCTCCCTTCCGCTATTCCTTGTCTGCCGCTATCTGACTATCTGAGGGAGAATTGGAACACGGCCTCCTCAAATCTGATAGAGTGGGATGCCTTAAAAGTAGTGATCAGGGGGGCAGCGATAGGACAACTAGTATTTTGAGTAAGGCCCTTGCAAACCGGATACAATCACACCTCCCCACACTTATTCACCAGGACCAGTGCAGATTCCTTCCGAATCGTAGCACTTCTCTGAACACTCACCGATTACACTCGATCATGTCGGCTACTACTAGTGAATTCCCTCATGCGGGATGTTTAGGGCTGGACCTCAAACAAGCATTTGACTCCCTGTCCTGGGAGTTCATGTTAGAGTCCTTAAAACGTTTTGGGTTTCCGGATAACTTCCTGAAATGGGTCCGCCTACTATACACATGTCCTACGGCTAGGGCCCGCACTGGTAGATACATCTCAAACTGTTATGAGGTACACAGAGGCACGAGACAGGGTTGCCCCTTGTCCCCGTTATTTGTTCTTGCCCTTGAACGCTTGGCACTATCTCTTCGTTGTGCGGCTGCCCGCATGGGCATCCCTATCAGTGGGACGCATCATCCTATATCCATATACGCGGATGATATACTGTTATATTTCTGAGACCTCACAGCAAATCACCATCCGATACCTGACATATTCGACACGTTTGAACAGTTATCAGGCCTGGCGATAAACCCTGTAAAATCAATAGGTTTTTTCTTCCGAGAGACACCTCACCTCACTCAAATACAGCCTGGCATACATCATATGCCGGTCGCCCCTGATACTTTTTTTTTTTTTGTAAAATTTTTATTTTGCATACAGAGAAAAATAACAATTAACAAAAGACATCACATTGGTCTCACGGAAGGTCCCACACAGTGGGAAGGCTGAAAAGGAAGATGAGGCAGGGCATTAAAGCAAAAAAGTCGTCAGTGCTGGTAATGTCGGCAGTCCCGCAGCATCCCCCGCCGAGGGGTAGCTCAAATAGTGCAGCCAGCAACTAGTCCAGGAGTTCTCCAGCGATCAAGTATGCCTCATCTCGGTGAAGTAACTGTCCCAATGCAACACCCTACCCTCCCCCCAAAAACAAAACTCCCCCCTCCCCCCCCCGTGACGGCGCCGCTCGCAAATCTCACGCATACACCAAGCACACTCTAGAGTTGAAACAAGTGCAAGTTCCTCAATGACGCCGGGCAAACAGCCGAAGGCAAGCCAGCAGAAAGAAAGGACACCAAGGGGCCCCACACGTGCTTGAAGTTTTTATATTTGCCTATAAATATATCCGCCATTCTCTCGAGACTCAGAAGTCTCCACAGTCTGGAGTGCCAAAGGGATACCGCCGGGGCCTCCTTGCGTTTCCAGGCCGAGGCCAGCGTGAGCTTGGCCGCGCCGAGGCACAGCCATAAGATCTTTTTGTCAGCTCGCGATTGGTGTTCCAGGCCGGGCTCTCTCAAACCCAGCAAAACGAATTCGGGGGAGTCATCGATAGGGTATTGCAAAATGTCTTTAATATGCGATAAGATTTCGGCCCAGAAGGGCTTAATGATCGGGCAATCCCACCAGACGTGGCGGAAATCCCCCAAAAGGCCACAACCCCTCCAACACCTGTCCGTGGCCTCCGGGAAAATGCGATGAAGTCGGGCCGGAACCATGTACCATTGCGTTAGAGTTTTGTAATGTGCTTCCCTCAAGAGAATGGAGTGGTTAAACTGCGTCATGTCCTTCCAAAGCGGCGACCATTCTCCGTCAGTGATATCCCTCCCCACCATCTCCTCCCATTGCTCCATGTAACGGGGTCTAGGGGAAAGGGCCGAGCGGAGCAGCAGCCGATATAAAAAGGAGATAGCCCCCTTCATGGCCGAGGTCTTCAGGAGAAAGGCCTCAAAGTCGGATAAAGGTCTCGTCGCCGCCTCTCGCACCGCGGGCAAAGTGGCCCAGTGTAGCAGTTGTAAATGCCGATACCTTTCCCCCGGCGGCACTTGATAGTCCCGCATGCAGTTCTCGAACGTCAAGGGTTCGGGGCCATGGAACAAGTGAAGTAATGCCCGGCATCCCCCCTCCCTCCAAACGTCAAAGGGGCCCTCAGTGAGCGCCGGGGAAAACTCTGGATTAAAATGCAAAGGGGTGAACGGGGATGGGAAGGTCGTCCATCTCTCGTCACTGGCCAGTGTGTCCCAAACTTTCAGCGTAGTCCCCGTGGGGGTACTAATGTACGCGTTTACCGGGCGGTCTCGCTTCGGCTTCCACGCTAGGTCCCAGATGGACCGGCCTGCCACACTCCGGTCCATGTGCAGCCAGTGTTTGTCAGAGAACTGCTGCGACCACTCCACCATAACTCTAAGTTGGGCCGCCTTGTAGTAGAGGTGGAAGTCCGGAAGGCCTACCCCTCCGTCATTTCGCAGGCGCCGCAGGAGTGTAAATGAAAGCCGCGCCCGACCGCCCTGCCAGACAAATTTCAACATCATCGATTTGAGGTGGCTAAAAAAGGTAGAGGGCAGTGGAATAGGCAAGGCTTGGAACAGGTATAGATATTTGGGGAGAAGGACCATTTTGATAGCATGTACCCGTCCCAGCCAGGACAGGAATCTAGGTTTCCATTTCTCCAGTTCCACGCGTGTTCTGGCCATGAGGGGCGGGAAATTGGCCGCAAAGAGACCGCCCACTGTCGGGGTGAGGAGTACCCCGAGATACAGCAGGGACCCCGCGGCCCAGGCCAACGGTGTCGTCGCCTTCACCCGTGCCACCTCGGCCTGAGATAGGGTCAGGTTCAGGACATGCGATTTGCCATAGTTGACCTTGAAGCCGGCCACCGCCTCAAATTCCAGCAATATATCACGTACACACGGAAGGGAGTTAGCGGGGTCGGCCAACGACAAGAGGACATCATCTGCAAACAGGGTGATCTTGTGCTGTTCCCCAGTGAACGGGATGCCCTTCACCCCCTCATGCTCCCGAACTGCCAGCGCCAGAGGTTCAATGCTGAGTGCAAACAGCAAGGGCGAGAGGGGACATCCCTGCCTAGTGCCCCGCGAGTGTTGGAAGAAGGCCGACAAGTGGCCGTTCACCGCCACCCGTGAACGCGGGCTGCAGAAGTTAGCTCTTACCATCGCGACGAAGCGATCGGAAAACCCAAACGCCCGTAACGTGTGGAAGAGAAAGCCCCAGTCAACGCGGTCGAAAGCCTTCTCCGCATCCAGCCCCACCAAGACCGCCGGGATGCGGAACCTGTCCGCCTTCTCTATAAGGTGGATGACCCTCCGGGTGTTATCATGCGTCTGGCGGCCTTTGATGAAGCCCGATTGGTCCGCATGGATAATCGACGGCAGCAGGTCTTGCAGGCGGCTCGCTAATATAGCCGAGTAGAGCTTGGCGTCGATGTTGAGTAAGGCTATAGGGCGGTATGAGGCACACCACTCCGGGTCCTTCCCCGGCTTCGGCAGGACCGTGATCACTGCTTCCGCCAGGGTCCCAGAATTCACCCCAGGTCCAGCCATGTCGTTAAAGAGGGCGACCAGGAAGTCACACACCTCAGTCGCGTAGGTCTGGTAAAAGACCGCGGTGAACCCGTCGGGGCCGGGGGCTTTGTGTAGTTTCAGGTTTTTAATAGCCGCGAGAACCTCCTCCCTTGTAATCGGAGCCTCAAGTAAGTCATTCCATGCCCCTGGCACCTGCGGGAGCGATAAGCGCTGCAAAAATGCACGTTGATTAGCCGCGTCCAACTCTTCCCCCGCGTACAACGCGGCGTAGAAGCGGCCAAAGGCATCAGCCTTCGCCTCGTCAGTGTGCTGGAGCACTCCTGCCAAGTCTCTAATCCCACCTACGTATTCACGCTCCCTCTTATCCTTCAATTGCCGGGCAAGGTGTCTACCAATCTTGTTGCCCCCAGAGTAGGAGAGCCGGCCCAGCCGCAACAGTGTGAGTTCAGCCCTATTCGCGTAGTGAGACTTCAACTTGCCCCGTACTGCCGTTAGGGGACGTAGGGTCACCCTCGAGGGATTAGCTTTGTGTTCCCTCTCAAGCGCGAGCACCTCTGCTTCCAGCGCTTCCCTCTCCTTCCTACGTAAGGTGTTCAATTGCGAGTTGAGGCCCAGGCACGTCCCCCTGATCGTCGCCTTAAAGGCGTCCCAGGTAGTCATTAGGGACGTGTCCGAGGGAGGGTTGCTATCAAAAAAGTCCCGGATGGCCTGACGCAAGGCCTGATGGGATACATCGTCTCGGACCACCGAGGCCGGGAAGTACCATTTCCGGTTCGCGGTGTCCGGCGGCGACCACCGAAGCGTGAGCACTAGAAGACTGTGATCCGAGACAGAAAGCGGGAGAATGGCGGCATCTAAGATGTTCCCTCTAAGGGACTGGCTAAGGAAGATGTAGTCCAGGCGGGAGTAGGAGTGGTGCACATGGGAAAAGAACGTATAGTCCTTCACAGCAGGGTGAAAAAACCTCCAACCATCCACCAGCCCCATCTCCTCCACCCCCCTCTGTGTACTCCCCGAGAAAACCCCCGTGTCCGCCCTCCGACCCCCCGAGCTGTCCATCTCCCCATCCCAGACCAAGTTATAATCACCCAACATGAATACAAGTCCTTCCGCAAAGTCCCCCACCTTCTCCAGCAGCTCCTGCAAGTACTTATTTTGGCCCGAATTAGGCAAGTAGAGCACCACAAACGTACACAACCTGCCCTGGATGTGCCCCTTGACCATCAACCACCGTCCTTCTCTATCGGTGCGGACTCCCACAGGCTGAAAATGCAACGCTGCCTTAAACATTAACGCCACCCCCGATGCTTCGTGACAGCTGAGGACCTGTACACAATGGGGTACGCCCTGTGCCGGAGCCGCATTTCATCCTTTCGAGCTAAATGGGTTTCCTGAAGCCCCACCACATCAAGGTGATGGTCTACAAGGTATTTCAGGACCTTCTGTCTCTTCTGAGGGGAATTCAAGCCCTTGACATTCCAAGTGCCTATACTAATCGGCATAAGGAACACCTCCCAAAGGTCTTGCTATCAGAAATACAAATGGCGCCCAACCCTCCTTCCACCCCTCCCCCCAACCACGTGCTCCCAAACGCTCCCAGAACAGTCGTAGGCTCAGCCCCTCTACAGCATGGCGCGCAGTCCACCACTCATTCTCTACATTCATCCCCAAAGGCCTGCCGTCACGGCCCCCCCTCCCCCTCCCCAACGGTCCCCCAACCAAAATTCCCCCGAACCAACACAGAACATTGTACAAAAATGGGAAAGAAAGTGCAAAAACCATACTCAACAGGACCAGTAGGCCGAAGTCCGTAGGAAGCCCCCAGTCGAGTGACAGGCCCGAGGAATGAAGCCACTATTCCCCTTGGCCGTAATCAAGGTCGCCTCCACCAGAGTACTTGCACACCCTCGATCAGAAGGCCCGAGCCTTCCCGGCGCCAATTTCCCAATTTGGGATCACGCCGCCCCAGAGCTGAGCTGTGAAGCAGCCAACGTGGCCGAGGCCACCGAAGCGACCGCCGCCCCTCGTTCCTGCAGGCTGGTAGAGAGGTCCGGACGCTGTCTTGCAGGGGATCCGGCGGGGGAGCGCCCTACCCTGTGCCAAGAGTTCGATCGGCGGCGCCGCCGAGATGGGGAGGCCGCCGCGGCCTGTGATGATGGAACATCCGCCAATCCCAGAAGCTCTTTTGCCGCCTGAAGTGTGCGTACTTGGGCCAGGCGGTTTTGCCATCTGAAAATTATTCTGAAAGGGTGCCCCCAAGAGTAGGCGATCCCCCTCTCTTTCAGGAATGCTGTGATAGGACGGAAGTCCCTTCGTTTTTGTAAGGTAGAGGCCGCCAAGTCCTGGAACAGCTGGGGTCTATGGCCACGGAATTGCAATGAGTCGATGGTCCTGGCCTTCCGTAGTATCCTCTCCTTGAGTTGAAAATCGTGGACGCACACCAGTATGTCGGGGGGAGGACCCCCCCCTCGCCGCGGCAAGCCCACCCGGTGCACTCTGTCCATCCGTATCTCCGTCGTGTCCTCCTCATCTAGGACCTGGAGGAACAGCTCCTGTACGTATCCCCGGAGGTCTCCCGCCTCACCGTCCCAGGGCACCGCCCGTATACGGATGTTGTTCCTACGGGAGCGGTTTTCAAGGTCTTCCGTATGCAGTTGGGGGTCCAAATTCTGCTCGGTGAGGCGGATAATGTCTTGCTGGAGCATATGAACATCTGTGGCCACGCTCAGGTCCCTGTCCTCCAGGGTCGCCACTCTCTCACCTATGCCGTCCACGTCCCTCCGCACCTCCCGCAAGTCGGAGGCGAGCTGCGACCTGAGCTCCGATATGTCCTCCTTGATGGAGGCAAACAGCTCCGACATGAAGGCCTTCGTCACTGGAGCGTCTTCATCAGATTGCCTTGATGACCCACCAGCTCCAGGGGAGGCCGGTTGCTGGGAGGCCTTGTCCTTCCCCTGGTTTCGTTTGCGTTGCACTGTAGACATGACGCCCTGTGTCGGCTCCACGTGGCCAAGGAAGCAGCGGGGTCTGCCGGCGGGTCAGGCACTCGGTTCCTTCCTTCGCCTCCAGCCGCTTCCAGGCTCCCCACCCTCAGGCACTCGACTGTGAGCGTCTCCCGTATCCCAGACGGGAGTTCCAGTGGGCCAGCGATCTGCCGCCTCGGTCCTCCGAGCCTCCGCCACCAATGAGCGATAGGGTCACTCCCGTGCCCCGTCGTCGTCCGGCTCCGTGCAGCGACCCGGCCCTAGGCTCGGACAGTTCAAGCAGGCCGCAGGCGCCACCCACGTGGGGAGGCCAGTCGATGGCGTTAGCAAGGGGCCACCGGTTGTGCAGGTGGCGCTACTTGGCCAGGGGTCCTCTCCCAGGCGTGGTATGAGCCAGGTCTCGCCGATAGAACCTCCCTCGTCCAAACTCCGGTCCGCTCAGCCGACCGTCTGCTCCAGGGCCTGCAGGCGGATCTAGGGCCCCGCCCCTCGACCACACCGGGCCGCGATGGTTGGAAAATCCGGGGTCTCACAGGCCGTAGGCTGCAAACGTCCTCGCAGGTGCTCTAGGGGTCACACCGCTCCGGGGACCCCGCCAACGTCCGCCGCTCTGCTAGGCGAACGTCTCCGCCACTGTAGGGGCTCGTGGGTGCCCCCAAAAATCGTGCTATTAGTTGCTATGTTGGATCTGCGCCGGAGCGGCACGAAAAGGCGTCCTACTCCGCCGCCATCTCGGCCACGCCCCGCCCCTGATACTTTTAAATACCTGGGAATACAGGTGTATAGGTCGCCTGCAGATCAGATTGATGGTAATATCCAAAGGGCAATAACCAGACTTCGGAGCAGCATAGGGTTCTGGACCTCTCTGCCCCTATCAGTGATGGGACGCATTGCCATCTCAGAAATGGTTATGCTCCCTCGCCTCCTATATTATTTTGTGAATTTACCAGTGTATCCCCCTCAATCTATTTTTGACACACTGAACTCCATTTTGATCAACCTTATTTGGGGGATGGGCCGAAGACGGATCAGCCTCTGGAAACTTCAAATGGGAACTAAGGCAGGCGGACTAGGGGCTCCTGATTTTCTGGGGTATTATTATGCTAGCCAGCTCTAATGGCTATCCTATTGGACTGCAGTTAGGAACCTACACGAGATCGGCCTCACACCGGAAAGACTTAGTCTTGGTGAACTCCATTCTCTGTTGTTGCCTAGGGCCAGGATTCCCCTGGATTGCCCTCCTCTGCTAAAAAGTGCTTTAACTTGTTGGAGAAAAGCCCTTTCATATACGTCAGTGATCCCACCCTACGCGGCAAACATCCCCTTGTTGGGCATCCCCACACCGCAGGGCAGACTCACACGAAACAGACTCCAAGAATGAACAGATAGTGGGGTAGAAGACGTGGGTTAATTGTTTTGGAGATGATGTGCTATTAGACCATGACACCTTTGTGCGGATTACGGGCGCTCCACCACGATTATATCTGTTATACGCCACGTTAGCACACTATATTAGGACCACCTGGGAGCCACAACGAACTAAACCCACACAACATGAACCTGTACACCTATTATATTATATGGGACCGGGAGGTCATTTGGTCCGTTGGTTATATACGGGGATAAGAACCCATGCAGCGCTCCCGCTTAGGACCCTTAGAACACGCTGGGTTGATGACACAAACACAGAAATCACAGATCGAGCGTGGCAGACCATGTTAGAACTTCCAAAAGAGTATCGCACAAAGTCAGATTTAAATTTATTCAAACGATGGTACTCCATAGAGCATATCTTACATCCAAAAGAGAATACATCTTATGTCCCCGAACTCCTCTCATTGCTGCCCTCGCTGCAGGGAGGACGAAGCTGACTTTAGCCATATGATATGGTTTTGCCCACAATTACGTGGATACTGGAGCGAGGTCTGCCGAACCCTCAATACCCTGACACAATTGCCGAAAGTCAAGTTAAAATTCATAGACCTGGCACTTGTCTTGCCATAACGATGAAGTGGAAGTCTCCCAGACCCCCCACAGTGACTGCGTGGCAGGCAGACTTGGTGCAGTGGGGTCGAGCGGAAGGGGCGGCCCTCCGGAGAGAGGAGGAAAGAGGACTACGTGAACACCCTATAGCTCTAGAGTGGGAAACTAAATTGATTGCTCTCGAAGCAGTTGATCTCATCACAACATTAACGGCTGGGTCCCAGTAAGGCACATTCGCCCCCAGACACCTTGAGGTTTACGACCCTTTATGCTGATACTGATGATCTTTATCTGTCCTATGTACCCTATAGTCCATGTGAAGCCCGGGGTACCCACGGGCAGTGTAAGTTTGGGACGGGCTGACCAGGAATGGGTGGGGGGGGGTGGGACTGAATAGGTTGGGGCGGGTTGGGTTTCTAACCGGTTTGTTTATTGAAAGATAATGCAAGTTATCATACCGATAAATGAATTGTACATAGAATGCTCCTGCACTGATCGGCTGGGGGACGTTTACGATTTACTGATTATATTGATAAGGGATACACTGAACTGTACACACAACAATGATATGATTTTCTGTGCCCTATAGACCTGAGACTGGGGAGAAAAATTTAAATGACTGTTTACGTCTTTAACTGCTTTGTGTTTTACCATGTCAAATAGCAGTCAACAATAAAGTGTGTTAAAAAAAAAACAGACATAAGATCTAAAGTGGTCTATTGCCCACGCACAAGCAACGGTCTCTTTCTCAGTCACTGAGAATTTCTCTTCCACCTATGACCACACACGAGAAGCGAATGCAACTATGATTTTTTTGCCCTTTACATCTATTTGAGACAGGACTCCTCCTGAGCCCTTGTTGCCACAGTAACCTCTTTTTCTAGCTCCGGGTCAAAGCATTTCAATACTGGGGCTTCCATAATAGCTTTTTTTATGTCCTTAAACTCCTACTTGCACTCTTCAGACTCCAAATAGTTCTCCTTTTTAGGTTTCACTTGTGCTGTGCTTGTGAAATCTCTTGTATTTAATATATCTTAAAATGGGTCTCTTATCAGTTCCTATGCCAAATTACTGTGTTCAGTAGCTTTTGCTTGGAACTTTTTTATTTTATTTAATCTTCCCTTGGCTGCACGCATTTACAATACTTCTAGCAAAGCTGTTCACACTGTTTAAGCCCCATTCACTGTCAAGATGCGATCTCTTTCCACGAAAAAGGCAGACCTCTTCTAACCGTATGCTGGAATGCCTGCTTTTTATTACTTAATTGTGTAAAGCAGATGCTTAAGCCTTAGAACACGTGCAGCATTTCCTATTCAATGTCTTGGTACCTTCCTTTGCACTTATGGGCATTATCAGATTGCTTTTTTTCAACTTAATCGAGTTATTCATTATGATCAAATTGTAAATGTTGTAATAAACATGGCACATTAAAAATAAAGGTAATATACAAGAGCTATGCTATATTTTACTACTAAACGGGTAGCTGCAAATGCAGTAACCTTGCAGGCAACCGGGTCATGATTTGGATGGTGCAGCAGTACCGGGCCCAAAAGTTGACAGAACTCCTCTAAACACAGTTTTTCTATATTTGACTATTAAACAGGCAGTCACATTGTAGTCACCTTGCAGTTTAAAGGGACTTCACTTAACTTGCGCAGCAGGTGCAGTGGCACTGGGGCAAAAAGCTCTAGGGACCAGACTAAACCCAGATTATTACTTAAATTAAAAATGTAACAGGCAGTCATAGGTGCAGTTACCTTGCAGGTAAAATGGGCTTGATAAAAATGGTGGTGCAGCAGGTGCAGTGATGCCATGCCCAAAAGTTATCAGAACTCATCTAAACAACTAATATTACGCTCTTTTACTACTAAACAGGCAGTCACAAGTGCAGTTATCTGACAATCTTAAGTGTCATGATTTCAATAGTGCAGCACGTGCAGTGGCACTGGGACCAAAAGCTCCAGACACTCCACTAAACTCCAAATTTTGCTATATTTTACAACTAAACAGGAAGTCACAATTGCAGTTACCATGCCATAAAGTGGTGTGATTTAAATGGTGCAGCAGGTGCAGTGGCACTGGGGCCAAAAGTTCATAACTCCACTAAACATCCAATATTGCTATATTTTACTACTAAAAAGGCGGTCACAAGTGCAGTTATCTTGCAGGCAAAAGGGTTATGATTTCAATACTGCCGGAGGTGCAGTGGCACAGGGACCAAAAGCTCCAGGCACCCCATTTAGCGCCTAATATTGCTATGTTTCATTCCTATGTAACAAAACAACAAGAAAGCCAATAATGGACCATTCTACAACTCCATAAGACTGTTAAAATCATAAGACACTTGTTGTAAATTCTGACAAGGAGCTGATTTGCTTTTGAAGAAACTTTTGTCAATGGTGTTTATCAACCCCCCCCCCCCGTTTTTTTCATTTCATCCAAATAATCAGTTTGTGACATTTCAATTGTATATAAAGTCCGGAGTGCTTGTTGTAGTGTATGAGAGGGTGACTTATGAGTGTGAATGTTGATCAACTTGATATGATATGTGGTATTTTCACTAATGTTGTGTTATTAATGTTTGTTTTAAGCAAATGTCATTTTTATGAATGTTTCCTGTATTGTTTGTGTTCAAAATGTGTTGAATTGCTGGTAAACTATGAACCAACATATTCTTTTCAAAAAAACTTTCGTTATAAATAAAAAAAGATTAATTCCGTGAACTGTGTCTCTGCCCCGCACTTTAGTTCAATTCTTGGCGCGTAGGCAATTTGAGGTAAATAGAAGTCTCGGTATTGGCTTTCTTGTTGTTTTGTTACTTTGATGAGGCTTGGCCTTACTGTGGGAAGCCCACACCCAGTGTTGTTTCTTCACATGTTTCATTCCTAAACAGGCAAACACAACTGCAGTTGCCATGCAGACAACAACCTCATGATTTGAATGGTGCAGCAATACCAGGCCCAAAAGTTGTCAAAACTCCTTTAAACACATAATATTGCTATATTTGACTACTAAACAGGCAGTCACAATTGCAGTTCACTTTCTGATTAACACCTTGGGTGCTAAGCAGATCCCCCTCCTGTGCTGATATTTACAGAATCCCCTTTTACATGATGAGCGGAGCTCGTCATGAGCATCGAAGGGGTTAAAGATACTTGATTTGAATGGTACAGTGGCTCTGGGGCCCTTAAGCTAGTCTAGGGACCCTACTAAACTCAGATTTTTGCTAAATTCTACTGCTAAACAAGACAGTCACAAGTGCATTTATCTAGCGGGCAATAGGGTCATGATTTGAATGGTCCAGCAGGTGCAATAGCAACAGAACCAAAAGCTCTAGGCACCCCACTAAACACTTGATATAGCTATATTTAACTACCAAACAGGCAGTCACAGGTGCAGTTACTTTGCAGACAACATGGTCGTGATTCAACTGATGCTGCAGGTGCAGTGGCAATGGACCCAAAGTTGTCAGACCTCCTCTAAAGACCTAATATTGCTATATTTTTCTACTTTATAGGCGGACACAATTGCAGTTATCTTGCCGTGAAACAGGGGTTACATCTCCCTGAAACAGCCACCAATATATAACATTCTTAATAAAGATGATCCGCGAATTCCTATGGTCGGGGAAATCACATAGGTCCAACGATTTCCTAAAATTACTAATAGTTCCGGATTCTAGGATGGGAGAGAAAACTCTCCACCTACAGCAGCTGATACGATGGCCTGTCCTACTTAGGCTAAGAAGCCCAGGGCTTGGGGCTGAACTTCGCTACACGTTCGCATGCTCCCACGTCCCCGAAGCCCGGCCAGCGTCATCCCCTCACCGCCTGCACGGAAATCAGATCCCCGTAAAACTGAGTCAACCAACTATTCCCGTCGAGGACAACATGCAGCAAAACTGCATACTCCCGCACTCATCGACAAGCCGACATCCGACAAAGGACCCGCCATCCGCAACCCAAAACAGCGTCTGGGCACTGCCGCTCATCTGGGTCAGGGAGTGAGAGGGTCCACCCTTGCGCCCGGTCAGGGGATAAAGAGGGTGCCAGGCCGGCGACCCCAGGCCTTATACCTTCGGCCCTGCTCCTCCCCTGCCGGAAGTGACATCACAGGTGACTCCTGAGAGTCCTGAACACTAGACCGCAGCCTGTCATATCCTTGATTGAGGCACTAAATACGTAGGTTTGTTTTGTTTTTTTGCAGTTTTACATAGCTCTAACTCGACCCCAAGGTATCACAGCGCTTTATATGAGCACCAGTTGCATTACAGACATTCCATTTTTAGTTAGGCACTGCTATATTAAGTGATTTGCCCAGAATCTAGCCTCCCGCCAGACTCGAACCCGGTTCCCCAGCTTCAAAGTCGGCCGTTCTAGCCGTTAAGCTGTTGAGTAGGTATTCACCGACGCTCTGTAACTTCCCTGTTAGGAGCTTTGTCATTCGGAATGGGGCTATCATAGTAATGACACAGGTTTTCACCCTTCAGAACTGCAAAAACGTGGACTCTGTGGTAATTTCCATGTAAAGATCCTGCTAGGTTGTACGTGGCTATTATTGCACCAGTTGTGATCTTCATTTGTATACAAACGTTTCCCACAAACTCAGAAGGGCCTTGGCGCATTTCAGATTTCTTGTCAGATAACATGCAGGTTTTACAGTTAGTGTCTGGAAAAGCAGTGACCTCTTTCACTCAGTTGTTCTGGTAAAAGATTTATCAGTGCATACTAGGGTGAGAGATAACATGACGTGTATTTGTAAAGAGCAAGTTCACCCGTAGGCCTCCCGGCGCTGAATAACAGAGGTTTATTGTAACCCAACTCAACGGTACTCCTTTTACAGTGACACACTGCTGCATGCTGACGCAGGAGAGGCCTGGCTTCACTGGCTAGGGTGAAAGGTCACAAGACACACTACTTTATGGAGCACCCACATGAGATAAACCCACACTCTCCAAGCCACCCACCAATAGCAATGTGGATAACATCCGCAAAATGAATCACAACCACAGGCCGAAGTCTGCAAAAGCAACAAGAGGCGAATGCTGGGCTTTAAAAGTAACCACAAACATCTGGCCTCCTCCACTTGCCCGAAATCATGTGATCCGGGGTGAATCATTTCACTCCCCCTCCCCCGCTTGTCTCTTAATACCTGCAGCTCTTTGAACGAAGACCACCTGTACTCGGAGCTTTGTAAAATATCGGGCAGTTACAGCCATGCTCATCTGCGTCTGTAGATGGCAGGCTGAGGTGGATGCAGTTAGTTTTAGCTTTTAGAAGACGACAGATCTCCACTTATGCATTTTAGGAAACGAGAAAGATGGCGATGTGGGTACACAATGTGTCAACGGGCGAAATGTGACCCTGAAATCTTGGGTCCAACTGATTAAGGTGCAAGGTTTTCCAGCGGTCCAGGCAAATGGAAATGGCGCATGTTCTGTAACAAGCATGGCAGAGCCCTTCCTTGTGGGTTGCCTTTGTATTCTGTGGGGCAAGTGCTCCATTTGTAAAAAAAAAAAAAAAAAAAAAAAAAAAACTCATACATACACGAAAGGCCCAACGTTTTACTTCAGAGATTACCGCCAGCAGACTGCAGAATACCAAGGTAGTATAGACTTTATTTCGCCTCATGCCTCTTTCCTCTACCATCATACACTTTATGTCTCTTTTGCACAATCATCCAGGTTCTTGTTCACTCCTACTTTCTCCCATCGTTTGTAGTTTTCTATCTGGTTCTTCTTTTTTCTTTCTGACTCACTTCCTTGCTCTTGGTCAAAGACAGATGAGTCTTTGAATAAAGCTTGGCCGTCAAAACTAAGCGAGTGAGTGACCGAGTGTATTTTATTTGTATAGCATAAATGGAGGCAAAAGCCAGCAGGTGATTGTACAAGGTCAAAGCCAAGCATACTGTCAATGATGGATAGGAAAGGTAGATGGATTCTGAAGGTAAAAGTCTGTTGTGACAGCACTGTGATGTGTTCTTTAAAGAGTGGTGTCTTCAAGTCTTTCCTCTATTGGAACAACATTGTGTTGTAAATAAAGATGGATCCTAGTAGGCTATTTGATGTAGATTTATTCAGCTTAGTTACAGATTCAAGGTAATGCCCCAACAGGAGCAGCATCCTTGCTGCTCAGCCCGCTCTTTCCAACTAACATTCACACCAACCAGGCACACATTAACATTCTGTGACCTCACACCCCCATGGCTAAGCAGCAGGAACTTGGAGCTATGGCGAGGTTGCATAGCAATCATGACACGTTACAGCACATTGGGGTGGTCCTGATGGATATAGAGATGTTATTTCAGGTCCTTGAATGGAAAAGGCCTGCTGCCTTGTTTTTTCTTTATTTTATACTTAGTCTCCAGTTTAATTGTGCCTTGGCTGCAGGTGTGCCAAGAACCACCCGATATGATAATCTTGTCTGAAAAATCAACAGAGGAGCTGGGCGTGATGCATTAGTAAATAATGAACCGGAGTTTGAAGATGGTGTGAACCCGTACGTGGAGACAATGGAGTTCCATCAGGATATGGGATGATGTGATCATAATGCTTAAAGTCTTGAATGAGGTGTGCTCTGGTGTGTAGGATGTCTTAAGTGTTGCCAATGTGGGAGCCCATAGTGTAGGACATTACCACCATCCATTTTGAAAGAATAGGTTTCACTTTCTTTAGAAGAGACAGCTGGGATTAGGCATTGCTTTTTTAGCAATGTGGTCCTCGAGGGTGAGGTTGGCAAATCCAAGGGCCATGCCTTTCGGTGAAAGGAGAGTTCAAAGATGTCAAAGTTCATGTCATTGAGCTAGGATTGTAGTATTTCCTTGCTGTTGTTCTTGACAAATACCGTTAATTCTTTCTAGCTGAGGCTGAGCTTTCGTGGAGCGCTGGACATTCTGGTCTGCAATGCAGGCAAAGTTTGAGGTGCTGGAGACTTCCAAGTAGAGTTTATGTATCATCAATATTTTGGGAAGCTTTGATGAGGTTACTGAGCAACAGAGCATTGTATTGACCTTATAGCGGCACAAGGTGGTGTACAAATAAGCAACATATGTACTGCCCAGGAGGCACTAGCTCCAGGTTGTTAATGTGAGGAAGATATCTGGAAGAAGGGACA
Source organism: Lissotriton vulgaris (assembly GCF_964263255.1). Classification (NCBI taxonomy): domain Eukaryota; kingdom Metazoa; phylum Chordata; class Amphibia; order Caudata; family Salamandridae; genus Lissotriton; species Lissotriton vulgaris. The sequence continues at coordinate 239,440,431 of NC_141691.1, forward strand.
GTGAGTATAGCTTGACTGTATATCATTATGTACTATTTGTCTAGTCTGTTTTCTGTGTGACTGACGTGTACTCGGGTAGAGAATATTCTAAGGGCAGACAGAGATAAGGTTTGTAATGTCATCCATAGAATGTAGGATGTCTAAGACTAGCTGAAAGGTTTGTCTGAAGAGAGCAGGAACCCGAGAGAGAACGAGTGCAGAGAGAGGCAGTGAACAGAGATTAAGCATGAAGTTTGGAAGATGTGACAGGTTTCTCCTATGGAGAACCTTCATGGAAGTAGTCCCAGAGTAGAGTTTTATTTGACTAAATATAACCAGCACCTTCCACTTGCTAGTCCTGGGGAAAGTCCCATATGTCTGGAATCATGCCCCTGATCTAGATCACAAACCTTACAACAGTGGGGAGGTGAGATTAGGACCCTATCATAGGACACGGGTGAGACCCTCACCTTCAGTTCCCTCCCTCCACAATCTTCATTCTCTTTTTCGTGTCCTGGCCAGGCCCACTACAAACCATAGTGACCTCAATATTGCTTCTCAAACTTCTGTTCGCAGCTCCAAGTCACATGCCAGAGACCGAAGGGCATTAAAGCGCTGTTGAACAGTTTGAGGCGACGTTATGGTTACAAAAATCACTTCACAAATACGTAACATGTAGCTTTTGTTATTTCACCAGAACAAAAACTCCTTTATTCATCTCTGAACAGAAGCTTTATCATCAGCAGTTAAGGATTAATCGTATAGATTTTTCTTTAAAACACATAAGTGAAGTGGTGTTCTGCTTCAGCACAGGTTAAAATCTGCGGGACGCACTCAGTCAAGTGTATCAGGCACCAGGACGACAGTACAAAGGCGTGTGTGGGCTTGTTTTATGGCACACTGTCATGCACCATGGGCTGCACATTGTGCTTGCTCAAAAAGAGGTAAATATGTCACTTAACCTTGAAAAGCTATTGCTCGTGGCTTAGAGGAGTTCTGACAACTTTTGGCCCTGGTAGCGCTGCACCACCATTGAAATCATGGCCCTAGTGCCTGCTAGAATACTGCACTTGTGTCTGCCCGTATAGTAGACACATTTAGCAATATTCTGCGCTTAGTGTGATCCCTAGAACTTTTGGCCCAGGTGCCACTGCGCCTGCTGCACCATTCAAATCAAGTGTTTACTATGCCTATTTCTGTGTTTACTACGCCATCGTCCGCTTCCGGACACCGTACCCCCTGCTTGTCTGGCGCGTGGGTTTGGGTACTACACCTGTTCAGTGTGTTTTGGTGTATTTATACTTTCTGGTTGTCCAGTGAGATCAAGCCTTTGTGCCTACTACAACTCGATCCAATTAGAAGGGTCTGTAAGCGGCAGCCTAGCATGTATTTGTTTAGTTGTATAAGAAATGCTCTGTGAGGCCTTCTGTCATAGTCTTCACATCACGAAAGTTCTTATCCTGGCCAGGCACGTTGATGCCCGCGAGAGATGTTGAGGCAGTGGTTTCTTTCCTAGATAACTCACGAATATCATCCTGAGGAAACTTGGGATGTCGCCGATCGGGTGGAAATATGTAGGGCCACATAGACAATGCAAGTGGTTTGTTGGATTTGTGAGGGAGGAGGAGCTTAATTGATTTGAATGGCTCGGGAGAAGAGGTGTCCCTTAGTAGGGTGCTGGTTCTTCGTGTCGCCTTCCGGTCGCCATCTTGGCCACAGGGGCGGGGACTGTTTGGCTTCTTGTATTCTTCTTGTGTACTCTTGTTTTCAAAAAAGTAGACCTCTAGCAGAGCACGGTTTTCAGGTCTGTACAGCGGTACACCATAATAATAATAATAATACTGATACTTGTATAGCACGAACAGCTACCTCTCGAGGAGGTGTCCCGGCGCTAAAAGAGTACTTCAGCAGGGCAAGATGCATGGTGAATCGCTTAGGTTTTCTGCGTAAAGAGCCAGGTCTTTAGGAGCTTCTTGAAGCTAGCTTCTGTCATAGCAGATTGGATGGCAAAGGGCAGGGTGTTCCAAAGTTTCGCCGTGCCAGCAGAGAAAGACCTGCCCCCAAGTCTAGCTTTTCTAACTCGTGGATCGACTAACTGAAGCAAGGAGTTAGATCGCAGTTGTCTCTCCTGATGGTAACGGGGAAGTCTGAGTTTTAAATAGTTGGGGCAAGTCCCTTTTAGTGCTCTGAACGCCAGGGTAAGAACTTTGAATTTTATTCTGCTCGCCACTGGGAGCCAATGCAGTTCGTGCAGATGCGGAGAGACATGATGTCTGAAAGGAATATGCTTTATCAGTCTCGCAGCCGCATTCTGCACGATCTGTAGGCGTTGCACCAGATATTTCGGCAGACCAAGGTAGAGGCCGTTCGAGTAGTCCAGTCTGGATGTGACTGTCGCATGGACGACCATTTTGCGACACTCAACTGGTAGAAACAAAAGAAATGTACAGAGGTTTCTAAGTTTATGGAGACATCCAGTAGTAACCTGTTGTATATGAGAGGAAAAAGAGAGATTCTCGTCCCATTTTACTCCCAAATTTTTCGCACTGGTTCCGGGGGATGGTGCTGGGCCCATTTCGGGAGGCCACCACAAGTCGGGGGAGGATGTGTACTTTTCACAAAGAATAGTACCTCCCTTTTGCTTGCATTCAATTTTAATTTGTTTGCATTCATCCAGCTGGCCACATCTCGAAGGCAGCCCCTTATTTTACTAAAAGCTGCCTCCGACACCTCCACATAGGGGAAGACTAATTGCATATCATCTGCATACGAAATTGCCTTGACCCCCCATTTGGCAATCAAGGTGAAAAGTGGGGCTAAAAAAACATTAAAAAGTAACGGGCTGAGTGCCGACCCTTGAGGGACACCACACCAAAGGCGTTTTGGCTTAGAGGAGAAAGTACCCAATGCCACTTTCTGAGAACGATCTGTGAGATATGAGTGAAGCCAACTCAATGCCTTGTCTTCCGGACGTATGTCCTTCAGCCTTAGCAGCAGTCTGCCGTGATCCACTGTATCAAATGCCGGCCGAATCCCAGGATGCTACCGAGCCACCCCGAGACGCACCCACGGACCCTTCTGCTGCAACTCCTGCAAGTTCACCTGCATCCGGACCTGCACTACTCCAGCACCGACCAAGACGAGCAACAGCAGCAGCCACCTGAAATGCATCCTGCTCAACACCCGCTCCGTCCACAGACACGCCGTCGAGCTCTGGAACCTGCTCGACACCACTTCACCAGACGTCACCTTCCTCACGGAAACCTGGATGAACGCCTCTTCAGCGCCCGACATCGCCATCGCCATCCCAGACTGCTACAAGATCATCCGAAGGGACCGCATCAACCAGACCGGAGGAGGCTTCGCCATCATCCACAGGAACACCATCCGCATCACAACCAACACCGACGACCCCCTCGCACCCGCCGAGCACCTGCACTTCCAGGTCCACATCAACCCCAAGACCACCCTCAGAGGCACCCTCATCTACAGACCCCCGGGGCCACACACACAATTCAGCGAAGACTTCGCCGACTTAATCAGCCCGCACGCCCTCCTCTCCGCTGACTACATCCTCCTCGGGGACCTCAACTTCCACCTGGAGAACAACAACGACCGCAACACCACCACCCCGCTGGACAACCTCGCAAACCTGGGACTCCAGCAGCTGGTCACCACCCCCACCCACTACGCCGGACACACACTCGACCCAGTCTTCTCATCCAGCAAGGACATCGCCTTCAGCCATGCCACCGGACTCCACTGGACGGACCACAGCTGCGTCCACTTCAGCTTCAGAAGGACCACGATCCACCACCACCAGCAACAGGTTGCACGCAGAAGCTGGAACAAGATCACAGCCGACCAGCTCGTGACCTCCCTGAGCATGAACCCTCCCACCAGCGCAACGAACCCAAGCCAGGCGGCCACCAACCTCGCGAAGTGGATCAGCAACTGCGCAGACGACCTCGCCCCTCTGAAGACCCCGCCTAGCAGACCCGGTAGCAAGAAAGCCCCATGGTTCACCGACGAACTCAAGAGCTCCAAGAAGAACTGCCGAGCCCTCGAGAGAACCTGGTGCAGAGACCCAACACCGGACAACATGACTGCCCTCAAGCTCGCCACCCGAAAACACCACCAACTCGTCCACGCCACCAAGAAAACCGCTTTCAAGGAACGACTGAACAACAACTCACACAACAGCAAGGAACTTTTCAACATCGTTAAAGAGCTCTCCAACCCCAATGCCGGAAACAACGACATCACCCCTTCGCAAGACCTCTGCAACTCCCTCGCCTCCTACTTCCACAACAAGATTGCGGACATACACAACAGCTTCAGCACTCAACCGACGCACGCCACGACCGAACCACCGCCCCCCCACCACCACCCTCCGTGCCTGGACCCCGATCAGCACCGAAGACACCATCCGCACGATGAACTCCATCCACTCCGGATCTCCTACCGACCCCTGCCCTCACCACATCTTCAACAAAGCCGATGCTGTCATCGCACCCCACCTGCGGGACATCATCAACACCTCCTTCGACACTGCTACCTTCCCGGAGAGCTGGAAGCACGCCAAACTCAGCGATCTACTAAAGAAGCCATCGGCCGACCCCACCGACCTCAAGAACTACCGCCCCATCTCGCTGCTCCCGTTTCCTGCAAAAGTCATCGAAAACCGTCAACAAGCAGCTGGCCGCCTTCCTCGAGACAAACGGATCCCTCGACCTCTCGCAGTCTGGCTTCCGGGCCAACCACAGCACCGAGACTGCCCTGATCGCAGCCACCGATGACATCCGAGCACTGCTTGACAACGGAGAAACAGCAGCCCTCATCCTCCTAGACCTCTCCGCGGCCTTCGACACTGTCTGCCACCGTACATTAGTGCAGCGACTCAGCAACGTCGGAATCCAGGAGAAGGCACTGGAGTGGATCATCTCCTTCCTCGCCGTAAGGACACAGAGTCCGCCTCCCCCCTTTCAGATCTGAAGCCACCGAAGTCATCTGCGGCGTTCCTCAAGGCTCCTCGCTCAGTCCAACCCTCTTCAACGTCTACATGAGCCCCCTCGCAGACATCGCACGCCAGCACAACCTCAACATCATCTCCTACGCCGACGAAACCCAGCTGATTCTCACCCTCACCAACGACCCCGCCACCGCCAGAGCCAACCTTCACGAAGGGATGAAAGAGGTAGCCGAATGGATGAAGAACAGCCGCCTGAAACTGAACTCGGACAAGACGGAAGTCCTCATCCTGGGATCCTCACCTTCCGCCTGGGACGACTCCTGGTGGCCCACCGCCCTAGGCAGCGCACCCAAACCAACAGACCACGCACGCAACCTGGGCTTCATCCTGGACTCCTCCCTCTCCATGACCAGACAAGTCAACGCCGTCTCCTCGTCGTGCTTCAGCATCCTGCGCATGCTACGTAAGATCTTCCGGTGGATCCCCACCGAGACCAGGAAGACGGTCACCCAGGCCCTCGTCACCAGCCGTCTGGACTACGGCAACTCCCTCTACGCCGGAACCACCGCCAAACTCAAGAAGAGACTCCAGGGGATCCAGAACGCCTCAGCATGACTCATCCTGGACATCCCCCGACGCAGCCACATCTCCGGACACCTGAGAGACTTGCACTGGCTTCCGGTCAACAAGAGAATCACCTTCCGACTCCTCACCCACGCACACAAAGCCCTACACAACCAAGGCCCAGGATACCTCAACAGCTGCCTCAACTTCTACGCTCCCAAACGCCAGCTTCGATCGACCGGCCACGCCCTCGTCCCCCGCATCCGAAGAGCCACCACAGGGGGACGGTCCTTCTCCTACCTCGCCACCAAGACATGGAACTCCTTCCCGACCCACCTCCGCCTGACCCAGGACCACCTCGCCTTCAGGAAGCAACTCAAGACCTGGCTGTTCGAGCAGTAGCTGACCCCCCTCCCCTAGCTCCTTGAGACCCTCTGGGTGAGTAGTGCGCTATATAAATGCTTTGATTGATTGATTGAATGCGGCAGATCCAGGAGCACCAGCATAGCTGATGCTCCTGAATCTAAGGACCACCTGATCGACTCAGCAACCTCGATGAGGGCCGTCTCGGTGCTAAAGCCGGACCTGAAACCTGACTGTGTTTCATGTAGAGTTCCTTTTTCCTCGATAAAGCTGTTCAGTTCACTCAAATGCCTAATACTTTGAGGCTATAAATGATGAATGAACAGATTATTGCACGGTGAATAAATGAATGGCCAGCCTGCTCTACAACTTGTACTTTGAGGCAGACTGTCGGAGCTTGCTTATGATCACTTGTACAGTGCTCGTGCCCCACTTCCTGGCTTTTGCGAGTATGGGAGGGGGACTGGCTTGGTGCGTTCAGTCTTTGTTGTGGGCTATGGAGCACCAGGGTGAGTGTATCGAAATGTGGCGATTATCGTCGAGTGCAGATGATTTTGCGGTGGCAAGGGTGGGGTGCGAATAGATGGTAATTTTCCTCTCTTCCGGTATGCTTGCATTCCAGCCGGGTGCAGTGCCGGGGGACGTCTGGTTCGGATCCTGCCGAATATGAATTATTTAGACTTTGTTCTCTACTCCTGGTGGGCTGGAGTTTCCACCCCTCTCGGTCGGTGTAGTATGCAGGGGAGCTTGTAAAGTATGCAGAGTCCAGGTCAGGGCCAGGATTTCGTAGCCCCAGGGAAACCTTTTCCAGTTGTTGCTCGCCTGCACCCAGCATCCTTTTGCCATTGGTCGCATTCTGCTGTCCTCTTGTGGTTATTGTTTTTGGTAGTTTCCTGCCTTAACATTAACGCTGCAGCACCAACTTATCGGGTCTTAGTTTTGTTCTCCACTGTGTCCCCTCATTCCTCCGGCTTTTAATAAGTCAGTCCCCATCGTAACATCATATTTGCTGCCCGGAATCATGGTGGTTCCTGTCACACCCAGTGATTAAGAAATATTCAGAGCCTACCAGTGCTTATTATGCACACAATCGCAAACTAAATCAAACGAGGCATTTCCCTTTATTGTTCCTTAGCGTGCAACGAGATTATCATGAGAATAGTGAAACTAGGTCCAAGTCTTTAAGCTAGTACATGCGTGCCGGGGTGCTCGTATCGGGTTCACCGCGGGCCTCTAGCGTTGCTTTCTCTAGAAGACGCGTTATGGTCCTTGAGTGATGGGATTAGGGTTGATAGCTTGGTTTGGCTCCTTCTGGTTTTGATGAAGTTATATGGCGCTTTGTACCTTGGTGAGGCCTCGCATCGGGAGGATGGGGTGTGCCAAGCATTTAAGGGCCCGCGTCGGTGTTATCAGGATGGCGCATGGCATGGCGGTGTGTTGTGTTGCGGTAGCAGGCAATGTGCGGCACATGTTGGTGCTAGGTCGGGAGGGGCCTCAGGCAGGGTAGTCTAGCCCTTGTAGTTGCGTGGCAATAGGCAGATGTTATTTCCATGCATGCTGGTCATGTTTTGTGTCTGGCCTTGGCAGGAGTCACTGGGGCGTTGATCTCATTAGGAACAGAGTCACACACACAGGGCTGTGGTGTGAATATAGGTCTTGGCTCAAGCGAGGATATGTACAGTTTGAACGGTGTTCTGTGTCGCTGACGTTTCACGGTGTGCCTTATGTGCCTGACTTCCTTCTTTTCCTGGCACCCTGTGGGGGTGCCAGGCACGTTCCGTGATTCAGGGCTCCCCTACGGCCCTCGTTTGCACATGGAGGGCCCAGTGAGAGCGGCTGCTTGTGGCCTTTGTCCCTCTAGGAGTGGTTACCCTGTGTGCTTGGCACTTTTGTTGGGGGGCAGGAGAGCCTGGCGACTGGGGCCCAGCTACTCTGTGTGGGTCGGCGTCTGCAAACTTTTATATTCGGATGTAATGGAGCGCTTGTTATTGTGCTCCGAGCTGGGCGGACTCCTGAATCGCCAGAAGGACCCCCTTCTTTCTGCCTATGTTTGCCTCTGTCGGGCCGAGAGAAGAGGTGGTCGTGCGGGCTCGCTCTCACCCCCTTGGGAGCCCTAGTCATGGTCACGGTTGGCGGCAGGAGAGGCCGCCCCGCTGGATGCACCCTCCACCGTGCTGTGGGGGGAGGTGGCCAGTGCGGGATTTCCCATTGCTGGTACTGATGGCATTACCAGGGAAATAATATTGGAACTTGGAGAGTCCAATGCTACGCTTTGCTGATGAGGGCCTCGTAGGATCACCTCTCCGTTTAACTGTCAGCTTTGCCGGCTTTTCGAGGCCATGGTTCTTAAACTATATTCATTCTGTCTTCAATTCACCTTTTAACTTAGGCGGGAATCTTTTGAAAGTCTATCTGGTGTACTAGTCTTTCAGTTTTTTTTTACTTGGGCACCTGACTTACTTAATGACTAGATGCGGTGGAGATCATTCTCAAGCGGTGTGGCGCCACGGCTGTGCCGGCTAACTTTGGTGCCTAGGGGTTCACGGTTCGATCCCCGTCGCAGGCGTCACACTTCCCGGTGAAGTAACTGCTCGCTTCTCCTACTGGCAGGATATCCGGTTATCTCACATCCTGCAACCTAGGAGTTGCGTTAATTAGTTCATTACAGTCACTGCTGCAGATGGTGGCCGGTATTCGGGCGGCCGTCTGTGAAGTGGGGGAGGCGGACCTTTACGGCGGGAGACACTTAGGTGATTGGTTACGGGTCCTGGTGTTTGTGACATGCGATTTCGGATATGGGAGTGAGCTGACAGGGTGGCTTTGAGGTGCATGCCTGCTAGGGGCATGCTGATGGCGGCATGGGCCCAGCATGGTATTGGGGGCTGCACTAGTGTTGCTAGCTGGTCTCTGGTCTCCCGGGGTATCCGATGTGCCTTTCAGCAGCAGGACGGACCATGGGTATGGTACATAGCGTGTGTGCCGGGCTGTTGCCCCAGGAACCCACCAGGTACGGACGCCTTGCCAAGCCTCATGGGGGGCAGCCTCCACACGCTCAGCTGCAGCTCCTCCCCACGCGTTCTGTCGCGGAAGGTAATGAGACTGCTTCATATTATGCAGCACAGTCAGAATAAAGTATTCACTGAGGCAATGAGACAACATTGGATTGATCAAAGAGGTCTTTTGTTCATGTGTCTGTGGGACATAGATGTGGGTGGTGAGCGCTGCTGTCATGCCATTCTAGCTGTGCTCTGTAGGTTGGTACCCCACATGCTGTTGGTTGTGAGTCAGCTTCTCAATAGTTGGAAGGTCACTTTTGCTGGGCCTTGTCATGTAGCCTTTGCCTTCTTATTCAGCAGACATGACCCATAGGTGTCAGAGCGCTTCACAATAGGAACACACCGATGCATGAGAGCACTACGAGTGGACACATTACACTAGCAAACGCCAAGCGACATGAAGCAATGTGACTAATGTGAGCAAACAATTAAAGAGGTAGCATACAGTGCATTACAGGTCGTATTAGTGACATGTGTGCAAGCTACGAAAGCGTACAAAGTACAAGTAATCCTGGACGAGTTACGAAGTGACTCTAAGTTACACACCTCAAAGTGCAATGTTCATTGTCGGACTTAGCATGTGAATGGTGACTTGTTTCTAGACACTACACTAATGCAGCAGGCGATGGAGGTACGCTAGTATGTGCCCCACCCAACTCCTTACGAGACTGTTTTGTGGACAAACTAGTTGTCGTAACTGACGATGGCTTGGCCGCGGTGGCTTTGCAGTTATTCCTTTTGGTATAGGAGGGAACCACTGCAGGCACCACTCTGAGAAGGGCGGGTGGGAACGGAAGCAGGTATGGCCAGGGGTGCGCGGAGCCTGTTACTGTTTCTGGAAGTGCCCTTGGAGAGGGCTAGGTGACAGCACGGTTCTGACTTCTTGTAAGGGAGAGTAGAAGCAGTGCTATGTGTAGCGGTTGTGCTATTACCAGGCCTCCGTACACATCAGCCTCAGTTGTGCTCAAGTTCCTTAGGCATTAAATAGCTCTATGCAAGGTCATTTGGGCTACACATAGATAGACCTTCCTGGGTGCAGGGGGGTCGAGTGAGCCATTCACAGGAGGGTGCGTTGATTTACAGTGCTGCATTGGAGGTGATGGAACACTAATAGGGACATCGCCTAAGCATAGTCTGCAGTGATATTTGAGAGGTTCAGGGACATCACTGATACAGTTCACAGTCCTGTGGAGCGGCAGAACTGTTAGGGTATTTTGGTTGCTGAACAGCACTGCTTTCCGTAGGTGGAATGGGTAAGTTGATCTGTTATAGACAAAGGGTTGCTACATGCAGATTGCACAGGGTGCTTGGTCAAAGATGGTATACACCTAGCAGAAGTGGGGATGACCCTCTTTCTGCGAGACTTAGCGGAAGCACTAGTAGCGCAGGTCGTAAATATAAGAACCCTAGAAGGTGGGGGGGCTCTGGGGTGGCGGCGCCACACCCAGAGCCATGGTGAAGTTACAGTGCGATCCAACGCTGGAAGGTACAGAAGGGTACCCTCTACAGGAGCACAGAAGGGTGTGTGAGCCGGTTATCCCCCATGGAGATCCTCGGTGGGATCCTGGAGGAGTGACTGCGCCCCGTTAGTCCTTTGGGCGGTTGTGGACCTGAGCAACCGGGGGTTGCCTACAACGCTCCACCCCCGTAGGGGAGGGGCGTGAGGAAGGGGTGGACTGGAGGTCCGCCGGTGGGAGGGAGTTAGACCTCCACCCTCCAATATTGACAACACCCCCGCGATTAGTATCAAAGGGGATGGATGGCTCATCAGGTGGGCGGGTCGCGAGGGGCGGCCTGACCCTGGATCGTCCGTAAGTTAACCCAACATGTTGGCATAATGTTTATGCAAATAAACTTGCAACAACTTTCTACAACAAACATTGTGTGGTGTCTATTATTGGGAAATTGTTGAGAGCAGTTTGGGGTATGGGCCGATGTTGGCACTATACATGTTCTCCTTTTCGGATGTTTGTTGTCTCCGTTCTCCTCCATCTCATTTCCCCTCGCCTCCCCACATTCCCGTCTCTCGCCCTGATTTCTCTCCCTCATTTGTCCTCACAAGGCTGCCCACAGGAGCATTAAAATGTAAGCCAAGAGGTACAGCACGGGTTTTATACCAAAACCACAAATTAGCTGAGCCTCCAGGCCGCCAAGAAGAGTTGTTGTTTCTAGATAATTAGTTTGATATTAACGTGGACTTTCAGCAAGGGTTCCCCGAAGTGCGGGAATGGTGGCCAAATGAACTGTGAACATTAAAGGTCTGCCAGACTGCAGATTCAGCATATTACCAGATCACAAACCCACCGAGTTATCCACTTAGATTGCCAGGGTAGTGAATGGATATTCATTTACGCAGGAAAAAGTAAACAAAAACACCACTATAAAATCCTCAGCAGCTCTGAATTTTGAATGGCGAACAATACACGCTTGCTTGGCAGCATTCCAGGCCCAGGTGAGAGCAGGCACCTAAGCGGCTCCTGCCTTGACCCCTGCAGGTCATGGCCCCAGGACTCCCAGCCGAGTCCATTGTTTACTTCCCACAGTGTGTCCAACAAGTGAGCAGGTTTTCAGTGCTCCATCATGAATTCATTTTGCCTCTGGACCATTTCTCATGAACAGAAAAAGGGGTATTTTTCAGGTTTTTGATGTTATTTGGCACCGCCACCAGGTGGCATCCTGAGGCTGCTGCATTACCTCGCCTTATAGAGGCGCCTGGCCTGCCAACTTCTATTAGTTCCAAACTGGGTAAGCCTTAGTTTATTTTGCAATCCCGTCGCTTAGGTTACCCACTCATCATCGCTGTACGCTGCAAACACAGGTGTAAGAGGCATCACGTGCTCTGGTAATGCACCATTTCCTTTCCTTCAATCTACAGGAGCCTGAAAATCACACTGGGAACTAGACTTTTGATGTTAGGGACTTACGGTATGCTGGGCAGCCTGTGTCGCTGAATGACCGGGGCTGACACAGGCACAGACCATAGTACAACAGAAACCACGCGGGCTACTCCCCACACACCGGCATCTCCAACACAGACTGAGGACAAGTACTCTCTTGACATGCCCAGACTAAAAAAACAATGCACCACCCATATGTTTGTTCTTGGCAAGCGGGTATGATGGTAAATATTTATTATTTTATATGTAAACATCAGCCACAAAAATACAAATAAACTATTCCCCCACTTGAACATTACAGCATTAAAAAAATTGGAATGTGAAAATACATTTACAATTTAAAGGAACAGTACAGGTGCCTTCCAGCAGGCATGTGCAAATAGGACAGGCATAAGGACACTTTTTTTTATTCTTCGTGTACAGTACAGAAAAATATGATTTGGTACAAAAAAATTAGGTTCTTTAGTTTTGATTTACTGTAAACAGAAGACCTACTTTAAACACACATGGAAGACTAAAACAGATAAACAATCGGAAAAAAGCAATGACAAAAGCATATTAAGCAACAGACTGGCATCAAAGTGCACTTCATTTTAAGCTAATGTGCACAAATGCAATCACTCACTGTGCAAGAGAGCAAATGACTGCCATGGGCTGACCACTTCCCAATGCTGTATCCTGTGGTGAGTGGGAGCAACATGTGGATCACATTTGAACAAGCTAGTGGATGAACACGGCCAACTCAAAGCCCCTGGAATTCGATGTGTGATACGAAGTGGGTTCTTACCCGAGTAACCTTCTCTCCACTATGATTTTTTTAAACTTTAGATCGTCTGGTTTTTGGCTCTGTTGTGAGCAAGTCTCGCCCACTGTAAGTTTGTGTTGAATAGATTGGAGTGGTAACCACCAGTGCCTGCCTTTTTAAAATAAGACCCACTATTGCGTAGCTGGGCCAAGATGCTCTCAGCTGGTTACACAAGAAAACATTTGCGTAAGTGCGTACAGATGTGTAGGATGAGCAAGAAGGACTGTCAGACCCAGCCTGGTATTTGCGCACCGTAGACTGTTCCATAAAGGTCCATCTTATTGTAGTCTGTGCAGGCCTTATAATTTTGCATGCAAAAAGAAATGTCACTTGTACTTTCCACTAAGTCTTTTGGCTTAATTATATTTGCACTTCTGATGCACTCTGCAAAAACATTTTTTTTTATTGGCTCAATATAAGGACATGAATGAGATGGCTCATGAATCGGGTTTTGAACTGGCTGGACCAAGGTAAATACTCCGCTATCCAGCTCACATCTCAGTCCTCCCTAGACAATAGGTCCCTTTTACCTGGATTAGTCTTTTCCCGGTAAAGGAAAGAAATCTGCATACAGGTGTTAGCTGATACTAACTGACGAGCATGGACATGCCCATCTCAAAGGAATAAAAGAGGATTGGGCTGAAATCTGGCACCAGTCACCCCAGGTGTTACCCTATGAAGTCTCGGAGTAAATGAACCAATTTTGCAGTATTGGTGAGGGGCAATCATAGACCCGGGAAGAGCTCTTCCAGACCACAGCTTAATTCTGCCAATTTGACAGAACCTAAAATGTTGTGCAAGGGGCTGGCCAGCCTGTGGGCTACTTCTAGGAAGTGTCTGTCAGGACTGGAGGTGAGAGGTAGCATCTGTGGATTAGACGGAGATCCCCAACTTACTGAATTCTCCACCTTCACATTTAAACCTGTATTCAAGGGAGAGATTTGTGAGAAGAGAGCATTTCAGAGGCGAAAGGAAGCACCCACCTTGATGCCCCCAAGACTGTTCATTCTTGGTCTACGTAGTCTGTCTCCAGGGCTAATGGCATTGACCTTCCCACTGCCTCTGGGGGCCGGTAGGGTGTGAACTTGCTGGTCCCTGGCGAAGAGGAACTTCAGGGAGTTTTGTGGACTGGCTGAAGGTGCCATAAGGAAGAGTATCCTGAAAGACACAGGTGCCCTGCAAGTGGTCAGGAAGCTGTGGGGCCTGGGGAGTACAGGCAGGTGGAGGAGTGTTGAACTTCGAGGGCCATACCCTGCTGTTGAGAGACCCTGGGAGGGCAGATCTGGGGCGGGGGGAGGGTTTACTCAAAGAGCTTAAAGCAGTTTAGGAACCTCCAGAACATGACCAGTGAAACTGAAACGATGCTGACCAGTGAAAAGATGCCAAACATTTAGTGACCAGAAGGTCCTACTCTAATACTCACGGTGGGTTGAGCACGCCAGCAGGAGTGAAGCAAAACGAGTCTCCTCTTAATGAGCTCATCATGCCTAGAAAGCAGCGTTTGGGTTGACTGTTCATTTAAAGCCTGCCTGGCGGGACTCTGGTGCCACTGGGCTGAAAAATCTATCGGTGATTGTATTGATTATACTCCCAGGGAGGGCCAGGAGTCAAGCCAAGATAGAATATGCTCCACAACACTTTTCCAACTTTGTATATGCCCTGATGAGGCCAGTACTCCTCGACCCTAATATGAATAAGCCCCTTTGTGCTGCATTGTTGATTCCCCCTGGAGGTGGGCTGGGAGAGTGACAGCTGCCTGATAGCTGGGGAGCCCCGGCATATAAAGAGGGCCCTTGTCTCATTGCCATGTGTGCACCAGAGCGCTCGCACCATACCCATTCCCTGTACCTGTGTCCAGGGGAGTGAGAGAGCAGCAGCTTTCCCCACCTGTGCTAGCAGGGACAGCTTTAGAAAATAGTAAGAATAAACCTGTGGCTGCTTTAGGGAAACAAAAAATAAAAATTAACCAAAGGAAAAAAGGCCCAAAAGAAACCATCTTGGGCTAAGTTGAGCCCCACAGTTTTTGTTTTTTTAACAGTTTTAAATAGCGCGAACTTGACCCGGTATCAGAGTGCTTTACTTAGCACCAGTAGCGGTACATGAGGACACATTTGTTTTTGTTAGGCACGGGGAGATAAGTGATTTGCCTAGAATCACAGGATGTTCAGCGTCATTGCCAAGACTTGAACTCGGTTCCCCAGATTTGAGGTCGACTGCTGTAGCTGTTAAGCCAACTCCTCTCCCCAGATATTTGTAGCATACTTTTGCATCTTCCAGGTTACCAGTTAAGCAGATCTAGGTTACCACTTTAGCAGTCCATGGTACAAGGGTTCAAGAACACCTGGGACAAAAGACCCCACTGGGCCTTCTGACACGGATTTCTCAAACTAAGAATTCATTTTCTTATTTATGAGTTTTTCTGGTTAGGTGAGGCTGGCGCAAAAGTAAATGCTGCCTCTAGGCCACACCGAAAAACATAAAGGAACAACTTGTAACTGACTCTGCAACAAGCACAGCACTAACCATTCGCTGAAGTTAGAATCTTTGTTGTTTGGCATTGGCTGTGTTTGTAATTAGTGGGGGTGCCCCAACGCACCTCATTAACAAGCCCAGCATCGGTTATTAATGGATATCCACCTCTGGGGCACAGCCTGCTCAGCAAAGTGTACCAGCAACTGTATCCTCTGTAAATTACCCAGCAATGTGTGGAACGTTTGCTAGAACAGTATGGTTCCGTATGGCGTGTTTGTATTTTGCATGATTTAAAGATTTTCAAATTATCCTCTACTGTTTTAAATGACTTCTGTTACTATGATTTATATTCCTGACCTTCGAAGATGTTGGTCACGTTACTGCTTTTTGTGAAGCTTTTGTATACTTGTTCTTTTCTGTCTGTGGCATACCAAGCGCTTTAATGCATATGATCCCATATAATCGCTGTTGGGATTTTTGGGTGGTTCTGGTGTTTTAGCAGCAGAATGGTTTTCACTAAGGTAGTCCAAGAAGAATACGAGAGACCACAACGCATGACTTTACCATGCATGTAATACAACACGTTGACCTTTTACAATGCGTTGCGTTACATCGTGGATGTTTTCCACGCATTTTGGTGGTACCACAGTCGCCCATTTAGTCATTTTACCACATTGCCACTTTTGTTAGTGACCTGCTCATTTAATTAAAAATTAGCTAAAAACCCGACTAGGATTTTTGGTTTCCCGGGTTTCATTTGCTCTATATTTCTGCACTTTGAAATTATATTCCCTTCATTGTTTGTGATATTGCAAAATTTGTGGCAGATCCAACAAAACACCTACAGGTCTCGATCTTTTCTAGCTTTTCCATGAAAGGCGGTCAACATTGAGATTTCTGACCTGGTGTAATGCTGTCAGAATTCTATCTGTTTAGTTGGATGACAAACTTAGAATGTTTCTAATTCTGCACCTGTAGTTGAAGGCGAAGTGTCTAAGGAGAGGCCTGACATAAACCAAAAAAGATGGCACACAGGCATGCAACTTGTGTAGCAGCCCGTTTAAAACAATACTTACATGCCAAAATTGAACTAGTTTTCTCTTACTTTAGTAAGTGACAGCAAATTTCACAGAAGTAAAGCATAATTCATTCATTTTTCGTAATAATGGTGTTTTGATTTTCTATTTTTTAATTTCAATATCGTTTTTTATTGTGTATTACAACATATAATCATCAGCGCTTTGTCGTTACCGGGTGGCAGCCAACACTGGCTGTGTTAATGGTAGTACAGTTCACATTTTAATAGAGAATTTGCAATGCATCTGTTATCAATATTTAGCTGGAAGAAACCAAAAGTTGGAGAAGCCAGAAAATTAAAGGCAATCACATGCATCCTTGTCTGCTTTGAATGTTTAGGACTGGGGAAAACTAAGTACAACATAGCACCTGAATTACAATTTTTGATTAAGTTTGGATGTTAGTAAGTCCAGGAGATCTCAACGATTCTGTTTTTCAATATGTTTGAATACCTGTTACACTTAATAACCTGATCTATTGCCATCTCTTAACTCACTGAGTAAAGCACACTTCCAGCTGGTAGCTTTTGAATGTATAATTATTTTCACTATCAAATTATATATTTTGTTAATACAAATTTAGCCTTATAACTAAATTAAGATAACCAGAACCTAAGAGACGACTGAATGACAAATTTTATTCTAAAATCAGAATGTTTATCGTTTTTCGCCATGGCACCCATGGGAGACCTTTAAAATGGGAGAAATCACAAATTCAATCAATCAATCAATCATAACACTAGTATAGCGCGCTACTCACCCGGAAGGGTCTCAAAGCGCTTAGGGGAAGGGGGCCGCTACTGCTCGAACAACCAGGTCTTGAGCTGTCTCCTGAAGGCGAGGTGGTCCTGGGTCAGCCGAAGGTGGATGGGGAGGGAGTTCCATGTCTTGGCCGCCAGGTAGGAGAAGGATCTGACTCTGGCGGTGGCTCTTCGGATGCGTGGTACGGCGGTGAGGGCGAGGCTAGCGGACCATAGCTGGCGGGTGGGCGTGTGGAAGGTCAGGCGGTCGTTGAGGTACTTGGGGCCCAGGTTGTGGAGAAACTTGTATGCGTGGTTGAGGAGCCTGAACTTGATCCTCTTGTTGACGGGGAGCCAGTGCAGGTTCCTCAGGTGGGCGGAGATGTGGCTGCGTCGAGGGATGTCCAGGATGAGTCGGGCGGAGGCGTTCTGGATGCATTGTAGTGTCTTCTGTAGCTTGGCTGTGGTTCCGGCGTAGAGGGTGTTTCCGTAATCCAGCCGGCTGGTGATGAGGGCTTGGGTGACTGTCTTCATGGTCTCGATCGGGATCCATTGGAAGATCTTGCGGAGCATGCGGAGGGTGTGGAAGCATGAGGAGGAGACAGCGTTGACTTGTCTGGTCATCGAGAGGGAGGAGTCCAGGATGAAGCCCAGGTTGCGTGCGTAGTCAGTCTGCTTGGGGGCGGTGCCCAGGGCTGGGGGCCACCAGGAGTCGTTCCAGGCGGAGGGTGATGGTCCCAGGATGAGGACTTCCGTCTTGTCTCAGTTCAGTTTCAGGCGGCTGTTCTTCATCCACTCGGCGACGTCTTTCATCCCTTCGTGGAGGTTGGTTCTGGCGGTGTTGGGGTCTCTGGTGAGGGAGAGGATCAGCTGGGTGTCGTTGGCGTAGGAGATGATGTTGAGGTTGTGTTGGCGTGCGATGGTTGCGAGGGGTCTCATGTAGACGTTGAAGAGGGTGGGGCTGAATGATGATCCTTGCGGGACGCCGCAGATAACTTCGGTGGCCTCGGAGCGAAACGGGGGAGGCAGACTCTTTGTGTTCTTCCAGCGAGGAACGAGGTGATCCACTTCAATGCCTTCTCTTGGATGCCGGTGTTGCTGAGGCGTTGGACTAGGGTGCGGTGGCAGACAGTGTCGAACGCGGCGGAGAGGTCCAGGAGGATGAGTGCCGCTGTTTCCCCGTTGTCGGATGTCGTCGGTGGCTGCGATGAGGGCGGTCTCGGTGCTGTGGTTGGCTCTGAAACCGGACTGCGAGGGGTCGAGGTATCCATTAGTCTCGAGGAAGGTGGCAAGCTGTCTGTTGGCGATCTTCTCGATGACTTTGGCAGGAAAAGGGAGGAGCGAGATGAGGCGGAAGTTTTTGTGGTCGGTGGGGTCCGCTGTTGGTTTCTTCTGTAGGGCGCTGAGCTCGGCAAGCTTCCAGCTCTCTGGGAAGGTGGCGGTGTCGAAGGAGGTGTTGATGATGTCTCGGAGATGGGGTGCGATGGTGGAGTTGGCCTTGTTGAAGACGTGGTGGGGGCAGGGGGCAGTCGGAGATCCGGAGTGGATGGTGTTCATCGTGCGGGCTGTGTCTTCGGTGGTCACTGCGGTCCAGGTGCGGAGGGTGGCGGTGGGGTGCGTTGGTTCGACAGTTGGGTGTGAGGATGGTGCGCCGAAGCTGTTGTGGTTGTCAGCGATCTTGCGGTGGAAGAATGAGGCGAGGGAGTAGCAGAGATCTTGTGAAGGGGTGATGTCGTTGTTGCCGGTGCTGGGGTTGGAGAACTCCTTGACGATGCTGAAGAGTTCCTTGCTGTCGTGGGCGTTGTTGTCCAGTCGATCCTTCAGTGATTTCTTCTTGGTGGTGCGGATGAGCTGGTGGTGCTTGCGGGTTGTGTGTTTGAGGGCGGTCATGTTGTCAGTGGTCCGGTCGAGGAGCCAGGCTTTCTCGAGGGTGCGGCAGGTCTTCTTGGAGTCCTTGAGTTCGTCGGTGAACCAGGGGGCCTCATTGCTTCTGGGTTTGCTGGGAAGGTTCTTCAGTGGTGCGATGTCGTCGGCGCAGGCGGTCAGCCACTCCGCGAAGTTGCGGGCTGCTTCGTTGGGGTCCGGTTTGCTCGCAGGTGGGTTCTGGCTGAGGAAGGTGGTGAGCTGGTCGGTGGTGATCTTGCTCCAGCTTCCGTGAGGAACCTGTTGCGGGTGGTGGTGGATCGTGGTTTTTCTGAAGCTGAAGTGGACGCAGCTGTGGTCGGTCCAGTGAAGTCCGGCAGAGTGGCTGAAGGCGATGTGCTTGCTGGATGAGAAGACGGGGTAAGCGTGTGGCCGGCGTAGTGGGTGGGGGTTTTGACCAGTTGCTTGAGTCCGAGGTTGTCCAGCAGGATGACGGTGTTCTCCAGGTGGAAGTTGAGGTCCCCTAGGAGGATTTAGTCGGCGGAGGGGAGTACGTGCCGGCTGATGAAGTCTGCGATGTCTTCGCTGAATTGTGTGCGTGGTCCCGGGGGTCTGTAGATGAGGGTGCCTCTGAGGGTCGTCTTTGGGTCGGTGTGAATCTGAAAGTGGAGGTGTTCGGCGGCGGCATAGGTGTCGTCGGCGTCGGTCGTGCTGCGGACGGTGTTCTTGTAGACGATGGCGATGCCTCCCCCAGTCTGGTTGACGCGGTCCCTCCTGATGATCTTGTATCCATCCGGGATGGCGATGGCGATGGCGATGTCGGGGGCAGAGGAGGCGTTCATCCAAGTTTCAATGAGGAACGCGACGTCTGGTGATGTAGTGTCGAGCAGGTTCCAGAGTTCGACGGCGTGTCTGTGGACGGAGCAGGTGTTGAGCAGGATGCATTTGAGGTTGCAGCTGGGGTTTGGCTTGAAGGGCGCCGTGCATGTTCGGAGGCAGGTGAACTTGCAGGTGAAGGGTCCATGGAAGTGTTTCGGGGAGGCCCGGCAACAGGCGGGGTCCCGGCCGGTATTGAGAGCAGCGGCGTCGTAGGTCTGACGGGTCGTCTTGCGTCGGTGGGGGCCAGGGATCCTGGCGCTGGGCGCGGTCCAGGCGCGGACGGGCGCAGACGGGCTTAACTTTGGCGCGCCTTCGGCGCACAATTGGCGCTCCCGCTGCGCGTGGCCGCTGCGCTTACGCGCGGTCGCCATTTATGGCAAAGTGGGAGGGAGGGAGGAGCAGCTGGGAGGCGGGAGCAGGGAGGGCACAGAACAGAAAGGGGGCGTGGCCGTTGGACGGCGGCGGGAAGTGGGGAGCGGGGCGGGCACAGGGGGATCAACAACAATGAGGCGATATACTGAGAGAAATACAACAAATACAAAGCGAATCAGGGAGAATTACAGTGAGAGGCGAAAACACACGCACGAGGAAGGAAAACAGTTGAAAAAAATCAAGGTTAAATACGGTGAGGCAGAGACATGCGCACGAGGAAGGAAACAGTTAAACAAGTCAGGTGAAATACAGTAGGGCAGAAACAAACACACGCACGCAAAACGCGGCGTAGGGGCGGGGACCACGGAGGCAGTCACAGCGAGGCTACGGGCAGCAGCGAGGCAAGGAGCACACACAGCTGGTGGCCGTGCGGCGCAGGGGTGTCCTGGGAACAGGTCACACTCACCTGCGCCGCGCGGTCGCCATTTATGGCCAAGTGGGAGGGAGGGAGGAGCAGCTGGGAGGCGGGGAGGGCACAGAACAGAAAGGGGGCGTGGCTGTTGGACGGCGGCGGTGAGCGGGGCGGGCACAGGGGGATCAACAACGAGGCGATATACTGAGAGAAATACAACAAATACAGAGCGAATCAGGGAGAATTACAGTGAGAGGCGAAAACACACGCACGAGGAAGGAAAACAGTTGAAAACAAATCGAGGTTAAATACGGTGAGGCAGAGACATGTGCACGAGCAAGGAAACAGTTAAGAAACAAGTCAGGTGAAATACAGTAGGGCAGAAACACAAGCACGCAAAACGCGGCGTAGGGGCGGGGACCACGGAGGCAGTCACAGCGAGGCTATGGGCAGCAGCGAGGCAAGGGGCACACACACAGCTGGTGGCCGTGCGGCGCGGGGGTGTCCTGGGAACTATTCACATCTATGAAAACAATAATACAGTCACTATTTACAGAACGAAACCAAGACATAAGTCTATACTTTCAAAAACATACGTGCCCAAAAAGACGAAGTGTAGGTTTTGGAAGATGTCAGTTTGTACTGAGGCTATTTGATATTGTCTCCGTTTGGGCTACATTTGACATTTCTAAGTTAAAGTCTGAGACTTTAAAGGCAAAATGTTGCTTTTTAATAGATACAGTGGTAAACCCTGCAATAACCAATTTCATTAATATCATGTCTAGCTCATAACCTCTTCCACCATAAAGGTTTTAACGAGGATTGACTTGGCATTTTTTCGCTCGCAAAAATCTATCAAATGATTGCTTACTGTGGAATATTCAAAGCTTCCTTTCTCGTGAACATCTACCAATAACTGGGGTCCCACAATAACCCGTTTAATTATTATCATGACTATCTAATGACTCCCTCCACCATAACAACAAGAGTATGGGCATTTTTTTTATTTTATTTATCAAAGATGCCCATCAAATGGGTCCACATTGCATATTTAGTAAAAGTATTTTCCCCATGTACATTTACCAGTAAATAGTGTTCCGATACTAGGCGCTTAACTTCACAGTGGACTGGAATCAAAATTGCTTCTCACCCACATCAGTCAGCTAAAAGTTCTATAGCACATTTCTTCTAGTGAAGCTGTGCATAGAAAACCCAGTGCAAGGGGGACAGATCCTCAGTGATATAGTTTAGTTCTCCTTGCATTAGGAAAAAGGTGCAGTACATTTTAGGACGATATATTGGATTCTCATTCAAACCTCTTGAATAACCACTTGCATAGTCGGTGCATCTTTCCAACTGATGGCATTGGGCAAAAATCAAAACAATAGTTAGGGGTAAGCTTTCCCTTTGCCTGCAAGAGAGATATTACTCAACCGGAATCTCCGCCAAAGAATGAAGTTGTTTTCCAGAGCGGCGCTGGCGCTCCTTGGCCATCATTAGAAACCTTTCCCCATCACACCTACTTCTTCATTGTTGTTGATGTCGTAGCATTGATCTATCTGTTGAAAGCCAAGAGTTTCACGCCCCTTGGAAGCAGTGCTTGGTATCTGTCGTGTGCTATAGGTCCTGTAAGCAGGACATAAGAAATATTTCACTGGCTGAACCCATCCTGCATCTCAAGAAGAGTAGAGCTTCACGAATTACTAAATTCTGTATTAGAAATCTAGTGGTACCGTCGAGTTAGCACCATTCTCATTGGCATTGGGACAAGAACTATTCAGAATACTCTGAGAGCCATTGATACTAAATCGAAATGTGAACCTGCCTGTTCCCAGAACTGAGCCATCTCTAGCATAGACACAACCTTCTCCTGCTGGGTAGCGTATGACCTTCAACATACCAATGCTTGTTATGTCCTTTTAAAAATGGAGACTGTCCCATGCTCTTTTATTCCGATTGTCCTCTTTATGAGTGGTATGTGCATTGGATTATCCTATGCTTTACCTTAGGGTTGCCATCTTGTTTCATATTGGCAAGACATTGTGTTTCCAGGTTTGGGTTTTCATTCAACACCCATTGCATTCTTGGAGATACATTGTTGGCTTTATACACCTGATAGCAATGATCTGTGAAGGAAAAGCCTAGAACTTGAAACATGGTACCATGGTACCCTGCTGACATGGAATGAAAACACATCCCCATGTCACTCTGACCTCTTTACAAGCATTGTACAACCTGTTTACTACTGCCATTTAGCGGCGGCTGGCAACTCAGAAGCATGGTGGGGTTGGCAAATGAGTTGTGAGGGGGTGCAAGCAAGTTGAGGGGCCACAATAAATAAAAATAAATAGCCCTTTACCTTGCTTGCTGCACAACGTCCAACATCTTCCTCGTTTTAGTCTACTTTCTGCTTCTGTCACCCCCAGGCTCTGCGGACTCCAGCCATTCCCTAACCAATCTCAGTGCTGCTCTAATGCTAGTAACCAGTATGAGAGAAGCGCCAGGATTGGAGGGGGCAGCTTCTCTCAGGGCTCTCAACAGCACTAGAAGCCTGTCGTTTCTCTAACCCAGCTGTCTAAGACAGCTGCGTTAGATAGGTTTAAAATGCACATGTCTTACTGTCCGTCGCAAGACAGCCAGCCAAAGAGACCTGCGCACTTTTTTTTTTAACTTTATTTTTTCAGCAAAATGAACAGCATAATACCCCCCCAAAATTGGCATCGTTAGAAAGAAAATACAGGTGTACACAGTTCATTGTCCCAGTACGGACCCAGCAGGTGCAGATATAACAGTAGATATAAGGGTCAAATCCTCGGGAAGCAAAGCAATCATAGACACTGACAGTAAGGAACCTTGTGCGTAGTCATCAGGGAATTACCCCAGCACCAACTCTCGCTCCCCACCCCCAGTCTCCCCGTCCCCAGGTCCCGATTCCTCAGAGGAGAGGAGAACAATTCAGCACTGGTTGGATCGGAATCGCTGCCAGCTGACCCCACAGCGCACATCATACGCCATGCGGGCAAGTCCTCCTGCAGTCGCTCATCCTTACGCGTATGCTGCATGTGTGTCTCCTCCGCCAATGTCCATTCCCCAACATCCCGAAGCCACAATGACATGTCTGGTGCCCTCTGTCCCATCCAGGTAATAGCCACCCGTCTCCTAGCCAGCACCAAGAGCAGCTGCAACATTTTGTATGATAGGTTCCTTTTCTTAGGGTTTGGGGACCAGGGCCAACAAGCAGTGAAGTGGGGTCAGGTCAACACGCAGGCTCGTGACCTTCCGGATGTGGACTACCACTGCCTTCCAAAAGTCTCCGACCAGCGGGTACTCCCAAGCCAGATGTAGAAATCTGGCTCCGACTGTACCGCATCTAGGACAGGCATCCAATTTATCTGCGGCGATGCGGTGCAAAGCAACTGGGGTTATGTAAGTGCGATGTACAAAATTGAAATGGATCAGTTTGAAACGTGCGTTACACAACACCTTCCTGGTAAGTGTCCCTATTCGTTTGCGTTGTCCCGGGTCCAAGGCGACCCCTAGATCCGCTTCCCATGCCGCCCAAGACGGGGATATCGGGGGAGCCGAATCACATCTCATAGCCGTATATAACAGCGTTATCAGTCGCCGTCCCCTGCCGCACGACAATAGGATATTCAAAGTATGGGACACCTGGGGCGCCTCCGGATATTGTGGCCAGGTTGCCCTCGCCATGTCCTGCAGGCCTCTATAATGGAGATACTGTCCCCCATTGAGACCTAAGGCCTCCGTAGCCCTTTCCAGGGTCACGAAAGAGTCGTCTGGGTACAGGTCTGCCAGGGTCTCGCAGCCGCCCTCACGCCATTCCCGGAACGACATGTGGTCCTCCAACAACGTCACCGGTGCCAATATCCACACCGGTAGCTCCCTATGAAATGCGGCCCGCCTCAACACCTTCTCCACAACTCGCTGCCAGAGACCTGCGCACTTTAAACTTAAGTGCACAGCCAGCCCACTACTCCTCCCTGCTGCAGCAATGGCCCCTCCCTATCCTGACACTTTGTTCGTGATGGGTTGATGAAAAATAAAATGGTAATATATAACTTTTTTACCATTTTATTTTATATGTCTTGGTCTTTTCTGGGGGCATTTTAGTAAGTGGGACGAAGCTACTCTGCTCTAATGGGGGAGACGCTCCTGCTGCCACTGGTGCTCAGCAAGTGGGGCTTTTTGGCTGCAAATAAAGAGCAAATACTTTTAAAGGCACTACGGCTCAGATGAGCAACCACAACTGATATGACTTTTATATGTGTGTGTTTGGGTGGAAATCAGTCCCAGAGTTAGCGCCTCCACTCCTCCGTCGTCAGTGCAGTTCCCAAACTGAAATATGCAGGTTCATTTCCCTATAAGCATATCAGACCACTACACCCCAAGTACTTGGGGAGGAGAACATTTGCACCGAAGTTACAAAAGTAATCCCAAGCAATAGACACACCAAGCTGTTCTGCAGCATATAGTCATTGGAGACCCCCTGGTCCTGTCCACATCTTAAGGATGAGGTGAAGTCCTGCCCAAGTCTGCTTTCCAAGCATAGGATGTGCCCTATCGGAGTCTGTTTTCTTCTTTCCAACATGTTGAGACCTCTTACTTTTGCTCACAGTGAGACCTATGGCAGCGCGGAGAAACGGATGGAGAGTTCTTCAAACTCCCAGGTAAATCGTCCTTTAGGCCCTTAAAATTCCCTAGCTCGCAATTATAAGCCATAAAGTTTATACAAACAATTATTTCCTGGATGTTTAGCGTGGTAATCCATCAAAAAGATGTGCAAGTATTAAGTTTGGATACAAAAGTTCTTCATTTAATGTCCAACTTTCCCCCGCATTACTATATGTATTACTATATGTAAGAGTGGGTGAAGACAGATGCCAGACGTGTTTTCTTCGTTCTTTACACATTAATTAATACAGGTAAGCAAGACTCAGTATATGTTTCTTTTTCCTCTTGCCGTTGCCAAAACAGGCGTTGACTAAACACGAATAAAACTGGTTTGTCAGGCTTTCAAATTCTTTTGTGTTCCATGGGTCGTCGAATGACACCCACATTTTGCAGGAGTTGCTAGTTTAACCTGCTCAAGTCGGTCTAATACTGGATCTTGACTTATTAAAGCAGTGTGCAAGAGAGTTCCAGCCCTACGCCTTTAAGGGAGCCCTGAAAGGCCACATTACAAGCAGCAGCCAATCAGTATCGCTAGTGAAGGAAATGGTGGATGCCTCATGAGGAAACCAAAGTGATCCTTCGTACTTCCTAATTCTGATTGATAAAAGGTCCGATCTGGAGAGCCAATGAGACTCCCAAGATATTGTACTTAAATAAATGTTTTGCGCTATGAAACATTAGTGGGTCATTCATGGCTAGGTTTTCACACCTGGATCTCCTGCAGCGCTTCCTACATTTTTTCACTTTAACTTTTTTTTTTACCAAATATGAGCATAGCTCAGTTTAGGAAAGGAGTGAAAGCCCTCCTCCAGGCTTTGTAAAGGACTCTCCTAGTGACTGCTAGACAGTTGTGGACGCTTACTGTGAAACTTGACTTTATTTTGTATTAATCATCATCTTTTTTTTCTAGTGCCCCACTCAACCACATTTCATCCAATGCTGCAGTGTACGCAATTATTAGCACCTCTTCTTTTGCAAACTGAACCAAAGGCGTCCCACTGTGAGCTAAAGGGAAAGAAGACCTAGTACTTGGGTAATGTGTAAGTCGGGGTTGAGGTTTCACCATATATAACAAAATCTGAATGCATAGCAAATGCCACTTAAAAGGGGCATTATTAACCTGCAGATCTCAAGAATCCAGTGCACCCAGAGATTAAATGCTCCTGCAATCCACCCACAACATTTGTAGGTTTTGGCTAGACTACTCATACACTCTCTCTTTGAGACTTTTTCTTTTCTAACGCTGGTCTTAAAGGCTGCCAATTTCTTACCATTGGTAGACTTCATAGTTCTTCTCACTGTCTTGCTTCTTATTGGTCATCTACTGCAGACTTCCTTCCTCTTCATGTTTGTTCCTCCCCTTGTCTTTTTAAGCTGTCTCCCTCGTGTACTTCTCTTCCCTTTATATTCCCTTTATTTTTCTTGCTCCCTTGTTTGTGTTGCTTGCTCCCAATTGTCCGGCCCTCCCTCATCCATCTTACACCCACTCACCCTTGTCAGTCTTGCTTGCCACCACCCACCCTCCCTTGTCCATCTTGCTTGCCACAGACCTCCGTTATCCATCTTGTGTGCACTCCCTGCCCATGCTGCTTACCCCGTCCGCCCTCCCAACGTGTGTTGTTTCCAGGGCCGGACTGGGAACAAAAACCGGCCCTGGCAAACTGCTCAGCCAACCCCCCCTAGGGTGAGGGGGGGTGCAGCCGAGCAGTTTGCAAGTGCTGGTTTTGGCCAATTTTGTTACAGGGGGTCAAGCCCAAAACCAGCCCCCACCCTAACGGCCCACTGGGGAAACGCCCGGTGCCCGCTATGGCCAGTCCGGCCCTGGTTGCTTCCCCCTGCCTGCCCTCCCTGTTTGCTTGCCCCTGTCTGCCCTACACGCCCTTGTTGCTTGCGCCAGCCAACCCTCCCTGCCCATATTGCTTGCCCCTGCCTGACGTCCCAGCCTGTGTTGCCTGCCCATCCTTCCCTCCCATCCCATGTTGCTTGCCCTGCCCACCCGCCCCAACTGTGTTGCTTGTGACCTCCACGCCCGTGTTGCTTGCCCCCTCCTGCTCTACCCACCCATTTTGCTAACCCCTTCCTGCCCTCCCCGCCCGTGTTGCTTGCCCCCTCCCCACCCATGTTGCTTGCCCCCTCCATCCCCCCTTGCCTGTGTTGCTTGCACCCCTCCTTGCCCCTGTACTCCTTGCCCCGTCACACCCTTCCCGGCCCTGTGCTGCTTGCCCTGTCCCACCCTCCACGCCCCTGTGCTGCTTGCCTCATCCTGCGATCCCCGCATTGCTTGTCCCGCCCTCCCCACTCTCTTTTGCTTTCCCGCCCTCCCTCCCACCCCGTGTTGCTTGCCCCGCTCTCCCTCCCCGCGTTGCTTGCCCCGCCCTCCCTCCCCACGTTGCTTGCCCCAACCCTCCCCACCAGTGTTGCTTGCCCCCCTTCCTCCCCGCACCAGTGTTGCATGCCCCCCTCCCTTGTTGCTTGTCTCCGCTCTCCCGCCCCATGTTGCTTGCCCCGCCCTCCTTTCCGCTCTCTTGTTGCTTGATCCTGCCCTCCTTCCCCGCTCTTGTGTTGATTGCACCTGCCCTCCCTCCCGTGTTGCTTGCACTGCCCTCCCTCCCCGCGCCCATGTTGCTTGCCCGCCCGCCCGCTCCCGTGTTGCTTGCCCCGCCCTCCCGCTCCCGTGTTGCTTGCCCCACCCTCCCTCCCTGCTCCTGTGTTGCTTGCCCCACCCTCCCTCCCTGCTCCTGTGTTGCTTGCCCCACCCTCCCTCCCTGCTCCTGTGTTGCTTGCCCCACCCTCCCTCCCTGCTCCTGTGTTGCTTGCCCCACCCTCCCTCCCTGCTCCTGTGTTGCTTGCCCCACCCTCCCTCCCTGCTCCTGTGTTGCTTGCCCCACCCTCCCTCCCTGCTCCTGTGTTGCTTGCCCCACCCTCCCTCCCTGCTCCTGTGTTGCTTGCCCCACCCTCCCTCCCTGCTCCTGTGTTGCTTGCCCCACCCTCCCTCCCTGCTCCTGTGTTGCTTGCCCCACCCTCCCTCCCTGCTCCTGTGTTGCTTGCCCCACCCTCCCTCCCTGCTCCTGTGTTGCTTGCCCCACCCTCCCTCCCTGCTCCTGTGTTGCTTGTCCCACCCTCCCTCCCTGCTCCTGTGTTGCTTGCCCCACCCTCCCTCCCTGCTCCTGTGTTGCTTGCCCCACCCTCCCTCCCTGCTCCTGTGTTGCTTGCCCCGCCCTCCCTCGCTGCTCCTGTGTTGCTTGCCCCGCCCTCCCTCCCCGCTCCCGTGTTGCTTGCCATCCCCCTCACCTGGTTCATGTTGCTTGTCCCGCCCTCCGTTCACTGGTCCGTGTTGCTACCCCCGCCCTCCGTTCCCTGGTCCGTGTTGCTTGCCCCCTCCCTCCCTCCCCTGGTCCGTGTTGCTTGCACCCGCCCTCCCTCCCCTGGTCCGTGTTGCTTGCCCCCGCCCTCCCTCCCCTGGTCCGTGTTGCTTGCCCCCGCCCTCCCTCCCCTGGTCCGTGTTGCTTGCCCCCGCCCTCCCTCCCCTGGTCCGTGTTGCCTGCCCCCGCCCTCCCTCCCCTGGTCCGTGTTGCCTGCCCCCGCCCTCCCTCCCCTGGTCCGTGTTGCCTGCCCCCGCCCTCCCTCCCCTGGTCCGTGTTGCTTGCCCCCGCCCTCCCTCCCCTGGTCCGTGTTGCTTGCCCCCGCCCTCCCTCCCCGGGTCCGTGTTGCTTGCCCCCGCCCTCCCTCCCCGGGTCCGTGTTGCTTGCCCCCGCCCTCCCTCCCCGGGTCTGTGGTGTTTTCCCCCGCCCTCCCTCCCCGGGTCTGTGGTGCTTGCCCCCGCCCTCCCTCCCCGGGTCTGTGGTGCTTGCCAATGGGTCTGTGGTGCTTGCCTCCGCGCTCCCACCACCGGATCTGTGGTGCTTGCCTCCGCCCTCCCTCCCCGGGTCTGTGGTGCTTGCCCCTGCCCTCCCTCCCTGGGTCTGTGGTGCTTGCCCCCGCCCTCCCTCCCTGGGTCTGTGGTGCTTGCCCCTGCCCTCCCTCCCTGGGTCTGTGGTGCTTGCCCCCGCCCTCCCTCCCTGGGTCTGTGGTGCTTGCCCCCACCCTCCCTCCCTGGGTCTGTGGTGCTTGCCCCCGCCCTCCCTCCCTCCCTGGGTCTGTGGTGCTTGCCCCCGCCCTCCCTCCCTGGGTCTGTGGTGCTTGCCCCCGCCCTCCTTCCCTGGGTCTGTGGTGCTTGCCCCCGCCCTCCTTCCCTGGGTCTGTGGTGCTTGCCCCCGCCCTCCCTCCCTCGGTCTGTGGTGCTTGCCCCCGCCCTCCCTCCCTCGGTCTGTGGTGCTTGCCCCCACCCTCCCTCCCTCGGTCTGTGGTGCTTGCCCCATGCCCTCCCTTCCTGGGTCCGTGGTGCTTGCCCCTGCCCTCCCTGGGTCTGTGGTGCTTGCCCCCGCCCTCCCTCCCTTCCCAGGTGTGTGGTGCTTGTCCTTGCACCTCCCTCTCCGGGTCCGTGGTGCTTGCCCCGGCCTCCTTCCCCGGGTCCACGTTGCTTGTAAATGGGTCCATTTTTGCTTGCCCCCACCGTTCCACCCCGGCCTGTCTTGCTAGCCCCCGTCCCAGGCCCATCTTGCTAGCCCTCTCCCTCCCAGGCCTGTCTTGCTTACCTCCCTCCTGGGCCAGTTTCACTAGACCCCGCTCATCCTCCCGGACCCATCTTGTTTGCCCCGCACTCCCTCCCGGGCTCGTCTTACTTGCTCCCGCCTGCCCTCCTGGGCCAGTCTTGCTAGCCCCCGCCCTCCCTACGGTACCTGTCTTGCTTGCCCCCGCCCAGACTTGTCTTGCTTACCGTATTGCTTGCCCTTGCTCGGGGCAATCTTGCTTGCCCGGGCCAGTCTTGCTTGCCCCCGCCCTTCAATCCAGGCATGGGGTATAAACAGCATAAGTTATTTAAATAATTATACCCTGTCCGATGGGGGCAGTGAACGTCCAATACTGGCTTCTGTGGCTCACATTCACACCAGATAACATTTGTAATTCTTCACATCACTGCAGACAGGTGCACCTTTTTCCTCCCTAGAGCAGTGGTGTAGCAAAAGTCCCCCCCAGCCCCTGCGCTGCGGGGAGCCCGAGCTGGGGAGTCCCCCACCAGCGCTGGCAGGTCACTGGCCTGAGTGCTCCGAACTGGGTCTGGAGCGTGGGGGGTGGGGGAGGTCCCCTTCATGTAGGGCTCTTGAGCTGTTCAAGTGTTTCAGATAGTTCATTTAGATAAAGATTCGTGTCTTCTCATCAGCTTCCATCTTCACTCTTACAACACTGTAGGAAGGGTGACCTTATCCTACACTTTACTTTTCATCCTCAGCTGGTATCCTGATATATGTGCATTCCTGATTAGACTATTGCAACATTGTATATGCTATTCTACGAAACGACACTGAACAATCTACAAAAAATGATAAACCTTGCGGTTATCATGAATTCCTGAGACCAGGAAACCGCTTCATTTGCTTCCTGTGGACCAAAGAATGAGTTAAAGGCCCGTCCCTCTTTTACAGCACCAAAAAATCTTACCTTCAACAATGTTTTTTAAAGTATCATCCCTACAGAGATTTTCGCTCTGGCCAGTTTTTCTTCCTCCATTTTTTTTGTCGTTTTATATAGCGCAAACTCAGCAGAGCGCTTTACATGACACCAGTTACATTCCACAAGGTCACATTAATTTTTGTAGGCACAGGGAAACTAAGGGCCTGATTATGAATTTGGCAGTGTGGGAGCGGGCCACCACACCACTGCCCCGCTCACACACCACCAAACCTCAATGCCTGCCAGATTACGGCTTATCTCGTGGTCTTCCGGTGGTCGGTCCTTTGGCGTTCCCACGACGGTGCCTATTAAAAAGTCACACCAATGAGTGCCAAATCCTGTTCCTGCACAGCATAGACTGTACTGTCCATGTTGTGCAGAAAAGGGGGTGCATGTAGACAGAGGGGCACACCATGTGCCGTCCTCCATGCATCCTTTGGCCTTGAGGGAAGAGGGGGCCCTGTAAGGCCTCCTACGTTTCCTCACCGAAACCCCTTTTCATGGCGGGTTTACCGCCATGAAAAAGGGGGCTGTGAGGAAACTCTTAATATGCTTGCCAGTGCGGCAGAGCCCTTGCGGTTGTGGCAGTCCTATTGTGGTCCAACCGCCATACTCTCTATACGATGATTGTACCACTGATGCGGCGGTCCACGACCGCCAGCGCACCTCCACCATGATTTTTGCGCTCCAATTCGTAATCTGGCTATAATTTGCCCAGAATTACAGGATGTTGAACCGATGCCGAGACTCAAACCTGGTTCCCCAGATCCAAAGTCAGCAGCTCTGGCCGTTATGTCACATCCTTTTCTCAGTGTTCCATGCATCAAATGCCCTTGATATGGAGAAGCTTACGGTCTTGTATAGGACCTAAATCCTGAAGCAAACTGTTGCTTGACTAATGTTCAAAACACAAGTACTCTTTTTTAGAAAAGCATAAAAAATGTGTGTACTTCTTTGTGCATTTCTTTACTTTGGCTTTCAGCTGCATCATTTCCCTTTTTTCTGTGCCAAGATGGCCACTTGGGTGTATGCTTTCTGTTAAAAATCCATCAGTCATCGCCTATGGACTCTGATAACAATATGCCAGAGCCTCATTTAATAACTTGTAAGGTGTTCCATAGCACTAGAGGTGGTTTGTTGGTTTTCACAGGAGAATTGATAGGCTTGTCTATTGCTCGTAGCCTGATATTTATATTTTTGAAGTGCAGTTGGTGGATTTAAGGGTAACGTGGTGCCATTTGTATGTAATTCATATTCTTCAGTTGGAGAAAGCTGTGTTCCTTGTGCTATTGAGTGTTGCAGTCATCTGTATGGCTTTTGGTGCTGTGGCAGTTGTGAGAAAATGTGGCTGCAGCGTTTAACTAGAGCACCTTTTAGAATTCTTGTTTTCGTTGACAAGGATTTGGGTTGCTTGTATGCTTCTAATGCAAACCTAGCATTGGGCAATGAAATTACATAAATGGACCACAAAATAATGATGTAACATTTGCTATAAAAACGCCCATGACAACAACACTAGGATTTATACAACTATTTGCGTCTGCGGGAGTGGTCATAAGGCTGTGTGCGAGGTTGGCGTGAGTGTTCGGTGTTTACCTGGTGATTACATTTCCACGTATGTATGATACATTGATCCCAGGTCGTATTTGTAATTTTGCTTCTTGAGCAGTTTATCAGCACTTGACAATAAATAGTATTTGCACTGGTAAAAAACCGTAGAAGATCAGATTTGTTGTTACCGCCTCTCTAGCCAGCGCTCTTCACGAAGCAGATTTACACCTTCTGGTTGAGTTCCTGTTATACTCAAGCCTCTATTTTATCTTCAGCTTGTTCATTTTTGTTTTTCATCCTTGTCAAACTGGTTCTGTTTGCATCCATATTTGCTTTATCTAGCAAATAGAGCTCTGACTACATTACTTCCCCTTTCGGTTTTAAATTTCCATAAATAAGCAACAATCACATAGTGTATGCCTCCATGCCTCCGTGTTTCTTCTCAATTTAAAGCTTGTTACTGCCAACTCTGCATCATCTGACCTGTAAAGAAAAGACTGGAACTTTTTATTCCAAGCTGATTACACAGAGCAGTATATCTTTTTGCACAAAGGCTTTTTTTTCTGCTACTAAATTGCCAATGGCCTTGTTATAGTTCTTGCTGGTAGCTACCTTAGGCTCTGCCTTCTCTGTACGTTGGTCCCTTGCTCAATTTGCCACTGGATTCAAGCTAGCCTGGCTGATGAGGGGTGAAACCCCGAAACCAGTTTGTTTCTGATCCAGGGAGGACCTGGCATGGCAGTTCGGACTGGACTGTTCCCAGGAAGAGCAGGTTCAAGACTGATTTGCATATGGCTCTGTCCAAACTGGGATGGCATAGTGAGTAAAAGAACAATGAATTAAACGCAGATCTGTGACTGGGGGTGAGTGGTTGAAAAGTTTCAGCACTCTTTTCATCCTGTTGTATTTGCTATTTTTACCATAAGTGGCCAAGGGTATTCCCAGGAGTGGGTCCCTTGCTCACTATACCACTGGACTCAAGCTTGCTTGGCTGATGAGGGGTGAAACCTAGAAATCTGTCCGAAGATGCTTGTTTCCGGTCCAGGGAGGACCTGAACTGGCAGTGTGGGCTGGACTGTTTTTTTGAGTAGCAGGGTCAAGAATGATTTGCATATGGCTGGGTTCAAACTGGGGTGACCTAGTGAGCAAAAGAATGATGGATTAAACCCAGATCTGTGTTCTCTGTGAGTGGTTGAAAAGTTTCAGCACTCCGCCCATCATCCTGTTGTGTTTCCCTGGTTTTATGGCAGTAGCATGTATCCTCTGTTGAAGCTACCCATTTTTCCAAGCCGCATTTCACGAATGTGCACCAACACCGTTGTATTTTTGAACTCCCTCCTTGCCTAAACTACCAACAGCAGCCGAGAACGCTTGGAAATATTTTCAAAGGATGCACAGAATTAGAAGTACTTGGGGAGGCGCAGACACTCGACGATTAGCACACGGCTCTGGCTGAAATAGTCTGTGTTTTTGTGCAACTTTTAAACTGTTTTGCACATGCTATGCACATCACCTCCTGCTAAGTTAAGCATTCAGCTCAACTAATTTATTAAGAGACCCAAGTTTCCCTTCTTGGCCATAAATTTATCTTATTTAATTCGGAGCTAAATTGTGTTAATAATCGCACTTCAAGTCAATGCAGACACCTTATAGGAGGGCAGTGACATCAACTTAGTCCCTTAGTTGATTTGCTGCATTGCAAGCGTTTAAGCAAATATTGGCACTCCACATGAATTCAAAGTGATGATGATCTTAAAATAGGCTTTGTACAGGGTTTTTTGTAGGGTGACCCTGTATACCGGAATAGCCGCATACACTTCAACACATACCCCAGGTACCTCCACTGAGCTGGACTTTCACTGGCAAGCATATCCCACATCCGAAAAGCCACAGCCGGAGGCTGCACCTTCTCTTATCTCTCCCCCAAACCATGGAACGACCGCCCTCACCAGTTCAGAACCTCCTCTTGGCTTCTCGAGTTTTTCAAGAAGCTGAAAACCTGGCTTTTCGACTAACCTCCAGGCAACAGTTGCATGCCCACCTGCTAAGCATCTGGATATCCTCACGTGTGATTAGCGCGCTTTGCAAATACTCATAACCTATTCAGACCCAGGCTACTACCGAAATTTTTCTTATGACTTTCCATTCCTTTCAGCTATTGCATACACCTGCGTTGTAGTAGACTTTATATAAGAATTAAGACCAAATCCCCCCCTTCTCAAAATTTTTAGTGGAGCCGGGGATATTTGGGCTCAAGGTTTGTGAGATTTGAGCTTGATCATCAATGGTTTGTTACGTCTACACACATAAGAGGACAATAAAAGTGACCGGCACATTTGAGTTCAAGGTAATTTAGACTAACTAATAACTAGTCTTTTAAGAAAAGTTAATATGGCCATAAAAAACTAATTGTAAAATGGCGGTCAAATGTCTCGATTCATTTCGAGCTCCTTTATATCTCTTTAATGTTCTGTTCCGCTGCCTCACCTGGGTAGAAGGAAGGGCTCTTCACTATAAGGAACATGGCCCCACTCCCAGCGTGAGTCCATTTTTAGTATTATTATTTATTATTTTTTATTTATTTATTTAGAAGTTTTCTATAGCGCTAACAAGACCCGAAGGTAGCAGAGCGCTTTACAATAGAGGGAATGAAAAGAGAACAACAGGACACAAATCCAATAAAGCGATCAGCGAGCGACAATTTGGAATGCGGAAAAGTTCGGACAGTAGGACTTCTTGGTAGCAGGATTCAATGTTACTGCATGGGTTCAGGGGACGCTTGCTGATCCAGGTTACCCGCAACCAAGGGAACGGATCAGGCACAAGGATTTGAGTTGGCTCTTGAATTCTGAATAGGACGGTATAGTTCTGATGTGCGGGGGGATGGCGTTCCATATTTTGGGAGCATTTCCTGAGAACGAGCAGTCCGCAGTTCGCTTCTTTCTGGTTTTTGGTAGGATGAGCAGCAGGGAGTTGGAGCTTCTCAAGCTTCTGGCTTGGCCTGCTTTTTTGAGCTTGTTTGCCAAATATTCCGGTTTGCCGGTGTGGAGGGCCTTGTGGGTGAGGCAGGCCGTTCTGAAGGTGCTCCGCATTTCCACAGGGAGCCATTCGAGTTCTTTGAGTGCCGGGGAGATGTGGTTAGATTTTTTGCAGCCTGTGATCATTCTCGCTGCCGCATGAAGTGTTGTTTTTAGAGGGGCCAGGTGCGATTTGGGGATGCCTGTTAGGATTGAGTTCCCATAGTCCAGTCTTGATAGAACTAGAGATTGCGTGGCTGGTTTGAGGTCCTTGTTGGGAATGTAAGGTTTGATTTTGTTCAGAAGTCTGAGGTTGAGAAATGCGCTTTTCGCCGAGTTCTTGATGTGGTTTGTCAGGGTTAGTTTGGGGTCTAGGGTGAAGCCCAGGGATTTAACGGAGTCGGCTAGCGTGAGGTTGCCTTTGAGACATCGATCGATTTTAGCCACTCGGTGATTTGGGGGTTGTCTTCTTTGTTTGAGATGAGGAGTGTTTCTGTCTTGTCGGGGTTGAGTTTCAGGTGATTCTTTGTCAGCCAGTCTTGAACTTCATTTAGGACATCGTTAAGTCTGTGGATGTCTTTAAGAGAAGAGGTTTCCAGGTAAATCTGCGTGTCATCCGCGTAGAGGTGGAAGTGGATGTTGGCGTTCCTGAGTAATTTGGCGAGCGGTTCCATGTAGATGTTAAAGAGCTGAGGAGAGAGCACTGATCCTTGCGGGACACCCTTGGTGACCTGCTGGGTTTCGGAGGTGAAGTTCTTCATTTTTATTGTTTGCGTACGGTTATGTAGGAAGGAGGAGAACCACTTGAGAACTACATCGCCGAGGCCGGCTCTTTCTTGCAGGGTCATGATGAGGAGCTTGTGGTCCACCGTGTCGAACGCTGCAGAGAGATCAAGGAGTATGAGGAGGCAGCACTTGTCAGCGTCAAGAGAACCATGAATGTCGTCTATGATGTTCAGCATCGCGGTTTCTGTGCTACAGCCTTGTCTAAAGCCGGATTGGAGGGGGTCCAGGAGGTTGATGTGGTCCAGATGTTGCGTCAGTTGCAGGAGTACGCAGCGTTCAAGTGTTTTTGAAAGCAAAGGGAGGTTGGATATCGGTCTAAAATTGTTCAAGTCACTTGAGTCAAGACCGGGTTTTTTCAGCGGAGGAGTGACTTGCCCCATTTTTAGACAATCGGGGGACCACTCCGCTTTGTAAGGAGCTGTTTATGATTCTTCCCCAGATGGGTGCTAAGGTAAGCTTCATTTTTTTGATTAGAGAGGGGGGAAAAGGATCTGAGACGTGTGCTGATGGTTTGGAGGTCGAGATCAGCGAGATTATCTCAGTTTCCTGGACGGGGCGAAAGCTTAGCCAGGGGGAAGGAAAGGAGTTGGTTGGGATTGCCAAAGGGAAGGCCGGGTTACTCTTCTGGAGGTGCGGGTTGTTGATGTCTAGAGACAGTTCGATTTTTAAGACCTTATCGTTGAAGAAGTTGGCGAAGTTATCACAGAGTTCTTTGGATGCCTGCAGGGTTGAGGGCCGGGGTTTGGATGTTTGTTGTCTGATTATGTTGTAGAGCTCTTTGGGTCTGTTTTTGGATTTGACCAGTGCCTCACGGAAGAAGCTGGATTTTTTATTTTTGATATGGTTGTTGTACTTCCTGCGGGCAGATTTTAGTTGGAGGCGGAGAATGGCGGTGGGGTTGTTTCTCCACTTTCTTTCTTTGGCTCTCAAGTTTCTTCTTTCTGTGTTGAGGTCCGCAGTGAACCAGGTTCTGGATGGAGTGGCTCGGCTTCTTTTGAGCTTTAGAGGAGCAAGATTGTCGAGTATGGAGACTAACCCCGCGTTGTAGTGGTCGATGAGATCATTGGTCGAGAGGTGCAGTGTGTTATTTGGAAGAAGTGAGCTTAGCTGATCTTCCAGGATATCTTGGGGTACTTGGGAGAGGTTTCTTGACCATTTGGGGGGGTCTTGCGTAGGTTTAAGCGAGATGATGGGGTGATTGATATGAAATAGGATCATGTGGTGATCTGACCAATCAACGGGTAGTATGTGGTTGACCGTGATAGAATTCTTTTGGGCAATGATGGCATCCAGTGTGGCTCCTTTGAAATGAGTCTCCTCGGTACAGTGTTGGGTGAGGTTGTTATCATCAAGGAGGCTAGATAGCGATCTGATTAGAGGATTGTGGGTCTCATTCCATCGGAGGTTCAGATCACCAAGAATTAGGATTTTGGAATCGCCAAGTACGTCTTGAGCAATCAGGTTTGATAGTTGTTCTCCAAACTCATTATTTCTGCCCGGGGGGTGATAGAGTAGGTGGCACAGTAGAGCGTCGTTGTCTTTTGTCTTGATGACGGTGGATAGACATTCAAACGAGTTGTACTCGAAGGAGGAGGTTTCTGTGATGCTCCAGCTATCCTTGTGGATGATAGCGACCCCACCTCCTCGTTGTTGTTTGATCCTGTCTTTGGAGATGAGGGAGAAACCGGGTGGAACCAGCATATCTAGGCAGGGGGGGGATGTCTTATTAAGCCAGGTCTCCGTGAGGAACGCAACGTCAATGTCATGAGTGAGGATGGCTTCAGCTAAGTCTGTTGCATGTAGTGAGGCCGATCTGCAATTGATTAGGAGGCAGTTGGTGAATTTCTCCTGATTGCTGGTGGTTCTATCTTTAGTCTCTCTGGGTATAGCGGTGAGGACTGGTAGTCTCTGTTGTTTGACGATGGGTAGAACTTTCCGGTGACCTGTGATAACTTGGATTTTGGATTTAGGTGAATCAGCAATGGGGGAGTCGTAGGTGGCGGCTAGTAAGGCTGCTTCCCTGTCTGACATGGGAGCTTCTGATCTAAGCGGCCTGGAGGTTAGGTGTTTTGAGCCCGCTGAAGTGGGAGAAGAGATGGAGAACACGGGTCTGAGGCAGGGGGCTCTTGTTGTTTCGGGTTTTTTTGAATCGGAACACTGGACCTTGGGGAGGGGATCGAGAGGCTGGGCACTGAGGGCTTTTAAGGGCCCTTGGGAGATGATGGTATTGGCGTGCAGGGGGGTCTGGGGAGAGTGTTTATGGGGGTTACAGGCTATACCGAGGTTAGAGAGGATTTCTGATAAACCTAGGGTGATAGTGTCGACCTGATTTTCCAGGGCTGCGAGCCGTTTTGTTATGGACTCAAGGGAGGGGATGTGGGCAACCGGGGTGGGGCCAAGTGTGGTAGGATTCGCGAGGGAGGGTTGGGCGATAGGGGTCAGTGAGAGGGACGAAGGGGGGGTTCGGGGGGGGGCGGGAAGATGATTAGACAAAGGGGAGGTAGGGAGGAAGACAGGAGGAGGTTTGGGCATAGATGAATTGAGGATTGTAGGGAGATTCGCGGGGATGCGGCTCGTTGGC
Organism: Lissotriton vulgaris; assembly: GCF_964263255.1. Lineage (NCBI taxonomy): Eukaryota > Metazoa > Chordata > Amphibia > Caudata > Salamandridae > Lissotriton > Lissotriton vulgaris. Next base: position 239,479,058 of record NC_141691.1, read on the forward strand.
AGAAGGCCGACTGTTGGCGTGGGGGTGGTTGTCGTAGGAGGCTGTCGGAGACTGAGGCTGGGGGAGGTGAGGTAGTTGGAGGAAGGGATAGAGGGAGGGGATTGAGTGTCCTGCTGATGTTGGGTGGCTGTGTGTAGGGGTGAGGTATGGCTGGGTGGGGGGGGGGGCCTGTCGGGCTGGATAAGGATCGCGGAAGGGCGTATCAAGGTCTTCTCTGTTAGTTGTGGTCGTGGTCAGAGGCGGCGTTGGGGCGAGGTTAGAGGGGGTTGGGAGGGCTGCCCTAAGTGTGGGAAATATGGAGTCGAAAGCTTCCAGGTTCTCGTTATTGGCTTGGATGAGGACCGTGCCATTGGTGAAGATGGTCACGGTTATGAAGCCTCTACCCGCTGATCTGAACGGGAGAATCGCGGTTAGTATGCAGCTGTGGAGAGTGGAGGTTGTTTTGGCGATAAGCATCCGCGATCTAATCGTGGAGACCCAGTATTCCGGTCTTTCAGTGTGGAATATTAAGTCCATTAAGTGGTCTGGCACACTGTAAGGTTTAGGACGAACACCTGGTCTGTTTGCCCAACCAAATCCTTATGGTTTAGTTGCCTGCGCCGCACCCTGCTGTATTTATAGTTCACTAGCAGTTTTGTTGTTTTTGTAGAGGAGGTTAAAGCTTTTTCACGAAGGGTTGTAATTTATCTGGACATCCATCAGAACTTGCCCACTTCTAGTCCTTTTCTTGTGTTAACTTGGAAGGACCTGAAATGGAACCCAGTAAAAAGGTGTTAGTGTAAAAAGAACCACGCACAGTAGGAGTGTTTCAACTTATTTTTTAAGTGTCCGTGTATATTTAGTTATGATATCCAAGATAAATGGTTATGGGGGAGAAGCATGGAGTTTCAACACTATTGGGGTCTGGAGCATTGTGGTTTCTGGTGTGACATCCCAGAGTGTCACCTGTGACATCTCTATGGTCATCTACATTTTTACTTGGAGGAAAACAAGCAGCTACCATTTTGAGCCCCAGTACTAGGTGTCTGAACTAAGCCTGCAAGCGGAGGTCTCTACTGACATCGGTGCTTGATGTACAGGTCACACATTTATTCTTAAGAGGTTCCTAAGCAAAGTATAATATGATTTTTTTAAACGGGGCCAGTGATGGCGCCTTGGTGGCAGGCTCAGGCCTTTGCTGCCTTGCTTACTTCAGTGGTAACTTTACACATCATTCGTGGCGCTGCTGCTGTTACCCGTTCAAGCACCCCTTGGAGAGCCAGTGCTTATTTGATCACCTCTGTCGACAGCCGCAGCCTGGATTGCTTTCTTGAAGTGCTTGAGAGGCCATTGATTTTTCCCTTTCAAACGTAAATCTAATCGTCCCAGATAACCGTGGGAGGCGGTGATAGCGCCGCGGTGCCAGCTCTGTTTGAAGAAGATTAAAAGGTTATCTTGTGGTTCCGTGGTTTGAGCAGCGCTGGTGTTCGTTTTTGATTGGTCTATCACCAGAAGGTGGTGGATTCTCGGTTGTTGCCCTTTAAACCTTTTTGTGTTCGGAGGAAAGTATTTTCAGGTTGAAATCTGCCTTCCTTGTTTAAATGTGCGACATCGTTTCTTACCCAGTTTGTCGAATTCGTATATATCTGGTGAAGCTGGAGTAAGGAGTCCGTGTAGAGCGAGCGCATCAGTGCCACACTCTTATCTGTGTGAAGTGAGGAAAGAGGGCACCAGGGACCAGGAGTGGTGGGTACAGAGGGGCAGGCAGCTGTGCCTCTTGGAGAGCACAGAAGGGCCACAGTCTGCCATGGTATAATCTTCTTTTGCCATGTAAGTAAACGGGTTCCCTCAAAGGCACGCAGACCACTGCTGTCAGCTCATCGGGTTTGCGCGGGCAATACATGGGGTGCTCTGGATTAAGGTCTTCCTTTTCACTTAGTGCTCTTCCCTCTAGGCACTCGGTCACGAGTGAAAATGTAAACCAGCATCAGATGTCAAAGAAAACAAGCATTGGAAATGCAATAGGGCTCGCATTAGGAAAGTTTGAGCTATTGGTGTTATAAATGAATTATTTTTATTTGTGTTTTTTTTTTAAATAGCTAAATTAATAGCTTTATCATTTACAAAGCCAATAGTTATAACTTTCGCAAATGTGACACCTATAGCATTTGCAATGCAACATGTTTTGTATTTACGTGACTTAGATGTATTGATATTACAAATAACAATGGCTTTTAATTTTTTTAAATAATAATACTTAATTATTTATTTAATTTGTAATGGCAATAGCTTAAACGTTTGTAAATAACATTTGTGAAGATTATGTTCAGTGTTTTTTATTGTGACGAAAATCCAACAACAGAAGTGAAATATTAACATCTTTTTGTGATTTGTAATAAAGCGTGAAAGCTTGAAAAATTGAAAGGACATATTTGAACCAGTGATGCTGTGGTTGCGCTGAGTGGTGTGTGCATCGGTGTACCTGTTTGGTGGGTGCATTGGTGGAGCTTAGTTGGAGCATCGGCGGAGCTGTGTGGTGGGTGCCACGGCGGAGCTGTGTGGTGGGTGCCACAGCGGAGCTGTGTGGTGGGTGCCACGGCTGAGCTGTGTGGTGGGTGCATTGGTGGAGCTGTGTGGTGGGTGCATCGGTGGAGCTGTGTGGTGGGGCATCTGTGGAGCTGTGTGGTGGGGGCATGTGTGGTGGGGGCATGTGTGGTGGGTGCATCGGTGGAGCTGTGTCGGTGGAGCTGTGTGGTGGCTGCATCGCTGGAGCTGTGTGATGGGTGCATCGCTGCAGCTGTGTAGGTGGAGCTGTGTGGTGGGTGCATCGGTGGAGCTGTGTGGTGGGTGCATCGGTGGAGCTGTGTGGTGGGTGCATCGGTGGAGCTGTGTCGGTGGAGCTGTGTGGTGGGTGCATCGGTGGAGCTGTGTCGGTGGAGCTGTGTGGTGGCTGCATCGCTGGAGCTGTGTGATGGGTGCATCGCTGCAGCTGTGTAGGTGGAGCTGTGTGGTGGGTGCATCGGTGGAGCTGTGTGGTGGGTGCATCGGTGGAGCTGTGTGGTGGGTGCATCGGTGGAGCTGTGTCGGTGGAGCTGTGTGGTGGGTGCATCGGTGGAGCTGTGTGGTGGGTGCATCGGTGGAGTTGGGTGGTGGGTGCATCGGTGGAGCTGTGTCGGTGGAGCTGTGTGGTGGGTGCATCAGTGGAGCTGTGTGGTGGGTGCATCAGTGGAGCTGTGTGGTGGGTGCATCGGTGGAGCTGTGTAGGTGGAGCTGTGTGGTGGGTGCATCGGTGGAGTTGGGTGGTGGGTGCATCGGTGGAGTTGGGTGGTGGATGCATCGGTGGAGCTGTATGGTGGATGCATCGGTGGAGCTGTGTGGTGGGTGCATCGGTGGAGCTGTGTGGTGGCTGCATCTGTGGAGTTGGGTGCATCGGTGGAGCTGTGTGGTGGATGCATCAGTGGAGCTGTGTGGTGGATGCATCGGTGGAGCTGTGTGGTGGGTGCATCGGTGGACCTGTGTGGTGGGTGCATCGGTGGACCTGTGTGGTGGGTGCATCGGTGGACCTGTGTGGTGGGTGCATCGGTGGAGCTGTGTGGTGGGTGCATCGGTGGAGCTGTGTGGTGGGTGCATCGGTGGAGCTGTGTGGTGGGTGCATCGGTGGAGCTGTGTGGTGGGTGCATCGGTGGAGCTGTGTGGTGGGTGCATCGGTGGAGCTGTGTGGTGGGTGCATCGGTGGAGCTGTGTGGTGGGTGCATCGGTGGAGCTGTGTGGTGGATGCATCGGTGGAGCTGTGTGGTGGGTGCATCGGTGGAGCTGTGTGGTGGGTGCATCGGTGGAGCTGTGTGGTGGGTGCATCGGTGGAGCTGTGTGGTGGGTGCATCGGTGGAGCTGTGTGGTGGGTGCATCGGTGAAGCTTAGTGGATGCATTGGTGGAGCTTAGTTGGAGCATCGATGGAGCTGGGTGGTGGGTGCATCTGTGGAGCTGGGTGGTGGGTGCATCTGTGGAGCTGGGTGGTGGGTGCATCTGAGGAGGTGGGTGCATCGGTGGAGCTGTGTGGTGGGTGCCTCGGTGGAGCTGTGTGGTGGGTGCATCGGTGGAGCTGTGTGGTGGGTGCATCTGTGGAGCTGTGTGGTGGGTGCCTCGGTGGAGCTGTGTGGTGGGTGCCTCGGTGGAGCTGTGTGATGGGTGCATCGGTGGAGCTGTGTGGTGGGTGCATCGGTGGAGCTGTGGTGGGTGCATCGGCGGAGCTGTGTGGTGGGTGCATCGGCGGAGCTGTGTGGTGGGTGCCTCGGCGAAGCTGTGTGGTGGGTGCCTCGGGGGAGCTGTGTGGTGGGTGCCTCGGCGGAGCTGTGTGGTGGGTGCCTCGGCGGAGCTGTGTGGTGGGTGCCTCGGCGGAGCTGTGTGGTGGGTGCCTCGGCGGAGCTGTGTGGTGGGTGCCTCGGCGGAGCTGTGTGGTGGGTGCCTCGGCGGAGCTGTGTGGTGGGTGCCTCGGCGGAGCTGTGTGGTGGGTGCCTCGGCGGAGCTGTGTGGTGGGTGCAACGGCGGAGCTGTATGGTGGGTGCAACGGTGGAGCTGTATGGTGGGTGCATCGGTGGAGCTGTGTCGGTGGAGCTGTGTGGTGGCTGCATCACTGGAGCTGTGTGATGGGTGCATCGCTGCAGCTGTGTAGGTGGAGCTGTGTGGTGGGTGCATCGGTGGAGCTGTGTGGTGGGTGCATCGGTGGAGCTGTGTGGTGGGTGCATCGGTGGAGCTGTGTCGGTGGAGCTGTGTGGTGGGTGCATCAGTGGAGCTGTGTGGTGGGTGCATCAGTGGAGCTGTGTGGTGGGTGCATCGGTGGAGCTGTATAGGTGGAGCTGTGTGGTGGGTGCATCGGTGGAGCTGTGTGGTGGATGCATCGGTGGAGCTGTATGGTGGATGCATCGGTGGAGCTGTGTGCATCGGTGGAGCTGTGTGGTGGGTGCATCGGTGGAGCTGTGTGGTGGGTGCATCGGTGGAGCTGTGTGGTGGGTGCATCGGTGGAGCTGTGTGGTGGGTGCATCGGTGGAGCTGTGTGGTGGGGGCATCTGTGGAGCTGTGTGGTTGGGGCATGTGTAGTGGGGCATGTGTGGTGGGTGCATCGGTGGAGGTGTGTGGTGGGAGCATCGGTAGAGCTGTGTGGTGGGAGCATCGGTGGAGCTGTGTGGTGGGAGCATCGGTGGAGCTGTGTGGTGGGTGCATCGGTGGAGCTGTGTGGTGGGTGCATCGGAGCTGTGTGGTGGGTGCATCGGAGCTGTGTGGTGGGTGCATCGGTGGAGCTGTGTGATGGGTGCATCGGTGGAGCTGTGTGATGGGTGCATCGGTGGAGCTGTGTGGTGGGTGCATCGGTGGAGCTGTGTGGTGGGTGCCTCGGTGGAGCTGTGTGGTGGGTGCCTCGGTGGAGCTGTGTGGTGGGTGCCTCGGTGGAGCTGTGTGGTGGGTGCCTCGGTGGAGCTGTGTGGTGGGTGCCTCGGTGGAGCTGTGTGGTGGGTGCCTCGGTGGAGCTGTGTGGTGGGTGCCTCGGTGGAGCTGTGTGGTGGGTGCCTCGGTGGAGCTGTGTGGTGGGTGCCTCGGTGGAGCTGTGTGATGGGTGCCTCGGTGGAGCTGTGTGATGGGTGCCTCGGTGGAGCTGTGTGATGGGTGCCTCGGTGGAGCTGTGTGGTGGGTGTGTGTGATGGGTGCCTCGGTGGAGCTGTGTGGTGGGTGCCTCGGTGGAGCTGTGTGGTGGGTGCCTCGGTAGAGCTGTGTGGTGGTTGCATCGGTGGAGCTGTGTGGTGGTTGCATCGGTGGAGCTGTGTGGTGGTTGCATCGGTGGAGCTGTGTGGTGGTTGCATCGGTGGAGCTGTGTGGTGGGTGCATCTGTGGAGCTGTGTGGTGGTTGCATCGGTGGAGCTGTGTGGTGGTTGCATCGGTGGAGCTGTGTGGTGGTTGCATCGGTGGAGCTGTGTGGTGGTTGCATCGGTGGAGCTGTGTGGTGGGTGCATCGGTGGAGCTGTGTGGTGGGTGCATCGGTGGAGCTGTGTGGTGGGTGCATCGGTGGAGCTGTGTGGTGGGTGCATCGGTGGAGCTGTGTGATGGGTGCATCGGTGGAGCTGTGTAGGTGGAGTTGGGTGGTGGGTGCATCGGTGGAGCTGTGTCGGTGGGTGCATCAGTGGAGCTGTGTGGTGGGTGCCTCGGTGGAGCTGTGTAGGTGAAGCTGTGTGGTGGGAGCCTTAACGGAAATTACAACTCTCAAAACAAAAAAAATCTATCCTTTAACGATGCTGGATAAATTATGACAAGTGCTTGCTACTGTTCCAACAGATACATGCAGAAAAATATGTATTACGTTATTCTGGAAGGAAAACTAAATCACAGAAAAGAAGAGTACGAACCGTAAATGAGAGAGGTTTGTTTGTTAACATCTGCATTGGGAGAAGGTTTTGTTAAACCTGTCGGTGTTTAATTAATACCGAAGCTACACTATATTTTAAGGAATGACAAATTTTAAAGGTCTGCTTAGAAAATAAGTAGCAGGGCAAAATAAATCGCAACAATGTGTGCAGAAAGGAAAGAAAATATATATGAATGTTGTCTGGGCACGGCAACCGCACATGGCAACATAACTGCGCCTTAGCTAGCTACTACACAGTGCACTCAGTACTTAAACCAAAACTCCGAAAGCCCTCTTAAGAAGCATGGAATTCGTGGTCCTAAGTTATTGAGGCACATTTTTGGGGGAGATGTGTTCCCAAAAGACGGCACACTGATTCACTCAAAAAATGGTTTTACTGACAGAGCGGCATTTATCTTTACAGAAAAGGATACCGCATGCATTCCATGTTTCTTTTCAAGCAGAGCATAAACAGTTGTTGCAGCAAGGGGCGGGAAGATTAGGAGACGAAACTGAAAATACGTCCGGCAGGCAGTGAATAATTAGGAGGTGACAAATGACCTGGGACGGCTGCCTTTGATGTGGTAATGCGAGGCAGGCAGGCAGATGGCTGGTGGCATTGTGCACGCGCTTTTTAGGGCTTGCGCTTGCGCAATGACCTAAAAAGCACATGCACTCAAAGGAATCGCCAGTGGAATCGCCAGTGGTGGTTAAACACTGGATAAGCCCCTATAGAGCTTCCAGCTGTGCGCATGCGCACAGCAGGCGAGCCCTAAAAATCAAATGTGGCAACCATGAAAAAAACATAAAAATGCATAGCATTTGGAAGAAAGTTGAAGGGCACAGCCCTAAGCATGCAAAACAATGAGGAAGTGGCCAAGAGGAGAGAAAATGATGGCATTATATTGGGTAATTCCATTACTCTGAATCCATCATTCCTCGTTGCAGTAATAAAACCAAAAAGGTGAGTCCACCTTCTCAGACGGTCAATCCCTTGTCCAATCACCTCATCTGAAAGCAAAATGATGCACCCTGAGAAGTGTGCCTGGCTCACCCATCCATCCAGAAGACGCTGTGTAATGTAGTCGAGCCGTACCCTCGCTGATTTCTAGGCTAATCCTTAACCAGGAGGGAGGGATCTCACTTGAAATGTTTGACTTGTCTTCTACCCTTCATGTATCTAGTGTGCCAGCTTCAAAATCAGTGCTCCAAATCAGCTTTGTCTATATTTGCTAAAATGTGTGCTCTGAAACCCAGTAATATTTATCATTTTATTAAATAATTGTGTTTATTATCCTGGGTGGGCCCGGTGAAATTATTTTAACAGGGATGGGCGCACCACAGTATAAAGTTTGAAGTCCTACAGTAGGATGTTGAATTCAGCTGTGAAGCGACACAAACATAACCCTGAGCACCTAGCAGGGGACTTGTTTCAGGGGTCGGGTCAGCTGAGTAGGAAGGTATGTAGGGTCTGCTAGAACGATGAAACTAGTAGCAGGACGGCACATGGTAAGGGCATCAAGCCTTGTGATATTACACCGCACCATCGCCCTTCCATTTTGTTGGTAGCAGCTAGTGTCCATCCAGTATTGCTGTTTGCTGCATTTTAATTGTTGTGATTGCCAAAGTTGCACATTAGCTCCCATATACACTTTTGTTCCACCGAGCACCACTTTAGTTTGCTTTCAGTGTATGGACCTCCTGTAAAACTAGCGCTGTATTTTCATCTGTGTGCAGATTTACCAGGCCGCAATGGGGTTTTGCTCACCCCTGAACTACAGTCATGTTTTCAGGAATTACACAAGGAAGGCACGATTATGTAAAGCTACGCCAGCGTTATTGCTGTGTATTAAGCCTTTTGGGCATGTGAATCTGATAAAAGATATAGGTATTCATTGTGGTTTTAAGTGCGCTGTGCCTGACCTGATGCTTAGTCTGACATACGCATACGCAAAGCACTTGACTTGTGATGTTCGTTTTTTAACTCCCCATATTTAGTTTTTTTCTTTTTTTTTTTTACTTCACAAATCTGATCGAAATATATCTATTTGTTAAAGGCAAAACTGATTTGTCCTCATCATTTTAGGGATATTTTTATCGAAATCTTTTTATTGACTTTTATGATCATGGAGTTATTAAATGCCTCCTTCTACATGGAAACCTAATAGAAACGCACAGTAATCCATGACACTTATAAGCATCCTCATTTAAACCATTGAGGATCCACTGTGTCATGAACAAAGACGTGCTTCACACTGGTTTCATGACATGATCACAAAGAGCCCAGACCTCTAAAAGAGGTATGTAAAGGCAAGTATATATATCAGTGGTGACTGGTGACATTTGAAAGTGGTGAGGCATACCATTGTTGTACTGCACTGCGGCGAAGGAGCGTAAATGTACAGGAATTTATATAGCGCAAATCACCGAGCGGTTTCTAAGCGCTTTCTTAGGGAACCCGTCCTGGTATTCCCCTGTGAGATAACCCCAGCAGGGTAACCGCAAGGTGAAAGCCAGGCATCCCGCCGCGAGGGGCCGTTGTGGAGATTAAGCAAGCTATTGCCCAGAGTCGCAGAGTGTGAACCCATGAATCGAGTAGGCACCGGAGTGAGAATTGTCGAGTCCATGGACATTTTAGGACTCAAGACCCCGCCGAGCCGTGAATTGAACCCTGGTCCCGGGCTGACCTCTGCTTCCAGGTCTGCCTCCTCTAACCAGTGAGCCACACTTCTCCACTTAGGGAGAAGTGTAGGGCGACTACTGTCCTCAAAGGCTCCACGACCGTAGGCAGTGTATTTGCAATACATATATTCTCTGCTAGTGACGTGGAAAGGAGGGTGGTGAGTTAGCTGTAACTTTCTGATATCAGAGTTCCATTCCTTTACCACATTGGCCCTTCTACCTTCACCCTCTGGTTGTCTGCCCACTTCGGTCTCTGATTCATCTGGCCCTCCACACCTCTGCTTCCCCCCCTACAATCTGTTTGATCACTTGTCCACTGTTGGGCACTTAACCTGTGTGCTTTTATGTCTCATGACCCATTTCTTTTCAGTCTCCTCCCTTTCATTCTGTTTATCGTCTTCATATCCTTATCTTTATTTAATGATCAGTTGCATTACAAATGGGCACTTTCACAGGCACAGAGAGATTAAGTGATTTGCCCAGAATTCCAGGATGTTGAGCCTCCCGCTGAGACATCAGCTATATTCCCGTTGTGATTTATTGTCTGTAAAACCGACTCTCTCCTGAATGCCGCCCACCAACCTAAATGAAAATTCTGAATATGAACATTGTCAAACCCTATAGATTTTGAATAGGCGTAACCTATTGGCTTTGTCAGTGCTTATTGTTACCTTGCTCTTAGTAAAAGGTAACCGGTCTAACCAGCCCAACTGGCCTATGAATGAGAGGAGAGGCTGTACATGGTGGCACTCCATCTAGTTCAAAGGTGTAGACTCTGAGTACGAGCACGTCAGCCAAGCCACCACCTCCAACATGCTAGCACTTGAAAGGAAGGCTGGTACCTACTGATAACGTCCTGTAGCACACTGCCAACTGGGCATATTATAACGATATTGCAAGCCTTCAGCCACACACCTTTATCTGTTTGTGGAACTACCTAATGAATTGCAATATCTTTATTATGAATATTTGGAGTAACATTATTCCCCATCTATTTTAAAAAGCGTTGCCATTCGCACCTTTAGAGTTTGGTGAAATTATCTCCAAGGCCACTGTACTGTGTACCCATTTAGGAACTCTTGCTCAGCACCGTGACGCAATCAAAACTCCTATTTATCGAATAATTAACATATTGCCTTAGGCTTCTTGAAAAACATTACCATAGAACATAGCAATGTGGAACTGTCATGTAAAGAATGAATAGTTGGAACGCTATATGCTGTGCATTGCGAAATCTGGCAATCACTGTACCGAGTTCACGAACACCTCAGTTGCGGCTCGCGGGGGTGGGTGCCAGGGAATTAAATTTGAAAAGGAAAACTTAAACTTACCTTATAGCCGGTCCGTGCCACCTCTGCTCCCCTGGCTTGGCGCCTTCGCGAACGGCCCTGGAGTGGACTGGCAGCCACTCTCCGCCAATCCTGGCGCTGCAGGGCACGGTTAATCTTCGCACGCCCATTAGGAGACCCAGGGGCTCCTAATTGGCATGCGCAAACAAGTGCAAACACAAGTTCGCATGACTGGGCACGGGCTAAAAATTCGCCCTCCGTCCCCACTCATGCGCACTTGTGTTGCTTCCTGCTGCCCCAGTGACAATCATGTCAGTCAACATGACGCCAGACTCTGAAGGGGTGGGCGGTCCGACGTCATGCTGACTGACATGATTGTCAGTTCTCCGTCTGCGTCTTTGAACTTAAGTAAACTGATTCAGTTTACTTAAGTTCAAATACGCAGACGGAGCTGCGGGCGGGGGGGCTATGCCCCCACGCCCCAATGGATGCACCACGCCGGATATATATATTATATATAGATATATATATATAGTTTTTTTTACGGAGTTTTATATAGAGCAAACTTGACCAGTATCGGGTATCCGATCGCTTTACTTACCACCAGTTGCATTACATGAGGCCACTTTCATTTTTGTTATGCACGGGGAGGTTAAGGGATTTGCCCAGAATCACAGGATGTTTGACCGCCCTAGCTGTTAGGCCAACCGAGGATATTCACATGGGATCTGTTTACATTCAATGATTCGAAATTGAACTAATTTGCATAATCAATGGGTATCCAGTAATGTGCCATGGGTCCAGCCCTCGTGGATCAATGCTAGGCACCACTGATGTTTAGAAACGCGTGTGAACCGTAATCTGTAAGCAGATGTTCCTGTGCTCTGGTATGTGTTTTAAAATGTTGTGCATGACTAATCTGTATCTGATGTTTTTTTTTTGTTTCAGAAAAAACTGAAGGCCGATGCAAAGAAGGCTATTGGACAGCTTCAGCTACGCACATTAAAGCAAGGAGACGTGGTAAAATATAATAATGCATATGTATTAACATTGTGCACTTGTTACTGTTAAAGGTAGCTATGAAATAATCTGTATAGGAATAATATAGAAGAGAAAAAGTTTTTCATTTTTCCTCATTAAAGAAAATCGCTGTCGGCTAAAACTTTTAAGGTTATGGTAGCGTGTAGTCTGAAGTAAAACAAAAAGAGAGTAAGGGTATTTCACTACAATGTGTGGTAGGAACTCCTAGTCCCCTAAAGGAGATATATAGCAAAACAAATGGAGGAGTACCCCCTATAGGCAAAACAGAGAAAGTCTCTGTGCCAAAAGCTTAAGGCTTAATCAAGCAATTGTGCCCAACCTTTACGTAGGACATAGCATGTCCTTTTTGAAGACCCCTCACTCACCAACCTAGTTGGTGACATGCTTCATCATTGGGGTCCCACCCCGAAGGCCGAGTGCCAACAGGGTGTGCTACGACACCTGACTACAGTGGAGCGGGTATTTTTTCTTTTATATGTGCAGTGATAAAAAGGGGTGAAAGTGATTTAAGAAGGGGCCAGATCTACTCACTTCAAGATTTTATTCCTGAGCGACTGGGTACCCTAATAAAAGAACTGTGACACCTATGTCTAATTATGTAGACTTCGGTGTACAAGACGTGTAGTGTTATTAAAATAGCGACGTGTGCTATGTGATTTAAAATTAAGGTCATAGGTCTACATGTTTCAACCTCTTGCGATTGTGGATTTTCGTCAGGACCAAAATAGAAAAAGAGAAAAAGACCTGGGTGGTACGCACACGCTAAGGCGCGTCCTGCCCTCGATCAGTGTTAATTAGTAAACACAAACTTGTGTCCCTTTTCAAAATGTAGTCTTCTCCCCACTCTGGAAGAAAAACTCAAAGAGCGGAAAGAATCCACTTCATGGGCGTTTGTGTTCCAAAGGCGATGCTCGCGTAATTTGCGGCTTCTGTTCCTCGAACTGGCAACCTACTTGGTTCCATAGACTGTACGCCCCGTGGGATTCCCCAGCGTGTAGTCTGACCCAATAAATTATGGGTGGAACGGTAAACTGACTAGAGAAGCCAATTGTGGGTTGGTGGTGATTACCTGAAGTTGTTATATAATACTTAGCTATCGTAGAGGGAGGCAAACTCCATAAAGACAGCGGCACTCCTGTCTTAGACATAAACATGCGTTAAGGGGCTGCCTCAGAGGTCAAGATGAGATTGTCAACAGTACTCTCCTGGAAGCTTCTAAAGAGGACTGGTATAAAAAGAAATCTGGAAGGTGGTACGGTGCCCTGACAGGGTGACATTTAACTTTGGAAACTTGAAAAAGATTTAGTAGAGTTAAAAAACATGGAATAGAGAGAAGCCCTGTTGCCATGAGAGAGGATCACCTCCATACGAAGGCTGACTCAACTAATGTACCTGTCAACGGTCTGCATCTGCTGTACAGGCACTATTGTACAGAACTGAAAGCATTCGAGTGTTGGACTGCTAATGATGATGGTGATGAATCTAGTGACCTAATGCAGGCTGTCTGAAGATGCACCAAGATAGAGAAGATCTGGAGGGACATTGAGAAGACTTTCTCAGCTATGAAGTTATGACCATTTACACTAGGGTCCAATGGCACTGCAGGATATGTGGAAGGTAGCAGCGCACTCAAGACAGTTTAAGGCACTAATTGCCCTGATACTGCTGGTGAGTGACATGCCATGATATAGCTGCAAGATAGAGCGAACGCATCGTAATTGATAATGCAATATGTGAAGGAGGATGGGCTATTGTGTGGAGCAGACACCTTTATTTATTGCAATAGACCCATCATTGCCAGGCTCATGAACTTCAGGGACAGAGATGCCGCCCTCAGATCGGCCCGTGACAGGGGTGACGTCCAGTGGCAAGGGAACAAACTGGCTTTTTCCCCTTACTTTACCATCATGGTTCAGGAGGCAAAGCGTAAATATCAGGGAGGCAAGGCAGCCTTGAAGAACTTGGGGCTCAAATACGGCATGCTGTACCCTGCGAGGTTGAAGGTGGCTCGCATATTTGATACACCAACGGAGGCACAGGAATTTTGCCAGACATACAGGAAGAACTGCTCTGGGAAGACTGGGATGATTGATGTACCACACCCCGTTTCCCCGTCCTGGGGGGGGGGGGGGCGGGGGGGGGGTGTCACAGGACAGCGTAGAACTCTTCTCCCAACCCGGGACTGGTTGAATGATTTTCGCATTGATCATTGTGTCCTGCTATGTTTAGTTTAAACACACATTTTTCTCTTCTACGTGACGATATTGTAATGTTTGTTGCCCGGCCGGTGTGGCATTGCCATGCCCTATGGTGAATACCAAGGTATCTTTGTATAATGTGTTCTCTTTGAGATGTACGTTTTTGTATCCTACTATTATGTTGCTGACTTCATTGCGCCATCAATTGGTTAGTATACAGTACACAGTACTTTGGGGTTAGCAAGAGGCAGGGTGGTGGGTGGGGGGGTTATTTGCTCAGTTTCATTGGTTTTTGCAGAATTGCTGATCGAGTTGCTAGTGTGCGGTGTGGGAATGCCATGCACTGCTTGCGCTTGAGGTGACGGTGTTCCATTGGTCAAGCTAGGGCAACATCCCGGTCCTTCCAGGTTTTCCTTGATCTCATGGAATGTTAGAAGTTTAAATAATTCCAGAAAGCATAGGCAAGTTATCAACTATGTTGTCAGACATCACATTGACCTTGTGTTCATGCAGGAGACACATCTGTCTAATTCCGACCCCACTCCTATCACGACGAGTTGTGGTTCCCATAGATTTTTTCCAATTATAGTCGATTTGCCAGGGGTGTTGCAATTTTCATACACAAACGTTTCCCTTTCTCGCTACACAACACTTGGGTTGATGCTGAGGGCGGAATCCTGATCATCACTGGTTCACTGATGGGACACAGGGTTTCGCTGGTCGGTATTTATGGTCCTAATGTAGACTCCCCAACTTTCATCCATGAGCTTCAGGTTCGGCTCCTGTTGCTTGACCCCGGGCTATTGATACTGGGGGGCGATTTCAATTTGTTATTGCATCCATCCATGGACAGAACTTCCACTTCCTCTGAAACAAAGCCTCGTGCCCGCCAAGCCCTCAAAGACATTTGCACTCACGTTTCTTTGATAGATATCGAATGTAAACTCCAACCACATCTTCCGGGCTTCACGCACTATTCGGGGATTCATAACACGTGGACCAGGATAGATTATTGGCTTACCTCCCAGGGAATTGCTGGCTGGCTGGGCGGTGTGCTTACTCTTCCCCGTACACTCTCTGATCATTCTCCGGTTGTGCTCCTATTGAATATCCCTAGGCCGGGGGGCTACGAACGACAATGGCACTTTCCTGGAAGCGCGTTCTTGGATCAGGTTTTTAATGAGGAGGTGAGACAAGTGATTGAGGATTATTTTGACATTAATACTGGGCCAGTTGACACCTGGGCGGTTCTTTGGGAGGGGTTCAAGGCATATATGAGAGGAGTTTGCACTTGCGAAACATGCCGGAGTCCTACGAGATCTCCGCTCTACTCTGGATCGTATCGAAACTGATATAGCTACCCTAGACCGAGAATTATTGGTCGCGGCCTCTAGTACAGTAGAGGCTAAGCGTTTGGCCCTGCTGCTGGACTTCCGTGAAGCGGCGGAGTGGGAGCTATTATTCCTTAATAAACTGCATGTTGCTTGGCCTTATGGCGGAGGCGAGACACCTGGTAAAATATTGGCACACAACCTGCGCCCTCCACGAGACTTTGCTTATATCACGGAAAATACTGGTCCGAACGACACTGTGTTACGCTCTACCCCAGACATATGCGACTGTTTCCTTTCAAATTATAAATCGCGGTACACTTCAGAATCACTGGGGATTTGCGGGACCAGGGAGATTATGTGGCTGAAATCGCACTGGTCTATTTAGAACGCTATATGCAGGACTTTCTGTCCGTTCCCATTTCCCAAGATAGCATCCTAGAAGCCATCGATGCGTTACGAGGCTTTTCTGCCGATTTTTATAAAGCATATAAGGACATCTTGGTCCCGCGGTTGGTGGAGGTTTATGCGGAGGCGCTGGAGGTGGTCGCCCTTCCTCCGACATTTAGAGAAGCGGTTATCATTCTCCTGCCCAAGCCAGGCAGAGACCCTAACTTGTGTAGCTCCTATAGGCCGCTATCATTACTGAATCTCGACTATAAAATATTGGCTAGGTAATAGCAATTTGTTTGTCATTATTAATGGAGTCCATTATTTCGCCGGCCCAGTCTGGCTTTGTACCACATAGGTCTACTTCACTTAACTTGCGGACCCTGTTTACTGTATTGCACAGGATAGACCCCGCCACTCCTGCTGCCGCCGTCGTCGTCCTGGATGCCGAAAAGGCATTTGATTCACTGGAGTGGCCCTTTTTCCTGTCGGTCATGCGACGCATGGGTATGCCAGAATGCTTTGTTTCTATGGTTGCGCTTCTGTACACCAAACCTACTGCTAGATTACTCCTGAATGGCACCTTATCCGACCCTTTCCCTCTATCTAGCGGTATGAGACAGGGTTGCCCCTTGTCCACACTGCTTTTCATTCTTGCGATGGATCCTCTAGTGAGCCATTTTCAGGAACGACATTTGCACCGTGGCCTTCAATTCCGTACTGGCCCCCTCTTAGTCTCACTCCATGCGGATGACACTATCTTATATGTCAGGATGCCACATCTCAATCTGGAACCTTTGATACTGGAAATTATCCGATTCAGCAGGTTTTATGGGCTAATTATCAACTGGCATAAGTCAGTTATTTTCCCACTAACGTACAGCACGACTGCCTGGACTTGTGAGTTCCCACTTGAGTGGTGCAATGACGCGGTTAAATACCTGGGGTTTTATGTCCACATTGATACCACCACTATGATCAGGCTTAATTATAGCAGAGCAATTGACTCCCTTGAATCGCAGATCACGAAATAGTTATGACTGCCGTTGTCAATGGCTGGGAGAGTGGCCATCATCAAGATAGTGATCCTCCCCCGGTTTTTGTATCTTTTTTACAATATTCCCATCCCCCTTACAAAGACCTTTTTTTCACAAATGCGTACACTGTTATTGCGCCTTGTTTGTGGTGACAAGACACCTCTGGTTCGCTGGCAGACCTTGACCCTGCCGTATGAGAGGGGGGGCTTTGGGGTCCCAGATGTTTATTTGTATTACCTAATGGCGCAATGTGGTTATGCGCATGTCAGGTTTCACCCTGATGCCCGCGTCTCATATTTAAAACCAGAGGCGGACCTGTTACTCCCACGCCACCTCTCCACTGTCCTACCTACGGGATTCCCCCGGGACCCCCAAGACATCCAGACTAGTTCCACTACATGTTGGGCGTGGGACAGATTGCGTAGATTGCTGGGATTTGAGCTGCTCTATTCTCTGGAGTTGCCCCTGCCTAATCCTTCATGGTTTCCAATTACGGTTAAGTCTTGGTTTAGCATACACTGGAGAAATTTCACATCCACACCATTGGTGACCTATTTCCTGAGGGTCATGCCTTCTCTGTATCTGAGGATGCCCGTTTTACAGAACGCTCCTTTATGGACACCTTTGTCATCACACATATACACTCCATGCTTCGGGCTACATTCCCTTCATTCCCCAGGGCTCCTGAACCCTCCCCGCTATTGCTGCTACAGAACCCTACTGGCGCACACTTGGTTTCTAAACTTTATAAGCAATGTGTGATGACCATACCTGTATCTTATGCCAGGGTGCGTGCAGCTTGGGAGGTGGACTTAGGCAGAGACCCATCACTGACGACCAATGGGAACAGTGCTGTAACGTTACCAAGGAGGTTTCATTGAACAGCAGGCACAAACTGCTTCATTCTAAATTCCTCCGGAGAATGTATCACACTCCCGCACGTTCGCATAGAATAGACCACAACAGACCCCACCATTGCCGGAAGTGCTTGGCTCCATTTGCCGACTTTGCTCATCTTGCCTGGACCTACCCCAAGATACACCAGTACTGGTCCCTCGTCCACTCCACACTAGGGGACATACTGTCCATGCAATGCAATTGGTACCCACTCCTGAAATTGCACTGCTGGTTTACATTGTCAACTTCCCTCCAAAAGTCAGGAAATTGGCGGCTCTGGGCTTTTTATTGGCCAAACGAGAGATTGCTCTATTGTGGGGTAGCAAGAAGATCCCTTCCCTGCAGGCATGGCTCCGGAGTTTGGCATTTTGTAATGTAAACTGCGAAGAGTACTCCACTCTGATCCCTAGATCGTCGCGACCAGTGGATATCTAGGGCCTGTACAGAGATTACATAGCCAAACATCAATCTGTCCAGGAATCGCAGACTGTTAGCGGTATTGTTCCCGAGGGGATTGGTTAGACATCGGTTTTGGGGAGGAGTGTTACATGAATGGTCTGTTTTGTCCCTTCTGCCGCTGTTGTTATTCATAATGTTTTTGCTGCCATTGAAGTCTCGTTGTATTGAGGACCATTTTATTGCTTTCATTGGATGAATGCCTCCGACTCCTGGCCATGGTGCTCCGTCTAATCACACCAATATCTTTGGACATTTTCCATTTTTATTTGCTATACCTGTGTTTTCATATATTACCGATGCTGTATTCCGCACTGTAATGATTATCCTATTCCTGTATGCAAAAACTGGGGAAATAAAGTTTAAAAAAAATTCTGCTTGTATTACAATTTGTTTGCATACCCTTTTTGGGATGCATTTTACATCTTACTTACATCTCTCCCGTTCCCCGTTCCACCGCATCTGTGTGCTGTTTGAGTGGAGGGACGCGGTTCCACCCACTGCTTTTATATTGCTGAAGCTACATTACGAAATAGAAGACTTGACTCACTGGGCTGAACCTGCATATTTTAGTAAAGCACTCGCACTTTTCCCCGCTCCCGTTTCACCGCAGCTGTGTGCTGTTTGAGTGGAGGGACGTGGCTCCACACACTGGTCTCACTCTCGCGGTACCGCGAGCAGTATATAACTCATATGTGTGATCGGCCGCACAGCGGGCGCTCCAAAGGCAAGCCTGTCTGTGCCCGTCCGCGACCGGATCACAGCCAGCGCCAGCTATGCTGCCAGTTTGCAGAGACTGGAGAAAACTTGTTGGACTAGAAGTGAGCATTTATCTTTTAAAGTTGAAAAATGTGCGATGGGCAATCGCTGTAATTTGGCTACTGGGGGACTTCCTAGCTCGTGCCCTCTTGCAGTTGGACCCGGGGAGGGCCTGTCATTCAGTAAGTAAAGACGTGTTTGAAGACGAGGAAGAGCAATCACGTCACACAGATTAGAGCATGCCTAATCAATTGTAGATCATTGATAAAACACGCCGAGGATGTATGGCTACTCCTGGCGGATAATGAGTGCGAGGTTGTATTACTGACTGAAACATTGATAAAGAATGATTCCATGGCGGTGGTGGCTTTAGCCATTCTCCAGGGATTCAAAATTTGCTGTGCTAATAGGGACGGTGAGAAAAGAGGAGTCTCCGCTATTATTTTTAGGGACTCCTGGGAACTAACCTCCTCAGCACTGGCTAATATGGATAAGATCACAGGGCTCAACTTTTGTATTAAGGTGAGCCCGACCTCCTCCCCCACTGGCCTCCTGGTTTATAGACTTCCTGACTGTAGTTCTGATACATTGTTGGATATTTGCAATTTGGTGGTTCAAAAATCTATTTTGTTTTCCATCTTCACAGTTTTGGGGGACTTTAATCTTCATGGAGTTGATGGTAAGTACAACCAGGCCTGGCAACTGGTGTCCTCTCTTACAGGGGCTAACTTAATTTAACATGTCACAGCCCCCACACATAAAGCTGGACATACCCTCGATTTGGTATTTACTAATATCCAGAATTTAAACATGGACACCCCGAAGCAAAGGGTTTGGCCAGACCACTGCCTTATACTTTTCTCCTTTAGCCTTGGAAGATCACCGACGCATTCGGACACATTTAAATACCCACTCCTTCTTAAAAAGGAACTGGAAATATTTGACTGAGGAGTTTTTGGGGCCTCTTTTACAGACTACCCAACCTGTTCTATCTAAGGATCCCAACACTGATGCCCTGGTTTTTCATAAGTGGATTGCGACTGCTGTTGAGTCCACTGCCCCAGCCAGATTGTCCAAATCACTGAGAAACTCCTTCCGCTCCATAGTTCTCAGAGTCCCTCAGGTCTCTGAAAAGTAATTGCAAACGCCTGGAGCGTCAATGGCAGGTGAATTATGCCACCGAGGCTAAACTGGCATATGAAGCCTCTTTGAAAGAGCTGCATAAAGCAATTAGGGCGGCCAGAAAAGAGTACATAGCTACAAGGAATAACAATTCTGATAAACCTGACAAAGAACTGTTTAGGTGGGTTAACTCTTTTCTTCATCCCCGTGAACGAACTACTGATTCTCAGCCGTCGAATTCTCTTTGTGAAGAACTCTAACTTTTTTGACAATAAAATTCGTAGGATCTACAGTTCTTCCATAGACAGAGCTGAAACCATCAAATCAGATGGCCGTGATGGTAGTGCCTGGAAACATCTCTTATCCTGTTTTGCCCCTAATTCTGAGCAGGAGGCACTGGCTGAGATGCTGAAGTGTACGTCAGGTGCCCCAGGGGACCTGAGTCCCCCAAAAATATGGAAGGAAGTAGCCCACTCTGCCTCACAGGTGCTACTCCACATATGGAACACCTCTCTTGGCTCTGATACCTTTCCTGACTTTTGGAAGAATGCAACCCTCCTGCCTTTCAAGAAAAAAAAACAATGTCGATGCCGTTGTCTTGTCTAATTATAGACCCATTTCCCTATTGCCAGCTCCAGCCAAGATGCTGGAAAAGGCGCTCCATAGAGAACTAGCTAAATATACAGAAATCAATAATATTCTACATGACATGCAATCTGGCTTTTGAGCAGGTTTTAGCAAGGACAGCCCTTGTTGAGGTGGCCGAATCTGTAAGGGCAGCATGGATTTGGGGGCTTCAGCTATGCTGGTGCTCC
Source organism: Lissotriton vulgaris (assembly GCF_964263255.1). Taxonomy (NCBI): domain Eukaryota; kingdom Metazoa; phylum Chordata; class Amphibia; order Caudata; family Salamandridae; genus Lissotriton; species Lissotriton vulgaris. The sequence goes on from NC_141691.1 coordinate 239,499,443, forward strand.
TGGATCTATCTGCTACATTTGATAATAATAATAAGTAATAATAATAATACATTTTAATAAATTTTATAAAGCGCATGGTTACACTGGGAGCAGTGTGTCCCCGCGCTAAGAGTGACTGGCCTAGGCAACAGACGGATCCTCCCCACCCTGTTCTCCCCTATTAACCTCCTCAGTCTCTAGCCAGAGGGAAGAGGTAGGTTTTAAGTTGTTTCCGGAAGATACGTTCCGAGACTTCTGATCGCATTACGTATGGGAGTTTATTCCAATGTTGAGCAGCTTGTACTCGGAAGGAGCGTCCACCCATCCAAGCTCTTCTGAACCTAGGTACCTTCACCAGCCCTTTCCCGGAAGATCTCCGGTCCCGGCCCGGGATATACGGATTCAATAGATCCAGCAAGTAAGATGGCCCCCTTCCCTGCATGATACGATGGCTGAACAGTAGGGTCTTATAAAGCACCCGTTCTTTAATCGGAAGCCAATGGAGGGATTCCAGGGCTTTCTTAGATGATGCTCTTCTGGGTAATTTCAGGATCATGTGTATCTGCTGAAGCCTAGTGATACATCTGCTGTTGGCTCCTAAGTACAGGGCGTTCCCATAGTCCAATCTCGAGGTAACCAGAGCATGGACTATGGTCTTCCTGGCTGTCGTGGGGAGTAGGTCCAGTGTTTTCCGCATAGTTCTCAAAATGCGGAAGCATTGGCCGGCCACCCGAGTGGTATGCTGCTCGAAGGAGATCTTGCTTTCTATCCAGATACCCAAGTTCTTCACTTGTTCACTAGGTGAGGGTAAAGGCCCCAGCTCTTGCGGCCACCATGCAGATGTCCACACCGATGGTGCCTGTCCCACCACCAGCACCTCGGTCTTACTGCCGTTTAATTTCAAGCAGTTATAAAACATCCAAACTGCTGTGGCTTGAAGGCACATTGAGAAGTTGTTGGCTGCTGCCCCGTCTAACTGTGCAAGAGGCACCACCAATTGGGTGTCATCTGCATAGGTTACTACTTGAACCCCAAACCTCTCCGTGATCTCTGCTATAGGTGATACGTAGAGATTGAAGAGGGTGGGGCTCAAGCTAGACCCTTGGGGCACTCCCTGATTAAGCATAACACTCCTAGACCGATGATACAGTTGATCATGCTATTCTGGTTCAATGCCTTCTGGATTTCGGCATTGGGGGAACCACCCTGGAGTGGCTCAAAGGGTGGCTGTACAACATTATCAGTCGGAGCAGAATCACTTGTGGTGTGGGGTGCCTCAAGGGTCCGCGTTAAGCCCACTGTTGTTCAACATCTACTTGGACCCCTGTTTTCACTCATTGCCAACTGGACGGGGGGGGGGTCAAGGCAATATCCTATGCCGATGACACCCAGTTGGTGTTCCCCTTCAAGTATCAGTCAGCTGAGGCCTTTGAAAGTTTTAAGAGCCGTCTTACAGATGTTGCAGTTTGGATTAACAATAACCAATTTAAATGAAATGCTGAAAAACGGAGGTGGTGATCTTTGGTACCAACAGCCCACCTGATTCGGACCTATGGTGGCTGCCATAAATGGGGACACCACCCACCCCAATAGGCTTGGTTAAAAATGTGGGAGTTCAATGGGAGGCTGACCTGTCGTTCTCCTCAATTTCAGCAAGTAACATCCTCCTTTTTTGGAAAATTGAGGTACATGAGAAAATGTTTACATCTGCTACCAGAAAACTGCAGGCGTACCATAGTTCAGGCAACGGTGACGTCTAGGCTGGATTATGCGAATGGCCTTTATTTGGGACTACCGACCTATTTGGTCAAGAGGCTGCACTTGGTTCAAAATGCTGCAGCACGTTTGATCAGATGTGTGCCCATGCGAAACACATATCCCCAAACATTAAAGTACTTCACTGATTTCCAGTGGCCATGAGAATTAAATCTAAGGATCTATCCCTAGCTTTTAGATCGTTCCATTGTCTCTGCCCCAGATATTTGAAACAGCGTTTATTTGTTTACAAACAATCTCGCCTATTGCGGTCTAACAGTCAGTCTGCTGGCCACCCCACAAATCAGGAAGGAGCCCTGGGGTGGCAGATCCTTTGTGGTTAAAGTAGCTAAACTCTGGAATTCCTTGCCGCCTGCTTTAAGGCAAATTGATTCAGAATGCCTATTTAGGAAGGCAGTCAAGACCTGGACTAATCCTGGGGGGTGAATTGATGTCTGACCTTTTTATGTGCTGTCACTTTGTCGTTATAGCGCCGGGACACCACCTACGGGAGGTACCGGTTTTGCGCTTTATAAACGGCCATGTTATTATTATCGTGTCTTAAAGTTTGTGATGTTTGTTTTAATTTCTTGTACTTTTATTTTCAGCTGTCTGAAATAGAATAATAATAAATATGAGATTTCCACCTGAGGGCCTTTCGCATGTCGAGGATATTTACCCTTGTCGGTCAGCTGCCCCACCTTGCACACATGCTCAGTAGTACTCCCCGTTGTACTTTTGCACCAAGCTGCTGACCTGTGTAATATTGTCTATACGCTCTAACCATTCAGTCACTGTGAGAGAGCAATATTTAAATAAAGGGGGGAGGGCATAGCCACAGTTTCACATGTGGTTATAAATATGGATCGCTTTGTATATTAGACTGGCCATTTTGAAGATTGTGCTACTGTTTTGGGGTACCCAGTGTAAAGTGAACAGGACGTTTTGATGACATTGGTTAGCTCTGTGCCTTATTTTCCATTTCTGTGTTGTTAAACGACTCCTACTTATGCTTATCCAATAGCCTTCTGTTTAATTTCAGCCACCTACCATTTCGAAAGCCATACCTCGGAGTACTATGTACTCATTCTCTGCCCCCAAAAAACGTTCTTGAGTCTTTCAAATAATATCCTACTCCTGTTTTGGCTCATTTATTATTTATTGTAGCGTAAGAGTAATGCAGAGTATTGCAAATACATGTTTGCGTCCAATCTTATTAATTTTCAACTTAAGCAGCACAGGTATGAAGCAAGCAATGTATTCGACACTACATTGCTGAAATACAAACGATTCCTCAAGAGTTAACATAGGGACCAAACAATGTAAAAAAAAAAAAAAGCAGACCTCAAACATGACACATTTAAGCAATTTATAGCTCAAACTGTCTGTTGGAAAGTGGATTATTAGTAGGGGCAAATGTGTATCTGCCGCTGCCAATAAGGCTGCTAACAAAGTATAAGGCTCAAAATAGGTCTTAGAAAATTTATCCAGTGCTCAACCCTTGGTAGCTTGGCTGTGAGCAGGCCGGCCTAACTTCAAAGACAGGTATGTAAAGCATTTAAAAACACAATTTCAGTAAATAAATAGACACAATGCACAATAAAAATCCAACACCAATTTATAAAAATAGGAAATGTATATCTTTAAAATGACACCAAAACGACAAAAATCCAATGTAGGCAACCGGAGATATGGATTTAAAAAGATTTAGCAATTTTTGGCACATAGAAACATATAGCGTCTTATCTGGACATCTGGTCACGATAGTCCGGGTCAAAGTTTCAGGACGATCGTGATGGAACCCTGCGATGCTACCCCTTGTGGAAGGTCTCGTACAAAGTTTTTACCTTCTGACTTCAAAACTTTTCTGGAGCTTTTCTTTCGAGTGTCTCTTAAAACTCTAAGCCAGTCCGTATTTGGTGAGTTCGCCGGATTGCCTTGAGACAAGCTCCCGGTCAAACTTATGGAAGTCTGACCTCTGGAGCAGTCCAGAGGTACAAACCTAGGATTCAGGCAGACAAGCAGTTGAAGGTAGGCGGCTTGGCTTTCGTGGTTGCTCCCGATCACCTTTTCTTTGTTCGGACTTAGAAACCTTTATGGAGCTTTTTCTCGCTGGGTCCCTCGATGCTCTTCACCAACTTCTGAAACTTCTTCCTGGAGTTCCCCAAAGGGTCCCAAAGTGTCTCACTCACTCCAAGGGTCTACAATCTCCTAGATGGTCCTTGAAAGTTGGGGACTTAGTTCCCACAATCCACTTGGACAAAACCCTTACAAATCCACTGGTAGTTCTCCAGGTTGAGGATCCTTGGTGGTGATGTTCCAGGTGAGCTCTGTTAACCTGTAGCTTGCAGGGAGTCCACTCTTTAGTTCTTTTACAGCAAGGTAATCCACAGGCTGTAGTTTCAGATGGTGCTGATTGTGCAGTCTTCAAAGTGCAGGCCTTAGGAAATGCACATCAAACTTCCAGCATGGGCCGTCTTGCTTTATTAAGTTTCAAGCAGCAGATCTGAGGGGCTCTGCCCTTCTCAGATACTCCTTCCAATTTCTCTAGGTCACTCAGGAGGTCACTCCTGTCCAATGGGCTGCAGGGTACCACCCGAAGTTCTGACCACTTCCTGCAGAGTGTGGCACTATTTTGCCCCAGAGTGCACCAATTCTTCCAAATTCATAATGGCTGATTTTCCAGCAGGGCGACAAGAGCTGACTAAACACCCCTAGGATGGCTAATCTCCATAGCCTCTTCCCCTTGCATCTGCTCATTCCTTCCTTAATCCTAGCATCTGGCTGGGGTCAAAAGAGTGGAGTTGTAAATGACACTAGTGTCTTCCTCTTCCCTTGAAGACCATTGTTCACAACTCTGCCCCCTACTATGGCATTCCTGTGTAACAGAATACTGCCCTCCCAGCAGAGCTGGTCAACCCCTGGGGTTATTTATCACCTATTTAAAGCAGCCTGGCTAATCCACTCTGACCAATCAGGACAGACCACTGGAAGGCTGAATCTGGGCTTACAAGAAGTTTCAAGACGTTCTTGTTTGTATGTACATTTTAGGATAAATTCAAAATTATCATATTGTTGGGTTTATTAATACCATTCTGGGAAGTCTTTGAATGGCACTTCAAGCCTTTTCCTATCAAGAGTTATTAGTTAACTTCCTGCCATGTTAACCTATGTGGCAGGGGATTTGCAATGGGAGAAATGACTTGGGCCATTTTTTCACCACCAGGGCTTATAAAAACATATTTTCTAAGTACCCTACATATATCTACAGGACCCCCACCCCAGGAACACCTACGGGGGACTTTAGGGGTTCTAAATATGTAAAGATATTGCAGATCCTTCCTCCACAGTGCTCCTACCACCAAAGTCGATTTTGGGCAGCACTTTATCACAATGTTAGGAGTGAAATGTGCAATTACCCAGGGCATATAAAGCTCATTTCATAAGGGTACTCCTTATAAATACCTGATTCCCCACCCCTGGGACACCTAGGGGAGACCTTGGCGGCACCTAATATGCCCAAACATTGTAGGTCACCCGCTTTTAAGAGACCCAAACACCAAAGTCGAATTTGGGCACAATTTACTTTTTAAAAGCAGTCCTGCAAAACAGAGCCACTTTTAAATTGGCCTCAGGCTTCAGCAATGCACACATGCAAGTGCAGAAAGGGCTGCATGCCTCTAAACTGCCATGCCCTATCATATACTAGGGACTAATAGGTAGTTTCTAGCTCCCTGCCCTATTATGTACTATTAGGGTAGGTCATGCCAATCACAGGGGGACCCCAACGTATAGTGAACCCTAGTGTATGTAGGCGTTTTCACTGGATTCTAAGTGTTTCAGCTTAGCACTGGCCCTGGTTAGGCAGAGCCCAGGGTCAGTTACCACCAGTACCAGTCAGCAAAAAGTTGAGGAGTGCCCAGGGCACAGGCTGACTTTCCAACACCATCCAATAAAGTGCTCTAAACTCCTCCCGCCCACACGTTACAAGCCACCCCTGCATTGTACTCTGAATCTTCCTCCTTTGCCTCTTCAGGAACCCTAAATCGTCACCCATTTTCCACGTCCTTGCTATATAAATCATTCCATGCGCAGTATCGCTCTACTCCTAACTCATTGTTTGTTGCTGATTTCTGTTCTTTCTGCCTTCTTCATTTCCCGTCTAAACTCCTGGAGCAAGCAGTCCTACTCCGATGGGTTTTGCTGATTGGCATGCCTATAGGTCATGGGTGTAACAAGGTCCTGGACCTTCTCCCAGCTCTTCATATCTCACTTTCAAAGTGTTTCCTAAAGGTCTACAGCACAATCATCTCAAACGGATGGAAAGAATCATGAATCAAGTTGACACTGATGAAAAGCCATCTGCACACAGATCTGCTCAATTCTATACAAACCTGTGTTGATCATTCTTTGTGGCAGTATTTTTCCATGCTGGACCACTTATCTCAGCCATGTCCATCTTGCCTTACTATTACATATATGGAAGCGATCTAGTTGGGAGTGAACAAAGAACTTGGTCCATAAAAGTTCCTTTACCCTTTAGAGTGGACATGATCTACTACTCAGCATGCCATTATGAGTCTCATTTTAAGAAGTCATTTTCTTCTTGGCAGAACATTCTGGAATATAGATGTGCTTGTACCATACAATATTACCTTGATAGTCCTGCTGTTGGCATGTCGTGCACTTGCTTGCTTTTATATTCCATTATTGAAGGGTTCTGGCTTCTTGCCGCTGTGATGGTCTCTTACTCATGGAGAGAGTTCTCATTTCCGATTTTAGACCAACTTCTGACACACAAAATTCTATACTGTGAATTCGAATTAAAGTCTTAACATAATTGTAATTTAACCCTTTGGGCGTGGCTGGAATTCCCCCACTGTGCTGGCGAATTTCACCCAAATTGGACGCCCGTCTGACGCGCTCACCCACTGCGACGTCGGACAGCAGTGTGCCGTCCGGCGCATGCAATGGGTTAAGACTGATCTAGACAAACGGTTCTAATAACAGGATTTGTAATACTTTTTGCACGGATGTAAAGGTGATATTTGGGTGGAACTTTTTTCATGAACTAGCTACAGCTATCTCAGGCACAGAGAATGCCTCCTAAATAAAAGAAATTAAAATGTTAAGCCATACATCTAGCAGTAGCAAAAAGAACAAATTGTGGACGGAATGTTGAACAATGCAAACATTCACCTCCAGTCACAAAGATCTGGGTTTAATCCATTGTTCTTTTACTCACCACGCTGCCCCAGTTTGGACTCAGCCATATGCAAATCAGTCTTGGGCCCTGCTCCTCATGGTAACAGACCAGCCCAAACTGCCAAGCATCCTGGGACCGGTTTCGGGGTACCACCCCTCATCAGCCAGGCTAGCTTGGATGCAGTGAGCATGGGACCCACTTGTGAGCATATCCTTCCCACTTAGGGCAACAAATGCAAAAAGGACAAATGATTGACGGAATGATGAACAATGTAAACATTCTCCCCCAGTCACAAAGATCTGGGTTTAATCCATTGTTCTTTTGCTCTCCTCGCCACCCCAGTTCGGGCTGGACTATTCCCATGGGGAGCAGGGTCAAGATTGATTTGCATATGGCTGGGTCTAAACTGGAATGGCATGGTGTGCAAAAAAAATATGGATTTAGGCCCAGATCTCTGTACTGTGGGTGAATGTTTGACCTTGTTAAGCATTCTGTCCATCAATTGTTCTTTTTGTATTTGTCGCACTAAGTGGGAAGGGTATGCCAAGACATAGGTCCCGCGATCACCATGCAGTTGGAGTCAAGCTAGCCTGACTGATGAGGGGTGATACCCCGAAACTGGTCTCAGGATGCTTGTTACCAGTCTAGGGAAGACCTGGCATTTCGAGTGGGGAGCAGGTTCACTACTGATTTGCATATGGCTGGGTCTATACTAGAATGGCATGGTGTACAATGCAACAATGGATTTAGGCACATATCTCTGTACGGGGGTGAATGTTTGACATTGTTCAGCATTCCATCAATCAACTATTCTTTTTACATACATCTAGAAGTGGCAATCTTAGGGTACAGATAAACCTCAATTGCTCATTCTTTTTCCTTGCTCTGACAGAAAATGTAGTGTTACAACCTCTTTTCAAGTTTCCTGACTGAAGTCAAAGAAGCAAAATGAATGAAGAAAACAATGGTACAGTTTCTGTGCAGTTTAATACAAATTCTTGCTTCTTTTGTGGTATTCCTACATGACCAAGTTGGTGTCAAACAACGTGTAGACCATTGTTGGCATAGGTAAAAGCATCACCAGAGGGTTCTCAATAGGAACATGTCCCTACCGACAGATAATATGAAAGTTCTACTAGAGGCATCCTTCTCTGGTTGAATGTCATGAAGGTGAAAGCAGAGCTAGTTGCGAAGGAGGACGACGCCCTTTCTTGCAGTAAAAATTCCTGGTGAAGGCCACAAATTCGATTTATAAAGTAAAAAAATTGGGCGTTGGGTATGCCTATAAGCAATGGCTTTCGGTCCATATTAACGCATAGGTCAAAGGGACAAATGTATTCTGGAAGAATAATACGCCTGCCAATGTGCAACCACCATGTGGTTTAACCAGACTGCAACACAAAACGACACTGTCCTCCCTAAGAAAAAAATCCAGAAACTGGAGATAATCCAGAACCAACAAATACATTGCGCTTGAGTCTGACAAGACTGCATACCTAAATTATTGAAATCCATACACTGGCTCAAAGTGAAGCAAGAGATCAATTGATCAGGATCAGAATAGCCAGGAAAGGGATCAGAATAGCCAGGAAAATTGGCTTAGTGTTAGATTTGCACCTAAAATCTCAGAGCCGCCATCACCAACAAAAGCAGATTAAACCAAACAAGCAAGGAGGAAGGACAATAGGGATAGTTGACCCCATATATTGTACTAATCTGTACTAAGCATTGAAGGTGTAACAAGTTCTTCTAATTTAGAAACGTTATCAATATCTCCCCATTCCAATAAGCCCTAAATCTCTCTTAAAAAAAGGGCAAACTTCAAATCTTAAAGAAAATAGGCTGTGCAACCAACTGATCTGTTTGATATGGGGTGAATCGTATTCCACTTTATGGTCCCTAAATATGACTTTATACATGCATAAAACCCAACTGGGCATTCTCTTCCAGGCTCTATCCTATCTGGCTAGCACCCAGACATTGTCCCCGAACTGGCTAAGCTCCTGTTTTCAATTGGACGCTAAGCAGTCTAACATCAGCAGACTGCATCAAACCTTTATTCTGGTGACTATGAAACATCTTATGTATACATCTTCATCATATGTGAAATAGAAAGAATTTGACTGGCTGTACGATGGTCAGCCGCTTTTAGGATAGAGGTCTCGTCTCATCAGGGCGCCCTTCGCAGAGATTTAGTCTCTTCAGTTTTTACTTGTGATAAGGCACATGTAGATTTCTTGTTACTGCAATTAATGTCAGCAGGGGTTGGTAGTGTTAGGCCGCCCCTTACACAGTGGTCTTCGTTGTCAGTTTTATGAATACAACGCCAATTAATAGTTGAAAGTAAAGCTTTACTTTACACCCCCACCTCACAACGATGTCAGTTTCCAACTGTCAAAATAGCACACCAACTTTCCAAAGATACGCAGCATACAGAACATTACAGTAGATGATCAATAGGAGAATAAAAGGAGGGGGTTGGGAGAAAACTAAATATGGGAATGGATCATAACAAAGAGTAACAGTAATCCAACATTACAGCAGAAACATGTTCATTGGAATTTTCACACCAGCATCTTAATACAGAAGGTTCTTACCGAGGCAGTGTATTAGCCAGATATTCACAATTTAAAACTCAGTGACCAAGTTTTGTGGAGATGAATTTGTCAAGAGCGGGACACCGCATCTACCACAAACAAAGAGGTTACATCCAGCGGCAGCTTCTCTGCTATGGCAGAGGAGCAAACCCCCTGCCCCCCACCCAGTCAGTAGCAGCGGCAGCTGCAAAACTAGAACAATTAAAACAATCCTTAACCATGTTTATTATAATTTTCTTTTTCCTAATGCCATGGAGTCTTGGGATGGGGCCAGAGGAATGACAGACACAGGGGGAGTGGTAGTGCACTGTTCTCAGTGCGCATGACGGTTTGGCCAGCCGTCTCAGGCTAAGTCATTCATGTGTAGGCGCTCAACAATCCATAAGGCTCCTGATGTCTGCAAAGTAAGGCTACATCACACTCAGGCTAAGGGATGCAACAGACTGGCACATCCCAGTTACAACTCCTTACATTACCTCAGGCCAACATGGGTACCATGTATTCAACCAGATGAAATGTGGTTGAGAACTAGGTGAGGCACAAATGCAAAATGTGACTCTTCCCTAGTCTGTGCAAGCACAGTTTTGGAATACTTTTCTGACACCTATGCAGTAGCAGGCGGAACGGATCAGGGGTGGCGAGGAAGGTGGGGGGATATGTTAGGATGTAAAAAATAAAAAATAAATGAACCTCTTCGCCTCTCTCCCACATGGTCTCAGTCTCTCTGGGGCTGAGCAGGAAGCAGGCAGGCTTTCTCGCCTATGCCAACCACAACACTGCAATGCAGTGTTTGTGATTGGTTTGAGCCCCATGGAGCGCCATGGATCTGTGCTCAGCCAGGGAATGGGAGCCTGGGCATGTTCTCCACGCAGGCTGTAATGCAGCCTGTATGGAGAACATGAAAAGTGCGCATGACTGTTTGGCCGGCCCGAGAGGGCTGGTCAAACAGTCATTGCACACTTAGAGTGGGCAAACCACTCCTCCCTGGCTCTGAGAGCAGAGGAGCCTTGTCCGTCCCTCAAAGCTGCACAGCAGCAAGAACTAATAAAATGATAACTTCGAGTTATTATCATTTTATTTGTTCTTTCTTTCACTGCTTTGCAGCAGTGGGGTGGCTCATCTACGCCTTAGCGGAGGAACCGCCACTGCTCAATTGGTCTATTACTCTAAAAATGTTAATTTGCACCTTGATTAAATTATGGATAGAGCAAAATGCTTGGCTTTTGTGCCTAAAATATATATATATATATATATATATATATATATATATATATATATATATATATATATATATATATATATATATATTTATTTATTTTAGGCACAAAAGCCAAGCATTGCTGTAGAAGTCAATGGGAACTAATTTGAGAAAGTCACAGGGAAGAGAAACAATTGATGCACTGTGCTGGCCCACTACCCAGTCCAGTATGTTGCAGTGGGTGGAAGGAAAATGTGATATATATATATATATATATATATATATATATATATATATGATCCATTTTTTTTATACTGGACAGTTCCCCCTACAATAAAGTTTAACAAAAACCAATACAAAACAAACACTGACAAAGCCAAATGACTGGGAGCCAGTACTGGACCTTCTGGCTTTGCCAATGCTTAATTTATTTTGTACATGTGCAAATTGCACTTTTTAAATGGTTCGCAAGTTTGTTTCTTATCTTAACAGCACTGTGAACTACGCCTTAAGTGTCGAAATGTGTTATTGTGTTCCAGTCGTGAGACCTAAGGAATCGCGAACCCTCAGAAGGAGCGCGCCCTTTGGATGAAGATGAACTCAAAGTAGGCTTTCCAAGCGCTACACTGCAAAAGCAAACCATGCATTCCAGCGCACCTGGTGTACATCTCATGAAATCACTGTATGCAGCGTCTCAGCTGACTCATTGTAAGGGATTAGAATTGTGATTTTACCCCTGGAAATTCAGGGAGTAAATCAAATCGTTTACTGAACTGCTCATGTAAACTGCTTTTTAAATGTTTTAAAATCTTAATTTTTTTATTTATATTTTTATAGTAAAATACAATCATATATGCAATTGCCTGGTTAACCGCAGCTGGTCAAGAATATTAGTCAATCAATCAAATTAACTTTATTTCGGTTTGTTTAAGAACCATAAAAGTACATCAAGTAGTAAAAAAAAGACATTTACAATAATAAAATAATACACATTTGAATCTCATTTTGAATAAAAGCAGTTAGCATGTGGTTTTTAGGGTGATGAAAAAAAACACTAAAGCAAGGAAATACATTGATTAAATATTCAGAACACAGTGAAAGCATAGTATTACTGAATTAGAGTAGCTTAGTACTACCGAATCAATTTCCGTCTAATTAACCACATTGAAAACAAGAATTTAGCAATAGCAGTAACTATTAGTGTATTAGTATCAGATTTTAAAATTCTGAAAAACTCTACATGGTTCCTGACTCCTAGGTTCACACATAGCTGTATAATCCATTTTTTCCTGCTAACAGAATAAGCAGGACAAAACAAGATCACATGGATTAGGGATTCATTTGGATCATTGCAACCTGGGCAAGGGCGAACTGGACCCGCTTTCCATTTATCAGTGTAAGAGTGGAGGGGTAGTGTGCCATATCTAAACTGTAGATACAGTTTTTTTGCTAAGACAGGTTCTATAATGTCTAATTCCTTCTCAAAGCTGTAGACATTTTTAAAATCCAGAAAGCTGTCAGTGAGACTAGAAGACCTGGCTGATCGAAGGACCTCTTCTAAGTTGTAATATTTTATAGACTCAGCCAGGGTTTTCTTTGAGATAGATTTGCATGTGTCCTCCGGGTTGGACCAGAGGTTCTCCATGCCAATCCTAGACGCCTGCTCCCTTATAAAGGATAACCACTTTATCCTCCCTACACTTGGGCGTGCCATCACAATCTTCAATTCATCTCTATAGCACTCTAGCTCCGGGACGCTCCACAGTCTGCGCCAATAAAGGAGCGGGCGTGAGGCAATAGCTTCTGCAATGGGCCTCAAGTTTAAATCCAACCTTAAAGGAACTAGAGGAGTGTTTTTTGGTAAGGAGAGCAGATGTCTAATAAAATTATTCTCTGTTATGCTAATCTCACTCACTGGACAGTGGCCCCAGAGTTCAGCTCTGTAAAGGGTGGCTGATCTGGTTTGAACTTTGTATATTTCCAGTGGAACACTGACTACTTTATGGACACAAGACTTCTGCACCTTGAGAATCCCACCCGTAGACTGAGAGAGGGTTAAATTAGCCTTAGTCATTTGGGTTACCCAACTCATTTTATCATGTAAGGTCAGACCTAAGTAAGTGAAATTATTTACCCTTTCCAGGAGTCGTCCATCCATTAACGGGCGTGGACAGTTTATTGCATTGGCATTGAACACCATATACTTTGTTTTGTCTATATTAATCACCAAATTCCTGTTCCTACAGAATTTGGTGAATTGGTCTAACACCCGCTGCATCCCCATAGGTGTTTTTGAGAGCAGCAGGGTGTCATCCGCAAACATAAGTGCAGGGAATTTGCCACCAGCTAGATTAGGGGCGTCAATGTTATGAACACTATTTAAGTCGTCGACAAGGCCATTTAAAAAAAGGGAAAATAAAGTAGGGGCAAGTACGCATCCCTGCCTAACTCCCTTCTTAATAGGGAAAGCTCTCGTCGGCTGGCCATATTTGCCATAACGTACCTTTGCATAGGTTCCTTCGTGGAGTCTTTTAAATTGGTGGCATAAGTAGGGTGGGATGCCCATTGTTGTTAATATACTCCACAGTTGGTTCCTGTCCACCATGTCGAATGCGGATTTGAGGTCCACAAATGTCAGGTAAAGACTACCCCCTTCCATGACCACATGCTTCCAGTATAATACCTGGAGCCGTAGTAGTTGGTCGATGGTGGATGTTTTGGCACGGAACCCTGCTTGCAGGTGGGAGAGGATGTTGTTCTCACTAATCCAATCTTGCAAGCGCTGCAAAAGTAGTTTGGCGTAGATTTTTTGGGTGACATCAATAAGACTGATTGGCCTATAATTTGATGGGTCCAACGGTGATCCCTTTTTATAAATCGGGATGATTTCGGCCCCCAACCAGGTATTTGGAATCTCTTGACCGTCAAGAATAGCATTAAATATGACGGTCAGGTAGGGGACCCAGATCTTCGGCTCTTCTCTGAAAAGATCACCAGGGATCTTGTCCAACCCTGGGGCCTTGTTACATTTTAGTGCTTGGACTGCAAGTGTGACTTCCGACATGGTAAAGGGTGTTGGAAGACATCCAAGGTCCAAACTCGAAGACATCGTTAGTGGTACTTTATGCTGGGGAGCAGGGCTAGAGTAAAGTTTACCAAAGAATGCACACCAGGCTTCCTCAGCGATGTTAGGATCGATCTTTGCCTTACCTTCTGGTTTCCCGGTGTGAACCAAGTTCCAAAAGGTTTGGGCATCTTTCGTTATTAGGGCCTGTTTAATGGCCTGCCACTTCTCAGTTTCCCATTCAGATTTTGCGTGGGAAAGGAGATTCTTATAGGCTTTCCTTGCGACCATAATGGTAGCTCTATGGCCTTGTTTTAGGGCAGAGATTAGAGTAGTTTTCGCCCTTCTACAAGACTGGTTATACCAGGGATTTGTGGCACATGCCTGTCGGTTAGTCTGCTTTACCGATTTATAGAAGCTTACCGCTAGGACGAGCATTAAGTCATTGTGTATGTTTAAAAGTTTAGCATCTTTATCAAGAGTGTAGGCACTTTCGAGCAGTGTTTTTAGTCGCTCTAATTGGGGAGTGACACTATTATACAGTGATGGCAAATTGTCTGCTGATGATTTAATGGAGGCCCAACGGATTCTCTTGCCACCCTGTAAGATCCTAATGTTACTGGAGGGCATATCATCAACTTGATGCTCCCCATCGGGAAGTGGCAATTCTAGATCTGCTACCAAAGGGTTGTGGTCACTTTCTGAGCGGTCAGGTACATGGAAGTATCGAATCATGTGCCATAAAGACATACTAACCATAAGATAATCTATTATTGATGAATGGCCCATTCCACTATAGGTACTCCTTCCTGGGCTATCCCCCGGGAAGCGACCATTGCAAGCTCTAAGTGAATATGTATATGTCAATGATGTGAGCTGCATGGCCATAGGTGACCAAGATTTAGTTTGATAAACATTTGGGGGCGGGATCCGGCAGGCATCATCCTCATCAGTTGTTATTAGGGGAACCCCCCCCAAGTGGTTCATAATGACAATTAAAGTCCCCCCCATTATCACCTTGGTATCACTTGGGAGGGAGTTTAATAAGGCAGTTAAGCACTCTAGAGTACGGAAAACCGCACCCCCTAAGACAGGGCGTAGGTAGATGTTAATAATCGCTATTTTGGGTGTGCTAGGACGAGTAAGGAGGATACATAGTATATCACAACTATTGGTATTGATCCTTTTAACCGAGAACCCAAGATGGACACCCACCCATATTGTTAGTCCACCAAATGGTCTGCCTCTAGGACCCTTGGTTTCAGGCTCAGCATAGGTGACAAAACCCATTCTGTGGTGGATAACCCTGGCCCATGTCTCTTGGAATATACAGATACCATGGTTATCCACATAGTCACACCACTCCATATTATCTAGCTTCGCACCCAAGCCCGCCACATTCCATGATATCAACAATAGATTTTTATCACTACGAGACAACTGGTCAATTAACTGGTTCGGGGATATAGTGTTTTCTACAATTTGGTCACCCACTTCAGGCCTCGTCTGCACCGTAGTGAATTCATGATTGGTTGTGGTGCAATTAACCTCATTTATACTTAAAGGGGAACTGGCACAGTGGAGAGGTGTGGTTGGAAACCTTGTCCTACTCTGGGTGACCTCCTCTACTAGCCCCCCTCCAACTACTCTTAAATCTTTAGATAGGGGGGCAGCCATAGCGGGGAGTCAATCGCAACCATCAAGGCCAGAAAGGGCGCCATATCTGTTCAAGGTTTCCAGTGGGGTAAAGGGAATCAGGTGCTCCATATTTCTATTCCCCTGCAGATGCTCTAGCCCCACAAAGGGCAAACTGCGACCGCTGGCAGGGACTATATTCCACTCTGTATTATTCCTAGTAGGCAAAGGCCTTTGGAGATGGCACATATAACTATTAGTGGGAGGCATATGAATGTTCCTGATATCTTTGGGGTCAGTTAACCCCCCGGTGTAGAGGACAGGGGTCATATACGACCTTGGATAGAAATATGTTAGGTCGTATGGGACTACAGCAGTGTTCAAATTCCTAGGGGGTCCTGTTAGTATGGACCTAACTGCTTCTGGGTTCCTGAAATTGATAACAACTATGTCTCCCTCAATATTTTTTTCCCTAGTGCCCAGCCAAGGCAGGCGTCTAACATGAATTATCTCCCCGTCGATGTAATATGGGAGTGGTCTGTTTTGTCCTAACCAATGTAAAATCTTATTCTTGAGTTGGGGATGGCCCTCCTTTCTGCCTGCTTCTAATGGGGGGACACCTGTGAGTACAACTACGAAGGGTAGCGACTCTGGGGGTAATTCGACATTGGGACCATATAGTTTATCGTTAGTCGGCTTTGCAGACCTCCCCTTACCCAGTTGCTGGCTCTTAGTGGTAGAATTAACATCACTCTTCTGGGGATCTCTTACAACCTGGGCCGTAGATTTTGATGCTGTTTGGACAGGAGCCTGGGCCTGTAGTGACGCCAAGTTTTTCTGCTGGTTGTTATTCACGGGCTTACTGGTTACAGTATTTGCCTTAGCAGGATTCTTGGTCGGGTCTACAGAGCTCTGTTTATTGCTAACAGGGGGTTTAGTTGCTCCATTATTGCCACTGTTCGAGCCGTTTGAAGCCGGCGGGTTGGGAGCATAGACAGTTGGAATCTGGGATAGAGTTGTCGGGACAATGGTAGGCCTTGGGGAGGACATGCGCACACTTGTCTTATCAGCATACAGTGCCTCCAGATTACCTAGTCGGTGCTCCACCCTTTTTAAGATATCCAGAATAGGCAGCATGAAAGACCTGAGCAACTGCTCAACAGTGTTCAGCTCGGTATTAGTAGGGGGAGTGGTTACTGGACTTGGGGTGGGGACAGCCTCAATTTCCCTCCCTCGGGTGTTAATGGGTTGTATAGGTTGTAGGTCTGGAACTGGTACTGCTATGGGCATATTATCAGTTGTTACCGAAGTTTTAGATGTAGTACCGCCAGTGGTCTTAAGTTTTGGCGGCTTACCAAACTCTGTATGACTAAGCTTGCCTCGTTGAGGAGCTCCTAACCCCCTCCTCTTTTTAGAAGCCGGTGGACCGTGGGCTATGGACGTAACAAGAGGTCTGCCTGTCCTTTTGGGCGGCTCTTTGGGGGGAGGTTTTGGAGCATTGTCTACATTAGGAGAGGGACTGGAGACAGACGAAAACAGAACATTAGGTGAAGACACAATCAGTACGGAGCCTGTGGGCGGTGGAGTACTTCTGAGGAGTAAAGGAAATTTATCCAGAGATAATGGATCTTCATAAGGTGTGTCAGTAATAATGTCCGACATAGTGGATGGGGATGCCAGATCAGTACATGGTCTATTTTTCAGGGACTCAATGGAACGACGACGTTCAATCCTACGTTCAAGAAGTGAGTCATCCTTGTCCAAGTCCACAGAAACCCTTGGGAAATAATTATCCAATGTTTTTTTACTGGACCCCACCACGCTGGAGTTCTCAGTGTTAGCAGCCATGAGTAAGAGCCTACCTTACAGACTGGGTCCAATGATGTCCAAGTACAAAAGTAAAGCTTTAGGGGGGTAGCCCGGCCCGTCCTCGTACGTCCCCGGACGGCCACAGACGGTCCCGCCCTTGTCCCGGGCTTCTCCCGGCGCCCTCCCGCGCACTCCCGCGCACTCCCGCGCCGTGGGGATCTGCTACTGTAAATAAGTCATCCGATAGGGGAGAGGAAAGGGAGGAGCCTGCAGGGAGAGCGTCCCAGGTGTTGGTAATTGGGAGTTGTGGGCGCTCCTGGGACTTGAAGTCCTGCGCCCACAACACGCTCGCAGCCCTGCAGGTCCCCGCAGTCACAAGCAAGTTTCCCTCTGCAGCGACCACCTCCGACGAAGCGGGACCCGCGCAGCGGGTTCCGCGAGCAGTAATCAGGCCAGAAAGGTGATCCTCGGCGTCTCAGCAACCCCAGGACACAGCGTGAAAAGAACGGCAGGAATCAGGGTAAGAATATTAGTACATTGTTGTCTATGCGATTTTCTCATTGCAGGTTCGTTTTTATTGCTATAGAGGCAGGTGTAGGAGGAAAGGATAGGAAAGTTAGCAGTAAAAGAGTGTATACACTGCAGAAACCATGCCTTTACCCTATTGCCGATTCGGGCTAGTATTGCATTTTTCTTTCCCTTGTGTACCGTCACTGTACTTTGATGTATTATTACCATGTAGTTTGCTATCGGTTTGCAGCCCTTTTATTCTACCGTGGTGGTGTTTATATTACAGCTTTCCATACCTCTTGCGAGGCCTATAGCGCTACATATGCGAATAACTAAATGCAATATAAACGAGAACCCGCTGCTAGTTTAAAGCATTAAATGTGCCAGTGAGGGAATGGAATGACGTATATTTTTCTTTCAGCGCAAACAATTTGTCATGATATGGCGGCGCCGAGGGATTTTCTTTCTTCCACCTTAAGTATATGTAATAAACAACAAACACGCGGCCCTGAAGGAAATGTGCTGCGCGGCTCTTCTGCCTCGTGGCTGTCGTCAGACCCTCCCCGGTGGGTTGGTCGTGGAGTCGCAGCGGGGCCCGGTGTTGTTCTTTATGTAATTGGGAAGCAGCTCCTCGCATTACCAGCGCTGGCGGGCTGACGCAGGAGAGGCGAGAGGGACTCGGGGTGCTCCTTCCTTGACTGGAAAAAGTACATCCGAGCTGGGGCTGCGCAGCTCTTCGAATGTTACACATTTCTGTGGTGTCTTTCACCCGCGAAAACAGGAATGAACTTAATTTTTTTGCAGTTTTATACAGCGCCAACTCGGCCCGAGGGCAGTGGAGCGCTAGATCACTTTACACAAGGTTAGACGGACATTTTGTTTTAATCATAATGGTTTGCCCAGGATCAGAGAACACCGGGACTTGAACACGGTTTCACAGTAGTCAAACCTGAAGCTCAGTCCATTAGATCGTGCCCTCCACGGTGCTTCAAATACGCTTCGGATGCGCCCCTTTGGTTTCCTTAATCATATTATCCATGAAGGGCATGAAAAGGTTGATAACGTGAAGCTTTTTGGCATCTTTCTTTATTATAGTTACATTAAATAAGTAACAAACGTGGTTTTATGATGGGACATTGCATTCAAGCACAAATATGGCATTGTCCATTATACCTGTGGCAGGTACCCCTGATTATATCTGCTTTTGAGCATGTAACTTTGCGTTGCTGCATAAAGTCCTTTCAATTCAAGACGGTCTCGTAATTCTTGGTGGGCATTTTATTCCGCCGAGCATTTTCCCAGCGGGCTGGGGCCCTTGAGGCCGTGTTTTAAAGCTCCTGCTGCCTCTGTCACTTTCCCCAGCTCCCTAAGGTTAGGGTGACCAACTGGCATGGGTGCAAATTCAGGACAGTGAGTGTAAAAATTCAGGACAACGGGTCAAAATTCAGGACAAATGGTATTTTTACAGACCCATCGGAGGAGGTTGCACAATAGTATAGAAGTAAGCAAATAGACCACCACTTAAGTACAAGTGAAAATAATTTTCTATTAGGTTGAGTCAAATATGCACTTGATTGTTTTTCAGTATGCGTTCAGCTTTGAGCAAATGTGCAGGTCTTTTTGTGGTAACAAAACGGCCCCCAACCCACCATTCCAGCCTCCCAGGGAAATGCCTGATGCCGGGTCCGGCCTTGCAACCACCCTCCATTGGTGATCACAAAGACCCTCTCTCATGTGTGTTTAATTTCTTTTATAGTGCTTATCATCCCAAATAAGTAGGACAGGGTGCCGGAGTGTGTTACTTCAAACACATATTATATACAGAAAATGACTCATATAAATGTGAAAGTCAATGTTTTTTTTTTTTTATCTGTTTATTAGCATAGTTTCTAGAGCAGTAGCAGCATACAGTTTCATACATACAAGCGCAATGTTAATCACGGTGTCACATGCATGCGTTTGCTCAGAGCATATATAGGAACATATTACATTCGATTTTCTTCTTTATGCTGTTGATGAACCAGATGAATCTAACAAACCCCGTCTAACCCCAAACCCTCCCTCCACCCCAACAACATCCCTCCCTTCACTCTCTGGGCAGGTACTTATGTGAGATATCGATATATGGGTCACCAGTAACGTTCTGACGCGCAGTGTATGTTTTGATGTAACACACAGGTAGGGTGTGAGTGTGAAAGTCAATGTATAGGAAATGTTACTTGAGATAATGGGGGTTACAAGGTGTAATCATTCTTTCATCCATCATTCAATCTTTCACAATTCTGTCCTTCTATCTGTGTGTCCATCCATATCAATATTCAACCATTTGCAAACCTATCCATCATCTATCCTTCCATCCATCCAACATTCAACTCCTCTATCCCTCCATCCACCCTTTCATTCATTCATCCTTTCACCTTCTTAATCCATACTCATCCATTCACTCTTCCACTCATCCATCCAGCCATTTAACCTTTCACCCATCCTTTTACTACTCATTCATCCACCCATTTACCCTTTGTCATCCATTCACCCATTGTCCCTTTCTCCATCCCCCTTTCACTTTACCATCCATTCACCCATCCATCTACACATTCACTCATGAATCCATCCATTGACCCATCACTCATCCATCCTTTCACTCCTCCATCCATCCTCATTCACTCCTTCACTCATACATCCATCTTTTCTCTCATCCATACACCCTTTTACTCCTTCACTCATCTATCCACCCTTTTGTCCATCTACCCCTTTCACTCACTCATCCAGCCTTACACCACCCTTTCACTCATCCATCCATTCATC
The DNA here is from genome assembly GCF_964263255.1 of Lissotriton vulgaris. Lineage (NCBI taxonomy): Eukaryota > Metazoa > Chordata > Amphibia > Caudata > Salamandridae > Lissotriton > Lissotriton vulgaris. Next base: position 239,520,001 of record NC_141691.1, read on the forward strand.
GTTTCACTTATCAATTCATCAATCCTCCCATCAGTTCACCCATCCACCCACTCGCCTATCATCCACCTTTTCACTCATCCATCCACCCATTAACCCGTCCATCTACCCTTCCACCCATACATTCATGTATTTAACTTCTCATCCGTCCACCCTTGCTCTTATTATCCATCCATTCACCCTTTCACTAATCCAACTAGCCATCCACCCATCACTTCACTTACTCACTTTTTCACATTAATTATGAGCCGAGCCTTTGTCTGCAGAGTTGCACTCAGAAGAGGACCATCAAGGACTTCACCCCTGCTATAGTTCCTAAAACAAGGGGTGAGACGGGGGAGGGCTCACTATGCCCCTGTACATAGGAAATCTGAAAAAGTGGAAGTCATGAGTAATGCATGGTGCACAGTGCCACTGTGACATAGTGTTATTTCTAGGGCTTTAAGTGGGATGAAAAAACTGGGGGTCTCTCCAAAGAAGGTGTTCGATGTAATTAAGGGCATGGCTTAAAACACCTTAGCTAAAAATCTGTGCTTAGCATAGTGTGCCGTCTGACTACACCTACAAGCCAGAACTATTGCCTTTGTTAATGGTTGTCAGTTGCATAAAATAAAACAGCAGCAACCATGGCTTTGTTGAATATAACACTGAAAATGTGTCTGTTTTAAAATGATGACAGTGAAAGACCCATAACCCTTCTTTTTTATTTTTTGTACTTGTTTCACCGCTTTCTTTTCAAGAACTGGATTCTCATGTAGCCACATGGGCGTTTATAGGTCTCGCGACCTATCAATGCGCGCAAGCGCATTGAGCGGAGCAAGAATTCAAGTGCTCAAAATGCTCGTCAAACCAAGGGATTTTTGGTGTGCTTTTCTTTGAGTTCACGTGACCAAACAAGCACGCGCGTCAGCCTCCCTCCCTCCCTCCTAATTGCATTTTTTCACAGCCGCACAGCATATCAAAGGGCTTCTCCCAGCGTGTGCTGTGCGGCTTCTCCTCCCCTAATTATTCATGGCTGGCCGGTGGCCGGCCGTACTTTGTTTCCTGGCCTGCATGTTTCATTACCATGTTATGTTTTGTTCCAATTCACGCTTGCTGCATTCCTCCAAATTGGGTACATGTTAAGGCATGTCTCATGATAGCAGGGGCATGCATTTAATCGCAGGGGATATTCGATTGCACTTTCCATTAGAGCGATGTGCTTTTTGTGAAATTTCTCATCACATTGATATATATTCGGAGGCATATACAATCACTGTGGTAAATCGGTAAATAGCTCATGCATATATATCCATATGCTCTGGTAAGGGTATATATATCGCGAGCATGCTTACTCACATCGCGAGGTTGTCATATTGTAACAATGTTGTGTTTATGCATGTTTCTGGATTGTTTATACTTTGGGATGTGGTTCATATATTGGGTTGTACTTGGATTAAATTGGATAGATTTCAGCGAATGTTTTGCTTTCGACTACAGGCAGGAAGAATATCTTTGGCTTGCTTCCAGTGCCAGAATATATTTTGGAGCATGTTCAGTCAGTCACAGCAGGGTTATGTTTTGAGCCATGTTTGGATACAATAGATTTTTTTTATTTCTTCCAGCGGGCACGGTAGATGGAATCCTTTCCAGGCGCTCGCAGGCGTCTCATTGTGGGTCACGCGTGTACAAGTGGGGTTTATTTTGGGAATGTTTAATCACGCTGGTATTAATTTGGACTGATCTCTGAACATAATGGCTTTTGTGATGAAGTCCTTGTGTCCTTAATGGAATTATATTTTACGCGTGCGGTTTCAAGAGGCCAGATTAAGTATGGAACACTCAAACGTGACACATTGTCAGTCCGTATTTGCAATTGGTCATGGGTATTTATATCATGGCTACGTTTTGGGATATATTTTCTTACTTGAGTTATAGATCGGAGAATGTATACTGAGTGAACATTCCTGGCACTGCCGTCATATTTGTGGGTAGGGACTAAGTCACAAGGGGTCATAGTTAGAGGGACACTTGTTCATAGCCGTCTTCTATTTTTGACATATTTGGTCATACCTCGATCATTTTAGAGGACATTATGGCCACAATACCAATCGCTCAAACTTTCCTAATACGAAAAGTTAAAATTATGGGCATTGTAAATCACAAAAAAAAAAAGTCATTTAGAAAACCAATAGCTCAAACTTTCCTACTGCGAGACCTATTGGCAACGCCAGTGCTTGTTTTACATTTCTTCCAACTGACTGAATGTCCTGCCCTAGACCGAGGATGCAGGTGGCCCACCACATGCAGGAAGAGCACAGTCTGTCACATTGTCAATCTGTATCTGGCAATCCGCCCCATACAGAATGACAATGGGCAGATGGGGCTTGTCTTGCTCTCGGAGGATGTGTGTGAGGTGCTCCATTGGGGAGCTGAGGCTTCTGGCAGGGGAGCAGTGATGTTCTCCAATGCACAAAGTTACAGGCAAAAGGCGTCCGTAAAAGGGATCGTCACGGAAAACGGACGTGAAATCCAAATTACGGACAGTCTGTGAAATTTACAAACGGTGGGTCACCCTAGCTGGGGTTAATTGCAGCAGACACAGGAGGCTTTAAGAGAGAGGGAAAGAGGAAGGGGGGAGGTAGGTAGAGAGAAAGTGACCAAAGAGGGAGGAAAGAGAGAGAGGAGAAAGAGAATAGATGGAATGAAAGAACACATGAGGAGACAAGGGGAACAGGGCTGGTTTCAGCATTTTTCCCGGGACTGCTCTTGGCACTCCAGTCTGGCCCTGTGCACGAACCAGCCAGCAATGTTTTGCAACTGCGCACAGCTGTCTGGATCTTGAGCCTGTAGCCCTCCCTTTTTATGTACCGTCTTTATCGCGAGCTGAATTTGACCCTACATTTTTTATCCCCACTTTCAAACCTAAGCAAGCAGAATATCATGCAGATATCAGAGTTGTCTCCAGTATTGGATGCATGCTGCACTGAAAGATACAAATTCCTCAGCAGCAGTATCCTCGTGTACATTCTCATTGCTGCATCATCTGTGGGAAAGAGAGTCTCAACTCTGGTCTAAGTGGGCCATAAAAACATCAGGGTCTTATCCTTCTAGATGTTCAACTCCAAGATGTCCCTGAAGTCCTCAAGAATGGGTGCTATTGTATCTATTGCTACTACTAGTGCTAAAACTTTTGGTTCTCACAACTACACCAACTTATCGTCATTATTACCCTTTATTTCTGTGTTTGTATGCTGTAATTTGCTTCTTAGGGTACATGCTAGGAGCCGCATCACCAAAGCAAGCAGCAGAGGGAAATTGAACACCCTTGGCTAGAGCCTCTTTCCAGTTTCCACTCTACTGGGTTCACTGGGTTTGTTTTAACGTGTGCAAGGGATCTTGTGTACAAAGACGTATCATTTTTGTAATCTCTGGTTCAAAAGTCATGTGCTCCACCTCCTGGAACATATTTTCACAACAAGGTGTGAAAGACCGTTCTCACATCTAAGAAACCCAATGGTAGTTCCTCCTCACTATCCATTTTCTGTCCCATAACGTGCGCTAGACACCGTTCAATCAACTCTGTTCTATGGCCAGATACAAACCACTCTGATATTCATGTGTCAGATGTGGCATTATCTTAGTCAGACTCTGCAGTAGTAATTTTCACAGCTTTTTGGTATCGGAGTTATAACGCAATGGATTTTTATTTGGTTTTGAGAGCATGACCATCAGGGATTCGCTTATATGGTTAAATGCTCCCTGTCAGAGCTTCCATGTAAACTTCCTGCAGAGGCTCTTCTAGCCTTGACCCATGTGCTTTGTATATGTCTGTTGGTATACCACCAGTTCTGAAGGGCTTGTCCAAGATCAACTCCTAAATGCCACACTAAAACAATGACTGTCATCTCCCCAGATTTCTAGAGCTCTGGACAAATTTCTCCTGGTCCCTACTGAAGGTACAATTTGTATTTTCAAGCAGATAGATGTATACAGGCCCTAAAGGAGGGAATATTTGGATTCACAAGTTTATCAGGCACCTTGACCGCCACTGCTGCCAGTTCCAAAATCTTTGTTGGGGCCGAATAAAGCTATTGTTATCCAAGCATACCAGGATCTGTGATACCCCTCTTGGGGGTCCCTGTTGTATTTTCCAAAGAAGTTCACAATCTTGCCATCCTTGTCAGGCTTCACCGTCACTCTGCCTTCAACAGACAGCCTGTGACACTGTGTCTGATGAAGATTCCTGCTCTTCCGATTGATGAATCATCTACATCTGTTTCCACTCCCTCCTGAGTTTCTCATAGTGCATCTGCCATTTCTGAAAGTCCTTGAAGAGTTTCTCGAATGGGTCTGCCTTAATCCTAGCCTCTTCAGCCTAATAGGCGGGCTCCATTGGGGACCCCGCCTTCTCCCTTGGGGGTACATGAGATTAGAAGTGTTAATCTAGCCTTGTGGGACCTGGGTGTGAACATTCTGCAAAAGTTTCAGAGCTGTAGAATCTAGCATTAAGGCGAATTTGGGATCAATACCATAGAAATCCTGTTAGTCTTTCGGGCAGTCTGCCTGCGGGTAGTGGCCATGGTCTTGTGATATCCTTGTCAATTAGATATGCCCTTCCTTGACAGTCTCTCCTTAACTGGTACATGGGGACAGAGCACCTAAACTAAGTGTTGTATATTAGTTCTTCATGTAACACGGCATTAGCCCTTCCTTTGTGTTCTTACCTCCTCAGCCTCTCAGAATACCTGTGAGTGTTCTAGCTTGTACCTTTTGGCAACGATTTGTTGGACCAGACCAGAGAGGGAACGTCCCCTACACAGCCTTAGCAGCACTTGCACCAAGAACCCACGGCGGTCCCTCCATCTGCTGCCCGTAACGTGGTCATAAGAAGCAAGAAACCTGAGAAAGAAGGGAAATCTACAAAAAAATTAAACTAAGGAAAAGAAGCAAGTACCACTCGCTTCAACCGTGAGTCACTTGCTGGTCTGTGCGTGTCCCTCTCTGAATGAGTCATATAAACTTTTGACTACAAGACTGTGTATTTACACTTTGGACGCGCTGAGCGAGAGCAAAGATCAGACCCCACCACTAATTAATCCTGTTTGGCAGTGACGAAAGTCATCATTAAATGAGTTGATTCGGGACAAAGATCGCGGCCCAGTGTGAAGGTCAAGCACTCTGAAGACTCGCACCTGAAATGTGTTGCTCGGGGGCAAGCATCAAGCCTGTGTTGATCGGGGCAAGCATCGAGCTCCGGTGGTCTTAGAACGTGTTCGGTAATTATAACCCAAAACGAGAAGGATAAGAAATTACTTACGAGGCACTCGTCACTTCTGAACCGTGAGTCAGTTACTGAGTGCGCGTGCTTCCTCCTGCATGCGCGATCTTTGCATGTCCATAGCGGTGCCAGGCAAAACTGTCACGCGCTTCTTCCTGCTTGCGCGACCCTCTACATAATCAAAACGTTGCCAGGTTACTGCGCCACGAAGCGGTGTTACCTTGGCACAAAGTAAAGTATTCTGATTAGTGTTTTTTCTCGCTGCATGGTCTGCTGAGGCGGAAAACCAAATAGTGTTCTGCCGGTATGGAATGACCGATCGGTGATGCAGGTAGGATTTAAACTGCTCTTGTACATTTAGTCAGCCGGTGTCTGATAAAACAGTGTCGCTCGCTTCCTTCTGCATGCGCGAGACAAAAGTGGTCTAAGAAACAAAGCAAAGTCTCACCAGATAATACATGTGGGATCACAGCAGCTATAGAGAGTTGTGCCATGAGACATTTGATCTCAAAAATACACACATGTGCTGTGATGGTTTTGATGGAGATGTTCAAAAGCATATAAAAAGTAAAGTCACTGAAGAAGCCAAAAAGGTGGACCCTGTTAATTCTTCGTCTGAAAGTGAGCGGGTGGATGTGAGCATTAAAAAAAAAAAGCGTAACCGAAAAAAATCAGTAAAGCCTGGTAGGCACCCACCATCATTTTCTGGCAGGAGAGCATTTCATCTGATTCCAACGTTTTGACATAGAGCAGCTCAGAAGCAAGTGAGGCAGATGATAAGAAAAAAGAAAAGAATCAGACTTAGCCACAAGAAGAGCTGCCACCGTTAAAATGTATAGAAAGACTATGGTTCTCAAGAGAAGAAATGCAAACTGGAAAATTGGAAAGCGGCAATTAGTATTTCAATGTTGACCTGTAGAAAACTATTGCAAGTGAAATGTGAACCTAATTTGAACCAGCACAGAGAACATAGAACTGGGACTCAGTCTGCAAAACCCAAGAAAACGAAGGACTGAGGGAGTGAGCCCAGAACCGGGACAGCGAGCCCAGAAGCGGGTCAGTGATCTAAGAACTGGGACCCAGAACTGGCAATGGACAAAGGTTACAGAGCCAGTACCAGAGAAGACAAAGGTCCTAGAACCGGAAATGGACCAGTCCCAGAAGGGACAAAGGTCTCAGAACTGGCAATGGACAAAGATTACAGAACCAGAGCCAGAGGGGACAAAGGTCCCAGAACCGACCATGGACAAACGTCCCAGAACCAGAAGGGGACAAAGGTCCCAAAACCAGAGGGCACAAAGGTCCCAGAACCGAGAGGGGACAAAGGTCCCAGAACCGAGAGGGGACAAAGGTCCCAGAACCGAGAGGGGACAAAGGTCCCAGAACCAGTACCAAATGGGGGCAAAGGTTTCAGAACTAGGATGGTGTATGAGGCCCAAAACCGGTGAAAGAGGCCCAGTACCAGAGAAAGTGAACCAGTACTGGAACATAGCGGCCCATAACCAGGACAATGTGTCCACACTCGAATCAAACCAGACTTACATACTACTGAGTATCTAATAATTTTTTATTTTTATTATAACGTATGGTGTGATCATATGTCAGTCCGAAGCACTTCAAGAAAGAATTAAAACTTCTAACATCACATGCGGTATTGCACTTGGAAGTCTCGAAGAGTACCCAGGACTGAGGTATATGCTGTTGGAGTTCTACAGACCTCACAACTTATAATTAACGGAATCTGTAACTAAAGCATTGAGGCATCTGTTGAGCTGTTCATCTTCAACATGGAGCGGAAAGCAGTAGTGGACAGACAGATTGAAGAAAGTGAACGGTCTCTTCCTGTTTTTGGTGGATAAGGACAGATTGGAGAGAGTGGACTGTCTTTTCCTGTTTTTTGTCAGTCTAAGGGGAGTAGGTGGAGGTGATGCCTGTTAGTTGTTTTGGATGATGTCTCTCACCTCACCCTTCACTCTTGACACTCTTTACCCTTAAACGCACCTTTGCCTTCGCAAACTAAAAATAGTACAAGACGTCGTAGGACTCCTACGGGTCTTAATTAATATTGTTGTTGTCTCCCATACATTAAGCTTCATTTTTGTGATTTATTTATTTATCTCCTTTTCTCTGTAAAGGAGGAAGATGTGTTGTATATTAGTTCTTCATGTAACACAGCTAACAGTGGTCATTAGCCCTTCCTTTGTGTTCTTACCTCTTCAGCCTCTCAGAATACGTGACTGTTCTAACGTGTACCGGAGTGTTCCACTCTTGTCAGTTGAGGGCGAGGTGTGCGCTCAACTGTGTCTTAAATAAATCAACCTGTAACTTAACTATGACATATACTCACTAAAGCATCTCTGCAAAGTACTGCAAATAACTTAAGACTTTGATGGGAATTTCTTTAACCCTTCTTCAAAAACCTGCATGAAACCAGTGTGCCACTGTGACTTAAAATGGCTGACCGAGCTCAAGTGAAACATAGACCTGAAAAGTGGACTGAGGCATTTGCTGCATGGTTGCAGTCCTCGTTCCTTATTCTATCTCCTTACTCAGCTCACACAACCATCGAATGTAACAGAGTAGCATAGGACCGCATGGGCAAGATGTAGGCTTCCATATTGGGTGACTGCCGGAGCAAGGTCAGGCAGACTTCCCTACGTACCCCCTCAGGGAGAAAGCTGACCCAGACAGAAACAGGTGGTCAGCGGGACCTCAACAGTTACCAGTAAAACAAATAGCATCTAAGAATGTATCAAAACATATATGACCAATAGAATGTGCAAAAATATGGAAAACTTAATGGGGGGCAGAAGAGACTACTTTTCTTGACTGCAGCAAGTGGCAAAGAAAAAGGATGATGGAAGACTGCGCAGTCATTTTGTTGCACTATTAACTTAGTCAAGTCAAGTCAAAGAATTTATATAGCGCTCTACATACCCAGAGGGTCTCAAGGCGCTTGAGGAGGGGAGGGGAATTACTTGTCAAATATCCACGTTTTAAGTTGCTTTCTGAATGCTAGGTGATTCTGAGTAAGGCGAAAGTGAGTGGGAAGGGAGTTCCAGGTTTTAGCTGCCAGGTAGGAGAAGGATCTACCTCCCATGGTGGTTTTGTTGATGCGGGGTACAGTGGCAAGGGCTTGGTTAGATGATCGTAGCTGGCGGGAGGGGGAGTAGAAGGACAGTCGTGTGTTGAGGCATTCTGGTCCGATTTCGTAGAGTGCTTTGTGTGCGTGGGTTAGGAGACGGAAGGTGATCCTCTTATTGACTGGTAGCCAGTGGAGGTTTTTCAGGTGACCAGAGATATGTTCTTTACGCGGGATGTCTAATATGAGCCTGGCTGAGGCGTTTTGGATTCGTTGGAGTTTTTTCTGGAGTTTAGCGGTAGTGCCGGCGTAGAGGGTGTTTCCGTAGTCCAGTCGGCTCGTGACCAGGGCGTGGGTGACCGTTTTCCTAGTTTCGGTGGGGATCCAACGAAATGTTTTTTTGAGCATGCGAAGAATGTTGAAGCAGGATGAAGAGACGGCGTTGACTTGTTTGTACATCGAAAGTGAGGAATCCAGGATGACGCCCAGGTTCCGTGCGTGGTCTGTCGGGATGGGTGCTTTTCCAAGGGCTTCTGGCCACCAAGAATCGTCCCATGCAGAGGGGGAGGTACCTAAGATAAGGACTTCTGTTTTATCAGAGTTCAGTTTCAGACGGCTATGTTTCATCCATTCGGCAACTTCTTTCATTCCTTCGTGTAGGTTAGTTTTGGCGGTGTGAGGGTCATTGGTGAGTGATAGGATCAGTTGAGTGTCGTCCGCGTAGGAGATGATGTTGAGGTTGTGTTGGCTTGCGATGGTTGCGAGGGGGCTCATGTATACGTTGAAAAGGGTGGGGCTGAGTGAAGATCCTTGTGGAACGCCGCAGATGACTTCAGTGGCCTCTGACTTGAATGGTGGAAGGCGGACTCTCTGGGTTCTTCCGGTGAGGAACGAGGTGATCCATTCTAGTGCTTTTCCTTGGATTCCGATGTTTCTGAGGCGCTGTAGAAGGGTGTTATGGCAGACTGTGTCGAAGGCTGCGGAGAGGTCGAGGAGGATGAGGGCGACTGTGTCTCCATTGTCCAGTAGGGTTCGAATGTCATCTGTTGCTGCGATGAGGGCGGTTTCAGTGCTGTGTTTGGCTCGGAAGCCGGACTGTGAGGAGTCGAGGGAGTTGTTGGCTTCGAGGAAGGCGGCGAGCTGGTTGTTGACGGCTTTCTCGATGACTTTGGCCGGGAATGGAAGGAGCGAGATGGGACGGTAGTTTTTGAGTTCGGTGGGGTCCGCTGTGGGTTTTTTCAGAAGGGCGCTGAGTTCTGCGTGTTTCCAGCTTTCCGGGAAGGTGGCGGAGTTGAGGGAGCAGTTGATGACGTCTCTGAGGTGCGGTGCTATGATGGAGTCTGCTTTGTTGAAGATGTGGTGAGGGCATGGGTCTGTGGGGGATCCTGAGTGGATGGAGTTCATCAGGCGGATAGTGTCCTCAGTGGAGATTGGGTTCCAGTCATTAAGGGTGTTCGAGGGTGGTGAAGGTCCAGCAGATGGTTGGGTGGAATGGTCTCCGGGTTGGTTGTCGAAGCTGTTGTGGATGTCTGCAATTTTGTGGTGGAAGAATGAGGCTAGGGAGTCGCAGAGGGCTTGAGAGGGGGTGATGTCGTTGGAGTTGGCCGAGGGATTGGTGAATTCCTTGACGATGTTGAAAAGTTCCATGCTGTTGTGGGCGTTGCTATCTAGTCGGTCCTTGAAGGCGGTTTGCTTGGCTTTTCGGATCAGTTGGTGGTGTGTGCGAGTGGCGTTTTTGAAGGCTTCCTTGGTGCTGGTGGTTGGGTCTTTTTTCCAGGCCTTCTCCAGGGAGCGGCAGAGTTTCTTGGATTTCTTAAGATCATCGTTGAACCAGGAGGCTTTCTTGCTGCCAAGTTTGATTTGTCGTTTTTTCAGTGGTGCTAGGATGTCGGCGCTGTTGGATAACCATAGGGTGAGGTTGGTGGCGGCTTGGTCGGGGTTTGAGGAGTGGGCGGGGGGCTTTTGAAGAAGCGATGAGGAGATCTGGTCGATGGTGATTTTGTTGCAGTTTCTTTGCAGAGTTGGTTGTGGGTGGTTGTTGGGTTTGGGCTTGTTGTAGGTAAAGTGGACGCAGCTGTGGTCAGTCCAGAGGAGAGCCGTAGTGTGGCTGAAGGAGACATGGTTGCTGGAGGTGAAGATAGGGTCGAGTGTGTGACCTGCGATGTGGGTGGGGGAAGTGACCAGTTGTTTAAGTCCGAGGTTGGCGAGGTTGTCCAAAAGGGTGGTGGAGTTATGGTCGTTGTTCTTTTCAAGGTGAAAATTGAGGTCTCCCAGAAGGATGTAATCTTTGGATGGGAGGGCGTGTGGAGTGATGAAATCCGTGATGTCTTCACTAAATTGTGCGCGGGGTCCTGGAGGTCTGTAAAGGAGGGTGCCTCTGAGTGTGGTTTTGGGGTCGGTGTGAATCTGGAAGTGAAGGTGTTCAGAGTTGGCGAGATTGACGTCAGAGCTGGTTGAGATGTGGATGGATTTTTTGTGGACGATAGCGATTCCTCCTCCTGTGTGGCCGGTACGGTCCTTGCGTATGATTTTATAGTCTTCTGGGATGGCAATGGTGATGTCTGGGGCGGAAGAGGCGTTCATCCATGTTTCTGCTAGGAAGGCGACGTCCGGAGAGATGGTGTCTAGTAGATTCCATAGGTCAATGGCGTGCCTGTGGACCGAACGGGTGTTGAGCAATATGCATTGTAGGTTGTTGGGGTCGGGAGTCTGTGGGGTGATCGTAGCGGAGTTGTTGACGGTGCCGATGAATTTGCAGGAGTAGCATGAGAAAGGTCCATGGGCGTGTCCAGGAGCGGCTTGGACGCAGTTGGGGGAGCGGCCGGGGTTAAGGGCTAGGAGGGTGGGGGCATCGTAGGTAATGCGGGAGGGCTGGGCAATGCGAGGGCCAGGGGGTATGGCGCTGGGCGCGGTCCAGGCGCGGACGGGCGTAGACGGGCTTACCTTTGGCGCGACTAGGGCGCGGTCGCTGCGCGTAAACGCTGTGCGCGGGAACAACTGTCATATATGGAGAGTGGAGGGGGAGGGGCGAGGGCAGCTCAGCTGGGAGGCGGGGCGGGCTCAAGGGAACGGAGCACAACAACAACAAAATCAAAATGGAGGGGAGGGCAGAGCAGGGCGCCGGGGGATGTCACAGAAACAATGCGCAGGTCAATATCACAGCACGCCAGTAAAGCAGCGACCAAGCAATGTGAACGCAATAGAATCCTGGCGCTATTAAAAAATCAAAACTTTGTCACAATGCAGCTTCTTAATACGATACCACGTTACAGCGCAGACAGGGGAGCGACCACTCAAGGCAGAAGCGAGGAGTGGATCACAGCGCTGCGAGGTCAGGGGACGCTCTTTAATGCTAGTGGGATGGCAGCTCAGCTGGGAGGCGGGGCGGGCTCAAGGGAACGGAGCACAACAACAACAAAATCAAAATGGAGGGGAGGGCAGAGCAGGGCGCCGGGGGATGTCACAGAAACAATGCGCAGGTCAATATCACAGCACGCCAGTAAAGCAGCGACCAAGCAATGTGAACGCAATAGAATCCTGGCGCTATTAAAAAATCAAGACTTTGTCACAATGCAGCTTCTAATACGATACCACGTTACAGCGCAGACAGGGGAGCGACCACTCAAGGCAGAAGCGAGGAGTGGATCACAGCGCTGCGAGGTCAGGGGACGCTCTTTAATGCTAGTGGGAGGGCGGCTCAGCTGGGAGGCGGGGCGGGCTCAAGGGAACGGAGCACAACAACAACAAAATCAAAATGGAGGGGAGGGCAGAGCAGGGCGCCGGGGGATGTCACAGAAACAATGCGCAGGTCAATATCACAGCACGCCAGTAAAGCAGCGACCAAGCAATGTGAACGCAATAGAATCCTGGCGCTATTAAAAAATCAAAACTTTGTCACAATGCAGCTTCTTAATACGATACCACGTTACAGCGCAGACAGGGGAGCGACCACCTGGATATCCCTTGGGTTGATTAGCGCACGCTACAAATCTTGATTGATATTAAGTACCATTGAGTTGGGTAACAATAAACATCTGTTATTCAGCACCTTGAGACCCATGAGTGATAAGTGCGCTTTACAAATACACGTGTTATATTATGTTTGTTAATGTGATGACTTCAACCGTGTGACATCTAGTTTTCAGTCCATGATTATATGCGGGTTTGTTTTTATTCTTGCTGTTTTAACTAGTAAATAAGGTCTAGTAACATAATCTCCTCGGGTCCTGCCATAAAACTGAATATTCGAGAGTCCATTTGCATCATCTTTTTTTGTTTTGACAGTCCTGGTATGCCCGTGGCCGCCTCTGAGCCGCATCTGCGTTGGACGCCATGTCGAAGAAGTATTTGATTGTGATGTCCTATTTGAAAGCTCTTTTCCTCCTATCATTGTAATGTTTGGCTGCTTAGTCATCTGTGCAGAAGATGGGAGTCCAGGCCACATGAACTGAACTGCCTGTCTGAGGAGGCGCTACTTCGGTTCTCCCACTTGCATAACCCGCCAAGGCCAATGTGATTACTGCACGATACTAGCACTTGCACCCCAGAAAATGCTCAAATCTCCCACTCCTAGGCTCTCTGCTGACTGCAATGTTTGCATTTGGAGCGAAATGTTGCCTCTCTTTAAATAAAGGGTGCGTAGGCAGACGAGACGATGCACTGCCAGGGTGTCAGTGAAACTGAATACGGGCTGAAGTGAAATTGTATATCGGGGCTGAAACCGGAGAAGCGCGTGCCACTGAGGGTGTTGGGCTCAATAACTCTGCAGTTTTCACGTCATTTGACTTGAAATTAAGCAAAGGTGTGTACGTGCTCTAGGACAGACAAGCTGTCGGTTTACAATTTGCATTGAGCCTTTCCCGGCACTTGAGAAAACATATTTCCCCTCACCCATTCATGTTTTTTGTCCCACTTCTACCCCATAAATAAATGTTGCGTGTAAGACAGGTGTTGGTGTAACTTTCATTGGTGCAGCAGGTGCAGTGGCACCAGGGCACAGAGGCTGGGCAGCCACTGAACCCTGTTTATGGCAGTGGTGCTGGAACGATTTTGAGTAAGGGTGCTGCCATCAAGGTTAGAAAGCTGAAGTCATAAGGATGGTGAAAAATCCAAGCGTCACACAAAGAAAAAGTATAGCAAAGGAGCCGCTTTGAGCAGGAGAGTAGTATAGGTATGGTATGTAGCTGATGGTGGGCTTTGGGGCACACGGTCTCAAATGCATTACTAGCGCGTGATGTGGTAGAAGACTGTCGTTTACAGATCTGCCACTGAAATGGCCACACTATTCACAGACATGCAGATTTACGGATACAACTATATGTTATAGAAACAAATATACGTGGAAATCGGGTTTCAGCAAATATTTATCATTTGCACATCACCAAGTAAAGTGCTTTAAATTGTTTTGATCCCATTAAATTCTTTGTGTCTATCACACTTTACAATTCCAGAAGACAAATGTGCTTTCCTAACTGTTTTCATATGTGTACAGTTTTGTGTTAGAAAAAAACCTGGTATCGTGCAGACTTTCGTTTCACTCTGTCTCTGTGCCTCAGCAAGATTGTAAGATAGTTCACTGTAAGACCCTGGACTCTTATAACCCGCCATAAACAAGAACATCTCTAAGCCACCAGCCTGAGTACTGCATGCCCCCATTGTAGGGACCCGAGACAAAAGCAAGAGTAACGAACTTCTTGTATTTCTTTTCTTCTCACTTTCTCCTTTCCTCTTTCTTTTCCTCTTCACACCTCCGCCCCACCCTATAAGGAGACAGTTGGATAAGGGGATCAGCCTAGGACGTGTATATCTGTAAGGTAGAGCCACACAAATCAACGAGCCTGGGCAGAAACCCTGGAACGAGTTATCCATTAAAAGAGTATGTTATATGTTTTATGTGTATGCTTATCCGTATTGTATTGTATTGTAATTGCATTTATATAGCGCTTACTACCCCTGACGAGGCGTCAAAGCGCTTTTTCGGTGGGTAGCACGCTACTCCTGGACCCATAGAGGATTAGTGTTGAATTAGTATAGTGAAACATGCAAGTACATTTTAAGTGGTGGATAGGCTAGTCAGTTATTTGGATTTGGAATGATAGCAGAGGATAGAGGAGGACAAACGTTTGTATTTATTTATCTCTAGCTTGTTGACGCATGCTATTCAGGAAGCCTATAAACAGACCCCCCAGGATGTAGTGGCATGGATTGGCAAATTTAGAGGCACAAAAATAAAAATTTAGCGGCACAAAAATGGAAATTTAGCGGCATTTAGCTGCATTTTATTTAGTTTTTTTTTACAACACACACAGATATCTTATTGTTTGAGTTATTTTACAACATGCAGCTATGTACATTTTGTTTATTTACAATTCAGCCCATTTGTTTTGGTTAAAAGGCATGTTAATATTGACCATGTACGTTCAGTTCTTCCGAGCACTCCAAATCTAGACCAGTATTGTGCTGCTGGTTATAATGTAAAAACAATAATGCCCGGATCGATTGCTCTGAAAGGGACCGTCGTCTGGATGAGAGAATAATTTTGTAGATGCTGTTGCTCCTTTCAGCATCTGCAGAACTGGTCACACAGTCCTTGTACACAGCTGCAAGTTGGGAAAGAGCTGGAATGCGGTCAGCCAGCCCACGCAAAAGAGGTCAGTGTCAATCACTCCAGAAACAGATGCCTGCACTGCTTCTGGGCCTACATTTTCAAAGTAGAGGCGAAGCTCCTGATCGGGAACTTCGCTGAAACCAGGGATGGCTGAATAGGCACTCTTCTCATTAGGCAGGATGCAGAGTCGCGCAGGATTAAAAATGCGCACTTGTTTCAAGAATTGTATGCCTGGCTGGGCCTCCCCCCATGTATTTGCCCACCTTTTCTAGTGAATGTTCAAGAGCGTCATTAAGCTGGGCGGTTATCCTTTTTTCTGTGCCAGACTTAATTTTGCCCCTGCAGTGGTCTGTAGAAATGGCTGTAGTGACTCCACAGTGAGGACTGAATTGTTGGTTAGGTTCATGTGGAGGTCCTCCAAATAATCATATACCTTCATGGTCACTGGTGTCTGACTCTGGAATAACTCCATCAGGTTTAAAATAGTTTGGCATTTTTCTGCCACAATGTCCAATTGGACTTTAATGCACTCCCTTTGGTCGCTGTGCAAAATCTTCTGTAGATTTTCAAGGGAATCTGGGGGCGACTTGCTGAGTTGCATATCAGACTCCACAAACCCAGCATAGGCCTCAAAGTGCTTGTAGTGGTACTAGTCAGCTGCAAACCAAGAATTCCAGCGGGTACTGCAAGGGTCAGGTGCCACCCGTGCTTTCATCCCATGGTTCTTAGTAAGATGGTGCAGCTACCTTCTCTTTCTGCTACCGGCCATGTAAAAAATGCGGGAGAAGTACAGAAGGAAAGCATTTAGCTCCACAAAAGGCTTCCTAAATGACTCTCCAACAAGATTCATGATGTGTGCCAAGCATGTGATGTGTATGGAGTTTGTATACAGATTCCTCAACACCGTGTTGTAGGCCTTGAGCATGTATGCCGCGTTGTCAGTGTTAAAGGAAATAACGTTCTGGAAGTCTATGCTGTACTCTGTGAGCACCTTTACAACAGCTTGCGCTACAGTCCCATGGTTGCACTGTGATAGGAAGACTGTGTCCACCAGGTGGGTATCGATCTGACGGGCACCCTGCGGAGAGACTACTGCAACTAGCACATTCAAAACACACCGCTCTTCGACATCTGGTGTTTCATCAAAGATGACACTAATCTTCTGATCTTTCAATAGCTCTTTCAGCTCGTTCTTGGCACTTATATATCTCTCTGGGAGATAACGTTCTTGCAGCTGATGGCTCCCAGGTATCGCTCCACCATTCCGTACTCGCTCGTGTAGGAACTTGCGCAACACAGGGTGGTCGGTTTTGCTCAGCGGAATGTTCAAAGCGGTGCAGACGGTGACCCACTCACTTATCATTTCATGGTTTGCGGCACTGGCAGCAGTGCTCTTTGTGAATAGCGAGTTCAGTCATCTGGCGTGCACGTTTTGGTGAGGATTGAAGGTCAGGATCATCTGAACAGCGCTTCAAGTGTTTTTGGTACCGCACATGCATATCCACAGTTGGTTTCCGGATGTGGTCCACCGCCACATTGCACACACTGCAAAACAGCACCCCGTCAGCGTGCATCACGGTGCTGTAGTCTCTGGCCCGATATGCTGCGGTTATCTGGGTGGGCAGATGTGATCTGTGCTTCACACCCTTTGCAGGCTGCAGAAACTTCTCCATTCTGCTTTTCTTGTGGTGGCTTGATGATCCCTTAGAATACAGAAGATCCCGCTGTTGTAGCGCAGTTAGTTAACTCACCTACAAAGATAGTTGGTATTACAAAATGCATCTCAAAGGGGGGAAAGGCAATTGTTGAATGGGAAGTTCAGAAACCGCTGGTGCTCAATGATAAGAAATGCATGCAACCCTGAAGCACAAGTAAAGTGATAAACTTGTTGGGCCATAACTGCAATGGTAAATGCCAGTCCCCGAACGGCGTTGAGCAAACAGACAGACAAATTGGACCAAAATGTGCCCGGTCAGCCACGTGCAAAGAAAGTGAAAGAATTGACCAAAACAAACAATTATGAAATTCCCCACAGGTGCCCAGAACCCCAAACTTACCAGTGCGCTGCGGCAGCTGGCCCAATGGCTCGTGAAACTGAAGTTCCTTTTCCCATAGAGAACACAACAATTGCCCCAAACCAAAACAAACAATTATGAAATTCCCCACAGATGCTCAGAACCCCAAACTTACCAGTGCGCTGCGGCAGCTGGCCCAATTTGCTCTTGCAACAGCAGATTCTTCCCTGTGATGATCTGCAAAAGAACCAAAATAAGGAGTTAGGAAACTAACCAGGTGCCCAGAACCCCCAAACGTACCAGCGCACTGCGGCAGCTGGCCCAATGGCTCTGAAACTGCAGTTTCTTTCCCCACAGAGAACACAACAATTGCCCCAAACCAAAACAAACAATGATGAAATTCCCCCCTGGGGCCCGCCGCGTGCCCCATGTGTGGCGGGCCCCCCACAGAATGTGGCCCCGGGCCTGCCACACACCAGGCAGCGGCGGGACCCGAGGTAAAACCATTTTTTTTAATATCCCCCCTGGGGCCCACCGCGTGCCCCATGTGCGACGGGCCCCCATAGAATGTGGCCCCGGGCCCGCTGCACACCGGGCAGCGGCGGGTCCCGAGGCCAAAGCTATTTAAAAAAAATATGTCCCCCGGGGCCCGCCGCGTGCCCCATGTTCGGCGGGCCCCCACAGAATGTGGCCCCGGGCCCGCCACACACCGGGCAGCGGCGGGACCCGGGCCAAAACAATTTATTTTTTAAAATATGCCCCCGGGGACCGCCGCGTGCCCCATGTGCGGCGGGCCCACTGTAACTACACTCTGTGCTCTGCTTACCGAGTCCGAGTACCGAGGCGAGGTAAAGGCTTAGCACACAGCACAGACTGTAGGTAACAAGGACCCCCTGATGAGGATAGATATCCTGGGACAGGGTAAACAATATGTGAAAAGTAACAATCCCAGGCATACACTGAGGAAAGTACACAATAGATACAACAAACAAACTAGTTCAGTTAGAAAAATTATTAATTTTTAATTATATAAAATAAGGGAATAAAAAGTAAGTGCATTAATCACAATTGATAAAAATGATGATACATATGTATTCATAAAATGAATTAAAAAGAGGTCAGATGGCATCCAGTCGACGCGTTTCGACATATACAATATGCCTTCCTCAGGACTTTAACCATCAAAAGTTCTGTAAAACATAATCGTAGCATAATATTACTATTTTTGGATTCCTATTGTGACATAATTACAACTGAACTAGCTAACAGTTTGCTACTACATTCTATTGGTAAAAGTATAATCTTCATTCCAAATTCGTGGTGTACCGCTTTGATTAAACAACTTA
Organism: Lissotriton vulgaris; assembly: GCF_964263255.1. NCBI lineage: Eukaryota > Metazoa > Chordata > Amphibia > Caudata > Salamandridae > Lissotriton > Lissotriton vulgaris. The sequence continues at coordinate 239,538,308 of NC_141691.1, forward strand.
ACAGCTAAATAAGCTATGCAAAGACGTTGGTCTCGAAAACAACAAGTGACTTAATTAGAGGGTGTAATATAAATTTGAAAAACAAGGCATGGTGTCAATTTTGTTCACAGAACCTGTAAGGTACATGATAATCTATTCATAAGGGACAACAAATTTTATAGTTCCACTAGGGACCAAACAGCCACAGGGGTGTGTATATAAGCTTTACTGTTTTGTATACATTTCACTTATAGTCAATAATACATGTTTGCCACCATATCCGGATAGATGTTATTACAGATATAAAAACCATTTTATGTATTCAGATTCAAAATACAATTTGCGAGAAAACATATGCACAGAAATCTATACATAAGTCTGCTTCTAGACTATAAAAGGACTAATTTAGTCGTACTTGTTAAGACAGTAAAGGTATAAGGAAAGGTAGAGCGAAGAAAAAACAGACAAATAATAATAGAAAAGCTGTGTCTTTTGGATTTACTGGTAGTAGTTAGATTATTTGGCCTAAAGAAAGGGGGGGGGGGTTTCTAAGTATTGGTAAACACAATGTTAGATTTATCCTATTTTATGGGTTGTAACCTAATAACTATTCACAGAATTACTGTACTCTTACCTAATACTTGCATGCGTGAACAGCGTTTTCTTCTATTTAGGTTATGGTATAAAAACGAGCGTCCAACGTGTGATCACAAAACCTACAGATAAATCATGTGGTTATGTTCATATAATTCTCCTTGCTATTGTAATTTTAATAAAGAGAGGGGGAAGACATCCCTATAACGTTCTTACCATTAAAATCGACTTTGTGTATTCAGAATATGGGTTCCAGTCACACGGCAGACCAGTGCCAAGAGAATATATAATGCAATGTTGGGAACCTATCAAAGGAAAGAATGCACAATATGGGATAGTTTGCAGGAAACTATGGTCTAAATACTAAGTGCACGTATAGACCGCTTACCAAAGGGTTAAGTAAACGTAGTTAATCAGTGGGGACCCCCATTTCTTGTAACGAGAAAATCGGATGGCGGGGGCGTTAATGTGGAGCCAAGGATGGCGTAATAGCTCCTAATGGAGAAAAAGAATGTCACTATTAAATATTCAAAGACTGTTCTCGTAAAGCCCATTCGAAAAACGGGTAAATGTTGAAACTTAAACTCACAGGAATAAGTGAACATGATGCAACGATATACCTTTATGAGGATACTTTAGGCGTTGTAAAGATCTGCACGCTTCGCTCGTCCGATGTTCGAGGTTTGAAAAATGTGGCTTTAAGACCGGCTTTATGCGAGTACGGCTAGGATTAAAGGCGCATGAAAATCCTTCTAGGCACACGCAATTCCTGTTGAATAGAGGGGAACGTTTTAGCGTAAAGGATGGTTAAAAAGGGGGATGTTTTAAACTATTCTAAGTAAATACAGCATCCGCTTTCGCTTACCGTGAGCGCTAGAGAACCAGCTGCATCCGGGTGTCTGCCAACGGGTCAGGTTGCAAGCAAGGACGACTCCGATTGGATGTCTACGGCGTTCTTTTATACGGGCATATTTCATTGGAGGGTCTATCACATGTGCATCTTAAAGGGCAATACTGTTTATTCTCATGATGTATGTCAAAAGAATTCTTTTATTCGGACGTATATTGCATTAATAAGGCTGTCACCTATGCATTTTAAAGGGCAGTAGTTATTTGACGTGATATATATGTATTTACAGCTGATAATCACACCGTGAGCATAATATAAAGTAAAAAGAAGGCAGTGAATGGGGAACCGCGTTCTAATTTAAAAGTGAACCAATACTAATACCTGGTGTTATATTTGATCTAGAATATATTGTATCAAATGGAGTAATAGAAGCTATTTTATAAGTGTGGGTGGCAGACAATTATATTATACGTGGTAGTTTATTGAATCAAAATAGGGATTCAGTTTATGTAAAGGCTAATACGAGATATATTTGTGTAGGTATACTTACACACGCTGAGGGGAAGGGGGGTGGGGGGGGAAAGAAACCAATTCCATTTTAGGGGTCTTGTTAATCATACGGATCAAATTATTTATAAGATAGCATTCTCCCAGGGCAATTCATTGTTGAGGCCCTGGGTGAAGGTCTTGAGGGAAAAGATCCAAAAAACTTCCCGTTTCTTTCTTATCTTTTCTCCTCCCTTACTATTAGGGATGCTGATTTTCTCCAAAATACGCCATCGCAGATCAGATGGAGCATGTTGGAAGTCCATAAAATGTGCAACTAAGGGTGCAGACAATTTTTTGGTCTTAATTGCTGACCTGTGTTCTGTCAGCCGGATTTTTATGGGTCTGGAAGTTTTGCCCACATATCCCAAATTGCAAGGACATAGGAGCAGATAAATGACATTGCTGGTGTTACATGTCCATAAATCATTAGCTTTGATGTTGTAACCATTTAGTTGAAGCGTTTCTCCTGTTATAATATCATTACAGGATTGACAGGAACCACATCTTGAGGTGCCTTTCACAGGATTCGCACCTCGTATCGATTTTTGTACGAAAGGTGGCTTTCAGAGGTACCTACGTGTCTGGATCTTACTATAAAGTCCTTAAGATTCTTATTTCTGCGATGGGCAAACATAGGTTTTTTCAGTTTAGGTTTGGAGGGCTCTATATTGAGTAAATGCCAATTCGCATTTACTATTTGTCTAATCGTGGCATTCATGGTTGAGTGTCGTGTGACACACACCAACTTTGATTCCTGCGTCTCATTTTTAGGTCTCAAGAGTGCATCCCGATCGTAGTATCGGGCTCTCTTGTAAGCTTGTCGGACTAAACGATGGGGATATCCTCTGTCGAGGAATTTTCTCTTCATTGTTTCAGATTGAGTATCGTAGTCCTTGATATTTGTACAGTTTCGTCTTACTCTGAGAAACTGTGAAAAGGGTATTCCATCCTTTTGGCTCCTGGGGTGGTAGCTCGAAAAATGGAGCAGGGTATTTCTTGAGGTGGGTTTGGTGTACAAGTCCACTTCTAATTTATTATTTTCATTTCTGATGTATACATCTAGGAATTCCACTTGGGTGGTGTTGAACTTAGCAGTGAAGTGGAGGTTTTCATCTGCAAGATTTATCCACTCCAAGAATTCTGTAAGAGTCTGTTCCCCACTGGTCCAGATGAAAAAAATATCATCAATATACCTGTGCCAGTGGGAAACAGACTCGTAGAATGGGGCCATCTCATTGTATATATTGTGTGCTTCGAAGAGAGCCATATATATATTAGCTATGGAAGGAGCCATGGCTGCCCCCATGCTCACTCCTTTGATCTGTTGATACATCCGGTTTCCAAATTGGAAAACATTCTCCTGTAATGCTATGGACAAGCACTCGGAGATGAATTGCTTGTTGCACGGTATTTGATGTAAGTTTATGAACCACATGGTGGCATCCAGAGCTCCTTTCTGTGGGATATTGCTATATAACGCTTCAACGTCAAGCGTTACTAGGAGATCTTTATTATCATCGAATGCTAAGTTTTCTACCTTTGCTATTATTTCTCCAGTGTCTTTGATGTAGGACGGGGATAGTGATATATAGGGTCTCAAAATATTATCCACATATTTAGAAATCGCTTCTGTGGGGGTTCCAATAGTAGACACTATTGGTCGATAAGGTGGATCCTGTTGATTCTTATGCATTTTGGGCAAACCATAAATGCATGCTAGTTTTCCTTGAGAGGTATTTAGGAAATCATATTCTTTTTTGGTTATTATTTTTCTATCTAACCCGTTGGCAGACACCCGGATGCAGCTGGTTCTCTAGCGCTCACGGTAAGCTAAAGCGGATGCTGCATTTACTTAGAATAGTTTAAAACATCCCCCTTTTTAACCATCCTTTACGCTAAAACGTTCCCCTCTATTCAACAGGAATTGCGTGTGCCTAGAAGGATTTTCATGCACCTTTAATCCTAGCCGTACTCGCATAAAGCCGGTCTTAAAGCCACATTTTTCAAACCTCGAACATCGGACGAGCGAAGCGTGCAGATCTTTACAACGCCTAAAGTATCCTCATAAAGGTATATCGTTGCATCATGTTCACTTATTCCTGTGAGTTTAAGTTTCAACATTTACCCGTTTTTCGAATGGGCTTTACGAGAACAGTCTTTGAATATTTAATAGTGACATTCTTTTTCTCCATTAGGAGCTATTACGCCATCCTTGGCTCCACATTAACGCCCCCGCCATCCGATTTTCTCGTTACAAGAAATGGGGGTCCCCACTGATTAACTACGTTTACTTAACCCTTTGGTAAGCGGTCTATACTTGCACTTAGTATTTAGACCATAGTTTCCTGCAAACTATCCCATATTGTGCATTCTTTCCTTTGATAGGTTCCCAACATTGCATTATATATTCTCTTGGCACTGGTCTGCCGTGTGACTGGAACCCATATTCTGAATACACAAAGTCGATTTTAATGGTAAGAACGTTATAGGGATGTCTTCCCCCTCTCTTTATTAAACTTACAATAGCAAGGAGAATTATATGAACATAACCACATGATTTATCTGTAGGTTTTGTGATCACACGTTGGACGCTCGTTTTTATACCATAACCTAAATAGAAGAAAACGCTGTTCACGCATGCAAGTATTAGGTAAGAGTACAGTAATTCTGTGATTAGTTATTAGGTTACAACCCATAAAATAGGATAAATCTAACATTGTGTTTACCAATACTTAGAAACCCCTCCCCCCCCCTTTCTTTAGGCCAAATAATCTAACTACTACCAGTAAATCCAAAAGACACAGCTTTTCTATTATTATTTGTCTGTTTTTTCTTCGCTCTACCTTTCCTTATACCTTTACTGTCTTAACAAGTACGACTAAATTAGTCCTTTTATAGTCTAGAAGCAGACTTGTGTATAGATTTCTGTGCATATGTTTTCTCGCAAATTGTATTTTGAATCTGAATACATAAAATGGTTTTTATATCTGTAATAACATCTATCCGGATATGGTGGCAAACATGTATTATTGACTATAAGTGAAATGTATACAAAACAGTAAAGCTTATATACACACCCCTGTGGCTGTTTGGTCCCTAGTGGAACTATAAAATTTGTTGTCCCTTATGAATAGATTATCATGTACCTTACAGGTTCTGTGAACAAAATTGACACCATGCCTTGTTTTTCAAATTTATACTACACCCTCTAATTAAGTCACTTGTTGTTTTCGAGACCAACGTCTTTGCATAGCTTATTTAGCTGTTAAGTTGTTTAATCAAAGCGGTACACCACGAATTTGGAATGAAGATTATACTTTTACCAATAGAATGTAGTAGCAAACTGTTAGCTAGTTCAGTTGTAATTATGTCACGATAGGAATCCAAAAATAGTAATATTATGCTACGATTATGTTTTACAGAACTTTTGATGGTTAAAGTCCTGAGGAAGGCATATTGTATATGTCGAAACGCGTCGACTGGATGCCATCTGACCTCTTTTTAATTCATTTTATGAATACATATGTATCATCATTTTTATCAATTGTGATTAATGCACTTACTTTTTATTCCCTTATTTTATATAATTAAAAATTAATAATTTTTCTAACTGAACTAGTTTGTTTGTTGTATCTATTGTGTACTTTCCTCAGTGTATGCCTGGGATTGTTACTTTTCACATATTAGCACACAGCACAGCCGCAATGCGAAATCCTGGGAGGGGGAGGCAGGAGCAGCAGGTCAGGAGCAGCAGCCGGTGACAGGAGCAGGTGAGTGAGGAGGCGGCACACAGGTGAGGGGGGTAATGCACACGGGAGACCCTTTGACCGGACTCCCTGACCCTTTCTATTGGCTCCGTGGTGATGAGAGCCACGGAGCCAATAGAAAGGCTTAATTTCGCGTGCAGTTTTGTAAATATCGCATTACAAAACTGCCGATTTCGCGATTTTTTTGCAAATCGCGAAATCGTGATATCCTGGAGGGTCTGTATAAAGGATTAGTGGTGAATTAATATGGTGAAATATGAGATAATTTCAGTGGTGGATATTAGTCTGTTACTTGGAGTGAGAAGGATAGCGGATAAATAAAAGGGGAAGAAAGATTTGCATTCATATAGCACTTGTTACCCCCTGATGGGTGTTGAAGCGCTTTTCTGGCGAGTAGCACGCCACTCAGGAACCCATAAAAGATTAGTGTTGAATATATTAGTATAGTTGAATATGGAATTTGAGAAATGAACATGTTAGTCTGTTAATTTTGATTGAAAAGGATAGTGGAGGGATAAAAGAGTGAAGGATTTTATTTGTTTATTTTTTTATTTTTTAAGGTCTTAGCAGTAGAAAGAGGCTTTTGGATGAGTAAAAAGGCGTTTTGGAGGGAAGGAGTCAGAGGGAGAGTTTAGAAAGGTTTGTTTTAGGGGATCTGTGTAGTTAAGAGGTGTCAGATGATGCAAGGAGGGGTAGAGCAGGAGAGAGTCTAGAAAGGGTTATTTAGGCAGTCATAGTAGTGGTATGGGGTTTGGGATAAAAGAGTGGATGTAGAGGATATATTGATAGATGTATAGGATGAGAGATAGGATAGTCTATTAGAAGGAGTAGTAGAAAGAAGTTTGAGATGAGTCAGAAGGTTGGGCCAGAAGATATATATAGAGCGAAGTATAGGCTGGGAAAAATGCTAGTGCATTGGAAATGCTAAATTAGAAGAAAGTGATAAATATATAGATCCATAAGTACATTGAAAGTATATAGATACATAAAGGAAGAAAGTATATTTAGTTTAAGTATATTGATAGAGGCACAGGATGAGAAATAGGGTAGTGCATTGGACATGCTTTTTCAGGAGAAAAGTAAGGCACACAGTTCCAAGTACACGGAAGGTACATAGATGCACAATGGAAGTATGCACATGTAGACCAAAGATGATTTTTATTTATTGATGAATATTATTATTTTTTAATTTTTTATATTCTCTTAACATAATTATTTTACATGTTTTATAAAGTAATACACAAAGATAGGTACATATCCATATTGAAAACAAATGCTTAGATACAGAGGGATATGCTGTAAATTTATTTTTCTGTATGGTGTTTATGTTGGGGAGAGCCAGATCTTGAGCAGTTTTCTGAAGATAAGGTGGTTGTTATCGGTGGATCTTATGTTGGGGGGTAAAGAGTTCCATAGTTTGGCTGCTTGAACAGAGAAGGATGTGCCACCCATGGTTTTTTTCTTGTATGGTGGGATTTTGAGGCAAGATGCTCCTTTAGAGCGGAAGTTCTTTTGTTGAATGTGTTTGGTGATTTTATTCCTGATGAAGAGTGGTCCTATTCCATGTATTGCTTTGTGGGTAATACAAAGCAGCTTGAACGTGGATCTTCTGCCAACCGGTAACCAATGCAGGGCTTTCAAGGCAGGGGAGATGTGGTCTCGTGGTTTGATATGCAAGAGTAGTCTGGCAGCCGAGTTCTGAATCTGTTGTAGTCTTTTCAGTGTCATTAAAGGTGATCCGTGGTAGAGGGTATTGGCGTAATCGAGTTTGGATAGAAAAAGGGAGATGGTAGCTTGGACCTTGTGTGGAAATCCCAAAGGAGGGAAAATTTGTTGCAGCGGTTTTATAGTAGCAAAGCTTGATCTTGCTAGTTTATCCACTTTGACATTCATTGACAGCTTGGAGTCCATGGTCATTCCTAGGTTTCTTACTTCCTCTGATACTTTAGGCAGTGATCCCAGTTCATCAGGCCATGCGGCAAGCGGGTTGTAATTTTTCCAATCGCCACACGTGAGTATTTCAGTTTTTGAAGCATTCAATTTGAGATGGCTCCAAATCATCCACTGATCCACGGCTGAGACAGCTGAAAATTGGTGATTTTCCAATGTCTTTGAGGCATTCCAGCTGAAGGAGTATTTGCGTGTCATCTGCATAGTTGTAGCACGTGAGGTGAAATTTATTGATCAGTTCTGGTAAAGACTTCATGTAGATGTTGAAAAGCATGGGCGAGATGATAGAACCTTGAGGGACCCCTGCTTTTGTGGAGTACGGTTTGGACGAGAAAGGTGAGGTATGGATGACATTAGTTCTGTTTCGAAGGCAGGACGCAATCCAGTCTAGAGCAGTTCCCTCTATGCCAGCTTCATAAAGTCTTTGTTTCAGAGTGTCATGGTCAACCGTGTCAAAGGGCGCTGAGAGGTCCAAGAGGAGTAGCGCAGCAACCCCGTTGCGGTCAACTGTATTCTTTAGGTCATCCCAGATGGCCAGGAAGAGGCACTGAATCTGCCCTCCTTGACGGAATCTTGTTTGGAAATCTGAAAGTGTGTCATTCTCTTCAATGAATTTTGACATCTGGGCGAACGCTGCTCTTTCTATCAGTTTGCCCAGATAAGGTCCATTTGTAATGAGTCTGTAGTTGTCAGGGTTCAGCGGGTTCAAGTTTGTTTTCTTCAGTAAAGGGTGTATGTATGACTTTTTTAGTTCTTCTGGAAATATTCCAGTAGTTAAGGAATCGTTGATGATTCTTCTTACTGGAATGGCAGCAGAGTTTGTTAAAAGAATTGTCTTGAAAGTTTGTGGCGGACAGGGGTCAGAAGGGCTGCCGGCAGGCCTGCTTGCTTTGACCGGGTCCATAAATTCATCGTGTGAGATGTGTTGGAAGGAACTGAGAAGTTTGATTAGAGCATTCTTGGATAGTTGTTTTGTACAAGGGTTAGTGCTGGTGCTTTGTTTCTGTTGTAAGTACAAGTCCAATGTGTCTGCTTTGTCCGTGTAATGATTTGCCAGTTTGTCTGTGAAATCTTGAGTAACAGGATGAGTTCCTTCTAGGCAATTTGGTTTTCGAAATTCATTGAGTATTTTATAGAATTCTTTATTTGCACATTTAGCGTTTTGAATTCTGTCTGATTAGTACCTTTTCTTAGCTTTTTTGATAGCCGACTTATATAATCTGTTAATTTTCTGTAGGTGAAGTCTGTCTTGTTTGGTGTTTGTTTTGAGCCAGGTGTGTTGCAGCTTTCTAATTTGTTGTTTTATGTCTTATTTCTATGTTTCTCCAAGGCGCTTTTTTTCTTTTGTTCTGTTGTGTGGTTTTGAGTGGTATCAGGATGTCAAAAGCTTCCTGTAGCCACTCATATAGAATCTGAATAGAATTTATGGTTTCCAGATTTATACTGGATGTTAGTTGTGTTTCTAAGTGTTCCAAATTGAGTTTGTTCCACGGCCGATAGGTTGATGGATGTAAGGTAGTTTTAGGTGAGTCGCTTAGCGTTGTTTTATGTTGGAAAGCAAGCAAGTGGTGGTCCGACCATGTGACTGGAGTTATAGTTTGAAAGGTAACTAGTTCAGTATTAGCAAAAATGACATCTAGGATATGTCCAGCTGTGTGTGTCGGATTGGGGACAATCTGATGCAGGGTCAATGCGTCTAGGCTGGTGATTACTGTTTTTGGATGGGACATATTGGTTTTATCAAACCAAATGTTAAGGTCACCCAGAACGCATAGGTTGGGGTGTATTGTTATCAGGTTTGAAACTGTGTCTAGAAGTGCGTCTGGGAATGTGCCTTGCTAGGTGGAGGTCTGTAAAGGAGCAGGAAGTTACAGGTGGAAGACGGTGTAGGATTGCATCTTTCTTGTTAGAAGAGCCTCACAATTCTTTATGGAGATGTTGTTAACTTTAGTGATATGTATTGTTTGCCTGAATACAACAGCTAGACCACCTCCTTTTTTGGCTATACGTTTTTGGGTGATTATTTGATAGCCTAGAGGAATGGCTTCGTGCAGGACTGGAGCCATTCCTCTCCCAACCATGATTAAGTTATGAATAGTATGTCTGGTTTTGCATCAGTCAGAAGGTCGTAGATGTGATGCTTGTTTTTAGAGAGGGATCGAGCATTTATTAGTAGACAGTGTAGAGAGTGGCCTTTGGTGACAGTGGGACTTTGTTTTGTAGAAGAGTGATCAGTATTGTGTGGGTGTTTAGCAGGTGTGTTTTTAGTGCTGGTATTGGCTGTATTAGGATAGCAATCGTGTAGCTGTTCTTTATCGTGTTCCTCATCCAGCATGCTAAGAAGACAGTTTGATGGGTCTTCATGTGTATGTGTTGGTGATGGTGTTTGAGAGGGAGTTGGAGCGCTGTGTTGCTTTTGTGGTGTAACATTGTTGTGAGGTAGACTTGGGGAAGCAAAGTTGTGAGGTGTGGCATGTTGCTTATATTTTTTGCGTGTGTTAAAGGAGGAAGGTGTATGAGTCAGGGGAGGTGGTGCAGGATGTGGGTCATGTCGTAATGTTCTAAATTGTCCAATGTGCGAAAGAAAGAAAAGTGAATATCAATTGCCATGTTAAAAGTATAATCCGCACTTTGTCAGAAGACAAATCCCGATAATAGCACTCTGACCTTGAATGAACAAAATAAAAAAAAACTAAAAGTATCCTTATATCTGATTCATCGTGAAGCACCCCTGCACCCTTACTCGCAGCATCCACCTCTTATTTCATTAATTTAACACCAAACAGTGGCCAGGGGCACGTTTCTTTACTTGCTGCAGAGCCCAAAACGCTTTGGCAAATTCATGCATATTTGGCGAAAAGGACTCTCATGTAGGGTCTTGGAATTGTTTCCATTTTTCACAATCTTGTGTTGTGCGCAGTGTGAGGAGGTGCAACTGGAGGACTAGCTCAACCCCTACCTTAGCTGTTGAGTGGCTTTTCCGTGCCTTTTCCCCTGGAATGACCTCCATCTCTGTCCAGCAGTGTCTGATGAATGCCAGCTTCAGATGAATTATTTTAATACTTGGCCTGATGTGATTTATTTGTGCTGATAAGTTTTACCCTGAATGATTTATGGCTGTTTTTTCTGCCTAGGAGGCGAGTCCCGATGGAGATAGCTGCGCAGTGTGCATCGATAACTACAAGCCCAATGATGTAGTCCGTATTTTAACGTGCAAGTAAGTATCCTTGGAAACAAAGAAGCTATTTTGGATTTTTGTGTAGATATTAGCTGGGAAATCTCTCAAAGTGTGTCTGTTAGGTTTGATGTTTGCATCCAATAGCTAAACAAGGATGCATGCTGTGGGGGCTGGTGCAAGCGAGAAAAATGCGCCTTTAACTGCTATTGGGCTAGTCCTATGCAGCAAATATCAGGGTTCAATGGGCCCCTCAGGGCTCTAGTGCCATTGGGCCTCCCTCACCAATGATAGCCACTCCCCTGGCTCCATCCATTATGAGCATATTGCATTGAAGAAATGCTCCATACATGAAGAAAGAGACATTGGGTCTGCCTCTTTTAGCCATCATTAGCTTTTTTGTGTATCTTTGTCAGGGCCTAAAACAGCCATATGCCATCAAGGCAGTAAATCTTTTAGGTCATTTACTGCAGGTTTTGCTTCTCTCTGAGAGAGGTTCATAGCAGAAGGGGATATAGAGCACACCTTTTATTTGTAATGGAGAAGCCAGCATTTAGAGTCACCTGCATGGTCTTCTGTTCTGTTCAACATGCTCAAGGCTCGATTTCGCCTTTCCTTCTCTGTTGTGGTTTGTCGGAAACATGAGCTGGGCTATAGAACATTCTTTGTTTGCTACTTGTTTCCTATGTTGGCCATATTGTGTATGGTCCACAATAACCCATCAACATGTTAACCTCAAAAAATAATGTTGTATATTTGGAACTGTTAATCTTGACACCCTTGGGTGTGAGTCCCCAAGCTTTGTTTTTACCCATCCTATTTTGCTAAATGTGTTTTTGTTGGCTTACAGACTCTGTGCACTTTGCCACTGCTAAAGTGCTTGAGCCCTGTTCTTAAAACATGGTAAAATTGGCCTACATGCAATTGTCACATTTAATTTATTTGTAACTCTCCAATAAATGGTACCACATGTACCCCGGCCCTATAAATTAAATGCTGCTTGTGTTCCTTTAGCACTCAAAATGCCACTCTAAAGTAGCACTTTGAATCCTATCTCTGGCCTGCCATTGTAGCCTCTAGTGCAGTTGTGTATTGCCATTTCAGCCTAGCAAAGTAAAATGTCGCCAGACCTAAAACCTTCTTTTTTAATACTTCTAAATCACCCCTAAGGTGGACACAAACAGCTCCTCGTGCAGGGTGCAAGGTATTTAAAATGTTGGACATGGGTACTTACGTTTTCGATGTCTGGCAGTGAAAAACTCCTAAAGCTATTTTCACTGTAGTTAGCCCTATCTCTCAAACCGACTAGCAAAGGTTTACCATATTACATTTAATAAGTGCTAACTTTGGATTGGTAGCACCCAGCGATATGCTGTTTAGTCTAAAATGAATTGTAATTTTAAATCCTCTTTAATGCTAAAGTCGAATTTTGAGTCACTATTCAGAAAATACCACTTTTAGAAAATTGGCGTTTTGTTGTCCCAACCATTTGTGCCTTCCGCCAGTGTCCTCGGTCACATGACTATGAATGGCTCTGCTATTGGGGTTTGTGTATTTCTCCTGGACAGTGGCACAAAGGGGACTTGGTATGAACAGTATGGGCTATCCTGCTAGTATGGCTGGGGGCACAGCTGTTACCTGTCTCACTTATGCTTCAAAGGGCATTGCCTAATACACACACTCAAAGGAACCTGAAACCAGCCTTTTGTCACCCTGACTGGAGCCTAGACAGGAGAATGAAAGTGCTTTCAAAAACCAGATGTGAGGGTAGGACAAGGGGTCCCCCCACAGGTATAAATCTAGGACCCCCAACCGATCACTTCTGGACCTGTGGAAGACTCTAAATTACTACCCTGCTGCTGGAAGGACTGCCCTATGAAGGAAAATTGGATCTGCTCCTTGTACCCAAGACCAGCAGAGTGACTCCAGGGCATAGCTGGCAGGCCTCCCATTCAAGCTCACAGGAAACAACATGCTCCAGAGACTCTGCAAGGTAAACGTACTGCCTGTTGCAAGTCCCTACTGGGTTGAGTCCTAGCTGCCAAGGTTACTCTACCCTTAAAGTGATGCTTACGTAGCCTTGTCCTACCAAAAAAACCAAACCCGGGACTTGGACAATTTTTCAAGGAAAAACTGTTATAAGAACTGGCAGGAGACTGGGACCGACCTGTGAGCCAATCCGACGAAGATGTATCGCCCTTGGGATAGACTTTGCCACAGCTCCCTCTACGTTTTTGTCTTCAGCAACAAATCCTCTTTAGCAAGAACTCCAGATAATGCGATTTAGCCTTATGGGGCCATCGTTAACTACAGCCTGCAGGCTCATTCCGCTGGGTGAATCTGGAATCCAGAAAAACTTCTAAGTCCAAAGGTAGAAATCTTCATGGTGCTCCACAGCAACCAGCAACCCAATGACGTTAACAACCTTGTCGGCCTGAAAATCCAGCTTTTCCCTCTGAGTTCTTCGCACCTTCAACGGCTCCACCAAGGTCTCATCCAGTGGCTTCTCATCATCGAAGAATCGTCTGCTGATATAGCGTAGTGTGTGTTCCCACTGAAACTCTACCTTCTCAAGAAAGTTTTCAGAAATGTTTTCTAAGTCCGAACTTAAGATGGGATACGGCAAAATACACCCCTTGTATCCCACCCGCTGTCCATCATGGTCAGCCCTAACTTTTGACTTTGATCCGGTCTCACCAATATAGATAACGGAGGATAGAGCCTTGTTCTTTTTGGTGCTAGGTTTCACTAGGAAATGTCAACATTTCTTAACTAACTGGATTTTGTTCATTACAAGGTCATTTTTTTTAAATTAAAATGTACTTTGTCTAAGTTGATTTAGGATTTTTCTTGTGTTGTGTGTTTCACTTTATCACTTTTTGTGTGCTGATTGAATACTTTAAACATTGCCTCTAAGTTATGTCTAACTGCTTTTGTGCTAAGCTACCAGGGGGTTAAGCACAGGTTAATTTAGGGACTTTTTGTTGTTCACCCTTTCAAAAATTGTATTTATTATTTGAGTGGGGCTTCCACCCCTCTCAACTAATAACTGAAATTTCAATCAGTAAACCTTTATCAACATATGCCAGCACTCGTGCTTTTGGTGGGTTATTTCTGCATATACAAAAAAAAAACTTTATTCAAGTGTCCTCCTGCTTAAAAACGTCTACCACTTCAGTGCATGTCAATGAGAAGGTTAACTTCCCCCAGTGTTTTTTTCTGGATTTCCATCATATATGCTGTCAAAAGTTGGCGTATGTACATCGATCGCTTTATTTCACTAAATGGGAAATTAAACTTGTTTGGATTATACTATCTACAGTAGCATCTGCAACATCGGGGCTTCTACTTAAGCATAGACCGATGGGGAGACAGAAAAATTAGTCTGAGAAAGAGGCGTGTTCCGTTATACCTAGTTGTAAAACTCTATCACCAGGGAGGGTATCCCAGCACTGAAGCAAAGGCAAGCCTAGCCTGGCCTAGGACTACACCAGTTGGAAGTCTATTCAAAGAGCCATATCTTCAGCTCCTTGTCAAATTTGAGATTTGAAGAAGCAGCTCTGATGTGTATCAACAGGTTTTCCAGGCTTAAGGAGCGATGTAGCAGAAAGCCCTACCTTCAGATCTGGTTCTTCATATGCATGGGATGTGTGTGAATAGTCTGGTTGAGCTGAGGTGTATTGTGGGTTTGTGGAATGTGGCGCAGTTGTTGAGGTAAGCTAGGCCTGTGTTGTGTAGAGATTTAAATGTATGCATGAAGAGTTTGAACAGAGCTTGCTTGTGTATAGGAAGGCGGTGGTGTTCTCATAGGTGTATGGTGAAGTGCATGCGGCATGATAGGTTGAGTGTGATCCTGGCTGCTAAGTATTTTATGGTTTGGAGACACCTGGTCAGTTGTGTGTTGATTCTGCCGTAGAGTATTCTGGTAGTCCAGTTTTCTTGCAGTGAGGGCTTGGGTGACAGTTCTGTATGTGCTGGTGGAGTGCCATTAAATGGTTTTCATCAGCATGTCCAGGTTGTGCAAGCAGGAGGCCCTGACTGTGTTGGCTTGGGCAGTCGTGGTGAGTTTATCGTTGATGACCACGCTGCTGATCTTGTTTAGATGGGTGGGTCCGAGTTCTGCCAGCCACCAGATGGAGTGCCCCGGTGAGGAGCTTCAGCTGAAAATGATGACTTATGCCTTATTAGTGTTCATGTTGGGAAAACAGTTGGTTTTCATCCAGGTAGCGACTCCTGTCATGCAAGCGGGATAGCTTGGTCTAGGTTTAAGGTGTTTAGTTGAATAGGATCTCTCCTGTCTCAGCATAGGATAGTGTGTCAATTCCATGGTTGTGGATGAAGCTGGCAAGCAGGATCATGTAGGTGTTGAAGATTCTTGGCCTATATTATGAGACTTGCCATATGCCACAGATGAGATTACTGGCATCCAAGCATTAAGGAAGCTAGGCTGACAGACTGGTTTTGAACAGTCAGGAAGCGGCATCTCCAACAGGGTGCAGGTCCTTGGATTCTGTTTATTGCTGGCTGAGGACTGGATGCGATATTACATTGAGAGCTGCAAAAAGGTTAAGAAGGCAGAGGGCTGCCGTGTCGTCTGTGTCCATGATTATATGGATGTCGTTTGTTGCAGCAATAAGGGCTGTTTCAATACTGTGGTTGGGTCTAAAACCAGATTGAATGGTGTCAAGGAGATGGGGTTTGGTGAGGTTATTACCTAGGTGCCTGTCGATCAGCTTCTCCAGGACTTTGGCCAGGTAAGGTTGCACGGAGATGACTCTAGTTGGTTGAGAGTTAGGTGAAGTGGCAGTAACAAAAGCAGGAGAGACAGAGAGCGAGAAAAGGTTAAGAGAAGTGATGCTCAAGGATGTAAACTACTATCTAAACCATTCCCTCCTTCTCTGCCTGCCTGTACCTCTTAGTCTCTCTCGCTCACTCTCTTCAGTGTCATTTTAAGGATTTTTGTAATCCCAGGCAAAACCTATTTCAAATCAATCATCTTTGTATGACCCAGCTTCTGGGAGTTTTACTTTTAATTCGGTATAGTTTGGGGATTATTCGGGCCTAAATTAGCAGGAAATGCATAATACAATTCACTGTTGCTCCGAACAGGGCCCCCCAACATGTCTTGCCCAGGGCCCCCAAAATCCTTAAGATGACATTGATCGAGGCAAGCCTGCACCATTCCTGCCCATACTAGACCTGGTCCGTGTGTATGAGCAACGTTTGCACTGAAGCTTCATGCACTATCACCGCCTCTACTCAAGCTGTACCTTTCCTTAACCAGTACATAGTTTTCTCATTTATTTGGAGCGTGGCATAAGTGCTTTGTTTTGCCCAAAGTTGCATTTGCTCCCTTTGAAAATTTCCAACACATTTAACGGTCTAATTTGGAAACTTCCGAGGACAAAAGGTACCGTTTAAAGTGCACGCTTTACTGATCCTGCAGGGATTGTGCAAGCATGGCAGCTGTCCTGGAATGGGACCAGCTCTCTGGGTAAATGAAGCCTAGATCTCCAGCCAGTGAACTCGGCACAAGGACCTGCATACTTGTGCATGGGCCAGATCCATGCCAGTCCAAACTGCCCAGGACTGTGTGTCACCCCAGACGTGCCCATCATTTTAACAAGGACAAGGGAACGACTGATTGCACTTACCCTGGCGCTAGTACGAGGTGCACTGTGTGTTGATTACCGCAACAATTGATGTTCCGTCGTTATGTTGTAAACACTTTCTCTCCGTACTGGTTGAATTTGTGATAGGAGTTGGCACACCGGTTTGGCTTAAAGTGGGCTGGGTCCTGCCAGGATTCAGCACTGACAGATAGCATGTGCTGGGACGGGTCCCTATCGGGCTTTCCTTTTTTGCCATCGACCTCAGGGTGAAAAAAACAACTTCACTCTGCAGCCGTACCACCCCTCACTGCCTTTGATGTAACATCAAAAACACTCTTTCTAGTACTTTCACAGTCTCATAATTTCAGAACTGAAGCATTTTCAATATTATATACAAAAAAGCCATAGTTGTTGCATTTTTATCTTATGCAACTAACAATCATTAACAAAGCCAATAGTCCTGGCTTGTTGTGGGTATAATGTTAGTTGCTGGATTATATATCAGGGTGCACTGACAAACAGCAAAATACCAATCGGGAGGCACACGATGTGATGCACAGGTTTTTAGTGTTTTGATTACACAGCTCAGATGCTCTAAACCAGTGGTCTTCAAACCTTTAATGCAGTGCCCCACCCGTGAAAAAATAAAACTTATCTATCCCCCTCTTTTTCACAATTATTCCATTAAATTGGCAATGTATAAATATGTCTCGACTTATTTAAACACAAGACACATTTAAACATTGCAGTTAAATTATGTTACTGTTTTAAAAATGCAACCAAATAAATGATTGCCAAACATACTATTCTGGTCAGGCAGGCCTTGCTATCGTGTAAAAGTATCCACAGTATGATTATTAGAATAGGCCATGAAAAATTCAGAGCTGCTTGTGAAAGCCATCACCCTTTTAGTAAGGTAACCCCAAACCCACATTGTTACTGTTTTAGTGCAACTAAAATTGTTAATAAGAAATGTAAATTACAGTAAAATTCGGGTCGGCAGATAGAGAAAATATATGAATTTTTTTTTGCGTTCAGTAATGAGATCACACTTCCTCGCAGTGTACAGAATAATACAATGACAATTGATAGCTAGTTGGAAGATAGAGTTGAATTTATGACTCTTCGCTCTGATGCAGGAGTTATCCGTGCCCTTGTCGTCTTGGACCTTTCTGTGGCACTTGGCATAGTTGATCATATCATGCTCTTGGACACCCTCTGGGCCTCTAGTTGGCACCATCCATGAGTGGTTTAGATCCTTGCTGCTAAACTGGGTACTGTCTCTGCCTCCTTGGACCCATGAATGTAAATCATTGCGCTGGTGGGTCTATCAGGGTTCCTCGATCACCACTCGGACACAATCCTATGTGAGCTTCTAGCATGTGTGTGTGTTTGATCATATGCTGGACCCATTTCAAGGTACTGGAGCATAGCTGACCTAAACACCTTCAGGATCTAGTATTACTCTACACTCTGGTCATATTTAACCACAGGAAGCACTGGAGGAGATTGGCTCGGGTGCTTGGTGCTCAACTTTGTAACTCACTCGATATCTACAAAGTGCTATTTTTCATATTTGTGCCACCCTCCTAATGTTTGATTTACATGGCAGACTTGTATGAACTGTATAATTAGTTCAAATGAGTCTAACTTCTTAATCCCTTCTGGAATGCAATTGTTAGGAAGATGAAGTATTTAGTTGGTCTCACATACCTTGCTGAGCTAGTTGTAAACTCCCTTAAAACCTAGGTTGCCAATTTTTGAGGTATACAGAAAGGACCTGATGTGTAAAATAATAACGAGCTTACCTGATGCCCATCCAGCATTGTTCACATCTTCGAGTCAAACTGAGCTAGAATAGTGCTCGTCAGGTTTGTATTGTTTCAAAAAGAACTAGTGAAAGTGAACAGGTGAGATTTGCCTTCGTACAGTCATGTAGTATATTGATCATTTTGTTAGCACCCACCACAAGTCTACATATTAAGTATTATTTATCGCCTGAAATAAATGTGAGTCTGTGCTGACCGAGTCACATCTGGGGATCTGGTTGCTTGGCCAATAGTATTGAATGATGACTAAGTGGTCTTGTAGTGTCACCATATATTGCGCCGAGCAGGTGTGATAACATTGGCTAGGTGATTTTTTCAATAGTGTTGAGTACTAAAGCTATGGAGAAAAGGATTAATTATGCATTGTACATTGAATAATGCATCGAGACCATTAGAAACCAGCTTTTCGAGAGAGTTTTTTGGGGGGAAAGAGGAAGTTGAGCGACAGGTCTATAGTTAGCAGGGTTTCATGGACAGCAGTGTGTTCATTCAGTAGAGGAATGACTATTGTAAATCTAAAGAATTGAGGGTAGGTACCCAAAAAACAGAGTGCTCAAAGAGTGATGTATAGGAGAGAACGCTTGATGTGCTAGCAAGAGGATTCATGACTTTGTAGTGTTCATTGTAGTCGCGTGAAGGTGCAGAAATGCTAATCATACCAGGTGCTCAGATCTGTGCCATCTGTAGAACATTTTCTTTTTCATGGATTGAATGCTGGTGCAGATCAATGGTTGGGGGAAAAGTTCTCACACTGTCATTAAATTGAGAACAAGAAGTTGAGCGAAACTGGGTTCAAAGTCAATTCAATTTAAATTATAAATCTTTATTCGGCACTTAAAGACACCATAAAAGCACATACACAATATACACACAAATGTTTAAATACAAAAATTTTAAAAAGGTTAAAATTTAGCTAAAAAACACATTTCATTAGAATAGGGAAAAGAGGAATTTACTTTACGTAATTAGGGAGCATTAAAATCATTTCCTTCTCTAGTATTCCTTAGCCTCAATGCCACCCAGATAAAGCTTGTAATGCAAAGCAACGTGTGGGCATCTGCGGCTTCCTGAAGAAATCTCAAGGCCGTTTTTGCTTGTCTGAGTAGTTTCTTTCAGGATCCCTACTAAAAACTTACGTCTAGGGACAGAGTAAAAGGGGCATAACAAAACAAAGTGAAGGGTATCCTGCGGAGACCTAGTGTCGCAGCCGCAGGTACCCTTCGCCTCCACTGTAAGAGTGAATCCCGCAGGGACCGCAAGTAAATGGTGAAGCATATTTAGTCTGAATCAGGTCATATGGTACCGGTCCTGGGCATTATGCATGACCCTCAAATAAGGTTCCATTCCTTGCTTCACTGTTAGTTGGCAATAGGATAAAACGGTGGGCTTGTGTCTTTCCATCTCAGCCCTAGTCGTAAGGGAACAGTCTGAAAAAAGTTTTTTAACCATAGTTTTGTTCTGGCCAATTAAGGATTCTGGATCTGTGAAAAAATGTATACAGCCTATTGCCTCTAGAGAGTCCTTTATGTACTTTAGCCAGGCTATGTGACCCCCTTTGTCACGTTTCAGACAGTCTTGTATGATTTGTCTTGTAAGGACGGCTTCAGGATTAGTCCAGATTTTAACCCAGGAAATGAGGGGTTTAATTTTGATCCGGTCTTCAATGTAAGGTTCTCCAACTTCCTCGTGAATGACATAGGCCGGGATACTCTGTGGTAGTTTCAAAATTCTTCTAAAGAATTTGTTTTCTTCTACCTGGATCTGATGTAATTTTTTGTCCATACAGCCCCATACTTCTGCTCCGTATGTGACCTTGGCACAGCAAATTGTTCTGTACAGGTTCAAAATTTGCTCTGGAGCCCATCTACCCAATCTTCTCCCGTACCCCATTATAGCCCCTGTTGACGCCGCCAGCTTTGTTGAGTGTTTCTCCACCAGGGGATTAAAGTTCAGTTGGTTGTCAAACAGCACACCAAGATATGAAAAGATCTTAACCCGGCCAATCTTGTGTGACCCAATTTTGAAGGTGAATGTCCCTCTATCTTTTGCTCCTGTTGACATGATCATAAATTCGACAAAGCCATAATTCAGCTTCTGTAATCCCAATGGGGTTCTGGCTAATAGTACCGCGTCGTCGGCATACAGTAATACCTGCACCGCTCGCTTGCCAATTTGGGGTGAATCCACGTGTAATTTAAGCAGTTCTTTTTCCAGGAGGTTGATATATATAGAGAACAGGAAGGGTGCTAGAATGCAGCCCTGCCTCACTCCACTGGTGCATAAGAAGGGGTCAGTCCTACTTCCCTCTTGGTTGTATCTGAAACTTGCAGACGTATTCCAGTGTAAAGTTTTCAGTACGTCTACAAGGG
This sequence comes from Lissotriton vulgaris, assembly GCF_964263255.1. Classification (NCBI taxonomy): domain Eukaryota; kingdom Metazoa; phylum Chordata; class Amphibia; order Caudata; family Salamandridae; genus Lissotriton; species Lissotriton vulgaris. Next base: position 239,558,982 of record NC_141691.1, read on the forward strand.
GTTGATCCACTCCTAGACCTAATAGCAACAACCAAAGTTTTTCTCTATTTACACGGTCAAAAGCCGCGGAGAGGTCCATGAACCCCATGTATATGGTCCCACTGCTAGCGATGGAGTATTTTGCTGTCAGGAGGTACAGGTTCAGGCATTGATCGGTGGTAGATCTATCCTTCCTGAAGCGATATTGAACATCTGTCAGGACCTGATGCTCCTCTTCCCATTCCTGCAGACGATGTAAAATGACACGGCCCAGTACTTTAGCTGTCACGTCTATAAGGGAAATGGGGCGATAGCATTGAGGGTCATCGCGGTTCCCTTTTTTATAGATCGGGACTATGGTTGCTGTTGACCAAGAATGAGGCAGTCCTGCCACCACTGCCTCGTTCAAAACCCTCGTGAGCAGTGGGGCCCATAGGTCTGTATTACTCGGGTAGAGGTCAGGGGGGAATCCCATCAGGGCCAGGTGCTTTATTCTTACAGAGCCCCATTATTGCCAATTCCACTTCTTCCAGGCGGAAGTCCAATTTTGTGTTTAGAGATAACCTTGGTCCTTTGCCCTGAAGTGAGTGTCCTGCGTAATTATAGAGGCTCTGGAAGTGTGACTGCCATTGTTCAGGTAGGATCGTGTTAATTATTTTAGGTGCTCCTGGGTCCTGGAAGCATGGGGTGTTAATAACCTTCCAGAAGCCCACGGTATCTCGCCTTTCTGCTGCCTCCCTCAAATCCTCCCAAGCTTGGTTTTGTAGACTTTTTTCGACTGTTTAGTGCTTTTTTGTATTCAATTCTGTATTGTGCAATTTTGAGCTTATCCCTGGGTTTAGAGTGGAGACTAAGTTTAAGTTGTTTGTGCGCCTTGGTGCAGATAGAGTCAAACCAACGCGGTGTGGAAGGGACTTTGCTGTTTTTAGAAGTCTTTAGTAGCCTATCCACGTGGCGCGCAATTTCTTCAAATGCGCTAACCACTGGTGCTCCTTCCACTTGAGGGTCGAGACATATGTTTATAGCGTTTTGTCCCTCTGTAATTAGATTTCTGCAAAATCTATCTCCATCTATTTTTGCCCACTTAATCCTCCTTCCCTGATCCACTACCTTTTCCATAACATCTAGTCTCCTTGCGGGTTTTTTAAAATCAAACCCTTTTAGTACAATGATCAAGGGGTTATGGTCACTAAAGATACTTGCATCTATGGCCATTTTACTGATGTTTCTCTTTATGAGGGGTTAGACCAGAATAAAGTCAATATATGACTGGCAACCTCTACCTCTAAATGTTGGATTGAGGTCTCCTTTTTCACCTAGGTCTGCCAGGTCCATAGTATGATCTAAATTGTGCCTTTTTGTTAATTTCTCTAAGTCCCATCCCTCAGTTACATGAGCAAAATGTGGTCCTTTAACTGCTGCGCATCTTGACCAATCTCTGTTGAAAGGTTTTAAATTATCACAGAGATGGCAATTCAAATCCCCCATAAGTATTATGCTGGGGGGGGGGTTGAAGGACTGGGTTATTTAAGACCCAGCGGTGCCAGGGAACAACACCTGAAACCTTCGTGGGTAACCTGCTCCAGCGTACAAGTAACAGAGACACGGGACACTTCCTCCGGCGTCAAAGATTCGAGCTTTATTTACTGCAGGGAACACAGAAATCACGGCAAGTACAACATGTGCTACTTGTGGAGACTGCTTCAAATTGGTTCTGTGGATCGCTCCTTTTATACACGATTTACCCATAGGTTTACATGGTACACAAAGGTTTATGGCTTGGTTCCCATAGTTATCCCCCAGAGGGGTCGTTTCGGTCACTTTGATACACACAAGGTCCGGAACATAAGTGCGGAAACATTTGGCGGTTCCCAACTGTAAAAACCCATCTTCCCACCATTAGTACATTCCAATCAGCAGTAAAACAGATCGAAAAAGGAACAAGGATAGGTGGTGGAGGAAGATGGAGACAGTGGGGGATTGGAAAGGGTGTAAAAAAGGGAGGTATCGGAAAAAGCGAGCTACAGTCATCAAAAGGGACGTGCCTAATGAGATGCACGGCTGAGACAATAAACCGGCACGGCGAGATGAGCCTCGAGCGGGGCCATCTGCCTTACAGTATCATCCCCCTCGTCATAAAGACAGTTTCAAAGGACATGTGGCTTCCGCAAGTATCTTGGGAGTCCCAGGGTCGCGAAGCGGACAACGTCCGTTCGCTGGCTACTTGAGGGCAAGAGACAAAATGGATGCCGTATCTAAGATGGAACCCGTGGGTACAGATAGAATAACCCATATAACAGACGAACGGTTTAGGTTAGCACAACGAAACTGCACACACCCACTAAACTCGTCATTTGCGGTTCATAGATACCAGACTCGACCATATTCGTGCGAGTCAAAAACATCACTTACAATTGTCACGGAACCTCAGACGCTCCTTTTGCCCTCATGTAGGCAAGCACTAGTCGGAATCATACTCGATATTCATCAGACCATCTAGATGTTGCTGTAACAATGCTCTGTCCAATCGAGCTTCTTTGGTAACAGGCGGCTGTCTTATACACGTTGTAGCGCAGAGGCCACATAAGGCAGGACCACACTGCACGCAAAGGCAGCACGTGAACAGGAACGCCACAACAACTCCGACAATCATCAGAATCTTCCAACCCCAAGTCGACATCAGGCCCCAAAACCACCCAAGCAGCGTCCAATCCCCTACGTCCACGTGTATGGAATCAGAGATCTTATGCAACTTTGAGATGGCTTGATAAACAGTCGGAGCGTTATCTGGAATGAAAATACAGCAGCTCGAATGGATCACTTTGCATACCTCACCTCGATCTGCTAAGATCACGTCTAAAACCATACGGTTTTGTAACGTCATAAGTCTATCCGCCTGAAGTTCTGTGGTGATATTACCAAGGGCACTGGCAGTAATATTAGCTGTTGATTCCACCACTCGAGTCAACTGTCTCAGGTTCCTACTATTAACCATAGGCCCCCAAAACGGGAGGAAACCCTTGAAAAAGTCTCCTGCCTCTTGACCGGCAGTGTCCTCTTCGCTAATTACGCCTCTCACAACTCTAGTCTTGTGATAATCTGCATCTACAGTAAACGTCGGAGGCAACAAATTTGCGATAAAACATGAGCCCACAAAGTCGAAGGGCAACCATGCATACGCACGATCATGGCAGATAAAGTATGTACCCTTGGCAGCCAGAAACACAGGGGACGAGACCATCGGCAATATGTAATTTTCAGTGCAAGCACTCTCTCCAAGTCGGGCTTTCGATCTTCGGCCACGACCTATGAGACAAAAATTACCAATGTGGGGTACGACCCATATCGGGGGTGAGCTTTTAAGCTGTTTTTCACTAGTGAACACACTATACTCGCCTCTACTCAGGACCCTATAGGCTTGTACCTCTTCTTCGGGAATAAGCGAGGGATCATAGATCCTCTATCGCTATAGACAAAGGCTTCTGATACGAGCCAGGGCCAGAGTAGGGAGAACGTGGTTCTCGAATGGGGTGGAAACCTAGTGCGCTTCGGAACATTGTTTGAAATGCTCGAGCAGAACCCTGGGAACTATACGGTAAAACCAAATATGGAATTCCCTTATCTGTGGTATGCGGCATCAACCCACACACCCAACAATTAGTAGTGTTAACCACTAACTGGTGCTGGTGAAGGAGCTGAATAAAGGAATTATTGCGAAATTCTGCACGTCTAGCCTGCTCGTGTTCGGGTAAGATATGGAAGGAATGAGGAGATACAGTAGAGGTGAATTTAGAGTCAGAAGTAGGAATAGGTGTAGGTATGGCAGAAGGTAAGAAGTACGACATCATATAGTACACCCCACCCGCAAAAAATGCAGAAACAATCAAAAACAACACAAATATCTGAAACATAAAACATTTCGTACGACTAAGTCGCTGCAGCTCAAATCTTTGTGCCTGTGCTCTTTCCACATCCATCAGCTTTGAAAACGCCATCCCCTATGACCGTCCGCAACGTTTCTTGACGCACTTCGTTCTGTGTAGCAGTAGTCAATTCCCAGGAGTTCCCAGGAACCGACGGTCTTTAACCTAGCGTCAAGACCTACTAACCAGAAAGAAGTACGCGCGCGGCCCTACGGCCTTTATTTATAATCAATGTCTCTCAGCTGTGGAAGCAAAAATACGTAGGAAAAAAACTTTCAATATGTACAAAAAATAATTACAATGATACAGGTGTTCAGACTGATCGTGGAAAACGGGATAATGCAGTTGTCAAGGGACAGAACAGGATCTTTTTATTAGTCTTTAGTGCGAGATCGCAAAAAGTATCGGGTTTTCCCAGGACGTGTCTGCTCGTCAAACAAAGGATCCGTTGAAGAGACAGCGTCCTGCTGATCAGTCGAATGTTCTGGTCTTGAGTCTTTTGATGACAAATGTTCAACAGTGTCTTCCTGCTGCACTGAGGATTCTCCGACAGGTTGTGCGTCGCTGAAAGGAACGAACGCCGGCAATCCTTCGGTTTCAGTTGATGCAATGCCTCTCCTCACCCACGAGTCTGCCGGCAACGGAATAGGGACTTTCTTCGTATGGGTGGCGTGCACCCAGTTTTTCCGCCCCTCAAGACGAACAGCAGTTCTCGTGGCAAGGAGGACCTGGTAGGGTCCGGTGAACCTGGGCTCCAAGTTCTTCTTCCAAGAAAAATTTCTGGTAACCACCCAGTCTCCAGGCTGGAGCTGGTGGCCTGGACCCTCAGTCTGCGTCGGCAGTGCTTCGTAAACCTGTTGGTGAATTAACCTCAGTTTAGCAGTTAAGTCATGTAGATAATCGATCAACATTGGATACTCAAGATCACAGAACACAGCCGGTCTAGGGACCCCCCAAACATTTGCAGGGCGACCGAACACTATTTCATAGGGACTGAGCCCTACTCGGGAGTGTACGGTTGCCCTTGTTGATAGTAAAGCTAAAGGTAAAGCATCAGGCCACGAAAGACCAGTCGTAGCCTGAATCTTAGCTAGTTTTAGTTTAAGGGTGCCATTAAACCCTTCAACCAAACCAGCTGACTGGGGATGATTGGCGCTGTGGAATTTTTGATTAATTCCAAGGCCTTTGCACACACTCTTCATCACACTCCCCACAAACTCACTTCCGTTATCGGACCACACGACCCGAGGCATTCCATACCGAGGAAAGTATTCCTTCAGTAGGATTTTTGCCGTTGACAAAGCAGTGTTGTCCTTGAGAGGATAGGCTTCAATCCATCGGGAGAACGCGCAAACCACAACTAAAACGTATTTCAGGTTATTGCATCGCTCCATATGGATGAAGTCCAATTGAATCACCTCAAAGGGACACGAAGGGGGAGCAAAACTACCAGGAGGAGTTGGGGTTCCCTTACCAGGATTGTATAACATACATACCATACAGTTCTTAACCAATCGTTCAGCACATTTCATGATACCATCATTCTTCCACACAGGAGACAACAACTTGCAAATACCTTTCACGCTAATATGTGCTAACCCATGTGCCATTGTCACAACAGCCAGCACATACGCATCTGGTAACATCCATCTTTTCTGCTCCGACAAATCAATCCAACAACCATTCGCATCCAACTTTCCCGTACTTTCATTCCACTTCTTCTTTTCAGTCTCAGTGGCCTCATTTTGTATCGCCTTCACGCTCTCAATAGTGTCTTCACACATACTCGAGTCTGTAGGCCACCTAACTGAACTCGTCACGTACATTCGAGTGCTAAGGTTCCGGGCAGTCTCCTTAGCAGTCTCATCCGCAAACGCATTACCACGACCAACATCATCCGTCACCTTACGATGTGCACTACATTTAACAATCGCTACCTGCTTAGGCAACGTAAGTGCATCCAAAAGATCATTCACAAGCTGGCCATGCTGAATCTTCGTACCATGCGATGTCAGAAAACCTCTCTCTCTCCACAATCGTCCAAAGCTATGAGCGACGCCAAATGCATACTGACTGTCAGTATACACATTCACACGTTTATCTTTTGCTAACACACACGCTCTAGTTAAGGCAATCAGCTCCGCAGCCTGGGCAGAATTCTGATTCAATCTCGCAGCTTCCACAACAGTACTCAAAGTTACAACAGCATACGCAGTGGTCACATCACCATTCGGCAATTTAAAACATGAACCATCTACATACAGTGTTCCATCTGGATCTTCTAAAGGAGTGTTTTTAAGGTCCACTCGACCTTTTGTTTCCTCCTCTGTTCGCAAATAGCAGTCATGGGCTGCTATTTCATCTGACTCTGTACTAATGGGTAACAAAGTTGCCGGATTCAGAACATTGCAACGTTTTATCTGAATATGACTTGCCAGAAGCGTCAACTCGTATCCGGACAACCTCGCACTTGTCAAGTGCTGAGTTTTCGTACGATTTAAAAGAGTGTCGACTGCATGCGGAACCATCACCGTAAGCATATTATCCATGACCAATCCTGCTGATTGTCGGATGGACACCGCAGCTGCCGCTGTTGCTCTCAGACAACTCGGCAACGCTCTAGCTACCGGGTCCTAGGTCGAGGAAAAATATGCACATGGACGTTGCTTACCACCAAAAGGTTGCGTTAAGACGCTCAAAGCACAACCTTCCCTCTCGTGAACATATAACGTGAATGGCTTACTGTAGTCAGGAGTACCTAACACAGGAGCCGAACACAATGAGTCACGCAGTTCAGAAAAACATTTCTGACATTCTTCCGTCCATGGTAAAGGAGTAGAAACATCCTTGCACGTAAGAGCCACCAATGGTTTCGCTAGCAATGAAAAATTTGGAATCCATTGCCTGCAGTACGACGTGATACCTAGAAAGGCACGCACATCTCTTTGTGTTGCTGGCACAGTCATTCGCGCAATTGCTGCAATTCTCTCTGGGGTCAACCGCCTTCCCTCCTTTGACAATAAGTGACCTAGATAGGTTACTTCTTGACAACAATATTGGAGTTTAGTAGGTGACACCTTGTGATGTAAGTCACAGAGATGCTGCAGCAACGACACCGTAGCAATTTTGCAAATGTCCTGAGTATCTGCAGCTACCAATAAGTCATCGACATATTGGATTAAGGCCGCATCAGCGGGCAACGTAAACGCATCCAGTTGACCCTTCAAGGCTTGGCTGTAAATCGATGGACTCTCACAGTAGCCTTGAGGAGCGCGTTTAAACCGGAAGCTGCACCCACCAAAGGAGAAACCGAAAAGGTCTCTGCTCTCCTCTGCGATCGGGATGCTGAAGAACGCATTCTTCAGATCGATCACCGAAAACCAAGACGCAGATGCTGGAATCAAAGTCAGTAGCGCCGTGATGTCAGGCACAACAGGGAACTGAGGAATCACAATTTTATTAACCTCCCGTAAATCGATAACAAAACGATAAACAGGTGGTTTCGAAGGATCAGTACGTTTTAAAATAGGCAGTACAGGGCTGTTGCACACGTTTCCCCGAGTCTCTTCAATAACGTCTTTGTCGATCAAATCATAGATGATCGCCAACAGTGCTCGTTCACCATCAAGAGAAATACGATACTGGGGAATACGTGGCAATCGCACATTGGATTTCAACTGAACAACATAAGGGGAGATGTCAAGCAGGCCCACATCATTGGGACCTGTTGCCCACAAAGATGCAGGAAGGGAGCTCAATTCCGGTGGAAGCTTATCAAGAGACAAGTACATAGGAGAGACAACCTTCTCTCCCAACGTAAGCTTTACACCCGCAGGAGAACAATATAGAGTTGCATACAAACGTTTTAGCAAATCCAGACCCAGGAGATTTTCACCACAACCAGTAGTCAAAATCAACGGAGCTTCGAGCTCACGTGGCCTAATTGTAAGAGGCAATGGGCGTGAAACTGGATTGCTAACGGGGGCGCCAGAGAATCCAACGGAAACATTTGTTAAGCCAGACAAAGGTGCGCCAGGGAGTTTCGAATGCATAATGGAACTTTTCGCTGCACCAGTGTCCAACAGAAAAGGCTCAACGACGCCCGATGTAGCAACTGCGACGTAAGGCCCTCTCTGATCAACCGGAACTGATACCACTCCCTCTCCTTGTCTATGGCTGTCCTAGTAATTACTGTCGTCAGTTCCCTGATCAACGTAATAATCGTCTACATTGTACTGCGCAGATCGTCCTTGCGATGATCCACGTTGATCAAAACAGTTATTAGAATTCGATTGGTTATCTGAACGATCATTTTGAACACCGCGACCCCTACCGCGTGATGTCTGTTGAGAACCACCACGACCTCCTCTAGATGAATTACCACTATTACGGTCGTTCAAAACAGGACAATTGAATTTTATATGACCCTCCTGTCTACAATAGGCACACTGATTGTACCCTAAAGAGGATCTTTGGGAAGAGGAGTCATTTCTAGATTGCGGTCGGTTAGATTGCGACTGCGATCTATTTTGTTGCGAAGCATTCTGATTCGAACGTGGAGGATACGCTTGTTGTAACAACACTTTAGTTTTAAGTTCTTTCGTCTTTTTATCAGCGCGGTCATTCTCTTCTTTTTCTCTATTCTCATAATATTGTGCTGTGGCCAATATCTGAGCTGAGGTAGAAACGGCCCATGCACTTTCTGAATTCTTCAATTTATTGCTCAAATCGGGCAATAAGTTAGAGACAAATTTATCCACAAACAACCGTTGGACACCCTCAGTACCCATATCCTGACCACTATGGTCGATGAATGCCTCCTCGAATCTCGTAAAGAAGTCGGAGACACTCTCGTCCTTCTTCTGTTTACAAGCCGACAATTTGTCCCAATTCACCCTCATAGCTGGCATAAGAGTTTTCATTAGCGTAATTATTCTCTGAGGGAGAGCAGCAATCAACTGCTCGGGTTTAGCACCACCAGTTTGTAACCCATCAGCCGCTATAAGGGCAGCCCAATCACCGCCTAATTCGTTCGGATGGTTCTCCTGACGAATCTTAGCCCATATCGGTTGCGGTACTACATTGCCAAACAGCATATCAATATCGGCAAGATTCATTATCGTAGCATCTACGAGCTGCGATAACTCTTTATAATACCCTGTAGGATTTTTGCGAGGGTCAGGCAAAGATTGCTTCACCTGCAACACTTCTGATCGTTTCCACGGGAGATGAATCCATACTCTCTGGAAATGCGGCAGAATTGGCGGTGCTCGGGTGGCATCACCTGGCATCCATACTGGTGGAACTTCACGCATAGGAAACTGGCCAGACGCATCTAACTGCCTCTCAACGTCCTCAACAAACAGGGCTTGAGGTATAGGAGTGGGACGGAAAGATAGCAACCGCTCAACAGCACGTCGAACGTTAGTATCCACTATCAGTCCATTCGAGAACTGGAGCTGTAGATCAGACAAAGCGGACAGCACCTCGTCAGGTGCATCGGCAGATATCTGATCACGAAGGACCTTACACATTTCCTCGAACACAAATCTTTGGGTTGGTATATTGAATTGACAGAACGTATCGAGTACAACACGTGGTGGATTTCTAAGAGGATGTGTCATCCAACCCATCGCCATATTATATAGCGAAGCGCGTTCCCTGTTACCAGGAAGCTGACTACGTCTCTGAGGACCATCTGAACCAGCGGACCCAAGAACAGGTCCGAGAGAATGAAAGAAGTTAGCCGCAACAGGAGAAGTACGACTACGAACAGAGGGAGAAGTATAGGACACAGGACTGACAAGGGAAGAGGTAGAAACAGAGGCAACAACCGGAGTTAACAAAACAGGAGCAGTAGCGGGAGCAGGAGTATGTGGAAGTGGAGGAGCAGTAGGGATAGCAACAGCCAAAGGAGCAGGAACAGTCGGAAGGACGGGTGCAGGTTGAGGAACAGGCTGAGGAATAGGTGGAAGAATAGGTACAGGGGGAACCACAGGAGCTGCGGTACCCTGTACAAATGGAGGTGGTGACTTCAGAAGATAAGACATTAAAGAATCCTCAACTGGTTCTTCCTTCTTATCCGACTCCGTAGGCAAAACAGGATAGCATTTATCTATGGACATATGCTGTAACCTATCGAACACTTCCTTTTCCTTATCCTCCTTATCACGCTGAAACTGCTCTGCTTTCTTTACAATGGTAGCAACACCATCTCTCTGATTTCGTTTAGTCTGTCTGATTTCTTTCTGTCGGGCTTCTTTACGCCACAACCGAAAGGCATCAAACATGGCCCGCCTTGACTTTTTCGCAAATAATTTAGCCTCTAGATTATCTAAGATTGGAGTCTCAAAACTACCATGAGGTGGCCAACTAAGGACACCATCCTTCTCAGTATACCGAATCCAATAATCATTAAAAGTAATCGGGCCCAATCCGTGCTTACTGTACAGTTCATAAGTGGGAGTTCCAACCGGAGGTATCGGACACAAGTCCTCCAGTCGGGAATCCGTGCCACAACGTCTGAAACAACTAAACAAAGTACTACGACCAGGCATCTTGCACACTAGCCGAGTTTCACAAACTTCAAGGGCTACGGGATTTACCAAGTCCCAGCAAAGAGCGAAAACCCTCGGTTTTTGGCGTCTGCAGTCGTCAAATATCACAACAAAGTACCAAGAACCACAAATGCAATGGAACCATGCAACAACTAAGAACCACAACCAAGAACTCTGGGAGCGACCCACAAATACTTAACTCAAAGATCGATGGCGTCACCAGGAAGGCCCGTCAATCGTCTCGCTATACCAAGGTCTACGCCAGGCGCCAAAACAGGTCTACAGTCAGGGCAGCAGTCCGTCGCAGCCGTCAGGAGGCGGTAATCTTCGCGGGAAAAGTCTTCGGGCCACTTATTTCGACAACAGGATCGATGAAGCGGAGTGCACCTTCCCTCGGAGATTTCACACGAAGTTCCTCACGATCGTCGGGCTTGGACCGGTACCACTGATGTAGCCCCACGTTGGGCGCCAACTGAAGGACTGGGTTATTTAAGACCCAGCGGTGCCAGGGAACAACACCTGAAACCTTCGTGGGTAACCTGCTCCGCCGTACAAGTAACAGAGACACGGGACACTTCCTCCGGCGTCAAAGATTCGAGCTTTATTTACTGCAGGGAACACAGAAATCACGGCAAGTACAACATGTGCTACTTGTGGAGACTGCTTCAAATTGGTTCTGTGGATCACTCCTTTTATACACGATTTACCCATAGGTTTACATGGTACACAAAGGTTTATGGCTTGGTTCCCATAGTTATCCCCCAGAGGGGTCGTTTCGGTCACTTTGATACACACAAGGTCCGGAACATAAGTGCGGAAACATTTGGCGGTTCCCAACTGTAAAAACCCATCTTCCCACCATTAGTACATTCCAATCAGCAGTAAAACAGATCGAAAAAGGAACAAGGATAGGTGGTGGAGGAAGATGGAGACAGTGGGGGATTGGAAAGGGTGTAAAAAAGGGAGGTATCGGAAAAAGCGAGCTACAGTCATCAAAAGGGACGTGCCTAATGAGATGCACGGCTGAGACAATAAACCGGCACGGCGAGATGAGCCTCGAGCGGGGCCATCTGCCTTACAGTATCATCCCCCTCGTCATAAAGACAGTTTCAAAGGACATGTGGCTTCCGCAAGTATCTTGGGAGTCCCAGGGTCGCGAAGCGGACAACGTCCGTTCGCTGGCTACTTGAGGGCAAGAGACAAAATGGATGCCGTATCTAAGATGGAACCCGTGGGTACAGATAGAATAACCCATATAACAGACAAACGGTTTAGGTTAGCACAACGAAACTGCACACACCCACTAAACTCGTCATTTGCGGTTCATAGATACCAGACTCGACCATATTCGTGCGAGTCAAAAACATCACTTACAATTGTCACGGAACCTCAGGGTATGGTGTCTTATTTGCGGAGACCAATTTTTCTAGGCAGGAATCCAAATCCTTAACAACGGTCCCCTTTCCCATCGTGCCTACAGCATTATACCAGTTTAATAAAATAATGTTAAATTTTTTTAAAAGGAGCCCCACAACTTGTATGTTCCGTGAATTCCAATTATAATTGGTCCAAGTTCCCTGGATGTGAAGGTCTACATACATTAACAATCCGCCAATGGCTCTACCCGATAGAGACTTAGTAGCTGACACCGAAAAACATTTGTACCCCTCTAGACTATACAAGTTTGAGTCAACCGCCCATGTTTCTTGAAGGCATATGATTTGAAAATTTTTAATGTAATTCTGCCATTCCTGGGATTCAAATTTAGCTGCTAATCCAGCAATATTCCAGGATATTATTCGAAGACTTCAAAAGTCATTTTGAAGTTGATTCAGTAACAAAGGAAGGACTCAGAGGAAATGTTCTTTTAGGGATTGGATGATTTCTGTGGGGCTCAGGTGAGTAGGTGGTGGTAGCAGCATACGTAAGACTGCACGGACTGGCAGAGAAAGGTTACAGGGGGTTGTTGAGCGATAGAGCGGTTTTAAGATGAGACGAAGATCAAGTGGCTTGCCTGAATGTTTGTAGCAGGGGAGTGGGTGTTGAAGTGAGTAGCTAGAAAGAAATTCGGTAGGCAGGGTGGAGTGTGATTGATTTCCAAGACTCGGCTTGAATTCGCCTAGACTGCTATTAGGAGTGGTGTTGTTCAGATTCTAATAGTGTCAAGATCATCTAAAAATGCACACATGACTCCTGGTGAACGGAAAAGGGTCTCAAAATGATCGTTGAAAGTCTAGATGACAGGGAGAGAGTAGTATTTGAAAGACGGCCGAGTTATGTTGTGGGTGTCTGAATAGTTATGAATGATTTGCTAAGACCGGGGCCAATGGCCCTGCCATTTTGGGTGTTACCAGGTATGTGTGAGAAGGTAGATTTTTTTTGCTTAGAGGGCAACTTGGGTGACTGTTTGGAGATGGACGTGAAGTGTAACTAGACCGGAGCATCACATTGTGTAGAGATATTGGTGGTTTCATTACAAATAGAGTGCCATTTCATAGGAAAAAGGAGAGAGTAAAAAGTGCAGTGGAAGAATCTTTTAGGCAACATGTTTCTGATAATTAGCCCAGGAGGATAAATGGGTTAAGGTAGATTTGCTGGATCACTTGTGAGGAAAGTGGGTGAGTTTATGATGGGCAGGTGATTGTAGTATGTAGATGTGGGTGTTGCGAGAAGCTTTAGATGATGGTAGGCAACATTGATCTATAGCATTCAGGTACTTATGCACAGGGATTTTGGTGAGCCACAGCGAAAAATAGACTGGTTGGAAATATAGTAAGTTTATACAAAATGTCAGTGTACAGATGTGTGGTATACCTCTGAGAATTACATTGTGGAGCATTTATATTGATCAAACTCCGTAATAGGCAGGTGTAATCTACCTGGGGTGAAGTTAAACAAAAGAGTATACAAATATTTTCGAAGTAGTAACTTTGCATCCGTGTGCAGTGAGATGGTCCAACTCTGTTTCATATACTTACGAATCAGCAATCTAAGGCACAAACAGGTTAGCTGCTTATAACATCCTCCCTGCCTTAAAACGCCCGCCCTTTAACTGGCCACGGGATGGCATGCCCTCGGAGTAGTCTTAAAATGGAGATCAGGGGTCTTCAAGGAGAGACCTTTTCCAGGATTAGCAGCCACTACCCGACACAAAGCAGTGGGTCGCGACGAGGCAATCAGGGAAGTTGGGCTTGCAGCTCTCCAGTGTGTCATGGCTGCCGAGGTCTTGCCCTTCAGTAATCCCAGGTGTGCAGTGATGCGTCAGAGGAACTGAATGTTTCTTCTGGTCAGTGGTGGGATTGTTGTGATAGTGGGAGAGTTTGTTGCACTCACCCGGTCACTGTTCTGCCAACCAAGAGTTGAGTGTGGTGGTGTAGGCATGCCTGCACGAGCAGGGCGAACAAGAGCTTTAATCACAATAAAAAGCGGATCTAATAGTCCGTATGGTGTACTTTTATGTTTAAAATGATTCTAAAGAGTGATAGGGAAAGGTGACACTGGAAGGGTTCAATGCCGGTTGCATGGGTGCTTTGTAGTATTACATTTTGTGGTTTCCTGATCGTTATATTTATCTTTACGTTTATTTCTCTCTCCAGCCATTTCTTCCACCGGGCTTGTATTGACCCCTGGCTCTTAGAACACCGAACATGCCCGATGTGTAAATGTGACATCTTGAAAGCTTTAGGGATTGAGGTAAGATATTTTTCTTCTTGTATTCCTGGTATTAAGTAGCCGAATAATTAACATGAATGGTGCATGTAGCATTTGTGTTGATTTCCAGCCTGGAGTCTTTTACCATTGAGAGCTAATTTGCATTGTGTGAATGTGTATAAGGGTAGATTTACTCAGTATTTTGCAATACAGTACAAAACAATATTGCAGTTTCAGGTGAAATGCCACTTAAAGGGCTGAAGTATTGTGCTACCATGTGTCATTCGTGATTGTATTGCTTGATGTGTACTTTCATATATACATATGTGTAAAATCTATATCTGAAAGAAACCGGTTAGTGTTAGATTCCTTACCTTAGAATATCCCCAGGCTTCCGACTGGAACCGGAAAGTTTTCGTCAGCAGTACCCCTGCTCGTCTCTAGGCATTGTCTGCGGCTCCGCGTCCGTCGTCAGCGTCGTGATCGCTGGGATGACGTCGTCGCTGTACTTAGACGCCGCCCTCGTGTGCTGACGTCAGTTCTTCTTCTTCTTTTTTTCCGCGCCAGCAAGATCTGGGAAGAGCAGTACTAGGAATTTTTTGACTAACTGTTTTGATCACTTTTCGAGTCGACTTCGACTTGCGGTGCCGTTAGAGATGCCTGGTTTTAAACCTTGCGAGGCCTGTCACCGCCTGATGTCGGTGACCGACCCCCACTTTTGTGCCTTTACTGCCTCGGGCCGACCATGATGACAAGTCGTGCCCCGACTGCCGGACCTTGACCTCGAAGGCTAGGCGGAAGCTGTCCCGTAAGCTGCTCGAGATCCGGCAGTCGGCTCCGCGCCACTTGAGCTCCCGGTCGAGGAGGTAGTTGAGGGACCGTTCGCAGAGCTGCAGTCATCGCCGCTCGTCGAGTCACCTCCACTCGTCGGGCTCCAAGTCCTCCGGTATGTCGAGGCATTCGAAAAATCCAGGATCCAGGCAACCCCTACTTTCTGTCCGTTCATCCCACCCAGAGAGCCTGGTGATCCAGGCCTCTACGTCCCAGACGGCATTCCGGACCGCTCCTCCGGATCGGGAATCCAAAAGGTATGATCAGTTTGTAAAGAAACTGTTCTCCTCTCTGAGTTTGGGGCTGTGGTCTGTCAACACCGCCTGCCTTTTGGGCCGTTACACGCACTCTCTGTGGGATACAGTTGCGGACGTGCTGCCACAGTGTCCGGAGGGCAAAGGAGGCCTACGCACTATCTTGGACCTCCGGAGCGTCAACGGCTTCCTCCGGAAGGAGAAGTTGGCCGGCTAACTACTGTTTCTTACAGATATATTGTTACCGAAGGTAAGTAACTTGTGCAATGCGTATTCTAATTCAATATCTGGTTCCATCGTCTTTTTTTTTTTTTAATCCAACATTTGCATGATCACTAGAAAAAAACAAGCATGGATGGCATTTTCCCTTCATCACGCCTCATAGTCACACGCACACTGTTTCTCATTAACATTCACACATTTTAAAAAACTAACCACTACCAGTGGACTCTTAGTGTGACAGATTAAAGAAGGGCTCTTCTATTCCAGAGGAATTGGACTGATTTGCATATGGCTGATCTCTGTGTGAAGTGGCGCAGTGGGTGTAAACGATGCATCCGTTCCGACGATTGCCAATGACTGAGATATTTGCATGAATTCTGATGTTTTGGGTACCTGCGTCAGGTGTCCACAGTGTTAGTGTTTTTTCCTCTCTTCTCTGCTCCCATCCAGTTACACACAGTTGCTGGTTATGTTCCCTTCCCTTTTCTCCTTTTCTGTACCACGCTCTGAGTACAGCTTCAGTCTGACCTCTCAGCCAGCCAGTCTGAGTCTCACTGGACCATAGGTGTCCTCTGTGGCAAGCGTGCACTGCGGTGGATAAGCACCTCTGGGCATCTGTGTTTTGTCTCTTCCTGTGCACCTATGTTGTTGTGGTGTGCCACTATCCAGCTCTTTCTACTATAGCACTACCACTGGCTCAGGTTCCAGGTTCTCCACTTACCCCACTACATCTTGAAGGGGATGCGGAACAGAGAATCTTCGCTTCCACTAGTGCTACCTCTCTGTTACCGCCTTCCTGCCGCTCCATAGTTCCACGCATAGTTCCTTCTATAGACCAGACAGTTGTGGACCAAACTTCGAAAATGGTGCTGTGCCCCTTTCTTTATTTTTTTTACTTTCCTTCATAGTGACATTTAGAGGTTGCTTTTTTGAACTGATTGGATTCTTTGTTAAATAATGTAGCTAGTTTACCTTGACTGAACAATGTCCCCTTTATGCTCAAGTAAATCTTCTTGTCTGCCCTCTTCTCTACAATAGGTGGATGTGGAGGAAGCCCCTGCAGAGACTACGTCAGATTTGGCATCGAACGCAACACCTCCTGCAACTGTATCCCCAACTTCAGTCGGAAGTGCACCTGCGTGGACTGAGGATGATGAGCGCAGTGAGACCGCGTCATCTGGGTACGCCTCAGTGCGAGGAATGGATGAGATAGCCGCGAAGGATGAGAGTGCCTCTGGACAGAACACAGGTATCTATGCAGGGAAAGCTATACCGTAAGAATGCTCATGTCTGCATCTCAAGTGATAGCTAATTGCTTAGGCAAGAACACTTTGCAGGGGAAAAGGCAACTGATATAGTTGATTACATTTACACTTCTTCTAAAGAAATATTCTTGAATGGGGGTGTGTTGCTGCTCTGGAAGAGTAAAAATGCCATTTTGATTGTTGTCATCCACCAAACCAGGAGGGTTGAAAGCTGTGGAGAGCTGTGCTTTCTATGCACTGTCTGTATGATGTGAAGAATATTATTTTCATAGCTTCTCCCATCAAAAAACAAGGGGTTTCATTCTGTATTGTACTCTAATACAGAGGGAAAATTTACACTAAATATGCTTCATATATATATGACTTAAACCCTCTCATTTCCCAGTGTCCCACTACAGAGAATGCTCTTCCTAGGTCCCCCCTCAGCTTGAGCAAGGTGTTGAAAACTGATGATTGGTACTGCTGGCCCGCAGTGTTTAGGTTGCTACTACATTGTAACCTAGAATTTCACATGACATTAACAGATAGTTTGGATAGCCAATATATCTTTAGCTGTTGCTAAATAAATGTGATTGTAGGCCTCCACAAGGCGGCACCAAAATCCAACAAGAGGCCTACAAAATAGCCCCGTAAGTGTTAGAAGGAGCGCCAAACAGCAAAATGTTATTTTGCCTGGGGTTCCTAAATTCTTACATTAGACCTGGGAGTAGCATTGCAGCCTGAAAAGTCTTTGTCAACAAACATGCTGAGCTGCTGTGCTTTACTCTCTAGGATACTGACATTATCATATCCTAAATCAGTGTTCTTCATATGACAACATCACTGGTGTGCATGCCTGGACACAATTAGACTGTCCCCAGTGTGTGCTGTGCCGTGGAGTAGAAATATGGGTTGAAATAATCCAAATTGGTTGTTAGTTAGTATTTACACAGCTGTTTACAGTGAAGTACTTCTGTAAATTATGAGGTGGCATAAATCAGTTGACCCGTTTCGCCTCAGGGGTTGGAATTGGCCTCTCAAAACAGACATGCTCTCTATGGAGGAGACAGACCGCACGGGACCCGGATAAATCACGGAGTGCTCGCCCTTCATACCTCCTTCAAGCATACTTAGTAAACTGTATTCAGATCCCCAGTACCAACCCTGACCCTTGAGAAAGCCCCAAGTGTATTCGCATTGGGGTGAAACAAGTGCCATCTGATGATTATATTCATCATTGTATGAAACACTGAATTGCTTCAATTACAGAAAAAATGTTGGAGTGGCCAGTTTTTATAATAAAGATAAATAAACCAACCTGCACAACGTTCTTCTGTCTGGCGGAATCATTCTTTGCTGTTTAAGGACTGATGTAGAGGTGAATTAAAAAATTTCCTAGTAACCATGACGGAAAGTTTCAATTCTATTTAGGACGCGGAGGCGAGGATTATGCTCTAACGTCCTTTATTCCTACAGCCATCAGTGTTCAACTCAAACAGATTAACAAAATACTAGCACTCCCAGGGTGCTCTAGGCAGTCCACAATGTCCACCAATTAGCATGCCCCGTCATCCCCGAAGGCGTGTGCTTCCTGGATCACCTCCTCTTTCGAGACTGCGGCCAGAACCAAGTACCAGTCCGTCACTCGTTCTTGGCTCCATCAGATCCTGAAAGAAAGAATCAGAGGCCCCTGACTGTTCTCCAGCCCAAGGATAATCAATAAGCCATAAACAGAAGCCGGGTGACTCAAGGCATGCATCTTAAACAAACCAAAATAAAAGAAATACTTATACCATACGAGGCCTCACTCATCCAAAGAAGGCAAAGCTATAAAACTCAATCCCGGGCGGGGACATGAGTTCGTTAGAGCCCTGGGTGGGAATAATCCTCTCCTTCACGTCCTTAATAGAATTGAAACTTTCCGTCCTGATTACTACGAAATTTTTCATTCTATGTCAGGACAGGAGGCGAGGATTATGCTCATTCAAAGCCTGCCCACCACCAGCGAGGTCATATCCACAACTGGTTTAAAATAGAATCTCCTAAACATCGAGTCCGATGACAAATCTGCCGCGTTCAGGATATCCTCCAACCTGGCACCCAGGGAGAAGGCCTTTGACGCCGTGGCTCCTCGTACAGAATGGGCACCAAACTGCAAGACATTTATGCCAGCTTCCTGCATCACCCATCTGATCCAACGTGCAATCGTTGGTGGTGTAACTGCCTAGAAGGGCTTACGCAATAAAATCAGCAATTGACGTTCGCCCGGCGGGCGAGTCTCCTCAGTCATGTTTTCATATTCCTTAAGACATGTGACCACACACCGTTTAGGAGAATGATCGAAAGATGGATAAGAAATGATCCTAGAATCCAATTTCGTCCTCCTGACGATATGGAAAGTAACCCCTTGAGAAGTATACACTCTACCCAAAATGTCCAGGGCTCCCACATCTGAGACCCTGCGACAGGAAACCAGGCATAAAAGCATTTCTAATTTTGCTGACAACTCTTTTCTGGACAGGTATCGATTAGCCTGCCAGGACTGAAACAGACAAAGGACTTTGTTAACATCCCACAAAGAAGAGTACCTGGGCTCCGGAGGGAGCGTCAAGCGAACACCCCTCAGCAACTTGCAAACTATCAGGTGTTCTCCCACGGGGTCAGCCCATAACCGGAACATGCCCCGCGGAAATCGCTGAACGATAAGAATTAATTGTTCTATAAGCAAGGCCTTGTGACACCAGGGACGCCAAGAAATTGAGAATAGCTACCTCTTTGCATTCCATGGGATCCTGGTTGTTCCGAACACACCAACCGACTCATCAAGCCCAGGCCGATCTGTATCGCTTGTTGGTGCTGTCCGCCCATGCTGCCCCAGTAGCTTTTGAGCATCTTGTGATAGTCCGCCGACTCTCCATTGATGCCTGAAATCTGCCACGCCACAAGTGGCATCCTGCCTTGCTGGAAAAGGAGGTGAGGGAGACCATGGGCATCCCTCAGAAGAAGAGGATCAAGGGGTAGTAGGATTGGAGAGTCCCAAGAAATTTCCAGAAGAACTGGAAACCAAACCTGAGACTTCCAATATGGGGTAATCAAGACCACCTTCGCTCGCTGCCTGCGAACTTGAGTCGTGAGTCGCATGATCATCGTGAAAGGGGGAAAGGCATAGCCTGCGTCCACTGACCAATCCTGCAGGAAAGCATCCGTGGCCGTTGCTAGAGGATCCGGTCTCCCAACTGTAGAACTTCGGCAGTTGGTGGTTCAACCTGGACGCAAATAGATCCACCGAAAACTGGCCCCACGTGTTGTTGAGGCACTGAAAAAACGCTAGTTGGAGCTGCTAGAGACTCATATCCGTCCAGCTCCTGGAACACCGGTCCGCCACCACATTGGCGACTCACGGAAGATACTCCGCCGACACTGAGATATTGTGGGACAGGCAAAATGTCCACAGATCCTTGGCCAGGTCTGTCAGTGCTTTGGACTTCGTCCCCCCCAGGTGGTTGATGTAACGCACCACCGATACATTGTCTATTTTTAATAGGACGTTGCACGAGACCTTGTCCTTGGTCCAACAGCGAATGGCCAAAGAGCCCGCCATAAATTCCAGGCAATTGATATGTAACCGGCCTTCCACGGCGGACCACTTTCCTCCTGTAGATGAGTCCCCGCAGTTGACCCCCCCCCAACCCAGCTTGCTGGCGTCTGACTCGATGACCAAATCTGGGTCGCAACCAAAGATGGCCCTGCCATTCCAGGCTTCCGTATGGTCGAGCCACCATCTCATTTCGCTGCGCACCTCCTCTGTGAGAGGGACTTGGTCCGAGTACTGAAGCCCTCTGCAGTGGTGTGCTGCTTTGAGGTGCTGAAGAGCTCTGTAATGGAGCGGCCCCGGGAAAATCGCCTGGATGGACGAGGACAAGAGGCCCATCACCCTCGCTATTTGGCGAAGCGACGTTTAAGGACGGGCCAAAGTTCGCCGGAGTTCCCTGCAGATCTTGACGATCTTTCTGGGGGGAAGGCTCAGGGTCCGAGCCACCAAATCAATGTTAAACCCTAGGAAGGTCACTTGACGGAAAGGGACCAGAAGTGACTTTTTGTTGTTGATGACCAATCCCAAATGCTGCAACAAGTCTGTGTCTTTGAGGTGATCGGCCAACCGCTCTGGACACTGTTCCAGCAACAAAATATTGTCCAAATAGACGATGAGGCGCAGGCCTTTCTCTCGTAGCGCTTCCACTACCGGCTTGAGGACTTTCGTGAAGCACCACGGTGCTGACGAAAGGCCAAAGGGAAGGGTCGCATACTCGTATACCTGATCTCTCCACATAACTGGAGGAAGCGCCTGTGAGGGGGAAACACGGGCACCACCAGGTAGGCGTTCTTCAGATCCAAGTGTACCATCCAATCCCTGAGTTACAAGAGATGAGGCAAAAGATGGATCCACCCCATCTTGAAGTGGCGGTAAACCAATCACTCACTGGTTGAACTCCTTGAGGTTTATGACGGGGCGTTGACCGCCATCCATCTTGTCCACCACGAAGATGTTGCTCAGAAAACCTTGCAGATGCAGGGGGGCAGGGACTATCGCCCCTTTCCGCAAGAGGTCCGCCACCTCTTTGTCTATGAGAGCGGCCTTGTCTCTTGCGAAAAGCAGCGGTCGGGGTTGAGTGTCTTGCACAGGGAATCCATAAAACTCTTCCTGGAAACCCCTTATGGTCTGCAACACCCAGGCGACACTCAGGCGTCTGAGGTAATGGTCTTCCAATTGTTCTCAGAGAGCCAGCCTGCCCCCCACCCTGAATTGTGACAGAGGAAAGGCACTCACCTGAACTGGCCACTTGTTGGCCCCGGCCTCTGCCACCTCGGCCTCTGAAACCATGGCGGGACTGGAAGAACTCTTGCCGTCCTGGATCCGCTGGTTTCTTTCCGCCTTTCTGAGGGCCTTGTGTGTAAAACTTTCCGGCCGAGTGGCCCCTATCACGGCCTGCACTGACAAACACGCGGGCGGAACACCTTCTTGTTTGAAGTCTGCGCCTTGTCCAGAGATGTAAATGTAGAAACAAATTTTGTCAATTCCTTTATAAAAGGATCTCCGAACAGGCCACCATCCTCTATCTTGCCCGCCTCAGTAGAGGCCAAGTCACCTAGCTTGGGGTCCATCTTGAGCAAGAAGGAGCTGCACATCTCCATAGAGAGGGCGCAGTTGGCGTTCCCTAAGAAAACGATCATCCTTTGAGCCCAATTAGAGATGCGTTCACGGGACAAAACAGATCTCAAACCTTGGCCTCTGCGGCCAATTCAAAAATCTTCGTGAGATCATTTCTGAAGGAAAGTCACCATTTTCCGGTCGACCTCTGAAGTGTGGCCACCTTTCCTGGCAAAGCCGGTCGGGGGCATGCCGCGCTAAGGCAGGACCTAACCTCCTTCTCAAGAGGTTTGTGGAGCCGACTCGCCACAAACTCAGACACCTTCGGCAAGGGAAGCCAGGCAGATTAGCTGGGATGCACAAGGTCCTCGGGACCAACATGTCCGCAGGTCCTTCAGGTTGAGCCGAAGGCTCTGATGGGGGAGCGTTGGGATACCAGGAGGTTGATGGGCCCGCCTCGTCCATGGAATCCCCCTCTGAATCTTCCTCCCCATCACCAATAAATTGCGGCTCCCCCGGGGTTTCCGGGGCCAAATCGAGTTTTAGCAAGGAATGCAGTGTTCAAACACCCCTTGTTCAGGCTCTTTGGCCAGCTTCGGCTTCTTAGCACGCTGGGACTGCTCCGCTTGGATGGCATAAGCGTATTTCATAATGCATTGGGCAAACGCCGCATGGGGAAATGTAGTTTCCTCTGCAAATTCACTTTTTTCTCTGCGATGAAAGCCTTTTTCCCCTTGGAGAAAACCCATCCACTACACCCCTAGCAAATCTGGGTATGATCCGCCCTTTTCCCTTCCTGGAAGGGAAGCTACTCCAGCACAGTGTGGAGAGAGAAGAGATTGAGGAATACTCACACATGCACATGTTTATGGGCGCTCCCAAACTTCCAAGGCAAGCAGCACTGAAGAATTTTCTTTTGTCTCCCCTTGAGAATGATGCCCAATTGAAAATGTCTTCGCACCCTGGCACAGATGTGCGTCCTCTTGAAACCCATAATGCCTGTAGGGATCCCTTGCTGTATTCCTGGTCGTCATAAAAAGGGTACATTCAGTCATAAACCTAAGTGTATTGCCGAATTTACCTTTGTTAATCGGGTCCACTGTCCTTTAAATTAGTTTAATAACCAGCATAGGAATGTGGACCAATAATGTGGATTGCTGTGTCAAACCCCTCGGAGCAAAAGGCTACATCGGGTCACAAAACCTCACCAAGGAGTCTTGAGCTTGTTGTATGAAAGTAAGGTGGCAACATTCAAATGACCTCATCTGTTCAGTTTTACAGGTGCACAGCAAGACCTTCTGCAGCAACAACTCCAAATGTACGTCTTGATAATTCTCTAAGAAATGTCAGAGGATATTGTCCAACATTCAGTCCTCTAATTTTATGCATAATCCCACAAAATCTCCTTGCCTTTGAGGATTGATGGCTTTGTTGCAGAGACTACTCCGAGGTAGCATTTTTTTAAAGGTATTTGGAAAGTAAACGTTGTGAACTCAAAGTAATATGCTAAGAATGCAAACAAGTAAAAAAAAAAACATGGTCTGGTACAGGGAGTACCATCAAGATCTTACAAGGCCTCTAAATGAAACTTTCATCTTTGTCCTAAACGAAAGTTTCAAGAGAAAGTACGAAGAGGAATCACTCACTTGACTCTGGCACTTGCTTCAGGGTGTACAGAATATATTTAAATCCACCCGAATGTCCCATAACAACTTGAATGCCTCATTTTACTGAAAACAAAACGTCTCTGTGCACTTTCCAAAAGTTGTAAAGAACCAGTACTGTCAAAGTCATTGGGTCTGGCTTGAATGTGGTGTTGCATGCATTCAGCGTTCTCGCATTAGAACAAGCTATGGGAGGGCACTCGCAGAAACAGCCAGAGTTGTAAAGTAGTCCCTTATGCAGTTCAGTGGGAGCTATCAAGGGGAGGCAGAAGGATACGCCCAAACAGCCAATGGTATTATGTTAAGAGAGGACTAATTAACTAGGCGGAGTCAAGAGGTCACTGACCGTCTCACACCAATGGCTGAAAGAGGAAAAAGCCAGTGGGTGAAACGATGCTGACATAAAGCCTACTCTCTACATATTGTTGGCAATAGATTTATTTGACAGCTCGGTTAACTGTAGGTAGCAAGTGTTGTCCTACTACCTCTAGGAAAATGCATTCGTGCATGCCAAGAGTTGTAGTCAACACTTGCAAGATGGTTGTTTGAGTGTATGTAGTCCTCTACGTGTGAATACAAGTTGCAGTGTATTTTGCTGGCTACAGGTGATGCATAGCTCTAGAATACTGTTCACCTGCTGCCGAGACTAGGAACAACTGCACCACATTTAGGAAATAAACGGAAATGTTTCTGTTCAGCTATGAGCTTGGAATCCTATCCAGGCATTGGTACTAGATTAGCGAAGTCTGCTTGAAAAGTGTATTAATGCTGAACTAGAGGTGGAAGTGTAATTTGTATTTTGAATACGGTAAGCTATTTGGCAAGGCTCAAAAAGATAATAGTTAACATGCAGTGTTTGTGCCACTTTTAGTGGTTAGAAATTAATATTTGATTACAATTGTTAAATGATCTGCTTATAAAACTAGGTACAGTGCCACATAGTTGTATTTGTATTCAGTAATACTTAGCTTGCAATAGCTATTAGCACTCTGAAGCATGCAGAGGTTACCACAGAACACGGAGTGTAATAACCTTTTTACTTCTTTTGACAAGTGGTACTGCAGAGTAGCTGGCACACTGCATAGATTCTGAATCATGTTATCCAACTGTTCCTACAGTAAATTTGATTTCACAAAAACTAAACTAAATTGTGAGCAATAACAAATGTATAGTGTGCATTAGGAAGAAAATCTTTTCTAGCCTTCATGTACACATCATTGATCACACCAATAGAAAAGTATCTGATGCCATCTAAGGTAAGGAATGTTTGGCCAGAAAATTGATAGAAACCTGTTTTTTTAAAATTCAGTTTTGCAATTTTGATGCTACGTCTAGGAAGGGCGAAGTAACAGGAATCCGCAACTGTCTCACCATCTATGTGAGGTGGTGATATTTGTTAGGCCACCTATTTGCTCTGCCAAACTCTGAGATTTCCCAATTTTGAGTTTCATCCTCCGTGACTGTGGGTGTCTGATATTAAAGTTTCCAGGGTCCCCTCCTACTCTACGTGCGTTCCACTGACCGGAGTTGAGGGTTAGGCACTCCAGCCAAGAGGCATAGGATGCACTCCAGCCAAAAGGCATAGGATACACTCACGCTTGAAGTTGTGGAGGGTCCACTATGCCTGTGCGCTAGAAATACATCTCACTAAGACAGAAATCTGCAAGCTGCATAAAATCTGGCATGGGCAGCTCATTGGTACTGAATAATCAGTGTAATTGTGAGGTATATTAATCTGGATATCGCCAGACATCCAGCGCAGGATTAGGAAAGCACACATCGAGGAAGGTCGCTACATTATACTGTAAAGGTAACAGAGAGACCCTTCATTATTGGTAGCTTTTATGCCCCATATGTGAACCAAATTCAATTCTATAACTCATTATCCCCCAACCTCCTGAGACACTGTGACACTCTAAGGGTGTGATTACAACTCACTGCTAGATTCTGAAAGATAGATCAATCCCTCCACTAATTGGCACACAGTGTATAACTACGGCACTGTTTTTGCAGGGTCATCCTTGAACTTTTTAACTTCCTCCTGGCATTTTTTCTGAACTGGTGTTGGTAGTTTTAGGACTCTCGGCACTTTATCACTGCTGTCCATTGTAAAGTGCATGTGCTCTCTTGAACTACACCTGTTTGGCATATTTAATTGACCTATCAGTCCCTTGTAAAGCGGCATTTCAGATACCTGGGGCCAGTAAATTAAATGCTACTGGTGGGCTTGCAGCGCTGCTTGCACCAACCACCAAAGAAGCCTTTCAGACCTGTCTCAGGCCTCTGCCATTGCAGGGCCTGCACACGTAGTTTATTGCTGCTGTGACGTGGCACATAAAGAGGGTGCCACATCTGTGACTCCCTTTTACTACATATTGGTCTCCCCTAAGGTAGGCCCTAGCTAGCCCTATGGGCAGGGTATGCTGTAGGTAAAAGGTAGGACATGTACCTTACCTGTGTGGCATGTCCTGGTAGTGACAAACAGCCATTTTGGTTTCTCGCTACTGTGAGGATACCCTCTCATAGGAATGCATTGGGGATTCCCTGATGTGTGTCAGTGGTAATTCCTGATATGAGAGGAGTAGCGTGCTCAAGTTTGGTATGTTTGGAATAGTGGTGATAAATGCAGCGTGGTGGTGTGCGCAGATTTATTATCACTATTTCAGAAATGGCACTTTTAGAAGTTGGCATTTGTGTGCTATGTGTCTTTGTGCCTGCCTGTTGTGTAGTGCATGTCTGGCACTGGAGTGACAGAGACTGGGGGGTGCAGTGGCTCCAGAGGGCTGAGTGAGTCAGCGCTAGGCTGAATGTGCCTGATCTGCATTCAGAGTAGTGGGAGGAGTAGCCCCTGAATATAATGCTGGCTCTGCCGTCGTGATGTGTCTGGGGCTAGGACCTACACTGTCAATGGGGACTGTTGTGCACTGTAAACAAATGTTTGAGTGCCCCCCAGAACTGGTTTGTAAAAGGCACAGAGCCCTGTGCCAGGGGGAGAACAACGACCTAGCTGGTATAAATATTGGGGCTGTGACCCCATGAATGTGGTAACTGCTTGGAGCTGAAGGACTGCTGGGCGTCAGGAGGAACTGCTGTGGGACCCAGCTGGTGTCTCCTGGGGGTCCCTACGTGCTGGCCTGCCTGTGCACAGCTCTGCCCTAGGGCACGTTAGACTGAGCGCCTTGTGAGCGTGCCATCTTCTTTACCTGAGCCCAAGGAGAGGGGCTTCAGCCTTGCCTGTGGAGGAGTGCTCCTGTGTGAAGCAGCGCTGGTGGCCGACCCAGTGCAGGGTAGCATGGGCCTGAGGTTTTGAGCCCAAGGAGTGAGCTCTATCCACTACAGTGCGGCGGGCACCGTGGCCCGAAAACAGCAAAATCAACAGACTCTTAAATCCTTGAAACCGCTGCATCCAACAAGCCATGCAGTCTGCCTGGTTGTGAGCGGGGCCGCACCATGCATGATGAACCAAACGGAGCAGACGTGGAACCGTAAGTCAGGCGCTCATTGCCTGACCAGGGGCTTACCCAGAGGAGAAGCCAATCATGGACATAGCCACCTGAAGTCAGGCAAGCTTGTACCTGGAAGAGGGCGCGGCTCTCGTGTGCCGGAGAGAGCCCCGTGTGTGGTGCAACGAGGGAGACTGGGTCAGTGGAGTCTTCGCTCCGTTCTGGACAACCTCTGTGTTGCAAAGGAGGAGACGGAGCCTCGCAGGCTCCCGGTTGGAGTCTGCAAAGTCCCTGCAGAGATTTCCTGGTGAGTGGGACTTGAGGAGTTACACTGCGGGTGCTGATCCTACTACGAGGAGGAGCCCCGGTGAGTGGGGTTCCCAAGGTACCGTGTTGGTGCCTGCTGGTGCCAGTTGCACATGAGAAGCCCTAGTGAGTGGGGCTGGGAGGGCACACTGTTCATACCCGCTTGCCATTTCTACAAGGAGAAGTCCCGGTGAGAGGGGCTCACAAGGTACATGGTGGGTGCCTGCTTGTTCCCAGCTGCTCTGCCAGATCATGGGCAGCTGCAGCGTGGGGGCATTTTTTTTGGTGTCACAGAGAGACCCGGGTGAGTTGCCCCCTAGCCCCCATTTGTGTACCGTTGAGGCCAGTACGCTGCTGCATCGGCAGCCTGGTGACTCAGAAAAAGCCACATGCTCAGAGAGCCCTGACTTGTGGACAGAGGGCATTACAGGAAAGCCCCAGACAGGCCAGTTGGCCTGGAGATTACCTTTTGTCCTGATGGGGCGTAGGGCCCTAAGGGGATGTTTGCACCCCTCGGGTGTTGTTACTATGGTGCGCTGGTAATTTAGGATGTATGCCTAAAATGTGATGCATAATGCGTTTATGCTACTTGTCTTTACCACTAGTTACTGGTTGTGTCTATTTTTCACTACTTATGTGTGCTAATGGTTTTGACAGTGGCCCGATTGGCCCTGTAATGTATACAATCTCCTGTAAAGTAATACCTAGTGTCAGGTGGCACAGTGTATATATGGAATTATGCTCTAATGTGTTTTATGGGCAATACAAAGGCTATTTTTTATATAACCTTGTGTGGAGGTCTTTTATGGTGTGCCTAGTGTGTAGCTGCTGTGGGTGTGTGTGTGTTGCTCAAACGCTTTACACATTGCCCCTGGGATAAGCCTAACTGCTTGTGCCAAGCTACCAAGAGGTGAGCCTGGGTTATCTTCAGCCTGTGACTCCCTTGCCCTGACTAGAGTTGTGGTTTCTGCCTGACTTCAGTGCATGCCCAGCCAATCAGAAATCTAATTTCTAACAGGCACATACATTTGCCCTATGGCTATGGCAGTGACAGCTGCTCAGAGATATGTATAGAGTTTGATGTATCCCAGTGAGACAGGGTTCTTGTTCTACACTGTAGTCCATGACATACATATGAGACTAGCCAAGTTTTTAGAGTTAAAAACTGCAGCGAAAGTTCACAATGCAGGTTATCTGTCATACTGAATCAGACCATAACCCCTTGCTACTGTCCATCGATTAGGCTACATACCATCAGTGATACCAACATGTAGGTCAACCATGGAAGCCCTGGCATACGCCGCATGCGGGGTGACCATTGAGTTACACATAGAACACTACTGTAGAGAAAACAAAGGTACAGCGGAAGCTCCGAAATGTGAATGGGATGCTTTCAAAGTCCTGATTAGGGGCACTGCGCTTAAAGACACTTTCAGGATGAAATTAACATTTAATAGGCAAATTATGGAAACCAAGGATGCTATCCAACTTTTTGAAAACCGGGTAGATCAAAATTTATGGGTGACCGATTCACCTCCAAAAGAAACCTCCAAGTGGTAGATCGTAGACAATACACTGCTCGGGTACACTCACTGTGATGAAACTGGCAGGTTTTTGGCCTAGCTGCTGAATGCTTAGTCAGATAGGATGCCCATTTGCGCTATTCATTCACAGGTAGGTGACACAGTGAACTCCTAGGGAGGCATTAATAACACCTTGAACACTACTGCAGGTACTTATATGGCACCGCTACTAAACACACTCCAGAATACTTGACTGATAAACCTCTGACATGCTTGAATCAGGAACAAACCTAAAAACTGTATGAGTCCCCGACGCTGGCAGGAATTTAAGTTGCAATAGATCTGTTTGCTAGGGGAAAATCATCATGGTCTGATGGTCTGCTTCCAAAATATTACAGCAAATATAAGACTGTTAGACCTCAAACTCTTAAATATGTATACATAGACATATAACATTGGAACTCTCCCATCTTCCACCAGAGAAGTCATTGTTGTAGTCTTACCTAAACAGGTAAGACTAGCTAGACAGCTAGATGATTAACTGTACAGACCTTAAATGATTTGATTTATAATTTAATAGAGCGTGCAAATGCCCTTGGGCGTCTTGGCGCTGGGTAGATTCAGGAGACTCGGGATCCAACAGGACTGGATCTAACTTAGTCCATACTAAATATAAAATATTGGACAAATAATTCCCAGTAGGCTTCTTCCTCTGATTAGGTACCTGATTTCCCTGGACCACTGCTGGTTCATACCTAGGCAAAACATCCACACTAATCTGAGGTAGTTTTATTGTATTGTGTTGTATCATATTATATTACAGGATTTATATAGCACGTATTACTTCTGTGTGGTTGTTCCACATCCTGGACATGGTCTAAGAGGTGGATTAACTACCTGCAGTTGCCTCACCTGATATCCAAAACGAGTTTGATATCTTCCTTTGGACTTACTTGTTCAAGGTATTAAGAAAAGTAGGATTTGAAAACACCTTAAGCAAATCGATCAGTTTCCGTACATCGAGGCAGTGACCAGAGTCTGCAGAGGCTGCATTGTTTCTGAAACAATGGCCTATCCATAGAGGGACCCAAAAGGGATGCCAATTATGTCCTTTGCTGTCTGCGATCACAGTACAACATTTGGCAAGTAATTTGTGCATTCAGGGAGAGGAATAGGGGATCAGACTCTTGCAGAGGACACACAGTCTTCATGTATGCAGACAATAATCTCCTATATCTTTGCAACTCAACAGCTGCTCTGCCCGATCTCAAGAAAATCTTATCAGGCTTTAGGGGAAAAGTCTAGTCTCAGGATCAACTGAGATAAACCATGTCTGTATCCCCTGACTAGCATGAAGGTACAGATCACCTGAGGCGAATGTATGACGTTACAACGCATACCATCCCAACGCAACTTTTACAACGCAACATCCATTACAACGCATGCTTTTACAACGCAAACCATTACATCCCAGATGCTATTACAACGCATACCATTACAAAGTATAGGTAAGTATTTCATTTTATTTAAATTAATTTTTAATGTAATTTAATATAATTCTATTTTCTATTCTAACTCCTGGTGGTGTAATATTAGGGTAAGTGTTGGATAGTGTAGGGGTTTAAATTACTATTCTAACTCCAGGGGGGTGTAATAGTAGGGTAAGTGTTGGATAGTGTAGGGGTTAAAATTACTATTCTAACTCCAGGGGGGTGTAATAGTAGGGTAAGTGTTGGATAGTGTAGGGGTTAAAATTACTATTCTAACTCTAGGGGGGTGTAATAGTAGGGTAAGTGTTGGATAGTGTAGGGGTTAAAATTACTATTCTAACTCCAGGGGGGTGTAATAGTAGTGTAAGTGTTGGATAGTGTAAGGGTTAAAATTACTAAATTAAATTAATTTATATTAAAATTATTTTTTTTCAATATAAATTATTAAAATTAATTTAATTAATTACAATTAAATTAATATTAATTAATTAAAATACTTACCCATACTTACGTTGTAATGGCATGTGTTGTAACAGCATCTGGGATATAATAGCATTCGTTGTAATGGATGTTGCGTTGTAAAAGTTTTGTCGTAATGGTAGTGCGTTGTTAAAGTTGCGTTGTGATGGCTGTTTCCCCCTGAGGCTACCAAACAACCCCCTTAAATTGGAAATATAAATATTTAAGTTTAGGTATACAAATTTACCATGATGATGGCAGGCTCCATGGAGGTAATCTCTGCAAGCCAATATCCGGAGTTAGACAGTCTGTTCCCTTCTGGTTCAGACTAATTTTGTCCGCAGTGAGTAGGGTCCCTGTTGTCAAAATGATTATCCTTCTGCGGTTGCTGCACTGCTTTGTCACTGTATCATTCATAGCTAAAAGGAATTTTTTCAGAGAACTAGATTCTATCCTCTCCGGCCTGATATCAGGGAACACAATGATTGTCTTTAACCAAGATATGGGGACCCTAAGAAGAGGTTATTTGGGAGCTCCGAATCACGAATCATATTTCATATCAGCACAGCTGCAATGGGGCTCCAAATGGATGAAAGACAGGATCTTAAGTGTGATAACATCAAGATCAGTGAGGATGACACAAACATGAGTTGATTTGGGGCAGCAAGGGAATCAAACATGGGTGAAATATCTAGAACCATAAGGCTGGTTTGGCACTGTTGGTACTGGTTTCTGAGGCATAAAGAGAAAATGTGTCTATATTCTGTTGACATTTCCTTCTGGTGCCTTTCTAGATTCTGTATACTTGCTCCGATGCCAGATAAGATAGCATGGTCAGATGCTGGGATAACCAAGATAGGTGACCAGTACGTGAATGATACTTTTCATACAGTCTACTCACTTAGAAGAAATACAGGATCCGTGCAGTTCCTGATCTGTAGCATGGTGGAAGGAGAAATGGCACTCACTTGCGGGAGAACAAAGGAGGATTCTAGAAATAACAGAATTAATTTCGACAAATTAATTGCCTTCACCACACATTTCTCTATAGCTACACTAGCAAAAATATACCCTGGAGTTCCTGATAACTGCCCTAGATGTCAAGCAGAAAATAGTGAGTTCACATTAAGCAATTTTATTTAGAAAATGTATACAGTGCTCTGCCACCCAAAATAATTCCTGGTACTGGCCAATAACAGCCAAAGATAGAATTGTTTTTACATTTTCTATGCAGCTTTCTTATTTGCATATGCTTATTAAATTGTAATAGTTATTTAATTTTGCAAACACTCGCAGGACCCCATGAGTAGGCCCCACAGACTCTCATGGGTCCTTGGAACAAAGGTTAAGAACCACTGTTTTAAATAACTTAATCTTCAATTGTGTTACCTTGTCAAAAAAAGCTCCAATCCGATTTGCCTACTAGGTTTATGTACTTGCATGTTCAAGTCTCCTCTTATCAGAGGCTTGTTGGGTATGAATTAATATTTGGCTGATCATGTCTATACCCTGAAGTGCGTTCTGGCCTACCTTTAGGTACAGCACAATAAATGCATGTTTTTCTGATGTCTCCTACTGTGTTTTTATGCTTAACCGTCACTTTTTTTCCTCCCAGGCGATGACAATGAGCAACTTGTGAAGCATGAACCCAACACTTTGGAAGTAGATGTTCTTCCTCACATGGATAACCCAAGTTTTGAGGACGAGGAATCCCAGAGGCGTGAACTCAAGTCATAAGCTTTTGACAAGTGATACAAAGTTTGCACCTTATGAGAACTGTGAACCGGTCAAACTTGTATTTACTTTAAAAAAAAAAACAATTCCGTTGAACAGCTGAAATATCTGAATAATTCTTCTATGACTGATTAATCTGTTATCCCATATTTTTTTAAATTATGTAAACCGTGATTGGCAGATCACAAGTTATGTGGCAGTCCATTGTATGCAATACTTAAAGGAATTTTATAGTTTTCCATTCACTGTTGCTGCTTCCAATATGTGAACTATGTGGAGACTCACGCATGCATCTCCTGTTGTGACTGGTCTCTGCACAGTCTATATTGTAGGAGCAATGCTTCTGAACAACTTAATAGAATAGAGATGGGTTGCTTGGTGCATGCTGGACCAATGTATATCCAGGGACTGTTCAACAGTTAACAAATTCTAGTATGGATATCAATGCAGGTGAACATTGAGTCGCTGAAAAAAATCATAGTGGTGGGCAGAGATTCAAGAGTTCATTAAAAGGAAAGTTATAGAAGTATTGGGACATAATGCTGCAGATGATGCACATTCTCTTCTACCACCCAAAAATCTGACAGAAAAACACGTTTTGCATTGTGAAACCTTTGCTCTAATCATTTAAGTTATGGTTCGCCAACGACCTTATCGCTTAAATTCAAACAACATGCTGAAAAAGCTAAAAAGCTCAAATGAATGTTAAATTAGAAATGTGAATTTGTTTTGCTCAAATCGATCACTTTGGTGTCTCACATTTGGTACATCTTAACTTAGGTTTTATTTTTTCTGATCAGCACAGTATACCCATGTGGATCAGCAGATTTGCGGCTGAAATATTGCAATTTTGAACTCTATTGAAGGATGCCTTAATGGGCAGCATTTTTATCAACATTACATTTTCATGTTTTAGCTGTTGATTTAGCTGACCAACCTTAGATGTATTTTAAAGAATAAAAGGCACATCACCACATCAAATGAATTGCTTATGTAATAAATATTTATATACACGTTGAAAAACAGATAGGCAGTGAAATGAAACTCTGTTCTTTCTCTTGAAAAAAGCCAGATCAATAATAGGCACGTTTGTAATTAACGGTAGATAGAAACTCTACATTTATTACAATGCTGAAAATTATAGAGACTAAGAATAAAACCGCCTCAGTTGAGAATAAAATAGCTTCAGTTGAGGACTGATATTTTTGTGTATACACCCAGTACATCATTCAGCTCAGTCCTCGTAATATTTTTGTTTCAGAGATGGGTAGAAATATGAAAGTATCATCAATGTAATGATGTTGACTCAACAACTCGCATGGTAATTGAGAAAGATTAATTTATCTTGTAGAGGGTTGAACAATGTAATCACCTTTCAGACTGTAGCTTGGTAATGCCTTAATTTGGGGACAGTATTCATCCTCAAAGGAGTCTGAACCAGAAAACATTGTGGTTGATATTCAAAGGTATGTGCAATGTGAAATCCTTTATCGACCTAGGCTAGCATTTCGGACCAAGAGTTTTATCAACGTGTAGGCAAATGGAGATTATGAATTCTGATTGCAGTACGTAGAAACAGTAAGATATGCCGATTAAAAGCTATTCCAAGAGTATTACCCCTATAGGAATGGTATTTTGGGAAGAGAGGGGTATTATGCAAAGGATGTAGTTAGTGTAAAGTGTACATCCAGGAGATTATAGTCAAAATACATACATTTTTTAATCTATACATGTAACTTGCTATACTCCAACCATTGCTTTTAAGAGATGAGATTTTCTAACTGACTTTTTAAACAAAACAAATGCTGATTGCCTTAATATAAAACTCAGAACCTCACGTTCCATGTTTAAGACCATTTTAAAGAATGCACTTTATTTTTATTCTATGACAATATATCATTAATTTTATGATCCTCTTATTAAAATGTGAGCCCAATATTTTGGATCTCACTTAAGAATTTGCTAGCTTTAATGTACTGTATTTTAGGGTATTGAAGAAAACTCTACAGAAGAATTTGAATAAGTCCTATTTTCTTATTTCCTGGTGAACAGTGTGATCGAAATGCTGTAAATATACTTTGATTTGTATTAAGAGTATAAATATCAAATGTAAAGAAAATATCATAAAAAGGTGTTTGTCTTCATTCTGAAAGCTATTTGAAACTTTTAGGAACTGTGCTTGCTGTGAAACCTTCTCTTCTCTCCAAATCAAAACATAGCTACAAAATGACTGGAAAAAGTCAAAATTCACAGAAAAATATGTGAAAATGTGTGTAAATATTCTCACATTTACACTTGAAAAGGAGGTACAATGTTTAGAAAATATGGTGATGAAAGGATTCAATAATACCAAAATAATAGCAAAGTTATTTTTAACTGCTCTCGCTGAATGTATTTAATAATAAAATGTATTTTTTGTATGAATGCTTAGAAAACAAGCTAATTGAAGTATGTAGTGGCCATTTTTCTTAAGCAACGTCAGTCCTGATCTGTGTATATGAGGAAACGTGTGGAGAAATTCACATCTAGCAGCAGCCTTGCTGTGTCCCGATGCCTGGTTATCTTTACTTTATCACTCCTGACCACGGGACCACTTTGCATGATTGTACTCCTAAGTGCTTGCAGGTGCTTGCTGCTTGCAGTTATAGGGCAGAGACATTTACTGGGTAAATTAGAGAATAGGGATGTACCTCCTGGCTGCAATTACACCTGCTTCTTTATAACAGTTCTAATTTTCTCCACCTCAAAATTCAGGCAGATATAGAAGTCATGTTAATAGTTTCCACAAGGTATAAAATCAGCTGAAAATGTGTGAAATGTCAAATCTTTGGAGGATCATAAAATTGGTGGAGCACTCACGAATCTTCAGTGTCTGAAGAAAACTCAATGCAGCCGATTTGAACTGTCACTACCAGCAACCTACTTGAGATGTTGTTTTTTATTGTAGCGATGGCTGCAACTAAATGTGAAGTCTACTCTTGATAAATCACAGCAAAAAAGTCTGACCGAAATCAGCGTAGCTACAAAAAGCACGCGCGTTGAATCTCTGTGAGGATGAAGGTGTGTTATTTGGAGAAAGGAGAAGTTGCAAGCTAGCTACCTGTTTTACTCTAGAGCGGTTTGCTTTTAGAACTCTATAAACTTGGTGCTGTAAAATATGCTGAAAACATTTTAGTTCAATCTGATTGATATTTTTATCTGCAGTTTCCTCACATTTAGAATGCTCCCCAAGCATCAGATTGGATCTGGAATTTTTCAGAACAGTGCTCCCGGCACTGCTATTTGTCGCCATATGGCTCCATGTTGACTCCATTCTTCCTTGAAAGTGACAGGCGAGAGCTGCATATTAGTAACCCCACCCACCCCACCTGTTCACCCCTGTCAGTTCCTTGTTTTTCATGAATTAGAATGCAGATCCTGAGTTCTATTCCTTTTTTCTTTGGTTTGACAAGTTCTTGGAAAATAAATCCCAGTATGCAGGTGAATAATGTCCCCACCAAAAACAGGGTTAAAAGCATGCTGCGATTGTTATAAACTGATGTCAGTGACAGACCCGTATGAGGTGTGCAGAAAAGGACTTTGTGAATAGTTCTCTGCATTAAGATCTGCCACTTTTTAGACAAGAAGCAGCCTCTGGAGAAACTGAGGGCTCATACCACCAGGGCCAAGCCTCCTAATATCTTCTACCGGTTAGGCTGAGGTGTGGGCATTAGTACATAAATTCACAAAACCTTTTTGGTCTGAGTCTACTCCTCAGATCTTCCACCCTCTGGAGATACTGATTTGATATGTATTCTAAAGGTGAGGAATTAGTGACTAGAACAGGGGTCTCCAACCTTTTCTGTGATGAGAGCTAATTCTGCTCAAGAAAAGTCCTGCCGAGCTACTAGCATATTTTCTCACTGTAAAATGCTGATGATATCTATTAACATTACACTCTGACCATCCTAAGAACGATTTATAAGTAGTAACTACCCAAACATTCCAGATGACGTTCTCAGCCAAATGCTAGGGAAATATTTATTAATATCAAATGCTTGTAATCAAGTAAAATTCAAATCATCACATTCAGTGTGCCACAAAGGGTACTACCACAGCAGTAAGTCTTCCCAACGCAAATTGAATTATCATTCAGCTAACAACTTTAGATGTGTTTTAGAATTGTAATATTTTGTCTTCATTAGCATATTAGTTTTTAAAAATACACATTTTTCCATCAAAACCACTATCCACTTTAAGCAATCAAACTCCATTTTCCAAAAGAGAAACCTTTTCAGAAAAGCATAATTTTTTTCTTTAAAAATCAGTTTTCATTGTTAGAAAATACACAGTCCCTAAACATCAGCTTTTCGTTTTCATTGAGTAAAAATGCCTCTGATGGACAAATTCTGCTTCAAATACCCAGAAACTGGAATCACAGGCCATGCTTGCGCATCATAACACTATTAATGTATCTGTTATGCTAATATTGCCCACTATTAAACTGGGGCTACCACTGTGCCACAGCCGGATGCCCAACATATATCCGTTATGGACATTATTATGGGAGAAGCGGTTGCCACTCTGTCAGGAATGGCTAAAAGCAAGCCAGTCATGCTCTTACTATGTCAGTTATGGCAGAAAGTATGTAATTACTAGACATGTATGCCCAAAATAGTCATGGATGAAAATATTATGGCAATGGCACAATTATACCATGAACGGGCACAATACTCATGATGGGGACCAGCATACATATTTGGCAGCCCTTGACACTAGGAGTAGTTTTAAGGAACCAACACTATTTATTAGGGAAGGACACAATGTCACACACCCACACAAAAATGAATGTGATGCTTCTAATTTTCTCTGCCCTAGATGTATACTCTCTTCCCTTAGCTCTTTGGTTGATCATGCTCCCAACTAACACATTTTCACTCTAGTCTAGTTCTTGTAGTCACACACCTGGTTACTGCTGCCACTATTCTTTGATGCCACACACGGTGTGACATAGAGTAGGGCTTATAACATGGCCAATCTCCTTAGGTAGGTTTAAAGTGGATAAAGGTTCATGTGGCAGACACATAGGCCAACATCGTAGCCTCCACCTGCTTCAACACCCTCCGCATACTTCACAAAAGCTTTAAATGGATCCATCCGAATCCAAGAAGACCGTCACCCATGCACTCGTCACCAGCAGGCTGGACTACCGGAATGCCCTTTATTCCGCAATCAACAAATCTCTGCTCCACAAACTCCAATCTAGACCGTCCAGAATGCCGCAGCCAGACTCGTCCTCAACATCCCACGACCACACCACTCAGCACCTACGATACCTCCACTGGCTCTCCTTGGAAAAAAGAGTGACCTTTAAGCTGCTCACATACCGGACCCCACTACCTCAACAAAAGAATCTCTCTACGCCTCCAAGAGAAACCTCCGCTCTGCTGACCAGGCCTTGGACGAAATCACTCGCACCCAGAACCAGAACATAAGGCAGATCCTTCTCCTACATCGCGGCCAATACCTGGAACGAACTTCCCCCCTCAACATCAGACGAAGCCCCACACTGAAAGCATTCAGGAAGTGCCTCAAGACCTGGCTTTTCGAATGACCGGAGATGCCCAAACCCCCGCCCCCTCCCCCCAGCAATTTGAGACCCTCACGGATGAGTAGTGCACTCTATAAATCCATGATTGATTGATAGATAGGCCAACAGTGTGTGTGTTTGAGTGTTATCAAGAGGTACTGCCATTGGTTTGGCTGTCTGTACCTCTTACGGGTAACGAAACGAGCAGTGCTACCTTCTTTAATATGCACAAAATCCCCGAGATTGGATTGGTTTGGCTTCACCTCTGAGAGCTACTTTGAGGGTGCTGGTGAGCTAACAGTAGCTCCCGAGCTACTGGTTGGAGACGCCTGGACTATAAGTACCCATCAGAAGAACTAATTACTTTCAATAATTCTCTTTCTGACGGATACTCTATTTAACCACAGATTCCTCACTGCCCTCCCACCTGAACATTCTAATGAGTGGTCTATTTTTACCATTCAAAAAAGGTCCTAAATTATTGATATTTTCGCTCGTACTTTTGATTATGTTGTGCTCTGTGTCTAAGGGCATGGAAAGAGTCAAGTAAGAAACTGATGTTGGGTTACATTGGGTGGTTCTTATATGTGGCTCCGCTCTGACACTTCCAGGACCGAACCGGTCCACATGGAGCTGCACAGCGTGACTTTGTGGTGGGCATTAACAGATCCACTCAGTCGCCTATGGAGTATTCTATAGATGAGGAATCTGAGGTTATATAAAATATTAATCAG
Organism: Lissotriton vulgaris; assembly: GCF_964263255.1. Taxonomy (NCBI): domain Eukaryota; kingdom Metazoa; phylum Chordata; class Amphibia; order Caudata; family Salamandridae; genus Lissotriton; species Lissotriton vulgaris. Next base: position 239,597,714 of record NC_141691.1, read on the forward strand.
AAAGAGCGTTACCAAAGGTAATTAACTTGTTCTTCAGTTTTCTTTGAGTTATCTACCAAACCAAGCTTATTATTTAAAAATTGTCAAGTATTAGGGTTGCATTTTCACCTTGCATACACTGGAAAAAGTCACTTTTATGTCTCAATTTCAGAGCATTTGGTGATTACCTCCCTTTGAACCATAGGAGGCTATGATTAATTAGTTTTTGTCCCATTTATTAAGTATCGATTGATGCTGTGTGTTCAGGGTAGCAGTTGACTATGCAAAGATTTCCCATTCTAGATTCCTTGGCATTAAATGGAACCATCGTAGATATTCTGAAGTGCTGGCATTTCTCGAGGGCCAGTGTTTGGCACTACTGACCTGCTGAGGGTTTAGGCTATTAATATTTCATGCCTGCTGTGGTGGTTTTCTCTAGCTTTATTAGAGGCTTTGCATTGCAAGAGGGGTGAAGTAAGTGCACAGGGAGGCGTGGAGGTAAGTTGAATTCGTATTTATTAAGTCGCTCTCCAAGAAGACTGGGATCCCATCCTGCCGTCCGCCTCAACTGCCTCTCACAGAATGGCAAGTCACCATAGAACCTAAGAGTAGATTCCACGGCAAACACTCCAGTCCCACGAGACACCGCAAGACAACAGAAGGCAAGCATAACAAGGGGCTCAGCACCAGATCATCTCTTGTAGGAGTCCGAACTCCTGGTCTAGTTAATATTTTTTTGAAAAGGGACTGTTGGTGTCGTCTCTAAGTCAACCTGCTGTGTGCTGGCACAATAAACCCTCGCTTCACCTACTTGGTGAGAAACTTCTCAGCCACCAGTTGGTATTTCCTTCCTTCCTGCTGGTAAATTTCTACCATTTCCTCGGTTGTTTCGTTAGGTGGCTCAATATCAAAGTAAATGTAACTACTCTAGAGTGTTCTGACTGAAGTAGCTGCTGGGCAGTCTGCATAGTGCTAGTGCCAACGTTTTCCAAACCACATTCTGCCTATAGGTATGTGTGTGATAGTGATGTAGAGTGAGCCTATCAGAAGCAGTGGAATGCTGTTCAGGGTCTGGATCCAGAAAGCAATTGAGTTTCCAGTGTGCACTATGTAAATAGGCATTGTTTTTATTTTGTTGATGTCCTTTTTAATCCGTATTTGAAGTCAATACTTCTGTCGCTCGTTCCATGGTAGCCTATTGAAACACCATTTTCTGTTCTCAGATTTTCTTTGGTACAATAGGGTCTTCGATCCCATCTTGGGCAATAATGCTATAGTTGTCTTGTATGTATGTCATCCATTTCAGGTGGCTAGGCCTCCCATGATTTTGCTTGTTCAGTGAGTAAATATTAACCCCAAATATAGCTACCTTACTGTGTCTTGATGGGTGGAAGTGTAGGGGAGAGCTCATGTTAAGCTTGCTTGTACTGTTGTTCTTCCACATATTCACTACACACTGACACCAAATTAAGTCCTCCACTGCCAAGTAAATACCTACAAAACCCAGAGCCTGGAACCTGGGCTTTACTTGAAGGTACTGAGCTTTATCACTGCAGCAGTAGCGTATTTTCATTAAAGTGCCAGAACAGAGGCCTCAGACTCGGGGGGCCCATTCAAATTCTCCCCCCACCCCCGCCATATTAGTATGGCGGGGGACCTCGGCGGACGGAAAGACCGTCCGCCACTTTTCCGCCCCGGTCGCCTTGCGGCCGGGGCGGAAAAGGATTAATATGGTGACCGTGTCTAATAGACACCGCCAGCCATATTACAATGTGTTAGGGATATGCCTTTCCAGGCATGCAGTCTTCACTCTGGGGGGCCCCTGCGGGCCCCAGTGTGAAGGAGAAGTGGGGGGTGCACACGGGGGTACCTGTGGTACCCCCTTGCATTTGAATAAACAAAGCGGCAGGCACCGCGCAGTGCCTGCCGCTTTGTTTATGCAAATGTAAAAGTGCATTTTTAGCATTATGGCGGGCGGTGCTGAGCACCACCCACCATAATGCTAAAAATACAGGATGCGCCCGCCACAGTGGCGGACGCATCCCAATACCCCCCGCGGGACCCCCACCCTTATGGAGGGCGGTCCCGATTAACGATGGGATGGCGGGCGGACTAAGTCTGCCCGCCATCCTAATGGACCCCTCTGTGTCTGGCAACTGTCAGTGGGTATTTGGTAGAGAGAACAAGGAAGCAGATGTGAAACACACTAAGAAAACAAGCATTGGCATAGCCAATAGGTCTCGCTTTTGGGACCTTATAGTATTTAGTTATGCAGTACAATATCCTTGGTGCAATATTAGCTGTTGCATGGCTAAACACTTATCAGGTTCCAAAGGCGAGACCTATTGGTTATGCCAATGCTTGTTTTAACAGTTTCCCGGCCTGTTGTATGGCCAGACCAGCCAGTTTTTAATGCTAATTTCCCTGACGTTACCCTAAACATTGCCTGCAACACAGAACAAGCATTTACAATGCAATGGTCTCGGCATTATTAAAGGTAAAGCTATTGGCATTGCTCATGACATTTTTTTTTTAAAATAATAAATAAATGGCATTGTCCTTTACGTTGCCAATAGCTTAATCGTTAAATAAATGGCATTGTCATTTACAATGCCAATAGCTTATTCGCTCGCAAATGCATGACCTATTGCATTTACACCCACACAGAGCCACACACAAAGCCACCCACGCATTGCGCTTTACTGGCAGCATGTAACAGAGCGTGCAGTGCTTTTCTTTTAAAAAATTACCGATTTTACTATTTAGTTTGAATATCATTTATTTGACCCTGTTTTTAAAATACTACTATTGCGCCCACACACTTGCACTCTAAACTGTGCCCCCACGGCTTTTAGAGCGGATTTAAGCTTGTACTCGCCAGCTTTTCGTGGCGTCTTCCGCCATCTTGGTGGGACCGGGACCTCCTGTATGCCATTTGCCTGAGCGCTCCAGTGCTCAGTTCAGCAGAGCAGGTGAGCCTTTATTTAAGGCGAACACCTGAAGCAATCCTCCCTTGGGAAAGGTAAGATTGTACTTGCATTGCGCTTTACTGGCAGCATGTAACAGAGCGTGCAGCGCTTTTCTTTAAAAAAATTACCGATTTTACTATTTAGTTTGAATATCATTTATTTGACCCTGTTTTTAAAATACTACTATTGCGCCCACACACTTGCACTCTAAACTGTGCCCCCACCGCTTTTAGAGCGGATTTAAGCTTGTACTCGCCGGCTTTTCGTGGCGTCTTCCGCCATCTTGGTGGGACCGGGACCTCCTGTATGCCATTTGCCTGAGCGCTCCAGTGCTCAGTTCAGCAGAGCAGGTGAGCCTTTATTTAAGGCGAACACCTGAAGCAATCCTCCCTTGGGAAAGGTAAGATTGTACTTGCATTGCGCTTTACTGGCAGCATGTAACAGAGCGTGCAGCGCTTTTCTTTTAAAAAATTACCGATTTTACTATTTAGTTTGAATATCATTTATTTGACCCTGTTTTTAAAATACTACTATTGCGCCCACACACTTGCACTCTAAACTGTGCCCCCACCGCTTTTAGAGCGGATTTAAGCTTGTACTCGCCGGCTTTTCGTGGCGTCTTCCGCCATCTTGGTGGGACCGGGACCTCCTGTATGCCATTTGCCTGAGCACTCCAGTGCTCAGTTCAGCAGAGCAGGTTAGCCTTTATTTAATCCTCACCCCTCCCGCGCAGCGGGCGCGCCTGACTCGCGCCTGACTCGCGCCTGAGTCAAGCCAGAGTCTGCCCGTCTGCGCCCGTCAGCGCTAAGGAGGCGGGAAAGGCGGGAGACTCTGAGCCCAGAACATCCATGACCTTATTGTCGATTTCCAGCTGGATTGGCTTTTGGTCACAGAGACATGGCTTAAGCCTTGGTGTAATCCCGATCTAGCCATAGCCCTCCCACATAATTTTCTTATCCAACGTTTGGATAGACCTGAACAACGTGGAGGGGGTCTGGCAATCCTCTACCGGAACACTATTAAGTGTTCATCCCAAGAACTGCCGGAGATTAAAGAAGCAGAAGCCATGGCATTCTCATTGGAGATTCATGACACCTTTGTTTTCTCTGGGGCCCTCATCTACCGTCCTCCGGGTCCATCCTCGAAGTTCTTAGAAACAGTGGGTGACGCTCTGAGTGAATTAGCACTCAGATTCTCCCACTTTGCAGTATTGGGCGATTTAAACCTGCACTTAGAATCTCCTAATGACCCCGGAGTAGGCTGTTTTATGGAAATTATGGAAGTACTAGGACTCTCACTTCTGAATCACGAGCCCACCCATCAGGCAGGACACCTATTGGACTGCATATGTTCCAATTCTCCTAATCTGAGAGTTAAACCTCCCAGTCCTCAGATATGGACGGATCATTATTTTATTCCTTTTAATATTGGATGGAATTCGAAATCCATCACTAACCCTACAACTCGGATAAATAAAGCCCAAATTAAATCTACCCCTGATTGGAAATCTTTAACCAACAGACCTGATGTAATGAACACACTTAAAGGCAATCTACCAGTTCTAACTAACTCTACCTCAGTAGATAATCAGAGTTTCTGCGATTGGATTGCCAGTGCAGGATCTCTGCTAACTCCGCTTAGAAATAACAATTCTAAAACTAGCAGGATTAAAAAGAGTTCCCCTTGGTTCTCAATGACTCTGAAACTTGAACTAGGTAAGGTCAGAGTATTAGAACGAAGATGGCGTCGAAATTATGACACCACCGCACGTAATATCTACATAGTAGCAAGACGAAAATATCATGCAGAAATAAAATCTGAAAAAAAAACTACTATTTACAGGCCTTGTCCATAGCAGGTCAGGAACAAAAAGCAATCTTTAAGATTGCTAAGGATTTTATGAATCCTTCAGCTTTATCGCAGGAGATTTCACCATCCCAGGATCTCTGTAATGCGATATCCAACTATTTCGACAAGATTCTTGCCATTGTAAATACCTTTCCATCAGGAGAAATAACAACTGCGGAAACTGAGCAATGTAGCGAAGTGACGACTTCCCCCTGCTTTGAGGAGTTTGCCCCAGTGTCCCTTGAGGATACCTCTAAAGCTATCCTGGCTTGTAAATCGGGTTCCCCTTTCGATCCTTGTCCCCCCCCCGGTGCTGCATACTCTGGTTGAGCTGGTTAATCCCACAATCAACAGGATTATTAACTCCTCTCTAGCCACGGCAAACATCCCCAATGATTGGAAGCTGGCAGCCGTCAAACCACTCAAAAAAAAAGCACTGGCCGACCCTACTACCCTGTCTAACCTGCGACCTATTTCCTTGCTACCTGTCCTGTTTAAACTGACCGAAAAATTTGTCAATAACCAACTGACTAATTTCTTGGAGAAGAATAACATTCTCCATCCTCATCAATCAGGATTTCGGTCAGAACACTCCACTGAGACGGCCCTGCTTTTCACTGCAGAAACCTTACGGGCAGCAATGGACCAAGGAAAAAAGGCCGTCCTTATCCTACTCGACCTGTCGGCAGCTTTTGATACGGTCTCACATAACATCTTAGTGGACCGGTTGGCTGCCGCAGGAGTAGGAGGCCAGGTCTTGGCATGGCTCAGGAATTTCCTCAGCAATAGACGCCAAGTGACCGTGCTAGGCCAATACCAGTCTGAAGCCAAAGACGTCAGCTCAGGGGTCCCGCAGGGCTCAAGCCTGAGCCCTGTTCTCTTCAACTTGTACATGGTACCCCTTGTGAAACTGATCGCGTCATTCCAGATCAGTTCCATCTCATATGCTGACGACACTCAGCTCATACTGGTTCTGGACAGGGAACGACCAGGTGCAGAGGAAAATCTTAAGGAGTGTTTGACAGCCACATTTAGATGGATGACCAACAACCATCTAAAGTGCAACACCAGCAAAACTGAAATCCTTCCTGTTGGGAGCCATAACTTGTTTTCACCAAAAATGTGCTGGCCAACGGAGGCAGAAGCCCCCCCAACACAATTGCATCTGCCCGCAACCTGGGCATTAAATTTGATAACCAGCTATCTTTCAAGCCCCAGGCTATAGCAGTGGCAGGCATGTGCTTTCAAATCATCAAAGCACTGAGGAAGTTTTTCGATCTGCTTCCTTTGTCAGCGAGGAAAACAGTCGCAGTGGCCTTAATTAGTTCTAGGCTAGACTATTGTAACGGAGTATATGCTGGAGCCAACAAAAGCATTCTCCATAGGTTACAAATAGTCCAAAATGCGGCAGCCCGCCTCGTGCTACGTTGGCCACGGAGGTCGTCCGCTTCAGCAGCACTTAATATTCTCCACTGGCTGCCGGTAAGCAAAAGAATTCTGTTTAAAATTCTTTTAATTACCTTCAGGGCATTCCACCAGCGTGGCCCAAAATACCTACTCTATGGGTTCAAAAGATACCATCCGACGCGCTGCCTGAGGTCCGCCAGTCAGAACCTACTCACTCCCCCCCGGTTCAAGCTGGCTACAAAAGGAGGCAAATCCCTTTTTGTATTGGGCACCAAGGCATGGAATAAGCTTCCCCTGTCTCTACGTACATTCTCCTTAGAAGCCCCTTTTAGGAAAGCATTAAAAACTTGGATCTTCTCTCTGCCCGATGCTACATGTAGAACTCTGGTGTAACTGTGGTGTATAATGCAACACACCTTTTCCCTCCAACTCTTCCACCTGAGTTGTGTGAGCGCCAAGATACTCCTTGGAGTGAAAGTGCGCGGTAGAAATGTCTCTTACATTACATTACATTACATTACATTACATTACATCTTAAATTACATTACAGAGCCACCCACACAGAGCCACCCACACAGTCATTCACATAGAGCCACCTACACAGAGCCACCCTCACATAGAGCCACCTACAAAAAAAGCTATCCACACATAGAGCCACCTACAAAAAAAGCTATCCACACAGAGCCACACACACACTCACAAAAAACACAGAGCCACACACACAGCCACAGACACACACTCAAAGCCACACACACACACACCCCCAGTGCCACACACACACCCCCAGTGCCACACACACACCCCCAGTGCCACACACACACCCCCAGAGCCACACACACACCCCCAGAGCCACACACACACCCCCAGAGCCACATACACGCACAGCGAGGGGCCAGGAGAGCAAGCACAGCCAGGGGCCAGGAGAACAAGCACAGCCAGGGGGCAGGAGAACAAGCACAGATCCCCCACCCACCCCCGAACTGAAAACTTGAAGCTACAGAGAAAAAAAAACAATCTGTAATACGTATAACGAGATAGTAACTTGGATAAAGCCAAATACACACTTTCTTTTAAAATATCACAAGTGAGACAGGTCAAATCATGGGGCATTTAAAGCATAACCGTTTTAATGCAGCAAGATGACACTTTCCCCAGCAACACCGCTTAATGATGCCCGGTCGTAACACACTGCCAACACTGTAAAACCTCGACTCCAGCAACGCTTGACAAAGAAATACAAAAGTTACAAAATAATTTGCACTTCTGAAAAACTGACTCTTTTTCTAAAAAAAAAAAAAAAAAAAAAATCATTTGGATGCCACAACCATTGCCTAAATAACAATAATGCGTTCAACACCCAAGTACGCTCTGGGTATACACCACTTTTCTTCCAGCTGTGTTTTGTGCTACATCCGCACTCTTGTAGTCATAACAATGCTCAGGTTTTAGGTTCTGCCTACTGCTCGTACTCAAGGTCAAAGAAACTTCAGATAACCTCAATCGCCAGGGGTGCTGCAATACCGGCAAACAGCTGTCGACCAAAAACAGCACATCCCAACACTTCCAAATCAGGCGTGAGATTCCCAAATATGAGCCTTAACTCCCAGATATGGAACTTGCTGAAAAATCCAATTGGTTTTGCCTTTCTGCAGACTCTAACCAACTTCAGTAAATGAAGCTAAGAGGATATAATCGTAAAGCTAGTTTTATTATGATTGACAGGAGACTGGAAAGTAAAAGGAAAATCTTAGTATCCATGTATCCTATGATTGGTTAGAAAAACTACCCGCCCCTAGAAAACACAGCCCCCGTGTTGTCATCCACGCTTCTGGTAAGCGATAGTGAACTCCTTTCATCCCACTTTTTAAAATAATTTAGTCAGTCGCTTGTTGAAGTTTTTTGGGCAACGTTTGTTCCAAAATCATCTTGTTACTGGCTTATTTTAAAAAGCCTGATTCATAGCAGAAGTTTGTGCCCGACAGCTGCTACTAAAAACTTAGCACTAGTCACCCAATAACAGGAGAGCTTTACTTGTTCGTGGCCAATCATTGGCAAAGAGTACACAAAGGGGCGAACAGGATATTTTGTCTTTATTGCAAGGTCGGAAAAAAACATGTATTTGTGAGTCTTGCGTGACCCGACATTGCCTTGACCGGTCACGTGACCTCTTCCTGATCTCAAAGGGCCTCATCTCAGACGTCCGCTTCCGGGTTTAGAGGAAGTGGGGATCGCAATAACCAGTGGGGGAAAAAAAGGACGCTTTCGAAAGTAAAATGCCTAGTCCCCCGCCTTCCCCCTAGCCTGCCAGTGAGGAACGATTGCTTATAAAGTTATATAAGCCATGCAGTTACATAATTCAGTAAACCAGGTGCCCAGATTTAAAGAAACATCTCCCTCGGCGTTACCTCCCGCTCATATGGAACAATTTTTAAACTTACGTGAATTTTCGCCCCTTTGCTGCTTCATTTCTGGGTGGGTTACTTCCACAGTAGGCCGTATTTGTTATTGTTTTATTCAGAGAGGTGGACAGAAGGAACAACAGAGCAGCGGGAGAGGGCATGAGGCTGTGGCACACAACGGTGAAGTGGCTGCTACAGCGTGTTTTCTCCCCTCAGAGTAGCTCAGGTTACTGTCTCTTTTTGACTTAGAACAGCAAAGGTTCTGCTGCTGCCTGGGTGAAGGTGCTAGGTGCTCTGTGCACTTCCTGTACAGCGACGGCCTGCCCAGGCTATGAGGGAGTGTGTTCACCTGCCTCCCTGACTCTGCAAGCGTGGGCAGGGGAGGAGCTGGAGCCCACGCCCCCTCGGTCTGCCCTCCCTCACCCGGCACCTCTGCATAATAGCTGCCTGGCTCAACTGAGGGCTGGAAAACATCGCTGGTTCGTTTTGCATACGCTCGCCCCGCCATCAGTTAGAGCCACAATAAAAAGTGGACCAAAAAAAAGTGGTTTGTTTTATGAAAACTACACTCGTATTGCGAAAGTAAAACGAAAAAATAACCAGCGTGAAAACCTGCCTTGGCCTCTGGATGCAAGGGCAGAAATGGCTACAAGGAGGGGGCGGAAACGGAAGGAACAGACGCCCACCACTAGAAAAAGGGCGGGGCTTAAAAAAGAGAGAAAAACTCCCCCGAATCTGCTCAAGACGGGGCTAGAACCGAGTGACGCCCCTCTCCTCCAATGGCTGGCCAGCATTAACGAGGCCAGCCAATGGAGAATAGGGGCGGGTTCAAGCCCCCATACTGCAAAACATAAAATCTCGGACTCCGCCCACTGCGTGGGATGCTAGTCCGAGACCTAAAAAGGCATGTAGTTCCCCATACCTTGCAAAATACCCATACAGGGTGTCTTTAGAAGTTCACAGCTGGCCTGCTTTGCAAATGTGAGCCACTTTTTAACTATCTGAATTGCTAATAGTGGCTGCTTTTATTTTGGTGACTGGGCCTATTTTATGTCCCAGCCCGACCCTGATATCTTCTCCTCTTTGAGACAAACCAAATTATACAGCAGGATTGATAAAATGATGTATCAAGGAAAGGCAACATAGATGGCAAGAAAATTCAATTTATATCCCATTCCATGAGAAATATCCTTTGTTGTTCAATAATGGAAAGCTTTCCTCATCGGCCTCCATATTAGATGTCGTCGATACAACAAATCATCACTTCTTCCTTTATGCTACAAAGTGTACCCAAGACTTTCCCAATATTCCACACCATGAGCTGTGAAGACCGCCAATAAATCAATTCATTCCAAAAAAAAAAAAGAAAATTCAATTTATAAGGGTATATTATTCATGGACAGACTAATTATGCAGCACATTCTGTGGCATATTTTTCTGGCTAAAGGCCCAACAATGTATTTTTGTGTGCAGGGGGTGGAGGGTGGTGGGGGGGCAACCTAGCAGCAACCTTCTCTTTTGTCTGATAGGCTGGAAATACAAGCATTGTTCCAGCTCCTCGCTGTGCTTTCAAATGCCAAGAAGCTCCGCACACCTTGAAATGACGTACCTTTGATTTCAAGAACATCAGTGCCTAACACCTTTGTGTCGCAATATCACCATGTTACTCATCCCAAGTATGTAGTGCAGGGTGTCGGAGTACGTTACATCACACACACTATATAGAGACAATGACTCGTATTAACGTGAAAGTCCATGTATAGAAAATTTTACTTAAGATAATGGGTGCAACAAGGTGTAATCATTATTTCATCCATCATTCAGTCTTTCACCATTCCTTCTGTCCTTCCATCTGTGTGCCCATCTATATCCAAACATATTCAACCATTTGAAAACCTATCCACCATATATCCTTCCATCCATTGTTTCACTCATCCATCCCTTCATCCACCCTTTCACTCATCCATCCATTATTCATCTACCCACCCGTTCACCCCATCCATCCGTACGGTCATCCATCCACTCTCCCACCCATCCAGCCATTTACCCTTTCACCCATCCATTCACATACTCATCCATCCACCCAGTCACTTAGCTTCCACCCATTCACACTTTGTCATTCATCCTCCCTTTCTCTCTCCATCCCCCATTCACTTATCCATCCATCCACCCACCCACCCAACCATCCATCTACTCAGCCATTCATGAATCCATCCATTGATCCAGTTACTCATCCATCCACCCTTTCACTTCTTCACTCATCTATCCATCCATTTGACCATCTACCCCCTTTCACTCACTCATCAATCCTTACATCCACCTTTCACTCATCCATCCATCTATTCACCCTTTCATTTATCAATTTATCAATCCATACATCCTTTCACTCATCCATCCACCCATTCACTTGCCCATCATCTACCCTTCCACCCATTCATCCATCTTTTTACCTTTTCTCTCATCCATACATTCACTCATCCGTCAATCCTTTCTTCCATTATCTATCCATTCACCCTTTCATTCATCCATTCATTCTTTCAGTAATCCATCCAGCCATTCACACATTCCTTATTTACACCTTTTCACATTATGAACTGAGTCTTTGTCTGCAGAGTTGCAGACAGAAAAGGCCCATCAAGAACTTCACCTCACTGTAGTTCCTAAAGCAAGGGGTGGGGGAGGGTTCACTATGCCCCTGTACATAGGCAATCTGAAAAAGTAGAAGTCATGAATCATGCATGATATTGGCTTAGTCAATGGGTGTTAGTTGCTTAAAATAAAAAAAGCAGTAACCGGGGCTTCGTTGATAGTAATATTTAAAATAGCTCATAAAAGAACGATAACCTGTTCTTTTTAACTTGTTTTTCAGGCTTCTTTTTCACATTGCAGCATTGGCGTTTAACACCCCAGACCGCCCCATTGTCGTTCTGCATTTTGCAATTACCTTGCACACAGAAAGACAGTGGTCGGGTGGGGCAGCTCTTGACCCTGCACCCAATGGGAACAGTCCAGCCTGAACTGCCAGGCCAGGTCCTCCCTGGACTGGAAACAAGCATCCTAGGACCGGTTTCGGGCTTTCAGCCCTCATCAGCCAGGATAGCTTGACTCCAGTGACATGCAGAGCATGGGACCCACGTCTGGTCATACCCGTCATACTAGGGGTGACAAATGCAAAAAGAACAATTGATGGACAGAATGCAGAACAATGTCATACATTCACCCCAGTACTGAGATCTGGGCCTAAATCCATAGTTTTTTTGCTCACCAAGCCATTCCAGTGTGGGCCCAGCCATATGCAAATCAGTTTTCACCCTGCACCCAATGGGAACAGTCCAGCCCAAACTGCCAGGCCAGGTCCTCCCTGGACTGGAAACGAGCATCCTAGGACCACTTTCGGGCTTTCAGCAGAATAGCAAAAGAACAATGAATTTAACCCAGTTCTCTTTCTTGACTGGGGGTGAATGTATGATTTAGTCAGCATTCTGTCCATTTGTTTGCGTAGCTCTTTTCACCCTAAGTGGGATGGGTGTGCCCGGACGTGAATCCCTTGCTCACTGTGTCACTGGATTAAAGCTAGGCTGGCTGATGAAGGGTAATGACCAGAAACTGCTCCCAGGATGCTTGTATCCGGTCCATGGAGGACGTGTTTTGGCAGTTCGGTCTGGACAGTTCCCATGAGGCATAGGGTCAAGACTGATTTGCATATGGCTGCGTCTAAACTGGGGTGGCATGGTGAGCAAAAGAACGATGGATTTAACCCAGATCTCTTGATTGGGGGTGAATGTATGATTTATTCAGAATTCCGTCCATAATTTGTTTGCGTAGTTGTACTAGTGAGGGCTAGATGTGCGTTGTCCTATTTATTAAGGATCATTATTATTAATTTTACTATTACCATATTTGGTGTGGTTATTTAATTCCTAAAATGCACATTGCATTATTGAATTTATTGATGAATCCGCTTCTGATTACAACTAATGTTTTACTTCCTGCAATGATTCATTTGATATTTGAATTCATCCTAGTTGTGCACATATTTTCTTAATGGTGTTGGCTGATTATTTAAGCACAGGATTCTCCCTTACCCAGCGAGTTGGCCATCGTTAACGTTGAGTTTGAGCGTCAACAGAGGTCAAGGCATGGTGATGTAAATTCAGCTGCAAACTGCATTAACCACGTGGACGGAACCACATGACCCATAACAATGCAAGCTTTACCACGCTTGCCTTTACCACATATATGCCTTTACCACACACATTCCTTGACCACGCATGCCTTTGCATTGATTTTTGTTGTAAAGGTGGTGAAGGCATATATGGGGTAAAAGCAGTCCGCGCTCTAGACTCAGAGGCATGGGTGGGTGTGGGAGGTGTTGCAGAGGAACTTCCTGCCCGGATGAGATTGGGAGGAAGGAAAAGAATCCGTCCCGTATTGTTGATTGTTGAGTAGTTTTTTAGGGCTCAGGGCGGTAGGTTTAGAGTAGTTTTTAGGGCTGGGGGCTGGCTTTAGGGTGGGGGTGTAGGGGTGTAACCATTTTCACGTATATGCCTTTACCAATAATACCTTCACAACGGAATTCGTTGTAAAGGCATGTGTGATAAAGGCATGCGTGATAAAGACCATGTTAACGCAAGTAATTGCATGCCTGCTTCCGTCATACAACCAAATTAAGCCTAAGAATTTATATATCTTAGTTGGAATGATATCTGCCTCAGAGCCTGATGGTTTGCTATTCATTATTAGGATCATGCAGTCCGCATCACTCAAAGAAAAGTGCCTTGTTGCCTCTTTTACTTCTGAAATAGCTAAGCCTTTGAAGTCCTCACTTAAGGCTTAGTCTAAACTGGAAGTGGAGTAAGCTTTTATGGCTTATATTTTATGTTCAAATAATTCTTCAAATTGATTGTATTTAACCTCTGACCAGGTGTTTCCTTTACATTTTTGATTGCAGCAAATGTTGCTTTAGAGACATGGTGCATTTAGTTTGTTTTCTGCAAAATATTCTGTCTTAGAATATTTTATCGACTTTTTGGAAACCTTACAAAAAAAGTAGCCATTTATTTTTGTTAGTTGCCTCATAATCCTTACACCTTCTGAATTCCAATTGACGTAATTTATGTCTCTTCATTGTTAGTTCCTCATTGAACCATTTTTCTGCCTTTCTTTGTGCTGCAGAAGTATGTGTCAAGGATGCCACAGAATGCTAACATTTATAAACTACACATTTAGCTAATAAAATATGCTATCTAGCAAGTATTTTGTGAAGTATCTGAAAAAATCTTCAACAATAGAAATATATTTTCGATACTGATCAAAGGGTTGGGCAGGGTTATGGGTGTTACCTACGTTTAGCGGCATGTTTTTTTTTTTATCGGTGGGTGCAGTGCAGGTTAAATGTCAGCAATTTCACTCAATACAAACGTTTTTGCCTTGGTCTTGTTAAAATCCAAACTTTTACTATGTGGATGCCTAATTATCATCCTAATAACAACTGCTATAACTACAAAGAAAAAACCTAGCCAATTATGCTCCAACCACAATTTTTAGAATCCCATAAATATTTAATACATAAAGTGCTAGTGGCACTTGTTAATATAGTTTATCTGCCATTGGACTAGATACATCATCAAAACATTTGGTCCGAAGCGTTTTGGGGGCTCCTTGAACCTTTATCCCACCTTCTTCAGGACCAATTACTGAATGAAAACTAGGAGAAAACAAAAAATGTATATCTCCATAAAAACGGTTGTTAAACAGATTATCTAAACACATACGGTTGGGCAAACAATGTTATTCTTACTATAATTCTTTTGTAAGTTCATATATTAAAACAAAAATACATAATTACCCGTACTGCGATCTCTGGACATCTCGCTGTATGTGGATGATTTGGTACTATATGTGAGAGATCCAGTCATTTACTTGGTGTCTATAATACACAAATATATACAGTTGGGTCACTGTTTGGGCCTGAGCATAACTGGTCCAGGTCAATTATTTTTCCATTGACCCTATCCACTGCTTCCTATGTATTGTACTAGCCCTGTGGAATATTTAGGGATCTGGATCCATAAAGATCCCGAATATGGTGCTACAATACAACTTTATTTACAACAAGGGTTGGTGAGGAACAGAGTCTCTGAATTAAGCAGAAAGCTCTCACCCAGTCAAGAGATCAGGGCTAGATCCAACACCGTTTTTTAGCTCACTGCACCATCCCAGTTTCAGAACCTGGCTGTATGCAAATTAGTCTGTTCCTGTCCCAGTGCATGATGGGAACAGGGCAAACCAAACTACAAAAGCCAATTCTTACACTGGGAAGGAAACAAGCTCCCGGGAACCGGTTTCTGGCATTACAGCCGTCTTCGGCCCGGTTTGCTTGAATCCTGATGGTGCAATGAGCAAGGGTCTCACATCTGAGAATACCCTTCCACGCTTAGGGTGGACAAAAATATTTACAACAAGGGGTGGTGAGGAACAGAGTCTCTGAATTAAGCAGAAAGCTCTCACCCAGTCAAGAGATCAGGGCTAGATCCAACACCGTTTTTTAGCTCACTGCACCATCCCAGTTTCAGAACCTGGCTGTATGCAAATTAGTCTGTTCCTGTCCCAGTGCATGATGGGAACAGGGCAAACCAAACTACAAAAGCCAATTCTTACACTGGGAAGGAAACAAGCTCCCGGGAACCGGTTTCTGGCATTACAGCCGTCTTCGGCCCGGTTTGCTTGAATCCTGATGGTGCAATGAGCAAGGGTCTCACATCTGAGAATACCCTTCCACGCTTAGGGTGGACAAAAATATTTACAACAAGGGGTGGTGAGGAACAGAGTCTCTGAATTAAGCAGAAAGCTCTCACCCAGTCAAGAGATCAGGGCTAGATCCAACACCGTTTTTTAGCTCACTGCACCATCCCAGTTTCAGAACCTGGCTGTATGCAAATTAGTCTGTTCCTGTCCCAGTGCATGATGGGAACAGGGCAAACCAAACTACAAAAGCCAATTCTTACACTGGGAAGGAAACAAGCTCCCGGGAACCGGTTTCTGGCATTACAGCCGTCTTCGGCCCGGTTTGCTTGAATCCTGATGGTGCAATGAGCAAGGGTCTCACATCTGAGAATACCCTTCCACGCTTGGGGTGGACAAAAATATTTACAACAAGGGGTGGTGAGGAACAGAGTCTCTGAATTAAGCAGAAAGCTCTCACCCAGTCAAGAGATCAGGGCTAGATCCAACACCGTTTTTTAGCTCACTGCACCATCCCAGTTTCAGAACCTGGCTGTATGCAAATTAGTCTGTTCCTGTCCCAGTGCATGATGGGAACAGGGCAAACCAAACTACAAAAGCCAATTCTTACACTGGGAAGGAAACAAGCTCCCGGGAACCGGTTTCTGGCATTACAGCCGTCTTCGGCCCGGTTTGCTTGAATCCTGATGGTGCAATGAGCAAGGGTCTCACATCTGAGAATACCCTTCCACGCTTAGGGTGGACAAAAATATTTACAACAAGGAGTGGTGAGGAACAGAGTCTCTGAATTAAGCAGAAAGCTCTCACCCAGTCAAGAGATCAGGGCTAGATCCAACACCGTTTTTTAGCTCACTGCACCATCCCAGTTTCAGAACCTGGCTGTATGCAAATTAGTCTGTTCCTGTCCCAGTGCATGATGAGAACAGGGCAAACCAAACTACAAAAGCCAATTCTTACACTGGGAAGGAAACAAGCTCCCGGGAACCGGTTTCTGGCATTACAGCCGTCTTCGGCCCGGTTTGCTTGAATCCTGATGGTGCAATGAGCAAGGGTCTCACATCTGAGAATACCCTTCCACGCTTAGGGTGGACAAAAATATTTACAACAAGGGGTGGTGAGGAACACCAAGCCGGGCCGAAGACGGCTGAAATGCCAGAAACCGGTCCCCGGTAGCTTGTCTCCTTTCTGGTAAAGAATTGGCTTGGTAGTTTAGTCTGCCCTGTTCCCATGATGCACTGGGCCCGGGACAGACTGATTTGCATATAGCCAGGTTCTGAGCTGGGATGGGGCAGTGAGATAAATAACGGTGATGGATCAAGCCCTGATCTTTGGACTGGGTTAGAGTGGTCTGCTCAATTCAGACACTCTGTTCATCACCACCCCCTTTTGTAAATCGATTTTGGCCACTATAGGTGTGGCAGGGTATACTCAGACATGAGTCCCTTTCTCACTGCTCCATCAGGATTCAAGCAAGCCGGGCTGAAGACGGCTGAAATGCCAGAAACCGGTCCCCGGTAGCTTGTCTCCTTTCTGGTAAAGAATTGGCTTGGTAGTTTAGTCTGCCCTGTTCCCATGATGCACTGGGCCAGGGACAGACTGATTTGCATATAGCCAGGTTCTGAGCTGGGATGGGGCAGTGAGATAAATAACAGTGATGGATCAAGCCCTGATCTTTGGACTGGGTTAGAGTGGTCTGCTCAATTCAGACACTCTGTTCATCACCACCCCCTTTTGTAAATCGATTTTGGCCACTATAGGTGTGGCAGGGTATACTCAGACATGAGTCCCTTTCTCACTGCTCCATCAGGATTCAAGCAAGCCGGGCCGAAGACGGCTGAAATGCCAGAAACCGGTCCCCGGTAGCTTGTCTCCTTTCTGGTAAAGAATTGGCTTGGTAGTTTAGTCTGCCCTGTTCCCATGATGCACTGGGCCAGGGACAGACTGATTTGCATATAGCCAGGTTCTGAGCTGGGATGGGGCAGTGAGATAAATAACGGTGATGGATCAAGCCCTGATCTTTGGACTGGGTTAGAGTGGTCTGCTCAATTCAGACACTCTGTTCATCACCACCCCCTTTTGTAAATCGATTTTGGCCACTATAGGTGTGGCAGGGTATACTCAGACATGAGTCCCTTTCTCACTGCTCCATCAGGATTCAAGCAAGCCGGGCCGAAGACGGCTGAAATGCCAGAAACCGGTCCCCGGTAGCTTGTCTCCTTTCTGGTAAAGAATTGGCTTGGTAGTTTAGTCTGCCCTGTTCCCATGATGCACTGGGCCAGGGACAGACTGATTTGCATATAGCCAGGTTCTGAGCTGGGATGGGGCAGTGAGATAAATAACGGTGATGGAGCAAGCCCTGATCTTTGGACTGGGTTAGAGTGGTCTGCTCAATTCAGACACTCTGTTCATCACCACCCTCTTTTGTAAATCGATTTTGGCCACTATAGGTGTGGCAGGGTATACTCAGACATGAGTCCCTTTCTCACTGCTCCATCAGGATTCAAGCAAGCCGGGCCGAAGACGGCTGAAATGCCAGAAACCGGTCCCCGGTAGCTTGTCTCCTTTCTGGTAAAGAATTGGCTTGGTAGTTTAGTCTGCCCTGTTCCCATGATGCACTGGGCCAGGGACAGACTGATTTGCATATAGCCAGGTTCTGAGCTGGGATGGGGCAGTGAGATAAATAACGGTGATGGATCAAGCCCTGATCTTTGGACTGGGTTAGAGTGGTCTGCTCAATTCAGACACTCTGTTCATCACCACCCCCTTTTGTAAATCGATTTTGGCCACTATAGGTGTGGCAGGGTATACTCAGACATGAGTCCCTTTCTCACTGCTCCATCAGGATTCAAGCAAGCCGGGCCGAAGACGGCTGAAATGCCAGAAACCGGTCCCCGGTAGCTTGTCTCCTTTCTGGTAAAGAATTGGCTTGGTAGTTTAGTCTGCCCTGTTCCCATGATGCACTGGGCCAGGGACAGACTGATTTGCATATAGCCAGGTTCTGAGCTGGGATGGGGCAGTGAGATAAATAACGGTGATGGATCAAGCCCTGATCTTTGGACTGGGTTAGAGTGGTCTGCTCAATTCAGACACTCTGTTCATCACCACCCCCTTTTGTAAATCGATTTTGGCCACTATAGGTGTGGCAGGGTATACTCAGACATGAGTCCCTTTCTCACTGCTCCATCAGGATTCAAGCAAGCCGGGCCGAAGACGGCTGAAATGCCAGAAACCGGTCCCCGGTAGCTTGTCTCCTTTCTGGTAAAGAATTGGCTTGGTAGTTTAGTCTGCCCTGTTCCCATGATGCACTGGGCCAGGGACAGACTGATTTGCATATAGCCAGGTTCTGAGCTGGGATGGGGCAGTGAGATAAATAACGGTGATGGATCAAGCCCTGATCTTTGGACTGGGTTAGAGTGGTCTGCTCAATTCAGACACTCTGTTCATCACCACCCCCTTGTGTAAAACAATACAACTTTGGCAGGGCCATGTCGCAGCTTGAAGATCGGGTACAAAGATAGTTTTAGGGTGTCGGTAATCAAAATGGTGATATTACCTACATTTCTCTACCTTTTTATTAACATCCCGATTGTACTGTCAGACTTTGAACAAAGAATATAGAGGTGCAGCGCCACTATATCTTTCAGACATACATGCATCAATTGTCAATTGCCAAAACTCAGTATCTACAACAAGCGCTGACTACGTGAGCGAGTATATACATATATACCTTACAGTCAAACCGCCACACTATTATTCAGAACTGGTTTTAATTCTTCAAACAGGATTTGTGATTCAACAAATACCATATTTTTCAGATAATAAATGATCATCTCAATTTGAATAATTTTTGAGGGTCAACCGTTGTAAACTCCTACAGTCCTGAAGATGGTCGAATAGACGACAGCACATAGACCAAAACGTCAACAACCAGACTTACTTTCTGTATAATGTCAATATAGGCACTATCCATTTGTGGGTCTGCCTTATCTTAAGTTTGAAAAAAGTGTACACAATTATTACTGTGAAGTACAAGAAACAATTCATTTATGTGACTTCCTGTTATGTAGTGTGTTCAATGTTTCAGTACTCCTGAATATGTTTTTTATGATAGTCTTCTTTCACTATACACCCGTGTTCTTGATATATATTTTTGATGTTTTTTTCATATTTGACATATGCTGATGTTTTCATATCTTTAGAAAACGAAATTATACGAGTTGTTTATATACAGACAATTATTCTAAAAGAAATCTATTTACAAGCATATTATAAAAGCTTGTTTCAAGTTAAAAAGTAAAAATAATTCAAACTATTTACATAAGTGAATCCCTTGTTGGCACACTTACCTGCTTATGTTATACAATGCAACTTTGGCAGGGCCATGTCGCAACTTGAAGATCAGGTACAAAGATAGTTTTAGGGTGGCTGTATTGAAAATGGTGATATTACCTACATTTCTCTACATTTTTATTAACATCCCAATCGTACTCTCGGAACACTTCTTCAAAACGCATTTAATAACATTGGCATGGGCAGGAAGGCAGCCCAGAATATGGTGGGAGACACGTACTTTACACTGCACGCAAGGGGGTTTCATTCCGTAGACTTAGTACCCTGTTATCTATATGTACAAGCCCATTTCATACACTACTGGGATCTCCTGCAGGTTTACATCCCACATTTTTTTATTTTTTTTATTTTTGTAAACCTTTATTGTGCATGAAAAGAAGAACAAATACAGGCCTACAACCTTCTGGCCGGCCACGATACTTTTGGAGCACCTGAGCAATCAATACAGGTTCTTGGCGGCACCAGAATACAGCAAGACATTCAATGGAAGTTACACTGAAGAGAACCGTGTCACCGAGAAACAGGAGTGTTGAAGGTTAATTTTAAAAGTTTTAAATGATCTAAATATAAGCAGTGAAGAATAGTAGTCAAGGTGAGCTGAGTCCATACAGTGACGTGACAACATTAGCAGGCAATATCAGCACAGGAGACAACAGTGGGAGCGAACACCCCCCAAATAGTATGACGGTTCAAATAAAAACAGGATCGACTTCCAGTATCTGCGCATCATGTACATCGACACCCACTCCATACTAACCCCTATCGCGGACCCAGGACAGAAATAGGATAAGAAAAGCGCAAATAAGAGCGAAAAATAAGGCCCATAGAAACGAAATAAAATAAATTATGCTGCACCCCCCACCCTACACGCATGCAAAGGCTACGGCCTACCCCCCTTGGCAGTGTGTCTGTCGCCCGATAAAGAACCCGAAATATAGAGACAAGAAAAGGAAGAAAAGAAAAACTAACACTTGAAATATAGGGAGTAAGAAAAGAGTAAACTAATCTATGACTCCCAAAAAAGAAGGAGGGGAGGAGCCCACCCAATATCAGACCTCCCGGACTCCCCAGCCGTGAATAACTTCTACATCGTGCGTGATAATAAATTCGGAGGACATAAAGCACGAGCAAGGTAAAAATCATTCACACTCAGAACCCCGGGCCAGTACAAAACCGCCACCCCATCGACAAGAAAAACAACAGAACATAGTAATCGCAATCTCAAATGGGGAAGAGCAGCACATGCAACGCAATCAGCATAGCAAAATACAGTACAGTCCGGGTCTCCGCCAGCCGATCAAGCAAAGCCGAGGAGAGGAGCACCTTCAGCCCTGGCCAGAACGTCGAAATCTCTCCAAGCATGACCATCGACGCGGGTACATTTCAGGCAGAACAAAGGAGCAAGATGGCCGCTCTCGACATAGAAGGAATAGAAGAGAAGAAGACGAGTGTCCCCAGTCTCCAACAAGTTCAGCGGCCAAAATGACGAACCCCCCCTGCCATGCAGGATGACACACACTCCACCCACGTAGAAAGGAGGCTCCGGAGGCAAAAACATCGAGGGGGGCAAACAACTGGGAGGGCGATAAGTGGAGCTCTGGTAGCAGTTGCTCAGGCAGAGTCACAGTTCCCGAAGTAAGGGGAGACTTTGTAGCAGTAGCATCGCCGGTAAATAGACACATAACATTGTAGCCAGGGACACATCGCTCTTCCGTATGCACATGCCGCAACATTGTATCCATTGTAGGAGTACCTGTAGGCAGCAAGGAGCCAGGCAGCCGTTGTCGCTTTATGGTAAACGCAGCTTCCTCAATCTTCCCCCCCAGCTCTTGAGCGTTGCGCCGCCATGTTGCCCTTAAATCTGCAAGGGCAACCAGGATATCACTATAGGTCACGTCCCTCTGTAATACCAGCCGATCCGCACTGTACAGTGACGCCCTCGGTTCAGCCTCCGGCTCGAGGACAGGCAGGTCCGCACAAACTGGGGATAGGGGAGCAGCCCTCTGTCCATCCTGAAAGGCAGGCGCCATTACCATCCCTTCCGTGAGTCCACAATGGAGGGAGGGGGGCGGCTCCGTTGTCAAAGAACCATCGTTCGAACACAGAAGGAAACGCGGCTCACAGTACGGGGGGCTGCGCAGAGTGAGAGCCCCCTCGTCTCCCGTGGGTACGGGTAGTCCACGGCTGAAAAGACGCCGCAAGATGGAGTCCGCCCAAGTTGTGAGCAGCGTAGAAGAGGGAAGCGCAGTACGAAGGGCTCCTGTCTCCCAAGCACACACTCCTTAACCAACGGGAGTCTCACTACAAAGGATAGGATCAGCTCCGTCCATCTCCGCAATCGGCACGCAGTCCCAAACACCGGCACCTCCACAGCACGTCCTACCGGCTACGAGCAGCAGTGTCCAGCGGCGGCAATCGGCACAGGTTTCATGGGCAGCCTCGGAGGTCGGCTAGTTCTACGAATTTTCATCCAAAACGGCCGGCGGAAATCTCAAATGAACGCGATTGTCATCAGCGCGTTCGTGTCCTCATCTCAGCACGGTGTAGGCAAGGATAGATTTCAGGATATCGATGCGAAATCAGACGGCTTGGGGAGCCGGGAGCTCACACGTCCGTCCCGTCCGCCATCTTGGCTCCTCCCCTACATCCCACATTTAGCGATAGAACACAATGATGCCAGCCCACTTTAGTTGAAAGCTGTCCTGCCACATACACGTTCTTACATTGCCATGACTGAATTGAATGTGATACATTCTTGGGGGCACATACTGGCAAAGACCCCTTGTATCTGCCAGCTCTTCCTCTATCATTTCACCTGGCCCTATCAGTTACACATGATCCAAGAGCACTGGAGATCCTTTGTATGACAGGTTTGAAGACTATGGGGGACATGTACCCTGGGGGAAAAATCTTCTTTCTAGAAGTCATCTCTCACACCCCATTGCTGACCTTCATATACTCCCGTCTCTATAAGAGGATTCTCACAATTCCCAAATGCACTACATAGACTGCAGATTATCACCACAAATAAAGGGCGCATTACTAGATTATACATGTCTTCACAAAATGATATATGCAAACAATTGATGGACGGAATGATGGACAATGCAAACATTCACCCCTAGTCACAGGGATCTGGGTTAAATTCATCATTCTTTTGCTCACCACACTACCCCAGTTTGGATCCAGCCATATGCAAATCAGTCATGATCCTGTTCCTTGTGGGAACAGTCCAATCCAGATCCTCCCTGGACGGGAAACAAGCATCCTGGGACCGGTTTCAGGGCATCACCCTTCATCAGCCAGGCAAGATTAGATCCAGTGGTGTAGTGAGCATGGGACTTACGTCTGGCCTGAAAGCCCGAAACCAGTCCTAGGATGTTTGTTTCCAATCCAGGAGGGACCTGGCCTGGCAGTTTGGGCTGGACTGTTCCCATTGGGCACAGGGTCAAGACTGATTTGCATACCGCTGGGTCCAAACTGGAATGGTATGGTGAGCATAACAACTATAAATTTAGGCCCAGATCTCTGTACTGGGGTGAATGTATGATATTGTTCTGCATTCTGTCTATCAATTGTCCTTTTTGCTTTTGTCACCCCGAGTGGGACGGGTATGCCCAGACGTGAGTCCCGTGCTCTCCATGCCACTGGAGTCAAGCTATCCTGGCTGATGAGGGCTGAAAGCCAGAAACTGGTCCTAGGATGCTTGTTACCAGTCCAGGGAGGACCTGGCCTGGCAGTTTGGGCTGGACTGTTTCCATTGGGCGCAGGGTCAAGACTGATTTGCATATGGCTGGGTCCAAACTGGAATGGCATGGTGAGCAAAAAAAGTGGATTTAAGCCCAGATCTCTGATGAATGTATGACATTGTTCTGCATTCTGTCCATCAATTGTTCTTTTTGCACACAATGATATGACATCAAAAACAGACCCGGCACTGGAGAATTGAAATGCAGTGATGGATCAACCAATCGAGCTAGTGACTAGGCAGTCTGCTGTACACAAACCAGCATGCTTACACCTAGTTTTAATTTACATATAATGTACCTTGAATGCCTTCACCAATTGTATTATACCCCTGCTAAGTTACACAGGTTTGGCTAGTGTGAGGATGCTGTTTAAGGTGCCAATGCTAACTTCATGTACCTGGCATGGTCTGGTAAGAGACTTGCAGTCAGCTATGCGCAGACTCAAAACAGTGTCACTATTGTTGGCCAAGAGACGAATTAGCGATTGCGCTGAGGCAAATGAGAGACGCCCATGAAACGACAATGGCGCTTGTACATGACGTATTGAAAAGAACATTTAGAACTGAATTGCCAGCACCCTCACGGCCTAAGAACATATGCCCCCCCCCCTCACTATACCTTCAAACCACTCCAGATTTCTCCTAACTGTGGGAGTACGAATGAAACGCACAGTGTGGGACATACTGGTTAACCAGCACTTCACTGATAAGGGAGCGTAAAAGTTAAATAGCGGTTCACTCTATAAATTCTCACCGTCAAGTGATTTATGATAATAAGTGGCATATGTATCCAGCCCTTTTCCTGTTCGCAAAAGGGCAGAGCCTCAGAATCGGCCAGTTTCTGAACGGGAAAAGACCTTTTAGGATGTATCATCCCAAAAGGGCATTGCAAATCAGAGAATCGCAAAATGTGTGATTCTCTATTTTGTGATTACATTTAAGAAATCGCAAATTGTGATTCCTTAAATGCAATATGGAAAGCACCCAAGTTGTACAAATTTGGCATAAGCAATCACAAATTGCCACCAACTGACAGTTGATGGTAATTTGTGAATTCTTTGACAAAAGCACTTTTTTGCTTTTTTTAAAGTGATGTGTGCCACATATACATGCCCTTAGGGCATGTATGTGCGCCACATGTGCACACATACATATTTCAGGGGTGCAACAGGTTGTCCTTTTGACACCCTGGCACCTGTGAAATTGCACTCTCAATTTGCGATTCTCTAATTGCGAATGGAAAATTTAGAATGTCTTCTCATTCATTCCTAAGGGCCTCCTAGCCCATAGGAATAACTGGGAAGGTTTTCCTTAAGTGCGATTTGCAATTCGCTAATCACAATTATTGCGATTCCTTCATACATAGCATTTTACAATTCCTTAATAGCAATTCGCTAAAAATTGCTATTAAGGAATTGCAAAAGGGCTTGTTCATACATATGCCCCTAAATTCCCATAGAATCATGTAAAATTGTTAAAACGTAAAATGTGAGATTTCATACTGCATCGTAAAAGCATGCAGAAGTGTTTAAAACCTGCAAACGTAAACAAAGAGCAACAGATATTTACTTATGCATGTAATCATGTGGTTTGAGAAACTAAACTTAATTAACATTGTAAATGTGATGACTATAACTTTAAGAGGTGTCAAAATGATACTGTTTATGAAATAAAGCACCTGAAAATGAATAATCAATCAGTAAACTTGTAAAGCGCGCTACTTACCTCTCAAGGCGCTGCGGGGAGGGGGTGCTGCTACTGCTCGAAGAGCCTAGTCTTGAGGAGCTTCCTGATTTATTTCCCAATGACAGATATTATAAAGGCTTGCAGCTTATTTTAGTAATGAATGATAAAAACCTGTACTTTAGAATGGGAGTGTTACTATTTTGTTCTGAAAATGATGAACATGCAAGTAATTTTTGGTAGTGCCTAATATTGACAAGTAACATCCAGAAGAATAATACCAATTGAATTAACAAAATAAATTAAACACATATTAATATGTGCTTTATATTAATCATAACGTGCAAATGATCCAGCAAATTAATGTAGGCCTCAAATGCTTTTCTTTCCTGGTCAAAGACCAGAATCGAGCTGAAGTGTTCATTTTAGATGCTCTGAGAACTTTTCGTGAAGTTTCTTTTCTTGTGCTCTAAGACAAAAAACTGTCTCTGGATTCAGCAACACTTTTTTAATTTGTTTTTTATTTAGCCATAAATGCAAATCTATACACTGAAGACTAGCACATCAGGAAATTACATTGACAAATCTCTAAGAAAAGATAAAAGAGAAAAAAATTTGAAAATAAGAAGGGATAACAAGGAGGGGTACAAAAATTGAGTATACACTCAAATACATCTTACGATCAGCAACACTTTTAACAGAACGGTATCGATACAATTGCAAACCCAGAGAGAGCGTCTGGGAACGGACAGACAGTGAAAAAGATCAGTCCTCTTCCTTCTGAGGAAAGGATGGAAATAGAAAATAGTTGAATTTGCAAAAGGATCACTTAACGGGTCTGTATTTTTCAGTGAGGTATCGATCGCACCATGAACAGCCCATTGTGGATGACCAATGGAAATCATATGGAGTGACCAAAACGGATACTTCTGGGCGTAAACTGAACATTTGGAAGTTTAATTGCCCCCGTGAAGGAGGAGTCTGGTTTGGCTATCATTTTCTATTTCCTTGCCTGTCACGCTGTCAGACTGAACGCTGATTTTGCTTTAATTCCAATCCATTTGAATTGAACCTTCCTGAACGGACTCGAACCTTCACTTACCGGCTGGTAAAGTTTGCAGGAGTTAACCTTTCAGCTGAAGGGTTTACAGACTCTTTCCTGTGGCATCTTAAACCACGACTCTACATTCTTTGGTTTGTAAAATTTAAATGCTAAATCTCGATTTTCTCTGTTTCTTTCTCATTTCTCTCCTAGGCAATCAGCAAATGTTGTCCTTTTTTAAATCTGAATGACATTGTGTGGCTAATTTACTAATTGATTGTTATTAAATCTGATTACAAAAGGTAATTTCATGTTTCCTGACCATTCAAATTGATGCTTTAGATAAATGATTTACATGAACAATTCTTATCGTATTTGAGTACCTCTTAGAGTGAACCTCATGCTCTATGATTTACATTTATTGATTAGAAAATAGGAAAGGTTGATGGAAAATTGCATGTTTTGGCATTTGTTTTCCAAATCCTCATAAGAAATTTCCTCGCACGCCCCTGTTAGCTTACATAAAAGTTCTGTTAGAGGACCCGGGAATTGTAGTCGGTTACGATAGGGGCCCAGAGAGTAAAAATGATAGGATTGATAATTTAGTAGTGAACAGAAATATTTGCCCAGTCTTCTGCTGGATCACTGATGTACAGTGTTACAGTTTGTATACTCTTTCTGATTTTGGCACTGTATTTGCTTATGCTGTCAGTATTTCCAAATAACATACAATAATAAAAAAAGAAAAGCAAGGTACAAGGGAGTGAGTTAATGTTTCATTTGATATATGATCACATAAGACAGCAGCTAAATAAAACTTTCCCCTTCTAGTTAACTCTTCAACTTAGCTTGCAGGGTAGGAACACAAATATTTTAGACAAATCTGAGCTCAAGGACGCCGGCCACCTCAGAGCAAAGCTCTTCAACTGCAAAGGTTTTTGTTTCCATGCATGCTTACCCCTTCATGCCTAAAGGGTGCAGAACCATGACATTCCAATCTGCTTCACGGTGGTGCGTTTAAAAGCAGGGAAGGCTGGCCGTGTGCACAGAGAATTGGCACTGCTTGGAGACATGCTTCACATATTCACAGAATGCAGTGCGCGAAATGCATATGTTCAACAACCACATATCTCACAAAGCCACAGAACTCTCACAAGATTTGTCAACAGCTTCGACAACCAACCCGGAGCCCAACCCACCCAACCACATGCTGAACATTCTCCCCCCGTGAACACCCTTAACGACTGGAACCCAATCTCCACTGAGGACACAATCCGCCTGATGAATTCCATCCACTCAGGATCCCCCACTGACCCATGTCCTCACCACATCTTCAACAAAGCAGACTCCGTCATAGCACCGCACCTCCGAGACGTCATCAACTGCTCCTTCAACTCCGCCACCTTCCCGGAAGACTGGAAACACGCTGAACTCACCGCCCTTCTGAAAAAACCCACAGCGGACCCCACCGAACTCAAAAATTACCGCCCCATCTCGCTCCTTCCATTCCCGGCCAAAGTCATCGAGAAAGCTGTCAACAACCAGCTCGCCGCCTTCCTCGAAGCCAACAAATCCCTCGACTCCTCACAATCTGGCTTCCGAGCAAAACACAGCACTGAGACCGCCCTCATCGCAGCAACAGACGACATTCGAACTCTACTGGACAATGGAGACACAGTCGCCCTCATCCTCCTCGACCTCTCTGCAGCATTCGACACAGTCTGCCACAGTACCCTTTTACAACGCCTCAATAACATCGGAATCCAAGGAAAAGCACTTGAATGGATCACCTCGTTCCTCACCGGAAGAACCCAGAGAGTCCGCCTCCCACCATTCAAGTCCGAGGCCACTGAAGTCATCTGTGGCGTACCACAAGGATCCTCACTAAGCCCCACCCTCTTCAACGTATACATGAGCCCCCTCGCGGCCATCGCCCGCCAACACAACCTCAACATCATCTCTTACGCGGATGACACTCAACTAATCCTTTCTCTCACCAATGACCCCAGCACCGCCAAAACTAACCTACACGAAGGAATGAAAGAAGTTGCCGAATGGATGAAACAAAGCCGTCTGAAACTGAACTCAGACAAAACAGAAGTCCTCATCTTAGGTACCTCCCCCTCTGCATGGGACGACTCCTGGTGGCCGGAAGCCCTCGGAAAAGCACCCATCCCGACAGACCACGCACGGAACCTAGGCATCATCCTGGATTCTTCACTCTCAATGAACAGACAAGTCAGCGCCGTATCCTCTTCCTGCTTCAACATTCTTCGCATGCTCAGAAAAACATTTCGCTGGATCCCCACCGAAACAAGGAAAACAGTCACCCATGCTCTGGTCACGAGCCGACTGGACTACGGAAACACCCTCTACGCAGGCACTACCGCCAAACTCCAGAAGAAACTCCAACGAATCCAAAACGCCTCAGCCAGGATCATATTAGACATCCCACGCAACGAACACATCTCTGGTCACCTTAAAGACCTCCACTGGCTACCCGTCAATAAGAGAATCACTTTCCGACTGCTAACCCACGCACACAAATCACTCTACGACATCGGACCAGAATGCCTCAACTCACGACTGTCCTTCTACACCCCCTCCCGCCAACTACGCTCTTCCAGCCAAGCTCTCGCCACTGTACCTCGCATCAACAAGACCACCATGGGAGGCAGATCCTTCTCATACCTGGCTGCTAAAACATGGAACTCACTCCCCGCTTACCTTCGCCTTACCCAGAACCACCTAGCATTCAGAAAGCAACTTAAAACGTGGATATTTGACAAGTAATCCTCCTCCCCTTTCTTAGCGCCTTGAGACCCTCTGGGTATGTAGTGCGCTATATAAATTCCCTGACTTGACTTGACTTGACATATTGGAGTTGGAAAACGATTTTTGTAAAATATGGTGTTAGAAATGTGGAGGATGCGATGAAGTTAGTTTATAATATGGATTCTCCGGATAAATGTTTTTATATTGCCACTTTTATCTCCAAATCAATCCAGATGAGAAATAGCATGCTGTTTTAAATATTTATTTCATTTATCCTGCCTTGTTTTTATCATCTACCTTTTTTAAACTGTATTGTATTGTCCCATGCATTTGCTTATGTGCTTTTATGGTCATTGTATTCTATGAACCGAATAAAGCTTCATGAATTGAATTGAGTTAAAGAGTATATTTTTCTTGTGGGCCAAAGCATCCTTACTAGGCAATTGAGATAGTTGCTACAGCCAGAACGTTGTGGCCAGTGATTTAAAACTTTACTGATTGTTGTTACATTTGCAAGTTGACAAAAGACTGACCCAGATATAGAGGAGTATTCTAAGAAACTATGTTAAAGGATTTGGGCATATGTTTACAAACATTAATTCAGGAGTCAATTATTGAGGATGATTAATAGACCTGACATCTTTGGCATGGTATTGCCTCTGACTTTTTTCCTTCACCACCTGTTTTCGAGCCCCCCCCTTTTTTTTAAATTACTTTACAGCAATTTTTCCATGCTAACCAGTGAAAGTGCTTGTGCTTTCTCCTGCAAACTTGGTAACATTGACATACACCCAATTAGCAGAATGAATTTACAAGTCCCTGGTAAATCAAGAAAAAGGAATACTTGACGTGCTTGCCTTGATCCCATGCTACCCAGAACTGACTCCGGAGGCCAGCTGTCTGACCAACTGTTTGAGCTACAAGGACACAACAACTTCTATAGGGCTCCCATGCAACTGCCCAGTTGACAAGCACCTATTGGACCTGCCTGAGCCCTGCTGCTGGCCTCTTATGGAGTGAGTCTGATCTTCAAGAGTTGCCCCTTCATGTCCTGAACCATTGGCTGGCATGAGTGAGCACTCCTGCCTCAATATCACAAGTCTGGAGCTCCAGTGAAGATCCAGATATTTTAGGGCTCTTCGTATCCACAAACAGACTCCTCGTGTCACCCAACAACCATCCACGATGCCTGCTGATCCGAAACTCCTGCAACAACTAACTTCTCACAACAGCTCTGAGATACCACTCCAACTGCGACAGCCTATGTTGACCTTTAATGTGAAGCTCCAGTGATGGACAGCTCTTGGTGTCGATCGTAGCTGTCCCCAACGCCCGACCTATACCTTGCTCTAACAGTCTCCTTGTGTTGACCGCCAAGGCAAAGCTCTGCTGCACCTCCCATTTGAACTTGGACTCAGAAAAGTCAAACTCTTCGGCGGAACAAACATAGTACCTGGATCCTACCCATGTTCATTCTTAACTCTGGTTCAACTGATTGGATTTTGTTTTGCTGTCATTTTATTTATTAAATGTAACTTTACTTTCCTAAATTGGTTTGGGATGTTTCTTGTGTTTTGTTTTCACTTTTATTCTGTTTCAGTGCTGCATAAATACTTTACACATTGCTTCTAAGTTACGTCTGATGGCTTTTGTGCTAAGGTTAATTTAGTGAATTTTGTGGTTCACCTTGAGAAGGACTGTGTTTATTATTTTAGTGGGACTTCCACCCCCACTAATAACCTGATTTCTTATGTTGGTATTCAGTGGCAGGATCCAGTACTTGTGTTTCTGCAGTGCCAATAAGTGATTTGTATAAAGCAAAAATACCTTATAATAATCTGACAATCTAATTCTTTTGTTTGTTTACATTCCCCTTGATTGGTCATTTGTTTTGACCTTTTTCCAAATTAAATTTCTGCCCCTTACTTGTGATATCTGCCTATAAAATGGAGTTGTAGCTCAGCAGGATTGATAACCTTAAGGTAGCAGAGTTAACAACGCTTTGCAAAGAGAGAGCTGACCTTGGCAAAGAGAGCCACAAAAATGGACTTTCACTTAGCTCTCAGATCCTATGAGGAGGTTTGCAGGATGCAAACTGCAACAGAGGAGCATGAGGATGGAGAGTGGGATGTGAGGAGGAGGAAGGCGATGGCATAGCCACAGGCACTAAGCTGCTGCAAGAGGAGGAGGACCACTTACTCACAGAAGTGGAAGTGAGGTCCTGTCCCAGAGCAAAGAGCAGTGTGTCCTCCCACAACCTATCCACTAATGATGTGGAGGACAGGAGAGCCGAAAGAGAGCTAAAACTGCAGCTGGTCAATCTGAAACTGACTGCAGAGAGAAAATGGGCTGAGGCACAAAGTCTTTTGGCAGAAATTAAGCTGGATTTGGAAGTTGAAAGGATAAAAGCTGACAGACAGTGCAGAGAGGTGACGAAAATGTTGCTGGCTCATGAAAGGAGTCTGAAGGAGCTGGACCTAAAAGTCAAATAACCATCAGAGCCCAGCAGGACAGGTGGCAGCGACACCCCTGCACCCAACGGATACAGATGAGTCCATGTTCCCAAAGACTTGGTACCTAGCTATGTAGTGGGTGTTTATTATTGGCAAATCAATCAAGTGTCTTGTAAGGGGCAACTACTCACCCATAAGGGTCTCAAGGCGCTGAGGGGAGGTTCCCCGCTGTTCTGTCGAGGGCACTGTGGTTCAGTCGAAGAGCTAGATCTTGAGCCCCTTCCTGAATGAGGCTGTTGCGGTGATTGCCTGAGGCGGAAAATCAGTGTGTGCCAGGTCTTTGCTGCGAGGTAGGAGAAGGATCTTCCTCTAGCTGGGATCTTTGGAATATATGGAAAGGTGGCCCGAGCCAGTTGGGCGGTGCAGAGGTTTCTGGTGGGTACGTGGAACGAGAGGCAGTGGTTGATGTATGCAGGTCCTGTGTCGTGTAAGGCGTGGTAAGCGTGTGTGAGAAGATTGAAGGTGATTCTTTTGTTGACTGGGAGCCAGTGGACGTCTCTCAGGTGACTGGTGATGTGAATGCAGCATGGGATGTTCAGGATGAGTCTGCTCAAGGCGTTCTGGATGTTATACAGTTTCTCGTGTTTCTGGGTGATACCCGCGTAGAGTGTGTTGCCGTAGTTGAATCTGCTGCTGATCAGCATGTGGTTCACCATCTTTCTGGATTTGGTGGGGATCCACTTGAAGATCTTTTGAAGCAGGCGTAGTGTGTGGAAGTAGGATGATGAGTCAACGGTGATCTGGTAGTTCTTGATGAGTGAGGAGTCCAGGATGATGCCCAGGTTTCGTGCGTGGTCCATGTCTGTGGTGGGGTTCCAAGTGCTGTGGGCCACCAGGAGTCCTCCCAGGTGGAGGAGCCCAGAATGAGGACTTCGGTCTTCTCTGAGTTGAGCTTGAGCCAGCTGTCCTTCATACAGGTGGGGACAGCCTTCATCCCATTGTGGAAATTGCTCTTGGCAACTGTGGGTTCATTGGTGAGGGAGAAAATCAGCTGGGTGTCATCGGCGTAAGAGAGAATTTTGAGTCTGTGGTTCTTCATGATGGCTGCGAGTGGGGCCATGTAGATGTTGGAGAGAGTGGAACTCCGGGAGGAGCACTGGGGCACTCTGCAGCTGATCTCTGTGGGTTCAGAGTGGAACAATCGTAGTCTGTCTTTCTGCGGTCAGCCGGTGAGGAAGGAGCGGATCCATTCCAGGGCTTTGTTGCAGATGCAGGAGTTGTGGAGTCTCAAGAGGTCCAGGGGATGAGGGCTGCAGTTTTTCCCCGGTCGAGGAGTGTGCGGACGTCATCTGTGGCGGCGAGAAGGCTAGTCTCGGTGCTGTGGTTGCTTCGGAAGCCTTATTGGGAGAGGTCCAAGATGTGAATTGCTTTGATGAACTTGGAAAGTTGGGCATTGATGGCCTTCTCAATGACCTTAGCTGGGAAGGAAAGCAGATAGATGGGTCTGAAGTCCTTGAGGTCCGTCGGGTCAGCAGAGGGTTTCTTCAGCAGGTGGTTGATCTCTGCATATTTCCAGTCTTTTGGGAATGTGGCAGAGTTGATGGTGCGTAAATGGTGGTAAATGATTTGAGGTCTATGAGGAGGCCGTGGAAATGCACATGGTCCTTCAGAGGTTTGTGGGACCTGGAATGTGGAAACATATGCCCAATCCAGGGATGAGGAACAGGATGAATAATACCCTCATGAAAAAGGCCATAGTTGTGTTATATGGTTGTTAGAAATGGGGTTTCTGGCTGGCCAAGATATACTCCCTGATCAGGCAGAACCCACCATTGTAGTTGGGGTAAGTTAGATACACAACTGAGATAACCTGTGCTCACCCTCTGGTAGCTAGGTAGCAGGCTTAGCAAAAGAGGCAGAGTGTAAAGTATTTGTACAACACACACACAGAAATACAAGAAACTGGTACTGTACTCACCCTGGATACTCCTGGAGTAATTCTATTGCACATCTTGTCAGATTCTTTCAATGCAGATCCATTTGGATTCTTTTTAGCATTTGTTTGTCACTAGCAAGATTGTCCTAAGTGTTGTGGACTTTTATGCAGACAGTGTCATCTAGTGTTCACTGCTAAAACTGCACATATAAATGTATGAAACATAACCGTGATTGCCATGCTTTTGCTAAATATATTGTCAGGATCCACAGAAAGTGTTAACAGAGATTGGCACCCTTTATTCGGTGGAGTTTGCAACAGTATTTTACACACTAGTATTACAGTGTATTTTGCGATATTCATAATGTGTAGTGTGTATATTTGATTATTAATTATCAACAGGTTTTGTTGCAATCAACCTATACAACATGCAAACAGTCACACCATTCTTCCTATTTTTACAAGAACAAAGAGAGCCACCTTTAAGATGGAGCTTATGGTACAGATCTTTCACTGCATGTGTAGATGATATGAAGTTAAACCTGACATAAAAATACATTAACTATATTATTAGTTAGGGGTGGAAGGGCAGAATGCCTTACTTTGAGCATTTGCCAGAATATACTTGTCTTGAGGAACTGGATGAATTTCAAGTTGTGGTGAGACAACTTGACACATATTTTGAAGGAAAGGTGAATCTAGTAGTAAACAGATACATTTTTTGTGCTTGTCTTCTGAACCTGGATTTGATTTGTGACCAGATTGTATGTAGGTGGCATTTGAACAAAATACAAAAAAAGATTGTTGACACCATTGTACTGCTGTGGGGAGACTAGCTCCTACACAACTATGATCCTGCTAGCCCCATTATCGCTCAGAGCAGTAGTTGGAACCCTATTCACTCTCACCTGGTGGAAATTATGACTCCCACCCTCAGGGATCACCAATTTAACCTATGAGTCTACCTCTCAGCTGAGGGAGATTATGGCATGCGCTATGACCTGCCTCTGGGAACTACTTTCACCTAAGGCCACATTGGACACCCCTGTTTGGTTCCCACCAGTGGGTGGTTTCTTTGGACAGACAGAGTTCTCCTGCTTGTGTCTTAATTCAGAACAATAAAAGGAGCGTGGTTGGAAAAGATGCAGCCCGGGCCTCCACCCACCAGAACCTCCCTCTTCTCAGAAGAGACATGGGAACCCTTTCCTCCCCTTAACATGGGGCCTGTCTGGTCTTCTCTGGACCTCCCCCTCATTCTGTTAGGAGGAACCTGAACCACCCTTTTTGAAGTCACCTCTAGGTAACTTTCTGGACACTCTGGTGCTGACACAAAGGTCTACATCCTCAGCAAGCTTCCTGGAGTAGAGTTAGCTTGTTATCATGTGTTGGCGCAGCCCTGGAAACCAAGTATCAAGAATATGCTCCTTTTAAAAAAGTTTATAAATCTTCTAAATCATTAACTGTGCTGCCCCTCACCCAGCCCTTCATTGCTGTACCAGCATAATCCAGAAAACCCACCCATGTTTTTGTAGAGAGTTTGTGACTAGCCCTGAACCGTTGTCGGGACCTCTCCGGTGACAACCCAAACTTGCTGACTAAAATTGTCTTCCTGGCAGTGTAGTTGGTCTAGTCCCCCACCTCTAATGTAAGGATTGTGCCCTTACCCATCCGGGGCCATGTACGACAAAGGACTACCCTCCACCCATCCCAGAACTTCTCTGGGACCCTGTGCACTTTAACATCCACTTCATAAGCTGCCAACAATTTATCTATGTGTTTCCTCACATTATAACTGGGCACAACATATTTTGGAATATGAAATCTGGACTCCTGTGTCGACACTGCAGATTAAAAGTATATTAAGGAATTCCCAATGCTGGCCTATGAGAGGGGTAGGCCTCACAGCAGTAAAAAATGAATTAGGCTGTTTTTCACGAACAGGACAGGCAAAACATATAAGTACACATCCTACCTTTTACTAACATGGTATTATGCCCTTAAGGTTACTTAGGGTCTACCTTAGGGGTGACTTGTACATAATAAAAGGGGAGTTTAAGCCCTGTCAAGTAGTTTTAAATGCCAAGTGAAGTCGAACTAAACTGCACAGACAGGCACTGCAGTGGCGGCCTGAGACGGGTTTGAAAGGCTACTTCTGTGAGTGGCACAATTAGTGCTATATGTCCACTAGCAGTATTGGAAGTACAGGCCCCAGTATATGATATACCAATTACAATGGACTTGCAAGTAAATCAAATATGCCAATCAGGTGCAAACCAAATGTCACTGTGTTTATGGGAGAAGCACATGCACTTTAGCACTGTTTAGCAGTGGTAATGTGCTCAGAGTCCTAAGGCCAACAAAATGAGTTCAGCAAAATGAGGTTGAAGGCAAACAGTTTGTGCGGACCATTCAGAGAGGGCTGTTTTCCAACAAAGGTCTTACCCCCAGAGAAGTACAGGCTAACATTTTGGGACAATCAGAAACTGTCTCCCCAGTCATGGTTGAATGCTGTTGAATATTTCAGTGAGGCACTGGATAGTTGGGTGATGGGCACTAAGGTGATTACTTAAAACACAAGGGAGTAGCCAGAAAATTAGAATACCCCCTACTTTAAACCAAAGCTCTTATAGTACCAAGCAAGTGGAGCCACTCATTACAACCCTCCCCAGAAGAGCTTACTTGTCTCTTGCGTTTAACCCTTTCTATGCTGATGATGGAACCGCTCCATCATCAGCTGCGGTGGCGCTGTGCTGATGACGGAGCGGTTCCGTCATGGCCCTGCCGTCGCGCCTGCGCGGCGCGTTCTATTGAGCGGGCGGGGCCATGACGGAACCGCTCCGTCATGAGCACAGCCCAACCGCGGCTAATGACGGAGCGGTTCCAGCATCAGCATGCGGCCGCCGAGCGGCCGCTCCGCCCACTTAGTGCTGCGGCGGAATAGCCGCCACAGCGATGTGGTTAAGCATCTGTCCAATAATGTTTTCATCCTTCCATTGACCCACTGATATCCACAATTTCACCTTTACATTCTGTTATCCATTCAGTCTTTCCTCCAATATTCAGTCTGTCACCATTCCATCCATAGGTCCTCCCATCCATATCCAAACCTATCCATCTATCTGCAAACCTAGCCATCAAACAAATCCATCCTTTCAGCCATCCATCCATTCACTTATCCATCCTCCTTTCATCCATTCATCCGTCAATCCTTTCAGTCATCCACCCATCCTTTCGTTCACCTATCCACCCTTTCACTCATCTATCCATCCTTTCACTCCATACAGCGTTCTCCCTTTCATTCAGCTATCCTTTCACTCATCCCTCCATTCACTCTTCTATCCATCCATTTTCCCTTTCACTCCTCAATCCATCATTTCACTCACTTATCCATCCATCCACCAGTTCACTTATTTGTCCATCCATTTGTCCTTTCACTCATACATCTGTCCACCCTTTCATCAGCCATATATCTACCCTTTCACTCATCCATCCTTAGATCCATCCGTTCAATCATCCATCTGCTCACTCATTGATCATCCATCATTTCACTTAGTCCATCCATCCACTCATTAAGCCATCCATTCACCCTTTCACTCATTGATCCATCTTTTCACTCACTCATACATCCTTTCCCTCATAAATTATCCTTCCATCCATTCATCCGCCATTTCACTCAACCGTCCAACAATCCAAACATTCATCTTTTCACTTATCCATCCATATATCCTTCCTCCCTTTCACCCATCCATCCTTGCATCCATCTTTTCACTCAGTCCCTCCATCTTTTCACTCATCCATTCTTTCACTTACTCAGCCATCTATTCACCCTTTCTTTCATCCATCTGTCCACCCTTTCAGCCAGCTGTCCATCTTTCCTCCATTTCACTCCCTTTCAGTCATCCATCCTTACAACCTTCCTTTCACTCATCCATCCTTTCACTCATTCATCCACCCTTTCAACCCGTCCATCCATCCAGACTCACTCCAGCCATCTATTTATCTATCCATCCTTTCACTCACTCATCCTTCCTTTCACTCCATCTATCTTTTCACTCACTCATCCATCCATCCTTTCTCTCATCCATCCATCCTCCCTTTCACCCATCCATCCTTTCACTCATTCATCCATGTATCTATCCATCCACCCCTTCACTATCACACCCATTCACCATTGTATCCTTCCATGTAGCCATCCTTTCACTCACCTTCCCACCCTTTTGTGTTAATTATTATGAGCATTTGTCTGCACAGTTGCAGACAGAAGAGACCTATCATAAACCCCACCACCGCCCATAGATACAAAAGTGGGGGGTTGATTACGCCCCTGTTACAATGAGTGGCACAATCTTGTTGCAAGTGAACCTATGTTCAGTCATTTCTTTCCAGAGCTGCGCCAAAACCTGCCTCATTCCAAGTTCACTTTACTCAGAGAGCTTGCAAAGGAAGTGGACCTCTGACTCCGCACCATGGTCAACAAGAAGGTACCGGCGGGAGGGGGTGTGTGAATCACCAAATGTTTGGACAGAGTCCCCACCACAAGAAAATAGGGGACACGAGGATAAAACTAAAGAGTTCTCTGAATGCCTCTAAAAGAGTTTTCAGGGGAAGGATTCCTAGTTGCATCCTGAACAAAGGAGGATTTCATGGGAAGAAGTCTTCTGGACACTTTATATCCACGTGACATGAGTGCTACAGATAGGGGTATTTTGAGAGGGATCCCATCTGTGAGCACAGGAAACAACCCCTCACTGAAGGGTCTACCCTGAGAATCGTGAGTGTATGGCTGTGGAGCAGGTTGTCTCACTTAGTGGTGGAGGGAATACAGAGGTTGCCCTAGTGTCAGTGGGTGACAAAGAGATGGTGCCAAAAGCCCAATGTGTCTGACAATACAAAGAAGAAGAGGCAGTGGCTCACCATCAATGGGCAGAGGGTTTTCAGATCAGCTGGTAGGTGATGTAGTCCAATAGAATGTGACAGCAGACAACCAGGTGACTCTAGTTTCCTTTGAATATGGGTTTCTTAGGCCCCTTTAAAGACAGTTGTGAGTCCGGCCATGCCTGTTAACTGTCTATTAAGGAACAACTTGAAGCACACAGTCTGGAAAAGGTAGAGCTCTGTTCTCACTTGGCGATGCTGGGTGTGCCTGAACACATGGACCGTGGCAGCCCATAGGGGAGGCCAAAGGACTTGGAATCTGGGAAGGTGGCCCAGGTACCTGCCAAAAAGAGGAAGGCAGGTAGAGTGGGAATCCTGCCCCTGAGATTCCCACAGTCTGGGAGGAGGTGGATCCTGAGGGTAACGCCCCAAACACAAAAGACATTGCTACCTTAGAGGACCTACCTAAGTTGGCCAAAAAACAAATGGAAGGGGCTCTAGTGCCTTACTCTCGATGGCCTATGGCAAATGGCGAAGACTCAGGAAGCTGGCGACACCTCTGGTGATTACTCGATCTGTTGGTAGAATAGTCTTTTCTATAGTGAGCCTAAAGTCCTTAGTGCTACATGGACTTTCTACCGGAATTGGCTCATGGCATTCCCGTGCCAGGATATCTGGGGCAGGCTATAATCTTTGACCAAATGACTACCCACTTCTATTGGCCTCGGATAAGAATGCAATCAGACACATTCTGCAGAAACTGTGAAACATGCAAAGCCACTAGGAAGTCATGGACAAAGCACAAGGCCACCCTGTTTTCATTTCCTGCAGAAGGAACACCACTTGAGAGGGTAGACATAGACGGTGGTGGTGGTGTACCGCTAGACTGCCCTAAGCAATAGGTCATCCTGTTCTTGGTGGACCATGCCACACGGTACCCGGAGACTATTTCTCCGAGGACAGTGACTGCACCCCCAGTGGCCAGGAAACTGCTAAATATATTTATCTGTGTAGGTTTCCCCTATCAGGTTGTGTCCGACTGTGTACCCAACTTCATGCCAACCCACATGAATTCCATGTGGGCTAAATGTGCGGTAATCTATAAGTTTTGCACACCATACCACCACCATACTATTGGGTTTGTTGCAAGATTTAACTAGACTTTGAAGGGCATTATTATGGGTGTACCAGAACCCACGAGGCATAAGTGGGATGTCCTCTTGCTATGCCTTCAGTCTGCTTACAGGGAAGTGCCTCAGAAGGAAGTGGGGTTTAGTCCATGTGAACTTATGTTATCCAACCCTGGGTGTGGACCTCTCAGTCTTTTCAGGAAGGATAAGAGCAAGCTTCCAAGAAACCTCCTCAGAATATATTGAGCAACATGTTGCCACTTGGGTCTCAGATGAAGCACTTCTATAAAGAGGCCAGTGAGAACCTGGAAGCCACCCTGGAAGTGATGAAGCACAGGTATTACCAGAAGGCTACTCTGGTAGAGTCCCAACCTGACCATAAAGTGTGGGTAACGGAGCATGTGGAGCCCCGGACTAGTAAACCAGTAGGCCAAGCATTGTGAGACAAAAGAACAGAAGAGGTAGGTCACCTATGTGGTGGACCTCAAGACATCTAGACACCCTTTAAAGGTCCTACATATAAATTGCCACATACCCCACTTTGAGAGGTCTAAAGTATCCAGGATGATGGTGTGCAGGAGGGGAATGGGCCCCTGCCTGAGTTTCTGTCTTTCAAAGAGCAAGATAGGTCAGTGGAAGGAGTCATCCTCTCTCCTGCCCTAACCCCAGAGCAGCAGAGGTACTGTTACCAATTGCTGTGGCTGTTCGTCTCTCTTTCTTCACTGACCAGAGGCTCATCAATTGGCGTACTCATGTCATAGACAAGGGGGACAAAATGCCTGTCATAAAGAAACATTAGCAGCTGCCTTCCAAAGTAAGAACCATTATTAACGATGAGGTGTCCAAGATGCTGGAGTTAGGGATGATTGAGCACTCCAACTGCCCATGGTCCAGCCTGTGTTGCTGGTACCCAAGACTGCAACCCCAGGCACCACCTCTGAACTTCTGTTCTGTTTGGACTACCAAGGAGTCAACTCCGTTACCAAGACTGATATATATCCCATCCCGAGCTGATGAGCTCATTGGTCGGGTGGGAGCTGCCAAGTTCCTGAATTTCTTTTATTTACATCGGGATACTAGCAGATTGCATTTACCTAGGGAGCCAAGGAGAGGTCTTCATTCTCCACCTTAGAAGGCCACTTTCAATTTTGATCAATGCCCTTTGTGTTAAAGAATACTCCTGCCACCTTCTAAAGGTTAGTCAACCAGGTCCAGGCTAGTTTAGAGGATTTCAGGGCCGCCTACCTAGGTGACATTACTGTCTTCAGCTCTAGCTGGGATGATCACCTGCGCCACTTCTGGGCAGTCCTTTAAGCCCTGAAAAAGGCAGGCCGGACTGTGAAGGCCAGTGAGTGCATAATGAGACCGGGACCTGTTGTATACTGGGACGCCATCAGTGGGGGCAAAATGCAGCCCCTCCAGCCCAAATTGCTGACCACTGTTGCTTGGGAACAGCCCAAGACCTCGACTGAGGTGAGAGCCTTATTAGGCCTCACAGGTTACTACAGGAGATTTGTTAAGGGGTATGGCACCATTGTTGACCCCCTTAACTGAGCACACTTCCAAGCAGGGCATCTGGAAAGAGGTGTGCCAAAAAACATTTGATACCCTGAAGGAAGCCATGTACACAGCCACTTTACAGGCAACACACTTTTCCAAGAAATTTGTAGTGCAAACAAATGCTTCAGAGCATAGAAGTGGGGCTGCTCTTTCAGAGCTTAACGATGATGGCTAGGACCAACCTGTAACCTATATCAGCAAGAGGCTACTTCAGAGGGAACAGAGGTGATATGCAATAGAAAAGAAAACCTTTCCAGTGGTCTATGGACTGAAGAAGTTGAGACCATATTTGTTTGGGACTCCCTTCCGAGTTCAGACAGACCACAGCTCCTTCAGATGGCTAATGCAGATGTGATATGAGAATCCCAAACTGTGAAGTTGGACTATCTCCCTTCAGGGAATTAATGTTATGGTCGAAACATTGCCTTGGGGCTGATTTTACCAATTCAGATAGTCTTTCCAGGTGTTTCTGCCTCAGCAATGAGAACTGACATGAGGGTGGGTAGTTCTCCCTGCTTTCTTTTGAGGGGAAGGACACGTTACAGCCGACATCTTTGTTATGGTATTACCCCAGATTTTTTGCCTTCATCACCTATGTTTGCTGAACTTACTTTTGTTGGCACTTCCCGCTTGCTAACCAGTGTCAAACGTGTTCTCTCTCCTTTAAACTTGGTAAAATTGGCATACACCCAATTGACACTTTTAAGTTACTTGTAAGTCCCTAGTAAATGGTAATGTATGTTCCCATGGCCTGTAAATTAATTCTTACCAATGGCCTGCAGCACTCATTGTGCCACCTGCCAAAGTAGCATTGCTAAACATGTCTCAGCCCTGCCACTGCAGCTTGTTGTGCATTTTCAAACTGCCATTTCGACCTGGCCTAATAAACCTTTTGCTATGCATAAACATTCTTTTTTTACCCATTCTTTTTATTAAACAAAAAAACCAACAAAGAAACACATCCGGTGACCTATTCATAAATCTTCCAAGTTTCTCAGTGACGTTCCATACATTAAAAATATAATACAGTTATGCTAGATGGTGGATCAAGGGGACTCGTGTGTGTCTGCTTCTTTCCTCCCCGGCACAAATATCGCCCCTGTAATGGTTCCAAGCCTCCCAGACCATACCCCACTTCCCTGGGCATCCCCTGGTGGAGTAGACTGATCTCTCCCTAAACATACACCAGTCTAGGTCCTCCATCCATTTCTCAATCCGGGGCGGCTGGCTGACTCCCCACAGTTGGGCGATGTTATGCTTAGCTATCATGAATGCCAATGTTGCCCACTGCTTTTTATATGCGTTTAAGTCCGTGGGTTCCCAGACAT
Organism: Lissotriton vulgaris; assembly: GCF_964263255.1. Taxonomy (NCBI): domain Eukaryota; kingdom Metazoa; phylum Chordata; class Amphibia; order Caudata; family Salamandridae; genus Lissotriton; species Lissotriton vulgaris. The sequence continues at coordinate 239,639,940 of NC_141691.1, forward strand.
TCAATATGCACCTGCGGGCCTCTGGCTGCAGTTCCATCCCCAGGACCGCCCGCAGCGTGCAGTGGACCTCCCCCAATGCACTTGCACACTTAGACAGTGCCACAGTAAGTGTGTAAATGTCCCCAGTTCCCCACATCCCCTCTTGCACTCTCCGTTTTCCGAGCGGCCCATACAGACCAGACAGGGCCTGGTGACATATGACCTGTGTAAAATCATAAGTTGCACCAATCTAAGCCTCATCTGAATTGCCACCACCCGCAGGGAGAAAACCGCCTCCCGCCAGTCCTCGTCATCAAGTTCCAACCCATCCTCATTCCAATGCAGTCTTATAAGAACCATAAGTTGGCAGGACATGCTCAGACGCGAGTCCCTTGCTCACTTTGCCACTGGATTCAAGCAATCCTGGCTGAAGACGGCTGTAATGCCAGAAACCGGTCCTAGGAAGCTTGTTTCTGGTCGAGGGAAGGCATGGCTTGGCAGTTCGGGCTGGACTTTTAACATGAGGCACAGGGTCAGACTGATTTGCATATGGCAATGTCTGAACTGGGGTGGCAGAGTGGGCTAAAGAACGGTGATGGATTAAACCCAGATCTGTTGACTGGGTGTGAGTGTTTGATTGGTTCAGATGCTCCATCCATCACCACCCATTTTTGTACCATCTTATAAAAACTAGCGGATCCTCCATATTATTTATACGTTTCTTATATATTAGAGAAATGGTTTTCTTGGGGAGTTGTCCGTCTAGCACTCTATCCTCAAGAGGAGAAGTATCTGGGAGTGTTGTGCCCCTGGGAATGTGAGTGAGCAACGCATGTCGGATCTGAAGGTAGCAGAAGTACTCACAGTCATTCGGCTGATATTGTAGATTAAGGGAATCAAATGTGTAAATTGTTCCCTCCCCCCAGACATCCTTTACCTGCATGATCCCTATAAGGTCCCACTTTCAAAACCCTTGGACTTCCATAGACTTGCCAACCTCTCCGAATTCCAAAGCAGGGTGGCGAGTGTAAGCGAATATCTATTTCAAACATAAATACATCAATAGAAAAGTCTGAACAGAACTGAAAACACTTTCTAAGGAAAACCAATCAACAAGGAAATAGATGCAGTTGTCGACGTTTAGGTCTTGTTGGTGCTTGCATCCGTTAGACCATCTTCAGGATGATCAATTGAACTGTTGTACGACCCCTTTGAACAATCCTAGGGGCATGTCTAAACATGACTGAATTTGTTATGAAGGTAAAATCTCCTTGGTTGATTGTACCGAAAAAGAGCTAATGAAGAATAATTTCAGACTCGCAAAGAGCGGAGCGCTATTCTTATGATTCGCCGCTGTCCCTGGAGTCGGTGTCTGTGGGAACCGAATTCAAAATAAAGCGCAACTCCTCTGACAGTCCGCTGTGAATGCAGTTGGCGTCTGTGGGAGAATATGAGCGTGACCGCTGTCACTTATGTCTGCAAGCGTCATAAGACAGGAAATTCAAAACAGAGGTGTTAGACCTGGCACCATTGGCGTGGGTCTCCCTTTCATTTTTTGCTGTTGCCTCTCATGTTTTTGCTATGTTTTTGCTGGTCTAGGTCGCTCCCCCCGCTGCAGCTGCACCAGCCCTTGAGCCTCACACCCTTGTCTCCTGCTGCACCAGCCCTTGTGCCTCGCACCCTTGCTCCTGCTGTGCCATTTTTTCCCTCGCCCCCTCCTTGTGCCAACTGCCAGCTTCCCGCTACTGCTGCCCCTGCGGCCTGCCCCCCGCACCCATTTGCTAAACCCCTGCCTCCCGCCTCCCAGCTGCTCCTCCCTCCCAGCTCCCCTTAAAACTGGTGACAGCGCACGGTGAGGAGAGCAACCCTTGACCTTGCCAGGTAGGTCGCCCCCCTGCTGCAGCTGCACCAGCCCTTATGCCTCGAACCTTTGTCTCCTGCTGCACCAGTCCTTGTGCCTCGCACCCTTGCTCCTCCTGCCCATTCCTGGGTGCCGTTTTTTCCCGTGCCCACTGCCAGCTTCCCGCCGCTGCTGCCCCTGCGGCCCCACCCCCGCGCCCATTCGCTAAACCCCTGCCTCCCAGCTGCTCCTCCCTCCCAGCTCCTCGTGAAAACTGGTGACAGCGCGTGGTGAGGAGACCGACCCTTGACCTTGCCAGGTAGGTCGATCCCCCCGCTGCAGCGGCACCAGCCCTTGTGCCTCGCACCCTTGTCTCCTGCTATACCAGCCCTTGTGCCTCGCACCCATGCTCCTGCTGCCCATTCCTGTGCACTGTTTTTTCCCTCGCCCCCGTGCCCACTGCCCGCTTCCATCCGCTGCATCCCCTGCAGGCCCACCCCCCTGCGACCATTCGCTAAACCCCTGCCTTCCGCTTCCTGCCTCCCAGCTGCTCCTCCCTCCCTGCTCCCCTTATAATGGCAGCAGCTGCACAGCCGAACAGCTGGCACGCTGAAGGCGCGTCTAAGGCAAGCTCGTCTGTGCCCGTCCATGCCTGGACCGTGCCAAGCGCCAGAACCCCTGGAGCCCGCGAACGCCACGACACCAGACTCCACTTCGACGCCAGCAGCCTCCATGCACTCAACACCGGCCGAAACCACACCTGCTTCCAGGCCGCCCCGAAACGGACCCCCAAACCCTTCTCCTGCCGCACCTGCAGCTTCACCTGAGACAGAACGACCAAACCTTGAAGGACTGGACCCAACCACCTCCGCTGCATACTCATCAACACCCGCTCCACACGCAAACATGCCGTCAAGCTCTGGGATCTGCTCAACACCTCCACCCCAGACGTGGCCTTCCTGACCGAGATCTGGTGGAACGACTCCTCAGCGCCCGACATCGCCATAGCAATTCCGGACGGCTACAAGATCACCCACAGGGATCGCGCCAACGGAACCAGAGGATGAAATAGCCATCATCCACAAGTCCACCCTCAAGGTCGCCACCCACGCAGACGACACCCTCAACACCGCAGAACATCTGTACTTCCGGATCCACATCCACCCCAACAACACCCTCAGAGGAACACTCATCTACAGACCCCCGGACCCCGGGCTCCGTTCAGCGACTCCATCGCCGACCTCGCCAGCACCCACGCACTCGCCTCCACGGACTACATCCTCCTCGGGGACATGAACTTCCACCTCGAGAACAACAACGACGCCAACTCCGCCACCCTGATTGACAACCTCGTAAACCTCGGCCTCAGACAACTCTACACCTCACCCACCCACGCTGCCGGCCACACTCTTGACCCCCGTCTTCTCCACAGGCACCCATGTTGCCTTCAACCACACCACCGAACTCCACTGGACCGACCACCGCTGCATCCATTTCACCTTCAAGAAACTAACCACGCACCACCGCACCCAACAGCTGCCTCTCCGTTGCAGGAGCAAAGTCACCGAAGACCGGCAGATCACCACCCTCGCCCAGAACCCACCCACCAACCCTGACGCCGCAGCCCGCAACCTCAGACAATGGATCGCCGACTGCGCCACCACCCTCGCCCCGCTCAAGAAACCCTCCAACAATCACACCAGCAAGGGAGCCACCTGGTTCACCGTCGAACTCCAGACCTCCAAACGCGCATGCCGGAAACTGGAGAAAATATGGCTCCACGAACGCACACCGAACAACCACGCAGCCCACAAGGATGCCACCCGAAGACATCACCACCTCATCAGATTAGCCAAGACATCCTCCTTCAAAGACCGCTTGGATAACAACGCACACAACAGCAAAGAGCTCTTCAGCATCGGAAAGGAACTCTCCAACCCCAGCGCCAATGCCAATGACATCCCGCCCTCACAAGAACTGTGCGACTCACTAGCCATCTTCTTCCACCGCAAGATCGCTGACATCCACGACAGCTTCAACACCACGACCGCCCCGACTACACCCGACTCCCCCTCCCCTGTGAACAGCGCCATCCTGGTCCAACGTCAACGACGATGAGACACGCAAGGTCATGAACTCCATCCACTCAGGATCTCCGTCAGACCCGCAGCCATCGCACCCCAACTACGGAAGGTCATCATCATCTCCTTCAAAACAGCAACATTCCCGGAAAGCTGGAAACATGCCGAAATCAACGCCCTCCTCAAGAAGCCCAAGGCGGACCCCAAGGACCTCAAGAACTTCTGGCCCATCTCCCTGCTCCCGTTCCCGGCAAAGGTCATCGAGAAAATAGTCAACAGACAGTTGGCCTGCCACCTGGAAGAGAACAACATCTTGGACCCGTCCCAGTCCAGATTCAGATGAAACCACAGCACTGAGACAGCCCTTATCGCCACCACAGACGACATCAGGCACCAACTAGACAACGGAAAAACATCATCCTGGACCTGTCGGCCGCCTTCGACACTGTCTGCCATCGCACTCTAAAGACACGCCTCCTAGAAGCCGGAATCCAAGAGAAGGCCCTTGATAGGACCACGTCCTTCCTCTCTGGCAGAACCCAGAGTGTGCGCCTCCCACCCTTCCGATCCGAAGCCACCGAAATCATCTGCGGCGTCCCCCAGGGCTCATCCCTCAGCCCAATGCTGTTCAGCATCCACATGGCCCCCCTCGCACAAGTGGCCCGCCATCACGACCTCAACATCATCTCCTATGCCGACCACACCCAGTTCATCCTCTCCCTCACCAAGGACCCACACTCCGCCAAAACCAACCTCCACGAGGGAATGAAGGCCGTCGCCGAATGGATGAGGAGCAGCCGTCTGAAGTTGAACTCGGACAAGACGGAGTTACTCATCCTCGGACCCACCCCCTCAGCCTGGGACGACTCCTGGTGGCCAACCACACTGGGAAGTACACCAACACCCACCGACCATGCACGCAACCTAGGATTCATCCTCGACTCCTCCCTCTCCATGTCTAAACAGGTCAACGCAGTCTCCTTCTCCTGCTACAACACCCTCCGCAGGATCTACAAGTGGATCCCGACCGAAACAAGAAGAATGGTGACACAGGCCCTCGTCAGCAGCAGACTGGACTACGGCAACGCACTCTACGCATGAATCCCAGCCAAACACCTACGACGACTACAACGCATTCAAAACGCCTCCGCCCGACTGATCGTCAACGTTCCCCGCCACAGCCACATCATCCCCCACCTGAGAGACCTACACTGGCTCCCCGTCAACAAGAGGATCACCTTCAAGCTCCTCACCCACGCACACAAAGCACTCCCCAACGCCGGACCAGCCAACCTAAACAGCAGACTCAGCTTCTACACCCCCACCCGCCAGCTCCGCTCCACCAGCCACGCCCTCGCCGCTGTCACCCGCATCTAAGGAACGACCTCCGGCTTCAGATCCTTCTCCTACCTCACCGCCAAGACCTGGAACACCCTCCCTACCCACATACAGCAGACCAAAGACCTACTCGCCTTCAGAAGACTCCTCAAGACCTGGCTCTTTGAGCAGTAGCAGCACCCCCCTTCCCTGAGTGCCTTGAGACCCTCACAGGTAAGTAGCGCACTCTACAAGTACTATGATTGATTGGTTGATTGATTAGTCACCCATAAGGTAGACCCAAGGGCAGGGTGCATTGTATGTAAAAGGTAGGGCATGCCCTGATGTGTGTGGAATATCCTGATAGTGAATTACAGCCAATTTTGTTTTTCTCTTTTGCAAGGCTACCTGTTCCCATAGGCCAGAATGGGCAGTTTGAATATAACATTTTATAATCCAAACTGACCCAGGGTACAAGGTAGAAATTTGAATTTAAAATGCCTTCATGGACTGAAAACAAGTATCCTGGGCCGGTTTCAGGGTATGTCACCCTTTATCAGCCAGGCTACCTTGAATCCAGTGGCACAGTGAGCAAGGGACCCACGTCTGGGCATACCCATACCCCTTAGGATGAAAAGTGTTACAGCAAACAAATGATGGACGGAATGCTGACAATGCAAATATTCACCCCTAGTCAAAAGATCTGGTTTAAATCCATCGTTCTTTTGCCCATTACGCCACCCCAGTTTGGGCCCAGTCATATGCAAATCAGTCTTGACCCTGAGCCCCATGGGAACAGTCCAGACCGAAATGCCAGGCCAGGTCCTCCCTGTCCCGGAAACAAGCATCCTGGGACTGGTTTCAGGGTATGTCACCCTTCATTAGCCAGGCTAGCTTGAATCCAGTGGCACAGTGAGCAAGTGACCCACATCTTTGTTTGTTCTGCATTCCGTCCATCATTTGTGTGTCTTTTGAACACAGAACGTTAAAATACATCTTTTAGTGAGGGTGATTTTTACATTCTGTGTTTGAAAATACACCTTTTAGAAAGTAGGTGTTTTCTTGCCTAACCATCCAGTTGCCTCTGCTCGGTTTGTGTATTCCATGTCTGATTTGTGAGTGACAGGGGGCTGGAAAGGGCCTTGGCTCCAGCAGTCTGTTGGGTTAGGGCTGGGCTGAATAGGACCAGCATTGAATAAAGAGAAGGGGGCGGAGATTTCCTTTCACTGACCTGAGCCCTCATAGAGTAGAGGGAGGAGATTTCCTTTCAGCTACCTGGGCCAGGTCTGCTCTCAGACAATGCTGTCTCTACCTCCTGCCAGAAAGCTGCACCCAGGAGGACAGAACTGGTTTTGACTAGGTACAGACAGACACTCTCTACCTTCAGAAAACAAAGGATTTTGCATTATAAATATTGGGGCCCAGAACTTTAGATCACTTCTGGGAATCAAGACACACCCTTTGTCAAGGAGAAGAACCGGAGAAGCTGAAGGACCCTTGACCTCCCAGGTAGGTCGCTCCTCCTCCGCTGCAGCGCCACCAGTGCTCGTGCCACCCTTCTGCTGCCTCCTCGTGCTCCTGGTGCCCCGCACCCGAGCGCCGTTGCTGCCGCTTCCTGCTGCCTGTGTGCCTGTGCCCCTGCCCATTTTTTCTGTACCCTGTGTGCATGTGCCCTGCCCTCTGATTATCGCCAATTTTTTCCACCACTGCCTCCCCTGCGGCCCGCCCCCCGTGCCAATTCCCTGCCTGGCATCCCGCCTCCCAGCTGATCCTCCCTCCCCACCTCCCCTTAAAAGGCGCCCACTGCGCGGTAGATAGAGCGACCCTTGACCTCCCAGGTAGGTTGCTCCCCCTCCGCTGCAGCACCACCAGTGCTAGTGCCACCCTTCTGCTGCCTCCTCGTGCTCCTGGTGCCCCGCACCCAAGCGTCGTTGCTGCCGCTTCCTGCTGCCTGTGTGCCTGTGCCCCTGCCCGTTTTTTCTGTACCCTGTGTGCCTGTGCCCTGCCCTTCGATTTTCGCCGATTTTTCCCGCCGCTGCCTCCCCTGTGGCCCCGCCCCCGTGCCCATTCGCTGCCTGGCATCCCGCCTCCCGCCTTCCAGCTGATCCTCCCTCCCCACCTCCCCTTAAATGGCGGCCGCTGCATCTGGACCGTGCCTAGCGCCAGAACCCCTGGCCCTCACTCTACATATGACATCCGCTACCGCTACAACGCCAGCACCCTCATCGCACTCAACCACGGACGCACCAACAACTGCTACAAGGCCACCTCCAAGCGCACCCACTGCCCATTCACCTGCCAGAACTGCAACTTCTCCTGCAACGACGACGCCGAGACACCCACAGCAACGGACCTCAACCAACTGCGATGCATCCTGCTCAACACCCGCTCCGCACGCCGTCGAGCTCTGGGACCTGCTCACCCCCACTTCACCAGACGTCGCCTTCTTGACCGAGACCTGGATGAATGAAGCCTTCGCCCCAGACATCCCAGTGGCCATCCCCGACGGATACAAAATCTCACGCAGAGACCGCATCAATGGAGTGGGAGGAGGCCTCGCCATCATCCACAAGAACACCATCAAGGTCTCCACAAACACCGACGACACCCTCACCACCGCCAAACACATGCACTTCAAAATCAACACGGACCCCAAGACCACCCTCAGAGGCACCCTCGTCTACAGACCACCCGGTCCACATCCCCAATTCTGCAACTCCATCGCCGACTTCATCAGCGCGCACACTCTGACCTCCACCAATTACATCCTGCTCGGCGACCTGAACTACCATCTAGAAAACAACAACGACAGCAATTCCTCCACCCTAGTCGACAACCTTGCCACCCTCGGACTGAAACAGATCGTCACAACCCCAACCCACATTGCCGGCCACACGCTCAATGCCATCCTCACCGCCAGCCCCCACGTCACCTTCAGCCACGCCTCCGAGCACACCTGGACCTACCACCACTACGTCCACTTCACCCTCCAGAAACCCATCACCCACCACCGCACTCCACAGATCCCCCGCCGTCACTGGGGCAAAGTCACCAAGGAGCGACTGGAAACTCACCTCCCACTCAACCCACCAACCAGCCCCACCGACCCCGAGGAGGGGGCCCACACCCTTAGGCTCTGGATGGAGGCCTGCACCAACACCATAGCACCTATGAAACAACCCACCGACAGAGACACCAGCCAGAGAGCCAGCTGGTTCACCCCGGAGCTCCTAGCCTCCAAGCAAACCTGCCGGAAACTCGAGATCATCTGGCTCAATGACAGAACTCCCGCCAACCGCACAGCCCACAAAGACGCCATCCGCAACCACCACCAGCTCATCAGGACCACCAAAAGAGCCGCATTCAAAAACCGCCACAATAACAACGCCCACAACAGCAAAGAGCTATTCAATATCGTGAAATAACTCTCCACTCCTAGCTCCTGCACCAACGACATCCCGCCATCGCAAGCCCTGTGCGACACCCTGCAGCCTTCTTCCACCTTAAGATCACCGACTTCCACAACAGCTTCAACCCCCGGACGCACCCAATGGACCCCACCACAATGAACCCCCCCAAGCCCCACCGACCATAACCCTCTGACCACTTGGATCAACATGAGCACCGAAGACATAACTAAGACCATGAGCACCACCCACTCAGGCTCCCCGTCTGACCCTCTCACCCACCACATCGCCAACAAATCCAACAGCCTCATCGCACCCCACCTGCGTAACATCATCAACCTCTCCTTCGAAACGGCGACCTTCCCGGAGAGCTGGAAGCACGCCGAGATCAACGCCCTCCTGAAGAAACCCAAGGCTGACCCGAGCGACCTCAAGAACTTACGGCCCATCTCCCTGCTTCCATTCCCAGCGAAAGTCATGGAAAAGATCGTAAACACCCAGCTCACCCGCTACCTAGAAGACAACAGCATCCTGGACCCCTCCCAGTCAGGCTTCTGCAGCAATCACAGCACCTAGACCACCCTCATCGCTGCCACAGACGACATCAGAATTCTACTCCACAACGGCGAGACAGCGGCCCTCATCCTCATGGACCTCTCTGCCGCCTTCGACACCGTCTGCCACTACACACTACGCACACGCCTCTACGACGCAGGAATCCGAGACAAGGCCCTGGACTGGACCATCTCCTTCCTCACCGACAGAACCCAGAGAGTCCTCCTCCCCCCGTTCCATTCTGGAACCACCAAAACCATCTGCGGCGTCCCCCGGGGATCCTCCCTCAGCCCGACGCTGTTCAACATCTACATGGCCCCCCTCGCTCGCATCGCCAGACTACACGACGTCCACATACTTTCCTACGCCGACGACACCCAGCTGATCCTCTCCCTCACCAAGGACCCCCTCACCGCCAAATCCAACCTACACCAGGGCATGAAGGCCATCGCCGATTGGATGGAGGCAAGCAGGCTCAAGCTGAATTCGGACAAGACTGAGATCCTCATCCTTCGGCCTAACCCCTCAGCGTGGGACGACTCCTGGTGGCCAACATCACTGGGAACCCCCCCGGCACCTACCAACCACGCACGCAACCTAGGAGTCATCCTCGACTCCAAGCTCAGCGTGACCAACCAAGTCAACGCAGTCTCCTCCTCCTGCTTCCACACCCTCCGCCTGCTCCGCAAGATCTACAGATGGATCCCGATGGACACACGGAAAACCGTCACCCACGCTCTCGTCAGCAGCCCACTTGACTACGGAAACTCCCTCTACACCGGAGCCCCGTCCAAGCTCATCAACAGACTCCAAAGAATACAGAACGCCTCAGCATACCTGATCCTTGACGACCTGCGCAGGGACCACATCACCCCGCACCTGAGAGACCTGCACTGGCTCCTTGTCGACAAAAGAATCACATTCAAACTCATGATCCACGCACACAAAGCACTCCACAAGACCGGCCCTGCCTATCTCAACAAAAGACTGGCCTTCCACGTACCCAACAGGAAACTCCGCTCCACCGATCTGTACCTGGCCGCCATCCCGTGCATCCACAGAACCACTTCCGGGGGCAGATCATTCTCCCACCGCACTGCCAAGTCCTGGAATGCCCTTCCCCTTCACCTACAACAGACCGCAGACCTCCCGGCCTTCAGAAGACTGCTCAAGACCTGGCTCTTCAACCACTAGGGCCAGCTGCCTCCCTCCCCCCCAGCGCCTTGAGACCCTAGCGGGTAAGTAGCGCACTTTACAAATCCCTTGATTGATTGATTGAAGGAAGATTACTGCCCTTGTGCTGTTGCTGTTTGGTGTTGGCCTGCAGTGGTTACTTTATTTCCAAGGAAAAGAGAAAAGGAACTTTGTGTGAACTTTTACTATCTTGAGGATGATCTCCAAGGGCTTGTGACTGAGCTTGCCCCTTGTTCTGAAGTCTCAGGGACACAAAGACTTCACCACCAGCTCCCCCGAATTCCCTTGCTGGGAATTCTACCTGCATTGAAGTGCCTGCTGTTGTTTGGGTCCTCTGTGAGACTGCGCGTCGCTGGGAGCTGGAAGCGCGACGCAACAAGGAGAAGCGGGCCGTAACAGTTGCCATCGTATCGCCAAAGAAGCATTCCACAGCCACAGCTGTTCGCCGTTGCATCGCAGATAAAGCGTGTTGCATCACCGGGGAATCTTGCTGCCCCGCAGAGGTTGCCGTCACGGCTCCAAAGTTCATTGATTTTGCCGTCAGGCGTGCATGCATCACATCCACGTTGTCACATCACATCAAAGAAGCCATTTTGTTGCATCGCACCGGTTTGTAGCATCGCATCGAGGAGCCTCTTGTCACTTCGCACCGGATCACAGTAAAAAAACGACGCATCACCTCCTCTCCGGTAAGGAACCAACGCATCACCTCCCCTGCGCTGCAGTAAGGAACAGACGCATCACCTCCCCCGAAGCTAGGAACCGATGCATCACCTTCCCTGCGACCCTTCTGTTTGTTTTGCGTGATGCTTCCAAGGTACTTTGACAGTAAAGTGTTGCATTTACCATCTACATTGAACTGAGCTATTTCTACCATTTTAAAGTCATATTCTTAGCAATATATTGTGGATTTTTGTTGTTTGGTCTTGTGTGAAGTGTAGTAAAGATATCTATTTTTCTAAATTGGTGTGGTGTCCATTTGTAGTGTTTTCATTGTATTACTGTATCTGTTCACAAATGGTTTGCACACTGCCTCTGAGATAAGCCTGTCTGTTCATGCCAAGCTACCAAGGGGGTGAGCAGGGGTTATTTTAGGAGTGTATCCCCCTTTCCCTGACTAGAAGCAGGGGTCCCTATTTGGACAATGGTGCAAGCCATTGCCAACTAGAGACCTCCATTTCTAACAAGAGGGTAGAAAAACAAGTGAAAAAAAGGCAATACACAGGGCAGAAAAAAAGAGCAGGAAAGGTAAAGCGGGGGCAGAAAAACAAGCAAAAAAGGCAAAACAGACAGCACTCAGACACTCTCACACCCACTCATAGTCCAACTCAAATAATCACGCACCTACTCACAGACCTACTGAGTCACTCATACACTCTTTCACAAGCCCACTCAGAGATACACTTAGACACACATGCACCCACTCACAGACCCACTCAGACATTCACACATCCACTCACAGACTTACTCATACATTCATTCATCCACTCACAGACCCACACACACTCATGCACCCACTCATGAACCCACTTAGAGACACATGCACTCACTGACTGACCCACTTAAAGGCTCATGCACCCACTCAGAGACCTACTGAGGTACTCATGCACCCAGTCACAGACTCACTCAGTTACTCAAGCATCCATTCATAGACCTGCTGCGACACTCATCCCCCTACTGGCAGACCCACCCAGACACTCACACACTCATTCACAGACCCACGCAGACTAACGTACCCCCTGACAGACCCATTCTGACACTCAAGCACCCACTTACAAACCCACTCAGAGACTCACACACCCACTCACAGACCTACCGAGATATTCTCACACCCACTCACACACTTACTGAGACACTCATCCACTCACTCACACACTCACTGTCAAAGGTTAGGGGTTACAGTCATGTCAGTCATGAATTAAAAGTGCAGGCACTGGCCCTATTGTTCTAGTGATTCCGCACCATATGCTTTGAGGTAATTATTTTTCTTAGCACCTTACATCGCCATACATAATTTCACAGCGTGGTCATTGACCGTTTTTACTTCATTGTAGTTTGCCCTGTGTGACTTTCCAGGGACTGGCCTAATTGGCCCCATTGTGTCATGGCTTCAATTGCTTTCAAATACGTATTGACTGGTTCTCTTTCCTTAAGGTAATCATTTTGGCCCATCTCTTTTACATCTGATTGACTTCAGACTCATCAATTTGGTAATTTATGTTTCATCCCACACACAATCGATTGGCCTCAGGCCCTGGATCTTACGGCTGATTTTCCTCACTGCAGAGGCCCATGACCCCTATCTGTGTTCAATCTGTCGGCTCCTTCACTGGGATAGTATTGGCTAGACACGTTTCATAAGTCCCAGCAATATAGAGGCATGTGTTCGCGTGTTCACTGTTTGCATGACCACACCATCATACTTTAGGTTTTGGCCATTTACTTAGGATTTTTTTCTCTCTCTTCCCCCATTCCCTTCTTCTCTCTTTTTTCTCCTTACTTTTGGTGACTTCTCGTAATTATTGTGTATTACATCTCAGGCAAGATTTTGAATATCCTGATGATGATCCTTTATTTTAATATGGATCGAAACCATGGATGTCATTTAGGAGTCGGACCCCCTGGCTTGCCCCATGAGACACTTGGCACTGTATTTGTGACCCCTGTCCTCAGAGGTAACAAAATCAGTGCCAGGAACAGAAGGGTATCTCATCCTTATAGAAATCGGTTGGGGGTGCAATCTCCTTGTTTTTTTGTGTCCATTTTCTTATTACACTAATAGTGAATAACAATATACTATTCACTACCAGTGCAATAAAATGGAATGCAATTATGATCCTTTCTGGCAGCAAAGGTAAGTTAAAAAAAGGCTTTTAGATGTAAGTTGTGTGCATGTGTGCAGCTGAAAGTGTGTTTATGTGAGAGACAGTTTATGTGTGAATTTTATTTATTTATAAAGTTTTATATAGCGCGAACATGACACACGAGGGTATCAGAGTGCATTTCAGTATAAGAACATAAATGGTTGAGGTGGTATACACGCATTTAAATGTGTCAATTTGTACAAAAGAAATATAAAATAAATGAATGCCAAACCTAGAGGACCGTGATTATGCATGAAATTGTACAATAGACAGTTAATGAATATTAGGTGTTTGTGCTAGCAAACATACATATAGTAACTTCTATCGATTCACAGTGGATATAAAATGTATAAATGACCAAGGGGGACCAACAGCCCGCACGCTTCTCCGATGTTGCGAGAAGTCTCGGCTCGATGCGTCAGCTGCAGCGGCGACACCCTTGTTCAGCGATGCAACTACAGTGGCTTTGGCGGCGACACTCTTCTCCCTCGATGCGAGACGCTTCGGCTCGATGCGACAGCTGCAGCGGCGACACCCTTGTTTAAAGATGCTACGAAATTGGCTCCGACGGTAGCACGCTTCTCCGTGGATGCGAGGCGCTTTTCTCGATGCAGTGCAATGTGTCAGCTACAGCGGCGACACCCTTGTCCAGAGATGAGACGGCAGTGGCTGCGGCTGCGACAGCGACATGCTTCTTCCTCTTGAGTCGCGCTTCCAGCTCCTTGCAACACACAGTCCCTCAGAAGGCCCAGAACAGTAGCAGGCACTTCCAAAGAACTCTTGGGGAGCTGGGGGTTGAGGTCTGTTGTACCTGAGACTTCAGCAGGAGGCAAGCTCTTCTCTCAAGTCCTTGAAGATCCTTCACAAGTTGAATAAAGTGCACACAAAGTCCTTTCTCCTTTCTTTGGCAGTCTGGCAACCACTGCATGCCAATCCCCCAAGCAGCACTTCAGCTTAGGGATAGTCTCTCCTCAGTTTCTTCAGGTTCCTCTCTTCAGCAAAGGTTTCTACTTGTAGTCCAAAAGTGATCTAAATTCTTGGGATCAGGGTCCTAATACTTATATCCCAAAATTCTTTGTCCTCTGAGGGTAGAGGGGCCTTTGCCAAGTCCAAACCAGTTCTGGAGCACTCTGTTTACATGACTCCTTCTTTCCTTTCATAGTGCAGGGCAGAAACATCAGACGCCCCACAGGAGGTGGAGCCAGCATTGTGGAAGGAAGGCACACCCCTGGAGCAATCTGTTGACATGACTCCTTCTCTCCTTTCCCAGTGCAGGGCAGAGACATCAGACGCTCTACAGGAGGTGGAGCCAGCATTGTGGAGGGAAGGCACAGCCCTGGAGCTGGAGTTGACTTCGAACCAACCCCGTCGAGGGAGGGCCCAAGTTCCACTTTCCGGAGTCCACAAAGTTGCATCGGAGGACCAAGTCGTGGGAAGAGGAGAGGAGAGCGAGATCGAACCCCCAGGTAACGTGTGTCGCTGCCTGGGGTGGGGTGCGGGCTCGGAGAGAGACGCTCTCGGCCTCTCCCATTCCTGCAGCGCGAGCCTCTACTTCGCCTCGTATCGCGGCCCGTACTTGCCAAGGAGTGGCAATACCGGGACCGGAGTGCGGAGCTGCACTTTGGTTTACATCACACCCGTGTGGTGGTATCTGTTGACGGAAGCTGACCACGAGTCAGTACGATTGCGGAGAGAATACCCAAGGCACCGTGATCCGTGCTGGAGTGTATTATGCATTGCATTATTTCTGCATTACCAACTACCTGATTGTTGCATTATGCATTGCATTATTTCTGCATTACGAACTACCTGATTGTTGCATTTTTGATTGCATTAGGTTGCATAACGAACTACCTGATTGTTGTGATACACATTACATTATTTTGGCATTATGAACTGCTTGATTGTTGCATAACGAACTGCATTATTTTTACATTGCAAAGTGCCTGATTCTTTTATTATGAACTGCATAGGATTGCATTAGAACTGCAGTGGATCATTTAGAATTGCTCATTAGTATCACCAGAACTTACGAGGGCTGGCAGGCCTACTAACCGGCCAGGAGGAATATTATAAATACACATATGTTGGATTCATATCGTGTGGTCTCATCGTACATCTTTTTATATAAATTAATACTTGTTTTTATGAAACTCGTGTGGAGTCCATTTGTGGTGTCATCATTGGGTTACTGAGAGGGTGGTTGCAAATACTTTACACCCTTGCCTTGAAGATAAGCCTGGCTGCTCATGCCAATCTACTGAGGGGGTGAGCTGGTGCTATCTGAGAAGGTGTCCTTTCTTTCCCTGTCCTTTCTTTACCTGACGTGGAAGCAAGGGTCCCTATTTGGCCTAAGGTACCCACGTCAGACAACTAGCGACCCCCAGGTCTAACAGCTTAAATAAAAATGTTTGTGAAAATGTCCAATTTATGCAGCACATGATGAATGGAAGGGGAATAGAAGCAAATGTATATTTACATGTAAAAGGCCAGAGCTCTGGAAGCACAATTCACCCCTCCAAACACAGTGGGTTTAACAGTCAAAGATGTGTGTTTTGCTTCCGACTACCACTAGGGGGCAGCTTACAATAATATGCCTCCTTTTTGGGCTGCAACTGACAATAGGGTGCCATTATTTAGTACTTTATTCGACAAGGAAAATTTGCTCCTTAAAAATTACCATCTATGATGTTGAGAGGAGAACAGAAGAGAAAGGGTTACATTTTATTATAGTGTTAAAGCTGAGTCTGATTTGATCCCAACAGCATGATGGTGTCTGGGACTGGTAGTTTTATTATTAAAAATAAATAATAGATGGAAGGTAGGAGTACAATTGTTGGAAATTACCCTTTTTTTTGCAGGGTATTCCTCAAACTTTTTGCTTCTTCCTCCTATTTTTTCCTGAACTGTGTTCGTTGGTTATAGGACTCTGGACGCTTTACCACTGCTGATCAGCACTAAAGAGCATATGCTCTCTGTGTAAATTGTTATTGTGATTGATTATCCCTGATTTGAATATTTGTTTTACCAGTAGGTCCCTAGAAAAGTGCGCTGAGTGTGCCAGGGCTGGTAAATCAAATGCTACTAGTGAGATTGCAGCACTGATTGTGCCACCCACATGAGTAGCCCTGAAAAGAGGTCTCAGGCCTGCCACCACAGTGCCTGTTCGCAGTTTGTTAACTGCCATGTCAACTTGGAAAGTGCATCCCCTTGCCAGGCCTAACCCTCCCTTTTCTTATATATAGGACATTCCTATGGTCGGCCCAAGGTACCCCCCTGGACAGGGTACAGTGTAAGTGAAAGGTAGGACATGTACTGGTGTGTGTAACATGTCCTGATGGTGAAATACTGCCAATTTCGTTTTTCACTATTGAAAGGCTATTCTGCTTATAGGACAGAATTGGGAACGCTTTGTAACATTTTACAAGTATATTTTCCCATAGGGATAAGATGGAAAATGGAGTTTAGAACCCCCTGAACTCAGAATTCAATAACACATCTTTTAGTAAAGATGGTTTTTAAATTGTGTTTGAAAATACCACTTTTAGAACGTGGCTATTTTCTTGTTCAACCTTCCTGTGTGCCTCTGTCTGTTTGTGGATTGACTGTCTGGCTTTGGAGGGACAGGGGCTGGGGAGGTGCAGTGGCTCCAGGAGTCTGAATAAGTCAGCACTAGGTTGAATAGGCCTGATCTGCATTTGGAGTGGCGGGAGGAGTAGCACCTGTACCTGAATAGTGCTGTGCCTGCCTTCTACAATGTTGGCTCCACCCCCCTGTGGTATGTCTGGGGTCAAGGCCCACACCAACAAAGGATGTTGTTGTGCACTGGCAGAGTGCCCCCAGAACTGGTTTGAACTGGGCTCAGAGACCCTATCACAAGGAGAACAAAGACATTCTTGGGTATAAGTATTAGACCTAAAACCCCTGAACTTTAGATCATTACTGGAATTCAAGAAGAACATTTGCCAAGGAGAAGAGCTGGAGAGACTGAGGAGAAGTACTGCCCTAGCTGTGTGTCTGGGGTTGGCCTGCAGTTGCTGTTTCTGCCAAGGAAAGGAAAATGACTTCGCTGTGTGCTGTGTCCCCTGCTTGAAGGAGATCTCCAAGGGCCTGAAGTGAACTGGCCTCCTATTCAGGAGTCTCTGGAACACAAAGATTTCACCCCCAGCTCCCATGAACTCTGTTGTTGTGAGTTCTGACCTGCCTTGAGGTGCCTGGGCCAGTTCTGGGCTTCTGGAGGTTATTGCTGCTGTTTGGGAGCTGGAAGAGAAAAGAAACTCAAAGAACTACAGAAACCGACACATCGCTCTTCTTGCAGCTGTTTTTCCGACACATCTCCACAGCGCAAGAAGAATTTCGACACAGCCCCGCGCCACTGCGAAAACCATCGCAGCGCCCGTCAAGCTGCAAGAATCGACGCATGGAGGGATCGCGGCTGAAGAGGACTGACTTAGTGCCGCTTAACACCGCAGCATCGATCGCCGACGCATCCCAAAGATCCACACATCGTATCTGTGCGACACACTTTCCAGACGCATCACCTGCGGACCTGAACCGGCCCTGCAGAATCAACGCATCACTCCCCATACAGACCGGAATAGACGCAGGCCTTACTCAGCATTCAGCGGGACTGTCACATCGCCTCTTCAGGGTCTCATGAGTGTTGCATTTCTTTGTTGTGAGACGCTGTGGCTGTTTAGCTTGGTGAACTCCGGGTACTTTGGTGAAAAGTCACGCATCCATAGATTTTTAGGGTACACATTCTTGAAACCTTTTAAAAGTCATATTTTTAACTGTGTATGTTGGATTTTTTCCGTGTTGGTCTTGTTTAGTTTAGATAAAGACATTTTATTTTTCTAAACTGGTGTGGTGTCATTTTGTTGTGATTTCACTGTACAAATACAAGTACAAATACTTTTCACATTGCCTTTCGGATAAGCCTGTCTGTTTGTGCCAAGCTACCAAGGGTGTGAGCAGGGGTTATCTAAAGTTTGCATCCCCCTTACCCTGACTAGAAGCAAGGGTCCCTATTTGGACTTAGGCACCTACCTCTGCCAACTAGAGAACCCCATTTCTAACAACAATCAAACAAATCTATATACATTTGTAAGAAAAATATATACAACTGTAAGAAAACAAAAAAATATACACCAACACAAAATATAAACACTAATGCCATTTTAATACACTCAAAACTGAAAGACCATACAGTAATCATAAAAGCAAAAATTTTAATCATTAGAACAAAGAGGTAATTTCCTCAACCTGCCATTGCTTCTCACCACTGCTTTTCGCTGTGACCTCCGACCCTGCTAAGGGCCGAGTTGCTCCCCTGCCGCCATTCTGCCTGTGGTCTGATTTCTGTTTTGTCTCCCACCTGCCTGTTTGTATTTTGTATTTTGTTTGTTGTTCAGTCTGCCAAAGCCATTGTAGCCCACCTGCCCCGACCACCCCCCTTTCTCTGCTCTCTTCACCCGCTTTCCCGCTGTTGTCCCGGCGGGCTCGCCCCCTCACCACCCCGCTCCCGCCTCCCAGCTGCTCCTCCCTCCCTCCACACCTCATAAGTCGGCCGCTGCCCAGACGCGCACAGCGGGCGTGCCGCGGGCGCGCCAAAGGCAAGCCCGTTTGCACCCGTCCGCGCCTGGACCGCGCCCAGCGCCAGAACCCCTGGACCCCGCACACACCACAACACCAGAATCCGATACAACGCCAACACTCTCCACGCTCTCAACACCGGCCGAGACCACCGCTGCTTCCAGGCCGCCCCGAAACGCACCCACGGACCCTTCTCCTGCCTCTCCTGCCACACCTGCAACTTCATTTGCGACAGAACCTCCAAAACCCCAAGGAATGGATCCAACCACCTTCGCTGCATACTCCTCAACACCCGCTCCGCGCGAAAGCACGCCCTTTGCCCGCCTGAAATGCTAGTGTCAGGACCTTGAATTCAATTCGCTTAGCATTGGGGAGCCAATGGAGTTGACTCAAAAAGGGGGAGATATGTTGTCTGAGAGGAACACCACAGACTAGGCGGGCCGCAGCGTTTTGTACTGTCTGTAGTCTGCGGATCAATCCCAGGGAAAGGCCGAGATATAATCCATTTGCGTAGTCCAAAGGAGAGGTTATTAGGGCATGGACTACCCTTTTGCGAGTAGCGTTAGGCAGGTAATTAATACATTTTCTGATGGTTTTGATTTTTCCGAAACAGGCGGCTGCAACTGTTTGCACCTGCACTCCAAGGGATAGCTGTTTGTCCCATCTGACACCCAGATTCCTGACCGATTCTTTGGGAAGTGGCGCCGTGCCCAGTTCCTCAGGCCACCATAGATTGGGGGAGAGAGGGGAGGGTTGATTAAAAAATAAGATCTCGGTCCTATCAGTGTTAAGTTTCAAGAAATTGCGGTCCATCCAGGCTGCAATATTCTTAAGACACGTCTTGAGGGGATCAAAAGTGGTGACAGACACCACCTTGAAAGTGAATAGCAGCTAGGTATCTTCAGCATAGGAAACAATTTTGATCCCAGTTTTAGAGATCATCTCCGCAAGGGGGGTTAAGTGAACATTAAAGAGAAGCGTCCCATTTAAGAGGTTTAACCGGCGATGTAAATGGGTGAGTCCAGACCTGTTGTCAGTACCGTGCCCTGAATTCCTATGGCCTTGAGTCGATCCAGGAGGATAGATACCAAAGATGTTAAAGTCTTCGTAGGCTAGATCGATTTTACCAGCTATCTTTTGCCCCTCAAACTCCTAAATGTCTTCAATGTATCTACACAAATCAATACTGCGTCATTCATGTGATGCTGCTGTATGATCAGGTGGTAAAAGTGGTCTGTTTGGCCAAACCTTGTCATATTACTCCTGCGTAATTATAGATATACGTGCACCAGAATCCACCAGTAATTTTAAGACCTTATCACCCACCATGACTTCCACATATGGATCAATATAAGAACTGGGGTCATCCGTTTTTACATCATCACTTTTAACAACAAGAGCATGTCCCTAAAGACTCTTCCAATACAGTCTTAATTTTCTAGTACACTTTCATCAGTAAACACATTTAATTGATGATTACATTCTTGGTTTCTGACTTTGACAGACTTTCACAAAGTTGTTGCGTGTTAATCTAGGTTCCTGATCGATACTGTGACCTTATGCCCCTATTCGGCTATAAATCCATTTATTCCCTATATTGGCATAACCGTTCAAGTGCGATTTTCTGAAAAGTCATCTCTGGCCTCACACGAACAGAGCCACATTCCAGCATGACTCTCTGCTACTTCCTTTGCGACCAATTAGTGCAATGACAGAGCAGCAGTCACTATCTGATATTCCTAGATAACACTCCGAGTTCTTCAACAAGATAAAAACTTAGCAAACTTGGAAATCCCCGCTTGCTATGTTTTGATTAGTAATGGAACTCTAATGAGCAACTGATAACTATCACTTCCTAGTGACATCTTTAATTGACGTCTTATGTCCAGCAAACTTGCGTCAAACCCGGCACCTGTCAGGTATAAATATTACCAACGTTGCCTTAAGCAATGCGAGCGAGAACCTGTTGCTGATGCCAGCTGCCTGCAAGACCCCGTGTTGGTAAAAACTAGCACTCTGTCGCTGCAGCCTGCTATCCTGTGGTGGTGAAGCTGCTGATTACCATTATCGCCGCTACAGCGCAAACTATGGTGCAGTACGCTTAAGGAGCTGAAACAGCCGTCCTCTGCGAAGACATCCAGCCCAGCTGCCCGCGGACGCTGTCCCCCGCCTCCTTCCTCGACGCGCTGAGAGAAGCCGCTGCATTTCTCGTGCAGAGAAATCCAGTCCCGGCGCTTCCGGTTTACCCTCACGGGTGACTGGGATATCGAGAGAGACCCCTGAAGGAGATACCAATCCTCCATCATTCTATTCAGAGGTATGGTGTTGACTAAACCCATAGACGAGAATTCTTGAAACAAACCTTGGCAAAACCAACTTAACTTAAGCTACTTACTTACTCCCCTTCTCACGTGTTAGGCTTAGGTCAGGCACACTGGGGTAGGCTTAGTTAGAAGCACCAGTTGAGTATGTTAGCCTAATGTATATATGACTGTATATATGTTTTATTACTTTTAAACCATTGTATGGCTAAGAAACCATATCAATGCTTTTACAGTTCTATTTCGCAATACTTATCTTACTGTACGTACTTTTTATAATAACAGTTATTGCAATTGTGGCAATACATTTCTCTTGTACGAGAAGAAAGACTGTTCAATAAATGTTAACCCTTTATTGACAAACGCCCGTCTCTCTATTCTCTACATCTCGTGAAAGTAAACTGCACTAGACTGACTGAGTGAAATCTATGTCTATTGTTTCACACGACCCTAGAGATTGACTCTTGATCTGAGGAGCAAAGTTGTCATGTTGCACGGTTGTTGGAAAACTGAATCCCTTCTTGTCTGTGCCAAGGAAGCTGATCACTTCCTATGCAGAGAAGAAAGTTTCCAGTGACCTCTGAGCTAGTTGGTAACACAACCCAATTAAGTTTAGCATAGTCAGTGGAGGCCTGGAATATCCGCAGTTCCACGTCGATACTACTGTTTATGTTATTCC
Organism: Lissotriton vulgaris; assembly: GCF_964263255.1. NCBI lineage: Eukaryota > Metazoa > Chordata > Amphibia > Caudata > Salamandridae > Lissotriton > Lissotriton vulgaris. Next base: position 239,661,772 of record NC_141691.1, read on the forward strand.
AATGCGCAGGGCCTAGTGGGAAACTAGGAACTACACTACATGGCGTCCAACGTTTGGTAAGGCGATAAACTAACGCAAGACTTGTAGAGTAACTCAGTCGTGCATATTTCACAGACCCCTTTCTCCCGTAAAAACTCCAAAAGACGTCTGGAGTGGGTGAAAGGTTAAAATCCGCCCGACCTTAGTAGGAAGAGATTCCTATGTAAAGCTCCGGTTTATTCAACGTTGAAGGATACAGTGTTCCAAAATATTGTGCACCTAATCTTTGTCTCCTTGGAGACCTACTCTGCAAACCTGCATTTTTTGAAATGTCAGTAGAAAACGGAACCTCTGGGGCCGCAGTAGATGCGACTCAGCAAGGTCCCGAACACACAGACCCGGATGCTATTATCATCCCGGTCCACTTAAGAAGATCTATAACGTTAAAACTTATAGAGAACGGACTGACACCTCAAGGTGGTACAGTAATTTTCGTGATAGAGGCTCACGAGTATCGGCAGACAGAGGTATTCTATTCATGGATAAACTTTCCAGCGGCAAACGCTGCAACACAAGAGTTTCACTATTACAAAATAGAGGAACCTCTGGGAGAGTACGCTCCTTTCGAGGAGATTGAAATCCCACTTAAATTTCAAGAGCACCTGCTCTGGTTTAATGGCGCCCTAAAACACAATAATCACATAACTAGGCTCGGTCCTCTAGGGAGACCAGGAGCAACGTGGCCGGTTCTAGCCAGCTACACACCACATCCTGACATTGCAAGAATGTCAAGAGAAGAGCTGTTAGCACAGCTAAACACACTAATTAAAATACATAGGCAATTAGTCCAATATGTAATGCGGACTGCAACAGTCCAACCAGCTGTTAATTCACACCAGCTGACCCCTCATCAGGGAAACACAAATAAAATTACACCACAGAACATACAGTCATGTCTTGGTAAAACACCCGTAAAACGGGAACAAATTCCTTTCTGGTTAGCCCAGAAAATCACTCAAATAGAGGCAGTATTTCCTGATACTACCCCTATTGAGAAACACAGAATCTTGACCATCTGCCTTCCTATGGGAATCGCACCACACGTGGAGGACTGTGACACTTGGGGTACAGTCTTTGCTTCCATTTACACAAAAACACACGGTGTTCCGTCTATGGCGGTAATACCAGAAGTGCTAAAACAGATTCAAAATGAATTCGGTCCAGAGCCCGCTTTAAATCTGGGTATGAAATTACTGAAAGATTTCAAGCAGGTCACAGCTATATTATTAGCTAATGTAAAGGGAGAAGCAGCATCTGTGGCGATTCGCCAGAAGTTGAGGGAAACAGATATAAAAGATCCTGTTGAGCTTGCAAAAATCATAGAAAAATGCTATGAAGAATTAGGTAGAGACAGCTTGGGTGGGAAACCAGTAAAACCCCAACTGCTCGAAAGCCCTGAAAAATTATTCATTAAAAATAATTTAAACACTCCTAAAAAGAGCTGGGATGGAAATAAACAATCCACTCCCAAGGAAAAAGTTTTCCAGTCCAGAGGAAGGTCTCCTCGACGGAGGGAAAGAACTCCGACTCGAGAACGCCAGTCTCCCCAACGGGAGCCCTCTGAGAAAAGATATAACCTTAGAAATAGGGATAATCTGAAAAAACCTGATAAGATATCAAAGTATTGATACACGTCCCTCTCGATCTCTTCCACAGAATTCGGAAAGAAGAGGACGGTCAGACCCAGGAGAGCACACCAAGTCCAAAGACAAGGAACCTGCTCAAAATAAGAAATCTCAATTTCAGAAAAAGAAGGTAGTCAGTATTAGAGTAATCAACCATGCCGAGAATACTGAGGACACAGTTGAAAAACGGGGAGTGGGCATTGACAATGTTGGACAGTGCAGCAGAAATCAGTATAGCGCGCAAGATCTTGATGAGTCATCTGGAGACAGTGGACACGAATGAATACATTCAGGTTGAAACTGCCGACACCAGACTTAGCGAGCCCCATAAAATATACGAAATAACATTGCGTATGGAGGGTGATAAGACTAGGAAAATTAAGGGTCTGTTTTGGGATAAGCTCTCAAAAGGCTATGATATTCTGTTAGCTGAAAAAGATTGGCCCCCGGAGTTTGTCAGGGAGTGCCCTCGTGGCGAAGAAGTGATTATGCCTGCCTTCTCGAATCACATTCCGATTCACAAAAAATATACCTATGCAAGGAAATGGGCAGTAGCCCAGGCACCTGCATTATATAAAAATCATGTAGGATGGGATGAGGATTCTCCGCCTCACAAAATCCAACTAAAAAGTGAACCAACTGCCCAACGGCAGTATCCCATAAAGCAAGAAGCTAAAAAACAGGTCAGGGAGATCTTAGATCAACTTGAATACCAGGGGGTGATTGAAACATGCACCTCTCAAATGAACAATCCTTTGTTTCCTGTCTCCAAGCCAGACAATTCATATCGTCTAGTTTTGGACTACAGACATCTTAATACATGTTGCAAAACTTTTGCAGTACAAAACTCGCATAGTGCAGCCCTAATGAATAATATAGTTAGGAAAAAATATAAAACGACATTAGACATATCTAATGGTTTCTTTTGTCAAAACATTGCACCAGAAAGCAGATATTTGACCGCTTTCTCCGCATTTGGGTCGCAGAAAAAATTCTGTCGACTCCCACAGGGGTTCAAGAACAGCCCAGGACTATTCTCAGCTAGGGTAACAGAGTTACTACAAATCTATGATGATGAAGCATTATCTTACGTAGATGATATCTATCTCACAGACGACGACTTGGATACTCACTTGAAAAGAGTGAACACCATTATACTTGGGTTCGCAGCAGAGGGTTACAAATTCAACTTTAAAAAGTCCCGAATTGCCCATCTGACAGTACTGTTTTTAGGGTACGAATTATCAAGTGAAGGGAAAAGCCTAGCGGACAACTTCTTAGAGAAGTGCGCTGTACTCCAAGCTCCAAAAACGCTGAAGAATTTACAATCAATACTAGGTTTTCTGAATTTCGGAAGAACTTACATCCTAAATTACGCAGAGAGGGTTAAACCTCTCTACGAACTAATTAAACCTGATTTTAAACAAATCAATTGGACTCAAAAACACACAGAAATTTTGAGATCACTGCAAACAGACATGTTAGCAAAAACAAAATTAGACACACGTGACAACACGATCGATCTTGTAATCCGAGTCATCCCAGGAAGATGCGGATTCACATACCTAACCTCTAATGAGGGAGAAAAGGTACCAATTTCAATTAAATCTCACTTGTACACACAAGCAGAAAAAACATTCAGTCACACAGAAAGAACTGTGAACGCAGTGCAAATCGCATTAGCAAATGAATGAGAACTAGCACACGGCAAAAGGATTAACATCCTCACAGCGGAATCCGCCTTCGAAGCGCTATTCAGCCCAGTAAACCTGCCTACAGTGTCACTGGATCCGAAATGGATACAGTACATAGATTCTCTAGGAGCGGAAGACGTGAAATACTATTTCGCCCCGCAATACGAAGAACTGAATGATTTAGAGTATGAAGAAGAATATCCTCTGCCAATCGAAATTCTGCCTCTCCCACTATATGCCTGTATAATCTATACAGATAGCTCTGTACAGCATTTCGACGTAGAGAGAAAATCCTACGATGCAGCATGTGCGATCATTAAATGTCGTTGGCTGTGCGGTAAAATCAAACCGAAAATAACAAAAACTGAATCAGTAAAGTACTGTTCGGCTCAAAGAACTGAAATCAGATGTTTAAAGCTGGCGCTCGAAAATGCAGAACGCGAATTCCCCACACTTATAGTGTGCGATTCTCATTTTTGCGTCAACTCTTACAACAATAAACTGCAGAGTTGGATTGAAAACAATTACAAAGATGACACAGGTGCCACAATAAAGCATAAAAAGCTCTGGAACGAGGTAGCTCTTTTATACAAAGAACTACAAAAGACTCACGTGATTCACGCACAGAGTCTTCAACGTGATGGCGTTCACGTTGCAGGGAATTCATTGGCTAATACAGCCACCGCGGAAGCAACTAAACCGGCTTCCGTAGCCACAAAAAAGCGTACAGATAAATACATAGACGGGGAAACCATGCTGGCAGTAAAAACGACCGTAAAAGGCGACTGTACAGCACTACCCGTAAACTATCCACTCAATTATGCATACATAATCGATGCAAACTCCGTTCCTTTTGCTCGAATCCCTGGAGTGGGGGATAGAGTAATTCCAAACACGAACAGGAGAATATTTTTAATAGCAGATGCACATATGGGTTTGGGTCTGAGACACCAAACAATTAAGGTTTCTCTGACTGAATTACAATCGGTATACTGGTGGCCGGGAATGAGTGTAGAACACCAAATATATGCAAACAACTGTGAAAACTGCAATAGGGATCGCAGTAGCGAACCTTGCTACCGGCTACCAGTCAGAAAGAGCGTAACGCTGCCTGCACCCCAACCTGCGTCCTATTAATTAGTTAAGATGAAAAGCACTTTTTAAAAATGAGTCCTCCAGCACTCGGCTGACGCTAGAACGGTTATAAAAGATTTGCGAGTCTTTATCGGCACATACGCAATTACCACGTTCCATTCTGACCAGGGTCCTGCTTTCAGCTCTCGAGCCTATAAGGAGGCCATGGCCAGCATGGGAATTGGGTTGCGGTATTCTTGTCCGTCGCATCCCGAAGGGAATAGTGTGGTAGAAAGAAAAAACCGTGACATAAAGCAATCTATAACAGCGAAGGTATTAGGTTCAGGCGCTGGGTGGGTCAAACATTTAATAAGTGTCCAGACTAGTCTTAACAACATGCCAAGAAATTCTCTAAAAGGTTTCAGCCCATACGAATTATTGTTCGGAATTAGAATGAACGTTCAGGACCTCGATAGTCAGATGTCAGTGGTACAAGAAGAAACAACGCACTTTGATGTAAAGGATCGTTTGGCTGTTTTACAGGAACTGAATGAAACAAGAAAATCATTAAGCAACATAAAGTTAAAGCAACAGCCAAGTACCACTGACGAGGCACCACCCGCAACAGCCCCAGCAAGGCCTGTCTGGATTCCAAAGATTGGGGATCTAGTCAGAGAAAAGATCGCGGTTAAGAAGGAATTTGGGCCTTCTTACAGAAAAGCAGTACCTGTCTTAGCAGTCACCGGAACAAGATCAGTTGTGCTACCGCCCCTTGCTGGTAAAAAGGAGAACAGAGTCGTGTCTATCGATCTGGTAAAACCACAAGCATGTGGCCTATAATCAACAGTAGGCCCAGTGGACTCCCAAGAAACAACAGAATACCCAAACTTGCAACAATCCAAGAGGTTCAAACTGAAAGACTCATCACATTCGATCAGCCTGCAGTGCACAATGAAGGACTATGCAATAATGCCATGGAACTCGTGCCTCTTGAAACACAGATTGAAACAGTTCGTCAAGAAACAACACCAGTCTACAATGATGTGGCTTCAGAAAGTGCTACCGAGAGACAGATTGAAAATCCAATCCCATCAATTGACAGAACTGCCTCTGGTTATTTCATCAACTTCGACAACTTCTCTGAAGATTTAAACAACCCCGAAGTGATGCCAGAAACAAAAAAGTATTCTAAAGAAAATTCAACAGGACTCCTTCAACAAATCAAAGAACTATATCTGGATTCACCGTTGATTGAGCATTGGATTATTTCAGGGGTATTCATACTCCTACTATGCCTGATTTTAGTTTTAATTTTAGGAAAGTTCATTACAATTGAATGGACACAGCAAGTCAGAACATCAACTTAGTCCTGAAACCACACAGATCATCCCACGTGAAGAAAAGAGGACTGTCAACAGTAAATGTCACAGCAATTCCAATACCTGGTAGGGCAGTATGGGAGAAAACAGACTATGAGATCTATGGTCCGGTCGAAATCCTGAAGTATCCTCATCAACTAAAGGTTTCCTTAAGTGACTTTGTGACTCCTAGTACATTCTCTGATGATTGGGACTTTAACAGTATTAATGACATGATGTCTGATTTAGTAATGTCAGCTAGATTCACAGATCATGATTATTTACAAGGTTCATCTAGTTATGAGCAATTATTCTGTTACACCCACTATGGGGATCATTACTTGCATAAATCTGCTCAGCCTAGAAATGTTTTTATGTATAATCAATGGGAACATTGTTCTACACCACCTAAAAGCAGTTCTAAAGCATTCTTTGAGAGATTCAAATACTTCTCAGGGTTTAACACCAGTGATGCAGAAACGTTTTATTACAAACTGTTAGAGAAAACAGGAATGAAAACAATGCTGACAAATTCTAAATTGATATATTCCGAAGCATTTTATGACAAAATGATGACATTTGGTTTTGATTATTGGAAAAATAATATTGAAACGAAAACGATTTGGGGTACAAAAGATTGGCAGGTGCAAGGCATCGAAGCACTATTTAGAACCTGCATGATACCAGAACAAATGTTATTTTTAAATGACACTGTACACCAAACATCTTGTCTTGGCCTAGCTAAGATCAAAGACCTTAAAACACCGTCTATACCAAAGCCAATACCTGAAAATGTAACCACAGATATTGAATTAGACGTGTCACAAATTTTACATTTCAACAGAACACATCCTGATTGGAAAAAGTGGTTAATCTGGCCTACAGACACGAATAGCTGTCAAGATAGGTTCCTGAATAAAACACAGGGTTTCAAAATGACCAGATTAGACCCTAGATACTCCCAGAGACAACATCCAGGGATTATAACAACATACAGTGTAGGGAAACTCTGCCTAGAATGGCTAGCTACATCCACACTGGCTGAAATTAAGCAACACTTGTCTTTATTAAAAGATGGTGCTGATTTGCGCGATTTCATTCTTGGACCACGCAAACAGCGTCAAAAGCGTTTCATAGCGACCAGTATCTATGCTGCTTACAACGAGGCTTGGAAAGTAAAGCAAATTGAAACTGCTGAAAAGATACGAGAAATTGATCGTATTAATTTGGAGAAATCACTTTCTGTGGTAGACAATGGGTTAACGACTCTGTCTTCCAGAATATATTCGTTGGACAATATTGTATCCTCTGCCTTTGATGTGATAGACAGAGATTTGCTAATGTTACAACATGGCCAGTCTCAACTACGCTTTGTTATAGAACTAGGCTGGACGCTGCAAAACCTTCGTTCAGGCTATGTGCCTTGGCGTTTAATCAACACAACGTCATTATTTTCCAGTTTTAACCTTACTGATAAACAGATCAGTTTGGCACAGAAAGGAGCAGACTATACAATCCTGAGCATCGAAAGACTCGAGAGATTACCATTGACAATGTCAGAGAGTCCTGTCATTGAATGGATAATACACGGAATTATCACAATTCCGATAACAACTTTCCGATTTAAAAAGTGCCTTGAGTACATACCTGCTGGCCAGTATGAACAATTGGGTAAAGGATTTGTAAAATCCGAATGGAAATTACCATACACTCATTCTTGCTATAGTGACAGCGACAAAAATGTATTTCTTAGTGGTGAGAACTGTAAACATTCACTAAGCGGTATACTTTTGTGTCAGGGTATTAATTTACACGGAGCATGTGATGGGAATTCAAACAACCTTTCATGCCACCAGCTAGTCACACCTGCAACTCAGATAGAGCCCTTCTTTATGCAACTCGCGAACGGGAGTTACATTCTTAGAACGGATCACAGGTGTTGTGGCCTCGCGCCAGGGACAAGTTATCTAGTACAAGTTACGTCCATGGTCAAATGCTGTATGCAAGCATTGTTCCCGAGCGGGCCTCCAGACATAGTGACTCCCCTCTGGCCTCGTCTGAATCTCTATTCTATACGAATTGATACATTAAGCAAAATGAAATCTGTGCTTTTACAGACAACAGTGCCTATAACGTCATCTAAAGAGACGTATGATCTTCTAGTCGCAAGGACGGCTACTGAAGTCCATGACCTTTTATCAACAAATTGCCCCGTGCATTTCGTAGAAATGTGCAGCCAACTCCTTAACATGTCTAGTGCTACAAGCATCCCAGGCATATTTAAGACAGTCTTTACGGGACTGCTAACACCCTTCCAGGCAATTTTGGGAATCTTTCCTAATTTTGTGCACTCCATTTTTGGCGGCATACCACTATTTTTGGGACTCGTTGCAGGGATTCTATTTTTGACCCTCCTGCTACGTTATGGCAAGCCTCGGCTCAGACATAGCTCCCATGGGAATGGAAGAGACAATCCTAGCAATGCGCTACAGGGACAGGATAACTGACGTCCTCGGATTGGCCAGGCTGAGAGATCTAAACATGACCTGGTTCCTTTCATTCAGACCGATATGGCAAAATTGCATTTTACCTGTGCTACGGTGTATGCTTTGCGGCGATGAATGCGTGTTGGACATCTGTCTTTCACTTCCATCAGCAGTACCAATGGACGTCGATACTTTGCTCAGTCCAATAACGGCTCACGCATTGTGTTGTCCCCAGCGGCTACCAATCCTGATGACAGCATTTGTGGAGACTCCTGTACTACAGCCAAGTGGTAACAGTGGAGCGAGTGACAAAAGCAACATCACCCAGGTACAGCGAGCTGTGAGCATTGCTGCTCCCGAATATGATGACAGCAATCATTCTCACACCTGCCAAGTTACAGCGCTATCTAATTAACTATCACCTGATTTTGTAGACCAATTCTTTGCGAGCCTGTCTGATACGATGTTCTCACCCACAGAGAAACAATAACTTTTTAGAAGCTTTCCGACACACAGCGTTCCCATGAACTCTGAATTCGGCCTTCAGTTTTGATCAACAAAAACTGCCAGGAGCTTTGGAAATCTATTTTCTTTGAATTGGACAATTTTTTCTAATATTGACCTTTTTTTGGCACGAACAATTCTTTGCTTAACGTAAAAACTATTCTTAGAGAACAGAAGCTTCACACTTCTATTTCTAATCACATCTAGAGACATAACAACATAACACCAGCCTCTAGCACACATGGTATTACAATGCATTTTTATGTGATGATTTATCTCGCATTTCTTCTGTCAGAGATACTTCATGTGTAATTCTTTAGGCATAATCGTTCATTGATTTCATATGCAATAATTTTTGAATGATTACTATGCTTTAAAAAACGTACAGTACCTAAATTCCATGTATTACAAGTACGCCTATTTCGAATGCATTTATGTATTTTGGGGTGGGCAATGTTACACATGCATCTAATTGCTTAGTTTTAGTAATTTTGATGGACATTACCCGTGGAGTGGGTGTTGCGTGTTAATCTAGGTTCCTGATCGATACTGTGACCTTATGCCCCTATTCGGCTATAAATCCATTTATTCCCTATATTGGCATAACCGTTCAAGAGCGATTTTCTGAAAAGTCATCTCTGGCCTCACACGAACAGAGCCACATTCCAGCATGACTCTCTGCTACTTCCTTTGTGACCAATTAGTGCAATGACAGAGCAGCAGTCACTATCTGATATTCCTAGATAACACTCCGAGTTCTTCAACAAGATAAAAACTTAGCAAACTTGGAAATCCCCGCTTGCTATGTTTTGATTAGTAATGGAACTCTAATGAGCAACTGATAACTATCACTTCCTAGTGACATCTTTAATTGACGTCTTATGTCCAGCAAACTTGCGTCAAACCCGGCACCTGTCAGGTATAAATATTACCAACGTTGCCTTAAGCAATGCGAGCGAGAACCTGTTGCTGATGCCAGCTGCCTGCAAGACCCCGTGTTGGTAAAAACTAGCACTCTGTCGCTGCAGCCTGCTATCCTGTGGTGGTGAAGCTGCTGATTACCATTATCGCCGCTACAGCGCGAACTATGGTGCAGTACGCTTAAGGAGCTGAAACAGCCGTCCTCTGCGAAGACATCCAGCCCAGCTGCCCGCGGACGCTGTCCCCCGCCTCCTTCCTCGACGCGCTGAAAGAAGCCGCTGCATTTCTCGTGCAGAGAAATCCAGTCCCGGCGCTTCCGGTTTACCCTCGCGGGTGACTGGGATATCGAGAGAGACCCCTGAAGGAGATACCAATCCTCCATCATTCTATTCAGAGGTATGGTGTTGACTAAACCCTTAGACGAGAATTCTTGAAACAAACCTTGGCAAAACCAACTTAACTTAAGCTACTTACTTACTCCCCTTCTCACGTGTTAGGCTTAGGTCAGGCACACTGGGGTAGGCTTAGTTAGAAGCACCAGTTGAGTATGTTAGCCTAATGTATATATGACTGTATATATGTTTTATTACTTTTAAACCATTGTATGGCTAAGAAACCATATCAATGCTTTTACAGTTCTATTTCGCAATACTTATCTTACTGTACGTACTTTTTATAATAACAGTTATTGCAATTGTGGCAATACATTTCTCTTGTACGAGAAGAAAGACTGTTCAATAAATGTTAACCCTTTATTGACAAACGCCCGTCTCTCTATTCTCTACATCTCGTGAAAGTAAACTGCACTAGACTGACTGAGTGAAATCTATGTCTATTGTTTCACACGACCCTAGAGATTGACTCTTGATCTGAGGAGCAAAGTTGTCATGTTGCACGGTTGTTGGAAAACTGAATCCCTTCTTGTCTGTGCCAAGGAAGCTGATCACTTCCTATGCAGAGAAGAAAGTTTCCAGTGACCTCTGAGCTAGTTGGTAACACAACCCAATTAAGTTTAGCATAGTCAGTGGAGGCCTGGAATATCCGCAGTTCCACGTCGATACTACTGTTTATGTTATTCCAATGCGCAGGGCCTAGTGGGAAACTAGGAACTACACTACAAAGTGACCGTGCTTGTCACATTGTCTGCAAATCACATTTTGTGCAGGGCACATACAGCTTGTTGTGAGAACAATGATTTGGACTTGTTCACTTGTTTTCTATCTCTCTGGACTTTCCTCAAATTGGTATTGACTACCACTGCTGTATCCAAATTCATATTTTATAATTCTTTAGCATACACCTGAGAAGTTTCAACACTTTTACCTGTCCTATTTGTTACTTCTAATGAAGGATTCCCCATGGACAAAAGCTTTTAATTGTTATTAGATTTTTATCACTTCAGTGACCAATAAATTGATCCCCCTTGAGTTGATCAGCAAAGTTTTCAAATCAGCCACTAATCTGCTTAACACCGTTATGTATGCATCTACATCCTCGCCTGAGTTTTGAACCCACTTAAAGAATTGCGATTCTCCTATTACCATGACTAGATAATATGGATTAAAGACACGGAGACTGACATTATGAATAATCTTTTAATGCAGTCTCCAAGCAGACACATACATCACAATAATAAAAGGTTCCAGAATAGAACATTAGAAATACATAAAGGGCATGAGCCATCAACAATCTGCCTCTTTTAAATGTGTAGAAGAGAATAAATAGGTCCATGAATTTATAATAAACTTCTAAATGTCCACACTCTAGACTTCTAAACTTCTAAAGGATCCTCAGGTGCTCATCACAAAAGGGAGAAGAAAATGCGAAGATCGATCCCACACGCCTTGTAGTTAAGAAGGGTTACCTGAAAACGAGAGAGAAGTAAATACCTCCTGGATAAAATAGATAGTAAGAAAAAAACCTCACAAATTATACTAGCACTGTTAATAAATAGGCATATAAACACTGTAAGAGTAGTCATCCCAAGGATGGGATGGGTGGGACAATGTCAGTCGCCGGTCTTTAATCAAATCCGGATTCTCTAGTCATGGTAATAGGAGAATCGCAATTTCATTGCAAGAACGGAGGCTACATTATGCATGTTAGTAGCTTTCTAAGACTACATCAGACATATGCTTGATAGGCTTGCAGTAGTGTTGTGCAAAAGTGCTAGTCGGCAACTTTGAGAATGTCATCCAACTTACCTCCAGACAGGAGAGATTTACTGGCCATTGCACCTCTAAGAGAGTGAGCTTGAAATTTTCTCAAATCAATACCAGCTAGATTCATAATGGTTTTAACCCATCCAGCAATGGAGGTTAAGGTTATACCTTTGTGGAGTTTAACAAAGGATATGAGTAATTGGTTCACACCCGGGGCACGAAGACCAGACATTCTCCAATCATACTCACTCACACAATCAATAACACAAAGTTTAGGGTAAAAATCTAAATGTGGATAGAATATTGAATCTGACATAGTTATGTTCTTATATAAATCTCAAATTTAACACCAATCATGTTATAGGATCTATTTGAAACCTCAAGAGCTTTGACATCGGAGACTCTTCGACAGGAAATTAGGCAAAGCAGAGTTGCAAGGTTTTTTCTATTCAGGAGAGTATTATCAGGCCAGTTAGTGAAAAGATCTAGAATTAACTTAACGTCCCAGAGAGTCTCATATTTGGGCTTAGGAGGCCTTCTTAAGCGAATGCTTTTCATTGCTCTGCAAATAATTACATTTTTACCTACCGTTTTACCATTAATAAGGACGTGACCAGAAGAGATAGCTGATCTATAGCAATTGATAGTTCTACAGCTGAGACCCCTATCAAATTGTTCAACAAGAAAGTTTACAATGTCAACAATAGGTGCCTCCAAGAAATCCAGGTTCCTTTCCAGGCACCAATGAACCCAGCTTCTCCAAATGTTGTTGTATCTTTAGTGAATGCCTGGGGCCCAGGACTCTCTGAGGAGAGTTGGAGCTGTTGACAGAAGCCCTGAGATTTTGTTGGATCTCCTGACACTCTCCAAGCAAGAAGGTTCATACTCCCTGTCTTAATTAGGGGATGACTTCCTCCATCTACATCTGATACTCTTGGGTAGGGATAAAGAAGGGGGGTTGCATGCTAGTTCCAGAGTGGTGGGGAAACAGACTTGAGATGGCCAGAAGGGAGTTATTAGGACAAGTGAGCACTGGTCCTGTCTCACTTTCTGTAAAACCCTTTGGATCATGGCAAAGGGAGGAAAGGCGTGGGTTTTGACTCTTTTCCAAGACCGGAGAAAGGTGTCCACTGCCAGAGCACCCGGGTTGGGCATCCAGCTGAAATAATTTTGCAATTGATACGTTAGTCTGCTCGAGAATAAGTCTATTTCCAGGGGACCCCATATCCTGTTCAGGGTCCTGAACATGGAAACGTTGCGTTTCCAATCGCTGTGATCTAACAGGAATCTGGAGTTCGAATTGGCAGAGATGTTTGTTTTCCACGAGAGGTATTCCACATCGAGAGCGATTTTGTGTTCCAGACAGAACATCCAAAGTTTCTTGACTAAATTTGAGAGGGCCGCAGATTTGGTACCTCCCAGGCGATTTATGTAGGCTACTGCAGACATGTTGTCCCTCTTTAAGATGACTGACCTGCCCTGGAGAGAGTGTTTGAAGCTCATCAAGGCGTAAAGAACAGCTGTTAGTTCAAAGTAATTTATGTGGTGAGAGGATTCCTCTTGCGACCAGATACCACCCTTGGTCTGATCGAGAAGACAGGCTCCCCAGCCATGGAGGCTCGCATCTGACTCTAAAACATATTCTGGAATTGAACCAAAAATCGCTTTGCCATTCCGCACGTCTAGGTTCTCGAGCCACCAGGCTAGTTCCAATTGGGCTTCTTGATTCAGGGTAATGCAATCTTCGTACCAGAGACCAGATCTTAGGGCTCTCGCTTTTAACCTTTGGAGGGCCCGATAGTTTAGAGGACCGGGAAAGATCACTTGAATGAAGGAGGAGAGGAGACCGAGGAGTCTAGCTAGCTCTCGCAGAGAAAGGTGTTGTTTTATCAAGACATTACATATTTCCTTCCAGATTTTGGCGATTTTCTTGGAAGGGAGTAAGAGAAGAGACCTGGAGGTATCTACGATGAAGCCTAGAAACTCCAGAGATCTGGAAAGAGTCAGGATTGATTTTTCTTTGTTGATGATGAATCCTTGGGTTTCTAAGAGGTCCATTACCGACTTGAGAGCTTGAGTTATTTGAGAGAGGTCTTGCGATATTATGAGAATGTTGGATAAGTAAAAGATCAGACGGATGCCTCTTTCTCTTAGGTATGAGGCAATTGTTCTCATAACCTTGGTAACACACCAGGAGGAGAAGAAAGGCCAAACAGAAAAGCTTGGAATTGATATGAACGGTTTTTCCACAGGAATTGAAGAAAGGGTTGGTGGATTTGGGCCAAAGGAATGGTAAAATAAGCATCCTTTAGGCCCAGTTTGACTAACCAGTCTCACTCCAATAGAAGATCACTCAGAAGATGAATCCCTTCCATCTTGAAGTCCCTGTAAACCAAATATTTGTTTGGTTCTCTTAGATTTATCACGGGTGTCCTGTTGTGTGCACTTTTAGATTCCGATGGAATTTCCCAATTCATGCCCTTATATAGGTACAATTCGCGTTGCCCTTATATAGGCATAGAAATCCAGTCCTTATTTAGGCATAGCCCATGCTGCCCAAATACAGGCATGGCTACTTCCATCCGTTCATCTACATACAACGATTTCTTTGAAAACCAGACTCTTAAGCTATTAGGGACTTTGCCTTGCTTGAATATTGACTTCTCCAAGAACTCAGTTATTATACATGAACATCTATTCCTTAGGGGTTCATTCATGATGTTCATATGCCCGACTTTACTTCAAAGCTGACATTCCTAAAACACCTTCAAGGTATAAATATACCTTCACTTACTATGGCAAAGCACGGTGTGGTTCGGTGCAGTTCGATTACCTACTTCCACGACGCAGCTCGCTACAGCAAGTGCCGAAGGAAGCCAACTCTCCAGCTGACGCACTGATCAGAAGCTGTCCTCCTCTGCTGAGAAATCCAGCTCCAGTGTTTCTGACTCCCCTTCCGGGGTGTTGGGAAATCGAGTCTGTGAAAGGATACCAACTTCTCTCATTCTAAGGTGTGGAGCTGATTAGAACCTAGAAAAACCTTTAGCAACTCTTGGCAAAACTAAACCTATGCTAAAGACCACACTTACTTCTTCCCTCGTACTAGACCTAAGTTAGGTACATTGGGGTAGGTGTATTTTAAAAGCAAAAGTTGAGTATTTTAGCCTGTGTCCTTTATGTATGTATTTTATATGTCATAGCACCAGACAATGCTATTACAGTATTATTTTATATTACTGTTTACACTGTACACATTATACTTTGCAACGATTGTAGCAGTTCACCTCTCTTGCATGAGAAAGGAGACTGCTCAATAAACCCCTTTTATTGAAACGCCCGTCTCTCTATTTTCTCTGCAACTCTGTAGAAACGAAGCATGCATGTTTGACTGAGTAAAATAGTTATCTATTGTTTCCACGACTCTGAAGGTACGCTTTATTCTTGGGAAACAAAGTTGTCATGTTTATGCGGTTGTCAGAAACTAATCCCTTCTTGTGTATTTGAGAACATTTCTAGCGCCCTATGAGCTTGCTGGCACTTACAATTAAGTTTAGTATACTCGATAGACAAATACTGACCTCAGTCCTATGTCAAATCTATAGTGTATATTATTCCAATGCGCAGAGCCTATTGGGAATATAGGAACTACACTACATGGCACCCAACGGTTTGGTAAGGCACTAACTTAACGCTAGATATGGAGTAACTTAGTTGTGCTTTTCTCAGGGACCCTTTTTTCCGTAATTCTCCAATAGACTTCTGAAGGGGGTAAAAGGATAATATCCGCCATAGCTGAGTAGGACGAAGAATCGTATGTATTAGCTTTTTGGTTTGTTCAACGTTGAAGGATACAGTGTTCCAAAATATTGTGCACCTTATCTTTGTTTCCTTGAAACTTGCTCTGCAATTTTCATTAAACAATGTCCAATAACGGCAACAACACTGAGAATGGTGGAGCTGCGGCTGATCCAGCAGCTTTTAACATAACAGGTTTCCATGAAACCGACGAGGATGCTATATCCAATCCTCTAAACTTAAGGAAAGCCGTCACTATAAAACTTATAAAACATGGCCTAACATCAAGAGGTGGTATGATAGTTTTTGTAATAGAGGCAGATGAAGATCACCAGACAGAGGTATTCTATTCATGGATAGTCTTCCCAGAAGCAAATCCAATAACACATGTGTTTCACTTCTACAAAGAAGATGAACCACCAGAGGAATACATTCCGTTCGAGGATATTGAAATTCCACTCACATACCTGGAGCATGAGCTCTGGTTTAAAGGCGCCCTAAAACATTTAAATCACATTACCAGGCTCGGTCTACTGTAACTATGATCTGATAATCATGTAAAGCTCTCTGATACCTCCGGGTCTAGCCAGCGCTATATAAAACCTTTAAAATAAAATTAAAATAAACATGGCCGGTTTTAGCCAGCTATACACCACATCCTGAAATTGATGGAATGTCAGATGTAAACTTACTAGCTCGAATCATAGAGTTAATCAAAATCTATAGACAATTGGTTCAATATGTCATGCAGACTCTCACAGTCCAACCTGCAATAGTGATTCCACAACATACATCTCACCAGGGGAATACACTAAAAATTACACCACAGACTTTACACTCAGTCATTGGTAAGTTATCTGCAAAGCGGGAACAAATGGAAAGGGAAGACCACTCGGTCCCCCCGAACGTATGGATGGGTGCCCCGATCCCCCCGGGAAACCATTTTGGGCGGGAGGGCGTGGTTCGGCTGGTATGCCCAAAGCGGCGTAGCTGGAGCACGTCCTTCCCGCCCAGAAGGGGTTGTCCAAGACACCCGCCCGGAAGACCGTGCCCAGTGGGCGTACCTGAGGAGGGTCCCCACCCTCCCGCAGACGGATAAATAGAGCGGGAATCCAAAGAAGCGTCCTCTTGTTCCAGTGCCCTGAAGGCTGCACCACTCGTTGCTCGTGAGCCCTCGACGGAACAAGCGGCAATTTTGAGAACTTGTAATCTTGTTGTTTCTCTTTCAGTACCGGGAGTGCGAAGGATCTTGGACCTCGTTGATCGACTAAGAGCGGAGTAAACAAAGCTATGGCCGGCAAAAAAGCGGGAAAGGACTCCGAGCTCGAGAAGGTACTGCGCACCTTGTCGAACCGAATGGGAATCATGGACCGAAAACTGGGTAAAGTAGATTCGATCGGACGAGATTTGGCCGAGGTTAAGAAACAGTTAGCGGCCCAGAACAACCCCTCGGGCCGTCCTAAGAAGGTGATAGGCCTGGCCTTGCCGGGAGTCGGCCCTGAGGGTAGGGGGAAGCGTAGTAAGAGGAGGGCAGTTTCAGGGGAGGATCCGGTTCCGGAGGTGCCCCCAGCTGCCCCCATCACACCGGCGGACAGCCCGGTTCCGAGTCCGGATATAGGTTTACCGATTCCTGTTGTGATTACCCCGGTTAATGATGATCAAATGCCCCCAGAACTGGCCCTCCAGTTAGCGGCAGTGTTGCCCTGGCTTAAAAAGAAAGCAGGGGGGGCAGTGGCTGCGGGGGATCCAGCCGAGGAAGCTAGATTAATAATCGAGCAGTTACGGCAGTCAAGAGAAGCCGGGACGGCGAATGTTCCTTCTGTTTCCCCACAGGTGGTGCCAGGAGTAACTACGGTTGGCCGGGAAAAGACAGCAGTCACGGCGGTTGAACCCGGTAAGAACCCATTGCCAATGGTGGGGGAAAGTTCAGTGCCTTCAAGGCGCGAGAGGGTGGCCCAGCACATCCCAGCGGCCACAAAGGAAATGATATGGGGGGACAAGTATGTTAATATGTTTTCATTATTGACCGACCATCGTGAGATGGAATTTGCAAAGACGCAGAAAGATTTATGGCACCCCAGCGTATGGCGGGCCAAGATGGCGGAATTTAGGGTCAACGAGACCGTAGCGAACTGGGTGAAGGCCTTCTCGATATTTATGGCAGTAATGGGGGAACGTAAGCCTGAAGTGTTGCCCGAGCTATCCTGTTACCAGAATAGGATCATGGATTTTTATAACATGTACGGGGGGAATGAGTGGAAAGGATATGACATGCAATTCCGAAAGTCTAAAGAGTTTGATGCGACTTTGACATGGGACTGCCTCGACACGGTATCGTGGCACAAGCAGCTCCTGCCTGGATCGGCAGGTACGTCCTTGCCGGGCGGGAGCGGGCCTGGGACAGTTCACCAACGCCCTGCGCAGCCCTTTCGAGCAAACGCCGGTGGGGAATCACAGCCCAAGACCGGCGGAAATGGGGGCAAGCGCGGGGTTTGTTGGGGTTTCAACAGAGGCAACTGTAACAGGCCCCAGGGAACATGTAGGTTCCGGCATGCGTGTGCGGGATGTGGGAACTCCTCACACCCGGAGAGTAGCTGTAGATCCAAGAGCGGTGGTCCGGGAGGAAAGGGGGGGTCCAAGCATGAGTGAGGTGATGCTTGGGAAGCAATCATCTTCTCCCGTCGACATCATGGCTTTGACTCCCTGGTTGAACAAATACCCTGATCATGTATCCGCCGGGATTTTGAGGAACGGTTTCCTATATGGCTTCAACATCCCGGCGGGGAATTTTCGGGGGAGCTCCTTTTGTAAAAATCAGCAATCTGTCCAACGCAACCCAGCTGTGGCAGCCAGGAAAATTTCCAAAGAAGTCGGCTTGGGGCGGGTAGCGGGGCCTTTTCTATGCCCGCCGGTGGCGGACTTCGTGTGTTCACCTCTGGGAGTAGTTCCGAAGAAAGACCCAGGGGAGTATAGACTCATTCACAATCTGTCGGCATAGACAAGTAGTGCACTATCTAGATGACTTCCTGTTCTTAGGGCCGGCCGGCAATGCGAAATGTACACAGGTGCTGCAGGACATTTGCATCCTCATGCAAGAGTTTGGAGTCCCATTGGCACCAGGTAAGACAGTGGGGCCATCTACTTCACTGGAGTTTCTTGGAATTGAGCTCGAGTTAGTGGAAGGATGCTTCCGTTTGCCAATGGAGAAGGTGGCCAAGTTCAGGGCTTCCTTAACACAATGCCTGGGCAAAGAAAAAGTGACCCTGCACCAGTTACAACAAACAGTGGATCAGCTTAACTTTGCCTTGAGAGTAATACCGATGGCTCGCCCCTTCTCACGCTCTATTGCACAAGCTATAGTCGGCCTCAAGGAGGGACACCACCGCACGAGACTGTCGGCAGAGGTTCGCCAGGATAGGCGCATTTGGTTGGCATTTCTGGCGGACTTCAACGGTCGAGTAGTGTGGAACGAACCGCCAGGATCGTCGGACGAACTGGGTTTGTGGACCGATTCAGCCGGGAGCGTGGGATCTGGCGCCATCTTTGGTAACCGATGGTCGGCGCAAGTATGACCGACGTGGTGGCACTCCAGCGGCCTGACAGGTAACATTGGGTTCTTGGAGCTGTTTCCCATTTGGGTTGCTCTGTTGGCATGGCCAGACGACTTTAGGGACCGCTCAGTAGTGTTTTGGTCCGACAATATGACTGTGGTTGAGTGCATTAATCAGCAGGCAGCCCGCTGCAAGTGGATCTTGAGACTGTTGAAAGAAATTGTTTTACGTTGCATGAGATTGAATGTACAGTTCAGGGCAAAACTTGTGCCGGGTGTACTGAATAATGCAGCTGATGCACTCTCTTGTTCACACATGCAGGCTTACAGGGGCTATCTACCCACAGCGGACCTAGTAGCGGCACCGTTCCCCGAAGCACTATGGCTGATCGGTGCCCCGGATTACAAGACCTCGTGGCAGCCAGCTTAGCGCCTAGGACGAGGAAGGCTTATGAGGGAGCGTTTCGTTCCTACTGCACCTTTTTAGGCCCGGCAGGGAGACATAGCTGGGGACAGGAGGAATCCTTCCTGGGGTTCTTGGTAGCGCTGCATAGAAAAGGCCGATCAGCTGCAACTGCCAATAGACATAGGGCGGCCATTTCATTCATGGCACAGCTCCACGGCATAAGGGACCCGACGGGTTCCTTTTTAGTCAGGAAGGCGCTCCGTGGCTGGCAACGCCTGGAGGGTCGCAGACAAGATACGAGGCGCCCGATTAGTTTAGAGAGATTGTCTCGGCTTTTAGCAAAGCTGGATGAGACATGCTCCTCCCATTCCGAAGCAGTTCTGTTCCGGGCGGCTTTCGCCTTGGCATTTCATGGGGCCATGCGGGTGAGCGAACTCGTGGGGAGGAACAAGAAAGATATGGAGGGAGGCTTATGCAGGGATCACGTACAAATACGGGGTGATTCGATGCTGATCTCGATAGCCAGGTCCAAGACAGACCAGGGAGCTATGGGAGATAGTGTTGTTGTGCAGCGCGCTCGAGGGTGCCCCACTTGTCCGATAAAGTGTCTAGAGGAATATTTGGCACAGAGGCCGGCGACATGGGGAGGGAGCCTGCTTAGGCACAAGGATGGCACCCCTCTGACGAGATTTCAGTTTCAGAGGGTGCTAGCACTTACAATCGCTGCGGCGGGCATGGACCCGTGCGATTTTGAGACCCACTCATTTAGAATAGGGGCCGCTACAGAGGCTACTGCCCGGGGTCTGGGTGCGGAAGAAGTGAAACAGCGAGGCCGTTGGTCCTCGAACTGCTTCAAGAGGTATGTGCGATTGCACATGTTGTAAAAGACTGGTGAAATGCACTCACGCTTGCTGTTTTTTGTTTGAATTACAGTTTCGCAAGCCTGTGACGGGGGGCGGAATTTGGAGTCAACCCATCACCAGGAGACCAGCGGTCGAGGATCACCGACTGGAGAGCAAGTGGTATGGGTCGTGGGCCACTCATACGTGAGGCGCGCCGGGGACGTATTCATGGCAGGTGACGCGACTCACACATCTGGGGAATACGGGTACAGAGTGACCTTCCATGGGAAGGGTGGCCTCTGTTTTGACCAATTTCAATCGTTTATGGAGGGTCTTTTAGGGCGGAAAAGGTCACCGCCATCTATAGTTATAGTACACTTGGGGGGCAATGACTTAGTAAGACTTGGAAGACGAGTGTTATTGGAACACATTTTGTCGGCAGTTAGCTGGTTGGCTAAGAAGCTCCCGGGGTGCACAATCGCCTGGTCCCACATGATCCCCTGGAAAGTTTGGCGGGGGGGTCTCTCTGTGTCAGCGTTGAACCACTCGGTAAAGAGGATCAACAATAAAGTTGGGAAATTGTTTCGCTCCGTGCAGTTGCATAGCATTCCCCATGGGTGTATTCGGGGTGATCACTTTTATTTGAATGATGGGGTTCACCTGTCCAGGGCGGGGAATGATTTACTCATAGGAGACTTCATAGCATGGCTAAGGGGTTTGAGGAGGCATGACCTTTAGGAGGTGTGGGGGGCCGGATAGTCGGTCAACTATCCGGCCTGTGGCGGTAAGGTCATGATCGGTGAGCAGTAATTTCAAGGTCCCTAGGGGGGGCGCCACCCAGAATGGATGGGAGCGCCCGGGGGAGGTGGCCATTGGCCCCTCCCATGGGGAGGCGGCACCCACTACGGATGGGTCGCCTAGGGGGAGACGGCCATAGGCCCCTCCCAGGGGGGAGACGGCTAGATGCCCCTCCTACGAATTTCCCGGGGCCGGATATCCGCTCTGGCGGAAGAGAGTGTGGGGAAGGGGGGGGGGGGGGGAGTCCACGCTGTCCTTCTTACAGATACCTCACACGGGAACTCGGACGACCTTTAAGATGGCGTCAAGTGAAAGGGGGCCGCCACGACAAGGGAAGTTACAGTTGGCAACGAGGGTAAAGTCCTCTGCGCATGCGCCACTCACACCGTGAGGGCGGGAGTTACAGTTGGCAACGAGGGTAAAGTCCTCTGCGCATGCGCCACTCACACGTGAGGGCAGGAGTTTGGTAGTAGGGATCTGACACCGGTTAAGACCTTGCCGTTGGCCCTTAATGCTAGGATGTACAATTTTAATTTAGAATGTATGCATTTTCAGGATGCTAGACTCGGCTAGGAAACCTTTGTATTAGAGATCTGTTAAGGTTAGCCAAAGAACATGTCTTCATCAAAATGTAATGAAAGTAAAATTGTACATAATTCATGAAACGTTTTAATTTAATGTTTTAAATTTTGTTTCATATTTTAATAAATTCGGCCGGGGGGTAACTCCCCCCCGCCTTCCAAAAGCTCAAACCTGTGTCTGTCTCCTCCCCTTGGGGAATTGGTGTTGGGAGGGGGTGGCGGGAATCCCGGCCATATGGAAAGGGAAGACCACTCGGTCCCCCCGAACGTATGGATGGGTGCCCCGATCCCCCGGGAAACCATTTTGGGCGGGAGGGCGTGGTTCGGCTGGTATGCCCAAAGCGGCGTAGCTGGAGCACGTCCTTCCCGCCCAGAAGGGGTTGTCCTAGACACCCGCCCGGAAGACTTGACCATTCCTAGTTTCAGACTCAAAACCCGCGGGGGTAAATCCCTAGCGGTATTGGGTGCCAAAGCATGGAATGCCCTACCCCCTCTATTAAGAGCACTGGACAAGGAGTCTGAGTTCCGCAAGCAATTGAAAACCTGGATTTACAATCTTCCAGACCCAATGGCCAGAGCGCTAGTGTGATCCCGGTTATGGTCTCCCTAAGCAGTAAGGCAACCTTTTCATCTGGTTGTCCTCATATTGGCGCCGAGATGCTCCTTGGAGCGATTGCTAGCGCGTTATAAATGGACTCTACATCATCTCTACAAGACCGCGCCCAGTGGGCGTACCTGAGGAGGGTCCCCGCCCTCCCGCAGACGGATAAATAGAGCGGGAATCCAAAGAAGCGTCCTCTTGTTCCAGTGCTCTGAAGGCTGCACCACTCGTTGCTCGTGAGCCCTCGACGGAACAAGCGGCAATTTTGACCCACCCACCAGCCCCTCTTGCAATGTTGTTTGAATAAAGTAATTGATGATGATATCCGATTGTATTAAAGAGATGCAGTCTCGTTTTTTCAGCATTTATGTATGCCTTGGATTGAATAAATGTGTATAGGCCTTTTTTCCTTTGTAGAAAATTAAAGGAGTGTATCACATAAAGAAATTGTCTTGTGCTTTAGGACTTTTTTCCCTTTGTAGAAGTGAAAAGTGGATGAATCGTCAAGCTGTTTCAGATTAGGCGAAGTTTTTCTTTCCTTAGTAGGTAAAACAACTGTCGTATTTATTTTTTGGTCAGGCGGTAAGGTCATGATCGGTGAGCAGTAATTTCAAGGTCCTTAGGGGGGGCGCCACCCAGAATGGATGGGAGCGCCCGGGGGAGGCGTCCATTGGTCCCTCCCACGGGGAGGCGGCACCCACTACGGATGGGTCGCCTAGGGGGAGACGGCCATAGGCCCCTCCCAGGGGGGAGACGGCTAGATGCCCCTCCTACGAATTTCCCGGGGGCCGGATATCCGCTCGGGCGGAAGAGAGTGTGGGGAAGGGGGAGTCCACTCTGTCCTTCTTACAGATACCTCACACGGGAACTCGGACGACCTTTAAGATGGCGTCGAGTGAAAGGGGGCCGCCACGACAAGGGAAGTTACAGTTGGCAACGAGGGTAAAGTCCTCTGCGCATGAGCCACTCACACCGTGAGGGCGGGAGTTACAGTTGGCAACGAGGGTAAAGTCCTCTGCGCATGCGCCACTCACACCGTGAGGGCGGGAGTTTGGTAGTAGGGATCTGACACCGGTTAAGACCTTGCCGTTGGCCCTTAATGCTAGGATGTACAATTTTAATTTAGAATGTATGCATTTTCAGGATGCTAGACTCGGCTAGGAAACCTTTGTATTAGAGATCTGTTAAGGTTAGCCAAAGAACATGTTTTCATCAAAATGTAATGAAAGTAAAATT
Source organism: Lissotriton vulgaris (assembly GCF_964263255.1). Lineage (NCBI taxonomy): Eukaryota > Metazoa > Chordata > Amphibia > Caudata > Salamandridae > Lissotriton > Lissotriton vulgaris. The sequence continues at coordinate 239,685,444 of NC_141691.1, forward strand.
GTACATAATTCATGAAACGTTTTAATTTAATGTTTTAAAATTTGTTTAATATTTTAATAAATACGGCCGGGGGGGGTAACTCCCCCCCCCCGCCTTCCAAAAGCTCAAACCTGTGTCTGTCTCCTCCCCTTGGGGAATTGGTGTTGGGAGGGGGTGGCGGGCATCCCGGCCATATTCTATTTAGGGTAGCTCAAAAAAGTACTCAAATCAAAGCAGTATTTCCTAATACTAGCCCTCATGAGAAACACAGAATTTTAACAAGCTGCTTACCAATGGGGAGTACACTACATCTGGAGCACTGCACCACTTGGGGTACAGTCTTTGCTGCTATTTACACTAAAACACATGGCGTTCCATCCATGGCGGTAATACCAGACGTCCTGAAACAGATTCAAAACGAATACGGGGCAGAGCCTGCTTTAAATTTGGGTATGAAACTACTGAAAGATTTCAAATAGGTCTCAGCAATAATATTAGCTAATATTAAAGGTGAAGCAGCATCAGTGGCGATCCGCCAAAAATTAAGGGAATTTGATGTAACTGAGCAACCACAAGAATTAGCAAGAATAATTGAAAAATCCTATGAAGAATTAGGCAGAGACAGTCTGGGTGGAAAACCAGTGAAACCCCAACTGTCTGAAAGTCCTGAAAAGGTCTTTAGTAAAAACACTCCTACTCCTTCTAAAAAGAAGTGGGAAAACACTACACAAACTTCTGTCATATAGTTACTGCTTTTCTATATATTGTGTTAAGTTAGCATGAGTTTATTAAAGGTTTAAACAACATATTTTCCTTCGGCTTCAGTTTGCACACGACACATAATTGTTATTGTAGCTTTCAACCTAGACGAAAGATGTGATTTATTTGAGAATAATATGTTATTGCTCTGATATCAGTTCTGCTTGGTACACTTGGTACACTGTCTGCACACTGAGAACTGCACCCTCTAAGAATAACCTAACACAAGGTTGCTGGGAGGCCTGATCCTCGCATCACATTAGACATAACACAAATAATGTTGCTGCCAACATTGGGCTCTAAGCGGGTTTAAGATAGAGTTACCGAGAATGCAAAAACACACTTGATGGTGCTTCGCATGCAGAGAGCTGGTAGCTGATGATGTGATCTTCTCCTACTGACATTTAGAGGTATGGGCCCGCCCTGCTAAAACCCAAATGAGACCTTCTTAGATATAATATAGTATGCTAAATAGGGTGCGCGAAATATAGGTGATACAGATTTCTATAGATTTTTGCATTATAATATGCTATCACCGTTCGCTTACTATGGATTAGTGACTATGCTGATAACTCTGATTTTTATAATATGTATGTTGGTATTATATACGATACTGCATTTCAGAACCTTGCATTGAAAAATAAATATTTCAAACTTGCACGTGTGTTCTTTTACTCCCCGTTGTGGTTTGAAATGATTACAGAGCGAAAGAGTTTTCATGTGTTCCACGATACCTGAGGTAACCCAAGTTCATGTTCTGGTTTGCCTAAAGACATTGGGAGTTTGTTATAACCAATGAGACACTGTAGCTAGTTCGGTAAGGAGATTTTGGAAACTAAGGTGGGTTTTGGGTCACCCTAATTCACCGAGGTTCTAGATCTCTGTGCACAGTTCTGTGGGAGAACGGAAACCCTGCTACATGGCGCCCAACGTTGCTGGCCTTATATCATGACACTCGAGTAGTATATCATTCAAACCTTAACCCCTGCATTCCCGTTTCCGGAAAACGGTGGTGTCGGCAAAACCTACCTATTTTTGAAATAGGTCTTTTCAAGCTTGAATCTATCTAAAACGGTTTCCTTGAATTACTACCCAGTTGTGCTACAAAGTAATCTTTGTTTTTTCACGTTCCTGTGCAGTCATGGCACAAGCCGTGGACATCCCGCTGCATAGTCGCATTGCGGTGCGTGATCATTTGCGGACTTATGATGTACCTTTGGAAGGCTTGGCTGTGGTTCTGGTGGTGAGTGCGGAACATGCTTACCCAAACAAACTGTTTTATTCGTGGGTGACATTTCCGGCAGTGGACGCAAATTCTGGTGTGTTCCACTCGTACACTGCGTCACCTGTACCTGCTGAATATGCTCCGTACAGAGCACAGGAAGTACCTATTGATGTTTGGCAGCATGGAGTTTGGTTTGGTGGCGCCCTACCCCACTCTTTAACCGCCCCGAGGTTAGGTTCTTTGTCCATTCCGGGCGCAAATTGGCCCGCTTTGGCTGGATTTACGCCTCACCCTAATCACGCGACTTGTAACGTGGGTGACCTTAGGTGTCTTCATGTAGTCGCCATTGCCGTGATTAGAGCCCTTGTGCATTACACAAGTCGTAATGTTCAAGGGGCAGCCCCTAGAGGTGCAGCCCTTCCGGTAGGGCAGGCTGGTTTGAAAATCAGTCCTGTCATGGTGAATTCCGTTATGGGCAAGAAGCCCCAGGATAAGGATGATTTTTCTTTCTGGCTTGCCGAGAAATTTGACCAGGTGGAGGCGGTGTTTCCTAATATGACTCCTGGTGAAAAACACCGGATTCTTACGCTTAGTTTGCTGAAAGATTTGGCCCCTGAGCTTGTTGACTGTGAGACCTGGGGTAAGACTTTTGCGGCTGTATATTCGAGGTGCTTCGGCTCCCCGTCTGTGTCCAATCTGTCTACGGTCCTTAAACGTGTTCAAGATGATCACAGGCCGGAATCGGCTGTTGAGTTGGGTTTGCGCCTATGTGGCGCCTTTGATGTGGTTTGCGATCTGATCCTTGCGAATGTCAAGGGGGATGCAGTGAACTTTCAGGTGGCTAACGCTTTGGCGCTGGTTCCCAATGCCGACAAACCCCGACAGTTAGCAAGAATAATTGTGGCGGCTTATAAAACCGTGGGTCGCAATAGTAAGGGTAATAAGCCTTTTTCTACTAAGGAGAAGAAGCAGCCCCAGGGACAAGCTTCGGAAACTGACGTTCAACCCAAGTCAAATAAACAAAATTGGCCTAAAAAACAGAATCAGGGTAGGCAACAGCAACAGCAACAAACACAGGTTTCGCGCCCTGCGTCTCCGTTGCCTGCGCAGTCAGAACGGGTTTATGATTTGCGCGACCGCGCGATGATTAAGTCACCTGAACGATTTCAGGCTTCTGACCAACGCTCTCCTCGTTCCTTTCAGGACTCATCAGCTCCGTCAACCGGTGGTGGAGGGGGCGGCAGGGGCCGGGGTGGCCAGCAAGGACGTGGTCAGCCCCGCCCGCGCAACGGTGCAGACAAGCAGGAGGGCTCTACGCCTCAGAGACCGCAGTTTGCCAAGAAGAAAGTCGCAGCCTTGACGGCGCACCGATATGCCCCAGATTGTGAGAACGCGGCTTCGGAATCTGACTTGGGCTCTGACCTTGCTGGACAGCGCGGCGGAGATTACCATAGTGAGAGAGGCCCTCCGTCCACTACTGAAGGTGACAGCGACTGACACTTATGTGGTGATTGAAACAGCTGATACAAGAGTTGCTCCCCCAGATAGACTTTTTGAAATGTTCCTGTTAATTGAATGTGACATAGAGCGTACCATAATAGGGGTATTTTGGGAAAATCTTTCGTCTACGTATGACATTTTGCTTTCAGAGGCTGACTGGCCCCCACCTTTTGTGCTCGCAGCTCCGCGTGGGGAGGAGGTGATCCTCCCCAGTTTCGCAAACACTATTTCGAGAGTGGAAGCGCTGCACTTTGCAGAAGAGTGGGCTTTGGCGCTTGCACCGGCTGTGTACCGCAATCAGTGTGGCTGGGATAAATTGTCCCCGAGCCACGAGATTCCTTTACGGTCTCAGCCGCAGCTTCAACCTCAATATTCCATACGACGTGAAGCCAAAGCTTCAGTCGCAGCGATCCTTGAACAATTGGAATATCAAGGTGTAATTGAAACGTGTGTGTCACCGATGAATAACCCCCTTTTTACTGTAAACAAGCCGGACGGCTCTTACCGTTTGGTTTTGGATTACCGGCATTTAAACTCACATTGCCGTAACTGTGCAGTAAAGAATACTCACGGCTCGGCCCTTGTAAATAGTCTTGTGCGTAAGCGGTTTAAAACCACGCTTGACATTTCCAATGGTTTTTATGCCCATTCATTGGACAGTCTAAATTCCCAATGGACTTCTTTCACTTGCGGCGGGGTCCAAAAAATGTTTCGGCGTCTCCCAATGGGCTATAAGAATAGTCCTGGAGTATTTTCCGCCCGCATTGTCTCTCTGTTGGAGAGGGTCGACCCAGATGCTTGTTCCTATGTGGATGATATCCATCTCACAGACAACGAACTTTGGGAGCATCTGTGTCGAGTGAACAGTATTATTTGTAACTTCGCAGACATGGGTTAAAGTTTAATTTTGCAAAATCGCACATTGCAGAGTACACAGTGTTGTTTCTAGGCTATGAACTAACTAATGAAGGAAAAGGCTTGGCTCCTCTCTTCCTGGAATAATGCGCACAGTTGCGCGCTCCGACAACACTGAAAAAATTACTGTCTTTACTGGGCTTTTTAAATTTCGGAAGAACATACATTCCGGAATATGCCCAGCGTATCAAGCCTTTGTATGCTTTGATACAACCATCTTTTTCCAAATCATGCGGGCTGCCTGAGCATTCAGCTATTCTGCAGTCTTTGCAAGCTGATTTGCTCGCTTCTGAATACTTACAGACTCGTGATAACCAGACCAACCTGGTGATAAGAATTGTCCCAGGGACGGTAGGTTTCACGTACCTAACTTTTAATGAAGGAGATACAGTACCTATGGCTTACAAGTCACACTTGTACACTTCGGCTGAAATGCGCTTTTCCCCTGTGGAGAAAGTTTTGACGGCTGTGCAGATGGCAATTCTCAAGGAACGTGCCCTGTCACAGGGAAAACGCATGTTGGTTGTAACCCCGTGTCCTGCCTTGGAGGCAGTTACGAAAGCCAGTGTACCAAATTCTAAAGCTTTGCACCCTCGGTGGATTCAATGGGCTGCATCCTTGTCATCCCAGGATGTCAGGTTTATTTTTGACGCCACTTTACGGTCGCAGGAGTACTTACAGTATGAATTTGTTCATCCTGCTCCTTTAGCAATGCAGCGTTGGAGGATTTCCATTGCATCATTTACACTGATGGTTCGGCGCAGGTTGCGCATGGCTCTAAACATGCCTACGTTTCCGCTTGCGCCATTGTGGTCGGTGCCATGGTGAACGATGAGTTCAAGTCCAGTGTCGTGCACATGCAGACGCTTGGAGACTGCACCGCACAATTGGCAGAGCTTCGTGCTCTGATGCTTGCATTAGAGTACGCTGATCCTTGTGTGACGACTTTGATCGTGAGTTACTCTTACTACTGTGTCCAGTCTTACAATGAAAACTTGTTCTTTTGGATTCAGAATGACTTTCGTGATTCCAAAGGTAGCACAATAAAACATAAAATGATCTGGGTCCGAGTGGCAGAACTCAAAGAAAAGTTGCCACTCGTGTTTGTGATTCATACTCTTGGCCATCAGCGCGTGGGAGTCCACGCTGTCGGAAATTCGCTTGCTGATGAAGCAGAGAAGTCAGCAGTATCAAAATGCTTAGTTGCAGCGGTCACGAGGTCCAAAAGTAAGATAGATGATGACATCTTGGCGGCTGTTGCTGCCACTGAGAAGGGAGGTAAATATCCTTCGGGGTTCCCTTCGAAGTACACATACCACTTAAGTCCCGATAAGGTTCCTTATGTGAAAATTCCTGAAGTTGGCGAACGTTTAATTCCCAACTCGGATCGCAGGGCTGCTTTGGTTACAGCGGCTCATGAAGGTGTGGCGTCTGCGCATGCGTGCGTCTCAGCCACTGTAACTCAGCTACAACAGAGGTTCTGGTGGCGGGGACTGTACAAACAGACGCACGATTATGTCCTTCAATGTGACATTTGTCAGCAGATTAAACCTTCAACTGCTGCCCGGCCGCCTCAGACACAGTTGTACATTTCTAATAAACTACTAGGATGTGTTTATTTAGATCACTGCGGTCCTTTTTCTTCTGATACTGCATATAAGTATATCTTAGTAGCAGTTGATTCATGCACACGCTTTGTGTGGGTATGGCCCCATCGGAGCGCTGATTCATGGACTGTCATTAAGGATTTGCGAGTCTTTGTAGGGATTTTTGCCTGTGGTACCTTCCATTCAGACCAGGGTCCGGCTTTCGCCTCTAAGGCGTATAAGGATGCTATACTTTTGTTGGGGGTCCAAGTCAAGTTTTCGTCTCCGTACAGACCCGAGGGAAACAGTGTAGTGGAACGAATGAACCGTGACTTAAAGCAATCTTTGACAGCTCGAGTTATAGGCACTGGCAGAAACTGGTTAGCCCACCTCAATGGCATACAGCGTGCGCTTAATAATCTCCCAAGAAGGTCTCTGGGTGGGCGGACCCCATACGAAATGCTCTTTGGTATCAAGATGTACGTCCCTGACCTCGACGGTCTAGACTGCAAGGCCCAGGCCACGGCCTTTGACGTAGATGAACATTGCAATGTTTTACAGGATCTACAAAAGACCAGAGACAGTCTAGCAAAGGAACATTTGCCCTCCACATCAGCTGATGCGTTGCAGATCCCGGTAGTTGGCTGGCTACCCCAAGTTGGAGAACTGGTTCGAGAGAAGATCGATAACAAGAAAGAGTTTGGTCCCTCATATCGTGCACCGGTTCGAGTTTTTGGAGTGAAGGGCATGAGAACAGTCATATTACCACCACTTCCAGGTCGTAAGGAAAACAGATTTATCTCTATTGACAATGTCAAGACACACAGGGTGGCCGATTCTTCATAGCATGACACCGGCTGTATCCTGTCCTTCCATGGTGAGGCATTCTGTGCTGGCTATTACTTCTGGTGCAGAACCGGAGGTGTCCCTCGAGATGCCTGCTATATCCAGTCCTTTATTGAATACTATTCCTGTTACTAACATTGATGAGCTGAACTACACCTATCCTGCTGATTTATCTATGCCAGATTTGCAGACTCGTTTGGCCGACCAGTCCAGATTCTCTTTTGACTCTGTTTCGGAACTTTCAAAGAAACCCTCAACTATTGCAAAATATGCCACTCTAATTAAAAAACATTTTTTAATTCCCCCTTGGACATACATTTGGTTGATTCTATTTTCATTTTACCTTTTTATGTCAATTGGCTTTGTGTTTTATTTTTTCTGCCTGATCGATGGCCACAATGTTAAAGAAAGAACAGGAATTCGGTACCTTAATGGAACATTGGCCCCTCTTTCCTCTTCACATTCAGCACACAGACTGAAACGAAACTTGAATACAGTCAACATTACTGCTTGGCCTGTCCGTGATGGGATTGTGTGGGATGCGGTTAGATTTCAAATACATGGGCCCACTGAAGTGATTAATGTTCCGAATGTGCTTAGAGTAAACATGGGGGATGTTATTAAACAAAATATACGTTCTGATGATTGGGATATTCAGGCCGTAGAAGCATTATTCTCTGATTTGAAATATTATGCAGCTTTTGATGCTGAGGATTTATATTTAGATTCTGTTAATTATGGTGATTTGTTTTGCTTCCAACATTATGGTAATTATTTTCTGCATAAGACGAATTCCAGGAGAGTTGCTGTGAATTACACATAGTGGGAACACTGCCCAGCTCCATTAATGGGCAGCTCCAGTACATTTCTGAAAAAATACACTTATTTTACAGACTTTAATCAATGAAATCCTGAGTCATTTTATTTCAAAATGACACAAAAGCCCATGTCCAAAGTTAGACTTACCGATACAAAATTGCTGTATTCGAAGTCCTTTCTAGACAAATTAGCTGTAGATGGCTACGAATTCTGGAAAGGAATAATTGACCTTAACCCCTTCCATGCTGATGACGAACCCCAGCCGTCATGCACTACAGTGCTCGTGTGCTGATGACGGCTGGGGTTCGTCATGGCCCGCCCGTGTTCGGCCGGCGGCCGCACACAGGAAAAATCGCGGCCGCATCGAAGGGGTTAAATCGGTTTGGGGTACCAAAGATTGGCAGGTACAAGGCACTGAGGCTTTGCACCATGCATGTCTCATCCCAAATCACATCTTGTTTCTAAATTCTACTATTTCCCAAACAACATGCTTTGGATTGGCTACTTCTAAAAATTAAATACACCAATTATCCCCGAATTGGAAGAATATTCAGGTTGAGGTAATTTTTCTGAATTGTCTATTCGTGAGTTACAGACTTTATTACACAATTCATCCTTTAATGTATCCAGTTTGGATCCAAAGGGTTGGCTGATGTGGCAAAGAAGTGCTGATTCTTGCCAACGTCGTTTTCTGGGTTTGGCTGAAGGGTTCACACAAGTCAGGCCTGATCCCCGTTTTGAAACTGATTATACTGTCACCACTTACTCTGTGGGGAAATTGTGTCAGAATTGGTTACAACATTCCACTTTAGCTGCAGTTAAACTACATCTGTCTCAGTTGACTGATAATGTGGATTTAAATGATTTTATAAAAGGCCCGGCTAAGGGTAGGTCTAAACGGTGGATTTATGCAGTTTACAATGAAATTTGGAAATTTTCGCAAATTGAGGCTGCTAAGCGCCTAAGGGCGATTGACCAAGCAAATTTGGAAAATGTGCTTGCAGTTGTCGATAACAGTATTAACATGCTTTCTTCCCGAATTTACACGTTGAACAATATTGTCTCTACTGTAGTTGACATTGTGAATGATGAAGTGTCTGTATTGTACCATGGACAAAATCAATTGCGTTCTGTGATGCAGTTTGCATGGACACTACAGACTCTTAAGGCGGGTCGCGTGCCCTGGAGTTACATTAACGTGTCATCCCTATTTGCCCCATTTAATTTGACTGACAAGCAGCGCATGCTTTCCATGCGAGATGTATCATTTTCTATGTTACACATTGAAAAGTTAGAATCTTTGCCCTTTTCTGTAGCTGAGGCAGCTGCTGCTACATGGCTTATCCATGGTGTTATTACTTTACCATTTGCTTTGTACAAATTTACTAATTGTATGCGATATATTGCAATAGGGAGATATGAACCACCAGGCAGTGCCTTCAGGCACCAGGCAGTATGGTCTTTACCATACACGTACAGATGCCTGAAGGATTGAAAGGAAGTGAATCTGAATGGTGAAGAATGCACACAGTCGCCTGACCGTTCACTGATATGCAGACACATCCAGTTGCATGGTTCTTGTAATCAGGACCGGCCAAATTTAGCCTGTGTTTTAAAAGGCACACCAGTTCCTGCAACAGTTCCCACATTCACTTTATTGACAAACGGTAGTTATTTACTTTTGAATAACGAGGAGTGTTGTGGGTTAATGGTCGGTATCGCCTATGTGGTTACTGTATCAGAACGTGTGGTGTGTTGCAAGAACGTGTTATATCCACCCACGCATGGGAATTATGATGTTTCCATCTGGCCGCGCATCCCAACCTTGAAAGCGGAGTTCAATGGTATGAGCAGAATAAGGGCTCTTTTGTCTCAAAAGGAAGTGGCCCTGAGCTCGGCCCGTGAAACTTATGTCCTTCACATAGCTAACACACGCACAGAGGTGCAGGCACTTTTAAATACTGACTTGCCGTTTCATTTCTGCGAATTAGTTCATCAAATCTTTAATGCCTCCTCCACGTCTGGCTTAGCTCAATTTTTAAAATTGGTTAGCAGTGGTCTCGTGACTACCTTTGAAAAGATTTTTGGTGTTATCCCCGCTTTCTTCCATTCAATATTTTCGAGTTTGTTTGGCGGATTCCCTGTTTTGCTGGCTTTAGCTGCAGGCGTTTTGATATTATTCTGCTTCCTAAAACATGGATGCCCATCCTGCGCAAGAAGCCGCTGAGCTCCTTCTGACACTTTTTCGCAACCGGATGCTTGATTACTATGGCACCCTGCCGCTTGCGACTTTAAGCACGGCATTTGGATTATCGTTTCGATTTTCCTATTTCACATGTGTCCAGCCTGTGTTTCATTGCCTGAGCTGCGCTTTTGACTGGGCCATTGATTTGTGTCTCTGCTTGCCGTTATCTCCTGAAGTCGATTTTAATCACCTGATGGGCCCCGTAGTTGCTCACGAGTTGGTTTGTTCTGGCGAAAGGATTATGGCCTTGGCAGCGATGCATGGACTAATGGGTCAGTGGGACATCCCCGCAGCGGCGCATGAGTTTCTGGCACATAGCGTTCTTGAGAACCCACCGAGTTGTCCTCTGATGTTGCTAGAGGGTCCGGTGCTGGAGGAGCATGTATGTTCTTTCCCATTGCTTAATTGGATGGCTGAACTGTTTTTGGATGATGACAGTGATTTCATGTTGGAAGCTGTGGCGACCTATTTTGCATATTCTATCCACCCATGAGTGGCTTTGGAGACTTTCACTATACTGGCACGTGACTTTTTAGTAATTCTGAATGGTGCCTTTTCTCTTACGGATATTCGACTTTTATATGTTCTAGGCCTATGATTTTATATTTGGCCTCAAGTTCAAGACTTTTATTACATTTTTGTTTGGCCACTATAGGCATTCATACGTATTTTGTATTGTTAATTTTTACATACATCTACATACCTTTAGCTTGGCTCAATATTGTTGAACTCTGCTTTCATGTTATGCCTTTATTATAATATTGGCTTGTTCTTTTTTGACCGTCCTCGGATCATTGGGGGGGTGTCATATAGTTACTGGTTTCTATATATTGTGTTAAGTTACCATGAGTTTATTAAAGGTTTAAACAACATATTTTCCTTCGGCTTCAGTTTGCACACGACACATAATTGTTATTGTAGCTTTCAACCTAGACGAAAGATGTGATTTATTTGAGAATAATATGTTATTGCTCTGATATCAGTTGTGCTTGGTACACTTGGTACACTGTCTGCACACTGAGAACTGCACCCTCTAAGAATAACCTAACACAAGGTTGCTGGGAGGCCTGATCCTCGCACCACATTAGACATAACACAAATAATGTTGCTGCCAACATTGGGCTCTAAGCGGGTTTAAGATAGAGTTACCGAGAATGCAAAAACACACTTGATGGTGCTTCGCATGCAGAGAGCTGGTAGCTGATGATGTGATCTTCTCCTACTGACATTTAGAGGTATGGGCCCGCCCTGCTAAAACCCAAATGAGACCTTCATAGATATAATATAGTATGCTAAATAGGGTGCGCGAAATATAGGTGATACAGATTTCTATAGATTTTTGCATTATAATATGCTATCACCGTTAGCTTACTATGGATTAGTGACTATGCTGATAACTCTGATTTTTATAATATGTATGTTGGTATTATATAAGATACTGCATTTGAGAACCTTGCATTGAAAAATAAATATTTCAAACTTGCACATGTGTTCTTTTACTCCCCGTTGTTGTTTGAAATGATTACAGAGCGAAAGAGTGTTCATGTGTTCCACGATACCTGAGGTAACCCAAGTTCATGTTCTGGTTTGTCTAAAGACATTGGGAGTTTGTTATAACCAATGAGACACTGTAGCTAGTTCGGTAAGGAGATTTTGGAAACTAAGGTGGGTTTTGGGTCACCCTCATCCACCGAGGTTCTAGATCTCTGTGCACAGTTCTGTGGGAGAACGGAAACCCTGCTACACTTCTAAAGAGAAGCGTTCTCAATCCAGAGGTAGGTCTCCTCAAAAGGAGCCCTCTGAAACGAGGTATAACCTTAGGAACAGGGATCATTTTTTAAAACCTGATAGATATCAAGATACCGATACACGTTCCTCTTGTACCTTTCAGACTTCGTCACAGAAATCTGAAAGAAGAGGAAGATCAGAAAACAAGGAAGAACGCGTGAAGTCCAAAGACTATCAACACGTTCAGAAAAACAAGAAACCTCAATTCACCAAAAAAAAGGTAGCAGGTCTGAAAATCAGACATGCCGAGGATCTTGAGGACACAACTCAAGAACGGAGAAAGGGCTCAGACAATGTTGGACAGCACAGCAGAAGTCACCATAGCTCGCCAGCACCTGAAGGATCATCTGGAGACAGTGGACTTGAATGACCACATTCAAGTTGAAACTGCAGATACCACGGTTTATTCTCCTCATAGGTTATATGAAATAACACTCCGGATGGAGGGAGACATACCGAGAAAAGTGAGAGCACTCTTTTGTGAGCGACTCTCCAAGCCCAAGTTCCTGTATTATAAAAAAAATCATGTAGGATGGGATGAGGATTCCCCTCACCATAAAATCCAGTTGAAAAATCAACCAACTGCACAAAGGCAGTATCCAGTTTAGCAAGAAGCTAAAAAAACAGGTCAGGGAGATCTTAGATCAACTTGAAGAACAGGGGGTGATTGAAACATGCACCTCGTCAATGAACAATCCTTTGTTTCTGGTCTCCAAACCAGACAATACATATTGTCTAGTATTGAACTACAAACATTTAAATTCTTGCTGCAAAACATTTGCAGTGCAAAATGCACACAGTACGGCATTAATGAATAACATTGTGCGTAAAAGATATAAAAAAATTAGATATTTCTAACGGTTTCTTCTGTGAAAACATTGCACCAGAAAGTAGGTATTTGAATGCTTTCTCAATTATGGGGACACAGCGTCACTTCTGTCGTCTCCCTCAGGGATTCAAGAATAGTCCTGGGTTATTTTCAGCGAGGGTAACAGAGTTACTACAAATGTATGAAGAGGAGGAATTGTCATATGTCGATGACTTCTATCTGCGTGCGCGCTTATCAAGAGAGAGAGAGAGGACTAGAAAGCTAGTCCGAGTCCCCGTAGTTTATATGTGTTATCAAAAGAGACTAGCTTGAATATGACCAATATTGTTAGGACTCTGATTAGATTTGTCATGGGCACCCCGTTGGTGAGTTCATGAAGCCCTCACCCATCAACCTGGTTGGTGGCATGCTTTATCATCGGGCCCACCCAGTGACACCTGTGTCCCGGGTGTGCTGCGACGCCTGAGTACAGCAGAGCTGGTATTTTACTGAGAGTGCAGTGTGAGGTGTAAAGTAAAGTGTGAGTTAAAACGGCTTGGCGAGGGTCCCAGTACCCGAGGGTAAATTACATTTTAATAGCTGGGCCCCCGGTGAGAAGGGGTTCCCTTCTCATATATCCCTGTACCGACAACATTGAAGACATAGACAAAACATGTAAAAAGAGGAGAGTCAAATAGGCGTCTTCGCCACATAGTCATATACATAGAATGCTGAATCTACAGTGCTCAGTGGGTAGACTACAGTCGGCAAAAGTGTAATGGCACTGGTGGTACCATTATTGTGATTATCACAAATAATTGGGGGTGGTGTCGCTAAAACACGGGTATCACACATATGCATGAGAAACAAAGTATGATGGGGCGTAAGTAAACACTCTTACGCTTTGAATTTGCAGCCAATGCTTCCAGGAGTGAAGCGGTAAGGTGTTGACCCTGTAGGGAAATAATGTTGGCCACTGGGAGTTAGAGACCTGTAAGGAGGGAAAAGCGCTTACCCAGAGATTGTTGCTTGGAGGTTGTCATACTCACAGCTTTTCTGGTCAGAGCCTGCCTTGTACCTGTTGCACCGTCCTCGAACCCTCGCCAAGCCGTTTCAAGTGCCTATCCAAGTCATCGTCTGTCAGATAGATGTCATTGTGTGATTAGATTTGTCATGAGTTCATGAAGCCCTCACCCATCAACCTGGTTGGTGGCATGCTTTATCATCGGGCCCACCCAGTGACATCTGTGTCCCGGGTGTGCTGCGACGCCTGAGTACAGCAGAGCTGGTATTTTACTGAGAGCGCAGTGTGAGGTGTAAAGTAAAGTGTGAGTTAAAACGGCTTGGCGATGGTCCCAGTACCCGAGGGTAAATTACATTTTAATAGCTGGGCCCCCGGTGAGAGGGGGTTCCCTTCTCATATATCCCTGTACCGACAACATTGAAGACATAGACAAAACATGTAAAAAGAGGAGAGTCAAATAGGCGTCTTCGCCACATAGTCATATACATAGAATGTTGAATCTACAGTGCTCAGTGGGTAGACTACAGTCGGCAAAAGTGTAATGGCACTGATGGTACCATTATTGTGATTATCACAAATAATTGGGGGTGGTGTCGCCAAAACACGGGTATCACACATATGCATGAGATACAAAGTATGATGGGGCGTAAGACTCGCTCCTCTCTTCGGGCTGAGTGGTCGCTCCCAGTGTCCCTTGCAGACATTTGAAGCATTGCTTCAAATATTGCCAAATCATATTGCCTGCTGCCTGCCTGATTGCCGCTCTGCTTGATTTGCACTTTGTTTATTTAATACTGCTGTATTTACTTTGGTCGCGCGTTTGCCTCTAGCGCTCCGCTGTGCTCCCCCCTCTGCCTCCATTTTGCTTGTTGTTGTCATCCTCGTGTGCCCGCCCCGCCTCCCAGCTGAGCCGCCCTCCCACTGACCAGAAATAGCGCTCCCCTACCTGAAGGCGCCGTGACTCGCTCCTCTCTTCGGGCTGAGTGGTCGCTCCCAGTGTCCCTTGCAGACATTTGGTATCGTAGCGCTGCATTGCTTCAAATATTGCCAAATCATATTGCCTGCTGCCTGCCTGATTGCCGCTCTGCTTGATTTGCACTTTGTTTATTTAATACTGCTGTATTTACTTTGGTCGCGCGTTTGCCTCTAGCGCTCCGCTGTGCTCCCCCCTCCGCCTCCATTTTGCTTGTTGTTGTCGTCCTCGTGTGCCCGCCCCGCCTCCCAGCTGAGCCGCCCTCGCCCCTCCCCCTCCACTATCCATATATGACAGTTGTTCCCGCGCGCAGCGTTCACGCGCAGCGACCGCGCCCCAGCCGTGCCGAAGGTGCGCCAAAGGTAAGCCCGTCTACGCCCGTCCGCGCCTGGACCGCGCCCAGCGCCAGACCCCCTGGCCCTCGCATTGCCCAGCCCTCCCGCATTACCTACGATGCCACCACCCTCCTAGCCCTTAACCCCGGCCGCTCCCCCAACTGCGTCCAAGCCGCTCCTGGACACACCCATGGACCTTTCTCATGCTACTCCTGCAAATTCATCGGCACCGACAACAACTCCGCTACAACCACACCACAGATTCCCGACCCCAACCACCTACAATGCATCTTGCTCAACACCCGATCGGTCCACAGGCACGCCATTGATCTATGGAATCTACTAGACACCATCTCTCCGGACGTCGCCTTCCTAACAGAAACATGGATGAACGCCTCCTCCGCCCCAGACATCACCATTGCCATCCCAGAAGATTATAAGATCATACGCAAGGACCGTACCGGCCACACAGGAGGAGGAATCGCTATCGTCCATAAGAAATCCATCCACATCTCAACCAGCTCTGACGTCAATCTCGCCAACTCTGAACACCTTCACTTCCAGATCCACATCGACCCCAAGACCACACTCAGAGGCACCCTCCTTTACAGGCCACCAGGACCCCGCGCACAATTTAGTGAGGACATCACGGACTTCATCACTCCACACGCGCTCCCCTCCAAAGATTACATCCTCCTGGGAGACCTCAATTTTCACCTTGAAAAGAACAACGACCGCAACTCCACCACCCTTTTGGACAACCTCGCCAACCTCGGACTTAAACAACTGGTCACTTCCCCCACCCACATCGCAGGTCGCACCCTCGACCCTATCTTCACCTCCAGCAAACATGTCTCCTTCAGCCACACTACGGCTCTCCTCTGGACTGACCACAGCTGCGTTCACTTTACCTACAACAAGCCCAAACCCAACAACCACCCCCTACCAACTCTGCAAAGAAACTGGAACAAAATCACCATCGACCAGATCTCCTCATCGCTTCTTCTAAACCCCCCAGCCCACTCCTCAAACCCCGACCGAGCCGCCACCAACCTCACCCTATGGTTATCCAACAGCGCCGACATCCTAGCACCACTGAAAAAACGACAAAGCAAACTTGGCAGCAAGAAGGCCTCATGGTTCAACGATGATCTTAAGAAATCCAAGAAACTCTGCCGCTCCCTTGAGAAGGCCTGGAAAAAAGACCCAACCACCAGCACCAAGGATGCCTTCAAAAACGCCACCCGCATACACCACCAACTGATCCGAAAGGCCAAGAAAACCGCCTTCAAGGACCGACTAGATAACAACGCCCACAACAGCAAGGAACTTTTCAACATCGTCAAGGAATTTACCAATCCCTCGGCCAACTCTAACGACATCACCCCCTCTCAAGCCCTCTGCGACTCCCTAGCTTCATTCTTCCACAACAAAATTGCAGACATCCACAACAGCTTCGACAACCAACCCGGAGACCAACCCACCCAACCATCTGCTGGACCTTCACCCCCCTCGAACATCCTTAATGACTGGAACCCAATCTCCACTGAGGACACCATCCGCCTGATGAACTCCATCCACTCAGGATCCCCCACAGACCCATGCCCTCACCACATCTTCAACAAAGCAGACTCCATCATAGCACCGCACCTCCGAGACATCATCAACTGCTCCTTCAACTCCGCCACCTTCCCGGAAAGCTGGAAACACGCTGAACTCAGCGCCCTTCTGAAAAAACCCACAGCGGACCCCACCGAACTCAAAAATTACCGCCCCATCTCGCTCCTTCCATTCCCGGCCAAAGTCATCAAAAAAGCTGTCAACAACCAGCTCGCCGCCTTCCTCGAAGCCAACAAATCCCTCGACTCCTCACAGTCCGGCTTCCGAGCAAAACACAGCACAGAGACCGCCCTCATCGCAGCAACAGACGACATTCGAACTCTACTGGACAATGGAGACACAGTCGCCCTCATCCTCCTCGACCTCTCCGCAGCCTTCGACACAGTCTGCCATAGCACCCTTCTACAGCGCCTCAGAAACATCAGAATCCAAGGAAAAGCACTAGAATGGATCACCTCGTTCCTCACCGGAAGAACCCAGAGAGTCCGCCTTCCACCATTCAAGTCAGAGGCCACTGAAGTCATCTGCGGCGTACCACAAGGATCTTCACTCAGCCCCACCCTCTTCAACGTGTACATGAGCCCCCTCGCGGTCATCGCACACCAACACAACCTCAACATCATCTCCTACGCGGATGACACTCAACTGATCCTATCACTCACCAATGACCCTAGCACCGCCAAAACTAACCTACACGAAGGAATGAAAGAAGTAGCCGAATGGATGAAACACAGCCGTCTGAAACTGAACTCAGACAAAACAGAAGTCCTCATCTTAGGTACCTCCCCCTCCGCATGGGACGACTCTTGGTGGCCAGAAGCCCTTGGAAAAGCACCCATCCCGACAGACCATGCACGGAACCTGGGCGTCATCCTGGATTCCTCACTTTCAATGAACAGACAAGTCAATGCCGTCTCCTCATCCTGCTTCAACATTCTTCGCATGCTCAAAAAAACATTTCGTTGGATCCCCACCGAAACTAGGAAAACGGTCACCCACACTCTGGTCACGAGCCGACTGGACTATGGAAACACCCTCTACGCCGGTACTACCGCTAAACTCCAGAAAAAACTCCAACGAATCCAAAACGCCTCAGCCAGGCTCATATTAGACATCCCGCGTAAAGAACATATCTCTGGTCACCTGAAAAACCTCCACTGGCTTCCCGTCAATAAGAGGATCACTTTCCGGCTCCTAACCCACGCACACAAAGCACTCTACGAAATCGGACCAGAATGCCTCAACACACGACTGTCCTTCTACACCCCCTCCCGCCAGCTACGATCATCCAACCAAGCCCTTGCCACTGTACCTCGCATCAACAAAACCACCATGGGAGGTAGATCCTTCTCCTACCTGGCAGCTAAAACCTGGAACTCACTTCCCACTTACCTTCGCCTTACCCAGAACCACCTAGCATTCAGAAAGCAACTTAAAACGTGGATATTCGACAAGTAATTCCCCACCCCCCCTCAAGCGCCTTGAGACCCTCTGGGTATGTAGTGCGCTATACAAATTCTCTGACTTGACTTGACTTGACTAAACACTCTTACGCTTAGAATTTGCAGCCAATGCTTCCAGGAGTGAAGCGGTAAGGGGTTGACCCTGTAGGGAAATAATGTTGGCCACTGGGAGTTAGAGACCTGTAAGGAGGGAAAAGCGCTTACCCAGAGATTGTTGCTTGGAGGTTGTCATACTCACAGCTTTTCTGGTCAGAGCCTGCCTTGTACCTGTTGCACCGTCCTCGAACCCTCGCCAAGCCGTTTCAAGTGCCTATCCAAGTCATCGTCTGTCAGATAGATGTCATTGTGTGATTAGATTTGTCATGAGTTCATGAAGCCCTCACCCATCAACCTGGTTGGTGGCATGCTTTATCATCGGGCCCACCCAGTGACATCTGTGTCCCGGGTGTGCTGCGACGCCTGAGTACAGCAGAGCTGGTATTTTACTGAGAGTGCAGTGTGAGTTGTAAAGTAAAGTGTGAGTTAAAACGGCTTGGCGATGGTCCCAGTACCCGAGGGTAAATTACATTTTAATAGCTGGGCCCCCGGTGAGAGGGGGTTCCCTTCTCATATATCCCTGTACCGACAACATTGAAGACATAGACAAAACATGTAAAAAGAGGAGAGTCAAATAGGCGTCTTCGCCACATAGTCATATACATAGAATGCTGAATCTACAGTGCTCAGTGGGTAGACTACAGTCGGCAAAAGTGTAATGGCACTGGTGGTACCATTATTGTGATTATCACAAATAATTGGGGGTGGTGTCGCCAAAACACGGGTATCACACATATGCATGAGATACAAAGTATGATGGGGTGTAAGTAAACACTCTTACGCTCAGAATTTGCAGCCAATGCTTCCAGGAGTGAAGCGGTAAGGGGTTGACCCTGTAGGGAAATAATGTTGGCCACTGGGAGTTAGAGACCTGTAAGGAGGGAAAAGCGCTTACCCAGAGATTGTTGCTTGGAGGTTGTCATACTCACAGCTTTTCTGGTCAGAGCCTGCCTTGTACCTGTTGCACCATCCTCGAACCCTCGCCAAGCCGTTTTAACTCACACTTCACTTTACACCTCACACTGCACTCTCAGTAAAATACCAGCTCCGCTGAAATCAGGCGTCGCAGCACACCCGGGACACATTAGGTGTCACTGGGTGGGCCCGATGATGAAGCATGCCACCAACCAGGTTGGTGGGTGAGGGCTTCATGAACTCATGACAAATCTAATCACACGATGACATCTATCTGACAGACGATGACTTGGATAGGCACTTGAACAGGGTGAACACCATTATACTGGGCTTCGTCTCTGCAGGGTACAAAGTCAATTTTTTAAGAAATCAAGAATTGCCCACCTCAACATCCTTTTTCTAGGATATAAATTATTAAGTGAAGGCAAAAGCCTGGCAGACAACTTTTTAGAGAAATGTCCACTGCTCCAACCTCAAAAACGCTGAAAAACTTACAGTTGATTCTAGGTTTCTTGAATTTCTGAAGAACTTAGTTCAAGTTCAAGTTCAGACATTTGTATAGCGCACTACTCACCCAGAAGGTCTCAAGGCGCTTGGGTGAGAGGTGGGTGCATTACTTATCGAATAGCCAGGTTTTTAGCTGCTTTCTAAAGGAGAGGTGGTTCTGTGTAAGGCGGAGGTGAGTGGGGAGAGAATTTCAGGTTTTGGCCGCTAAGTAGGAGAAAGATCTTCCTCCCATGGTGGATCTATTGATGTGTGGAATTGCCGCAAGGGCTTGATTGGATGAGCGTAGTTGGCGGTGGGTGTGTAGAAGGACAGTCGTTTGTTGAGGCATTCGGGTCCTATGTCGTAGAGGGCCTTGTGTGCGTGGGTGAGGAGACGGAACGTTATTCTCTTGTCGACGGGAAGCCAGTGGAGATCTTTCAGGTGACCGGAAATGTGGGCTTGACGGGGGATGTCGAGTATGAGTCTGGCTGAGGCGTTTTGGATGCGTTGTAGTTTTTTCTGTAGTTTGGCTGTGGTTCCGGCGTAAAGGGTGTTTCCATAATCCAGTCGGCTAGTGACTAATGCGTGGGTGACTGTTCTTCTGGTTTCGGTGGGGATCCAGCAGAAGATTTTTTTGAGCATGCGTAGGATGTTGAAGCATGATGATGTAACGGCGTTAACCTGTCTGGTCATTGAGAGGGAGGAGTCTAGGATGAAGCCCAGGTTCCGAGCGTGATCCGTGGGTATGGGTGCTGTACCCAGAGCCGGTGGCCACCATGAGTCATCCCAAGCTGAGGGGGACGATCCTAATATGAGGACTTCCGTTTTGTCTGAGTTTAGTTTTAAACGTCTGTTCTTCATCCATTCGGCTACTTCTTTCATTCCTTCGTGTAGATTGGTTTTGGCGGTGTTTGGGTCTTTGGTGAGGGAGAGGATTAGCTGGGTGTCGTCAGCGTATGAGATGATGTTGAGGTCGTGTTGTCGTGCGATGGTTGCGAGGGGACTCATGTACACGTTGAAGAGGGTGGGACTGAGTGATGATCCTTGTGGTACGCCGCAGATGACTTCGGTGGCCTCTGATTTGAATGGGGGAGGCGGACTCTTTGTGTTCTTCTAGCGAGGAATGAGATGATCCAGTCCAAGGCTTTTCCTTGTATTCCTACGTTGCTGAGGCATTGTATGAGGGTGTTATGACAGACTGTGTCGAAGTCGGCGGAGAGGTCAAGTAGGATGAGGGCAACTGATTCTCCGTTGTCCAGTAGCGTTCGGATGTCATTCGTAGCAGCGATGAGGGCGGTTTCGGTGCTGTGTTTGGCTCGAAAGCTGGACTGTGAGGGGTCGAGTGAGTTGTTGGATTCAAGGAATGCGGCGAGTTGGCTATTGACGGCTTTCTCGATGACTTTGGCCAGGAAGGGGAGGAGTGAGATGGGGCGGTAGTTCTTGAGTTCAGAGGGGTCCGCTGTGGGTTTCTTCAGAAGGGCGCTGAGTTTGGCATGTTTCCAGCTTTCTGGGAAGGTAGCGGAGTTGAGAGAGCAGTTGATGACATCGCGAAGATGGGGTGCGATGATGGAGTCTGCTTTGTTGAAGATGTGGTGTGGGCATGGGTCAGTTGGTGAACCTGAATGGATAGAGTTCATCAGACGGATGGTGTCTTCGGTAGTGATTGGGTTCCAGGCGCAGAGGTTGTGAGAGTACTGTTTTGGATCGGAGGTAGGTGGAGTGGGATGTTCTTCAAATGGGTTTCTAGAATGTTATGAATGACGATGATTTTGTTGTGGAAGAAAGAGGATAGGTAGTCGCCGAGGTCTTGGGAGGGAGTGATGTCGTTGGAGCCGGTGGTGGGGTTGGTAAATTCTTTGACGATGTTGAATAATTCCTTGCTGTTTTGGGCGTTGTTGTCGAGACGATCCTTGAATGCTGATTTTTTGGTGGATCTGATCAATTGGTGGTGTTTGCGGATGGCGTCCTTGAAGGTGGTCAGGTTGTTAGTGTTTGGGTTTTTTCTCCAGGTTTTCTCGAGGGTACGACATAACTTCTTGGATTTCTTAAGGTCATCATTGAACCAGGGGGCCTTTTTGTTACCTTGTTTGATGTGATGGTTTTTCAAGGGTGCTAATTCGTCAGCGCTGTGGGTGATCCATTGTGTGAGTTTGGTGGCAGCTTGGTTTGGGTCCGATGATATGGTGGGGGGTTTTGTTTAAGCGATGTGAAGAGTTGGTCGGTGGTGATTTTGTTCCAGTTTCTTCGAGGAATAGGTTGTGGTGAGCTGTGGGTCATTGTCTTTTTGTAGCTGAAGGGGACGCATCTGTGGTCCGTCCAATGGAGAGCTGTGGTGTGATTGAAGGAGATGTGTTTGCTGGAAGTGAAGATAGGGTCGAGGATGTGTCCAGCGAGGTGGGTGGGGGTGTCAACAAGTTGTTTGAGTCTGAGATTGGCCAGGTTGTCCAGAAGGGTGGTGGTGTTGTTGTCGTATTTCTTTTCCAGGTGGAAGTTAAGGTCTCCCAGTAGAATGTAGTTTTCGGAGGCGAGGGCGTGTGGGCTGATGAAGTCAGTGATGTCTTCATTGAATTGTGTGCGGGTTCCCGGTGGTCTGTAGATGAGGGTGCCTCTAAGTGTGGTCTTGGGGTCGGTGTGGATCTGGAAGTGAAGGTGTTCGGCGGTCGCGAGGTTATCGTCGGAGTTGGTCGTGATTCGGATGTTGTTTTTGTGGACGATGGCGATGCCTCCTCCTGTTTGGTTGGTGCGGTCCTTTCGGATGATCTTGTAGCCGTCCGGGATGGCTATGGCAATGTCGGGGGCTGAGGAGGCGTTCATCCAGGTTTCTGTAAGGAAGGCGACGTCCGGTGAAGTAGTGTTGAGTAGGTCCCAGAGTTCAGTGGCATGTTTGTGGATCGATCGGGTGTTCAGCAGGATACACTTCAGGTGGTTCGAGACGGAGTTATGTTTGGAGGGGGAGGAGCTGGCATGGGTGTTGATGCAGGCGAACTTGCATGAGTGGCATGTGAAAGGTCCGTGGGTAAGTCCTGGGGTAGCTACGCAGCATTGTGGAGAGCGCCCGGGGTTAAGTGCGAGAAGAGTAGCAGCATCATAAGATAAGTGAGTGGGGTGGGAATAGCGGGGGCCAGGGGGGTCTGGCGCTGGGCGTGGTCCAGGCGCGGACGGGCGTAGACGGGCTTACCTTTGGCGCACCTTCGGCGCGCATGGGGCGCGACCGCTGCGCATAAACGCTGCGCGGGAAAGCATCTGTCATAAATGGATAGTGGGAGGGGAGGGGCGAGGGAGGATCAGCTGGGAGGCGGTAGCGGGGCGGAGATCCGGGCAAGAGAGGCACCACAACAACAACAAAATGGCCGCAGGCCGAAAACCAAACCTGAATGGGACACAGACAACGCGATGTCAATGACAGTGGCACATGTACATTCAAGCACAAAATGTTACAGGCAGCACATCAAATTTTCTAATCTTAAACAAGCGCTCTATGGCAATCTAGCGCAGAGGTCTGATTATGGTATGCAGTAAAGTTCAATGGATTCACGAAGCAAAAGCAATGTGCAGCACGGCAATCTAGCGCTGCAATGTTGTCAAAGGCGAGGAGGCAGGCAATACTCAAGGGCTACGATACCACGTTTCTTGTGGGTCAGGGAGCTGGAGCTGCGTGTGGAGCGGCCGCTGCTGAGGGATTCAGAGCGGTCACCTTACATTCTAAACTACGCACAAAGGGTTAAACCTACCACAAACTACGCACAAAGGGTTAAACCTCTCAACAAATTAATCAAACCTGATTTTAAAACAGTTCATTGGACACAAAAACCCACAGAAATTTTGTGTTCACTGCAAACAGATATGTAAGCAACTAAACATTTGCAAACACGCGTAAACTTACTCAACTTAGTGATCTGAATCATTCCAGGACAATGTAGATTCACTTACTTAACTTTTAACGTGGGTGAAAAAGTACCTATAGCTTACAAATCACACTTGTACACACAAGCAGAAATTAAATTCACTTCTACAGAAAAATTCTGACAGCTGTTCAAACTGCGGTAGCAAAAGAGAGAGCCCTTGCACAGGATAAGTGCATTATGGCCGTTACACCTGTACCTGCCTTAGAGGCAGTGACAAAAACGAGCATTCCTAATGCTAAAGCTTTACATCCGAGATGGATACAATGGGTTAATTCTCTTGCTGCATCAGGCGTTGAATACATATTTGATCCTTATTTGGAAACACAAGCATTTCTACAATACGAACAAGAATGTCCTCTGCGTACTGAAATTTTGCCTCTAGAACGGTATGAATGTATAATTTATACTGACGGATCAGCTCAACCCGCTACGGGGGGTAAACAAGCCTATAGTCCGGCGTGCGCGATCGTTAAAGGTCGTTGGCGCGATGGCAAATTCCGATCAAATGTCACTAAAACACAATCTCTAGGACATTGTACAGCTCAGCGAGCTGAACTACAAGCATTCAAGAAAGCACTTGAGAATACAGACCACGAATTCCCCACACTCATAGTGTGAAATTCTTATTATTGTGTTCAATCTTACAATGAATACTTGCAAAACTGGCTTCAAAATGGTTAATAAGATGCAAAAGGTGGCACAATGAAGCATAAAATGCTTTGGGAACAAGTAGTTCAGTTGCGACAGTGACTACAACACACTCATGTGATACATACAATGAGTCATCAACGTAATGGCATTCACATTGAAGGGAATTCATTGGCTGATGAAGCTGCGAAGGCAGCTGTGCAAACGGCTTCCGTAGCTGCAATCACTCATTCAAAAACTAAAATAGACAGCGAAATAATGCTAGCTGTCAATGCTTCTAGCAAAGATAGTGGTAAAACATTACTTAAAGGGTTTCCACTCAAATACTCATATATAACTGATGCAAACAATGTTCCGTTTGCTCGAATCCCTGGAGTTGGGGATAGAGTAATTCCAAACATGGAACATAGATTAGGACTAATCTTAACAGCACATGAAGGGCTCGCCTCTGCTCATGCAGGTGTTTCCGCCACAGTATCATTATTAAAACAGAGATACTGGTGGCCACGCATGCGGAAACAGACAATAAACTATGTTTTGGAATGTGAAATATGCCAAAAGATGAAAGTCTCTACAGTGAAACGTCCTGCTCAGACGCCCCTGTTAATTTCAGATAAACCGTTAGCTAGCGTTGACCTGGACCACTATGGTCCCTTACAAAGGGATGGTAACTAAAAATATATCAGGGTCGCAGTGGACTCGTGTTCAAGGTTCATTTGGATGTGGCCTCAGCGCTCGGTTCCCTCCCTTTCCTTGGATCCCGTCCAAGTTTGAAGAGGAAATGTATCAGTTCCGGGTCCAAGTTTGGGGTGTGGCAGGTTTTATCTTCAATTGAATGTCTGGAGCACTCGGCTCTAAGGATGTTTCGAGTGTTTCGCTCAAGGAGATTCCTTAGCCATTTTTTTATTAATTTTGCCACATGGTCGTGGGGCCACCACTCCGAGCTCCTGGGCTTTTTAAGATTTAGGGGTAAAAACATTTCATCTCCCAAAGGGTCGATGATATTATCCTTAGAGGATGATGGGGGTTCTTCTGGGCTATAGAATTCTGACCTTGTCTAGGTCAAGAATATACTCATCAGGCATATCCGATGAGTTACCATCGTAAGTGTCATTGTCCCCCATATTATGATGAGCACTCTGATATTTTGTGCCGCTAGGGACACCCGAATATTTTGTGCCGCTAGGGACACCCAGGGAGTTTGAGGTGCAGTGACCTCCATTAGAAATTGAGGTGCTGAGACCTCCCAGATTTGATGAGGTGCTGGGACCTTCCATAGTGCTCTTGGGGATAGGGTCCATGTTTTTCTTTTGTCTTTTACCCCTCACTTCAGTGATATCATTATTGAATATCTCTCTGGTGTCATTCTCCTCCATGGGAAGTGATCTTTTAGAGGACATGGCCTGGTTCAAGGTCTCGATCATACAGGTCCTCATCTCTATTTGTAGGAACTTTTAAGGTTTTCATTGTCCGAATTGGCTATAGGGGCAGTAGCGTCGTCTGAGTCTGAGTCAGACATGGCGCAGGTCAGGGAGTCAGAGGTATAAAGAACTCTAAGAAATTTGATGTTGATGTTTGATGTTTGTGGTGTTTTATATAGCGCTCTGTCACTCCAGGGAGCATCCTGGCGCTTCATTTCATTGCTGAACGGTAGTGTGATGTTTTGACTGTGTTTGGGATGTTTGGGTATAATCAGACCAAAGTTTTACACTTGGATTCTGGGAGTCTGTATATCCAAGTTTTTAAAGATTTTTTGAAAGTCTGTTCTGATGCTATTTGACGAAGTTCTGTAGGGAGCGTGTTCCAGGCCTTGGCCCCCAGGACTGTCAGTGATTTTCCCCCCTTGGTGGTGAGTTTAAACTTGGGGACAGTGATCAAGTTGGCTGTGGCTGATCTAAGTTCTCTCGATGGATAATACCTGTGGAATCTATCATTTAGATATTTTGGGCCCTGTTTGTGAAAGCACCTGAAAGTGATCACAATGATTTTAAATAAGATCCGCTTCTGAATAGGAAGCCAGTGCAATTTGTTCAGGGCAGCTGATGCTGATGATCTTCTGGGCATTTGTAGATGTAAGATAGAATTTACTGGTGCAGAGATATTGTAGAGTGAATCTGCTTATTTGTTATTTAAAGTTCGATTTGGATGGTGAAGGTGGGTTTAAATCCAAAGGTAATGGAAGGTTTCAGGTAGGGTAGCAATAAAGCCCTTTTTTTTTTTTGCTTAGTAAATAAATTGCGAAAAGAACTTGCGGTATGATGAGAGGCAGCAGCTGATCGTGATGTCCGACTAGTAACTGACACTCGTGTGTGTTTACGATCAACTGGTGCTGTTCGTTGTTATGGAAACTGTTGCCTCGCGCCCGATCGTCTATGCGATCATCTTGAGGGCAGCTTCAGTAGGGGGAAGGAAAGGACCTTGGCAACACGAAGACGCAGTGTCGCAGGTGCCAAGGTCCATTTTTTAAGCTAAGCGTGATGCAGGGGCGCGGTCGAGCCAACAGCCTACAACGGGGTAAAAGCCACCAAAAATGAATGGGAAAACAGCTGAGATATCGGTAATACTGAGTTTGGGGTAGCGTTGGAAAGGCGGAGTAAGTAAGGCTCTTAACGGGAGCAAATAGACATTTTAAGTGTGTGCCTAAATCGGAAATAGAGCTAAATGCATTTTAAGGTGAATAAGGTGGTTGCGAGCAGAGATACTTACCAATACTAAACGGAAAAGGAGTTAGAGAAGTGTAATCGCACGTGGAGAGCCCCCACTGTGAGAAAAGGAAGGAAGGACAGGAAACGGGGGATTTGCATAAATTGGAAATCAGTTTCAAGGCAGAAAGGCGGTTAGAGGGGGGTGAGGTTGAACCACAAGTAGGAAAGCACAGGTTCAATAAGTTTGAAGAGAGTGTAAATAAAGTCAACTTATCTGCTCAGAGCCACATTTAAAAGAGGCAAATTGTTGATGGCTCATGCCCTTTATGTATTTCTAAGGTTCTATTCTGGAACCATTTATTATTGTGATGTATGCGGCTGCTAGGAGACTGCATTAAAAGATTATGCATAATGTAGCCTCCGTTCTTGTAATGAAATTTATGTCTAACAATCAGTACATTTGGTTGGACATCAAACCTGGCCTGTAGTTTCTTCACAATTTCCTGGCATTCATCTGACTCCTCTTCTTCTTCCTCTACTTCTAATTCAGATAAATGTTTGAGAATGTACAACAGGAGGTGGTGTTTAAAGAGATAATTAGCGCTCATGTAAAATTTACACTCAGTTTTTAGCACCTTAGCAGCTATGGAACGTCCAGCTCCAGCGCTGAACGTTCCATTGCGCAGGTGAGATTCGAACGTCCAACGGCCGACGGCAGCACTCCTGAGGTAGTGGTGCCGTCGGCCGTTGGAATAGGCGCAGCACCTAAGAGGTTAGACAAATCACACCAACAAAGTACAGCCGTGCTCACAGAAAGGGAAAGTAAACACCCAATCCCTCCAAAAGCTCAACTACCAAGTTGAAAATACTATTGAAATCTACTCTTTATATGTCCTAGCCTGTGCAACAAAAGTTTTTGAGAATGGCCCTGTTTTCAAAACCCAAAGAGTACAGTATTAGATATTTTTCTTCCTTTTTGGGCAAAAACATATTGCCTTAATGGCAATTAGGTATGTCTCAAAGGCATCAAACCATTGCTTTCAAACTACAGGAGGATCACCTGGTCTTTGTAAGAAGTGAGGAGGAGGATCTACAGCCTGCATTTTCCACAATAACAGTAATATGAAAGCAGTGGACAAATTATGTCTACTACACTATAGAAATGCAAGCCCAAAGCCTACACACATTTGAATATAAGGGGAAAGAGTACACTGTATTATCAAGTGTTTTTTTTAAAACCAGCGTTATTCTCTCCCAATACCTGCCATACACAACTATAATAAAAACAACTATGCTACATTAGTTCCTGTTCATACAGTTGAACTTGAGGTTGAAATTACCAGCAACATTTAAATTGAACAATATGCATCTTGTATACAAACACAAAGTGTTATGTTATGTTATGTTATGTTATATATAGATTTATAACGCGCTCCGTTAGTCAAGACTGTCCTGGCGCGGGGAAGAAACTGAAACAGAGTAATTATGGAATCAGCTATTCATGATCTATAAAAAGGTGGGTTTTTAGCAGTTTTTTAAAATTGATCAGGTTGGGAGCATGTCTAAGAGCATCAGGCAGGGCGTTCCACATCTGAGCTCCCTTTACCGTCAGAGATTGTCCCCCTAGGCGAACTCTTTTGAATCTGGGGATGACCACCTGCTTTCTGGAGGTAGATCGCAGCTGTCGGGTCGGTAGGTAGAAGGTAAATCTTTTGGCAAGGGAGGGAGGGCATGATCCATGCAGGGCTTTATAGACGAGGACCAGAGTTTTAAAGCGCACTCTTTGGGCCACTGGAAGCCAGTGAAGCTCCTTCAGTTGTTTGCGAACGCTGAGTCTCCTCTGGATGTTATAGATGAGTCTCACCGTTGCATTCTGGACTACCTGTAGCTTTCTAACCAGGAAGTCAGGTGCCCCGATGTAAAGGGCGTTCGAGTAGTCCAGACGGGAGAGCACCAGTTCTCTGGCTACCGTTTCTTTGGCCGTTTGGGGGAGAAGGGGAAGGAATCTGCAAAGAGTGGTCAGGGTTCCAAAGCAAGTCCCCGCCAGTCTCGAGATCTGGTCACGAAAACACAAGTCGGCTCCAAACCAGACGCCCAGATTCTTGGCAATCCCACTCTCTCCCGTGGGGCATGTTGATTCGCTGGGCCAAATGGACTCATTGAAGTCAGTGGGAAATTGGCCGTAGAGCAGAATTTCTGATTTGTCTTCGTTGCATTTGAGGCATGCTCTAGCTAGCCAAGAAAATACAGAGGATAGACATTGGCGGACTCCTGAAGTGCAGATGTTCTCCTTATTCCAGGTGAAGAGAAGTTGGGTGTCGTCGGCGTATGCCATAATCTTTGCTCCCAAGTTCTCTGCCAGCCGGATCAGAGGTGTTAAATAAACATTGAATAGCAGGGGACTCAAGGTCGACCCTTGTGGAACTCCAGTCTCTACCCTTCGGTTAGAAGAGTAATAAGGAGGTAGCCAGATCTGTTGGGACCGTTCAGATAGAAAAGACCTGATCCATCCTAGTGCCGTGCCCGAGATGCCGATATCCTCCAGCCTAGATAGGAGCTGGAGGTGGGGCACCGTATCGAACGCGGCTGAGAGGTCCAATAAGATTAAGGCCTCTCTGCCGCCTCCGTCAAGGCACTCCCTGATGGCCTCTGCCACCTCCACAAGTGCAGTCTCTGTACTAAAAGAGGTACGGAACCCTGATTGGGCTGGGTGAAGTGCCTCTGAGGATTCCACGAACCTCTCCAGTTGCCGGAATGCGGCCTTCTCGCAAACTTTGGCAAGGGCTGGGAGAAGGGATATGGGCCTGTAGTTAGATGCAATCAATGGATCTGCAGTGGTTTTTTTTTATCAAAGGGAGGAGTTTGGCTTGTTTCCACTTGGAGGGCACCTTTCCTGAAGCTAGGGACTCATTAACCATGGCAGTGACCATAGGGGTAAATACTTCGGCCACTCCACTCAGGACCCTCGCGGGGCAAGGATCTGCAGGGGACCCTGACTTCAGAGTTTTTAATATGGTCATCACATCCATCTCTTCAACGTAAGTAAATTTGGTCATCTCAGCTTTAACCTTTGTTACTTGGCATAGTGAAGGTGAAGGTGGTTGGTTAATTGAAAATTGATCGATTTGCGGGGAAGGTGGCTGATCGGAGGTATTCAAACTATCTTGGATTTTTTAAATTTTCTCAATGAAAAAAGTGGATAGTTGCTCACACCAGTCTGTGGAGATCGGGGCTGATATCTTCTCTGCTACCAGGGCTATGAAGCTTTTAACTATGGAGAAAATTTCTCGGCTGTTGTTCTTGGCTTTAAGAATTCTAGCCGCGTAGAATTCCCCCTTAGCTGTTTTAATCGCTGCGTAGTGTGCCCTTGTCAAGTGTAGTTCCCACCAGGGTGATCACCTTCTACACAGCCACTTTGCAGAGTGAACGATGTTAAGGGCACCAACCAAAGATGTTTAGTCAGAGACGACAAATGCTGTGCAATTTAGCATCTGCAACACAATTCACATCAACCGGCTATGCTGGGCGCACTAGGGTGAACAAAGCGATACAAAAGGGGATGATGGACGGAGCGTTTGAGCAAATCAAACACTCACCCCCAGTCAACTGATCTGGGTTTAATCCATCACCATTCTTTAGCTCACTCAGCCACCCCAGTTCAGACATGGCCATATGCAAATCAGTCTGACCCTGTGCCTCATGGGAACAGTCCAGCCCGAACTGCCAAGCCATATCTTCCCTGGACCGGAAACAAGCATCCTGGGACCGGTTTCGGATTCATAATCCTCATCAGCCAGGCTATCTTGAATCCAGTGGCCAAGTGAGCAAGGGACTCACGTCTGAGCATACCCTGCCTATTTATGGCGAACAAAGCGATAGAAAAGGGGATGATGGACGGAGCGTTTGAGCAAATCAAACACTCACCCCCAGTCAACTGATCTGGGTTTAATCCATCACCATTCTTTAGCTCACTCAGCCACCCCAGTTCAGACATGGCCATATGCAAATCAGTCTGACCCTGTGCCTCATGGGAACAGTCTAGCCCGAACTGCCAAGCCATGTCTTCCCTGGACCGGAAACGAGCACCCGGCATGGATGTTCAGTCATGGACTAACAGGCTGTGCACCTCTGCATGAGCACCCAAGCGTAAGTTTGTATTGCAACGTACTATGTGAGCCAGAGGGTCGACACACACATACGCAATCCTCCCTCTGTTGTTGCTGTGCTCATCAGTGTGCACACCAGAATGTAAGTCTGAGCATGAACATATGCTGTGGGTGTCAGCGTTTCGACTCGTCCACTCCTTGAATCAACCGCCTTCTTCCTTTCTGATTTGACAGTGCAAAGATAGCTGGGATGTGGACTTTGCTCCCACAATGGCACCACTTGTGGAGTGGTGTGGCTCACTGGTAAGAGGCGGCATACTCGGAAGCAAAGGACGGCCTGGGACCAGGGTTCAATCCCCGACGCGTGAACCAGGGTCAGCGGACTCGATAATTCTCGCCTCTGTGCCTACTCTAACCAGGGATCACACTTGGCTTCTCTGGGCATTAGCTTGCCTCATCTCCACAACGGCCCCCCACAAACGCCGGGGATGCCTGGTTTCTCTTTGGAGATACCCAGGAGGGAACATCTCACAGGGAAAGCCAGGACGGGTTCCCCAGCGGTCTATAGCGCCAGGACGCCTCCGGGTAGCAGTGCGCTTTACAAGACACACACATATATACTTGGTTCAAGATGGCCATCTCATGCCACTGACGATAAACGTCACTATGTGGACACACTGGTAATAAGTGGCTTCCAGGATGACATGCATGTCACATTCACGTATACAGCATTCTGTACCCCTAGCTGCTGTGTCACTGCGAGAATGGTAGACTCTACACCACCCTCTAGCGAAAAACATCAGAGAGTAATTTACTGTTGAACTACAGTAGCCATCATCCGTGGGCGCTACGAGACAATTTGCCTGTGGGTCAATTTTTGAGGATCAGGAGGAACTGCTCCAAAAAAGAAGATTATATGCAGGAATCCAATGGCCTATACACCCGCTTACTGTCAAGAGGAAACCGGAGGAGGATGGTCAGGAGAGCTAAAAAAAGTGCTTGGTTTAGCCCCCGTGAGGAATTGCTTAAACCTAGACAGAAGGAAGATATGTCCCTCCAACGCTTGATTTGTGTGACAACCTTCTCCACTAGGACCAACCCGAAAAAGAAGGTGATTAACAAGCACTGGAACCTAATTTCTGAAGAAATTGCCCAACAAGCACCCCCACTGCATGCCTTTAAGAAGGCAAAGAGCATCAAGGACCATGTGGTTAATTTATTTTTGACAGTAGAAGACACCCCCACAATTCAATCCATGTGGAACCTACCACCCATCGAGGGACACCATAAGTGTGGGCAATGCAAAGCCTGTCACAAGACTATCCGGGCAAGAAACTTTACCCACAATCAGCAAACCATTGCCTTACGTGCCTTTACCAACTGCAACACTACAAACGTCATCTATGGTATCCTTTGCCCCTGTGGAATACTATACGTAGGACAAACACAACAGAAGGTCAAAGTGAGAATACTCCAGCATCAAAGCCGAATCAGATGCACAGTTCAAGGAGCACCACTTGTTGAGCATTTCCTGTCTAAAGGATATACAGCTAGATTCATCATTGTCCCTTTTTGCGAATCCTTAATAGCGATTATTAAGGAATCGCTATTAAGGACTCGCAAAACGGGATTCATGTAGGAATCGCTAAATAAATTGCGATTCCTACACATTCCATATTTGCGATTAGCAAATTGCTAATCGCAAATAAGGAATAACTCCCCATTCATTCCTATGGGCCTAAAGGCCCACAGGAATGAATGCGAGTTATTCCTTATTTGCGATTAGCAATTTGCTAATCGCAAATATAGATGCGATTTCAAGGGTGCCAGGGGTGTCCAAAGGACACCCTGTAGCACCCCTGAAATGAAAATGTAAACTGATGTTGCGCACACACATGTCCAAAGGACATGTGTGTGTGTAACATACAACTGAGAAAAATGCACAAAAGTGCATTTTTCTCTATTTACCACGAAGTGAGACTTCGCGGTAAATAGCGGCCAAATATAGCGATTTCGCAATTTTTAAATGCTTCTTGAATTGCATTTAAGGAATCTCTAATTGAGATTCCTTAAATGCAATTATTCGCAAATATGCGATTTCTAAAAATGCGATTTTTGCATTTGGGATGATGAATCCGAAATGCAAAAATAGCGCTCACAATCGGCCAGATTCTCAGAATCTGGCCCTTTGCGAGCCGTTTTCGGCTTCATGAATCTGGCCGATAATCCTGACCAACTACAACGGTTGGTACTTAAAAAGGCAGATCTTGGCCCAAGAGGCGGAGACATTGGTGCAATCCTAAATACATAGGAGTCTAAGATGATGATTCGCATGAATACGATCTCAAACGGGCTCAATGAGTCTGAGGCTAGCAATGCCAAATTAGCTGGCCTAGTGACTGAACGATAACTACCTTGCAAATATGATTAGGATATTAACCTGCACCACTGGCTCATACTATAAACATCTGTGATCAAGGAAATCGTGATGTCAAATAACACGATGTACACAAGTCCTTGCGATGCCACGACTTTTTAATACACCACACACACAGGTCATCCCTATGTGATTGGCCGTACACAAATATCCAAACACCTAGGTATATTCCCGACAGAACCTAACAGTCTTGTATATTTTGTAAAATGATGCCTACATATTTATGAACTCTGTTGACGATGCATTATGTGATTATATTGAACCGTCTAATTGTAGATTTACCCGCATATGAATCAACATTCGGTAATACACGTCGGTAATAGCGAAAAATACCGAATCGCTATTAAGGACATGCAAACCGCGATGCATCAAACAAATCGGTAAAAATTACCGAATCGGTAAAAATCGCTATTAAATAGCAAAAGTACACCCGCACGAGTAGCAAATACCGAGTTAGCTAATACCGATTCGGTATTACTGAATCCGGTATTAGCGATTTCGGTAATAGCGAAAACGGGCAAATTACGCGACGCTTCGGATGCGGGCCGATGACATCACAACCAGGAAGTAGGACCGCCACGCTGCATTCTGTGTTCGGAGTTGCACTGAGGAGGAGACAGAGCACAGGAGCTGAGGACCAAGACTGAACCTGTAGCAAGCAGGACAAGGCAAGCAGGAGAAGATGGAGAAGGAGGCCCCCCCAGCAGGGAAAGGACACACACCGAAAGCGCAAAAGGAAGTTTTCTGAACAGGAGCTGGAAATCCTCATCGAGTGTCTGACTAGCAATAATGACAGACTGTTTGGCAAATTGTCCCTGAAGGTGCCAGAGGCAGAAAAACGCAGGATGTGGCTGCGCATCAAGGACAAGGTAAATGCCTGCGGAGTCACCCACCGCAGCATCGACGACCTAAAAAGACGGTGGTATGACCTAAGGAAGAGGGCCAAGGAGAAGATTGCGCAGAGGGTCAAGGATGCTGATGGCACAGGAGGGGGCACATCCAACGTGACGCCAAACACTGTCCTGGAGGATCTAGTGGAGTCCACCATAGAACGGGAAGCTGTTGTGGGGGTCACACGTCTGGACACCTCTGGTGCTGCGGAAGGAGGACAAGGTAAGAAGCATGGCAGCGTAACAATGCAGCGTGTACTAAGTCCCTGCCCAATCCCCCATGCCAGACCCAGTGCCCATGTAGTGTTGCCCTAAACACATACCCTCACCAATGTGTTGCACCATGGGAGTTGTAGTACATACATGAATGGGTGCATGCCACAGCACAGAGATGAATACAGCAGCTAAGGGCCAATTGTCAGACAGAAAATGTTATTTATTGTGAGATGCCACTGCTATTTCCACATACTATACCATGATTATAACTATGCACTGTTTCACACACAGATGCATCTCCCTACGATTCAGACGACAGTGCCCGCCTCGTCATCTCTGAGACGCCAGTGTTGTCAGAAGCCGAGTGCTCACATGGAGCTGAAGCCATGTCCTCCCCTTCACCACCGCGGCGGTCGACACCTCCACCATCCCTGCAGTCCAAGGCACCACCACCCCCACCAGCACCAACCTCGCGGTCCAAGACACCACCACCACCACAACCACGACCAGTGCGGGCCACTCCGCAGAGCCGCAGAGCTGATGTTCCCTCCCTGCCCTTGATGGAATCTGATCACAGTTCAGCACCCCCAAATGTTCCACGCCAGGCTGTCGTCACTCCAACCAGCCAAACATCATCACGACAGCGCATCAGGCAGAGGGCTGTGACCCCGGCTCGTGGTGCTGCAAGACCAGTCGATCTGTCCGGAGGGTACGGAGTTGTGGAGACCCGGATGCTGCA
This sequence comes from Lissotriton vulgaris, assembly GCF_964263255.1. Lineage (NCBI taxonomy): Eukaryota > Metazoa > Chordata > Amphibia > Caudata > Salamandridae > Lissotriton > Lissotriton vulgaris. The sequence continues at coordinate 239,720,412 of NC_141691.1, forward strand.
TGTCCGGCGCCTGCAGGGGAGACACATGGGTGCCATGAAACTCTCCATGACCAAGCTATGCAACAAACTTAGCAACATGACAGACGCTATGCGTGAGCACACCACTGCCGTAGCTGCCGGCAACAATGACATTAAGCTGTGCCTGCAAGAACTCACACGTGCCGTAGTGGCAGGCCAACAGAGTGAGCGGCGGCGTCACAGGCAGATCATGCTGGCAGTGACTTCAACCAACAAGGCCATCAATAAGCTCTGCAACAGCACGGCTGTGCTGTCCCGCAGGTCTGTGTCCCTGCAAGTGGACCTAGGTCATTACTGTGGGGATGTGGCAAAGGCCCTTGAGAGGGTGACCACCGCAGTGGAGCAACTGCAGCCTGGGTCAGCCAGTGTCAGCATACTGGGGGCGGAAGAGGGGAGTGAGGCAGCCTCCAGTGTCAGCAGCGTCTCCCTATCGGACACCAGCGGGAGGAGGCGCAGTGGCCGCAATGCAAATGCCACAGACTCCCATCGAGTAGAAGCCGAGGAGTCACAGGACAAGAGACTGGGGGTACACGGCAAACGCAAGTGAACATGTGACAAAGTTACACTGTCCTTGGTGACGTAACCATGGCCAGACTTAAGTGCTGCACGCATCACCCGTTCTGAGGACGGACAATTTAAGTTTGACTTTAACTGCAGCAGCAGCATGTTTTTGTTTTGTTTCTCTGCACCACTCGGGTGTCCATGCCCATTAAACGCTTGCAAATCGAGACCTGTTGTCAGGTCTCTCTCTTACCTGTCTCAGAAATGATTCCGTGTGATGTATGTCCGCCTCCGTTGCCCTTCAGCTGTGTTGGGCACATGCGCCTGTCGGTGTTGGGGGGGTGGTTGCTGTGCATGTAGTTCATCCTCTCCGTCCACCTCTATGGGTATCCCCTGCGTGTGGCGATGGTGTGCAGGATGGCACACACAGCAATGATCTGGCAGCAGGTCACTGGGTCGTACTGCAAGGCACCTCCAGTCTTGTGCAGTATACGGAAGCGGCTCTTGAGGATGCCGAATGTCCGCTCAACCACATTCCTTGTGCTGATGTGCGCTCTGTTGTAGCGCTGCTCTTGTGGTGTCGCTGGGTTCAGGTAGGGAGTGAGTAGATATTCACGCAATGCGTATGCGCTGTCACCTGCAGGATGGGGACAGAATGGTCATCAGCATGATTGAAAATATACATGTGGGGATGGAGTGGGTGGAGAGTACGATGATGCATCAATATGTACCTAGTAGGTGTCCCTCTCCAAATTCACAGTTGATCAGGCGCCTGTGGAGGCCACAGTGACGGAATATGTAAGCGTCGTGTGTGCTCCCGGGGAATTGGGCTACAAGGTCCGTAATGATGCACTTGGCATTGCACACCACCTGCACATTTATAGAGTGATATGACTTCCGGTTGCGGAAAATGTATTCGGTGGCTGATGGAGGACAGATAGGGACATGCGTGCAGTCAACACACCTTATGACATGGGGGAATTGTGCCACCTGGTAGAATTCCCGTTTGGTGCAGGTCAGCTGCTGGGGTGTTGTGGGGAAGGTGATGTGGCGATTAATTAATGTCAGCATGGCCTCTAGGAACCGGTGGAAGAAGCGTGATAAAGCGCTTTGCGACACGCCTCCAGTCTCAGCTATTACCCCCTGGAAGCTTCCAGACGCAAGCAGGTGCAGGACCTGCACATGGGCTGGTATGGCGTTGGTCCTACGGGTCTCGTGCTGCAGTAATGGTTCCAGGTCTGCTATTAGGCGCATTATCATGGCACGGTTCAGTCTATACTTGTCGTAGACCTGTTCCTCGGTCTGCCCCAGCAAAGTGATGCGCACCCTGAAGATCCTGTCTTGGATCATCCTCCTGCGCTGGGCCTGGGCAAGCACGTACAGGGCAGCCATTTTGGAAGACATGTGGGGTTTCCCAGGGCTTTTTTGAAGGGTTACTGATTGTGAGCACCTGCTGTTGGGGGTTGTAATTTTTTTTTCTGTCCTTCCGTTTACTTTACCTCCTGATTGTGATTCCCCTTAATTTGCTCATGCTAAATAGCGATTTTTCATGCATACCATTGCGATTCTTTATTACCGATTCGGTATTACCGATGGCCGCTTTGGGGGTCGGTAATTCCGATTGTCTGTTTTGCGATTCGGTATTTTACCGCGGGGGGTTATTAGCGATTCTTTATTTTTTTGCGATTCATTGTTTGATGCATAGCATTTTCTGGTTTTGCGTTCGGTATCGGCCTGTTTTACCGATTCGCTGTTTTACCGGGAGGTATTTCCGTTGATGCATCTGCCAGTATGTGTTTTCTCGTTCATTAATAATTAACACTGTGGTTTATCTCCAGCACAACCACATTTTCTCATTGTGTGTTCTAAAATGTGGCCTATATGTACATGAATTTTGTTAGATGATGCTTGAAATATCCTTATTGTACTGTCCAATTGTAGAAGTGAATGCATTCCTTTCCCCGAGGGCTTTTTCGCTCCGTGGGCACAGCACTTGAATGCCACCATGATGGTCTTTTTTCAATAATGTACACATGTATTTCACCTTCAAGTAATAATATGATTAATGTTTTGCATGAATGTCTGATACTTCCCATACTTACCATAGCGTTCCCTTTTAGTGCGCTAGGAGTACTTTCCTATGAGGGTGTTAACATGTATTTTTGCGATTTTAAGTCATGTCACACTTGTAAATTACTGCCCCACGCTCATTCCATTTTCTACATAGTTTTCTCAATCAGGCTTTTTTGCCTATCCCTGCCGGTGCATGGACCAGCTTTTCGCCTGTTTGCCTCGCCGCCGTTTAAGTCATTTTTCCACATCGCCCCTTGCAGGCACCTGTCAGTTGCATGTTTAGAGCGCGTCACGCGCAGCCTGCCGACGTGCACGCTTCACGCGGCAGCGTCTCTCTTCTTAACGGAGTTACACAGCGTCCACGATTTCCCATCCACGGTGGTCATGTTTGTTGAAACGGTGAATGATTGGGGATGTTCGACCTCTCCTTATGCGACCCAGGCAAGGTTTTTTACAAAGCTGGCGTTACTCTCATGTCGGGCTAGACCTCATTTTAACCAATACGCTGTTGCATCACCCCTTGGTTCTCCGAACAACTCAGACTCCTTAGGCAGGAAGTAAGGAGACAGGAGCGTCGATGGCATGCCAGTTGGGATCTCAAAGACAGGGAAGCTCATAAAACCCTGCTCAAGAGATATAAGTCGGAAGTTATCAGGACCAAGCAAGACTACTTTGTGGCCCTGACTTCCTCTCTTTCATCTCCCAAGGAGCTCTTCAGGATCGTGGACTCTCTCACATCTCTTCAGGTCCCCAATCCAGTTGTTCCATCTCAGTAGCTCTGTAATGACACCGCTCGCTTCTTCCAGTCCAAAATAGCGGACATTTACACGGCTCTGGAGTCACAGAGGCTCTCTACGGCTGAGCCATCAGTTACTGTAGTCCCGGATGTTTCATCGGCAGAGCCTCCCTTGGCCGGTTATCTGGAATCCTTCCCCCCGCTCTCCCTACAAGATCTCGACACGCGGCTTGATAAAACCAAGTCAGGGTCTCCACTTGATGCTTGCCCTCTTAAGATCTTGAAGCAGTGCAGGGGATCTCTTCTACCCCCCCTACTTGAGATCATGAATGGGGCCATGAGGGAGGGTGTCTTCCCACAGCAGTGGAAAAATGCTGTGGTCAAACCTCTTCTTAAGAAACCCTCCCTAGATCCTGGGGTTTTAAAAAACTTTCGCCCCATCTCACTGCTTCCGGCCCCTGCAAAGATGCTCGAGTCCCATCTTAACGAGCATCTAGCTGCCTTTGTGGAGAATTCAGGCTGCCTTGACCCTTCCCAGCATGGTTTCAGGAGGGAACATAGCACCGAGTCCGCCCTCACCCTGGTTCTCGACTCCATCCGCATGAGTGTGGATGAGGGCCGGACATCCCTCCTGATCCTTCTGGATCTCACAGCTGCCTTCGATACCCTATCTCCCCAGGTCTTAACATCTCGACTGGGTGAGATTGGGGTCCGGGGGGCAGCCTTGGGTTTGCTCTCTTCCTTTCTCGACCATAGGGAGCAGAGGGTAATGTTGGGAAAATTTCTATCTCCATCCCTGTCTGTGCAATGTGGGGTCCCTCAAGGGTCGGCGCTTCGTCCCACCCTTTTTAACATCTATGTGACCCCCCTTGCCAGACTTATCAGATCTTTTGGGACGGAGGTAGTTTCCTACGCGGACGTCACGCAGATCCTCGTGTCTCTCTCCCAGTCAATTGAGCTGACCGCCTCCAGATTCAGATCCTGTATGGAGGCCGTCGGCCAGTGGATGATTTACAACTCACTCAAATTGAATGGGGAGAAGACCGAGGTGATGGTGTTCGGCGGAAGGGAAGATATCTGGTCCATGGAGTGGTGGCCTGACTCGCTCGGTCTTTGCCCCAAACCTACTTCTTCGGCTAAAAATCTTGGGGTAATGATTGACCCTACCCTTGACATGCGCCAGCAAGTCAACAGGACGGTATCGACCTGTTGGGGCATAATTCATGTTCTCAGGAAAATAAGGAACTACCTTTCCCAGCCGGCAAGAAGGCAACTTGCTGTCGCCCTTTTGGGATCGCGTCTGGACTACTGCAATGCGCTGTATGCTGGACTGAATAAGAGTCAGATGCAGCGCTTGCAGGTAGTCCAGAATGCGGCAGCTAGATTTGTCCTCGATCTTCCTCGTCGCTCTTCGGCCACGCTGGCCAGGAAGCAGCTGCATTGGCTTCCGATTAAGGAGCGGATTGTTTTCAAATCCATGTGTATGGTCTATAAGGCCTTGGCCAAAAGCAGCCCCACAGGGATTAGAGCCATCCTGACCTATCACAACCCTGGCAGGAGCCTCCGCTCCTCCAATCACTCTTTCCTCCACATCCCCCGCATTCGGAAAGCCAGATGGGGTGGTAAGGCTTTTTCCCTCTTGGCCCCTAAATGGTGGAACGATCTTCCATTAGAACTTAGGTCCCTCCCCTCCCTCCAAACCTTCAGAGCTGCCCTTAAAACACGCCTCTTTGTTCAAGCGTACATGTAAGTGCATGACTGCCCGCTTTCTGATCTTTTTTGTTAGGCGCCTTGACACCTTCGGGTTTTAGTTTGCGCGGTACAAGATGCAAAATAAATAAATAAAAATAAATAAATTTTATGTTTGACGGCCGCGTTTCATTTATTAACAACCACCCCGACAAGACCTGTCACTGGCCATAGAAGAGATTTCCGGTTAGGCTGTATTGTTGTTAATTATCTGTAGATATTTGACTTGCATGTTATTGACATTAGATTCATTTCTCTAGGTTTATAGACACATTATGTATGTCTACTAGTGGCAGCAGATTAGCTTCCGAGGCCGAGGTTTTTATTAACAATCTCGCCTTAACACTCTGTCTTTTTATTACCTGTCATGTGCCCACTAAGCCTCCACTTGGAGGCCTTTAAGGTTAATCTCGACGTACTAGTAAGCTTTCTTCGGTTACTATGGGGTCTGATAACCATTGAGACATGTCTCCAACCCAGCTATGGTACCACCATCTGGTTTCAGTACAAGCTATCCTTTGGCTTAACCTTAGTAAATGTTCAATTTGTTTTCCATGCATGTGGTCTTCGCCATGCCCATCTCCAAAAGGTTGTTTTGGCATTTTTTCTTTTAATTTTTAATTTTACACGTATCTGAGATGTGAATAAACCTCGAGCCTAGCTGTGCCCCCATTCTCGCATTCAACCGGCCACTGCCGTTTGGCACCTACTGGTAGCCACAACACAGTTTAGATCTAATTGCTGATGTTTGCTATACTCTGGTAGGTCCTGTTTATGTTAGTTGTTGCTTCTCTGTCACTTGACTAGATCCCCTGATTAATTTGGGATTTTGAAGTTTGCTGACTTTCAGTTTCGTTATCTCAGCCCACCTGTCCTTGGAATCCATTCGGACAGTAGTTACAAACCAGTTTTTTAAGTAAGTCACACGCTATGCAGTTGTATATCTCTTTCTCCTCAGCCACCCTCATACGCTAGAGCTGGCTGACATTCACCTTCTTGTTGCAGGTGTTCTCTCACTCCTTCCTTGTCATCAGCCTCTGCCGCCAATTCTGTTCCCACCATTGATGGGTGAGGAGCCTTTTTCTTCTCCACTCACGGTAATTAAACTTACACGCTCTCAGCTAGGGACGTTTTTAATCTCTCATCTTAAATTGTCAGGGATTTGACACACCTCCTTTCTTTCCATTAGGTGCCCCGAAACCCCACTTCACCCACTCACTGTCCCGAGGAAGACCCCCACTGTAAGGCTCTCAAGGCTGCCTACATCTCCAAAGGGGTCGAAACGTCAACAACTCTTTAATGCCAGTCTTACCTACAGTACTTGAATTACTGAGTTATTACATGTTACATGGCATACCAGTACAGATTTTATGTACTTCCATTTTTATGTTGTTTCTGATTCATGTCGTATGGCACACCATCAATATGTGCCTGCATTATGTGTGATTTGCACTCTTTTCCATCCCATTACCTCACCAGAATCACAGTCGCTTCCACCCCTACCCCTTCACCTGGGCCCTGCAATATTGCCAGTTATGTATTTAATGTTTCATTTTTTCCGGTTGAATAACCTGTGATCAGCGTCAGTCTGATTAAATAACACTGTAACATTAATTTTGTGTTGATCTGCTTTTCTTGAATCCCAGTTTTACAATTTGCTTTGACCATTAACACTTTTGATGTTATATTTACTGGGACCACCTCTTTATATACTCAGCTGATACATGTCACACAGGTCACATGAATTTAACCAAAATGCCTCACCAAAGCACATCCTCTGATGATGAGAACACCCAAAGTAACATCATGGTGCCGCAATGATCATTGTTGCTCTCTCTTTCTTGAAGGGAACCTCAAAATGCAGAGACGTCGTAGTACCAAGAACTCTCAACACTGGAACAAAGAGTCCGTGTCAGCAGCTTGTCACTCGCTCATCGCCAAAAGCATGTGGTGGCTCAAGGACACGGGTGGCCAAAAGTAAGTTTCAAGTAGCATTTATTTGAGCCTGGATGAAGACGAGCTGCTGGTGGCACACAATTGAAAACCACAGATTAATAACTACATTCCATGTGTAACCTTCACATGACAATGACAATGTTCCGTGAGTTTGTGCAGTGAGCGCCAACCATAACATACATAGATACTATTTATTTATTTTTAAAATGTATAAAGCGCGACGTATGCCCATGGGCGTCTTGGCGCTGAGACTCATTATGGCCTAGGGCTCGGTATGTATTTTAATGGTGCAGGAAAGTGAGGGGTTTATTGGTTGAATAGCCACGTCTTCAACCGTTTTCTAAACTGTAGCAGTGTGGGAGAGGATCTAATTTCCAGTGGGAGTGTATTCCAGAGTCTGGCTCCGGCGATGGTAAAAGATCTGTCTCCCCAAGTGACTGTCTTTGTTCTCGGTACAGTGAGGCGGAGAGCATTTACTGACCTTAGTTGTCTAGTGGGGCGGTAGAGTATAAGCTTCTCCTTCAGGAACTTTGGCCCTTGCTGACGAGTGGCTTTGAAGGTGATACACAAAGTTTTGAACTTGATTCTGTTCGTCACCGTCAGCCAGTGATAGCTCCTGATAGTCTGTTTAATTGGTTGAAATTTTGGGGTACCAGACAGCAGCCTAGCAGCCGCATTCTGGACCATTTGCATTTTAGCCACAACCCGGGCCTGAGCATTCAAGAACAGGCCATTGCAGTAATCTAAGGCGGACAGTACTAGTGAGCTCACCACTGTTTTTCCTCCTTTGTCTGAAAGAAATGGGATGATTTTTCTAAGGAGTTTGAGCTTAAAAAAAGCTGTGGAGGCTACTTGATTGGCATGTTGGACAAAGTTGAGTTTCTCATCAAAAATCACACCTAGATTTCTGACTTTCTGCACCGGGGATGGCAGTGCCCCTAGCAACGGGGGCCACCATATTGAGGACCAAATAGGGAAGAGTTTTCCAAAAATGATCACCTCAGTTTTTTCTGAGTTCAACCTTAGGCAGTTACAAGCCATCCATTCCTTGATGGCCAGCATGCCTTCTTGAAACCTGGCTGCCACCTCCTCGCCGTCGTCATTGATGGCTAGGACCAGCTGAGTATCATCCGCATAGGTGGTAAGGCTCATCCGGTAGGTATTGATGACCTTAGCTAAGTCCGCCACATAAATGTTAAAAAGGGTCGGACTTAGGGATGAGCCTTGTGGCACACCACATGGGAGAGCCAGGTTCGTTGATCGAAAAGGCCCCAATGTTACTGCTTGGGTTCTTCCTGACAGGAAGGAAGCGAGCGGAGCCCTGGCCACGGCCTGGACGCCCAGCTCTTCAACACGGTCAATCAATATAGAGTGATTGACCGTGTCGAAGGCCGCCGATAGATCCAACATGATCAGAACCGCCGTGCCACCCTGATCTTTAATGACCCTGATATCATCAGCTGCCTTGATGAGCGCAGTTTCGGTTCCATGCAGTTTCCGAAAACCAAACTGCGACTCATCCAGCAAGTCATTTTGATCAATATATTCCGAAAGCTGGGCATTCATGACCTTTTCCACCACTTTCGCTACAAAGGGTAAACTTGCAATAGGTCTATAGTTTTTTAATAACTCTTTATCTAGGCCTGGTTTCTTCAATAGTGGTTTTAATAGTGTAGTCTTCAATTTATCTGGAAAGACACCTGAGGTGAACATGGTGTTACAAATTTGCTTTACAAACGCACCGATCAGGTCCATCACTGGAGGAAAAATCTTAGGTGGACAAGAGTCAAGAGCGGAACCTGATTTAATTGATTTGATAAAATCTAATATTTGATCCTCTGTAGCCTCTTTAAATTGGGTAAGTGAACATGTAATTTGTTTATCAATTATCGTAGGTACCGAATTGCTTGGCGAGTTGATCGTAGAAAACTCGGCATAGATATCGTTCACTTTGGAATAGAAAAAATTTGCTAAGGCGTCACAGAAAGTCTGTGAGGGGGGGGGGGTCAGGTCAGGTTGATTTCCAGTTAAAGACTTCACTACCTCATATAGTTGTCTGCTGGAATTTTTTGCGCCATTAATTTGTTCCTCTTGAAAGGTTTTTTTGGCCTCCAAGATCATTTTTTTGTATAATGTCAGTGTCTGTTTATATAGTGTTCTAGAATCATTATCGTAGTTTTCACGCCATTTCCTCTCAACACTCCTACAAACCTGTTTCTGTTTTCTCAAGGATTCCGAAAACCAAGGGGCTGAGGGCGTCCTCCGGTTTTTAGATATAGTTTTTAGTGGCACAGATGTTTCTACTGCCAAAGTTAACCAATCTGAGCTACAGAATGGCGTGCGCATGTTGCTTGGTTAATTAAAAATAATTTGTGTTAAACTAGAGCAAGTCTAACTTTCTGACTTCAGACACCACTGTATTCTGCACACTTTGCTCAGATCTTGAAATTATGGCCAAAAAGAGGCAAGAGAGTCACAAAAACCAGGCCTTGGTATTTTCCTGCTGGCACTGCTATTCCTAATTTCTGTATTGTGAACATTGAAAGTACATCTCAGCATGCAAAGTCCTGTTATATGTGTTGTCACCAGTTTTATCTCTGATGGTTGTCTTACCCCTTAAAATCTTATATAAAGATATCAATGGTGTCCGGGCCTGTCCCCCAGACTTTGGGACATATTTACAAGAAAATGGCGCAACGTGGTTCTGCAAGTCATTCTGGGCCCGGGTGCCGAGTTACGTAATTTTGTGAGTATAGAAATGCACTATACAACAATACGGCACATTCCTGTACTCACTCCTGCAACTGGGCAAAAAAAGCAGCCTAGTGCCAGTGCAGGCACCCTTACACCATGATAAAAGAGGGCCTGCATTGCAGGGATGATTGCTATTGAGCAGGAAGTGACACCTCCCTGCACAAAAACAATCATAAATGGCATTTTGCACCGTCTGTGTGTGCTGCGCTGCCTCAGATTTACAGATCGGTGTCAAAAAGCAATGGGTGTTACATGAGAACACCCACAGCAACACCAGAGGTGTAGATGTTTGGGTGTTTGGGGTCTGACACCCCCCTTAGTAATTGTATTTTGTGTTAAATAGTTTGGTTCAGGTGCTTTAAGTCAGGTATGGTGAAGAGTCTGTCAGATTTCTCCAGGAATTTTTACACACACACACACAAACAAAAACACCCTCACAGTCACTCCTTCTCTCTGTTTGGAAAGACTTCAAAAATGTTGTTTCTTTCACAAAATTATGTACTGTCTCTCACTTAGTACCCCTACCAATCCTCATTCCTCACCCTTTCTACTTAAGCCTCTTGTGTGCCCTGCTTGTTGTATAATGTATTTTAACATTATGTGCCAGTGTGATTGTTGGGAAAGCCGAAGCTCGCCACCCTCTTCCTGCCCCCCCCCCCCCCCCCCCATCTTATTGACCAAGCTACACCCCTGAACAACACCCACACAGAAAACTGCGTCAAAGGGAACAATATTTACAAGGCGGCATTAAGCCACGCAAAGTGGCTTCGCGATAAATATGGAGCCAGGCGCAGCGCTACAGGAACGTTGCAAAAATTGACTCTTTGGTGGCGCAATGACCTTTCAAATATGCCCTTTTAGTTTGGGAGTCAAACTGCTTGAGCCCGCTTCACAATATGCCTGGCAATTCACATTATTCTTCTATAGTTAAAATAGCCCATTAGATGGCGATAAAAGCCAACATATCAAATGAGCATGTATCTACAGGCACAAGAACATTTGTCAGAAACCACACTAATCATGGCAAACCACTGATTTGGTGAAATGTGGAATTATTAGTAAATTCACAGGCTTTGAAAAGCTGTATCCTAAATACAAGAAAGAAACAAATAGCCAAGTAAAGCAGTGGGCCACAAGCCCTATGTGTCTTTATTTTTAGGTGGAAATGTGCATAGAATTAGGCACGATGCTATCAGTCAAAGTTCAAAAGAGCCGATTTGGGCTGACCCAATGCACCATGCTGTATGTTGTGGTGGGCAGCACAATGTTGACCTGAACAGACCAGTGGATACACTGGGCTGACCCAAAGGGCGTCTACACACGCATGCATTTGTATTTATTTATTTTTGTATTTTACGGAAAGCAGACGAGAAACAAAATAAGCCTCTCGGCTACACAAAACAACGAAGAAAACTAGCTGAGGACAGGTTAAAGATAATCGCACCAGTGGCTACCATAAATAACACAAATGTATCTTTTAGTGTACCAGCTGCAGTTTTAACACTCATTTTACATGTTCGGGTACGTTTAAGACCTTCCGCTGATGTATTTTTCGTGTTTGCACCTGATGCAACTATGTTATTTTATATTTTTTCATTAATTTGGTATTTTTCGTATGCATTAATTTTCTCCCTAATATAGGTCTATGAAAATCGGTAAACAGAAGGTCTGCGGATTATGTTCTACTTCCCTTTATTTTGTTTTCCTTATTTAATAAATAATTCACTATTTCTTAGCTATGTCTTTCTTGGCCACTGGAAGTCCATTGTGAATGATAGCTTGTGCTTATTTTTTTGAGTCAATATTTGCCAGTACATCAAGTAGAACTACTTGAGGAGTGAGTTCTATGGACCACCCCTTAATGCTTGATTTGGTCTGACCCATCCCCGAGAGAACCCCTGTATCCTCTGGTCCATCTGAGGGACGCTGGACGAGTATTGCTGGATGCGCCTAAGTTTCCTGTGTGTCCAACATACTCAGAGAAGTTATTTGAATTGAATGAGGCGGAATTTAGCTGAGATTGTTGCTTCTCTCAGAGCCATGAAGGGGTCTCTCCTAATCATCCAGGGGGCCAAAGTCTTCCTCCCTCGACTTCCACTGTGAATATAAGGTATCCAGCTTGCTAATCACGAACAAGAGGTAGAGAAGTGAGATCCCGTGCGGTTGTTTCTATCTTTGATCTTTTAGGAGCTAGCTTTCCTCTTGATCAGCAGGATTGCACAGTTTACATACAATTATGTGAGGATTGAGTGTTTTGGGGACTGTTAAAGGGTGGGTGGGGGCAAATTATTTTCTTTTTAAATTTTTAGGGTTATTTTCTCGTGTGACATGAGGTGAGTGAGGTGACAAGGTACAGCTAAGGCGGATTTTGGAGTTGGAGGTTAGTTGGGCTTAGGTGTTGAGAATTACTAAAAAGAAGGCAGGTTTGTGCTAATTAATGGTGCTGATTTATCCTTTGTATAAGGTTTTCAAGCTCCCCCCAACCTGCAAAAAGAACAAATGATGAACGGAATGCTGAACGATATCAAACACTCACCCCCAGTGCAGTGATCTCGTCCTAAATCCATCATTTATTTATTCACCAGGCCATTCCAGTTTGGACTCAACGATATGCAAATCAGTCCTGACCCTGCTCCCCCGGGGAACAGTCCATCCCGAACTGCCAGGCCAGGTCCCCCCCAGACTGAAAACAAGCATCTTAGGCCCGGTTTCGTGGTATCACCGCATATCAGCCAGGATAGCTTGACTCCGGTGGCATGGAGAGCACGGGACCCACATCTGGGCGTACCTGTCCTACTCAGGGTGACAAATGCAAAAATAACAAATGATGGACGGAATTCTGAACAATGTCAAACACTCACTCCCAATATAGAGATCTGGGTCAAAATCCATTGTTATTTTGCTCACCACGCCAATCCCCAACCCGCAGCAGCTGCTGCTTTAAAAAAAAATATTTATAACTTTTAAACTGTTCACATTATTTCTACAACAAATTGCCAAGTACATACACACTTTTTATGGTTATATTTTCATATATTTTTTATTTGACCCTATAGATCCTGGAGATTTCTAGCTTCATCGGGATATTAACAGAGTTGTCAAGGCTAAGTCCATAATTGCCCCTTTTCCCTATGTGAGGTAGGTAGGTTATCTCCCTTTGTCTATGGTGGTCTGGGAGGGAGCCTGCAGTCAGTGAATTGCTAGCCGGAGTTTTGTCCACACCATTCCTAGGATTTAAAATGTATGTGAAAACCTATCCTTCTTTTGTCTTGGTTGATGCCAGGCAAGCATTACTTGACATATACCTCCAGGTTAATGCTCCAGTTACTTATTGGTAATCCTTATTACTCCGAGTCCAGGTCTTCCCAGATACAGTCTTTGCATGTGAGATGTAATCTCCATCTTGCTGCACCTGTTCCATAGCAGACACAAATTATTTCCTCCAAGATGGCTGCTATTACCTAGACTTCCTTATAAAAAGTAGAAACTACCACTTATTAGCCTGTAAATTATCTAAGCACCAGACAATCAGCAGACTAAGAAACCAGAAAAATATGATAAATCCCAAACTCTATACAGGACTTTATCGGGGAAGACCATGACTAAGAGTAATGAAGAGTAATGAAGATTACTGATAGTTAACTGGGTCATTCCTAACTATGAAACTGAAGACAGGACATGATCATCAAATGAAGTAGAGAAACCCTCAACAACTGAACTCTATATTGAGACAAGAAGGTGTGTGGAGAACTCTATGTATCAGCACAGCAAATATCCCTAGGGGAAGCGGGATTACAGGGGTAAACATCGTTTACCACGAAGTTTTTACAACGCGGTACCTTTAGCACGCATCCCTTACAACGCAAGTCGTTACCACGACTTGCGCTGGAGGGCGCTAAAGGATTAAAAATAGTAAATTTACTATCCCAACACCTTCCCTAGGGTCCACGGGGACTGGTGTTAGAATAGTAAATTATACTATTCGAAATCCGCACCCCCAACGCAAGTCGTGGTAACGACTTGCGTTGTAAGGGATGCGTGGTAAAGGGATGCGTTGTGACGGTACGCGTTGTACCGTCATACATCCGATTACAGGATGCCCATTAAGTCAAAATGCTTCTCGTAGGTCTACATTGCACCTGTAATGGAATGGAAGCATTAGACCAGTCATACCTCTTGATAAAGGCGGATTTAATCCATCTAGAGATGGTTCCTGTAGAAGATGGTGACTCTTGCTGGGGATCTCATATGTAGCAAAGAAGGAGTCCAGACTTCCGGCTGAAGCATCAAGATGGTGGTCGCACTCTAAGAGTGCTCCAGACCCCTTTTTCATCCGCTTCAATCCTAATTCCTGCAGCTGTCCATAGTTCCATCTGAAGTACTATCGTGGACCCCCAGAGAGGAATCGCTGCACTGGTGTCCCTATACCTGCTGACTCCTAACGCTTGGGATCCTCTTCTGGCTCTGGTCCCGGTAGGGCCTGAGGGGTCGCATTAGGATGGTCTCTCTCGGGAATTGTGGCTGTACCCGGCTGTTAATCAATCAATCAATCAGTGACACTTGTAGAGCGCGCTACCTACCCGTAGGGTCTCAAGGCGCTGGGGGGGGGGGGGGGTGCCGCTACTGCTCGAACAGCCAGGTCTTCAGCTTCTTCCTGAAGGAGAGGTGGTCTTGGGTCAGGCGCAGGTCGGACGGGAGGGAGTTCCAGGTCTTGGCGGCCAGGTAGGAGAAGGACCTTCCTCCTGTAGTTGCTCTTCGGATGCGGGGGACGGCGGCGAGGGCGTGGTTGGCTGATCGGAGGTGGCGTTTGGGAGCGTAGAAGTTGACTCGGCTGTTGAGGTAGCTCGGGCCTTGGTCGTGTAGGGCTTTGTGTGCGTGGGTGAGGAGGCGGAAGGTGATTCTCTTGTTGATGGGGAGCCAGTGAAGGTCTCTCAGATGTCCGGAGATGTGGCTGGATCGTGGGATGTCGAGGATGAGTCTGGCTGAGGCGTTTTGGATCCGCTGGAGTCTCTTCTGGAGCTTGGCGGTGGTCCCGGCGTAGAGGGCGTTGCCGTAGTCCAGTCGGCTGGTGACGAGGGCCTGGGTGACGGTCTTCCTGGTCTCTGTGGGGATCCACCAGAAGATCTTCCGTAGCATGCGTAGGATGTTGAAGCACGCCGAGGAGACGCTGTTGACTTGCCTGGTCATGGAGAGGGAGGAGTCCAGGATGAAGCCCAGGTTACGTGCATGGTCTGTCGGTTTGGGTGCGGTGCCCAGGGCGGGAGGCCACCAGGAGTCGTCCCAGGCGGAGGGAGAGGAGCCCAGGATGAGGACCTCCGTCTTGTCCGAGTTCAGTTTCAGGCGGCTGGTCGTCATCCACTCGGCTACCTCTTTCATCCCTTCGTGTAGGTTGGCTCTGGCGGCGGCGGGGTTGTTGGTCAGGGAGAGGATCAGCTGGGTGTCGTCGGCGTAGGAGATGATGCTGAGGTGGTGTTTGCGTACGATGGCCGCGAGGGGGCTCATGTAGACGTTGAAGAGGGTGGGGCTCAGGGATGATCTTTGGGGGACGCCGCAGAAGACTTCGGAGGCCTCTGACTTGTACGGTGGTAGGCGGACTCGCTGTGTTCTTCCGTCGAGGAAGGAGATGATCCATTCCAGCGCCTTGTCCTGGATTCCGATGTTGCTGAGGCGCCGTATTAGGGTGCGGTGGCAGACCGTGTCGAATGCCGCGGAGAGGTCTAGGAGGATGAGGGCCGCTGTTTCTCCATTGTCCATCAGGGCTCGGATGTCATCGGTGGCGGCGATGAGGGCGGTCTCGGTGCTGTGTTTGGCTCGGAAGCCGGACTGTGAGGGGTCGAGGGATCCGTTCGTCTCGAGGAAGGCGGCCATCTGCTTGTTGACGGTCTTCTCGATGACTTTGGCTGGAAACGGGAGAAGCGAGATGGGGCGGTAATTCTTGAGGTCGGTGGGGTCTGCTGTTGGTTTCTTGAGTAGAGCGCTGAGTTCGGCGTGTTTCCAGCTCTCGGGGAAGATGGCGGTGTCGAAGGATGTGTTGATGATGTCTCGCAGGTGGGGTGCGATGACAGCGTCGGCCTTGTTGAAGATGTGGTGGGGGCAGGGGTCGGTTGGTGATCCGGTTGGTGATCCGGAGGATGCGTAGGATCCGGAGGATTCCTACGCATCCTACGGTGAGGTCCTCGGAGGTGGGGGTGGCTCTACCCCAGCCGGGTACCCTGAGAGGCGGATCGCTGACCTGTGCGGTTGCTGCCTGGACCGGTCGATGATTGGCCCGGCAGCCAGACATCCTTGACTTCCAGCTGATCTGAGTGGCCTGGTCCAGACCTTGCAGGGCAGCGGGGACTTCTGCGGACAGTGGCATCGGCACCTCAGGGCATTGTGGTGCGTGGCCGGACCATCTGTCCGCCAACTTCTCCTTACATAGATGCCAACATTTTAAGACAGGGACGTGGGAGATTTAAAATAAAAAATCAGGAGAATGAAAATTCCCATTGACTTCTATTAGCGATGTTTTTGCGAATCGCTATTTGAGAATCGCAAAATGCTATGTATGTAGGATTTGCAATAAATTTTGCGAATCCTACATATTCCTTAATTGCGAATCTCAAATTGCGATTCACAATTAAGGAATACCTCCCCATTCATTCCTATGGGCCTAGAGGCCCTTAGGAATGAAGAGGAAGATATTCTCAATTCGCGATTCGCAATTAGCGAATCGCAAATTGAGAATGTAATTTCAAGGGTGCAAGGGTCTCAAAAGGACACTATGTTGCACCCCTGAAATAAGCATGGGTGCACATGTGGCCCACATACATGCCCCATGGGCATGTATTTGCGTCACATGGAACTTTGAAAAATGCAAAAAAGTGAATTTTTCAAAGAAATCGCAAATTACCACCAACTGGAAGTTGGTGGTAATTTGCGATTCCTTAAGGCGAAATTGCACTTTTTTTGTGCTTCTTACATTTCAAAATTTGCGATTCCTTAAATGCAATCACAAAATAAGGAATTTTTGCGATTCCTTATTGCTTCATACATACCATTTAGCAAAAATGGGATCGCAAATGCCAAAATTCTGCGAATTTTGGCGTTTGCGAACGCATTTGTGCTTGATACATATGGCCCTCAGTCTTTTTTGTATGAAAAATCGTTGGGCTCTGCTCATTGGAATAATATGTCCTATAGATTAGACGTAGGACTTAGGTCGACTAGGTCTCTATCGAATGTACTAGACTTAATTGTGAGTGCCAGCTAGCTCAAAAGTCACTAGAAACTTTCTCGAATTCACAAGAAGGGATTAGTTTCTGACAACCGCATAAACATGACAACTTTGTCTCCCCAAGATAAAACTGATCTTCAGAGTCGTGGAAATAATAGATAGATATTTCACTCAGCCAATCGTGCATGCTTCGTTTCACCAGAGGTGCAGAGAAATAGAGAGATGGGCGTTTTCAATAAAAGGTATTTATTGAAGAGTCTTCTTTCTCAAGCAGAAGAAATGAACTGCTACAATCGTAAAACTGGTTGTAAAATATAATGTATACAGTATAAAAAGTAGAATAAAATATTACTTTAAGAGCATTGTATTCCCTAAACCATAGATAAATATATACATAAATAACAGAGGCTAAAAGTACTCAACTGGTGCTTCTACAATACGCCTAGCCCGGTGTAACTACCTAACCTAAGCTTAGTACGAGGGAAGAAGTAAGTGAGGTGTAGCATAAATGTAGTATTCTTTTGCCAAGAATCTGTCCAAGATTTCTCTTAGGGTCTAATCAGCTCCGTACCTTAGTTTACAAAGGAGAAGGTCAGTCTCGGGACTCGATTTCCCAACAACCCGCAAGAGTAGCTTGGAAACACTGGAGCTGGATTTCTCGGCAGAAGAAAAGACAGCGTCTCTCTCAGTGCGTCTGCTGGAGGGTCGGCTTCCTTCGGCACTTGCTGTAGCAGGATGCGTTGGGCAAGTAGATAGTTGAACTGCTCCAAACCACTGTGTGTTTGCTAAGGCAAGTGTGGGCATATTTATACCCTGAAGTTGCAGAGTTTGACGTAAAGGTGGACATAATAACCTCATCAGAGTCTCAGTTCTTTGAAAACTCCATGAGTTCTTGGACAAGTCAGTTCTCAAGCAAGGGAAAGTCCCTAGCTGCTGAAGCCGAGTTTTCCAAGAAATCGTTGTAGATTTTCGGAACTATTGGAAGTAGCCCTGCCGTATTTGACGTGCATGAGCTATGTCTAAATATGATTATGATTCTTATGCCTATATAAGAACATAGTGATTTATACCTATATAAGGGCATGAATCGGGAAATTTACAATAGTGTCCTAAAAATGGTTTACAACACCCACTCCTCGTTATTATGTTCATCTAAGAGTAAACACTAAGGGCCCGATGTAGGTCGGTCGGTAACGACCGAAAATCGGTATTTTCGGCCGTTACCGATCGGTAAATAGGTGATCGGCATGTAGGGGGCATTATTTTACCGAATCGGTAAAATTATCGATTCGGTAATTTTACCGATTCGGTAAAATAAAAATTCGGTAAATTTACCGAATCTGAGCCACCCATATGTAGGTGGGACTCTTCAGAGTCCCAGGAGCCTTACCGAATCGGTATTTTACCATCAAATCCAATTTGATGGTAAAATACCGATTCCGGTGTGCATGCACATGTGTGCATGCACACCTATGCCATGTGACAGGCAGACCTGCCATTAGGGCATGTTTGCCTGCCACATGGCACCCGAGCCTGTTTTGGGGGTGCCAGAGGGTGTCAAAGTGACACCCCCTGCACCCTTGTGAAATTTGGTATTTACCGATTCGGTAAATACCGAATCGGTAATGCCCATTCATTCCTATAGGCTTCAAAGCCCATAGGAATGAATGGGCATTACCGATTCGGTATTTACCGAATCGGTAAATACCGAATTCATCCGATTCAGTATTCCAGCACATCTGGAATACCTACATGTCGACCCAATAGATTTACCGATTTTAAATTACCGAATCGGTAAAATTCGGTAATTTAAAATCGGTAAATCTATTTCACCTACATCTGGCCCACATAGAAGCCAGAGTATGTGTTTTTACAATCCCACCCAAAAAAGACATGAATTTTTTATTTTTAAATGGTCGTCCACAAAAATGAGCATTTGTACAGTATGCATCTAAAAGCAATGATATCATTGTAAGCATATGATATGATATTAGAAATGCTAACCAAATGAATCACAAAATTTACATTTATGAAATGGCTCTGGATACAGAATAAAGGTCGAGACCATTCCATAACAGAATATACAAGCTAGTTTGATTTGTGCATTAGGTCAATACTGTTTCTTGGAAGTAGTCTTGGAAGTAGTCAAAGAATTCTTGTTCTCTAAGAATAGTTTTACTTTAATCAGATTACTTTGTGCCAAAGTTCAGTCTGTTTTAGAAAAAAATCTAATTAAATTGTAGCGAAATAGAGTTCCAAACTTGGAAGCTTCTATTATGAAAAAAGTGAAGCTCGAATCTCAGAGTTCTTAAAGAACACTGTATGATAATCTCAAAAGTTATTCTCGCTGTCAGGGGCAAACATAAAGTCATCAAGGCTGGCAAAGAAATCGTCTACCACATTTGGTGAAAGTTCGACCACTTCATTAAGAAGATCAATTGTACACAGATGAGAAGCTTCGCCGTCAGCGTCAGTCGCGTTAGCAATGTTCATAGCAGATGATACCTGTATGCCTGTTGGTCCGCGTATCTCACCTCCAGTAGGATTTGCCGGTGAGATCTCAATGAATGCTGTCATCAGGATTGGTAGCCGTTGGGGGCAACACAACACATGAGCCGTTACCGGACCCAGTAATGCGTCAGCATCCGTTGGCATAACCGATGGTAGCGTTAGACAGATATCCAACACGCATTCCTCTCCACAAAGCAGGCATCGTAGAACAGGTAAGATGCAATCTTGCCAGATTGGTCTGAATGACAGGAACCATGTGGTATTCAGATCTCTCAAACGAGCCAAGCCAAGGATCTGTGTTATGCGTTCAGGATACCTCATGGCCTGGAGCGCATCCTACATGCTGACTTGGATATCGCTGGTGGCCGGATTTGCCATAACGGAGCAGGAGGAATAAAAATAAGATCCCTGCTACGAGTCCCAAAATGAGAGGCTGGCCGCCGAACACAGAGCGTACGAAATTAGGAAAAATGCCCAGGATTGCTTCAAAGGGTGCTAACAGTCCCAAAAAAATCGTCTTAAATACATGTGCAATACCGCTGGTATCAGACATGCTAAAGATACAACCTAACATTTCTGCAAAATTTATTGGGCAGTTTGTTGATAATAATGCATGTATTTCTGCAGAAGTCCTTGCAAATTGCAAATCATACGTTTCTCTGGACGAGGTCAGTGGCACAGTTTTTTGTAAAAGAATGGCTTTCATTCTGCTTAAAGTATCAATTCGAATAGAAGAGATGTTCAGTGAAGGCCATAGCGGCGGCTTCCCGTCTTTCTTAGTTTTAGGAAACAATACTTGCAAACAACAAGTGACCCTGGCTGACACACTAACAAGATAGCCTATTCCTGGCATCATTCCACAACAGCTGTGATTATTTAACATAATGTAGCTACCATTGGAAAGCTGCCTGAAAATTGGATCAATCACCGCTGTGGTCGAACCTTGCAGGTGGCAAGAAAGGGTATTGGAAGAACCTTTGCAGGCTCCGTGTAAATTAATACCTTGACACAATAGTGTACCGCTTAGTGAGTTTTCACAATTTTTACCACTAAGAAATACCTCCTTTCCCCCACTCCAACATTTGTGTGTGTATGGTAAATCCCAGGTCGACAATGTATTCTTTACCCAACCTTTTATACGGGCCTGCTGGTATGTGTTTTAAGCTATTTTGAAACTGGGAAGTCGTTACTGGTATTGTGATGGTGCCATGTATTATCCTTTCAACTGATGGTTTCTCAAAAACGGTCAATGGTAATCTCTCCACTTTTTCTATGCTCAGCACCGTATAGCTGCTCCCCTCTGTGCCAATGACATTTGTTTATCTGTAAGGTTAAACACAGTAAACAATGACGTAGTGTTGATTAAATGCCAAGGCACATAGCCAGAACAAAGGTTTTGTAACGTCCAGCCTAACAGCATTATAGAACGTAATTGAGACTGGCCATGTTGTAACATTAGCAAGTCTTGTTCCATTAAGTCTATGGCAGAGGATACAATGCTGTCCAAAGAATATATTCTGTACGACAGAGTTGTTAACCCATTGTCAACTACAGAGAGTGATTTCTCTAAATGAATACGATCGATTTCTCGTATTCTTTCAGCTGTTTCAATTTGTGTGACTTTCCATGCTTCATTGTATTTAGCGTATATATCAGCGAATATGAAACGATAATGACGTGGATTACGAGGTCCCAGTAAGAATTCTCGTAAATCAACGCCATCTTTAAGCAAAGATAAGTGTTGCTTTATTTCTGGAAGTGTGGATCTCTGCAGCCACTCAAGGCATAGTTTTTCTACACTATAAGTTGTTATTATTCCTGGATGTTGTCTTTGGATATATCTTGGATCTGGCCTAGTTACTGTAAACCCTTGTGTCTTGTTCAGGAATCTATCTTGACAGTTATCCGTGTCTGTTGGCCAGATTAAGCATTTTTTCCATTCAGGATGTGTTCTGTTTTGCTGTAAAATATAGTTTACGTCTACCTCCTCACTTGAAGTTATATTACTATCAGGTGTGGGCTTAGGTACGGAGGGTTTGTTTAAATCTTTTATCTTAGCAATGCCAAGACAAGATGTCGGTTGAACAGTGTCATTTAAAAACATAATTTGTTCTGGGATGATGCAGGCTCTGAACAATGCTTCTAAATGTTGTACCTGCCAGTCTTTTGTGCCCCCAAACAGTTTTTGTCTCAATGTTGTCTTTCCAAAACTCAAAGCCTAAGGTGGACAATTGAGCATAAAAGGCCACAGAATAAATTTGTTTAGTATTCGTCAACATACTCTTCATGCCTGTCTTATTAACATTTTTAAAGTAAAAACTTTCTGGGTTTGTGACATTAAAACCTGTGAAATATAGAAATTTTCCAATAAATGTTTTAGAACTACCTTTTGGAGGTGTTGGAAAATGTTCCCATTGATTATAAGTTAAAACATTTCTAGGGTATGCAGATTTATGCAAGCAATGATGGCCAAAATGATTAAAACCATACATTTCTTCATAATTTGATGAACCTTCTAAGTGTTCATGTTTTGTAAATTTTGCTGACATTTCTAAGTCTGCCATCATGTTATTAACAGTTTCAAAGTTTCCGCCCAATCTCGCTCCTCCCTTTTCCTGCCAAAGTCATCGAGAAGATCGTCAACAGACAGCTTGCCGCCTTCCTCGAGACGAACGGATCGCTCGACCCCTCGCAGTCCGGTTTCAGAGCCAACCACAGCACCGTGACCGCCGTCATCGCAGCCACCGACGACATCCGAGCACTGCTCGACAACGGGGAAACCGCTGCACTCATCCTCCTGGACCTCTCTGCAGCATTTGACACTGTCTGCCACCGCACCCTAGTTTAACGCCTCAGCAACATCGGCATCCAAGAGAAGGCACTGGAGTGGATCATCTCGTTCCTCGCCAGAAGAACACAGAGAGTCCGCCTCCCCCCGTTTCGATCCGAGGCCACCGAAGTCATCTGAGGCGTCCCGCAAGGATCATCACTCAGCCCCACCCTCTTCAACGTCTACATGAGACCTCTTGCTGCCATCGCACGCCAACACAACCTCAACATCATCTCCTACGCCGACGACACCCAGCTGATCCTCTCCCTCACCAGAGACCCCAACACCGCCAGAACCAGCCTACACGAAGGGATGAAAGACGTCGCAGAGTGGATGAAGAACAGCCGCCTGAAACTGAACTCAGACAAGACGGAAGTCCTCATCCTGGGACCATCGCCCTCCGCCTGGGACGACTCCTGGTGGCCCCCAGCCCTGGGCACCGCTCCCAAGCCAACAGACCACGCACGCAACCTGGGCTTCATCCTGGACTCCTCCCTCTCGATGACCAGACAAGTCAACGCCGTCTCCTCATCATGCTTTCGCACCCTTCGCATGCTTCGCAAGAGCTTCCGATGGATCCCGACCGAAACCAGGAAGACGGTCACCCAGGTCCTCGTCACCAGCCGACTAGACTACGGAAACACCCTCTACGCCGGAACCACAGCCAAGCTACAGAAAAGACTCCAACGCATCCAGAATGCTTCCGCCCGACTCATCCTGGACATCCCCTGACGCAGTCACATCTCCGGTCACTTGAGGGACCTGCACTGGCTCCCCGTCAACAAGAGGATCACGTTCAGGCTCCTCACCCATGCACACAAGTCTCTCCACGACCTGGGCCCCAAGTACCTCAATGACCGCCTGACCTTCTACACGCCCACCCGCCAGCTACGGTCTACCAGCCTCGCCCTCGCCGCCGTTCCACGCATCCGAAGAGCCACCGCCGGAGGCAGATCCTTCCCCTACCTGGCGGCCAAGACATGGAATTCCCTCCCCATCCACCTTCAGCTGACCCAGGACCACCTCGCCTTCAGGTGACAACTCAAGACCTGGCTGTTCGAGCAGTAGCGGACCCCTTCCCCCAAGCGCCTTGAAACCCTTCCGGGTGAGTAGTGAGCTATACAAGTGTTATGATTGATTGATTGATTCAAAGTCCCAATAATCAGTAACCACGACAAGTCTTGGGGCCTCAACCTCACTATCCCGGAAGAGGAGATGCACTCTTTGAGAGACGCAGCGCCCTATCAGTGGGCCGAGCATCATATCTGATATCTGGGCCTTCTTCTGACTCCTTCCCTGGACGCATGGTCATCGGTAAACTGGCGAGAATGCCGAAAAGCGGTCCTAGAGGACCTGCGAAGGTGGAAGCCTCTGATGTTGTTGTGGTTGGGCAGGCTCAACGCCGTTAAGATGTTGATCCTTCCTAAAATCCTATACGTATTTCGATGTCTCCCCACCCCGATCCCGCTTCACTGTATACGGAGTCTGCAACGTAAACTCACATCCTTCATATGGGGCGGAAAACGATCTCGCTTTTCGCAGAAGATCCTCATGTCGCCGCGGGATAGGGGGGGCCTGGTTTGCCCCAACCTAGTGCACTATTTCTAGGCCTCACACCTCCGCTTTGTGGTAGAGTGGGAAGTGAGAGATAGCGAGAAAGGATGGTTACATATGGACAGAGCAGTGACGGGGCGCACCATCTGGGATCTAGCGTTGTTACACCGGACGGCCTGATCTAGAAGTGCTTACACTGCAGTGCCTACGAGGACAGTCTTAGACATGTGGGACAGCGTAGCCGTATCCAAGGGGCTTACCATGTTTCCATCCCCGCATACCCCCATAGTGGGGAATCCACACTTCCCACCGGCTCATCAATCTCGAGCATTTGACAAATGGGCACGCGGAGATTGTCGGGTGATTTGTGACCTCTATGAAGGGGGCACACTCAAAACTTTTGATCAGTGTCGGGAGGAGTTCCGGGTATCACTGGAGGTAATACTGCAATATGCGCAGTTGCGCCACTGGGTCTCTGAAGGGGAAATGTACCAGGCAGCCACATGCGACTTCACCCCTTTCGATAAACTGGCACGCTCCCTTGGGAGATTAAAGGGGCTGATCTCACAGATTTACTATATCCTGCAACACCCATCGACTGTACCTTCTCACCCATAACAACGCCAGTGACAACTGGCGGTTGGCGCAGACATCGAGCCCTCACAATGGGACAGGCTTTGGAGAGATATCCCCAAGATATATCGGAGCATCCCGCAAAGGGAAAACGTTTACAAACTCCTGACCCAATGGTACTACACGCCCCTGCGGCTCCATAAGATGTTTCCCGCGGTCTCCCCCTTGTGCTGGAGGTGTCAGTCTGCATCCGGGGATTTTATCCATGTTTGGTGGGCGTGCCCGATCCTGGCTGTCTTTTGGAAGGAGGTGGTCAGCGACATTAGGGAGGTGCTGGCGTTCCCCCTACCTGAAGCCGTGAGCACAATACTACTTGGTATTAGACCGGCCACCTTCAAGGCACTTACCCGCAGTGGTGGATCCTGGTGCTCCAAATGCTGGGGGGAGCTGAGCAGCTTATAGCCCTATACTGGAAAAGACCCGAAGCCCCACCCATAGCAGCCTGGTTTGTGAGGCTTTGGTAAGTTATAACGATGGAACTTTTCACAGCGCGACTGCAAGCCAGCCACACGCATTTTGGGGCGGTTTGGCAGCCCTTAGTGCGATACCTTTGCTCAATAGAACACGCGCGCCACATGCCTACCAAGCTCAGAACCCTGCGCCTCTTTGACGATGCTTTTGCCCCCCCAGACCCCAGCAGACTGCTCCCTTAGACATCCTCTATGACGCAGGAGCTATCTGGGGCGTCTTTCCCTTGCTGGTCCCCTCATGACGCATGCGCACTCTCTCTTCACTGTTCTCTCTCTATTTCTCACATCTCCTACTCTCCTTTCATTTTCTCCTTTTTTTCTCTGCTTCTAGACTCTGCCTGTGTTTACTGAGCCCTGTTGGGCCATTCCTGGGGTGTTCGGCAAGTTGCCTGTTAGACCAATGGCTCTGCGAACTGGGTTATCTATACGCCTAATGGATAGAACAGTTTATGTCATGCCACGCAGCCGGCCCCGATGGGGTTGTAGGCAAGGCGCTGTGTAACTCTGCTTCTCTATATGAACCCTATGACCTAAATGGTGCTTCCTCTCGCGGATGGCCCTGATTAGGGTTGTAGGCTTAACGCTGTGTCTATGTGACCCTGTTATGGGTGTTAACTTTTTAAAAATAAAACAGACTTGGAACAAAGTCTCAATAATCAGAAAATGTGCTGGGTGAAACAAAGTCACTCAAGGAAACCTTAAATTGGTGTGGAATTTACAGGGCCATAAATGTCATAATCAGTTGTATCCCAAGCTATTCCACCAGGTAGAGGAACCGCTGTGATGTTCACTGATGACAGGTCTCGTTGTTCACGATGAGATGATTTCTGTGGCTTCAGAAGCAAGTTGATGTTCTTACTCGCTGTGTCCATTTTAATGTGTTTTCCATCTATCAGCTTTCCCAGACTTAAAGCAAGAATGAGCCATAGCAGGAGAAAAAAAGACACCTAACCCAAGTTTTTATTTGCTGGCGTAGTTTCAGGTACACTGGGATCCTCAGAAAAGTTATCAAACTTGATAAAATAGCCAGAGGCAGATCCGTCAATAGTTGGTATTGTATCTGGATTCTTTGAAATCGCTGTAGTTGCCTGTTCCCTTGACATGTTCGTATAGTCAGATGCTACATCATTGTAGACGGGAGTTTCTTGACGAACTGTTATTTGGGTTTCAAGAGGCACAAGTTCCATGGCTTTGTTGCATAATCCTTCTTTTCTCACTTTAGAATCTTCAAAGGTGATGAGTCTTTCAATTTGAACCTCTTGGATAGTAGCAAGATTTGGTCATCTGCTACATCTTGGGAGTCCACTGGGCCTACTACTTATTATCGGCCACATGGTGTGGTTTTACCAGGTCAATCGATACAGACTGGTTCTCCTTTCTTCCAGCAAGGGGCGGCAGTGGCACTGTTCTCGATCCGTGGATTGCTAGTACAGTTACTGGTTTTCTGTAAGAGGTTCAAATTCCTTCTTGTCCGCTATTTTCTTCCTGACTAGATCCCCAACCTTTGGAATCCAGACAGGTCTTGCTCGGTCAGGTGGTTTTTCTTCAGTGGTCGTTGGCTTTTCACTGGTGTTGCTTAGACTTCTTGTTTCATTTAAGTCCTGTAAAACAGCCAAACGATCTTTGATATCAAATGGTTTTTGTTCCACCACGGAAGTGTGAAGATCGAGGTCTTCAACCAACATTCTAGTACCAAAAAGGAGTTCATATGGAGTGATTCCACCCAGAGAATTTCTTGGCAGGTTATTAAGACTAAGTTGGACATTTATTAGATGTTTCATCCACCCATCACCCGAACCTAATACCCTAGCTGTTATAGATTGCTTTATGTCACGTTTTTTTCTCTCCACAAACCGAATTTCCCTCAGGATAGAATGGACTCGAAAATCGCAATGCAACACCCAAGCTGGCCATGGCCTCTTTGTAAGCTTGTGAGCTAAACGCAGGACCCTGGTCAGAATGTAGCGTGCCGATTGCATATGTGCCGATAAAGACTCACAAATCTTTTATAACAGTTCGGGCGTCAGCCAAGCGTAGAGGCCACATCCAAATTAATCTTGTCTTAATATTTGTGGGACTGCAACAGTCCATTCGGACGTCCGCATGTAGATAGCCTTATGCTGTCTAACAGTGGTGCCTGTACTGGGCTGGCTACGCTGTAGTCAGGAATCTGGTGGTGTTCAAATCTGTGGTATTTGTAACAGTCATTGAAATTAATTCCGAATTCATATACGTGAGCTTTCATCCCTGGCCACCAGTACATCTCTTCTAATTCTAATAGAGATTTAGAGATCCCTTGATGTATCAGACCCTCTCCCATATGTTTTTTGTGAATCAGAGCATCTCTCCGGTTCCAGTTTGTTATTACCCTATCCCCCACTCCAGGGATTCGAGCAAAAGGAACAGAGTTTGCATCAATTATGTATTTATATTTGAGTGGATAATTTAGAGGTAACGCGGCTCCGCTGCCTTTGCTTGTGGCATTGACAGCGAGCATGGTTTCACTGTCTACTGTTGTTTTTAAACAAGTGATTGCAGCTACGGAAGCCGTTTGTACAGCTGCCTTGGCGGCTTCATCAGCCAATGAATTCCCTGCAACGTGAACGCCATCACGTTGATGACGCAGTGTATGGATCACGTGAGTCTTTTGTAGTTCCTTCTGTAATAGAACTACTTGTTCCCAAAGCAGTTTATGCTTGATTATGCCACCTTTTGCGTCTTTGAAACGGTTTTGAACCCAGTTCTATAAGTATTCATTGTAAGACTGGACGCAGTAATACGAATCGCATACTAGGAGTGTGGGGAATTCGCTATCGGTATTTTCAAGCGCCATCTTGAAAGCCTGTAGTTCAGCTCGCTGAGCTATACAGTCTCCTAGTGATTGAGTTTTTGTGACCATATCTCTGAATTTACCATCGTGCCAGCGACCTTTAACAATCGCGCAAGCTGCACTATAAGCTTGTTTACCCCAAATCGTGGGCTGTGCTGATCCATCTGTATAAATTATACAGCCGTAATGTTCTACAGGTAGAATTTAAATAGGCAGTGGACATTCGTGTTCGTATTGTAGAATTCCTGAGTTTTCAAATAGGGGTCAAAAACGTATTTAACATCTGTTGCAGCAAGAGAGTTAACCCGTTGTATCCATCTCGGATGTAAAGCCTTTGAACTCGGAATGCTAGCTTTTATCACTGCCTCTAAGGCAGGTACAGGCATAACGACCATTATGCATTTACCCTGCGCGAGTGCTCTCTCTTTTGCTACTGCAGTTTGAACCGCTGTCAGAATTATTTTTTATGTTCAAATCTTTTTTATTGAGCAATGAAAATGATAACGGCCAGAAGGCATCAGTAGAAATACAGTCGTATTGTATAAATGCCGCAATCAAGCATGGATCAGTACATATAAAACAATATATACATACAGTAAAGGAAAATAACGTAAATAGGGCATATTGAAAACAACAAATGAAACAGCAGTCCGGATCTGTAAGAGAGATGAGATGAATGCATAAGCACAATAATATACCAACATTGCATCCTTGCGATTGTGCATAGTTCCGTAGAGCCCTCCATCTAATTCTAGCCATATAATACCATGTATACTTTGTATATTTTGTCGTCCCTGCACAGTGTGTCTAAGGCTGCCAAGCCCCAGGATAGAGGATATAACCAGTACGGTTCACGCAGCGGGCACCCCACATTTTACTAAGTATAGACCTCATCAGTTAGTACTTCAAGGTGGGTCGAAGGTGAAGGAGGCCCGATCTAAGGAAGACCATCGTTTTTTTTTGGTAACTTGCCATGGCGATGAGTGTAGGGCGGGGTTGTCCGTGCCTCTAATGCAGGACAGCCATTCCCTCCATGCATTGAAAGAGACCCCAGCCATTGATTTCCAATTACATAGGACAACCTTTCATGCTAATGTTAGGAAAAGATCCAGGAGCTGGCGGTCATGGTCCCCCTTTAATAATGGATCTAAGGCTCCCAGGATAACATATATGAATTCCCTTGTAGGGTGTATGTCAAACGTGTGCCCAATGAAGTCAAAGATTTTAGCCCAAAATGTGTGAAGCGTGGGGCAATCAAATAACATGTGTGGAAGGTCACCAGCGCCCGAGGAGCAGTTCCAGCAAGTCGGTGTGTCTCGCAGGCCAATCTTAAATAGTCGCTCTGGGGTCCAGAATGCCCTGTTAAGAATCATATACTTGGTCTGTGATAGTATTGGCGAGACCTTGTGTGTGAGTGCTGATGCATGTATCCTGACCCAGTCTATGCTTATGCCAGTGTTGTTTGGTTATGATTCCCATTTGACTTCATTACGCCTCATCGACTTGTTGGGTGTTGGTGCAAGGAGTTTATAAATTTTTGAGACAAAATGTCCAGAGGAGTGAAAGTGAGGGAGCATAGATTCCAGCCAAAGCGTCGCTAGCTTGAATGTTCTAGTGGATAGGGCTGACTTTAGCTTCAGGAAAGCGTAGAAGTCAATCGGTAATAGGGAGTGTCTAGCCTGCAAAGTCGAGAATGGCAGTGGCATGTTATTTTCGTAAAGATCAGCAACCACATTAATACCTTTGTCAGACCAGTGATCCCATATGACGGGCGATCCGCCGATTTTAATTGACGGGTTATGCCATAAAGATGTAGAAGACGAATTGTGGATTTGCAGACCAGTTTTGTGAATGCGATCTATCCGCAAAAGAGCTCTCTTGGTATTAAGCATGATGTATTTAGAATTCGAAAGGTGTGAGAGGTCCATTGTAAGCACAGCAGAGAGCGGGGCCTTGCCCATAATGGATCTCTCAATATCAATCCATAAGGGCGTATAAATAGGGTCTTTGGTAAACCAGGAGGCACCCTGCTTACAGAGAAAGGCGGTTTGGTAGTTTCTGAAATTTGGTAAACCCAACCCCCCCTTAAGCTTTGGAAGCTGCAGTTTCTTCATAGCAATTCTCGGTTTCTTCCCTTTCCATAGGAAGTCCGTGAGCAATTTCTCAATTTTATGTAGGAAGTCCTCCGTGAAAGTCATGGGGAGCATACATGCCATGTAATTTACCAAGGGACTGATCATCATTTTTAATGTTTCCGCCCTACCCCACCATGAGAGGAACCATCTAGTAATTTTTGTATTTTTTTGTAGAGCAGCTCTTCATTAATTTTTAGGGTGGTTATCAAATCCCTTTCAAATTCCAATCCTAAATATTTAAAACTCTTCGGCTGCCAGGTAAGCCCGCAGTCGCCCAGGATGTTTTTATCACACAGGTTATTTAATGATTTCACTTCAGGTTTATCCTTGTTCAAGGAGTATCCAGATACACTCGAGAATTCTTCGATTGTGGAGAGTAACGCCGGTATAGCCTTATCAGCTTCTTCACTCATGACCAATACGTCATCAGCATAAGCCGTGATTTTAATTGTACAGCCTGCGAACCGAATTCCCGCAATGTCAGGGTTCTCCCTTATATAATACAGAAAGGGTTCAATTGCCAGGAGGAATAGGGACGGGGACAATGGACAACCTTGCCTAGTGCCCTGCTCTAGGCTAAAGGGGGAGGAAAAAGCGCCACCAGCCCGTACTCTTGCGGAGGGACAGGCATAGAGGGACATGACTAATTTAGTGAATTGGGGACCCAGGTCGAATTTATGTAGTACAGCATTTAGATAAGTCCAGTCTACTTTGTCGAACGCTTTCTCAGCGTCTAGTGTAATTGCCACGGTGGGTGTGGATAAAAATTTTGCTTTATCAATTACATGAGCCAGAATTCTCGTGTTATCGCTCGATAGCCTGTTCTTCAGGAAACCTGCTTGCGAGGGGTGTATTAGGGACGGCAGGACTTTCTGTATGCGTCTTGCTAAAATCGATGCCAGAAGCTTACAATCTAAGTTTATCAGTGAGATAGGCCTGTAGTTTTTGGGGAGTTTATGGTCTTTGCCTTCTTTGGGTATTACAGCAATTACGGCTTCAGCCATAGTTCCCTTAACTTCTCCTGTGGCGCTAATTTCATGAAAAACCTCTAAAAGAGGAGTTGCAAGAATATGGGCGAAGGTCTTATAAAATGGTGCTGTGTAGCCATCAGGGCCAGGGGCTTTCCCCTTTTTGAGGGATTTGATCGCGCTAATAACCTCCAATTCAGAGATCGGTTCGTTCAAGGAATCCCTTTCTGCAGTCGTAGGTGTTGGGAGTGTGCAGTTTGAGAGGTATTTCTTCATTTTATCACTGTCAATGTGCGTATTCCTAGCATAGAGTTTCTCATAGAAGTCTTTGAAAATATTCGCAATCTTAGTGGGATCAGAGTTGGGGGTATCATTTCATTTCCATCGAGTAAGGAAGTAATGGTGTTCTTTTGAATTTTAAATTTAAGATAAGCCGCTAGCCCCTTCCCTGCTTTGTTCGAGTCACAGATTTTAAAACGCTTCCTCCTATCCAGCCAGATTCCTGCTTTCTCACTGATGAGTTTGTTATAGGTATATTTTTGATTGGACAGTTCAGTTAGGACTTCAGGGTTTCTACTCATCAGATACGTGCGCTGGAGTTTTGAAATGTCCTCTTCTAGTTTCAACAAGGCAGCGGTGCGGTTCTTATTGATTGCAGAGGAAATTTTTATAATAAGTCCCCTTATAGTGGATTTCAGTGCCTCCCAACGGATAGTGTCTGAGGTGTCCCCTCTCTTGTTTAACAGTAATAAATCTTTAATGGCAGTGTCAATGGTTTCTTTATGTTTCGTGTCATTAATAATAGTGTCATTGAATCGCCACATAGACTGACAGGTAGTCGGTGTAATATTAGACAGTGTGAGGGAGACGCAGGAATGATCAGAGACTAATCTGGGAGCAATGTCCGCGTCCTCAACTCCTGCCACCGCGTTTTTAGATATGAGTATGTAGTCAATTCTCGAAAACGAGTCGTGTGGTGGGGAGTAAAAGGAATAGTCTCTACCATCAGGGTGAACTAAGCGCCACGTGTCTACCATATGGAACCTATTGCACAGCTTCATGAACGCCTTATGGGCTCTGCCTGGACGAAAGACACACTTAGAGTCTTTGTCTAGTATAGGGTCATGTGGGAGATTGAAATCGCCGGCCAAAATATGGACAGCCGTGTCGGGGATGGAAATGATCTGCCTCGTTAGGCCTGCCCAGAAAGACGGATCGTGTGTATTTGGGGCATAAATAGATGTGATAAAGAATTCAGTGTCATCTTTGAGTAGTTTCGCTGAGATCCATCTACCTTTCGTGTCAGTTGTAGTGGAGACTACCTCCACGTTTGCATTCTTGGCCACTAGCATCACCACCCCATTCTTTTTTGAGATTGCTTCAGAGCCTATCACCTCGGTATAGTATTTGTTGCGCAGTGTGTAAAAGTGCTTCGCTTCTAGTTTTGTTACCTGCAGTAAGGCTATATCTCCACGTTGCCTACGTAGATAATCAAGTATTTTCTGGCGTTTAACTGGCTGGTTAAGGCCCTTCACGTTCAGCGACAATATTCGAAGGTTAGCTATAGTTGTTGTCCCTATTGGAGTATCTATAACAGGAGCCATCAATTATACGACAAGTGATACAGCTGTCAGAATTTTTTCTGTTGAAGTGAATTTTATTTCAGCTTGTGTGTACAAGTGAGATTTGTAAGCTATTGGTACCTTTTCACCTTCATTAAAGGTTAGGTAGGTGAATCCGCATCTCCCTGGGATGATTCGGATTACAAGGTTGCGTACATTGTCGTGCGTCTGTAAATTTATTGTTGCCAACATGTCTGTTTGCACTGAACGCAACATTTTTGTGTGTTTTTGAGTCCAATTAGTTGGTTTGAAATCAGGTTTGATTAGTTCGTAGAGAGGTTTAACCCTTTCTGCGTAATTCAAAATGTAAGTTCTTCCAAAGTTTAGGAATCCTAGAATTGACTGTAAGTTTTTCAGCGTTTTTGGAGGTTGGAGCAGCGCACATGTTTCTAAAAAGTTTGCTGCTAGGCTTTCGCCTTCACTTGAAAGTTCGTATCCCAAGAATATGACATTTAGGTGCGCAATTCTTGATTTTTTAAAGTTGAATTTATATCCTTCAGAGGCGAATCCAAGTATTAAGGTGTTCACCCTGTTCAAGTGCCTGTCCAAATCATCATCTGTAAGATAGATGTCATCGACATAAGATAATGTCTCATCATCATACGTTTGTAGTAACTCTGGGGCATATTACCAAGCAATAGCGATAATTATCGCTATTGCTTGGTTAGAGACAAAAATTTACCGCTGCGCTGCGGCGATTTTTACCGCAAATAAACCTTGGTATTACCAAGGTTTATCGCAAATGCGATAAAAATCGCCGCAATGCATGAATATCGCTGAAAAGTCTGCGATATTCATGCAATATTCATGCATTAGCGAGCTAATGCTCTTAGCCATGTTATCCACCTCCCATTGGATAACATGGCTAAGAACTGCTCAGGGCAGGTGTTAGGTTTTGGAGATATTCGCGCTTAGCGCGACTATCTCCAAAAGTTGGTAATAGGAGATAGCGATGTTTTCAGTCGCTAACATCTTGGCACGCCCACTTTGCATATCATTAGTGATAAATATCACTGACATGCAAAGTGGGGCCCAAGATGGTCGGTATCTCCTACTAGCTGTCGCTAACTGGTGTTAGCCACAGCTAGGTAATAGTAAGATAATTTTATCTCCGCTTTCTTGGCTTTTAAAGCCAAAAAAGCGGAGATAAACCCCCTTGATAATATGCCCCTCTGTTACTCTGGCTGAAAATAACCCGGGACTATTCTTGAATCCTTGGGGGAGACGACAAATTGACGCTATGTCCCCATTATTGAGAAAGCAGTCAAATACCTGCTTTCTGGTGCGATATTTTGACAGAACAAACCGTTTGAAATGTCTAATGTTGTTTTGTATTTTTTGCACACAATGTTATTCATCAGTGCTGAACTGTGTGCGCTTTGTACTGCAAAAGTTTTGCAACAAGAGTTTAAATGTCTGTAATCCAAAACTAGACGATATGATTTGTCTGGTTTGGAGACAGGAAACAAAGGATTGTTCATGGACGAGGTGCATGTTTCAATCACCCCTTGGTATTCAAGTTGATCTAAGATCTCCCTGACTTGATTTTTAGCTTCTTGCTTTACTGGATACTGCCTTTGAGCAGTCGGTTGATTTTTCAACTGGATGTTATGGTGAGGAGAGTCCTCATCCCATCCCACGTGATTTTTATATAATGCTGGAGCCTGGGCCACAGCCCATTTCCTGGCATAGGTATATTTTTTATGAGTAGGAATATGATTAGAGAAGGTTAGCATAAGGATTTCTTCGCCGTGTGGGCACTTCCTGACAAATTCAGGTGTCCAGTCTTTTTCAGCCAGAAGGATGTCATAACCCTTGGATAGTTTTTCCCAAAAGAGTGCTTTTATTTTTCTAGTTATGTCCCCCTCTATTCGGAGTGTTACTT
Source organism: Lissotriton vulgaris (assembly GCF_964263255.1). Taxonomy (NCBI): domain Eukaryota; kingdom Metazoa; phylum Chordata; class Amphibia; order Caudata; family Salamandridae; genus Lissotriton; species Lissotriton vulgaris. The sequence continues at coordinate 239,754,853 of NC_141691.1, forward strand.
CATATAACATATGGGGTACACTAACCCTGGTGTCGGCAGTTTCAACCAGAACGCATTCATTCAGATCCACTGTCTCCAGATGATCCTTCAGGATCCTGCGAGCTTTGGTGACCTCTTCTGCGCTGTCCAGCATTGTCTGGGCACACTCCCCGTTCTTGAGTTGTGTCCTCAAGATCCTCAGCATGTCTGATGTTAATACTTGCTACCTTCTTTTTGGAGAATTGAGTTTTCTTATTTATTGAAACGTGTTGATCGTCTTTGGACTTCACGCGTTCTTCTTTGTGTTCTAGTCAAACATCGCTCATACTTGACGAATAAGAACAATATATGATACATCGGATCACGGGGATACCTGCGCGTCCTCCACTGTTCGTCCCACCGGTGGCATGCAGATCTCACCCCTATGACTGTTCCACGCCCCCCAGATTTCCCTCCACTTTCCAGGGCATCCCCTGGCCATATACACAGCCTTCTCTCTGAACATGCACCAGTCCAAATCCTCAGCCCATTTAGAAACCCGGGGCAACTGACTGGCCCCCCACAACTGAGCGATATTTTGTTTAGCTATCATACATGCCAGTGTCGCCCATTGCTTACAATACACATTTAAGTCAGTGGGTTCCCATACATTCAATATGCATCTCCCGGCTTCTGGTCGGATATCCTTCCCCAATGCCTCTCTCATCTCCTCATGTACCTTTGCCCAGTATTCCTGTACTCCCATGCAATGTCACAGGATATGCATGAAGGTACCTGGCTCACCACATCCCCTCCGACACTCTCCACTCGTCGCCAGCCCCATACGCACCAGCTGCGGCCCGGTAGTATACGACGTATGCAAGATCTTTAATTGCACCATTCTGAGTCTCATCTGTATTGCTACCACCCTCGGGGTGGAAAGTGGTTCTGTCCAGTTTTCGTCGTCTAGCACTATTCCGTCTGCATTCCACTGCGTTCTGATAAGTCCCAGGGGGTTTTCCATATGGTTAATGAGCTTTTTTTTAATATTAATGAGATAGTTTTCTCTGGGAGGTGACCGTCCAACACTCTATCTTTAAGAGGAGAGGCCTCCGGCAGCGTGGCGTCGCCAAGTATTTGTGCTTGTAGGGCATGTCTAATCTGGAGGTATCGATAACGTTCATTATCGTGGAGACTGTACTGCTGCTTAAGGAAGTCAAAGGAGTGTATCTTCCCCCCAAACATCCTTAACCCCTACGATGCTCATGATGAGCTCAGCTCGTCATGAGGTACACCTCTCGTACACTCATGATGAGCTGAGCTCGTCATGAACAATGGGAATCGATGATGGTCAGCACTGGAGGAGAATACCATCAGCAGCGATGGTGTTAATCTGGGAGATTCCAATGAGATCTCATTTATGAAATCCCTTGGACCTCCACAGACTCCCAAGTATCTCTGAGCTCCACAACAGGGTGGCCAAGGTCAGTCTACCTTCCCAGGCCAGATACTTATTGGCTGCATGCCACGTGTGAACTACGTGTGCCGTTGGGCCCATCAGCGGGAACCGCTTAGGTCTGGCATAGAGCGCCCTTCTGATATCTCCGCCCGGCGCCTGCCCATGATCCATGGCATATCCTGGGTCTCCGGGGAGACCGTATATGATATGGTTCACCCCTGCCAATTGTGAGGCCCAATAGTACTTTCTTAGATCAGGCAGCCCAATCCCGCCATCGTACCATGGGAGAGTGCGTTTGGTAAATGCAATTCGGGGTCTTCCGTCCCAAAGAGGCCTCCTCTGAAGGGACTCTATCTCTTTAAAATAGGATATAGGCACCGGGTCTACCGTATTCTGGAGCACATACAGAAATCGGGGAAGTGCCATCATCTTAAACAGCACCGCCCTACCCAGGAGGGACAGTGGGAGACCCTTCCACCGCTCTACATCACTTCTGAACCGGGTCAATGGAGGGACCAAATTGTTGGCATATCGCAGCTTTGGGTCGTGTGTTATGTAGATACCAAGGTATGTAAACCCAGTCGGCTCCACCCTTATCGGGCACGACTGCAGGATCGCCGGTGGCTCGCCCGCGAGGATGAAAAGTACCGATTTCGACCAATTTATGGCAAATCCGGAATATCTGCCAAATATAGCCAGTATATCCAGAAAACAGCACAGAGACGCCCTGGGGTTTGTAAGGTAGAGGAGGATATCGTCGGCATACAGCTAGATTTTATCCTCCCACTCCGTCGTCCATTGCAGGTCGCGTATCGAGCGATCTCACCGGACCCAAGCCGCCAAGGGCTCCAGTGCCAGAGCAAAAAAGAGAAGGGAAAAAAAGAACACCCCTGTCTCGTACCTCTCCCCAGTGAAAAATCAGCCAACTTACAGTTGTTCACCACCACCCTAGCCAAATGGTCGGCATATAATAAACGCACCCAGCCAATGAATTCCGGACCAAACCCCAACTTTGCCAGAACCGCAAATAAGTAGGGCCACTCGACCCTGTCAAACGCCATGGTGCCATTCAAGGACACCAGGACAGCCGGTTCGTGTATTTTCGAAGAACTACACAGAATTCTGTGCAGCCTCCGCACATTGAGGGCTGTGTTACGCCGTGGCATGCAACCGGATTGATCGGGATGTATCAAAGTTGTAATCACCTTGACCAATCTGGTGGCAAGCAATTTGGCAAGGATTTTAGGCTCAGCGTTTAACAGTGAGCTGGGCCTATATGAGGAGCAAAGTATCTTGGGTTTACCTGCCTTATGGATCACCGTGATATTGGCCACTCGCTGGTCATGTGGGAGTCTTCCAGCCTCCCTACTTTCTACAAACATAGCTCGGCTGTACGGGGCGAGTTTATTTGCATTTAATTTGTACAGTTCTATCGGTATTCCATTAGGGCCAGTCGCTTTACCGGATTTTACCCCTCTAATCGCTTGCGAGACTTCTTCGTCCGTGAAGGGGGAATCTAAGTATCCTCTATCAGCCTCCGATAGCCCAGGCATACCGATATCTCTAACCATCTCACTGTTCTCCTAATCTGTATAGCCGCCAACCAGGGTATAGACCCCTATATAGAACTCATCAGCCACTGCTTGTGGATCCGTAACCCTGCCGGCATTCGTCACCTGCAACTCAGATACCAGCCTCGAAGCCCACTTCACCCGTTCAAGCCATGCGATCAATTTACCCGCCTTGTCCCCGTGCTCATACATCCCGCTTTGGATGGCATTGTTCTGAACAATTGCCCTATCTCTAGCTAAGTTTTTTTTTCGTCCTGTCGTAGTCTCAAAAGATGCAGGTCTTCAGGACCGGCGGAAGTAACCGCCCGCTCCTCCAACCGTATCACAACTGCCTCTGCCTCGGTCTCCGCAGCTTCGTGCTTCCTCTTCTTACCGGCCACTAAAGACAGGACCTCCCCCCTTCCCACTGTCTTATATGCTTCCCACAATGACTTTGCTGAATTAACAGTGCCCACGTTTTCACTGAAATACCGGTCCGTCATCCTAGCTATCTTGTGGCAGGGTGGCAGGGTCCTTCAGGTGCCACGCATTAATAGGGGCTACTCTGCCCATCACTGGTTGCCCAAGTTCTACATATAACCACATTGGGGAGTGATCTGAGATGCCCCTACCAAGATAGCACGCCTCCCTAACCGTGGCTGCCATAGATGCTGGTATTAAGACATAGTCCAGTCTGGACATATTGTTGTGGGCTGCGAATACATGGGTAAACTGTGTCTGTGTCGGATTTCTTACACGCCAGCTATCTACGAGGCCCACCATCTCCATAAAGTCCGGGAGCCACCTCTGAGACGGCCTGAGTACCCTAGCCGGATGCCGATCGAGCTCTCCGTCAATTACTGCATTGTAGTCACCCCCCAACACCAATAGACCCAGGGAAGGGTGAGGAAGACTGCCCCCAGATCCCTGAACATGTCGGTCTGGAGACCAGGTGGTACAAAAATTGACAAAAAAGTCACCGTCCTCCCCTCCCATTGCCCGAGACCCCAACATAGCGGCCTCCTTGATCGGACTACGTCGCCTGCACAGCCAATGGGAATGCATTTTTAATCAAAATACAGACACCCCTGGATCCCGTGGTAAGTGTATCAGTATCTTGATATCTATCAGGTTTTCTTAAAATATCCCTATTTCTAAGGTTATACCTCTTTTCAGAGTGCTCCTTTTGAGGAGATCTACCTCTGGACTGAGAGCGCTTCTCTTTAGGAAGTGGCTGTCTAATATTTTCCCATATCTCCTTAGCAGTTGTTAAATAATTTTGATAAAAACTTTCTCAGGATTTTCTGTTAGTTCAGGCTTTACAGGTTTCCCTCCCAAACTATCTCTTCCTAGTTCTTCCTAGTATTTTTCAATAATTCTAGCATGTTCCTACGGTTGCTCAGTAATATCGAGTTCTTTTAATTTTTGGCAGATTGCCTCCGATGCTGCTTCGCCATTAATGTTAGCTAATAAGATAGCTGAGACCTGTTTGAAATCTTTCAGTAATTTCATACCAAGTTTAAAGGCTGGTTCTGGACCGTATTCATTTTGAATCTGTCTCAGAACGTCTGGTATTACCGCCATAGACGGGACACCAAGTGTTTTTGTGTAGATTGAAGCAAAGACTGTACCCCAAGTGTCACAGTCCTCCACGTGTGGTGCAATCCCCATTGGTAAATAGATTGGCCAGACCTGATCGACAAAATGTATGGCTATGCCTCAAAACCCATACCCTCACCGTTCGAACCCAATAGATAAATCGAGTACTGGATGCCTGGATGGCATCGCCACAAACAGATTTAGCCTGGTAGTGAACACCAAGAGAAGGCATGAACTTAAACCACTTGAAGATACAGGAGCCAGACTGCGCCCCTTTTGAGTTTAAAGTGGCATCCATTGGTATGTTAACATATTTACGAAAGCTCCTGACAACATAAAGCTAAAACAAGCATTGGCATTGCCAATAGGTCTTGCTTTTGGGACCTTATAAGTATTTAGTTATGCAGCACAATATCCTTGGTGCAACATCAACTGTTGCATTGCTAAACACTTATAAGGTCCCAAAGGCGAGACCTATTGCCTATACCAATGCTTGTTATGGAAAGGCAGGAGACCATGAATGTCCCTGGCACACGGTTGCATGCCTCCTTATGGCGGGGGCATGTGTGTGACCAATCTTCATCTTTACTATCTGGCCACAAGACTCATCATAGTTCATGACTGGTTCGCCGGCGGCTGGTCCGATCCGGCGTACCAGGCTGAGCTCCGGTCGATGGACTTTCCACAGCTCCAAGCCTACTTGTATGGGGCCCCCATACCACAAGTCCTCCCCTCATCACCAGGACAGTCCTACTGGCTTGGCGCACTGCCCTGCGCCACACAAAATGGGATGGGAAACTTACCCAACATACACCCCTGTGGCATGGTACTTGGCTGCGGGAGGCCTCGGCCCTTCGGGACTTCCGTTGGTGGGACCACAATGGGATTTCGCTTCTGGGGGACGTCTGGGTTGGAGACCACATCAGAGCTTTTGCAGATTTGTAGCAATGCTACTATCTCCAGTCCTCCAAATTTTACAAATCCCTACAAATTAGACATGCCCTCAAGGTGCACATTCCGTCTCCTACCTCCCTCCCTGAATTTAGTCCCCTCGAAGCCCAAGTGATGATGGGGAACCTAGGTAGAGGCGGGGGTTTTACTTATTTATTGCTCCCTAGTTAACAATGGCCCCACAACCCTAGATTCACTGCGTGCCCGCTGGGAGGGTTGGCTGGACTCCTTAGAGGATGCGGACTGGAGAGACGCTCTCATGGCTCCCAAGATCTTGACAACCTCCTTCACACTGCGTCTAATCCAACTCTACTATTTACACATGGCATATCTAACTTCTGCATGTCTGTATAGAGTCCGATTGTGGCCCTCCCCGACCTGTACACGATGCAATCATGCTCCAGCTGACTTTTACCAAATGATCTGGCAATGCCCTGTCCTTGCACCATTCTGGGCAGGTGTGGAACTCGAACTTACACAGACCTTGGGGTGGACGGTTTCCCATGACCCACTACGTCTGATCCTAGGTGTGTTTGATGGCCTGAGCAGCTCTCGGGCTAACAAGCGCTTCCTTGGGACTGCCGTGGTGGTGGCAAAACGTGACATCGTGGCACTCTGGTCTCAGGCCAAGTCCCCTACTATACGGAGGTGGACACGGGGGCTAGACTGGTGCGGAACTCAAGATTAATCCCTCTTTGAAGCCCGGGGCTGTCCTGAACTATTCGGAAAGATTTGAGGGTAAATGGTTCAATATATTTTCCTGAGAGGTGTGTGTTCAATGTACCAAGATAACCTTGCGCAAGACTCTATTCTAATGAATGTTCTACAGGTCTCTGTCATCTTCCTTGCGGTTGTATACTATCCGGATACTGTGCCTGATTTTTTTACCAATGTAATTTTGTGGTCTGTGTTAAAACCAATAAACGCATATTATCAAAAAAAATAAAAACAAAGAAGGAGTTGGCCTGGCGAAAAGGAGAATTCTTTTCTAAATAAATGGACAAACCCTATAGAGATCCAACTGTTGTGTGTTGATTTAAATACCGTATATTGATTTCCCGATGTATGCCCTTAAATAGGTACAATTCACATTGCCCTTATTTAGGCATAGAAACCCAGCACTTATTTAGGCATTTCGCATGCTAACCAAATACAGGCATGGTCAACTACATGTATACGCAGCGCGAGATACACCAAGTTCTAACCGACCACTACACACAATTATACAGAGCCAGATGAATTGGCCCCAGACATATCCTGAAGAGATTCTTGGACTCTATCCAACTGCCCATGGCTTCAGAGGAACACAAGGAGGCACTTAATGAGCTCCTCTTCTTAGAAGAAATTGGGGAGGCGATCAAATCCATGGCATCTGGGAAGACGCCAGGGCCAGATGGTCTGCCTGCTGAGTACTACAAAGCATACCGCGAGTCCCTGACGCCATTACTCCACACGTTATACAGCACAGTGCTAGAGAAGGGCACATTACCCCCTTTGATGCGGGAGGCATGCCTGGTCTCCCTGCTGAAACCAGATACAGATCCCATATCTTTAGAATCATATAGACCCCCGTCGATGCTTAATGTAGATTGCAAGATCCTCGCCAAAGTACTGGCGGAAAGGTTGGCGCTGGTGGTCCCCCACTTAGTTCACGCTGACCAAAATGGGTTTGTCCCCGCAAGGTGCAAGTCGCTGAACCTGCAGAGATATTTCAGGGTGGTGGCCAAAGCCACACGGGAGTTGCCAAGGGCGGGATGTCTCATTCTAGACCTGGAGAAGACATTTGACTGCTTAGAATGGAGCTACCAGTCGGCGGTGCTGCTGCGATACGGGTTGGGCATGGGGTTCCTCCAAATGGTCGATCTACTGTACAAAAACCCCACAGTCCAAGTACGGCTAGGCCCATACATCTCTAATGCCATAACAGTGGGTTGAGGCACCAGGCAGGGGTAACCCTTGTCCCCGCTACTGTTCGCGCTGGCAATTGAGCCCCTGGCCACTGCTATGCGTACAACTCTGGAGGATGGTATACCGCTGGGCCACGTGGTCCATCAAGTGTCGCTCTACGCAGAAGACCTGTTGGTGTACGTGAAAGACATAGGACGCATACCTGGACAGCTAGCACAACTACTGCAGACCTTCGCGACCATTTCGGGGTTCCGAGTGAATGCGGGTAAATCCTGCCTTTACGCTTTTGGAGAGGGGAATATAGACCCGGAGTACTCCCTTGGCGGTACACAAGTTCAGTGGAGGGAGGGTACCTTCCGCTACCTGGGGATACAGATCTACGGCCAACCAACTGACTTATTTCACAGGAACCTGGGGAGGGCAGTTACGGCACTTAAATCACAGGTGTGCGGGGGCGTGGCCAAGACGGCAACAGATCCAGCGGGCCCCCCGTGTCAGACCCACCCGTGGGCCAGATATTGCTTAATTTCCCCCCCACGAAGCTTCGCTAGTGGCAGGGGAGCCCGAAGAACACACAGAGCTGGCGCTGGCGGCCATCAGAGGAGCGAGTGATATCCAGCGTGTGGTTTGCACACCGCCGCCGGTGGCCCGACATGGCGCGCGGAGGGCAGGTTCGCCGAATGGAGTGAGCGGAGGATAGGAAGTGGAGCCCCTGTGCCTTCGGAGCCCTACACAAGCGCCGGCGATGCAACAGCTGTCCCAGCGTCCAACCCGGGCCGCTAGCAGTAACCCAGCGGTGAGGCTGGGGGCCAGCAACAGCCCAGCGGCCCACAAACAGCGAGAGAGCCAGGGCGCCAAAATCGAGGCTGGGCTGCAGGGCCCTGCACAGGGCGGACGGGCCCTGCTCCCCCCGGCCCCCTGACAAGGCATCCGGCGCTCGACCCCAAAGGATCTCTGCTGGAGATCGGCGCCCAAAGCAGAGGGAGGACTAATTGAACTGCGGTGCCCAGAGGGCAGGTTCGCCGAATGGAGTGAACGGAGGATCAGCGGTGGAGCCCCTGTGCCTTCGGAGCCCTTCACAAGCACCTGCGATGCAACAGCTGCCCCTGCGTCCAACCTGGGGGCGCGGTAACCCAGCGGAGGGGCGGGGGCCGGCAACAGCCCAGCGGCCCACGAACAGTGGGAGAGCCAGGGCACAAAAATTGAAGCCGGGGCTGCAGGGCCCTGCTCCCCCAGGCACCATGATGAGGCATCCGGCGCTCTTCCCCAAAGGATCTCTACAGGAGATCGGTGCCCAAAGTAGAGGGAGGACTGATCGAATTGTGGTGGAGGTGAGGAGGCAGGGGGCTGTGACGCAGAGGAAGTCAGTTCCGGGGCGGGCAGTGGCGCCATTTTGAGAAGGGAACTCAGTGGGCGGTGCAGCAGGTGGCTGGTGAGGCGACAGTCTAGACCCAGAACGCAGGAGTGTGCCCCCAGCAGCGAGCGTTTCACCACCCAGGCGCTGATGGGGCATAGCGTGCACCCCTGGTGGGCCCCAACGCCGAGATGCACTAGCCGCGCAGCTCTAAAGCTACCTGGCGACATCAGCAGCGGTCACTGTGGAGAGGTGGGCAGCAGGTGGTAGACTAGAGTGGTGCAGTGGCCCACAGCCCAGAATATCACGGGAAGCGGGCGGTTGCCTGAAATCGGGGCCCTGGCCTGCAGCCTACTCGCATGGTCGCCAGAACATGCACCCAAGGAGCCCTCGCACAGTGACTGTGAAGGAACCAGACGCCAACTGAAAAGGCCAGCGGCGGTCAGCAGCCTCACAGTGCGGGCCCTGGTTCTCGGGAGCCCTTGTGAACTGAGTCGGAGTGGAGGGAGACATCAGATCATTGGAGGGGGGCACAGAGTGGGGGCGTGGGTGGACCCAGTGCACAGCACACGGAAGCTGGGAGACACGAGCACCCAGTAGTGTTGGCCGCGGATGCAGCGAGGGTGTGTGACTGAGCCCCGGAGTGCCCACTGAGGCTACTCAGTAGAAGAGCTGCTGGGAGAGACACCACCGTAGGGGCCACAGGAGTAACAACAGGCGGCACAACATGGCTAGTTCAAGGAAGAAGGGGGACCGCACACTCACCGAGATGCTCAGTAAACGCCCGACGAAGGGGGACAATGACACAAGCGAAGGCGAGGTGCCCATCACAAAATCTTTTTGGGAGACTTGTTCAACTCCCTCCACAAAGACTTTCAAACATTGAAGCAGGAGGTAGCATGGGAGGTCAGGGAGATTAGACAGGAAGTGGATGACTGGGTGAGAGAGTGGCAGCCATTGAAGACGCAGACCATACCAGAAGCGAGGAGGTGGAACAGCTCCAGCAGGAAATAATCCGTCTTAAGGATCAGCAAGCCGACATGCAGGCACATGCGGAAGACTTAGAAAATAGATCCGACGCAACAACATACGGGTCCGAGGTGTTCCAATCAAGGAAGAAGGAGCGAATGTCATGGGATATGTGCAGGGCCTGTTTCTAGGGGAACCTGCGGACTTCGACATCAGAAATGACAGTGCGCACAGGGTGGGGTTGGCGAGGCGGGCGTCCGCGCCTCCCCCGATATTCAAGCCTTTTTGCCAGACTTTCCACTCAAAGAAAGGATCCTTCGGCAGCCCATTCAATATCAGGGCCAGTCTGTGGCCTTGTACCAAGACCTTTCAGCCATCACGCTCCAAAGAAGGAAAGCATTTAAAGTAGCCACGGACTTCCTATGCGACAAACGGATCCTGTGCTCATGGGGACACCCCTTTCGTCTGATATTCAAATGGAATGGCACCCTGCAACAGCTGCGATCACTCCAAGACACCTGTGCCTTGCTGGGCATTGAGCGGTTGGAGGGACCCACGTCACCAAGGCCATGCAAGCAGTCTGCCGGTGGAGGTTGGCGAAGGTTTGATCGCAGACGTTCTCCGACCACGGACATGAAGCCAGACTCGCACACCATAACGCGAGAGAGGGCCCTAGCCATCCGGGAAGATGCCAAGGATACTTCACAGACGGATTGATTTGTTAAAGTGAGGGGCACTCTATAGCACTGGGGAAGGGGGTGAGGGGGGTGGGTTGGTGGTGGGGAGGGTTGGAAGGATGGTGAGGGTGTGTCTCACTTCAGAGGGGATCAGGCAAGGCGTCGGGAAGGGTCACCTCCCCAATACATCCGTGTAGTCCAGAGCTGAAGCAATCATGGGTGATGCTACCCTGAGAGTTCTTACCTTGAGCATTAAAGGGCTCAATAACCCTATCAAGCGGAGGGCAATCATATTTGGAGAATTCGGGTGCTTCGATTTGCTTGCTACAAGAAACGCACCTGTTATCCAAGGACTGGCATAGTGTTACGGTCCAGGTGGTAGGCACACTAATCAGAGCTGTTGTGTGTGTACAGAATCAATTAGTTCACGGTGATGACACTTTTGAGACGGTCCCTTACTTCTTTAAAAGGCCGTACCCCCCGCAAGCCGATGCTTGGCTTACTGTTACTGACCGTGACCATGCCCCCTTCCTTGTTTTTGAGTTCCTATGTTCACTGATTGCAGAACTCGTCTTTGTGTGAAGCCTGGTTCTTGTTACCCTGGGCCCCGCTCCTGTTCCCTGCCCCCAGGAGCCGGCCAGCGTGTATCGCTGCTCCTCTCCCCTTTCTTTCAGCGAGGACGCCGCTGCTCCGCTCCCGCTCCCTGTTTCCTGGAGCCGGCCAGGGGGTCTCGCTGCTCCTCTCCCCTTGCCGTCAGCGAGGACGCCGCTGCTCCGCGTCCGCTCCCTGCTTCCTGGAGCCGACCAGCGCATCTCGCTGCTCCTCTCTCCTTGCCTTCAGCGAGGACGCCGCTGCTCCGCTCCCACTCCCTTCCTCCTGGAGCCGGCCAGCGCGCCTCGCCACTCCTCTCCCCTCCTCTCCCCTTGTGCCTGCACTATCGGGGGTGATGCTGCTCCGCTCCCAGTGTCCTGGAGCCGGCCAGCGCGCCTCTCGGTCCACTGCTTCTTGGACTCTCTGAAAGGACTTCGCTGCTCCGCTCCATTCCCCTTCTGCGGAGCCGGCCAGCGCGCCTCTTGGATCCCTCCACTTTGCTCGCTGAGCGTGGTGCAGGTCCGCTCCGGGTCCAGGCATGGAGCCGGCCTGCCCACCTCAAGCAGCATTCTTCCTAACCCTACCACCACCTCTTGCTCTTATACTCTGGCGCATTCTGGATTGTGATTAGGAGAGCTACGTCCTTGTGACTTCCTAACTCTCCCTACAACTTGTGGGGAACCATTCTAAATTTCCGGGGTTCCTTCCTGTGTCAGGAATATCCAGGTGGCTTGGGACTAGCTGGTTGGTAAGTGAACTACAAAATGAATCTGTCATGCATAGCAGCTCTGTGAGTGTCTTTAGTTCTGAAGTCAGTTATACATAGCTTGTCTTTTCTCTTTTAGCTCATCTTCCCTCCAGTCACACCTGCGGTGTTCCCGGCTGTACCATCAGGGGAAAGAGTGGTGGTCACTCTATGGTTTATTTCCCCTCACTTTTTGGTAACTACTTCTTATGAGTTAGTCCTCGCCCTCCTCCGAGAGTAGTGGTTGAACAGTGTTGGGATTAGCATCTTCGCTCTTGTGGAATCAGAATTGGCACCTTTTGGGATTCAAACACGACACATAGAATGCGTTCCAGAGCCTTCCCTCAACAATTTTACTCATCCACTACGGAGAAGAAGACCAGGCAATGTGGGCGACAGGGTCGCGGAAATTAGGGGCAGGCTCCTCGCTTATAATGTACAGGTGGGAGGCAGAACTCTGGTTCTTGGGTCAGTATACGCTCCAAATTCCAGACAGGAGGCCTGCCTCACAGGGGCCTTCTCCAATGTCCTTGCTTCTCAATCACGATATACCCTGGTAGGCGGTGATCTTAACCTGGTGATGGACTAAGACAGAGATAGATCAGGCCGCCGCTATGGTGCCACAGGGGCAATTTCTCTAAAGGGTAGGCAGTGGTTGGCCAATAGGGGTCTTTCAGACCTGTGGCGGGAGACGCACCCTAACTCTACTGGGTACACATTCTACTCTCACGTGCACCACACATACGCTAGGCTGGCTCACTTTTCGGGGTCCCCTGACATGGCCGATTAGTGACAGACATAGACATAGTCCCGGCGGCACTATCCGACCATGATGCGGTCACACTAACAATGACGGCCCCTCACACAAAACCACACAGAGGCCAATGGCGCTTACAGGAGGCCATCCTACAACGCAAAGGGGTCACACAGCTACTCCACACACGCATCATGGAATACCTAAAACTTAATGAGAGCGCTGACGTACCAGTGATGGTGGTCTGGGGGGGCACTCAAGGTGGTAGTGTGGGGTGACCTTATAGCAATAGCGGCAGCCGAGGCCCAAGAACGAAAAGACAGAAGGAAGTCACTCTCTGCACAAGTGTCGGAACTAGAAAGGGTTCATAGTTGCACCGGGCCCCTAGGATCTGGAGACACAACCTGCGGGCCTAGATCTAGATAGGGCAGAATATGCAGCCCTACACCTACGACATACTTATTATGTGGTAGGCGATAAAACCGGGCGTCTGTTGGTGAGCAAGCTCAGTGCCCGGGTACATTGGTCTAAGATTTCCGCTATTCCAGGCCAAGGAGGGCAAATGCTTCATGAGGATGAGAAAATAGCAGAAGCATTTTGGGAATTCTATGCTGACCTATACACTGCGGATCCTTCTCTAGATTGAGATGGGGGGACGCTTACCTCAAAGAGGTAGTGGTCACAGCACTTAATATGGCAGGCGTGACGTCCTTAAACGCCCCAATATGAACGGAGGAGGTGATCTCCGCAATAGCGCGCCTACGGCTTCTGAGAGCACCGGGCCCCAACGGTTTCCCAGCGGGCTTTTACAAGGCCTTCTGGCCACTGTTGGCTCCTCTCCTCACCAGGCTCTTAAACTCGTTTCAGGGGCCGGCTCAATTTCTCCCGACATGCTACCTGCAGATATCATAGTATTGCCCAAACCTGGCAAAGACGTCACTAAATGCGCCGCCTACAGGCCCATTTCCCTGCTCAATTTGGATCTCAAACTTTTCACAGGGATTCTGACGGCGAGGCTAGGGCCATGCTTGCTTGGCATCATAGAGCCCGACCAGTCGGATTTCATTCCCAATAGGCAGTGCAGAGACAACACCAAGCGTCTTTTACATGTCATCGATAAAGCTCACTTTAACAACTTTGAGGCTGCTCTCCTCTCTGTTGGTGCTGAGAAAGCATTCGACAGGGTGGACTGGGGTTTCCTGGACAAGACTCTTGCGTGCTTCGGTATTGGAGAGCGCTTCGAGCTTGGGTCACCAGTTGCTACGACGCACCCCAGGCAATGATCCACGTTAATGGCATTGGCTTGTAACACTTTGATATCAGGCGCGGCAACAGGCAAGGGTGCCCGCTCTCGCCTTTTTTGTTTGCGCTCTATATAGAGCCGTTCGCGCAAAGAATAAGGGATAACCGGTATCACCTTTGGAGGAGACTCACACACCATTAGCCTATATGCCAATGACATTTTGTCGGCAGTAGACAACCCCACACAGTCTGTGCCTGCTTTTCTGACTGAAATGGAGGCCTTCCGGAAGATCTCAGGATTCAAAATGAATATAGGGAAATCCATGATCCTCCCAATAGGCTGTAATGCCCGTAAATGTAAATGTAAATGTAAATGTAAAGTATTTGTAGAGCGCACTGCTACCAAGCGGTTTCGTGGCGCTATTACTCATACCGCTGTGGAACCCTTCCTGGCCTTCCCTGTGAAGTGTCCACTTCTGGGCACTCCCAGGGTGAAGCCAGGCATCCTAGCGCATTTGGGGCCGTTGTGGAGATTAAGCAAGCTATTGCCCAGAGTTGCAGCGTGGGACCCATGATTGGAATAGGCACTGAGGCGAGAATATCAGGTCCGAGGAATTTTTGAGCCCGAGACCCACCGAGGTGGGAATCGAACGGTGTACAGACAAAATATCGACTCCAAAATATCGACTGGACATAATATCGAGTTTTAAATATAGACTGGACAAAATATCGACTGGACATAATATCGACTACAAAAATATCGTTTTTCAGGTAAGTGAAGTAATATCGACTGTATAAAATATAGATAGCAAAAATATCGAATTTTTAATAATATATAATATTTTATAGTGTATTTTTATGTAATAATATGTGTGAATAGTGTGTATTAATGTTATAAAATATTTTATTAAATGAATTTTGTTTTTATAATAATTGCGTAATGTAATTCTGTAGCGGGTTGTGGGTTTATAGGGGAATAGGGTGGGAAGTAATTTAATAATAATTAATTAATTAATATATGTTTGTTAATATTTTTAATTAATAATTAATTGATAATTAATTAATATTAATTAGTTAATTAATTAATATAATTTTGAACATATTTTGTATTAGTAATTAATTGTTAATTAATTATTTGTAATTAGTTAATTACATTAATTAGAGTAAATTTTTAATATATTTAATTTTGTGTTATTTTTAAGTAATTAATTTGGAAAAAATAATATTAATTATTAAAATAATTACAGCTAATGTTCTAATATATTTACTTTATTGTTATTGTTAATTAATAATTAATTGGTAATTAAATAATATTGATACATTTTGGGTAAAAGAGCATTTTTAGGGTTCAGGGTCAGTTTTCAGTTTTAGGGTAAAGGGGTATTTTTGGGGTTCAGGGTCAGTTTTCAGTTTTTGGGTAAAGGGGCATTTTTAGGGTTCAGGGTCAGTTTTCAGTTCATGGGTAAAGGGGTATTTTTAGGGTTCAGGGTCAGTTTTCAGTTCATGGGTAAAGGGGTATTTTTAGGGTTCAGGGTCAGTTTTCAGTTCATGGGTAAAGGGGTATTTTTAGGGTTCAGGGTCAGTTTTCAGTTCTTGGGTAAAGGGGTATTTTTAGGGTTCAGGGTCAGTTTTCAGTTTTTGGGTAAAGGGGCATTTTTAGGGTTCAGGGTCAGTTTTGGGTTTTTGGGTAAAGGGGTATTTTTAGGGTTCAGGGTCAGTTTGGGGTTTTTGGGTAAAGGGGTATTTTTAGGGTTCAGGGTCAACTAATAAGATTGTAAAAAATTATTTTTATTATTTTCATTTATTATTTAATTATTATAATTTAATTTAAGTAGTTTTAAGTATATTTTAGTAATTTAAATTTAATATTAATTTAATTTAACACTGTTTTTAATAAAGTCGATATTTTTTACATCTATATTATTGTTAACGATATTTTGTACTCGATATTTTTGTACTTACCTGTTTGTAGATACAAACTCGATATTTTGACTGTCGATATTTTGTCCACGATATTCTGGCAAGTCGATATTGTGTCCGTCGATATTATTTCAGTGATCCGAATCGAACCCTGGTCCCGGGCCAGAGCTCTGCATCAAGGTCTGCCACTCTAACCATTGAGCACCGTAGGTCCGCTGGCGGCCTTAGAACGGATATAACAGATGCTGAACAGCTAGGAATACCATTAATGTTGATAAAGTAATTTATTAAGTTACAGAGAAAAGCTGGTCTTCCCATCAAAAGCCAGGAAGCAACTGACAGTATAGAATCACCAGAGCACCAGGTTGCATCATGACATAAGTGAAGATGGAATGTTCCATTTAAAGTGGAAAGCACACTAAAACAAGATAAGAGAATACAACATATCCTCATTCCTTCCTAACTAAAATGAACATAAATAACATTAACAAAAACAAGGGCAAAAAAAAAACCAAAGAAACAAATTGTGATCTTCCCCACACAGAATGAGCTAATGCCCTTTTTTTACACTACAAACTCAATCACAAACGAAATCCTGAAAACGTTTTGGAGGCCTTCTGATCCTTTGAGGTAAAATAATTGTATTGTCACTACTTTCGTTAAAGCCGCGTCTTGTGCTTTACTATTAATCAATTCACTCTGCACCTCCCCATGGTCATCATTTTGCACTTTTTTGTATAAGGCAACCCTCCTTAAATTCCGGTGTTCACCATTATAAAGAGTCACAAATTTGTCATGGACCGACTTTATTTTAAAAGGACCCCTAAATTTGGTAAGTCCCACACCAACACGACCAGGTTTAACTTTTACCCAAACATTCACAGCCAATTTCCTCTCATTCAACTCTTTACCAATTTTTGGAGAACTGTTACCCAAATCTGCCAAACCAATGCACTCCTTCATCCATGCTGGAACTAGTTTGGTGCCTGCCAAACGGCCCCTCATCATATTGAATGGAACCTTACCAGTGACTCCATTCACTGTTGTCCTATATGCCCATACCAAATCATTGACCATGTCTTTTACACACCCACCAGAACTCACCGCCATCTGAATTGCACCCTTTACCATTCTGTTAGCCCTCTCCACAATACCATTCCCTTGTGGGTTGTACAGTGAAGTTCTGGTGTGTACAATCCCACACGTGTCAAGAAATTTCATAATTTCCTCTGAAATCAGCTGAGTTCCATTGTCTGTTATCAATCTCACAGGATAACCCTCCTCTCTGAAAATATCAGTCAACAAGTTGATCGTGGATTTGGTTGTTATCTCTCTGGTAAATTTCACCACCAACCATTTCGATGTTACATCAACTAAGACAAGCCCAAACCTCAGAAGAAAAGGACCAATAAAATCTAGACACACAGTATGCCAAGGTAAATCCGGATTATCAATTTTTCCCAAGTTCCCCTGACTACCAACCCTTAACCTTTTCTCGCTCTCAAAGCACTCTGCACACCTCTCAACCCATTCTGAAATTTGTTGGTCCATACTCGGCCACCAGAAGAATTCCCTAATTCTTCTCTTCGTAAGGGATTGTCCTAGGTATCCATTGTGTGCTAACTTAAATAGGATAAATCTTAGCTCTTGAGGCAGAATGAATTTATCATCTTTCATCATGATATTCCCGTCATCATCCAGAATTGACAAATCCTCCAAAATCTTCACATATGGACGTACAGCCATGGGCAAGGTACTCTCCCTCCTGGGGCCTTTTTCAATCAACTCTCTCACTCCCAAGCTAAAGGAAGTCTAGACAACCCATCTGCCTGACCATTCTTCCACCCAGGAATATACTCAACCCTATACAAAAACTCCTGGAGTCTAGCGGCTAACCTTGCCAACCTCTCCGACCCTTTTCCTGCACCACTAGGTGACAATATTTTCACCAACGGTTTATGATCTGTCAACATCTTGAACTCAAATCCCCACAAGTACATTCTGAAGTACTCGCAACCCAAAGCAGCTGCAAACGCCTCACGTTCAATAATGGAATAATTCCTCTCTGAACTTGTGAGTGTCCGTGAAGCGAAAGCAACCGTTTTCAACTCAGAATCATGTTCCTGCGTTAACACTGCACCAATGCCTACGGCACTGGCATCGACCATCAACACTGACTTCAGCTTGGTATCAAATGGAGTCAAGATTTTCACCTCATATCTCCCTCTTAATGTGAACAAAGCACTCATCTTGCTCATCAGCCCACACACACCTACTTCCTTTCCTTAATAACAACCTAATCTTCTCTGTTTTTCCTGCAAAATTCTCCACAAATTTTGCATAGTATTCTATTAGTCCAAGGAACGACCTCAATTGATCCTCGTCACCAGGTGCCGGCACCTTCCTTATTGAATCCAAAAGATCCCTTTTTTGGTCTCACTCCCTTAGAAGAAAGGGTATAACCCAAGTATTCAACTTCCTCCACCGCAAACTTGCAGTTTTCTTTCTTAAAGTTAACCCTGCTTGCTCCATTCTGTTCAAGACCTCCTTCAAAATCTTATTGTGTTGCTCAACCGTCTCTCCAAATAACAAAACATCATCTTGAAAGTAAACCACATTACTTATACTCTTCAAAACGATGCGAGACCAAAGGGTGAATTGGTAACCCCTTCAGTGGTGATAAACGCAGTCAACGCTTTTGAATCCTTATGCAACTTAATCTGATGGTACGCACTGCGCAAATCTAGTTTCGAAAAAAACCTACCACCCTCTGTCCTCGCACACGTCTCTGCCGTATTTGGGTATCACCCTGACACCAAGCACAACGCAAACGGTCGATCAGAACTACACGGCCTTGTTCGCCCAAATTCAGGGGGACCTGAAGAGATGGCGGCAACAACCATTCTCCTGGTTGGGGTGGGTGGCGGCAGTCAAAATGTCCCTGCTACCCAAGGTCCTGTATGTGTAACAATCCCAGTGACTCCGCCGTTAGGAATGTTACAGAAACGACAAGATGCGATACAGCAGTTCGTATTGGCCGGGAAGGGCTCGCGGATCCGTAGAGACCTGGCCCGACGTGCTCCACTGGAGGGGGGCTTGGGTATCCCTGACCTCCTGAGATACTTCCAAGCAACGCAGCTCAGCTACTCCTTGAATGGAACCGCTTAGAATGAGAAAAGAGGTGGCTTTTCCAGGACAGAGCGATGGCCCAAATGTCGCTGTGGAAGGTCCCCTTTTTGAAGAGTTCAGATAGACCGGCTTATCTTAAGAAGTCCCCCATCACTCGTTCGTTGCTCAAAGTGTGGGACACGGTGGCCATCAGCAGGGGCTTCACCACTTTTCCCTGGCCTAAGACACCGCTGTTCGACAACCCTGCCTTTCCCCCTGGGATGGAGCCCCAGGCATTTAGCCAGTGGAGAAACTCAGAATGCAGGTCCGCGGGACACATGTATGACTTAGACGGCTTTCTCCAGCTGGACACCCTACCAGAGATGTATACTTCAAGAGCACCACAGCGGTTCCAATACTTCCAGATTAGACACTGGCTGACGCAACAGGACATGCAGCCTTTAGTGGGCCGACGTCTCACAACCTTTGAGAAATGGCTCATCATTAAAAAGACGGACAGACAAGCGATTTCGGACCTCTATAAAATTACTTGCCCACCCTCATCTCCTTCATGCTCTGCTGGTCAGAAACGTTGAGAATACGAGCTCGGCAGAAACTTTACAGACAAAGAATGGCATGATATTTATCATAGGGCCCACCATACCGCCAGGAACGTGGCAAGTAGGGAATCTGCAGTTAAGATTGCGAGATTGCGTATTACTGGTACCTGACGCCGGCTCGGCTGCATAAGAGTAATCTGAAACGCAGCCCCACATACTGGAGGGGGTGCGGCAAGATAGGGACATTGACCCACCTACTGTGGGAATGTGAGGAGGTAACGGACTATTGGAAGGGAGTGCTAGACGACGTCAACACACACTTCGATACGGATATTCACCGCTTCCCTGCCTACACACTACTAGGCCTCTCGAATCTCAAATCTATTAGGGGGAAACAAATGGGGTTGGCAGTGGGGGTGGCAGCACAGCATATTCTCTCCCTTTGGGGCACCACGAGAAGACCTATGCACACAGGCTGGCTACACAGACTCTGGTATATACTGGGTATGGAGCAGATTCAGGCAATTCTTACCCAGGCCACCGACTCATTTCATACCATCTTGCAACCCTTCCTTACTCTGTTGGTCGGGGAATTTAAGGAGCTTACGTGCCCGAGATACCTTAGATTGCTACAGCTCACTGACACAGCAACAGAGGGGCCACCTCCATCTGACAGAGCGAAAGCAGGCAAGCCATTTGTGTGACTCCATGGGACGAAGTAGCAACACACCGGAGGGGGGTTGTAGGGGGGGAGTTGGGGGACATGGGAGTTGGGTGGGGGTTTGTTCAGTTAAATGGTGTCCCTATGCGCAGAACATTGATGAATACCGACTTCTTGCTTTCATGGACACATTATGCCCTCCTGCAACCGGCACTGATAGTCACTTGTTCTTCGGGTGAGGTAAGGTGCTTGAGCGTGGGACGTTCGCTCAGGGGATGTGTTTGCTGTATTGCAATATGCCCGATGCACCTAAAATTAATAAACAAATGTAAACAAAAAAAATCACAGGTGCGCTTCTGGAACACACTGCCTCTGACGACCACGGGCAAGGTGGCGCTCGCCAAAATGGTCTTGCTCCCTCGTCTCCTGTACTATTTCATTAATTTGCCCCTATTTACTCCGGCCTCCTTCTTTACCATGCTCCCTAGGCTGTTAAGGGACTTTATCTGGGGCATCACTTGGCATAGACTGGCACTAACGAAGTTATATCTGCCAACAGATCAGGGAGGCCTGGCTGTGCCTTGTTTTGAACACTATTACCTTGCCACCCAGCTGCTGTGGGTTACCCGCTGGCTGGCGGACAGGGGTAGAGAAGACACGGCCACAATACTGCCGCCATACTCACTGGAACAAATAACCAGCCTCTTTCACCTTTCTGCTACTGTGTGCGGCCGACACCACTCCTCTTAGCTGTGGCATACAAATGTTATCAGAGGGCTCAATATCTCACCAAAGCTATCATCCCTTATGCACCTGTAATACCTCTGAAAGGATCCCCCAGTGGAGAAGGGGTGCTCACGCCTCCTACACTTGCAGAATGGCAGAAGGCTGATATCCACACACTCGGGGATTAATACCGGGATGGTACGCTCATACCATACGAGACCCTGGTGGCAGACGAGGGGCTTCCGCCCAGGGGGTTTTTAGCGCATCGCTCCCTGATAGCGAAGCTGACTGCCAAATGGGGGGATATGACCATGGAGCCCAGTCAACATCTAACCATGCAGTATCTACACGTTATGGGGAAAGGCAGGCACCAGGTTCACTGGTTTGCTGCGTCGATGCGAACACATGCGGCCTTCAACCTAGAATCACTCCACCGCAAATGGGAATTGGATCTGGGGCGACAACTGGCGGATAAGGAATGGGAAAGGATGCTAAAAAGCCCTGTGTGTATACCTAGAAACATGCGGTTCCGCCAAATCCAGCTATTCATTGTCCATAGGGCATACCTCACACCCGAGCTGATTAACAGGTACTTTCATTGTAATGATGCACTGTGCCCTAGGTGTAGCGAGCAGGGGCATGATTTTTACATATGCTATGGAGTTGCCCTAGGCTAGGTACATACTGGCACACAATCAGTGGTATGTTGCAGGGTTGTACAGGTCGCACCATACCCTGTGACTGGCCCGAGCACCTGTTACACCACTTTAAGGGGACGCCTACGGACAAGGTAACGTCCCGGTTCCTGGATCTGAGACTAGTGGTTGCAAAACGCCTCCTCACAAAGAGGTGGAAGGCGCACGACCCACCGCACACGTGGGCGAGGAGCTCTTCACTTCAGGCATGGGCTAAGGCAGAGGGAATTGCCATTCGAAGGGAGGAAACACTGGTGCTGCGGAAGGAACCTAAAGCAGCTCACCGGGAGCAGATACTTTGCGCACTTCAGCAGATGGAGAAGGAGGGACACGGGAGACACTCTGAGGGAACGGATAATGTACACAAAAGTGGAGACACGCTATCTACTAATGCACTGACGTGATATCCCAGTAAAACTTTACCCTTGTTCTAATTCCTGTACACTTGCAGCCATGCCAATGCACAGTCAGAGCTGCGAAACACATAAGGGGCCCCGGGACGGGATGTGGGGAGGGGGAGAGGGAGTTAAATGTACATGACTGATTTATGCTGCTACTGTTATGGGTCTTTTGTTTTATATGTAAACCATCTGTTTAAATGACCAAGGTCAATGGCCAGAACAGAATCACACATACTGCCAGGAGGTTAACACACTGCTTCTTTATTGTAACTACAGAGACTGCATCACGACTTTCGGATCTAAGTTAACCTTGCTCCTGCGTGGGCACTCCTCTTTCTATTTAAAGTATGGTCAGAATGCATGTGAATCCTATGTTGCTACACATCCAAATGTTGGCGAACAGCCTTATGCATGACTGTAAGTTTACATATGAGATGCCTGTCATGACTATGTGAATACTGAAATCAATAAAACAGATTTGACAACAACAAAAAATGACTGAATGGCTTAAAGTCTTAAACTATCCAGCCATGGCCCTACAAATAGCAGAGCAGAGAGTTTCTAAGATCAGTAGAGCTCAAGCCCTGTACAAAACACCTAAGTTAACCAGTAAAAAAAGAACAAGTTAAAAACTCCATCAGATTTATCACCAAATTCAGTAGCCAGGCAGGGAATCTGAGGAGAATTCTCAAACAAAGGTGGGACATTTTAAAACAAGGGGGCATATTATCAATAACGGCGATAAAATTATCGCCGCTTTACCGGCAAGAAACTGCCGCTAAAGCGGCGATAATGAGCTTGATAATATCTCCTTGTGAATTCCCATAGAAGCCCAGGTTCTGGTGTGAACCTGGGCTGCTATGGGAATTCACAATGGCATATTATCAAGCCCATTATTGCCGCTTTAGTGGCAGTTTCCTGCCGCTAAAGCAGCGATAATTATATCGCCGTTTTTGATAATATGCTCCAAGATCCCATAGTGAAAGAAGAGGTAGGACAGACTCCTGCCATCACTATTCAGAAAAGAAAATGTTTCCCTCAACGAGATGTTAGTACAGAGTCACCTCGCACCTCGAAGAACTAATTGGGTAGGACAGAATAAAGGGGTCTACAAATGCGGACGTTGCAAAGCTTGTAAGCATAACAATAACGTCAAAGAGGTAACATTGTCATGCACAAACCAAAAATGGTGGATCCCCAAGTTGATTAACTGCAATACTGATTTTGTAGTTTATGCCATTATTTGCTGGCAAATGGTACATTGGTTCAACCACTTTCCCAGTGAAGAAAAGCATACGTGAGTGCAATTTCCAATAACGATCGTACCTACAGTACTGCTAAACACTTCCAAGAAACACATCAAAGTGACTGGACCAAAGCAATACAGTACTTAAACATCCTAGAGGCGGTGACTGCATCCCCACCCTCAGGAGAATGGAATCATTTTTCATTTTGAGAGCAGGTTCTATCTTCCCTGAAGGGATGAATAATGATGAATTGGATTCCGGCGTAAACTAGTTACAAGCGTTTAAACTGGAATGTAAAAGTCCCTGCCACACAGCTTCATGGAAATTACTGATTTTAAATATTCACATCCATCCGGAAAAGTAAAAAAATTTGGAAAGATTGACAAACCTGACAAACTTAATAAAAACCTTACAAGTAATAGTAATATATCAAAATTACGGTATGATAATATCCGGCGATTTCAATTGTAAATTAATAGGGGTCCGTTTAAACAAGAAAGGTCGACAAGGTATGCCTGAATTTCACAACTGAAGCAAAACTTGGAATCCCTAGGTCTGGTCGTTTTGAATGGGAATACAAAGGGAGACCAACCGGCCGGATGCACCTACCTAAGCGGAAAGAACCAATCGACTATTGATTACACCATAATTAGTAAAGACCAATTGAATTTAGTGGAATCTTTTGCCATAAAACCTCGGCCGGAGAGTGATCATTTCCCTCAAGAAATAGTATTGTCCGTAAATTTGATGCAAAAAAAGAGTACAGCATCCTTCGTGGTAATGCCAGAAGTGTATAATCAAAGGAAACCTAATTGGACAGAGAGAAATATAGAAGGTATAATGAACATAGTAAAACTACATGTGGGGAATAATGAGATATTAGGCGTTCATTCACTAGTACAGGACTGGGAGAACCTGAGTATGTTCCTGCTAGATAAATTTCCAGCAGGCCCAGCAGGAAAATCCTTGTATGGTTCAAGAAAGGCACCATGGTTCAACACAAAGCTGAGAGACCAGAAGAGAAATATTGCAAAAAAAGCAAGAGTAATGGCCTTAGAGGCCAGGTTGGGAAATGAGACAGATCACAAAAATGAGAAAGATATATAAAGAAAGGTGCAGAGAGGCAAAAAGGGCTCATACTGAAAACCTCTGGGAGAAATTATTATGGGAGAGCAAATTACCAAACAGCAGTGAATTTTGTGGACTAATAAATAAGCAATCAAAGGAAATCGAGACTCTTCAAAACACCGGAATAAGTGAGCCAGTTTGAATCCAACATATAGGTAATTTGTATAACAACATCAAAACAAGTACTAACAGATGGGTAGCACCAAATCCGGACGAAACTGTGGCTGTAAATCAGAAATCAACCTCAATTGGAAGTCCAACTTTGGAAAAAGGGCTTTCTGTCATACAAGAATTAATAACTTTTATAACTGAAAAATCTAAGGGCGTTGATAAAAAAGTTGAAGACCTCTGTGGAAGCAGGGCCAAATGGCCTTCCAAATGACCTCTTTAAGCAAGATCCGGATTTTTGGGCTATTAGTTATCTTGCCCCCCTTTTTAACCAGCTGCATTCAGAGAACACAATACCAGCTTCCTGGAGAGAAAGTTTACTCCATCCAATCTATAAAAATGGCAATCGAATGGAACCCGGGAATTATAGGCTCATTGCCTTAATAGATGTTGAGGCAAAATTGTTCTCATCCTGCATTTTACAACATGTACAGGAGTGGATGGAGGAAAAAAGAATAATTCCAACATTTCAAGCTATTTTCAGGAAGGGCATGGGCCCCATCACTAATCTGGCAACAATGGCTATCTTAATCGAAAAAGCTATCATGAAAAAAAACAGTCTACTGGCATGTTACATCGATCTGAAATCTGCTTTCGATAGAGTGCCACGAGACCGACTTTGGTTGAAATTAAAAGAATGGGGATTACCGCAGGAATTGTTAAACACCATAATGGCACTATATAGCGAAACATGGGCTAGGGTGAAGCTAGGAAATGGTAGCAGACTATCAGCTAAGATAAAAATAACCAATGGCTTTAAACAAGGTTGTGTGCTATCACCATGTCTATTTAACCTATATTTAGCAGATTTAAATAACTATCTGCTAACGATAAACGGCCACCCACCCAATATAGCAAATGAGCCAATTCAGTATCTGCAGTACGCGGATGATATCGTGGTTGTGAGTCAAACCCCAATAGGACTGCAAAGAATCATAAACAAACTGATTGAATAATTGGATCTTTTAGGCTTGGAAATAAATAAGAAAAAAAGCAAGGTGGTTCGACTAGCAGGCCCCAACGCGGGAACAAAACATAAATGGTATGCTAAGGAGACGCAAATTGAGGAAACAAAATCATATAAATACCTAGGCATTAAACTGGGCCAAAAAAAGTCTTTTATGGAGCAAAAAATGGATAGAAAAGCGAAAGCCCAATCATTGATTTTCGCCAATAAACAGCTCTACAAGAAATTGCAGTGCCTCTCACATGGACATCTTTTGAAAATAATGGCAGCTCAACTGCTTCCGACATTGTCCTATGGCCTGGAAATCTGGCAAAGCCAAGAAACTACTATTTTAAATGAACTGCAGACAAAAACATTCAAAGCAGTTTTTAATTTACCAAAGGGAGCATCTCCAGCACAGGTGTGCCTGGAATTTGGCTTCCAGAATCAGGAATACCAAAGAAAAGCAACATTTGTAAAATTGTGCTGGAAACTTAGAGCTTCTGAACCTGGGTCGCTGAACTATTTATGTTGGACGGAAATACAAACTCAATATATTAAAAGACAAACAAATACATGGGGCAATTCCTTGCGAACCGCTCTGTCGGTACTAGAAATGGAAGAAGTCTGGAATCAAGAGATGGAGAGAACAACATTTAACAAAGCATGTAACGCCAAGGCAAAACAACTGTAATTTCTGGAAGACAAAAGAAGACTGTCCAAACAACGCCATGCATAGGCGGTAATGAATTTGTATACCACATTAAAACCGCAATCTTATTTAGTGGCACATTTTCGGCTACTTATAAAATAAAAGTTTACTGCATACAGACTAGGTGACTATAATACAAAGGATTTAATCCCTACCTGGAAAAGAAAAGAACTAACAGAAAATTGCCGGCTGTGTGGATACTGTAAAGAATCAATATGTCATTTGATGTGCGTTTGTGATCATTTAGAAATAGAACGAAGGAAGCTGTTACTGACACATTTTAAGGACTTACAAATTTGTACCTGCAGGCAGGCGGTAATAAGCTGGATGAGTGGCACTTCTAATATTTTAATTTGTCGTGGTGTAAAATCTATGACCCAAGTGGACACCCTCTTATTGAAAGTAGATGATGAATAAATGCAAGGGGGGATCCGCTCAGGGATTTTAGATTTGGTAATGTTTTAGAAGTTTTATTGAAATATGATGTTTTCTATTGGATGCTATTTATAACTTTTTTTATCTCATGCGTTATGGTTATGATAAACCAAATAAAATTGTTTTTTGACTGACTGAATAATGATGAAGAACTTCATTCACACCATACAGAAAAGTAATAACTAATTGTTAGCCCCCCAGCACAATAGATCAGCGTTTTTTGGTCTTTTAAGCAGGTTGTCATGTAATCTAGTTGGTAAGTTTCCATACCAATACGTGCCACTCTTGGTAGCTGGAGTACTAAGCCAACGTTAACTTTATGGTGTACAAAGTGAATATTGTAATGCAAGTGAATAACTATGTTATGTTATCTTTCTATGCAGGCCAATGCAAATGGCACAAATGGTTTCTTGACTTAACCACAATTAAAGCATGAGCACCAGAGAACGAAGATGTTACCTAGTAACGATCATCCCTCCATGATCGAATTTACTTAGCACTGACCGAGGATAACAAGAATGTGATGCTACATGTAGCTGAGAATCAATGTTTGGTAACCGCCCACCATGGGTACTATATCATGATTTGTTTCAAAATGTATTCATACTCACTGTATAAACATACCGGGTATTACCAAGGGTACATTTTTGATTAATTATCAATCGTGTCTTGAATGTTTTACCACTCAGTACTACACTATGACACAGAAGAGATGAAATTGGGTACAATACCATGACTGCTTTTAATTGATTGATTATTTGAGTTCATGCACCAAATACCATTCTGTTTTGTTTAAAACATTGTAGACCATTACGATTTGCTTTAATATTTAAAATCATATGATTGAAAGTTTTGAAAACTGAAATGTTAACCACACATCTTCAGCACAAGAATTGTATTTAAAATATCACACTATAGATATAATTGTATAAAAATGTACAATGGATTGCCACAACTTATTTCATGACAACCACTCTTTTAAAATGTCAAATTAACTCATTTTTTTCATGACTGCACTTTATCACTTGTATAATAGAGCACTTTTTTCTATGCCTATTGTTTACTCCATCATGTATGACAGGTTTCAAAGACCACAGCTGTAGCAAAGGCTCATGTGACCAAGACCCCAATACCCATACCCCCTAAACCCTAAAATGATCCTTACCTCCCCAAAACCCATACCCACCCTGAACTCTAAATTTATCCTTAGCATCCCAAAACCATACCCACCCTGGACCCTAAAATTACCCTTAGCACCCCAAAACCCATACCCACCCTGAACCCTAAACTTACCCCTATACCCCAAACCCTAGACCCACCCTAAACGCTATACTCACCTTATACTTACATTGACACATATATGGCTTTACCATTCATGCCTTTACAACAAAATTCGTTGTAAAGGCATGCGTGGTAAAGGCATATGTGTTTTAATGCCATGCATTGTAATATCATTGCGATGTGAACCAATACCCACCCTGAACCCTAAAAGAACCCTTGCCAGCTGTTCATCCAAGTGGTGATGGCTTTCATCCCGCTTTGAAAGTTGTGTGTGGTGATGTTGGCTTTGTTGGTGAGGGAGAGGATAAGCTGGGTGTCGTAGGGGGCGATGTTGAGTCTGTGGTTCCTGACAATGGTTGAGAGCGGGCCATGTAGGCGTTAAAGAGGGTGGGGCTGAGGGAGGAGCCCTGGGACACTCCACCGTTGGCCTCTGTCAGTTCCGAGAGGTAAGGAAGTAGTCTTACTCGCTGAGTTCTGCCAGTGAGGAATTCACTTATCCAGTTTAGGTCCTTCCTGCAGGTACACAGTTGTGGAGTCTGGTGGCTAGGTTGTGGTGGGAGACGATGTCAAAGGCAAGCGAGAGGTCCAGGAGGATGAGGGCTGTTGTTTTGCCCTAGTCAACGAGGGAGCAGATGTCGTTGGTGGCGGTGAGTAGGGCAGTCTTAGTGCTGTGGTTGGTGTGGAATCTGGATTGGGACATGTCCAGGACATTGTTAGCTTCAATGAAGTGTGTTAGCTGGGTGTTGATGGCCTGTTCGAGGACCTTGGCTGCGTAAGGAAGCAGGGAGATGTGCCTGACATTTTTGAGGTCTGTCGGGTTTGCAGAGGGTTTCTTCAGGAGGGGGGTGACTTCGGGGTGTTTCCAGTCATGGGGGAAGGTGGCGGTCTCGAAGGAGCAGTTAATCGTCCGACGTAGTTCGGGTGCAATGGCCGAGGTGGGTCTGTGGAAGATGTGCTGTGGGCAGGGGATCTGAGGGTGCTCCGGAGTGGATGCTTTTTCATGGTCTTCAAGGTGTCTTATGTCATGAGTAGGGTCAATTTGAGTAGGGTCTGTTGGGTGGTTCTGCATGGTGGAGGAGCTGGAGAGGTGCGGAGGTCTTGGTTGTCGAAGTTGTCGTAGATCATTTTAATCTTAAGGTGGAAGAAGGGGCTGAGTCTGTTGCACAGATTCTGGGAGGGTGGGCCGTCTGTTGTTTTGCTGCAGGATTTGGATAATTCCTTGATAATGGAGAAGTGCTCTTTTGTATTGTGAGTGATGGTGAGGATTCTGTCTTGGAGGGATTTCTGCCTTGTGGATCTGATGAGATGGTGGTGTGCAGTGTTAGCTGCTTTCTGGGCGGCGCATGTTTCTGGGGTTTTGTTGTTCCTCCAAGTCTTTTCAAGTCTTCTACAGGAGCGTCTGGATTCTTGGAGTGCAGGGGTGAACCAGCTTGCTTTCATGAAATGTCTTCCAGTGGCTTTCTTGAGGGGTGCGAGTGTGTCGGCGCAGTTCATGATCCAGCAGTAGTGGTTGCATGCAGCGGTGTTTGCGTCTGGCGTAGTCAGTGGTGGGGTGCTGATGAGGGTGGCAGTTAGCTTGTCTTCGGTGACTTTGTCCCAGCTTATGCGGGGAAGGAGGTGAGCATGCTTGTGTACGGTGGGTTTTTGTATGAGAAGCGGATGCAGTGGTAATCTGTCCAGAGGAGTTCTGTGGTGTGGCTGTAGTAGACATGTAATCAGTAAATGCTCATTCACCTTTTTTGCAGACACCTGGTGATTAAGTGGAAAACTTGGTTCAGGACATTTACAAAATATTTGGGTGAAATTTAGGAAATAGATATTGCCCTAAGAGGAAAAGATTTCTTTTGGAGCATAATTTAGGTTTTGAAGGGAAAGCTGTCCATGAACACCAACCCAGGTACATGAAGGATCAGACGAAGAGGAAGAACTAGATGAATATCAGGATGCAATTAAAGAACAAGCATTTGCAATGCAATAGGTCTCACATTTACAAGAGTTTGAGCTATTGACATTGCAAATAACAATGCCTTTTTTTTGTTTTTGTTTTTAAAACATAAATAAAAGGCATTATCATTTACAATGCCATTAGCTTAACTCCTTGGACGCTCATGACGAGCTCAGCTCGTCATGATGTACACCTCCATACACTCATGACGAGCTGAGCTTGTCATGAACAATGGGATTTTAAAAAATTCAGCATTGACGATGAATTTCCTAAGCATTGATGTGGTTAAACTTGTGTAAATGCGAGTCCTATTGCATTGCAAATGCTTGTTTATTACTCCTTTCTCTGCCCGTATCATGTTCCAGGGAGACTGGCAAGCTTCTTGTAACACTACATGAATGGCAAACTTGCGTCTTGGCTGTTCCAAGGCTGCTGCTAAAGATTTGCCATGAAAATTCATGGATAAGGAAGGTGCACTCAGAGAGAAGTCAATCAAAAAAGATAGGTATAATCCATTGATCTTCTTTATTCAAAGTTGTCATTTAAAACTGGCCAACGAGTTTTGTTCACTGATGCCAAAAGAACTTCGTCAGGGCTGCAACAATTACACAAAAACATAACATAAATAAACATATAACACATCACGTAAATACATATAATGAACATAGTAACATCAATAGATGACCTACATAACTCCTAATGACATGACTGACTAATACAGAAATTCACATTAAACGTGTAAACATTCAATTATACATATGTTTGAAATTACATAACCCTTATCATTAAAAGATACAGAAAATCGATGTAAAGTTATCTGAAGGTGGGAAACACAAGGCAAGAGATAAACATTAAGAAATAGACAGAAAACAAACACATCAAGAATAAAAACAAAGTTATATAATATATCAAAATAAATAGTAAAGGACGGGGGAAGAGGAGAGAAAGGTGCAACCAACCAAAACCAGAAAATCAGAAAGATAACAGAGAAAAAGTGATGAGATAAACATACAAATGTCTAACGTGGACAGGAAAAGTGATTGCATTAAAATTAAAGAACAAGACAAAGTGTAAAAGGTCAAACCAGGCCAGTGTATGTAAGGAATGCCTAAGCATAAGAAAGGTGACGGTAAGGGAAACATCTCACCTTGAAAGTAAAATGAAGATTCAATGTTGTGATGACCAATGTATGGTATCTGTGTCGTCCTGGGAGTAAAATCACATCGGGGTAAAACACACATGTATATATATATATACTAGCAGCCCGTCCCGACGTTGTCCGGGTATGAATTGCTGCCAACCAGTAGTATATTGTTTTGTAGGATTTCGTTTTGATAGCATTTCTTATCTGTGACAGGTCTGTGAAACGCTCTGATTCACAGTGCACTGCTGATGCACTTAAGAGTGTGCGTTCAGTAGTGTGTGAACTCGAGTTTCCCTACTTTATTTTTCCTTGCAATATTATATAGCTCGAACTCGACAACATGGCATGAGCACAATTTACATTACAGAAGAACACATTCATTTGTGGTAGGCACGGGGAGACAAAGCGATTTGCCTGGAATCACAGGATGTTGAGCTGATGCCGAGATTCGAACGTAGCTCCCCAGCTCTAAAGTTCGCAATTCTAGAACTTGTGGCTGGAGGTGTGTCTAAAAGTGCATGTCGGTGCTGGCCATCAATGAGAGAGACCTGTGCATTTTTCAAATGGGTGGTGAAAAAATATGAGTATGTTGCTGGAGATGTGGGCCACCGTGCCACCAATGTACTTACCGGGGGAAGGTAAACACCCATTATTCCGCAACTTTATTTCCGCATACCATCACTCCGCATACTTTCATTACGAAAGTACCATGACTCCGCAATGCCATTATAACGCATGGCATTACATTTTATATGCTTTTACTTCACATACATTTACAACTCAAATTCGTTGTAAATGCATGAATGGTAAAAGCATGTTTTTTTTTAATGTTTGGATATGGTAAGTATGGGTATAGGGGTATATGTTTTGGGGTACTGAGGTATATGTTTTGGTGTGTTTGGGTATTTTAAGGGTTCAGATATCGTTTTGGGTTATGGGGTACAGGGGTAGATTTAGGGTTTAGGGATAGGTATGACTTTTGGGGTACAGGGGTATTTTTAGGGTTCAGGGCTAGGTTTGGGTTTTGGGGTATAGGGGTATTTTTAGGGTTCCGGGCTAGGTTTGGGTTTTGGGGTACAGGGGTATTTTTAGGGTTCAGGGGTAGGTTTGGGTTTTGGGGTACAGGAGTATTTTAAGGGTTCAGGGCTAGGTTTGGGTTTTGGGGAATAGGGGTATTTTAGGGTTCAGGGGTAGGTTTGGGTTTTGGGGTACAGTGGTATTTTTTGGGTTCAGGACTAGGTTTGGGTTTTGGGGTATAGGGGTATTTTTAGGGTTCAGGGGTAGGTTTGGGTTTTGGGGTACAGGGTATATTTATAGGGTTAAGATGGGTTATTGTTTAAGGGTGTTGGGGTATTTTAAGGAGTAAGGGTGGGTTAGGATTATGGGGTGCAGGGGTATGTAAAGGGAGCAGGGTGGGATTAGCACACGATATGAGACATGCCATGAAGGGCGGAACGTACCACACGCCCCCAGTGTTTGTCACACCCCCAGCACACGCCCACAGCACAACGAAGACACGCCCACAAGGGACTACTTTGCTGGCACGGTTCTTTTACCTTTTAAAAGTATATGGTGGGCATCTGCATGGCCTATGTCCTTCGGCTGCAACTGCCCTTTCCAACGCTGTATTGGGTGTTGTGATTGGTGCTGTGGTTCCTGAGATTACCCGCCTCAAAGGTTTGCGCTCTCTCTTTATTATATTAGTATAGATATATCCAAAGGTATCAATTCCAATATATATTCTATTGGAAAAATAAAGCAATATGCAAAAATCATTGGATTACAGTTGGAATACAAATAATCATCACAGATACTAGGTAAGCCCAACATGGCTCTCGTATCAAGACCATATTTTAAGACCAATAGGACCACAGACCATATCATCACCATGCTAAAGAAGTTTAAAAAGAAAAGAAAACAACTATCAGGAAAAGTCTTGCAGCCTAATAACATGACTAACCTAGTATTTAATCAAACAGTCTGTATCGCACCTTGAGTATATTGGGACCCAGGGGGACCGGGGCGCGAGCCGGTGTCCCCCTGGGAGGATTCGCGCGGTGGGAGCAATCCCCGCGTCATTGGTTAGAAGCGGTCGTAGAGGCGGGCTTAGTGGGTGGGTATTTAAGCTGGGGAGGAGGGCGGGAATGACGTCGTCAAAGGCGCAGGGGGTGGCGTCGGAGCGTTTGCGGCGGCGGTGTTTGTGAGTAGAATTGAGGCGTTTTGTTTTGGAGGCTTTCCTGTTTCTTTGGAAGGAGGAGTTTTTCTAGGCGAAAGACATGGCGAGTGACGGCGTTGTTAAGGACGCGGTGCGCGTCATTATGGAGGCGGGTCGCGGTGACCTCTTGAGGCCGGGAGCAGCTCTCCAGATGGAAACGGGCTTGAAACGCCCGCAACGCATGGCAGCTGTAGGGGTGAGTAATGCGGTGGCTGCTTGCTTGCCAGCCTCGTCCCGCTTACCCCTTCAAGTGCTGCCTATTATTAATAAACCGGCATTAGTGCATAGGGGGCGCCCCACTGTGAGGGGCGCACGAGCAAAAAGAGCAAAGTCTTGTGCTGCTTCATTGCCACCTGCTGTGCAAGGGTAGGGTGTTGAAGTGCTGCAACAGCGCGCTAAGAGAAGTGGTTTTGGAAGGAATGGGAGAGGTTCTGGGGGCTCCAGCAGTGTGCCGGCCCACGCGCTGCGTATGGGGGACATGTCTTATACCAGCCAGCTTAACAATCCCCTTGGTGGCTCGGCTGCTTTTTAATTCAAGGGGTTGGAAGGACTTTCAAGAGTAAACACTGTTTCTCAGACTGGTTTCCATGTTCAGAATAACGACTTTCGCATTGACATAGCCCCCCCAGTTATGGATGACAGAAGCTGTGGTTCATTAGTGGATTATTCTGAGGATAGTGAAGGGGATGATGAGGGACAGCTGGAGGATGCTGACAATTTTGTGCAACCCAATGTTGAGGAGTTCCAGGAGGAGGATAGCGGTACATCAAGGGGCACTATGGGTGTTGAATATTCTTGTATGCCAACGCCTAGAGGCCCCCCAAGGGCCACAGCTGCATTGAGCTCAAACTACATGTTGCTTAATGCGGAATTAGTGGTGCCTCATGGTCTTATGGACAGTGAAGATACGTCAGGCCAGGATGGGGACTTGTGGTCAGTTCAGGACAATTTGCAAGATAGTTCATTTCAGACTGTTCATAGGGCGGATATCGTCTCCTTATTTCCAGAATCCCGCCCGCCACCTTGTCCTTCTCAGAGGGGTTTTGACTCTGCTTTTGGGCCACAGAATGGGCAATGGGTGTGGGTAGAGCATGCTGATATGTCCTCGCTTGCGGATGCAGGATCATCGAGGGAGCATTCGTTGGGTAAGTCAACGAGGTCTTCACACAATACCGGTAAGAAGTTGTTGGCGGACTCTACTACTGAGCAGGGCTTTAGTTTTTCTTCTGTCTCCTCTGCGAAGCAAAGTGCGGCTTTTGGGGAGGTTTTTTCTCATCCTAGCGGTTCAGGTGCCGAATTTGAGTCTGCGGCCGGGTTCTACGATTATGATGGAGGTATTGGTGACGGTCAGATGCCAAGCACTAGTGCTTTGAATGTATACGGCTCTGAGCCATTTGATGATACAGTTTTTGACAATGATAATGTTTATGAAGATAATATGGTTGGCAATGTGGTACACAAGACAAATCCTTCAGGTGCCCCTAAGGATTTGGGTGGGAGGGGTCGGGGGCATTTACGTCTTCTGGTATTTTGCAGAGGTCTCAAGCGGAATGCACGACGGATCAAGATCGACGACGAAAAAATAAAGAACATCCTCAGCAGTTTCAAAAACGGGCTACATAACTCACGTCAGGTAAGCCACATTGGTGGATTGCTTGGTCCAGGCCTTTAGCGGGTGGCAGTGCTTTGGATGCTGGTGCGGCTGTGATTTCTAAACCTTTAAGAGAGAAGGAATATGTGTCATCTTTTTTTCCCTAAGTCACGGCCTGGGTCACAGCTCCAGGTTATTGATACGGACAGCTCTTCGGCTGTTCCATCTGATTTGACCGTTCAAGTGTCAGGTGCTAGCGGGAGGCATACAAGGCTTCCTTATATGGGAGAGGCTATGCCTCTTGTTATTCATTTATCGGATAAGACTAAACAAAAAATTTTGGAATCATGAATATGTGGATGTTTTCCGTTTGCTGAATAGGGATATTCAATCCAGGGAAGGTTCCAAAGAAGAAGAATGGGAACTTTCCCGTCGCCCCAGAGTCCCAAAATCCATTGAGGATTGGACGGCTGCCTTTCTCATTTACGCCAGCGTGTATTGTGAGAGGTATCCGGATAGGGCTTTGGCAATGTTTAAATATATTGACATAATTCGCAGAGCACATTTACAGGTGGGTGGTTTTGCCTGGTTAAATTATGATGAAGAATTTCGTGCCAGAATTAGTATTTTTCACGATAAACCTTGGGGGGAAGTGGATTCCGAACTCTGGTTGCAATGGATGTCTACTAGTCACTCTCAAACGACAATTCACACCGCCAGCGGATTGCCTATATCTTATCGGCCCTTTCTCCAGCGTTCCGCCCAATTTGGGGCGGAGTCTTTGGGAAGGGCACAATTGCCTGCAGCAGGTGCATGCTGGAATTACAACAGAGGTTCCTGCATCAGGTAATTTTGTAAATTCAAGCATGAATGTTCTCAGTGTGGGGGAAGACATCCAATCACCCAGTGTTTTCCAAATCAAACTGTTACAGAGGCTGGAAGGGTACAGAGGGATAGAGGAGTTGTTCAAGCAGTTGTACCAAAAGGCTCCTACCCCGGTTGATTTACAAGCTATGTCAAGATGGCTTGATAAGTATCCAGATCCAGAGACGGCATCTAAACTTTTTTGGGGTTTTGCAGTAGGTTTTCGTTTGGGTTATCAAGGGCTGAGATGTCATCGCTGGGCTGATAACCTAAAGTCTGTCAGGGACTTGCCACAGATTGTGCGTCTGAAGTTGGACAAAGAGATACAAGCTGGGAGGATTGTGGGACCCTTTACGGAATGTCCTCTGCTTAATCTGATTGTATCCCCTTTAGGGGTGATCCCTAAGAAAGTGTCAAGTGAATTTCAGCTCATACATCACTTGTCGTGGCCAGAGGGTCAGTCAGTTAACGATTTTATTTCACAGGATGATGCAAATGTCACATATGTGTCGGTGGACGATGCTTTGAGGCTGGTGCACCTAGCTGGCACTGGTGCGGAATTAGCGAAATGCGACATACAATCAGCTTTTCGTTTGTTACCAATTCACCCAATGGATTTTGAGCTCCTTGGTATGTATTTTGACGGAGCATTCTACGTAGATAGGGCTTTACCTATGGGGTGTTCTATCTCTTTTGCCCTGTTTGAGACATTTAGTACATTTTTTGCAGTGATGCTTGGTTCAGAGATGTGACACAGCCTCGGTGTGTCATTATTTGGACTATTTTTTGTTTATTGGACAGGCAACATTGGGTCAGTGTACCACCATTTTGACTTGTTTTCAGGATATGGCATAGGAGTTTGGAGTACCTCTTGCTCCAGAAAAGACTGAAGGCCCCTCTACAAAGCTCACCTTCTTAGGTATTGAGATAGACACTGATTTGATGATGGCCCGCTTACCTGAGGAAAAGGTTCAGGAAACAAAATCTTTCCTGTTGGAAGTGTTGGGTAGACGTAAGGTGGAACTCAGGCAGGTGCAGCGGCTGCTCGGTTATTTGAACTTTGCGTGTCGGGTGGTGCGAGCAGGTAGAACGTTTTGTAGAAGAGTGGGCTTCGCCATGTCAGGTGCTTCCTTGCCGCATCATAGGATTCGTTTGACTAATGCGGTTAAGGAATATCTTTGCATAATGCTGCAGTTTTTGGAGAATTTTAATGGTGTATCGATCTTTTTCCTGGATGATAATACCTTGTGGCAGATTCAGCTGTTTTGTGATGCTGCAGGTGCACATGGATTTGGCATCTTCTGGGATGGGCGTTGGTGCGCTGAAAAGTGGCCTGACCATTGGGTTCAGCAGGGCAGGAGTATTGCCTTCCTTGAGTTTTTCCTGCTTCTGGTAGCTTTGAGAGTTTGGGGTGAAGAATTTAAGGACAGGTGTGTTTTGTTTCACATTGATAACATGTCGGTTGTGGACCTGGTCAATCGTCAGCAGGCAAAGGATGTGCGTGTGTTACACCTGTTGCGTCAGTTTATGTTGATTAGTTTACAACTGAATATAGGGGTTTGGGCAAGACATATTCCAGGTGTGAATAATTCAATAGCAGATGCACTATCCTGTTTTAATTGGCAGGTTTTTTCGTTCCTTGGCTCCGAGGGCGGACACCTGCAAAACAGAGGTACCTGCAGACATTTGGGCAATGGGAGAGTAAGGATCATCGAGTTGGTGGAAAAGTTCATTGCTATGTCCACCAAGCGTTGTTATCAGAAGCCTGGGCGGAGTTTGTACATTATGCTGAGTCGCACAGCCAAACCTCTATGGCGGTTGGTAACGAGGAATTCCTTTTTCATTATGTATCATATTTGATGGACAAGGGTCTGTCACATACCACGATTGCGGGTAAACTGTCAGGCATTTCGTTTTATGTATTTATTCTTTGGGCAGGAGGTTGGGGGTGGGGTTTTGTTGCGTAGAATGTTGAAAGGTTTTAGCAAAGTGAATGCACGTTCTTTACATTTACGGGAACCTATTACTTTTTCTATGTTGAAGAAGTTATTACTGTTTTTGCCAAAATGTTGTTTCAATGGGTGGGAGGTGTCACGTTTTAGGCTGGTTATGATTTGGTTGCTTTTTGGGGCATTTCGTGTGTCCGAATTGTTGGGGTTGAGGGGTAGGTTGGGGATGCAAACATCTGACAGGTGCTACAAGGTGAATTGAGAATATGTTTGCGACAGTCGAAAACAGATCAAATGGGGAAAGGGACATGGATTCATCTACGGGGGAGTGGGGTGGTGGGTTGTTGCCCTCTGAATGAATTGTTTTCATTCTCAAAATCTCAGTTTTTTTCGTCAAGGCTTAATTTTTTGTCACCAAGATGACAATAGTATTACATCTTTTCAGCTACTGGCCGTTTTGACGAAAGTTTTAGTCTTGGCTGTCCAAAACCCTTTATTGTTTGGCACGCACTCATTCAGAAGTTGGGCTGCAACTGAAGCTTCAAGGTTGGGTTGGGGCAAAGAGGAAATTCAACGTATAGGCAGATGGAAATCTGATTGTTGTGCTAGATATGTTCGTTCATGAGTGCTTGTTTAATTTGATTATTGCCAGTCTAATTTGTCTTTTTGTCCTCACAGGACAAGTTAATCCTATGCCACAAAAATTGAGGACTTGGATTGGAGGACATTCATTTATTAAGTGGTCAGCCATCTTTGCGGAGCAGCAGCTTTGTGGCAGATCCTTGGGTTTACAAGGGAAAGGTCATAAGGTATTTTGGTATGGTTTGGGAGGGATGAAATGGGATGCATTGTTTCCTGCGCTTTCTAAACTGTCCAACGAAAGGGGGTTTCCAGATTTATTAGTTATTCATCTAGGTGAGAATGATTTAGTTGACCTCTCGGGGCTCACAATGATCAAACGCATGAAATTTGACTTAGCTGTGCTAAAAGACAACTGGTCAGGTACAGCGGACGTGTGGACGGAATTTATTGTTCGTCAGCGTTGGAGAGGAGCGAGAAGCCACACTGCAGTTGAAAAGGCACGTCGCAAATTAAATAGAGCAATGAAGCTTTGGTGTTGGGCTATGGGCATTATGGTTTTATAACATGGACTCATTACACGTGTTGAGAAACATTTATTTTGTGAGGATGGAGTACATTTGTCAACAAAAGGTCAAGCTTACTACTTAATGGAGTTGAGGGATATGTTGGCAAGTTTTTGGGGGGAGAATTTATGGTGCAACAGCAATGTTAAATGAGTTGGGTTTTAATTCATTTCTATTTTGGGTGGGGCCAGGAAAACTCTTTGGTTTTCCTGGGTGGCGCTGTTTGGGGTCTGGGATAGTTTAGAGAGGGCTTATCCTTTTCCTCGGGGGTGGGGGGAGGGAAAAACATGTGGAAGTTGGTGGTTAAAGGATGACATGAATACATGCTGGTTTCGGTACAATTTGGGGAAATTGGTGATTACAAAATGTTGGGAATGGTTTTGGTTATAGGCATCTATTAAGGGAAATTATTTCTATGGTTATGCATTTAGGTTTAAGTGCTCTATTAGGATGATCTGTTTCGACTCTCTTAAATACATATGTGACCTTTTTTGCTACAAATATTCAAGTTTGGATTAACTTATTGCGCGAATCAAATGTACTCTCGTCATTCATTGATAAATAATTCAACGGAAATCGCAAGAGTCCCACAGTTTGCTCACATTTAAAGAAAAAAAGGTATATATGGTTCCTACTGCGAAATCTAGTTTGAAAAAAAGATAACAGTGAATAGATATAAAAGCCATTAGGCTGCGATATTAAAAGTCAAGAGACGGACATATTAACCCCAGGACATTATAAAAACGATAAATTATATACAAGGGTTATAGAAACAAGGAACATTGATCAGAAATAGAGGAATGAAGCATGTACATCCATTACAGTGTCCATACATCAGGCGTTATTCTTTTGAGGATACATAAAACATACACCCCCATTAGGGTGTACATAAATGTCAGTCCACATGACAAGAAAGTAAGGAGGTAGAGTACCTTATTAAATAAACATAACGCAATTATTCACAAAGAGCAATGAGCATTAATAACTAAAAAAAACGTGGAGCCGCCAGTTGAGCAAAGAACCCCATAGTATCTGGGAAGATGCTGATAGACGTATAAACCAATAAAAAATCAGCAGGGCAACCCCGCCCCAGACGCACGATGTTCCTACAGTGTAGCGAGGCCAATCATCCAACTTAGTATTAAAAGTGCTAAAGGGTGTGTTGGGCGATAGGTCAATATTCAACAAAGTAACAAAGTTCCAGACGCATATTGTAACGCCAATCATAATGTAAAAAGCTTACCTTCACAGTGCAGAAGACGAGATAGATGGCATGATAACCGGCAAGGATCTTGCAGAATATACTGCGCCATTATTACAAGCCAGAAGAAATCCACGTTCAAAGCATAGTGATGTCACAAGTGCGTCACGAACAAGAATCAAAACGGGACCGAATAAGAAATAAAAAATCTCTGTCAGAACGGCCATCTTCTAAGATCACATATATTATCTGACGAAAACCAGAAAGAATCATACCATGAGCGTGTTCGAAATGTGATCAATTGTGAAGAAACAATTCTTCTGAACATAATAACCAGCAAGATATCCAGCAAGAGATCTTACGGAATATACTGCACTATTGTTTAAAATCGACAGGAATCCACATGGGAAGCGCCATGACATAACAAGTGCGTCACGGACAGCACAAAAGTAAAAAAAGGACCTAATGAAGAAATGGAACAGCACAATTATCGCAACGGTCATCTTCTGAGATCACATTATTGTAAAACAGAATCCAGAAAGAATCTGCCTAGAACAATCTAAACCTCCAGTCAAATGTAAAGAATAAAAAATTAGCAAGCATTCGCACCAAGAATTTTCAATTCTATTAAGGACACGGAGGCGAGGATTATGCTTTCTCTTTCTATTTATTGCCACTCACAGCAGCCAATGAAAATGTTTTGTTATGTAAATAAACTACATTTCCCATGATGCATATCTTACACATCACATCCTGAAAGACCCTATAAGAGCCACAATAACTGGAAATCATCCTCTTTCTTTGCTCGAACAGTAAAAGTCCAATAACTTAACCCCTTGCCGGCAGCCGAAATTCCGTTGCGGTGCTGGACATTCCGATCGCAGCGTGGTCATGACGGCTCCCGGCCTTTATCAGCACACGCTCACCGTGATGCATGACGGACGGGAGCCGTCATCAGCACGCAAGGGGTTAAGTGCAAATAACATCCTCCAATGTGAAAGAACCAAACCAACTGGAATGTAACGTCTTCTTAACCAGAAGTTCTCTTCTTCCACCTTCTTCTCAGGACCTGAAAGGAATGAAACACAGGAAAACCTGTAACTTCTCCTACATACAGGTTCGTAAACATTATAATTTTTGTAATATAACCGGGTGGGATAATCCTTGCCTTGTGTTCTTAACAAAATTGAAAATTCTTGGTGCGAATGCTAGTTAAATTTTTATTCTATTACAGGACCGTAGGCTTCAGATTATGCTAGTTTAATGCTTATCAAATATAACTGAGGCTATATCACCCACAATTTATAGTAAAACTGTTTAAAAGTTGATTCAGAAGACCAGTCAGCAGACCGCATTATATCTTGAACAATAGAACCCAACATGAAGGTTTTGGAGGGTATCAATACCCGCCTCTCTCATGACATATTTTAACCATCTGGCTATAGTAGCTGCAGAGACCGGTTTATAAGGTTTTTGCAGAGCAATCAACAATTGAACCACTCCATCAGGTCATAGAGACCTTGTACATTGTTCATAAGCTTTTAGACATTGAACTACACATAGCTTTGCAGTACCAGGAAAAGCATGATATTCAACACTTCTTGACAAAGTCTTAGTTCTGGCTGAAATATTGAAGGAAACTCCTTCCGGAGTAAAAACTCTAACTGTAAGATCCAAGGCTTTCACATCAGAAGACCGCTGACAGGCAGATAAGCATTGCTAACTTACACAATAGTTGTTGCCGCGTCAACATGTCATTCTGTGGCCATTTGTCCAATAAGGAAAGACCTAGAGATACGTCCCACAGAAAGGAATACTTTGGTTTAGGAGGGTTTGCAACCCGAATACCTTTCAGCAACGTACAAATTACAGGATGCATACCTACCGGTTTACCATCTTACCTGAGAATGACCAGCTGAGATGGCCGAACGAAAATTGTTAACTGAACGGTAAGCCAGACATTCCGAGGCCTTTTCAGACAGAAAGTTTACAACATGGGATAAGTTGGCCCCCACAGGATCCACTTGTTGTTCCACGCACCAACGAACCCAGCCTTTCCAGTCCAAAGAATATCGTTTCCTGGTTAAGGGAGCCCAGGCTTGGTTGATGAAAGACACAGCTGTGTCCGAAAGGCCCGGCAGTTCCCATCTTTGCCTAAAATTCTCCAGGC
This sequence comes from Lissotriton vulgaris, assembly GCF_964263255.1. Lineage (NCBI taxonomy): Eukaryota > Metazoa > Chordata > Amphibia > Caudata > Salamandridae > Lissotriton > Lissotriton vulgaris. The sequence goes on from NC_141691.1 coordinate 239,796,822, forward strand.
CATCAGAGACAACTGGTCTGATAGCATCATCAGGTGTATTTCAACATGAGGGCCCTAGAGCATTGTCGAGGATGACAGAATCATCCTGGTAGAGGCGCAGCTCATCTCCAATACAATTGGGAACCAAGGCTGTGACTTCCACATGTGGAATTTTAGTTTACGAACTGAACATCATCTGCGCCAGCTTGTCACCCACGTACAACATGCACGACCGCCATTTTAGGTATCATGGTCTCCCTGTCCACAATCAGTCGCCAGCGCGCCCCTCTCACCCAGCAAGCATCCTCCGCGCACCCTGGCTCCCCCTCCCTCCCCCTCATGAGCATGACCCTTCTGCATGACCCTGTCCTTGGGAGTCACGCCTGCGCCTGACCAGCATCTCCTCTCCTCCCATGAATGCCCCTCTGTTGGTAAACCTTCCCCCGCGCCCGATTGTCCATGCGGCATAAATACCACTCCTTTGATGACCCCTTCCCCCGTGTCCAGCTGTCCACACAGGTCCGAGGCCATCGCCTAAGCCGGGAGATATCATTTACTGCCCCTTATTGTATGAAGTCGACCTTCTTCAAAGGACCCTCTATTGATCAAGACCTCCCCACCCCCTGGGACATGATCAGGCGCGCACACCCTAAAACTCGACGGAATACTCAGCTGCGTGATGACCCCCCCCCCCTCTTATCAGCAGGTTGAGGACTTCTATTGTGGAGGTATATGGGGGTGGGATTGACACGAGGATTACGGGGATGTTTCTTTCCTTACTTCACAATGCTCTGATTGTAATAAAGAAAGGTCACATGCCATAAACCAGTGTATAAGAGGCCAGGCCTCTGAGAGGCTGTTAGAGCACCTCGAGACGATACCTTGTTGTCCGATCTGATGTGTTCTGCTCCGTCGGAATAAAACTTCTGTTTCCTGCCTTCTGGTCTCCGGCGCCTGCCTCATTGCTTGGTAATTTGAATGGTACAAAGGCGGTTAGCGCCGGGCAAATCTTAAAAAGGTCTTAGCCCTACCCTTATTTTACAATTGGCGTCCCAAAGCGTGGGGCCCATCAGCGACACGTGGATCCAGTGGGAGAGGTCCCAACGACAGAGTGAACGACTGCAACGATCGGGAGAGCTCGTGTCCGATAGACCCTCGTCTGACAGCCGATCATCCGACCTTCACTGGTTCCGAACAGACCTCTCTCGAGTGATCTACGGTCCTGACTGGGAACCATCAGGAGTGCCACGAACATCACGAAGAAGAGAGGACGACCGGGCGCTGGATTCAGAAGACAGGAAACCGTCCATGCGGTCCGGGTAAGGTCGTGTAGACACGACAAACTGAGAAAAAGATTGTTTGGTTTGGATAATACTAGTATTACGCTTTGTTGAAGCCTCTGGAGATTCACCGTCTGCAAACGGAGAAAACAACAGGCTCTCTCTTTGCAAACAGTGAAGGATAGGTAACGCAGACTTTTGTCCCCATTGTAATCCGTCGTGCCTATCTTCCTCCCCCACTGTTTTGTCTGGAGATTCTTTGTCTGCAAACAGGGAAGAACAAGGTCTCTCTTTGCAGGTAGAGAAAGAGTGGGTAACGCAAACTTTTCGTACCCGCTTATTCTCCCCACTGATTGTTTGATTGAACCGAGCACTGATTGTTCGGTATTGGTTCTTTTGAGGTATTCACCGCCGGCAAACAACGGAGAATAGAAATATTCTGTCTAGTCTTTGCCCGCCGTGATAAGATAGGTAGTGCAGACCTTTGTCCCCGTTGTAACCCGTCATGCCTATCTTCTCCCCACTGATTGGTAGCCTGTACAGCCCGGACCGCTTATTAGAGATGAACCATCCGGCTCCACTGGAGGGCACCCCTAATAAGGACATGTTCACTAAGCATGGACTAGTCGCTATAGCTTATACTAAGTTATGGCATAAATATACAAAGAAGAACCCTGAAAATCAGTGGCCACTGATAGGTTCCTTTGATGATCATAAAATAAAAGCATTAGAAATAGCGCTCCAGAAAAATAAGACTACGCCCACTATGCTCGACAGTATTGGCATGTGGCGCAAAGAAACGGAACAACGAAAGAAAAGAGAAGAAGCAAAAATAGGGAAAGAATTACGAAAGGCAGCCCACTTAGCCGCTAAGCAACTAGAAGAAGAAATAAAAGAAAGAAAGGAAGCCGCACAAAACCAAGAATTAGGGTCCACAGGTCAATGTCCTGTTAGGACCCCCTCTGCGCTCTACCCTGAATTGCCCTCCAAACAGCGGGCGAACGATGAGTTACTACTAGGTCCCCCAATCATCTACATGCCCCCTCCGTATGCCCCCTGCCAACAACACCCGCAGGCCCTAAGTGCAAACGAGAGCGACCTTAGCGCTAGTGCACCAGCACTCACGGCCTCCGCACCAGCCACATTAACAACATCATCAGACGACCCTGAGGCTAGCAAACAACCACCAGCCAGACCGAATAGGTTGAGCAAAGATGAGCGGGATGGGATTGACAAAATAGCAAAGACATTAGTAGAACGAAGGGAGAGCGAAGAATACACAATGAGCATATATAATTCACATGCCGACAGCCACAGACGGCATTTCGTTTTACGATTCAGCTACCACACCTTGAACGCATATGAAGATAGGTATCAAAGTAAGGGCCCCGCTAAACTAACAACGCTGTATAGGAAGATTGATGTTGGAGATGGGACTGAATGTGAGGCGACGGAGCTCTTCATGCAGATGCTTGAGGTCCTCCGCCACCTCACGGAACAAAAACCAGAAGCCAAGGTTACAGTCCCTGAAACGACCTCAGTAGAAGTAGCCAATACTATGATGCCCATCAGAGAGGCGGCCCCTTACTGGATCCCGCCACGTGGCCAGGGAACCAGCGATGATATTAATCATGCAGATGCAAAAGGGAGGGTTGTGTACAATTGGGTTTACCAACCATGGGACCGACAAGATATCCTAACCTTTAAGCAAACTCTGCCCGATTTGAGAAAGAACCTGACAGCATTCTATACCGAATTAGGCACAGCCTTGGGTTCGACGATAATGACTTTAGCGGACATTGACTTGTTCTTCGGGTTATGCCTGCCAGCTGACGTGTGGAAGCAAATCCGGAAGGCTGACCACACGGATCTGTTTGGGCATACCTGGGACCAACTCGGTAAACTAGATAGACAGCGAGAACCAGGAAGGAAACCAGTAAAGGACATACTGGAACTCCCAGATAAACTAGTCCAGAAGTTAAAGACACTGATCCCAGAAAGAAAGGTAGACTGGTCGATAGTCACGGCTTGTCGACAGAAACCCCAGGAAGATGTGTCAGAATACTTCTCCCGATTCGAGACAGTGTTCTCCAACTACAGTGGCCAAGACATGACCACCGCAACCGGACAGCACCTGTTCGTACAAAATTATGTAAAGGGCCTAACACAAGAGGTCTCCCAAAAACTGCAGACGAGTGAGAGTAGTTGGGGGGCCTCCAAACCCGCAGCTATCCTTCAGATGGCTCAGTATTACGAGCACCAAAAGAATGAGAATGATAGGGCGTCCGAGAAAAAGAAGAAAGATTTAAAGGAAAGGGTAATGATAGCCCAGATACAAGGTATAGCGGTAGGACGGGAACACCCAAGGGGGAACTACCAATCGACCACCCCCAGAAATCTACCTCCTAAAGATCACTCCCCAACACCACACACTGGACGTAGAGACATTGCAATGACCAATGTGCCTTCTGCAAAGGATTCGGCCACTGGAAATCCGAGTGTCCGGTTCTGCTAGAGATTAATAGAAATAGGGACCCCAGGGATGTGGCAGGTGGTCAGAGAAACCGAGGACAAGGACGAGGGCACACAAACGACACCAACAATGACAGATCAGGGAGATTGAACACATTTGACCGCCCCCGACCGAACCAATATCAACTGTCCGATGGTGAGAATGCCCCCGATTTTGCATAGGACTGCCAGGGGCAAGGGAGGGATCCAGTCGAGCTCTGTGTTGACCAGCAAGGTCCTTATGTCACCGCTAAGGTCCTGGGTACAGAGTCTCCATTTTTGGTAGACACTGGGGCGACACGTAGCGTGTTATCGAGACGACTGATTCCAAGGGCACCCTTGTCTGGCTCACACATTACATCGATAGGTTTCGATGGGACGCCCTCCACTAACCCCCTGTCCGTACCTATCACCTTTGATCTAGAAAGCAACACCACTGACACGACATTTCTGCTCTCCTCCAATTCCCCTGACGCCATTATGGGCATTGACTTACTGAAACATTTTCGAGCTACTATTAGGTGTTCCCCAGATGGAATCCGAGTCATCCTGTATGACAACCCAGGCATGCCCAGATCCTGCCCCTCACGACACATGTGCTCCATAACTGACGCTGACCTGTCCTTGCTTGACACCCTGCCTCCGTACCTGTGGGCCAAAAATGACTCTGATGTGGGACGAATGATGATTGACCCTATTCATATAACTGTAAGACAGGACGCTATGCTCCCGAAACTCCCACAATATCGGATATCCCCAGAGGGCGAGAAGGCACTGGTAGCGATCATTCAGTCTCTGGTAGATGCAGGAGTGGTCGAAGAGGTGGTCAGCAACGTCTGCAACAGCCCAATCCTACCTATTGTTAAGAAGCAAGGTGAAGGAGATGAGAAAGCGTACCGCTTCATCATCGACTTGCGAGAGATTAACAAAGTGGTTGTACCCCAGTATCCTGTAGTCTCCGATATCACCACCATTCTGACCCTCATCCCGTCCACTGCCACCACCTTCACTGTTATCGACCTTAAGAACGCGTTTTTCTCTATCCCCATCCATCCAGACAGCCGTTATCTCTTCGGCTTCACTTTAAAATCACGCTCGTACCGATTTTGTAGAGCCCCCCAGGGGTACACTGAAAGCCCCAGCATTTACAGCCAGGCCCTCAAAAGACAGCTGGACGCCTTCCAGCTACCAGATGGAGTGGTGTTGATCCAATATGTCGATGATATCCTTTTGGCGGCCGACACCACCCCACTTGCAACGACAGCCACCGTCCATCTCCTACACTTTCTTGCAGAAAATGGCCATAAAGCCTCCAAAAAGAAGTTACAGTTCTGCCAGCCACAAGTGACTTACCTAGGCCATCTCCTGTCCAAAGAAGGGAGGAAACTCACACCCGACCGGATCCAAACCATCCTAGACACCCCCGTCCCAAAAACACAAAAGCAAGTCCGCTCTTTGGTTGGCCTAACCTCTTTTTGCAGACAGTGGTTACCTAACTTCAGCCTCATTGTAAAACCCCTACTTGCCCTATTAACCAAAGATGCCTCCTTCCCGCTCCCTTGGACCCCTGAGTGTCAAGCATCCTTTAAGGAATTGCGAGATGCCCTCTGTTCAGCGCCTGTCCTAGGAACCCCGGATTACTCCAAACCCTTCTCCCTCTTCACCCACGAAAGGGAGGGGTGTGCATTGTCTGTCCTAACACAGTCAATTGGTCCTAAGCAGCGCCCTTGTGCCTACTTCTCCGCCACTCTTGATCCTGTAGCCAGAGCTTTACCTGCCTGCCTTCGAGCAGTAGCTGCCGCTGCTGTCTCTATCCGTCAGAGCGAGGGAATCGTACTTTCCAACTCCCTCACTGTGCTAGTACCCCATGCTGTTGACACCCTCCTGAACCAAACCAAGACTCAACACCTGACTAGCGCACGACTGACAGGGTACGAACTGACGCTACTTGCACCCCACATCACACTAAAGAGATACACGACTTTGAATCCTGCCACATTGTTGCCCCTGCCTGAAAATGACCCCGACGTTCCTCCCATACACGACTGTGTGACCCTCACGGACGAACAAACTAGGAGTAGGGTTGACCTCCGAGACACTGCTTTCACTGACCCCGATGGAGAGCTATGGGTAGACGGCTCATGCATCAAACTCCCAGATGGCACCACTTCAGCTGCCTATGCAGTAACGACATATTTACAACAAGGGGTGGTGAGGGACAGAGTCTCTGAATTAAACAGAATACTCTCACCCAGTCAAGAGATCAGGGCTAGATCCAACACCGTTTTTTAGCTCACTGCACCATCCCAGTTTCAGAACCTGGCTGTATGCAAATTAGTCTGTTCCTGTCCCAGTGCATGATGGGAACAGGGCAAACCAAACTACAAAAGCCAATTCTTACACTGGGAAGGAAACAAGCTACCGGGGACCGGTTTCTGGCATTTCAGCCTCTTCGGCCCGGCTTGCTTGAATCCTGATGGTGCAATGAGCAAGGGACTCACATCTGAGCATACCCTTCCACGCTTAGGGTGGACAAAAATATTTACAACAAGGGGTGGTGAGGGACAGAGTCTCTGAATTAAACAGAATACTCTCACCCAGTCAAGAGATCAGGGCTAGATCCAACACCGTTTTTTAGCTCACTGCACCATCCCAGTTTCAGAACCTGGCTGTATGCAAATTAGTCTGTTCCTGTCCCAGTGCATGATGGGAACAGGGCAAACCAAACTACAAAAGCCAATTCTTACACTGGGAAGGAAACAAGCTACCGGGGACCGGTTTCTGGCATTTCAGCCTCTTCGGCCCGGCTTGCTTGAATCCTGATGGTGCAATGAGCAAGGGACTCACATCTGAGCATACCCTTCCACGCTTAGGGTGGACAAAAATATTTACAACAAGGGGTGGTGAGGGACAGAGTCTCTGAATTAAACAGAATACTCTCACCCAGTCAAGAGATCAGGGCTAGATCCAACACCGTTTTTTAGCTCACTGCACCATCCCAGTTTCAGAACCTGGCTGTATGCAAATTAGTCTGTTCCTGTCCCAGTGCATGATGGGAACAGGGCAAACCAAACTACAAAAGCCAATTCTTACACTGGGAAGGAAACAAGCTACCGGGGACCGGTTTCTGGCATTTCAGCCTCTTCGGCCCGGCTTGCTTGAATCCTGATGGTGCAATGAGCAAGGGACTCACATCTGAGCATACCCTTCCACGCTTAGGGTGGACAAAAATATTTACAACAAGGGGTGGTGAGGGACAGAGTCTCTGAATTAAACAGAATACTCTCACCCAGTCAAGAGATCAGGGCTAGATCCAACACCGTTTTTTAGCTCACTGCACCATCCCAGTTTCAGAACCTGGCTGTATGCAAATTAGTCTGTTCCTGTCCCAGTGCATGATGGGAACAGGGCAAACCAAACTACAAAAGCCAATTCTTACACTGGGAAGGAAACAAGCTACCGGGGACCGGTTTCTGGCATTTCAGCCTCTTCGGCCCGGCTTGCTTGAATCCTGATGGTGCAATGAGCAAGGGACTCACATCTGAGCATACCCTTCCACGCTTAGGGTGGACAAAAATATTTACAACAAGGGGTGGTGAGGGACAGAGTCTCTGAATTAAACAGAATACTCTCACCCAGTCAAGAGATCAGGGCTAGATCCAACACCGTTTTTTAGCTCACTGCACCATCCCAGTTTCAGAACCTGGCTGTATGCAAATTAGTCTGTTCCTGTCCCAGTGCATGATGGGAACAGGGCAAACCAAACTACAAAAGCCAATTCTTACACTGGGAAGGAAACAAGCTACCGGGGACCGGTTTCTGGCATTTCAGCCTCTTCGGCCCGGCTTGCTTGAATCCTGATGGTGCAATGAGCAAGGGACTCACATCTGAGCATACCCTTCCACGCTTAGGGTGGACAAAAATATTTACAACAAGGGGTGGTGAGGGACAGAGTCTCTGAATTAAACAGAATACTCTCACCCAGTCAAGAGATCAGGGCTAGATCCAACACCGTTTTTTAGCTCACTGCACCATCCCAGTTTCAGAACCTGGCTGTATGCAAATTAGTCTGTTCCTGTCCCAGTGCATGATGGGAACAGGGCAAACCAAACTACAAAAGCCAATTCTTACACTGGGAAGGAAACAAGCTACCGGGGACCGGTTTCTGGCATTTCAGCCTCTTCGGCCCGGCTTGCTTGAATCCTGATGGTGCAATGAGCAAGGGACTCACATCTGAGCATACCCTTCCACGCTTAGGGTGGACAAAAATATTTACAACAAGGGGTGGTGAGGGACAGAGTCTCTGAATTAAACAGAATACTCTCACCCAGTCAAGAGATCAGGGCTAGATCCAACACCGTTTTTTGGCTCACTGCACCATCCCAGTTTCAGAACCTGGCTGTATGCAAATTAGTCTGTTCCTGTCCCAGTGCATGATGGGAACAGGGCAAACCAAACTACAAAAGCCAATTCTTACACTGGGAAGGAAACAAGCTACCGGGGACCGGTTTCTGGCATTTCAGCCTCTTCGGCCCGGCTTGCTTGAATCCTGATGGTGCAATGAGCAAGGGACTCACATCTGAGCATACCCTTCCACGCTTAGGGTGGACAAAAATATTTACAACAAGGGGTGGTGAGGGACAGAGTCTCTGAATTAAACAGAATACTCTCACCCAGTCAAGAGATCAGGGCTAGATCCAACACCGTTTTTTAGCTCACTGCACCATCCCAGTTTCAGAACCTGGCTGTATGCAAATTAGTCTGTTCCTGTCCCAGTGCATGATGGGAACAGGGCAAACCAAACTACAAAAGCCAATTCTTACACTGGGAAGGAAACAAGCTACCGGGGACCGGTTTCTGGCATTTCAGCCTCTTCGGCCCGGCTTGCTTGAATCCTGATGGTGCAATGAGCAAGGGACTCACATCTGAGCATACCCTTCCACGCTTAGGGTGGACAAAAATATTTACAACAAGGGGTGGTGAGGGACAGAGTCTCTGAATTAAACAGAATACTCTCACCCAGTCAAGAGATCAGGGCTAGATCCAACACCGTTTTTTAGCTCACTGCACCATCCCAGTTTCAGAACCTGGCTGTATGCAAATTAGTCTGTTCCTGTCCCAGTGCATGATGGGAACAGGGCAAACCAAACTACAAAAGCCAATTCTTACACTGGGAAGGAAACAAGCTACCGGGGACCGGTTTCTGGCATTTCAGCCTCTTCGGCCCGGCTTGCTTGAATCCTGATGGTGCAATGAGCAAGGGACTCACATCTGAGCATACCCTTCCACGCTTAGGGTGGACAAAAATATTTACAACAAGGGGTGGTGAGGGACAGAGTCTCTGAATTAAACAGAATACTCTCACCCAGTCAAGAGATCAGGGCTAGATCCAACACCGTTTTTTAGCTCACTGCACCATCCCAGTTTCAGAACCTGGCTGTATGCAAATTAGTCTGTTCCTGTCCCAGTGCATGATGGGAACAGGGCAAACCAAACTACAAAAGCCAATTCTTACACTGGGAAGGAAACAAGCTACCGGGGACCGGTTTCTGGCATTTCAGCCTCTTCGGCCCGGCTTGCTTGAATCCTGATGGTGCAATGAGCAAGGGACTCACATCTGAGCATACCCTTCCACGCTTAGGGTGGACAGCCCGAACAGTAGTTGAGACAGCCCGCATCACACAACGATCTGCCCAGGCAGCAGAGCTGATAGCCCTCACACGAGCCTGCATCATAGCCACGGGGACCACCGCGAACATATACACAGACAGCCAGTATGCCTTCGGGGTGGTTCACCATTTTGGACTCCTGTGGAGGGAGAGGGGATTCCTGACGTCCCACGGCACCCCAATCCTCCACGGAGATCTAGTCTCCGCCCTGATTGAAGCAGTTCTCCTCCCCAAACGATTAGCGGTGGTCAAATGTCAGGCACACAAAAGGGTGACAGACTTAGTCGGACAAGGGAATGCATTGGCCGACATCACTGCACGAACCACAGCTGAAAATAGGACGGTGACACGCATGTATGTGACCAGGTCACAAGCAGAGAAATGGAGTGACGCAAGGGTAATGATCAGAGACATCCAGTCGGCCAGCACCCCTCACGAACTGACTAAGTGGGCAGGGGTGGGTTTGAAGGACGAAGAGGGCTGCTGGCAAACGAAGGATGCAAGCAAATGGTTGCTGCCCGACTCATATCTGATCCCCATACTGACGATGGCACATTCCCCCGCACACATAGGATCTGCACCCATGATCGAACTCATTTCCAAAGTCTGGCACAACGATCAAATCCCCGACTCAGCCAGACGCCTAGTTCAGCAGTGCCTTATCTGTCTGCAACACAACCCCGGGAAAGGAACTGTGGTACCCCGGGGAGGGTTTGGGACCCCCAATCACCCCTTTGAGGTCCTTCAGATGGACTACATCCAACTAGAGAGATGCCAAAGCTTGAAGTATGTACTAGTCATCGTATGTGCCTTCAGCAAATGGGTAGAGGCCTATCCAACCCGTGACAACACTGCCATGACTACTGCCAAAGTACTACTGAAAGAATTCTTTCCTCGCTATGGCCTTTGTCGAATTTTATGGAGTGACAATGGCCCCCACTTCATAGCTGAGGTTATCCAATTAATCTTAAAGGGGTTGGGGGTGAAGCAAAGGTTTCATGCGGTCTTCCACCCCCAATCCGCCGGTCTGGTGGAACGTCATAATGCCACACTGAAGTTGAAATTATCAAAAATAGTGGCAACCACCGGACTTAAATGGCCAGACGCTCTCCCTCTGGCCCTGCTATCGATGCGCTCCACTCCCACCAAGCACCATTTGACCCCCTACGAGGTCGTATTCGGGCGAACGATGAATCTCTGGACTGCTCCCAAACCGACCTCCATTCATGACGTCCCGGACGTCCTACTATCTGATTATTTGTGCAAGTTAACTAAAACGTTGTCTGTCATTCATCAACAGGTGCAGCAGGCCATCCCCGATGCTTCCAGGGGCCCCGGCCACGACATCCAACCGGGAGATTTCGTCCTAATACGAAATTTCCAACGGACCAAGAGTCTGGAACCTCGGTGGACGGGCCCCTGGCAAGTGCTGATTACCACACGGACGGCGCTTCGAGTGGAGGGGAAGAGGCACTGGCTGCACGCACATCACTGCCGGAAGGTCTCTGCAAACCTGGCCACGACAGAAAGCGTCAGCACCCAAGAAGAGCTCCTGAGCAAAGACCAACCGATATTGAACTGTTATCCCGATACTGAGGCACTCGAACTTGCAAAATTCTCTGATCCCACTGTGCCATCCAGAGAAGGGTATTTCCTGCGTCGAAAGGAGGGAGCTTCGGCTAAGTAGGCCACGGACTAAGTTGAATCTCAGAACGGTGACCTAAGCACAACCAAGGGTTGCCGGGAGAGAAGCTAAACGAAGTCTGTGGTTCTGCCCGCTACCGAGCCCCTTGAAGGTGATGGAAGCACCAGATAAGAAGATGATGGAAGCGCCAGATAAGAAGATGATGGAAGCAACAGGAAATACCCACTATAGAAACCCAAAGACTGACAACTTGCACAAATCAAAGACAATCGCCCTCTTTATTGTCTTCCTCTTCTGCCTCCTCCTCATGACCTCCTTCTGGATTCTGGAGGAAAGCACACCGGCTCATGAGGCATTGCTACCTACTACACAACCAACACCCCTGAAAGAGCATCACCTAATCTCTCTGTCGCCTCAGCTCCGAGAAAGGCGCAGGGAATTCTGGAACAATTCTTTCGTGCAACTGTTGCACCAACACAACCTTGCTGCAAATGCTACGAACTGCTGGATCTGCGGGTTGCTCCCGCATGCCACTGGACACTCCATCCCCTTCATCCCTTCTCCTTTCTCAGTTCACGGCTCTTGCCTCGCCTGGTTGATCCTCATGCAAGAGAGCCACAAGGACAACGCCACTTCCAGCCAGACGGTGTCGCACTTCTACTCTGGGTTCTGGCTGAACAAAACCGGAAAGACCTCTGCTTCTCTGTGTCCTGCGCTCACAGGCGCCACCTTCCTTAAAGACATTCCAGCCTAAGAACGTGTTGAAGTACAGGTACTCCACAATCCAGCTAGATCCACCTTCTCTCATCTGCAAAAACAAACCACCGCCACTCTGACTGTGGCTCTGTCTGTTATCAATGTCACAGGTCTTGTGTGTCTCGAAGGCCAGGGAACACAGCCGGTGGGTCGCAGTTCCTGCCGAATCATCAGAACATTGGACTCAGTTGACCCCCCATCCTTTGTTGCTTCTCCAAATATGTACTTTGTGTGTGGCACCAAAGCTTACACCTGGCTCCCGAAAGGTTGGAAGGGCACCTGTTACATTGCCTTCGTCCTTCCACCCACGTATGTAGCCCCTGCCAACCATCACCGGCAGAGGCGTGCAAATGACATTGGACAAGCCGACTCCACTGGAGCACAGTTCCTAGATGCAGCAAAGGGACTTGTTCCTCTGTGGGGCCCAATGGCAAATAGCCGCGCTATCCGACACCTGACCCAGGCAGTAGAAACAACGATCAACATCACGGCTGGTATCCTCGCTAACAACACGGCGGAGCTTCAGGCGGTCCGCCTTGTGACCCTTCAAAACCGCCTCGTGTTAGATGTGGTCCTAGCCGATCGAGGGGGAGCATGCCGCATCATCGGGTCTAGCTGCTGCACCTACGTGCCGGATAATTCACCTTCAGTCTACAAAGCCATTGAACACCTCCACAGACTTTCCTCAGAGGTTCACCAAGAACAGGAAGGATGGTCGCTTGGGAGCTGGTTTTGGGACACTTTGAGGAACTGGGGTTGGAGGCTGTTATCCTTCGTACTGATACCTGTTGTGATATTATGTGGGTGTTGCTTGGGTATTCAATGTCTACCCTCCTTGTGCAGCTTTGTTTCTAACTGTATGTGCCCAAAGACTTTGGACTTCCGAACTGAGCACATGAGTCCCCTCTACGAAGTAGAAGTACGTGGCCTTATGGGGATAAATCCGAACTGACAAGTTGGCGAGACATGTTAAAAGGGAGGACTGTGGAATTTTAGTTTACGAACTGAACATCATCTGCGCCAGCTTGTCACCCACGTACAACATGCACGACCGCCATTTTAGGTATCATGGTCTCCCTGTCCACAATCAGTCGCCAGCGCGCCCCTCTCACCCAGCAAGTATCCTCCGCGCACCCTGGCTCCCCCTCCCTCCCCCTCATGAGCATGACCCTTCTGCATGACCCTGTCCTTGGGAGTCACGCCTGCGCCTGACCAGCATCTCCTCTCCTCCCATGAATGCCCCTCTGTTGGTAAACCTTCCCTCCGCGCCCGATTGTCCATGCGGCATAAATACCACTCCTTTGATGACCCCTTCCCCCGTGTCCAGCTGTCCACACAGGTCCGAGGCCATCGCCTAAGCCGGGAGATATCATTTACTGCCCCTTATTGTATGAAGTCGACCTTCTTCAAAGGACCCTCTATTGATCAAGACCTCCCCACCCCCTGGGACATGATCAGGCGCGCACACCCTAAAACTCGACGGAATACTCAGCTGCGTGATGACCCCCCCCCCCCTCTTATCAGCAGGTTGAGGACTTCTATTGTGGAGGTATATGGGGGTGGGATTGACACGAGGATTACGGGGATGTTTCTTTCCTTACTTCACAATGCTCTGATTGTAATAAAGAAAGGTCACATGCCATAAACCAGTGTATAAGAGGCCAGGCCTCTGAGAGGCTGTTAGAGCACCTCGAGACGATACCTTGTTGTCCGATCTGATGTGTTCTGCTCCGTCGGAATAAAACTTCTGTTTCCTGCCTTCTGGTCTCCGGCGCCTGCCTCATTGCTTGGTAATTTGAATGGTACAAAGGCGGTTAGCGCCGGGCAAATCTTAAAAAGGTCTTAGCCCTACCCTTATTTTACACACATGGGGGTTACTACAATCACTTCCACCAGATGGCGAGACACCTGGGTAGTCACCCTGGGAATCCATATGAATGGGGGAAAAGCGTAATTCAGGCCCTTCGACCAGTCCTGAGAAAACGCATCAATCGCCAGAGCCAACGGATCCGGTTTCCAGCTGAAGAACTTCTCCAACTGATGATTCAGTCTGGACGAAAATAGGTTGATCTCGCAATTGCTCCGGATCGCTTGTAACCATCTGACAATCTGGGGATGGAGTTGTCAATCGCTGTAATCCTTGAGGTGTCAGGAGTTCCAGTCCGCTACTATGTTTGACTGCCCCGGGATATACTCGGCTATCACCGATATCTGATGACTCAGGCAGTAATGCCAAAAGTCCTTCGCTATTTCTGCGAGCAGAAAGGATCTTGTGCCTCCAAATTTATTGATGTACCTCACCGCCGAGATGTTGTCCATTCGAAGCAGGATGCAACATAAGAGACGTTTGGGTGACAATGTCTGGATCGTGAATCATTCCGCTAAGAGTTCCAGGCTTTTGATGTGAAGATCGAGTTCCCGCAGGGTCCACCGCCTACCTGTGAAGATATCTCCGCAACACACACCCCAGCCCCTACGGCTGGCATCAGATTCTATAACCACCTCTGGCTGAGACCCGAAAATGGCTCTGCCGTTCCATATCTCCATGTGGCTTAGATACCACTGTATCTCTTCTTGCGCTTCCGGGGAGCGAGGGACAACGTCCGTGTAAGAGGGACCTTTCTGAAGATGTTGTATCTTTAACCTCTGAAGGGTCCGATAATGAAGAGGACCCAAGAAGATTGCTTGTATGGAGGATGCCAGAAGACCCGCGATCCTTGCAATCACTCTGAGTGAAACTCTCTGTTTAGATAACAGCATGGTGAGCTCCTTTCTGATGAGCTTCAGTTTGGAGAGGGGAAGGCTCAGCTGGGTCATCTGAGAATCTATGACAAACCCTAGAAAATCCACCTTCTGTGAGGGGACGAGCTGATTTGGATTTGTTGATCACAAACCTTAGTTTTTGCAAAGTAGCTATGGTCAATTGTAAATGATGAGCAGCTAGCGTTGGAGATTTGGCCATGATGGGTATCTCGTCTAGATGAACTATCATGCGGATACCTTGCTCTCATAGGTGAGCTATTACCGGTTTCATCACCTTGGTGAAGCACAATGGTGTTGAGGAGAGCCCGAAAGGAAGGACCAAGTACTCGAACCACTAGTTCCGCCATTGAAATTGGAGGAAACAGCGGTGAGGAGGAAAAATATGTATTGACAGACAGGCGACCTTCAGGTCCAGTCAGACCATCCAGTCTCCTTCTTTGAGACGATCTGCCAAAAGATGGATGCCCTTCATCTTGAAGTGCTTGTAAGTCATAAACTGATTGAACTCCTTCAAATTCAAAACTAACGAGTCACCTCCGCCCTTCTTCTGCACTAAGAAAATATTGCTGCAAAAAAAGCGAGGGCCCTCATTGCAACTTGCTATAGCGTGTTTCTGCAGCAATTCGCCTAGTTCGGAATCGATAAAATTGCATTCTAGTTGGGAAAAAGAAAGCTGTCTGGGTCGATTGACCTGATAGCGAGCCTGGTAGAAATCTAAGTGGAACCCCTGAATTGTCTGCAAAATCCATGCATCCTGAGAAACTTGAAACCAATTGTGATAGAAAAACTGAGTGCGACCCCCCAATGGTATCAAAACATTGTCGGAAGCACTTACCTGCAAAGTCTGGGGCTTGGAACCGTTGTCTGGTAGGGCAGAAGGTTCCTCCGCGAGTGGAATCCCACTCTCCGCGGCCTCTTCCGTAGTCTCCTCGTTGAGGACCTTGGGAGAAGTGGCGAACTGATGAGCGTCCTCGGCCTCGCCCGGCCCGTCGAAAAAGGCCAGCTTGAAAGACTCATTTAATGCCAGACTGGGCCTTATTTAGCATTGTGAATGTGCCCACGTATTTGGAAACATCCTTGACAAAGCATTCCCCGAAGAGATTTCCCTCCACTAGGGGCCCTGTTCCGCTGCCACCAATTCAGTGAGGTTAGAGTCCATCCTCATGAGAAGCGACTTGCGTCACTGTGTAGATAGAGCGCAATTCATGTTACCTAAGAGGCCAATGGCCCATTGTGTCCACCCTGCCTGTACATCAGGGATCCACCGCAGTGACCGAATTTTGCGCTTGCAAGGCCATTTCTAGGATCTTAGCAAGAGGGCCTGTCATGTCCAGATGTTTGTCTTGACAGCCTCGCCAGGCCCGATCAATACCTTTCTTTGGTTCCTTCGCGAACTTCTTGAGGAAGGTAAGTAGGCCAGGGTCGATATCTGGGGTCTCTGTCACCTTGTCCAGAATATCTGCCCTGGGACATTCAGAACGTAATCTATTACGCACCTCCTGATCAAAACTCTGTCAGAGATTATCAGGCAGATACACCGCAACTTCCGGCGCAGGAGCCCAGTCCGAAGACCTAGGGTGAACTATGTTGGCAGGATTGAAGGTGAAGGGGGTATACATAGTTTGGGATAGGTCTTGCTCCACTTGCTTTGTCTTCCTAGTTTTCTTCTTTGGAGGAGCATCATCAGGGGTGTCAGTCCCTGTGGTATCAGTGTCCGTGTCTGTATCAGTGTCTGGACACTTAGCCTTACCAGAAGGAGGCATTGAAGAAAGAACATCAGCATGGGGCCAAGATTTGGCCTGCGGGCCACTGCCCGTGGTATCCTTAGCCGGTTCAGCAGGGGTAGCAAAGCCATGACGTTTAGCAAACCGCTCCAGTTGCTTAGTTATCAGCTTCAACACAGCAGCCAATGCTTGCTGCACAGTCCCAGGGACTGCCTTCTCCATGGCCTTATTCACGGACTCTTGGACAGTAGCGTCCAGAGCCTCCACAATATTATCTTTCAAGGAAGGGTAGTCACTTCCTCCTCATATAAGTTATCATCCTCATAGCTGACACAATCCTCCATGGCACGGTAGAATTTAACTGTTGGACAGAAGAGGAGTAAAGGGAGAGCCAACCCAAGCACACACCAAACAAGTACCTATCTCCTCAGCAAAATGCTATATAAAAGTTCTTACAGCCCACAGGGCGTAGGGAGAGCAAAGAGAGCAAAGAATCTAAGAAGCTTGTGCACACTCTAAGGCCTGAGATTTCTTACAGCCACCTCAGGCATAAACAGGATCTCTCATTCAAAAGAAACTCTGAGCAATTGAGCGCCGGAGCATTCTAGGGGTGAAAAACGTAGTGCGTAGCCCAATCCCACCAAAAATTACCTCAATTGGCTACGCACAAGGGATCGAGTGAAAAGAGCTCTCAGAAACGCACCAGCAATTAGGAAAGCCTGTCGCGTCAATCATGTCTAATTATACACTTCTGACGGCAGCGCAGCACTAATGAGGCAGAGCGGGACCTTAAAACAGCCCGACCGTGCCGCCCACATAAACCTGACATCCTGCAGCTTTGCGGGGAATTGGATGAGTGCTAGCGCGCTACAGACACAGTGCGATACACACGCTTCATTAAGGGAAAGAAACGCTGCAGCGCGAGTCGCACATACAAAGCTAAACAGCTGAAGGCAGCAGGGTGTTACGCGCAACCAGTAATTGACATATAATAACAGCACGTACATAAGCTGCATACATTAAGCTTTTCCAAAATAGTAAATGTGTTAAAATAAACAATTAATCGCAGTAAGCATGAATAAGCTGTTGGCATTTAACTTGCTGCGTGAGCAGCAAAGACAGAGGATGATTTCCGGTAATTGTGGCTCTTATAGGGTCTTTCAGGATGTGATGTGTAAGATATGACTCATGGGAAATGTAGTTTATTTACTTAACAAAACATTTTCATTGGCTGCTGTGAGTGGCAATAAATAGAAAGAGAAAGCATAATCCAAAGCCTCCGGTCCTTTAATTGAATCAGTTCTTCTTAGCACAGAAGGGAAAGGAATAACATTAAGAATATCAAACCCAAATAAAGGAACAATCATATCTCATCACAAAGGACATTATTGTGGTATCAGATAATACATTGGTAACACCACATATCAACAAAGTGGGCACATGACAAACGTATGAGACCGAAAAGGAAAGACACACATACAAGTATGACAAACGTGGAAAAAATAACAATAAACAATACCAAAAAATTTGAAACAGAAGGAAGTAAAACAAAATGATAACAAAGACCATCTAGTAAAGATCAAATATGCATCCTAATACACATAATGTGTACCGATGGATTAATGGGGACAAAGTCTGAAAAGAAACCCTATGCATATTTGACATTAAATAGATGCAATCACGTATAGTGATGCAATCTATTTTCCATATAAACAAACATTGCTTAAATCTACAATTCGGTCACAATAAAGGTTAATCTAAAAACGTATATGAACCCACAGGAGGGAGACTGAAAGAATGAATAAAAAAGGTAATGGAATGTAAAGAGAAAAAGTAATGGAAAAATATAGAAAGGAAGAAAAGAGAATGAAAAACCAAAGAAGAGGGGGTGGTAGGAGGGGGGGGGAGGAAAACTATTTATAATGTATAATCATTACAAAGGTAACTATAGGAGGAACTTTCTCCCAACGTTATTTCATATACATAATGATACCATGGGTACCTATTACATGCTAAGTTGGATCAATTGAATAACAGGAGCCCATCTCAAATTGCCTTTATCCAAGGAAGTAATAAAGCTCCCTATCTATATTATGGCCCATTAGTGTGGCCTTTAAATGGCAGATCCATTTGGCCTCTTTTTTTCTGACCAATAATTCTCAATCACCACCTGTCGCGATTGCAAGCAGCGCTACTACTGTCGCGCGCCACTAACCTGTTAACTCTGGTCAACAGGAACGATGTGATGAATGTCCTTCTGACTTATCTAGACACCGCACCCAGTGGTGTTATTTAGAGCACCGTCTGAATGGGTATTTGCGAGAAGCCGGGAGGATAAGGCGTAGGGGATACACGGAGTGAAGGATGTGGTCCTCTGGGTCTGATTCCGAGGAATCCGCAGTGGAGGGACGTACTGCAGCGTGGAGAAATAAATGACAGGCATAAGTACCTGTTCCGCAAAAGTACACTTCCTTCCCCGGCCCCAATCTCTGGCACTTACCAAGGAACAACTCAGTAGTCCTTTCAAGGAAAAAACAATTAGTTCCTCTTTCCACTGCGACAGGCAAGACGGTGAGAAAGTTATTCGTCACTTTCTCAAAGTGTCCGAGTTCCTTATTCTAGGCTTTGCCACTGGATTTGTGGAAAAGTATTTTCCTCCGTGTATTTTGTTTCCTCAATACTGCTTGAGAAACAAAAGAATATGTCGTAGCGCACTCGACCAAGATAAACACTCAGACGCTTGGTACTAAAGAATGCGCATCAGGATATTTGCGGGAAACTCGGGCAAACAATATTCAGCAAAACAGAAGAACGATCCCGTTCTTCTAGGGTTATACTTGCAGTTGGTCGGAAGTTGCTTCACTCCATTGACCACGCTGGCTCTGGATCGGAAAAGGGCTTGAACAAGGCTGGCCACGCAGGCTCTTGATCGGCGGTGATTTCCTGGCACTGAACACGCAGGCTCTTGATCGGCGGTGATCTCCTTTCGCGCACTCCGGCGGGGAACACCATCCGCCATAACCAAAACCATGAAAACAATTGTCAAGCGCCGACCCGTTTCCAAGGCGGAGTTATATAGGTTCCGCCTTCTTTCCTTTTCTCCAGAGCCGCTTAGCCTTCTGGGACCTGTAGTGCGAAGGGATCAATCGCGCTTGTTGTCCTTTCCTTCTTCCCTTCGCTGCGGCTGTGTAAGCGATCATGACACCACCTCTATCTCCAGTGGGTACATGGTCAATACCATGGAACCAGAAGGAATTGTTATCTGGATGTACACCCATATAGTGATCACTTGAAGGGTTTCAACTGACATTGTTGACTATTGCCCTACTGTGCTCCTGTATTTGAACCTTCAGTGGGCAAATTGTACTTCCCACATATATAATGCCACATTTACAACCCAATACATACATTACATGTGTTGTATTGCAATTCATAAACTGTGCAATATTATGTGATTTGGAGGTGTTATAAGCAAAATTGGTGGTTTTATTTTTCCCATAAGGACCCACAAGTAAAGAAACCATGTGGTTTGGAAGGTAACAATGTTTCATGTTTGTTGGTCACATAGCTGGGACACAATACATTGCACCATGATCTGCCCCTACGATAGGTAATAGATGGTATATTGGTGAGACAGTTCTTAAGACCCAGAACTTCCTTCAGGAGGCCCCACTTTTTTTAGAGTATTAAAAACCCTGCAGCTATTCGTATTGTATTGAATGATGAAGCTTACTACCCTTTTAGTTTTAGCCACCGTTGGTCCTTTGGGTTTGTCACGAAGAGTGTCCTCCCTGTCTAGATGTTGTGCTCTCACAATTGCTTTGTTAGGTACCTCCCTCTTGTATCCTCTTTTTAAGAATCTCTTTTTGGATTCAAGAATATTGCTGAGATATGTGTCTTCCTCACTGCAATTTCTTCTTATTCGCGTCATCTCACTATAGGGGATGTTGTTGATGACAGAACGTGAGTAAGCACTATCAGCATGAAGTACCCCATTGCATGCTGTTTCTTTCCTGTAGAGGGTACTCTGTATAATCACATTTTTGACATAAAAATGTATGTCAAGAAATGTTTTTCTTTGTCATATGTCTTAGTAAGTTTGACATTATATGCGTTGGCATTCAAGTATGTAAAATATTGATGTAACAGCCCCATGGATCCTGACCACAGACAGATAATATCATCGATGTACCTCCCCCAGTACACAATGTGTTCGGTCCAGGGGGAGGCACGTATGATCCAGGCATACTCCCTCTCAATTCACCCCATAAAGAGGCAGGTATAAGAGGGAGCGAACCTGGAACCCATGGCGGTACCAAGTATCAGCTGAAACCATCATGTGTCATGAAGACAAAAGTTGTTGCTGAGAATGATGTCCATCATTTCCACAATCATCTCATTAAATTCATAGTGGTCAGCACTCTCTGTCCAGGAAAGACCGTACCGATAATAGGCCAAACTCCTTGCGTATACATATACATATTCAGCTTTCAAAAAGGAAGCCAAGACCTTTTTTATGAGCAAATTCCTCCCATAATAACAATTGACTAGACGGTATTAGTTGCTTTCATGATCACACACCCTGTTAATACTAATCGATCGCTTGTAATCGTCATGACTTTATATATGATGATGGTAGATCTGACCACATAGATAGGTAAGTATGGGCGAATTTTGCGAATCTCGCGTTCGCGAATTTTGCGGATTTGCGAACTCGCAATCCGCAAAATCCGCGAATTCTTGCGAATTTGCGGATTTTTTTTTTTTGTGTTCGCAAGGATTTCTGCCAGTTCGCGAGGGTTTCGTACCAGTTCGCAATTGCGAACTTACATTTCGGCGCGCAACGGTCGCGGATTATGTTGTTTCTACGTCTGGTTCATCATCACAGGTTCCCAGCACCCTCTGTTTCACCACTGCAACCCTCTGTTACATCAATGCCACCCTCTGGTTCATCATTACTGTAGATTATGGGGGGGAAAGCAAGCACACCAGCCGTGCTTCAACTGAGATGAATTAATTTGGGGTTAGTTTATTAATGTGTCACTGTTTTAAAATTCCAGTCTGGCACCTGCTTCCTTATCTGTAATTTTGCTTTCTGTTGCAGTGCATTTTTTTTCCCCAGGACCTTCTTTGTGGCCTACTTGTAGCTATTGTATGAGCCTGCTGTGAGGGTCAGAGCAGGGTCATACAATTGTTGCAACTAGCAACTGAATTCTGGAGGGGCCCCAGTCAGGAAGCACTACCGGGAATTGTTACTAATGATGAGTTTGAACTCTTGCCCCTGCTGAGTGCTTGCAGTTTTGAAAAACTCGTTTTTCTGCAATTTCGCGGGGTTCGCGGGGCGCGAACACGCGCGAGATCGGATTCAGAAGCCGCAAATTCGTGCGAATATGCAATTTGGTTTTTTTGTGGCATGTTAGTTGGCAAGGTTTTGTGCGTTTTTGCGAGCCGCTCGAAGCGCAAGACGCGAAGTTACCCTCACGGTCGTTCAAGGGCGCAGCCATCTTGTTTGCCTGACGTATTTCCGTTTCCGGGCGCGAAGTGTAATCTCGCAAAGTCGGCGGCTTGCCAGTACAGTCTCGCGCGTGTTCGCAAGGAAAATCTCGCGCGAACTTACCCGCGCGGTCGTGAACGGGCGCGGCCATCTTGTTTCTCATTCATTGCTATGGTTCTGGGCATGGTCTTTGTATCCTCCGTCAATCTCTGCCATCCTTTGCTTGTTTGAAGTTTTTTTAATCTATTTTACTTATTATCTAGCCCTCTATTTTTCTAGGCCTATATTTTTGTGTTTACTGCTACTTTTGGTTAATTTTAAACTACTTTTGTAAACTCTTTTCTTTTCTTCTCTTCCCTATTCTATTTTCTTTATTCCTTTCCGCCCAGACCATGGTGAAGGGAGCCGGGAAGCATCCCGAGAAGGGGAAGGGTCCCGCACCCCGTGTCCGGCTCCCGTGCGGGCGTTTGAGGGGGGAGCTAGTGATGCCACGGGAGATCTTTACCCCGGAGGAGGTGGCCCAACTCATTTTTTATGTTCAGCGCCGCCTCCCCAGGACCATCATGGGAGGCGGCAAGATCAGTGCCGGGTACGGGGCCCGGGAGCGCCGGAAGCGGTGGGAGAAGGTGTGCCAGGCCATTTACCACCACTCTCGGGTCTGGCGCACCTACAACCAGGCCACCCACCGCTGGACGGATGTCCTGACCCGTGAGCGAGATCTGCTCGACCTCCTTGGCCTTGAGATCCCCGGGCTTGGTGAGTAGTAGTAGCTATGTCTTTACTACTATGTTTTCTCCTGCTGTGTTATTATATTGCAAATTTTTGTTTTTTACCAAGAGCAATAATGCTGCTCATTACATTGTAGGTAAATTTTATTTCAAAATCTTCTGTGCATTTCAGGTACACTGCTCTCCTTCTTCTCAGTAGTGTTGCTACTATGCTTATTTGTTTTAGATTTTGTGTTCATTTCATTGGCCTGTGAAATTATGTAAGAGTGTAGTTGAAAGAACTGCGTAATGCTACACACTAAGGTTCAGATTTTTAATTACCGGCGCATCCCTGCAAAGTTCCAGGGATGCGCCAGTAATTGTGCGTCACGCCACCATCACCCATGGTGTGCCGTATTTACAATGCGGCGCACCATGGGCCCAAAACGTCACCAAAGCGTTACGCATCTGTGCCGTAAAGGCGGCGCATTGCTGGAGTTGCGTCGCAACGATGGTGCAGCTCCATCAATGCTCTGGGGTGCCCTATCTCCCCAATGCTGCGTCAAGCCGTACGTCTGCTTCAAGCAGGCGCAGGGTTTGAGTCACGCATCATTGTCCTCAAAGTCACTGATTGAAATCTTGTAGATTTCCCTCAGCCACTTTTAGGATGCGTTCCTGCGCAGGAACGCCCTCCCTTGCGCCGGAACGCCCCCTATTGGCGCAGGGCTTTACAACGTGATGCATCTCCCATATGCGTCACGTTGTTAATATACGCCGCACCATTGCGCCTCTTTTGTGCTGTCGCTGCGTCACAAAAGTCACGCAACAATGGAGCAAAAGAGCCGCAAGGGCCTTCTAAATCAGCCCCTACAGACTCAAGTCCAGTCCTTCCTTTGTACACATGGCGATAAGAAGAAATAGTGGTGGTGGATTAATAGTTTGAGTATTTTAATGACTGGTGAATGTAGTAGGAAACTTTAGTGTTGTCGCTGATCTTCAATCACGATGGACTTTGGCTGTCACTTTGCGTGCTGCGGACTGCTGCCTGCCAATCCTAGGCAAACCTTTTTAGTACTTTGTTTAGTGAGTTACATAGGGTAGTTTCCAATTCGACGAACCGCAAATCAAGCAATACTAAAGTAATGACGTAGTCGACCACATGAGATTGGTCAATAATATATCCCGTGGAGTCGTTCCCTATTTGCTATTTCGCAAAAATATTTTGTTACATTGTTAGTTCTTTTGAAATGTTTGATTTGGTTGAGAAATATCATCCATGTTTTCTGTTTTTCTTTCTTTCATGTTGTACATCAGCTTCCCCCAGGGGCAAGAGGAGGACACAGGAGGAGGAGGAGGAGGGTGCTGTTGTCGATGCAGGCCAGGACCGGGCAGGCGAGGGCTCCTTTGCTGGCCCCAGTAAGTTTTAATTTTAATATAGAGTACTTATTTTTTCCTAGCGTTCCTCATTCGATTTTTTCTAAATCGTCTTTGATCTTCTTGTAGACAGGATCTAAATTCTTATCCTGCCTCGACTATGACTCCGTGTGGTATTACTAGATTATTCTTATTAGTCTGTCTGTGTAGCTAACTAAGATTGCACATTTGGCATTTCCATTGGACTCCCATTCTAGTCAGCAATAGCTCTATGCACTGAGTGCAGTCCTCTGGGATTGTCCATAATGTATTTTCAAGTATTCTAAATGTTTATGCTTTGACGATTGCCAACAATAAAAAGGTGAATGACCACCACCAAGAAAGAATAAGATACTACTTTACTTTTGGTTTGGATAGGAGGACAATCCATTCTACTACTGTTGCAGGGACAAATCTGCACAAACAGAACTATGGACACTAAATAATGCATCGCTTAGCTTATCAATTATAATAGGTGCTGTAACTGTTAGACTTTCCACATACCTCAGTGATAACAGACTTTGTAGTTGAACCCCCAATCTCCTTACTGACTAGATAGTGTGGCAGAGTCATTTAGCTCCCAAAGTCACCCATGGCAGAGGCACGGACTCATGCTTGCAAAAATTCGGAAACCTTTAGCTCATCCACTCTAGTCTGGAGGACCAAAAACCACAGAGTCTATTTAAGTTTAAAAGCTTTATTAAAAGTAAACACATTTATTAAATTCAAGTTTGTCATAAAAGTGAACGTGTAACTGAAAATGGAAAAGTGCTTAGTGCTGACGATTAATTGGACACATTTCTTGTGGTCGAGCCGAGCTCTCACCTGGTTTGAACTTGATCCTGCTCGTGTTCTTAGAAGTCAAGGTTCTGTCTGTTAGAAGAAAAAGTGGTGCGTGTTAAAAAGTAAAAAGCAAACATTCATCAGTTGTGCCAAAAAGTGCAGCAAGACAACAGCCTTCCCTGGAAAAAGGGACATTTTTACTCTAGAGTACACAGTCAAAAATTATTAAATTGTACACTTTTTGTCACATTTCTTCCTTCCTCCTAGACCAAATATTATATAGTAGTGAGTGGTGTATTCTAACATAATTAAATGTACTTTGTAGGTGGAACATCTGGAGACGGGGCCAGCGCGGAGGTGGTGGTGGCATTGGACGAGGAGGACAACTCTGGGGAGGAGGCGGTGCAAGTGCCGGACAA
Source organism: Lissotriton vulgaris (assembly GCF_964263255.1). Classification (NCBI taxonomy): domain Eukaryota; kingdom Metazoa; phylum Chordata; class Amphibia; order Caudata; family Salamandridae; genus Lissotriton; species Lissotriton vulgaris. Next base: position 239,821,965 of record NC_141691.1, read on the forward strand.
GGACATGCCTGTGAGGGTTCACACGGTGGTGGCGGGCAGATGTAAGCTATACATTCCTTAGTCATTGAGATTGAAGACTGCAGAGTGTGCTTTCTGCACGGGTGTATTATAAAAAAAGCAGGTAGTAGCCTCCTCTAAATGTACTTCGACTTAGCTGTGAAGTTTTTGGCGAGAAGAATCCCAATCAGATCTGAGGTGAACTTGATGGATGGGATGAACGAAAAGCGAAAGAAGGGTGTAAGTAAGTGTGGAAGCACGAGAAATGTAATGATGACTGGCAAAGAAGAATGATATGTGTTTGCTTGGTCCCCGAGGTGGCTGGGAAGGTAAGAAAATGGTATGGTGCATGGCTGGGTGAATGATGAAGCAAGGATGGGTGGAAGGAGAACAGCCTGGGTGGGTGAGACAGAAACTGTATGTGTGCAATATACTTTGAATGGATGGATGCCTGGATCATTCATGGTACTATCTGACTCTTAGATAGCATATGTGTATCTAGAGAGAGTAGACGGTCACTGGATGAACTAAGTGTTACTTTGAAGAGCATGTAACACCGCACCCGCACGTCCGTTCCAGTGTAGGAAAGGCAAGGAAAAGAAGTTGTAACGTTGTCCAAAGACTACCATGAATAGTAGCAGTAGTTTGTATTGCAACTGCAAGCACAGCATATATCCGGTTATTACGGTGGACACTCCCTACCTCCCTTAATAACTTTAGTTTAGTAGTAGTACGTCATTCATGTGTGGGGGTATCACTGTTCACTCAATAATAAGCAAAGCACCTAAAGTCATCCTATATGTCATCAAATACACCCCATGTGAAGTGATAGATAATCAGATAATTTAGCTTCTTCATTTTCCTTTTCTAATACTCATTTGCACTGTAGGGTGAAAGCTAAATTAATTAAGCAGTAGCCCTTTTAACAGAGTATTCTCAGTGCCACCCATAATAGAAAAGTAAGAGCTTCACCACCTGCATGTACTGGACCGGTACAGTAACGCAAGTCTGTCTCACTCACCATGGTGTGCGTCTGTTTTTCTCGGGTGCAAGTTCACTGCGCTGGCATTATGTCGGCTTGCATAAGATAACGTACCAATTTTCCTAAACAAGAAAGAAGAAGAAGAATAAGAGTGGTGTACTGTCATAGTCGACTGTAATAGAAGTCCATAGTGCTCGTAGAATTTGTTCCTTAAACTCCCACTAATGTTAGAGCAAGGATGAAGAAGTCGGATGTTACATAGATACTGTCCTCAATAGTTATGTACTGTGCTTTCAATTTGCTACTTGTACTGTGACAACTTTCTGCTCAATCATTTTGTGTTAATCTTAAGGAGCATTGGTTACAGACTATGTCTTTCTTTTTTCATGTAGTTGCTCCTTCCAAATCCAAGACACCATCAAGGAGGAAGGAGCTGGCTCGAATGGCCCGGCAACGGAGGCTGGATGCCACTGTTGCGGAATATCGGCGGCTGGTGGCCCTGGAGGAGGAGGAGACGCAGTCTGGTACAACAACAACGTCCACTGGGACAGCTGCATCCTCCTCCGTGCGGGCTGCCAGCCAGCGCAGTGCTCCAGCGGTACGGAGCCGGGCTACCAAAGCCAAACGCCACCGCCCAGCAGCAAAGAAAGCAGCTGCCCCTCACAGGATTTGCAAGGCACACCGGCGCCGCTTATCCCTCAGACTGTCCTACCTGGAGCAGGAGGTCTATAACTATAAGAACGTGGTGGAGGGCCTCCGCTTCGAACTTGCCACCCTCCGCAAGGAGCATGATGCCCTGGCTGCTAATTCCAACAGTACCCTGCCATAGTGTCCCTTGCCTCTTTTTTAGAGACTTTTGGGGGGGTGGGAATTGGGAGTTGGGTTTTTGGGGGCTTTTGAAGGACAATCGTTGGGGTTAGGGAGGGTCTTGCGGGAGATTCTTTTGTTAGGGCTATAAAAATATACTTTTTGAAACTTTATCTGACCATACCTGTTTTTTACTGCTTTTGAGTCTGGTGGGTGGGGGTTTAACATAACAGTAAGTTTGTTTTCCCGAATAGTCCTAGGACTTTAGTAGTACTACTGTCAATCAAATCTCTCGTCTCTCCTAATACTCCATTATACTACCTCCAACCAAACGCCTATCTTACCTGTAATTTCTGTTTGCAAGTAGGGCTAGGCCCAGGGCTGGCTCCACGGGAAACAGCAAATAAGGTTGGCAATCCTGGGCGGATAAAATTTCCTCATAGCGGTGGTACTAGTGGTGTGACACAGTGGCAGTTGCTTGCCTATGAAAAAAAAAGAAAATGAAATCTGGTTTGTCCTCCTGAGCAATACAACGGTACAATACAGAATATAGCAGGTGACAGAAGTACACTAGAACAGTGCCACATTGTAGCCTAACAAATGTTAAAGTATAACTAATTCGGTTGAAGTTCTTTGACATTAGCCATGGGTCTTTGTCAAGCAGAGTAAGAATATATCCTCGGATTTCTTCACCAGCCTGTTGCTATCACCTTATCCTCCCCAGCAAGTGTGTGGATTTATTGCTGTAATTTAGTCACACATCAATCAAAACCACACAGCCCGGGGGAAGAGGGTTAGGGTTTGAAAAATGGATGGGTACGGGGGTTTTTGGGAAAGGTTTTGGGAGACAAGAAAAAATAGCACAGCATGGACAAACAATTGTGAACATAAACAAATCTTTGGGTACAAACCTATCCATCAATCTTTGAAAGTGCATGCACTACTGCATGCATGTCAGTTAAAAGTAAGTAGTACTTTCGACAACTGTGGAAGAAAGAATGCGACAGTACAGGGCGTGTGTGGAAATATTGATAACTATATTCAACATAAGGTCTCTGTAGCCAGATACCTGAGAGCCTTGCTGGTCACTATAAATCCATTTACAACAACACTCAATGGGGTTGGTCTGGAAGGTATAGTAGATAGAAAAGGAGAAATTGCTTTTTTTCTAGGTGTCCCCTCACTCACCAGGGTTGCCCCTTGGTGACATGCTTCATCATTGGGGCCATCCCAGTCCTCTACGGGCTGGGGCGTGCTGCAACTTTCGAATTACGTAGGAGCACTTACAAATGACTATGTGTGGTTCAGATGTGATAGTGGAGTGGACTAAGTGATGTGTTAAGGGATCAATTTAGAAGCAGAGAGAGATCCAAGAAATGCAGTCACAGTCAGAGAAAAAGGCAAGGGATACTGTATCTATGTTGTTGTAGTTGTCCTGTTGGAAGTGGTAAGTAAGTTGCCTGCAGAAAAAAAATCCTCTTATTAGCGGCACTCCTCCATTGCAGCCGATGCTTCGTCCATCGATGTTGGTCACCAGAAGACACCCTGTAAAAAAAGCACAGCATAGACAAACAATTGAACATAAACAATTCTTTGGGTACAAACCTATCCATCAATCTTTGAAAGTGCATGCACTACTGCATGCATGTCAGTGAAAAGTAAGTAGTACTTTCGACAACTGTGGAAGAAAGAATGCGACAGTACAGGGCGTGTGTGGAATTATTGATAACTATATTCAACATAAGGTCTCTGTAGCCAGATACCTGAGAGCCTTGCTGGTCACTATAAATCCATTCACAACAACACTCAATGGGGTTGGTCTGGAAGGTATAGTAGATAGAAAAGGAGAAATTGCTTTTTTTCTAGGTGTCCCCTCACTCACCAGGGTTGCCCCTTGGTGACATGCTTCATCATTGGGGCCATCCCAGTCCTCTACGGGGTGGGGCGTGCTGCGACTTGCGAATTACGTAGAAGCACTTACAAAGGACTATGTGTGGTGCAGATGTGATAGTGGAGTGGACTAAGTGATGTGTTAAGGGATCAATTTAGAAGCAGAGAGAGATCCAAGAAATGCAGTCACAGTCAGAGAAAAAGGCAAGGGATACTGTATCTATGCTGTTGTAGTTGTCCTGTTGGAAGTGGTAAGTAAGTTGCCTGCAGAAAAAAAATCCTCTTATTAGCGGCACTCCTCCATTGCACCCGACGCTTCGTCCATCGATGTTGGTCACCAGAAGACACCCTGTCCACTGCCTGCCTGATGCTGAATTGTGGCTCGCTAATGTGAAGCCTGACTCCATCCTTTTTTCCCCATTGCAGAGACTGAAACCCGGCCTGTAATTATTCAACGAAAAAAAGGAAGTGATATAATATTACAACGCCACTGATAAATAAATATAAGGTATGTAGGCTGTGGAGTGCAAAAAGTCACAATTTGATTTTCCTAGTAGACAGTACAATATTTTTGAAAGTGCGTACTCTGTCTGAGTCACCTTTTGAAGGATAAATAAGTAGGGGCAAATTAATGTAGCGGATCTTTCCCCTCAAGCTAGGTGTACTGTAAACTGTGTTTTAGAACAAAATTAGATCTTCCTAGCAGTGCTCCCACCCAGACCCTTACTAAAGCCAGTCGCAAAAATGTAGAAGACCCCCAGTCAAATCTCAAAAAACGAGGCCTAGCAGAAAACTGGTGACAAAACTTACTTTGAAAGTAAAAGTAGGCCGAAGTACCCCCTTCCTAATTACCCCTTACCCACCGTGGATTGCATTCAAACCACTTGCAAGCAACCAAGCAAAAGTATCCATAGCCAGCATCGCTCCAAGACTCGAAATCCCCCCCACTCAAACACATGCAATAGAAATACTGCTAACCCTAACGAACCCTAAGTTAAGAATAGTGGCAAAGGCTTTCTTTAACTATGCCAAATCCCCCCTTTCCCACCATGGATTTTCTTCAAATGACTTGCAACCAAAATTACACATTCTCACGAGTGCTCTAAGACCCCAGAACTCAGTTGCAAAAATCTAGAACACCCCGAAACACATGCAATCCTGCTGCTAGGGCTAACCCTAACAAACCCTAAGTTACAAAAAGTGCCAAAAGGCTTTTCTGCGAGGATTTTGTCCAAACCACTTCTACCCAGTATTAGACCTTCCCAGGAATGCCCCAAGACCCGGCAACCCACCCGCCAAGAAGCATAACACCCCCAAACAGGCCAAAAGCAAAATCTCATACTTGCAATATTTCTCGGCCTTCATTCCAAACGCGCTGCGTAGCTAGGCCATAAGTCGGGGTTGCCACGACGGATTTCCTGAAAAGCAAATGCAATCAAGATTAGAGTGTCCCAGCAGTGCTCCCAGACCCCGAAACTCACCCACAAACAGACGGAACCCCCCCTAAGAGCACCTCAAAGGCAAGCAAGTCATCAAAAACACAAAAAAATTTCCGCCTGGGATTTGGTCCAAACCACTTTTATCCGGTATTAGAGCTTCCCAGCAATGGCCCCAGAGCCGTCAACCCAGGAGAAAACGAGTAGAAGACCCCCAAACAGCCAAAGAGCAAAAGTACAAAAATGGGGACTTTGTCAATTTTTCACAAATTTCCCAAATCACTCCGCGCGCGCTCTGCAGCTAGGCCCTAACTCCCCTCTGCCACCATGGATTTGCTTCAAACCTCTTGCAAAGTAAAGTATATATAGCCAGCAGTGCGCCCAGACCCCGAAACCCACCCACAAACACCAGGAAGCCCCACAAACAGGCCCCCGAAAACGCTACATTGAGCAAAATGTCAGAAATAGCCAAAAAAAAATCGGCCTGGATTTTGTCCCAACCACTTCTACCCGGTATTAGACCTTCCCAGGAATGCCCCAAGACCCGCCAACCCACCCGCCAAGAAGCATAACACCCCCAAACAGGCCAAAAGCAAAATCTCATACTTGCAATATTTCTCGGCCTTCGGTCCAAACGCGCTGCGTAGCTAGGCCATAAGTCGGGGTTGCCACGACGGATTTCCTGAAAAGCAAATGCAATCAAGATTAGAGTGTCCCAGCAGTGCTCCCAGACCCCGAAACTCACCCACAAACACTAGGAAGCCCCCCAAACAGGCCCCCGAAAACGCTACATTGAGCAAAATGTCAGAAATAGCCAAAAAAAATCGGCCTGGATTTTGTCCCAACCACTTCTACCCGGTATTAGACCTTCCCAGGAATGCCCCAATACCCGCCAACCTACCCGCCAAGAAGCATAACACCCCCAAACAGGCCAAAAGCAAAGTCTCATACTTGCAATATTTCTCGGCCTTCGTTCCAAACGTGCTGCGTAGCTAGGCCATAAGTCGGGGTTGCCACGACGGATTTCCTGAAAAGCAAATGCAATCAAGATTAGAGTGTCCCAGCAGTGCTCCCAGAACACGAAACTCACCCACAAACAGACGGAACCCCCCCTAAGAGCACCTCAAAGGCAAGCAAGTCATCAAAAACACAAAAGAATTTCCGCCTGGGATTTGGTCCAAACCACTTTTATCCGGTATTAGAGCTTCCCAGCAATGGCCCCAGAGCCGTCAACCCAGGAGAAAACGAGTAGAAGACCCCCAAACAGCCAAAGAGCAAAAGTACAAAAATGGGGACTTTGTCAATTTTTCACAAATTTCCCAAATCACTCCACGCGCGCTCTGCAGCTAGGCCCTAACTCCCCTCTGCCACCATGGATTTGCTTCAAACCTCTTGCAAAGTAAAGTATATATAGCCAGCAGTGTGCCCAGACCCCGAAACTCACCCACAAACACCAGGAAGCCCCCCAAACAGGCCCCCGAAAACGCTACATTGAGCAAAATGTCAGAAATAGCCAAAAAAAATCGGCCTGGATTTTGTCCCAACCACTTCTACCCGGTATTAGACCTTCCCAGGAATGCCCCAAGACCCGCCAACCCACCCGCCAAGAAGCATAACACCCCCAAACAGGCCAAAAGCAAAATCTCATACTTGCAATATTTCTCGGCCTTCGGTCCAAACGTGCTGCGTAGCTAGGCCATAAGTCGGGGTTGCCACGACGGATTTCCTGAAAAGCAAATGCAATCAAGATTAGAGTATCCCAGCAGTGCTCCCAGACCACGAAACTCACCCACAAACAGACGGAACCCCCCCTAAGAGCACCTCAAAGGCACGCAAGTCATCAAAAACACAAAAAAATTTCCGCCTGGGATTTGGTCCAAAACACTTTTATCCGGTATTAGAGCTTCCCAGCAATGGCCCCAGAGCCGTCAACTCACCTGCAAAGAGGTACAACAACACCCCTACAAGTGCTGAGTCTTTCTTCATTGGGCGTAAACCAGCCCTCTGGTTTGATGGAAATAGGAGTGGAGGAGGAGGATAGAGGAGCATGTTCTTCTGAACTTGTGAACCTGAGGAATGCAGACTGCGGCAACTTCAAATCAATTAGCAAACCAGTGAAGACAGTTCTGCTGATGGGCTTGATTTTGGGATTATCTGATTAAAGTTTGAAATATATTAACTGTGCACAACAAAGAAAGACAGACACACAGGAATAAAAGTGAATAAGGACGAAAAAGAAAGTTATTGATTCGTTGTCTCATTTTCAGGGCTCGGTATCACGGTCCAGGAATAAGAATAAGGCTTCGTCATCATACTCTGCGAATTCAGGCAGGGTGAGCTCAGTGTCACCTGACAGAGTAGAAATTCCCTCATCTATGTTGCTGGCCACCACCTCTTCATCCGGCACGCTTTCTCGTACTCTGAAATCTGGTGGTATGAGGTGCTGATTCATCTTGATCATTGTTAACCTCTCCACATTTTTGGGCGAGAGGCGGCTCCGTTTGGGAGTTACAATGCCACCAGCAGCACTGAAAACCCGTTCAGAAGACACGCTTGCGAGTGGGCAAGACAAGTAGTTTAAAGCCAGGTTGGTGAGCTGTGGCCACAATTCTTTTTTCCCATGCCAATACGCCAATGGGTCAGAATTAACATAGACCTCTGTTGAGTCATTCAGATAGTCCTTCACCATCGACTCAAGGTCCTTATCCAAGGTTCCTCCACTTTGCTTAGCTCTTGCTGTGCCTCTGACCTTTTGAGAACCAAACCCACGCAGAGCTAGCCAATCCTCTTCAGCCTCCAATGCTTCTGTTGTGTCTCGTGCAGATGATCCGGTTGCCGGTGTCTTTAACGGCTGAGAGGTCACTTGTGCCACAGCCACAGGTGCAGAAGTGGATTGTTTTGACTGGGGATGGCTTGCTGATGTACTGCCATTTCCTTCAATTTCCAGCCGTTCTCTTTCAAACCTCTTGGCTGACAAGGCTAGCCAAAGTTTGTACTTTGGAACATGTTCATCATCAAAAGGAAAGAATGCTTGGCCTGCCAGCGCCTTTTTGTAGCGTTGTAGGAGAGTAGGGTCTGCTATCCTATGGTCACCCCAAATTTTTGCTTTTTGCTTCACTGGTTTCTGACTTAATGTGGCTGTGGGCCTGCTAATCAGACCCACAGCCTGCTGTTCTCTCTCTAAATTGATGCCAATGCACTTTAGGTGCATTACGAATTGGAACTGGTTCACCTTATGAGCCCCTGTAATAGTGCACCCTAGGTGCCCAGGGCATAGGTGTATCCAAGGCCTACCAGGGGCTGCAGCACATATTGTGCCACCCCTGGCCTGGCCTCCATCTTTGACACAACTGGCTGATCACTCAGCTGGGGTAAGTCGGTGTAACCACCTCTTACTTAGGTACAGTATGTCTGTGCCTAACCCTAAACTGGACACATATGTTCCTATCAGCCACTCCTATGGAAGGCCTCATCAATCCTGGAGGCAGAGTGCTTGGAAATATGTGAGATGGTGCTCTGGCATGAGCTGAGCCTGTCTGCAGCTGTCGGGAACAACTCCCTAAGCTGTTCCGGGATATTGCCATACCATATACTCTTAAGTGCATTATAATCCTCGCGGTTAAATGCTATCTTTGGTTTGGCTTTATCAAAACATGTCGAGTAAGGTGTCATACGAATTGGAATACTATCCCCTCGCCAATTCTGGCGACGGGGATAGCATTCCACCCTTCTAGAGGGACACGACATGTGCGTAGCCTTAACCCCGGTTAAAGTTAAACAGAGCCTCAGCTTCACAAAATGGACGCTGCCACCACAGACACAAGTCTGGCCTCCTGCTGCTGACCGAAACTCGGCAGATGGTGGCCTGGACAAAGGGTTTCCTGCCTTGGGAGGTGCGAGCACCACCCCAGACAGGATTTTGTGTATTAGGTAGGACAGGGCTGAAAAGAATCAGACATGCCCGGGGCACACAAGGTGTCCCCGTGCATAGGCCAGCCCAAACCGGTTCTGGGGCCTTCCAGCCCCAGTCCTGGCGCGGAGCTGGACAAAGGAAAGGGGGTGTAACCGCCCCCCTTCCTGGTTCCACCCAGAGGAGGGACCTAGTAGGTGATCCACCCCCAGTTTGGGAATAAGAGGGGGAGCAGTGCCATTGCACAGCAGATCATCCCGAAATCAACTTAAAACTAAGAAGAAGACTGGACTTCGACATTCTGCTGCACAGAAGACTGAAGAAGAATCTCCCTTGTGGCCAAGGAGTGACCACCCTGTGAACACAGGTACCAACCAGCGACTCGACGTCTGCTTTGCCGCCGCCTCCCGCCGGAGACCGAGCCCAGAGCCCGACAAGAACCAGACTCCCAGACCTCTCAGAGCCCGATCCACAGTCCCTGCGAAGAAGGGACCCGTGGAGGCACCGAGCGACGTGGGACCGGACCTCTTGAAAGACACCCGACAAGCTGACTGCGCAGCTTCTGAGGCATCCTCGACGTTGTGCTTTGGGGATTGAGAACCCCCACCACCGAGCAGCCCTTGCACCGAAGATCAGCCCTCCAGCATCTCCACGATCTGCGTGGGGCCCTTTTGCATTGTGCCACTCGACGCGCCATCCCGGCCACTAGCCACGCGGCCAGCGGCCATCTTGGCGACGAACCCGAAGATTTAAACAGCAGGTCTGGTTGCTCCAGACCTACCCACGCTCCTGTGAAAAGGAGCACCCGCTCTGACCTTGCTGGTCCGAGTGAACAGCATCTTTCAACTCCTGCGTGGCTTGCATTTGCCAAGGCCTGTTTGCTCCGATCAGGTCGCCGACACCGCCAACAGCGAGAAGCCTACGTGGGACAGCTCGTGACCGACTCCTGGACGTCCTCGACCCCGGGTATCCACGTGGCTGCAGAAAGAAGCTACCCGACAACGCCTGTTTGCACCCGACATCGCCTGGTTCCACTCTGGTTCCAGGGCAGTCACTGGCTAGTGACTTTGAACACTGTCCCCTCTGCTTTCAGGTCTTCAACTCTTCAGATCCACCCTTGGATCCACCGGAACTCTTCTCATCGAGCCGCCTGCAGCATCTTCAGCTCCAAGCACCATCGACCAGCGTGACGAAACCCGACACATCTTCGACCCTGTGCACCCGCTTCCTGTGGGTGAGGTAACTCAGCTCCGCCGGTGCTCCTGCACTGGTACACATCCCAAGGGCCTGTGTTTTAAGTTTCAGCTCCGTAGGTCACTCGGAAGGTTCCTAACTTTCTAACTTTGTGCTTTTTACGCACCATAGACTTTGTATTGAGAAGTGCGTGCACTTTGAACACTGCACCCGAGTCCCGTGGGCCTTTCCCGACTTAGTTAACTCCAGTCTCGAATAGCTCCAGCGATTCCCAAGGCCCTAGGCCTCTTCACTTTCCTTTAGGTATCTCTTATACCACTTATTTAGTATATGGTTTAGGTGGCCCCTAGGGCTCATCCATATTGTGCAACTTTTGTATATTTTAAACTGTCTTGTGATTTAACGCTTGTGCTTCTGTGCTCATAAAGAGTCCAGGGGATTTTAATAGTTAATAAATCAATATATATTTTCAATATATATCTGTGTGGTGTCCCTTTCATTTGGTATTCAAGGGGGTTGTGTATGGTATAACAGCTGGCTTCACATGCCTTTCAGAGTTTAGCCTAAGACTGCTTTGTCCACGTTACCACTAGGATAACTGGTCTACAAGGTTGAATTACAACCATCATCATAAGGGTTGCTTGGCATGGTACAAAGTGATCACTAGAACTAGTGAGCATTATATACCAGGCCAACTTCTCACATTGGTGAGCAGCGGATTGGGATCTGAGCTTGCTGTTGTTTTACCATTACAATCTTTGAGATTATCATCTGAAAGATCACACAGGTACCTGCTAGGTACATATAAAACAAGACTAGTATACATAAGTTCTACTGAACTTAGTTGTTGTAGAGCAAAGGGAGTAGCACACCCTAGCTACAACTACTAGATAGGTTTAGTAGGTAAACACCAGTGTAGGTAGATTGCAACATATCCACCCACACTAGAGCAATGTCTGGAACAGAGGGGTCCAGTGGACTTACTCCTGTTGAGAGTGACCCTCCAAGGGCACCATCCCAGTTTGCTATATTTCCCTTTAAGGAATTAAGACAGCTTTGTGTCTTAAGGGGTCTGAAGACAGGGCCTTCCCCTACTACAGACCACCTAAGAGAGCTCTTGGATCAGTCTGAGGCTCTAAAGACCTCTAAAGCAAACCCCACAGGGAATGCTGAAGGAGGCCATCCTTCAGAGGATGACACTGTAGACACCCCTACCCCTATCATCCTAGTAGATGAGGAAGCCTCCACCACTGGAGCTCCTCAAGTAGATGTAGAGGAAGAGGAAGAAGAAGAGGAGGAGGAGGTGGAAAGCAGTGAGTCAGATGATGACAGAGATAGTCAGGTGCTGGTCAGTAGACTGAACCAGGCTAACTTAAGTCAACTTGGGAATGAATCAGGTAACAACCCATTCAGACCCCCAGGTGGACTTAACCAGGGCCATAGGAGGAGAAGGCATCACTCAGGTGAATCCAATACCTCCCATGTCTCTAGAGGCTCTCATGGTCACTCCAGAAAGGAGATGACTAGCCCTCAGAGAAGGGAACATGAGGCCAAGATGAGAGAGGCTGAGCTTAGGATCCAGAGGCAAGAGTTAGAGGTTGCCCTGGCTAAGGAGAAACTTGCTAGAGCAAGACAGCCTAGAGAGAGTGGGGTAATAGAACCCACTGGTGGCAGCAATATCCACAAGGATAAAGACAGGTCTTTTGATAATAGAAACCTGAGTAAGATTGTGCCCCCCTACAAAGCTGGGGATGACATCCATAAATGGATTACTGCAATGGAGAGAGCCTGCAGAGTACAGCAGATCCCTCAGGAGCAGTGGGCAGCAATCTTGTGGCTCTCCTTTGAAGGTAGAGGCCGAGACAGACTCCTCACAGTTAGTGATGGGGATTCTAGAAACTACCTGGTCCTGAAGAGTGCTCTGATTGATGGGTTAGGCTTAACCACTGAACAGTACAGGTTAATGTTCAGAGATACCCAGAAGACACAGACTCAGGACTGGTCTGAATTTGTTGAGTGTGCCACTAAGGCTCTGGAGGGATGGTTGCTGGGAAGCAAGGTTACAGACTATGAAGGATTGTACAATTTGCTGATGAGAGAACAAATTTTAAATAATTGTCAGAACCAGCAGTTGCATCAACATTTGGTTGACTCAGATTTGACCTCTCCCCAAGAATTGGGAAAGAGGGCAGATAAGTGGGTAAGAACCAGAGTTAAGCAAAAGAACCAGAACCAGAACCAGGGTGGTGACCAGAAGAAAACAGACCAGAAGGGTGGGGAGCAGAAAGCTAAAGACCAGAAGTCTTCAACAGGGCCCCAAACTGAGACAGAGGGTGGGTCCCAAACTTCCAAGAAGAAGAAGAAAGAAGGTCAGAAGAAACCCTGGTGTAAAACTTGTAAGAACACCTCTCACTGGACAAGTGAGTGTAAAAAGGGTGGAGCCCCCAGCACTGCAGCCCCTAAGGCACCTGCACCCACTAGTACAGTTAGCAGTGTTGGTCCTCAAGCCAAGGGTTTAGTGGGAATCACTTTGGGAACTGAAGGAGATTCTGACCTAGTCAGAACCCTTACACAGGCTGTTCTGGTTTGTGAAGGGGACATAGATTTGACCCCTGACATAAGTCCCAGTAACCTGGGCAAATACAGACAGACACCTTTGATTAACAACAAAGTGGCTCAAGCTTACAGGGACACATGTGCCAGTGTCACTATGGTGACACCTAACTTTGTGGACCCTGGACAATACATGCCAGGCGATGATTACCTGGTGACCAATGCCAGCAATGTCACTACTACACATAGTGTGGCACTTGTTAACTTTTCCTGGGGAGGGGTAACTGGCCTAAAGAAAGTTGTGGTTAGTGCTGATCTCCCAGTAGAGTGTTTGTTGGGCAATGACCTGGAGAACTCTCTATGGTCAGAAGTTGAGTACAGGACTCATGCAGAGATGTTAGGGATATCATCACATGTCCTTGCTGTGACCAGGTCACAGGCCAAAAAGTGCCTCTCTGAACCTCAGGTCTTGGATCCTGGAACAATGGACCAAGTACCTCCCAAGAAGAAGAACAGGAGGGTTAAGGCTGCGCCTTCCCAACTGCCTACAAGTGAGGATCAGGCTTCACAGGAAACTGATCTTGAGACCTCTGAAGGAACTGTCCCTGAAGAACTTGAACCTGATCAGGTTGAGTTTCTGGGGACAGGGGGACCTTCTAGGGCAGACTTGGGGCAGGCTCAGTTAACCTGTCCTTCTCTTGAACCCCTCAGACAGCAGGCTGCTGCTGAGGCTGCTGGGAATGCTCAAGGTGCCCATAAAGTATATTGGGACGATGGACTCCTTTATTCAGAGGCTAGAGACCCCAAGCCTGGTGCTACCAGGAGGTTGGTTATACCTCTGCAATTTAGGGGCTTCCTACTCACCTTGGCCCATGATATTCCTTTAGCAGGACACCTAGGCCAGAACAAGACTTGGGACAGACTTGTCCCTCACTTTCACTGGCCTCACATGTCTGAAGACACCAAGGAGTTTTGTCGCTCCTGTGAAACCTGCCAAGCCAGTGGTAAAGCAGGTGGAACAACAAAGGCCCCCCTGATACCACTACCTGTGGTGGGGGTTCCCTTTGAGAGAGTGGGGATTGATATTGTTGGTCCAATGGATCCCCCTACAGCATCTGGGCACAGATTCATACTGGTGGTAGTGGATCATGCCACCAGGTACCCAGAGGCAATTCCCCTTAGGACCACAACAGCTCCTGTTGTGGCCAGGGCCTTACTTGGAGTTTTCTCCAGAGTGGGGTTTCCTAAGGAGGTAATATCAGATAGAGGTACCAACTTCATGTCTGGATATTTGACAGCTATGTGGAAGGAATGTGGTGTAAACTACAAGTTCACCACTCCTTATCACCCACAATGCAATGGGCTTGTTGAAAGGTTTAACAAGACCCTAAAGGGCATGATTAAAGGATTACCTGAAAAGCTCAGGCGAAGATGGGACATCCTTCTGCCCTGCCTTTTGTTCGCTTACAGAGAGGTCCCTCAAAAGGGGGTTGGCTTCAGCCCCTTTGAATTGTTGTTTGGGCACCCTGTAAGAGGACCCCTGTGTCTTGTGAAGGAAGGATGGGAGTTACCTCTCAAAAAGCCTAAGCAGGACATAGTGGACTATGTACTTGGTCTCCGCTCCAGGATGGCAGAGTACATGGAAAAGGCATCCAAAAACCTTGAGGCTAGCCAAGAATTACAGAAAGCTTGGCATGACCAAAAGGCTGTCCTTGTTGAGTTTCAGCCTGGACAGAAGGTATGGGTGTTGGAGCCAGTGGCCCCAGCAGCACTCCAAGACAAATGGTCTGGACCCCATACAATTCTGGAAAAGAAGGGAGAGGTTACCTACCTGGTGGACCTAGGAACTCCCAGGAGCCCCCACAGGGTGCTCCATGTGAACCGATTGAAGGCATATGTCAGCAGGGCAGACATGGGCTTGCTCATGGCTACAGATGAGGGACAGGAGGAAGAGAGTGACCCTCTCCCAGACCTGCTCACTCAGAACCCTGAGGATGGCTCAGTTGATGGTGTGGCCTTAGGTGGCAGCCTCACTGAACATCAGCAACATGACTGCAGACAAGTTCTACAGGCATACAGGCATATGTTCTCATTGACACCCAGTCAGACTAACTGGTGTACACATGTGGTGGACACTGGTGACAGTCTTCCTGTAAAGAGCAAAATTTACAGGCAACCTGACCACGTCAGGGACTGTATAAAGACTGAGGTGCAAAAGATGCTGGAATTAGGTGTCATTGAGCCTTCAGAGAGCCCCTGGGCTAGCCCAGTGGTTCTGGTCCCCAAACCTCACACCAAAGATGGCAAGAGAGAGATGAGGTTCTGTGTGGATTACAGAGGACTCAATGCTGTCACCAGGACAGATGCACACCCTATTCCAAGGGCAGATGAGCTCATTGACAAGTTGGCTTCTGCCAAATATTTGAGCACATTTGACTTGACAGCTGGCTATTGGCAAATCAGGTTAGCTGAGGAGTCTAAAGCCAAGACAGCATTTTCTACCCCTAGTGGGCATTATCAGTTTGTGGTGATGCCCTTTGGTTTGAAAAATGCACCTGCCACCTTCCAAAGGTTGGTGAACCAAGTCCTCACTGGGTTGGATGACTTTTGTGCAGCTTATCTGGACGATATTGCTGTCTTTAGCTCCACCTGGGAGGATCACCTGATCCACCTGAAGGAAGTGCTTGAGGCTCTGCAGAAGGCAGGCCTCACTATCAAGGCAACAAAGTGCCAGATAGGGCAGAGCAAGGTTGTATACCTGGGCCACCTTGTAGGTGGAGGCCAAGTTCAACCACTGGAGAGTAAGATCCAGACCATCAAGGACTGGTCCCCTCCAACTACCCAGACTCAGGTCAGAGCTTTCTTGGGCCTGACTGGGTACTACAGGAAGTTTGTTAAGAACTATGGGTCCATTGTGACTCCTCTTAATGATCTGACATCCAAGAAGATGCCCAAAAAGGTTCAGTGGACAGAAATCTGTCAAAAGGCATTTGATGACCTGAAGAAGGCCATGTGCTCTGCACCTATCCTGAAGAGTCCTGACTACTCAAGAGAGTTCATTGTCCAAACAGATGCTTCTGAGTTGGGAGTGGGAGCAGTGCTTTCACAGCTTAATGTAGATGGCCAGGACCAGCCCATTGCTTTCATTAGCAGAAGGCTGACCCCCAGAGAGAAACGTTGGTCAGCTATAGAGAGGGAGGCCTTTGCTGTGGTGTGGGCCCTGAAGAAGTTGAGACCATACTTATTTGGCACTCACTTCAAGATTCAGACCGACCATAAGCCCCTCCTATGGCTTAATCAGATGAAGGGTGAAAACCCCAAACTACTCAGGTGGTCCATTTCCCTACAGGGGATGGACTTTACAGTGGAGCACCGCCCAGGGACTGACCATGGCAACGCAGATGGTCTCTCCAGGTACTTCCACTTAGAACATGAAGACACAACTGGTCAAGGTTAGTCTAATGTCCCTGCGTTTGGGGGGGGGTTATGTAGGAGAGTAGGGTCTGCTATCCTATGGTCACCCCAAATTTTTGCTTTTTGCTTCACTGGTTTCTGACTTAATGTGGCTGTGGGCCTGCTAATCAGACCCACAGCCTGCTGTTCTCTCTCTAAATTGATGCCAATGCACTTTAGGTGCATTACGAATTGGAACTGGTTCACCTTATGAGCCCCTGTAATAGTGCACCCTAGGTGCCCAGGGCATAGGTGTATCCAAGGCCTACCAGGGGCTGCAGCACATATTGTGCCACCCCTGGCCTGGCCTCCATCTTTGACACAACTGGCTGATCACTCAGCTGGGGTAAGTCGGTGTAACCACCTCTTACTTAGGTACAGTATGTCTGTGCCTAACCCTAAACTGGACACATATGTTCCTATCAGCCACTCCTATGGAAGGCCTCATCAATCCTGGAGGCAGAGTGCTTGGAAATATGTGAGATGGTGCTCTGGCATGAGCTGAGCCTGTCTGCAGCTGTCGGGAACAACTCCCTAAGCTGTTCCGGGATATTGCCATACCATATACTCTTAAGTGCATTATAATCCTCGCGGTTAAATGCTATCTTTGGTTTGGCTTTATCAAAACATGTCGAGTAAGGTGTCATACGAATTGGAATACTATCCCCTCGCCAATTCTGGCGACGGGGATAGCATTCCACCCTTCTAGAGGGACACGACATGTGCGTAGCCTTAACCCCGGTTAAAGTTAAACAGAGCCTCAGCTTCACAAAATGGACGCTGCCACCACAGACACAAGTCTGGCCTCCTGCTGCTGACCGAAACTCGGCAGATGGTGGCCTGGACAAAGGGTTTCCTGCCTTGGGAGGTGCGAGCACCACCCCAGACAGGATTTTGTGTATTAGGTAGGACAGGGCTGAAAAGAATCAGACATGCCCGGGGCACACAAGGTGTCCCCGTGCATAGGCCAGCCCAAACCGGTTCTGGGGCCTTCCAGCCCCAGTCCTGGCGCGGAGCTGGACAAAGGAAAGGGGGTGTAACCGCCCCCCTTCCTGGTTCCACCCAGAGGAGGGACCTAGTAGGTGATCCACCCCCAGTTTGGGAATAAGAGGGGGAGCAGTGCCATTGCACAGCAGATCATCCCGAAATCAACTTAAAACTAAGAAGAAGACTGGACTTCGACATTCTGCTGCACAGAAGACTGAAGAAGAATCTCCCTTGTGGCCAAGGAGTGACCACCCTGTGAACACAGGTACCAACCAGCGACTCGACGTCTGCTTTGCCGCCGCCTCCCGCCGGAGACCGAGCCCAGAGCCCGACAAGAACCAGACTCCCAGACCTCTCAGAGCCCGATCCACAGTCCCTGCGAAGAAGGGACCCGTGGAGGCACCGAGCGACGTGGGACCGGACCTCTTGAAAGACACCCGACAAGCTGACTGCGCAGCTTCTGAGGCATCCTCGACGTTGTGCTTTGGGGATTGAGAACCCCCACCACCGAGCAGCCCTTGCACCGAAGATCAGCCCTCCAGCATCTCCACGATCTGCGTGGGGCCCTTTTGCATTGTGCCACTCGACGCGCCATCCCGGCCACTAGCCACGCGGCCAGCGGCCATCTTGGCGACGAACCCGAAGATTTAAACAGCAGGTCTGGTTGCTCCAGACCTACCCACGCTCCTGTGAAAAGGAGCACCCGCTCTGACCTTGCTGGTCCGAGTGAACAGCATCTTTCAACTCCTGCGTGGCTTGCATTTGCCAAGGCCTGTTTGCTCCGATCAGGTCGCCGACACCGCCAACAGCGAGAAGCCTACGTGGGACAGCTCGTGACCGACTCCTGGACGTCCTCGACCCCGGGTATCCACGTGGCTGCAGAAAGAAGCTACCCGACAACGCCTGTTTGCACCCGACATCGCCTGGTTCCACTCTGGTTCCAGGGCAGTCACTGGCTAGTGACTTTGAACACTGTCCCCTCTGCTTTCAGGTCTTCAACTCTTCAGATCCACCCTTGGATCCACCGGAACTCTTCTCATCGAGCCGCCTGCAGCATCTTCAGCTCCAAGCACCATCGACCAGCGTGACGAAACCCGACACATCTTCGACCCTGTGCACCCGCTTCCTGTGGGTGAGGTAACTCAGCTCCGCCGGTGCTCCTGCACTGGTACACATCCCAAGGGCCTGTGTTTTAAGTTTCAGCTCCGTAGGTCACTCGGAAGGTTCCTAACTTTCTAACTTTGTGCTTTTTACGCACCATAGACTTTGTATTGAGAAGTGCGTGCACTTTGAACACTGCACCCGAGTCCCGTGGGCCTTTCCCGACTTAGTTAACTCCAGTCTCGAATAGCTCCAGCGATTCCCAAGGCCCTAGGCCTCTTCACTTTCCTTTAGGTATCTCTTATACCACTTATTTAGTATATGGTTTAGGTGGCCCCTAGGGCTCATCCATATTGTGCAACTTTTGTATATTTTAAACTGTCTTGTGATTTAACGCTTGTGCTTCTGTGCTCATAAAGAGTCCAGGGGATTTTAATAGTTAATAAATCAATATATATTTTCAATATATATCTGTGTGGTGTCCCTTTCATTTGGTATTCAAGGGGGTTGTGTATGGTATAACAGCTGGCTTCACATGCCTTTCAGAGTTTAGCCTAAGACTGCTTTGTCCACGTTACCACTAGGATAACTGGTCTACAAGGTTGAATTACAACCATCATCATAAGGGTTGCTTGGCATGGTACAAAGTGATCACTAGAACTAGTGAGCATTATATACCAGGCCAACTTCTCACAAGCGTGGATCCAGAATAGTAGCACAAATGTAATGCTCTTCTGAGTGGATCTTTTTAAGACGTTCATCACCTTGTAGGAGCTCTAATAATTTCTCAGCCAGAAGCAAAGAGTCTTGGTTTTTTTCATCTTTTTCAAACACAGAACACACCTCCTTCAGTTGGTCCTCCAGCATGTACAACAATGGGATAGCTTTTCCCAAATTAGAGTCCTCCTTGCTGACTGCACGCGTGAAGAACTCAAAAGGACGAAGCATGCGTGTCAGGCTTTGAACTATGTTCCATTGCGCCCCACCCATCCTCAGCTCCTCTGTACCCTCTGTAAGGAAATATTGATTGAGTTCCTTATACTGCTCATACAGACGCTCAAGCATGTAGAAGGTTGAGTTCCAACGTGTTACCACCTCCTGGATGAGTGCTTTCACTGGCATTTGACGTTGATATAGCAGGCTCCTCAGCTGCTTCCGGGCCTTAAAAGAATGGCTGAAATGCTTGCACATTTTTCGGCAGGTGTCCAATACACTGTACGCTGCACTGCCTTTATTACCCAAGAATTTTTGGACAACCAGGTTTATACAGTGCGCCAAACACGGCACTCTGAAATAGTCACCGTCCCTCATGGCCTTAACTATATTGGAGCCATTTTCTGTGGAAACATAACCAACCTGGCGTTTTAGTGGGGACAGCCAGTTAAGGACCTTTGTGTTAAAGACATCCAAAATGTTATCTGCTGTGTGACGTTTCTCCAAACCAAACATGGCTAGTGTTGCATGTTTCCGAGCAGCTTTAAAAACAATGTCCGCGTCAACACCTGCGTTTAGCTTTGCTTTAGCCCCTGAAAAAGAGACCCAGTGTGCAGTGATGCACATGTAATCAGCGCCTGCGCCACTGGTCCACATGTCTGTTGTCAGATGTATAGTGTGAACAGCACTCTTCTGCAAAGCTGCCCCAATCACCTTCAGAACATCTTCATGTAGTGCTGGAACCGCAACTCAGGCAAAATAGAACCGGCTAGGAACCTTCCATTTAGGGCAGAGCGCTGCCACTAATTCTAGAAAACCAACCCCTTCTACAAAAGAAAAAGGGAGAAGGTCCAGAGCTAGCATTTTAGCCAGCTTAGTGTTATACAGACGCGTCAGTGGGTGGTTGCGTTCATATTGCGCTTCTGTAAACAACATCTTTTTAATGTTGCCCTGGACCAAGGATTTACGGGATGATGATGATATCTTCGACCCAGTTACGCTCGCTGATGAACTTTTCCGCATTGATGTCTCACTCTCTCCCACACTCTTAGTGTGCCTCACATGGGGTGTGCTGCTGACAGGGGTACTGGGTGTAAGTGAAGTGTTTGAATCGTCTTCTTCCTCCTCGTCATCATCAGATGAAAAATCCACTTTTTCATTACGTGCTATCCCGGCTTCCTTAAACGCCTCTAGGTGCGGAAACCATTGGACAGGGTGCGCTCTCTTAAGATGACCTCTCTGGCCTCCGGTACCATAGTTAGAACCAAGCTTACCACGACCAACTCGAAGCTTACAAATGCTACAAATGGCTACGTTTTCCATTTTTGGGCAAACACTAAAGAAGTCCCAAACTGGAGACTTGAAATGTCTTTGGGGGCCGGAGGAGGCGGCGATACTGGTGGTGGTGGTCCTGCTGCTAATGCCAGATGAAGTGGAGGATGTGGATTGCCGAACTTCAGTACGTTTTGCACTTTCACCACCACGAATTGAGGTCGAGGTGGGTACCTTCTTGCGAGGAAGAAATATGGAAGCGGTAGGTGTTGGTGTACTACTTAACTCCAAATCTAATGATTCCATTTCGACATCATCATCACGCTCAGCAGCTTCTCGGGATAGGGTCAAAATGTCTCTTTGCTGCATGCCCGGTGGGGCTGCAGAGACCTTTGTGATGACTGGCTCGTCGTCATCGTGAGAGGCTTCATCACCAGCAGTATCTGTCACTTCTTGCTGAGCCTCATCACAATCCATAGCTATGAGTTTTTCGATGACCTTCCTTTTACGCTTAGGTACCTTTGTCAGATCATGGTGTGCCTCACTGTCAGACCGCAGTTGTGGTTCCCAAGACGGATCACTTGCATCAGAAGGAGGTGGGCTTGAAGAAGATGTAGACACCCCCCTTGATCTTTTCCTTGCTAGGGATGTGGAAGACAATGAATGATCATCAGGAGGAGTGGCTTCCAATACCTCGGCTTCATTGTCGATTTCCTGATGTGCCCCTACTTCGGGAGGAACAACTATTGTGGGCACTTGTGAACCTCCATGCACCTTTGCTTGCGCATCTCCTTTTGCTGCCTCTCCTTCCACATGTACTTGGGCGTGTACTTGCACATGGTGTTGTTGTTGCGGCTGTGGTTGTTCAACACTTGTCAGATGAGTTACAACAACCTGTGTTGATTCAGGGACATTGCTGCTACTTTCTTGCGATGAGCCAACATCACTGGTCGATGGTGATTGGAGAAGTACACTGACTGCCTCTGAAGCACTCAAGGGCTTTGACTTAAGTTGGCGTGGTGGTGGAGGCACTGAACCCAATGGAGCAGGGGTGCTGCTCCCAGCTTGGTCCCCAGCAGATCCTGCTGCTGCAGGCGTACTTTTTTTTTTGCTCCCAAAAAACGTGGCGGGTGGCACACCAGCCTCCTTGGTAACTTGCTTCTTCTGCTCCTTACTAGCAAATTTCTTGCTAGAGGAGCTACGGAGAACTTTTTTGGGGGCCATCTTCTTCAGAGCAGGTCAGACAGCAGGCCGCAGTTGCACAAATTGTAGAGTTGTCTGAGGCCAGACGTGACGTCACGTGACGTTATGCTGCACACACACACCGCTGCAGGACTTCTTCCTGGCACTGGTGGTTCTCTTGAGTCTTGTGCACCTAAAAACAATGGAAGACAGAGGAACATCAGTTCAGTTATACACCATAAAAAAAATCGAAAAACACTGCAAAATCAGCACAATCCCATTCCATCCATGCCCTCCATGATGTTTAAGTTCAAGACAGCCCACAGAAAGACTAGGCCCATGCTAGACTCAAATACCCTGCCCTGGTGAAAAGGCAACAAGTACAGCCCCAAAAAACGAAAATCACTGAAAAATCAGCACAATCCCAATCCATCTATGCCCTCCATGATGTTTAAGTTCATCATATCCATCATATCAAATCATATTCCCACACACATAGCACTGGTAAGCCTAATCCCCCCAGACCCACATATCAGCGCTTACCGTCCCTTTCTGTCTTCTTCCGCAGCGCCTCGTGATCAAGGGCACCCCTGCCCGAAATGCATTGGGGATCATGTTCATTGAATTATACCCTTGGATTTACGCTGTTTGATGATATGCCATGAATATCTCAAATGAACGAAATGATATACCTTAAACCTAACGTGGATTAAAAGAATCTAATCCTGACACATGTGTTGAATCATATATTTGATCACCAACGGAGTGCCTACACAGGAGATGTATCCGCAGTTCGCTGCATACACTACTTATTCATAATTCATTGGTGCTTTGACGGATAGCACCACCCTGCAGTGCACCCAGAACTTTGTTTACCAGCCGCAAATTTATAACCCAACCACAGCTGTGCACCACCTATCATTATTCGTATTGCCTAAGTTCAAGACAGCCCACAGAAAGACTAGGCCCATGCTAGACTCAAATACCCCTGGTGAAAAGGCCACAAGTACAGCCCCAAAAAACGAAAATCACTGAAAAATCAGCACAATCCCAATCCATCCATGCCCTCCATGATGTTTAAGTTCAAGACAGCCCACAGAAAGACTAGGCCCATGCTAGACTCAAATACCCCTGGTGAAAAGGCCACAAGTACAGGCCCAAAAAACGAAAATCACTGAAAAATCAGCACAATCCCAATCCATCCATGCCCTCCATGATGTTTAAATTCAAGACAACCCACAGAAAGACTAGGCCCATGCAAGACTCACTACCCCTGGGCATAAAGGTTGAAAAGTAGGCAAAATGGTTGCAGGCCTAACAACAAAGCCTGCATTCAAAATGGCCACTTGCCTCTCCCAGCACATGGCCAGTGCCTGTAGCAGCACTCAAAATGGCCACCAGACACATGGCCTGTCCCTCCCCATGAACACCCCCAAAAATCGAAAAACACTGCAAAATCAGCACAATCCCATTCCATCCATGGCCTCCATGATGTTTAAGTTCAAGACAGCCCACAGAAAGACTAGGCCCATGCTAGACTCAAATACCCCTGGTGAAAAGGCCACAAGTACAGGCCCAAAAAACGAAAATCACTGAAAAATCAGCACAATCCCAATCCATCCATGCCCTCCATGATGTTTAAATTCAAGACAACCCACAGAAAGACTAGGCCCATGCAAGACTCACTACCCCTGGGCATAAAGGTTGAAAAGTAGGCAAAATGGTTGCAGGCCTAACAACAAAGCCTGCATTCAAAATGGCCACTTGCCTCTCCCAGCACATGGCCAGTGCCTGTAGCAGCACTCAAAATGGCCACCAGCCACATGGCCTGTCCCTCCCCATGAACACCCCCAAAAATCGAAAAACACTGCAAAATCAGCACAATCCCATTCCATCCATGGCCTCCATGATGTTTAAGTTCAAGACAGCCCTCAGAAAGACTAGGCCCATGCTAGACTCAAATACCCCTGGTGAAAAGACCACAAGTACAGCCCCAAAAAACGAAAATCACTGAAAAATCAGCACAATCCCAATCCATCCATGCCCTCCATGATGTATAAGTTCAAGACAGCCCACAGAAAGACTAGGCCCATGCTAGACTCAAATACCCCTGGTGAAAAGGCCACAAGTACAGCCCCAAAAAACGAAAATCACTGAAAAATCAGCACAATCCCAATCCATTCATGCCCTCCATGATGTTTAAGTTCAAGACAACCCACAGAAAGACTCAGTCCACCCACCACTGAGTACCCCTGGGCAAAAGGCCCCAAAACAGCCCAAAAATCGAAAATTCCAAAATTTTAGTTGCAGCAACTGTAATGCCCCAAACAAACTTACTTGTAAAATTTCTAATCCAACAGTGATCCAAAGAAAGTCAAAAAGGCCTCAAATCCAAATATCCGCCAGCATCCACAAAAAGTAATCCTTCCAGCTCCAGATCCAAATGAAAAGTGACCAGGAGATGGACAAAGCACTGGGAGGAGCCTGTTGGACAGGAACAGGAAGTTGAAGACTGTGGGGCACTTCCTTCCTCCCACCCCCCTCCCCAAAATGGACTCCACGCTAAAAAAGTGCAGGCAAATGTCAACCTAAGGAGTTATTCAGATAAAAATCATCATTTCAAGAAGGTTTATGCTGCTTGCTGGTGGATTTCTTGTGCAGAATTGCATATTTGATATTTTCGCTTCTGCGAGATTGTTGCTGCTCGCCGCATCTCAAATCTCGCAATTGCGAAGTACCGCGAGACGTGATCTCGCCGTACTCGCATTGACAAAGTCTCGCTGTGCAAGTTGGCAAGCCACGATGACGTAATCGCGCTCGCCAAATTCCCGCGGGATCACACAGCAAGATCCAAAATGGCGCAGCACTCGCAAAATATCGAGAAAAACAACTCGGCAAACGATGATAAACGCCGCGCGCCGCAAAAATTGTATCACCAACGACGCGAGCCGCAAAAAAAATCCGCTGCGTGCGAATTTGCGGATTTTGCGGGAAATTCGCAAATCTCGCGGATTGCGAATTTCCCAAAAATCCGCAAAATCCGCGAGCGTAACGGATTTTACGCCCATGCTTATAGATAGGGAAAACCCTGATGGGAGTTCATCCGTACCCAGGCAGTTCACACCAAGATGTACCTAGTCAGCCACTCACCTACCCTCAGGGTTGGCTACTGAGTGAGACCGGCTAACCTAAGTATGAGACATTTTTGAGAGGCTATTCAGGTGGGTGGCACAATCAGTGCAGTGTCCCCCTGTTAGCCAGTGTCAGACCCGAGCTGGGTAAGTGGTGCACCTTTTTACAGAGTACTCACAGGTACGACACCTGAACCAATCAAGTAAGCACTGTATCCGGACATGTGCATAAAGGACACGCATACTTTCCAGCTGCAGTACAGTGGGAAAGTGCCCAGAGTCCTAAGGTCAGGGAAAGAGAGTTGGCAAAAAGCCAAGAGGATGGGGGAGTGGCCAGCCAAGATAGTGGTGTGAAAGTGACCCACGAAGGTTGTGATGCGAAAGTCCATTAAAAGAGGATAAAGCGATATAAAGCGACAATCTTACCTCCAAGAGACACGTTTCCAGCCCGGGGACTCTTTGTGGTGGAGTGAAAAGAAGAGAGATTGCTGCAAGTTGCAGGATCGAGGCAGATGGCAGAAGATCAACTGAGGGCCGGTGCGGCCTGGACTCACGACAGACAGCGGGAAAAGGCCAGTTTGAATGAGCCCGTTTATGTGAAAGCGGTGAACATCCGGCACCTGCAGTAATCCCGATCTGCAGCGATCCAGATCTGTGGGTAGTCTGATGGATGAAGTTGGAGCCAGGTTTGCAGCAACTGACGGAAGGTGGGCGACTGGAGGAGGACCGCTGTAAGCGAGACCTGCCACGGAAGACGGCGTGTGACCGGGCCTAGGGAGCCTATGTATCCACGCTCCCTGCCACACTGAGCCCCCGATTCCAATGAGCAGTAGTGAGTGAGCGGGCACCCTTCCCATACTAAAGAACCCTCCAGGGACAACAAGCGCACTTCTCTGCTGGGCTCCTGGGCGGAGGTAGTGAGACCCAGATTCAGCTGAGGACAGCATTTCGGAGTCTGGAGGGTCTGCGGGGGCACCCTCGCCCCTAATCAAAACTTAAAATAGAATTGGGACAATAACGGAGGCAGGGGGCAGTGGCCCATTATTCAATTTCACCACCTGTGCAGCGACAATGGCCCAGACTGTTGGGGTTCAGGGGGGGCAGGTGCCTTCTGTCTAGTTCCCCGGTCACTGGTTTTAGCGTGTAGTGCCAAGTGCATATGCAAATTTATGGACGCTCCCTCGGGCTCGCTTTAAAAGGGCTTGCCCGCAGGAAACCGGTGCTTGGTTTCTTTGATGGTCCCTTGCTGTGTGTTTTCATTTCCTATTTTTCTACCTTGTTCCCTCTCCATTGAGCTCTATTTCAGCGGACCTTTGGAGGGCTGGATTTTGGCTTCCCGTTTCCCATTTACCCTGTTTCTAAAACCTTTGGGCAATTCTGAACCCTTAGTGGGGACCTGTTTTGGTATTCAGTGACGCTTCGGGATTCGCGGCTGCGTTTCCTTTAAGTTTTGGCGTCCCGTTTATTTCTCTTTTTTGTACGCAAACCATCTTGTTGTGTATCTTTTGGGTGGTTTCACGAAGGAGCTGAAAAAGGACGTTTTTTGTGCTACCTTCGTGTTCTTTTAAAGACCGGGGTTTTTTGGGTGTCTTTTATATCTTTAGACACCTTTTTTCCCCTATCACTTCTTTGTCTTTTCTTTTGTTATTTTTTTTTGTTTATTCCACCCCTTTTGACATTCTCGGTTTTTCCCGAGGGGGGGTAGTTGGTCTGGGGTCCCAAAAGAAAGAACCAATACAAAAGCAGTGGATTATTTCCTGTCTCGTATCAAGCTACTCCCGTGTGTTGACTGGGGTAAGCGGGGAGGTCGGTGGTTCGTGTGTGTACTTGGCACTGGTTTTGTTAGTGGGGTGTGTCTAATCTTGTCCCCCTTTTCTTTTTTAGCGGTCTCGACTGGGTCAAGCAGTCAGCTTCAAGGAAACTATAGGAGACGAGCTGTGTTCCCCAAGACCTTGGGTTCCCTTGTTTTGTTTACCCACCTTCTCCACCACCCGGAATATATCTGTGGGTGCTGGGGGTCACGGCAAGGGTAGGGGATTGGGGCGTTCTCACTTCCGCTGTGTTTGGCTGGTTGGCAGCGGAACAGAAAACCAAGCCCACGAATTGATACACCGCCTGAGTGAAGAATGGTTGAGGAAGCAACGGGAGGGGTGTCTTCGATGCAGGAACTCATGCAGGCCTTAGCACTTATGCAGGGTGAGGTCCAATCCCTTAGACAAGAGAATCATGAGTTACGGGTGACACTGAGTGAGATCAAGGAAAACACCAAGAGGAGAGGGAGGGATCCCTCAGTGAAGGCTAAGACCCCAGTGATTCAGCCAGCCACATTTAAGTATGAGAGGAGGGGGGGGACAGAGTGGGTCTCCTTTGTCTGTTACTGTTAACACTCCTGTGCCGGTGCCTCTGGCTGCTCCTGAGAGGTTTTCCGGGGACAGTAATAGATATGCTATCTTTATGAATCAGTGCCATCTGCACTTTATGTGTCAACCAGCTGCTATTCCCGATGACACTACTAAGGTAGCGTTTGTAATTTCATATCTTTCGGGTACTGCTGCTGGTTGGGCGGTCCCCTTAGTCGAAAACAACGACGCTGTGTTAAGTAGTTTTCCGGCATTCAAGCTCCAAATGCATAGTCTGTTTGCTAAGCATGCGTTTATGCAAGCAAGCAATGCAGAATTGCTAAAGCTACGGCAGGGTAAGCAGGAACTTCTGGCTTATGTGTCTACCTTTAACCGCTTAGTAGCAGAAACTCAATGGCCCATTGCAAAAAGAACATCTTTGTTTTATCAGGGCTTGTGCGAAGACTTAAAGGATATAGTCTCACAGGTAGTAGACCCCCCCCCGAGGATTGTGTTGAGTTCATTAATTTGGTGGTAAAACTCAATCATGGATTGAGTGAGAGGAAGGGGGAGAGGGCCAGGTTTCAACCCTCGAGGACCACTATAACCAAGAGAGAGACACCGGAAAGTGGGGATGTAAAGACAGCACCCGAACCAATGCCGTTAGGTGGGGTGCGGGGTCCCTTAACCAAGGAGGAAAAGGAGCGGAGGCGATTGTTACAGTTATGTTTGTATTGTGGGAGGGGTGGGCACTTCGCTCGAGAGTGTCCTGTGAAACCGTCCCGGTTAATAGTGAATAAGGCTGTGGCTTTCGTGGGAGGGGGGTGTGATAGGCCTTCTGTCCTTGAGAGCAGCAGTTGTAATCCTTATGATGTACAAGAGGCAGTTCAAAGAGTCCCGCGCCATTTCACGGTGACAGCTTGCTTTGCATATTCATCTAGTGTTAGAGCATCCCTGTCGGTGTTGTTGGATTGTGGGGCCACAGGGAACTTTATGGACATCGGTTTGGCCGAGAAGTTGATGGTTCCGTGTGTGCTGAAGAGACAACCTGAACCCGTGAGGGCCATTGATGGCACGGAACTGTCCTCTGGGTCAATCGTCCGGCAGACTGAACCTCTGCTGATGACATACAATAATGGGCATTCTGAGACTGTTTGTTTCGATCTGATAGCCGCTTCAGCATTTGGGGTGGTACTCGGGGTGCCCTGGTTACAGGCCCATAATCCTAGGATCGATTGGGCGCGGAGATTGGTCACGCTTGATTCGGAGTGTTGCCTTCTACACTGTTATTGTGAGGCAACTGACTGGGTGTCTCCGTTGTCTTGTGCAGCGAGTGGCTGTGTTCAGAACAGTTTGCCTCCTTCGTTTGTGGCATACAAGGAAGTGTTTGATAAGAATCAGGCGTGTGTTTTGCCTCGACACAGGGCTTTTGATTGCCGTATCAATTTGGTTCCGGGGGCCATTTTGCCCTGTAGTAGGGTTTATCGTTGTCGGAGCCGGAGGAGAAACATCTACGGCAGTACTTGGACGAAATGTTGAAGTATGGGTTCATTGGACCTTCTTCTTTGCCGGTATCCTCCTCCATCTTTTTTATACCTAAGAAGGAGGGTGATATCTGCGCTTGCGTGGATTACAGAGCATTGAATAAAGTTACAATAAAGAACAAGTACCCATTACCACTCATACCGGTGTTGATAGATCAGCTGCGACATGCCAGGGTGTTTACAAAGCTTGATTTAAGAGGTGCTTACCATCTTGTTCGCGTCCGAGAGGGCGACGAATGGAAAACGGCGTTCCGCACTAAGTTTGGTTTATATGAGTATTGTGTTATGCCTTTTGGTTTGTGTAACACCCCTGCTGCTTTTCAGTTTTTTATTAATGAGGTTTTGCGTGAGTTTTTGGATATCAGTGTGATTGTTTACATTGATGACATTTTGGTTTTTTCCCAGTCCTTTGAGGATCATGATGCTCATGTTTCGCAGGTTTTGTCTAAGTTGTTGGAACACCGTTTATTTGTCGAGCTGGATAAGTGCACGTTTGGTGCGACACATGTTGAGTTCTTGGGTTTCTTGATATCGGCAGATGGTATTAAGATGGATCCCCGGAAAATTGAAGCCATTATCAACTGGCTGATACCCACATGTGTCAAGGACATACAGGTACTACTTGGATTCGCCAACTTCTATAGGCGTTTTATCAGCCATTTCTCAGAAATTGTTTCGCCTCTGACTTCTTTGCTGAAGAAGGGTGTGGTTTTTGATTGGACGCCTGCAGCACAGTTGGCATTGGAATGTTTGATTGGGCAATTTACATCTGCTCCTGTGTTAATGCATCCTGATCCTGCCCTTCCGTTTTATGTAGAAGCGGATGCGTCCCAGCTAGCAGTTGAGTGTGTGTTGTTATGTTATGTTATGTTAGGTTTATTTATAAGGCGCACAGATGCTCCAGCGAAGGAGCATCCTTGTCTCAGCGTGACAGTGAGACTGGGTTGATGCATCCAATTGCGTTTTTCTCAAAAGAACTACTACCTGCTGAGCAGAATTACACCGTGGCCGAGAGGGAGCAATTGGCCATAAAGCTGTCTTTTGAGGAATGGCGACACTATCTTTGGGGGGCTCGTCACCCCCATCACGATCTATACGGATCATAAGAACTTGGAGTTTTTCCGTTCTGCCAGGGCTTTGACTCCCCGGCAGATGAGATGGGTGCTGTTTTTCGATGAATACGATTTTACCATCACGTATAGGCCAGCAGCTCAACAGGGGAAGTCTGATGCGTTATCTCGGATTTATGCGGATCCGTCACAAGGAGGGCGGGTAGAGGAGACCCTATTTATGATCCTGAGTGAAAAGATCGTTGGTTGTGCCTCCATGGATGACTTTTTGGTTAAAGTGCAAGAAGAGATGAAACAGTTGGACCTGGCTCCGTGGCTGTCGGATCCTGGGTTTATGTTAAGGGATGGGTTGTTGTATCAGGCTAATAAGCTGTTTGTGCCCCCTGAGTTGCGTACACTGGTTCTTACTTATTGTCATTCATCGTCTTTGGTTGGGCATCCCAGGTTCAATAAGACCAAGGAGTTGTGTATGCGTTGGTTCTGGTGGAAGTCTTTGGCCCACGATGTGCAGGTATTTGTGGCCTCATGTCTAGTGTGTGCTGTTAGCAAGTCCTCGCACATGTCACCATTGGGTTGTTGTACCCTTTGCCAGTGCCTCCCTCCCCCTGGCATACGATCAGTATGGATTTTGTGACCGATTTGCCGCCCGATTCAGGGTTTACGACCATATTGGTCGTAGTGGATTTATTCACTAAAACGGCGCTAAAATTAAATGGGGCAAAAACCGAGGTCCTTGTACTCGGCCCAAAAGGAACCTCACTTCCTTTGGACATGTGGCCAACATGTCTAGGCCCTCCCCCAGACCCAAAAACAGAGGTGAAAAGTCTCGGTATCTGGATCGACTCGGAACTCTCCTTCGCCCCACAAGCAAAAAAGGTCGTAGGGACCTGTTTCGGTCTGCTAAAATCCCTGAGGAAGGTCCTGCCCCTTCTTCCTCCGAAATCGCAAAAACTGTTAGTCCAGGGTCTTATCATATCAAGACTGGACTATAGTAATGCGATCTATTTGGGTGCACCGGAAGCAACACTGACCAAATTGCAGAGGATCCAGAACACCGCTGCTCGGATCATTACCAACACCCCGGCCAGATCATCGGCCAAGCCTGCCCTCAAACTCCTGCATTGGCTCCCCATAAGGGAGAGAATTAAATTCAAAGCCTTGTGCTTGGTGCACAAAACCCTGAACAACCAAGGCCCTCCAATTCTCCGAAACTTTATTACCCCTTACAGAGCTACAAGATCCCTTCGCTCTAATGCAGAAAACCTTATCAATGCCCCAAGGTTTAGGAAAGCACGGTCAGGAGGAAGACGGTTCTCGGTCCATGCGGCCCGTCTTTGGAACTCCCTCCCACGAGATCTTCGTCTGGAACCCCAATACCTTCGTTTTAGGAAACGATTAAAGACACATCTTTTCCCCTAGCCCTTATGCCCCTCCCGTAAACTCAGTCCTCAGTTATGTTTCTAAGGTTCCTCAGCGCTGGGATACTTCCGGGTGACTACGCGCTTTACAAAAATAAATAATAATAATAATAATAATAATAATAATAATAATAATAATAATAACATCGTTCCCTTGATAGGGTTACCCACGCCTAGGGAATTGGCTGATGTATTTATGGCACAAGTGATCCGATTACATGGGGTGCCTACTGCCATCGTTTCTGATAGAGGGGAACAGTTTGTATCACATTTTTGGACTGCCCTATGCCGGTCTCTAAAAATGGACGTACGGTTGTCATCTGCTTACCATCCACAAAGCGACGGGCAAACGAAACGCACCAACCAAACTATGGAGCAGTATTTGCGATGTTTGCTAACGTCGCTGACGGGCAGTTGGGTACAAGCCCTTCCTGTGGCTGAGTTTACCTATAATAACAGTATGCACTCAGCATTAGGTATGTCGCCGTTTTACTGTTTGATGGGGTTCCATCCCAAGACTTTTCCCATTCAACCATCTGAGAGGGTGCCTGCAGTGGACTCCCTTAGTAGGGATTTGATTGATATCTGGAAGAAAGCCCAACAGCAGCTGTTTGAGTCTAAGAGGGTTATGAAGGTACAGGCAGATAGGCACAGACTGCCAGCTCCTCTGTATGCAGTTGGGGATAGGGTTTGGCTTGTAACGAAAAACCTGAGGTTGCCGGGACCGAGGAAATTACAGCCTCAGTTTGTGGGTCCCTTTCCTGTCCAAAAGGTGGTGAATCCAGTAGCGATTAGGTTGACCTTACCGGTTCAGTATAGTATCCATCCTGTGTTTCATACTTCTTTGTTGAAGCCTTATGTTACCACCACTCAAGAGTTGCCCCCTCCTCCTCCTGTTTTGATTGATGATAATGTGGAGTATGAGGTTATTGCTGTTTTGGATTCCAAGCGGAAGATGGGTCGGTTGTCCTACCTTATAGACTGGAAGGGGTATGCCCCAGAGATCGTTCTGGGGTTCCGGCTAGTCGGGTGCATGCTGCCCGGTTGGTACGTCTGTTCCATCGCCTGCACCCTGGGAAGTCTAGGCCGGTGGGAAGGCCGGTGGGAAGGCTTCGGGGGGGGGGTACTGTTGGGGTTCAGGGGGGGCAGGTGCCTTCTGTCTGGTTCCCCGGTCACTGGTTTTAGCGTGTAGTGCCAAGTGCATATGCGAATTTATGGACGCTCCCTCGGGCTCGCTTTAAAAGGGCTTGCCCGCAGGAAACCGGTGCTTGGTTTCTTTGATGGTCCCTTGCCGTGTGTTTCCAGTTCCATTTTTTCTACCTTGTTCCCTCTCCATTGAGCTCTATTTCAGCGGACCTTTGGAGGGCTGGATTTTGGCTTCCCTTTTCCCATTTACCCTGTTTCTAAAACCTTTGGGCAATTCTGAACCCTTAGTAGGGACCTGTTTTGGTATTCGGTGACGCTTCGGAATTCGCGGCTGCGTTTCCTTTGAGTTTTGGCGTCCCGTTTATTTCTCTTTTTTGTACACAAACCATCTTGTTGTGTATCTTTTGTGTGGTTTC
Organism: Lissotriton vulgaris; assembly: GCF_964263255.1. NCBI lineage: Eukaryota > Metazoa > Chordata > Amphibia > Caudata > Salamandridae > Lissotriton > Lissotriton vulgaris. The sequence goes on from NC_141691.1 coordinate 239,854,726, forward strand.
ACGAAGGAGCTGAATAACGGCCGTTTTTTGTGCTACCTTCGTGTTCTTTTAAAGACAGGGTTTTTTGGGTGTCTTTTATATCTTTAGACGAGTTTTTTCCCCTATCCCTTCTTTGTCTTTTCTTTTGTTATTTTTTTTGTTTATTCCACCCCCTTTGACATTCTCGGTGTTTCCCGAGGGGTTGGTCTGGGGTTCCAAAAGAAAGAACCAATACGAAAGCAGTGGATTATTTCCTGTCTTGTGTCAAGCTACTCCTGTGTGTTGACTGGGGTAAGCGTGGAGGTCTGTGGTTCGTGTGTGTACTTGGCACTGGTTTTGTTAGTGGGGTATGTCTAATCTTGTCCCCCTTTTCTTTTTTAGCGGTCTCGACTGGGTCAAGCAGTCGGCTACCAGGAAACTAGAGGAGATGAGCTGTGTTCCCCAAGACCTTGGGTTCCCTTGTTTTGTTTACCCACCTTCTCCCGGTGTCGTGTTCTCCCCCACCCGGAATATATCTGTGGGTGCTGGGGGTCGCGGCGAGGGTAGGGGATTGGGGCGTTCTTCACTTCTGCGGTGTTTGGCTGGTTGGCAGCGGAACACAGAGAGGGCGAACAGCCTGGTGCCTGACTTTAAAATGGCGTCCGGGAAAGACCCCGAGAAAACACTATCACACCAAGAGAACGTGCAGTAATGCCACAAATTAACTCACTGCAACTTTTCAATCTGAGATGTTCTTCCATATAAAAGTCCCCTTGGCTCCCTGGGTCAATAACCCTGTTTAACACAGGACAGCAAGGATACGAGCCGCAGGAGAAACGGTTTGGATAGCAGAATTCGAGACAGAGGTCTGACATATCACCGTGATAGGCCCCAAAAAGCACTAGTCAGAGGGGAGGCGGCACGCTCATGATACCACGAGTAGACCAAAAAAGAGGAGGGGAAATCATCTGAGCTCTTGTGAGAAAATCCCTCACCATCGCTACACATGAATCACCTTGGGGAATGCCCAAGCAGTGGTAGAGTAATGCAGGTGTTGTGGATGACCCATCTATGCCACCCAAAAAACAACAAGGTAATATAGTCTCCACCTTTTTCACCCCCACAACCACAAAGTACCCTCAGTCAACTGGAGAAGGAGCACTCAATATGGCACTTTCTAAAGAAGACCTTCTCATGTTATTCTCTACACTATCGTGGAACATCAGAGGTATGAACACCCCATCCAAATGACATTAGATCTGGAAATACCTCACAGACAATCATTACGCCAGAGTCGCTCTACAAGAGACGCATCTCAACAAGCAGAAGACCACAGATTAAAACATAAAAGCATTCCCATTGATAATTAAATTCTCCTCCTCTACTAAACACAATGGTTTGGGCCTTCTCTTCCATGCTTCACTGAGGTTCCAACCAGAAGATTACAAATCTGACAAAGACGGGAGGGTAGTTCTTGTAAAGGGGCGCATTCGGGGAAGGCTTTGTACAATTGTGTAGATAACGCCCCTAACACCAACCAGGCAGTCTTCATCCATAACACTCTTTCTTTACTGGGTGTGGTGGGGGGGACTTTGCTGAGAGGGAAATAATCTTGATGGGGGATTTTAATCTCACCTGGCATTCAGGGTCTGTTAGCACACACCCCCAGTGAGCTCACATGGGGAGTTTTCCGAAAAACCTGAAACAGACCATCCAAGATATGGGTCTCAGAGACAGTTGGAGGGAGGCACAACCGTAAGACAAACCCTATACTTTCTTTTCACACATCCACCGCTCCTACTCAAAACTCAACTACATCTTTCTGAGCCAATCTGTTGCAAAATAGTATTAATCATATCCTGAGAAGAAAAGGGCAGAATCCGTCGATGAAGTAAGAGGAGCATTATTTTACATGTGAGCTCAGGAGCGTACAACATTGAATGCCGGTAAACCGTCAGTCTTCTCCCTAAATACATACGGCTTCCATTCAAACCACAACACACACACGAGACACAAGATCTCCATACACACGGCACGCGAAACACAACACGCGACACTCACACGTTCAAATCACAACCAGACATGCATATTGTTTGTGGATGACGCGCGTGCATTCAAGCGCGTCATTCCAAACAATAACATGATACCACACACCTCCCTCCTTTTCCTTTTTTTTTTTTAAGTAAGAATGAAATCTCTGAACCATACAGGAGCCCTGCGACTTCTTGAACTTCTCAACAACTCTTGTGCATTAGAATCACAACTGACCGAAACAGCAACTGATTCAGATAATCCTGAACTATTTGTATTGACATCCAAAAGCACATTAGATGAATCATATTCATCTAAAAACACATTAGATGAATCATTCTCAGAAAAATGCTTGCTATTATTAAACTTGAAACTCTACTAAAATGCCAAACACTTCCATCTATTACTCTTACAGCATTCTTAAACACTTCAACTACTTCAATTGGATCAGAACACTTTGCTAATCCCTTATGTACATAACTGCCTTTTTTTAATCTCACAAAATCTCCCACTTTAATAGGAACACAACTTCTTGTCTCCTTTTTTGACAAATCATTCTTCATTTTCTCCTTATAAGCATCAACTTTCTTGCAAATCTCTCCAAAATCAACCTCTGCAAAATCAATACGACCACTATCCTTGTTCTTTAACCACCAAGGAACAAGATTGGTACTGGGTTTCCGCCCTCTCAGTAACTCAAAAGGAGATAATAAGGTAACTGCATTAGGAGCAGTTCTGTAAGACAATAACATAGACTGTAACTCCTTATTCCAGCATAAACCAACTTTGATAGCTAATTGAATAGCCTCCTTGACTACTCTATTGAATCTCTCGATCTGGCTGTTTGCCTCTGGATGGAATACCGCTATTCTTCTATGAGAAATACCACACCTACTAAAATAACTTTCCATTTGCTTACTAACAAACTGTGGACCGTTGTCCGTCACTACCTCTTGAGGAATACCCTGTCTACAAAAAACATCATCCAAGAATTGTATAATTACTTCACTGGTAACCTCCTTGACCATCTTTATTTCCGGCCATTTTGAAAAGTAATCTATCAGCACTATGCCAAAAGAATGCTGTTGTGGCAACACACTAAACGGTCCAATAATGTCAATACCAAGTTTATTCCAAGGTGATGCAGGCAACTCAACAGGTTGTGGTACACTGGGCAAAACCTTAGCTGTTTTATCACTCTTAGCACATAATACACATAATTTCACTTGTTGTTCTACAAAATAATCAATACCAGGCCACCAAAAATTGTTTTTCAAATGCCTTCTATATACCAAAATGCCCTTCAAATGTCCTTCATGAGCTAAATCAAGAAACTTCTTCCTGAGACCAAAAGGTGGAATACATTTATCACCTCTTAATAAAATGCCATTTTCTATGGCCAGTTCATCTTTAATTTTATGATAGCTCATTAAACCTCCGGTAAAACTCCCTCCTTCAGGCCAACCCTTCAATATATACTCTTTCACTTCTTTAAGTTCTAAATCTTTGTTCATTTCTTCATTCCATGTCTCTTCCCGTACTACTGAATTCTCTCCAAATACTAAATTGACATTACTGAAAACATGTGCAACTTCACACTCATCTTTGTCAACCACATCAGATTCCTTGCACGCCAATGGAAGTCTTGACATGCAATCAGCATGAACATTAGACTTCCCAGGAATGTATTCCAAAGAATACTGAAAATGTTGTAACCTAGAAGAAAGTCTTGCCAATCTAGAAGAGAGTGTACGTCCCCCACCCGGTGACAATATGTGCAACAAAGGTTTATGATCTGATTTAATGACAAATTTCGTTCCCCACAAAAAAGGTCGAAAATGTTCCGCTCCCCAAACACATGCCAAAAGTTCTCTTTCAATTACAGAATAATGTCGTCCCGACTCCCTCAACGTCCTTGAAGCGTATGCTACAATCCATTCTTTACCCCATTCTTCTTAAATCAACACAGTACCCAATCCACAGTTACTTGCATCAACCATCACAATACATTTCTTCCCAATCACAAATGGTTTGAGACAAGGTGCTCTAATGATCATTGACTTTACAGCATTGAAAGTTGCCGTCATAGAATCGGTCCACTCAAATTTGGCATTTTTTTAAAAAGCATCCTAAACGGTTCAATTACAGTTGCATAGTTTTGAATAAACTTAGCATAAAATTCTACAAATCCCAAGAAAGCTACCAACTGTTCTTTGTTTTGAGGAATAGGTGCTTTGCTAATGTTCTCCAAATGTGAAGCTTTAGGTCTAATACCATTTCCACTAATGCAATGTCCAAGATATTCCACTTCCTCTCTCCTGAACTTACACTTGGAAGCACGAAAAGTTAGACCTTTATCTGACAGAGCATTTAACACTTTAAATACATTTTTGTCATGTTCGACCCCATCTTTCCCAAAACCTAAGATGTCATCTTGAAATGCAATTGCCCCAGTTAAACCAACTAAAGTCTCTTTCATCAACCTTTGAAATACCGCAGCTGCACTTGCTAGGCCAAAGGGCATCCTGCAAAACCTATATAAACCCTCATGTGTAATAAAAGCAGTTAAGTCTCTTGAGTCTTCATGTAGAACCACCTGATGATACGCGCTTGCTAAATCCAAACAGGAGAATACTTTAGCATTGTCCAAAGTGGAAACCATCTCATGTAGGTTAGGTAAAGGATGTGAATCCACACAAATATCATTATTCAAACTGCGTAGGTCTATGCATACACGAAGATCTCCCCCCGATTTAATCGAAATCACAATGGGTGAAACACAAGGGGATGACTCAATAGGTTCTATTATTTTCTTCTCACACATATCATTGAGAATTTCCTTTAATTTTTGTCTATATGAAAGAGGAACATTTCAGACTTTATGACAGACGGGCAAGGCATTTGCATGTACTTTTATCCGATGTTCAAATCCTTTATACCTTCCTTAATCATTGCAAAATAATGTAGGGAATTTCCCTTTAATTTCTGAAATCAGGATATCTTCTTTCCCTTTACTTAGCACAGAATTACTTGGCTCAGAATCAATTGAGTAAACAGAGGGATCAGCATTTGGATCAAGCGTCATTCCAAGTTGTTCCTGGTGTGGCCAACCTAATAGTGAATCACCAGATTTTGTAATATATACTTTTCCATAAGTAGAACGACTCTTGAATTTGAGTTCAGCTATGAAGTAACCAATGAGTTGCAGTCTGTGGCCTGTATAGCCACTTGGTGTAATATCTGGTTGCATTAGGTTAACACTAGGCCAATTAGATCTGAATAAGATATCAGGTAGAATAGTGTACCATGAGCAAGAGTCTACAAAAACTTTGGTAGATATTCCGTTAATGATGATATCACAAGAAGGACATTTTTTGACCTTAGGTTCCTTAGTTATACACATTATAGTGTTAACATCAAATTCACAATCACTTGAACCTTCTTGCTCTTGATCTTGAACTAAACTGACTTTCCTTGGTGCTGATCTACAGACTTTTGAAAAATGCCCCTTTTTTTCACATCTTGAACATACTTTATCTAAAACTGGGCATGACTTCGAGTTCCCTAGATGGTAACCACTACCACATCTAACAATACATATTATACATTCTTGAGTCTGGCCTTTGCCAACTATTCATTGGTTTATTGCTGTTTTGTGATCGAATTTCATCCACAAATTTCTCAGAGTGCTCTATTGACTTGGGTATCTCAATCGCAGCATTCAAAGTCATGTCAGATGTTGTCCATAACCTCTGTTGTGTATCTTTTTATTGTTGGTACACATGAGAATCTGATCTCTTAGTACTTGGTCATAATTAATGTGTTCAAAGTCACTGATAACCGCTAATGCTCTCAGTGCAGAGACATAGTTGTCAATAGACTCATCTGTTTGCTGTTTCCTTGAATAGAATTTAAATCTTTCCATGACCATAATAATTTTCTTCCCATATCTAATGAAAAGTTGTTTAGCTGCAATTTGATATACATCCAAATTAGAAGTATCACTTAAAGGAGGTAAACTTTTGAATTCTTTGAGTGCAATCCCTCCAAGACAATACTTTAATAGTGATAATTTCCTTTCTGCTCCACAGTCTTCTTCTTCTAGAACTTTAACATACGCTAAAAACATAGGTTCCCAAATGTCCCAATTCAATTGAAGGATCACCTTTAATAGTTAAAAAGGATGGAGGAGGTTGAATCCCGTCATAGTTATATAGATATTTATTAACAACTAATCTAAATAAATAAATGTAAATTAAGTTGTTGTACAGTTTTTTTTCCCTTCCCTTTAAATAAGAGAAAATGTGACTCGCAATTTTTGTGTGCGAAATCCTCGTCGCCAGTGTTGCAAAATAGTATTAATCATATCCTGAGAAGAAAAGGGCAGAATCCGTCGATGAAGTAAGAAGAGCTTTATTTTACATGTGAGCTCAGGAGCGTACAACATTGAATGCCGGTAAACCGTCAGTCTTCTCCCTAAATACATACGGCTACCATTCAAACCACAACACACACACGAGACACAAGATCTCCATACACACATCACGCGAAACACAACACGCGACCTCACACATTCAAATCACAACCAGACACGCATATTGTTTGTGGATGACGCGCATGCATTCACGCGCGTCATTCCAAACAATAACATGATACCACACAATCCTTGAATCAACAGGTTAAAGAGGCTACCATATACCTTATAATCATTTCAGACCATGCGCCGGTAGGAAGTCTCCTGGAATGGTTATGCCCTGAAGCCATATTTAAGAGGTGGTTTTTCCTCAATGCCTTAGTATGTGACAAAACATTACGAGATGCACTATGCACACACATCAGGGAATTCTTTCAATTCCATGACCCTCAAGATACTTCACTGGCGAATATTTGGGACACCTTCAAAGCTGTGGTCAGGGGACATTGTTTGACGCTGATGGCAGCCCTTGACAAGGAACGAAGGAAGGAGAGACTGACCTTGGAGGGGGAACAGAAAGCAGCAGAACAAGCGCATAAGGCCACCGCCACACTTACACTTCAAAGGAATGTCACGGCCATTAAGGAGAAACTTCAAGCAATATACTCAAACAGGGCAGAGCTAACACTTCTTAGGCTCGGGCAATTCTCTTACGGACAGGGTAACACGGTGGGAGCACACCTTTCGAGACAATTGTGATTGAAGAGAGAAAAAGAGTACATAGGGAATATAAAGGACCCCTCGGGCACACAGAGGCAGGGAAAGCACAAATATTTAGAGATTTTTATAACGCTCAATGTACGGCAGACCGACCCAACCCACAGGAACAAGTGGACTACTGCCCGAGATAGAGCTCACACAGGTCACAGCGGCCCAGAACGAACACTTGGGAGAAACCATTACGGAAGAGGAGGTACAGAAGGCTATCGGTGACCTGAAACTGCACAAATCGCCAGGACCTGACCATCTGACGACACAGTTCTATAAAACGTTTAGCGCAGACCTGACTCCACAACTGACTCCCTTTTTAGGTCGAGTCTAGCTCAGCGTGCATGTGCTGCTCTGTGGGAGGCTTATTGTAAGCACTCCAAACTTCTCTGTGTTTGGCTTGACTCCTCCTACACATTGGATAGGCCTTTGCGTATATCTTTCAATAATGAAAGCACACAAATGGCCAAAGGTGGGTGCATGTCCCACCTCTTTTCCAATGTGTCACTCCCACCGCATTTTGCTCTCGGGAGCGAGCAGCGGCGCACAGGGTGGCAGCTGCATTCCAGTTGGCTCAGGTTACATGCAATTGCTGTGCTTTCGCTTTTGCTTGTTATTTCTTTTTCTCTCGATCAGAACTGTTTCCGTACGTTTTGCTGTGACCCCTCACCCAGTTCATGTGCTACTTAGCCTATAGTAGCTAATTATACATATAAATCAAAACCTGCTGTACCACGCTGCACAAGCTGAAGGCCTGTTCTGTTCTATACAGAACACTGCAAACAAAATAATAAAAATACACCCCTCCCTCTTAAACTGACAGTATTCCCAAACACATTTTCTCTTCGTCCAAGATTAGTCTCTGGTGTTGCTTAAATGCTCTTACAACTGCAGACTTGTGCTGGAGGAAGTGAAAATGTGTTTTTAATTTTTTCCATGTCTTTAAAAGTTTAGAGCGTTTGAATCCGCCAGACAGCAGAAGCGTGCTATTTTAAACTCACTTCCTCCTCCCAGCCGTCAGCCTTGGCACGGCGCTGGTCCCTCCTCCCGCCTCCTCGTGGTTTGTGTCAGCCCCAGAGGGCAACTGCTACCTCAGACTCCGAGGGCTGTGACCCACCGAAGGTGGGAGCAGAAACGCAGGCCTCGAAGCTGCGACTGACTGCCTGGCCGGAAGCTAGAAACGCCGGCCTCTTTGCCTGACTTTAAGAAGCAAGGGAAGGCGCATCGCTGTCTTCTGTGTCTATTAACAGTGGGTTATTTTATTGGTTTGTACATTGATATTTTTCTTGTATTCTTGTTATGCTTTATGATTTCCTCTTCCCTTCTAAATCACAGAAGGCAAAACCTAACCTGGACGAGGTACCCACGCCTTTAAGAGTCCGGGGGCTCATTCATGAGCCCTTGCGTCACTTTTACGCCGCTGGTGCGTCACTTTTTGTAGATGAGTCACTTTCTAAACCCCTGCCCCAGGTATAATGTATGCAAGGGGGGGGCGTTTTGAAGCAAGAAAGAGTCATAGAAGTGACGCAGTGAAATCTATAAGATTTCACGGCGCCATTTCTTGGACGTTAATGCGTCAAAATCTTACGCTTGAGGCAGGCGTAAAACTGACGCAGGCACTTACAACATGGGGCTTAACCATGTGAAAGTACACATTACTGGAGTTGTGTCACTTTTGTGACACACTCCAGCAATGCGTCACTTTTCCGCCTACAGATACGTCAGAAATACTGACGTATCTGTAACTCCTTGCGACATGATGCGTCATACTGTAAATATAGTGCATCGTTAGTGCCGCAGGGAGAGCGCTGTGAAAAGTGACGCATCGCTGTTTTCACGCAGCGATGCGTCACTTTGCATAAATTAGGCCCCCGGTTCTCTTCTTCCCCAACTCCATTACTGAAAAGCTCTACTGTCCCTCCCGAATGGAGGGGCGTCTTTGTTGGGTATGTACATATGTTTTATGTGAGCTGTCACGAGCGCTCGGGTGTCTGATAGCTCGTGACAAGCTCGTTCATTTCGGGGAATGTTGGGATACTATGTTGTTACTTGAATATCTGGAATATGGGGAGTAAGGGGCTGAGAACCATTGTAGGCATTACAAGCCTGTAACTTAAGACGAAAGCATCTTAATAAACTTCGTCCATCTTTAACTCTTCTCCTCCGTGATTACTCTGCTACCAGACATCCCTACACAGGCCACAAGATTGATCTAATAGGTTATTTTATTGCAAATATACAATTTTCTGACCGACACACATCTGGGAAAATTTATGTGTCAAGATCTGGATTATCACTTTTAAGTTGGCCACATCAACACCAATTGGGGATGAAAATTGATCCCAGAGCTGATCCTCCTGTTTATGTTGTGCAACCGTTAAGTGTGTCAAGTGTTTCTAGTGATAGTTCACTGCTAGTAGAGAGCTTACGTAAATCTTTTCCTAATATTTTTAGTGGCACTTTGGGTCGATATAAAGGTTTTGAACATGTCATCAAATTAAATGAGAATGCTACTCCTGTTAGGCATAGAGTAAGAAATTTCCCTCTGTCTTATAGGATCAAACTTAAAGAAATGTTGAAAGACTTATGTGAAAAAAACATCATTGAACCAATAGAGTCTTTACCTTGGGTTTCCCCTATTGTAATTTCGGTTAAGTCCTCTGGCGAACTTAGATTATGTATTGACCTTCGCAGTGTTAATGGTGCCATTTGGGTGGATTCGCATCCTTTACCTAACCTTCATGAAATGGTTTCGCCCCTGGCTGGTGCACAAGTTTTCTCGTGTGTTGATCTAGCCAGTGCTTACCATCAGGTGGTACTGGCTGAGGAATCTAAGAACATCACTGCATTTATTACGCCAGAGGGTTTATACAGGTTTTGTCGTATGCCTTTTGGGTTGGCGAGCGCTGCCTCAGTGTTCCAGAGGCTTATGAAAGATACTTTGGAGGGATTGAATGGTGCTATAGCATTTCAAGATGACATCTTAGTGTATGGAAAAGATGACATAGAACATGACAATAATTTGAGGTGTGTGATTGCTGCTTCAGCGCAGAAAGGGCTTACTCTACGTCTTGACAAATGCAAATTTAGGCAAAAAGAGGTGGAATACCTAGGTCACACTATTAGTGGAATGGGAATCAAACCGAAGAAAAATCATGTTGAAAGTATCATAAATGCTCCTGTGCCCACATCGAAAGAACAACTGGTGGCCTTTTTAGGTCTTATCGAGATTTATGCTAAGTTTATTCCAAATTTTTCAGCTAAGGTTGACCCTTTCAGATGTTTGTTGAAGAAAAATGCTAAGTTCGTTTGGACTGATGAAATGACGGAGGCTTTTGGGTCTTTGAAAATGTTTGTTGTGAATGCTATGTCTTAAACCCTTTGTGGTTGGTGTGAAATGTATTGTTATGGTAGAGGCAAGTTCTTCTGGTCTGGGTGGAGTACTTCTGCAGAAGGATAATGAGAAAGAATGGGTTGTTGCTTGTGTGTCAAGAGCCTTGAGAGATGCCGAAAAGAATTATTCTGTCATAGAAAGAGAGTTGTTGGCTTGTGTTTGGGGAGCTGAGCACTTTAGACCTTTTCTATGGGGTACAAGATTTTTGATAAAAACTGATCATAAGCCCCTGGTGTATCTCATGGCTCCAGGTGGAGGCAGAACTATGTCGGCGCGTCTTGCAAGATTAGCCTCAAGATTGCAATCTTTTCAGTGCAGAATTGAGTATGTTCAGGGTAAGGCGAATGTACATGCTGATTGCATGTCAAGACTGATTTCTGATATGAGCCCTCCTGAAGTGGTTAATGAAGAGGAGTGTGAGGTTGCTTTTACCTTCCATGATGTCAATTTAGTGTGCGGTGAATGGTTTTCCTTGCAGGAGGATGTTTGGATGAAAGAAATGAGTAAAGATTTGGAATTGTGCAATGTCAAGAAGTATCTTGTACATGGTTGGCCGGAACAGAGGAAATTATCTGGAAATATGATGGGTTTTTTTAAGGTTCAGGAAGAACTTGCTGTGGAGAGTGATTTAATCCTTCGGGGAGACAAGATTGTCCCACCTTTTTCCACTAGGAATACTCTTCTTGAGATTGCCCATGAGGGATATTTGGGGATATCCTTCACCAGAAGACGGATAAAGGAGTCTTTCTGGTGGCCAGGAATTGACTCTTGTGTGGACCATTTTGTGCGTTCATGTTCTTATTGTTCTAACAGTGACAAAACAGCTGTTGCTTTACGTCCAGAACCCTGTCCTATTGACTTACCTTCTGGTCCTTGGCGGAAACTGGGGTTAGACATTATTGGCCCGTTTGGTTGTTTACCCAAACAGGAAGCTTTTGGATTGTTCTTATTGATTATTATTCCAAATGGCCGGAGGTCAAGATGGTTAAAGAGGTTACTTCTCATCAGGTAATAGAGTTTTTGGATGAGATTTTTTGCAGAGAGGGTATTCCTCAGGAAGTTGTAACTGACAATGGCCCACAGTTTGTGAGCAAGGAAATGGAACAGTTTTTTGTTAAATGTGGTATCATTCATAGAAGAATTGCGGTTTTCCATCCTGAAGCAAATGGCCAGGTTGAACGGTTCAACCGTATGATCAAAGAAGCTATTCAACTTTCTATCAAGGGTAATTTGAATTGGAGAATTGCGTTACAATCTATGTTGTTAGCTTACAGGACTTCACCTAACTCAGTAACATTGGTCACTCCCTTTGAGCTCTTAAGAGGACGGAAGCCTAGTACAAAGTTAGTTCCCTGGTGGTTAAAAATTTTTTTAGCTGGTTTTGAGAATTGTCTGAAAGTGGATTTTGAAGCTGTTCAACACAGGGTTCAGTTATACAAGGATAAGATGAAACATGATATGGTTAAGAGGATTGGTTCTACGTCCAGTCGTTCTATTAATGTGGGTGATCTTGTTCGCATCAAAAAGAAAGAGGGTGTGAGTAAAGGTTTTCCTGTGTGGTCAAGTCCTAGGAAAGTGATTGAAGTTTTTAGGAATGCGGTCAGGGTTGATGGTGGTTCTGTGTGGAATTTGAGCAGAGTTTCTGTGCTTAATGGGATTAGTCAGTCGGTGGATGACTATGACAGCAATGTTTTTTTGGATGTTGGGGAACAGAGTGATAAAGAGAAATGTGTACATGCTGAATGTAACTCGGGCAACACTAGAGTTACACGTTCTCACCGTATACCAGTTAGGTTTAATGATTTTGTGAAGAACTAGTGTCTTTTTTTTTTTTGTTTTGTTTTCATTTTAAGGGGGGAAGGTGTGTTGGGTATGTGCATATGTTTTATGTGAGCTGTCACGAGCGCTCGGGTGTCTGATAGCTCGTGACAAGCTCGTGCATTTCGGGGAATGTTGGGATACTATGTTGTTACTTGAATATCTGGAATGTGGGGAGTAAGGGGCTGAGAACCGTTGTAGGCATTACAAGCCTGTAACTTAAGACGAAAGCATCTTAATAAACTTCGTCCATCTTTAACTCTTCTCCTCCGTGATTACTCTGCTACCAGACATCCCTACAGTCTTCTCTTCTGATCTTCTAGGATGTTACTGTCTTTATGTCTGTGAGCAGTTTATTGAGCCTGAGTTGTCTTTTAATTTTGGCATTTTCAGTTGTGTTTATCCCATTGTATGTGTAAGAGTACACATACCACAATGCAAAGTAAAAGCTGGACTATACAATTACTCCTAAACACGGAAACACGATGACCGAAAGTGATACATTAAAAAAAATCCCTTATTTATCACTGCTTTCCAGTTTTTTTTTTTCTTGTCTGCAGTTGAAGTGTTAGAAAACAATTTTGCCTTTTAATCGACATGCCGGCCTTGTTGTAACTGGTATCTTCATGGTTTTGAGATCGCAGTTATTTCATGCCACGTTGTGGGTTGCCTTTTCTGTGCACGTGAGTGCTGTTTTGTTTGTTTGCAGTGTGAGGAACTAGATTTTGTAAATGTAAACTGTGCTTTCGGTAGGTGTAATCTTAGGGTGATCTGAAGAAGTGGGTCTTCGATCCTTTGGAGAAGCTGGTGAATTCTCCTTCCAGTCTCAAATCTGCTGAAAGTAACTTCCGTGGTAAATAATTTTTCTCCAGGTTTGTTAGGTCAGCAAGTCTTCTTCAATTTTCTATCTCTGTGTTGTCCCCAACAAATTATAGCTGACCCAGGTCAATACTTTATTAATGAAGCCTGACGCTGACCAATCTCCATTTACCTGCCGCCATTAGGGTTATTGAAGGCCACGTGCCCAAACACCTTTGCATCTTCCTGGTAGTCTTTAGTCTATTCGTTGCTTCTTGGCTTATTTTCCTCCATGTCCTTACACCAACATGGTTTTTGTGGCTGTCAAGGACAACCTTAGGGTGGAAGTTGATAATAGCAGTGTCGGCTCAAAGTTCAGGGTCTGCCAGGAGCATATGATATCATATATCAATTCATCCTGCTTCCCAGACTGTGAACAATTGGGTTTACAGACTGTGCCTTTGACTTGCTTTTCTTTAGCCATGAGCTTCCAGTTAGTTATTTTTCTATTTTTACTCTGCCCTCATCTTCCATGCACAGCAGAGTTCCCCGGGGCTCAAACCTTATATCCCCAGCTATTTAACCTCCGCGGTACGTCACTGTTTGTCTACATAACATATTCTCTTCAAGCAAAAACATTGGCAAAGCCAATAGCTCTGACTAAACACTTATAAGGTCCCAAAAGCGAGACCTAATGGCTATGCCAATGCTTGTTATTATATAGCGACCACCAAACAAGTCACACTTAATATATGTGAAGCCCTTATTTCTGTGATCCCCAAACCCAGGAAGGATCCACAACAATGTGGATCTTATCATCCCATAGCATTCCTCAATCTGGATGCTAAATTATACTAAAAAATTCTGGCCACCAGATTGAAAAATCTGATGCCAGGCTTGATACATCCGTACCAGTCTTGGTTCTTTAAAGGCAGGCAGACGCACAACAATGTGCATAGAGTGATCCACTTAATTGAAATAAACTGCTAAGAAACAGATCCCTGCAGTCCTTCTCGGCTTAGACGCTGAGAAGGCCTTTGATTGGGTGGACTGGTCCTTCCTCTTTCAGGATCTCCAGTGCTTCGGATTCTGTGAAACTTTTATAAACATGTTACAGGCCATCTTTGGGGGCCCTAGTGCCAGAATACTGGTTAACGGAGTAGCTTTGGTTCCTTTTACCCTGGGTAGGGGAACGCATCAGGGGTGTCCACTTTCCCCACTCCTCTTTGCGCTTAGCATTGAACCACTAGCCACAAAAATCAGAGAGAATCAGGGGATAAGAGGAGTTCCTTTTGGCTCTGAAGAACATAACATTTCTTTAGGGAGGAGCTGGGATGCTTTGAAGGCATAGCAGGACTTGAAATTAACCAGCCCAAATCTTTTATTATAAACTTGACATTAACAGAAACAGCAATGGAAGATTTGGTAGCCTCAACCCCTTTCCAAATGTGCCAAAAAGGAACTTACATATCTGGGGGTAAAACTGACCCCCAAAGTCTCAGGGCTCTTCAGTGCAAACTATCCTCCACTCCAACTCCAGAGGGAAGTTATGTGGTGGGTGCCATCTCTCTTGATTGGGCAGAAATCATGCCATCAAAATGGTAGCCCTCCCAAAATGTCTACATTTATTCCAGAGTCACCCCATTGATCTTGAGAGAAGCTTCTTGCAGGGAGTCCAGACTCTATTAAAGAAATTTATTTGGCAGATCAAAAGGCAGAGGCTCCCATTTAATCTCCTACGGATGACCTCAGACGAGGACAGGTTGGCACTACTCGACCTGGAATTGTATTATAAAGCAGCACAACTTAGGGTTATAGAGGAATGGTCCCAACGCAGTCTGATAAACACTGGCTTCATATGGACCATGCAATCTTGGGCAGGGTAATATGGGCTCTCCTGTGGAAAGCAAAATCTGATAGACCGGCCAACGCCTCCATAAACACCCCTATCAGAACGACCCTTAAAACCTGGGATGATGTCCTGAGACAAACAAAATGGACGGCGTTCCCATCCCCATTTACCCCGGTACACTACAACCCAGTCTTCCTTCCTTCATTACAGCCGGGCCCCTTAGATGTATGGAAGGAAAGAGGATGCCTCATGCTAGCACACATTTTTCACAACTGGGATATACTGACATTTGAAAATTGTCAGAGGGAATTCCATCTGCCGAGCTCGGAGCACTACCAATATCTCCAGCTGAGGCACTGGGCCATGCAGAGTGGATTAGAGAGGGGCGACAAGGGAATTTACGGCTTTGGAGAGATATGTGAGGGAGGCGAGCTTGGTAAAAGGAGCTATCTCTTTCCTCTACTCACTACTACTACATACACTTCCTTCTAGAAGCCCACAACACCACGATTTTGGGAAACGCACACCAAACCATGAAATCACAGACACACAGTAGAAAGCTTTATGGTAGGACATAAAGTGTCACAATAAGACAAAGAGTGGCAGAGGGTCTGGGATAACAAGAACAAGAACGCTAGATGTGCATCTACAGAGGACTTCCAAAACCATGCTACAAATGAAATTATAAACACAAGGGTCACCCTTATATTAAACCCAACAAGTGATCATATGAGGATGCCCATCAGTCACCACACGGAACCGCCCTTCATCATTTGGGTTCCTTCTAAGACCACTGATGGTGTTTCTCATGGAGGCTAAGATTGTAAAAACCCTCTCATGGTCAGATAGATTAACGTGGTCTTGCTTCTCAACTGAGAGGATGTTAAGGAAGGGGACTGATGTCGTAGTGCAAAAAATGGTGAAAAAAACAAGAAAAAATGTGTGTGAAATAAAATTGGATGAGGGGGTGCTGAACGTAACTTTATTCTGTTGCTACCCACTCTACCAATATTAAAAAGTAGACAGGGACAACCCAATTAATCTTGGATCATCTGATGTATTCTAGGGTCAACATGTTTCTGCAATAATTGACATGAGTTGTCATTGCTTTCATCAGGACCGCTATAAACTGTTTGCTACTACGAACTGGTGCTCTTAAAGAAAAAAGTGCTCAAAGTTATAAATAAATTTCAAACCCGATACTTGGATCACCTGTGTCCACTAGATGTCTGTATCGGTGGTTTCACCGTTCCAAGTTGGAAATTGCTAGGAATAGTGAAAACATGGAGTTGTTAAATTGTAGTCTTGTAGGAGAAACACTACATTCTTGTACTTGTGTAAACATACTAGGTTTCAATTATATAATCCTAGTAGAGAATGACATTTGTTCGGGCACAATCATAGAGACATCTTATATAGTGCCAGAATCTCAAACTTGGGTCGAATTGTCAAAATAACCAAAGGAGATTAGCATCTTACCCCACTTGGAAGATGTATGGACCTCACCCCACCTGGCCACGGCTCAGGGTAAAGGGGAAGCACCGCTCTGTAAAAGGGGCAAAAAACAACAAAGCTGAAAATGTCACTTGTATCTCGTGTTGTCAGACAGTCAGATATAAGCGCCGGAAGCGCTATCTAATATTCCACTCAAGTTCCGTAATTAGCCTTATGAAAATTCAACTGAGCTATCATGGTTCGTCACCACCAAGTAACCCTCTATTTCAGCACTGCATTATGGTACAGCGCGCCCCAACATAGAATAGATATTAAAGCTTGCTGGGAGCGCAGAAAGTTACTTATGCGCCACAATCCCAGTGTGAGCTGTAATGCTAGAGCCAATTTTACACTGGAATTTAAAAGCACTCATTCCTGCAAATGCGTCTCTCCGCTGCTGGTACACGCGGAAACATATTACTCGCAGCGCTAGTATCACACGGTCACCTTACCTCTCCGTCGGTACTTCGATGTGGTGGCCCCCTAACACGTGGCAATACGGTGGGCCTTCCTTTCCTCCCCAGATGGGACCACAACAAATGGGTCCGTTCCAACCACATATGGGACCCTTTCCACCTCAATTCCCCAACAATTTCTCAGGGCAGCCTTTTTTAGATATAGGCCGAGGACGGTCGCGAGGCAGGAAGAGAGGTCAGCAGCAACCACAGGTCCACTACAGCCCTCCCACAACCTCAACCAGGAACTTGAGGAGTACATCGACGAAGAACAAAGACCCAACACCAACCAACTTGGAACCGGGCTCGTGATTAATCTTAGCCAACATGTGTTGACACCAACTGAAGAGAAAGCCCTCAACAGAGGATTAGGCTTTGTCCCAACACATATCAACGACCACTTTGAAACGCGCCTTGAACTAGCCAAATTTCTAGGCAAAGTTAGATTACACTTCTTCTTTGCTAACAAACAAGGTTACTTGGTGGTGACGAACCATGATAGCTCAGTTTAATTTTCATAAGGCTAATTACGGAACTTGAGTGGAATATTAGATAGCGCTTCCGGTGCTTATATCTGACTGTCTGACAACACGAGATACAAGTGGCATTTTCAGCTTTGCTGTTTTTTGCCCCTTTTACAGAGCGGTGCTTCCCCTTTACCCTGAGCCGTGGCCAGGTGGGGTGAGGTCCATACATCTTCCAAGTAGGGTAAGATGCTAATCTCCTTTGGTTATTTTGACAATTCGACCCAAGTTAGAGATTCTGGCACTATATAAGATGTCTCTATGATTGTGCCCGAACAAATGTCATTCTCTACTAGGATTATAAAATTGAAACCTAGTATGTTTACACAAGTACAAGAATGTAGTGTTTCTCCTACAAGACTACAATTTAACAACTCCATGTTTTCAATATTCCTAGCAATTTCCAACTTGGAACGGTGAAACCACCGATACAGACATCTAGTGGACACAGGTGATCCAAGTATCAGGTTTGAAATTTATTTATAACTTTGAGCACTTTTTTCTTTAAGAGCACCAGTTCATAGTAGCAAACAGTTTATAGCGGTCCTGATGAAAGCAATGACAACTCATGTCAATTATTGCAGAAACATGTTGACCCTAGAGTACATCAGATGATCCAAGATTAATTGGGTTGTCCCTGTCTACTGTTTAATATTGGTAGAGTGGGTAGCAACAGAATAAAGTTACGTTCAGCACCCCCTCATCCAATTTTGATTCACACACATTTTTTCTTGTTTTTTTCACTATTTTTTGCACTACGACATCAGTCCCCTTCCTTAACATCCTCTCAGTTGAGAAGCAAGACCACGTTAATCTATCTGACCATGAGAGGGTTTGTACAATCTCAGCCCTCCATCAGTGGTCTTAGAAGGAACCCAAATGATGAAGGGCGGTTCCGTGTGGTGACTGATGGGCATCCTCATATGATCACTTGTTGGATTTAATTTAAGGGTGACCCTTGTGTTTATAATTTCATTTGTAGCATGGTATTGGAAGTCCTCTGTAGATGCACATCTAGTGTTCTTGTTCTTGTTATCCCAGACTCTCTGAC
Source organism: Lissotriton vulgaris (assembly GCF_964263255.1). Classification (NCBI taxonomy): domain Eukaryota; kingdom Metazoa; phylum Chordata; class Amphibia; order Caudata; family Salamandridae; genus Lissotriton; species Lissotriton vulgaris. Next base: position 239,873,283 of record NC_141691.1, read on the forward strand.
ACTCTTTGTCTTATGGTACTGTTGGGGCCGTATCAGAGTGTGGTCTTTAAATCCCCTTTGACCCTCCATAAATTATGTTGTTGTTGCATAAAGTGTCACAACCATTCACTAGGCAAACGAGAAGCCCACTATAAGATACTCTTTGACTGGTATCGATACCCTACAAAACTAAAAAAGATATTTCTCAACACATTCGATCTTTGCTGGAGCGGGTGCAGCATTTTGGGCGACTTTCACCACATTTGGTGGAACTGCGCAACAATTTGGCCCTTTTGGTTGAAATCTTGGCACAAATTAAAGAGATACTAGGATATCACATCCCTGACTCCCCAGATTTTACGCTTCTTGGTCTTCAGGATACCAGTTTGACATATCAAAGAAAAGCAGACCAAACCATAATGTGGCTCTGTCTGGGGGCTGCAAAAACAGCAATAGCCGCCGCCAGAAAGAGGAAAGAGGGCTCTGCCATCACACAATGGCATGTGCACTTATGGCAGGCAATCACCATGGAACATATGAGCGACATATATAGAGACGAATTTAAACATTTTTAATATGCCTGGGGCCCCCTAGTCAGTTATCTATCTCACATGCTGCCATTGACTGCCTGCTCCATGAGAGTTAGAGCAGTGCACCTGTTCTAGATCTAACCAGACAGACTTTTCAGAACTCATCCCGTAGATAAACCCAAATCAAGTTCAGCCCTCTGAATCGCCCCGGTACCCAGGTACACCAATTGCTTGAGTTGCCCCCTACCTTCTGGTCCACTTTTCTTTCTCTCCTCTTCTTATCAGTTCTGTTGTGATTGAACACCCTCTTGCCTTCTTCCCACAGGTGGGCGCATTGTGACAATATTTTCTTTTGTGGAATAGACTCAAGGGAGGGGGAGCGTTACTAGGTTATGGGAGGGTTGTTGTTTACTGTAAGGATGTATTTCCTTTTGTTTTTTAGTTCTCTAGAACTTTGTGTACGATTCAAGGAAATATCTGCACAATTACCCGATGACAATATGACTCGGAGAACCCGAAAGACTCTGAACAAGGAAATAGAGTTCTTAGAGACACATACGAACATAGGATGTACTGATGTTACCAAGTGTAATGTTTATTGTCATTGAAAACGTAATAAAAACAAATTTGAGAAAGAAAACACAAGAGGACAAAAATCTATACGTTTTAGGGAGATCCCCCTAAGAAGGGCCATGTCCAACAGAGACTTATCCATGTAACAACAAGAATGCAGTAGGGAATGGGAGAAAAACAGGGAAAGGTGTAATAATGAAACACTGGGCAGGAATCCCCATTTGATGGGTTTGTCAAAGGTATGTGTAAGTAACATAACTAGATCATCAACCTAATGATTCACAGGTCAGTTATAGAAAGAAGTACACATATACTAAATACCACGTATCCACCAGAAGGCGAACAATAATAGAAGAAGTTGAATCACGTTTTCCCGTCTTATCAGTTGAAGTTGGTATTAGGAGTTTTTGACTAGTCAGAGACCCCCATGACTCCAAGAAGACCTGCTGGACCAGAGCTAATAAGACAAAAAACGTACCTTAACAACACACACACAGCAATAGAAAAGGTACAAAAGGAGAAATCCCTAACTGGATGAGAGCTAAAAAGAGCAAAAACAGTAAATATGGGGGGAACACAGTTTTCAGAAGGGAACTGTGAGAAATGGAAAGCCACAACAACCAAACAACATTTAGCCATGTATCTTCTCCATGTTTTAATCTAAAATACAGGCTCTGCCCAGTCTCAGCCACAGGTCCACCCACAACCAGAAAATGAGTACACACTCAGTTCCTGGTTTTAGGCAAAGATGGCAAAACTCTATTGTATGGTCTGGTGTTTGTGAGCTTTCGGGTTCCACAGACCTGCTCTACAGAGTCTGCAAGCCGTTCCAGCCCAATGCGTGACCCTGTACCACACTGTGCATAAGTCCTGACACCCCTGTAGACACTATCAGAATGCTGTCCCAGATGGAAAAAGATGGTTTTGATGAAGCAGCTGCAGTCTCTGAAATTGATAATGGGATGGATCGTCCCATCGGGTTTTGGAACCAGGAAGTGTCTGGAGAACTAGCAACATCAGTAACATTTATTAATAATAAATTATGGTTGTGAATAAACATTTATCTTTATATTACTACTTGATAACATTAACACTAAAACCATGTAACTTCAATAGTAGATAAATAAACATTAATGGATAAAAGATTTTAAAACTTGGAGAGCACTCCCTCAACAAAATCTACTTTTCGTACAGGAGTTATGGATCTCTCGAAAAGAAGATCCTTATGCTATGATACTTTTTGCCTTAGGCGATCTCTATATCATTCATTTTTTTATTTTTTTATATATTTCTTTTTATTAACCAGCAGCAGCAGTAAGAATCACATACAGAGGTCACTGTCATATTATAAACTACTCTTCAGGGGGTACCAGGAAAAATAACATTACATGCAAAAAGGTAAATGTCACGGGGAGGGGGATTCATCCAAAACAACATTTGTAGGTGGCGTACAAATGTCTCCCTTGTACCTATTCCAGGGTTCCCACACCTGTGACCACTTTCGAGGGTGCCCCCTTGCAAGATAAGCAGTTTTTTCTCTGAACATGCATCAGTCTAAGTTATTTTCCCACACTTCCACAGTGGGGTGTTGTTCGGCGGCCCCATAAATGGGCTATATTTCTTTTAGCTAACAAGTAGCCCAATGTGGACCACTGCATCTGTGAAGTGTTCAGATCCGTGGGCTCCCATATGTTTAGGAGGCATCTCCTCACCTCAGGCATCAAAGAGACCCCCAACACCTTGTGCATAGTATCATGTATTTTGCGCCAGTATGTGGCAATTTGTTCACACTCCCAGATGATGTGTAAAAATGTACCTGCGAGACCACACTTCCGTCTACACTCTCCCTTATCGTACAGTCCCATGTGTACCAACCGGGGCCCTGTCACGAAGACCCTGTGAAGTCTCTTAAGCTGAACCAGCCTTAGTCGGCCGGAATAGCGACTTCCCTAGGCGAAGACACAGCTGCCCGCCAATCATCGTCATCTAGTTCTATCCCATCCTGCACCCACCTATCCCTCAGCGCCCAAAGGGATCAGCTTTGTGATTAATTAGCTTCTTGTAGATCAATGAGATTGTTTTGTCGGGAAGGTGGCCGTCCAAAATTCTTTCTTCCAGAGGCGAGGCCTCCGGTGGCTGAGCCTCCCGGGGCAGTGCAGCATGAAGTGCATGCGTTACCTGCACATATCGGAAATATTCGGCACTTGTCAGTTCATACTCCGCCTGCATTTCTACAAACGATTTGATCCTTCCCTTACCCCAAATATCTTTGACTGTGGAAATCCCTATAAGGTCCCTCTTATCAAAACCCTTGGTCTTCCAAAGCTTACCCAGCTTATCAGAGTCCCAGAGCGGGGTGGCCATTGTTAGCCTGTCTTTCTAACCCTGGGAACTCGTAGCGTTGTGCCAGATCTGGACAGCATGCTTAGTCGGTCCGGACCAGGCTGGACGTAGTGAGCTCCACCTGCTTGACCTTTTCGTTGAGTTTCCCCATATCTGCCCTGATCAAGTTAATATCAATGGCTATGGAGCCCATTTTGTGTTCCAGCGAGGTCTTAACCCCTGTAATAGCATCCATGACATCTTTCAGGGAGAGTTCAGGTTTATTTAAGGTCGAGGACCCTTTCATCGTTTCGTCAGAGAGCCGACTCCGTTGCGTAACTTTTGTGATCGTATATCGATGCAGTTAAAGGACCTTTAACTCTCTCCATCACACAAGCTGCGATATGCAAATGAGGGCCCACAGTACAATTCTGGCAGCCAGCACACCCTATGCCGCACTTTAGACCCGGCCAAGCAGTATGATACGACCCCTCAGCAATTACCGCAGTCCAGTAGCAACACGGTCGCCCTCGCTAAGGAGCAGGATGATGCAGTCGCCACCTTTCCAAAGTTATCTTTGGGGGGAACTGCAAGTGTAGCGTGAGGGAGCTCAGTCAAACCTACTATCCCCCAGATTCATCAAAGTCCTGTTTTGCGAGTCCTTAATAGCGATTTTTAAGGAATCGCTATTAAAGACTCGCAAAACGGGATGCATGTAGGAATCGCAATATTTTTTGCGATTTCTACAGCTTCCTTATTTACGATTCGCTAATTGCTAATCGCAAATGAGGAATGACTGTCCCATTCTTTCCTATGGGCCTAAAGGCCCATAGAAATGAATGGCGCTTCATTCCTTATTTGCGATTAGCAAATAGCGCTTCGCAAATAAGGAAGCAATTTCAAGGGTGCCAGGGTGTCCAAAGGACACCCTGTAGCACCCCTGAAATGGTAATGTACACTGGTGTTGCGCACACACATGTCCAAAGGACATGTGTGTGTGTAACATACAACTTAGAAAAATGCACTAAAGTGCATTTTTCTACGTTTTCGCTATTAACCACGTAGTTAGACTTTGCGGTAACAGCGGCCCCAGATTGCGAATTCGCAATTTTTAAATTGTTCATGAATTGCATTTAAGGAATCTCAAATTGAGATTCCTTAAATGCAATTATTCGCAATTTAGCGATTTTTAGAATTGCGATTTTTGCATTTGGGATGATGAATCCCAAATGCAAAAATAGCGCTCGCAAAGGGCCAGATTCTCAGAATCTGGCCCTTTGCGAGCCGTTTTTGGCTTGATGAATCTGGCTGCAAGTACCTGGTAGCATCTCTGGTCCACCGCTAACACACCTCCTCTGAGCATATGCAACACCCAATCTGCAGCCAGGCCAGCAATAGCACACTCGAAGTCAGGTAGCAAACAGCAGTTCAGGCCCAGAAGCAATAGAGACAGGGATGCTTCCCACTTGTTCAGGCTGACAACATGGTCATTTCCCACCTGTGACCCACATCGTGATTCAATCAGGCTTGCTTCTCCACCACACTGTGCAAGGGCCAATCTCCCCCTCGCCTGTCCAAGTTCAGTCCAATGGTGCCTGCACCGGAGCCCATCGGGGGCCAGCCCCTGCAAACCTTTACCTGGGCAAGAGAGAGGGTGGGCAACATACGTCTGGACGGGGTGGGGCACCCCACCGCCCCCTTTACCTCTGCCGCATCCGCCTCCACAGGAACCGCCGACACGGTCGCGGTTACAATCACCCAGCTGCTGCCCACGCAGTGCCTCGTCCCGGTCGGGAAGTAGATCGCCGCGGGACAAAGCCCCGATCTGGGCTCCCAGGGTAGCGGCAGATGGGCCCCGGCAGCGACCCCCTCCCCTGATTCGGGGCGGGCCGGAAGTTGAAGCAGCCACTGTGGGTCCCGGCCTCAGGGCCAAGGTAAGGTCCGCCCCCAGTGATGGACTCAGGTCAAATGTACGAGTCCCCACAGTCACCAGGGCCGGCGGTCAGACTCCGATACTCTTCGGGCACAAAGGGTCATAGCAGGCCCTCAGGATAGTAAATCAGGATGGTTGTTGGGGGTCGCCTACGATGGAGCTCACATCCTATGTGGCCATCACAGATCTCGCTTGGCCACGCCCCCCCTCTACATCATTCTTATCAAGTCAGGAGGAATGCTGGGGAATTCAAAAGTATATCCTTCTTGGATCATCATTAACAACTAAGCGTCTAAAATAGCAAAATGCAAAATGTCAAATATTGGTAAAGGCAGACAGAAAACCTCCCACTTGAAAAGATGGTAGACAAGGAAGGAGAGGCGACCCTAGGGAGTCAAAACAATTTTTTCCTCAGCAGTGAAGGAGAATCATCCTTAAACAAGCATTTACAATGCAATGGTTTCGCCTTTGGAAAATTTTGAGCTATTGGCATTGTAAATGACAACATTTGTATTTATGTGTTGATTTTGAAAACAGATAAATAAATGGCATTGTCATTTACATTGCCATTAGCTTAATCTCTCGCAAATGTGAGACCTATTGTACCCTACGGACGAGCTCAGCAGACAGCAATTACTACCACACACACACACCCAGAGCCAGCCACACACACACCCAGAGGCAGTCAGCAGGGCCCTGTGCAGCTCTTCCTGGCTATCACCTCCTTTCCCTGCTGGTCTTTCCTCCCCACTGACCTTCTCCTGGTTGGTCACAGCAGCACATATTCTCCAGTGCCAAACGTGGAAAGCTACCAGCAAAGAAGGACCAGTCGCTGACAATCTCTTCCAGTTGAGAAGCGAGGACTTCTCAAAGTCCAGGTGAAGCACCAGTTACTGGTGCAAAGACACTGATAACTATCCTACTTTGGGTGTGCAAAAGTTAAAAAATCAACTACCAATTCGGAGGCATAGAGCCCTCATCGCCAGGCAACAGCCAGTAGTATAAGAAAATGAAGTGATTTTACCACATTCTCCAGTAAACTTTTACAGCAGTGAAAAGGAGGAGCTCTTCACACACCCTGATTTAGATCTCAGACAGGAGTCACACCTTAAACAAACTTGAGTACTGTTAAGCGGATGAATGCAAAAACAAAGCAGATCAGAGAAAAAAGTCACTTAGGACAGGACTGCGGTACTGAGAGGGTCTAGGTTCAGCAGTGCTTCCAGCAAGAGTCGCTACCCAGATTTGGTTTCTAGTGTGGTAGGATCAGTCAGGCTTACTCTTTCCCTGGAACTCCGTATTGCCTCAACTGTAAAATACAGCTAGGTCTGTGGACCTGAGGGAACCTGAATCAAAGTACTGGCTACGCTGCCAAGTGCATACCCCCTGAGATACCCAGAACTAACCTTAGCTCTCTGGCATCTGCATTTGTTTTAGGACGCGCCACAAATCAAAGCACCTCATGATCAGATCATGCCAGGGGTACGGCACGATGAAGCACTCCTGATAATGTTTCAACCAGCTCAGGCACAGGAGTTTATTGGGACCAGACTGTAGGCCAAAGTCTTTGGGAATGCCGATCAGGAATTATCTCCCTCTCTTTCGTCGTTTTGAATCTGATAGAGCCAGGTTCACTAAGAAAAACTGCCTCTTTGCGAAAAGCTGATCTCTGCCACCCCTTCACGCATTCTGTTGCTTTCTTGTGATGTTTGCGCCCTGAGGCTCTGTTTTAGGCATAAGCTGCGCTTTGTAAATCATATTTCAAATTCAACATATGCTAGAAATAACACATGACCAATAGGCAACTGCCGCCCTGTAAAGCACAATGGTCCTGGCCGACTAACTGATAGCTCTCATGCACAGCCTGAACCCCAGAAGCTAAGACCAAAAGAGTCAGTCGTTAATAGCCATTGACGAGGTCCAACCACCGCTCACTATTAGTCTAACACCGCGCTGGCGCTGTCCACGTCTCTCCTCTTCCCACTACCTCCTTTCCTCACTTTCAATGCAGAACGACAGGCGGCAGCAGCCTAACATGGTCGACCGAGTACAAGCCAGGCTGTCATCCTACGGTAAGTAGGACTCCAGCCAAATACCGTTCACTCCACGATTGGCGGTCCCACGGACTGCAAAAAAAGGTACACATGGACTCCACAGCCAATCCGCACTTCACAATCCTGTGCGACGCACTAAATTAGGCGTGGTGTTCAAGAGCTCCAATCCTGAGTCACTTTACACATTAGTGAAACTGCAAACTCAGAACGTATTCAGTCAGGGGATTGGCTGTTATCGTGGGCAAATGACAGTCACCCGTTAATGGAATTGTTACCGCGGCGGACTTCGGTTTGAATTTACGAGCAGTCAATGTGAGTAGCCGTGAGATAGTCATAGAACTGTAGAGTGCATGGCGGTTTATTGAGTTTTTAAGGGGGTGAATATAATTAGAAACATGGTCACACCAGTCAACTAACAGTCAACTAACAGTGAGTTAATACGTTTGAATATTTTGGGTTGGATGCTTTTGGCCATCTGGCATGGGGGCTCCACCTTCTAGATCGTCCTCAGTTAAAAGTCTGGGAGTACTAATTAGCGAGGATCTCTCTTTGAAAAGACAGGTAGGCGCGGTAGTGTCCTCTAGCTTCTTTCAATTAAAGAAAATAAGAAAAATCGCTTGCTTTCTCTCACAGGCTGCCCTCACCCAGGTCATAATTGCCTTGGTTTTGTCTCGACTAGATTTCTCCAATAGTCTCTATTTGGGGCTCCAAATTGGAGAGTTAAAACGTCTTCAGCTAGTCCAGAATCAGGCTGCCAGACTGATTCTGAGCCTTCCAAAAAGGCAGTCTATTAGACCTGGGTTGAAACATTTACATTGGCTGCCTGTTGCGCAGCGAGTTGCATTCAAAACAGGGTGTATCCTATTTAAATCCTTACAAGACTCTGGCCCAAAATTTATAAAAGATCTGTTCCTCAGATATAATCCTTCCCGAAATCTTCGATCCGCTCAAAAATCCCTACTGAGTGTTCCATCTTATAAAAGGAAGCGTCTAGGTGGTTGCTGCTTTGACCATCTCGCAGCCACCTTCTGGAATTCCCTTCCTCTACAATTGAAATTGAGCGGTAATCTTCTTAGCTTCAGACACTCCCTTAAAACCTGGCTATTCTCACAGGCTTATTGCTGAGCTGTATTATTACCAATTTTAACTGCTGTGTTGTGTTCTCTTCTATAGCGCCATGAAGCCCCTGGGCATATGAGCGATTAATAAATACATATTAACATAACATAACATAACATGACAACGAGCGGGGGATATTTGAATGTGTATTTGTGATGGCGAATGTGGAGTTCTGGTACGGATTTATAGGTATGGTAAAGCCTTGAAACGAACCTGTTTGCGTTACGACAATGTCTCAAAAGTGAAGATCAGTGGTCGAAGTGCATTAAAAGAACTATGCGAACTGAGGGCAATGGGGTGGGGTGGTTAGCGAGGGGCGAAATCTGAGACGTGACAAAAAAGGAAGGGTGCGAGGGTGTTGGGGTGATTTCACTGGCACGGACACACACGGACAGCGTAAGGGGGGCGGGCAGGCACACGGACAGCGGGAGGGGGGCAGAAATGGGGACACGAACAGCGGGAGGGGGGCAGGAACGGGAAGACGGACAGCGGGAGGTGGGTGCGGGAACACATGGCAAAAGTGAAGATCAGTGGTCGAAGTACATTAAAAGAACTATGCGAACTGAGGGCAATGGGGTGGGGTGGTTAGCGAGGGGCGAAATCTGAGACGTGGCAAAAAAGGAAGGGTGCGAGGGTGTTGGGATGATTTCACTCGCACGGACACACACGGACTGCGGGAGGGGGGCGGGCAGGCACACGGACAGCGGGAGAGGGGCGGGAACGGGGACATGAACAGCGGGAGGGGGGGCAGGAACAGGAAGACGGACAGCGGGAGGGGGGTGTGGGAACACACGGAAAGCACTCACCTGGACCTGGACTTCCTCCGGCGGCGGAATGACGAAAAGAAACCTCGACGAACACAAAAATAAACCCCGCCCACGGCCGCGATGACGACATCGCAGAGGCGGAGAGGGAAAAAATCTCGGGAACGCCCACGAATCTGGTCCGGCCTTGACGGACAGATCCGGCTTCCAATGGCTAGCCTCCATTTAAGGAGCTAGCCAATGGAAGCAGAGGCGGGACTTAGCCCCACACTGTAGGGACATAAGATTTCTCCTGGGCGGAGCTAGGAGCTCCGGCCCCAGGCGAAACCTAAAAAAGGTAGGTATGAACGAAAATATCTGGGAGACGGAAGGGGAATTAGCTTCCAAAGAAAGGACCTTCTCTAAGACGCAGTAGAGGTCTTAGGTTGAAATAGTGAAAAACTTTGCATTCTCTGCTTTATGTTTCACCAACTCCCACAGTTTTTGAATAAATAATGTTTGACCAAAAAAACTGTTTCAAAAGAGAAGCTTTCTGAGATGCCTCTACTTTCCATGCTCGCATCCAATATTGGTGTTTAGCTGGCACAGCTCAAACTGTGACAGAAGGGTTGCTTTCGGTGCATCTTAACCCATTTCACAGGCCAATTGATTATTTTTCTCTATCAACTCAAGTAAAGGTCTGCAGTCTTCTCCTTCATCCATTCCACAACGAGAAGGTGTGGAAGTGACCCCGCAGGACTGAGAAGCAAGTATATGCTGCCTAATTCTCTGACCTCAGAGTGAAGACTGCAACTAAGTGAACCCTTTTCAGAGCTACTTCCACCTTCTTCTCCATTGGATATGAAGGCATCACATCCTCATTAGCAATGTTGGGACATCATATTAGACCAAGGAGAATAGAGTCAATTTTAAGAGTTTCTGTTATGTAGATTTGTAAAGCACACTATCACCCTGGAGGGTATCCTGTTGCTGAGCATATACACTTGCCGTACATGATCTTGTTGATCTTGTCCCAGCAGCAATCCCCTGCAGTGCACAGTGTTCCGTTGCTTCCCAGCGAGGTTTGCGCTCTACAGATACCAATACAATAATGTCTCTTTCCAAGAACAGTTCACACTTCATAATAATGTAAAATCGTCCCCACCATCATGACGGGTGTTTAGATTTTAATAAAGGCATGGAGTTGAAGATAATAACCAATGTCTACTGTATTCTCTAGCAGCAAAGTTAAAACACACAATATATAATTAAACATCAGGAGAAAAACATGGCCGCTTGTAAAACCAAAAGATTAACAGTCTACGCATCATGCAGTACATTACATTATAAAGGTCCTAATGACAACATAGCCCTAAGTATAAATTGCCTTGAGCGAGAGAGAACTTCCGCTATATTTTCTGCAATCCATAGAATGAGCATAATACAGTATTCAGTGAACAAACAGCAAATGGTGAACCATATTATAAAGCCAATGGTCA